>NC_090921.1:258123744-260623744 GCF_040938575.1 Ambystoma mexicanum | reverse complement strand
GAATTATAGACATCTACTAGTGTGCCTGGATCCACGGTGTCTGTCAAAGAATTAAGGATAGGGATTGCCTAAGGTAAGATCGAGTCAGCAGTAATCATCCATTTGTTTCTAGTGAAGAGTGGAGGTGCTGTAAGGTTATTTTTAGTTATAGAGGTATTGGCTAAGAGAGTGAAGGACAGTAGATGGTGATCTGTCCAGGATTGAGGTACTATAGACGTGATTGTAGTTTCGCAATTAAGATCAGCTACCCAATCCCGAGTTCTACCTTAGTCATGGGTGGGCTGAGTAACTCTTTGGGTGAGGCCAAATTTGTTCAGGGTGTTGGACACTGCTAATGCTTGCTGGTCATTAGGGTTGTTAACGCCTAAGTTAAAATCTCCTAACAATAGTATTTGTGAGGAGGCTTTGGTGTTGTCAGATAATATTGTCATAATATCTTCCTCGAAAGTGCCAGTGGGCCCTGGAGGTTATAGATTAAGTGAACAGTTAAGGCGCGGGAGTTAGAGGTAGGTATTTTAGCAGTGAGTAGTTTGCAGGATCTGATAATAGGTGAGGGGGCTATTATGTCTAAATTGGTCCATTTTTATCCTCCCCCTACCCTTCCTTTGGGTCCCTCCCTCAGCTAAATCCTCTGGACAACCGCTGCCTGCCTTCTCCCCACTGGCTGGGTTACAAGTACACAAACATATATACCAGACTTTAAGCCCTGCTCCCTTTTTGTACGTGACTCTGCCGCCGCTTGGTAATGGTCGCCCACTCAAAATATAGGCAATTTTAGAGTTCATATGTCTGACAGTTTTAATATTGGCAAGTCGCAAGAGGTGTAGTCAAATATTATTCCCTGGTACTATATAAAAATATAGTTGCAAAGAGTAAAGAAAAGAGATCGACATATGAGGACCTCTATTTTTTGCTGCCGATTCTTGGCCTGGCCTGCGCCTGACCCTTGTGGCATGCAGTGAACTTATACCTTATTATGTCAACATACCTGTCAATATTGAGGGAGGAGCTTGGAGGTGGTCCTGTGGCCTGAAGCAGTTATATGTGCAGTTATATGGGTTGTCCAACTCCAGGTCAGGAGGGCTGGGATCCTGATAGGTTTTCAGGATAGCCCTCATTAATATTGATCAGGAAAAATGTGCATATATTTAGAACCATTGTATGCAAATGGACCTCATGATTATTAATGTGGGGTCTCCTGAAAACCCGACATGGATCCGGCCCTTGAGGCCTGGAGTTGGACAACCTTGCCAGGTCAAGATGCCTAGGTTAGCCTTCCTTTATACTTCTGACACCCTTCTACTTCGGGATATTCTGTGTCCATTCCTAGGCTGGAGGCATCGCGTGCACTCCTCACAGTTATAACTTTGCATTATGCATTTTTAGTGTGTTCCGAACAAATGGGGTTCAGCCTTCCAAGGTGCAGGGCCCCAAGAACTCTATCATGGTCATAAAAAGGCATCAGTCCCACACAACGGTTCTATGTTCATTCTTCGCCTGTTTATATTTGGTGGTGTTATTTTCTGAAAATCGTTTGACGAAATAAATCATCGAATTATTATCGAATCACCCCACCCTACCCCATATATTTTTTCAGTAAAATAAGTGTGTCAAAAACTGCAGTGAAAATAAAACGGGCGATGAATGTACGCCATACCCACAAAACAGTTTGGGTTGGCACTTATAGAGGATCTCCTAAATGAAGGCAGATGATTTTGCAGGTTTGCATTCTGTAGAAGGTGGGTGGGGGCAGGGTTAAATTACTCGACAGCATATAGGTACAGTCTTTGCTGGGTAAAATAAAAAAGTGTGTGCACATGGATTCACAAAAACATGTAAGACATATGATTTTGCCAACCTATTGGCCTCAGTACAAGTTTTGCGGTACAGTAATTCTGTGACTGGCACTTTTACCACACCACAAAACTACAAGTTTGCCGGTGGGGGTAGCTTAATCTAAAGGATCATTACGGCAGTCCGTGTTCTGAGTGGATACTTTCCACAATGAGCCTGCTTGGTAAAATAAAACAGTGCATTAGCTGCCCGGAGGCCTGCAGCAATCTCCTCAGCACACAGGAGTCATCAGCCTGAATGACCTACTTTGCGATGATTAGAGCTGTGATGCAGCTTCTAGGATCTTAGCTGTACCAAATCTTCACCTACTAAACTGTGTCAAATTAATAGGGATTTCTTCTCCACAAGACCAATGTTGACACATTTCATATGTCTGGTGGAAATGTCCAATTCACTGCTATCTTTAATATGAGGCCCAAGTTAAACTAACAGCACAATCCTTTCCTGTGGATTCATGAAAAACATTGGTATATATTTTTTTTAAACAGGGCATGCTGTAATGACGATCAAATGCGATTAACATGGCCATCCATGTCTGCGAAAGCTAGGGTACACTAGTTATGATGTCGAAAAACGACTGCGCGCCTGGGCTGAGGACTAAACACAAATAACATCTCCAATATAGCAATTCTACACCCAGGCATGACATGGCATGGAGATGCATGAACACAACCAAATTGAACCAATAAAGAGCTAACTGAAAATGGCGTTCTCCTATATTGTTGCCTATACAATATAGCACAAATCATATGTCCAGGACACCCAGTTGCAAATCAGAGGATTCCCTATGACTTGAGGAAATAGCATTTCACAAAAATACACGTTCCCTGTCATTGGAGTTGCCAATGGGCTACCATAGGTCTTACAAAGATTAGTGAGAGTGGAAGAGGGTAAGAAGAGACAACTGACGGAATGGGTAAGAGGAGAAGAGGATGGAAGTGTGGTGACACAGTGAAGGGCAGAGAGAGACACAGTGAGGATGGGCATGTGGGAGTGTATGAAGAGTTGACCAATGTATGAGGTGTAAAGAGAAGGTATATCACCGTGATGTGAATTAAAATTACTCCAACTGCATGGGGAATGTTAAAATGGGGTGGTGTGCCGCGGTCTAACAGGCTGTGAAACTCTCTCTCTACTTTCTTCAGGCTGCCCTGACTTTGACCTTGAAGAGTGGAGAAGTTCAGGATTTGATCCATACGCTGATGTCTACAATGGAGAAGGAGGGTGAGTGTTTCGAGCCACCAGTGACTCTGGAGGCCAAGGATGTGCTGAGAGTTTACCAGAATGAGGTGATAATAGCGAAGCTCCTACCAGCAAGGATGCTCATCCAAAACTGGCTGCCTGTCTATCCGAAGCGATCAAACCTGGACTATTTACTCACCAAAGCACTCACTTGGATGGCCGACCGAGCTGAGGATCCCAACTTCCTGAGCCTGGGGACGCCTCCAATCAGGGTGCCCCTTGAGGAAAACTGTCATCGATTTGAAGTTGATCTCTTCGGCACAGACCCAAGAAGTGCGAAGATACATTTACTTTCCCACTTATTACAGGTGTCGGAGATATTCGAAGGAGGTGTTTTGGGCATAATTGTGTGCATGGAGAAACCCTTATTCTCTCCAATGGACTCCTTCTGCAAGGACTTCAAGAGGTTTGCTCTTATGAAGGAGCAGCTATTGATGGAGAAAGATATATAAAGTTCCTTCAAGTACTGTTAATAGACCATGCAGATCCAGGAGATCTTGGATGTGAAAATAGAAGTAAACTCCTAGACTCTGAAAGTGGTACATAAGGCAGCTGTGTAGCGGCATGCTGGCCTTGCATTTGGTTCCTCGTTAAAAGATTGGCAGATAGTTTGTCCGGATTAACACGTGCAGTAGTTAGCATTACCATATGCAGAAATATATAATAACTGAAGATTTACTGATATGAGGAGTGTTGATAGACTCACCCAGATAGCATCCGTCTGGAATAATTACCAAATAAGAAGCTTCCTCCAAGTGGTATTCCCAACCGCCTTCAAAGAAGTGTGCATATCTGATCTCATGTTTAACCGAAACATCCCACCACTAGACACTGATATTATACATTTGTTCTGGTTGCCACCTCACATGGCGTCTACTCATCCAAGTATCCTCATCATCCAAAGATGATCTGTCGTGGAAGAAATTAAATGGTATGAAACCGCAAAAGACAGAGCGTGAACTACTCCCCGGAAACCTAAAAATGAATAAAATTTGAAGTAATGACAGAGCAGTGCCAGGAGAGGTTGGATTAGTATAGCCTTGGTTGAAATAAAATGATCAGATGTCTATACAGGAATCTAAAAGAACCTATATTAATCAAGCAAGCCATTAAGAAGGCCGGTGAGGACAACATTTTCACGAATTAAGTCCATCATATTCCCCTAATGAAAAGTTCACATCGTATGAGTATTTGTCATTGTAGATAGATATAAAAATGCAATGAAATAAATCCCATGTCCTTGTAACAAATCTAGCAGCATCCAGTCAGCCAGAACGACATGCTAGGTTTGATCAATGTTTTCTTGCATTGGGCTAGTGCTGCCATTGTCCTCCATGGTCTGTATGGCCTCCTGTTCAGGCGAGAACTCAGAATGCAATCAAATGGCATGATCATCCTGACAATCTCTTGAACAGACCTTGACCAATCCTGCTCTGAAATGTTCGGATAACTTTCTATATAGATGCATTATCATTTAGTGCACGTGAGCTCAGCCTCCATCTTGCAGCCCTGTTTCCCATCATGCATTCCATCCATACCTCCCTCAACTCTCCACCCTCATCATCAAATTATTCTTTAGTTCTTCTCGATTGACCCATCTAGGCCATGCTCCATTGTCAAGATTAGACAATATCCACTGTTGTGTAGATTTGTCTTTTGCAGCCGTTTCTCTTCATATTCTGATGCATTAATACCCCAAAGTCTAAGCTCTTAATTTTAAATTGGGTATCCATGATAAGTGTGTTTTGTCTGGAGTAGAGACATATCCACACATATCCTAACAGGTGAAAATTCTTAAGGATAGGGGGTTGACCAAGGAGTTGAAACCAAATATTTTCTTCCCTTTCTATTTTTTGACTAGTATTCTCTCCTAAAGCACTGGGGCCTCATTACAGGATAATTTCTGAATTCTGATCATATGGAAATTAGTTTTGCTGGGTGGTAATGCCAGTGCAGAGTGGGATTACAAGAGATAATACCATTCTGCCAAAGCAGGTTGTAAAAAGGAGCAGAGAAATCAATTTTACTGCGTGCCTGGTTACTTCACCTCTCTCATCTAAAATTGAGCAGCTTTTTTAAAATTGATTTTTTATAACACGTCTAATACCATACCCGAGTTTGGTTTCTAAACGCAGATCCAGGATTCAAACTTCTGTTGCTCTGCGTGGTCTTTCAAGACCAGCGCGTTGCCCCTGTGCTATCCTCCGTTTGTGGCATAGCTTTGAGCCATTTACCATTGGAGCCGTATCACTGAATGCACAGAGAATTGCAGGCCCTGTGAAAGGCTGGAATTAGCATGGGAAACGCCTTCATGCCAATGCAGCTCCACCCACTTTGCTACCGCCAGTGGTACCGGGCCAACATTCCATCTGTAGTATTCTTATGGCAGCAGGGCGCTTCGCATGGTATCATTGGCTTTCTGAAATGGGCTGTATTCGATTACTTGGCGGTAGTGGAGCTACCACCAGACGGTCCACGACTGCCCATTGATGTGATGAGAGCTCGTGTCTTTACAACCTTTCAACCAAGAGTGACCATGTTATCCTCACATTCAGAATTATTTAACACCCATGGGATGCTCTGAAATGTCTAGACATGGAAAATTCCATTCACCAATCTCTGAGGACGAAGAAACGGATCTAGGACCCCACATTGAATTTGCCATTTTTGCTGCAGTTTTTATGGGGGCTAGTCCCCCATACCGCATTCGATCCCCCACCACCTTTCCCTGCCCAGACTAATACCCTGTAAAACCATAATATATCATCCCTTCCTCTACCCACCCTAAAAGAATGCTGTGAAAGACACTGCAAAGGGTCCATTTCACCAGATGCTGTGAAATGGCCACTACAAGATGTGTGGGTTCAAACCCAAGGGCACGGTTCAAAGTGAGTTCACTCAGTTCAGAGAGTTTTTTGGCAATCTGTGAGCTTTCAGACTACAAAGTTTAAACTTGATTTGATCTCATTCTCTCACCGTCATCACAAATAGATGTTTCTCTGTTTTTGTAGCGGTTAGGTGGCCCTAATGCACTGAATGGGAGACAGGGGTAGGCGGGCACAGCGGTGTATTTCTCTGACACTTTATCTTACTTCTAAATACTTAACCCGCCTCTTACCTGCCTCCAGCAACAATGGTGTACCCGAGTTTTAGATCATCCTGGTGCAACTCTGTGGGAAATGGATGTTGGATGACAAGGCAATAGTAAGGATTCCCCAAACCCCCATGAAAGAAACGCTAGGTTATAATAAATATAAACACACACAAGGAAAGGCAGACAAAGAAAAGCGGGTGCACGGGTCTCTTAGAGTTAATAGATAGATATTTCCTTTCACCCAGTACACCAACAGTTTTGAAGTTTTTTTATGACCTGGAGTCCTTATAAATGTATAAAAAGCGTCTTTTTACAGTACACTATACAGTACAGTGATGTCTCAAGGTGTCTCAAAGTCCTTACTTGCTGCAGGTCTTTAATTTTCTGCCCTTAGATGGGCAGCTGGCAGGCAGGGCAGCAGCATTGTCAGGGGGCCCCAAACTACTTGTGGCTGTGCTGCATATGCAAGAAGCAGCCTAGCAGCAGTGGAGGAGGGGTCCCTTTATCTCTTTGTGGCTGGCCGGCGTATGCCAGGTGCAGCGTGGTGTTGATTATAACATAGGAGCCCCCAGACAATTGCTCCATCTGGGCCGTGTATGCCAGCATCAGCCCGGGGAGTCACTGGACCTTAACTTTATGCGCAGTACTCCTCTTCCTGGGTAGGGAGCACTGTGTATTGAAGGACCATTCATGGTTGGTCGTCGGAGAACATCGGGCGCTTCCCGCAAGGGGAGTGTAGGTGAGCTGGTTTGTGGTGGTGAAGGAAGTCCATCGAGGAGGCAGTGGTGTCTTTGGGCAGTTCCATCCCTCTCACAGGAAGCGCCAAACATCAAGCCCAGGCCACAGCAGTGAATGCAGGTTAGCACATCATTTTCTCCTGCGACAGAGCGGAGTGCCTGTCCCACCCTCTTATGTGAGGGCTGGGCTTCAACTCTTGGTGCTCTGCTCGGGCCTCGAGCAACATTCTTTTGGAATGAAGGGTCCCCTGTGCTGCATAACACCCATCTTTTTTCTCTTTTCTTTTATTTTTTTTCTTTCCACCACAAGGGGTTACATTTTACTCCCACATACCTTTCCTCTTTCAGTTCCATAGGATTATGTAATCTTATGTGCCCTAGTTTATCTTTATCATTTTTTTATCTTAGTTTTTTTCTCTCATACTGTTAATCTAATATCTTCCATTTTATTGTCTCTAACTTATTTTAACATTTTAACCTTCTTTCTTATTTGGTTAAATATGTGTTTTTATATCAATCTGTGCATTTATTTAATCAAAACTATCCAGCGTATCGACCAAGTTTATTTGTTTTATGTTAGAAAACCTATCTAATCTATGTTATCCATGTACTTGACACTGATCTTCTTACCTAATTTAACTAGACTATCTATTTTAATTTATCTATAGTAAATTATCCATCTATGTTATCTTTTATATTAAAGATTCTTATCTGGCAAATATTTCTATATCATCTTATTCATTTAATCCTCACTAGATGTTTTATCCATCTAATGTATTTATCTAATCCGTTTAGGCTCACTTTACAGTTTCTGACATTTCTGTGGTCCTATTTGAGGGCCACAGATATATTGCAAATCCCTAAATTCCCTTCAATAACCACCCCCACTGTAACTCTGAGTCACAGCAGCCAATTAATTGTGGATTACCCACATAGAACTGCTAGAAAGGGGTCCAACAGGCTTTGGTAAGGTTCTCTGATGCAACTTAACTGCAGTAAAATAACACCCTTCAATTGTAGCCAATCTAATGCATCAATCTGTTTTATCTAATCCATTTTATCTCTCAAACCTATATATCTTCACCTTAGCATTTCTCTTTTCATGCCCATCAGTTTTTATTAATCTAGATATTCAATCTATTTTACTATTTTTTTTATTTACCTATTGTGTAGCATATGGCATATTGCATATGTTTATTAAATGTGTATTTTGACTGTTGAGTTCCAAGAAGTGGCAACAGTGTGCAGTATAAAAACCTTTAACATAACATAACTGTTGTTACTTTGATATATATATATAATATACATTATAGTGCAGAGGTTGCCACACTATAGTTGTTGAGAATCAGTCGGGCTGGGAAAATAGCTCAGGGGCAACATGTTTGTCTTAGAAGCAAGACAGAGCATAGCAACACAGGTTCAAATCCCAGTCTTGCGCTTAGAAACTTGTCCCAGTATTAAGCATGTTATGAAAGAATTATAAAATGTTCCATAGGAAAACCGAAAATTGAAGTTCTAAAAACATTTCAGGGTAAAGCTGTAGTACAGCACAATGAGTACAACACACCGACAGTCGTTGTCAGCCCCCCTACTCCCGTCTTAGTTTCCATTTCCTACTCTAACACCTCCCCTTTCTTTTTGCCACAGTACAAAAAAGGGACCACCGGGGGAACCAAAAGGCAAGTTACGATCTCACACTATGGTGCCAAAAAGGGCCCAGGTGTCACCCTGCAGAACAAGAAAAGAAAGGAAGCTAGTGCGGCATAGGAGGACGGGGGAGGGGTAACACACGCATATGCAACATTTTCGGCCTCAGCCAAATGGCAAGGGCAGCAATGCCATGACCAAACCAATGGCCTAAGGCCACAAAAAGCAAATAAAAGCAGCCCAGCCAGCAACTGTTTCCAATTCTCACATCACTCGGAACAGAGCGCAATGGAGCCATTCTGCGAGTGCAGAACACTTCTACTTTTTCACCCAACCCACTCACCCAGAAAAATACAAATTTAAAATCTAAACACAGACACCAAAAAGAATGACGGTACAATGAACGTTGTCACACAGTTGTGGGAAAAGAAAGTGGCACGGGTCAAGGGTTACACCTACTGCCCTCATGCTCAAAAGGACTTTTTCATGTTTTTAATGCAAAATGTTATCAATGAACTGTTATTATGATATATGTTATTTTGCAGTAAAATCCACAGCCTTTTATTGCCAACACTACACAATGTGTCAGTACTCGTTGGAAAAACAACCCAACAAGCTTGTTCATTGCAGGACTAAATATCCTAAATATCTTCCTTCTCTAGCTCTTCGCTCATCCGCCTCCAACTCCCTCACGGTCAGCCGCTTCTCCAAGCAACAAGTCAGGGGTAGATCTCTCTCTGCAGCAGGGGCCGCCCTCTAGAACAGCCTTCCTGCCTTTCTGAAACTTGAAGAGGACCATCTCTGGTTCTGGAAGCACCTCAAAACCTTCCTCTTTGCTTCTGCTTTCTCTCCCCCTCTCCCTCGGCTAATCTTGAACTGAAACTGCACTTAATCTGCAACTGGGCCACTCTCACCGATCTCGGTCCTTGGCCCAGCCACTCTACACTTGCTCTGCCTCCCTGGAAACCCCAGCACTGCGGGACTGTCTCTGTATCCCTACAGCCCCCTTCCCAGTACTTGTCTGCACTTACCTTGCATTTATCTATTATTCTAACCTGTACTGCACTTTTCCCCATGCACTTTTCCCTTCCCTCCACCCATGCACTTGTGCGATCTAAATGACACCTGGCCTAGTAGGATCGTTGTCCGTCTTCCCTCTGTTCCCCCCTCCCTGCCTCGTTGCGCCTTGAAACACTTCTGTATAGGCGCGTTACAAATGCCATATCATAATAACAAGGTTTTCAAAGGAGAGTCTGCACGCACCTGCACAGCGGTGTCCATTTCCAGAATAGTCGCAGTGCATAAAATTCCTTTCTGGTGCACATGGTGTAACACACTTCAGCGTCTCCATCCACCCTGCCCCCTTTAGAGCCCACCATCACAACTGCCATTTATACTAGACGGGGGTATGTAAGGGTAAGGTGACTGCCATACACCAATGCATGCGTTATTGCACACCACTTTATAACAATAGGCTTATGTGTTTGAACATGTAGTGCACTTACACAACTGTTTACCTGCAACTATTTATAATATATATATATTTTTAATCGAGTACCGTTTTTTTCCCCGATGTCTCAATTACATAATACCTCATTTTACAAATACTTTATACTCCCACTACATTACGAACAATTACTTTACACATATTGCTACTATGATCATTCATGCCCCCCAGAATCTAGCCACTGACCACAACACAATTAACTGCATACCAAGTATGTATGATACACGGTGAACTAATGAAACTCACTCCCACCCTCCTGAAAACTAAATGATATCAGTGACATGGACATCAGCCAATTTTAGGACTTTTTAAAGCCATATCCCATCCCATCCTCACCTCCTCAGATATTGTTTTATTCGTTTGACAAGTGCAATGTTGTGTTTCTTAATATGTTTGTACTGCAATGTCTGTGGACACCAGCAAATGTCCGCAGATCCAACATGGCGGGCGTCTCCAAAATTCTCACACGCCTCCCGCCCGTCACCACCCAATGAACGACTGCATCTTGTGTCTGTGGACATCACACTCATCCCTTGGCCAATCGGGCACTCATCCGCAGACCAAAGTGGAAAGTCAGTTCGCTGACTGATCCCAGATATCACACATTTTTTTCACCTACTTTTTGGTCATTTTTTAAAAAACGACTGCACCGGTTTACACCAAATTCATAGAAACATGTTTTCAGGAGCAAGCAGCTACTCTTGTGAAAATAAGTCCAGCGGTTCCGACTGTAAACGTGAGCAAATCTGTATTTCCCATAGACGCGATGGGAAAAAAAACACATTTTGGGCCCCCCCTATAACTTTGCATCTCCTGCACGAAACCTCACCAGGTTCCTATGTGTTGAGCAACTTAATCATAACACAGCGTTGCTACCGCAGGCCCAGTAAAATAAATATATGTATTTATTTTACAGGCACTACATATATGTAGTGGGCCTATGGGGTTAGGAGTGGTTGATTGGTGGGTTTAGGTGGAGGGACTGCCCCATTAAAAAATATATATATTTCGTGCAACCTATACAATCCGAGCAAAGAGTAATCGAAGTGACTGTAGTCACAATAAACACGCAGAACCAGCATATTGTTATCTAACATTTATCTATTTATAAATGTATCTCTTCAATTTTATTTTCTCTATCGATAATTGATGTGTCTATGTTATCTTTCCTATCTATCACTCATATTGATATTTTCTATCTACCACGTTCATCTATCTTTCTTATTGGATTTAACTAATCAATCGAGGTCTCTCGTTCGCTCTCTTTTAGCCTCTTGGGCGATCCCCCACACTGCGTGTCAAATGCACGCTTCCTGCATTCACCGGACACATGCACTGATACTCTATGCATTGATTTCAGTTTGCAGTGTTTTAATCACTCTGTTCCTAATGCACAATGGTAGAGGTGTGCAAAAAGAAGTAGTGGAATTATGTTTCCTACTGGCCTGCGCCCGCTCTGCACAACCCCATCGCCACGCGTCCTCTCACAATACAAACCCTCAAACATATGTGCCTGCTGCTTAAGAGAACGTTCAGTGCAGTGAAGTGCAAATTTCAACTTCTTCCTACACTTTTATTTTAAAACGAAACGATTCCGGAACAGTTTATTTTTTAAAGTAAACATTTAAGAAGGAACAATAAAACTTAATTAGAATAGTTAGAGGAACACTGTCCCAACGCTCTTCGGCCACTTCGACCATTGTTAATGCAATGAATTAATGCAAACCACTGAAAAGGCAAGATAAGCTGGCTGACCAGAGAGTTTGGACTCCCGAAATAAGACGACTTGTCAGCCCCCAGCACTCCCCAAGTCACAGGCAGAGGAGTGGCTTGGCGTCTGAAGTAGGGCTGTTCCAACTCAACTTCAGAGGTGACCATATGATTTCAGATTAACACTACTAACCAAGTTGTAATGGAAGCTGTGATATCATCAGTCTGTATAATATTTCGTGGGGTATGTTTTACCAATTTTTCCTTACTTAAATAGTACAATTAAAATAGGTATTCTTTAAAAGAGAAACATTGTCAGCTTGTGTTCTCTGCAGGACAGGGCTGCTGCTCAGGCAAATCACTTCTAGGAGACCTCCTATGGCAACACAGGTTTGGGAGGATAGCGCATGGGCAACACGCAAGCAAGATGACACGGAGCAGCAACACAGGTTCGATCCCCGGGTCCGTGCTTAGAAACCTCTGGGCATTAAGCATGTTATAAATAACAAATTATATTACATAACATTACAGTGTTCAGTTCCTTTTTGCCCCTATAGGCAGAAATGCACCTCCAGCATGAGTGGTGGGAAGGCAACAAAAGATCACTCTGCAAGCAGCAAGAAACCAGGCACTAGTGCTGGCTGTGGTCTGTAGAGCTCCGCTTGCCCTTCTATTCCCAATTCTAGAGCATGACCCTTCAAATGCTAATGCCCATCTGTCTCGGCATGTGGCGCACCTTGCTCCGCAGCCCGCCACCACCTGGCAATAAGTGTAGCCAAGCGAGTGGCGCAAATACCAGACAGCACAAGCGCAGGATGATGCCCACAGCTCTCTCGTTATGTCACTGGCCGCAGTAAGAGGTCTGTATACTTAGGGTTCATAACAACAGCATTAAAGAAAGATATCTCAACAGAGGAGCGTGGACAAACAGGGACAGATTTGTTAACTTTTTTTTAAAAAAAATATATATATATATACACTAAATTTAGCCAAGAAGAGTGCTCAACCTAACTGTGTAGCCAGTGCTTAAGGGTTAGAATAGGCAACATTCATGAAAAATTGAAAAAACGCATTCATCTTTCAGGTTGTAGCACTACAAAAACCTTACTGGATGTATGTAGTAAACACCCAAGCACTCATGACTCTGCTTACTTCTACAAAATACCTTTAAGTTTAAAGTACAGCACAAAAAATATATAAATATATTTCATCATAGACATGTGCATCATGCCTGCACAAATGGCAACCAGGTGCTCTTAAAACACACACGCTGACCCATCTCAGTGGAGAAAGACACGCGTTCCGCCTGTACTTGCAGGCTTCGTCGGACTAGTAAATCCAATAATGCCAAATGCACCAGTGAGTTTAAAATAAGCGGCTAGAGTGGCCTGCTGCTTCCTGAACATTGTTGGGGGTCTCAGGGTGCCCCCAATGCGTGCCCGCGAGCCCCTCCACCCACAGACTCCACACGGACACGTCTGTGTGTTTCGGGCTCCCCGGTCGCTCTGCCGCGGCCGGGAACGCCCCGTTTATTTAAGGCGCACGCGGCGACGTGCAACGTCACGCCGCCGCGTGCGTATCCCCTCACGGGGCAACGCCACACTCCTCCTTTTTCCGGGAGGAACAATAACAAACAGACACGTCAAAACATAGCACTGCACACAATGTCACTTGCGAACTTACAAAACCCATGCCCCCTTTTATTATCAGCCTCCCAGGTCCCCTTCACTCCGGAACACAGTCAATTGGCCCCAGCACGTAGTCTCCGAGGTAGGCAGGTCTCCCTCGCCCAGCCCTCTGGGGGTACCTCCCACCTACCTCAGCCGCCGGACTCCCCGCTGCTCCAGTGCCTCGTTCTGGTGACCCCGCGAGTTCCCCCCGGGGGGTATCTTCATCCGGGAGGACAGTCTCATCCGGGTCAGGCGGGAGTTCAGTTCGAGAGTCCCCCAGTTTCTTGAAGAAACTCACATTTCGAGTGACGGCCGACTTCCCGTCCGAGGCCGTTACCATCGATCCCTTTACTGCCACTACGTCCAGCGGCTCGGGTTCATATGGGAGCGAGAGTTTTCCGTGGGGATGCCGGTTCCTGATCAGCACTTCGTCGCCCGGTTCCAGCCGCTGCGGACGAAGACCCCGCCGTGTGTTTTCTTGATGTGTCCTTGCCTGTCGCTCTGCTTCCACCCGTTGGTCATCTATTACGCCGGGTACCTTTTCCTGTACCTCCGGGAGGAGACCTCGGGGGCACCTTCGGAATAGTGCTTCAGCCGGGGCTACCCCAGTCGAGGCGTGTGGGGTGGTGCGGTACACTCTTAGAAACTAGTAAAGCGCCCGCTGGAGAGGCTGGCCTTGTCCCTGGGCTATCCGGAACGTTTTGTTTAATGTCCTCATCAGCCTCTCGGCATCCCCGTTCGCGCGGGGCCACAGCGGGGACACCTTCCGGTGGGCCACTCCGCAGCTCTCGAGGAACTCCGAGAACCTCGCGCTCTGGAATGGGGACCCATTGTCCGAGCACAGGGTCACGGGAAACCCATGGGTGGCAAAGATCTTCTCCACAGCGCCGACCACGTGCTCAAACGCCACCGACTCGACGAATTCCACCTCCGGGTATCGCGAGTATTCATCGACGATGGCTAGGAAGTGAGTACCCACGGCCGTGGATCCGAAGTCCGCATGTACGACCTCCCACGGGCGGGTCCCCCGTGGCATTACTTCAATTTCAGGCTCCCGCTGTACTGGGGAGGCCGCCTGGCACCATACACAGGCCGCTACAAAGTCGTCCACTTTTCTTTCCAACTCGGGGAAACCACACCTTCAGCCTCAATCTCGCCTTCGTTTTGGCGGCCCCTTGGTGTCCCTGGTGTGCCAGGTTGATGACTTCATGGACCTTGGAGCCCGGCACCACCAGGCGATCGCCCCGCAGCAGCAGGCCCGACTCTGTGAAGGACAGTTCGTCCTTCACCTTCCAGAGTTGCTCGAGGGTCACTTTGGCCTCTTGAGTGCGCCCCGCCACCAGCTCCAGCACGGCCTTCCAGGACCCCGACTGCATCGATCTCCTCAGGATGCGGAAGCATTCGTCGTTGGCCGCAGCACTCTCCAGCTCGGGTAGCGGCATTGCATTGGGGGTGGCGCTCTCGACCACCATGCTGACATGATCATCAGCTTCCTCCGCACACGACTCTTGTGCGGGTCCGCCCCTGCCCACCGGATGCCTGGACAGGTAGTCAGCCGCATTGTTGGCCCCCGGCCGGTAGATTAGTGTGACGCCATATTCCAGGAGGGCCAGCAACCATCGCTCGATCCTGGCTGGTGGTTTGGAAGAGGACCCGGCCATGATCGGAATCAGTGGTTTATGGTCTGTTACCACTGTCACGGGTCTCCCCAGCACATAGAGCTGAAAATGCCGACAGCCCCACAGAACCGCCAGGGCCTCCCGTTCAATCTGTGAGTACCTCTGTTCGGTCTCGGAGAGGGCCTTGCTCGCGTATGCCACGGGCCTCATTCCCCCATCTTTGCCCACCTGGGTGAGGACCGCCCCGAGGCCAAACGGGCTGGCGTCCACAATAATCTCCGACTCCAGGGCGGGGTCAAAGAAAGCCACTGTGTCATCTGCTGTCAGGGCACCCTTGATGTCCTCGAATGCCGACTGTTCTAACGGGCCCCACTGCCAGATGGTATCCTTTTTCGTCAGGGCCCTCAGAGGTTCTGACCTCGAGGCGAGATTCTTGATGAAACGCCCACAGTACGTCACCATTCCCAGGAAGCTCCGCACCTCCGACGCCGACTCAGGGGGGCGTGCCGTCTTGATGTCTTGGACCTTCTTGGGGTCAGGGGATACCCCGCCCTCCTTGAAGATGAAACCAAAGAACTCAATGGTCGGGCGGAGGAACTCACACTTGTCCTTGTGGAGGGTGAGCCCCAGCGACTGCAGCCTTTCGAGGGTCTTGGCTAGGCGTTTCAAATGGTCAGGTTCAGTCCTAGCAAAGACCAGAATGTCGTCGCTAATGTTTAGGACGCCCTCCAGGTCTGCGAGAGCGCCACGGATTAAGTTCTGAAACACCTCGGCCGCAGACGACACTCCGAAGCTCAGCCGCTTGTATCTATAGAGTCCCCTGTGGGTGGTAAAAGTTGTGATGTAACGGGACTCTGGGTGGAGAACAACTTGGTGATACCCAGCTCGTAAGTCCAGCTTCGAGAAAAACCGGGCCCCTTGCACTTCTGCAATGATGTCATCAATCGTCGGGGTCAGGTGTCGTTCTCTCCTGATGGCCTTATTGGGCAGCCGCATGTCCACACAGATTCGGACCGAGTCCGGTTGTTTAGGTTTCCTCGCCACTACGATGGGGGATACCCATGGTGTGGGGCCCTCCACCTTTTCAATTACGTCCAAGTTCACCAGGTTATCGAGTTCCCTGTCCACCTGGTCCCTTAGATGAAATGGGATCCGCCTGTGCTTCAGGGCTACGGGCTGTACCGACTCGTCAATGTGGAGCCTCACGGGGTCACCGTTCATCCTCCCAATCCCTTTGAAGATGTCAGCATACTTGTCCAGCAGGTCGTTGATGTCCTCCAAGTATACCGAATAGGCGAAGCTGACAATGCCAAGGGCCTCCGCTGCCGCACAGCTAAGCAGGGTGTTGCTGCTCACCGGAGTCACATAGAAACGGGCCCGGATCTTTGACCCGTCATGTTCCACCTTGGCGACAAACGCCCCGTCAAGTGGCAGGGGCTCACGCCCACCAAATGCGAAGATGCGGGCTCTTGGCGTCGCCAGCCTCGGGGGTGGGTTGAGCGCAGCATAGTGTCCTCTCGCCATTACGTTGACAGAGGCCCCCGTGTCGACTAACACGGGGACCGGCGAGCAGTTTACCTCTACGACACATCTCGGCTGTCTTCTGCTCCTCCCCTTGAGGACCTCCATGCTGGAGACGAAGAAGATATTCTCCTCATCCTCTTCCTCCACTTCTTCCGCCAGCGCCTCCTCGGGTTCCGCTTGTTCCACCTGAGCTACATTCGGCGGGCGGTATTGCCGCGGGGCCCATAGACGAGGTTGTCCTCTCGGAATAAGTACCGGCAGGGTCGCCCTGCACACCCTCGAGAAGTGGTCAGGCACCCCACAGCGTCCACAGACCTTTCCTTTTGCCATGCACTCCGATGAGTGGGGGAGGTCATAGCCGCACTTCTGGCACGACTCCACCGGCTTCCCCGCTCTGTCTCTGGGAGGTACACCGGGTTTTCGCACCCCTCTGCCGCCCCGCCAGACAGCGCACACCTCCTCCGGTCTCGCCGCACGGGATCCGGCCTCCATCTTGTTGGCACGAGCCTCCGCCACCTCATGGCACCTCCCGAGCTCCATGATTCTTGGCAGAGTGAGTCCGGGCTCTCTTAGGACTTGTCGCCTCAGCTTGCCAGATGAGCATGCCTGGATCAGCATGGTCCTTATCATGTCCTCCGCATCCCCCCACGCACACCCTTGTGACAGGCGGCGCAGGCGGCCATAGAAGGTGTCAAGCGTCTCATCCTCCTTCTGTTTGGCCGACAGCATGACGAACCTTTCGAAGTCCACGTTGGCAAGGGGGACGAAGTGCGCGAGGAGGGCGGCTTTGGCTTGATCATAGGAGTTACCCGCTGGAGTTAATGATTCAAAGATCTCCTGCACGGTCGCTCCAGCGGAGTACAGCATCGTGGCCACCCTGCTGTCATCATCCGTGACCTGGGCGGCTCGAAAGTACATGTCTAGCCGTCCGATCCATCTCCTCCATCGGGGCCCCAGGCTGGATGGGGGGCCCGTAGCATCAAACTCCGGAATAGGCTGTAGGGCCGCTTGCGCCCTGGCTTGGGCCATGGCCAGGGGTGGTGGTTGAATCGGAGGGGGAGCGGCAGCAACTGGGCGCGCAGGCGGTCCAGACGTCGTAGGACGCGGGGTTGGCTGTGGGGGTTGCTGCTGAATCTGGTCTGTTAGGTCTTCGTCCTGCGAATCTTCCGAGGCCGTGGCAGCCGCACCCCCAAGTGCACCGGGATCACTCATAGGCGCAAGCGCACAGGCACCCTCGTTCTAATCCTGAGGGCCGCAACTTGCACTTCTCCCCACACTGCCACCACCCACGTGATGATGAAAGGGTTAAAGGAGAATACCTCGAGGCGCCTCGTGTCCACGTGGGCCGCAGAAGCGGGAGTGTCATCCCCCACGTGATGATGATGAAGGGGTTGAAGAGGGTCCTGAAGAGGATCTGTGGATAAATGTCCCCAAAAATTGAGCTTTGAAAAGGAATGGGCTGAGAAGGCCCAGCCACCTCAGTCCATCTTCCAGCTACAACACGACGTCATCGTCTGAAAAATGGCCAAAATATCAAAATTCTGGCATGGGCCTGCGGGTTGCACTGCCCGCAGTCAGTAAGTCCAAAAATTAGGCTTGGATGGCCTTCCTACTCCAAACCGGAGCCTTCGGAAGATCCTCCACCTCGTGCGCAAGATGGCCGCCAGCCGCGTGTGGTCCGCGGCCTCAGCGTGATGCGAAACATCCGCGGATGTTTCCCTTGTTGCAGAAAAAATTGTCCGGGATCGCGCTCACCGCCGGGCCCGGGCATCCGACACTCGTCGCCACTGTTGGGGGTCTCAGGGTGCCCCCAATGCGTGCCCGCGAGCCCCTCCACCCACAGACTCCACACAGACACGTCTGTGTGTTTCGGGCTCCCCGGTCGCTCTGCCGCGGCCGGGAACGCCCCGTTTATTTAAGGCGCACGCGGCGACGTGCAACGTCACGCCGCCGCGTGCGTATCCCCTCACGGGGCAACGCCACAAACATCACATGTTTTCATGATCACGTGATCGGAGCATCTAAAGCTCATATGTCAGAGAATGTCTCTGATAATGCTGCCATGTTAGAACAGCTAAAGGTATTTCGAAAGCAAGGCAAATAGCCCTAACGCCTGTTAGTAAAGTTTTGAAAATGCAGCTTTAACAGGTTTGATTTCAGCAGCCCGCACAATTCCGCTAACATAAAAACTATTTTGTACTTAATCTTGTGCATTTTCCGAAAAGTGACACCAGTGTGTCCAACAATATATTTATGACCATTGCTTGTTACAAATGACAGCCAGCGGTTATAAGCCCCAGCCGTGAGTTTTAAATTTCAAGACAGGCAGCTGAAGCGAGCCGCAACATTCTTTCACCTAATCCGTTTCAATGCTCGTGAGTTCCCAGTGGGCTAAAGGGTGCAGGAAAGTCGGAAACAGGTCATCAATCATATATGCAAGTTCATTTAAAAAATAAGACCGATCGATCGAAGCAGCTCCTTAAAATACACATCAATTCTGATATATTAGGCTAGATAGTAGAAAGTGCTAATGCATTTCAAGAAAAAAGCCACTGGTTTGATTACCTTCAAAATTACATGCAGTCTAGGGGGCAAAAGGGCAAGAAATGAACTATCCAGTGCATAGAATGGATTAGGTACCCATTTTAGGTTACAAAATGGAAACACTGGTTTCTACAATAGACCCATTCTGGGAGATGTAGATCCCAAATGGTGCATCGGAACATGGGCTATATAAACCTCATTTCAGGTTTGTAAAAAACACATACATCTCTGGATCTATATTGAGTCCTTTAGGTCTTAATGTTTCTAGCTTGCATATAAGAGGGGCCTCCAATTGCCGTAATTTAAGTTCTCGATTTCCCAATCTTTTGCGGGGGGGTGGTATATGCGCCAAGCCTAGCAAGGACATATTATTCACATCTCCATTATGTTTTTCTTGAAAATGACCAGTGAGGGGATATGTCATGTCACCATTCTTAATCCCCTATAATGCTGCAATATACGCAACTTGAGTGGTCCAATAGTGGTGCCTATGTAGTGTTTTACTCCATCACCTATTTTAGGGTATCAAGCATTCTGGTAGTTAAAATGTCCGTACTGTGATGGGGTCTAAATCCTGATGGCAGAGCAACAAGTAAAAGTATGCTTAAAATAAAAGGGTGAAGCCAAGCTAATACTATACACTGCAGTTGTTGCATTAGAAATGGAATGAGAGATACAGGGCAGCAATGATTTTGATCAGTGGGTTTTAAGGCGGATTGCTTGAGTAGAGGGTGGACTACCTCTTTTTTCCATGTATTAGGTGCTTAGCCCAAAGGCAACAAAAGAATGGAGGATCTATAAGGCAGAAGAAGAAATAAATAATGTCCCTATTCTTGGAGGAAGAAGGTAATTGCGCTGACATGTAATTAGTTTCTTACCATGTCAGCCATGCTTATAGCGACATGTTCATTCAGTCGTAGGCCCAGTCTTAAATGCTGATGTGTTAATGCAAAATGCAATGCAGTTTACTATTCAGTAAAATGCGAGTTGCAAGATTTGCTTTTGCAAAGTTAAAGTACACTACATCAGTGTTCTGTGCGAGAAACTAGGTGGAGCACAAGCGACACTGAGTCTGGTATATCACAGTCCCCTTTTATGAACAAAAGCCATTCACTGCCGTTCACTGCTATGTAGACTTTCTTTTGGACCAGAGCCAATGTTCTAGCAAATAGGAAACAAGAGATATCAAGGCACTGCGGAAAAACTGCAAAATGCAGTCTTTTCTGTAGTTTTGCAGAGGATCGATGTAGTACGCTGAAACCTTTGTTTGAAAGATTTTTAGTGTTGGATGAAGTTTGGCAATTGTAGGCATGGAACAGTGAATGCCCGAAGAATATAAAAAAAATAGGCTTCAAGCCACAAATGCAACTGTTCGGTGATGGGCCTAGATGAGGGAGCAGAAGACGAAGGGCTGAAGACGGAGTCTTTCCAGATCGGGTGCGGGGGGACAACTCCCTCTTTTTTCTTTTACTGGTTTATACAGCCACCAAGCTGGATTCTGGCTTTTTTTTGAAGCATTTGGAGTCCCTAAATGACTCTTCCTATTGACTTTTCAGCAGAACTTGGAGTCCGTTTGAGCTTCATTGGGAACAACTTTGTTTTTCTCCCCAAAGGCAAATCAGCTTACCACCTAAGAGCAGACACCTTATTATGGATTGGCTATATGTTGGCACCATTAATCCCAATGGACATTTCATTCTCGTTTGAAGCATTTTATCCTATTTTTGATGCTTTTTTAATGAACAAATTATGGTGCTTTAATAGGTTGCTTTTTAATATGCGAGATTGTTCCATTTTTCAATGTTTCCTTGAAGTGGATATTCCCAGGCAGGCAAGCTTTTCCAGCCCTCTCAACTCCCTACCTTCTGCAGTTAGTGAGTATGGAGAGGCCTTTTACCCTTCATTTAATATATCACACTGAGAAAGGTATAGAGGTATTATTTGAGGCAGATGCTTCTATGAGGTTGCCCAGCATGAGTGTGAGGTTGCCTATCGCAAGCTGGTGAGTCAGGTAGTTAGTTTTTAAGGATCACTATGATATATTGGAGAAGGGTGATCAGGCTTAGTCTTGATTTGAGGTAGAGGCAATGACAATGATTTCAGCTTTTTCATTAATGACGTTTTGTATTTTGTGTGTTGTTTATGGTGACGTTAATAATTGCACTGTATTTTATTGCAAATTTCTCAAAATTAAAATGTTTATTTTTACATGAGACTGTAAGAAGCATTCATTGAGTGTTTATTACTGAGTGATAGGTATTTGAACATGAACTTAAGGAATGGGGCTTCTATCTAAATGCATTGTTATTTGATGTGTTTTATATGCTACATGTCTTTAAATACACATACAAAGGGTTATTGGATGGTGTGACAGAGGACTATCAATACAAATATATGTGACACTGATAAATCCCTTCTGTGCTGATGAATGAGCAGCAGCTACCCGCTGCAGGGGGTTGATTGCCTGCTCTCATTACGGATGCGCAGTGACAGGTAAATGCTTTTCCCTACCCCAACTCCTACCACAGCCCCTACTGAGTGGGTCTTTGGCACTCCCTTGGGGGTAGGGGAAAAGCTCTGGAGGGCGGGGTGATTTCATCACATCAGAACTACGTCAGGGTGAACCAGAAAATGTGCCATTAGGGATATTACTGAGACAATCATCTAGTGTCAAAGGATGGAATTAGGGAAATAGGGTGTACAGCTTTGACTTGTATGTGCATAGCCTATGGCCACACGGGCCCAGCTAGTGCGGCTACGTGCTTGTCCTCTGAGTGAATACCTAGAAAGAAAGACACAGACACCATGGTAATAAAGGTTTATTTAATTAGTGTATTGTGTGTTTTCTCTATACGTCATGTGTGTTTGTGTGTGTGGGTGTTTGGGAGAAACCATAAAGCCCACCACTGAGCTGGATGGAATGTCAAAAAAAGGGGAAAAAAAGGAACAATAGATATGAACTCCACTGTCTAATAATGTACCAGGCAGGGGAGAGAAATATGAATCCAGAGGGATTTGAAAGAAAAGACAGAGAGAGAGTCACATGGGGGTTGCTGCCTTGAGCGGCCCCCTAGGACCTTAATCCATCAAGTAATGCCGGACTGTGCATGGGTTGCCCCCAGGAACTTAATCGCCGTGGCACTTCTCGGCCCACCTGAGAGCCAGACCAGATGGACCCTGTGACATACACGGCCCAGGCAGCGTGTCAGGGATTGCCTAGGCCCACAAAGAAAAGCCCAGTCTTGACCACGTGTGGGGAGTGGCCCAGACCGGCCTGCCTTGCCGTGCCCCCGAAGGCCCGCCTCATGGCCAGCGAGACGGGCCCTTCAATGAAGTCCTCCCAGGCTGAGCATGCCATGAGCAGCCTGTGAGGTGAAGTGTAGAAGCTGAAAGCGGAGCTGGAGCGGGTGAGAGGAGGAGGTGGAGAAGTCCCAGGCTGCTCAGTTGAACGACGTGGGTTAAGAAAGCCCCGGGCTGCTCAGCAGAGTAGCCTGGGTGAAGGCAAGCGGCCTGCCCCCTGCCACACACGATGCATTACAGAGGGGCCGGGCCTGAAGAGCAGCGAGGCCGCAAAACGCGTCAGTGAACATGACTTCGTCCTCTGTTGTCATGGAGACACCACCCAACACAACATAGCTGCGGGTGCAGCGGTAAACATGGGTGGGTCCCAGTCATTGAGGCCCACCCAGAATAATATCAATACTGCAGGAGCGGCAGTGAGTGCAGGTGAGCCCCCTAACCAATGGGGCCCAGCCTGAAGTTAAAGAAAGGCACGCAGTGCTGAAGTGTGAGTGGACCCCCACTCATGCAGGGGGCCGCCCATTACTAGAAAGAGTGTGCAGGATGCGTGGTGAATACGGATGGCCTCAAGTGCTGGATGGGGCCACCCTTAAGAAAGAAGAGGGCCCAGGGCCCCATCATGTGACATCCAGGACAGGCCCTGCCTACAACATTCCCCCAGCCACCATTACCATCAGCCAGCTGTGTCACCAGCCAGCATTTCCTTTAGACAGCAGACAGCACAGAGTAAGTTCCCCAGGACAGACCTCTAGGTACTGTAAAGGGGTGACTACAGCACTCACCCCATTGTGACATAGCGGTTTATTTGAAAAGGGTCGTGTGTGTTTTATTTATTGGGGGAGGGTGTCGGGGAGGCTTGGGGGAAAGGCAAAAAAAAGATTAATAGAAAAGAACTCCCCTGCCCAAGAATGGGCTGGGAAGGGGAGAGAATTTCTTTTTAGAGGGACTTGAAAGAAAAGACAGTTGGAGAGGACTGTTGGAGAAGAGAGACAGCGAGACTCACCTGGAGCGTTGATGCCTCGAATGGCCCCCTGAACCTTAATCCATCAAGTAGTGCCGGGCAGTGCATAGAGAACACCCAAAGGACCTAACCAAGGGGCTGAGCTGCCCATGACAGGGGCAGCTGGACCACACCAAGACTGTGGCACCTGACGGCCCATCCTCCGTGTGTGTGGTACCTGAGTTTAGGTAGGGTGTCTCCTGAAGCAGTCTCTCCCAAAGGGTGCCTGAGAAACCTACCAGGCAGGGTGAGCTGACGTAGCGAGTGCCCAGTCAGTTGGAGCTCATGCCAGGGGATTCGCAGGGAAAGTAAAAGGTTATTGGTGTTTTAGTAAATAAAGAAGGGTCCCCGTGGGGATCCCTATAAAACTCACTCTGGTGTCTGTGCCTATTAGTGAAGAAGGCACTCAGGATGTGGCCCATCTCTTGTGAACAGCAATTTGATTTGGCAGGCACTGCACCCCTCCCTTCCGGCTGGAGTGATGGGTGAATGGTGCTGGTATCCATGGGAACTGTCCCTTCTCAGGGGAAGGGGAGCGTACAGCCTTGCACAGACCAGTGCTGGGAAAACAGGGCTACATGTGAATGTTGCAATAGTACAAAGCTTCATATTTTCTCTAATAAAGGTGAGCTTATTCACAAAACAATATGTGAGTGAGAGAGTTCACTATATCTTGAAAGGCAACAACAGGTGAAGTGGTGCCAGACGGATTTGTACATTTGTCACTAATAAGATAAATTTCATTTGAAACTTTTGTTGCATGTTCTTGTCTTTGTGAAAAATAATATTTCTTGGTCTTAAATATGGAAATCTCGTAGAAGTGCAGCTATTCCATAAAGATCATTCTCTGTCTCTAAGATTATATTTCGCATGCCAAGAGGTACATTTGCAGACCTCGGTCCTCCTTGTAAGCGGATTCAATTCAACACTACAGCTAAGTCAATGCCTAGTCTGGGATGCTGATGGAAACCCTTATTGATATATTTTTATGTCCAGTTCACGTACTCTGGATGACAACCCTTATATCACACCCCTCTCTTAGAATCCCACTGACCCCACTGAGCCAAGAAGTAGGTTTGTTTCGCAAATTAAAAGGTTTTATTTGAAAAATTAAACAGTATATATATATATCACACTTTTATAATAAATTAATAATTGATATCACACTTATGAATATAATGTTGATCAACAATGGGTAATCCGACACTAGCACACTTCTTTACAATCAATGAGGAGTTGGTATAGGATGGATAAGGCAGCGAAAATACTTTTATGGTTTCAAGGGAAAAGCAATGAGGAATGAAATGCAGTACAGAAATAACTTGATATGATTTTAGCAAAAGATAATATAATCACTTTTTCTCTGGCAATTCACCCCCCCCGCCCTATGCAATGGAAGGAGAGCACACAGTCTTCAAGAATCCCAACAAACATGCAATACGAAATGCAGTTCCCCCCAAGCAAGCTTAGAGAAAAACAGGTATGATTTTAAAACACAGGCCCAAAATGCTTTGAATGTGGTGCCAATGAAGTGAAATGATGCTAAAATTTTAATTCCCTGTAGGAGGTTCAGGGTGAGTGGTAGACAATTTAAATCAGTTCAGGTCAGCCCTAACAATGATTCAGGGATGGTTATTAGGTTGCAAATGAATTTTAGCAGTTCAAGCAAAAGCGGCTATCCTTTTACAGGTGAAGAAATCAGGCCAAATTGCAAATCGCTGTAATTTTTGCGAGTGCGTAAATCGCGATTGCGGAAAAAGTATAAGGAAGTCGGTTCCAGGTTCGTTGGAAAGCCTAGAATCTCAGCTTTAAGATGAAAGTTAAATTTCGCTTCTATCACAAACGGTTCAAGAGATACGGATGATTTTGTGAAGGTAGATTCTCAAAAGAAAAAGTCAAGCTCAGAATGACAGATGACAGTTTTCAGTTTTAGAATGACAGAATGACACGATTTCTAGGAGGCAGTTCTAATTAGGTCAAAATAGTTTGGATTAGATTATTTTAAACTAAGAGATTAGTTCTGGCACAGTCCTAGCTAGGTACTCACACTATATTTTGGACAGGAATGCGACTTCGTCACGGATCGGGTCAGGATTGGCTTCGGTCCTCTTGCCACTTGGACTGGTTCTGTGCACAGCACTTCACAGCGATCTGGTCTGGGTCTGCTAGCGGCACTGCACAGCGGTCTGGATCTCTGGTTCTGGGCAAAAAAAGTTCTTGGCAAAGATTTCAAACAGCTCGCCCGGCTGTTGAATAGTTTGGTTGGTTTTGAGGCCTGCTGAAGAGGATTCAGCTTGTGGATTCAGGCCTCTCTGCTACAAATTCTGGAGTTAATTTCTGGTCGCTGGAGATTGATGGATTTGAAGTCTGGATCTCTGGATGTGAAGTCTGAAGTCTCCCGGCAAAGCGTCCCGCAAGAAAGTGGAAAGTGAATGTCCCTCTACCTGGGTTTCAATGCTCCTTTTATGTGTTTTGAAAATGGGTGTGTGCCTGGGCCTAGCTAAGCCTGCCCCTCTCACTTATCATTGGCCAAGCTTTCCTCTCTCCCTTGATTGGGGGAAAGACATGGAGTGTCAGAGTGATGCTGTAGGTTTTATGGTCAGAGGAACCTCCCCTTGTCAAATTGCACACAAATCTATTTCTGATCCAAATATATATTTCCTAGATACACAATTTGTTGAAATTACATGTACATATTACAGATTCCTTATGGTCCATGCTTGTCCGACTCTGACCTTCCTGGGGGCTTGTATTAACAAATGGCAACTTAATTTCGTTTTTAGTGGGTTTTGCAACATTGGTTTTTCATCAAAAATTACCCAAATGTACACCCTCCTTCTATACACATTCCAGCTATTTACTAGGTTTCTAGCATCAACCCGGTGTCTGTAATATCAATAAATAGCAGAGTTTCGCCTCAGAACATGGTACAAAGTTGAATCAAGTCTTGAATTGTGGGTACATTTCTTAGATTGAGGTTCTCCAAATTGCACCTTTTTGTAAGCTTAATACAATATTTTAGAAGCATTTAACTTAAACATCTATTTGCTGCAATATGATTCCACAAAAGTGTCTGAGCCCACCCCCCAGAAGCTTGGGTGGGTCAGGGATCACATGTCTCCCCTCCCAGGCAGCTCTGTTTACAGTCCACACTCAAAATTAGCATATCCTATTCAAAGGAAAAGAGTCTATTGTGTGGGCTGGGGGTCAGCAAACCAGGGGGCCACCCTGCATTTGGTTAGCAGGTCCATGTGATCTCCGGGGCTGTTGCTGGTAAGAGCTGGTGTGACTGCTTCCCATGGACAGAGGCCCTTTGATGTGTTTTAATTGAATCAGCCTGCCTCCTGGGAACAAACCTTTGAAGTCCCAGTTAGCTCAGGATCCTCTGGCATTCCTGAGGTACGGTTCTACTGTCAGAGTTTAGACCACTAGCGCCGGTTTGTGGACAAAGCTGGTACTGCACCCATTTTTGGGATCTGTCTTGAATTAATGCATTTCAATAGAGTGGTCTTTTGCTTGATAGTATAGGACCCTTGCTTAACATTGTTTTGATGGCATCCTTACAGTAGAGTGGTGATGTGGATCCCCCCACAAGAAGGTTGTATCTTTACAGTGGTCTTGTGCCCATGATTTTAGCAACTTTTTGACATCAATAAAAACGGATTTTGAACAGAACCACCTTTCTTTGCACTGGTGTGTGGCAGATTAGATGACCATTTTGGTGTGCGCAAACTGCGTGGTTCTCCTGGATTCTGGCATGAATGTGGGCGGCGACAGCTCATCCCCACATCTACCCAGTCTATTGATTCAGTTTCGTTCCGGGATAGAATGATGGGCGGTGACAGCTCATCCCCACATCTACCCCGTCTTTTAATTCAACATGGGTCAAAACCCTTGACAAGCCCCCCGCCCGACTGCGCTTTGATTTCGAGTCGAGGGGAGTCGGGTGCAAAGGATGTTTTGATCAACGCGCTGGTATGTCTGCATCATCTTCTTCCAATTCTGTAGATGGCACAGTTCAGCATCTTTTCCTCCATCCGGTTGGATCGATCGGTTCTCCTCGCCGGTCCTGATGGGAATATTGGGCGGTACCCCGGGCCCCTCGGATCTCTGCTCCCGGTCCCCGGTCGTCCTCCTTGGTCTGTCTCCATGGTTTCATCTCTCCTAGGATGATAAAGCAAAAGCGGCAATACCTATTCATAGACATTTTTCCACCACTATTGATCTAGTGGGGCGGCATGTACATTTTATAACTCAAGAGACCTAGCATTCTTATTTTGAAAAACCAGATATAATATGAAACATTTTTTTTTTCCATCATAATATTTTAGAGACTATATGTGGGATATTTTAGGATGGGAACTGAATTAATCTGGAGTGGTCCCCTCTGGTATTGCAGAGGACTCCTCCAGTTGCTGCAGAGTGTGCCTGGGATGGCAACACTTTAGCTGATTTATATGTACCCACTTGTCTTCCCCATTCCGCCAGACTACCTTTGGGGATGCAGATCTTATAGGCTACAGGGGAGATTTTGACTATAATTTCAAACGGTCCCTTCCACGTAGGCAAACATTTTCGCTGTTTGGCCTGGTTCCTTTGGAAATTGTATAGATAGACCCGGTTCCCCTCCTCGTATACGTTCCTGGTGGTTTTCAGGTCATAGTGGGTCTTCATGCTATCAGCTGAACTTTACAGATTCCGCTGAGCATAGGCAAAAGCATGTTGAAGGTGTTTCCTTAAATTCTCCACATACTCATGAGTTGTGGAGGCATTTATCAACGTCTGCTCTTGGGTCCTGTAGAGAAAATGCTGGGGAAGCACCATCTTGCGTCCGGTCATCAACTCAAATGGTGACATTTTAGTTGCAGATGAAGGGGTAGATCTGATGGCCATTAGGACCAGAGGTAATCGGATATCTCAACTTGGCCCAGAATCTGCCACAAACTTTTTTAATATGCTCACAATGGTTCGGTTGTATCTCTACTGCTCCAGAAGAAGCTGGCCGGTAAGCAATATGCAACTTCCTTTTGACCCCCAGTATCTCCCACATCTTTGTCATTACCTCGCTGGTGAAATGGCTACCTCTGTCTGACTCAATCCTTTGAGGTAGACCAAAACGGGAAAAGATGTGGTTAATCATCAGGGCAGCTGCTGTTTCTGCCCTGCAGTTTGGGGCTGGTAGACATTCCACCCACTTGGTAAACAAGCATGTGACGGTCAACATGTACTTATTTCCTCTAGACGAGCGAATTACAGGGCCTACAAAGTCGATTTGTAAATCTGACCATGGCAGTGTCATTCACCTCTTTTGGAGAGGCGCCCGGTGTGTGAGGGATGTTGGCTGAAATTGTGCACACACCAGACACCCCTTCAAGTATTGGTCGAGGTCCTGCCCCATGTGTGGCCAGTATGCAACCTCTCTTAAGATCTCAAGTGTTGTATGAAACCCCCTATGACCGGCGGTGGCCGCATCATGGGCGTGACTTAACATCAGGCTTCGGAATGAGGTAGGAACCACCCACTGATCATGGCCAGCTTGGGATTTCCTTACCAACAAACCGTCTTGGATTCAGAACCTTTTTGGACATTTCATCAACACTCTTAGCTCCTCTTTCCCAATGTAATCAGTATCTGTTAGGGGAAAGTTCTCAGGGTCCTCTATGTGTTGGTAAAACTTACCAATTATTGGATCCCCTTTTGAGCCGTAATTAAATCAGCATCAGGGGTCTCCTTACTCCATTGTGCAGTTGAACGATCATTGTGAGCATTTGTCTGGGACCTAGTGATAGCAGTGACCTGGATTTCCCCCAACAGGGACTCTATTTCTATTAGATCCCCTTGGATGGCCCTGGTCATTTCCAGTTTTGTCTGGTCCCTCTACTTTGGAATGACCCTTGATCTTCTTCCAGTAGATGGTCATCCCATTCGAGGTGACCAGATGATCAATGTTTTGAATTAACTTCCCATGTTTCAAAGGTTTGTTATTAGCACATAGCATGCCACTGGTTTTCCAGTTAACCAGGTGCTCCACGAACCCGTCTCGTACATAATCCGAATCTGTGATTATGACCAGTTCGTGGAGTTGATGTTGGACAGCAGTGAAGATGGCTTGATGCACAGCCATCAACTCTGCTAACTGACTACTTCGGGGACCAATTTTGTACCCAGCGGAGGGTTCTGGAAACTCCTTCACCCATGCATTCACTACGCCGGCCACCAGTTCTTTCTCCCCATTGTTGTCAACATGGTAAGAGCATCCATCCACATAGACAGTGGGCATTCCCTCACACTTGTCTTCTTCAAAGACTTTGTGTGGGGAATTAAGGTATGCCTCCATGTTGTCCTTGATTTTTAGACTTTCGTCCTCGAGACAGTTTTCTCTGGCACAATCATGCAAGTCAGCCAGACCTTGCGCGAGGGGACTCTTCTTGTTTTGGCCATATCTGACCTCCACAGGAAAGCTTTGCATTGACAGAATCCAGGAAGTAATTCGGGAATTACTCACATTTCCGGCCCAGATTCTGTCACTTTGGAGGTATTGCAGAGGCTGGTGTGGAGTCTCCACTATGATGTGTTCCCCCTGGATAAACGGGCGGTAATTCTTCAATGCCCACACCGTTGCCAGGAGTGCCTTCTCACAATCGTTGAATTTTTCCTCCACAGAGGATAAAGTTTTGCTCGCATAGGAGATTACTTTATTGACCTTGTCATGCTTTTGGTATAATACTGCCGTCAAGCACGTATTAGAGAACCCTGTCTCCAGGAAGAACTCCTTGTTTCTGACAGGGTAAGCTAGGCAAGGCGCTTGTGAGAGGCTTCTCTTGGGTTGTCTTACTGCCTCGGATTGTTCTGGACCACATTCCCACTTGACCCCCCCTTCAAGAGATGAATCAGGGGTCTGGTGATCTCTGCGTAGCCTTCAATGAACTTTATGCCGTAATTAGTCAGTCCAAGGAGGCTCCTTAGTTCCCGCAGAGTTGTGGGATCCTTCAGTTTCTGAAGTGCTTCCACTTTCTTTTCTTGGGGACAGAGACCCTGAGGAGTAATCTCATGCCCCAAGAAATTAACACGGGTTCTACACCACTGTGCTTTCTGAAAGGAAAGGTTTGCTCCGGCGGCCCTCAACTGTGTCAGAACATAACGGATCTCCCCTATGTGTTCTTCCACAGATGAACTTTTGATGAGAACATCATCTACATAAGCCAGGTTACCCCTCGCACCCAGGTCGGGCATGGCCCTATGTAGGAAAATGTTGAATTCATTGCCGGAGTTGAGGTATCTGAAAGGAGTCCGGGTCCATGTGTACTGCTGGCCCCCAAAGGTAAAAGCCAGTTTGTATTGGTCCTCCCTACTGACAGGCACGGTCCAGTATCCATTGGTCAGCTCTATTGCTGTGAATACCTGCGACCCCTGGATCTGGGCCAGCCCTTGGTCAATGTAGGGCAGAGGCCATCGGGAAGTATGGACCCATTTGTTGAGCTCCCTAAGGTCGGCGCAGAGTCTCCATTGGCCGTTTGGCTTCAATATTCCCAGCACCGGATTATTGAAGGTGCTGTGTTCTGGACGGATTATTCCCCGGGACTCAAGGTTCTTAATTATTTCAGTAAGGGACTCCATGGATGCAAGAGGCAAACGATATTGCTTCACAAACACTGGAGTCATTCCAGGTTCCGTGGGAATTGTTGTGGTGTGGATGTCGGTGCGACCACAGTCATATGAGTCTATCGCAAAGAGATCCTGGAAATCCAAGAAAACTTGTTTCAACTTTTGCTTCTGTTCCAGAGTCACACAGGCATCAGCTAGGTTGACTCTCTTCCACCATCTGCCTGAAGCCTGGAAAGACTTCTGGTTTGGCTATCTCAGCGGCCTCCTCCAGCTGGGTGGAGAAGTCCCTGGTCAGAGTGCTGATTTGGACTGGAGGCTTCAGGTGCGAAAGGCAGCCCTCGTGGACCTGGAAAATCACCTCATCCCTCCTGAAGTCACAAGTCACATCTTCCTTACCATAAGGGCAAGAAGTGTACACCAGGAAGTTCCCCCCATGCCGGGTGAAAATCCTATCTGGTGTTGTATTGTCATCACTGTCACGGTCAAAACAGTCCTTGGGGATTTGTCCTAACAGTTCATTTCCTAAATCTATGGAGAAATGTCGGTCATCAACCGCCAATCCAATGATGGTGCCTGCGGCTAGAGTAATACTCTGTAAGTCGCTGTTATCCACCTCTATTGGAATGGTGTCATGTTCTATGTTGACTAATGGTGTTGGGTTTACCCCTAATCCTTGTTGTTGGAGAGAAGCATTTAGATGAATATAAGCATCAGGATTTTTCAATTTCTGTCCTCTTTTAACTTTCACTTCCAGGGAGAATTGTCGGGTCCTTTCTGGGATGGTGGCTTCCTCTTTAATCTGAATTTCAACTGCATAAGGTAGCAATTGAGCTGACCTAAATGCTTTTTCTGAATCATCAAAGCCCATGGGATTATCCGCTAATCGGGACCAAGCTTTTAAGTTTATTAGGTCCAATTTAATGGCAAAGCGATTGAGAATGTCACTGCCTAAGTAAAAGGCGGCAGTGACGTCTCGCACGACCCAACAATTATGGACTATGCTCTTGTTGCCAATGGAGATTTTGAGCATACACCTGCTTGGCAGGAGATGTTTGGGATTTGGGTGCTTCCAGGTCCATTTCCCATTTGTCTATCAGTTTGAATGTGGAAATGGCTGGATCTTTTGGGAGTTGGCGGAACATGGCTTCGCTGATGAAGCTCTTACCATTGTTCACACACACTCGGGCGAGAACAGAGTCCTTCCCATCATTTAACTGAACAGGGATGAACAACTGCTCTCCAATTTGCTGAATATCAGCCAGGCTCTGAGCTGATTTCACATCTTTCTGGACTATAGGAGTGGGAGTGTCTGATTGTGGATTGGTAAAGAATTTCAGAGTGTTTCCTTCCAGTGTGGAATACCACCTTAAACTGGAAGGAAGGTTGATTTTCAGAAATAGAGAGGACCCCCCATCACCAGTCTGTTGTCCTACTGCTACTACTGTCACGTCTGGAATTTGGTTGTTCTGGAAGTGAAGTTCTACTTGGCCAGATTTTTGTTCAACCATGTGGCAGGTGCCCTTTAAACTAATATGGTTGACACTCTGTTTTAATTTCATTGGTCGGCTAGTCTGGGTCCAGAGGACCTTGTTTACACAATCTATTAGGGGTGACAACCTTCTCAGGAGGTCATTCCCTAGTAAACAAGGGGTGCCCTCTGGAGTTACTACTATGACCGGGTGTTTTACCTTGTCACCAAATTTTAATGTCCAAGTCTGCAGTCCCCTCAACGGGAATTTCCTTCCCGTCAAAGTTCTGCAGTTGTCCAGGAAGAGAGGTGAGAGGAATACGGTAATTCTCCCCCCTTCCTGCATTTAGTTCATCAAAGGGCCTTTTGGACAGAAGGGTAGCTTGGGATCCAGTGTCCACCAGTGCCAAAATTGTACCCTGCCCCTGTACTTGTACCGGGGCATAGTATCTTCCCTCCTTCTCCTCAAGGGGGCACAGATAATGCACATTTTTGGACAACTGGTGGGCTAATTTTCTGGTTTTGGACATGGCGAGAGAAGAGATTTGGGCAGAATTCTGTGAAGAGCCTGGGGAATCTGAAAGAAAATGTTGGCAACTGGAAATGGTTTCGGGTTCTGGGCTGCCCCCCCCCCTTTTTGGAGGCAGTCATCAGGATGGGTTTGACCCATGGGATTTTTGTATTGTTGGTTCTGGGATAGAATGATGGGCGGCGACAGCTCCATCCCCACATCTACCCAGTCTGTTGATTCGGTTTTAGGTTCCCCTGGTTCCGGTTCTGGGCCGCCCCAGCCTTTTTGGGGGGCGGTCACCAGGATGGGTTTGAACCAGGGAAGTTTGGTTTTGTTGGTTCTGGGATAGGATGATGGGCGGCGACAGCTCAATCCCCACATCCACCCAGTCTGGATTGGAATCTCTTGGGACCCATTTTTCCTTGGGAGGAGTTCCCCCATCTCTGAAGGAGAAGATACTTTTCCCAGCGTCCTCTGAGTATCCCTCTTCCTCAAATTGGAAGACCTGTACCTCCTCCACAAAATGGGTCTGTTTGGGTCCTTTGTTTCTCCTACCTCCTCTTTGCTCTTTGGGTGGCAGACTTTCAGGGGTAGGAGATTTTGTTTCCGGTTCCTGGTTTACAAGGGGCTGTTTACAAGTTGGGAAGGAAGGTTCCTCCAAGGCTTTACACCCCCCTTCCCCTTGTGCCTCCTCCCTGGGAACTGGTGGGTTATCGGGGTGCTGCCCCGTCATTGTTATGGAGCACCAGGCCCAGAGTTGGGGGCATTCTGCGGTGGCATGCTCATCTGAGGGTTCTGTTGAGCCCTCAGTATGTGACCCAGATCCCGTGCCATATTTTGGACCTGGCGCTTAAGTTGTGAAACCCGCTCAGGCTGATATGGGGCTCTATTTTCTCCCCTGGGCTGATCCCGGGAAGGGTAGCTTTCCCTTCTCTGGTAATACCCCGGATTGGGAAGATTTGGGTACCCCTCCACCCTTGGCCTCCCCTCTCCCGGATTAGGTTGTCTGGGCTCAGGGAATTGGGGAAAGAAGGATGGATGATTTTGGGGCTGGATACCTGGGAAAAAAGTTCTGCAGAGGATTTGGTGAATTTCTGCCCTCCTGGGGGAAGTTAGGAGGGAAGTTCCCTGGGTCAGGTGCTTGGCTGGATCCCCCCCCCTTGGGCTGGAGGAGTCCACACATAACCCAGGATGGGTCGGTTTCCCTTGTAGCGGGGACCTACATAATCAGGGGAGCGGGGGACCCCATTTGTGGGACTACCTCCTCGACTCCCTGTCTGTGACTGGCCGAGGGCCTTCTGGGCTGTGAATTATTTGGTGCAGGCAGGTTTTTAGGCCCCCCATCTTCAAATCTAAAATGAGGGCAACCTTTACCTCCGCCACCTTGGCAGCAGCAGGGGTGCTGTTGGTTTTGGGGTTTTTCTGCGCATTACTTTTTATTTTCTATGGGCTTCTGCACCTCATAGATCCGGGTAGCCTGTTCAATGACCCAGTCTTGTGACCTCTTCTCATGAAAATCTCTCGCTAGCTGGGTCATGATGTATTTGGGCAAGGCATGGAAAAAAGTATTGACAAATTCTCTGCTGTCCGTGCGCACCCTTCTGGTGGTCTGCGCAAAGGCACGCTTCAGGTCTTGCACGAATTCTTGTGGGGCCTGATCCTCCCCACATTGCAAATTGTAGGCTGCCTTGCGAGCCTCTGGAGGATTTCTATGAACGGAAAAATGTTTAAAGATGGCCGCCCTTTATGCGGACCATCTTGAATGGTTTTGGTCCTCCAGCCCTGCAAAGTAACTGGAGTATTCTGGGGAGAATGTCCATTTGACGTACTGGATGCAGCTACTGCTGTCCTTCAAATGGAAAGTCTCCATCATTTGCTCATAGAGCTCCAAGTTTTCCCAAACAGAATACTTGGCGTTCTTATGATAAGGCGTGATGACACTCCTTATTGCCTTTATTTGTTTCAATGGGTCCTTAAGCAAGGCCCTTTTTGCCTTATTGGCCTTTTTGGTTCGGGTAACCCTGGTCCATTCATCCTCTGACTCCAAAGCACTGCTCCCAGAGGTGGCCGTCTGATCTTCCAGGTTTTCCCGGATTCTGCGAGCCTGGGAATGGCTGACAGAATGTGGGGACCTGGTCTCCTGTGTCCTGTAACGCTCAGAGGAGTCTTCAGATCCCTCCTTGCTGCCAGGATTTGATGGGTACCCCCCCACTGACCTAACTGGGCAGAGGTTTTCAGGATGCCCTTAATGGGCCTACTCTCCTGGGGTTCCCCACTAAATTGCACTGTGCTTGGTTTCCCATACCCGGATGCCCGCCCCTCCATTCCTGGGTGGTACAGGCCTATGAGCCCCATACATTTGGCTGGATAGTAATCTGCCATCCCTGTGGCCCTGTGCTCATGTGCGCCAGGGGACATGGTGGTGGCAGAGTCCAGGGACTGAGAGAGATGACGGCCTCCGGTACTAGGGCTCCTGAGGTTATGCTCAGGGATTTCCCTTTCCCAGCGAACTTCATCTCTGTCAGCCCCTGCTCCCTGTTGCAATGCAAGAGCCTGCGCCTTCAGTTCCTCAGTTAAGGCCTTACTAGACTCTATCAGTCTCTCCTGCATCGCTACCTTTTGCTGGAGCCTATCATTGTGCTGGCAGAGAGCCTCATTCTCTCTCTGTGCCTCCTGATTGGTCCTGGAGTACTGGGCCAGTCTTTGCTGCAGGAGGGTTACCTCCTGAGTCCCATCCCTACTGGCCTGCTCCTTTCTTGCTAGAGCCTCTTCCACCCTCCTGGTGTGCTCCAACGAGTTCTGATGCTCTATTTGGAGGTCACCCAGCCCATGGAGGGCCAGGTGATTTTCTGCAGTTTTTCTTTTTAAATGGCAGACTTCCTGGCCTAAGGTGTCCCTTTCCTGACTAAGAGTCTGCATCTGTGCCGCCAGGTCGTCCCTTTGCCTTTGGAAGGCACCAGCTTTCTGGCACTCCTGATCAAACTCTGCCTGGGTATCCAGGTCTTTCAGAATTAATTTATTGCTTTCCTCTTTCTCTCTGTCTAATCGAATTTGCAGGGTGGCTACATGCTCTGTGCATGCCCTGTTGAAGTCCAGTTGTTGCTCCAGCTTTTTCTGGCTCTGCAGTATGGAGTCCAAACCTTCTTGGTACTCCTTCTGCAAGGCCAGAAATCTGGAATCCTGGTCAGCCTTTTCCTGTTGCAGCATATCCATATCCTCCTTTATTTTAGTGATGTACTGTCTGCTGTCATTTTCTGACTCCTGGCTCCTGAGCAGCCTCTGCTCAGAAGAGTCCAGATCAAATTGGGCCTTCTCTAATGCAATCTGTCGCCTATTTGCCAGATCTTGGCCTTCAGCACATTTATCCTGCGTGGCTCCCATATATAGATACAAATATGCCGCTATCCTAACAATCTTATTGTGTTCATCTTTGGCTTTAGGGGCCATATATAATTCACTCAGGGCCACATGTAATGGACCCTGATCTCTCCATTTTTTTGACCCTGTTTCAGTGACCTGTTGCGCGACTGCCTGCAACCAGACCGTTTGGTCCTGATGAGTCCACTCACCTCTCACAAATAGCTTATGTAAGAAGTTCTCTCTGGCTATTTTGATGTCTACCAGTGTCGTAATGCTGGAGATTTGAGTTCCTTCCTGACTTACCGAAGTTTGTATTTTATTTTGCAAAACAGACTTTCTCCTTGGTGCGTCTCTTTGAGGAGTGCTTTACAGCATACCACAGCATGGTGATCCGACCGGATGTATGTATCCCGTCAGTTAGCACACTGTATTAAGCTGCACAAGTGGTAAACCTAACCCAGAATTTCCCAGCACGAGCCCCCACTCTGTAAGCGGATTCAATTCAACACTACAGCTAAGTCAATGCCTAGTCTGGGATGCTGATGGAAACCCTTATTGATATATTTTTATGTCCAGTTCACATACTCTGGATGACAACCCTTATATCACAACCCTCTCTTAGAATCCCCCTGGCCCCACTGAGCCAAGAAGTAGGTTTGTTTTGCAAATTAAAAGGTTTTATTTGAAAAATTAAACAGTATATATATATCACACTTTTATAATAAATTAATAATTGATATCACACTTATGAATATAATGTTGATCAACAATGGGTAATCTGACACCAGCACACTTCTTTACAATCAATGAGGAGTTGGTATAGGATGGATAAGGCAGCGAAAATACTTTTATGGTTTCAAGGGAAAAGCAATGAGGAATGAAATGCAGTACAGAAATAACTTGATATGATTTTAGCAAAAGATAATATAATCACTTTTTCTCTGGCAATTCACCCCCCCCATGCAATTTAAGAAATGGAAGGAGAGCACACAGTCTTCAAGAATCCCAACAAACATGCAATACGAAATGCAGTTCCCCCCTAGCAAGCTTAGATAAAAACAGGTATGATTTTAAAACACAGGCCCAAAATGCTTTGAATGTGGTGGCAATGAAGTGATATGATGCTAAAATTGATTTTAATTCCATGTCGGAGGTTCAGGGTGAGTGGTAGACACTTTAAATCAATTCAGGTCAGCCCTAACAATGATTCAGGGATGGTTATTAGGTTGCAAACAAAGTTTAGCAGTTCAAGCAAAAGTGGCTATCTTTTTACAGGTGAAGAAATCAGGCCAAATTGCAAATCGCGGTAATTTGTGCGAGTGCGTAAATCGCAATACATTTCGCTTCTATCACAAACGGTTCAAGAGATACGGATGATTTCGTGAAGGTAGATTCTCAAAAGAAAAAGTCAAGCTCAGAATGACAGATGACAGTTTTCAGTTTTAGAATGACAGAATGACACGATTTCTAGGAGGCAGTTCTAATTAGGTCAAAATAGTTTGGATTAGATTATTTTAAACTAAGAGATTAGTTCTGGCACAGTCCTAGCTGGGTACTCGCACTATATTTTGGACAGGAATGCGACTTCGTCACGGATCGGGTCAGGATTGGCTGCGGTCCTCTCGCCACTTGGACTGGTTCTGCGCACAGCACTTCACAGCGATCTGGTCTGGGTCTGCTAGCGGCACTGCACAGTGGTCTGGATCTCTGGTTCTAGCAAAAGTTCTTGGCAAAGAATTCAAACAGCTCGCCCAGCTGTTGAATCGTTTTGTTGGTTTTGAGGCCTGCTGAAGAGGATTCATCTTGTGGATTCAGGCCTCTCTGCTACAAATTCTGGAGTTAATTTCTGGTCTCTGGAGATTGATGGATTTGAAGTCTGGATCTCTGGATGTGAAGTCTGAAGTCTCCCGGCAAAGCGTCCCGCGAGAAAGTGGAAAGTGAATGTCCCTCTACCTGGGTTTCAATGCTCCTTTTATGTGTTTTGAAAATGGGTGTGTGCCTGGGCCTAGCTAAGCCTGCCCCTCTCACTTATCATTGGCCAAGCTTTCCTCTCTCCCTTGATTGGGGGAAAGACATGGAGTGTCAGAGTGATGCTGTAGGTTTTATGGTCCGAGGAACCCCCCCTTGTCAAATTGCACACAAATCTATTTCTGATCCAAATACATATTTTCTAGATACACAATTTGTTGAAATTACATGTACATATTACAGATTCCTTATGGTCCATGCTTGTCCGACTCTGATCTTCCTGGGGGCTTGCATTAACAAATGGCAACTTAATTTTGTTTTTAGTGGGTTTTGCAACATTGGTTTTTCATCAAAAATTACACAAATGTACACCCTCCTTCTACACACATTCCAGCTGTAATATCAATAAATAGCTGGGTTTCACCTCAGAACATGGTACAAAGTTGAATCAAGTCTTGAATTGTGGGTACATTTCTTAGATTGAGGTTCTCCAAATTGCACATTTTTGTAAGCTTAATACAATATTTTAGAAGCATGTAACTTAAACATCTATTTGCTGCAATAAGATTCCACAAAAGTGTCTGAGCCCACCCCCCAGAAGCTTGGGTGGGTCAGGGATCACATGTCTCCCCTCCCAGGCAGATCTGTTTACAGTCCACACTCAAAATTAGCATATCCTATTCAAAGGAAAGAGTCTATTGTGTGGGCTGGGGTCAGCAAACCAGGGGGCCACCCTGCATTTGGTTAGCAGGTCCATGTGATCTCCGGGGCTGTTGCTGGTAATGGCTGGTGTGAATGCTTCCCATGGACAGAGGCCCTTTGATGTGTTTTAATTGAATCAGCCTGCTTCCTGGGAACAAACCTTTGAAGTCACAGTTAGCTCAGGATCCTCTGGCATTCCTGAGGTACGGTTCTACTGTCGGAGTTTAGACCGCTAGCGCCGGTTTGTGGACAAAGCTGATACTGCACCCATTTTTGGATCTGTCTTCAATTAATGCATTTCAATAGAGTGGTCTTTTGCTTGATAGGATAGGACCCTTGCTTAACATTGTTTTGATGGCATCCTTACACTAGAGTGGTGATGTGGAACCCCCCACAAGAAGGTTGTATCTTTAGAGTGGTCTTGTGCCCATGATTTTAGCAACTTTTTGACATCAATAAAAACGGATTTTGAACAGAACCACCTTTCTTTGCACTGGTGGGTGGCAGATAAGGTGACCATTTTGGTGTGCGCAAACTGCACGGTTCTCCTGGATTCTGGCGTGAATGTGGGCAGTGACAGCTCATCCCCACATCTGCCCAGTGTATTGATTCAGTTTCGTTCCGGGATAGAATGATGGGCGGCGACAGCTCATCCCCACATCTACCCCATCTTATAATTCTACATGGGTCAAAGCCCTTGACATCCTGAAGCCTTGAATGAAGCTGCGCCACCCACACCTGGGGGCACCTACGCGCCAAAATGTTCTACATGCACAGTGGCCCCCGTGCAAGAGTGAAAATCAACTGCTCTCCATGTGTCCTGTACAAAATGGTGGACTGGTCTATAGGGAATGTTTGATCAAAGTGGACTTGCTACTGCACTTGGCTGTATTGAATTCTAAATTGTAATATGATCATTTCAAATAATTCTGATGGGTGAACAGGTGTTTCACTACAGCTTCTCTTGTGGGTCATCATGGGGTTATATTAAACGTGTGGGGTACATTTAAGGCCCTAAGCAGAAATCCCCTTCAAACAAAAACCGCATTGAAACAGTGCCACAAAAACGTCTGTGCTTTGGCCCCCCTGACGCATGTGTGTCGAGCATTGAGCACTGCCACCCAAAGAATGGCTCTGCTTTTGTTCTGTCCTCTGAATACTACAGCTGTGGACAGCATTCAAGACAGCCCTGCATTTGTTCTTTTTTCATGTAAAACACCACCAAATTGTGCGCTCTATTGAAACACACCACTGCGTGCCTTATTTCATCTGATTGCCAAAAAGTTAGGCTATATCTTCCAAGACTGGCATTGTCTAATAATAAATCATATGAGGGGCAGAGAGTCCTGCTTTTCACTCAGCACAGCTTTTTGTTTCCTTTTGATGTGAACCATTGTGCTCAAATTGCAGTAAATGAAAGAAATAACGTGGAGTTTCTTCTTCCATATCAATATCAAAGAAATCCTGTGCAGCATCCTTTTGTGTCCATAAACCAACAGTATATGCAAAAAAAACAAAGACTCATTGGAAAATAATCCTGTTGGCTGCAGAACCACATTTGTAAACTTGCAATTAAAGACCTGCACACGTGTGAATTTGCTATTTTGAAAATAAATAAGGAAAATGTTGTTTAAAAGTTAAATGTCAAATGACAGCTTTTCCTCGCACAGAAATGTGATTGAATATGTGGGTGGGGGGCTTGGCTAAATAATGTACATTTTATTTGTCCCCAGAAGACTGGGATTTTTGGCACAGGCACTGAATTCAATGGCCAGCCCTGCCTCCTACTGAAAAAGTTGCATCCATAAGTGAACCGGCCCACAATGACATATGAAAAGGCCGGGAGGGTGAGGATTCACTGCCCTGCTAGACTAGCAGGCAGCCCTGGAAGAAGGAACAATGGAAGCCAGTATGGCTGTTGCATGACCAAGGGGTGTGATTTCCTCCAGCACCTACTCTGAAGGAGGAACTGTCAAACTTCAAAGGGCATCATAAAAGTCCTTTGTTGTAAGCTGAGCCTGGCAGAAACAGGCACCACCCACACATGTGACAAATCCACCCCATTGACATTAAGGGACTTCTGTAGATTAAGACATTTTTCCCAGCACCCTGAATGAGTAGTAATTTTGTATTATGCCAGTTTTCCATTTTATTGTTAGACAAATGTAAAGAGACCAAGTACATGTTTTTAGCACTTGGTGAACTGAAAGGGCAATGAAAGACTCATTTCGGGGTGAATTATAAATGGGACAAATATGAAACTAGGTGGGATGATGCAGAGTGGTATTGGGAATATGTGTAGTCATTGGCAGAATTTTAAATATTTTGCATTTCATAAAAATGGCATAAATGTGCCAAAGGACTGTGGTACAACAGAAATCATCCGGAAGTAAACAAACTCCCTAAGTGGCCCGACTGGGTGAGGCAGGGGATACTGAAAGTTGGCCATATCATGAAGGAAGGCAGAATAATTACATTTGTAGAATTGGCCTCGCAATCCGGTCTCCCCCTAACTGAACAATACCATTACACCCAGATGAAGCATGCACTTCAGGCCCACCTCCCAGCCCTAACCAAGATGCCTGAATACACTCCAATGGAATGCAACCTAGTCCTGAAATAAATCAAACAAAAGATAACATTGATCATGTATGGTGCCATAACCTCTTTCGCCACAACTGAACTGCTCAGTCTGAAGACCAAACGGGAGAGGGATGTGGGCACTACACTACTGGAGGATTGGATCACCTCCTTGATGTACCTTTGGGAAATAGCCATTCCCTCCAGACTCCGACTTGTCCAATTGAAAATACTGCACCGGGTATACTATCGAAGAGTGGCCCTCTTCCGATGGGGTAAAACCACAGAACCATATTGTCTGCGTTGCAAATTATAATAAGGCGCTTTCTTCCATATCTTATGGGAGAGCATCCAAATCCAGCAGTACTGGCAGGCATGTTGTGATGAATTAACGCGGGTCATGGGTAGAACGGTCCCCTGAGAGCCTAAACTGTTGCTGCTTGGGGTGGAGGAGAAAGGCAACCTGTCATGATAGAAACTGTTCTTGTCGACCACTGTCACTTTTATTAAAAGGAATATAGCCTAGCTATGGAGATCTGATGTGTCACCAACATTTGAACAATGGACCACAGATGTAGATATTTGTATTGCAATGGAGCGCAGGGCGTATACTGCTAGAGGCTGTCCGGGAAAAGCGCAGAAGATATGGCAAAAATGGGAGGATGCTAGATAGCTTATATATCGGCCAAATGGGTCTACCTGATTTCCCATAACACGCTGTGACTGTATATTGATGATGTGATAATGAAGAACGATGTTTTCTGCTTATGTTTTCCCTTTCAAAGTGTAAGCCTAGTAGTTACTTATCAACGGGCCTCGATGGGAGCCTAGTTTAATTGATGCATGTATTGTTTTGAAAATCAATAGTGTTTTATAAAAAAAAAAGTGCCAAAGGGCGATGCAACCTCGCACAGAGTCGGCGATCGGATTGACCAATTCCCTGTGACCTATTGAATCTGCATATCTACTTCTTATGACAGTGGCTAATATAAGGATGAAGTTTTGCTCTATAACTCATTTTTGGTGAAACGTAGGCTGGAGAGACAAAGAAAGGTCATAAATGCATACACATAAATGATGTCATTTCCCCTGAACCAATCGGCCCGGGGGTAGAGAGGACTGGTAGGCCATCATATCCCAGGAGAGGAATAATTCCAAGGTACTGCCCCCAGGTTGTACATTTGATGATGTAATTTTGGCTATATAAGGGGGAGACAAAGAAACACAAGGGACTCACTCAGGACTCAAGAATCAAATTCCATTCATCCAGATCCAGGCACACCCAAGAATTCAGGGAGAAAGGAGAGGAGGCAGCTGATCCCATCCTAGAGAGTGCAGTGGCCAGACCTTCCCTAGCTGTCCAGCATCCCATCCAGGAGAGCCCAGTGACGAGATCCCTTGGCCATGCTGTCCCAGTGACCAGATCCCGTGGCCAAGCCATCCAGAGTGGCCATATCTCTTGGCCATGCTGGCCCAGTGACCAGATCCCTTGGCCCAGCCATCCAGAATGACAGATCCCTTGGCCTAGCTGCCCAAAGACCTCACTGGCTTTCCAGAATCCTAATTCAAGCTTACATTGTAAATAGCACATAACCCCAGTTCCCAAAATTGCATATCCCTCTCGTTTGACCCTTGCATCCCATTGAAATCCCATCAAAGTCCCAAATTGACAGTATAACCAGTTCAACTTTCCATAGATGACTCTGTATTAGCCTGTGCATGTTAGTGCATTCCTTTCATAAATCTTTGAAACGTCTGTATGAATCCTTAGCATTGTTTGCAAGTAAATCAATTAATTCCCCTATAAAGAGATTCACAGGGAGTTGGTTGACATTCAAAATCACCCACCTCATGTCAGGTGCCTTTCTTTAATGATTATAGCCATTAAAATATCACCTCAACACAATTAGTCATTGTCTAACAAAAAAATGAATTTGCCCGTGTTTTGTGTGCTTTCCTACCAATTCCAAGTTGTATTTGTCCCATAGAAAAACCCAAACTGTAGTCCTATTAAGAATAACCCCTTTCTGTCAGAATCCTATTTGTTATGTGCCTCTGTTCCTTGTCCTGAAAAACGATTTTCGATTGTGACAGCCAAGCCCCATCCATGGCTGCCTGTCATCACAAGTAGCATGTAGAAACATATTTTCATTCTGCTGTGTGTTTACTTTTGCATTCGTTTTCTTTTTCCAAACTTGACTTTCTTACCTTGTGTTCACGTTGTCTTGGTGCCCAGCTTAGTAGTCTGTAAGCTTCCTTATATCTCAGGTGTAGCAACACAAATTTCTGTCCTAGCTATCCCACTACGGTTGCAAACTGCTGTGCAAGTAACAAGTGAAATCCGATTATTTTGCTTTGCTCATAAATAAGGTTTTCATTTTCCTTTCTGGCCTCCTACCTTGGGGTGGTGGGTTGAATCCTTAATCTGCAGCACCTTCTGTCCAAACTATTCATTAGAAGGGAATGGGCAGAGGAGGAGCAGGAGGCCTGGCTAGCTAAGATGATGCAACAGGTTACCTCCATAAGCATGGATCTGTGGCAGGACAGTGGCCTGTTACATAAAGCCTTGATTGAGTTCTATATGACTCATAACATCAAAGAGGAGCAGATTAAGATGGTCCAACTCACTGCGTACATGTACGTCCACATGATAGTTATGGAGGAAAAATACCAAGAACCTGTAACATCTCGGAAAAATTAGTCAGACCTTTTAAATCAAACCCAGAGTGAATTAAGGCAGGTAGAAGAAAAGTTGCGAGAAAGCCATAACTGAGGTGTAATTTGGTGACCTCTTCAAGCAGCTCAAGTAGGAGCTGGCTGTACAGCAACAAACCAATTCAGAACAGGAGGCCCAATTGTCTGCACTGAAAAAGGAGTGTCAGGAAAGGGTTGATTCCCTGAAAGAGAGTCAACTAAAATTAAACCAACAAGTAACATACAATAGAATCTGCTTAGAGGACATGGGCGCTCTCCAAAAACAGATTGAGAAATTGGATGAGGAGAATAATAAGTTAATCATTAGAGAAGTCCATTCCCAAACAGAATTTGATCAGGAACATCAGAAGTTGGGTGCTATAAAACAACAGAGAGATTAACTGACTGAACAGGTTGGAACCCTGTATCAGGAAAAAGATGCCCTATGGCAGGAAGTGTGCAAATTAAAAACAGACCTGGGGAAAAGAGAGTCAGCTCTTCGGGAACTGACTGACCCAAAAGTAGAGTATGAAAATAGTATAATGAGGCATATAAGACAAGTAGAAGGTGATCTAGAAGAGACCACCCAGGCCAAAAATGTGCAGAGACAGAAGATGCATCTCCTGCAACAAAAATGGTCTGAGCATTCCCAGACAATACAGAAGGCCCAGGAACAAAATGAGGCACTTGGTGATGAGAACAGGGGACTCCAGAGCCAGGTAGCAGCAAAGGAGAAGGTAATAGCGGTCAGTCAAGCCCTGATAGCAAAGCACAAGGCTAAGGCCTTTGCCCACTATCAAGAAGTAGGGACTGAGAAGGAGAAACTTGGGAAGTTAGAACAATAGTGTGCTAGGTTAAATCGAGACTTGAGAAACCCCGAGCAATCAGAGAGTGGTAGGGCAACCCCTGATCACAGTGTGATGCCCTCTGTACAAGGGCCTCAAGTCATCTTACCCCCCTGGATGCGCAAGGCACTACTCACTTCATGTCCACAGGTTCACATGAACCAAAAACCATGAGGCAGCCAGGCTCAATTAGGCCTAGCATGATTGAGCCAGCAGGTCAGTGTTCATCAGAGATTGATGGACGAGCATCCCTGTTCAGGTCAAAAAAGATTATGGCTGATGGATATGACCAGGAAGACTCCTATGACGAGAAAATCAGGGAGCTAGACTTGCAGAAACATCAGCTACAAAGGAACCACTTGGTTTGCTTTGCAGAGAAAAAAAGGAGTATGCGTTAATGCCCCAAAAAGAGTATTCTGAAAACCTCCACCCAATCAGGGAGCTGGAGGGAGTTCTCCACCAACCCCGGAAGCAGGGAGTCATCAGATGACTACTCCCCTGTGTGAAAGAGGGAGTCCAAGGTAAGTGACCCAGAGAGCCGAAGGCACAACTGGGGAGAAGAGACTAGGCCCCATCATTCAAGGAGAGACTCCCAAGGTCAATCAGGGAGTGCCTAGAGGAAAGGGATGGGGCCTCAAAAAGCAGCAGCTCTGAGTCTGAGGGCGAATGGTCTCAGGTGCAGCGGAAAAAGAAGGCTGCCAAACAATAGAGAGCTCTGGGGAAAGCCCCCATTAGACAGATAAAAGATATTAAAAGTTTTATGACCTTGTTCATATAAAATGCCAAATATTCAGTCTGGGAGCATCTTTTGACATTAAAAATGATAGGAATTCTATAGAGTTTGCCAAATGGACGATCTCCCCAAAGTACTCCAGCTTCTTTGCTGGGCTGGAGGATGAGAACCATTCAAGGTGGTCCACCTACAAGGTGGCCATCTTGAAGCACTTCTCCACGCACAGGAACCCCCCAGGAGGCTTGCAAAGCAGCCTACAACCTGCAGTGTGGAGAGATCAAGCCCCGAGATAATTTGTTCAGGAATTAAAACGGGCATTTGCACAAACCACTAGGCATGACGCAGTTGGTAAGGGATTTCCATGATGAAAGGACCCTGAACTGGGTAATAGAGCAAGCTTCCCAGATTTATGAATCGTAGAAAACAAAAATCCCCCAAAAAACACCAAACAACCCAACACCCCTGCTGCTGCCAAGGTGGCAGAGGTGAAGGTGGCCCCAATTTTGGACCTAGAAATGGGGGGGAGCTAAAAATACACTTTCCCAGAACGAACCGAACAAGAGGCAGAGAAGAAGCTCCAACCAATAACAAACAGGTGGTGGTCAGGCAGGGTTCCCCACAAATGTGCCCCCTAACGTTGGCAATTACATCAGCCCTAGGTACAAGGGGAACAGACCCATCTTGGGGTACGTTTGGAATCTCCCAGCCCAGGGGGAAGGTCCAATCAGGTGAGCACGGCCCTAGGAAACCTCCCTCCAAACTTCCCTCAGGAGGGCAGTAATCTTCCAACCTCTAGTTTAAGTTTCTTCCCCAGGTACCCTCAAAACCCCAAAATTCAGGACAACCCTCCTTACTCTCCACGCTTTCAGGAGTCTAGACCACCAAATCAGGGAGAGGGGATGCCAAGGGTGGAGGGCTAAACGGGAAACCCTCAATACCCAAGTTACTCCGGGAGAAGGGGCAGTTACCCTTCCTGAGAGCAACCCAGATTTGACTCAAGACCCCTGTATCAGCCAGAGAGGTTGTCACAACTGGAGCGCCAGGTCCAGTACCTAACCCAAGATCTGAGTCACATGTTGAGGGCTCAGCAGAACCCTCAGATGAACATGGATGCTCAGAACAGCTCGAATCAAGAGTCTGGCACCCCAAAACAATGACAGGGAGAGAACCCCGACAACCTACAGGATCCCAAGGAGGAGGCATGGGAGGAAGGGGGATGCAAAGCCCTAGCGGAAGCTTCCTTCCTCACCCTTGAAAAGCCCCTAGACACCCCAGAACCTGAACTTAAATCTCCTACCCCCGAAGAACTGTAACCTAGAGAACAGAGGGTAGGTAGGAGAAACAAAGAGACAAAGAAGACCCATTTTGTGGTGGAAGTCAGTGTTCTGCAGTTTGAAGGGGAAGAATCCATGGAGGATTCTGGGAAGAAAGTCTTCTCTTTCAAGGGAGGTGGGGTTCCTCCTAAAGAAAAATGGGTCCCAAAAGACCATAACTCAGACGGGGTAGGTATGGGGACTGACTCAGAATAGGCCATCCCAGAACCCCAGAAATGTCATCCTGAGAGCTAAGCAATGACTGAGGGATCCTCCCCACAAACCGGCTCAAGTAACTGTCTCTGGGAAAAGAGGGACAGTACAGAACTAAGGGAAAAAGGGGATTCCCAAATCCCACAAATCTCAGGATGCCAAATTTTATTTACAGATACCCAAACTCCGACAAAGAAAACTGCCCAAGATCCCACAGTATCGGAGTCCAAAATAAAGAAACTATTGGCCTAGCTTCCCCAAAAAGCCCATTTCCTTTGCCCCTTGGAGGAGAAAGAAGGTAGGTTTATTTCCCCTGTACGGGTGCAAGGCCAATGTGCATTTTTAGCACTGGTGGACACCGGATTCCAGGCCACTCTTCTGTCCAAAAGGGCCTTTTAGCAGCTTCATACAGGAAGGGGGGAGAGCCTCCAAATTCCTCTCACTCCTCTTCCTGGACAACTCCAGAACTTTGATGGGAATGAAATTCAAGTCGAGGGGACTGCAGATCTGCAGATTAAAATTGGGCGACACAAGGTGAAACACCCGGTTATAGTCGTGACTCTAGAGGTGACCCCCTGTCTATTAGGGAATGACCTCCTTCGGAGGTTGTCTCCACTAATAGACTGTGTGAACAAGGTCCTCTGATAATTAAATTAAAACAGAGAACCAACGATGTCAGTCTAAATGGCACATGCCACATGTTTGAACAGCGATCTGTCCAATTTGAGTTCCATTTTCAGAACATTCAAGTACCTCACATTACTGTAATTGCTGTACGACAACAAGCTGGTGATGGGAACCTCGCTCCATTCCTGAAAATCAAACTTCCTTGCAGTTTCAAGTGGCATTCCACACTGGAAGGAAATACATTGAAATGTTATACCGATCCACAATTTGAAAAACTAAGTCCCATGATAAAAAGTGATGAAAAACCAGCTCAAAGCTTGCCTGATGTTCAGAAAAAGGGTGAACAGCTGTTCCTCACCATTCAGTTAAATGAGGGAAGCAAGCCTGTTCTCGCCAGAATATGCCTGAATAACGGAAAGAGCTTCATCAGCGAAGCCGTGTTAAGGAAACTCCCAAAAGATCCGACCATTCCCACATTTAAATTGGTTGATAAGTGGGAAATGGAACTGGAAATTCCCAATTCCAAACATCTCCTGCCTAGCAGGTTCATGCTCAAAATGTCCATAGGTGATAAAAGCATAGAGCATAATTGTTGGGTCATGCGAGATATCCCCTCTGCATTCTATTTAGGCAGTGACATTCTCAATCGGTTCGCAATTAATTTGGACCTCATAAATATACAAAGCCTGGTCCCGACTGGGGGGTAACCCCATGGGCTTTGATGATTCTGAAAAGGCATTTTGGCAAGCTCAATTGCTGCCATATGAAGTTGAAATTCAAATTGGACAGGAGGTCACCATCCCAGGATGGACCCAACAATTCTCACTTTCCCTAAAAATTAAGAGAGGACAGAAACTCCAAAACCCGGATGCTTATGTACATCTAAATCACAAACTCCAACTGTCAGGACTGTCAAGATTCTCAGTATTATCACTCTGTGATTCCAACTCGTCGGTCCCACTTCCCTCCTCCGACTCCTCACCTGATGAACTTGAGTCCGTGGAGTATTGCAGAGCTTCTCGATACTGGTGGCCGGTGGAGGCTGTAACCCAACCACTGTGGGAAGCCACAGCGGCCGGTAGCGAACAGTAGCCTCCGTGGCCTCGTCACCGCAGGCGGGCGAAAGAATAGGGGAAAAAGCCAAAGGCTAAAAAAAAACCTTTGATGGTCCAACTTGCGGGTGGAGGAGGTAGAACCCGTATGCAGTCTAGGAAGGGCCAGAGTAGAAGGTCCGGGGAAAGCGAAGCTCGGAAAGACCAGGGAGAAAACAGGTAAGGAGAACGGGAGAAGGGGATAAGAGTGAGGAGGAGATTCCGATGGCTAAAGGGACAGGAGCAGAGTAACGACAGGAGTCGCCGGAGTGGGAAAAAGGAGGAGAGAAAAAATCACAGACAGCTTACAGCAACCAGAAGTGAGGAAAAACTCACTGTTGCAACGCGCTATTCGCCAGGAAGGCGCGGAGTAAGTCTTCCGGCAACAGCGACGTCATCACATTAGAAACGTGCAAAGACTAGACCGCTTCCCAAGCAAGAGGAGAACCGTGTACATCCTAATAGCCACTCCAACGGAACCGCCACCACAATCTCCATACGGTGGATCGCATGACAGTATGCCCCCGTCTGAAGGAGACTCCCCCCCCGGGTTTGCCCGGGTGAGAGGTGTGAAATCTACGGAGTAGTCTTGGGGCATGAATATGGGACAAAGGTTCCCATGAGTCTTCTGACCTAGGGTATCCTTTCCACCGATTAGATATTCTAGCCTTCCTTTATGGTACCTAGAATCAAAGATGTGAGAAACCACGTATTCACCGTCTTCAGAAGTGGCTCGCAGATGAGTGTGGTTCGGTATGGAGTGTCCATGAGGTGTAAAAAAAGATTTGAGTAGAGAAGCGTGAAACACCGGGTGGATACGTTTAAGATTGCGTGGAAGTTGCAATTTGTAAGAGACAGGGTTAATTTTGGCAAGGGTGGGAAATGGTCCCAGATATCTGGGAGAGAGCTTGGAGGGATGTGCCCAATGAGGGAGGTCTTTGGTGGATAACCAAACTTTTGACCCGGCCTTCCAATCTGGGCCCGGCTGACGATGTGCATCAGCTTGTTTCTTGTTAGCCCTGGCGGTGTCCCTCAGACTGGAACAAGCTGCGGAATGGGCTTCCTGGATGGTAGAAAAAATAGTTTCTATGGCCGGAAGATGTGATTGGATCAGAACCACTGGAAGAATGCTTTGTGGGTGTAAACCATACTTGCAGTAGAACAGAGACACCATGGTGGCAGAGTGTCTGGCATTATTGTAGGCAAACTATGCAGTGGGTATAAGTGCTACCCAGCTGTCTTGTTGTTGATTACAGAAATGTCTTAGGTATTGTTCCAGGGTAGCATTTGTCCTCTCAGTTTGACGGTTGGTCTGAGGGTGAAACCCCGAAGAGAGTCCTCTTTCTATCCCCATGTGATGGCATGTGGCCTTCCAGAATTTTGAGACGTACTGGGGACCTCTATCTGAGATAATCTTATCCGGCAGCCCGTGTAAACGGAAGATATCTTGAAGAAAGACATGGGCCATCCCCTCCGCAGAGGGTATTTTGGGTAGTGGAGAGAAATGTGCCATCTTGGACAAAGTGTCCACTGTCACCAGGATACAAGTGCATGCATCTGATGGAGGTAAATCGACTATAAAGTCTGTGGTGACAATGCTCCAGGGACGTGAAGGAGCTACGGGTTGTTCCAGGAATCCTATGGTTTTGCCAGGATGGTACTTAGCTTGAGCGCAAACAGAACATTTCTGAACGTAATCCGTCATGTCCTTCCGCATTTGGGACCAGAAACAGGAACGCTGAACGAGGTCTAACGTTCCTGACACTCCCCTATGTCCCGCCGTGCGAGTATCATGACAAAGAGAGATGACTTTTTTGCGGAGGTCGTCGGTGGGTAAGTAGAGTTGATGTCCCCTAAATAGAGTCCATCCTTCACCCGGAAATTCTTGGAAACTACTGGCTGTTCCATTGCAGTGGCTTGTCTGACTTGTTGTAGGAAGGTGTTTATCGTGGTGATGTGGATGTGATCCGGGAACATGCGCTCTGGTTTTGAGGTTAGAGTCTTATCGTCTTCCCTTCTAGACAAGGCATCAGGCAGAATGTTCTGACTACCTGGAACGTAGGTAATATGAAAGTCAAACTGAGCGAAATAATGTGCCCACCGGGCCTGTCTGGAATTAACGCATTCCATTGACTCTAGGACTTTAAGGTTCTTGTGGTCTGTGCGAATAGTAAACGGGTGACTTCCTCCTTGGAGAAGATGTCTCCAGGTCTCACAAGCTTGTTTCATCGCCAACAATTCCTTTTCTAAAACAGAGTAGTTCTTTTGGCTTGTCGTTAAGGTCTTTGATAGATAGGATATGGGATGTTCTACACCTTCGAAGGTTTGTAGAAGAACCGCCCCAATGGCTGCTGCTGAGGCGTCTGTCTCGACAATGAAGGGTTGCGATTGGAGAAGATGCCGTAGAATGGGAGCAGAACAAAAGAGAGTTTTGAGATGTGTGAAACTGTCTTCTGCCTTAGATGACCATAGGAACGAAGAAGAGCTCTTCTTGAGGAGTGATGTGATTGGAAGTACTACCTCAGAGAAGTTCTGAATGAATCGATGGTAGTAATTAGCCAACCCCAGGAACTTTTGGACCTCTTTCACAGAATTTGGCGTTGGCCACTTCAGGGTGGCAGTTACTTTACATTTGTCCATAGCTATTCCTTCATGAGAGAGGATGTATCCTAAATAGGGTATGGTGTTTACCCGAAAGACACACTTTTCCAATTTGGCCTTTAAATGATGGTCTTGAGGGCGGCTCAGGACTTCTGAAACATGGGTAATATGTTGTGCGGGATACTTGGAAAAGATAAGGATATAATCCAAATATATTACAACCGATACAAACATCATGTCTGAGAATAAACGGTCCATGAACCTTTGGAAGATGGCTGGCGCATTAACTAATCCAAAGGGCATTACCCGATATTCATATAACCCGAATGGAGTGCGGAATAAGGTCTTCCACTCGTCTGCTTCTCGAACTCGGAGGAGATGGTACGCACTTCGTAAATCAAGTTTGGTAAAAACTTTGGCTCCTTGCACAACCTCCAAAATATCAGAAATAAGGGGCATAGGATACCTATCCCGTATGGTGACCTTGTTAAGTCCTCGGAAATCAATACAAGGTCTCAAGTCGGTGGAATCCCGTTTGGGAACGAAAAACAGCGGCGCCCCTGCGGGGGATTTAGAGGGCTGGATGAGACCATTTTGTAGATGACTGTCTAAATAGGATCGAAGTGCTTTCCTTTCGGTGTTGGAGAGAGAAAACATGCGCCCAAACGGTACCAGGGCTCCGGGGATCAAGTCAATAGCGCAGGCTTCCGGTGTTATGTATGCACTACGAATTTGTTCCAAAATAACACTGGGAAGAAACAAAGGACCACCTACCTGGCTGTGTATTAGAAACAGGTATCGGAAGAAGACCTGGTGTTTCTAGGAACTTCGTGTGAACCCTTGAAGAATAGTAGGAATTCCCCTGAGGACTCCTCGAAGGGCCCGCAAGACGCTTGCCCTTCGAGAAACCCTGAGGGAAACCCTTGTGGGGAATAAAACCCTAGAAGAGCTGATAGTGAGCGTTGTCTTCCAGCGTAGACCAGGCAAAGAAGTGAGTTGACCTGGTCAAGAAGGCTGGTCTGGTTATTCTTCTGGCAGGTTTAACGCTTTGCTTTCGGAATTGAACTACAGGAAGTGGGTAGAAAATGAACACTGTTAAACCTAATATTCTGCTGGGAAAGAGGGAGTCCTAATTTAAAGGTTCTTAGATCTTACCATGCATTTAACATGAAGAGAACGAAGAGGTAGGGAGTCTCCGTAAGATTTGCAAAAGGTGGAATGGCACTAAGGTTATGGAAAGGGAAATCGGAAGATTAGGATGGAGATTTCTAATCCTGTAAGAGTAGAATAGACAAGGGAATAAGCCTACCCTTTGACTTCCAAGTCTTTGTGAGCCAGCCTGGAAAGATAAGGTTAGTCTGAAAGATTCCAGCAGGGTATCACTGATGAGAAGGAATTGACAGTGAGATGCGGAACTCTGATCGCCGAGAGACGACCGAAAGGAAAGATGGGAAACAGATGAGTACTTAGTCGTTCCCTGGAGGGAGGCGTAGAGAAAGGTGTGGGCTGTGCCTCCAAGGCACAGGGTCTATGCGTGCTCAGACGTAGATCGATAAGATCCGATCCTGGAAATTACAATGAAAGGGATAGTTCTGCCTTCTAAGAAAAGAGAGAGGAATAGGAAATAAGGACGTAAGTAAACAAGGACAAAAGGATTGAATTGGAGAGAGAGACCTTCGTAATCCTAACAAGACGAACTTACGAAGAGAGTAGCAACGCGTCTTCTTTCTGGTGTCGCTGGATTATAAGTGGGGAAACAGGAAGTGATGATGGAAGGTTGAGAGGCTTCCTGGGAATGAACAGCTAGCCCGAACAGCACGCTTGAGATGGGTACCGCTGTGGCGGCCATCTTGGAATCAGCATCAACTAGACAGCGGCACGGGCTATTTCTTGGTCTAGAAGCGGCGGCCATGTTGGAAGTAGGTCGGAAGACGAAGTATGTATCTGAAATCATCACATCCGGTCGATGAGGTGTAAGCTCTAATGTGGGCTGCTCTTGAAACACTTATTGATAGCAAAGATATTCTGTTGGTAAGGTGTGAATCCCAACTGACAGAGACGGTGTAGATTTTGTAGTTTGGATATTCACTGTACCCGTAAGTGAACCACACTGTTTCTTACAATACTCTGACTCAAAGGCCAGGTGGTTGTTGGTCCAATCTATCCTCGGGTTGTGACAGCGAAGCCAGGTTATTCCCAGAATAATCAGAAAATGAGCTGCCCGTATAATGTCAAAGGTAATTGTCTCTGTGTGTTGAAAGATCTTGATTTGTAATTCCCCAGTCGAATGTGTAATGGGCCCAGAAGATAGTTGGGTACCATCAACCCCTTCCCCCTTCTGATTTTCAGACTTTTCCAAACATGGGATTCATTTACTGGTGGCCCAATGGAAATCCATGAAATTGCCGGCAGCACCGCAATCGAGTAGGGCCAAAGCCTCCTCCTATCTTCCTTTTATGAGTAATTTAACCCCTATCACCATGAGACAGGAATTTTCAGGGCTGTTTTGGGTAGGAGAGGAAATAGCAAGGGAAACATAGGGACGAGTGGTAGTTTGAAATTCTCGGTAGTTGGTCCCTCTCAACTCCGAGGATGTCTGTTTCCCGACTTGTGTACTGCTAACTCCTCACAGTTCGCTATCGAGTGCTTGTCTGATGCACAATATGCGCATAAACCTCTTTCTCGACGGTAATGTCTTTCTTCATTGGTAAGGGGTTCTCGGGTCGTCCCAATCTGCATTGGCTCCTCTTTTGGGTGAGTGGAGGAAAAGGGAAGGACATTTGGTTGAGTACCCTCGAAGAACAGCTGAGTCTTGTATTTGCGTCTCTCGTTCTTTCGTTCAGACAAGCGGTATTCCCTCTGGAGAACCGCGGAGAACAGTTCTGAGAGAGTCTGGGGTCTTGGCATGCGGGCAAGCTCGTCTTTGATCTCTTCTTTCAGACCCCTTCTGAAAATCGCATATTGAGCCTTTTCTGGCCAGTCTGCCTGGGCAGCTAAAGTCTTGAAGTGTGAGATGTAAGACAAAACCTCCATAGACCCCTGATGTGCATCCAGAATCTCCTCACAAGCTGCATACATGATTTCTGGACGTTCAAAGGTCTGCTTGATAAGGGTGCAGAATTCTTCATAGTCCTGAAGGCAGGTGCATCACCTATGGCTAACGGAGTAACCCAGGATAAAGCGTTGCCCACCATGTTAGATACCATAAATCCTACTTTAGCCTTGCTGGTGGCAAAGAGGACATGTCTGTATGTGAAATACAATTTACAGGAGTCGAGGAATTCACCCACCTTCCTTGAGGATCCGTCAAACTTGCTAGACGATAATGGCATTGTGGGTATTTCCAGTACCTGGGGGTTCTCTCTTGTGGTCATTAATTGTTTAAGCACTACATTCTCAGATTTTAGGTTCTGCACCTCTTGAGAGATAAGTTGCAGTGTCTGATTCTCTGCTTTCACTGTTTGGACGTCTTGAGAAAGTTTCTGGTTGGCCCCAACTAATTCCTGGATTTGTTCGGGAGTAGCCATTTGGCGTTGCGAACTGTCAGCACTGTCAAGATTCTCAGTATTATCGCTCTGAGATTCCACACCTGATGAACTTGATTCCGTGGAGTATTGCGGAGCTTCTCGAAACTGGTGGCCGGCGGAGGCTGTAACCCAACCGCGGTGGGAAGCCACAGCTGCCGCAACCGAACAGTGGCTTCCATGGCCCGTCACCGCAGGCGGCCGAAAGAATAGGGGAAAAAGCCAAAGGCGAAAAAAAAAACCTTTGAAGGTCCAACTTGCAGGCGGAGGAGGTAGAACCCGTATGCAGTCCAGGAAGGGCCAGAGTAGAAGGTCCGGGGATGCGAAACACGGTAAGAAAGCGAAGCTCAGAAGGACCAGGGAGAAAACAGGTAACGAGAAAGGGAGAAGGGAATAAGAGTGAGGAGGAGATTCCGATGGCTAAAGGCACAGGAGCAGAGTAACGACAGGAGTCGCCAGAGGGGGGAAAAGTAGGAGAGAAAAAAGCACAGACAGCGTACAGCAACCAGAAGTGAGGAAAAATTCACAGTTGCAATGCGCTGTTCGCCGGGAAGACACAGAGTAAGTCTTCCAGCAACAGCGACATCATCACATTAGAAATGTGCAAAGACTAGACCGCTTCCCAAGCAAGAGGAGAACCGTGTTCATCCTAATGGCCACTCCAATGGAACCGCCGCCACAATCTCCATGCGGTGGATCACATGACACCAACATAAGGGGTTGGGGTTGAATCCAACACCATTAGTGGACTTAGAACGCAACACCATCCCGAATATTGGTGGATAACAGCGACCCTAGGAGTATCACTCTGGGCGCAGACACCTTTATTGGAATGGCGGTTGATGACCAGCATTTTTTCATGGACTTAGGGCATGAAATCATAGGACCAATCCCCAATGACTGCTATGACTGTGACAATGACATACCGCCAGAAAAGATCTTCACCCGGCAAGGGGGGAATTTCTCGGTGTACTCTTCCTGCCCTTATGGGGGGGGGAGGTGACCTGTGATATCAGGAAGGATGTGGTGATATTCCAAGTCCATAATGATTGCTTCTCCTACCTGAAACCACCTGTCCAGGTCAACACCCTCACCAGAGATCTCTCCACGCAGCTGGAGGAGTCTGTTGAGATTGCAAGACCCAAAGTCTTCCCAGACTTCAGACAGATGGTTAAAGAATGGGTCAACCTCACTGGTGCCTGCGAGACCGAGGAGCAAAAGCAAAAGTTGAAGTAGATGTTTTTAGATTTTCAAGAAATCTTTGCTTTGGACTTGTATGACTGTGGTCACACTGAGATACATTCTACCTCAATTCCCACAGATCCTAGGATGACTCCCGTATTCTTGAAGCAGTATTGCATGCCTCTCGCGTCAATGTAGTCCCTTACCGAAATCATAAAGAACCTAGAGTCCTGTGGGAAAATTCGTCCAGTCCACAGTACCTTTTAATAATCCGGTACTGGGGATTCTAAAACCAAATGGCCAATGGAGATATGCACAGACCTTAGGGAGCTGAACAAACGGGTCCACATGTTCTGATGGCCTCTTCCCTACATTAACCAGGGACTGGCCCAGATCCAGTGGTCAAAGGTGTACACCGCCATTGACCTGACCAATGGATTCTGGACAGTACCCGTAAGTGGGGAAGACCAGTACAAGCTGGCCTTCACCTTCGGGGGGCAGCAGTACAGATGGACCCAAACTCCCTTCGGATATATAAACTCTGCCAATGAATTTCATATCTTTCTGCATAAGGCCATGCCCGACTTGGGTCAAAGGGGTAACCTGGCCTATGTAGATGAATTTCTAATTAAAAGCTCAACTGTGGAGGAACACATAGCACAGATCTGCTATGTTCTGACCCAGTTGAAGGTTGCCAGAGCAGAACTGTCCTTTCAGTAGGCACAGTGGTGTAGGACCATTGTAAACTGTTTAGGTCATGAAATCACCCCTGAGGATTGGACTGACTAATTACAATAGTAAGTGGTTAGAGGTCACAAGACGCCTGGTCCATTTGTCAAAGGGGTGTCAAGTGGGAGTGGGATTCAGAACAAGCTGCGGCAGTGAAACTACTAAAGAGAACCTTCTCACAAGTGCCTTGTCTAGCTTACCCCATCAAGAACAAGGAGTTCTTCTTGGAGACAGGGTTCTTGAATACGTGCTTAACAGCAGTATTATACCAAAAGCATGACAAGGTCAATAAAGTCATCTTCTCTGCAAGTAAGACATTATCCTCTGTGGAGGAAAATTTCAACGATTGTGAGAAGGCACTCCTGGCAACAGTGTGGGCATTGATAAATTACCGCCTGTTCATTTAGGGGGAGCACATCATCGTCGAGACTCCTCACCAGCCTTTGCAATATCTCCAAGATGACAGAATCTGGGTAGGGAATGTGAGTAATTCCAGAATTACTCCTGGATTCTGTCTATGCAAGGTTTTCCTGTGGAGGTCAGCTATGGCCAAAACAAGAAGAGTCCCCTTGCGCAAGGTTTGCCTGACTTGCATGATTGCGCCTGAGAAAACTGTCTCGAGGACGAATGTCTCAAAACCCAAGACAACATGGAGGCGTACCTGAATTCCCCACACAAAGTCTATGCAGAACACACATGCAAGGGGATGCCCACAGTTTATGTGGACGGGTGCTCCTACTATGTTGACAACAACAGGGAAAAGGAACTGGTGGCCGTGCTGGGAATGCCTGGGTGGATGATGCCCCTGAGCCTTCCGCTGGGTATAAGATCGGTCCCTGCAGTAGTCAGGTGATGGAGATGATGGCAGTTCACCAGGCCATCCTCACTTTTGTGCACCACTGACTCCACAAACTGGTCATAATCACTGATTCAGATTATGTCCGGAACAGGTTCGTGGAGCACCTGATTAACTGGAAGACCAGAGGCATGCTGTTTGCAAATAATAAACCACTCAAGCATGGCAAACTAATAAAAAACATTGATGATCTAGCCACCTCTAATGAGATAACCATCTATTGGAAAAAGATTAAGCGTCATTCCAGAATAGAGGGGCCAGACAAAACCGGAAATTACCTGGCGGATCAGTTGGCCAAAACTAGAGCCACCCAGGGGGATCTCCTTGAGATCAAGTCCCCGTTGGGGAAAATCCATGTCACCACCGTCACCAGGTCACAAACACTTATCCAAAATGAATGTCATGATGCCTAACCCCAGGCAACCGGACCAAGCCCATCAGCCCCAGGAGCAGGCAACTAGACATTTAGTAAAACCTCAGCAGCCCCGGCTAGGGGCTATCTGGGTTCAGTCCTGGCGCCTTAGGCGCCAGGCTCATAGTAGGAATCAGTCCTGGCGCCTAAGGTGCCAGGCTCATAGTCATTACTTACCTCAGGCAGACCATGCTGCAAATGACTCCAATCCAACATGAAGCCTGAAAGGGACTATTTTTCTACAGGGACTATTTTTTACTCGGGTGTGGTTCTAGGGACTTCTTACCTGGGACTACTTTTGAGGCTATTTAAACCACACCCGACCAGCAACACACGCTTCGCCGTGCCTGCAGCCTGTATCCAGTCTTCTGCCACGCTTGCCTCGAATCCAGAGCTCTTAAAACAAAGAGGAAAGAAAGGGACAAGGTTAGAAAACAAACTTATTTCTATTCCACACCTGATTCTGGATCCATCTTGTCTCCGGACCTATAAAGAACATCATTTCTGTACGCGCCTCACCTCTAGCTGCAGCGCCGCGCCATACTCACCAGTCTTCACAGCATCCTTCAGGTCGGTGCTGCCTCCATCATTTCTTCGTAGAACTTCGGCAACTAGGAGACAAAAGAAAACCACAAAGTGAGCCGAGGGAACCAACAAATACAATTCTTACCACCATAGACTTACCTGATTTACCACCGGAGGCATCCTTTTGTGACGCTCCATATTTTCACGTGCCGCATCTGTAAAGAAAGACAGAAACAACACGTTTTCCTCGTGCAACATTTACTAGACAGCGCCGGGTAATACAGACTCTTACCTGAGCGCCACCAGCTGCCACAAGAGCATCTTTTCATGAGCCAGCTGCAAGACAAGAAAGGAAGGGGGGAACAAGAGTGAACATTGGACATATTGAACTCTATGAACTTAATACTTACTGGTCCTCACCAGGAACCTCAGAGTCAATACTCTCCGGAACTCTCCCGAGCCTTCAAACCAGTGAAGTAACTGGAATCGACACACCCCTGCAAATCCACGCAGGATGGAGAGCTCATCTTTCAAGAATATAAGGAGACTATTTCTATGGGTTAAGCAGACAAGATTATGAGGGCAGATCCAGTCAGTCATCGCTGCACTACGCATCACGTGGGTGGAGACCGCAGCTGTCTGGGTCCGACTGATGCCTCTGTGGGAGCCAGGTGAGCGTAACAATGAACTCTCAATTGCCCAGTGGAGTAAGGAGACCCCAGATGCTGATTTGATCACGGCACAAAAAGGGGATTCAATTATTGGGAAATGTTACCAACACATTGAGGACCCTGTGAACTTTCCTCTGATGGAAACTGATTACATTGGGAAAGAGAATCTCCGGTTGTTGATGTAGTTTCCCAAAATGTTCTGAATCCAAGACAGTTTGTTGGTAAGGAGATCCATTTCAGGATGTGACCGGTGGGTGGTACCTACCTCATTCCAAAGCCTGATGCTAAGGCCCGCCCATGAGGTGGCCACTGCCAGTCATCGGGGTTTCATACTACTTTAGAAATCTTGCGAGAGGTCACATACTGGCCACACATGGGCCAGGACCTAGACCAATATTTGAAGGGGTGTCTTGTGTGTCCACAATTTCAACCAAGTTCACTCACACACCGAGCTCCCCTCCAGAAAAGGGGGGTGACACTGCTGTGGTCAGATTTACAAGTAGAAATCATTGGGCCCGTGATTTGCTCCTCTAGAGGGAACAAGTACATGTTAACAGTAACATGCTTGTTTACCAAATGGGTGGAATGTCTCCCGGCCCCAAATTGCAAGGCAGAAGCAGCAGCTGCCCTGATGATCAAGCACATCTTCTCACATTTCGGCCTTCCCCAAAGGATTGAGTCAGACCGGGGTAGTCAGTTCACCAGTGAAGTGATGACAAAGATGTGGGAGATACTTGGGGTAAAGAGAGCACTCCATGTTGCATACCGCTCAGCCTCAAGTGGGGGAGTCCAGAGGTACAATAAAACCATTGTGAGCATTCTTAAGACATTTGTGGCGGACTCTGGGCCTAGTTGGGACATCCGATTGCTGCTTGTCCTGATGGCTATCAGATCTACACCATCTTCTTCGATCAAAATGTCTCCATTTGAGCTAATGACTGGACGAAAAATTGTGCTACCTCAGCATCTGCTCTATAGAACACAAGAGCAGACACTGATTAACACGTCCACAACACATGAATATGTTGAGAATCTGAGAAAACACCTTCAGTATGCTTTTGCGTACGCTCGTAGGAATCTGGAGAAATCAGCAGAGGGGATGAAAACCCACTACGATTTAAAGAAAACTAAAAAAGAATATCAAGTAGGAGACAGAGTCTACTTGTACAATTATCAGAGGTACCAGACCAAGCAGCAGAAATTCCTCCCCTCCTGGCGCGGTCCCTTTGTAATTGTAGACAAAATTTCACCTGTTGCCTATAAAATCCGGATCCCCAAAGGAGAGCTGTCCGAAGAAAAAGGGGTCTGCATAAATCAGTTAAAAAGCTGTCACCCCAGACACACTTTACAGCTGATTGATGAGCCAAAGGAAAATCAAGCAGAGGAACCATTGGAAGAATGAGAAGAAAGGAAAGAAAAAAGCAGAGGGAAGTATTTAGATGCATAGGTATAGCTATATAACAGGGATTATTTGACTTGATGTAATTGTACAAAATCAGAAAAAGTTGTTGACCTTGTTCTGTTGAGTAATTTATTTGGTGTGATTCTAAAAAAAAAAGGGAGAGGGATACATATCCTGAAAATTGTAAATGATAATCATGGTTCCACTGTTGTAAATCTTCCGGGAACAATGTCAGTATAAATTACTAAAACTTGTTTTTATCTATCTTCTATTAGATCATTAACATCATTACCTTATAGCCTGGCAAGGATCACCCCGGGGACCTGGAAGGGAAGGAAGGAAAGAGGGTGCCTTCCCATACCCTCCAACAAAAGAGGCAAGGGGATCCTGGAGTGCCGCTCCATGATGAACGAGAATTCTGCCGAATGAACCCCACTCTGCCCTACTCTACCTCAACAAAAAGTCATGGAAGAGCAGGGGGCGGGGGGAATCTGTGGGGTACATTTGAGGCCCTAAGCAGAAATCCCATTGAAACACACCCCTGCAGGCCTTATTTCATCTGATTGCCAAAAGGTTAGGCCATACCTCCCAAGAACGGCATTGTCTACTAATAAATCTCATGAGGGGCAGAGAGTCCTGTGTTTCACTCAACACAGCTTTGTTTCCTTTTGATGTGAACCATTGCACTCTAATTGCATTAAATGAAAGAAATAATGTGGTGTTTCTTCTTCCATGTAAATATCAATGAAATCCTGTGCAGCATCCTTTTGTGTCCATTAACCAACATATATGCAAAAAAAAAAAAAGTCTCATTGGAAAACAATCCTGTGGTCTGCAGAACCACACTTGTAAACTTGCAATGAAAGACCTGCACACGTGTGAATCTGCTCTTTTGAAAATAATGAAAATGCTGTTTAAAAGTTAAATGTAAAATGACAGCTTTTGAACACACAGAAATGTGATTGAATATGTGGGTAGGGTTCGGCTACATAATGTACATTATATTTGTCCCCACAAGACTTGGTTACATAGAAAAAACTCAGAAACCAGTAAAACCTGGATTTTGGCCCAGGTGCTGAATTCAATGGCCAGCCCTGCCTCCCACTGAAAAGTCGCATCCATAAGTGAACCGGCCCACAATGACATATGAAAAGGCAGGGAGTCTGAGGATTCACTGCCCTGCTAGACTATCAGGCAGCCCTGGTAGAAGAAACAATGTGAGCCAGTACGGCTGGTGCATGTCCAAGGGGTGCGAATTCCTCCAGTACCCACTCTGAAGGAGGAACTGTCAAACTTCAAAGGGCATCATAAAAGTCCTTTGTTGTAAACCGAGCCTGGCAGAGACAGTTTGCTGTGGTGGTCTGCAGCACCGCACACACATGTGACAAATCTACCCCATTGACATTAAAGAACTTCTGCAGTTTAAGACATTTTTCCCAGCACCCTAAATAAATAGTCATTTTGTATTATGCCAGTTTTCCATGTGATTTTTAGACGAATGTGAAGAGTCCAAGTACATGTTTCTAGCACTTGGTAATGAAAGGCGCATTTCGGGGTGAATTATAATTAGGAACAATATGAATCTAGGTGGATGATGCAAAGTGTTATTGGGAATATGTGTAGTCAATGGCAGAATTTTGTAATATTTTGCATTTCATAAAATGATGAAAATGTGCCAATTCCCTGTGACCTATTGAATCTGCATATCTACTTCTTATGGCGGTGGCTAGTATAAGTTTGAAGTGTTGATCTATAACTCATTTTGGTAAAAAGTAGGCTGGAGAGACAAAGAAAGGTTATACATGCAAACACATAAATTATGTAATTTACCCTGAACCAATCGTCCCAGGGTGAGGAGAGAGGACCGGTAGGTGGTCCTGTCCCAGGAGAGGAATAATTCCAGGGTACTACCCCCAGGTTGTAAATTCGATGATGCCATTTTGGCTACATAAGGGGGAGACAGAGAAACACAAGGGACTCACTCAGGACTCAAGAATAAAAATCCATTCATCCAGATCCAGGCACACCCAAGAATCTAGGCAGAAAGGGGAGGAGGAGGCTGATCCCATCCTAGTGACCAGTCATTGCTTAGCTGTCCAGCATCCCATCCAGGAGTGCCTAGTGACCAGATCACTTGGCCCAGCTGTCCCAGTGACCATATCCCTTGGCCCAGCCATCCAGAGTGACCAGATCCCTTGGCCCAGCTGTGCCAGTAACCAGATCCCTTGGCCCAGCTGTCCAGTGTGACCAGATCCCTTGGCCTAGCTGTCCAGAGACCTTGCTGGCTTTCTAGAATCCCAAATATATGCTTTCATTGTAAGTAACACATAACCCCAGTTACTGCATATCCCGCTCTTTTGACCCTTGCATCCCATTGAAATCCCATCAAAGTCCCAAATTGACAGTATAATCTGTTCACCTTTCCATAGACAAATCTGTATTAGCCTGTGCATGTTAGTGCATTCCTTTCATAAATCTTTCAAAAGTCTGTATAGATCCTTAGCTTTATTTGCAAGTAAATCAATTAATTCCCCTATAAGGAGAATCACAGTGAGTATCACAGTGAGTTGGTTGACATTCAAAATCAAACACCTCATATCAAGTGCCTTCCTTTAATGATTATTATAATATCACCTCAACAGATTTAGTCCTTGTATAACAAAAACTGAATTTGCCTATGTTTTATGTTCTTCCTACCATTTCTAAGTTGCATTTGGCCCATAGAAAAACCCAAACTGTAGTCCCATTAAGAGTAACTCCTTTCTGTCAGAATCCTATTTGTTATGTGCCTCTGTTCCTTGTCCTAAAAACTGATTTTCGATTCTGACAGCCAAGCCCATTCCATGGCTGCCTGTCATCACAAGTCCTGTGTAGAAACAAATTTCCATTCTGCTGCATGTGTTTCTTTTGCATTTCTTTTCTTTTTCCCAAACTCAACTTTCTTACCTTGTGTTCACATTGTCTTGGTGCCCTGCTGAGTAGTCTGTAAGCTTCTTTATCTCTCAAGTGTAGCAACACAAAGGTCTGTCCTAGCTATCCCATCTCGGTTGTAAACTGCTGTGCGAGTAACAACTGAAATCCGATTATACCGTTTTGCTCATGAATAAGGTTTTCATTTTCCTTCCTGGCTTCCCATAAAATTAAAAAATATCATATTGTTGCATACCGGCCTGGTTCTTTGTCCATTGCGACACGGGGTGTTTGTTAAGGTGTGTGTGAGACGGGTTGGGGGCCTACTCAAATAAAGAACCCGTGGTTGATTAAAGATAAAGAGCATTTTTATTGTGCGCCACATTCATTGTCAGTGGAAGGAGTCACTGGCTGGAGTGTGCCATGTTATAAAACCGTCACAAAAGTATTTATGGATCTAAAACAGAAAAACCAAAAAAAAGAGATTTTTTTTGTGTCAAAAATACTTATAATGAAGTTAAAAAAATGAATCACTTATTATACCAGGATCACAATTTATGCTATGATTTTTGCCAACAATTCAGCTGGTTACTCGCCCTTCTTTTCTCTAAGTAGATAAACAATTAATGTTTGTATTCTTCAATTTACAGGTTCTGTTTAATATCCATCTTAATAGTCACTGCTGATCTCCTGTGATGCTTGATTAATTAAATTTCTGTTTTATGGCTCGCAAGCTTAACATGTGTATAGACATGAGTCTTTATACAATTGCAAGTACATTTTGCAATAGATATGAAAATGCCGGAATGCTCGCATTCATGTGCAGCGTCATCGCGTCATTTACCGCAAAAATATCATCACGTTCAAAACATGCAGCAGACAACTTTTTTTCATGAAGCTGGTACCCATAGTATTTACTTGAGTGCAATGTGATTTTATTGGCTTATATGCCATAAAACATAAGTGTAAGAGGAGCCAAATCTTCATTCCACTACTTATGAGTTCTATAAGCAATCTAAATCTTGGAAAAGATGAAAAAAGAAAGATTGATGGCTTTTTGAAGTGTCAGCTCGTTTTTCAGTGCCATGATATCATCACGTTCAAACGTGTGGTTACCATTGTAATTGCAGCGTTTTACTACCATGGGAATATGTTGCGTTTTGATGATATTGCATGGCTATTAAGCCAAACAATTGTGGAGTGAATATGAAGGTTTGAGAGGATTGAAAAGATTTGTGTTTCTCAAAGTTTATCAGTTATATACAGGTACTCATGTATACTAATGGCCTCATCACGAGTTGGGCAGTGCAGTAAAAATGTGGCGGTAATAGCGTTACTGCCGCATTACAGCATCACTCAACTGAGAGTTTTGGGGAAACTTGGAGGATTCACATCCAGCTATTAGCTTGCAGTAAATCTGCCAACTTTCTGCCCATTTTTTACACAATTACTGCCACAGTAATTGCACTGAAAATGCCCCATTGATTCCTATGGACTCATAGAAGATGGGGACTTACACTGCCACCACCACTTGAATCCACTGGTAATACCGCCAAACCAAGTGGCACTAACGGAGATTGCGCTGGGCGATGTTCCGGAGGATTTACTATCGGGACACAGCCCAACTCGGGATGAGGCCTTAACTGTTATATCTTGAGTGTTCCTGACTTATGTTATACTTGATAGATTTACTGACAATAGTTATCTGCCAGATATATTTTGCGTATTTCTTCTCCATAATTAAGTTGAAACAATTAATGAGGATACAGATATGCTTCACAAATAGTTGTACATTTCATTGTTGATTTAGGTCGGATTCACATGTGTCTAATTTATTAATCCATTTTGCTTCTTTCTGACATAGCAGCAATTCTGTATTTCCACCTGTGGGTGGTAGTTCCAATTTTTCTAATCCCAGCAATGCCGTTGCTAATGATTCATTGTTATGTTCTCTGTGGAAATGGGTTGCCATTGGGTATTTGGTATCATTGTTCTTGACAGCTCTGAGGTGTTCCATGATCCTTATCTTGAGTGGACCTATGGTGCTTCCCAGTTACCATATTTTACATATACATTCCATTCCATAAATGACATATCGGGTATTGCAATTAATGAATTTGTGAATTGTCTCTGTGTTGCCATTTGGTAGATCTATGTTGTCATTACCATTCATCATTTGTAGGCAGATCTTGCAATTTCCACATTTGTGATTACCTATTATTGGTGGCAGATTCCACATGGATGTAAGATCATTGGATTTTTTCATGGGCCTCAGAAAACTGGAAGTCATTTAGATTTTTATGGTTTGTGCCTTCTGATAGGTTTCTGCCAGTTGATCATCTATATATTTACTAATGTCTTTATCCAATTTTAGCATGTTCTAAGGTTTACTTAGAGATTTTCACATATTTTTGACATCAGAAATTAAATCTAATTTTATTTATGGTTTTGCTTACTGCATTGGTTTCTTTGTTACACAGTAGATTCAGTCTCTCCTTGGTGTTTGCTCTTGTCAATTCTCTATGTAGGATATTGTTGTTATATCCTCTTTGTTTGAATGTATCCGCTGTCTTCTTTACATGTATTGCATTTTCATGATTGTCACTATATTTTCACTATATTTTGTTTTGATTCTGAGTATCTCTCCATATGGTATATTGTGTATGATGTGCCTAGGATGATTACTATTTGCTTGTAGGATGCTGTTTCTTGCTGTTGGTTTTATGTACAGAGTTGTTTGGATTATATTGTTTTTGAAATATAGTTCTAAGTCCAAAAAGCGTATCCTTTCTGTGCTTTGGTTCATTGTCAGTTTGATGCTGTAGTTATGGGTGTTAAGGCGCTTGACATATTGTAATAAAGAAGGTTTGTCACCATCCCAGATCATAAAGATGTCATCAATGAAGCGCCGTCAGTACACAACATTCTTATTGTCTGTGAATGATGGTTGTGTCCAGGCATGCTCTATTTCATAATTCCCCAAGAAGAGATTTGCAGTCGCTGGGGCATATTTTGACCACATGGCAGTTCCTTGCGTTGCTGATAGATTTGATCATTGAATAAAAAGATGTTATTCATCAGTGTAAAATTGAGCATTGGTATCTGCATCTGGTTTTGCACTTGATAGATATTGGGCCTCATTCCGACTCAGGCGTTAATGGGTTTACGGCGCCGTAAACGGCGCCGACCCTTAACGCCTGATTACAAGGTTCCCTTTGCGGGATGGCTGTTTAACGGCTGCTTTTTGCAGCCGTTAAAATCCATGCCGCAAAGGGACCTTGGCGATAATTACGGCACCGTAATTTACGGTGCCGTAATTATCGCCTTTCCCCATTCCCATTATGCCCTATGGGGCAAAAATGGGAATGGGGAAGGGGCCATTAGTGAATGGGGAATTACCGCCCCACTCACCTTGGAATGGGGCAGTAATTCTGCCATCCCCATGGCGGAATTGCAACCTTAGCGGCATGGACCATGGTGCTAATAGCACCATGGTCCTCCGCCAAGGTTGTAATGAGGGCCATTGATTCGGATTTAAGGAAGTATTCTGTGGTTTGGAACTCTCTTTGTGGGACTCTACACCAAGGGCCTCTTGTGTGGATACCCTGATTTTCTGCTCCTCTTACCCGGTTTCCTAGTCTTCCACCCTGATACTTTCATCTCTCCTCATTCTCAACATCCATTGACGCAAAACATTTTTTTCATTTGTCATTTATAAAGTGCTCACACAGCCCGCATGCATCGAGGCGCTGTTACAGAAAGTGTTTGTTTTTCTATGTTGCCATCGTGGTTTTTTTGTCTTAGTTACGCATTTATAACGCGCTTAAACACCCAAGCGCGACCCGGGGATCGAACCTGTTGTTGTTTCGTGTCGTCTTGCTTCCAAGACGCGCACGCTGCCGCTGAGCTATCCTCCCGGGACGACATTACTGCTAGAGATTCCATCTTCAACCTACTACTAAAGATATGTTTTATAGTTCTGGTTACCTACATTTTATACCCTACAAAGGTTCAAATGGGCTTTAAAAAGCATGTTTTGAAACCCAGTTTTTTTCAAATTTGGACACGAACCCTCCAAACCCTTTTTAGGGGCTGATTAAAAGTTTGTCGGCACTAGGAGAAAATCTGTTTTTTTTTAAAAAAAAACGGATTGTTTCACCACTGCATACAACTACCACTGTCAATCCTGAAACTCCTCATCTCCACATGCTTGTGTGTTACTGTAATTACTGCAATGAAGAAGCCTAACCACATGCATTGTTTACTCCACTCAGAGGCTCATTGCAAGTTTGATGGTGTGTGGAAAAAGTGGAGCTAATACCATTTTCCTCCATTTTTCACACACCGCCACACTACAAGGTTGCCGGTATTAACTCCACTGGTATTACTGGATGGTAATACCAGCGATTTTTCGAGATAAAGTGGAGGAGTTACCATTAAATGGAGGTCTCCATTAACACCAGGAAACCACCACTTGTAATCAGGTGATATTACCGCCAGAGGTAATACCTCCAGTGGTAATACCAAGTGGTGATATCAGTAATTCTGTTTGTTGGTGTTCTGGAGGATTTACTGCCAAAATACTGGCAAACTCATAATGAGCCTCTAAGTCTCCAAAATGGAGAATACATTTTGGGTCCACATGACTCAATCATGCGGACGCGTAAAGTTACAGAATGCTTACTGCATGCGCTAATAGTATTACCATTTTGCAGTATTTCTGGTGGGAATTCTACAAAACACGTGATTACGCCCGTGGAGGGATATGCCAGCTTGCACAGTGTAATATAGAGCAACTTTGTAAAATATTACCAGGGCCACTTTCGGTTCCCATTCCACCCGGCCCATATGCCCTGTGGTCCTTCCAGAACATAGAATTTCACATGCAGCAGGTAAAAATGAAGAAGTCTGCTGGCTCTGTACATTTAAGTCGCGGCCCGCACCACCCTCTGTGGCTCAGGTGAAGAGTGAATAGGGTCTGTACCCTAAGATGAAAGACAAACTTCAACTGGACCCTTTATTGTCAAGAGATGGTCCCAGCTATTGTTTCAAGGCCCAGTCGAAACTCCTAGCAACATCAGCCACCACCTCGGCACTCTACATCTCTGCCCGTGCAGTCCGTGCAGTCCTTTGTATGGCCATTTCCATCACAGAGTCGCCGACTCTGGCGAGGGAGGAGGGAGAGGGGCGTGCCTCTGTGCGTGCCAAATGGAAATAGAAAAAAAATAAAACAACGTGTCGATTTCACTTAAAAACATTTTGGTCTGACATTAAAGTGCCTTACCGCCATCATGTAGGGGAGCTCAGTATAAGCGCAGAGACTATGCACAGAAAAGGGATAGGCATTGTTCGAAACTGCCATTTCTGCCGCTTCTGTTACATTTAAAGGACGGAACCTGAGCAGGGCCGACGTTAGGGGTGAGCCACCCAGGAGACCGACCGGGGCTCCCTGCCACAAACCCCCACCATAACCTGGGCATTTGTCCATTATTATACAAATATACATTACTCTTGCTCATTCATCTCAACCCCTTTCTTCTCCCAACCAGTAAGGTGCAGAATGAGACATGTCTTCTTTTTGGCATAAAAAAGGCAGCAGATTTATTTTCACACATAATAGAAAACACAGCAAACAATTGTGAAACTAGTTCGGAAGGTGCGGCGACTGCTCGTGTCCAAAACCTGCTTCCACTTTAACCAACAAAGTCCACAGCAGGCACAACTCTTCCAACCCTTCGTGCCTGAGACCAGCCTGCCCCTGCAGGTGTTCATAGGCTGGGAGAGTGCCGTTTCTTAGGGGGAAGCTTAGGCTCCCAAGAGGCGCTGGTCCGAGAAGAGCGAAGACCATTCCGGCTGTGCAATGGCTCATTCAGAGTCTGTCTCTTGTCACCGGTCGCCAAAACACCACCTCGCCGTCCCGCGACTTCAACATCCAGGCCTCGCCGTAGCTGTCCCTTATGCAGGGTGGTTGGGTGGAAAATGAAAATCCTTCTTGGAGTTGGCGGGTGTCCTTCTGCTGCAGGCTATAGTCTGTGCAGCCAGCGCCCGCTGCTTATATGGGGCTTGCCAGCCCCTTTCTTTTGTTGCCTTTTTGCAGGCTTTCCAAGTGCTTTTGGCGCACTTGGACTTATCCCTCCCCCTAACCCAGGGAGGAGGGAGGAAGAGGACCCTGCCCGGGTTATCGGGGTGCCTCCTCCATCTTGTTCTGTCTTTCCATCGTCACCTTCATAACCTTGGCATTTGTCTATTATTATACCAATATACATTACTATTGTTCATTCCTCTCAGCCCCTTTCTTCTCCCCACCAGTAAGGTGCAGAATGAGACATGTCTTCTTTTTGGCATAAAAAAGGACGCAGATTTATTTTCACACATAATAGAAAAAAACACAGCAAAACATTTTGAAAATAGGTGCGGTGACTGCTCTGTGTCCGAAACCTGCTTCCCCCTTTTCCCAACAAAGTCCACAGTAGGCCCAACTCTCCCAACCCTTCATGCCTGTGACCAGCCTGCCCCTGCAGGTGTTCCTAGGCTGGGAGAGCAATGTTTCCTCGGGGAAAGCTGGGTCCTCATTGCTACCACCAGGCGCCCCCGCTGATTAGGCTCCCAAGAGGCACTGGTCCGAGAAGAGCGAAAACCCTTCCGGCTGTGCAATTGCTCACTCAGAGTCTGTCTCTTGTCACTGGTCGCCAAAACACCACCACGCCGAAGGTGGGTTACTGCCCACCACCGCTCCCCCCTTTCCTCTTCCATAGTTCCAGGAGCTTAGTGCACTTAGTGCACAATTTTTGTAAAAAAACATCCATGCCCCATGCTAGCCAATGCACTCCCTCTTTTGCATATTCAACCAGGGACTTTGCATTTGACCAGGTCATGCCTGGTCTTGAGAACACTTCTGCCCCTTCCACCATTCTTCCTTGCCTTGGCCTGATCTCAAACCACCGGCTCCTGCTTTTAACCCCGCTGTGTGGTCAACTCATTTGTCCTACTTCACCTGCAGTCATTTCCTCACCATATTTTATTAGGTTAACGCTCCCCAACCAACTTATCCTTGCTCTGCCTGCCTTTGCAGGAGTTACCATGTCGGGAGAGCGCCATACTTGACAGGTGAAGTTGAGCTGCAAGTTGAGCTGTATTCCTTTGCAACTTTCAGTAGGCCACAGCTCCCCAGCCATAGTCCCCACAGACTGCCTAACTGCATACAATCCGCGACTGGGGAGTGCCATTCAAGACCTGGATAATCTGAGCTTGTCCTTGTTTCCTTTAGTCCATCCTCGGCCATCTGTCTGGCACTTAAGTAGTGTCTTACTAAACGTATACTGCTCCCTATCAGCTGCACCAGCACCACTGTTACTTGTCGGTCAACCCCGGAAGGATGAAAGGCTGAGTCGACCTTGCTGACCTGTTGATCCAAAACCCTAACCTAAAGCCCATACCATGCCCCAATTCATTGCTTACAACCTTCATTTAGCAAATTAAGCCTTTCTTAATTGACCTTGTAGTTTGGTAGTGTCTCACACACAGCCCCAAGTCATACCTTCAGAAATCTAGCCGTCCCCTGGGGTAGCCGCCTCGTGCGAGTTAACTTTCCCCGCGTCCTGCATGCTTCAGTGCCCCACCAGATCCGTACTGTTAGTGTGACCTGGAGTACCTCACTCAAGTTACGCCCCCACGCTATCCGCCATCAATGGGTCATTAATTCAATACTATCCTTCCAATCTGTTTTGCTCTCCTACTGACCGTCGCTGTCCCTGTAAAGACCCAACTACCACTAGCGACGCCCAACCTAAGATCCATTCCTTTAACCGCTGGTTAAAGCCACACACCCATTTTGGGTGACTGCCTTAAAGGATAGTTCCGGGACTTTTTTTTTATTGTCCCTACGGTTCGGCCATGTGTTTTTAAGCATAAATCGGTAGATCGTAGAAAACTTTCCTATGGACCTTACCCGACTTTTCGTCCATTAACGCACTCGAAATCAGCCGCCATTTTCTGATAATCCTATCATTTCCCCCCATCGCCCTGGCTCACCTGCTTTTGCGGCACTAAATCAAATCCCCCGCCCCTGAGCCTGACATCAGCAGACGCGTACCGCCCATTTCCCAACGCCAAAGCACGTTTCGTGTCAACAATCGCTGCGCCTCAGCTAATGAAGTGTCGCCATGGAAATGGCAGGACGCCTCTTTCCTCAATAAGTATAAACACACCGTTTCACAACACACAGCAGCATATTTTCGATTCCATTACTCTCTCTGTGTTACTTTGAGTATTCTGTGACTCGTTTCTGTGCTCTGGTCAGCTACCTTCGCAGTTCTAGGCCTTGTGAACACCTGTACCATCTCTGTAAATTATTTTACTTTCTTTACCACACAATGGCTACAATAATGCCGTATATGTACGAGCCCGAGTACACCGAGGAAGAACTACTGGAAAGGCAAGCACGCGAAAACGATGGGGATTCGGAAGGCAGTTGGGAGGACCAGTCAACGGATGAAGAGCCTGGACCATGTCGCATGGACGGCGTCTCCACCTGGTGCACGTGCAATCGGTGCGAGCTAATGCCAACTGAGGAGGAGAACTGCTGCTGCCGTGAAAATTCCGGGTGCTTGGCCTACATTTCGGAAGGCGAGCCAAGTCCGCAATGCATCACCGAGCTGCCAGAGTTCAGGGAAGCCTGCCTCTCACGGACCGTGTTGAGGATGATGATGGTGCTTATGCACGAATTTCGCGGCACTGTTCGTCCGCGTAATCCGAGTAACGAGTAAGTATGATCTGGTTGTGATGTCAGTGATGCCACTACTATTTCATGGTCGTCTCCCACATATAAAATTACATCTACATATCATTCGAATGCATGTAAATTGGTTCCATATTGTGCATTTTCTAGATAGAATTTTTTTCAAAGCAGAATGACATTTTTTACCTGAATCGACAGTGATAAGAAAGTTTTGTCATTTTAATACAGTTTGCATCTTTCATTTTCACAGGTGGTACAGGCTGGTGGCCTATCGTTGCTTCACTTGGTGGCTTCACGGGAGGCTCGGACACCGCGTTCGGAGAGTAATACCTGCCTGTGCGGTACTTGCCATTAGACAACATTTCCCCAGCGACAGTGGACAATACCGCAGATTTTCCCTGGATGTGCTGCAACCGGAACTTTACAATGTGTAATGTTTAATATTTATGTTCAATTGAAATTAAGATCTAAAATAAAACCCAACATATATTTTAACAATGGTTGTTTTGATTTTTTAAATGAATCTAGTGTGTCTCCATTGAATAGTCTTCCTGTGCCTTGTCTTGTCACACCACATGTCTCCGGCCAGCATCCTCCCTCACGCTGGCCGCCCACCTTCAATCCACATAACCGTTGAACCCATATGCAGCAGACATACATATGTTATTTTGCGGGTTGGCATCAAGCCTCCCGGCCTTGCCTCCTCCCCCAAAAATACTTACCACACCACTTTGTTCAAGCGTTGGCAATAAAAGGAAGGCCGTTGGATTTTATTGATACAAAACATGGTTATAGGTAAATAATCCATATGGTTGATCATAATAAATCATCCTTTTGGGCACCGGGTACAGAGATTACCCCCTCTGGCCCGTGCCGCCTTGCCACCACAGGCCAGCCTGCTGCTGACTAACTGCCTAGGCATCCAGGGTCTCCAGGGTGAACTGCACCCATATATTCTCCTGGGAGGGTGAGGTATTTATAAACTCACACCCCTGCCTTCCATGTACTAGATCCTGCAGCCTGCCTCTTACATGCAGTTAGATGGCCTCTCCTTGGTGAGGCCCTGCGGCAAACGAGTCTTGTTTGCACGACCACCGCCCCAATCCACCCCCCCGCCCTATCAAAGGCAGTTCGCACCGGGGTACTTGTGCTGGCAAGTGGAGCTGTCAGGGAGCGATAAAGGCCAAGAGGTGCCAAAGACCATGTACACTTCAAAGTGGTCTATAGAGCATGGGTTGTTGTTCCCATGTCTACCTCCAGACCCCGTGTCTCCTGCCAAGCATCCCCCCTCACGCTGGACGGCCCCCTGCAATCCACATAAGTGTGTCTCCATACACGAGTCTTCCTGTGTCTTGTCTGCACGACCACCGCCCCAATCCACCCCCCCCCCGCCCTATCAAAGGCAGTTCGCACCGGGGTACTTGTGCTGGCAAGTGGAGCTGTCAGGGAGCGATAAAGGCCAAGAGGTGCCAAAGACCATGTACACTTCAAAGTGGTCTATAGAGCATGGGTTGTTGTTCCCATGTCTACCTCCAGACCCCGTGTCTCCTGCCAAGCATCCCCCCTCACGCTGGACGGCCCCCTGCAAACCGCATAATGCCACGACATATACACGTCATTCATTCACAAACACACCCCTGTTTTGAATTCTTTATAACCCACCTCATATTTCTAATGAGAACTTCTTTGCGCTTTGCTAGTCAACCCGTGAAGGTGCTGGTTATCTGCTCTTCGTCTCTGTGAACTTCCGTGACCACTTCGAGGAAACTCGTCAGTTTGCAAACCTGTGAACTGCTCCCTGTTTTACGACAAGAAACTACTCTGATCCCTGCATCTAACTGTTTGTTCGTCAAGGTAAGGCCATGTACCATAATCATTTTGCCTCCAATTTCTTTTTGTTCAAGACAGTACATGCAAGGAACTAGTCGCATGTTCTGAGTTTAGTCAAATTATCTTTCTATTTTTTTTAAGTTATTCGAATACTTATCCGCATGTGAATAACGTGTATAGTTCCAAGAACCAAAACGAACCTTGCATTGAACCTTTTATGTGTCATTTAATTTTTTAACACATTGGTATTCATAGAGAATTGTTGATCTTTACTTTTCAGAACTTTCCACAATGCCTGCCTGTTCCATTGGCGGTTGCCCTTCGAAGACCCATAATAAATCTGAAGGTACTATAATGCATGTTTTCCCTAAGACAATAGATCAGATAAGAGAATGGGTCCGATATTGCGGATATCCACCGTCTGAGCTTGAAAGTAGAGTCCTAGAAGTCTTTGCGGACAAGAGGGGTGATCGATACCGCATCTGCAGCAGGCACTTTAGCTCAGACATGTACTCCACATCGTTGCTAATAAAGAATAACACACCGCGAGCGAGGCGAAAATTGCTCTCAACCGCTATTCCCACTCTATTCGTCCACATCCCTCCACTGGTGAGTCAAGTTTACGTATTTATCTCTCGGCCTTGCGGTAGTGTGTAGCATTAGCTAACAATAATTTCCCCATTTATGTATCCACTCAATATGAAGGCGGAAGATTCTCCATCCGTGTCGTTATTGCAGTCATCAGCCACTTCAAGCGCCTATCGGGTAATCTTACTTAGCTATTCTGCCACTGACTTGTTTTAGGCATGTAAATCAATAGTTTTAATTTATCGTGTGATTATTTTACCTAATGGTACACCCTTGTACTCGTCCTCTAGTCTTTGTTTTCAGTTATAATTATTGTTATCCAAAATAATGCAAGTACTGTCTTTCAGGGAGATGCTGAGGAGTCCAACGTATTGACGACAACCGTTGATGTCACTCAGATGCTCGAGGTACGTTTCCGGACAGTTCCATCGATGGAGATCATCAGATCTTGCATTCTTGTAGCGTGATTGTTACACACAATGTTTCTTTTGTTTTTAGCCATTGATATGTCCTTCTGTCGTCGCCCTCCTATGTGTCTTCTTTTTTCAATATTGTGTTCATTACTAATGAAAGTGCTATGTTTCAGGGAGTCGATGGAGCATTAGTCCAAGAAGAAGGGGGAGCATGCAGTTACGGGTCGGCGCAACAGCTTGCAGAAGTGTGCACCGCAGTTACATCGTCCCTTGAAGTTCTTATGCATTTCGAGGTATGGATACTGACAGTTCGATCAAGCGAAATCATATGACGTGATTACATCCGCTATACTTCCTTCTTTATTAACGCAAGTACTATGTTTCAGGGAGATGACGGAGCTTCTTCTACAAGAACATCACCCCTAGTAGTTGGTGCAGATCTCTGGGTGGTGACACTTCCAACGATCGAGCAAATCGAATCATATTTACATATCCATTATTTATTTTAGACAACTGATCATTTGTGCAGGTCTATTTAGATGAGCCGTTGACGCCTGCACAAAGTTTATGTTCTTTTTAACAAAATAGAAAACCATACTAATGCAATTACTGTGTTTCAGGGAGTTACTGAAGCATCATCTTCAATAATATCATCAATGGAAGTCTATGAGGAGCCCGAGGTATGGATCTTGACAGTTCCATCTAACTAGATCAACAATGCGTGAATAATTGTCGTTTGAATGTTCTACAGAAAGCATTCATTCGTGTTTTGCTATTGAGATGTACGTGGGTATTGGTCCCCAAGTACATTTTGTGTTTTCAATATTATTATACATACTAATGGAAGTTCTATGTTTCAGGGAGTCGATGGAGCGTCAGTGCGTGATGGATGTGCTTATCATGAAAATATAGTCGTTGCAGCGCAAGAGGAAGTGGAGACATGCACACACGAGTCGGAGCAACAGCGTCTTGATGTTGAAGTTCGAGGCAAGAAAGTTTCAAAGAAAAGAAAGCAAAAGAAGGTTAGTGTCCTGGTCACTATATTATGTTGTTTTTCACTGTTAATAGTTCAATACTGTAAGTTGTGTTTAAACTGAACATCCCTTTTCCAATCTGTCCTCTAGTTGCGAGTGGGTGTACGAACTAGATCTACACAGACAGTGAAGCGAACGAGAGATGTTGCTTGTCAAACCTTTTGACAGGGACTTGAGACTGGAGATGCATCGTGCCAATGGGAAGAATATGAAGTGATTGACAACGGAGCTATACCACCACCAGCCATTGATAGTGAATGTCCTCCTGGTAGTTCGGATGCAGTCGGAGATCAATTCACAGAATCCACACCCGCAAAAACTAAGACCACGAGAAAGTTGAAGAAATTGTTTTATTCACCCATCGCCGGAGAAGGAACAGATGTTGCAATGGAAGAGAATGAAGTGGACGACAATGAAACACCATCAATATCACTGAACATAGCGGAAGACGATATCAGAGATTCTACCCTTCATGTGAGTGACATGTCCTCAACGTTACAGGCCGAACCAGCTGGGATGCATAGTGACAGTATAAGGAAAGAGGCCAAATTCATTGTATTCGATAGTTGTTTGATTGATATTATTATTCGGATGAAATGTGGGCATTCGGTTGGTGGGGAAGTATGTGGGGAGCCATTGATTAATGTGACTCGTGCAATTCGAGGCACTAACCTTAAAATACATGCCACCTGTACAAAATATCATCCTTTCTCATGGTCTGCACAACCCATGCTGGGGCAACTGCCAGCAGGCAATCTACTTTGTGCAGCGGCTGCACTTTTTAGTGGTTCAAGTTTTAAAAAGTTAGAGTCTTTCTTTCAGTTTGTGGGAATCCATTTCATTGCGAAAACTCAGTTCTACAAATACCAAACCGATTATCTATTTCCAGCCATTAGCGAAGCTTGGAGAATGGAAAAAATGTCTATTGATAGTACATTCGTGGGCAAACGGTTCAGGCTAGCCGGTGATGGACAGTGCGACAGCCCAGGATTTTCAGCCAAGTACTGCACCTACCACTTTCAGGACATGGAAAGTAAGAAAATTGTGAGTTCGGTGGTCGTGCAGGTGTCACAAAGTACATCCTCAGTGGCCATGGAGAAAGTTGGCTTTGTAGCATCATTGCAAGAACTACAATCGCGGGGAATGGTGATCGACCTGATAGCCACGGACAGACACGTTTCAATTGCCAAGACAATGAGAGAAGAGTACAAAAATATAAATCACCAATTTGACGTTTGGCATCTTGCAAAAACAATCAATGAAAAAATGTCGGCTGCAGGTAAAAAAAAAGATATGCAAGGTATTTCACAGTGGTCCAAGTGAATCAGCAACCATCTTTGGTGGAGCTCAAAAACATGTGGAGGGTCGTTGGAAATTCTACTGGAAAAATGGCGGTCAGTAATGTTACACTGTAGCAACGTTCACTGCTGGAACACGAACCAACATTTCCACAATTGTGAACATGGCCATTTGTCCACAGAGGAGGCACGGAAGAAGAAGTGGTTGATTCCTTCATCACCCACTCACAAAGCCATTGAAAGGATTGTATTTGATAAAACTATAACAAGAGATTTGAGGGGACTCACGGAATTCTGCCACACAGGAGATTTGGAGGTGTTCCACAATATGTGCCTAAAGTACAGACCAAAACGATTGCATTTTGGCATGGAGGGCATGATAAATCGGACTCTTCTAGCGGTCTTGGCACATAACCATAATGTTGGCCGTCAACAAAGTAGGACGACCGGAACTTTAGGGACGCTTCGCTACAATAAGGCCTTCACTAAAAGAAGTAAATAATGGGTGATCAAACCAGTGTTTGAGGATATGCAATATGAGTTTATTGAGAGACTTATTGTTGATGTTATAGATAGGCACATACATGGAGTTGTGAACAAACCTGTGCAGGGGACAACTGCATTGCCACCCAACATTGCCTCTGTTCCATGTCCACCTAAAGCAGAGCTCATTGAGAAATACACATCACGGTTTAAATGATTGTAATTTGATTGTCTGTTCTCTCGAGTCTCCTCATGTTGCAGGCCCATTGAATATGTGTATCTATGTAATGTGTAAATAAAAGTGATTGCTCAGTGTACATGCAATGTGTCTATCCAACCTTGTTCATTTGCGCATTAAATTAAACCAAACAGTAATATAAATCATTTTTCAAAAAATATAGAATGTCTCCGTATTTATGGTTCTCTGGGGCTGCAAAGCACGCAGACAAAATGCAAAGATGGAGTGTAAATTTCAAGTCCTGTGAGATGGCCTTACACTGAATGTAGCTAACTAGGAATGTGTGCTCGTTCAAAGTGAAGGTCAGCTGCTTTGATTTTTTGCTCGGGTGCCGGAATGGCCCACGACTCAGTATAAGGTTCTATTGTTATTTGACCTTGACAGGCCGGGACCATCCCGAAAGACTTCTTTTTGGGGGTGTGGTGCAATAACGTAAGAAACGATAATGAATAAAATTTCAGAAACGATAGCCACGTTCATTAGAAGAAATAACGTCGCCATAGAAGGAGTGGTATTTCGGGGCTGCCCTACGCACAGACACAATGGAAAATGCAAATATAATGTAAGTAACTCTTTAGATGAGTTTATACCGCAATTTAATTACTATACAGTAGCTTTAAAGACGTGTTAAGTTGTACTTGTTCGTTCTATGTGGCATATTGTTTTGTACCGCGCACTATCTTGAGGAGAACCATCTCCTTTTAGGGAAGCACCTGAAAACCTTCCTCTTTACTTCTGCTTTCTCTCTCCCTCTACCCTGCTACAACTGGTCCACTGTCTGCGACCTCGGTCCTGGGCCCTTCCACTCTCCACCTGCACTCCCTCCCTGTCAACCCCTGCACTGGGGGACTGTCTCAGTATCCTACAGCCCCCCCTTCCCAGCACTTGTTCTGCACTTACCTTGCACTTGCCACCAGCTGGCCCTATGTATTTATTATTTTATGCTACTTACCTTGTACTCCACTTCCCCCCTCCCCTTCCCCTTGCACTTTTACCTTCCCCCTAACCCTGCACTTGCGCGATCTGAATGACACCTGGCCTAGTAGGATCGTTGTCTGTCTTCTCCTTGTCCACCCCCCCTCCCTGCCTCACCACGCCTTCAAACACTTGTGTATAGGCGCGTTGCAAATGCCATATTATATCATATCAGTGACGAAGTGGTCCACTGGCGCTCAGGCGGCTCTGAAAAAGGCGGAGGAGAGGGGGTGGGTTACTGGAAATGACGTATAATACCCAGTAGCGCTGTCCTAGCTATGAAATGAATAATTTTAATAAAGATCTGATGGTGAGACTAATTTCATTTTTTATGTTTTTAAAACAGGTACATCCTTCATTATTGTCTGTGTCACGAGTACCAGACACCGGCGGATGGCTTTTTCAACCGCCAGTTGCTTCTCCGCGTGAACAACGTTACCACCCTGACCATTTTATGGGACGATCGCCAAGTACAAGTATGCCCTTACGCGGTACTAACGGCTAGATGCAACATACATACCGTTGTGGTGGCCTAGTGCCTCGTTGTTGGAACAGCCATGCGATTATCAGTGCGACCGAAGAGCTTATTTTATCGTAAACCAACACCCTGTGTACTGCACACGAACATCGCTTGCCTCAAGAAGAACTATTTTGGATCGAGAGCAAAGAAAAATGCAAATCGCTGAATATTCTCTAAACATTTGATGTCCAATAAATGTACTTTACCAAATTTACAATCTTGCGGTTTGATTTAAAAGTACAGTTTCATATTCCGAATTGTGGCGCGCTGTGTTGTGAGCTGATCTGTGTTGGTTTCCGGGTTCTGTGTGGAGTCGCGTAGAAGACGCCTGGGCGCGTTTGCCTACGCAGCACAGTCACGTCACGGATAGAGGCGGGGAATATGAATGTTTTGATAAAGTCTGTTTCAGGGGATATGATTTAGTGCCGCAAACGCAGGTGAGCCAGGTCGATGGGGGGGAAATGATAGGATTATCACAAAATGGAGGCTGATTTCGAGTGCGTTAATGGACGAAAAGTCGGGTAAGGTCCATAGGAGAGTTTTCTACAATCTACCGATTTATGCTTAAAAACACATGGCCGAACCGTAGGGACAATAAAAAAAAAGTCCCGGAACTATCCTTTAATGTAACATCCCCTAATGCAATCCTTCGTATCCCAGCAAATCTCCTTAGCCATTTCTCACAGGCACCTTTATCGTTCTTTTCCGCTAATCCCAGCTTGGAGTGCCAGAAGTACGGGTACCAACCGGTTCCCCTCCCTCTCGGTAAAGACCCAGCTGCCCCTAGCTGCGGGCCGTGTCCAAAACCGGTTACTGCCGCCCTGTGATCCCCCAATGTATCGCGCAGCCTCAACAGAAAAGAGCTGGATAATACCCCAGAGCACTGCTCCGCTTTCCATAACCTAACCCTAACATGAATATTCCGCTCCCTCTCGTCCTAGGCCCAGTGTTAGGTATTCCAAGGCTCCTTCCGCATTGCACCCCAACCAACCATCAGGGTGCGGTAGGCACATAACCTAGTGGTTTACTTGCAAAGCTTTCACCCGTGGGAGCCAACTGCCTCCTCCAGCCATAACTCGGGCATTTAGTTCTGTATTTACTCGTTCTTTTAACTCCAACCTTCTTCCCACTATAGAGCCTTAACCATACCTAGCGCCTGTAACCACATTATTGCATCTCCTCTGCATTATGTTATTTTGTGCTACCTCAACAAACATATACTCTTACGCCTGCGGCACAGGCCCCCCCAAACGACCATAAGCATACCGCTGCCCGCGATAAACTAGCACGATACATCGCAATTGAAATTCGCCCCTACTCATGCAGCTGTAAGCGATAACTAGCAAGTTACAAATAAGCCTGGTAATCCACGGCGCCGCTGGAAAGTGGAGGGGTCACCCCTTCGCTTAAAAGCGTGCCTTGAAACACTTGTGTATAGGTGCGTTACGACCATCCTATCATAACATAACATGCAGCACGAAAACAACCCATATCTGAACAACCTTTGGCATGCGGCGGCCATGCCCCATGTCCTGCGTCTCCCCACTTCGCCTCCCCCCGTAACTTCCCTTTTATAGAAACTTTGTTTGCGTCCAAGCAATCCCACGAGTAGAGCAGCGGCGACGTGCTGTAAAACCAGAGATCAGATGTAAAATCATCCATGAGCAGAAAATCAGCCAATTGGGCGGCCAAAAATGGTAGGTGAAAGGTGCCCAGCTAACACCTTGACCCGCCTACAGGCGGCCGTGTGTCGTACCACCCTGTATTTTGGCTGTAATCTGCTGGGCTGTTAGTAATTGGTAGGTAGTAGAAAAAAAGGGGGACCAACCTTTGCTTACTATACTGGTTTAGTGAGCTCAGTACCATATTTTATTTATGGAAAAGGGGCTGTCAATTGACCAGTGCTGTCACAATGTTTGGCACCGGTACCCATAAACCCTTGTCTGAAGGCAACAAAACACCTCCGGACGCGGTTTGCCCCCAGAGAACAGCCTAACGCGTGTCTGTGTTTAACCTCTACTTCCAACCGCATAGTTACGTAAATGACACTGCTCAACCACTAGCAATACGTGAATTTTAAAAGCTCCAGCCTTGATATTTTAATACCACCCGACATACGACATCGGACCTTTGCAAAAGATACAACCATGCTGTCTTATAGCAAGTTGTCTCGCAAAAACTTTTAATTTCCCCTACGCTTCATTGATTGCGTGCAGGCCCCAGCTTATGACAAACCAAAATCCTGCCCCAGAGCCGCGCAGTACTGCTGACAACCAACCAAACCCCTCATACCAAACCAACTCCCCCATCTTGCCTGGGCCCATGAGACACAAATAGTGAGATCACAACCTTGCCTGACACAACTAGCCAAATCTCAACCTTAACTCCTTAAATGTGTCCCACCGTCTTTTATAAACAAGCGTGCGCAGGCCCTTTTGTCATGCGAGTAGGCTGCACGCACTCTATTTCACATTATAGTTTGGGAACGAACCCGCACATATGGCACAGACATGCGCAACCTGAAGCCCTCCTTGTGCTTCCAGTGTTGGTTAACCAGCGACCAGAGTCTGACCAGCCCCCGTAGGGGGTGCTAGAGGGACATCCTACATAGCGGGCTGTGCCCTCTGGCCACCCCTTTCCGGGGGTTGGTCTAGCCTCTACTCTTCCTCCCCTGCTTGGGCGGAAGAGGCGTCCCCGGGGAACTGGTTTCCGGTCTAGTGGACCGGGGACGCTTATAAGGGCTGGAGCTGCAGGTGCTCAGTCTCTTTGAGCAAGCAGTACCCGCCGTCAGTTGATCACACACCCACCCACTCCAATGTTTATAGCAAGGGACTGAGTGCGAAAGGAGTATTGGTCTGAGGACATGTGAGTTTAGCATTAAGTTGTGGGTAGCCTTTTATGTACATATAAAATAATTTGTAGAATCAAGGTGATGCATTCGCAGCACCGACAGTAATAGTTTGTGTAGAAGTTGAATCTGAAGTATTGTATAAAATAATAGTATTGTGTTGTGTGATGAGATGCTAACTTTCTTTTTTGTAAATTTTCTTTTGTTGCAGGCGGAGTATCGGGGCGGTCCTAGCCAGTGAGGGACTTCACGCTGCAGCTTCATCGGCAGCGATTCGGGATTGGCCAGGCTCGAGCCGATCCCTTAACGGGCACTGACTTCTCTTCCTTAGGGCTCTAGACCAACAGCCTCCTGGTCAGTGCCCCTGAGTGTCCTGCTGGTAGTAACCAGTGTTAGCTGGTAGTAACCAGAAATGTGTCAGTTTTTGCCGGTGGCAAATAGGATGACATGGTTCACCTGTAACCTGACTGTAATTATTATGCGGCTGGGACCTTCCCAAATTATTGTCTTGCTCCTAATAAACTGCGACCGTGTACTTTCCAAAAATCTTACAAAGTTGTCTGTTTACTTATTCTGGTATCTGTTACACAGACCAAAGGAGGTGGGGGTGTCCAATGGGGATCTCCCCGCTATGTCCCTGGGAACCCTCAACCCATCCTGCACCAACCACCCCTTCTCTTTGCAAGGGCCCCTACTTCCATGTAATCTTTATAACGTGCCGACTTGGTGCGCCGCATCGTGTCTAACACCCAGAATGAACAGGGTATTAATTAGGCTCCCCAGACAATCTATGTAACACATGCTGAGATTATGGGACTGCGCCCGCAGATCCGTGGGCCTTTTTTGCCAATGTTGTTACCAGGGGAGTTTTGCTCAGTAATTTCGCCACTAAGACCGGGTTCATCGCCTAGCGATCTAGGAGTTGAAGCCTCTATTACCCCATAAAACTGGCTGAGTTGAAGAAACAGAGATCTCTGATGTCATTTGGGAAGTAAGTTTTTATATATGTACCTGCACCATGATATTAATGTGGTTAACATTCTGTTGCAACAACCTGCACAGGGACAATGTTGGCCCGTAGCAAGAAATGCAAAGTTCCCTGTGGGCCAGAGTAACATTTCACATCAGTGCGGGATCCAGTAATGTGTAAAATAAAACGATTGTACATACAATATCAGCCCGCCTTTGCTGGTTCTATATTACCCGAAAGCCCTGTACCCGCTATGGGTTGCTCACAGACTTCCCCAAACGCTGCGCCATCTACCAACCCGTAACCTTACATCCTTGAACTGCACTTTAGCCTCCAGGTTTTCACCCCGTAGTCATTCATTCAACTGCATAACTGCCTTTCGATTTGTACGACAATTATGTCGAAAATGCGCAATCTCAGGGTTATATTTAAGTGGATCCCTTCCCAACTGCCCCCGTCGCCATTGACCACGCGGCTTTGAGCTGATTCCCCATGCACTTAACATTGTTCCCAGTTCAAAACCTTTCGTATTGCCGCAAACACTAAGTTCGCTAAACAACCTATCAAACTGTTTCAGCTATTACCCTACAATTAGCACTGTGCTAATACTAGCATTCTGGGAGCTCTGTACTCGCTTCCCATCAATGTTAGCTGGTTGTGTGAAAGATTCCAAAATCATTGTTGTCTGTTAGGTATTGTAAACGAATAATGACATTGTCTCATGGTTCCTTGTAATTGTGCGTTTTTAACAAGCCTGACTAGTACTGCTCGTGTCAGTTCCGTGTTTTATGAGAGAAAGTCACTGCACCACGTGACTTGTGCTCCCGCACCTACGAGGCAACCCCCCCTTGGACCCACTCCACAACATTTCATAAGCGTTGCCCGGGCAGTTGCATCGTAACTGCTGAACCCATATGCATGCATACATTTGTTTGCCGATCCCATACCCTCATCCAGAATAAATTGGCTCACACATTGTTTGTCAAGTGTTGGCAATAAAAGGCTGCAGGTTTTTATTGTACAGATATGGTTATGGAGATAACAATAATCACATATCATGATAGTAACATACTTTTGGGCACCGGGCTTGAGGTTACCCCCTCTGGTCCATGCCCGCCTTCTCATGTCCCACGACTTGTTGTGGGCACCGTACAGTGCCTTGTACTTCTTATCCTTTGTTCTTCTCCCTTATTTGTAGGGTGGGAGGGTTTTGTGGTAAAGAAGCAAAGGTTTGGAAGGCACTGAGTAAACAGTGCACCTCCTGTGTGTTTGGGTCCCCGTTCAGGGTCCACAAACTGTTTGTGTTTACTCAGAGCATGCCGCTCTGTATTTATAAGACCCAGGCGAGCCCTGGTTCTTTGATATGTATAGTAGTGGGGGCTGATATGTTTCAGCCCCCGGCCGGATAGCCGACTATCTGGCCACCGGGGGGCAGGTCTTTGAACCGGATCCCTGCCTGCCTGTTGGTTTCCTTAGGTGCTTAGCACCTTGCTGCATGACGGAAGGGTGAGGTGATTGCTCACACCTCACCCTTACTCAGCATTGTGTTGCACAGACTGCGTGTCTCTTCGGCTTGGGGGAAGGAGAGGAGCAGAGAGGGGGAGAGGTTGGGCTGCCCCTCTCCAGGCCTACTGATGGTAACAGCAGTTACCCTGCCTCGCTTTGGGCAGCCCTGCAGCATTGCCCATAACTGCTGAACCCATATGCATGCATACATTTGTTTGCCGATCCCATACCCTCACCCAGAATAAATTGGCTCACACATTGTTTGTCAAGTGTTGGCAATAAAAGGCCGTAGGTTTTTATTGTACAGATATGGTTATGGAGATAACAATAATCACATATCATGATAGTAACATATTCTGGGCACCGGGTCTTGAGGTACCCCTCTCTGGCCCGTGCCGCCACACGTGGGCAGGTTGGCGGCTGACCGTGTTCCCCCAACAAGTATCTCCTACTGGCAACCCATGAAGGCTAGAGTTGCTGTAATTTCTCAAAAGAAATGTTCCATGCCCTGTTTTGATGGGTGCAGTCTTTGTGAAAAAGGTCCGGGTCACCCAGTGTAATGGCTGGGTGCTTTATGACGCCCAGTCCTCTTGCTATACAGAATTATTCTAGCCTCCTGTTGAGTTTTCTTCTAGAAATGTCTAGGGATTTGTAGCAGTTGGCCCGTTGCCATTTCTTTCTGGGTAGGATGGCTGAGAAATATATTTCCGTTCCTTTCCAATTGTGTGAAATGCAAGCAAAGGGAGGAGCACATGTCCTCATATAAATTTCTCCTTCCAGTGGACACTAGGTCATTGCCCCCTAGGTCTATGATCAGAAATTCTGGCAGGTCTCTGTATGCGACCAGCTCTGCTAGTGTTTTGTGGATTTCTGCCCATCGTAGGCCTCTGTATCCCCACCATGAGGAAATGGTGTTTCTGAAAGGTGGCCTTTCTTTGGTCTCCTCTGCCCATCGGCCCGTCCTGAAGATAAAAGAGTGGCCGACTATGCATGCTGATTGGAGAGTGTCCCTCCCTTCGCCTGGTGTTTCTGTATGAAGGGGGGAGAAAGAAAAATGAGGGCTGCTGGCTATATTAGCTGTGGTCTGATGTATCTTTTGTAACAATCTGACTTCCAACCCCTATGTTTTTTAGTTATTGAGGAGCTAAACCTCCTTGCCATGCTGAAGTGGCGGAACCTATTCTGAAGGAGTGAGTGCCAAAATCTTTGGGGTCCCACCCTGCATTGCTGATTGCTTTCATCAGCGCCCCTTTGAATTGGTAGCGGCTTAGTGCTGAGGTGTCCTTGTGGATTAAAAACCTCCCCCAACCTTGGGTATTTGCGTGTAATAGAGGTTGGTGATACATACCCGGCAGTTTACTGCCTCATTAATGTAACAAATGTTGATAGTTCTTTTTGCCCCAGTTTTAATTGTTGGATTTCTATGCTGTCGCTCTCCTGTCTAACCCTGACATCCATGACGCCCAGACCATTGGTGGCCTTGGTGCTGGAAGCAATGAGCTCTCCTACATGGAAGACCCTGAAGTACGCCAGGAAAAAAGCTGTTTTGAACAATAAGATCTCGTATGGATGCCAGCATATGGCTTCCAGCTGGTTTGCAATTTGTACCAGTTTGTTGAAATCAAGGGGGCAACGGGTGTCCACCTGGGGGCCTTCTATTCTGCCCCAACCTTTCAAACCGTAAGAAATGAGAGCGCTTTCGGTGGGGTCTGAATCACCCCGTATTTTTGAGAAATATGAGATTGCAACTAGGTGTCTTTTAGCCCAATCTCTCATAAAGCCCTGTTCATGCACCCATTTTAAAAATATTTCTATATCTTTAATCGTTATTAACTCTACATGGTATACGCCTGTGGCTTTAAATACTGTTTGTAACCACTTACTGTACTGCGCTGTGGTGATGCTTGCCAGCCCTTTCCCTGCCATCTCTCTGAGGAAGCATAGGGAGTTGTTGGCACCCATCTTTGAGGTGCCTAGTTCTTGTTGGACATCCCGACCTTGGCTCTCTGGCACTGGCGTTGATGCCGTTATATTGTTGGCACCCGTCTTTGAAGTGCCTGGTTCTTGTTGGACATGTTAGGCTCACCTGGTATCCACAGGGACGCCACCCAGCTGCGGGGACTCTGGTGCCCTTCTCAGCCGCTTCCTGGTATAATCAGCGGGGAAATTCTGCCTGGAAAACAGGTGGGCAATGTTCAAGACTGGTCAACTGGGGTAAGAGCCTCCCAACACCCCATATGCCCGCAGCCCCTCCCCAGACCTTTCCTCACCTTGTTATGGATTTTGGCATGCTCTCTGTCCTGCCTTCTTGGCAGGGGCGCGTTGTCCTTTGTGGGCGAGTGCGATCTAGTTACTTCACTGATGCTGCCCTTTAGAGTCTTTCAGGTAGGTCTTATTACGGTTATACTGTAAGCCTTTCTTGGATTCAATAATGTCTTTTCTCTCTCCTTAGGTGCACGGAAGTTCGCTGTGGAACGTTGGCTGAATTTGGACTCACCGGCAGGTGATGGTGTTTCGAGAGCGCCATGATGCGGTAAGTAGGCGCTATGCGCAGCGCTATGATGCCTTGCCTTTGCTAACCTGTTGTCTTTTGTTCCCGTAGGTTGCGGTGCTCACCCGGAGCAAGAAGTCCCAAGGAGGTGCTGGTCGATGGGCGACTTGAGAGGTAAGCTGCTGGCACAATTGTAAATGTCTAATGTCTTGTTGCTCTCCTTTTGCAGATCTGACGGTCCGGGAGGCTCGCTGTTCCTTGGATGCTGTTTGCAGGAGCAGAGGGCAGCTAGCGGTGGAATCACAGGTACGCTACTGCTAATAACAATGTCCCTTTTGTTTTTCAGGTGCTGTTCTTCCGAGGTTCGCAGATGCTGCTCAACACGATGAGCGTCACGTTGCAGGATTGCAAAGTAATGCGAAGCGTGTTCTCCAAGTCGGGTGTGGCTTAAATAGCATCAAGTAAGTAGTCCAGGTAAAATAGTCCCTAGGCTACCACACCCAAAACCCTATACCGCATAGCTTGGTTCCAAGGAGCCAAGCTATGTGGATGCCTCCATGTTGACTGGCATTAAAATAAAGTAGTTCCCAAGCACAAGTCTTCATTAAGTATGAGCCTGGCGCCAAAGGCGCCAGGACTGGCCCCAAGAGGGCCTAGGCAAAGGATGCCTAAGCTTGTTGGGGGCCCGAGCCGAGACCCCTCCTGGCCCATGGGCCTGCCGGGGGGGGTTTCAGGAAGTGGGTCGTGACAGGACATCCTGACCTTGGCTCTCTAGCACTGGCGTTGATGCCGTTATTTTGTTGGCACCTGTCTTTGAGGTGCCTGTATCTTGTTGGGCATCCCGGTCTTGGCTCTCTGGCACTGGCGTTGATGGCGTTATTTTGTTGGCACCCGTTATTGAGGTGCCTGTATCTTGTTGGGCATCCCTGCCTGGCCTCTCTGGCACTGGCGTTGATGCCGTTATTTTTGGTTTCCCATTATTTCCCAGCATTCCGCCGGTATTGGCGTCATCTGTAGCCGGGCATACAGCACCAGGTCCCGGAATCTTGGCCACTGAAAGCGAGATAAAGCATCTGCAATGTCATTATCTGTCCCAGCGATGTGCTTTGCTTTGACCATAATGTTTTCTTGTAGTGTGATTGCTGTGATGGCTCGTAGGACTTTTAGCACTAAAGGGCATTTGGTAGACCTTCTGTTTATGGAGCCTACTACTGCCATGTTGTCGAACCAGACCAAGAGTTCTGTGTTAGCTAGCTGCCTGCCCCTGATGTATAATGTTAGCCAGATGGGAAATATTTCTAGGAGGGTGATGTTTTTAGTTCACCCTGCCTGATGCCATGAGTTGGGCCAGTCTCCTGCCACCGACTCTGTGTCTAGTAAGGCTCCAAACCCCTTGCTCCCGGCTGCATCGGTGAAAAGGACCCTTTTTGTCCATGTATTCAAAGGCGTTCGCCAAAGTGAGGTCCCGTTGAAATCTTTGAGGAAATTCCCCCAAATTTCCAGATCTTGTTTCACCTCTGCCCCTAGTCGGATGTGTAGATGGGGTTTGGTGAATGATTTGATTTGACTTCTGGAAAATACCCTCCCTGGAGGGAGTATTCTAGCAGCGAAATTGAGACTGCCTGCTAATGATTGAATTTCTTTAACTGTGCCCTTGTCTTCTGTTGTCAGGGCTTGTATTTTCTCCACGAGCTCTGCAATTTTTGTTTTCGGGATCTTGTATAAGCCCTGTGCAGAGTCAATTTCAATGCCCAGGAAATATATGTTGGTGGCTGGTTTGGTTGTTTTTTCTTTTGCTAGAGGTATGCCCCACTATGCGGCCATTCCTTCTAATTTCACCAGAGCCCAGTTGCATTCACTATAAAGTCATCTAGGTAGTGTACTACCTTGGTCCCTGGTCTCTGTTTTTGGAAAGCCCATTGAAAAAAGGAGCTGAATTGCCCGAATAGGGTGCAGGATACTGCGCTCCCCATGGGGAGGCATCTGTCTCCATAGAATTTGTTGTTAAAAGTCAAACTTAACCATTGCTGGGAATCTGGATGGACTGGCAAAAGTCTGAAAATGGATTTGATGTCTAGTTTGGCCATCAGGGCGTTCCTGCCACATTCCTGTATGGATCTTAACGCCTCCTGGAAGTGTGTGTAGGATACTACGGATTCCGTGTGTGGAATGCCGTTGTTCAGTGATTGGCCTTTGGGATAGGATAAATGATGAATTAGCCTCATTTTCCCAGGTTCTTTTTTGGGGACCAGTCCTAGTGGTGATATTATGTAATCTTTGAGGGGCATGTGGTCCCAGGGTCCTGCGATCCTGCCTAAAAGCAGTTCCTTCTTGATTTTGTTCTACACTATTTGGGGGTTATCCCTGGCCAACGTTGGGTTCAATGGGATGTTCTGTGACCCTTTGCCCTTAAATGGGATGATAAAGCCCTTGGAAAACCCCCGCCAGATTGCCTCGCTGGTTTCCCTGTCTGGGTAATTCCAGAGTGCTTCTCTAAAATTGGTTGGGTTGATGGGAGTTATGTCTGGTGCCAGGCCTGGGGTTCAAAAGGCATGGTTGGCACTAATCTTTTGAGTTTTTGTCTGATAGTCTGGTGCAGTTGCTTGCTGCGTGATCACCGTTGCAATTTGTGCAAGCGTGTTTGTACCAGCATTCCTTACCCCAGGTGCACTGGTTTTTCCCAAAATTCCTGCATGTAACGTTGCCTTTTGTAGTGTGGTTCTTATTTTGCCTGTGGGTATTAAACTTAGCCGCCCATGGCTGGTTCTTACGAAAGGGCTGTTCCCCCTTTTTATGTTCGTCATTATCGTTATTTCTGGAACTTTGTGTATTTTTGTTATTTTTGGAGGAGTTCTGTGAGGCCTCTTCCTCCGCTGGGGCTCAGCATTTAACATGTACAAGTCATTTTGTACCTCGTCCCATTCTATGGCTGGCATCTCTGACATGGTTCTCCTAAATCGGATGTCGTATGCTAGCAAGGTCTTCCCTTTCTGAGCGACTTTCACTTCTCTTATTTTGTCCATGTAAGCCCATATTTTTCTGCCATCGTGGGGAAATTTCTCCTCGTATATTGTTGCCAAGATGGCAAACGTCTGAAGCCAGTTGTCCCAGTTCTGTCATACCTGGGCGTTTCAGGCTATGGCTTTCTCTTCAATCTTTTTGGGTTCCCAAAAAGCATCTTTCCCTTTGCGTTGGGCTTCTATTAATGAAAAGATTTCTATGAACTCCTTGGCCCATATAGCTTCTTTGATTGTGGTATCAATATTACATGCTAGGCATCTTTTATATCTATTCAGTATTTCAGTCTGAAAGGATTTCATTTTTAAATCTAATTGGGCATTGCAGATCATTGCTATGCCTGTTGGGTTGCTGTTGCTTTGCCCAGTTTGGCCCATTGGGTCTGTACTGGGGGTTACCCATGCTTTTAAAGCACCTGTTGAGTCTGCCGTGGTTGCCGTTGGTGCAACTGTGGTGGCAGCTTTTGGCGTTGCTGGCACCTGTGACGTGATGTGGCTGGTGCTGCTATTGTTTGGATAGTTGCTGGTGCCGGGGGGGGGGGTAACCAATATGGTAAATTCTTAGGGTATGTTGTGGTTTGTGGGCCCCTGTTGCCTTGTTTGGGGCAATTGTTTCTCTCTCATTTCCCGCAATAACTGTTGCATTTCTGACATATTCTCGTACAATTCCACCAGTTTATTGTTACCTTTTCTAGGGCCATCTGTCACTTTCTGTCTCTTTGATGGAGTTGTGATGTCATCTTGACTGGGTGGTATGGGAGTCCCTTCCCTTGGTAGGCCGTACATATTTTCCCTGACCCAGGCCCAACCGTAGTGTTCTGCTGCCTCGAGGGCTGCCCGCAGGTGGGGTGATTTGGGCTTCTGTGCTGGTGTGATGGGTTCCTGTGATTTCCGTTTGGGACCCATGTTTCCCTTTCAGCCTGTTTTGATTAAAAGAAAATAAATTTTTGAAAAGACTGTGTTTGGCCCTGTAGGGGTTTGAAACCGTGTCAGCAGTCTCTGTACAGATGTCAAAATAAGTTTTCTGGTTGCTGCGGAAATGTACTGGCTCTCATGCACATTATTTGTGAGATTCGTTGTGGGTTTGAAACTGTTGTTACCCGTGCTAGGTAACTGACCAATGTTGCCCCAAAACATTAATCTGGTTTAGTTCAAATAAACAGTCATGCAGTGGATTTTTGGGAGCAGGTTATTTCTTGTGCCCAGATTCGCTTTCTCTTGTTAGCTGTAACTGTTTGTGCATGCCCGTTGTTGTCATGGACCTTAAGAATGCCCCAGTTGCTGTATGAGGGACAAAATTGTATGCATGTTGTCAAAAAAGAGGGGGGGCGTTGTTGCCTTAAAAAAAGCCCCCAGGTGTTGTATGAGGGCACAAGTATATGCCCGCTATCGAAAACGGGACCTGTTTCAAAATTCGTCATGCATTGAATATAATGTTCCCCAGCACAGGATTTTCCCGCAGTCTCTGTGTTTCAAATTTGCAATTGTACTCTCAAAATAGACACGCAGTGCGTGTTCCGAGTCCACCGGGGAAACGGCTGCCTGCGGATGTTTACTTTGTTTGCTCGCACTTAGAAACAGTGTTTCTGTTGCGTGCTCGGGGGCCCAGCGAGGCGGCTTACCTTGTAATTGACAGCTTTCTTGAAGACATTCCCTACGCCGGGCTGAACTGCAGGCTCCTCATTCGTGCTGGTAAGTGGAACTCCCGCTTCTTTGTTTGTTCAATGTCCGCCGCTCGTCTCCCGGCCGTGCAAAGGTTCATGAACAGCACAATGTTCACAGGGAAATAAAGACGCTGCGAATGCAGCGAGCTTCAAAGTTTGCTAAAGAAGCAAAGGTTTGGAAGGCACTGAGTAAACAGTGCACCTTCTGTGTGTATGGGTCCCCAATCAGGGTCCACAAACTGTTTGTGTTTTCTCAGAGCATGCCGCTCTGTATTTATAAGACCCACGCGAGTCCTGGTTCTTTGATATGTATAGTAGTGGGGGCTGTTATGTTCCAGCCCCCGGCCGGATCGCCGACTAACTGGCCCCACGGGGGGGCAGGTCTTTGAACCTGATCCCTGCCTGCCTGTTGGTTTCCTTAGGTGTTTAGAACCTTGCTGCATGACGGAAGGGTGGGGTGATTGCTCACACCTCACCCTTCCTCAGCATCGTGTTGCACAGACTGCGTGTCTCTTCGGCTTGAGGGAAGGAGAGGAGCAGAGAGGGGGAGAGGTTGGGCTGCCCCTCTCCAGGCCTGCTGATGGTAACAGCAGTTACCCTGCCTCGCTTTGGGCGGCCCTGCAGCATTGCCCACAATAATGTTCACCCCTGGTGGCGCGGATGTGCACTAAGCCATCTCCCAATGTTAAAAAAGGCTTCCCCGTCAATAAAGGTTTCCCTTGAATTCAGCTTTGTCGTGTTTAATTAGCCAAATTCACCCGATGGCAGCCCAGATGTTGGACCACTTTGTTATGGCTCGAATTGTTCGTCCCCCAGGCATCCACACTCTGATGTCTTTCACCCCTTCAGCGGCCCTGCTGCTCGCTCGGGCAAGCCCACAATGTTTTGTAATGTCTTTCACCCCTCAGCGGCACGGGTGCCTTTCAGCATCAACACGCAGCTTCCTCCCCAGTTCCGCCTATATTTGCTCCTCACGTAGAGTGTCAGGCTGCATGGACCGCGTTGCCGGAGTGGTCCAACCACTCCGCTCCTCTCGCTTGCTGCTACCGCTGTCCCTTTTTTCCTGCGCCGCTCTGGTCTCCACACTCAATCCTGCGCCGACGTCCGTCTGCTTCCCGCCTGCAGTTTCTTCTCCTGCTGTGCCCGCAGCAGCCCCCCGGTCACCAGCACCGCTGCACCAGCTTGCCTTCTCTTGTTGCTGCGACTATTCACGCGGCAGCCCCAGGCACCAGCACTGCAGCTTCAGCCATGCATCCTCGCCCGCTGCTTCTTCGCTTACGTTGCGCATTGCGGCTCCCGCCCGATGTCTTCTCTGCTTCCTACAGCTGGGATAACCGCTCCAAAAGTTCTCCGGCTGCACCTAAGAAATGAAAATGAAAATCCTTCTTGGCGTTGGCGGGTGTCCTTCTGCTGAAAACCTTCTTGGCGTTTGCGGGCGTCCTTCTGCTGCATGGTTGTAGTCTGTGCAGCCAGCGCCCGCTGCTTATATGGGGCTTGGCCCGCCCCTTTCTTTTGTTGCCCTTTCGCAGGCTTTCCATGCGCTTTTGGTGCCCTTGGTCTTATCCCTCCCCTAACCCAGGGAGGAAGGATGAGAAGGACACTGCCCTGGTTATTGGGGTGCCTCCTCCATCTTGTTCTGTCTTTCCGTCGTCACCTTCATGACAGCTCAGGGGAGTCTTTCATGGTCTAACCCGAGCTGGCGTGGTGCGAGAATGCATGAAAGACGCCCTATTGAAATTAAATCCTCTCCGCTCTCGGGGAGCTGATGCAAAGCATCGTCGCCTATTGAAAAATGTTGCGTGCCCCCCCCTCCATCAAGTGCGTCCCTGGTCATGAAGTGGGGGGGGGGGTGTCACATTTTTTTTGCCGTCCTGGGCACTACGGCTGCAGAGGCCAGCCGTGACTCTGAGGGTCGCTCACTTCATCCACTCCAGGGGCAGGCGCTATTCGAATTCCAAAACCAGGCCCTTGCTTGAACTTTGCAGTCACACCTATCTAGGGGACTCTGGGACACCACCACTGTGACCATGTAGCCGTATCGTGCGTAATTCTATTTCACAGCCTGCCATATTCTATGGGTTGCCTTGCAGGTACAGTTGGGGATTGTTCTCTTTAGGTCCCCCTTTCGTAGCACTTTATGGCACCATAGCGCACAGAAGCATATAGTGCCTACTTCACTCCCAGGCTACATGCACTTCTGTGCAGCGCACTTGCAGCCTTCACTCTTTAGGTGGGCTACGCCTCGTAGCAACCAACAGTACTGAACCCGGTGCTGGGTGGTCATGTTTTCTCAAGTGCGACTACAGGGCCTGCCACGCTCTGCCTGTCCCCCATCTACCACATTATCCGTGTTCTGGGCCATTCTTTCATTTGCCTTTTCTTTCTTGATGCTGATTCCGTTAATTTCACTGTTTTCTTCTGTACAGTGTGTAGTTGTCCCTTAAGTGCGTGTGCTATAACGCTTAAATAAATATAAAACGTGTTCACAGTGCCTAACTTGAGCTTCTGGAGACCTGCTAAAGACGGATTGTGAACAGTAAAAAAAAGGACCGGCCTTATAACTCCATCCATTTGCTCAGCGCATTTCAACGAGTTGTTGGCCACCAGCCTTCCTTTACCCCTTTCATGTTTCCAATGTTAGGAGGGGTGTTTATAGGAGGAGGGAGAGGTGGGTATTCGGGTGCTCTGTCTGTTTTGATTGGCAGGTTCCACTGTGTTGCCGAGGCCACTGCCCCTATCTTTCCTGCATTGCCATTGGCAGCAATGCCTTTCAAGCACTTGGGGCACCTCCAGCAGGCGTGGCCAGCTCCATGCCCCCACTTGAAGTGTGTCCTTGTGCAGTGCCTGTATGCCAGCGGGGTCAGACCGTCTATCCTGGCTTCTCTGTGATGTGGCCGGGGAGCTGCTTAATCAATACACTGCGTAATCTTGAGGACTGAAGGGCACGGGTTGCAGGAGAAGCAAAGACTGCAGATTGCGACCTCCAAGTAATAAGCCTGTGAGCACTACCGTATACTGGAGGGGAGTGTGTGATCACCACAACGTGCCTGCACCTTCTATTGCACCTGAGACCCACAGAGCCTGTGAACCTTATAGTGTGAGTCCCACACTGGAAACAGAGACCCGGTTTACACCCTAGTAGAAGATCTGGCCGGAGCCATGGCTGACCACAAGAGTGGGAAGGACACTGCACTGGACTTCTGCCTTGCAACTGGAGAGGACTTTGAAGGGGTCATGGCCATCTCTGGAGACGTGTACGGAGGCATGGACTACTTACCCCAGCAATACCATCGATGGATGCAGGACCCCAACCGCAGGACGTTTGTTGCCAAAAGGGAAGGACAAGTGGTGAGTGACCCAAGGAGCTGGTCTTGCAGTGGGCATCCCGGTGGCCTCCTGTGCCTGCCCCACATCAGCACCCACACATCACTAGGCCTGGTGAGGGGATACCCAGAGCTTGAGAGCCATCCACCTGCAGCTCACACCCCCTACCCAGCTCTATCCTTTCCTCAATTACTGCATCTAAGTTCTATTCTCCCCACTGTGATTCTATGCCCACCTCTGCACCTCATCCCTAGTTCAGTCTTCTGCTTTGCTTGAGTTACTCTTGCTAACTTCCCATTCCTCTGAGTGCACCTGGGCTCTCGGCTTCCTCTCGCTCTCTTTGGGGGTCTGTACACACAGTTCTCTACCATTTTCCAGCTGCGGTTTCTCCGTACTATGACTGTACCCCAGTGTCTATTCATATCCCATCTCTTTCATCTCCCTCTTGTGATAATTGCTTTTCTGGTCTCCACTCTTTTCCTTACTATGACCGTGTCGCGTCTCTTTTCCACCTTCACATGTCTCTGGTCTGATTACGTGCATGGATCCTTTTTCACAATGCTTAGAATCTATGGGGGTGTCTCTGCCACCCTAAAGTCTCTGATCTCTCTTTTCTGAGAGTGCAAGGGCTTCTGCCCAACCTGCTGTCACTTACTACCTGCTCACAGTCCGTGAGTGCTAAAGCCCCCCACCCCACCACCCCTTAGAGTGGCTTTTCATTTTCTCTTTATTTCTCTGTTGTTCCTGGTTTGACTCTGTAGCCACGTCTGTTCTTGCTGCTCTTCCATTGAAAGGGACCCAGGCAGCGGTGGATAATGGGCCTGCTCTCTCCGCATCCGAGATCCGGCATCAGCTGTGTCACCAGATCTCGGGATCCGGCCAGCCTCAGCCAAAACAACCCATTGAACAAACCAAAGCACATGATTTAAAAAAAAAAAACAACAACGCCCTCGCCGCACATCGGTATGTAGCTGATCTGCTCTGTGCCAGCTCACCGCAGACAGAGCAGAGCCTGCAAGGCGGGGTCTGGGCTCCGAGATCATCTGCTCTGTGGGCGTCATTTTCTCAGCAAATAAAGTGCACATTTTATTTCCTGCCGATGAATTCCCTTAATTCTGTCCCTTCAATCAATTTTGATTTTGCCAGTCGTGTAAACGTGAACTTCACGTTTTGTTATGTGAAGTATTCAGATTTTCACCCGTTTACGGTAGTGGAATTTAAACTTTACAAAGTGTGATGGAAAAGGCTAGTTATACCTATTTCTTTGTGGTTATATATATTTTTGTTTTGCTTTTGCGTGAAGCTAGTGCACGGTCTACATTTCATAGAAGAGGCGCATAGGCCACCGCAGTCAATGGGAGACACCTCTTCCCATGCAAACTACATGTGCCCACTGCGAATCGGAGGCTGACCCACCCATTGGGGGAACAAACTGTCTGACGCTGGTGGGAGCTTGTAGTTATTTTGTCGTTATTTTTCCCTGCTTGTGGTCATGTGCGTGCTGGTAACATATTTTGGGTACACCACTGTCATGGAAGTGGTTGAAAGTGTAATTGTTATACAGTATGGACTTTGGAAAAGAAGCAGCATGAAAGAAATTGCGCCATTTTAAAACTATTATGTTGGACATTTCCTTTGATCGGAGGCCAACTGCCAGCTCTGCCCCTCTAAACTCGGCCTCCTCGGAACTCCGCCCCTCCTCCAAACTCGGCCCTCGCCCTTATGGGATCCCTATCTAAACGTTTTCCATTTCCACCATTGGCCCCTGGTCCCTCTTTATAAGTCTTCTTATGATTATGTGATGAATACTCGGGCTGCATGAGGGGTCCCGTTGCACATTTCCCATAACTCTTTTCTCCCGGCTCAGAATGCATGGGGGCTATGGCCCTCTTCTTCTAGCTTCCCTCTGCTCAAGGCTTGGCGAATGCTATCTATGGGAGTGGGGAAGGAGAGACTTGTCCCTCCACATGCTTTCTTTCCTCATGATCTGACCGCCTAAGGGTCTCTCCTCCTCCCTTACTCTGGCATCTCTTTCAAAGTGGTACTGCTTTTGGGTCTGAGGGCTGACGAATGAAAAAATCACCTATCAGCAGGCAGAAAAAAAGGACTTTTCAGTAACCTGTATAAGGAGTGAGGTGGGTCATTAATTTACAAATCAAATCAAATTAACTTTATTTAGAAATTCTCATTTCATAAAAGTACACAAATATCAAAACCCTCTCCTAAAATGCAAACCTTTTTAAACATTACCTTTTCTTAAATAAAAAGCATTTTCAATAAAATCATATGTAGAATCAGCCACATTCTTACAGGGAAAGGAAAACAACGTCTTGCAGGCCAATTCATAGAATTCAGCACAGAAGTAGCGCATGCGCCTGGCGCAGAGAGGGAGGGTACGACACGCGTGCGCCAGGCGCAGTGCAAAACAGCGTTTTGACGCACCGTAAATTCATGGATTTCCAGAGCCATTTGCAGCCGTGGCACAGCGAAAATCCAGCAGCACCAGTAACGCCTCCAAGAACACCTTGTGCGCCAGAAAAAGCCATAGAAATCCCCAATACGGCACATAGGGCCGCGCTAACCCTGGCCCAGCATACAGCCCTTACACTATATTTGCCTGAAAAATAGCGCGTACCCCGCTCGTGGCAGCCAAATCGTGTGAAAATGGCCTAGCAAAACCCTGTGAAATCTCATCCGAGGCTCGCGCCAGCAAAATCGTGTGAAAATCTGCTTGCGCACCCCCTTGAATAAGTGTACCCCGCTCGTGGCAGCCAAAACGCTTGAATAAAAACTACCCACGCATGCCCTTCAATTTGCGGATCCCACTCGCGCCAGCCAAAATGCATGAAAAAGGCCTGCTGTTACCCCTTCAATACCTGTACCCCGCTTGCACCAGCCAAAACACGTGAAAATCTACCCACGCACCCCTTCAATATTCAATATGCGTAGCACGCTCGCACCATCCAAATCGAGTGAAAAAGGCCTACCGTAACCCCTCCAATACGTGTACCCTGCTCGCGCACACCAAAACGTGTAAAAACCTGCCCGCGCACCCCCTTTAAACGCGTATCCCGCTCTTGCCATCCAAATCGCGTGAAAACTCCTCGCGCACCCCCTTGAATATGCGTACCCCGCTTGCGCCAGCCAAATCGTGTGAAAACTGCTCGTGCACCCACTTGAATACGCGGACGCCACTCGCTCCAGCCAAATCGCGTGAAAACTCCTAGCGCACCCCCTGAAATATGCATACCAAATTCCGTGAAAAGCGCATTGCGTACCCCGTGAACTAGCGTAACCTGCCCATGCATGCCAAATCATGTGAAAAATGCCTCACGTGCAAACACACCCTGCAGGCAGACAACACCACAAGGGACCCCCCCATCAGCCATCACCACACCCGCAGGCAGCCCAAACCACAATGGACCCCCATCAGCCATCACCATGCCCGCAGACAGCCTACACCACAAGGGACCCCCCATCAGATGTCACCATGCCCGCAGGCAGCCCACATCACAAGGGACCCCCATCAGCCGTCACCACGCCCGCAGGCAGCCCACACCATAAGGGACCCCCCCATCAGCCGTCACCATGCTCGCAGGCAGCCCAAACCACAAGGGATCCCCCCCATCAGCCGTGACCATGCCCGCAGGCAGCCCACACCACAGGGGACCCCCCATCCGCCGTCACAATGCCCGCAGCAGCCCACACCACAAGGGACCCCCCCATCAGCCAACACCATGGCCGCAGGCAGCCCACACCACAAGAGACCCCCCCATCAGCCATCACCATGCCCGCAGGCAGCCCACACCACAAGGGACCCCCCATCAGCAGTCACCATGGCTGCAGGCAGACCACATGGCACCATACAACCCATGGAGGACCCGGCTCATGTGGCCCCCATCAGTGACGGGAACCTGCAAGCAGGGCCCGACTCATGTCCCACCGGTGACAAGAAACTGCATGCAGGCCCCTAATCATGTCCTCCCACCCCACCAGTGATGGGAACCTGCAAGCAGGCCCCGACTCATGTCCCCCCACTCCACCAGTGAAGGGAAACTGCAAGCAAGGCCCGACTCATGTACCCCCACCCCACAAGTGACTGGAACCTGCAAGCCGGGCCGGCTCATGTCCCCCAACAAACACATTGGCCCTCATTAGGACCCTGGCGGAGAGGGGTTTACGCCAGCGTAATGCATGGCGTACCTCTCCGCCAGACTACGACATTCCGTAGCGCCATGGAGATTTTTACGCCTGCTTTTTGCAGGCGGAAAAATCCATGGCGCTACGGGACTTGTTGGTAATTACGCCACCGTAATTTACGGTGGCGTAATTAACGCCTTCCCCACTCCCATTATACCCTATGGGGCAAAAATGGGAATGGGGAAGGGTAAATGGGGATTGGGGACTTACCGCCCCGCCAACCTCGGAATGGGGCGGTAAGTCCGCCAACCCCCATGGCGGTATTGGCAGCTCTGCGCCATGGTCCATGGTGCAAATTGCACCATGGACCTCCGCCAGGGTCGTAATGAGGGCCATTGACACAACATACAATCATGCAGCAAATGTCCACCCAAATGCCACACCACGGTGCCCCACCACAGTGCAACTCCACACATATCCATTGGCCCCACTTCCCAGGCCATGGCATGTTCTGCAAAAAAGCACACATGCCTGAACCCAAAAACATGCCCAACATGGCCCCACAGCAGTGACACTTGACTGAGCCAATGACGATTGCAACATGCCCCAAACAAATGAGAGCAGACAACACTTAGATTGAACTGCATGCAGATGTATTAACAAAAGCAAAATACACCAAATGAAAATAAAACATTAGAATGAAAATGAAATGAATGCAAAGAAAAATGAAATCAAATTCCAAATCAAAAAACCAACAATGGCAAAATCCACAAAGTGGTCCTTGTCCAAAGAAATGTATTCCGTTCTATACGAAAACCATAAACAAAATTACTCCATGTGTAATCCAAAAATCAAACAAAGCCCAAATATATACAATGGAAGGATGAAGGGTCCATGATCACAAAAGTCTGATAAATCCATGGAAAAACACCACAAAAAAAGAACTATATACAAAAAGTGAAGCAATGTCCATGGACTCCAAAGAAAAAAGAAAAAGAAAGGAAACCTAACCCTAATGAACTATCTACAAAGGTGATGGGATAGTCCTACAGCTCACTGTTGTTACCAAGAGTTTTGGCCAGGGCCTCATCGAGCTCAGAGTCTATAGCCCGGAGGCGGGACTGTGCTCTCTCCTCGAGGGCTCACAGGGACGCCGCCATGCTCTCCACCAACTCCCTGCAAGTCTCCTCGAGGAACTCTGCCCGCCTCAATGCCCGCAGCATGGAGTTCTCCGCCCTGACCATGGTGAGCCATGCCCTCTCTGCCCGCCGCCGCTCTGCACCTATTTGCCGGCCCATCCGCTGCCACACGGAAGACACACTTTGTCCAGGGTCCTCCTGCCCTATGGCCGATGCCTGCCCCCGTGATGTAGTTGGCCCGAGTCCTGACGCCTCCTACTTCGAGCCTGCTTCTGCCTTGATGCCATCTGCCTGTGCCACCACGACTGCCTCCGGGAAGATGGCAACCCTGGGGGCCATCGTGCACGTGCCCTGCTCGAAGGTGCCTGCACAACCTCCATTGCCAGGGGTCCTGTTGCTGGGGTGACCATCTCTGCTGGAGCTCCGACTCCCGACTGTGGCAGGGATGGGATCTCCACCAGCATGGCCGTGGTGGCTGGGGCAGGTCCACTGGGGCATATAGTGGGTGAAGAGGAGGAGGTGGTCGCAAGAGCGCCCAGCACATGTAGGAAACCCCTGACAAAGAGCCGTCCTAGCCAGTTCAGGATGGCACACGCCTGTTTGTGATGTCGTGCGTGGTCCTGCCAGGAAGAACACACATCATCACAAATGACGTGTGTGTGCATCGTGATACTGACTAGGACGGGCTCAACCCAGTCACGGATTGCCTCGTCTGCAGGTAGAGGAATGTCAGTTGACGTGTACCCTTCCCCTACCTGCAGACTGGCCTGGACCGAGGCATCCGTGCCGGTGCACAGTGAATGCAGTCTCAGTATCAGGGACAGGATTAGACACAGGCCCCTCCGCTGTGACCTGTGCTGCCGCCTGCCCTGCCCCTGGACTGCACCACTTGCACCAGTGGCATCACCCTCCCAGGCTCCATGCGCGGGTCTGATGTGGCCTCCTCCTCCTCAACCACCACCAACCTGGATGCCTCTGCACCGGCTTCCGCACTGGATAGCCCCTTTGGGGGCTCACCTGCCCCTACCGCTACCGAGGAGGCCACTTCCAACCTCGCCCTCTTGGGCATCCCCTCGGCAGCTGCGGACGCGCACCAGTCCCCTCGCTCTCGGAAGATGACATATCCAGGGAGGGTGACTGGGCCTTGCGTCTCCACCTAGTGGAGGCATCCCCACCGCTTTGCTCCACAGCGTTGTCTCCGCCCTCTTCCTCAATCGCCGCTCCAGATAGGGAGAGATTGAACACAAGCATCAGGGCACTGTACAATAGTCTGTTAGACACAAAGCTATTGCACATGAGTGGCACTGTCAAACATCACTTCCATCATCACAGTCCACAACGCACGGGTCGGTGCAAGCAACACACATGCACAAACAAGCATGGCACGTGCAACAGACATTAGCATCCATGTCCAAGGCACTGTCGGAACATCAGAAGGGAGGCTGAATGTCACATGCATCATGGGACATGCCAATCACATGCACACACACCACCGGACAGTCATGCATCTGGCCATGTCTACCTCCCGTCACAGTGGATTCATGGACAACTAGGCTGCATCAGTCAATTCACCCATCGTGATGGTCACGTGTCATGCATCCATGGCGTTTTCCAGTCAAACACACACTACTCAGACACGCGCACCTGTACACCATGCATGGCCATGATGGTGACATTAACATCCATGTCTCACACCCCAAACATGGCCAAGTCCAGACACAGTCATGCAAACGTGTGTGTCATCACATGCTGGTGCACATCATGCATTGCAACACAGACACCATTGAGGTAAAACACACTTGAGTGGACTCACATGCATCACTGTCATGGCCCTGCACACAGACATCCATACATGGGGCATGCACATTTGTTTCATTTTTTTGGGGTACCTGAGTGTTGTGTGACCCATATCTTTTCACCAGGGGTCACAGACAGCCTGGCAGGAGCACAGGGGTGCGTCTACCATCACGTACCCTGTCCCCTTCACTCTAATTGCCCAGGACAATTGTTGTGTGCACCTCCCATTGGCAATAGTCCATCTGTACCATGGTTGGGAGGCCACCAAAAGGTAAGGGCGGCAAAGCTGGGCAACCTCCCAGGGAGGGGCGTGGTGGGACATGTGGCTGGGGTGGCCAGGGAGTCCAGGGAGGCCAAGGTGGATGAGGAGGGTGACGTGGCCAGGGTGTTCCACCGCGGCAGGATGACCGGCCACATGCTGGGACAGCCATGCCACCACCCCAGCGGCTCAGGGAGATGCTGCCACTGCAGACATCCCTGGTGCCCATCTGACCCGACAGCCAATGTCTCCTGCTGGCATGGGCCACCTGGTAGTGGAAGCTGCAGGTGCAGCTGCGGCAACCACCACCCATGCTCGTGGTCAGCCAGTGCAGGCTGCCTTGGCACAGGAGGACACCCAGGCAGATTGTCAGGTCAGGAAGGCTAAGCCACGTGTGTCTAAGGTAGCTGTGACCAAGGCACATGTATCTGGGGCAGTGGTGACATCTGCTGCCCTGAGCAGTCGGTGGTGGGAGCTGCATCAGTAGATGCAACCAACACCACCCTGGCTGTGAGTCTGCCAGCCAGGACTGTGTCTGTCACAGCCCTTGGCACTGAGGTAGTTGTGCCGCTGGGTCCTGGGAACAGCACCCTGGAGCCAATGTCTCAAGACAGGCCTTCCGTCTTCATGCCAATTACTACTGCCATTGGCCAGTCCACCAGCGCCATTGCCCGTAGTGACCAGGGCGGCATTAGCCACGCAGGGTCCGCACAACCTGCCAAGAAGAGGAAGTGTGTTTCTGCGCAAGAGGCTGGGACTCCAGACACAGCTCCGGCCTCCGGCACATCAAGGAAGAAGTCTTTCAATAAAGAGGAACTGGACTTCCTTGTGGGCTACGTGTCAGCACACGAACGCGATATGCTGGTGGGCCCAGGGTGCCATATTACGCCTGCCCAGCGTCAGGTCCACTGGCAGTGCATTGCGGAAAGTGTCAGTGCCATGGGATTTGAGAGACGCACAGCTCATGATTGCTACAAGCATTGGACTGACCTCCGACGCTGTGCAAAATAAAAGCGGGCCTTTGACTCTAGTGACTGGCAGTGGGCCACCACCAGACGAGGATGAGCTCGCTCCACATGAGGAAATCACTGCAGAGTTCATTGATAGGGACTAATCCTGGGTGTGGGAGAGATGCCGGATTATAATGCAACGTCCGATGAGTGCTGATGCATGTGTGTCCAGCCCACGTGTGTTTTGCCTGTGTGATATGTTGTGATTGACTGCCAGTTCAGGCTATGTATTCATGTGTGCCATGTGTGACACATGCAATGCTTGACTGATGCGTGCTTGTTGTGATCCAGTCTGCATGCAGGCCATGTTCTGCACATGGGGGCAGTCCTCATCACCACACATGCTCCCTACTTACATGCAAGTCACTCGGCAGCCTCTCCTGTCCATGTTCAAGCTCACTGACATGTTTGCATATGGCCTGTGGTGTTGTTCCACTCAACACTCGGCCTATGTCGTCACATGACTGACGGCTATGTGAGGTCACCCTGCTAGCTGCTCCTCCTCACAGGCATGCCTCCTTGCCTCTCCGCCACCCTGCAGCTCACTGTCTCCATGGTACTGGTGATTTCCGTGTTGGACTGCTGCAATGGCCAGTTCCCCATTCTTGTGTACATGGACCATGTGCATTCCCTGCAAGCCCCTATGGGTCCATGGCAGGCTACTCATTGCACTGCATCTCCGGTATTTTACCCATCTCATGGTATTTAGTCATCTATTTCATGCTCACTCAGGTTCACTTCCTCATCACGCACATGTTTAGGGTGTCCGTGTCTGTGTCAAGCTAGGCCTTCCTCTGTTACAGCCACCCTGCCTCTAGGCAAATGGTGTTGTGGCTTCTGTGTGTATGGCTGTACTTATGAGGGTTCCTCATGTGTCCTGCTTTCTGTCCCCCTCTCATCTGCTGTAGTCTCAGTTGACTGAAATGGTGGAATTGACATTTGCCAACACTGCAACTTCACAGTACTCTGGTCAGCCATTCAGAGTCATGCACTGCCTCCCTGCCATTCCCCGGAGGGGAACAGGGGGGTGTTCACTGTATCCCTGCAACCCAGTGCCAAAACTTTGCACATGATGACTGCACTTGCCCTTACACTGCCGTCATGTCACGAGATTGACATCACTACGTTTTTGTTTATGTCGATAGTTGAGGCCGTACACATGTACTGCACTGCACTCACGCACTTCTGAGCCATGTTTCACCCTTCAACATGCCTTTTCACATGTGTGATGTCAAAGTGACCTGGCATGTATGTATCTATGTGCCTCCCTTACTGTATTTAAAGGCACTTGCGTTGTTGCATCCTGTGACACGTGTATTTTTTATTGATGTTTATTTTCTTGTAGTGCATGATGACATGCATTTTACATGTGTCATGGACAGTTCTATTTGACTTTCTGCTGTGACTAATTGGGAATTCTGCCATGGCTATGCTACGTGCCATCTCTTTGTTGCCATCTGTCATTTTCGGCTAAGATCTATGCCTGCCAGTGGGTTGGGTGTGATGCAGGTGTTATGCAACATGCAGTACATGTGTGGGCTTCATGTTTGACACGCATCCATGTCTGCTTTCAGGGTCCCCTTCCATTTCATTGCCACTGCATGCATGCCAGAGTTTGTGTTGTGTGTGACATGGCTGCTTCATGTGTTGGCTTTCAATGTTGTGATGTCTATGTGTGTGGTATTTGCTGATGACATGTGTGCTCATGTGTTTTTTTATTTTGTTACAGGTGATGAGGCACTGGAAGCAGAGGAGGAGGAGGAGATGGCAGACAGGGTGTAGGGTTCAGGTCAACAAACATGCACCAGTGGTGGTCGTGGTGTGGTAGGCCGTGAACAGCCATCGGTGCTCTAGGCCATTGTGTCCAGGTATGCCACTGGGTACTACTCTTTGACTCTGATGTTGAATTGGATGCTCATGAATCCATGCCGTCGACGGTGGGGGATTCTGCCGTGGATGCTGTTCTGTCAGCCATACCTGCAGTGGGGGTAAAAGCCTCAAGGGGCCAGACAGTTTTGGAAAGTCGGCCTATGGTGGTTACAGGTGCAGGGCCATGCTCCACACCAGCTGCTCCTGTTCCTGGGGCAGCAGATCGATGGAGGGATGCAGTCCTGCAGCCACAGGCAGTGCCAGCACAGCAAGGACCACGTTTCCATGGGCCTAGCAGGTGTGCTGTCTGGCAACGCGGTAGCCGTGCGCCACCGGGGAACACTGAGTGGGAGAATGCCATGTATGCCATTGCATAGCAACAAGGGGGAGCGATTGAGATGTTGGCTCAAGGTATGGAACGTGTGGCCGATTCCATTCTCCCCCCTGATGGGCAGGTGGAGCTCCAGAAGCAGGCAACGCAGTCCATTTGCCACTCACTCAGGCTGGGCACGGCTGCCTCCAACAGGTCCCGCTGGGCTGAACTGGTGGCTGTGTGCACAGTTATTGCGGCTGAGTAAGAGGCACACAGGGAAGCCCTGAGGGAAGATAACACCTCCGTCAGAATTACTCTGGCTGCACTCATGATGGGCCAGGGGACAAGGGCAGAATAGAGGATGGAGCAGCTGGAACGCACCATCTCGGCTGAACTCCATGCAAGCCGGGAGGAGGTCCTTCTGTCACGTGAGACCTCGCAGGCAGAACTCCGTGCGACACGTCAGACCTTGCAGGAGGAACTCTGTGTTTCACATGAGGTGCCATATTCCTGCAGAACCAGGCTTACCAGGCCTGTATGCTTGCTGCTGTGGAGCGGCTTACTGGGGCTATGTGTGGTCAGGCACATGTACCACATGCACCTCCTGATGTACAACCAGAGGGTGACAATGGCGACGAATCTCTCACATAGTCGGGCCGTGCAGACCATGAGCCCATGTAGGATTTTTTTAAAAATCTCAACATCAACACATGTGGGTGTTGATGTGCACCCTGCACCTCCCCCCTCCTCGGGACAACTCTCCCCTCACCCATTCGACTATGGCCATTTTCTATTTTTTTAATTTTTTGGCTATTGTGCATTCATGTAACAGTGTGGTGTTTTGTGGCATCCGAAGGCATCCACTGTGTGTTCCGGCTGGGCCCATACAGGCTTGTCTCGTGTTTGTGTTTGTGGCTTGGGGTCCAGACGCATATGCCACTCCTGCTTCCCCATTACATGGACTCACAAGGATGGCACCGCATTGGGCTTCCATCATATCTGTGGCCAGTCTGAAGTCAAACTTGTGTATACAACTCTAGTGGGGATTCATGATGGTTTCTCCAGTGCATGGTTGGACTGCATTTTGGTGAGTACATTGTTGACTGTAGATGACTTCATGTTGCTTATTCATGTATTGCCTTGAATGTGTACGTTGTTGATGCACTTCATGCTGTATGCGGTCAGATGGAACGTTGCCAAAAATATAAGTACGTGTTAGTTGTGATTTGTGCCTTTAGAAAATGGGTTGAGGCTTTCCCACTAAAGGATAACACTGCTATGTCGATGGCTAAAGCCATGCTAAAGGAATATTTTCCCAGGTTTGGCCTGCCGAGAGTCATTTGGTCCAACAACAGACCACACTTTATCGCTGATGTAATTCTGCAAATATGTGCGAGATTACAGATTGATAAACGTTTTCACTCAGCGAGACATCCTCAGAGTGCCGGTTTGGTGGAAAGCCACAATGGTATTTTGAAGAATTAATTAGCAAAGGTGTGTGCATCCAGTAATCTGAAATGGCCTGAAGATTTACCAATAGCCTTACTTTCAATGCGGACATCCGCACAGTCAAAGACAGGACTTTCCCCAAACAAAATTGTAATGGGAAGGCCTGCAAATGTATGGAATGCACTGAGACCTAAAAAGTTGGCTGAAATTGAGTATCCATTATTGTCAGACTATTGTGAACAGTTGACTCAAAATTTGCGATTGATTCACCAACAGGTTCGAGCAGCCTTGCCAGAAAAAAATGAGGGTCCAGGCCATCAAATTTGCCCTGGGGACTTTGTGTTGTTAAAAACTTTGAGAGGAAGACGTGCCCTGCACCTCGCTGGAAGGAGCCTTACCAAGTGCTATTGGTCACGAAGACAGCAGTACGTGTCACTGGAAAGTGTCATTGGATCGATGCGACGCACGTGAAATGACTGCCACTGCTTTTGCTTCTCGACAAGTGTGACGAAAAGGGAATTGATCATTGTGTGCCTGTCCTGATCGATACCAAGAGTGATACGAAACCACTTCCTGAGTCCGTGGGGCTTGGGAGACAGTTCTTTCTTCTTCCTCTTTATCGACTGGCATTGTTTCTTCAGAGATCGCCAATCTTTTGTTCATTGATCATTCTGTACCTGCAGCTCTGAGATACAATCTTCGTCCACGAAATCGGATTTAGTTCCGGGATTGACATTACGTTTTGTAATAGAATAGGAAAGTGTAGTAGGAATACTGCACCCACAAGAAACCAATGCTGTGCCATTCCCTCGTCATTTCCCTTCAGACAAGATAAGGGGCAGGGAGTGGCAAAGATAATTTCAAGCAAGATTGGCCAACTGGTCAGGTGCCAACTAGGGATGAACTTATAAAGCCTATCAGTGAGGCTTCTTAACGGACGCTGAAGGACTATGCCCGTATTTGGGGATGCTTGTATAATTGAGGACATGGTACATTTCCAGACTGATGGGCCTGTTTACCAAGGGCCATGGCCTCCGAGGACCAAATGGGTAATAATTCTAGTGATAACTTGTATTATGGTCACATCGATACCCATACTATGGTATTTGTAGAGTGCACATCCACTTAATACTCTATTGCCAACTATTAGTGCATCCACTATGTCTCCCCTATACGTGTAAACACACACTACATACGGGGGGGAGATGTTGCATTCCAGACTTTGCTATCTATGGGTGCTATTCGTGTCCTGGGAGCCAACACGCTCTAATGGGGCTCAGCAAAGGGGGGCCATAAGAAAAGCATAATTCAAGCCTTTAGCTGTATTATTCTAACATATTCTACCATATAACGAGACTGGCTGGCAGCTGCGAAATGATTAAATGCCCTGCAGCTCTGCTTCAAGGCTACATTCGGGAGGGAGCCGGGCATTCTTCCTGGCGCTGCCTACGTTGTGTTTCAACGAACTCTTGTTATCCTCACGGCCCTGCGGCCTTGTCCTTTTTGCATGCACACAACAATGTTTTACAGTCGAGCAGTGTTAGGCCGAAACCTGTGCAGTTCCCTCTGGGACCACTGCAAAAGATTTAGGACTACAGGTGTTTGGCAGTAAACCCACTTGGTAGCAGTCTGTACCACACAGATTCACTTGGTAGCTGTGGCTGAGCAGTCAGACTTCCCTCAAGAAGAGTTAGGCAGTATACAGAGTATTCACAATAGGTCAAGAGCACACAATAGAACAAGTAAACACTGACCACGGCTTGGTGTAAAAAGAGATATAATTATTTATTTAAGACCACATCTAGAAAAACACACAGGCACTAATAATAAACAATTCAAAAACACGGTCACTAAAAGATATACACTCCCTTAAAAGAATATTAGACAAGTCTTAAGTAAAGCCACACTTATTTTCAGACAGCGGTAGATGGCACTCTAATAGTTTGTTTTAAAAAGGGAGAGAAAAGCAGAGAACAAATTGAAACAGATCCCAACACTTTTTGAAGAACACAACAAGAGAGGAAGGCAAGTTAAAACCGTGAAGTTAGGGTTCAATAGGCCGGATCCACTTTCAGAGGATCCAAACGAAATGTGTCCAAGGTCACACGGTTGCAGTGCACAAAAGTGTTGTAAAGGTTCAAAAAGGAGTTGGACCACAGAAAGGGACCAGTTAGAGGGTCAAGGCAGCCAGCCCAGTCCAGAAGGTTAAGGGGTTATTATTACCTTGTAGCAATCTTTAGAAAGGGAGGCCTGGCGGACACAGTACCTTAAAGTGGTGAGAATGCTCCAGCGGGGGCAGTTGTTCCTGGCAGCGGGTGCAAGTCAGTGCTTCGTCCGGGGGAAGAGAGGATCTCGTCGTGGAGGAAGACAGGAGTCCATTGCACTGCCAGGGAAGAAACCAGCCGCGGAGTTTCTCAGGTACAAGGAGTGGTCCGTTGATTCGCGGTTCAAAGGTGAGTGGCTACCCAGCTGCCGGGATGCTTGGCACGGGCAGTTTGACCACAAACCGGGCTGGGGTGCGGAGAAAGAAAGGAAAACTGGTTGTGCCCACCAGTCAGGGGAAGAAGCCTCTCCAGCCGGGAGATCCTCTCTGTCGTCGGGAAGTGGTGAGTCGGTTCTGCAGGGCTCCACCAGTGGTGTTGTCGTGGTAGGTCAGCTCAGCTTCTCCCTCGTCGGATTCTCAGGTCCTGTGGCGACTTCTGAAGTTCCAGTCCCCAAAGCCCTGCTTTTATGCAGAAAGCCCCCATTCACTCAGCCTAGCTGTCACTCAAACATGCTAAGTGGTGAGCCGGCCGGCTCACCACTTGGGCCAATCACACAAGAGTGTGACCTGAGTTACCAAGGTAACTCGGTCCAGGGTGCCTAAACCCCCTCCCACACCCCCTGTGGTACCAGACAGAGTGGCACCACTTTTGGAGGCTTCTGTGGCGAAGCCCGCCAAAAAGTGGAACAAAGGGCTCGACTTGGGTTGGAGTCACAGAAGAGAACACAAACGCCATTTTAGAAATGAGTCTTGGCAAAAAATACCCACCGGAGAATTAATATTAATTAAATAAACCGGCGGTATGTTCGAGGCTATTAGAATTAAATAATTAAAATTGGTAGCCTCGAACAATGGAAAAATCCCATAGGAAAATATTTGCGGTCGAATATAAAACGTACTTTCCACTGCCACCAGCCAAACTCGATCAGGGTGGACGGAGACGTGCCCCCTCGACTAACAGACCCCGGGGCAATCGAATTGCCCCGACCAGTATGTCCACAATATGATGGTTTGTACTGGTTTCTGTTAATAATTTGGGACTAGTAAAGCCAATGGTGACTTTACATGCCCTGGGAGACAGTAGTCAGTCCCAGGGTATGGAGTCTATGGTGGGGTGTCACTATGACACTCCTGTGTTACTGCACGGAGGGTGCTGTATAACACACATAGGAAAAAACACATGAGACCCTATGGAGTAAAGGACCTCATAGCCCATAAAACACATTACCAGTCAAAGGAATACCATAAATCATGTCCAAGAGTGGGAGGTAAAGAGTCTCACTCTTGGCAGGAGGAAAAAAACAAACTCCAGAAGTCCAGCAAAGCTGCTGGGGGACTCACTAGGTTAGGAAATTCAGCCTAAAGAGAGAATTCTCCCTAATACTCGCCCCCCGCCAGACTAAGGAACAGGAGGATTTAATCCACTCCTGGAGGAACCTCATACCTCTAGTCGATGACATACATCCTAGAGAGTCCATCAGCATTTTGATGGTGACACCCTGACCTGTGCTCAATGGTGAAATCAAACCCTTGAAGGCAGATTGACCATCTCAATAGTTTTGGATTTTCCCCTTTCATGTGCATTAACCATCTCAAGGGTTGGTGGTCAGTCTGAATGACAAAAGTAGAACCATACAAGTATGGTCTAAACTTCTTCAGTGCCCACACAATAGCAAAGCATTCTCTTTCGATTGTTGCCCACCTTGTCTCAGGATTCTTCAGCTTTTGGCTGATGAAGCAAATGGGGTGCTCCCTACCTTTCCCATCCAGTTGACTGAGGACTGCACCTATTCCTACATTGGAAGCATCTGTTTGCACAATGAAAGTTTGGTGGTAGTCAGGAGCTCTGAGTACTGGGGCTTGGCAAAGAGCCTTTTTCAGGGTTTCAAAGGCCTGATTGCATTCCTCATTCCATCTAACCTTTTTAGGGAATTTAGGAGAGGAGATGACATTCAGTGGAGAAGCTATGGACCCATAGTTCTCAATGAAATTCCTGTAATACCCAGTGAGACCTAAGAAGGCTCTCACCTGGGTCTGAGTAGTAGGTGATGTCCAATTTTGCACAGCTTCAATATTACTGGGCAAAGGTCTTATTTGTCCACCTCCTACCTCATGTCCAAGGTAGACCACTTTACTCTGTCCAATCTGGCATTTACTTTCCTTTATGGTCAGATTGGCCTTTCCAAGAGCCTGCAAAACATATCTTAGGTGGTCCACATGTTCCTCCCAGGAATTGCTGAACACTGCTATGTCATCCAAGTATGCCATGCAGAAGTCTTCCATCCCATTCAGAACCTGGTTTACCATCCTTTGAAACGTAGCAGGTGCATTTTTCAATCCAAAAGGAATAACCTTAAACTGGTATAAGCCAACTGGGGTAGAAAATGCAGTTTTCTTCTTGGCATGGTCTGTCAGGGCTATTTGCCAATAGCCTGACGTCAAGTCAAATGTGCTGAGGAACTTGGCTGCACCAAGTCTATCCACCAACTCATCTGTCCTTGGCAAAGGGTGGGCATCAGTCTGAGTGACTGCATTAAGAGCTCTGTAGTCCACACAGAATCTAAGTTCTTGAGATCCTGCCTTTGGTACTAACACAACTGGGCTAGACCATGGACTAGTAGAGGGCTCTATTACCCCGAGATCAAACATCTTGCTGACCTCACCTTTGATGTGGGTTCTTACATTTTCTGACATTCGAGATCCTCTGCTTTTGACTGGCAGACAGTCACCAGTGAGTATGTCAGGCTGTCCCCAAGGGGTCAAGCCTGGTGAAAGTGAGAACAGAGAGGCAAATTGATTCAACATAGATTTGCATTCTTCCTGTTGCTCAGGTGTCAGATTTGAAGAGAGATTTACTCCTTCAATCTTTTCATCCAAAGGTAAGCCTCTGAGGAGATCAGGAAGAGCTTCACTCTCTTCTTCTTCCTCTGATGATGCTAGAAGCAAAGCTCCTACATCAGGTCTGGAGACATACGCTTTTAGTCTGTTGGTGTGGAAGACTGTTGGAGCCTCCTTGGGGTTGCCCAAGTCCACCAGATAGTTGACCTCTCCAAGTTTACCCACAACTTTGAAGGGTCCCATCCATTTGTCTTGCAAGGCCCTCTGCCTTGTTGAAATCATAACGAGAACTAGCTGGTCTTGAGTAAACTCAACCATGTTAGCCTTTTGGTCATGCCAGTGTTTGACCAATGCTTGTCCAGCTTTCAAGTTATCACTTGCTTCTGCCATCATTTGTGACATTCTCCTGCGGAGACCTATCACATAGTCAGTCACTCTGACTGGCTTGGGGGGAGGAGCACTCTCCAACCCCTCCTTGATCAGGCCAATGGACCTCTGACCGGATGACCATAGAGAAGTTCAAAGGGAGAGTAACCTACTCCCTCCTGATGGACTTCTCTATAAGCAAAGAGAAGGCATGGCAGTAGAAGGTCCCACTTTCTTTTAAGGGGGTCCTCTAAAGCACCTATCATGCTCTTCATGGTTCTGTTGAACCTTTCAACCAGTCCATTTGTCTGAGGGTGGTATGCGGTTGAGAACTTGTAAGTAACTCTGCAGGTTTTCCACATGGCCTTCATGTAGTGGGACCTAAAATTTGACCCCCTGTCAGAGATTACTTCCTTAGGAAACCCAACCCTGGTAAAAATACCAAGGAGGGCCTTAGCCACAGCCAGAGCTGTAACAGTCCTCATAGGTATTGCCTCAGGGTACCTAGTAGCATGGTCTACTACAACAAGTATAAACCTGTTGCCTGAGGAAGTTGGAGGATCAAGGGGACCAACAATGTCAATCCCTACTCTCTCAAATGGGACTCCCACAACTGGGAGAGGCACTAAAGGTGCCACATTCTTGGAGCCAACCTTACCAGAAGTCTGGCAGGTGTGGCAGCTCCTGCAGTATTTATCTACTTCGGCCCCCATCTTTGCCCAATAGAAGTAGAGGTAGAGCCTTTCCTTAGTCTTCTTGAAACTCAAGTGACCAGCCAAAGGAATCTCATGGGCTAACTGCAAGAACTGTGGTCTGTTCTCTTGGGGTACTACAAGTCGTTTGTTGTCCCCAGGTGCAGACTCGGTTGGTTCACTGTAGAAGAGGCCATCTTCCCAGTGTAACCTATATTTCCCAGGCTCTTGCCCTTCAGCCTGAGCATCTGCCTGGTGGCGAAGACCTTCCAGAGTGGGACATTCTCTCTGACACTTACTGAAGTCTGCCCTGTTGGGTCCACCTTCTGCCAGTAAAGACTGCAGCTCAGGATGGTCAACAGGGTCCAGATCTCCAATGAGTTCCTGACCTTCCACTAGCTCTTCTTCAGAGTCTAGTTCAACCACACAGGGTTGTACCTCCCTCTCAGCCTCAGCTGGAGGGGGAGTTACGGGTGTAACTTTGGACAACCTAGGGGAAGTCCTTGTTGGCTGCACTGGAGTGCTGACTGCTGGTTTCTTGTTAGAGGTCTTAGGTTTCCCCTTTGCTTCCGGTTTCTTAGAGACAGCAGCTGACATCTCTAGTGGAGCAGGAGTGATCTCTTTCTTCATCATCTCCTTGGGAGTACCTCTCATGGTTCTCTCCCTTGCAGGTCGGGTGAGCTCCTATAACCTTTTACTAGGAGGTCGGGGGTATGTGAGACTACTCCAAGAGTTTTCAAGTCATTACCCAGCAGAACCCTTCCTGGCACCTCACTTTGTATGCTGACAGGTATCTTCACAGTCATGTCATTACACTGGATGAGAACTGGTAATTGGGGAAGCATCTGCACAGGCCCTCCAGCTAACTTGGTGAGGCGTTTGGGTGCCTTAGCAACATCCTCAGCCTGAAAAAACGATTTGTCCACCACAGTTATGCTGGCCGCAGTGTCCCTAATGGCAGGAGTCTCCTGACCATTCACCTGGACACTGTCCTTATAATACTCTTTAGTATTATCTGGGATAGAATTATAGACATCTAAGTTCTGTTGTTCCCACAGACCCAGAGACACTAAAGAAACACTAGCTGAGACTCCAATGGGTTAATCAGCCAGTAATAGAAAGTTTCCACTTGCCATTTGTACTTCCTCCCCTGGAGCGAAGGCTAAGGAGACAAGCTGGACCCCTGAAGGTTTACCCTTACATCTGGCATCTCTTTTCACATTTTCAGTAGAGCCACAAACAAAGCATTTACCAAATGCTTTCTGGAATGGTGGCTTGTTCTGACCTCCTTCTGGTTTGGCACCAGAAGGTACACTAGCCTGATTTGGTTTCCCTTGTGGCTTACCCTTTTGGTTTTGTTTGGGGCCCTCTTTGGAATTGGAATTATTGGAATTCTCTTTGGAGTCCTTTTTTGGCTGTTTTCCCTCATCCTTTTTCTGAGTAGCCCCAGAATCCTTGTGAGTGGCCCTGTTGGCAACCCACAAGTCAGCAGCCTTAGCTAACTTCCTGGAATCTAATTCCTTTGAATCAGCCAAGTGCTGTCTGAGCTCAGGAGAGTGTCACGCTGCGCGCTCGCTCGCGTGCGCCACTTACCTGCTACGGGGATCCGGGTCCTCGGCCTCGGCAGTCTCCTCCTTCATGGAGACTCTATCCGCGGTGGCGTCCCCACGTTCCGCGGTCCGTGGGCACAGCCATCTTGCGTATTCTGCGCATGCCCGGATCGTCAGTGTTCGACGTTCGCGCATGCGCAGTAACGCGAACTTGCGTTCTGGGCCTCGCTTTGGCCCCAGACCTTAAAAGGGCTTCGCATACACGGAGACAACGCGTCTCAACGCGGTTGTTGCCGTGTATGCGCTGCTGGAGCCTGGTTTCCTGTGCTGCAGTCTCTCCAGTTTCCCTTGCTAGTTTGCCCTGCCTTGTCCTGCCCTCCTACCTTCTTCTCCTTCCAGCCCCCTGGTACTTTCAGTTCCTTGTTTCCCAGCCCTGTCCTGTCCTTACCTACTTTCTGGTTTTGGGGTTTGGAGGGGTCTTCTCTGGGTGGCCTGTCTAGCCTTCTCCCTTCCTTGTCTCCTGCCCCGTGGAATTCCCTGGTCAGTCCTTCCTGTCCTTGCTGCCTGGCCTTCTCCCTTCCTCCGCCTTGTTCCCTGCCGGTACCCGTGCCTTACTGCCATCCTGGAAGTCCCGAAGAACAGCTCATCCATCTACTGGTGTTTCAAGGACTCATTCGCCTTCTCTGCCAGTGGAAACACTGTCCCGACGTCACGTTAATGCAGAGAAGTGCCACCCGTGGCGTTGGGAGTTGGTTCAGTGCTATCCTTCCATTTAATGTCAGGAGGGTGTTGGGTTAATTTCCTGCGTTACTGCTTCATCGGCATCGTCGCTCCGACAGACTGGCTGCCTCGACTCCACGAACCCCGGGAAGAAAAGGTAACCCGTGAAACCTCGTTTAACAGAGAGCAGGCATCATAAATTGACTCCAACATTACAAGATTCTTCATTCCTTCATAAGTGTTAGCTCTGTAACCCTTAATCCATCCCTCTAAGTTTTTCAAACTTTCACTCACCCAGGTAGCCCAAGGGGTACCATCATGCTTGTTGAGGGTCCTAAACCTCTTAAGGTACTGGGAAGGGGTCTTCCCAAATCTAGCTATCAAAGCTAGTTTCACACATTCATAATCCTTCTTATCCGCCTCCCCCAACTCCATTACCGCAACAGGGGGAAGCCTAGAGAACAACCAGGGGAGTAACTCATTCCCTGTGATGTCCTGGAGCCCATGATTATACTTCAAACATTTTCAACCAATCCAACACATCCAATCTAGGTTCATACATACCCACTAATTCCTTAGGCATCCGGGGTCTTTTGGGACTGGAACTCCTAGAAGAACCAGAGGAGAGAGAAGCATTTTCCACAGACAACTTTTTCATTTCTAACTCATGATTAAGCTCTATTTCAGCTTGCTTCTGCTCAGCCTGGGCATTCATTCTTCTGAACTCTAGCTCTTGGTTTCTTTCAGATTGAGCTAAAAAACGTTTGTACTCTATTTCAAGCTTCATTTTTTCAAGTTCAAAATAAGCAGGGTTACATGTAGGACCTGGTATAGGCCCAGTAGGTACAGTAGGTAAGGCAGACAGAGGCTCAGAGTGGCTAACTTCATTAGGTTCACTTTCCTCTTCTGACTCATTCTCAAGACTTTGATTCAGATCAATACCATCACTGTTTTCTACATTTGCTGGGGGGGTAGATTCCTCTGTACCACCCAGACTTTGGTTTTCTAACAATCTTTCTATAAGTTCCATTTTCTTGCCCTTCTCAGAGAGATTCTTATGTCTACACAATACTTTTAAGCAATCAGCAGTTTTGGCAGACAATGATTCTAGGGTATAACTCTCCATAGCAGACATAGTTAGAAAATCAGCTTTTTAGTGCTAAACTCTGTGGTTAGTTGTCCTAAAGTGTTCAACAAGCACTCTAAAGTGTATACTCAATACAAATCCCACCGCTGTACACCAGTGTTAGGCAGAAACCTGTGCCGTTCCCTCTGGGACCACTGCAAAAGATTTAGGACTACAGGTGTTTGGCAGTAAACCCACTTGGTAGCAGTCTGTACCACACAGATTCACTTGGTAGCTGTGGCTGAGCAGTCAGACTTCCCTCAAGAAGAGTTAGGCAGTATACAGAGTATTCGCAATAGGTCAAGAGCACACAATAGAACAAGTAAACACTGACCACGGCTTGGTGTAAAAAGAGATATAATTATTTATTTAAAACCACATCTAGAAAAACACACAGGCACTAATAATAAGCAATTCAAAAACATGGTCACTAAAAGATATACACTCCCTTAAAAGAATATTAGACAAGTCTTAAGTAAAGCCCCACTTATTTTCAGACAGCGGTGAGCGCTTAACGTAGATGGCACTCTAATAGTTAGTTTTAAAAAGGGAGAGAAAAGCAGAGAACAAATTGAAACAGATCCCAACACTTTTTCAAGAACACAACAAGAGAGGAAGGCAAGTTAAAACCATGAAGTTAGGGTTCAAGAGGCCGGAACCACTTTCAGAGGATCCAAACGAAATGTGTCCAAGGTCACACGGTTGCAGTGCACAAAAGTCTTGTAAAGGTTCAAAAAGGAGTTGGACCACAGAAAGGGACCAGTTAGAGGGTCAAGGCGGCCAGCCCAGTCCAGAAGGTTAAGGGGTTATTATTACCTTGTAGCAATCTTTAGAAAGGGAGGCCTGGCGGACATGGTACCTTAAAGAGGTGAGAACGCTCCAGCGGGGGCAGTTGTTCCTGGCAGCGGGTGCAAGTCGGTGCTTCATCCGGGGGAAGAGAGGATCTCGTCGTGGAGGAAGACAGGAGTCCGTTGCACTGCCAGGGAAGAAACCAGCCGCAGAGTTTCTCAGGTACAAGGAGCGGTCCGGTGATTTGTGGTTCAGTGGTGAGTGGCTTTCCGGCTGCCGGGGTGATTGGCACGGGCAGTTCGACCACAAACCGGGCTGGGGTGCGAAGAAAGAAAGGAAAACTGGTTGTGCCCACCAGTCAGGGGAAGAAGCCTCTCCAGCCGGGAGATCCTCTCTGTCGTCGGGAAGTGGTGAGTCGGTTCTGCAGGGCTCCACCGGTGGTGTCATTGTGGTAGGTCAGCTCAGCTTCTCCCTCGTCGGATTCTCAGGTCCTGTGGCGACTTCTGAAGTTCCAGTCCCCAAAGCCCTGCTTTTATGCAGAAAACCCCCATTCACTCAGCCTAGCTGTCACTCAAACATGCTAAGTGGTGAGCCGGCCAGCTCACCACTTGGGCCAATCACACAAGAGTACGACCTGAGTTACCAAGGTAACTCGGTCCAGGGTGCCTTAACCCCCTCCCATACCCCCTGTGGTACCCAGACAGTGTGGCACCACTTTTGGAGGCTTCTGTGGAGAAGCCCGCCAAAAAGTGGAACAAAGGGCTCGACTTCGGTTGGAGTCACAGAAGAGAACACAAACGCCATTTTAGAATCGAGTCTTGACAAAAAATACCCACCGGAGAATTAATATTAATTAAATAAACCGGCGGTATGTTCGAGGCTATTAGAATTAAATAACTAAAATTGGTAGCCTCGAACAATGGGAAAATCCCATAGGAAAATATTTGCGGTCGAATATAAAACGTAGTTTCCACTGCCACCAACCAAAACTCGATCAGGGGGGACGGAGACGTGCCCCCTCGACTAACAGACCCTGGGCAATCGAATTGCCCCGACCAGTACGTCCACAATATGATGGTTTGTACTGGTTTCTGTTAATAATTTGGGACTAGTAAAGCCAATGGTGACTTTACATGCCCTGGGAGACAGTAGACAGTCCCAGGGCATGGAGTCTATGGTGGGGTGTCACTATGACACCCCTGTGTTACTGCACTGAGGGTGCTGTGTAACACACATAGGAAAAAACACATGAGACCCTACGGAGTAAACGACCCCATAGCCCATAAAACACATTACCAGTCAAAGGAATACCATAAATCGTGTCCAAGAGCGGGAGGAAAAGAGTCTCACTCTTGGCCGGAGGAAAAAAACAAACTCCAGAAATCCAGCAAAGCTGCTGGGGGACTCACTAGGTTAGGAAATTCAGCCTAAAGAGAGAATTCTCCCTAACAAGCAATGTAAGCAGAAAATATACTGCGAAGCAATATGAACAGAAAGCAATGAGCAATGGTTAGAAAAACAAAATGGCGATTCTTGTTACATCAAAATGGCCGTTCATTGGCAAACTCGGAAACCTATATTCTGTCATATCGTGCATGAGACGGTTGGCCCACGGCCACCAAAATACGTTTGCGGTCACACAGTAGAGGTATACATTTTTCTAGACTGACACACGTGACCTCAGTCATAAAGGGGGTTATCATAACAATACCCTCAAGATGATAATCAATGCCACAAATGCTATTCTGAATAAAACTAATTGTTGGGTTTGTTCACATCTGCCACAGAATGGTGAGAAGGGGTTAGTTTGGTATATTCATCCTCTCCCTCTGTCAATGTGTGTTATGCTTCATTTAGGGCACTGTTCTTTGGACGATGGAGCGACAGTGACACTGGTAACTTCAATGATACAAACGTTAATGAATTCGATCAATTGGTTTTGTTGCCTCTAGGATGTTCGGTGTTTGCAAACAAAAGCACACTCAATACTGCCTCTGCTGAGCATTCTGACAGATATTTCAGACTATACCAGTCAATGATCTCTTTCAAAATTACTCCACTGGGGAATAAGGAGGCTGCTCCTCCATCATACACCATTAATCATGACCCTGATTCTGTCCCATTCTGTTTACAAAAAGAAGGTTCCCGACCTATGGCTTGTATGATAAATGCATAAACGCTGCTGTTCTGGTAAAAGAAGCTAGACCTCTGTATATAGGTGGTACCATCTATTTAGTCTGTGGGAGTGAAGCTTATCCTTGGTAACATAAGGACTGGAAGGGTACATGTTATTTGGGAATACTTTTACCAGGGGTATATATCACTTCTACTGCCAATATATGGCAAACTCGTCCCAGGAGAGATACAGAAGGTGACACTCCCCTGCAGGTACTGGGGGATATTGCTAAGTCCATGGTTCCATTCTGGGGACAGATAATCAATTGTCAAGACATTAGGAAATTGGCTAGGATTCTGGAGAAAACAATGAATGAGACTACTGATATTATATTCAATATGACATTGGAACAAAAGGCTATTAGATTAGTGGCACTTCAGAATAGGATGGTTTTAGACATCCCTATGTCTCTGCAGGAGCGATGGACGAGCCTCCCTTCACCCCGAGTCTTCACTTCCCCTGTTTTACCCGGAGGAATACCTGTCAAATACAAGGTGTTGTAACGCTCACCTGGTATCCACGGGGACGTCACTCAGCCTGTTCTGACCTCTTATGACCTCAAACCCTTCCCTGGAGTCTACTCGACTGGAGACTGGGCCTGAAACACAGGATTGGTAGAGTTTAACTCCCTATTGTCTCTGTGTGCTTGAACCCCTCATTCCCCGGGGTCCAACCCTTCCCTTTGATCCACAGCTCACCTTGTTTTCTTGGAAAGTGTGCTCTCCGTCCTGCTTTCAGAGCAGGGGCGCGTTGATTGATGCAGGCTCGTTGCTGCCTAGTAACTTCACTGGCAAGAGTCCGACAGGTAAGTATAATGAGTCTTTTGAACAGTTCTCTAACTTCGTTCCTTTCATTCCTTCGATGATGGCCGGCGTCCGGGAATGGCGACGTGCTGCTGAGGTGAGTAGCGCTGAAGGTGAGTGAGAGCGCGATGCAAATGCGACCCTTTCGTATTTGTATTGAACTGAGTTCTTTTTCTGTCTCTTTTAGGTGCCGCAACGTTTTCAGCGTGGATGCCGGTTATGAAGAAGAAATGCAGTGAGTAAGCGCGGTATGCAGCGCCTTTAGATGTTTCCACGCTAACCTGGAGTGTCTTTTCCCACTTGCAGATGGATGAGAGGTTCCGGAGACAGAGATCCCCCAGAGCGTCTGGGATTCAGGTAAGCGTTTGAAGCTCGTACAGTCTTTAAAAATAAGCGAAGATTTGCTGAATGCTTATGTCATGATCTCTGCTTCCAAAAGGTCAGGGTTTTCCCAACTCCCTTGGAAGCAGATCCATAACCCAGGTTCCGAGTGCCAACCAGTCCCAATTGGGACCTTTTGGACCCAGTCCTGGCGCCAGTGGCACCAGGCTCATAAATATGCCCAGTCCCAGCGCTGGAAGCGCCGGGCTCATAATGCTTGGGTGGACTTACCTTCAGCAGACCATGCTGCTTACTTGCCTGCCAGTTGAGCCTCTGATCCTCTTCTGTTTGGAACTACTTTTCCTGTTGGGTGGGGCTGGAGCCACTCCCTAGATTCAGAACACTGGAACTCTTCTGGAAGGCAGGAACTCTTTTCTTACCAGGAACTCTTTTCTTACTTAGGCGTGGCTGTGGAAGGAGACACCTAAGCACTACAGGAGGCTATTTAAACCACACCCGGTGGATGAATCTTGCTTTGCGTTATTCTGCAACCTCTGCAGCAGAACGCTCATCGTGTCTTCTGCATCCGGTCCTGGGCCTAAGGAAAAAGGCTTACCATCCTGAATCCAGTCTTCAGCAACACCTATAAAGACAAGAAAGAACAGGTTAGCATTCCGGCATCTGAAAGGCAAAGGCTTACCATCCTGAATCCAGTCTTCAGCAACACCTATAAAGACAAGAAAGAACAGGTTAGCATTCCGGCATCTGAAAGGCAAAGGCTTACCTACTCTTCGTGCGCTCCGGAGGTCTTCACACTGCATTCCGGCATCTGAAAGACAAAAGTTTACCAACTCTTCGCACGCTCCGGAGGCCTTCGGCGCTGCATCCCGCATCTGAAAGACAAAACAAGGTGCGTTTAAAGACATTGGGGAACTTTAATACTCACGTGCCATTACTCCTTTCCACATCTAATCCAGTGGGTATTCCGGCACCCTGCAGCCGCTCCGAACTCGTACCTGCAAAATAAAAAGACAGTTAGAGCGCATAGTGAAGCAGCAACAAGCGCTTACTTACGTGCTTCCAGGCGCTTCTATTCATCACACGGGCTCCATCTTCAACTCACTTCAGCCCGTCATCCGCCATCGCCGGAACCCTGCAAAACAAGAGACATCATTACTAAAGACTTTAAAGACATTTGAATGACTCGAAACTTACAGTTCGTGCAGTAAACGACGGACAGCAGTCCTCTGAAGTCAAGAGGCCTGCGCTACCTATCCAGTGAAGAAACTGGTTACAGCACCCTGCCCCGAGGCAGATGGAGAGCTCGGCATTCACTTACCTAAGGTGAGAGCGTTAACCTTTGGGGGTCTACAGGAGAGGAGAAGAGGAAAGAGATAGGGACACCCCAATAACCCCAGTTCATTAACCCCATATTTTCTATCTGCAGACATCTTACTCTACACGTCAGGCATACAGTGCACAGAGGTCCAGCCCAAAGAGCCAACCGGGTGCTACACATCACCTTTGAAGATACGGTAGTCGCCCAGTCAAGACCGGCGCCTCTGCGAGAATCAGGTGAGCGTTACAGCTTACTAATGCTTTTTTTCTGTTCTTTTCCCTTTTCCTTAGCAAGCGGTGTGCCGGGATGGGAATGACACCGCCGAAAATGCCCACAGAACAGAAGGAACGATGAATGATTGGCAGAAGCGCTGCAAGGTAAGACTGTTCCTAACGGTGTTCTCGTTCTTGCAGGAGGTGAGCGCAGAAGAAAGATGCAGGCCTACTGGAGACCGATCCGAACACGCTGAGTGTCACGCTGCAGGTGCAGAAAACGCAATGCATGTTTCTCAGTCTTGGTGTGGCTTAAATAGTCTCTGGGTATCCCAGGTGTCTCTGGGCTGAACCATACCCAAAAGACTAGACTGCACATGCAGTTCTGGGAACCGAAATATGTGGGGGCATGTCCCCATCAATGCACTACAAGTCCAATCCCCAATGTTATCCAATAGGAGTGAGTGAGTCTGGTGACACAAGCGCCAAGTCTGACTCCAAGTGGGTCTTTGGAGGGATGGAGAGGCCCTTGTGGGCCATGTAGGTGATTGTGGCCTGGCTCCAGCCTGACATCTTCGAGGGCTGGGGACATGAGGGGCAGGAATCATGACAGGTGTACACTCAGACCTGAATTCACCCGATTTCCCTGGGCCCTTCCCTTCTCTTTACTGTGTGCTGTGATGTCCCCCTATGGATTTACCTTGATCTTTAGTAGGGTGTGCACTCCATCCTGCATTCGCAGGGGCGCGATTCACTCATGTGGTTGGTGCCAATGTCTGTAGGCTGAGTTCAGATGCCAAACGCTGTTTTATGCCTTCACGGTGAGGCTGACAGTTCAAGGCGCCAGTTCCCTCACTGGCTAGAAAGTCCTTCCCACAAGTGAATGTTGCGCGGAGAATGTTGAGTGTCCAAAATTGTCCGTATTGTCGTTGTTTGCCGGTATTTTTGTGGGTGAGTAGCGCTGCGTGTAGAAGCTGGCTGCTGGTAGGTTTGCACAGCGCCTTCAATTCGACAGCACCTGGTAATGTCACTCCCTTTCCCTTGCAGGAGAAATTATGTGCTATTAGCGCCTCAAGTCCGGGTTCAGCGCTACTGGAGACTTGGTGGTTAGGTAAGTTTTCACAGAGGCTTTTGGTAAGTATGCACCGCATAGAGAGAGAGAGCGCAGTGAAATAAGTGTCTGCGTTATTCGAGCGAGCGCAATGAATAATGTCTCTTCTTTCTTTTACAGGGGTTTGTGCGCTCGTACAACTAACCTGGATTCCAGCGTCGCGGGAAGATTTGGTGAGTATGCACAGCGTTACTGATGTGCGCGTTTTAACGCTGTTCTTCTTTGTTCTTACAGGTGCCGGTGTAGAAGTTCCCTCTTGACTGGAGATAGCTGCGGCGTGGAGTAAGAAACAGGTAAGCTGAAGCTGTATGATCCGGAGCGGGTAAGCAGAAGCAGGATGATCTGGAGCAGGTAGGCAGAAGCAGGATGATCCGGAGCAGGTAAGCAGATGCTGGCTGATCCAGAGCATGGCAAGTGTGTTGCTGATACAGCTCACAGTAAGCAACACGAAGCACTGGAAGAATCATGGGTGTGGCTTATATAGCCAACCACACCCAAACACTAGAGAGCTCATGAGTTATCATGCACTTCCTGTTTAGTAACAGGAAGTGGTAACCAGGAAGTTACTACAAACACTAGGAAGGAATGAAAGGAGGGATTTGTTATGGGTTCTTTGTGTGCCTATGCCAGGCCTGCCAAGCCTCCACCCAGCTTGCCCCAACTCTCTGCCTGATACCCATGACAGTCTTCCCCCTCAAGACCCCTCCCAATGGTGTGTATGAGGGCTTTGGTTTCTCAGGATGGTCCCGGTGGAATTTCCGCATCAATCGGGGTGCATGCACGTGTGTGATGGGTTCCCATGATCTTTCCTGGGGTCCGTACCCCTTCCAGTCAATCAAATAATACAGGGTCTTTCGTACTTGTTTGGAATATAATATGTTCTTTACTTCATATTCTGGTGCTTCTTCACCCACTTGTATGGGTGCGGGAGGTGTGGAAGTTTGGGTTCCTGGGTGTGCTGGTTTTAATAGTGACACTTGAAATACGGGATGTATACGCATATGTTGAGGTAACGCCAGTCTCATGGCTGCTGGATTAATTACTTTTTCTATTGTGTACGGGCCGATGTATCTAGTCTGAAATTTCTTGGGACCCTTTAAAGCAATGTGTCTAGTTGCCAGCCAGACCGATTCTCCCACTTGATAATCTGGGGCTTTTCGTCGATGGTGATCACCGTTTCTTTTCTGTGTTTCTTTGGCTTGCTGTTGGTTCCTGCTGGCTTCTCTGGCCACTTTCATGATGCTGGCATGTAGATTCTTTACTGCAGGCATTTCAATCTTTTCTGGCGGATCGTAGACCGACATTCTGGGGTTTCGACCATATATAGTAAAGAAGAGTGTTGCTTGGGTTGATGAATGTGTTGAGTTGTTGTAGGCATAATCTGCCATCCATAGAATATCTGTCCAGTTTTGGCTTGTTTGGTGTAATAGACAGCGCAAATACTGTTCCATGGTCAGGTTCGTGCGTTCGGTTTGGCCGTCCGTTTGAGGGTGGTGACTAGAAGACAGACAGACTTCTACTCTTGCCAGGGCACAACATTTTTTCCAAAAACAAGATACAAATTGGCTGCCTCTGTCAGAAACGATTATTATAGGGAATCCATGTAACTTGATGATTCGGTCTAGAAAAACCTGCGCCAGGGTCTGAGCTGAGGGAATAACTTTTAGAGCTATGAAATGGGCCATTTTGGAGAAGAGGTCCACTACTACGAGGATGGTATTATAACCTGAGTTAGGCAGCAGATAAGTGACGAAGTCCATTGATACTCTGTGCCAGGGCGCTGGCGGAATGATGATTGGCTGAAGGAGGCTGGCTGGTTTTTGCCTGGATGTTTTGCATTGTGCACACACCTCACAGGTGCCTATGTAGGTGGCAATATGCTCTCGCCAAGTTGGCCACCAATAAGATTTGTTTACTTTCTTCATGGTTTTGGCTATACCCGGATGGGCATCTAACAGCGAGTCGTGGTAGTTTGATATGATTGCTTGCTGCAGATCAGTAGTTGGAACGTAGAGGCGTTTTTGGTATTATGGTAGTTTGTCTAGAATGGTGAACTGATCTCCCTTCGTGTCCCAAGCCAGTAGGTCTTCTTCAGACATATTTTCTTTTATTGTTTCCTGCAGAGTATTTAACGGAGATGGGCCGATGCAGAGGCCGAGAATTTTATGGCTGGGTATGATCTCCACCGGGTTAGGGGCATTGTAGACTTCCTCTCCTGTGCCAATGCGGGATAATGCATCTGTTTTCCCGTTCTTAACTCCGGGGCGGTAGGTGATTAAAAAGTCATATTCCATTAAGGATAGGGCCCAATAGAGCTGCCTAGAAGACTGAGCTTTTGCTGAGCGTAAGTATTGCAAGTTCCAATGATCTGTTATTATTGTCATGGTGTGTTTTGCTCCTAGTAAGTAATGTCGCTATTCACACAGTGCGCTTTTGATTGCTAGGAGTTCTTTCTCAGAAATTGGATAGTTTTATTCTGCTGGGAAAATTTTCCTTGACCAAAAGGCAATGGGATGAAGGCATCCGGTTACAGGATTTTGTTGAGACAATACGGCCCCCAGGCATGGGCATATTTTTAGGGGGGGGACAGGGGTGTTTGTCCCCCCCAACTTTCATGGCACACCATTTTATCCCCATTCATTTGGCTGTGGCACCTTTTCTTCAGATGGCATGTCCCCCCCAACATTTTCAGCAACGTTACTCCACTGCCCCCATGGCAATGCTTGAAGCGTCCATTTCCACGATATACGGTAAATCAGGCTGTGGGTGTTGCAGGATTGGGGCTGAGGTGAATTTTTCCTTGAGAGCTCGGAAAGCTTCTTCCGCCGCTGGTGTCCATTCGAACTTTCGGTGTTTGCGCAGCAAGGACGTTATTGGATGTACAATATGTTAGAATCCTGGTATGAAGCGTCGATAAAAGTTTGCAAACCCGAGGAAACTCTGTACTCCCTTTACAGACGTGGGTGAGGACCAAGTGAGGATTGCCTCCACTTTTCTATTGTCCATCTTGATCCCCTGTGGTGTCAGTACATATCCCAGAAACTCCACCTCGGTGACGTGGAAGGGCATTTTTCTAGCTTTGCATACAGTTGGTTTTCACGCAGTGTGCGGAGTACAGCTCGCACATGGGTTACATGCTCTTGGGGAGTGGTGGAGTAGATCAGAATGTCATCGATGTAGACGACTGCGCAGACATCGAGGAGTTCCCGTAACACATCTGTTATAAAATGCTGGAACGCAGCCGGGGCATTGCAAAGCCCAAAGGTCATGACCTGATATTCGTACAAGCCATAGCGGGTATGGAACGCAGTCTTCCACTCGTCCCCTTTCTTCATGCGTACCAGGTGATATGCGCCGCGTAAGTCTAGCTTGGTGAAAATCTTCGCTTGTCTCACCTGGTCTATGAGTACTGGTAACAGAGGTAACGGGTACTTATTTTTTATGGTGACTTGATTTAGGGCCCGGAGGTCAATACACGTTCTTAAGTCCCCCTCTTTCTTCGGTACGAAGAAGAGTGGGGAGGCAGCTTGTAACTTAGATGGTCTAATGAAGCCATTGGCCAGGTATTGATCCAAGTAGGTCCGTAGATTAGTGTTTTCTTCCTCAGTTAATGCATAAATGCAGCTGCACGCTACTTTTGCCCCTGGTTGCAGGTCGATCTGGCAGTCGTAAACTCGATGTGGTGGTAGTGTATTAGCTTGCTCCTTCGCGAACACATCCTGGAACTCCTGGTATTCCTCTGGTAAAGTACCCACCAAGCCTAAACCTGCTAACTTTTCCTGTGAAGCTAACAATGGGCTTCCTTTTATCCCTTTGATGTCGTAACAAGAGGTGCATTCCGTGGAAAAGAGTAAGGTTCGAGCTTGACAATCTCTCTTTGGGTTGTGCGTCTCTAGCCACGGTATCCCAAGAATCAGCTGGAATTCGGGTGCAGCGATAAGGTCGAATTGAATACTTTCTCTGTGGCCATCTTGGCAGATTAAGGTGATGATGGAAGTACACTGTGTTTCTTGTCCCGAAAGGAGTTGTGTGCCATCCACAGCTGTCATGCTTTCTGCAGTGTCCTTACGGTGGAATACTAATCCCAAGGTCTTTGCAGTGTTTATGTCCAGGTAGATCCCAATAGCCCCACTGTCTATGAAAGCCTTGAGGGCATGCATGCGGGTGGGCTGTGAAGGGTCTACCAAAACCACAGGAATACTGAAATGTGAGATCTGAGTGCTCCGTTCCTGGCTTGACAGACCAACCTATACATCTGCCGGGCTTTGAAGTTTTCTGCTACCGCACCTGTGTCTTCCCCTGTGTTATCTAGTACCCCCATTGTCTTCCTTGGGGGTTTAATCGTGCAGTTCCGGAGGAAATTACCAGATTGGCCGCAATATAAGCAAAGTTTTTCCTGACGTCTCCTTTCTCTCTCCACCTTGGTGAGTGGTCCCCTGAGAACACCCAATTGCATGGGCTCTGAGTGTGTTTCTGAGGCCTGTTGATGGGACGCTTCCTTTGGTCAGACATACACTGGTCTATGCTCTGATCTGGTTCGGTCGGCCCTGCTATCCTGTAACCGGTGGTCTAGTTGCATAGTTAGGTCGATGTATTCACTGCAATTTTCGGGAAGATTAACTACTTGTTTGTTTGTTTGTTTGTTTATTTGTTGTGCGCACCGGACCTTGAGGTAGCAGGGCACAAGAGACAAGGATGTTTACAGCTTGGTTACAGACGTTGCAAGTTACAGAGCAAGCAAGTTACAGAGCAGACAATTTCTTGACTCTACAGGTGAGACAAGTACACGTGCAGATAGAGCGCCACCAAACAGTCAAATCTATGGTGAAACAAAATAGCAAGTCAGGTGGAGTACAAGTGGAGGTGCGAGAGGTAGAGTGCCATTTATGTCGCATTCTCAGTAAGCCATTTTATGGTATTCTTTCTGAAGTTGTTGAACATTTGGTCGGATCTAAGTGCAAGGGGTAGGGCGTTCCATAACTGTGCTGCCTTGATTCGGAAGCTGGATCCTCCGATAGTGGTAAGTTTAAATCTGGGCACTAGGAGGCAGTTAGGGCTGACTGTCCTTGTAAGTCTAGAGGGATTTTTTCTATTGAAGCGTTCACGAAGGTAGCTGGGGGCTTTGTTATTTAAACATTTGTGGATGAGGGAGGCAGATTTAAGGTTAATTATTTTCTTGAGTGGAGAGCCATTTGTGTTTACGTTTTATTTCTGAGATATGTGCTCTTCGAGGGATACTTAGGGCCGCTCTAAGTGCATTATTTTGGAGCACTTGAATTCTATTGATGATTTGTTTGGTTGTCCCTATGTAAAGGTCGTTACAATAATCTAATTTTGATAAGATGAGGGCTCTGGCTAGGATGAGACAACTCTCATCTGATAAGAAATGTTTCCCAGCTCGTATTAATTTACATGTATAGGCCGTGGAAGAGGCCAGTGAGTTCACCTGTTTGGTTAAGGATAGTGTCACATCAAGGTAAAAACCTAAGGTTTTTACTTCTCTGGCGACCTTGATAGTGTTGCCATCAATGATGAAGGCTGAGTAGTTTTGGTTGAGTTCGGAGATGCGGGCTGCCGTGCCCAGGATGTTGAGCTCTGTTTTGTCATCGTTCAAGCATAGGCCATGACTGGCCATCCATGCTTGAACGATGCTATAGACTCTGTACACCAAAGCCAGGTCTTCAGCCTAATCCCCAGTAAGTGGTAGGAGAATCTGGGTATCGTCTGCGTAGTTGGTATAGGTGATACCCAGATTATCGAGATCGTCGAAGAGTGGCTTGGTGAAGATGTTATAGAGTGTTGGCGAGACACAAGAGCCCTGGGGCACTCCGCAGGTGATAGGAATCGGGTCTGCTGCCTCTGCGGGGGAGAACACCCTCATGGTCCTGTCATTAAGGAATGACTGTATCCAGGCTATGGCCTCCCCTGAGAAGTGGGCCGCTGAGTCCAAGTGATTGCATAGGACTCTGTGGTCCACCAGATCAAAGGCGGCTGAGAGGTCTAGAAGGAGGAGGAGAGCTAGTTTACCCTTGTCTCTGAGTGAGTCTATTTGGGCCTTTAGGTCAATAAGGGCAGTCTCTGTGCCGTGTTGCGGACGGAAAGTGGATTGGCATGTTCCAAGGAGATGGTTTATCTCGAGGAAGTTCTGGATTTGGGTGTACGCTACCTTGCCTAATATTTTTAGTAAGAAAGGCACCGTAGTGATAGGTCTATAATTTGTGGGAATGTTGGGGTCCAATGTTTGTTTTGTCAGAAGGGGGAGTACCCAAGATTCTTTTAGGCTGCGAGGGATGGTGCCCATAGTGAAGGAGGCATTAATAAGTTTTATGATGAAGGGGGCTAGATCTCTAGCCGCGTCCTTGATCAGTTGTGCAGGGCATAGGTCTCCTTTACAATTAGACGGTTTAAGAGTCAGAATGGTCTTTTCTACCTCAATTACTGAGACCTTGGAGAAGCGGAATTGGGTAGATTCTCTGGGTTTGGGTGTGGGAGTTTTGTCCACAGGAGGTTGGGTTGGTAATGAGGCTTTCTTTAGGGCAATTTTAGTTTGGAGGTTGTCCACTTTGTTGGTTAGTGCCAGGTGTATGTCTGTACACCAGGTTTTATCTTTGATGGAGTCGTCCTGTGCTGCGATAGGAGTTTCCAGTTCTTTTAGGATGGAGAATAGCTCCTTCATACTGGAGTTGGCTTGGGTGATCCTATTATTATAGGTTTCTTGTTTGGCCACGATGATATCTTTTTTGTATTGCGAAGAGATGTTTATTAGGTTGGTTTTATTTTCAGCGGTAGGATGTCGGTTCCATACTGTTTCACATTTTCTCTTCTGTAGTCTTAAGTTTTTTAAATGGGGTGTAAACCAGGAGTTTAGGTGCTTTTTTGGTTTACTGTTTCTAAGTTTAAGCGGAGCAACTCTGTCAAGGGCAGTGGACATAGCATTGTTGAATTCCTCCACTAGGATGCCTGGGTCGGTATGGTCGGGTAGAGAGTTAAGATTGGGTAGGATGTGGGGCAGAATGTTATCCACTGTGATATTTTTCTTATTTCTGGTTATAGTGGGTATAGCGGGATTGGGTGTTAAAACTGTAGGTCTTTTAGTATTGAGGGTAAAGGAGATAAGGGGCCTCATTACGACCCTGGCGGTCCGGAAATAACGGTGGCGGTAAACCCGCCGCCACCGTTGTTTCTGGACCGCCTGATCCCGACCCCTGCAGGCGGGAGGTGATGTTCCCGCCAGGTCTGACCTGGCGGGTTTCACACCTCCCGCATGCAGGCGGACGAGGAAACACCGGCAGCATTACGAGATGCTGCCGGTGTTTCCATGATCCCGATTCCCATTGAGTCCCATAGGACTCAATGGGAATGGGGATTTACACCGTTCCGCCTCCGTGATTCCCAGAAAACCGGGGTTGTAATGCCCCGGTAATTCCGGGAATCACGGAGGCAGAATGGTAATACGAGTCCAGGGGGAACCAAGCGGTTTTACCGCCGCGGTTACCGCCGGACTCGTAATGAGGCCCAAGGTGATGCTCTGACCATATTTGGGGGCAATGGCTGTTATAGAGGGGTTGCAATTGTGACTAGCAATCCAGTCAAGAGTTCTCCCTTTGGTATGTGTGGGAGTGTTCACGAACTGCGTGAAGCCTAGTTCTGACAAGGTATTAGCTGCGGCAGTGGCCTGGTGGTCATTGATATCATTGTACCCTAGGTTGAAGTCTCCTAACACCAAAGTTTGAGAGGAATTCTTTAGCTTCTCAGAGATAACAGAGGTGATATCTTCATAGAAGGAACTGGTGGGCCTTGGGGGTCTATAGAGGAGGTAAATATTAAGTGTTTGGGAGTTGGCGGTGGGAAGTTTGATAGAGAGACGCTCACACGATTTAAGGTAGGGTGTGGGGTGATTCTCATAGAGAGATTGGATTTGGCAATCATTGCTATTCCTCCACCTCGGGCGCCTGGTCTGTCAGCTCTGAGGATGGTATAATTTTCTGGGACTGCTAGAGTGAGTGCAGGACCTGCTGCCTCGTGGAGCCATGATTCAGTAATGGCGATGAAATCAATGTCATTTTCGCGTATGACATCTGCTATGTCCGTGGCATGAGCGACTAACGATCTGGCATTGATCAATGCGGCTTTTAATTCCGGTTCTGGCTGCACTGTGAGAGGGAGGTTGGCCATATGTTTATTAGTTTTATGGTAGAGTTTGCACCTTGGAGGGGCGGTAGTTTCCAATGGTGGGAGTAATTTGGGTCGAAGGTGTTCCAGGTTGATGTTATATTTAATGATGGGTTCGAATATTTTAGGTAGTCGAGCCCAGAGTCTAAGACCCTCTGTGCTAGGTTGCAAGGTTTGGAGTTAGGTTGTATATAGGCTCCTGAGCCCTCTATGGGCAGAGATGTAGGCATGGTCATATAGACGATGGTGAGTATAGCTATCAGATTGGTGAGTAATGCTAGGTGGACTAGGTTGGGCAGGTAAGAGTGCATAATGTTACTTCTAGTTAGGCTAAGGAGACTAGACTTAGATGCCGTAGTTGGATGCTGGGCAGAGTAGGCTGCGTACAATCATCAAATATTAGGCCGGATAAATGCAGCAATCAAATACTGGGCAGGATAAATGCGGCAATCAAATACTGGGCTAAATGCAGCAATCAAATACTGGGCTAAATGCAGCAATCAAATACTGGGCTAAATGCAGCAATCAAATATTAGGCAGGATAAATGCAGCAATCAAATACTGGGATAAATGTAGCAATCAAATATTAGGCAGGATAAATGCAGCAATCAAATACTGGGCTAAATGCAGCAGTCCCACACTGGGCTAAATGCAGTGAACAAATACTAGGTAAAGATAGGCTATTTGCCGAGATCGGAGTATTAGGAATGGAATGGAAAATGTGCTATTAGGGTGTCTTAGAGCTTTCATCACATACTTGCGCCAAGACATCTTTTAATTCTCCTCTCAGTGCTCGATAAAATAACATTATTCGTTTCTCCTCTGGCCAACCTGATTTGGATATTAAGCGATTGAATATGGCGACATATGAGATAAGATCCTGACCATCCTATCGCAGAGAGAGCAGCTCATCATCCAGGGCTTGACCTCGAGTCCGATGGGCAAATAGTTTTTCCAGTTCACGCTGAAAACCTGGGTAATTTCTCAGTAAAGGGTCATCCCTAAGCACTAACAGGACAGACCAGTCCGCCACGTGCCCTACTAAATAGGAGAGGACAAAAGCTACTTTAGCTTGGTTGTTCAGAAAAGGTGTCTGGTTTGCAAATGAAATATAGCTGGCATTGATTCATGAATGCTCCAAATTTCTTGGGATCCCCAGAGAAGCGTTCTGGGGGTGCTAAAGGGATGTTGCCTGGAAGCAATACCTGAATGGGTGTGGCTACAGGTGCCACGGTAGGTTGCCCCTGTGGAACTCCACCTGGTAGGGGTGCTAGACAAGCTTGGGTCTATAGGAGCTGTCTTGCCAAGTCGTCTGTTTTGTCCCTGTTGACTACCAGTTCGCACCTTAAGGCATTTGTCTCTGAGTGGGCTGCATGCACCTCGGCCCGTAGCTCACCTAACAATAGGGAAAGCTGGTCTACCTCACTCAGAGGTTTCCATCGCTCGGGCAGAGGGATTGAGGATGGCTTTGTGTTCTGTCACACTCACCTGTGTGTAACGCTCACCGGGTATCCACGGGGACGTCACTCAGCTGGTCCTCGCCTCTTATGACCTCAAACCCTTCCCTGGAGGCTATTCGACTGGCGACTGGGCCTGAAACACAGGATTGGTAGAGTTTAACTCCCTATTGTCTCTGTGTGCTTGAACCCCTTCCTCCCCGGGGTCCAACCCTTCCCTTTGATCCACAGCTCACCTTGTTTTCTTGGATGGTGTGCTCTCCATCCTGCTTTCAGCGCAGGGGAGCGTTGATTGATGCAGGCTCGTTGGTGCCTAGTTACTTCACTGGCGAGAGTCCGACTGGTAAGTATAACGAGTCTTTGAACAGTTCTCTAACTTCGTTCCTTTCCTTCTTAGATGATGGCCGGTGTCAGGGGATGGCGGCGTGCTGCTGAGATGAGTGGCGCTGAAGGTGAGTGCACCCTTTTTGTATTTGTATTGAACTGATTTCTTTTTCTGTGTCTTTTAGGTGCCGTGACGTTGTCAGCATGGATGCCGGTTTTCAAGAACAAATGCGGTGAGTAAGCACGGTATGCGGCGCCTCTAGATGTTTCCACGCTAACCTGGAGTGTCTTTTCCCCCTCTCAGATGGATGAGAAGTTCCGGAGACACAGTTCCCCCAGAGCGGGTGGGATTCAGGTAAGCGTTTGAAGCTTGTACTGTATTTAAGAAAAAATAAGCGAAGAGCTGTAAAATGCTTACTAATGCCTTTTCTCTGTTCTTTTCCTCTTCATTAGGAAGCAGCGTGCCGGGATGGTAATGACACCGCCGAAAACGCCCGCAGAACAGAAGGAGCGTTGAGCGTTGAATGATGGGCAGACGGGCTGCAAGGTAAGGCTGTTCCTAACTGTGTTCTTGTTCTTGCGAGAGCTGAGCGCAGAAGAAAGATGCAGGCCCACTGGAGACCAATCCGAACACAGTGAGTGTCACGCTCCAGTTGCAGAAAGCGCATAGCATGCTTCTCAGTCTGGGTGGGGCTTAAATAGTCTCTGGGTATCCCAGGTGCCTCTGGGCTGAACCACACCAAAAAGACTAGACCGCACCTGCAGTTCTGGGAACCGAAATATGTGGGGACATCCATCTTGTCCCCATCAATGCATTACAAGTCCAATCCTCAATGTTATCCCATGGGAGTGAGTGAGTCTGGGTCACAAGCGCCAAGTCTGACTCCAAGTGAGTCTTTGGAGGGATGGAGAGGCCCTTGAGGGCCATGTAGGTGATCGTGGCCTGGCTCCAGCCTGACATCTTGGAGGGCTGGGGACAAGAGGGGCAGGAATCATGACACTGTGTCTCTGCAGGAGCGATGAACAAGCATCCCTTGACCCCGAGTCTTCACTTCCCCTGTTTCATCCAGAGGAATAACTTCGAAATACAAGGTGTACACTCAGACCTGAATTCACCCGATTCCCATGGGCCCTTCCCTTCTCTTTACTGTGTGCTGTGATGTCCCCCTATGGGCTTACTTTGATCTTTAGTAGGGTGTGCACTCCATCCTGCATTTGCAGGGGCGCGATTCACTCATGTGATTGGTGCCAATGTTTGTAGGCTGAGTTCAGATGCCAAATGCTGTTTTATGCCTTCACAGCGAGGCCAAGAGTTCAAGGTGCCAGTTTCTTCACTGGCTAGAAAGTCCTTCCCACGAGTGAACTTTGCGCGGAGAATGTTGAGTGTCCAAAATTGTCCGTATTGTCTTTGCCGGTATTTTTGTGGGTGAGTAGCGCTACGTGTAGAAGCTAGCAGCTGGTAGGTTTGCACAGCGCCTTCAATTCGAGCGCGCCTGGTAATGTCTCTCTCTTTCCCTTGCAGGAGAAATTTTGTGGTATTAGCGACTCGAGTCCGGGTTCAGCGCTACTGGTAACTTAGTGGTTAGGTGAGTTTGCACGGAGGCTTTTGGTAAGTATGCACCTCGTAGAGAGAGAGAGAGAGAGAGAGAGAGAGAGAGAGAGAGCGCAGTGAAATAAGTGTCTGCGTTATTGGAGCAAGCGCAATGAATAATGTCTCTTCTTTCTTTTACAGGGGTTTGTGCGCTCGTACAACTAACCTGGATTCCAGCGTTGCAGGAAGATTCAGTGAGTATGCTCAGTGTTACTGATGTGCACGTGTTAACGCTGTTCTTCTTTGTTCTTACAGGTGCCGGTGTAGAAGTCCCCTCTTGACTGGAGATAGCTGCAGCGTGGAGTAAGAACCAGGTAAGCTGAAGCTGAATGATCCAGAGCAGGTAAGCAGAAGCAGGATGATCCGGAGCAGGTAAGCTGAAGCAGGATGATCTGGAGCAGGTATGCAGAAGCAGGATGATCCGAGCAGGTAAGCAGATGCTTGCTGATCCAGAGCACAGCAAATGTGTTGCTGATACAGCTCACAGTAAGCAACACGAAGCACTGGAAGAATCTTGGGTGTGGCTTATATAGCCAGCCACACCCAAACACTAGAGAGCTCATGAGTCATCATGCACTTCCTGTTTGGCAACAGGAAGTGGTAACCAGGAAGTTACTACAAACACTAGGAAGAAATGAAAGGAGGGATTTGTTATGGGTTCTTTGTGTGCCTATGCCAGGCTTGCCAAGCCTCCACCCAGCTTGCCCCAACTACCTGCCTGATACCCATGACAGTCATCCTGGCTGAGTGTGGTGGTGTATGAAAAATGGTCGGGTCTGCGTGTTGCGTTTATTACCTGACTCCACATTTCTCAAGCAATCAAAAGACTACACATTTTGGGTTCAAAAGTGCACTTTCCCTGAAGGGATTGGGATCTCAGTACATGGTTATGGAGTTTACTACAAACTTGGGGTTGGAAGTTATTTTCTGTTCTAGCTATTGTCCTTAGTATAGTGCTATTCTGTTGCTGCTGCATACAATGCATACCTGCTCTGTGTTCCATGTTAGGGGACTGTTGTGCACATACAGTGGTCAGATTGAAACACTCGCCTGTACATGTCACTACGGCACTGATCATGCAGGACACTGCTATAAAAGAGTTTATGACCATGAGTGTCTATGATAGTGACGATTTGGGGTGTTCTGATGACAACACGGCATCTTGGTCGTCTGAGGATGCAATATTTGGATGATGCATTTGGTTTAGTCCAAAAGGAGGGTTTGTGACAATATATTCAGTTTAGTGACCTATAAGGTATGCATATTGGCCTAAGCACATTTGCATCACACCACATTTGCTGCAATAACGAAGGCCACGTTGCCATTTTGTTTTTTCCGCCATCTTGGCTGCATTATTCAGTTCCTTGCTCATTCTGCATTTTCGCTCTCAACGCGGTAGAAGACCGCTGCATGAACTTTCTGACACTTACAAGACAGGAATGCACATTTTGTTGAGCGTGTTGTTTGTCTTACACTGTAGAACCTTGAAGTCCTTGCAGAAGCATAGCTAATCTGCACGTTAGGTGCCCTCCTGTCTCAACCATGTTTTCTCTGCTTAACTGTTCATTATAATAATGTGCATCTTAAACGTGGTGCTTCACAGAAACCCTATTTCCAAGCTTTGGAGCAGACTGACCCTAGACTCTAGAAGCAACATAAATGCTGCACAGAGAATGTTATTTTGTACCAGAGAACACAATATTCCCCCACGCACTGCCTTGCCCTGCTCCCAGACAGTAAATTGTCTGCAGGAAGACAGGGAAATATGCAAGTATGGTGTCATGGTAATACCATCTACATGGAAAGGTCATGAACCCTATAGTCCCTATCACATGAGGGGCCTGGCAAGCATATCATATGTTATTCCTAATTGTATATATGCTGTTGTTTCCTATGACTCGGGGTTCTCTTCCTCCACCGTGTTTGTGCGCATGCATTGTGGGGTGCTGAGACCCAGTCACGTGACTGTAATAAACATTGTTCTTTGACCTTGTGACTGGCGTATTTCCATTTCCATTTCTTTGTAGTAAGCCTCATTTTTGGTCTTTCAGAACATTTCATAAAAACTACATATGGCATGTTTCAGATACATGTTAAAAAAGTTAATCAGACTAAATCTATCTTGACTTCAGGATATTTGAAAGTCTTTTTCAGGGTCAACACACATCTTTCCTTTATGTTTTTTTGCTGTTTTCTGTGGTAGCTCTGGTGGTTTCTTTATTGTTTAAAAAAAAAAAAAATAGGATGCATGGGAGTTCCCCTTTAAGCACCATCGGCACTTTTGATATCCAGGAAGAGGAGGACCTGGACACACCCTTACCTTGGCTGGCAGATCAAAAGCTAGATGTAGGCAAAGGATTGAATCCCACAAGGTATGAAGCAATTAGCTATGACAACAACAGTGGTAGGCTGGGCATATTTAAATAAACAAATGTATGCTGCTTAGCAATGAGAATTTGCCAACAATGAAGATTGTTATTCTATTTGAAAAATTCATGCTATCCTTTAATGATTTGTATAATTGTTTAACCTGTCACCCTCCTGTAATGCTGCTTCCTGTTAGAGCAGTGGCCTTCACACTTTTGTGGCCTGGGACCCCTGTGTAAAATTTGGGCATTAAGGCCCCCACCAAAAATGACAAATGGACAGTATGTACAAATGGTTATGAACTATTGTGTGCCGTCATCGCACCCTACTTGCAGTATAGTCCCAGGGCTCCTCCACCTGCTCCCATCACAGTCGCTGGGCTCCCCATTCCATTTCTACCCAGGCCCTGGGCTCTCCCCACCCCATCACAGACCCTGGGCTCTCCCAACTCTGTTCCCACCACTATCTCATGGCTCGCGCCCATCCTGCTCCCACCAAATTCCCTGGACTCCCACCACCCCATTCCCAACACAGTCCCAGGGCCAGTGGCAGCTGGTGAATTCTTTAAGTGAAGGGGCATAAATATTTCCCCCAAAAATGCCATAGCAACTGACGGTAGCCCAATCCAATCAAGCAGGGTTTCTTTAAAATAATGGGTTAAAATGCTGCATTATAGAGAAAATAAAATTGGTAAATAGCCAAACAGTTTAAAATTGGGGCTAGGCTGCCAAGGGGGCAGGCATGACATTTTGTACTGGACATCTAGGATTGATGTCCAGTAAAAAGATACCATCCCTGTCCCCTGTGTCCCACTGGGCCTAACACAAGCAACATGATTATGTGTGTATGCAAGGCGCTGGGGTGCCAAGGGGGAAAGCATGGTATTTTTGCCTGGACATCTCTGATAGATGGTCAGTAAAAAAATACCATCCTTGTCCCCTGCAGTCACATGCCCCCTTCAGCTGTCGAAGCCACTCTCATGATGGAAGGGGGATGTGTGGTGAGAAGAGATCTCTTCAATCACACCTCGGTGTATAAAATCCAAAACAATACTCTTCAAAGCACGATCTCCCTCTACTGAGATTTTGTACTGTGGAATACGTGGCAGTGTCATTCCTGACTTCAAGGTTATCCGAACTGGTTCAACTTTAAGAATACCAACATTATTATCATTCACCGCCCATAAGTGTGTGGGTACCATACTCAACTCACTCAATATGGCAAAGACAACAATTCTGAAGCTGAATTTTGATGGGGAGATATTGTCAAATACGCTCCATCCAGAGAACAATAAATCACAGCATTCAGTTTCTTCAACAAATTGAATCCCAACAAGTTTTCATTGCAATTCGTCGTCAAAAGTAATGGACATGAATCAGTAAATGGACCTAGTACGATCGGTACCGGGCGAGAGACCAGACTAACCACTGGTGTACCGGAAAACCCTACAGAAACATTACTCTACCCTTACAGTGGAATATCTGGAACCCGCAGATGGTCAATGGAACACTTCTGTGCTCCGGTATCTACAATTCTTGTGGAATAGCTGAATCAGTCAAATCACCCCATACCTGAGCCAGATATATCCCCATTTGTTCTAACAGTATCTTCTGTTCTTGAATACCCCCACGGTCTGACATCACACTTAGGACAGCTGTTTCATCAACCCCTTCTATATATGTCTCAGCCCATTCATGCAATTCCCTTTTTCTCTCTGCAGTTATCATACGACGTGTCACTATTCTCGAATTAGTGTCAATCACATCCTGCACTGGAAGTGGAGTGGAAATAGCCGGCAATGAAAGCAAAAACAAATCATGCGTGCTAGGCGGTGGAGGAAATACTATCGGTGCAGTTGGTACGACTGGGATAGCAGCAGCCGCTACAATAGGAATGGGTGCAGATGCAGGAGGAGATATATAAGGAGGTGGTGCATTTGAATCAGTTCCTGAATCAGACCTCTGCTCATTCAGTAATTTATTCAACAATTCGTCTGATACATGCAAATCTTGTGATGGGCATATTTTCTGCACATTTTATAGAAAGGCCCTATCCATACTCCTAATGACTTCTACCTGTTTCTGCTGGTCATGCATTAAAGTTTTCTCTGCATTCGTCATATGTCTATGTGCATGCTTTTCTCTACTTTTAAGTCGCTTATTCTCTTCCTTCTTCCAATCGCTAATAGTGTCAAATGCAGCTGGTTTAGCTTTCTTACGAAATAACACAGTTTCCAAATATTCTATTCTGGCCACCTCAAAACTACCCAACACTGGCCACTGAAGGGATGGAGCATGTCTGGTTTGTCGGTGCCAAATATCATTAAACACAATAGAGCCTAGGCCGTAGCCAACATTCATGTCATACGCCGCCGACCCCTCGGGTGGCGCGCGTTGACCATATTCCAAGTTACTAGATTGTAAAACATTGCTAAACAGAATGACAACTTACCAGGGATACTAAAATCAGAGTCTTACCTGGCCAAAATATTTACGCGTAAATACTATTACCAATCAAATCATTAGGGCATTTCCTGTCTGAAACAGACTCACCTGATTTCCAGTCAAGTCCAACTGACAATTGTCGTGGCTGGCGATTCCTCCAAACAAAACAAGCCTCAATTCTGGGACCCTCGCCTCGATGGCCTCTAAGCGCTGCAATTGGCCTCGAGGCAGACTGCAAAGAAACACGTCTCTTTTGCAGGGGCCTCCTGTACTCACTGATCTCGATTTGACAGCCTCGTCTTCGCCCAACAACGAATGGAAATCAACAGCCAAGATGGCGGAAAAAACAAAATGGCAATGTGGCCATGGTTAATGCGGCAATTGTGGTGTGATGCAAATGTGCTTAAGCCAATATGCATACCTTATAGGACACTAAACTGAATATATTTTCACAGTTCTTTACATTTCTTTCTTTCCTTCTCGTTTCCTTCCTTTCATTTGCTTCTCCTTTTTCTCGTTCACTCTCTTTCTCTAGCTTATGTTAATTCACTCTATTTTCGTTTTGCTCTTTTTCCTTCTCTTTCTTTTGCTTGCTCTTTCTTCCATTCTTTCTTTCACATACTACCTCTTTCATGCACACACTCAATCTTTCTTTCCCTTTTTCTTTCCCTGTGTTTCTCTGGTTCTCTTTGACTCACTCTATTTTCGTTTGGCATTTCATTCTTTCCCTCTCTCATTCACTGGCAATTATTTTTTCTTTTGAGTCACTAAAAAATTAGATTGTGTTTTGTGTGTCTAAATTATCATTGCTACATCCACTTTTAAGCCTGCTGGTGGTTTTATAAGAAAGAAAAATAATGAAAGAAAGAGAGTAAAGATTGATTGAGGAACAGAAGTAGAAACTAAAACTAGCCGAAAATTAACAGGAGAAATATTAGTAACAATTTAAAAAACATGATTCTTCTCTAGTAACAGTCTGAGAATGTAGATCCATGGATCTGTCATTCTGGAGACTAATCCCTGTGTTTTCAAATTTGCCTTTGCCTGGTGTACTAAATATTCACTGGACGTTCCTCAGGTCGCCGATGGACACAACGACACATTCGTCTTCCAGGAATGTGGTGCCGGGGGCGCTTTGGTTGAGGAGCCTGGACATGCAGTCCGCTTGTGCGTTTTTCCAGCCCGCAATGTGTTGTATCTCATAGGTATATTCTTGGAGCTTCGCGGCGATCCTGGCCAGTCTGGGGGTGGCCGTCTTGGTGCCGCCCGGGCTCAGCATGTGAATTAGGGGCTTGTGATCGGTGATCAACTTGAATCTTGTCCCCCATACGTATGATCTGAAGTAGTCGACGGCCCAAGCGCATGCCAACATCTCTTTCTCTACCGTAGAGTGATTCTTCTCGGTTGAGGATAATGCCTTGGATGCAAACGCCACAATGTTCTCCGTGTCGCCCTTTTTCTGGGTCAAGGTGGCCCCTAGGCCGTATGCGCTGGCGTCAGTGGTGATGTAGGTGTCCCATTCAGGGTTGTATGGTTTAAGGCACGGCGCGTGTAGAATCCTATTCTTGATTTTGCCGAAAGCCTCATCTTGTTCTGGGCCCCAAGAGTACGCTGCCCCCTTCTTCAGAAGCTCCCTCATGGGAGACGTGGTCTCAGAGAACCTGGGGACGAATTTGGCATAGTACTCAGCTAGGCCTAAGAATGAGCGTAGTTCCTCTTTGGACATCGGCGCCGGTGCCTCAGTAATGGCCTCCATGAGGTTCCTCTTGGGGCTTACCCCATCACTCGAGATGCAGTACCCAAGATACTCTACTTTGTTCACCCCGAAGACACACTTTTCATGGCGTAGGTGAATGCCTTCCTCCTGAAGTCTGCTTAGGACTGACTTGAGTGCCTTGTTATGGGTCTCGTTGTCCTTGGCGTATACCAGAATGTCGTCTTGGAAGAATGAGACATTGGTGAGGCCTTTCAGTAGGGAGTTCATCATCCTCTGGAATGCGGATGCTGCGGACGATAACCCGAAAGGCATGCGGGTGTATTGGAAGGTGCCAAAAGGAGTGATGAACGCCGTCAGGGGGCGGGAGGACTTGTGTAGGGGAATCTGGTGATAGGCATCACGCATGTCCAGCTTCGAGAAAATGGCCGCCTCTTTCATCATGAGGACGATCTCATTGATGCTGGGGAGTGGGAAGCTATCTGTGATCACCTCCAAGTTCAGGCTTCTCAGGTCGATACAGATCCTGAGGTCGTTGCTGGACTTTTTCTTTACTAGTACTACCGGACTCAGCCACTCCGAGGATTCCACGGTTTCAATGGTTCCTTCTTCGACCATCTTCCTCAGGTGGGCGTCCAAAGCTGGTCTTGCGGTGGCAGGTACTGCCCTTACTTTGTGCTTGACTGGAGTGGCGTTGGGTTTCAGCCGAATTTTGTGGACGAAGTTTTTCACTTTTCCCGGTTTCTCGGAAAACAGGCTTGGAAAGATCTCCTTGTAGTTTTGTGCTGCTCCTGACGAGATCATGAGCACCTGTTCCGGAGTGCTGGCATCTAGTTTCATGCTGAGTTTGTGTTGGTCATCCCACCCCAGCACGGCCGGACCTTTGGGAGAAAAATACACTTTGGTGGTGGTAGACCTCCCCTTGAAATCGATACGGGCCTTGATGTAGCCCAACAGGTCGACCGTTGCCCCTCCAAACACGGTGGGTTTTTGCCTGGTTGATCTAATCTCCACTTTTTCTTGTCCCATCATCTCCTTGTACGTGTTGATGGGCAGAATGGTGAGGTCGGATCCCGAATCAGCCATGACGCGCGTTTCCATTCCGTCCACTTTAATGGTGCAGTGGGGCTTTTCTCTTCTGGCATGGGGTGCATTGACCATGACAACTATGGGTCTGTCCTGCAGTTCATCCTCATCGGTTGAGGTGCAGTCACCGTCAACACGGGACACAGTTTTCTCCCGCCACATGCATGCTGGAGCCACGTGGTCAATGCGTCCGCACTTGGAGCACTCCTTATTCCTGGCGGGACAGTCGCGGTCGTTCGCCATGTGCTTGAGGCTGGCGCATCTGTAGCATTTCGGTGCCTCCTTTTTCCTGGGACTTTTGTCTTTGGGGCCGTCGCGGGATTGCTTGTCTCTGCGACCTCTCCATTGTAGCGCCGCCATTTCGGGCACGGGCAGGTGACTTCCCGCCTCCTTGCGTCTGCTGGAGGTTTCTCCTCCGCCCTGGCAATCTGGATGGCTTTATCGAGGGTGACCTCCTTTTCTTGGATGAGCTTGTCCTGTACTTTCCTAGAGTTGGTGTGGACAACGAGTATGTCGCAGATGACCTGTTCTGCATTTTCTCCGAAGGCGCAAAGAGAAGCGAGTTCCCTCATCCTGGTGATGTAGTCATCCACGGGTTCGCTCCCTTCCTGTTTGCGAGTGTAGAATCTCAACCTGTGCAGTACAATGTTCTCCTTGTTGGTGAACCTCTTCATGATGCGACGAGTGGCTTCTTTGTAAACGTCGTCGTCTTCGGCGTCATCGTCGGCCGCAGGTATTTCTTTAAGGCCGGCAAAGATACGCTGACCTTCAACCCCTAGCGCATTCAACAGCATCGCCCTCTTCCTGATGGGGGCATATCGCGTGCCGCCCACCGCTTCCAAGTAGGTGGAAAAAAGGGGTTCCCATTGCATCCACGGAATCGCCGGTGTCCCTGGCAAGGGGAGAAACGCAGGGGGTGGTGTGGCGCCTTGCATGGTGGGTCCGTGGGACTTCAGGTATCCTCGTCGCCAGTTATGTTGTGGCCTAAATAGATGACAGGACGCTGTAGGGTTTCTAACAGTCTTTATTGACTGACAACAAGTGGAGAGGTTCTAAGGCGGCCTGGTGGCGCGGGGCGCTTACTCACTGTTCAATGCGACCAAGTCCTGTGTTTCCCCAGTTGCTTCACTGTGGATGGGTTGTGCTCACCCGTGGCACGCTGTAAACTCCTAGGGCCCCCATGAAGCCTCCAGTGGCTGTGGTGTTATGCCCTAGGAGCTGTGGTGAGAGTTCTGCAACTCACTCTCCTTCTCATGTAGTCAGGAGCAGCGCTCCTGCACGACCGCTTCAGCTGGCAGGGCGCCAACTCTGAAGCGGGAACGTTTTCTCGCGGAGCGTGGGCTCGCGAGATCCCGCGAGAACACGCTCCCGCGATCACGTGATGTCCCCACAGACTGTTATTTGGTTAAAAAAAGATATGTCGAAAGAGCCGTATCAGTAATTTTTTGAGTAAACAATATCCTTTAAACACTAAAAAGACTTTTTGACATTTCCTGGGTCTTCGAAGAAGTACAAGTCATTAATATCATTTGAAGACAGTGAAACTGTAAGAAATTTGACTGACATTGATTCAGTAAATAGAGTTGTGCAGACGACGTGACACTTTGTTGGTTCAGAATGCATGCCTGGAGCCGCCTGGGCATGAATGGGACCGTGGGGAGCTGACAGCATGCCCGGGGCCCAGACTAAGCGAGCCAAGCAGTGAAGATCCCAGGAAACGTCGGCAGTAGACCTAGGGAGATGAGCAGGGCCGCTCATACTGAGCCATGTGTGTGGGGTGGCCTCGTCCAATCAGTGCAGCCGCACCATGTACGATAGGCATGGCGCAGTACGTGAAGCAGATCCCAGCCACTTAGAAATTCTGCCTCGCCCTTTTCCCCTCACCCTTTAAGAAAAGCCCAGGTTCGACGCATCCTTGTGGCGCAGGTAACGATTGGTGGAACTCCGGCATGCTGGCCAGAGTTCGGAGAAGTGTGCAACCTGCACCCTTCCACCACCTCCAGTACAAAGAAGATTCGGGGTGGGCCCCTGGGTCAACTATGCACTAGAGCATGGCGGTGAATGACGGCAGCATCCCCTTGACAATGAGGACGCCGCCAGTGGAAACAACATGCCGCCAGCCATGGTGGTGACACCGCAGCACCCCCCAAGGAGGGCTACATCATGGGTGCGACGGTGATGCTTCTGTACCTGCGGACATTGAGACAGTCAGAATGTGCATATTGCGCGGTGGGGATTGGATGGCCCCACGTGGTGGACAGGGTCACCCACAACATAAAACAGGCATCAGTGACACACAATATTATGCACCATATGGTGTAAAGGGCACCACCAATAAAAAGAGCATGACTGGAGTGGGTCAAGGACAGCACAACATGAAAGAGTTACTGAAAAGGGGTAGCTGACTAAATCAGCCACCCCCTTTTAATATAATATATACATGTGTTTGTCATTATTTGTAAAGCATTTAAATGTATATTTATGTCTGTGTGTATTTAACAGTTTGTGTGCATGTTTATGATTACTATTATTCTTAGTTATAGTTATTAAGTTGATTGGGCATGTAATTCAGTTGGGGAGTTCGGTGGGAGTTTAGATACATGAGGGGGAATCGATAGTGTTGTTGTGCACCCTGGTGTGATAGGGAAGGGAGAAGGGGTGGCCTGCCCAAGAACCACCCGCTGGGGGATCTCCTGGCCTTTCCCCACAGTGGGTGGGGACAGGAAGGAAGGTGGAGTATGTTCTGTTAGTTTCACCCCAGGTGTCTACCTTTGACCCTGCTAATGGAGGGTGGGCTGGCGGGCAGCTCCCTCCGATGGAAATCACACCAGGGGAGCAGAGAAGGGGTTTTAGAGTGTGAAATGCTTACAGAGGTATTATGGATTTTTGTTCAAATAAAAAGGGATACCCATTGGAATCCCTAAACATGTCTCCTTGGTGTCTGTGTCGCATGGTATTGAAAAAGGTAAGAACTCGGGGCCCATGTCCTGTTTCAACATCAATTTTATTTGCAGGTTTCATAGTGCCCCTTCCTGCCCAGCTTGTCTGGGGTTTTGGGTGGTTGGCTTCAGTGTGGATCTGCCCCTGGCCTAGCGTGAGGATAGGCACACGCCCTTGCCAGGCTGGGACCAGAATAGCGGGGTCTACATTATAGTATTTGTTCGCTCTAATCTGACTGCACTACAGTCCAACTTCACACTGGTTTGACATTACAATGGTCTTTGTTCTGCGTGCTCTGACTGCACTGGGTTATTTTGTGTCGCTGCTCCAACTGCTAACAGGTCTACATTCTCTCTACTCTGACTATATTGTGCCCAGATTATGTAATGGCCGTTTCTCTTTCTCCTCTGGTTGTATTAGAGTCTCGCTTGTCTTTTCTCTGGCTGCATATGGGTCGCTGTTCTCTCTGCTCTGACTGGATGTGGTCTCTATTTGCAGGTCGCTCTGGAGTCGGTGCTTGTTGTGGATGATGGACAGACTGCGGTTGGGCAAGGCCTGAGGGTGGCCCCCTGGGAGAGGGGGAGGAATGTTGCTGGATTAATAAGGAGCTTCGTGGAGGACTTTTTAAAGAGCGAGTTTCCAGCTGTCAAGATTTTTAGAGTAACGAGAATAGAGAACCCTCCACCAGGCTTGCTCTCAAAGTACAGGTTGCTACATTCCAAGGAGAGAGGGCAAGGAGTGATGGGAGGTTTGGGGGGCTAACTGAAGAGATATTGATCAGGGCTTGTTTGTTTCAATTTCTAAAATGCCTTTCCTAAAGGTGCAGTACAGTAATTAATGACATGGTACAAAATTGCATTACAAAAATAAGGACAAATACGAATTCAGAAGAAAACCAAGGAAAAAGTAAGAGAAGAAAAAACAATCATTTATCATGAATAAATAAATCCTAATCATATGGAGAAATGCAATTTCTCCCAGAAGCCAAATATTCATGGGGCAAGGAACAATCAAAGTCAGTATGAAGAGGGCTGAGAAATACAGGCCAGCAATAATGAATGAAGAGGGCTAAGAAAGGCAGGCCAGCAATCATGAATGAGGAGGGCTAAGAAAGGCAGGCCAGCAATAATTAATGAAGAGGGCTAAGAAAAGCAGACCAGCAATCATTAATGAAGAGGGCTAAGAAAAGCAGACCAGCAATCATTAATGAAGAGGGCTAAGAAAAGCAGACCAGCAATCATGAAAGAAGATTGCTGGGAGAGGCAGGACAGCAATGATGAATGAAGGGGGCTGAGAAAGGCAGATCAGCAATCATGAATGAAGAGTGCTGAGAAAGGCAGGACAGCAATGATGAATGCAGAGGGTTGAGAAAGGCAGGCCAGCAATGATGAATGAAGATTGCTGAGAGAGGCAGGACAGCAATGATGAATGAAGAGGCTGAGAAAGGCAGACCAGCAATGATGAATGAAGAGGGCTGAGAAAGGCAGACCAGCAATGATGAATGAAGAGGGCTAAGAAAGGCAGGACAGCAATGATGAATGAAGATTGCTGAGAGAGGCAGGACAGCAATGATGAATGAAGAGGGCTGAGAAAGGCAGACCAGCAATGATGAATGAATGCCTCATCTGCAGGCTCTCTCTCTCCCCTAGCCATTCACTTACTGTGGCTACTATCTATCGGCCACCTGGTCAGATTTCATCCTTCCTCTCTGAGTGGGCGGACCTCTCCTCCTCACTACTGGCCTCAACTACTCAACTCCTCCTTCTTGGAGACTTCAACATCCACCTGGATGCCTCCTGTCCTCCCTCTGGACTCTTTTGCGACCTCTGCGACTCTCTCTCACTCACTATTCTCCCCTCTGGCCCGACTCATTCTGCAGGGCACACTCTTGATGTTCTGATCTCCTCAGACCTTCCCCTCTCTGTCCCTCTCACCACTCCTCTCTCCTGGAGTGATCACTTTCTCCTCTCCTTCCACCTCACCCTCCCTACCCTTCAGGCCAAGCCACTTCCATCACTGCCACCCACCTTCTCGGTCATCCGACCCATGAAGCGCGTGTCAGCTGAGGCTTTCGCCGCCACCTTCACACTCCCCCTCCCCCTTTCGCTGACTCTCATCCTGACACAGCCCTCTCCACGCTCCACTCTGCTATATCTGATACTCTTGATATCCTTGCCCCTGTCATGAGAATCCACCTGAAGCCCAAAGCCAAGTGCAACTCCTGGTACGACTCAGACCTCGTCACCCTAAAACGCAAGTGTAGGGTGGCCGAGAGGAAATGGCGTGCTTCATGTACATCCTCTGAAAAACTGGCCTACCACCAGCTACAAAGGCAATACCGGTTCTCTGTCCTAACAAAGAAGAGAACGCATATCCAAGCCTGCGTCTCTGCAGCATCTAACAACTCGTCTGAACTCTTTACAAACTGCAAGGAACTGGCCATACCAGCCGCAGTCTTTACCTCTCCTGTCCCCTCCCAGGCCCACTGTACGGCACTGGTGTCTCACTTCATCTCTAAAACTCAGGACATCCTGTCTTCTCTCTCCTCCTATCCCCTCCCACCCCCCCACTCCCTGCTCTTCCTCTAGCCATTCTGCAGCCACCTCTCCTCCCTCCTTCTCTGCCTTTCCCCCGTTCTCCGCAGACGAGGTTTCTAGACAAGTCCGATCTATGAAAGTCTCGTCGAAACAGGTTCACCCCTGTTCCTCCAAAACTATCAAGGATCACATCGACTCCCTGGCTCCTGCCCTGGCTGATTTCTGCAATCACTCCTTCGCCACTGGAGTCTTCCCACCCCCCCTGAAGCACTCCCTTGTTCACCCTCTTCTTAAGAAACCCATTGCCGACCCCTCCTGCCCGGCCAACTATCGGCCAATTTCCATCACTCCCTTCCTGGGCAAGCTCTTGGAGAAACTGGCCATCTTCCAGCTTAATCTCCACACTGAATCTGTTGGTTGTCTCCATAACCATCAGTCTGGCTTCAGCGCTGCCAGAAGCACAGAAACCGCTCTCCTGAACATCCGTGAAGACCTGCTCTCCAATCTTGACTCTAACACCCCTTGCGTCCTCATCCTGCTTGATCTCTCTTCTGCCTTTTACACTGTCAACCATGCCATCCTCCTCAACCGTCTCCGTGATAACTTGGGTATCACCGGTCAGGCTCTGGCGTGGCTGACTTCTTTCCACTGCAACCGACCCTCTCAGGTCCAACTTGGGTCCTTCTTCTCCGCTATCCTTTTCTCTATCTGTGGTGTCCCACAAGGGTCTAACCTCTCTCCCTGGCTGTTCAACCAATACCTGGCACTCCTGGCCCACCGCATCGCAGCTCTCTGCCCCAACTTTCAGTGTTATGCCACCCGGATGACACCCAGCTCATCTTCAGGTTACCCTCAGCTTCCTCCTCTACTTCCCTCATCTCTGACTGTCTGTCTACTATCCAGGAGTGGCGTGCCGCCAATGACCTCTGCCTTAATGCCAATAAGACTGAGATTCTCCTCATTGGCACATCAGCTCCCTCCTTTCCTGTAGCTCTCTGGCAGACCTCTCTTGGCCCTCTTCCTGCTCCCACCTGTGAGGATAAAAACCTCAGCGTCATCTTCGACTCTACACTCTGCTTCTCTCCTCACATCTCCGATGTCTCTAAGAAGCCACACTATCAACTGCTTGTCCTCAGAGGTATTCTTCCTTTCCTCTCCTTCCCCCAGAAGCTCACTGTCTCCAGAGCTCTGGTTCTCTCTAGGCTGGACTATTTCAACAGCCTCTTTCTAAATCTGCCTGCTTCTACTCTCCGCCCTCTGCAACTTATCCAGAACAGGACTCTGAGACTTGTCCTTGGCCTCAAGCCCAGGGATCGTATCTCTCCAGGACTGAAATCTCTGCACTGACTCCCTGTGGCTGCGAGGATTAAGTTCAAAACCCTCTGCATCATCCACAAGGCCTTCTGGGGCCTCAATACCTTCAACTCTCTCTTCCTAAATACCTTCATTCTCGAGGTCTTCGCTCACCTGCCTCAAACTCCCTCAGGGTCAGTCGCTTCTCCAAGCAACGCGTTGGTGGTAGATCTCTTTCTTCGGCTGAGGCCTCCCTCTGGAACAGCCTCCCTGCCTCCCTGAAACTTGAGGAGAATCATCTTTGGTTCCGGAAGCACCTCAGAACCTTTCTCTTTGCTTCTGCTTTTTCTCCTCCTCTCCCTTGCTGACTTCCTGGCTGACACTGACTTTGCACTGGTTGCCTGGCCGCCCTCTGATTTCGGGCCGAGGTCCCCTCCCCCGCCAGTCGCACTCCTGCGCTGCCCTTCTGGAAACCCTGCACTTGGGGACTGTTTTCTGTATCCCTACAGTCCCACTGCCAGAACTTAACACCTGATGTCTGCACTTACCCTTGCACTTGCCACCTGCTGGCCATACTTCACCTATTGTTATTTATTTCTAATCCCATGTACTGCACTGTCCTCTCCCTCTCCCCCCCCCGCACTTCTCCTCCCTCCCCTTCCCATGCACTTGCGCAATCTGAATGACACCTGGCCTAGTAAGATCGTTGTCTGTCTTCCCTCTGTTCCCCCCTTGCCTCATCGTTCCTTGAAACACCTGTGTAGGCACGTTATAAATGCCATATCATATCATATAACCTGGGAGGGAGGAATGCTGAATAAAGTTCCTAGATTAGCAGATGTCAAAAACAAAAAGAAATTCTGAAAACAAAACTACCAATAAGCCCTCAAGTCTTAACAGCCCAGATATTCCAGAGTCATAGAGACTGCCTTGATCCTTGTAGCCTTGTAATGGAGGTTCACTTTACAAGTCTATGGAATATTGATAATCTCTGCTTCCCTTTACTCTTCTGGGTCCTTATTCGCGGCACAGTGAGCTGGCTTGGGAGTTCTTGAGTGCCTTTACCTTTGCATGGGTAGTCCTACGGAGTTTCCCTACTCTGGACCTGTGCACGCAACTCTATTCACTAAGTTCATTGCTTAGTTGGCTACACCCTCTGGTTGTGAGTTGTGAGTTGTGGATGCGATGGTACTTCCAACTTCTTTCTGGCACCCAGAGATGTGCACTCTTAAGGAAGGCGTGAATGACCAAAGACGCTTAGTTCAGAGTTGATGAAAGGCCACTCTGTTTCAATTCAGTCTCACTTTTCCGAGATAAAATATCTGAACCCTTTGCCTTCCAATATTCTTTTCATTGTCCTATTGTATCTGTTGCCCTAGCTCCTCTCTGTTCCCCTACTTATTTCCTCCCACATTTGCCCACACCAATCTTACAGTCGCCAGTCTCAATGCCACTTTAACATTTGGTGCCCACTTCTGCGTTTCCTGATCCATCTTACTTCCTGTCTTGTCTGCCTCCTTCTGCACCAGGTACGGCTGCTTCTTTCCCCTTGTCCCAAACACCAACAGCAGGACCTTAATCAACATTTCAACATTTAAGTACAAACTTCCTTTCCTGTGCTCTAATAAAACCTGCATTTGACGATAACAGCCATTAAACACGCTTGCAAAATATTTTCAGCGATCTAACCTGCCTGGAAGAAAACAACCATCTCCTTAACCGAAAACGCAAATGTGTAAGCCAATGGGTGGAAGTTGGCCCATAGCGCTCATCATGGCCTCTCTCAAAGCTACAGTATCAGAGAGAGACGGCCCCTTGGGCCCCATCATTGCAGTCCAATGCAGCATCGGTCTACACTCTGGATGGGTCCTCAGCTATCTGTTTCTCCCTCTCAGACCCTCTCCCATGAGCTCCTTTTGTCTTGGGGTCACTGAAGTCTCTCTCACAATGACTACTGCATATCTCTCTCTCCGTGGGACCTACCTGGCAATGGAGGTACTAAGTGTTCCAACTTTACATCCTCTCTCTGTAATGCTCTTTACCAGGTTTACCCTTAACCTCCACTACTATTAACAGGTCGTAATGCCACAATGCTCACTCCCTATCCCCTGACCTTTCCACTCCACTTCCATTAACCACCCTACTCCTGCTACATTGCTCCTTTCTTCATCATTGCTGCACTTGGACCTTTGAGACCGAAGCATCGCTTGTACACCACTTGTACACTTGTATCTTGCCACGATTACCTCTTGGAGCTCTGCTTCGCCTTTGGATGTTCTCAAACCACCCCCTCTCCTCAAGATCTCACATTTGCACCTATACACAATCCAATAACGGCCGTTGGCACCCCGCGTGGCGCTGCTCTCGCCTCTCTCAGCATTTTTCTTCCAGCTGCCCTCAAGACAGAGATGGCTGCGGTAGATTGGTCTTTGGACGAAGCTCAGGATTTGTGGTCATCACGATCCTGACCCCGGCCAATCAACTGGTTTTAAGAGCCTGCACATGATTTCTGCCTTCCCAATGGCCTCACGGGCAGGAAGTGGAAACCCCTTGACCGGCAGGGAGCCAACCTTACAGCAGTGCGAGCCTTGATCACAGTGGTTTCTCAGGTGCCAATGATCTCAATGCCACCCATCAATCCCTGAACATTTTTCCAGAGTCAGATTATGATGTAGGGCTCAACCTTTAAATCATAGACTTATCAGCTTTTGGTGGGAACATCCTCCAACCTCCTGGTGTAGCTTGCTTGGTCTAGACCCCTGTGTTGGGTCTTTTTTTAGACATTGTGTTCAGAGCGAGAATGGAATGATATTTACTCCAGGATCTCAACAGGAGAAGGTTAGAGTGTATGGGCTGGTAGCATGAGGCTAGCGATGGGATTATGATGAGAATACGCTGGTAAAATGGGGGACCTATCAATTTCGAAATAAATCTTCCATGTCATTAGTACTGGTCCTATTCATCTGGTCTGAGTTACTGCACTGCTGCATTTTCAGCAGGTGTTTTATAATTTCAGTCTGAGAATATCAGCACTTAATCGTAATTCTGCTTTACTTTTAATTTGAACATAGCAGAGCTTCGTGAAAGGGTTGCTATACTTGGACGACACCAGCATTTCCAAAAAGGGCTGCTATTCTGCATTGTTCATTTTATTGGGCCAGCCCTACTTAGCAGGCATGTTTTTCTTTTAGTCAGGCTGTACCCGCACTTCACAAAAGGGCTCCCCTACTCATATTGAACACACTTCTCAAAGGGGATGCAATACTTTTAATCTCATGGCACCAAACCTTTTTAGCACGGCAGCCATACTTTTAATGTAACAATAGCAGTCTTTTTCAGGTAGGGTGACCAGATAAAGAAAAAAAAAACGGGACAGGCCATAGACATAGAAGCAGGACTAAAGTAAACACAAATTAAACTGTAGTCCTACTTCTATGTCGTTGGCCTGTTGCGGGGGGAGGGCGTGGGGGGGGAGTGGTGCTCACAGGCACACTCCTCTCATTGGAGGAGAGCAGTCAGAGAGGGGAAGGGGGAGGAAATATGGGCGTGAAAAGCATTCATGCCCAGGAAGAGTCGCGCCGGGCCCAATTTCAGGATTTCAAAATTGGGTCCCGGCAAAAACGGGGATCATAGCCACCCATCCATCCAATCCCGGGGCTGGGTTTATAAAATTAAAAAACTCCAGAGACTCTCCCGGGAAAAGCAGGTCGTCTGGTCACCCTATTTTAAGGAGGCATGCTATACTTCTGCCACAACAAGCACTTCTCTTTATTATTGGCACATACATTTCTCAAAAAAGCTGCAATACTTTTAACGTGATGTTGCCAGCACTTCTCATCAGACCTTGTATTCTTTTATTGTGGCAGTGCCAGGACTTCTGAGCAGGAATGTTCTTCTTTTAATGTGACAATGCAAGCACTTCACAGCAGGCCTGTCATACTTGGAATCTACCAGTACTAGCACTTCTCAGCAGTTCTGCTTTACTTTAATTGTGACAGCATTGTTGGGGGTCGGTCGGGGCCCCCATGCGGTCCCGTAAGGCCCCGCACTGCACAGACACTCACACACACGTCTTGTCAGTTCGGGCTTCCCGGTCTCTCTGATGCGGCCGGGAACGCCCCGTTTATTTATGCAGCACACGGTGGCGTGCAACGTCACGCCGCCGCATGCGTGTTACATCACGGGGCAGCGCCACACTTCTCCTTTTTCCGGGAGAACACGAAACACTTTGAACATACACTGCAAGCCACACAAACACATAAACTGTTTCACTTAACAACACAACTTGCCCAAACCCCTTTATTGTCAACCACCCGGATCCCCTTACTCAGGTTGGTTAACCAACAGTCCCAAAATATAATCGCTGAGGTAAGCGGGTTTCCCTCGCCCAGCCCTCTGGGGGTACCTCCCGCTCACCTCCAGCACGTGAAGTCTTTCAGCAGGCATCTCCCGGGCAGGGGACGCAGGGGTGCTGGAGGGACCTCATCCGTCCTCCGGTATATCCCATACGTCCGGTTCCAGCTGCGGTTCAGTTCGTGAGTCACCCAGTTTCTTGAAGAAGCTGACATTCCGGGTGACAGCGGACCTTCCGTCGGATGCCGTTACCATGGATCCCTTTACGGCCACCACATCCAACGTCTCAGGCTTGTAGGGGAGTGACAGCTTTCCGTGGGGGTGTCGATTACGGATGAGGACTTCGTCCCCCGGTTCCAGCCGCTGGGGGCGGAGCCCTCTTCGCAGGTTTTCCTGCTCAATCCTCACTCGCCGGTCTGCCTAGACCTGTTGACTGTCAATCACCCCGGGTTCCTTCTCTCCGACCTCAGGCAGTAGTCCCCGGGGCATCGCTTGAACAGGGCCTCTGCCGGAACGACCCCCGTGGATGCATGAGGGGTGTTGCGGTACACCCTTAGAAACTGATACAGGGCTCGCTGTAGTGACTGTCCTTGTCCCTGGGCGATCCTGAAAATCTTGTTGAGTGTCCGCATCAGTCTCTCAGCATCTCCGTTTGCCCTGGGCCACAATGGGGATACCTTTCTGTGCTGGACCCCGCAGCTCTCCATGAGTTCCGCAAAACGCTCACTCTGGAATGGCGATCCGTTGTCTGAGCACAAGGTGTGGGGAAAACCATGAGCTGCGAACACCTTCTCCACAGCCACGACCACATGCTCGAAGGCCACTGATTCGACAAACTCCACCTCCGGATATCGTGAATATTCGTCCACGATTGCCAGAAAGTGGGTGCCCACAGATGTCGACCCAAAGTCCGCATGGACGACCTCCCATGGCTGCGTGCCCCGGGGCATCGATTCAATTGCGGGCTCTCGCTGTAAGGGAGACGCCACCTGGCACCATATGCAGGCCACCACAAAGTCATCGACCTTCCTCTCCAGTTCAGGAAACCAAACCTTCAGACGCAGCCTGGCCTTAGTCTTGGCGGCGCCCTGGTACCATGGTGAGCCAGAGCGATCACGTCTTGTACCTTGGACTGGGGGACCACGATCCAGTCACCTCGCAGCAGCAGGCCAGACGCTGAGAATCAGAGTTCTTCCTTAACCTTCCACAGCTGCTCGAGTGCTGTCTTGGCCTCCTGGGTCCGCCCCGCCAGGGATTCTAGGACAGACTTCCAGGAGCCGTGCTGCATGGAGTGCTGGAGGATCTTGAAGCACTCGTCCCCGGCAGCTGCCGCTTCCAGCTCTAAGAGAGGCATGGCGTTCGGCGTGGCTGCCTCCACCACCATCCGGACGTGATCGTCGGCTTCCTCCTCACAGGTGTCGTACTCCTCTCCCCCACGCACTCCCGGATGTCGTGAGAGATAGTCCGCTGCGTTGTTGGCCCCTGGCCGGTACACCAGTGTCACTCCTTACTCGAGAAGGGCGAGCATCCACCTCTCGATTCTGGCCGGTGGCTTGGAGGATGACCCTGCCAGAATGGGCAGCAGGGGCTTGTGGTCCGTCACCACCGTCACTGGACGCCCCAAGACGTAGAGCCGAAAGTGTCTGCAGCCCCAGAGGACCGCCAGAGCCTCACACTCAATCTGCAAGTATCTTTGTTCCATTTCAGAGAGTGCTTTGCTGGCATAGGCCACTGGCCGGATGCTCCCGTCCCGGTCCACCTGAGTTGAGACGGCCCCTAGACCAAATGGACTGGCGTCCACAACGATCTCTGATGTTAGCGCCGGATCGAAAAATGCCATGGTGTCCTCCGCTGCCAGGGCGCTTTTGATGTCTTCAAAGGCCGCCTGCTCAAGCGGGCCCCAGTGCCAGGCTGACTCCTTTTTCGTCATAGCCCTGAGCGGTTCCGGCCTTGAGGCAAGGTTCTGGATGAAGTGCCCACAGTATGTCACCATGCCAAGGAAACTCCTAATGTCAGACGCCGACTCTGGAGGCTGCGCCTTCTTAATGTCCTGGACTTTCCTCGGGTTTGGTGACGCACCCCCTTCTTTAAAAACAAATCCGAAGAATTTGATGGAAGGGCGCAGGAACTCACAGTTGTCCCTGTGGAGGGTGAGACCTAGCGATTGCAGTCTCTCAAAGGTCTTCCCCAGCTTTCTCAGATGGTCCACCTCGGTCTTTGCGAACACCAGAATATCATTGCTGATGTTTAAGACACCCTCCAGATCTGCGAGGGCACCTCGAATGATGTTTTGAAAAACCTCTGCAGCCGATGATACTCCGAAGCTGAGTCTCTTGTATCAGTAGAGCCCCCGGTGAGTGGTGAAGGTGGTGATATACCGGGACTCCGGATGGAGAACGACCTGGTGATTTCCCGCTCGGAGATCTAATTTGGAAAAGAACCAAGCCCCTTGCACTTCCGCAATAATGTCATCGATGGTGGGGGTGAGATGCCGCTCCCTCTTAATGGCCTTGTTGGGGAGCCTCATATCTACACAGATGCGGACAGAGTCAGGTTGCTTGGGCTTCCTAGCCACAACAATCGGGGATACCCAAGGTGTGGGGCCCTCCACCTTTTCAATAATGTCCAAATTCACCAGGTTGTCCAGCTCCTTATCTACCTGCTCCCTGAGATGGAACGGTACCCTCTGGTGTTTCAGGGCAATGGGCTGCACAGACTCATCGATGTGTAACCGCACCGGGTCACCAGTCATCCTTCCAATGCCCTTGAAGAGGGCGGCATATTTATCGAGCAAGTCATTGATGTCTTCGAGATACACCGAGTACGCAAAGCTGACAATTCTGAGGGCCTCCGCAGCCACACAGTTTAGCAGAGTGTTGTTGCTCACGGGCATCACGTAGAACCGGGCTTTGATCTGCGAGCCCTCATGCTCCACCTTCGCTACGAAGGCACCATCCAGTGGTATCGGTTCCAGTCCTCCAAACGCAAATATGCGGGCCCTCGGTGTGAGCAGCTTCGGGGGGGACTCAAGGGTATCGTAGTGCCCCCTGGCCAGCACATTGACCGAGGCTCCCGTGTCCACCAGCACCGGGACCGGCGAATGATTGATCTCAACCGCACACCTCGGCTGCCTTCTTTTCTTTCCTTTTAGGACCTCCACACTGGACACAAAGAAAATGTTCTCTTCATCCTCCTCTGCCTCCTCCTCCTGGGCATCCTCCCCGCCCTGGTCCACCTGGGCCACATTTGGTGGGCGGTTCTGGCGCGGGACCCAAACTCGAGCCTGTCCTCTCGGTACCAACACGGGCAGGGCAACCCTGCATACTCTCGAAAAATGGTCAGGCAAGCCACACCTACCACATGCCTTTCCAGGTGCCGGACACTTCGTCGGGTGAGGGAGGTCGTATCCGCACTTCTGGCATGATTCCCCCGCTCTCCCTGCTCTGTCCCGGGGACCCACTCCAGGTCTTCTCACTCCTCTACCACCACGCCATATAGCACACACCTCCTCAGACTTTACTGAGTGGGATCCCGCCTCATTCTTAGTTGCTCGAGCTTCTGCCACCTCATGGCGGCAGCCCAGTTCCAGGATGCGGGGCAGAGTGATACCCGGCTCTCTCAGGACCTGCCTCCTGAGTTTGCCTGAGGAGCATGCCTGAATTAGCATTGTGCGAATGATGTCCTCCGTGTCTCCCCACGCACAGCACTGGGAGAGGCGACGCAGGCGTCCATAAAAAGTGTCCAATGTTTCATCGTCATTTTGCTTGGCCGACAGCATGACAAACCTCTCATAGTCCACGTTGGCAAGGGGCAAGAAGTGGGCCAGGAGTGCCGCCTTGGCTGCGTCATAGCTGCCATCCCCCGCAGGAAGCGACTCAAAAATTTCCTGGATCGACGGCCCAGCGGAGTACAGCATCGTAGCCACCCTGCTGTCATCATCCGTCACCTGGGCGGCCCGGAAGTACATGTCGAGACGACCAACCCACCTCCTCCACCTAGGCCCCATGCTGGACGGCGGGCCTGATGCATCAAATTCTGGGATGGGCTGCAGGGCTGCATGGGCTCGCGCTTGGGCCATGATATGAGGTCCTGGCTGGGCAACTGGCTGCACGACCGGTGGCCCCTGAGGTGCAGGAGCTTGACCGCCTACTTGGGGTTGAGGGGGTAGCTGTGGAGCGGCCACTGGCTGTAGAGCTGGAATCACTGGAGCCTGAGGAGCTTGTTGTTGACCTCCCGCTTGGCCGCCGTCCTGGGGAAGTGGTGCGGCTGCAAGGTGCCCACCGTCTTGCCCACCAGCACCACTCATGGGCCTGAGCGCACAGGCACCCCCACACTAGGATCAGGGGGCCGCAACTCAGTCACCCACCACCACCATACACCTGGATACCCCTTCCACAGGCACAGCGACAGTCCAACCTGGGGAGGGTATGGTGCAATCTTGCCTTCGGCTTTGATGAATTAGAAAAGATGACTGCCTACTTGAGGATCCGCCACTGTAGTACTCCGCCCTGATGATGAAGAGGACGAAGAAGAGGCCACAGCAGCCTGATGATGAAGAGGATGAAGAAGCACAGTGCCCCTCCACTGCAGCAACACCAGTGGTGTAAAAGTTCCAAAAATTGGCTGAAGAACAGAAGAAGAAAAAGAAAAACTGGGTTAGGCAGGTCCTGCCATTTTAGCCCTTCTCCTTGCTCTCACTCGACGAAGGAGGCCCAAATGTGAAGTCAAAATCAAAAATTGGGCATGTATATGCAGGTTAGACTGCCTGCAAGCAGTTTGTCCAAAAATGAGACCTGGATCACCTTCCCCATCCAAACCGGAGCTTGGAGAAGTTCCACGGTCGTGTTCACAAAATGGCCGCCAGCCACGTGTGCGATCCGCAGCCACGGCGTGAAATGAAATGTCGTCCGTTCCTTTTCCATGTAGAAAAATTGTGACATTGATCACCGCCGGGCCCGGGCATCCTCATCCACTCGTCGCCACTGTTGGGGGTCGGTCGGGGCCCCATGCGGTCCCATAAGCCCCCGCACTGCACAGACACTCACACAGACGTCTTGTCAGTTCTGGCTTCCCGGTCGCTCTGATGCAGTCGGGAACGCCCCGTTTATTTATGCAGCACGTGGTGGCATGCAACGTCATGCCGCCGCGTGCGTGTTAAATCACGGGGCAGCGCCACAAGCATCAACACTTATCAGCAAGGCTGCTATACTTTTGGTAGAGAGCTAAGAACATTTCGCAGACGGGTTGTACTGTAGAAGCACGTCTCTGAAAAGCTCTGTTAACCTCCATCGATAATTCCCAGTAAAAAATGATCGCACCAGCAATTCTCAGCAGGCAGCAGATGAATTGCCCCCCTGTTTGGCCGAATGAAACAAACGAGTAGTACTCCTCTTAAAAGTACCGAAACGACCCCTTCGCTTTGGTGTGCTGGGAAGCCCTCATTTCGCATTCACTTTTTTATTTTTAAATGTTTTATTAGTATTATTCAATATGACATATAGTCAACTTTAACTACAGTTCAACATCTCATTAATATAATAAATGAAAGTAGACATTATTTCAGAATATTTACAGTTTCAGAAGTTAGTAATAATTTAATAAATCCAAAGTTGCACCTTTTTTCTTGAAATTCTACGACCAAAGAGTCAACTCGTATCCGCCATCCAGTTGCTCTTTCCCCGGCTGCTCTTCTGTGCACTGGTGTCTCATGTTGTGCAGAGAAACCCAAGTGGGTCTGGGCACGAGATGACAACTAGCGGGGAACTACTTTCACACCCGACTCATATCCTGCAAATCGCAGACAGCCTCATTAAGATGGCGGCCATATTTCCTCCAATAATATCGCTCCTCATGCGGAAATGGTAAGTTAGCAGACTCAGAAGTTAGTCATCACTTTGGTGTCCATTGGGAAAAGCGGTATGACCGCGTGTGATGACGCTGCATGGGTATTACATTTGTTAATGCATTCGTGTGCAGGCAATTAGCTCCACACCAAAGCAGGAAGAGCAGTAAAACATGTAGTATTCAGAAATGCATTCATTCATGAATTTTTGTCATTTGTTATAGCACCTTTCATCATAATACTACATATTTCACTGTTGCCACAGTGCTCAGGAGGCCGTAGTGGTGCCATATTTGAATGATAGAATAGCGCAGATCCCAAATCCTCAAGCGTAGCAGAGCAAAAAGAGTTGTGAATGCATGTGAAGTAGAAAGGAGGCTCTTGGCTGGAATATGATGATTATAATAAAGCCTTTCCTAGCAAGAGTCAGCCTTGAAGGTTGGCTGCAATGAGTGGATATTGTGGTCTCTTCTTCTAATGAACACTGCAACCTTTTCTCTGCTTTCTCTCTACCAGGCTGCCCTAGTACTGACTGTGACGCCTGGAGAAGTTCCGGAGATAGTCCACTCTCTCAACTCCAGGCTGGATAAGGAGGGTCTTTGTTTCCAGCCGCCGGTGAATCTGGGGGCTGACGATGTGAGCAGAATTTACCAGAATGAGTCAGTGATAGAAAAACTCCTGCCGGCCACAATGCTGATCCAAAGCTGGCTGCCAGTTCACCCGAAGCGATCGAACCTGGACTATCTACTTACCCAAGGAATCACCTGGTTGGCCGACAAGGTAGAGGATCCCAACTTCCTTAGCCTGGGGTCGCCCCCATTCCGGGTGCCCCTGGAGGAAAACTCATTCCAACTGGACATTGATCTCTTTGGCACGGACCCAAGGAGTGCAAAGATGCATTTCCTAGCCCAGTTGCTGGCAGCGACAGAGGCCATGAAGGAGGGAGTTGTGTTCTGCAGCCTGTACATGGAGCTAGCCCTGTTCCCTGTGCTGGACGTCTTCACCGAGGGTATCAAGAGATATAATTTATGGAAGGAGCAGCTGGTGATGGAGAAGGAACTCTGAAGCAGTGGAGTAACTTTGCTGAAAATGTTGGGGGGACGGGGTGGGGTGTAGGGAGGGCGGATGGTGCGTTTTAGGGATCATTTCGGACAAATTGTTACAAAAAATCTGGTTGAATGGTAGATTTGATTGAATTAGGTCACCACCATTAGTTTGAAGCTGAAGATACCGAACATGAAGAGCTGGGGTTGCGGGGGTGTTTCCGTTATTTGTGGCTTCGGCAGTGTCCCCCGCTTCCTCAGCATTGGTGGCAGGGGACCCAAAAAAAAGAAGAAAAAGGCACCCTGCAGCATCAGATCCGACCCACGTTAGATGGATGGATCTGACGCTGCAGGGTGCAGGAGAGCCGGCGGATAGAGAAAAGGTAATTAGGGGGGGTTTTGGGTGTTCTGGCAGTTTGGGGGGACATGGGTTTGGTTTTTTGTACTGAGGTAAAAACATATTCGCAGCAAAAATTACTACGGTTAATTCTGCCATGATTTTGTATTTCGGTCAAACAACCTAAATCCCTGAAGGATAACACTAGACTACTACACCACAAGAGTCCATTGCTGGCGCTCTGTTATAACTTTCATAAAACTGGTGGCGTATCTTTAAAATTCAATTGGGCCCCCACACATCTTCAGCCAGCCTGCCATGCACCCAGTGACACAACATAACATTCACATATTTAATTCCATTAGAACATACAAACAATGCATTATTTATCATTCATTCAGACACAAAGGTCAACACACACATTTTTCCACAATCTCTCACTCACACACAAATGCACCCAGCACCTCCATTGACATACACTTTGTGCACACAACATTTATATGTACATATACAATAACACACAGAAACAGCGGTGCAACGTCCATTGAGCAGACCAGACTTTATCACTCCCTGATCCCTGAAATGTTGTGCCAAATTGACTTGACCTAGCTGAACTATAAAGCCATGGCCGAAAGGAACAGATTCACTGGAATGGCAGCAATTTCCTTGATTTTTTTCTTTCATTCAAAGGCAGAAGCCATCAGTTAATGCAGTGCAGTGGGTGACCAAGTATACTTGGTATCAATTTTTAAATGCCATATATCTCCAAACTTGGGTTCTGCACAGCACCTTATATGTGTATGTGCTGATGTATTCTTTCTACAAGATTCTGACTGATCAAGGTATGTTTTCCTGTGTTCAATTGGCTCCAAGTAGTGGAGTACCGAGCGGGAGAGGCAGGGGGAGCAAGCTACGCCCTGTGTCTATTCTAAGAGCCAGACCAGGACATTTGTCATTGGGACACCTCTCCCATTCGGCACCTCAAAGGGGGCACCCAACGGCAAAGGCAGCAGGACACCTTACCCTTTCCGAATGGTAGAGGTGTCCCGCTGCCAACACAATGGGCCTCATTCCGAGTATGGCGGTAAGGGATAGTGGCCACCGGTAACGTGACCGGTGGCGGTAATCCCTTACCGCCATACTCTGAGTTCCCTCTGCGCCCTCGCCCTTAACGCCTGCTTTGAGCAGGTGTTAAAGTCGAGGGCGCAAAGGGGCCTCCAAGCCAATAACGGTGACCGTAATGAACGGTCACCGTTATTTGCATCTTCCCCATTCCCATTGAGCCCTATGGGGGCTCATTTGGGAATGGGGAAGAGCCTTGGTGAATGGGGAATTACCGCCCCGCCAACCTTGGAATGGGGCGGTGATTCCGCCATCCACCAAGGCGCTGCCGTTCCGGTTACGGCGTCAACCAAGGCGTTAATAGCGCCATTGGTTAGCGCCGTACTCGGAATGAGGCCCAATGTCCCAAGGAGCTCCGGGCAGCAGAGGGTCCTCACGTTGCTCTGTTTCAACAGAGCATTACAATGTGAGGCATTAGGCACTGATGGGAGGGAGGGAGGTATTATTAGGAGGGACCTTTGTTCATTTAGATATGTGAATGGGAGGGAGTGATCAGAAGTGAGAAGGGTGCATAATGTTGCATGATTTATGAAATAATGACTATGGCTTTAAAACCCCATGAGGATTTGTAGACTCACATTAATCTACATGATGCTATTGTGACTTTGCATGCAGAATGGGGAGAATAGAACTAAAGCCATGCTCCCATTGCTCAACATATTTCCTATGACAATGTATATAGAGTATGGCTAGTTTATTATGTAATGTGGTTTGCTTCCAAGGCATTGCTATAAACAATGATTAAGCACACGAAATGTAAAGAAAAACCTTAATAAATATCTATATGAACTAAACCTGGAAAGATGTGCGCGGTCGTTTAAATTGTCCACATCCCAGTTTCACCATTTAAGCAAGTGTGTGATCCTGAGCAAATTATTTGATCACATTGTGCCTTATATGCAGCTCTGCAAGTGACTCTGATTCACTTAAAAGCTTATGTTAATATATCATGGTATTATAATGGAAAATCCTAATGACTATAGAGTTGCTCCACATATAACAATAGTGCAATTTAGGTATTTTGCACCACAAAGTTATTTGTCACTTGGCCTATTTATGGCAAATTATTCTAAAGTCAATTCCATGGAGCCTCCTAGTATCTAAGACTAATGATGTCCTTTGCAATGTCCTTTTCTGTGAAGTCACTTCTGTTGGTGCAATCCATATAATAATTAGGAAGTGTGCATGTATTTTGCCTCAGAGGGCTTGGACAGAGCTCTAATAGATGGGTTTCCTGCATCTGGAATGATCCTGCAGGTTTATTATTTTAGTTGTGTGTTAAAATGCCATCTTCCACTAATGTTACCAAAAGGTAGATTGGGGCTGGGGTGAGCGTTTGGGGGTGCCAATGAGACCATGTGGAATTCCACACACTGCATTTTGTTGCTCACCTCCCCCCACACTCTTGCTGGATACTCCCTTACTTAGTTTGATAAGTGAAGACGTTTTTGGTGGCTTGTAACCTGAACCATGACTCCCATTTACTAATTTACACCAAGCTGTCCTGAAAAGGTGTCAGCAAAACTCGAAATACTTTGTGCCAGTTTGGTGAAGATTATTTTTGGCAGCAGGTGGAAAAGTTATCCAGGGCTCCTAAAAGTGCGCTTTTAACACTAAATCCCATAGGGTTCTTTCTGTGCACCTAGAAAAAAACTGCTTAACAAAAGTTCACCATGTTTGGAAGGCTTTGGGCACTCAATTCCGTTTCACATGATTTGCAGAGTAAGACAGTTTTGGGTCACAGGTTTTCTCAGATTGACTCTTTCCACTCTACATGGGGAGGGAACACCCTCCGACAACTTAATTTTGAAATAGGATGGTGGTGCTTTAGTAGCATCTGAAAAGTGGCAAGACTAATTTTAGAGGCGTTGCAGAGCTGTGGCCTTAATGTGACACGTGCCCTCACTAGGGTCAGCCAGCGGTCCAGGCCCCTACAAACTTATACAAATACAATTAAAATGTTTTTTTTTTTTTTTAAGTCCCTCAGCTCTGCTTTCAAATGCCGCCCGGCCACGTCTCATGTTACACTGACTTAACCTCGCACTTGCACACTTCCAGACAGAAAGCAGCAAGATGAATGAGCTTCCTAGTTCCTGTCTGTGTGTCGCACGAACACAAAGTCGGAAAGGGATTCTCTGCGCCGTCGACTCTGGTAGTGCTGCTGCTAGCGTGGCAGCACAGGTGCCAGGCCTTGCAACACCCAGTTCATCACCCTGGCTTCTCACTTTGAGTCAGACCAGCCAGGATGAGGGACTGAGCCACGCAGGGCATCCCGGCCCTGAATGTGTTGCAGCGCGGCTGCCAGACATCTCAGCATTATGCACTGAGACAGCACAAGCCTTGCTGGGCACCCCAGCTGGGCTCACGCTGTCCAATTACATAATTGATATTGCGGCCCCCCTGCACTCCTCCAAAAGATGGGGGGTACAAAAAGGCATACCATAGAAGTTGGGAGGGACAAGCCCCCCTCCCCCTATAGTTACACCCATGCTCTGAAGTCCCTATAAGCAGAGTCAAAGGAGCCTGTAGATCTGGGATGGTCTGCCTTGAGTCACCACAAGCTTCTGGAAATAGGGGTCAAACGATCCTGTCATGCAAGTCAGCTGCACATCTGGTTCAAAGGTTCATACTGTCAGAGTGGGCAGATCATGCAGGGGTGACAAGCTACAATGTACAGCAAATGTCTCACAATTGACAAACTCACAACAATATACATTATTGCCTTTTTTTATTGATCAGGAGATTGAGCACTTAGAACAGAAATGCTGTACATTAGCAGTGAGTAGGGACATCTCTTCCTGGGTGCTGCACAAACTGTGAAAGTAGACAGAGTATGTAATATTGAGGCTTCACATGGGAACATTGAAGGGGGTGCCACAGAATAAGAATACAAGTCATGTATGTTATTTACAGATGATGAAGCTCTTTGCCCTTAGTAGACATTGGTGGGGAGCAGTGGAGCAGCACAGAGGAAAGTAGTTCCTCAGAAGGCACGCATTGCTTCCTCCCTGGATACAAAAAGTGATTTCTTGTTTCTTGGTAGTTTTGAAGATTAGAAGAGGGTCTATGTATTTGAATGTGTGGGGGGTAACGATATGTTCCATTGGCCCGGATCAAAGAGAGTGAAGGATGAGTAAGCAGCACAGGATGCTTGGGAACTGACAGACTGAGTAGGGCTAGTGATCGAATGATGCATAGAGGGGAGCAATGGAGACAGAATTGGTCAGGTGCATGGAATTCCATGAATGGATATGAATCGAATGAGTAGGAATTTGAAGAGGGGTTTGTGCAGCATAGGTGTGTGTTTACAGATAGTAGTAACGTTGAGAAGTTTATCTAGGGTGAGAAAGGAGTAGAGAGGAAGACCGAGGTGAGAGATAGAGCAGTGGTCAAGATGGTTGATGACCAGAGTGGAAATCAATATATTAGTCTAGCGGTAAACCAGATTTAGACAAATATTGTGTTCATATTAAGAAACGTGTAGTCTGGGATAGGGGAGAGTGGGGCGATGAGATTAGGGTGGTAGATGACTTCAGTCTTGGAAGAGGTAACTGTGAGTTACCTAAGAGATATCTAGTGGCGGATGGTGGAGCAACAATTGGATACTAGGGAGGCTAGAGCAGGGATGAAGAAAAGAAAAAAGAAGAGGTTTTGGGTGCCATTGGCAAATAGAGGTAACCTAAAGGAAGAGATTATTTGCTGATAGACCATGAAGAGAACTGAGCAGTGGGGCAGCACAGGGTCTTACTAATCAATATTCACCTGCTCTCTGGGCTGTACTGGATAGTAATTGAGTGGGGCACGAGTTAATAGGTTCCAGCATAGCAAGGGTCTTTAATGTGGGTCCGCGGGTTGTTGGCACAGGGTACAACAAAGGGAGCCAGTGAATGTTGTGATTAGAAACCTAGATTATTGTCCGGGGGTGCAGCTAACAATGTATGTGTTTGAAACAATGGGCTGTGGAAAGCAAATTGTAGGGGATATTTAATGTAAATTGGACGCGACTAGGAGAAATATATTAGGACCTGGTGTTATGTTTTTGCATCTCATGTGAGAAAGTTTTCAAAATATTTGTATGTGAAATCCCAGCCTGTAATAGTTAAAATGCAAAATGTAACATTGAATAATGTTTGTTTCCATAACTATAACAGATGCACTATGTCATCTCTCTATACTGCACTCTCTACTTCTTCTCTTCCTTCCCAGGCCCTTCTGTACAGCTTAGCCTCTCATTTCACAACCAAAACCCAGGAAATCCTGTCCTCTCTCTCTACCCCCTCCCTCCGCCTGTACACAGACCTCCCTTGGCCCCCCTCTCTCCTTCCCCCTACTCTCCCCCTTCTCACCCATTGCACCGGATGGGGTCACTAAAACTGTCGGCTGCATGAAAGTCTCCTCCAAACAGTTGCTCTCCTGCTCCTCTAGAACTATCAAGGACAACATTGCCTCCCCTGCTCCCTCCTTGGCTGAGTTCTGTAACCCGTCTTTTTCCAATGGCTCTATTCCCTCACCCATCAAGCACTGCCTTGTGCACCCCCTCAAATAAAAGACATCTGCGGACCCTTCCTGCCCGGCTAACTACCGTCCTATCTCCACTGCTGCAATCTTGGGCAAATTCCTGGAGAAGTTGGTTATCTGCCAATTGATCCATCAGGCCAAATCTGATGGTTGCCTCCTCGATCACCAGTCTGGCTTTAGAGCAGCAAGAGGCATGGAAACTGCTCTCCTGAACACCTGTGATGACTTATCCTCAAACCTCAACTCTATTTCTCCTTCTCTTTTCATCTTCCTCGATCTGCATTCTGCTTTGACACAATCAATCATTCCACCCTCATGAATTGGCTCTGTGATACTCTGAGCATTACGGACCTGGCACTGGATTGGTGGACATCCTTCCTTTTGAATCGGCCCTCCCAAGTGCAATATGGCCCTTTTCTTTCCTCCACCTCACTCTCTACTTGCAGCGTCCCTCAGGGTTCTATCCTTTCGCTGTGGCTTTTCAACATTTACCTTGCCCCTCTGGCCCACCTGATCTACACTTTCTCCCCTCACTTCCAGTGCTTCACTGATGACACACAGCTCTCCTTTAAGTTTCCTTCTTCTACCTCCTCATCTTCCTCTCTCATTACCGAATGCCTGACTGCTATTCAGGCATGATGTGCTGCAAATGACTGCCAGTAAGACAGAGAACCTCCTCATTGGGACAGCTTCCCCATCCTTCCCTCCTACTCTCTGGCTTCCCTCCATGGGCACAGTCCCCTCACCTTCATGTGTGACTAAAAACCTTAATGTCATCTTTGACTCCTCTCCTTCTTCACTCCTATCACTGACCTTGCCAAAAAGGCCCTCTTTCAACTTGACCTTCTCAGAGGTATTCTCCTTTTCCTCCCCTTCCCCCATAAACTCAATGTCTCCAAAGCTCTGGTTTCATTGCTGTAACAGCCTATTCCTTAATCATCCTCTTTCCTCCTTCTGCCCTCTCCAACTAATCCAGAATAGGACTGCAAGAGTTATCCTTGGCCCAAGGACCACCTCTCTCCAGCCCTACAAACTCTTCACTGGCTCACAGTTGCTGCAATGATCAAATTCAAGACCCTCTGCATCATCCACAAGGCTTTCTGGGGCCTGGGACCTCGCCACAGCCAACTTTCACTATCTAAATACTTCACTGTTAGAGTCCTTCAATCTGCAAGTTCTAACTGTCTGCAGATCAGACCGTTCTCAAAGCAGAGTGTTGGGGGTAGATCTCTTTCTTCGGCAGGAGTCTCCCTCTGGAACAGCCTTCCTGCCCCTTTCCGTCTTGAGCCAGAGCTCCTTAAGTTACGGAAGCTTCTCAAGATCCTCCTTTTCTCCTCCTCCTTCCCTCTCCCTTGCTGATCTCCACCTGCCTTGTGACTGGTTGCCTGTGTCCCCTATGAGTCTTAATGCAGCATAGTCCTCCTTCAACCAGTCTTCCCCTGCACCACTTTACCAGCACTTGCCCTTGGACACACTTCACTGCCCAGACTACTATTCTAGTCCACCCTCTCCCTCACACTAGTTGACCCCTACCACTGTTTTCCCTTGGCATTTGCCCTCCTGGGCTGCCACCAGCACTTGCTCATTCCCTGTGGCCCCTCCCCCCGCACTTCCTCCTGTTCTCCCGATCCCATCCCTTCCCATTATCCCCCAGCACTTCTTGTTACTGCAGTTGCACAATCTGAATGTCACAAGGCATAGTAGCACCGTTATTGTTGATTTCTCTCCCCTGTGCTCACCCCTTTCTTTGTCTTGTGGCATCTTGAAACACTTTCTGATGTATAGGCACCATATAAATGTTCAATACATAAAATAAATAAAAAAAAATAACTATATTAATGCTGTCTCATACATTTTATTGTTAACATCTGGGAATGAAATCATGCGCACGTTTAAATGCACACAGAAAATAATGCAAGAAACAATATTCAGTTGACAGGTTACATTATAGATTTCATTGACAGAAGTGAGTGAGAAAAGCATTACTATTTGAAATTGTATGCTGAATACATGGTCCCCTTAAGAACCAAATGCGTGATCTATTATACTGCATGCATGTTTTTGAAGCTCAGGGGGCCAAAGGCTTTGGAGCTCAGGGGGCCAAAGGCTTTGGAAGTCATGAGTCAGACAGGTGCTAAAGCCAGACTTCCCGTAAATCTGTATTCAAACCCATTAACCTGGGTTGCACTCAAAAAGTCTAATGTTCAACTTGGAAAATGCTGAATACATTGAAGTAAATAAAACCAGACAAATACATTTCCACTTTTTGACTGGTAGTTAGTCACATGTTGAAAGGCCTCTGTTTTCAACAATACATCAAAGAACCTGGCTACAGACAGATTTTGACCTTTGACCTCTAGCTCAGCCATAAAATGCTATGTGTACCTGCCTAATGGATGGCTTGAACACTCAGAGTCATGCTCTTTTCAAGTTAAACATCGAGCTTAAATTGAGCTCCATGCATATGGCTTTTCATTTAAAACAACATGTTTTGCTTTTGTCTTTGTCTTTGCAGGTAGTGTTCCCTACAGCATGTGTTCAAACATAATATATTAACATATATCAATTATTAATATATTTATATACATTTAATAACATTGTCATCTAATATTCCCCTGGAGCATCTCGAATGTTTACAGATGCTGATTTGGTGCCTAATCCTGAAAATATATGTATTGATTATGTGAGAAGTTTAGACAAATGTTATTGAAGAAAAATGGGTTTAGGTTAACAACTGAACAGAACCATACCTTGTCATGTGGCTTAATATGTTGGGCATTTCCAATAAGAACTTGCTTTCACTGGGAGTGTCAACTCCTGAAGGGCACAATCAAAAATGATGATGTCAAATGAAACTACATGGGAAATACCTCAGGGTTATAGGAGGACTCCATATGAAAGCCTTGTCCAGAGGAAGCCTGAAGCCAGACTTTGCCTAAATAGCACAACATTCCCTGGGAAGCATGGCAGAGGCTGAAAAGTGTTGCTGACTTAAGCTGTGAATTGCTATGCCAGTTCATTTCCTTAAAAGAGAAAATCAGAAGTGAGTATGCATGTCTCAATACAATTACACATAGGCTCTCAATGATCCTTTACCTTTTAGCCCACTAAATGGGGTGGGATGCCAGGGAAGTAACTGGGGAAATCTATTTACAGTTGAATTCTGTATCATTTTCAGCCCAAAATGCATCGTTCTATCTGAAAATAGCCAAAGTGACTGAAGAAGTATTTCTGAATATAATTATAGCAAGAAATGCAAAGTGTTTTTGACAGTACCCAAGTAAATGAATACCTGAGTTTTCACTGATGTAGTTGAAAACTGGAATTGTGAATTGTGTAAAACATATCACAGTTTAAATAGGATTAATAAAGTGATGATCTGTGAAAGCCATGGTTACAGTAAAGTCATGCTAGTCTAATAGGATGGGAGAGAGTTTAATTTGTGCATTTGGTTTCCCAGAAAATGATGCCAAATTAAATGACTTAACATTTTTCTGATAACATTACCCTGCAAAGAAAAGTGTCTCTACCATAAGAGAATTATATTTTAATGGGTGAGTGATTTTTCATTGAACAACTACTTAATGCTCAACCAAATTAAATCGCTGCTTCCTAAACCCAATTATAGATACCTAATGCAACCCAGCAGAGTATGTGTTTTACATATGTGGCTACAGAAGAAGACAACAGCACCATACCTATATATGACAATACTATATAAATGAGGAAATGTATATTTAATGTTATATGTTTTGATTTTCTCTACTGCCAATACCTTTTAATGCAGTAAGAAAAACTGCAATTGAATATTAATTTTAAACTGTTCTCTGATACCGTCATTTGTTGTTGTTTCAAAAAATAAAATGTACTGAATTATATGTCATTTAATACATCAAAGGAATTTTGCACTGTCCATTGATGATGGGAATTATTAAGACACATGGTTGCCGACGAGCAGCAACATGTTGAAGTAGATTGGATATTACTGCCAAGAATATACTATAGAGATGTATATGACTGGTTGTTTGCGTGTTTTGTAAACTTGTCAGAAACAGCAGTCATCCTAGGTTCCTTTCTGTAGACAAGCTGGCTTTATCTGTGTAATATTTTTGGTGACTTCATCAGCACAATGTTAGGGGACCAACTTTGGTCTTGATTTACTATTCTAAACAAATTGAATGTTAACCCCAAATACAGATTGATTCTTGTCCCAGAATGTTGGGGTGGGATCATTTAATAGGCAGTGATAGATCATGGGATGCTGCCTTGTAGAATTAGTTTATAATCAATAAATCCTCTGATTGATTGACCCGTTGTTTTAAAAACATACTCACCCAACATTGCAGCCATAGAAATGAGAACAAGGCTCCAAGCACCTCTCCCATTTCCATAACAAGCCCGGGATTCGAGAGGGGAGGATAAGAGGTGCCACATCACCAAGTGGTGAGGAGGAGTCATGGAGAGGAGAATTAGGATGGGGAGGCAAGGAAGCAGCGGGTATTCCAGGGAGAGCCAAAAAAATGGCAGATGTATGCCAGGAGCCATGAACTTGCATGGAAAGCAGGCTTGGATCAGGCAATTTCAGAACCTGTGTTCCAAGCAACCTGATTGGCTGCTGCACCAACCCAGGGTGCTAATCACTCTAACTGACAAAGCTTGATGTGTCTCTCTCAACATTACGTCCCTTCACTTATTGTCTTCCTATGCCAACATTAGGATGGAATCAAGTTCAAGACCTTGGGCATTAGAGAAGGTAGATGTGATGAAACCTTCATGAGAAAAACGAAGCGTCATTTGGGAGGCATTCAATGGTGAGGCCATGATTAGGAAATAAGGACTTTGTAGTGCCAGGGGTAGATAGATGAGAATTGGGAGAGAGGTTGGAGCAATGCAAGTAGTTTCGTGGATCGGGATGGGGGATCGTGGATGGGGGAGTCAGAGTGGGGAGAGGTGCAGACCTGGCAGGTCGGGTTGATCTACAGGTGTATACTACTGCCTCTCTTTGATAGTCTGGGCACGTGGAAGAAAGTTGGTGCGAAGAGTAGCTAGTGTGGCGTTGTCATGGTGATGTGATCCTTAGTGATTTTGATAAGTTAGAGATTAAATTAGACATCCCTCACAAGCCCTCCTCCTACATTTTACACTCTGCCCACTCTGCCATCATCCTGTGTCTCCATCTCCCCCTTTAGTCACAATAATACTGACAAAGTGCTATCTCTGATGAAGGCTAACCCCTTCTGTGTCCCATCGGACCCTCTTCTTCCTTAGCTAGTCAAGCCTATTGCCCCTTAAGTGGCCTCTCACCTCACTGAACTCTTCAACCTGTCCTTCAACTCTACTTGCTTTAACTCTGTTTTCAACACAGCCAGGGTCATCCCTCTCCCGAAAAAGCAAGGAGCTGTCCCGAACCTATCGGCTAACATTTTCCCTGTGTCTCTCCATCCACACTACTCCAAAGTGCTCAAAAGGGTCAATCGTCTTAGCAATTTCTTAGACATCCACATTCAAGACCCCCTCCTGCAGGTTTCTATCTCATGATAAGCACTACATCCTATTCTCTATCCTAATTCTTCTGGACCTGTCTGCTGCCTTTGACATTGTTGATCACTCTGATCTCCTTAAAACTCTCTTCCTTCTTGGGATTCACGATCAAGGCCTTCTCTGAATTGACTCCTAGCATGCATCTCACTGGGCCTCATTCCGAGTCATGCCGGTAAGTAACTGTATTTTCCGGCATGGCGTAAAGTACGACACCGTGCTGGTTGAAGTCCGAAAATTACGGCCCATTCCGAGCTCACGGACACGCGCTTTCCGCCATGCCGGAAAAGGACCGCGCGGCCTGCCGCAAAATCCCCCGAAAAACCCCTACCGGCATGCAACCAACACGTAAAGTACTACACCGCCCTGTAAGCATTAGCGACAGTGCATAACGGTGACCGTAAATTACGGTGACCGTAATTTACAGAAACCGTAAATTACGGTCTCCGCCGAAAAACGGATCCAGAAATTACGACATCGCACAGGAACGGGAAGGAGAGCGGCGGCCATCTTTAAAACCACAATCCATTGCCATCCGCAGCTGCCAGCAGCCCTGTGAGGAAAGTAAAGTCGTGAACCGGACCAGGCACCGCAGGACATGCCGAAAGCACCAAAAAGGGCGGCGGATCGCGTCCGCAAGGTGAAATTCTCCACCGATGAACTGCAGGTCATGGTAGACCACCTTGCAGAGCATGCTGATGTAGTTTTCAGCGGCGACATGCGCAGGGAATCAACCCTCCGCAAGAAGACCATCTGGGCGGAACTGGCACAGAGGCTGAGCGCTGTTGGAAGCACCCCCCGCACCTCAAGGGACTGCCGCAAGCGGTGGGACGACCTGCGGGTGCGGGGCCTCCTCTCCACCAACCGCAGCCAGGCCCTTCAGACGGGAGGTGGGCCAAGTACACAAGTCCAACTAGAGCCGTGGGAGGAGACCTGCGCGCAGCTTATTGGCACGGAATCCATAGAGGGCGTGGGGACCATGGAGTGCGGCGGAACGACTTCTGCAGAAGGAGGTGAGTGTTGACAGTGCACACTGGCAATGTCCATTGCATCATGTAAACCGACCCAGGGGCCATCGAAGGCACCCTCTCGTGTTGCCCTCCCCCCATCTAACGCATCCCCCCATCCAACAAATGCTGAGGCAAGTGCCGCCTAATGCTGGCCCAAGTGCGAGTACATAACGCACATAAACCATACTGGACTGACTTGCACAGCCCATCATGCACCCCGTCCAGCGTGGTAGGCATAGTACCTGCCGAAATGTACACGAACAGGGCACAACGAATCACTCCCAAACATGTGTATATGTCTTCACCATGCACATGTACCACTGCCATAGCTACCCCCCAAACTGAACAACCCGTGAATGACTGAAATGTCCATGCAACCATGTATGCAAATAGGACATAGCACCTACACTAATGTTGTCCCTCTCTCCTACCCCCACAGGCACAGACCATGACAGCACAGAGCCCCAAGGAAGCCGGCCAAGCACCTCCGCGGGTACTGGCAGGGCCAGGCCGAAGCCAGCAGGCAAGAAAACTACCCCTCAGCCTACGGAAAGGCCACTTGAAGCTGGCAGACCAGCAAGCCACACAACATCCGTGGCAGCAGCCGAGCAGACCCCTACCTCAGCACAATCGAGCATTTCAGGGGAGGCTGCCGCTACTGCACCAGATGAGTGGGAGCCCAGCCCACCACCCATCCAGGGGCCCATGTCGGAGGACGACCAGGAGAGCATGCAAATGCTGGAACCATGCCCCGTGACACTGGCGTCATGCAGCGACTCCGGGGATGCACCATCACCAGTGCACAGCCTTGAACTTGACCCGCTGGGGTGTGACGTCGTTCCCCCCAGTCCACCCATACAACCCCTTGCACAGCATGCTGGTGCAAGTAGATTATCTGATGGCCCCCCTTCACCTGACCAGTTCAGAGTCCAGCAATTGAGCGATCTCATAGGGAACTACATTGAGGATAATCGCCAGACCAGGGCTGGACTGCATGAGGAACTCGATCAAATGCGCCAGTCCCTCAACGACTGCACCACCAGATTGTGCGACTCCCTGACGGACAATACAACCCGGCTATGCCATGTCCTGAACCGCATTGCTAATGCCCTTGAGGCAGGGAGTCAAAATACGGAGCCGCAGCAGGAGGGCACGTCCAAGACAAGTGAGGCCACGCAAGGCAGCCCGGAGAGACGCCTCCGGCGTTCCTTGCGCAAACGGGATTTGCCTCCCCCAGACAAGGGCTCCAAGGGACATTAGCCATTCCTGCCACATGTGGTCCCAAGATCCTACGTGGGACGACTGCTCGGGAGTTGGGGGGAGGGGGTAGGGGGGTGGCGTTGTGTTCTGGAGTTGGGGGGAGGGGGGTGATGTTGTGTTCTGGGGTTGGGGGGAGGGGGGTGATGTTGTGTTCTGGGGTTGGGGGGAGGGGGGTGATGTTGTGTTCTGGAGTTGGTGGGAGGGGGGAGGGGGCATGGTCATTTGCTGAAGTAAGCACTTTTTTTTCATTTCTTGTTATCTCAATACACAATTGGTGTTGCAAAGTTGAACCATTGTGGACATTCTTCATTGCACTTTATGTCCATCTGCACATATGGCATGGGCCCATTCGACACCAGATATCAGTGGAGGGGTCAGCCACCAGTCCTGGTTCGCGGGCACATATGTGCATCACGCAAACCTGGTGACTGCTGCATCTACACGCATGCACGGGTATGGCCATGGTCTGGTTGCCCCATGGGTCTGTTCAGGGTGTTCATGACAGGGGTCATGTGGCTTGCTGTTAGGGTACATCCACCAACAGCTGCATGTGTCTCAAAATGAGGTGGGTGTGTGGACTGTCATGGTGGTGAACAGCACTTGGCTGTCATGGCAGGCTTTCGATGATGGCCATATGTACATGTACATAGATATATGCGGCACAATCAGGGACACAAATATGTGTCCGATGCAATGTAATGCTGTGGGGTGTCGTGTCTACATGATGGTCCGTGAACGGTGGTGTGGACATCTTGGGGTACATGTTCCTTTGTCGAATGCTGCTGTTCTGATGTCGGATCATTCTGGTGCTGTGTACTGTGTACATTCTAATTTGGCTGTGGATCATGTCCATCATCCAGCTCTGATCCATTCTATGGTGATTCCCAACACTCCTATGGGGGTGCCATGCCAGTGACGTGATATCGTACCCCTGCTGTCCTCCGTGAATTCCACTTCCAGGTGTGGGTCTCCAATGTGGTGCCAGGCTGGGGGATGCCGCAATGTGAATGTGCAGTGTGCCCTCGGATATGCACTTGCGGTTGTGGTGTCCGCCAATGAGTGGTGCTGGTGTACTGTGCCTATCCCTTGTCATTTGGTGTGGATGTAGTGTGATGTGGGTGCCTTATTCTGGCAAAGTGAAAATATGTTCATATGCGCCGTTGCCCTGGTTCTTTGGCAGGTTTGTTGTCAGGGTGAACAACGTACAATGGCTCCATCTTTTCTACGCAGTTGGTTCATGCAGGCACCCACCCTGTGGCACCAGTGCACTTGCATGACACAGTCAGACGACTCAACAGCCAGCCAGACAGGTCATCCTGCATGTTGGGCCATGTGGCGCGGTAGCGTGCTGACCTCTTTCCTTTTCAATCGACCCTCCCAGGTCCAACTTGGGGCCCTCCTCTCCGACATCTTTTCCTCCACCTGTGGTGTTCCCCTGGGATCTAATCTCCCTCCCTGGCTGTTCAACCAGTATTTGTCCCTCCTTGGCCACCGCATCGCCACCCTCTGCCCAAACTTTCAGCGCTATGCGGACGATACCCGGCAAATTTTCGGCCTACCCTCGGCGTCCTCCTCTCCTTCCCTCATCTCTGACTGTCTGTCTGATATCCAGGAATGGTGTGCAGCCAATTAACACTGCCTTAATGCTAGTAAGACTGAGATTCTCCTCATCGGCACACCCACTCCCTCCTTCCCTTAAGTTCAAAACACTATGCATTGTCCACAAGGCCTTCTGGGGCCTGGGGCATGAATACCTTCTACTCTCTCTTCCTGAATGTCTTCCTTCCCAAGACCTTTGCTCATCCGTCTCCGACTCACTCAGGGTCAGCCGCTTCTCAGAGCAACGAGCTGGGGTTAGATCTCTCTCCGCGGCAGGGGCCTCCCTCTGGAACAGCCTTCCTGCATCCCTGATATTTGAGGAGAACCATCTCTGGTTCCGGAAGCACCTCATGACCTTCCTCTTTGCTTCTGCTTTCTCTCTCCCTCTCCCCTGCTGCATTCTTCGCTGAAACTGCACAGGATCTGGATCTGGGCCACTCTCGCCGACCTCGGTCCTGGGCCCAGCCACTCTCCACTTGCACTGCCTCCCTGGCAACACCTGCACTGCGGGTCTGTCTCTCTATCCCTGCAGCCCCCCCTTCCCAGCACTTGTCTGCATTTACCTTGCACTTGCCACCAGCTGGCCCTATTAATTTATTTTTGGATATTCGACTTACTTTGTACTGCACTTCCCCCGTCCCCTTGCACTTGCACTTTTTCCATTCTCACTACCCCTGCTCTTGCGCGGTCTGTGTTACACCTGGCCTGGTGGGATCGTTGTCTGTCTTCCCCTTGTTCCCCCCTCCCTGCCTCGTCGCGCCTTGAGACACTTGTGTATGGGCGCGTTCCAAATGCCATTTCATATCATATCATGTCATTTCAGCAGGCCCTTTGAGTCATGTGTAGTTGTTTGGTGTCGGGCCCACCCATGTATGCGGTTCTTGGTAGTGTTGCATTCCATCTGCACGTAGGGGGAGTGGTATTGTTTGCAGTTGATGTCCGCAACGTGCATGCCAAGCTGGTCCACATACGACCGGTGGGTGCTGTCAGGGGCAACATTGTCATTTGACATGCCTCCATTTGCTTTTGGTCCAGCTTTACTGTTGTGTGTCTCATGGGTGATCCATGTTGGGGATCGGTGGACCCTTGTGTGTTTGGGGATGTGTTTGGGGGGGTAGGGCACTTGGATATGTGGCCGCATAATGGACGGTTGTGACATGCCACTGTGTGCTGGTGGGTGCCTTTGGCATGGGTGTGGGGCACAGGCAACACCATCACTTGTGCCGGGTTGGCACTGTACATTTGTATGGTGCTCGCTTGTCTTGTGTCTGTGCCGCAATATGGTGGTGACGGTGTCACAGTCTAGGTGGTCAGGGGTGTCTGTCTGGTAGGCCTTCTCCTAGAGCGTCAAGTCATGCTACGTGTGCATGGGGGCTGCAGGGGTGGTAACGGAGGATGCACTGGTGCTGCATGCAGGTCCTGTCTCCCCCCTCCTTCTACCCCTGTGTCTCCTCAGTGGGGGTGCCTGGTGTTGTTGCAGGGGTTTGTGTGGTTGTGGACTTGATTGTTCAATTGGTGTCATCTTGGTGTGGGAGGGTGGTGGTGTATGGGTGTGTTCCTTTTCTACTATGCCAGACTCCTGGCCTCCGTCTGTGTTGCATGTGTGCACCTGTGGCTCTGGGTCCCACTGCTCAGGGTTCTTTACTCCTTCTCTGAGATGCCTGTATGTACTCCATGCAGGTAAGGTACTTTACGGCCTTGAGGAGGACGTAATTTACGTGTGGTCCTTACTTGGAATCAGCTCCGGTTTACGCCATGGCGTTAATTTCACCATGGTGGTGCGCGCGCGCGACCCAAGACCGTAAATTACGATATTGTAGTAATTACGGTGCCGTAATTTACGGTCTGAGGGGTCGGAATGGCATGGAGCGGAAAACCATGCCGGTAAATCAATACCGGCATGGTTTGTACCTTACCTCCAGACTCGGAATGACCCCCACTGATTCTTGGTCCCCTAGAGCAACAACACCTCTGAACTCAGTCCTCTAACTGTTGGTGTTCCACAAGGCTCTGTCTTTGGTTCACTCCTCTTTGCACTCTATGCCTGTGCTCTTGGGGCACTAATCTCCTCCTTTGGGTTCTCATACCAACTCTTCACGGCCAACACCCAAATCTGCTTCTCTTTTCCTGAACTCTCCTCTGTTTTCTCTATCAACATTTCCATTTTCTCTCTGTACTTAAATATTGGATGGCATTGCACATTCTGATGTTAACCTCTACCAAAAACAGAGGTGCTCTTCTTCTCTGCCAAAAGTTCTCTCTCTCATCTCTTCCTCTGCGTATCCCGTTCCCACCTGACACTCTCCCCTACACTTCTTCAGCTAGAAACCTCAACTTCATCTATGACCCTTCTCACACCGTCTCTACTTTCATCTCCAAAACTGGAACCACAGCTCACGTCAACCTCCTATACAATAGGACAATCAGGCACCTCATTCCTTTCAACACAGCCAAGCAACTCTTAACCACTCTTGTCTTCTCTAAACTGGACTACTCTGCCAGCACCCTTGTTGCTCTCCCCAACTATGCATTAAGTCCTCTCGACAAGCTCATTAACTTTGCTACCAGGACTCTCTTTGAACCCCCTCAGTTCACACCTACTTTCTCGTACCGTCAACAGGCTGGATGGCTGATGATGCACAGCATGGCCAGATTTAAATGTCTTGCCCTTGTTCTCAAATCTAGCCACGGTAAGGCACTGCTGTATCTATCCTCCTCTATCCAACTCTACCAGCCTTCTCGTAATCTCTGTTCTGCCACTTAGACTACCCTTGCGGCTCCTTCTCGCCTTCCCTGTGCTTCCTCTCACTTCTGCTCTTTCTCTCTTCTTGCTCCAATTGTATGGGATTCTCTTCTCCCGGCCATCCAAGAAACATTCCACATGGATTTGTTCAAAACCAAACTAAAGGCCTACCTCCTCGCCTCTGAGTTACCCTGTTAACCTACCTCTCAGCTGCCTGCTAGCTCACATATTTCCCTCACCTCTAACCTGCTTCTGACCCTCAATCTTCTGCCTCCACTCTAGCACTCCACCCATCATGCTCTTAACCCGAGTACAGCTGGCCATACTTCCTATCTGCAATTAAAAATGTCCAATGTTGGTTGTCCTTAATCTATGTAAGTCCACTTATGTATTGTCCCTGGTGACAGTTCCATTTACTGCCATCCACAACCTAGTCACAATGTCCCTCAAACTTACCCCATTTTAAGAAACTCACTGCTTCCTGTCAAAACTGGTTTCTTATCTATTGTATATTATTTTGTGCTCTAAAGAGCATTGTTCTTCCTGCTTACATAAACACATAAATAAAATAAAATAATTACATGGTAGGAATTGTAGAAGCCAGTGAGAAAGGGGGTTTGCTGCAGAGTGATTGACCCTTCCAGAACCCTATAGTTTTGGGAGGGTAAAAGGGATCCTGATGGGAGCTTGAAAGGTAGATACGATGAATGTCAGTAAAGAGGACAAAGTACCATTTGCGAGGGCTGCATGAGGGTAAGTGTATGGAGGAGGGAGGAGGGGAGCAGATGTGGAAGTAACATGTGGAGGGAACATGTAATCCCTGTGTGATGGGTTGGACCATTGCAGTACGTAGAAGGCAGAGGATGTGGAGATGCAATTTTGGGTTAGTTCAGTGGGGACAATCCTAACCTGTTAGTTATCAAGGATTGCAGTTAAAGGCCAGTAGTGACAATAGGTAATTTAAAAGCACACAATTAAAATAAAGGCCAGGGATAATAAGGCACAGGGATAATAGGGCATCATAGCAGGCTGGTTAGAACAACAAATTAAAGTAAAGGCCAGTAGTATCCAAAAACAAATAACGATTGTCTGTTTAATGTCTGTGCTTCCTGAATGTTAACTGTTCTCTGTTTAAGGGATGCTTTTGCTGCAGCCGCTCTCTCTCCCCACATCCTTGTTCACTATAATGTCAGCAGAAGTTTCAGGGGTGTCCCCTGCAGTCTTTCAAATAAAGAGATACAAAAATAAAATAAAAAAAGTACCATGCAATGCCCGTTCCCGATCACCAAAGTGAGTGGGAACAGGCGTTGCAGGGACAGAGCGAGTCGTGTGCTGTCATAAGGTAAGTAACGGTGGGCTGGGCAGGAGTAGCTAAACTATTGGTTTTAGGTTGTTTTACTGTAACTGAAAAAAAAAATGTATTTTCGGCCAAAACCACGAAAACCTTTTCTGTTGCGGTTTTTTCAATTCTCGGTAAAACAACCCAACATCCTTGGCACCAAATTGGACCTAATTCCACAGGGTGATGGAAGGATGCTCTGCTCATGCTTTTCTGTACCTAGAGGGAATACTTGGGGCCATGGCTATCTCTGACCAGGTTCCAAATATTGTACTCAGCCCATTGCTCTGGTAATATGATATGGAACCCCAAACCTGATTTCACCAGCCTTAAAGTCAATGAATGATAATCAATTTCAATACTGCTTTTCACACAAAAAAAATTATCAACACTGAAAACCCATTGAAGTTGGACTTCCTGCACTCTATGAGTTCATCACTCTTCAAACTATTTTCCACACAACATTGTTTAGAAGTTCACAATATTTGCACATCATACTGTAAACAAATTATTTAATGTGTATTTAATAGGTAATCATTGCATCAAATCAAAAAAATCTAACATACATTGTCCATCATTGTTCATATTTGCATAGTTAAATCCATCAGTTTTATAGTCAAAACATATTGATTGTTCTTAGTTTTTAAAAAGAAAAACTCTTTCCGTACAAAGTGTAATCCCACTTCATCAACTCTAATTTACCAAGTTTCAAATCAATTTTCTTCTTTAGGGATGTTAACCACTTGAAATATCTGTAAATTACAAATAATACATTTAAGTATTAAGTTCCAATTATTCTATTCAACTCCATCTACGGCAAGTACTCCACTTACTAATCTTCAGAATGTCCAACATTGACATCTATGTCACAGAGATCAATAAAAAATAAGCATAAGCAAGCATCTTAAATATCCCAGGAATTATGTAGATGAACTATACTTTTATACGATAACTACCAGTACCACTCAGCGTTGTGTGGGTCTGTATGTGACAGGCACGTGGGGGTATGCTAAGCCTTGTGCTTGTTTTGTGTCATAACTTCCCAAAAAATCCCAAAATAGACAATCTCCCGAAATCCCCTAAACTGATAGCACAAGGCCGGACCCTTCTCCACCCCTGTGCAGGGTGAATCAGTGGGGTTGGTCAAATGTCACTATCGCCAGTACACCGCAGACTGGTATGCCGATCTTGTGTCCTAACTTCCTATGATTGGAAAAGGTGCACAATTGGAAATCTCCCAAAATTGCCTATACTGATAGTATAGGGCCGGACCCTGCCCTGTGCAGTGCGAATGGGTGGGGTTGGCCAGATATCACTATCGGCAGTACACCCCAGACTGGTATGCTGACCTTTGGCCAAAATTTCAGCCCACCAACTGTTATGGCCCTGGAGCCAACTCTGAACATAAAACTTTCACAAACATATATATAGATTTAAATAACCTTGCTGGTAATGTTGAACGGACTTCTAAGGAACTCCAATTTTCAAAAATCACCAAAAGTTGATAATTATCTATGGAGCCAAAACCTGTATTACATATAAATATATTTCAGTCTAACCAATCTGTTTACACTCACTACATCACTATCATGGTAGTTCGTATCTTTCAGTAATTTTCTTCCTGTGTACTACTCCAATTTTCAAAAATCACCAAAAGTTGATAATTATCTATGGAGCCAAAACCTGTATTACATATAAATATATTTCAGTCTAACCAATCTGTTTACACTCACTACATCACTATCATGGTAGTTTGTATCTTTCAGTAATTTTCTTCCTGTGTACTAGTGATGCAGTAGGTTGCAGAAGATGTTTGAGTTTAGCATGGCACTAAGAAGGACAAAATTAGCGTGAGGCTTTGAAAAGGTGTGGCAAGTGAGAGCAAAAGAACATATGTGTGTGCCTTCTTGTCCTATGTTATAGGCACAGACAGGTATATGCATAGATAAACACAGGTTACACTAAGGTATGCACAAGAGGGAGAAGAAGCAGCCATTAAATGAGATGAAATGATAGGAAATTTACTAGCAAGTCTTTTAGGCGGTAGGAGTAATGTTTTAGAGAAATAGGAGCATTGAAGTATTGATTTTTAGGTTTTTGGAGGAAGTGCTGCTAATAAAATGCACTCATTTTTCAAGAAACTCACCCAGTTTTTATATTTCAAGTGGACAGGGTACACCTGCACTTCGGGTGATTTCAGCAACTGAGCCTACGAGAGGGAGAAAGGACCTAATTGTCATGAAAAAGGGCTTAGAGGACGCAGCCAGATGCTCATTGCGCTGAAGTGGAGAAAATAAGAAGAAAAATAATCCTCTTTATGGACTCCCCCATCCTTATATGCCCTCGATTGACTATTTTATTCAAGAAGACGATGCATCCTAAAGCATGGATTTTGCCTGAATTATGCACAGCCCTGTACCTGCTGCAAAGCAGAAGAAACAAAAACAATAATGAACTGATGAAAGATCATTGTACTGGAAATGAAGAAGGAAAGAGAACGCGATGCAAGATTTTCCAACAGAAGTGAAGCCAGATGATGACCAGGAAATGCATTCCAAACAGGTGGCAATTGGGACAGGAACAGATAAATTGTTATGGGTTGGAAAAGAGTAATAACTTACTATCTACAGGAAGAAAGAGGAAATAGAAGGGAAGAAAATAATAATAATACAAATTATGAATGAATGAATGAATGAATGAATGAATGAATGAATGAATGAATGAATGAATGAATGAATGAATGAGCTGATGGGTCCCATCAGAAGAAAAGATACAAAAGTTGTTTAATTATATCGCCCGACTCTCGTAGTGGCATAATCACTTTTTGTGCATGTAAATTAACATTTAATTGGGTAAGAGGGGTGTGAACAAGAGTGAAGTAATCAATGTTACTCTTTGGATGTGCGTACATTTACACAAATAATGAAAGTGGGCAGAAATGCCATACCTTTGACATATACAATAGATTAGGAGAATAAAATATGATTAGAAACATTATTGATTCTTTAGAAGTGCCTTTCACAATGCCTCCCATGTTGAGAGCATTAAGATGAGGGTGTTGACTAAGATAGGGATGCATAGGTACACTGCATGCAGGGGAGGGTAAACAATAGGTATGAGGTCAAATAGTGGTCAAATATGTCGACCAGAGGGTGGAATGTAGAGGAGCAGCCTCTCCCCCGCTCTCTGATAAACAGACAGGTGACTATACCATTTAGGGGCAGAGTCCCGCCCCCTGGTCCAATAGTGCAAATATGAAAAGAACTGTGCCCTCAGACAACTGTATTAGCCATACCCTAAGCAGAAACAGTGAGTACAAATTTGATGTGGACCAAGGATGATAGAGGTGATGTCAATTCACCTATGACATCATATAGTTGCATAAGAGACAGGGTAAAATCCATTTATTATAGAATAGCACAGAGATTAGGCCACATTGTGTTTAAATATGAAGGAGGTTATTCACACTCAATAGACATTAGACATTAAAAAACCGCTGGTGCTCAAATATAAGCAGGAAAGTAGTTCCTTGGCTATAGAAATATGGCTACTGCAGATGTCCATTATCTTAAAATGGACTCCACAGTTTGCCTTCTAAATGAATTTAGGCTTTAAGTCTGACAGGAGTTTATGAAGGTTTAAAAGTGCTGGAAGCACAGAAAAGGTGTTGGGTGCAGAAAATTGATTATGTTGGGCAGAAAGCCAAAGTACAGTAAGATGGCAAAAACAAATAGCAGAATATGTGATTTTCAGTCATGTGACTCATAAACGAAACTGGCATACAGTCAAAAATTAGATAAGCAGGGTGAGATGGCCTTGAGCACAGTGTGCTAGAAAGATGGAAGATATCATTTCTGGAAACATGTTTTGTTCCGTTTTAAGGTTGCAACATATATCTCATGGTTCAGAAAATGTGCAAAGTACCTAGTTATGGTAATTTGCATAAGAAGTCATGTGTTTCAGGAAGATTTTATGTCCTACAGAAATCAAGTGATATTTGACCTTTAAGTAAAAAGACCAATGAAAATCCCATTGAAATATAAGGTTCAGATTTGCTGCATATTATTGTGCAATGCTGTATTTTCTACAAAAGTTTGTTTAAAATGGGCATGCTTTGAGTCATTGCCTTGCTAATGGTTTGTGTAACTGCTCCCAGTGGCTGAAAATAACACTTTTGCTGTTTGCAAAATCCCATCTCTAAAAGGTCTTTTATTGACTGGGGTAGGGCCCCCCTTACAAACTGTTTCACTTTCATTTGGGCTTGTCTCAAGTAATCCTCTTGATATTTCGTTTGTCTAAGATTGGAAAGTAAAATCTTTTCTTTGCGGTTATATTAATCTTCATGAGAGATAATACATTTGTATCTCATAAACTGGCTGTATGGAATAGGATTAACAAGATTTTTGGAATGAAAGCGTCCCCACAAAAGATTTTTTTTATGATCTGGTGCTTTAGTATAAACTGTTGACATGCATGTATTGTCCAAAATATATATTTCTGTGTCCCAATAGTTAATCTCGGTCTGACTCATTTCCCATGTAAATTTAATATGTGGGTGCATCTCATTCATGTGTGAAAATAATCAACAAATGTACCTCAGTTCCTTTTCAGATACCAAAAATATCATCTATAAACCTCTTATAACAGATCCAGTGATCTTTATATTCTCTTCTTCAATACATATTCATATTCCAAGTAATACATTCAAGTATTTGAGTATGGTGGAGCCATACTGGCTCCCATAGATGTCCACGTAATCTGTAAAAAATACTCCTCCCCAAATTAGAAGAAATTATTTGTTAATATTAATTTGTATAAAGTAAGCATAGAGATGTTATTTGCTCCAACTTCACCAAAATAAAAGAAGCCACCTCAATGCCATCTTCGTGAGGGATTGATGTATACAAACTTTCCATCTCCATTATAAATAAAATATTTTCTTGATTACTAGGCTCATGATCTTTCAAAATTTTCGAAAAATGGCTACTGTCTTTTAGATATGCACTTGACTGTTGTATTAACAATTGTATAATGTCATTCTTCATCATTCAACTGATGTTAGATCTCAGGTATATAATCTGCCAAATTCAAAATGACTAAAGCACCCACAAACCCTTATCTGCTGGTTCCATAACAATGCCGAATTGTTTTGCAAGTTGATTAAAGCTCTCATTTCTACTCTAGTAAGATTGTCTCTGCTCTTTTTTTTAAGCTAAATATTTTTGGGATCTTTCAACACTGTTTTATCAAAGCAGTCAAGAGTACTATTAAGCACTTCAGGATTAAAAGTACTTCTGGGAGTAAACTCCTCATACAATAGTAAATCTCCTGCCATATTGTCATCATTTTCAATTCTTGAAAAAGAAAAACTTCAACTTCAATTTGTGAACCAATTTAAACAGTGCTACTTCTTCTTCTAATAAAGTACTATTATGACACAGAACAAATGGAAGACCGGTCCCCAATAATTTGGTTTCAATTTATGAAAGGGTATGGTCTGATTGATTGACTACCAGACTCTCTGTGGGTGAGGTGGATTTCTTTTATTAGTGCTTCTTATTGGAACTTAATATTTAAAAGTATTATTTTTAATGTACAGGTATTTCAAGTGGTTAACAAATCTGAAGACAAATATTGATTGGGAATGCTTTGGATACAAAATGTTTAACCACTTGAGATTGGTGAAATTTGTTGAATTTGAATTCATCAAGTGGGGTTGCACTTTGTATTAAAATAGTTTTTTTCTTTATGAAAAGTAAGAACAATCAAAATGTTCTGTCTATAAAATGGAATGATTTAATCAGGCAAATATGAAAAATGATGGACAATGTATGTAATTTGTTTTGATTTGATGGAATTTTACCTATTAAATACTCATTAACTAAAATGTTAGAGTATTATGTACAAATAATGTGACCTTCTAAACAATTTAGTATTGAAAATATTTTGAAGAGTGAAGAACACTTTGTAGAGTGCAGGATGTCCAACCTCAATGTGTTTTTAGTGTTGATTATTTTTTGTATGTTGAGTTGTCGGGATTGAGCCGTGCCCTGTTCAGGCTTCCCAGCACAATACATTTTTAGGAACTAGAGTGAATTCAGAAAGTGCAGATTATATAACTAACCTTAAATTACTTAGTTGAGTTAATGTCATTTGAGTACACTTTACACTTGTTATATTGTGTACAATACTGCTCTTCCCCATTGGATGTCACAATCACCCATGTTTAGAATCACTGCCTCCATATTCCAGAGATTTGGATTGACATTTTTTATTTTCTAATCAGCACAAGGGAAAAAATAACATATAAAACACTTTGTGTGATTTCTGAAACATCACTATGGCTAAAGAACACACAACATCACTTCTTATGATGACATCAGAGTCAAAGGTCATGTAATGATGCTGGTGATTTCATCAGGTGTGTGATGTCATTTCAGCTACCCCTGGCCTTTTGGTAAATGGACAGCTGCATCTCATCAGAGATATTCTCCCTTTCCTCTCCTTCTCGCAGACGCTCACTGTCTCCAGAGCTCTGGTTCTCTTCAGGCTGGACTACTGCAACAGCCTCTTTCTAAATCTGCCTGCTTCTACTCTCCGCCCTCTCCAACTCATCCAGAACAGGACTGCAAGACATGTCCTTGGCCTCAAGCCCAGGGACTGTATCTCTCCAGGATTGAAATCTCTGCACTGGCTCACAGTGGCTGCAAGGATTCAAAACACTCTGCACTATCCACAAGGCCTTTTGGGGCCTGGGGCCTCAATACCTACAACTCTCTCTTCCTAAATATCTCCCTTCTCAAACTCTTCGCTCCTCCTCCTCCAACTCCTCAGGGTCAGTCGCTTCTCCAAGCAATGAGGTGGTCGATCTCTTTATTCAGCTGGGGCCTCCCTCTGGAATAGCCTCCCAGCTTCCCTGAAACTTGAGGAGAACCATCTCTGGTTCCGTAAGCATCTCAAAACCTTCCTCTTTGCTTCTGCTTTCTCTCCTCCTCTCCCCTGCTGAACTCCTGGCCGAAACTGAAACTGCACTGGTCACCTGGCTACCCTCTGATCTCTGTATTCTGAATATATTTATGCTATTAGCATGTTTTTAAAACATTGGGAAAGGATAGTCCCCACAAGGCAGGTTCCCGCACATAGTTGCCACAAGGTAAGTAAGACACGTATGTGTGTGTTTGTGTGTGTGTGTTTCACTCCTGCTTCATGATCTGTGTTTGTTGTGCTAGATCAGAGATAGGATGAAGACACCTGGACGGTTTTTGTGAAATACTTCAGATTTATAAAATTAAAAGAGACTCCTCTATTGCTATGGCAGAGTTTCACTATCTAATAAATTGAAGCAAAAGTCCTTGTCAGAACGTTGTACATAAATTGATTCTGCCCTGTGTCCAAACCTAAGCTATCTACTTGACCCTACCACTATTAAAAGAAAAGACATTCAGACAAGTGCTATGTTTGGTATTGGCTGGTGCTTAACCCCCTCTTAACAAATGTCTCTGGCAACTGCCTCTCTCGGTTTCTCAGGATTTCTGTTGCTATCAAAGTTTCACTAAATCACAAAGCTTTTGATACAAATAAAAATAGAAATGTTACTCTTGTCTTTCTCTGACCTGGCTTCCTGTTACAGTCTCAATAAACCATAAAGTTCTTCAACAATTCCTCAGAGCAAAGATGGTAAACTCCTGTGTCTTTCCACACAATTTCCGGATATCTTTAAAAGTCTCTTCCCTGTGTCTATAACCAGTTTGAAGGGGTACTTTGGTTGTTCAAACTTTGACTCACCCTTTTGAGTTGGTTTTGTTTGGACCAAATCCCAAGTATGCCAGAGGGCCATTAGGAGTTTGCAGACCCTTGAAAGGCCCAACACCTTCCCCCAAAAGGAACGTAGGACTCAGTCAAACGGCAAGTTCAAACTGCGGTTTATTACAGAAAAATCAACAGGGATCAGTACAAGGATAGAAGAAATCTGTGGATCACTCAACGTCTCCTGGCATGCAGGCCAGTTTTGTATCCTGATTCCGTCATAATGAGGTCTCCAGAAAACCTATCGCCATCTGGGAATGGGTACTGAGTAAGAGTCCACCTATAGTGGACACTATACATATTAATCTACTGGGTCTTGCATTTCAGGTGGCCGGTCTGGTCAATCCCCAAATCACTATCTATAAAAAAGTTGCAGTGTGAGGGTCTTACCATTGGTTATTGCCTGTTGCTACCCAGACCTAGGATACCGAACTGTGGTTGTCTAGAGCTGATGTCGCCAAACCTGGGATCTGCAAAGGTTTGTGAGTTCAGCTCCCTGTCCCAGCACTGGTTTGCTGTCCATTGTCTGAGTCGACCGGGTCACGTGTTTGGTGACCATGATTTGGAGCTCTGCAGCTCTGAATAATGAAGAATTATTTGCATTTACTACAGCTGGTGTTACTGTCGTTCAGGGAATGAAATGTCATCAGTATCTGATGGCCTTGGCAGTGGGTCCTGTCTCACATGTTTGCTGGCTGTTCAGCCTGAATTCAACTCAGCTCAGCTCTTGCTGAGAGGCCTGTGGCCTGCTGTAATTTTCCTGAACTATTATGCAGTTCCTACAGTGTCCATGCTATTCTATATTACCCATATGTTAGTCACACTTTGCTCTGTCAGGTCCATAGGTGCTCCTGCAATTTCATAAGGTTATTTTAAAATAAGCATCTGCAAGCTTTACTCAGGATCTCTTGCTTCTTGCTGTTTCTGCGCTGCTGCGTTTGGCTAATGGCAAAATAATAAAGTAATGACAGTATGTATATTTATCTCTCCTCAACTATAGAACTGTATGCTCATGTTCTTTATGTATTCAAGTGTGTGTTTGTGTCCTGATGTGCGGATGGCACGTGTGTTTCGTGTCTAACGCTGCTATGTCATGCTGTCTCTATCAACGTCAGCAACATGGCTTCTTGGTGCTTTAGTCAATACTGTCAATTGAGGTCTATTTAGTTGCAGCCTGGGGCTCCTTGTCCACTCTGGCGTAGACTTGTACCACTCCTGGCCTGTAGGGCTGACTGAGTGGGTACCTCTCGACATACTTATCTATCATTGGAGCACTAGGAATTGGTCCAAAGTAGTATGGGCATTCACTGTATCTCTTAGCATTCTTCCGTGTCATATAATTTATAGGCAGGAGATGCGGGGGCCAACTTCCCCATCCCTCTTCAGTCCCCCCTCTGGTTAACCTGTCAACCACATCCTAATATGACAACCCTTTTGCTCTGGGCTGCCATATCTTTGTTATTGCTACAAGGTGTTTGCATTAGTTTGTGTAGTCGTTGGATGACCAGTGCATGTAACAGCATACTACTTCAGGTTGCACCAAACCCACTTCGCTTCATAGAATTTTGGACCATGTGGATTGTCCAGCTTTATGGTCGCTGCTGGAAATAGTTCATATTGTGCAATCTTCGATCTGACCTGTCTCACCCTGCAACAATCTCATATTTTGTTCCTCCTATGTTCACATCCATCAGGATCTGCATTCTGAGAGCCACTTCTGCTGTTTTCTTGCATCTTGGCATGCAGATCATGATCCCGCACACTGATGTTGCTCCCAGCATGAGGGCTCCTGCTATCACTTTAAGTCCGTCTGACAGCCATGATGGCATCCAGGACCATATGTATGCTAGCCAGCTTTTGTTCTTACCAGTTCCTCGTGCTTCATCTTTCATATTCGCATGCATCTGTGCCAACTGTACTACTGCGTCTGAGAGAGTTCTGTTATCCTCATCGTTAGCTGGTATAAATGTGCAACAGGAACTCCCTATCTTTGTGAATACTCCTCCTTCCATAGCCGTGAGGAAATCCAGAACATACCTAATCTGGAGCACCACCAACCTTATTGCTTTGAGCTCTTCTTTTATAGCATTGAACCCATTCCCTGTAGAGCTAATCATTACCATCAGCTCCCAACGAGCGATCTGTAACCACTTGGAATTTGTGTACGTCTGTATTCCTGGTATTATTGATGCAAAGAACATCTGTGTCCTGCTAAACAGTCTGTGTTCTGGATCTTGTCCAGTGCCATTTCTGATGCCTCTGAGAAGTAATTATACCCTCTTTTCACTCTGCTCAATCCTTCTAGTTTTTCCGCCTTCTCTACCTGGGCTGTTGGTGCCACCGTGACCGGTCTCTTCCTCCTTTTGTTGTTGTTCATATGTGGGAAGTCATCGTGCTTCACATCCTTTTTGGGTACAACCAATGAGGGCATATTGATGTGTACCAATGAGCATACTCCTCCCCATTCAGGTGACAGCTTCTCATATGCATCCCACACACCCAGTAGTAATCCATCAGCACTGTTGTTCCTGTTCTCATTGCTGCAATTTGTTTGATTGTTTTACATCCTACGTTCTCGCCAACTTCAACATTGTCATTGTTCTGATAGCACAGGGCTGGCATCTTCAGGGGGTTATTGGCATCTGTCAGCTTCATTCTCCACCCACCTCAGTAACTTTGCACTTGCATCCCATTCCTTTAGGCACTTGTTATTTTCCTACTTGCACCTTGTTCACTGATAACTGGGCTAGTGTCAGTGCCTTGCTCCCCACCACTCCATCTTGCCATCCATTGTTAGTATACACTCGTCCATACAGTAATATCTGTGTCCTTTCCCACCATCCAAGCTCTCCTCATATCTCCTTCACTCTTGTCCAGGGACATGGCCATTCCTTCAGTGTGTTAGTCTTTGTTTCTCCTTACTCATGTCCATCAGTTATGTACTGCAAACCTTCATCTAGCTGCCAATAATTGTTCATCATGTCTAATGTCTTTGTGTAATTATCTTCCTATGGTAATGTTTCTTTGGACATCCATCTCAATGTTGCTGTCTTCCCTTGGAATTTTCCTTGCGTTTGTATCATCGTGAGATACATCAGGGACTGTGCTTTTCCTGCTGGTATTTCAGTTGCTATGAATGTTCTAGAGGCAGACATGGCATAGGGGATTAAAGAGCAGACATAACAGCTATCACCAGTGGTTTCCTTACCTACTTTGGACATGTTTTTATACCACATGTTGTTAGATACTCATGCTGTGTCAGTGTGATAGACACATGACCACAATCACTCCTACCACAAAAACCCAGTATCCTATCGCCACACACCACACCAACACTTCCAAACCTAAACCTAGTATATATGAGCCCTACCAAATCTAACTTGCCCTCATTAATGCTAGATCACTGCCAGCCCATGCCACAGAAATACATGACTTAATCTCCGACCTCGAGTTAGATGCTCTAGCCATCACAGAAACTTGCCTACATGAAGCTTCTGGACCAGCCATATGCCAGTCCCTTCCCTCCGGGTACATCATCCTCCGTCAAGATAGACCAACACACAAAGGCGGAGGGGTTGCCCTGATAGTCAAAGAAACACTTAAGGCTAGACAAATCCACTACATCTGAGAACTTTGACGCCTTATAGTTTAGTTTAGTTTAGTATCAGTAAAGATCTCCTTCACACCCAACAACACTATGACAATGCACCTCATCTACTGGCCTCCTGGCCCGCTTCTGGACTTTCAAGCCAACCTTCTACACCTCATAGGCAACAACCTCAAACCAAACACTAAAGCCGAACTCCTACGAGATTTTAATCTCAGATTCAATGACACTAAAGACAAACACAGTAAAGCCTTTGCTAAAGCCCTCCAGGACCTACAATTCATCCAGAAAGTTGACTCTGACACTCACAATAAAGGTCGCATACTAGACTGGTTAGCCGACCACAACTGCAGAGAAGATATCAGCTCAAACCCCCCACAACCATGGACCAACCACCACCTCATCCACTTCTACATCCCAACAAATGCAGCAATTACGCAAATCCTGCCCACGCCAGCTGCCCTAGCCAGATCTAAAAAACTACTCACTAAAGAGAAAATGTGCCCACTCCTAGAAGTCTCAGCCCTATTATCACCCACTTCAAATAACCACAAAGAACTGGTTGAACTTCACAAAACCACTATTAAAGAGGTGATCGACCCAATTGCTCCATTAGAGAACAAAAAAGCTAAAAAACTCTTTCACGCCAACTCATAGTTCAACCAAGACCTACGCGACCTGAAAGCACTCAAAAGACACGCTCTTAACAAATGGCAATCCTGCTCCTCTGTTCCCTCACATGACTCATACCTAGCTACTGCTAAACAATACAAAAATGCCATAGCCAAAGCCAAAGCTGCTGCCTACAACACAAGAATGGACAATGCCCAATCACACTCAAAAGAACTATTCGTCATCTTCAATGAGCTAGTCATACCTCCCACGTCCAAACATCAAATGGTCAAGGACGAGAAATGGTGTAATGACATCAAGAATGCTATGCTAGACAAAAGTGAAATACTCCAAAAAAAATCAAAGCCAACTTTGACAACCTACCCAAGTCCTCCCACACAACACAAACTACTCCAAACTCTAGGACCCCTATCAGGCTTGACAGTAACCCACCACCGCTATTTACCTTTAGAAAGGTAACTACTCCTAAAGTTCTATTCTTTATGAAACAAATAAAAGCCTCACTTTGAAAAGGTGACATATGTCCAGCAAACACAATCAAAAACAGACTGCGCTGAGTCTCTAGCTCCGTTCATCGCAACCTTTATTAATGCATCATTTGCCACTGGCTCAGTACCCTCTTCTCTCAAAGAAGCATGGGTTCGGCAACTGCTAAAAAAGCCCACCCTAGACCCAGACTCACCTAACAACTACAGGCCAATCACAACTGTGCCATTCTTGCTGAAGATCTTGGATAAGGCTGCGTATCTACAGATACATGCCTACTTAGAACACAACATCCTAGGAAAGAGACAGTACGGTTTTCGTCTACGGCATGGCACTGAGTTGGCGCTGCTTGACTTAAAAAAACAACTCCTAAGAAATATGGACAAGGGCAAATGTGCCATCCTCCTGCTCCTTGACCTGTCGGCTAGTCGACCATAAAATCCTAGAGACACACCTCACCAATACGGCGCACTTCTCCACTGAGGCCACTACATGGATCTCATTCTTCCTGGAGGGCAGAGCTATGAGGGTGTTCTCAGACCAAGCATCAGCCACCCCCTCCCCTATTAACTGAAGAGTACCACAAGGTTCTTGCACCTCCCCCATGCTATACAACCTATTCACACTTCCCCTCTTCAACGACCTAGAAGAATCCGGCATAACCTTCACCAATTATGCTGACGATACACAAATTATTCTCCCTTTATCTGGTGATTACGAGCAAGACCTAAAAACCTTACAAAACACATATGCAATCATCCAGGCCTGGATGGCAGCCAATTGCCTCTGTTTCAATGGAGACACAACAGCGATTTTACTAGTGGGTCCAAAAGAAACCCTTAGTAAACTAGACAGTAAATACAGTAACTTCAAAATTGAGAGCTCTGTAATTTCAGTCTTTGTTGTGGCACAAACTCTGGGAGTCTAGCTAGACTAAACATGTTAGCTATATCTCCTCCTCAGCTGCACTGACAACCAAAACAATCAATGCGGTAAAACCTCACCTGTCCACTGAAAACTGCCTCAACATCGCCAGGGCCACCATAGGTGCTAAACTGGATTATTCTAACGTCCTCCTACTAGGCACCTCCGCCAGAAACATTAACAGACTACATATTACTCAAACAACGTACTGAGGGCAGCCCTCAGTATTCCTAGGAGGGAGCACATCTCCCTAGCAAGACAAAATGCCCACTGGCTCCCAGTCAAAGACCGCATCCAGTTCAAGACCCAAACTATTACCCATAGATGCATATCCCAATCTGCCCCCAGCTATCTATCTGAACGAATACAACAATTGCAGACACTTAGGGCCTCATTACAAGGCTTGCGGTGACGGAATGAAGGGGGCCGGTACGGGACCGGCCCCCTTCATTCCATCAAGGCTGATTACGAGCTTCCAATCTCGGGACCCAGATCAGACGTCTGGTAAACCAGACATCTTTTCCGGGTCCCGTGAGGGGAAGAGGGAGGTAACAACGGGACACTTAAAATGTGGCCGTTGTTACCTCCATCCCCATTCCCATTGAGCCCTGTTGGGGCTCAATGGGAATGGGGAATGGTTCCTGCAAGGAGGACTTACCGGGTCCTCCTATGTCGGAATGACCCGGTAAATCCCCATTGCAGGAACCCGGTAATGGAGCCCGGTTTGTAGGCAGCCATGGAGCTAATAGCTCCATGGCTACCTCCAAACTCGTAATGAGGCCCTTAGACCCAAAAGGGATCTGTACACAAACCAACTCTCAGTCCCTAACTTCAACAGAGCCAAAGCCGGCGTCTCGAGCTTCGAAGTTCTAGCACCAAAATCCTGGAACTCACTACCACCTAAACTGAGAGCTGAAACATCCCTCCTGACGTTCAGAAAGGCACTGCAAACCATCCTATTCAAGTAAATCTGTACCTAAAAATGCTAATGTAAACATGAATAATGGCTGTAACCAACAATTGCACCTATGCTCACTGTTCTCATGTAACCTTGGAACATTAGCAATGTCTGTAACCAAGCGCCCACTGTTTTTGCCAAGTAAGTTCCATGTAACCTTGGAATATTAGCAATATCTGTAACCAAGTGACACTGTTTTATGCCAAGTAAGTTCTCTTGTAACAGCGCCACGATGCCCGAGGGCAGTTGGGCGCTTTAAAAATTCAAACAAATAAAAATAAATAAATAAGTAAAATGTCAACCCCCCCCTCATGTCTGTGTCAAAATTGCATTTACCGCTCCTTACATTATCAGCAATGTCTTCTCGTCCACCTGACATGGTTGTCCCTCCTGCTTGGGTTAGGGGAATGTTAGTATAGGGTACAGCAGTAATGCTAACAACAACATATAGTTGCCAAAATACAAATCCCATCAATCCACTGGGAATTAATAGACACAGCATGATAATAAGCTTCTTTATTGTTTCTTTTATATCCACTTGCGCTGCTTGATCCTTGCAGCCTCGTGATAAAGTTGCCTGGTTGAAACTCGCAAAAGAAGGTGTTACTGTGTTAGTATTTGTCAGTACCCTCAAGCCCCATGAACCAACTAATCACTAATGGCAAGGCAAAGACCGCCCCCCAGACTTTTCTTACTGAGGGGTCTCCCAATGTAGCCAACACTGGAAATTCAGTGTGTTCAAGTTGTGGGTATGCTTGCGCCAAAAACTCTACAAGAAACGAGATAATATACTGCAGGGGATTGTGCGCTGAATCGTCTGGGTCTCTTTATATAGTGTACAAACTGGTAAGAAAATATTTTGGGTGATGGATGGGAGGTAGCATCAGGACAACAACCTGTACAATCCCCACAACATTTGTGTCAACCTGCGTGTGCAGAAAGGAAAAATAACAGACAGTGTTTCATTAATCAATCTGCACAAGTGTTCCAGTGGCCACTTCTGCTGCTTGGGATCAACTAACCAAGGGGTGACTGGGTATGCCTAATTCAGTGAGGTCCGTACACACTTGCAGTTCATCGAGGTTCTGAACATTGGTCCTGTCGGTCATGGAGACTCTGTTGCCAGATGAGGCCACTGCTTTGTAGTGCTTGATGTCTTGAAGGTGATTCCAGATGGTCATTCCTACTAATTTAACAGCTCTGTCTGCTTCGGCCTCAACCACGTGATGTCCGGTGAATCTGGGCGCAGTCCAGTGCCTCAAAAAGGTCTGCAGGAGAACGATATCTCCTACCTTCACAGAATGCTTTAGTTCATTGTCTTGTGGTGTGTCATCGCAGACAATCTCTTCGCTGTCTTCTGGGCCCCCCTGGATCCTCTGTATCTGGAGAGAGATAAAAGAAGCACTGGAATCCAGATAAGTAATGTAATCATACATTTCCTGTCCTAACAAACCTGCACTATTCTCACAATCCTTCAGTGCTCTTGTGGGAGGAGCCAAGGGAAGATGAATGCGTCGTCCTGTCACCACCTTACAGGGCGTTAAATGGTGGTAGGACCATGATTTATTGCGTAATGCATACAAGGCTAGAGGTAAACATTGCAGCCAGTTTTCCTTGGTGCTCTGCTGAGTTTTGACTATGCACTCCTTTAGGAGTCCATTCAGATGTTCACACACTCCATATGCTTCCGGGTGGTACACACAGGCAAATGTATGCGTGATGCCTAGCAAGGTTGTGATGTGCTGAAATAGTTAATTGGTGAAGTGAGGACCGTTGTCAGACCGCAGGACCTCACACACGCCCCATCTCAGGTAAACTTCCCTGACCAAAAACTAAGCTGCTCTAAGGGCATCAGCATGTGAACAGGGCCCTGCCTCTATTGACCTAGAGAATGGGCAGACAACCACTATTATGTAGCAGTAACCTTGGCAAACTTGGACTGTGTCCACGTAGTTCGTTTGGAGATGCAGAAATGTGCCCTCAGATTTTGGTATGGCTCCTCTCACAACTCTCAAAGGATGACCTACTGTAAACTGCTGGCAGGTCAAACAGTTACTTATAAAATCAGCTACATGTTCATTCAAATTTGGGCAAAACCATGTTTCTCCAATACGTGAAGCAATGACCTCCTTCCCTGTGTGTGTTGGATAGTACAATTGTACTAATGCTGTCTTCAATAGTGCTAGTGGCATGACGATTTTCCCTGTATTGTTCTGCCACCATAAGGCATCTGTCAGACACATGGAACATCCTCTCTTTATCCATAGCGCCTTCTCCTCCTGGGGTGCAGCTCCCTGTAGCTCCATAATCTGTGTCTCTTGTAGTACATTGTAACCTTCCTTCATCACCAGGTTCCTCACTCCTCCCTGAGCCTTTGGTCTCTCGTTCAGTTCCCACAATTTCCAAAAATACGCTGCACATTTGGCCTCATAATCTGCTGCTTCATTTCCTCTTGAAATAGGGTCTTCTCCTTTGTGTGGGCCTGGCACTTCACTAGTGCTACCTGTTTTGGATATGCAATCACCTCGATCAATTTGCCCAATAATAGCGCATGTTGCACTGGCATCCCATTTGCTCTCCTGAACCCTCTCTTGAGCCATCGCACCAGTCCTGAGTATACAGTTGATGTCACATACGCGGAGTCAGAATAAATTGTCACATACTTCTCCACGCTGTTTTCTAGTGCCAATATGAGAACCACTAGTTCTGCTGCTGGTGCTGAATAATGGGTTGGTAGTCACACACTTACAACCACCTTGCTTGTCCCGTCCTCCTTCATTCTTACCACTTCAGTCCCAGTATGTCTGATCCCATTAGTTTGATCAATTGTCGATGAACCATCAATGTACAGCACGTCTCCCCATTCGAGTGCATCCTCCAGTGGTGTGCATAATCTCCTATCTTGAGAACATCTGCCAAAAATATTGCTGGATTTACAGTCTTGCATCTTACTATCTTTAGTCCTACATTCGATAGTATCACCTCGTACCCTGATGCTCTCTTTGTTGTCAGTGTGCTCTTTGGCTTATGCAGTATCTCAAAGAGGGCGTGCTCCACATACAATGTGATGGTGCACCCCATTGACACTGCTGATGACTTTTCCACTGCGAAGGCTGCAGATGCCAATGGTTGTTCGCACAAATAATGTCCTCTCATCACTGCGTAAAGTTGTCCACTGTAGTAAGCAATTGGCTTATGGCCCATGCTTGTCTTCTGAGTCAGTACCACCTTCATCACTACACTGTCAGTGTGTGAGAATAAGAAGAATTCCTTTTTGTAGTCTAGGGTCCCTAACACTGGAGCAGTGCTTATGGCTTCCTTCAGTACCTCAAAGGCCTTGGTCATCTCTGTGTTCCATGTCAGTGTCTTTGTTCCCCTTTGTTCCTCTTTCAGAGCGCCCAGTAGTGGCCTTGTGTATGTGCTGTAGTCAAAGACCCATCCTCTGCAGTAATTGCACAACCCCAAGAACAGTTGCATTTCCCTCACTGGCGTGGGCTGTGGTGTTTTGTGTATTGTCTCTGCTCTCTTTGGGGCAATGTGTTGGCCGTCCTTGGATATCATCTGTCCAATGTATAGCACCTCCTTCTGGCTGTACTGTAGTTTGGACTTGTCTACGTTGTACTCTTTGTCAGCTAACATTATCAGCATGTGCACTGAGTACCTTCTGCACTTGTCCTCTGTCTCACTGCAAATCAACAGGTCGTCCACATATTGTAAAACTGCATTCGGCCTCTATGTTACTTAGATCCATCTTTATCAGCCTGTTAAAGATAGATGGTGACTCGCACTACTCTTGTGGCAAACAAGTATGTTTCCACTTCCGGTTTCCGGTAAATAAAATGGGCCATGTCTTGTGAGTCTGGGTGTAGTGGCACTGAAAAGAAGGCCTTCTTCAAATCAATGACCGTGAAACAGACAGCTTCTGCTGGAATGCCGCTCAAAATTGTCGTCGGGTTTGCTGCTACAGGATACTCTGTTTCTAGAATGTGGTTAATATGTATTAAATCCTGAATAAAATGCTGTGACCCCCTGTTGGCTTTGCAAACAGGGTACACTGCTGTGTTGCATGGAGATTCTAATGATACCAGAATGCCTCTATCAATCAGCACTGTGATTGTTTCATAAATGCCTTCATCTGCTTCTTTGGTTAGGGGATACTGCCTTACTTTTGGCAAAATCGCTCCTGGTTTCAGTTTAATCTTAACTCCCCATATGCTCTATATACAGCCCACGTCATAAGGACTTGTGGTCCATAAACTGCTTGGTACTTTGGCCATGTCTTCCTCCCAGAATGAAGGTTGTGCCTCCAGCACCATCGTCATTCTCTGTGGCACTTCTCTGTAGTGGATCTGTAACCAGTAGGTAACACTCATTTCGAACACCATCTCCACTTCCTGTCTCTCTTCCTGGAAAAGTTCTTCATCGGTCACTGTGGTCAGCCTGCATCCCTCTGAAACTGCAATAATTGCTCTCCACGCCTTCCCGGTGTCATCCATTCCGTGTAGTGCAAACCAATCCTCCCTCACCAACACAGCCTCTATCTCTATGGACGTGTGTTTGAATTGAGATTAACAGGTAAAGAGCGCTATGGTAATAAGTACTGAACTAACCAAAAGAGTTCAAGGAGATGTGTCCGCTGCACCCCCGTACAACTGCAGGAAAATCCCAACCTGCAAATACCACGATTTATGAGGGGAGGCTTTGTATGGGGTGTGCCCAGGCACTTAGATGGGAAGCGATGTCAGTAAACTCTGTAAGTAAAAATACTTTCACTGGATCACATACAACCCCAAAAGTGTATAAGAAATCCAAAAACCACAATCATAGAAAACAGTTGGTTTAACAGTTGGTGCCCCAGTTGGGCTGATTATTTTTTAATTCAACATGTGGAAATCATAAGTGCGGTCCTCTTGGTAGCCAACACGTGTTTCGACCCTCTTGGGTCTTTTTCAAGGCTGGGCCTATGTAACATGTACAACAAGGTAGATTGCCGTAAAACATAAGATGTTCATATTTTTTTTTTATTTTTTTTATTGTAACATTTAGTTTATTACAAACTTTTTAATTACAAAATCTTCATATCACGTCATAACACATCCACATCAACACTTAAATGTCTGCTCCACTACTGTCCTGAAAGTTTACTACAGAGCAAATTAAATGCACCGAACTCCCACTCAAAATGCAAGTCCACAAGTCCTCCATATTTTCAGTTTTTGGTGCATATCTGCTCAAATGTAAAGATCTCTGATCTCTAAGAGCAGTACACTCCATTAACAAATGCTTTAAACTTTCCTTGTTAGCATCACAATATCTACATACATCATCCATAGTGTTTTCCATATGACGCATAAATAGCATTTGTTTAGATTTATATGCATTTAGACGTAATCTGAGGAAACCATCTTGGTGGTTCCTTGGAGGAAATTGTTGTAGATAATTGGGCATTTTCTCCAATTTATTCATCGACAATCCAAGATCTAAGGCTGTCAGTAACTTTCGTATTTGGACACATTTTTAATCCAAGACCATTCTTTAAGTTTTTTTGTTGTTGCAATTTGGGGAAGTACCAACAGTGTGTCCATTGTGATATTTGCTTCATGCATAATTGCTTTCACCCTTTGAGACCATATCAGGAGTAAATCAGTCTTTAAGAGCTTACCCTCTGAGGTGAATATTCTGTAGGCTGGTTCCGGATTTGGCATATTCATCTTCCGCCACAGAGACAATGATTTCCACAGAACGACGCTGTAAAGATGTTCATATTGTGTAGAACAAACCCCCATATATACATAAAATCAGAAATCCCACGCATCACAAGGGGAAGAATAAAGGAACAAGGGCAAAAATGAATTGCCATGATTTGAAGAAAACCAGTGGTGTATCAACATGTGAATCATAGACATCAGGTATTGAGAAATAATATGAAATTATTGTCTATCCAAAACAAAAACAAAAACCAGCATCAAAATGAACATGCAAATGAGATATTATTCCCACACAATAAGATCCATATAAAGTTCCATCCATGTTTCATACAAATAGCGCAACAGAGAATGGATTGAACATATGACAAAAAGAAGAAAAAAAAGAAAAGAAGGAATATCATCACAAAACAATATAAGTACCACCAATACGATATCATAAAAAAAGCAATTGTTTGAAATTTTATAAATATACATGGTCTTGTATTCCATTGTGACAGAGCCTAATTGTGCTTCAGTCCCACCACGTGTCTAACACCTCAAACCAGGTGGATGCCGAACCCCAAAGCATTGTCTGGAAGTGCATGCTCCAGTATGCAAAGTAATCCACGTGAAAAATAATATTCCCTAGAAAGGAAATTATGAAACTTGTAAACATTGGACAAATACCAGGACAATGTAGGTCCATCAAGGGAGTTGTATATCACTAAACCTATATTGGATAAACCACACCATATGGGAGGCCAGTACTCTTGCTCCCGAAAAGATATCAACCCTCACCCCGTGTTCCGTCAAGCGTATGAAAGAATTGTCCAGTTCCCTAAGCAACGCGACACTCCAACACAATGTATTCAAAAAGGAAAGATGAAATCAAAAGAGACAGAGCTAAAGCCAACCCGTACCAGTTACAGTTGTATCCATTAAGCATTATCTCAGAATACAATCAAAGTAAATAAATAGTTACCCAAATTCCTTGAGTCAATATGGTGACCATATTCATTTCAAGGTTTCATAGACATAGCTGAGCGTTGGCGAAATAAACTCCTTCCTGCTGGTTCCGAACAGTAAATGTGCACGCATCGTGATGCGGGGGGATTTCTGAATTTCTGAATATATGAGGGTTTGTTCTACACTGACAGCTGATTCGTGGAATTATTTGCGTGAAACACGCAGATTTGCGCGCCTTTCTGCCTGAAAATCCCTGTTTGAAGTATGGGGATTTTCGGGCAGAAAGGCGTGCAAATCTGTGTTTTTCACGCAAATAATTCCATGAATCAGGCAGAATATGAACATCTTATGTTTCTCAGCAATCTACCTTGTTGTACGTGTTACATAGGCCCAGCCTTGAAAAAGACCCAAGAGGGTCTAAACACATGTTGGCAACCAGGAGGGACACACTTATGATTTCCACATGTTGAATTAAAAAACAATCAGCCCAACAGGGGCACCAACTGTTAAAACAACTGTTTTCTATGATTGTGGTTTTTGGATTTCTTATACATTTTTGGGGTTGTATATCATCTGGTGAAATTATTTTTACTTACAGAGTTTACTGACATCGCTTCCCATGACCTAAGTCCCAGCGCACACCCCATACAAAGCCTCCCCTCATCTATCTCTATGGACACTATTGTTCCTTCTGGCTCGTCTAATGGTGTCTCTGGCCTGAACAAATATTTATTTGATACTCGCCACAACTTCCCCACAATTCCTGCCATCCATGCAATGACAATGTCAGTCTCATATTGAAACATCTCTGGGTCCACTGGCACCCCCATCTGTTTTACATTTAACATGTGTATGCCTGGTGTTGAGCACACTATGCCTTTGTCTGTGAATGTGATGGTCATGTTTAGTCTGCTCATGATGTCTTGTCCCAATATGTTTAAAGGTGTCAATCGAGAGTAAAGCAAAGGTAGTGATATGTTGTGATCTCCTATAGCTAGTAAGATATTATCAGTGAAAGGAACCACTTCTTGAGCCAAAGAGAATCCTTAAGTGTTCATGAAATCGCCTGGCAACTTAAATGTTCTTTCCCTAATACATGACCTTGTCGCCCCAGTGTCAATGAGAAAGGAAAAAGTGCTGTCACCTATCACCACTCCTATGCAAGGTTCCTCCGTAGAGTTGGGTGTGATTGACAGGATGGGAAACATCAAGTTCGTCTGTTGGCTGTCCTATTGGGGGTACATAGATAACCCATTCCATGTAAAGGGGTTGTTCCTCACCATTATAACTCCTCCCAGTTGTCGACGAGTACTGTTGCTACTGTGTCCACCTGTGCCGGTGTGTTGTCATCTTGTATCTGTGCTAGTTGCGTATCTGTGCTAGTTGCTGTGTGCGCCCCCTAATCTGTAGTACTTGTAAATACTGTGGTATCTGTGCTGACATCTGTGGTGGCTCCATCTGTGCTGGTGCTTGTGCTTGTGGCATCTGTTGATATGTACCCTGCATCTGCCCCTGCAGCAGTGGATCCTGTATATAATAATCTTCTTGTCCCCCTTGATATAGCTCTTCCCAATTCTGTTGCACACCGCTAAATCAACACACTCTTAAAATGTGCCTAAGCTGCCCTCAGGTCCAACACTGTGTGGGCTCCCTCCCTTGTCCTGGAAAACCCCCCGTGACATCTCCTGGGTTCTGCTGCATCTGTTGTCCATACCCCCAAAATCCTCCTGAAAATCCCGCTTGGCTGTGATGCATCTGTGGCCTGAAGCGACGCCCCTTTATAGGCCTCCTCTTCCTCGAAACCCCTGCTGCGGGGTGCCCCGTCTCATGTACCCTCCTCCCATGGGCAGTGAAAACTGTTGTGGCTATTGATGGTGCTGCTTTGTGTGTGGGGTGGGGATGATTATAACAGCCCCTTCCATCACATACTTTGATAGATTTCACTGTACTAGTTTGGCCTCATCTGCCTTCCTATCTTCCGCTTTTTGATTAACCTTCTCCTCCCATAGTCTACAATGATACACTATTGTGAATTGTATTTCTGGCCATCCCTTCGCTTCCATCTCCGCCAGTTTCTTTAAACTCTTCTGTCCTGGCTCTGGTAATCCCTACACTAAAATATGATAAAATATTGCTATTCTTTTGTCCCATGGCTCTTGAGTTTAGAGGTGCCACAGCTCTTGAATCTCCTGAATCTACTGCACAGGATCTTCATCTTCCCTCATTTTATGTGACGTAATCGCCCCAATGTCTGACATGTCTGGGTGTTGTGTTTGCAATGCTTGCCATACTGCTGCCGTGCAGTTTGCAAATTGTGCCCCATCGTGGGCTGTGTTCTGTGTCGTCACCCTTGGGATCTCAGTTCTCTCCCATACGTCAACAGCTGTGTCTCCTAGTATCAATACTAACAGTCCCTTTACGTCACCCACTGCTAGCCTGTGGCCAGCTGTCATCTTCTCCATCTCATAAATCCATTTCCCCGCTCCCACGCTCAATGATAGTAACCTACACTTCACGTTTTCCTTATCTATGTGTTTCCATGGCACATACAGAGGTCTCACCCCTCCTCTCTCGAATAGAGGCATCTGTGATTATGGCGTCACCTCCTCAGTGCCCTTCTGTTCAGTCTGATTTGTTGTGGCCTCCGTCGTCCTCAATGTCTGCGCATGCATGTACTGGTTCTAATATAGGTACTCTCCTGTTATCATCATAAGCCCTAGACAATCGTCCTTTTGAGCAAGCTATGGCTGTCGCCCCTCTCCTTCGTCCCGGGAGATTCCTTAGTCTATTAACATAGGGGTTGTGCGTGGTGCAAAAGTAATTTGTCTGCTGTACCTGCTCCTTTTACTTGTCTGTCCCCGTGGACTGTGACCGCCCTTGTTCCCTCCTCTCATCCCCGCTGTGTTTGTCGTCATTATCGGATCCTGTGTCCATGTTGCTACAAAAATCATCAGCAAAACGTAGTCTCCACGATGTCAAGTCTGTGTTAGGTTTCAGGCTAAGATTGATGTCCGCTAAATCATACTTGCTCCCTCCTGCCCAGACCCCTAAACCTACTCTTCCTTCTCCTGTTGCTACTGCCTCCTGAGTTTGTACTAACTGGCTCAGCTTGTGTGTCCTCCTAACGTCTATTCTTTTCCCTATCCAGCCCTGCCTGCATTCTCGCTGCTCCTATTGCTCGCTTATTCTCCTTTCTGAATGCTCATTCTATTGTCAATCTAGCCAACTGTTTCTTTCTCTGCTCCCTCTCTGCTAACTTGCATTTTTCCTGCTCTGCTATCTCACTCCGTCTCTCCGCCTTCTCCAGTTCCCTCTCCCTTTTCTCCCTCATCTGCCTTTTCCGCTCTCTTCCTCTCCTTGAGGCTCCTCTCTATTCTTTCTTCCTGCTCCCTTTCCAAGTGTTCCTTCTCTTCTTCCTTTCTTCGCTCCCTGTATTCCTACTGTAGTTTCTCTTCTCTCCTTCTCTCTCTGTCCTCGCGCTCTCATCTCACTTCCCTGTCTTTCTCCCTTCTATCCTCCTCGTCCATTAGTTCTGCCCAGTCTGTTGTGTCGCTGTCCCTCTTCAGGCTTTCTGCCACCCCATTTGTCTTCCCTTGAAGCTTTAAAAGTACCTGTGCTGCTATCCATTTGTTCACTCTTATGCACTCAAACTCCTCCTTCGCATGCTGCTGCGCCTCACTGCCCACCCCTGCTTCCCCAGCTGACTGCCCTGCACCTTTCTGCTTATCCTTCTTAGTGTATGGTGGTAGCTTATCTGTCAGATTTGAATACCCCTCTCCTGCCCTTAGTTCCCTCATTGGATACATTCCCTGTTCATCATTTGTGTCATCAGATACTACACTTGGAGGGGTAGGGGGTTCTTCACATCCTGCTGGCTTAGCATCCACTGATGCCAGACAGTATCCTCTCTCCCTCCTAAAACATGCATCACAACTCCAATATGGCCATGTGTTTGGTCAATTTCTTCCCCTTGTAGGCACCCTGTATGTGTGTCAATAGTGATTGCTGCATGTCTTTGGAGAAACTTCCACAAGGTGGCCATGGTTTTGTTAATTTACCTTCTGTACTTTTGGACCATTCTATGCTATATTTGCATATGTTTTCCTTATAAGGCTTAAGTGTCTTACACAAATGCTGAATGGGAGTAGTTCCCTCACTGTTACCTTGATACATTCCAATACCTTTTACTTGACCTCAAGTCGAGGGTTTCGATAATCCACTGTTTAGGGATAAAAAAGTCACAATACAATAATAATACTTTCCAGTTTCTATGTGCCTCTCTGGCACTACAATTGATCAGGTGTGCTCTGCACACCGCCCCTCCCTCACAATCACTGCCTCCTCAGGCACACAACCACAATCCCGCACATGCACTTTCCGCGCAACGTCACTGGTTCACCTCGTCTGCCAATCCCAAGTTTTCAATACTAGCTCCTCACCATCTCAGCTCTCCATGTCCTATTTGCAAACCTAAGGGTGATATCACCAAGCTACCAAAACAATAGGTAAATCAAATATCGCGCGCACACTGTAATAGCCCGTTACTCCCAAACCCACACAAAACCCCACATCTGTCTTCCTGCACTCCAGGCAGAGTATACCAATATTCTCTTGTGATCAAACTGCACCCGTTGTGTCACCTAACGTATGAAACACCTCACTCCAGGAGACTTAACTAGCCGACTCAACTTCTGCAATCTAGGCTAGCTCCCTTTCTAACACTCACAGGAATACCATCATCTATGACCCAAGCTAAAATGCCTAACCCACAGAAATACCTTATTTACATAACTTCCCTTGGGCTTCATCCACACGCTTGAGCCAATAGCCTAGGTTATTCCCCACAACCTTTTACCGCAAAGCCCGAATGTGCCCGAAACATAGAAAAGGAACTTCTACTTCTGCTCCTGCCCCTACTCACTATAACAATACTAATCAATACTTCAACAATACTCGACAATACTAAACAATACTCCACAATACTCAGTACCCTGCCTCACACCCACAGTTGCCGTTGTACTGGGTCAATACTTCCGTTCCATGTTGTGCTAGCGCTGCTCGGCTGCCGGCTCCCCGTCAAGGCTCTCGCCTCCCCTTCCTGGTCTTCCTGGACAACTCGCTCACCTCGGGTAGGATTATTTCCGAATGTGTCTCCTGACGTCCTTTAAACGGGCATGCGTTTTCCCATCTATCTCAAAATATGCGAGAGTCCTGCAGCCTCTCAGGGTCGTTGGCGAAGGAGTCAACGTGGCGCTGGGCTGGCGCAGCCAACCACCCTCTTGCTACCAACTTGTTGGGATAAACTCCCAGGTATGCTAGACGCCATAAGAATTCGCTGACTCTTGGAAGACCCAACACCTTCCCCCAAAAGGCACGTAGGACTCAGTCAAATGGCAAGTTTAAACTACGGTTTATTACAGAAAAACTAACAGGGATTAGTAAAAGGATAGAAGAAATCCATGGACCACTCAGACTATCCTGGCTCGCAGGCCTGTTTTATATCCTGATTATTTCATAGTGACGTCACAACCTGACCCCTCTCCAGAAAATCTATCGCCATCTGGGAATGGGTACTGAGCAATAGTCCACCTATAGTGGACAGTATACATGTTAATCCACTACCTCTCACTTGCCAGGTGGCTGGCCTGGTCCATCCCCAAATCACTATTTATAACAAAGTTGCAGTGTGAGGGTCTTGCCATTGGCTCTTGCCCATTGCTAACCACCCCTAGGATACTGAACTGATGTTGGCTAGAGCTGATGTCCCCTGGCCTGGGATCCACAAAGGTTCTCAGCTCTTTGTGTATAGTCTTAAGGTAGTAATAACGACTATGTGTCTGCATTGCAACTGGGGTGTACTGTCATGATCTCTGCTTCCAAAAGGTCAGGGTTTTCCCAACTCCCTTGGAAGCAGATCCATAACCCAGGTTCCGAGTGCCAACCAGTCCCAATTGGGACCTTTTGGACCCAGTCCTGGCGCCAGTGGCACCAGGCTCATAAATATGCCCAGTCCCAGCGCTGGAAGCGCCGGGCTCATAATGCTTGGGTGGACTTACCTGCAGCAGACCATGCTGCTTATTTGCCTGCCAGTTGAGCCTCTGATCCTCTTCTGTTTGGAACTACTTTTCCTGTTGGGTGGGGCAGGAGCCACTCCCTAGATTCAGAACACTGGAACTCTTCTGGAAAGCAGGAACTCTTTTCTTACCTAGGCGTGGCTGTGGAAGGAGACACCTAAGCACTACAGGAGGCTATTTAAACCACACCCGATGGATGAATCTTGCTTTGCGTTATTCTGCATCCTCTGCAGCAGAACGCTCATCGTGTCTTCTGCATCTGATCCTGGGCCTAAGGAAAAAGGCTTACCATCCTGAATCCAGTCTTCAGCAACACCTATAAAGACAAGAAAGAACAGGTTAGCATTACGGTCTTCAGTGACAGCTCTTCACTTACCTGGTCCATCGGCTGTCACCAACGCCTCGCGCTGCATTCCGGCATCTGAAAGACAAAAGCTTACCAACTCTTCGCACGCTCCGGAGGCCTTCGGCGCTGCATCCCGCATCTGAAAGACAAAATAAGGTGCGTTTAAAGACATTGGGGAACTTTAATACTCACGTGCCATTACTCCTTTCCACATCTAACCCAGTGGGTATTCCGGCACCCTGCAGCCCCTCCGAACTTGTACCTGCAAAATAAAAAGACAGTTAGAGCGCATCGTGAAGCAGGCAACAAGTGCTTACTTACGTGCTTCCAGGCGCTTCTATTCATCACACGGGCTCCATCTTCAACTCACTTCAGCCCGTCATCCGCCATCGCCGGAACCCTGCAAAACAAGAAACATCATTACTAAAGACTTTAAAGACATTAGAATTACTCGAAACTTACCGTTCGTGCAGTAAACGACGGACAGCAGTCCTCTGAAGTCAAGAGGCCTGCTCCCCTTATCCAGTGAAGAAACTGGTTACAGCACCCTGCCCCGAGGCAGATGGAGAGCACGGCGTTCACTTACCTAAGGTGAGAGCGTTAACCTTTGGGGTTCTACAGGAGAAGAGAAAGGGAAGAAGAGAGAGACATTCAATAACCCAGTTCCTTAATCCCATATTTTCTATCTGCAGACATCTTACCCTTCAAGTCAGACATACAGTGCACAGAGGTCCAGCCCAAAGAGCCAGCCGTGTGTTACACATCACCTTTGCAGATACGGTATACGCCCAGTCAAGACCGGCGCCTCTACGGGAATCAGGTGAGCGTTACAGAACGCAAAGCCTACCACAAAACTCCCGTCCAGGCGCTATGGAAACCTCGGATACCGACCAGCTAGCCCAGTTACTTGGGGAACTAAGGGCAGAAGTGCATGCAGCCCGTCAGGAAACGAACGCTCTAAGAAGCGAACTGATTATTTCCAAGGAGCGAACAGATGATTTCGCTAGACAATTGCTACAGTCACAAGCCGGACAGACCCCGTTACCCACATCTGGGGGAAATCTTCCTTCTACATCCTCTATGAATCCAGTGCAGATCAACCTACCTGGGAATGTACCTCTGGCTCCGCCCGAACGATTTTCTGGTGACCCAAAGAGGTTTGCAGTATTTATCAATCAGTGCCTGTTGCATTTCTTATGCCGGCCAGCAGCCTTTCCAACTGATCAAGCTAAAGTAGCTTTCGTGCTTTCGTACCTTAGTGGCAATGCGGCAGACTGGTCGATCCCTCTAGTAAATCAAGATGATCCGGTCCTCCATGATTTTCAAGCTTTTCAGCTCAGTATGGAAAAACTGTTCGCAAGACATTCACAGGGGCAGGCCTTGGACAATGAGCTTCTTTCGTTGCGACAAGGTAATTAAGACCTTTTGGCTTATATTGCGTCTTTCAACAGACTGATAGTGGAAACTCAATGGCCTGAGGACAAAAGGATTACGCTGTTTTATAGAGGTCTACGTGGAGAGCTCAAAGATGTGTTAGCCCAAGTAGTGAATCCCCCACAAGATTGTTCGGACTATATAGACTTAGTCGTTCAAATAGATCACAGACTGCAGAACAGGAAGGCCGATCGTTCCAAGTTTGATGCTCGAGTATTTTCCAAACCGCCAACTCCTTCCAAAGGAGTAGACTCCGGGGAACCCATGCAAATAGGGGGTCTGAAAGGTCCTCTAACACAAAAGGAGCGGGAAAGGCGAAAACAGTTGCAATTATGCCTCTATTGCGGAAACTCAGGGCACTTTCTTCGAGACTGTCCGGTGAAACCTGCCAAGAAGGCAGTAGGAGCTGCAGTTACCAAAGTTACAAACTCTGAGCAGGGAAACGACCTCGCCCGACAAGAATAGAGGTCCTCTTGCCGAGCGTGAAAACCAGTTCCGTGACCTCGCATTTCGTGATACCTATGGTCCTCATTAGCCCTGATAATCCGGATCGATTACATGCAATTGAAGCTTACGTCGACAGCGGTGCCATCGGCAATTATGTGGATCATGAAATGGTTTTGAGGATGAATCTAACTCTTTTTCCCAAGGCTGTAAAGGACGTCATTACTACGGTGGATGGTACGGAGATAGCCTCCGGGCCAGTAACGCATACCACTCAAGAGGTGACGCTAGTAAGTCAAGATGGACACCATGAGAAGATTGTGTTCGATGTGATCAAGGCCCCTCAGTTTCAGATTATTCTAGGAATACCTTGGTTAGAGAAACACAATCCTCTGATCGATTGGCGAGCAAGAACGGTCCAATTTCCAGAATGTGTCTCTACTTGTCACCCTCCACCTGGTGTTGAACTGGCAGCAATTTCTTCAGAGACTCCCCAGTTACCTCCCGAATACCTAGAATACCAAGATGTTTTCCGGAAGGATCAGGCTAACTCTCTACCTCCTCATAGGTCTTATGACTGCCAGATAGACCTGATACCTGGATCTACTCCTCCTTGTAGTAGAATTTATGCCCTCACCGAGCCTGAGAACCTTCACCTTCGACAATACCTGGATCAATACCTGGCAAATGGGTTTATTCGTCCTTCCAAGTCCCCTGCTTCTTCAGCTTTGTTCTTCGTTCCAAAAAAGGAAGGAGACCTTAGAACTTGTATAGATTATCCCTCCCTGAACCAGATCACCGTTAAGAATAGATATCCGTTACCTTTGATCCCTGAACTCCTGGACCAAGTCAGAAAAGCATGCATATATACAAAGCTGGATCTTAGAGGAGCTTACCACTTGGTACGAGTAAAAGAGGGCGATGAATGGAAGACGGCCTTCCGCACCAAGTATGGACTATTTGAATATCAGGTCATGCCCTTCGGACTTTGCAATGCCCCGGCCGCCTTTCAATATTTTATGAACGATGTCCACAAAGAGCTCATAGATGTGTGTGTTGTTGTTTACATTGACGACATCCTCGTTTATTCTTCATCGGAATCTGAACATCGGAAACACGTGAAAATGGTCCTCGAAAGATTGCGTCAACACAAACTTTTCGCTAAGTTGGAAAAATGTGTTTTCAACGTGACTGAAGTTGAATTCTTGGGATTCATATTATCACCTGGCGGAGTGCGTATGGATTCAAAGAAGGTCGATGCAGTTCTCAAATGGCCATCACCATCCTGCAAAGCATGTTAGGCTTCGCTAACTTTTACCGCAGGTTTATCCCCGAATTCTCTCGAATAGTCCAGCCCATCACTGCCTTGTTAAAGAAAAACAAACGTTTTGAATGGTCTACCGAGGCGGAACAAGCTTTCCAGGATTTGAAGACTAAATTTATCTCTGCACCAATCTTAAAACACCCTCGCCCCGAACTCCCCTACATCGTGGAAACTGATGCTTCAAGCCTTGCCATGGGGGCAGTTCTATCACAAAAGGACCCGGTAACCAATCAGTTGCATCCCGTGGCATTTTGGTCCCGCAAATTATCGCCTCCTGAAATCAATTACACGATTACTGACAAAGAACTTCTGGCTATCAAGTCTGCCTTTAAGGCTTGGCGGCATTATCTGCTGGGGGCCCGACACACCGTTACTGTGATTATGGATCACCGAAACCTGCAATATTTGAAAACCGCAAAAGCCCAATCCTCTAGACAACTCCGTTGGGCATTATTCTTTGCCGAGTTTGACTTCATAATTACCTATCGACCTGGTACAAAGAACGGTAAAGCTGATGCCCTTTCTCGGATGGGAGTGGAAGAACACTTGATCAACCCTAAACCTGTACCAATCATTCCCGAACAAAGAATTCTGGGTGTAATCGCCACAGAATCCATAGAGGAAGTTAAGGATAAGGCCAGGCAACTTGTAACTCCAGCAGACATACAGAATTGGCATCTGCAGGGAAAGGACTTTGCAGTAAAGGACAACTTATTGTATTTCCAAGAACGATTATACCTACCCAGCACAGATTTACAGAAAAAAGTAATCTCTTGTTATCACGATTCTTTAATGGAAGGACATCCCGGTATGGCCAAGACCTCAGAAAAGATCAAGCGCTACTTCTGGTGGCCGTCTTGGAAAAAAGATATCAGAGACTTTATAATGTCCTGTGGAGTATGCGCCCAAAACAAGAGTCAAAAGGAAAGACCAGCAGGCCTCTTACGCCCTATTGACATCCCACCTCGCCCTTGGCATACGCTTTCTATGGACTTCATCACCGATCTACCTCCATGCTCCGGATACAATATGATTCTAGTAATCGTGGACTTATTCTCCAAGATGGCGCATTTCATTCCGCTCAAAGGCTTGCCAACAGCAGCAACTCTGGCCCGAGAATTTCTTGAAAACATCGTCCGACTGCACGGTTTTCCTTCGGTTCTAATTTCGGATCGAGGTAGTCAATTTATTTCTCATTTTTGGCGAAGTTGCTGTCGGTCGGCTCAAATTGATGTGAGACTATCGACCAGTCACCACCCTCAGACCGACGGACAAACCGAGAGGACCAATCAAACTCTGGAACAGTATTTACGCTGCATGCTGCAACAAACTGAAAAAACTTGGAAAGACATCCTTTGGATAGCCGAATATGCCTACAATAACTCTGTCCATTCGGGAACTGGGAAAACCCCGTTTTTTCTTTTGTACGGCAGTCACCCTCGAACCTCGGAGTTGGATCCCCTCCAAGATCTTGAAACACCAGCAGTAGACTACCTGCATTCTACAATCACCCAAGCCTTTAAGGAAGCTGTTTCTCACCTTCAAAGGGCTAAAGAACAATACAAGAAAGGAGAAGATCAACATCGGAAGGAAGCCCCTCAATATCAAGTAGGGGATCAAGTCTGGTTATCCACCAAATATCTACCTCTAAAAGGGCCACGCACATTCAACCCAAGATACCTTGGTCCCTATTCCATCACTACCATAGTAAACCCAGTAGCGGTCAAGTTGGACTTGCCCCCGCACATGAAGATACATCCGGTCTTCCACGTCTCTCTATTAAAACCCGTGCAACCTCAAACCCGACTAACTAAATCTCCAAAACCTATCCTAGTTGATGGAGAACTCGAGTTTGAAGTCAAAAGCATTCTGGACTCCAAGATCTCCAAATCTAAACTATTTTACCTAATTGACTGGAAAGGCTGGGGCCCCCAAGAGAGATCCTGGGAACCTGCTGAATATGTCCACGCTCCTCGCCTAATCAAAAGATTTCACCGAACATTTCCTGACAAGCCAAAACCCCCGGAGAAGCCCGGTTTGGGAGGGGCCTTGAGGGGGGGTACTGTCATGATCTCTGCTTCCAAAAGGTCAGGGTTTTCCCAACTCCCTTGGAAGCAGATCCATAACCCAGGTTCCGAGTGCCAACCAGTCCCAATTGGGACCTTTTGGACCCAGTCCTGGCGCCAGTGGCACCAGGCTCATAAATATGCCCAGTCCCAGCGCTGGAAGCGCCGGGCTCATAATGCTTGGGTGGACTTACCTGCAGCAGACCATGCTGCTTACTTGCCTGCCAGTTGAGCCTCTGATCCTCTTCTGTTTGGAACTACTTTTCCTGTTGGGTGGGGCAGGAGCCACTCCCTAGATTCAGAACACTGGAACTCTTCTGGAAAGCAGGAACTCTTTTCTTACCTAGGCGTGGCTGTGGAAGGAGACACCTAAGCACTACAGGAGGCTATTTAAACCACACCCGATGGATGAATCTTGCTTTGCGTTATTCTGCATCCTCTGCAGCAGAACGCTCATCGTGTCTTCTGCATCTGATCCTGGGCCTAAGGAAAAAGGCTTACCATCCTGAATCCAGTCTTCAGCAACACCTATAAAGACAAGAAATAACAGGTTAGCATTACGGTCTTCAGTGACAGCTCTTCACTTACCTGGTCCATCGGCTGTCACCAACGCCTCGCGCTGCATTCCGGCATCTGAAAGACAAAGGCTTACCTACTCTTTGTGCGCTCCGGAGGTCTTCACACTGCATTCCGGCATCTGAAAGACAAAAGCTTACCAACTCTTCGCACGCTCCGGAGGCCTTCGGCGCTGCATCCCGCATCTGAAAGACAAAACAAGGTGCGTTTAAAGACATTGGGGAACTTTAATACTCACGTGCCATTACTCCTTTCCACATCTAACCCAGTGGGTATTCCGGCACCCTGCAGCCCCTCCGAACTTGTACCTGCAAAATAAAAAGACAGTTAGAGCGCATCGTGAAGCAGGCAAAAAGCGCTTACTTACGTGCTTCCAGGCGCTTCTATTCATCACACGGGCTCCATCTTCAACTCACTTCAGCCCGTCATCCGCCATCGCCGGAACCCTGCAAAACAAGAAACATCATTACTAAAGACTTTAAAGACATTAGAATTACTCGAAACTTACCGTTCGTGCAGTAAACGACGGACAGCAGTCCTCTGAAGTCAAGAGGCCTGCTCCCCTTATCCAGTGAAGAAACTGGTTACAGCACCCTGCCCCGAGGCAGATGGAGAGCACGGCGTTCACTTACCTAAGGTGAGAGCGTTAACCTTTGGGGTTCTACAGGAGAAGAGAAAGGGAAGAAGAGAGAGACATTCAATAACCCAGTTCCTTAATCCCATATTTTCTATCTGCAGACATCTTACCCTTCAAGTCAGACATACAGTGCACAGAGGTCCAGCCCAAAGAGCCAGCCGTGTGTTACACATCACCTTTGCAGATACGGTATACGCCCAGTCAAGACCGGCGCCTCTACGGGAATCAGGTGAGCGTTACATGTACCACCTTAGACTATGAGAGTGCCCGTTCATTTCGTGCAACACTTGTCTCACATTGTAACATCTTTGTTGCATGCTTCTGTCTGGCGGCGTGAGATCAGCTCCCTTTACCAGCACCAGTTTGTCTGTGTCCAGAGACCATGATTTGGAGCTCTGTAGCTCTGAATTCTGAAGAAATATTCGCATGTACTGCAGCTGGTGTTACTGTCGTTCAGGAAATTGAATGTTATCAGTATCTGGTGGCCTTGGCAGCGGGTCCTGTCTCACACATTGGCTCTCTGTTCAGCCTGAATTCAACTCAGCTCTTGCGGAGAGGCTTGTGGCCTGCTGTAATTTTCCTGAACCATTATGTGGTTCCTACAGTTTCAATGCTATTCTATATTCCCCATATGTTAGTCACACTTGGCTCAGTCAGGTCCCATAGGTGCTCCTGCAGTTCCATAAGGTTACTTTCATATAGAAATCTGCAAGCTTTATTCAAGGATCCATTGCTTCTTGCGGATTCTGTGCTGCTGCGTTTGGCTACTGGCAAAATAATAAAGCAATGGCAGGGTCTATATGTATTTGTCCTCTGACTATAGAACTGTATGCTCATGATCTTCCTGTATTCGAGTGTGCGTTTGTGTCCCGATGTGCGGATGGCACGTGTGCTTCATGTCTAATGCTGCTAAGTCGTGGTGTCTCTATCAACGTCGGCAACATGGCTTCTCAGCGCTTTAGTCAAAACACTGTCAATTGAGGTCTCTTTGGTTGCAGTCTGGGGCTCCTCGTCCACTCTGGGGTAGACTAGTACCACTCCTGGCCTGTAGGACCGCTGAGTGGGTACCTCTCAACATACTTATCTATCATTAGAGCACTAGGAATTGGTCTGAAACAGTATGGGTGTTCACAATACCTCCTGGCCTTCTTCCATGTCATATATCTTATAGGCGGGAGAGGTGGAGCAGACTTCCCTATCCCTCTTCAGTTTTGTTCCCTAGGTGGAATAACGTTTCGTGGTCACAGATGGACTTTAGACTCAGATTTAAAGGCCTAACTATAGTTCTCTAGTCTCTGTCTGTGGTTTTGGTTATATGGCTGATCCAGTCTTTGCCTCTTGTCTGGATATCTTTTTCTGGAGGACTGTGTCTTTCACGTAAATCCCTCTTGGGTCCTTTCCTTTTCCTCACACTTCAGATATCCCTTTTAGGATATCATTTTTGGGTTCAAGCCTCCTATTGACTCATATATTTTCAAGTTTCAGGTAGTCCCCTTTTCTATGTGGGACTCTTGAATTGCTTCTCTGGGTGTTAGCCGTTGGTTCTCATAAATCCGGGCAAACCTTACAAGTTTCTTCTCTACAGGTAGGACTTGAATTGAAATGTACTTCAATTGTTCAAAGGCTCACTTTAGCTCACTCCTTCAGGTCTGTTCCGTTCCTTGGACGGGATATATTTTTACAGTCCAATGTGGACCTGTGGATTCAAATTCAGTTCATTAATTCTGGTTCTCTTCCCACCTGACCAATCCAGGCCTTTGCCTCTCAGACCTGTGTCTTCTTCAGGAAGACTACGTCTTTCATACAAACCCTCTTCGGGACTTTTCCTCATCTCCACTCTTTCCCCTTCTGGAGCATAGGTTTCTCATTCACCCGCACTTAGAGATTCCTTTATCTCCTGGTTTCTAGCAATCCCCTTTTTGGTTTGGGATTCTTGAACCCTTTTGCTGGAGTTTATTTTCTCTTCTTCATTAGGCCCCTGTGGACCGTGAGCTATTTGAATGGCTTTGGTACTTGGAGTCTCTGTCGTAGTGTTGCGGAGCTCAACCACCCTCATCCCTCTCCTTATTGTTTAACGCATACCTGCTGTTCCATGGTCTTCATCTCAGTGGGTGGTGTTTGATCTGTCTGTGATGAAACCGTCTTGCACGAGATGCTGGTTCCAGACTCTCCTTTGCGGCTGCCTTTTCCATGGCTTTCTTCTCACTGGCATGCCGACACCCGCGTTGGTCGTGGGTTGGTCTCTCGCCAGCAGAGTCCTTGGAGCTGCAGTTCTCCAACACACTTGGGCTCAGCAGTGTTGCACAGGTTATATGTCCACCACGTAACAATGTCTGCTCTGTGAGGCTTCCTTCGAATTTGATGGATTCAAGTTGGTTTCAGGTAAGGGCTTTGTCAATTTTATGGCGATCACTACATTGAGAGATAGTGTCCCATTGCTCTTGGGGCTTCTTCTTTAAGGAGGGGTGAGCAGCCAAAAAAGGCATATGTTAGTGCCCCATTACATTAATACTATTATCTCCTCTAATGTCAACAGAGAATATGTGGGACACTGGGGTTAAGGAAGATGTTACAACGTTCTTCAACTGTGGGTCTTTGTCCCCTAAGGCGGAGTCAATCCTAGTGAGATTCTGATGCCCAAAACCCTAAGGTTGTGTGGTGGGCTCAACTCCCTAATCTCAGAGGAGATGGATCCCTTTTGGGGAGAAGGGATGAATTCCCTGGATTCGTCACAGTGTGTGTGTGTGTACATGTGTGTTACTCCTGTCTGTTGATCTGTGTGTGTGTGTGTGTGTGTCACTTCTGCTTGCTGATCTGCATGTGTGTATGTGTCACTCGTACTTCTTGATTTGTGTGTGTGAATGTGTGCGTGCATGTATGAATGTGTGTGTGTGTGTGTGTGTGCGCGCGCTACCTCTTTGATGAGTGGAGAGCAGCAGCCATACACCTTCTGCATCCAATTAAGCACATTTTGTGATCTAATTACCTTCAGTATGCCTGCATTAACAACATGTTTCTCTCTATTGCACTCTTGAGCAGGACTTAAAAACACAGGTCCTGGATTAGAAATGGAAGAGGCAGGGGTACTCAGGGTCCAGCTTGTGACACCAGAGCCTACAACGCACACAAGTTCCAGACAGAAACTTTAAAGTTCCCTGCAAAATGATAGATGGCCCAGAAGACCGGGCAAGCAAGAGGCTTCGAGAGCTGCTTAGCATGAATGTCATTTTGAGGGAGCTAGGGTTACCAGATACTAACCCTTTGCATGAGCTTGCTGCCCCTGGGGCATTACCTGTGACCCCTGCTTTCCAATCAATTATATTACTGGGCTGTGGGCAGGGCAAAGAGTGAACATGAAAATGGCCTTCAGACCAGAGCGGGAGGGAACACTTTAAGGCAAAGCACGCTGAGTGTTGCTGTCACATGTCATTTTACCTTTATTTGCCCAAAATTCATGTAGTTTTCCATCAGATCATATCCCACACTCATTATAAAATCCCCAAATCGTTGCATTAAAACATACACATTGACTAACACATTTTGCTTTGCAAAGTTTTCAGTGGTCAATGTAGCCTGGCCAATACAGGCTTAAATTTCACAGATAATCAGACAGCGCCCCCAGTTTATATCGTGCTTGTTAAAATCTGCCTTAATACCTGTTAGCGTTGGCAGCTAAATACAATTTAGTTATGCATTTCTAGTGTTAGCATGTTGCAAATTCTCTATGGAGATTATTTGGTCATGATGTTATCTGAGAAACCATTAAGGCAAATGGTGCATGCAGTAGAACTATGGACTCTAGGTTCCAACATGTCCTCAATACAGAATCTCCCTGACGGATCAGCACAACACAAGGATGTGGGTGACACCGTCATACAGGACCTTGTGAAGAAGACAGTCAAATAATATATAAACATGCATACATGCATGGCTATCCTTTCAAAGGGTGCCTATTGGCATCTAGATGGACATAAAGTCCTTGGCATTAGGAATAAGAGCATTGCCACAAGGATATGACACATGGGAAGTAGCAACCAAGGCCTCGCAAAGACAGCATTGGTTTTATTGCAGTTTTATTACTTCTTTTGTTGTTATTAGGACCAAAGTTCATGTAATGACATTTCTTGTGATATCATTGCGGAGGAGGGCCAAGGGGCATATGTTGTCACTTCTACTATCCCTGGCAATTTGCTGAATAAGCGATCTTGCTCTTTGCACCATGTATTGCCTAGTGGACAGGGCCAACTCCAGTTATCTCGGAGTGATATTCAACATGTTTCAACCCCATCCTGTTGACACACTGCAGACGGGCCTGCTTCTCAGGAGTTGGCTTACACAGGCCTCAACAAGGCGTTGCATGAACAATTTCATAACAGAGCAGCACCACAGATAACTATCCCTTGGGCAGTAGTTCTGGGAGAGATATAAAAGTGTATCAAGAGTTTACCTACGATTGGTTCTTCTACAGGAAGTGCTAGAGATATACAAAACCAAAAAAGCCTCAGGTGGCATTACAGAGTCAGAGGCAGGCTTCAGCAGCAGGATCTGGTAATCTTCTTCACTTCCGGAATTCGAACAAGTGCTGGGACTCACATGTTTAGAGCCAACAAGGTGGGAAGGCTTTTGGCTAGCAAATGATGGTCGCGTTCAGAAGGCCCCAGAGGTTCTGTCAAGCCAAATTCCTGGAATTAGAAACATTTCAGCCTTGGACTACAAGTGCTTTGGGTAAGTTCCCATCAGTGGGCATGGAGAGTCCAAGGTTCACACAAGCCAGATAAGGAGAGATGATATCACTGTGTAACGGGGCAAGACAATGATTTCCTACAGCCGTGGCTCTTGATTGCAAGTTCCCCTTAAACACCAGGGGCTGCTGATCACAACCATGACTAGAAGGCTCTAAATCAATTCTCTACATGTCAAGACCAATGGCAGTTATATTGCCCAACAACATAACTGTAGTACCTGACATCACAAAAACATTTTGTGATGTAATTATATCAATGAACACCCATTGATTAAACACGTTTTTATTATGTGTGAATAAACACTTTTTTTTAGATTCATGATTTTGACAGGGACTACACGAGGGGACTCGGGCACCTTGCTGTTGCAAGCAGGGGAGCTTCCTGGAGTACACTGTAGGTAGGCGAGGAAGTAGGAAAGGGGTCAAAAGAGCCTGCAAGAACAGCACCCCTATTCGTCAGGATTTAAACTCCAAACGAGCAGCAGTGTGAAGCTCTGAGCAGCACACTAGCATTGCACAAGTGCCCAGATGCAGAGTCCTGGCTTTTGGATACTTGTTTTTTCTAATGGGTCACACTTTATACTGGAATAAGTCCACTCTCACGACTTTAGAAAGTCAGTAGGGTGATGCAGATTTTGTGCGTGTTGAATGCCTGCAATTCAAAAAGCAGATCAGCAGAGAGTCAATCTTCTTCCTGAAAAAGCAAGGCCAGTTACTTCATCGGTTCCATGTCATTTAAATGAAGTAAATTACATCCCGATCACGTGTCACGAAACCAAATCACGTGATCGGATGTCGACGGACATAAAAGCCGGGCGATTCAAACACTCCTCGCTTCACAGCTGTTTTCTACACTGTTAGACGTTTGCATTACAGATACTTTTGTTCAAGACCTCGGCTCGCGACACTCGGACTGGCTTTCTTGCTCCTTGAACTCTTCTTTGGATTTTGCTCGAACTTTGTTATCTGGATTTTGGCTAAACGGAAATGGACTGGCTTTGGATATTCCCTGTTCTGATTTGTCAACCTGGACCTCGATCTTCGGAACATTTTTTGCTGATTGCTTTTGGATCCATCGAACTACTTTTTGTCACAGTACTACGAAAGACTCTAGTCTCTCAGGTGATTCTTCCAGAGTCGGTGTTTCTTCATCTGGCTTTCAGGATCGTTGGCGTTCCCTCGCACCACAGCTTTGATCTCCACAGCCCTTGACTTTGAGTTTAGGTAAGCCCTATTCTAGTACTTATCTCTGACTCAAGGTATTGTTACTGCTTGTGTTAACCTTGCCTTCCTTCCAACAGCTTTGGGGTTCTCGACACTGCTGATCCCGTGAAACACCATCCACCTGTGGTCCCAAAGCTCGCACAGGGAGTTCATTCTACCTCTCTGTAGGGAACTTGGGAACGGAGGTCCATACTCTCTTCACTACGTGGCAAGTCACGACAGACTGTGAAGCCTTTACATTACGGAGAGTATGGAGGGCGTGCCCGATGACCCCATGGCTGTAATTGTTACAGGCAATAACAATACTTAGGGCCGATATGACAGCCGCCAATGCCGCCATACATCAGTGCTTAGACCTTATCCAAAGCACTCAACACCCTCTACCCGCTGATGCTGAGTTAGGTGATGTCCCTGCACCACCGCCTATAGCACAACCTGCGCTGTCTCCTCAGGTTCCAGTGTTTCTGACTACGCCCCTTCCTTTGGCCACTCCTGAGAGATTCCATGGAGGCCCCAAGAAATTCCGGACATTCATAAATCATTGTAAATTGCATTTCCTCTGCAAACCCCAGGCCTTTCCTGACTCTACCACCAAGGCGGCTTTTACTCTGTCTCATTTAGCTGGCACTGCCGCTGCCTGGGCTAACCCCCTACTAGAAAACAACAGTCCTGTTCTCTATGATTATGATTTGTTAGTTACTGAAATGTCTCATGTGTTAGACACCCGCCACAAGACCCAATCTCGGGATCTCGAGTTATTAGAACTAACTCAAGAGAAAGGGTCTCTCTTGGACTACATAGCCCGGTTTAATCAATTAGCTGCCGAAACAGCCTGGTCCGAAACAAAGATGGCAGTAGTATTCTATAAGGGCCTTAATAATCCCATGAAGGATGCTATGGCAGTCATCCCTTCCTTACCCACGACATACAGGGACCTAGTAGATCTCGCCCTCCAAATTGATGCTAGGCGTTCTGAACGTAAGAACGAAGCAGGGTTTGCTAACACAGGTTTGAACCCCCCATCCACAGATACTGGAGGAGAGCCCATGCAAATAGGTCGAATTCGTAGTCCGATTTCCCAAATGGAGAGAGAACGCCGAAGAACTGACAACGCCTGCTATTACTGTGGGTTGAATGGCCATTTTGTAAAGAACTGTCCCCGACGTCCTAAGTTAAAGAACTCGGTTTTTCGGAATGCCCGATCCTAGTCCCGGGGGCGGGATCGAGCAGTTCTTCTTCTCCCTCAGACTCAGTACCCTCTTTTGGGAGGGTCAGACCTGTGTTGGTTCAGGCTACCTTAAAACCCACTTCGGACATTGTCCATACAGTATCAATTGTTATAGACTCTGGGTCCACGGGTAATTATGTTGATATTAAGCTGGCAGAATCTTTGAATTTACCACTGGTGAACCGGTACAAGCAGTGGATGGCACGGCACTGGTTTCTGGTCCTATCCGACACCAAACGGCCCCACTCACTCTAACCATACAAGACACTCATCAGGAGGTGATATCCTTTGATCTAATATCTATGCCTCAATTTGGTTTCATACTGGGTCTTCCCTGGTTGAAACAGCATAACCGCTTAATTGACTGGAAGTCGGGGCAGGTTCATTTTGAATCTGAAGTTTGTTAGAACTTTTGTCTCATCGCATCTGACGACAATGCATCTCCTTCACAAACATTAGGAGCTGTTGCACAACTCACATTACAGGAGGGATCTACCTCTCCCCTTGGGTCTCACGTAGTGGGAGTGGTTTCAATCGGAGTACCTACGGAGTATCAGGACTTTCATGATGTCTTTGATAAGGGGTCGGCTGAAACACTCCCACCACATTGCCCTTTCGACTGCCCCATTGACTTAATCCCTGATTCTGTCATCCCTTCAGGACGCATTTATTCATTGTCACCCTCAGAAGAACAGGCATTAAAGGATTACATTCAGAAGGCTCTTAGGATTGGCCACATACGCCCTTCCACCTCTCCGGCGGCCAGTCCTATTTTTTTTTGTCCCGAAAAAGGAGGGCGATTTGCGCCCTTGCGTTGACTATCGCTGTTTGAATGCCATTACCATAAAAAAACGGTATCCGATTCTCTTGATAACCCCGTTGTTGGATAGGTTGAGTCATGCCTCCATCTATACTAAGCTCGATCGCTGTGGGGCTTATAACCTAGTAAGAATCCGCCCCGGAGACGAATGGAAGACAGCTTTTTGGACACGGTACGGATTATTTGAGTACGTGGTCATGCCTTTTGGGCTTTGTAACGCCCCAGCCACGTTCCAAAGTTTCTCGATGATATTCTGGTCTTCTCCCGTAATATTAAAGAACATGTGTTACACGTCCGTGAGGTTTTGTCCCGTCTCCAACGGTATTCACTCTTCGCCAAACCTGAAAAGTGTGAGTTCCACACCGACAATGTTGAATTCCTGGGTTTCCACATATCTCCAGGCGGACTAACCATGAATCAGTCCAAAAGTCCGCGCAGTGTTGGATTGGCCAAAACCCAGTAATCTCAAAACATTACAATCGTTTCTTGGGTTCGCCAATTTTTATAGGCGGTTTATTCAGGATTTTTCATCCCTAGTAGCTCCACTTACCGTCTTGACCAGTCCCAAAGTACCCTTTTTGTGGTGAGTTACTCACCAGGATGCTTTTGACACCCTAAAAACAGCGTTTACCACTGCTCCAGTACTAAAACATCCCGATCCCGAACTTCCCTTCATCATGGAGGCAGATGCTTCTTCCTTTGCTCTCAGGGCAGTGTTGTCCCAAAACTGTCCATTTACAGGCCACCAACATCCGCTGGCATTTCATTCACGAAAGTTCTCTTTCGCTGAAAACCATTACACAGTCACAGAAAAGGAGTTGTTGGCCATCAAAGATGCTTTTCAAACCTTTTGGGGGCCAAACACACAATCACAGTATACACTGATCATCGTATCATTCAAGATTTGGCTTCGCTTAAGTGTTTAAACAGTCGTCAGGTGCGTTGGCATTTGTTCTTTTCTGCCTTCGACTTCCAGATCAAACATCGGTCCGGCCTTTCCCATGGAAAGGCAGATGCCTTATCTCGTTCCCCTGGTGGGATCTCCTTGCCTGTCTACCCTGAACGATTGTTGGACCAGCATGTCATCTGCCTTTGTACGCCCCCTATGTCACTATGACAATCTATAAGGACGTGGGTTTCCTTACATCTCGAGCAGGTCTCCGATTGGAGTCCGGTGTTTCATAACGGCTTACCGTTCACCCAGAATAGGTTGTGGTTACTGACAACGGAAGCCCGCAATCTTGCCTTGGAATGGTCCCACGACAATGCTATCAATGGGCATCCCCGGCAAGGACGCACTTTAGACCTTCTAGGGCGCTGGTGTTGGTGGCCCTCCATGAAACGGGATGTGGAGGGATACGTTAACTCGTGTGCAATATGTGCCCAATGTAAACATCGTCGGGGACGCCCCGTGGGTCTTTTGCAGCCCTTGCCTATTCCACCTCACCCTTGGCACACGATCTCCATGGATTTCGTGACTGATTTGCCCCAGACCAGAGGTTTCAACACTGTGTGGGTGGTGGTTGATTCCTTCTCTAAAGTAGCCCGATTCATCCCATGTTCTGCCATCCCCTCGGCCCCTGCTTTGGCCAACCTCTTCTTCAAGTCAATCTTTTGTCTGTTTGGGTTACCCACGATTATCATTTCGGACAGGGGATTGCAGTTCACGTCTCTTTTCTGGCGAGCACTCACGAAACTCTTGGACATTGATTCCCGTTTTTCTTCTGCCTACCATCCGGAGACGGATGGCCAAACGGAAAGGGTGAACCAGGCCATGGAGCAATACTTACGATGTCTCATTTTACAGCACCAACAAACATGGTTAAAAGTCCTACACGTTGCTGAGTTTGCATACAACAACACAGTCCATGCTTCCACAGGCTTTTCTCCATTTTATGTCTTGCATAGTCAGCACCCTCGAACACTTCCTATTCCCGATATCACACTTTCGACAACCCAGCAGCGGCCGCCTGTGCACGCGATCTGTTGGCTGTTCATGCTCAAACTCTCACTCCCTTTGGTGAGGCCCAGATATCTGCTAAAGCAGCGGCTGATCGACGGAGAAGTGTGGCACCTTCTTATGTGACAGGTGACAGGGGCTGGCTTTCTACTCGCCATCTCCGGCTGCCGGGTTGCCGTAAACTGCTTCCCCGTTTTGTGGGTCCCTATAGGATTTCTGGGGTCATTAACCTGGTGGCCTATTGCCTTTCAGTCCCTGTGTCTTGGCGCATCCACCCGGTGTTCCATTCCTCTCTCCTGAAGCCTTGCTCTCCTTCTACCCGCCTCCGTTCTGCCCCTGGTCCTGTTTCTGTGAGTGATTCCATTGAATACGAGGTTTCTGGAATCTTGGGTTCACGTTTGGTCAGGGGGGGGTCTCCAGTACCTCGTGGATTGGGTGGGTTTTGGTCCGGAGGAGCGGAGCTGGGTCCCTCCGGAGGATGTCCATGCCCCGAGGCTCGTTTCTCAATTTCATCGGGACCATCCCGCCTGCCCACATGGTCGTGGGCCATTGAGGAGGGGCTCTGTCATACACTCCGGGAAGAATCCTTCCTCACTCACAGCTTTGCATGCCACTTCTGGAGATAGAGACGCCCAGACACCTAGCATAGCCCAAATGCCTTCTACACAATTGCCTCCTCATTATGCCCTGTTACCTGTGGTGCGTAGGAAACGTCAGCCTCCGTGGCCTAATGTCAGCCGCAGGAAGCGACTTAGTTCATTTCCTCGTTTTCCTCGTTTTCGCTGGCAGCTGCCGTGGAGGATACGAACGGGCTGGAGCAGCCAATCGCGCCCACTTCCTGGTTTCGCGTCGGCATCCCGATCACATGTCACGAAACCAAATCACGTGATTGGATGTCGACGGACATAAAAGCCGGGCGATTCAAACACTCCTCGCTTCACAGCTGTTTTCTACACTGTTAGGCGTTTGCGTTACGGATACTTTTGTTCAAGACCTCGGCTCACGACACTCGGACTGGCTTTCTTGCTCCTTGAACTCTTCTTTGGATTTTGCTCGAACTTTGATATCTGGATTTTGGCTAAAGGGAAACGACAGGCTTTGGATATTCCCTGTTCTGATTTGTCAACCTGGACCTCGATCTTCAGAACATTTTTTGCTGATTGCTTTTGGATCCCTCGAACTACGTTTTGTCACAGTACTACGAAAGACTCTAGTCTCTCAGGTGATTCTTCCAGAGTCGGTGCTTCTTCATCTGGCTTTCAGGATCGTTGGCGTTCCCTCGCACCACAGCTTTGATCTCCACAGCCCTTGACTTTGAGTTTAGGTAAGCCCTATTCTAGTACTTATCTCTGACTCAAGGTATTGTTATTGCTTGTGTTAACCTTGCCTTCCTTCCAACACCTTTGGGGTTCTCGACACTGCTGATCCTGTGAAACACCATCCACCTATGGTCCCAAAGCTCGCACGGGGAGTTCATTCTACCTCTCTGTGGGGAACTTGGGAACGGAGGTCCATACTCTCTTCACTACGTGGCAAGTCACCACAATAACACTGCCAGCAGAAATTACCTTTAAGGTCAGGTCTCCCCATTAACTGTACATTAGTGGCCAACAGAAATTACCTTTTAAGGGCTGACACGACCTCAAGAAAGGGCTTCAGAGCCACTAATGGATAATCAGAAATTGGGTATGAAACAGGCATCACTGATTGGCAGATGTTCGTGTCAGGTAACAATGGAGAAATTTAACTTGGGAATAGGGGGGCTATGTGAAACTGAGGAGCATATGTTAAGCACTGCCATTGATTAACATTGGACTCCTTTTTCCTGAATAAAAAGAGGATTGTGTGTCCCAGTGAGTTCAGTCCTCGTATTAAAGGGGAGAAGAAGCAGTTGCTATCATGTAAATATGAATCCTGTGTGATGTATATAATTTGAGTTATGAAGACAATTATGATTCCCTCCTTTTCATAGTTTTGAGTGAATGGAAATTTGGTGTGGTGATAGGTTATGGTAGTAAGGTTTGAATCATGAAGGGTCAGAGTTGTGACTATCTCGGCTCAAGATTAAATTGATAAAAACGGTAGCTCCTCCGAGGAAGGGCATGCCAATATATGGTTAGCATTTTCTGACTCGCCATAAAATATATAACTCAAATATATAAATATATATGTGCCTGCAGTTATCTTAAAATTCGGGTAGTTGCCAACTTGTTAGATTTTTAGGAACACTACCAAATGTTAAACCCACTTGTCCTTTTGGGATGATAAATATTTCTCCTCCATCATTCACACCTCCAACTTCTTGTCCAATCAACAGGCAGTGGGCGTTTTGGGGGAGGGGGAGGGAAAGAGCCGACCAATCTGTATTGTGGGAATTATGATAATAATGGAGTGCCACCAGCTCTATAAGAGATCAGTTTTCAATCTGAGAGAGATCTTTATTAGACTTTTTGACTCGTGGGGCCTTTCTTTGGACATTTGATTTTTCCCTTGCCTTTCCCACTCTATTGCTAGAGGTCGTCTACTTCAGAACCCTTGCAAGGAACAACTAGCAGACAGACAGGGAGCTCCCAAGGCCTTAAACATTGCATGGGAGACAGAGACAGGGAAATCTAAAAGCTAGCTTGGCCTGCCATTTCAGGAGGCAGAGGAAGTCGGGGTGCTGGGTCTACCTTTGACCGAGCATTTGCCCATATCTGTGCTGTCCTCAGAGGAGCCCTGCTGTATCCCTGGATGCCCCATAACCAAGGCCTCCCATGTAAGTAGATTAATCCAGATGCCAACACAGGTGTGAGTGGGGGGGTTCTGCCAGCCCTCATCTCCATTTCGCATAGTGAATAGGGGGTGAAACGGGGAGACCCCTGGAACATTTTATTGAATCTAACTCAAATTAATTCCACTATAGAAAATCATTCCATCCATGTAAATTGAATTGTGTTTGGGACTGCCTGCCTAAATCCTGTCAATTAAATTGTGGGGAGGGAGGAAGCTGTGTAGATCCATAGCACATTGAATTGAAGTTAAATCAATTAATTACCATATAGAACATCACGGGATGAGTGTTGTTAGAGTTTGAAACTAACAAAGTTCATGCCCAGTGTGTTAGAGCTGGAATAGGCAATAAAATACTTGGGTGACTCTACCTTTCTGAAACTCCTGTATCCTGTACAGAAGGGGGTGTCCATAATCCCAGAATAAGCAACCCTAAAATGCTGCCATTCAAGTGAATGTAGAGTGTACAAAACAAAATATCCCATTTATTTACTTGCACCCCACATTCTTTTTTCAAACCCTCCCTTTTTAATAGAAAGCAATGTATTCCCACTCCCTGTAACTTGCCTTCAAATTAAGAGGTCATATATATCTGAGCATTGTGATAACCCCAAGCAATCACTGGGGGTTGTTTCAAATTTCATAATTGTTAATGTGCAAGAATTCCTCTGTGTGTGTTTTGATGTAAAGCTTCTAAATTGTACCTGTGTATTGTAGTATCTGTAAGTTCATTAGAAATACAAGTCAGTCAGTTGGTGCATGTAATTTGAAATTATGTTGTGCCACAGCGCTGGTGGCAGATGTTTTAGTTGTTTTATGGTTCTTTGTCAAACCTTAAATAAATATATATACTTGTTATACGACGGCCTGGTTCCTAGCTCATTGGTGGTATAGGAGGTATTTGCTGGGGTGGTGCAAGATAGGTTGGAGGCCTCACTAAAGTTGAATCTGTATAAGCGCTTTGGGTGTGTGCCACCTTGCTTGGGAGGGGAAAGGAACTTCCTGAGTTGAGAGAAACCGCCTAATAAATTGTGACAAAGCTTGGGACTTGTGGCTGGGATTTAGAGGGAGTCTTCACTTGTGACAGTGCAATAGTAGCAGACTATTCATTTGGGTGTAATTGTATTGCTTGCAGTGGATGGAAAGTAGTGTTGCATTGTGAAGGTGCCATTCAGAGTTGTATCCTGGGTTCCAGGGCGGTGTATAGATAAAACAGTATTGATTTTGAGTTGTCATTGTGAGTGGAAATTAAGCAGGAACAGGGTTTAGATTGTTTCCTTGCATAAAGAGTATATAAGGTGCAGAACACACTACAGAATGAGCACCGTAGAAATCAATATGGCCAGGAAGCGCCTCCTATCCAAGTTGTTTATTAAAGGTGAATGGGTAGAACCAGAACATGAAATGTGGCAAGCCAGAATTATGCAGGTGGTTACCGCTGCAAATGTGGACTCGTGGCAGGATAATGACATCATTTGGTATTCAAAATTATGGGAATTGCATGGAATTTGCTAAATGGACATTCTCCACTGAATACTCCATCTTATTTGCAGGGCAGGAGGACCAAGATCACCAAAAAATTGTCCACCTATAAAGCATCCATTTTGAAGCACTTCCCAATTCATAGGAACCTGCAGAAGACCCGCAAAGCCGCATACAACTTGCAGTGTGGGGAAGACCAAGCACCTAGAGAGTTCATGCCGGAGCTGAAAATAGCATTTGCAAAGACTTCTAGGCAGGTGAACACCAAGAGCCGGGAGTTCATCAACACATATTTTCACGCACTCCCATATGCATAATGACCCAATTAGTAATGGATGAGCGTAGGACCCTGGATTGGGTGATAGAACAGGCCACCAGGTTCTATGAGGTCCAAAAGCCATCTAAAAATAAGAATGACCAGAAAAACCCCAAACCATCAAGCAAACCTGCCACTGCAAATGTAGCGTAGCTGAAAAATGTTCCCCCATTGGACTTGGAGACGGGAGCGGGCAAAAAATACCCTTCTGCCAATCAGCAGAACGAGAAGCAGAGGAGACCCTCAGATCCAACCCATTCCGGTGGTAGCCGGGCAGGATATCATATCAACAGTCCATCTTGTGGAAACAGAAAAATTGATATGAGGCCGGGAAGCCCAAAAGGAAACACACCAATACAAACCGCTTTATTCAAAGATACAACAATTACCAAAAGTCAATTGACATACGGATAGCTATTCGGCCCTCAGAGTAACAGAATGAACCATCAATGGTAGTTCGCCATGTTAGTGTGAGAGAGCGAACAATGGGATACTCGGGTTCTTATACTTTTTATCCAGCTTTGGCCAACCCCCTCGCGGGTTAACCATTCTCAGAACCAGGCCTAGAGTTCGTTGCCAGGTCGATCCCATAATGTATGCATTTGATCAGTTCGCTGATACAGTTGTTCATTTACACATAGGTCAGGGATAGGACAAGGTCTCAGTTCGCGACCCCAACAAGTGGCCTGCAGGCATATTACTTATTCATGTGTGCGGAGGTCACAACGGCCAGAATCCCACTCGAAATGTCATTCGGCCTCCATTTTTTTGTTCAGGGTGACTTCCACACTACAAGAGAACCTAAAATGGCGGCTAAATCCAAGATGGCGATTTACACAATACATTAAGGTCAAGACCTTGCCGCAGAATCTATGTACACGATGTTTTTAGACAACTTGGCGTAGGCCAACATACATTTAAACAATGCGATAGGAGGTACAATATTATTTCGATTTCCATAGACCCTCCTTTTGGCCTATGCCAAGTGCTAAACATAATCCCTAATACTTTCGAAAATAACTCCATGTATTAACATCCATAGATTCCGCATCATTGTCTGTAATGTCTATAGCCATAAGGTCGTTCATAAGAACCTCTTGTAACATGAATTCTTTAGATGCTGTATCTGGGGTATATATTTATGCCCTATTGCGCTCACTGCTTGAGCACAACACCCCCCTATCATTCCACACATACTTGGGAGGCATTGAAAACAGCAACAAAGGAATAACAGAATCCCTAAAATAACCAGAATAACGGAAAGCACCTTCCAACCCCAAGATCGCAAAGAATCCCAAAACCAAGTACTAAGGTTCCAGTCTCCTACAGGGATATGGACTTCAGAACTGAGAATATGCAAGTTCTGAATTGCTTTAAAAATTGTTGGTGAGGAGTCTGGTACGAAAACACAACAAGCGGACCCCACTAATTTGCATACTCCACCTCGTTCTGCCAAAATGACATCTAATGCCATCCGATTTTGAAGTGCTACCAATCTTATTGCCTTTTGCGCTAAGGTCATATTGTAGAGTATGTCCGTGGTCCGGTTGATTGTTCTCTCCAGTACCCTTGCTAATCCCCTAATGTTCTCTGAGTTTGCTATCTGTCCCCAAAAGGGCACAACCGATTTAGCTATGTCCCCCAATACTTGCCCAGGGGTATCTCCATTGTTGTCTTGTCGTGGGCGAGCCTTAGAAACCTCCAATGTACTAGCTACAAATACCCCGGGTAACAATATTCCTAAATAGCAAGTTCCCTGCCAATCCTTGGGCAACCAGGGAAATGCTAAACTACCACAAACAAAATAAACAGGTCCCCCTACATACAGAGGCCTGTTTTCCCCAGTCAAATTTACAATGTTTTTACAAGCTTCAAAATCTCCCATTGGCCTAGTGCCATTTCTCTGTACACAGAAGGGAACTGAGTCAGGACTATGATTTATAGAATAAGAAGGAGGTACAGCATCCTTATTGCCTATCTGAGCCATTTTAAAGGAGATCAGAGTTTGAAAAGGAAGAGATAGTTTGTCAGACGGCCTAATAGAAGCGACGTTAGGTTTACTTCTATTTGCGAAAAAAGCGAGCATCCCAGGGGAGTCAATTCACGTTTCTCAAAATCATTTAAATTAGTTCCATCAAAGTTCCCTGAGATGCTATCATTCCATCGGCCAAAGAATAGTGCTCTAAGAGAGGCATAGCAAGCAGTTGTTAAAGGTAGAGGATGTATATACCATCCCAGACCCTTGTTCCCATGTTGCGGTAAATGAGTACAAATCCAACAATTACTCTTATTAAAAATGTCATGAGTAGCATTCATTACTATCATCAGAGTGTTATTATGATACTTCTGTCTATGTTGGGAGTCTCTAGGGGACAGAGTGTGAAGGTGTACAGAGGGAGTCAAAACAGTTGGTACGATCTTGGTCGGTAATAAAGGTTTGAAAGGATAGATTTCTTCGAAATGCCAAAGTCCTACAGCAGCAGTTGCAAAAATAACAATAGTCATTATCAACACACAACAGTACGTTTTCGGGGCCAGGCACATTGTTCATTGTTCGATTTGGTCACCCCCTTATCTAAAAGTCCAGTGCGGGGAGCAGCGGTGAAGGTGGCAGGCATCGTAGTTTCTCGATCGACGGCTCCAATGTTCGTTGCTGGCGACACTACGGTCGCGTGATTTCTTAGTCCTTCCCAACCCTAGCCAGCAGAATCCCTTTTTTGCTCAACAAAACGTTTTCATAATAAGACAATTTTCCAATCACTTCCTTTTCCAGATGCACGAAACTCGTGCCGTAGTTCTATTTCCTTGGTCGAAGGTTGTACCTGATGGTACCCAAAAGTGTGTGGTCCGGAAGCAAGATATCGTCACTTCCTGAGGGAAGCGACGTGTCGGTGGCGACGGAAGTCGCAGAGCTCGAAACAGTGTTTTCCGGAAGTGATTTTTCAAGAGAGTGCAGAGACGAAATGGACTGTTCCCCAAGCTCCTCAGGCTCAGAGAACTTCTCCGATGCACTCACAGCGCTGTTTGCTACTCCAAGATCAGAGACTGTAGCATCAGCGAGGAGTTCTGCTTCTTCTGTAGCGTGTGGCGTCGGGTGAGGAAGTTTCTTGACGTGCGTCGCGTGAATCCAGTTCTTCTTTCCAGCCACCCGCACTGCTGTTCTGGTGACCAATAATACCTGATGGGGTCCCCGCCAGCGAGGCGCGAGACAGGAAGACCTCTCGTAGGCCTTCACGAGGACCCAACTTCCAGGCTGTATATCGTGTCCTGGGCCCGTGAACCGTACAGGTAAAGCAGCATGCACCTGGTGGTAGATGAAATACAGGTTTTTAGTTAACTGGTTACAGTAGTCTACAAGCAATACATTTTCCACCTCCCTCAGGGCTTTAGGTTTTGGGAGACCCCAAATGTTAGCAGGTCTCCCCATTAGTACTTCAAATGGAGAAAGCCCAGTTCTAGTCTGAGGTGTGGTACGCATAGCTAATAACACAATAGGCAAAGCATCTGGCCATTTTAGTTTGGTATCAGGACATGTTTTTGCAAGTTTATTCTTTATAATACCGTTGTGTCTTTCTACCAACCCAGCACTCTGAGGATGCCTAGCTGAATGAAATCGTTTCTCAATACATAGGGCTGCACATATTTGCAAAATTACTGCTGCGATAAAGTGAGGACCATTGTCCGACCAGATTATCCTCGGGAGCCCAAATCGAGGAAAGAATTCTTTTACCATAATCTTTGCAGTGGTCATGGCAGTAGCATCTTTGACAGGGAAAGCCTCGATCCATTTACTGAAGGCACAAATAATTACAAGAACATATTTTAGATTATTACATCGTTACATTTCAATAAAATCAAAGTGTATAACCTCAAAGGGGACAGAAGGGGGACCAAAACTTCCCCTTGGAGTTACTGTCCCCTTACCCACATTGTGCTGCAGGCAGATCATACAGTTCTGGACATGCCTCTTTGCAGTCACCCAGACCTGTTCTAACATTCTCGTGATCTGGTGGGCACACACATGCGTAGGACCGTGTGCCATCGTAACCATTGCCAATACATAAGAATCAGGAAGCAACCATTTCCCTTCGGATGTATCCACCCAACACCCTTCGTCATTCAGTTTCCCTATTCCTTCAGCCCACTTTTTAGATTCTTCCATTGTGGCATCAGTTTGAATATCTCGCACAGACCCAATACCTTCATCCATTATGCAAGCATATCTCATTTCCCTCGAGGCATACATGTCCGTGCTAAGGTCTGTGGCCGTTTGTCTGGCTATCAAAACCGCAAAAGCGTTCCCTTTGCCTACATCATCTATGACCTTGCAATGTGCTGCACATTTCATGATCGCTAACTGTTTAGGGAGTGAGAGTGCCGAAAGTAATTGCACTATCAAGGGGCCATGCTGAATCTTGGTCCCATGTGAGGTCAGGAACCCTCTTTCCGACCAAAGCTTTCCGAAGTTGTGTGCCACCCCAAATGCGTAATGGCTATCAGTATATATATTTAGTCTTCGCCCTTGGGAAAGTTCACAAGCTCGGGTCAACGCTATAATCGCTGCGGCCTGCGCGGAGTTATGCGAAATTCTCTTAGTTTCGACAACTTTGCTCAATGTAGTAACTGCATAAGCAGCTGTAGATGTACCATTCGAAAGTTTGAAGCAGGAGCCATCGCAAAACAGCTCCCCTTCTGCATTATCCAAAGGAGTATCTATGAGATCTATCCTGCCCTTTGTTTCTTGTTCGGTGGTATACAGGCAGTCATGTAATTCTTTGTCACCGCAAACAGTGTTTTGCGAGAAAGGTAAGAGTTCAGCTGGATTAAGAACACAACACCTCTTAATTTGAATATGAGGGGCAAACAGAATTAGTTCATACCTTGTTAACTGTGCTGAGGTGAGGTGTTGCATTTGAGTTTTGTTCAATAGAATATCAACAGAGTGAGGTACCATCAAAATCAAATCATGGCCTAGGACCATTCCCTCACTCTGTTTCAAAGACGCGGCAGCAGCAGCGACAGCGCGCAAACATCTCGGCAAAGCGCATGCGACAGGATCAAGGGCGGAGGAGTAGTAGCCGCACGGCCTATTCTTCCCTCCATGTTCCTGTGTTAACACAGCCAAAGCACATCCATCACATTCATGCGCAAACATCACAAAGGCCTTGTCATAATTTGGAGTACCCAGAACCGGTGCCGAACATAGCGCGGTTTTGAGAAGCTCAAATGATCGTTGATGTTCCGATTCCCATGGCAGTGGCAGAGAAATGCCCTTCTTCGTCAAAGCCAACATCGGTTTTACCACTAGTGCGAAATTCGGGATCCACAACCTACAGTAGGAATCCATACCTATCAGGGCTCTGACTTCCTTCTGTGTATTTGGAACAGACATGCCAGAAATGTGTTTTATTCTTTCAGGTCTCAATCTTCTCCCCTCCTTTGACAGGAGGTAGCCTAGATAGGCAACCCCCTGACAACAATATTGACATTTTTTAAGCGAAGCTTTGTGACCATTTTTAGCTAGATGAACAAGCAACAGTATAGTGCCTTCTTTACAGGCATTCTCAGAATCTGCAGCCAAAAGCAAATGGTCAACATATTGGCCCTCATTACGACCCTGGCGGAAAGGGGAAAACGATGGCGGAAAAGCAATACCGCCATCGAAAAGCGCTCGGTGCGACTATGACCCGTCACCGCAAAGTACGAAGCCATTAGCGACACCGTAGTGAACGCCAACGCTAACTGCACTAAGCACGCGCGCGCGCACCATGCCAAACCGCAAACACCACCATGGTGCAACGGTACGCCAATTCCGACCCTAGCGGACATGTACCTAACGCCATCAGGCATGGCGGAATGGACCATCCCGCCATGGCGAGAAATACGGCATCGTGAACCAACCGTAAATGGCCCACTGAGTGCCTGTACTCCACTCCCTGGCCACATTGCACAACTCCTGGCAGGCGCAATGTACTCACACCATGCAACCAGTGAAATCTACAATTCACCCATGCATGCCAACGTAGAAATGCATGCAGGTGTTCAAAGCGCCCCGTGAGTGGGCATCCATGTACGGCATGTCACCATAGCCGTACTGATGCAGCACAGGCATGTGAAGGTACAAGACATCAAAATGGAAATCAAGAACACATGACACAAAACAACAGTAGTCCCCCATCGCTTGCCACCAGCGCAAGGCAACATCCAAAACAGCATCCTGAGGGGGATTGCACCAGCCCTGTACTCTTGCCAGTAAACAAACCAACCATCAGCAGAAGCATGTACCACACAAGTTGGCAGAGTGACTGAGCAGCCAGGCACATCCCAAGAGGGGCCGATGGGAGCTGCAGGGCACAGATGGCATCAATACAGAAGCTATTCCAATGGACATGACCCCAGTCCCCCTCCAACAAACGCACGCAAACACAGGCACCTGTGACCAGCCACATTCTGAACATCCCATCATACCATCAATCGACCTGGCTGACAGGCACCAGTCGGCCAAAAGCCAATCCCCCGCCCCTGAACAGCACATCATGTAAACAGTCACAATGGCAGCCCCTATCCGTGACCACACTGTGCTACGTAGGCAAAAGCGGCCAGTACTGTACCACACAACTCAACTCAGAAGGCGGAACACAATGCAGATCATCTCGCAATACATACCGCCACAAATCGAAAATCGCCACATCACCTGCAAAGAATAACGCAACACGCCAAATATCGGAATACAATTTAAATGCACATCCAAATGACAAAGGCCTCACAGCAATTTGTAAAATAACACCAAAACATCCATCATCACCGAGGGCTGCATCTGCAATAATTGACCAGCTTCCACTTGTGTGACGCCCTGTACCATCATGGCACACAGGGCCAACATCAACGTTCCAAAAGGCAACATGGAAGCGGCAAGAACCGCAGGTCCGTCCCATGAGGCAGGCACTAGTCCAGCTGAAAGGCCGAAATGTTGCACCTAGCCACCAGAACAGCGTAAGGGCATGTGGCCCATTGGCGATCGTCCCATAAGATCGTAATGGTGCTCCACTGATTCACCCGAAGCTGCAGGTGTCGAGAGTAAAATCCATCTGGAGGAGTGGCGTACAGATGGCATCTGCAATAGGGCAGGAGATACCTGTCACCAAAATGAAACACAAATTAACCGATTGCACTACAGGACACATGATGCATCACTATCTTCATTCAACACACCAAATCCACACCCATATGCATGCTAGCCCACTCCAAAGGAATATACACACCCCTAAATCAGTATCGATACATAACGAAACCAATCGAGGTTAATACACCATTGGCAACGTCGGTTACTGTGCATGCGTCCGTCAAGATAGAACCCATGACATGGGATTAGTAACGTGCCTAGACACAAGTGTATGAAGGCGCGTCGAGACAGGGAGGATCCGACAAGGGCAGATAGACGTAAGTCCCACTATGGCAGCCTTGCATCACATAGCGCAGGGGAAGGGGATTGAATCAAAAAACACATGTACATGGCAGACCCTAAATGGAATCATCTGTCCATGCATCCATTCATCATTCCCTCATCCCGCAATGAAAACGCATGAACATTCACTCACATAATATGTGAAACTTCCATCGCGTCTGTGCGTAATGCAGTCTGCAAAAACCACTGTGCTCCTGGCCGGATCTGTAGTGTCGTGAAGCTAGATGGACTTGGGAACGTCCTGCCTTATCGTCCACTACGCTATTGCGCATCCCATTCAATTCATGTCATTCATTGCTTGCTCGTTATGGGCCCTGTCCCAAGGACATTCAACAATAGAACGTTACATTTCCAGGCAGACCTGTGGGCGTCTCCTCACCGCTACTTCGCAACCAAAAATCCTGGCCTTCGAATTCCTCACTTGCAACATTACGTCGAAAAGGCTTCTGTGAACGCTTGCATTCACAATTACATCAATTTAGTGCGGCTGTGTGTCATAATGCTAACTGGCTGCAATCACAAATGGGACGCCACGCCCGTCGGTGAAGTACGATACTGTGCTGCATGAGGGTCGGCCATCGATCGAGCCCTACATACCACTGACTCTTCACAGGTATGTAAGCGGCTGCAATCATAGCATGTGTAACAATGGGAGCATAGCATGAAAATCAGTCAAAGTACATCACACTGCCATCGGGATTTGATACATGATTCCAATCCCAAGATGCCATGCGGCCAAATGCAGCCTTACGTGCGGGACGTGCTCGGCCAGAAGGGATTGCATCCGCCACAGATTCATTCAATCAGCACAGGTGGAGGCCATACAGGCCGACAGCACATATATAGCAGACCCAAACCCCTCCCACAACCACTCCCACTCCAAAATGCTACCGGCAGGACTAGCGATGTTGGGCCTGGGGCACCAGATAGCACTGCAAGTGCTACAACTACAAGAAGACGACGAACAACAACAGGTACAACAACCGGGCGCACAGGGGAGACGGAGGAGAAGGAGGAGGAGGAGGGCAAGGCAGGGTCAGCAAGGCCCACAAGCACTGCCACTACCAACACGCAGGCGGCCCGCAATCCCACGCCTCCGAGCTGATCCGTTCAACCTCACTGCTGAGCAGATCCACACCCTCTACCGTTTGGACCGGGACACCATAATCGCCATTGTGGACATGACACATGCTGACCTCGTGAGCATGATAGATAGCCCAACCGCCATCCCACCCCTACTGAAGGTGGTGTCTGTACTCCACTTCCTGGCCACAGGCACCTACCAGCACACAGTGGGGCACTTGCATGGCATTTCACAGCCACTGTTCTCACGGACACTCTCCCAAGTGCACGATGCCCTCCTGAAGCACGCCGACGACCACATCACACTACCACGCACGTACCAGGAGATTACCAACGCAAAGGTGGGATTCCATGCACTTGGCGGCATCCCGGGTTGCATTGGTGCCATCGACTGCACCCATGTTGAATTGGTTGTCCCACATGCCATGGAGGTCCAGTACCGCAACCGGAAACAATTTCATTCAATCAATGTGCAAATGGTGTGTGACTCCAACAAGATCTTTACGCATTGTTGTGCCAGATTTCCAGGATCTACCCATGATTCTATGGTCCTGAGGAACACAAGAATACCACGCTACATGGAGCGACACGCAGGGCACAGATCCTGGCTACTCGGTGAGTCTCATTCCATGCATGACATCGTGGCCCATTTGATGCGTCAATGACCTTGCAGGAGGGGGGGGGGGCTACTTAGCACTATCATTCCACTGACACCCTTTATTCGTCCCATACAGGTGATGCCGGGTATCCACTGAAGAGATGGCTCCTTACACCAATCCGGAACCCACAGAACCAGCATGAGGAGGACTACAACCATGCCCACTCACGTAGCCGTGTGGTCATTGAACAGGCATTCGGCCTACTGAAGGCTCGTTTCCGCAGCCTCAGCAGGTCTGGCGGGGCACTCATGTACAGCCATGAGAGGGTTTCTAAGATGGTCATGGCATGTGTCATGCTGCACAACATGTGCATACGTAGGAATGTGCCCATGCCCCCTGACGCTGTACTGCATGCACCTGAAGATGATGATGATGAGGGTGGGGATGTGGAGGCACCCCAAGGAGTCCATGAGGCACAGGATGCACGTGCAATCCGACAGAGCATCATAGATGCATGCTTCTAGCAACCACGCATGGTGCCTATTACACGGAAAGGGGACCTGTGGCACTGTGTGTGTGTAGTACAGGCACATAGTGGACTGTACGCCTATGAAGGCCTCGTACGCAAATATCAATGTCCACACATGTCATTGGATGATAATGAAGTGCTGTATTGTTAATGTGATTTGATTCATACACCCTATGGACCCGCCACCCAGTGAAGCCCAACACACCCCCTCCACCCTACTTCCTCCCCCCCCAACACCAGTGTCCAAATATGCATGCTGCCCGTGGGTAGACGCTATTGCAAGCCCCCTCTACGGGTATCAGGGGCACCCCTGCCCGTGGAGCGCAGGTTCCTGCCAGATCTGCGTTGGGGGCTGCCCTGGACGGAACTTGCCACGGATGACGTCTCTGCCTGCTCGCGTCCATGCATGTCTCTGAGGGTTTGTGAGAGCTCCGAGAGCACACGGCGCACAGCAGCAAGTTCAGCACAAACGTCTTTGGACGTCGCATTCAGTTCCCCCCTCAGGCTCTCGGTGCTTTTCTCCATTTGTGCTCTCAGGCTCTCGGTGCTTCTCTCCATTTCTCCCCTGAGGCTCTCACTACTTTTCTCTATTTGTGCCCTGAGTGTCTCGGTGGATGTTTCCATGGCTGCCCTGGAACCCCCGCATTCATTCGCATGGTCCTTGAGTAGCGTGGACACTTCCTGCTGTTGCTCGATCAGCAGGTCGAGGGACTGTTGCCTCTGCTGGGCCATGGACATTTGCGGTGGTGTGACAGGGGGGCTGCTCAACACATGTTGCCTTGGCACAGGACTTGTGGGGGTTGGCCAGTCGTCGTCTTCTGGGTGCCCCTGCGTGGTTTCGTCATGGTGTAGGGGATGGGACATGCAGGGGGATTGGGAAAGGTCATGGATGGTACCTACGTCGCCAGCACTGTTTTCCGTGTCGGAGCATGCTGGCATGACAGCTGTGTCACCTATGGTGCTGCTACCACCAGAGGCAGTGCCATCAGATACGTTCTTTGGGGGGACCTGTGGTGCTGGGGTTGTGGACTTGCTGGCTGCTGGGGTGCCTGTTGCAGTCCCCTCCAGTGTGCTGGCACTTGATTCCTGCTGCTGCCGTGTCTTGATCCTTGCACCTGAGGTGGAGGCTCTTGGGACGTTGGTCCTGGCCCTCTTTGCAGGCGTGCTGGTAGGGGTGTCCTGCAGCTCGTCGTTGGTATCGGACCCTGTGGTGGAGTAAAGAGGGGCGAGCGTTAGTTATGGGTCTGTCGGATTTGGAATGGCAACGTATCAAATGCATTGGGGTGGTACATGAGGCTGATATGGGACTGGGCCTTGGAGGTGGTCTCATTTTCGTGTGGATTGAGGATGCATTCATTTGGCTGCCTGCAGTTAGGGGGTGCATGCTGCACATGTAGGGGTTGTTTATGGCATCTTGATTAATTTGTTTATTCATTCTGACTTTTAGAGGGCGCTGTCAGGGCAAAGTATGTATTGCACTATGGGGTCACATGGTACTGCACATGTTCGTGGTTTGTGGATTTCGCATTGTTTCTCTTGGCCAACCTACCTGATTCTCCGGATGTCGGCACTCCTTTCTCCATCCCTCCGACTCCCTCTATGCTCTCCATTCCTATGGTGGAGGCGCAGATCTCCTCCCAGGGGGTCAACTTGATGGGCGACTCTGATCCCCCCCCGGTAGCTGTGGCGATGTTCCTGTTCGCAGAAAGTATGCTGCGTACGCGGATCCGCAGGTCGTCCCACCGCTTGCGACATTGCTGTGGCGTGCGGGGTGTTGTCCCCACCGCACTTACGCGCTGTGCCACAAGGGCCCATATGGCCTTCTTGTTGGCAAGGGCCGTCCTGGTCATTTGACTGGAGAAGACGACGGCGGCATTTTCCTGCAGGGTCTCGGTCAGCACGGTCAGTTCCTCTCGGGAGAAGTGGACCTGCCGCTTGCGATCACACGCTTTTTTGGCTACCTTTCCCATATTTATTTTTTTAACTGGGGTTGCTAACGGGTTGGGATGTGTGTCAGGGTCGGATTTTTAATGGTTGTGTTGGGATTCGGATTTTATAGTTGTGCGGCGTGCTGTTTCCCGTTCCGGCCACATGCTTTTACTTCCGTTTCCGTATATTTACGGTGCCCGTAATTTGCGGTGCCCGCTCATTACGGTGCCCGCTCATTACGGTGACCGCTAAGATGGGTGGCGGTATTGCACCTGGTGCAGCGTACGGCGGCGGTAAGGGCCGTTTTGGGGTCATTTCCGCCATCGCAGCCTTTCGGATTCCGCCATGGCGTAATGCTCGTGCCCGATGGGTCGTAATTAGCCGCACTTTGCTCCTTCGTGCAATGGCGGAAACGCTATTTACGCTGTTGCGGTCCGGTCAGTCAATTTCCGCAAGGGTCGTAATGAGGGCCATTGAAGCAGCGTGCAAGTAGGTGGCAATTCAAGGGTGTCAAGCTGCTCTTTCAAGGCTCTACTATAAATACTAGGACTTTCAGTATACCCTTGAGGTGCCCTTGTAAATGTAAATGAGCGTCCCCCCAAGGTGAACGCAAACAGATATCTGCTTTCTTTATGTATAGGGATACTAAAGAAAGCGTTTTTTAGATCCACAACGCTGAAGTGCGTAGCCGTAGCAGGGATCATTGATGATACCGTCGTCACATCAACCACAATTGGAAATTGTGGGGCAACCACTCGGTTAATAGCACGAAGATCAATTATAAACCGGTACGGAATTGCATTGTCGCCTTTCTTATATACGGGTAAGATCGGACTGTTACACAAACTAGCAGTAATCTCCTCGATCACCCCACGATGTACAAAATCGGAGACAATGCATTTCAAAGCACGTTCGCCTTCGACTGATATTTTATACCGAGGAATGCGTGGCAGTTTCACCCCATGTTTCAGGATTTTTTTAACGGGCTCGATCTGTAACACTCTGACATCATTGTCGTCCACCGCCCACAAACATTCCGGGACAATGCTAAACTCGGGAGGTAAAGGTCGAATCAAGAACTGAGAATTAGGAAGTTGCTGTGGTGAAACCGTTAGCCGTACCCCATCCGAAGAACAATGAATTACTGCATTCAATTTCTTTAACAAATTCAACCCCAGCAAATTCTCTCCACAGTTCGAAGTGAGGAGAAAGGGACCCAAAGAAACGGATACCGGCGCAGAAACCGGACAGACAGTTGGTACACCAGAAAACCCTACGGAAACATTTGTTTGCCCTGACAGTGGGATGTTTGGAACCCGAGAATGATCAATGGAGCACGTCTGTGCTCCAGTGTCAATCAAAAACTGGTGTTTCCTATTCCCCACTAATAATTCAACGTAGGAGCCTTTTTGATTAACGGGAATAGGCGAAGGTTCCAAACCCTGCTTCGGGCAATCCTAATAAAACGGAGCCTCGTCAGAAGGAAGCTCTTCAGAAAGGTAGGCAGCAGAAGGGTGATCAAATATGTTTCTCGAGTCCATACTCGAGGTCCGATTTTCCTGTGAAAAAGGTTGCTGAGAATCTTGTAAAAGCTGACCTCTGTCAGGGCCCCCTGCTCCAAGGCGGCCCCTAGGTCATCTACCCATACCCCCAAACGCACTGTTTGACCTCTGGCGAAGGACAGGGCACTGTGCTCGCCAATGACCTTCCTGGCGGCAATAAGCACATTGATTAATATTCACAGTACTCAGAGGAGCATTTCCTTTTGGAACGTACTGACCTCTAGTCTGTGTCGTACCTCCTCTGGGGTTTCAAACAATTTTCTGCAATAATACTTTGGTTTTCAAATCTCCCTTTCTCTTTTCAATTTTCTCCTTTTCATTATTAACACGGTTCTCATAATACTGAGCCATGTGCAAAACCTCAGATTGAGATTTTGCCTGCCAAGCGCTCTCTGAGGACATAATTTGTGACTGGATGTCAGGTAACAATCCACGTACAAATTTGTCCATGAACAACCTTTTTCCCGACTCTGTACCTAAATCCTGTCCACTAAAGTCAGAAAATACCTGCTCGAATCTATTAAAAAATTTGGTGGCGCCTTCAATTTTCCCTTGGACACAGGCCGTAAGCTTGTCCCAAATAATCCTTTTTTCTGGAATTATAGTTTTTAGTTTAGCGACAATCCTATCAGGTAAAGTAAGTATTACCTGTGGTGGTTTCTCACCAGCTGGTCTTTCTCCATCAATTCTAATCATATTTGCCCACGTATCTCCCAACCCCGGCACATCATCTATTGTCCGAACCTGTTTCCATACATCTACGGGTAGGAGTACAGGGAATAACAAGTCAATGTCACTCAAGGTGAACACGGAGGACTGTATACGGACACTATTTCTTTGTAAAACCCCGTCGGGTTTTTCCTGATATCGGGAACTGATTGTCTAATTGTGTTCACTTCCTGTCGTGAAAACGGGACGTGAACAAATTGCGATACATAATGTGCAGGGATATTCACAGCGGGGGCACCAGTCCCAGCGTTGGCTGGGATCTCAACTTTTGGGACAAAGGTCGGAGGAACCTCTCTCATAGGTAACTGAGATATAGGTACCTCCGGCCGTTTACTAAGCAATAGAGCCAGGTCGAGCGCTAAGGCAGCTGTAGAAGTGTCGGGCGAAAAAGCCCTTTTACAAATCCCCAATAATTCTATGGGGCAACTAACCCTCTTTCTTACACATTCCTCTTGCAGGTGCTGTACCATCACCTGAATTACCTTTCTTTGCATTTCTACTGTATACTGACTATACATGTCATACACTTCGTCTGGAGGTATCAATGAATCCGAGATCCATCGAACCGCATCTTTGGTACAAATTCGTACTTCCTCAGGTGCCGTTCTACGGCACGGAAGGAACCGTTTCTGTACATATATTCTATCGTCCTCATCATCCTCATCTCGTGATTTTTCAAAGTCTTTCCTAAACTCAAACAATCTTTCAACATGTCCATATACTTTCTGCTCTGTGTCCTTCGAAAGTGCCAAAGCATTCAGATCTCTCACCCCTTGTGGAAGACCCGAATTTTGTAATCTACCCCACATTACACACAAATGAGTCCCCAAACCTTCGATAAAAACATTTTTCTCAGGAAAACTATTCAAATTAGACGATGTAGAAAAAACATTAGCTTGATCACCTTTCTCCATGCAATGCTTAGCCCATGCAAACAATTCCTGTTTCTTATCTGCAGAAACAGTACTACGAGTCACAATCTTTGACCCTGCACCTGGATCGACTTCAATCAATACGGGGCCACTCGGGGGCGGAGGTATAGGTAAATTTAACAAAGGTGCAACTATCGGTGCAGGGGGAAGGGGCGGTGCGATAGGCGGAGGAACAACAACCATAGGACTAGGAACAATAGGTTGCATAGGGGGAACAGGAGTAACAACAGGAGCGACAACAGGAACGGGCAGGGCGCCCAAAATAGGAGCATACGGAGGTGGCGCTGAGGCATCGGGCCGGCGCTCTTTTAATAACTTCTCAATAAATTCTTCAGAAACATGGAAATCTTTAGAGGGGTCAATTTTTTTGGACTCCGAGTGAAAAGGCTCTTTCCATATTTTTAACTAATTCTGACCGCTTTTCTTTATCATATAATAATGCTTTTTCAGCGTTTGTTTTATGACAACGTGCAAGCTTATCCCTACTTTTAAGCTGCTGCGATGCTTCTTTCTTCCAATTTTGTAACACATCAAAGGCTGCTGGTCTAGCCTTTTTCTTTAACAAGATCGATTCTAGGTATTCAATACGGGGGATCTCAAAACTACCGTTGATTGGCCACTGAAATTCAGAGGCATGTCTGGTCTGTCTGTGCCAAATATCATTAAATACGATACTTCCAATGCCATACTTACAGTACATAGTACACGCCGGCGACCCCTCCTGTGGTGCCGGACGGCTAAATTCCAAAGATTGTCGATCGCTGTGGAACAGAGCCCTAAAACAGCTAGACAATTTCCCAGGCATTTCACAAAAATTGGTGTTACCTGGTCCAATAATTGTGTCTGCAGATACAATACGCCAAATTCAAATTGTCAGGGTTAAATTAAGAGCCGGGTCACGACTGCACCTGACCAAACCTAAGGAGGACCGTACGGTTTACCAAAGAACTTACCTAACGAATTTTACCTTGTGTTTGGTGGTTTCGGCAAATCTGCCCGCCTCAAAATTGGACCCTCGTCAGGATGCCGTGTCAGACCACACGACTATCGTCCAAGGATCGGATCGTGCAGCGCTGCCGAGGTATCGCGTCTCGATCGGTCGGGCCCGCAGAATCACACCGTCCGATCCCGGTTCGATAGTCTGCGTCAACCTTCAATGATCCGGCATCAATCTTGAGGGTCCCTATTCGGGGGCCAACTGTGGAAACAGTAAAATTGATATGAGGCCGGGAAGCCCAAAAGGAAACACACCAACACAGGTTACAAAGGACATACAAATCGCTTTATTCAAAGATACAACAATTACCAAAAGTCAATTGATATACGGATAGCTATTCGGCCCTCAGAGTAACAGAACGAACCATCAACGGTAGTTCGCTGTGTTAGTGTGAGAGAGCGAACATTGGGATACTCGGGTTTTTATACTTTTTATCCAGCTCTGGCCAACCCCCTCGCGGGTTAACCATTCTCAGAACCAGGCCTAGGGTTTGTTGCCAGGTCGATCCCATAATGTATGCATTTGATCAGTTCTGCTGATACAGTTGTTCATTTACACATAGGTCAGGTATAGGACAAGGTCTCAGTTCGCGACCCCAACAAGTGGCCTGCAGGCATATTACTTATTCATGTGTGCAGAGGTCACAACGGCCAGAATCCCACTCGAAATGTCATTCGGCCTCCATTTTGTTGTTCAGGGTGACTTCCACACAACAAGAGAACCTAAAATGGCGGCTAAATCCAAGATGGCGATTTACACAATATATTAAGGTCAAGACCTTGCCGCGGAATCTATGTACACGATGTTTTTAGACAACTTGGCATAGGCCAACATACATTCAAACAATGCGATAGGAGGTACAATATTATTTCGATTTCCACAATCTGACCCTGCCACCTACATCAGTCTGAGATACAAGGGAAACAGAGCCATTCTGGGGTATGTCTACAGTACCCCGGCACAGAAAGGGGGGCCGGACCACGTAGGTACCACCCCAGGAATCTTCCCTCAAATGTCCCTCTGAACTTCCATCAGGAGGGAAGAAATACTCCACCGCTCAACCTAAGCTTGTTCCCAGATACTCTTCAAACTCTAATTTCCAGAATCATCCTCTTCTCTCACCCTGCTTTCAGGACAATAGACACCGAATCTGGGAGAAGGGAGACCTAGTAGGGAAGGTTATCAGGGATCCCAATACCCAAGCTACCTTGGGAGAAGGGACACCTACCCTTTCCAGGAGCAGCAAAGCTATGAATCTAAACCCTTTACCAACCAGAAGAAATGTCACAACTGGAGGAGAACCCTCAACTGGAAACTGCTTGCCAGAATAGCTCAACACCCCAGTCTGGTGCCCTTAGGGGAGCAATGACGGGAAGAACTACCAACAGGTGCCAGAGAATGGGGGCCGGGTGGAAGGGAGATGCAAAGCCTTAGAGGAAGCTTCCTTTCTGACGAGGACAAAACCCCTGGAAACCTCTGGGCCTGAACATGAATCTTCTACCCTCGAAAAGCTGAAACCTCAAGAACAGAGAGTAAGTAGGAGAAATCGAAAGCCAAAGACAGCTCACTTTGTGGCAGAAGTCTGTATCATCCCTTTCGAAGGAGAAGAATCCCTGGAGGATTCAGGAAAGAAAATCTTCTCTTTTAGAGATGGCGGGATCCCTTCCCAGGAAAAATGGGTTTCAAATTACCCTGCTTGTGATGTGATAGGTATGGAAACCGACCCAGAGCAAGAAGCTCTTAAACCCAAACAATGTTACTCTGAGAACCAAGAAATCACAGAGGCATTGTCCCCCCAAACAGGTTGTGTAACTGTATCCAGGAAAAGGGGGACAACAAAGAATTGGGGGTAAAAAGGGACTTCTTTTTTTACAGATTCTCAGACTCTGACACTGAAAACTGTCCAAGATCACACAGTGTCAGAGTTCAATATATAAATGTTAACCCCTCCAAAGGTGGCACATAATGCACATTTTACTTTCCCCCTTGAGGAGAGAGAAGGAAGATATTATTCTCCTGTCAAGGTACAGGGTCAGTGTGCATTATCAGCGCTGGTGCATAGTGGATCCCAAATAACCCTCCTGTCCAAAAAGGTCTACAACCAGCTAAATTCAGGAAGGAGGGAGAATCACCAAATTCCCCTCACACCTCTTCCTGGAAAACTCCAAAACTTTGATGGGAATTATATTTCTGTCGAAGGGTCTGTGGTTCTGGAGATCAGAAATGGGCAACATAAGACGAAACAACCGGTGATAGTCGTGACCCCAGAGGACATACCTTGTCTGTTGGGGAATTACTTCCTTCAGAGGTATTCTCCCCTGATTGACTACATAAACAAGGTCCTCAGGACTCAGACTAACCGGCAAATAAAATTAAAACAAAGCACAAATTATGTAAGTTTGAATGGCACATGCCACATGATTGTACAACGGTCTGACAAAATGGAATTCTATTTTAGGAACAATCAAATCCCAGACATCACAGTGTTCTCTATAGGAGAGTAAACTGGTGATGGGAACCCTTCTCCATTCTTGAGAATCAACCTTCCCCCCAGTTTTAAGTGGCATTCCACACTGTAAGGGAATACTCTGAAATGTTATACAAGTTCAAAATCAGAAGAAAACCTAAATCCCATAACAAAAGATGATGGAAAACCAGCTCAAAGTTGGATCTACATCCAGATAAAGGGTGCACAGCTGTTTTGCCCATTCAGATAAATGAGGGGGGGGGGGCACCTGTTCTCACCAGAGTATGCCAGAATAATGGAAGAAGCTTCATCAGCAAAGCATTATTCAGGAAACTCCAAAACGATCAGACCATTCCCACATTTATATTGATTGATAAGTGGGAAATGGGCCTGAAAACTCGAAATTCCAGATATCTCCTACCTAGCAAGTGTATGCTAAAAATGTCCATTGACGACAAAAGCATAAGACATAATCGTTGGGTTGTGAGAGATGTCCCCTTTGCTTTTTACTTAGGCAGCGACATTATCTATCGATTTGCAATTAATTTGGACCTAATTAATAACCAAGTCTGGTCCTGACAGGGGGGGAAATCCCATGGGCTTTGACAACAAGAAAGCATTCCAGTCAGCTCAATTTTTGCCTTATGCGGTTGAAGTTCAAGTGAGAGAAGAGGATACCATCCCACGACAGGTGCGAAAATTTACAATTCCCTTAAAAAGTAATGTGAGGAAAGAACCTCAAAAACCAGGACGCCTATATAAATTTGAATTATCATCTCCAACAACAATGTTTGTATTTACATCCGACACTCCTAATTGACCTAGAACATGACACCATTTGAATATTGGTCAATAACAGCAACCCTCAAAGTATCACTTTGGGCGCAGATATCTCTATTGGAATGGCGGTGGATGCCAAACATTATTCTATTGATTTAGGTAATGACATCATTGGACCAATACCAAATGACTGCTTCCATATCGCCGACGGTACCCCTGGGAAAATATTTTCACCAGGCAAGGGGGAATTTCTTGATGTACTCTTCTTGCCCTTACGGTGGGGAAGAGGTGACTTGTGACATCAGGAAGGATGAGGTGGTATTCTGAATCAACAGTGACTACCTCCCATGCTTGGAACCTTCCGTCGAGGCCAACACCATCACAAGAGATCTCTCCACTCAACTGGAGTATGCTGCCGAAATTACCAAGCCCAAGGACTTTCCAGACTTTAAGCAGAACAAATCATTCTTGCTGATAGCTGTGAGACTGAGGAGCAAAAACAGGAGCTGAAATGGGTGTTTCTGGATTTTCAAAATATTTTTTCAGTGGATTCAGATGACTGTCGATACACAGAGATACATTCAATCATCATACCTACGGACCGCAAGATAGCTCCAATATTTGTGAAGCAATACCAGTTACCTCTCGCGTCCATGGAGTAACTCATAGAATTTATAAAAGATGTAGAATCCTGTGGGATAATTTGTCCAATCCACAGTACCTTTAACAACCCGGTAATGGGAATACTCATCCCAATGGCCAATGGAGACTTTGTGCAGACCTAAGAGATTTAAATAAACGGGTCCACATGTCAAGATGGCTCATTCCCTACATTGATCAGGGACTGGCCCAGATCCAAGAGTCAAAGGTGTATAACGCCATTGACCTGCCCAATGGTTACTGGACAGTACCCGTGAGTAGTGAAGACCAGCATATGCTTGCCTTTCAGGGACAGCAATACACGTGAACCCAAACCCCCTTTGGATACATGAACCCCGGCAAGAAATTTAACATCTTCCTACATAAGGCCATGCCTGATTTGGGCAAAAGGGGAAACCTGGCCTATGTAGATGCTGTCTTAATCAAGAGCTCAACTGTGGAGGAACATATAGCTGAAATACGCTATGTTCTGACCCAGATGCAGAAAGACAGAGCAAAACTGCCCTTTCAGAAGACACAGTGGTGTAAGACTCGCATTCATTTCTTAGGGCACAAAATCAACCCTGAGGGTCTCAGCCCCCAGGCGAAAAAGGTGGAAGCATTATTGAAATTGAATGGCCCTACTCTCTGTGAGAACTAAGAAGCCTTCTTGGATTCACTAATTATTGTAGGAAGTTCATTGAACACTACGCAGAGGTCACTCGACCCTTATTATCAAAGGCTGGGGTCAAGTGGGAGTCGGGTCCTGAACAATCCTAGGCAGTGAAACAACTAAAGAGAAGCCTTTCTCAAGCCCCTTGTTTGGCTTTCCACATAAAGAACAAGGAGTTCTTCTTGTAGACATGGTTATGCAGATACTTGCTAACAGCAGCATTTTACCAAAAGCATGACAAAGTCAACAAAGTAATCTTGTATGTGAGCAAAACTGTATCCTCGGTGGAGTTAAAATTCACCGATTGAAAAAAGGCACTCCTGGCAACGATGTGGGTGTTGAAGAATTACCATCCACACAGTTGTCAGGAGTGCCTTTTTGCAATCGTTGAATTTTTCCTCCACAGAGGATAGTGTTTCGCTTGCGTACGAGAGAACTTTGTTGACCTTGTCGTGCTTTTGATACAATTCATCCAGGGGGAGCATATCATAGTGGAGACGCCTCACCAACCCTTGCAATACTTACAAAGCACCCAAATCCAAGCAGGGAACATAAGTAATTCCAGAATTACTTCCTGGATTCTGTCCATGCAAAGCTTTCCTGTGGAGGTCAGATATGGCCAAAATAAGAAGAGTCCTCTAGCGCAAGGATTGGCTGACTTTCATGACTGTGCTAAAAAAACTGTCTTGAGGATGAAAGTCTAAGCACCAATGACAAAATGAAGGCATGCCTTACTTTCCCGTGCAAAGTCTATGTGGAAGATACGTGTCAAGGGATACCCACAGTCTATGTGTCTGGGTGCTCCTACCATGTTGACAATCAGGGGGAAAAAGATTGAGTGGCTGGCATTGGGAATGCCTGTGTGAATGATGCAGCATAACCCTCTGCTGGTTACAAAATAGGTCCCTGAAGTAGTCAGGTGGTTTAGTTGATGGCGGTACATTAAGCCATCCTCACTGCAGCACACCACCAACACAACTGGCCATAATTACTGACTGATTATGTCAGGAATGGGTTTGTGGAACACCTGATTAACTGGAAAAATCGAGGCATGCTCTGTGCAAGCAATAAACTGCTGACACATGGGAAATGAATTCAATCAATTGATGATCTGGTAATCTCTAATAGGATGACCATCTATTGGAAAAAGATCAGCAGTCACTCCAAAATAATAATAAATAAAGGGACCAGACAAAACTGGAAATTACTTGACTGACCAGCTGGCCAAAAACCGGAGCCATTCACAGGTAACTCTTAGAAAGCAAATCCCTGTTGGGTGAAATCCAGGTCACTGTTGTCACCAGGTCCCAAAGCTATACAAATAATGAACTCTGAACTGCCCACTGGAGTAAAGCAACCCCAGAAGCAGATTTGATTACTGCACAAAAAGAGGACCCAATTATTGAGAAATGATATCAACATATTGAAGATCCTGTGAATTTTCCTCTGACAGAATCTAATTAGATTGGGAAGGAGGATCTGTGGGTGTTGATAACGTTTTGCAACATGTTCCGAATCCAAGACGGTTGGTAAGGAGATCCATATTTGGATGTGACCAGTGGGTAGCACCTACCTCATTCCGAAGCCTGATGTTAAGTACCACCCATGACACGGCCACCGCCAGTCATAGGGGGTTTCATACAATTTTAAAAATCATGCACAAGGTCGCACATTGGCCATCTACTGAAAGGGGTGCCTTGTGTGTGCTTAGTTTCAGCCAAGTTCTACAGAAAAGGAGAATGACACTTCCTTGGTTGGATTTGCAAGTCTATTTCATTGGGCCAGTGATTGGCTAGTCTAGGGAAAACAAGTACATGTTGATCGTGACATGCTTGTTTACCAAGTGGGTAGAATGACTTATGTTGCGAATTGTAAGGTGGAGACAGCTGCCACACTTATGATCAACCACATCTTCTCTCATTTTGGCCTTCCCTAAAGGATTGAGTGGGATGTAGGAAGACATTTTGCCAGCAAGGTGATGTCCAAGTTGTGGAAGATACTAGGAGTACAAAGAAAACTCTACATTGCCTACCACCCAGCCTCGAGCAGGGGCATTGGGAGGTACAATAAAACAATTGTGGACATTTTGAAAAACTAATTGAACCTAGTTGGAACATCCCACTACCGTGTGTCCTAATGGCTATTAGGTCCACGTGTCTTCTGCAACCAAAATTGTCTCAATTTGAACTCATGACTGGATGACAAATTGTGCTACCTCAGCATTAGCCCTACAGAACGCAAGAGCAGACCCTGATCAATGCGTCCAGCATGCTTTTGCTTACGTTAAGGGCAATTTAGAAAAAACGGCAGAAGAAATGAAAGCCTACTACGACTTACAAACTACTAAGAAGGAGTACGAAGTAGTAGACATGGTCTACCTGTACAATTTCCAAAGGAACCAGACCAAGGAGCGGAAGATCCTCCCTCCTTGGTGCGATGTCTTTGAAATTGTCTATAAAATCTCATCTGTTGCCCATAAGATCTGTCTCCCTAAAGGTGAACATACGGAAGAGAAATGGGTCAATATCAATCAGTTGAAGAGCTGTAACCACAGACAGGCGCTATCACTGTTTGAGTGAGGGTAGAGCACAGGAACCATCTGAAGAATGAAAGGAAAGAATTGAAACCGGATGGAGAATATAACACATTTACAGGGACTAAAACAATTCATACTTATAAGAGGAGTTTCCAAAAAGGGAGGGGTTCAGGACCAAAGACCCCAACATTGAAAAAGACTGGTGTGCAGACCAGAGCACGACTCCCTCAGGATGGGAAAAAGAGCAGGCGCGCTCCAACGAGAAAGCCATGAGCCAAAGAGAAAGCAAAATAGAAACCACACTTTCCCTTGCTCTTTTGACCAGTCACCTGAATGAAAGATCCCGGGGGAGGGAAACCTGTGGGTAAAATATAGCCACAGAATGTCAGAGATAAAGAGGCCATCTAAGGCCATATTAAAAGAATGATACTGGCTACTGGTTCTACCCATTGAAAGATACAGGCTAATTAAAAACATTGATTTTCGACATGAGGTCTATTGACATACGAGAAGGGGCCTCCCTCAACTTTAGTAAAATGCAGAGGCACTGAGTTGAAGGAGAGTTTGCCTTACAACTGTAATATTGTTAACTGTGTCAAATGGAGTCAAACAAAAACAACATGTAGTGCTGCAGATGCTGACCTCGTGTTAACTGGGAAAAGGCGCCTTTGACAGATTTAAAACTGCAGCAGTGCACATGGAAAAAAAGATACATTGAAATACTGCGCATATCGAAGATAAAAAGGAAGGATGGTGCCTTACATTTAAAAAATAAAGTCGAGTGACAGATTGCTTTTATCAGGAATAAAGAGACTTAATTTCATCACATAAAATTACAACCTTTAAAGGGAAAGGCCTATTTTGTTTTGTGTAAAAGTGAACACTGGTTTCTTATGTAACTATGCCCTATCTTTGTGAATAATACCAAAGGTGAATTTATATCTGTTCAAACACTATGTAAAGAAAGATTGTATTGTAAACAACATGCCAAGATCAATAGCTCCATGCCTTATCTGCAATTGTGGTCAAGTTATTTGTTTCAAACTAGCGGTGGCATTCCATCTATAGGGATGCCACTGCCATTTTGAAGACCTTATATGTACATTGGACGTCATTCCCATGTTAACGTGGATGCCACAGGTGCGTGGTGTCATTGCGTCATTGCGTTGTGTTTACCTTCATTGTGCGCGTGATTTTAGGATGTCACACTGTCTCGTACCGCTATGCTCTGAGAGCAGAGGCACGGCAGTTTCGAGCCAACTTGGTACCCAGGGCGAAACACCAGAATAGGCGCACCCCCCTACTCCCGACTGGCACATGTCACTCCCAAACTACACCTATGTGTCGTGCGACAAAACCTCTCCTCAATATGAATAAATAGTTGCTATATAAATGAAGCTGGTTCCATTGCATTGTAATGCAAGTACTTCATAGCTGAAATCAAATGTGAAAACACAGCTGTTGCTGCCCAAGTAAATGGTTCATCCATCACCTGCCCTTAGGGAAGGCCTTGTCTGAATGCCGTTTCAATCTGTCCATACTGGCACACTGCGGTGTGACCAGCCTACCTGCGTCTGAGGACCAACTGACCACTGCCCCTGTGTTGCAGGTGTTCTATTCGCACTACATCACTTGTATTTTGAAAGGGGCAATACTAAACTAACAATATGAATTATTTTCTGATTGAAGGATATCATTACAAAATGGACAGTCTGGTACACTTTTATTGTACTTGTTCAAAATACCGCTATGAGAGTAGGAAAGTGGACAAATAGCACCAATGATGGTTCCTGTGTGCTTTGCATTAAATCACCAACATATTAGGACTAGAACAGTGATCATAGATCTCTATATTGGATAAAAAAGTATGTGATAAAAGGATTGTATGTGTGAATCTTTAAATTGATAACAGATGCACAGCTTGGTGCTCGCATCACTGCTCACAGCATTCACCCCAACATTAAAATGTTGGAAGCGTGTATGAAATGGCTGCAACATCAGGCACTCAAATGGGGCACAAGGGCTCTTTTGCTTCTTGTTTCTGAAGAATATTAGATGAGGAAAGGCTGTGTCTCAGTGTGGACATGCCCAGCCCCCAATACAGAAACATCTTTAGGGAATTATATCCACAGCCTGGACAGGATACCGCACAATAGTGACCCAATAAACAATGCACAGTAAGGCTAAACAGAAAGGATTGTACCTCTTACAAACTTTAGCCTTATCATTAATAAGACAATGATGTGTTTTAAATACAACCGGCTTCTCTTGCATGGTAAAGGATCGACAGTTTCTCATCCTCTACCTCCACAATATTATGCAGGCCTCCAGGCTTATTTCTGCAAAATCTAGCAGACCCATGCTTTATCTAACAGAGCTGGCATTAGCATCTCTTATTAGTGCTGGCCTGCAGCTAGTGAACATCATGGTGTGGCAGTGTAGAAAGGGTGTTTGGCCTTGTGGATGTACAATTTGAGGCAACTTCTTTGATTGCTTCCTGCGTTTAGTGTGGGCACACAGTATGGCATGCTTGTCAGAGCCACATACACAAAACGTTCCAGTATGCTATTGTATGGACATTGCACACATCAGACAAAAATCAGCATATGTGCTGTTGCATACGGGAGCGACCCTTCCTGCCCAGCTAACTATCGTCCAATCTCCCTCACTCCTTTCCTGGGCAAACTCCTGGAAAAGATGGCCATCTCCGAGTTTAATCTTCATTCTGAATCTGTAGGTTGTCTCCATGACCATCAGTATGGCTTCAGAGCTGCCAGAAGCATGTGAAATGCTCTTCTGAACATCCATGAATACCTGCTCTCCAACCTTGATTCCAACACCCCCTGTGTCCACATCTTACTTGATCTCTCTACTGCTTTTAACACAGTCAACCATGCCATCCTGCTCACCCGTCTCCGTGATAACCTGGGTATCACTGATCCGGGACGCTGGCCTGGCTGATCTTCCTCTCTGATCGATCCTCCCAGGTCCAACTTGGGACCTTCCTCTCCTCTATCTCTACCTGTGGTGTTCCCCGAGGGCCTAACCTCTTTCCCTGTCTGTTCAACCACAACCTGGCACTTCTTACCACCGCTTTGACGCTCTCTGCCTCAATGTTCAGTGCTATGCGGATGATACTCAGCTCATTTTCGGGCTGCCTTCAGCCACCTCTCCTCCTTCTGTCATCTCTGTCTGTCCGCCATCCTGGAGTGGTGTGCCGCCAATGACCTCTGCCTTAATGCCAGTAAGACCGCGATTCTCCTCATCGGCACACCTGCTCCCTCCTTTCCTGTCACTCTCTGGCCAGCCTCTCTTGGCCCTCTTCTTGCCCTCACCTGTGAGGCTAAAAACCTCAGGGTCATCTTTGACTCCACACTTTCCTTCTCTCCTCACATCTCTGACGTCTCTAAGAAGTCACAGTACCAGCTGCACCTCCTCAGAGATATTCTTCCTTTCCTCTCCTTTCCCCAGAAACTCACTGTCTCCAGAGCTCTGGTTCTCTCTAGGCTGGACTACTGCAACAGCCTCTTTCTAAATCTGCCTTCCTCTACTCTCCGCCCTCTGCATCTCATCCAAAACAGGACTGCGAGACTTGTCCTTGGCCTCAAGCCCAGGGATCGTATCTCTCCGGGACGGAAATCTCTGCACTGCTTCCCAGCTGCAGCGAGGATTACATTCAAAACCCTCTGCATTGTCCACACGGCCTTCTGGGGGTGTCTGGTCATTGCATCTAATGCTATTACACATAATGCCATTCCATCAAATTTTTTCCATCTAAAAAATATGCATCGAATGCATGTTTTTGGGTGGTAAAGTGTTACTTTTTGTTCAGGAGGATTTTAAAGGGTAAAAAACAGGGGTTTGGGGGGTGGGGAAGTCCCCACCCAAGAAATAAAAAAAAATGCTTTTGATGCAAATTATTTAGATGGAAAAAATGTGATGCAAATGCATTTAGATGCAAGGAATTCGATGCAATGACCATGAACCCTTCTGGGGTCTGGGACATCAATACCTTCAACTCTCTCTTCCTATACATCTTCCTTCTCCAGCTCTTCGCTCATCCGCCTCCAACTCCCTCCGGGTTAGTCGCTTCTCCAAGCAGCAAGTTGGTGGTAGATCGCTTTCCTCTGCTGGTTCCTCCCTCTGGAACAGCCTCCCTGCCTCTCTTAAACTTGAGGAGAACCATTTCTGGTTCCGGAAGCACCTCAAGACTTTCCTCTTTGCTTCTGCTTTCTCTCCACCTCTCTCCTGCTGATCTCCTGGCTGAATCTGAAACTGCACTGGTTACCTAGCTACACTCTGATCTCGGGCCCAAGTCCCCCCCTGCCAGTTGCACACCCGCACTGCCCCTTGGAAGCCCTTGCCCTCGGGGACTGTTTCTGTATCCTTACAGCTCCTACTAGCACTTGACACCTGGTGTCTGTACTCACCCTTGCACTTGCCACCAGCTGGCGGCACTTTAATTTATTCTCTTTAATTATTTTCTTTATTTATTGTCTTTATTTATTTTACTGTTATCCTATGTACTGCACTGCCCCTTCCCCTTTCTCCCTGCACTTCTCCCTTTTCCCCTTCCCCTGCACTTGCGCAATCTCAATGTTACCTGGCCTAGTAGGATTGTTGTCTCTGTCTTCCCTCTGTTTTACCTCCCTTGCCTCGTAGCACCTTGAAACACTTGTGTATAGGCGCGTCATAAATGCCATATCAGATCATATCATAAACGCCATTAACCAACAGGGCGGTGGCGTGTGCAGCGCACAAAACATTGCTGCACACATATCACTGCATTGATTTACCATGGACTCATGTCTGCCTAGTGGCACACAATTAACTATACTTTCCTAATCAAGGTGCCAAGTGACATTGAGTTGCCATCTGGTGTGTGCACTAGTCAGTGGCTGGCTTGTTTAGAGAATTGAAAGACCTTTGATGCTGAGCAGATGCATTTAGTCCATGTCCAGAAGCAGCCACTAGAATACTTAAGCAAGAAAATTAGAGTTAACCTTCCCAGGAATGTGCCATATGTACCTAAAAGGTAATATACAAAAAAGAAAAACGTTTTGGTGTGTCAAATAAAGACATGAAAAACAAAGAAAATAGTTTGCAACTTTTTCTGTGTGACATTTTAATTCTCTTTGAAGAATGCATAGGTTTGTTCAGCTAACTGATAATTGTGCTGGCCCTGGTGAATAAAAATGCCCCATGTTCAGTTCTTAAGACTGAAATGTTAAGCACATACTGTGTAAAATTAATGGTATTGTTAAGTGAGCCATCACTTATAAATTGCCTCACTTGATAGGCTGTCAGCTCAAAGAATGAGGGGAACGGGGTGTGTGACTCCAGAGCATCTCACACACAGCGTTTGCACTCCTTTGTTTGCATATTAATTAACTGTATTCTGGTATGCACGCAGCAGCATTATACTATATTGCAGACAGCCTGGTTAACTGCACAGACTTCTATGAATACAATAAGTAGCAAAAGAGAAAAGCATTTTTGTATTTTGGACCGGGCTCGTTGAGCCAGACTCAATTAAGCGATAAGAATTCCACTATAGGTTTTTTGTAGATTCCCAATCTACATGTTCGTGATGGGCTGTTACCCGACCATGGTTTGTATGCATTGCATATTCACATTGGGAAATGATTTTGATGGCCGATATAAGTTATTTGCAGATTGTAAATCTACATGTTAGAGATGGATTGTTACCGGGATTGTTACACAGCTGTGGTTTGACGTCATTGGCATATTTGCATTTGGGGATAGTTCTGAGGGTGCTGTTCCCCTATATGTATGTCAGCAATATGGTTAATAGCCAACAGTGTTTTTAAGTGTGTTGCCATTCATTTGTTTGGGTGTGACCATTGATTGCTAATGTATATGGATGTTTGTGCTGCTATCTGTTGTTTTGTGTTTATGTGTGTTTGTATGTTTACTGCCATCTGTTATAGTTTTTGCTGTGTGCTTGCCAGCATCTGTTGTTTGTTCGTGTATGTGTTTATGCTGCCATACATTATTGTAGTTTTTATAAGCACTTCCCTTCATTGCTGTTGTGTGTATCTATGCTATCATCGATTGTTGTTGCCATCCATCGTTGTTGGTGTTTGTGTATGCTACCATCCTTTGTTATTTTTTTTTGGTGCGTGCGTGCGTGTGTGTGTTTGTGTGCTGCCATCCATTATTGTTGCAGTGGTGTAGGTGTGTGTTCTGTCATCCGTTGCTGGGCTGCTGTGTGTCTGTGTGTTTTAGGGTCATTACAAGTTGGGCGGTATGCCGGTGGTAAATCTGCTGGGATACAGACCAATGCAAATAGCGCTGGATCCCGAGTTGCGGCAAGGCTGTAAATCCCCATTTTATTCAGAGTTCATAGGACTAAATCCCCATTTTATTCAGAGTCCATAGGACTCTATCAGGCATTTTCGGTGCATTTACCACAGAGCAAATTGTGCCACGGTAAATGCGCAAAAAATGTGTGGACAGTCAGCAGATTTACCTCCAGCTCAACGCTTGAGGCGAATCTCTCAACTTTTCCCCCAAACTCGGGACTGGGCAGAGCGGTAATCCGACGGTAATAGCATTAATGCCGCATTTTTACAGTTCCACCCAACCCGTGATGAGGCCGTTTGTCTGCTGTGATTCGTTGTTGGTGTGTGTGTTTCCATTCATCTTGGTGTGTGCTGTTGTTGGTGGTGGTGGTGCGTGTTGCCATTCGTTGGCATTGTTGGTTTTCACTTTGTACAGGAGCGGGACTGTGCATGGCCTGGAAGGAGCTACACTTTGCCAAGGGCGCAGAGCATGTGTAGACACCTTTAGCCTAATACAGGATTCGGTAGATAGAATGTTCAGCACAAAAGAGACGGTCACCTTGGCGAATAAACCTAATTCACATGATCACACCTGCATCCAAATACTGCAACGGAGCAAAAAAAGGACCCCCCAGAGGACAAACATCTCCGTCACATCAGCACAATTTAGGCAAAAACAACGCAATCTAAATTGTGCCTGAAGAATGTTTACAGTACGAAGCGAAACCACACTCAAAATGTGATCAGCAGCAATACCTGGACATAATACAGAGAGCACACATGACGCACATGTAGAAGATTGAAAAGGCAGTAGGGCGATGAAGTATACATATATTACAATGAATACAATGAATGTGAATAAAAATACCAATCAAAAGCAAGAACCCTGTAAATAATGAAAGGTGGCTGTGCCATATTAACACATTATCGCACAGGCTGGAAACACTGGGGCTCATTATAGGTTTGCGGGTCCGGGAACTAAGGTACCGGTAAGCGTGCTGGTACCGTAGTTTCCGTACCGGCAAAATACGAGTTGTGCCCGCGGGTGCCTTTCCTGCAGCCAGGTCTGACTTGGCGGGCAGAGCGGCACCCACGAGCGCAGCATGTCGGATGCACCATTGATACCGGTGCCGGTGCATCCGGCTTCCCCATCCCATTGATCCCTATGGGGCTCAAATGGGAGTGAGTAAGAATATTTCCAGGCGCCCAGGAGTGGGCAAATATCGGGTATGGCAAGGCCGTAATGACCGGTAATTGCCCATTTAAGGGCACGCAGAAAAAATAAAATACCAGCGGCAGCCGTGCCTGTATTGCAGGTACGGCTTCCGCCAGCCTCCTAAGTTTCCAAAGAAAGATTCCACCCAAAACAGTCCCCATCATGGTGCTGTACTGCATGCACATTTTTAGTTTGGGCTATTAGGTGGCACCTACAAGCCAAAACAGGTGCATTGGAGTACAGCTAGGGAGAAATGTCATATGACAAGCGACACACGGCTTGCAGCTGCTGTTTGGTTATGTGGCCACCCATTGACTGCCCATGGCCATGCTAATCCCTATGGCCCTTCACGCCCAGTTCCTGCCCTCCCTGCCCAAAAAACGTCCCCATGGGAACTCTTTGAGCTCGCTTTAATAAAGCCTTACCATCACATTTTGCACTCGAAGTGCCTTCCAGTGTTTTTTCAGTGAAGTCTTCCGAGAGTTAGTGACTTAATTGGAGTTGTAAACCTGCTACTGGTGTAATAAAAATGTCATACCAGATCTGCCTTCAGCCACTCAATTTATAAGCACTATGCATGTCTTTCACTCAAAAACACGCACTGGCAAATCCACATGTTTTGGCTTGTGTAAACGTATTTTACACTTGGCAAGCACTGACATTAGATTCCCAGGAACATGCACCATTTTGCCCCTGCCACCATCAATGGCCAGTTAATACCGCTACGGCAGTGCCTGGCGAGTGCCTTCCCCATGCCTACACAAAAGCCAAAACTGTTGGCATTGCCATTGCTTGTTTTACTCTTTCTCTGGGCATGCTCCTGCTAAGTGTACGACTTACAGTGACTCCTGGAGTGCTTAGCATGCAAGTTGCACACATGTTGACGTTTCAGCCTACGTTGCGGCTGGTGGTAATATGCCAGTGTAAATTCATGCAACCCACTCGTACACAGGTAGTGTTATTTACATGCCATCCCCGCTTCAGAAACGCCTGTGATTTTTTCCCCTGGTCAGATCACTTCATGTTGCCGCTGCAGTGCTGTCTCTGCCCTATGGGCTCTAGTGTGGAATTGCTGCAGTTTGACAGGATGACGTGCGTGTCTCTTGGTTTACGTCTGCCTATTCCGCACCAGGTACTACTCGTTTGCAAGGCTTTCTGGGAAGGAGTTGTATCTCTTTTAATAGGAAGAGCATGCACACTCACTTCACCTGCCATTACTCTGGTAAAAGGGCTGGCTGCTCGGCAGATTATGGAAAGTTACCGGCGCAAATGCAATTTTGCATGGTATTATTACTAGTGCAAAAACATTTGAGGAAGATTAGAAATTCTTTGCACTATTTCAAGTGCAATTTTGCATGGAATTAGCACTTGGGCTAAGCTTGACCTTGGGCAAAAACGTCTTTCAATACGTTTTTGTGTCAGGGCGAAATGTATCCGAGTGCTAGTACGGAATTACGGCATGGTTTACGGATTGGTATTTTCACTAGGGCAACGTTTGCCCCTGTGCAAAAATGCTTTGAAAGTATATATTTTTGCACAGGGCAGTTTTTGTTCTAGTACTAATAGCATACAAAATTGCCCTTGCCATGTGCAAAGGCTTTCTAATGTGGCGCAAATGTTTTTTGCAAAGCTTGCTCTGGCGATAATACCGTGCACTGCAAACCTGCACTTACACCGATGCAAAGTTTCTGGAATCTGGCCATCAATGCTTTGCTGGTGCTGTCTCCTGTTGAGATGGGTGCAGTGGGGCTTTGGAATGCTTTGGTGAGTGTGCCTTCTCAGGTATCCTCTTCGGTTGCCAGCTGCTGCTTGCTGCGATTGGGCAGCTGAGCTTGTGGGTGCTTTTGCAGGAGTTTGAGTCTCCCAGTTCCATCAGAACTGCTGCTTGCTTCTACGGTCATATTTGCTGTAGGAGTGATGGAGGATTTGCATATCAGTGCTTTCTTCACCATGCCTTTGTTCCTCAGTGATTGTGCTTCAGTTTGCATAAATGTAGCCAATTCGACCATGATATGCTGCCTGTTTTATTGGGTGCAAACGCCTCCGGCAGATTCCATTTCAAATCTATTGGTGATTTTGGTCAATAGTAAAAGCGTAGCAGAGCTTGGAAAATAATACCTTTTCTAAGTATAGCTATTTACAGAAAGTTATTTTACTTCAGAATGATATCTTTCCACAAGTCAAAATTACATAGTCATTTTGTATATAGTCAAAATTACACATTTGTGAATGTGACATATTGAAATGAATACAACATGCAGTAAGATATACACTGAGATGACTATAATATGTATCAAAATGAGTATAACATGTATTGAAATGAGTATGACATGTATTGAAATGAGTATCCGAGCGAGTTAATGGGATTCCTTGTGTGCTCCTAAGAGGCGCGTTGGAGCAGTCACTAGTTTTTTTGAACTTCACTTACTCGGCACTGCGAGCTCGAGGCTCTTGCCGCATCTAATTGCAAAAGCGCTTCCTGGAGGAGGCGTGGTGTGTATTGCACGTGACTACATCACGTGACTTGGCTTCCCTTCAAAGCCCGGAGGCTACCACCCTTGCGGCTTTAAGCCCGGCGGGGTCAAGCCCATTGGCTGTTGTGCGGCTGTTGGGGAGCTGGTGGGGCTGAAGTTGTGAAAACATTGTGCAGTGGTCAAGTAAGGGCATAGAGTTTGATGTTACTCCCTTGGGGTATTTATCAAACAAATAACTTGTATAGTATTTTAAAATTTTAGTCTAAATATATTGTTTTATATACTTCTATGGGATTCTTCGAACTGTTTACTTGTATTCATTTTTAGTACTGCAGCGTGCTATGGTATTATATTTTCTATTTCTTGTATGGTCAAACAAATGATTGGGTAGGACACCTTCTAAAAAATGTTTTCGTAACATCTATTTTATTCAATTCATATTTATATTTGATTACCTAGCTTCATAAAGAGTGGTGACTCTTTTGGGTTTATATAATGGGAGTCACATTCAGAAGTATGGGAAGTATCCCAGAGGAAACCACAGTACAGGGGGGTAGAGTCCCACCACATTTTTCTCAAGTGACACAAGCAGTTAAAGTGGGTTCAGTTCCTTCCATGGGAGAAGAGACTCTGGTAGTTCCTCAGGGATTTTCCACTTCTTCAGGTAAAGAGGCCCCCACAGATTTTGGACCAGAGCAAACTAATCAAGTGGACTCTATGGTTTAGGTGGTGGGAGTTATAAACCGTGCTTTGTTAAACATTGAGTCAAAGATGAACTTTTTGGCTGACGAACCAATGGCGGCGGAGCAAGATTTTGTATCAGATACTTCTATATTAGCTCCACTGTTGTCCCATGAGCTTTCTAGGAAAGTTCACGGCCCAAGAGACCCTAAATGGAAGGATTCAGTAACCGCAGTCTTCTCAACTAAAGAATGGGGTTATAAGGAGAAACTGTCACAGTACCAGTTTAGTCATAAGCAAGAGAGGGAAATTGGTCGAGGGGATGAGGCTACCTCGCTAATAATTCGGGATAGTGAAAGTGTTAAATCAGGGGACGATGACTCCATAGTGGAGAACCCAGAGACTGAGGTTGAAGAAATAGAGGCTGAAGAAATAAAAGAAGTCTCTCAACAGGATCAGCTACCCCCAGTAGATGAGCTATCATTCCTAGTTCTTTCTAGAATCATGGACTCTATGGATAGAGGTTATGACACATTGAATTATGAAATTCGGGAACATAGACAATCAATGAAGGAAGTACTGAGTAAAGTGTATTTATTGGAAGGTTACATAATGGCAGTCTCAGTCTTAAATACTGTAAGTCCAAAAAAGGTGGACAGTGACGGGGCTGGGGTGGTACAAGGTAACAGAATGGAACTTAAAAGTATGGAAACACAGGGGGAGAAGGTGGAGTTAAAAGGAGAAAGTCTTTGGTAGTACCGGAGGTATCAGGAATAGCCCTCCCGCCGGTATCAATGTTGGGGAAGGAACAGGTACAGGAAAATAAACTGCTGAGTAGTAGCCCAAAGGCGAGAAAATTTAGTCATATTAACAAGCAGTATTCTAAGCAAAAAAAATCCAAAAACTGTAAGCTCCCTCCTTCACAACAGAATAAAGGGTCACGGAAATTCCTGCGTAACCTAAGGTTGGCAGTGGACAAACATATGCAAATTGATAGAGATATATTAGATCAGAGAAAGAAGGACTTTTTACAAACAGGAAAGGGGGTATAAACAAGGAATTAGTAAGGGTTAAGGAAGCTGATAAGGTTTCATCTGTGTTGGAAAATGTGCAGGAGGGGGATAGTCCTTCCTTCGATCTAAGTAATATATCCGTTTATCCAGTAGACATGGAAGAGGTAGAGATTGAAAGGACTAAGGAATTAGAGGTCCTAAAAAACATTGAACCTGGAGTTGGGAAAGGAGTTGGTAAGAGTTGTATTTTGGTGGAAGGATTGTTGGTCCCACCGCACACAACAGTAGGAAGGGGACTGGTGAATCCTTTGGTAGAAGTTCCAGAAACAGGACATTTATCGGCTCCTAAGTTGTGTGCAATTTTCTCGAAACCCGTGGTGGAGAAGACGGACTTGGGGAAGTTGCCTCCGCTAAGGGTTTCTCAAATAGTGCCTTTTCCGACCCCAAGATCAGTGGAGGAAGTGGGTCTGGGGACTCCAAAGTGTAAGTTTTTGGATTTATCGAAGGGGGTGGGGGAGAGTATGGGGCAAATAAGATCGCCCAAAAAATGGAATTCAAGGCAAGAGTCAAATTCGCAAAAAAAGATGCCAGTTAATGGTGAGCTAACTATCTTTTTGAATCGTTTGTTTGAAATTGCAAATAGATACCCTCTAAATAGACATTATATCTTGGCCTTAATGCAGGAAATCCCAAATCTGAAATTGATATCCTCAGGGGACATTAAGACGGTAGAATTTGTCTTTGACGATTGCTTAGACATTGTAAGACTTCATTTAAGGTCATACTTAACAAAGGAAATAATAATGGGGGAGAGAGAGCTCTTCCTAGCCCTTGGTTTTGAAGTAACAGATACAGGGCCCTCAATTTTATCAAGTTTGGTACCCATCCACCAAGTAAAGAAAGGCAAGATACAAGATGAAAGAGAAAGATATAATAAGGAGATTTATAGTTCCAGAGGGTATACACAAGTTCCATTTGGTAGAGGGGTAAATCAGGAAAAGGAGGAAAATCAATTCCGACATACATGATGGTCTAACTGGTTATTAATTACATGGAATTCAAGAGGGTTTAAGAACATCATGAACAATCACGAACTTTTCTTAAATTTTGATATTATTTGTTTGCAGGAAACTTTTCTGTTAGATACACCCATGATAGATGGATTTAACACAGTCTATGTCAGGGCCCAACGGGGAGCGAAGGGTAGGCCGTTTGGTGGACTTTTAATAGCAGTTAAACGTTCTTTGGGATTTTCAATGCAGGTAATTGATGTAGACAGGTCAGACATCCTGGTTGTACTTTTAGAATGGCAGGAAGATGATGAGAGTCCTGTAAGCAAATGCTTTTTGGTAAACGTTTACTTTAGACCCCAAAGGATAAGTTGGAAGAAGCCTTGATGGCAATCTCTTTCACACTATTGGGAGAATTCCCAGACGATGGGGCCTCAGTGATAATTGTTGGAGATTTTAATGCAGAATGCCTAGATGAAAAATGGTATCTAGAGAACGACAGAAAGTCTGTCTGTAAGGAATCCTGGGAGAGAGGGAAGAGGATCATCCAGGAATTCGATGCATGGAACTTAAGTATAATTAACGGCAACATACAGATGGACATTCCGCCAGCTTTTACATGGCAGAATGGGTTGTGGAAATCAACAATAGATTATATTTTCACTTCGCATGATATAGCCATAAAAGGAGTATCCCTGGAAATAAAATCCCTGAAATGGAGTGACCACTCCCTTTTGGAATTTAAACTGCTTGGTGCGGTAAAATATGTTGAAACAGACACTGTGGGAGTGGAAATAAACTCAGGAAAGAATGAGGTTAAGTGGGTTCCTAGAATTGCATCTGCATTCTTGCCTGGAATCGTAAACTTGCCAGCAAATAAGATGGCCCGCCTATGTACAGCAGAAGGATTCCCTACCATGGTGAGGGAGTTGTTAGGTAGGTTAACAACAGATAGGGGTTTAACCCAGATGGTGGCAAGTAGGAAGGGTTCTCACTTCTTTGATGTAGAAGTTCAGGTACATAAAAAGGAACTACATCGAGAAGTGAGGCATGTTAGGAAGTCTGCACCTCCGGGTTATATGGAAAAGGTGAGGAAATTAAAACAAACATATAGCAATTGGGCAAAAGGTAGAAAGTGCATATTATACATTAAAGATGCCGAGAGAATGCTGGCTTGTACGTCAGGGAATAGGCCTGGTACATTTTGGGACCTAATTAAACCAAAAGGTATACAAGATTATCTTCAGGCACAGGTGGTTAGTGACATTGGCTGGGTGAAACACTTCACTGATTTGTATAGGGTGGAAGGTTTGGACCAGTCAGTGACATGGCCAGAGGCAGATTGGAGGGGTGCTATAGAATGGGACTTGGAGGATTTAAAGAACTTGATAAAGAAATGCAAGTCCTCGAACGCACCGGGCCCAGATGGTCTCTCTAACCTGACCTACAAAGGTAATTTAGCAGTTTGGTCTCAGGTGTTGTCTGCTTTGTTTGTAGATATTTTGGCTAATAATTCGTTTCCTTCTACTTGGTCAGCAGCAACCCTAATACTTATTTTTAAAGGTGGGGACAGGTCCTCTCCAAATTATTATAGACCTATATCCTTACTGGATGCTTCTAATAAAATATTTGCGAAAATACTGCTGAAAGCTTTACAAAAATGGGCTGTGGAATCTGATTCCCTAGATGTTTTTCAGTCAGGTTTTCGGCAAGGGCTGAGTACATCTACTAACTGTATGGTGTTAGATCTACTAGCACACCAAGCAAAGATGCAAGTACAGCCAGTATTTTTCGCCTTTTTAGACATTAGTAAAGCGTTCGGCATGGTTAACAGGGCTCTTTTGTGGAAAAAACTGTATGATAGGGGGTGTCCGATAGCCCTGTTAAGTATTTTGGTGGCTCTCCACACAAATACAAGGATTAGGGTAAGGTTGGATAAATTAGGTAACTATTCCCCCTGGATACAGTCAAATAGGGGCTTAAGACAGGGGTGTGTCTTGGCACCCTTTCTCTTTTGCCTGTATTTACTGGGATTGGGAGGCTGTATGGAATCTGTAAACACTTTCCCTCCAAGATTGGGTGCTATGGTTGTTCAATATTTACTTTATGCAGACGACATGTTTTATGTGACCTTACAGCTATCGGGCTCCAAAGAGCATTATTAGCCGTGGAGGGGTTTCTGGAGAAACTAGACTTAACACTAAACACTGTAAAATCAAAGGTTCTGGTTTTTAAGGGGTGAAGGAAAAGTTGTAAAGTAATACCCTGGTATTTGAAAAACGGCAAATTAGAAGTTGTAAATAAATTTGTGTACCTAGGGCTGGTAATTTATGACAAGTTCTCTGGTCCTGAATTACAGGAAGATTTAAGGGCAAAATTTGTAGGGGCCGGGGTACAACTTCGAATTTTCGATGGAAAATTTGGTAGATATTCTCTTTTACCAGTCCTAAAATTATACAAACAACAATTAACCCCAAAATTAATTTACGGAGCTCAAACTCGGAGTCAGCCGATTAATTGGTCATTATTAGAGGGGGCATTATGGAAAGGTTTGCTCCAACTTCCGCAGTCAGTCCCTTTAGCAGGGATTCTGTTTGAACTAGGTTTGTTACCAATACAGACTATGGTAGATTGGGGCAAGTTTCAGTTGTTGGTAAATATACTGAACCCACCAGTGGCGTCAATATACGAACAATTAAATCTGGTAAGACTTCAGGGTGGCTGCAGGGTTTTCAGGGACTGGGTTTTGCATTGTCAATTAATGCTTCAACAGGCAAATATTCCAATGGAGGAACTGGAGTTGACACCAAAGGTTGCAAAGCTAAGATGGTGTAGACATGTATGGTCTAACTTGAGAACTGAGATAATGGTGTATAAATGCTTTGGGGAACATTTTCTTTGGTCATGTAAAAGTTTCAATACACCAGCACCTTACCTTGAAAAACATCCGTCGAGATCCTTCAGGTCACAAGTGCTAAGGCTCAGGTTGAACTTGTTACTAACAAAAGAAGTACTGGGCCGTCGGGCGAATATTCCGCAAGAACAGAGACTATGTCGGCATTGTAACAAAAACATTGAGACTTTAAAGCACTTGTGTGTGATTTGTCCCAAACTGATTGATTTGCGGTCTTGCTTCTTAGTAGGCTTGGTTTACTCCTCCGAGAATGAACTATGGTGGAGGATAATGAATTGTAATGAATTAAGTTTGGCCATACATGTTTTAGAATTTTTAAGGAAAGCTGCAGTAATTGTATAAACGTTGGATATTTGTATGTTGGATTGTGTATTTTGTGGATTGTATGTATATGTGTTAAAAGTACCGTAGTACTGTGGAACACAATAAAATAAATAAATAATAAAATTGAAATGAGTATGACATACACTAAAATTCAATGAATAAGACATGCATTGAAATGAATAGGACACACATTGAAATAAATGTGACACCCATTGAAGTGAATATGTCACACGTTGAAGTGAATACAACATGCAATGGAATGAATATACCATGCATTGGATTGAATAAGACATGCGTTGAATTGAATAGGACATGCATTGAAATAAATATGACACCCATTGAAATTAATATGACGCATGTTGAAGTGAATAGGACATGCAATGAAATGAATATGAAACCCATTGAAATTAATATGGCACACATTGAAGTGAATGTAATATGTATTAAAATTAATATAACATCCATTTGAATGAATAAGACATTACCTCCATGTCCCTCTTCCTCTTCCCAGTACTTACATTTGAGTATGTTCTGTGCTCACTGGAACTCTTTTCTTTTCAAGCTGGCCTCCTCCAATTGGAAGGAGTTGCCATGTGTTCTAAGGGGTGTGGTGGTCTTCAGGTCTTCGATCTAGGGGAATGATATTATGGTTCGGAAGGACAACACCTTGGCTCTGACTTCCATCAACCATCAGGGGGCTACGGGGTCCCGCTCCCTGGAGGATCTGGCTGTGTCCATTTGGACCTGGGCTGCGGCACAACTGGTCTCCTTGCGAGCAGTCCATATCCGGGGGGTGGACAATGTAACTGCGGACCGGCTCAGCAGGGTGTTTCTGGTCTCAGGGGAGATGTCTCTTTGTCCCAAGGTTTTTCAGGATGTATGTCGGTGGCTCGGCATCCCTGGATGGTATCCCTACAAAATATCCCCACCAAAAATATCGCCGTACATATGGACGTTTGTCTCGCCATAGGCGATATTTTTTTGGGGGGGATAATTTGTGGGCGCGGGGGTTGCGGGGGTGTCCCCCGCACATTTTAAAATAATGCAGCAGTCACGGGGGTGTCCCCCGCAGGGTCCATGGGTCAATATTTGCTGCAAAAATATGGTGATACTTTTGTATCGCAATATTTTTGCGGGGATATTAACAGATGGGGCCTCATTACGACTCCGGCGCTGGACTTTGGTGCTATTAGCACTCCGGTTCATGCCGGAGTCAGGCACGGTGGATGGTGGAATTAGCGCCACATTCCAAGGTGTGTGGTGGCGCTAATTCCGCCATCCACCATTGCCCCTTCACCATTGCCATGTTGCCCCATAGGGCTCCATGTTAATGGTGAAGGCGATAAGTACGGTGCCGCAAATTGCGGCACCGTACTTAGCACCAAGGTCCCTTTGCGGGTCCCATACTTAACGCCTGGAAAAACCAGACGTTAAGGTCGGGTCCCGCAACGGGACCTCGTAATTAGGCGCTAAGTGTTTAACGGCGCCACAGCCTTTTACGACGCCGTTAAACACTTACCGCCTGGGTTCTAATGAGGCCCAGGGAATCCCCTGGATGGACCTCTTTGCCTCCCCCTGCAACTCTCAACTTTCCTGGTTTTGTTTGAGGACTCTGCCCCTCGGGGGTTGGTGGGGGAGTGAACGCTCTTCCCTTGACTTGGCCCCCAGAGCTTCTTTATGCCTTTCCTCCAAATCCCCTGATTCTGCAGGCCATCAATACAATCAGATCATCTCAGCATGTGTTCATCCTGGTGGTCCCTTACTGGCCTCAGAGGGGGTGGTTCCCGGGCCTTCTGGAGATGCAGTTAGCTTCTCCTTGGGTGTTGCTCAGATGGCCGTCTCCATTGCGGTTGGTCAAGGCCCCCCTTCTCCTCTCTCATTCATTGGGGGGGTCTGGAAACTGATAGGAGGGATCTCCTGGCATTAGGCCTTTCTGCTGCAATGGCTGGGATGGTCCAGAGGGCGCACCAGTCCTCTACACTTAAGTCCTCTGACCGTCATTGGGATAAGTTTCTGGCTTGGTGTTCACTGAAGTGTGTCCTGGCACTGGAGTGTGGCCTCCCAGACATTTTGCAATTTCTTCATGAAGGGGCGGAGAAGGGGTTGGTGGTCTCTACTCTCCATTCTCAGTGGTCGGCCATTCGGGCTTTCCAGGTTTCATGGTCCCCTACGGTACAGGGGGAGGCTCTGGTCTCAACACTCTTGAAAGGGGTAGCAGATACTCATCCTTTGGTCCCCGTGGGACCTTCCTTTGGGTCTTGTCCATATTGCAGAAGCCTCCATTTTAGCCCCAGGAGGAAGTGGAGATGAAATGGTTGACACTGAAGACTACCTTCCTGATTGCCATTACTTTTGGCTCAGCATTTGGGGGAAATCAGGGCCCTCTTGCATAGGCCACTGTTTCTGGTGGTCCAGGAGGAGTCTTTGGTGCTGGGCTGTGACCCCTCGTTCGTGCCCAAGGTCCCCTCTTGGTTCCATTGGTCTCAGGAGGTGGTTCTCTCGGCTTTCTTTCTTGCTCCATCCTCTCCTAAGGAGGAGGCTTGGCATTGTCTGGATGCTAAGCGGGCGGTCTTACATTATCTGTCCCAGAGAGAGTTCTTTTGTCTCACTGTTCAGGGGTCAGGGGGCTGCGGTCGCCGTGTCCACTCCAATGATTAGCTGGTGGATTAAATCTTTGATTCTATGAGCCTGTGGTCCTCTGTGCTGAAAGTTGGGACCAGGGTCGGTCCACAAGAGGGGTGACCGCCTCCTGGGCATGCCTGCCGGGGGTTCCTTTGTTGGACATTTGCCAAGCTGCCACATGCCAATTCTGCATTACAAACTCAATGTGGAGGTGCTCCAATCTACTTCCTTTGGGGTGGGTGTTCTGGAGGCTGTGTCTGGTTGAGGTGGTGATAGGAGTCATGGTCAGCATGCCTTTTGCTTTTTGCTGTATGAACAAATTGGTGCTGGGTGAGTTTCAAATTACCCTTGGTGTCTGTGTTTTGTGGTGGGCATGGGCGTCCTTCCTAACTCAAAGGTAAGTACCTGGAGAAGAAAGAGGGACGTTGAGGTAATACTCGGATTACTTTCTGGTAATCTTCATTATTCCTCCTACTCCTCCTCTGTCACACCCACCTAGGACCTTTGCTCGGCCCTCGCTGCACCCTTCACTGAAAAAACCCAAGAGATCCTTTTCTCTCTCAATTCCACACCACATCATACACCAACACTTCTGGAGCCTGCTTTTGCCCCTCCACCACTTCTCCTCTCTTCTCTCACTCCCACTACACCTGATGAGGTCACCAGACAAGTCCAATCTATGAAGGCCTCATCCAAACAGGTTGACCCCTGCCCCTCCAAAACCATTAAGGACAACATTGACTCTCTTGCTCCAGCCTTGACTGATCTCTGCAATCTCTCTTTTGCCACAGGAGTTTTCCCATTTTCTCTTAAGCACTCTATTGTGGACCCTCTGCTTAAGAAACCCTCTGCCGACCCCTCCATTTTTGGCAAACTATCGCCCTATCTCTATCACTCTATTCCTGGACAAACTCTTAGAGAAGCTGGCTATCTCTCAGCTCACTCTCCACACAGAATCTTCTGGTTGCCTCCACGACCATCGGTCTGGCTTTAGAGCATCCAGATGCACAGAAACTGCTCTTCTGAATACCTGTGAAGACCTGCTCTCAAATCTCGACACTAACACCCCCCTGTCCTCATTCTTCTTGACCTCTCCTCTGCCTTTGACACAGTAAACCACAACATTCTGATCGCACGTTTCCGTGACACCCTGGGAATCACAGATCAGGCTCTGGAGTGGGTAACCTCATTCCTTTCCGACTGTCCATCCCAGAACTTGGGTCCTTTTTTTCTACTATCACTCTTTCAACCTGTGGTGTTTCCCAGGGTTCTAACCTAGACCCCTGGTTCTTCAACGTCTATATGGCTGCCCTGGCATGTGTGATTGCCACTTTCATCTCTAACTTCCAGTGTTACGCGGATGACCCGGAACTCTCCTTCAACCTACCCTGAGCAACCTCTTCTACCTTGCTCATATCTGACTGTCTGTCTGCAATTCAGCCATGGTGTACTGCAAACTACTTCTGCCTCAGTGCCAGTAAGACTGAGATCGTTCGCATTGGGACTCCTGCTCCCACGTTCCCACTCTCTCTCCGGCCGGCCTCCCTTGGCCCTACACCTGCACCCACCTGTGAGGCAAAAAACCTTGGGGTCATCTTCTATTCCACTCTCTCCTTCTTCACTCACATTTCAGATATCTCTAAAAAGTCCAACTACCAGCTGCACCTCCTCAGAGATACTTTTCCTTTTCTTACCTTCCCCCAGCAACTCACTGTCTCCAGAGCCCTGGTTCTTTCAAGGCTGGACTACTGCAATAGCCTCTTTCTCAACCTCCCTGCCTCTGCTCTGTGCATTCTGCCACTCATCCAGAACAGAAACGCAAGACTTATCCTTGGCCTCAAGCCCAGGGACCGCATCTCTCCAGCGTTGAAATCCCTCCACTGGCTCTCTTTGTCTGCAAGGATCAAGTTCAAGACCCTCTGCATTGTCCATGTGGCTTTCTGGGGCCTGGGACCAACCTATCTGCAACAATGCCTATCTAAATAATGTCCTTCCCGAGCCCTCCGCTCATCTACCTCCAACCTTCTGCGAGTGAGCCGGTTCTCCAAGCAGAGATTTGGAGGGAGATCTTTATCCTCAGCAGGGGCCTCCATATGGAATTGCCTCCCTGCTGCCCTCCGTCTTGAGCCTGATCTTGTTAAGTTCTGGAAACTCCTTAAGACATTCCTCTTCTCTTCCTTCTCTCTCCCACCACCCTGTTAACCTCTCACTCCGCTCTATCCCTCTCTCCCTCCTTTTCTGCACAGTTTGCTGATTGGCTGCCAGGTGTACCTCAGAGTCTCACAGGTCCCTGGCAACCTCGCCAGTCCTCTCACACTTGCCTCCGGCCCTTACACTTGCCTCATCGTTACTGCACTTGGTCAATGACCCATGAGAGTGGCATTTCTCAGCACTTACCTGAGCTTCTTACTGCCTGGGCGCACTTGGACTCCCCCTCCCCCCTGCACTTGTCCTCGGCCACAGACTACCCCTCTCCTGTACTGTCTTGAACTTGCTTGATTTGAATGTACCATGCCTTGAAGATTCGCCTATCTGTCTTCCCTTGTCCCCTCCTCCTTGCATGGTGGGGCATCAATGCACTTGGAAAAAAATTGCAGAATCGTCGTCAGACCTATTTGCTGGCATCTACACTGTTAATTGTATTATATGCACTTACTCTGCCTGTGCAGATATGTATCATTCAGAAATTCAAGGCCTCTGAATGACTGTTGCTTTTCCCCGTGTCCCCTCCCTCCTTCAGCGCTTTGAAACACTTGCTTTGTGTATAGGTGCTTTACAAATAAATGTTACCATACTATCCTATACCATACCTAGTCTTACTTTTCCTCACCCCAGTATGGACTTACCTTCCCTCCCACCCATTGAATGAAGGTTCCCATGCCCGGGCTTTGGATTAATGTCGTGGGCTGGTTGGTTGGAAAGTTATACCTCGTGGGAGGGGAGTGCAGGCCAGTGGAGGGCTTGAAAAGAGAAGAGTTCCAGTGAGCACAGAACATACTCAAAGGTAAGTACTGGGATGAAGAAGAAAGGCTAGGAGTAATGAAGATTACCAGTAGTAATCTGAGCATGCATTGAAATTAATAGGACACGCAGTGAAATAAATATGACACCTACTGAAATTAATGTAACATCGATAGATGTGAATATAACACTGATTGAAATTGATGTAACCTGCATTTAAATGGATATGACAATCATTGAAATAAGTATAACTTGGGTTAAAACTGTTATAACACAGACTGAAATGAATATAACATCATCCATCCAGTGTGTGTGAGTCGTGCGCAGTGATTCTGCCTGTGGTTCCCGAAATCAACTGCACGTGTGCTCCTATTCTATGACAAGACAGGAGGCTCATATTATGCATGCATTACAATCATTACTCTGAAACCACAGCAGCAAAGAAAAAAACTTTTACAAACAAAAAAGTTGTAACAAACAGAACTAAATAGAGTTCAATGTCAATGTAAGGGAGCTTCCCAATCCATCATGGAGGACAGGTCATGCCCTACTCTAATCCCAATTCCTCTTTCTTTGCTGCTGAAATCCACAGCTAAATCACTCCTCCTAGTTCTTGCCTTAGTGTTGAATTTATGGAGTTTAGAGTGTTATTTTATGTATATGGAAAGAGTTTGGTGATTTATTGCACTGTGCCAGTAAAAAGGTCATGTATTTTCATGTCATATTGGTAATTGGATGAGTGCCGTGTTCGCGTTCAAACGCTGACTGCCAGGTCATGTTGAGACATGGTGGCGCTGTCCTGGGGACGTTCCACTTCTACAGTGTTTGTTTGTTTAGTCTTCCTTGGGTGGCGTTTTCGCCACGTTCACTGTAATTCAATCACTTCGCCTGCCTTCATTCGTCGCGGGGAAGTTTGTTTATCTTTGCGCGCGGCTGCCTCCAGTTCCCGGAATCAGCGCGCGCATTGCACACATGTTATTTGAATTCTTTTTCCCCCGGGGGAAGTTGGTTTCTCTTGTGCGGCTGCCTCCAGTCCCCGGAGCCAGCGCGCATTGCCCACATGTCCGTTGGTGACGCGTGCGGTCTGTTTAAGAAGCTCTGCTTCTTACTGACGTGAGTCACGGCTGCAAAGCAGTTCCGAGTAGTTTCATTTTTCTTCACACGCGCCGCGTGTGTGTTTTTTCTATTTCTACACTGCTCGCGTATGAAATCATGTGCACACAGGCAATGCCTGTTCTTGGGACCCGGCTGGGAGCCCGTTTTGATAGACCCTCATTTCGTTGGTGAAGCTCTTTATTGAGCATTCCTACAACGTGCAGCTGTGCCCTCTCCCTTTTAAGTTGAACACCTCCATGTTTTCTTTGCTATATTCATTAATATATATATATATATGTATATGGTTCCAGGAAGGCTTCTGTTTCAGCACAAAAGTGACATAGCTCAAAGGGAAGGTTGCAGGTTTACCATGCAGAGGGACCTGGGTTTGCTGCCCGCCATTGGCAGTGTACACATATGGATGTGTATTTATGTATATGTTTCTGTACATGTATTTACATATATATATATACATATTTATATATATTCAAAAATTGATATTTTATTTTGTGTTTAAAGTGATATTTTCAGTATATATTAACACCAGGTCGCCTACTAAAGAGCCTCATACGCTGCCAATATGCGTATTTTTATTTATTTTCTTATTTATTTAAGCGCTGCACAGGGCATGGGTGATTTGCCTTCATGGTAGGTGCCATAACCTGTTCGGCTTCAGGTTCTGCCTGAATTCTATGGTGAGGTTAACCCCTCGTATACTGCTGGTTTCCACACCCTGCTGGGGTGAGCAGTTTCAGGTACACTGGCTCAGTATATTCCTCCCTTAAACTTGGCAGTTTTTTGTTTAGGTGCTGCTGGTGGCAGATGGCATTATCCTTCCTGGAAAGGTGCCGTCACCTGCTCGGTGGCAGGATTGGCCTGTGTTTTTCTGCGAGGTGATCCCTCGTATACTGATGGTTCCACACCCTGCTAGGGTGAGCAGTTTGAGGTACACTTGCTCAGTGTATAACTCACTTAAAGTTGGAAACTTTGTTGGCGTGCTGCATATGGCGTTGGTGATTACTTTAACAGTTTGTGTGCCATAACCTGTTCGGTTTCAGGTTTCTACCTGAGTTCTAATGCGAGGTTACCCCTCGTGTACTGCTGGTCATCACGCCCTGCTCGGGCGAGCAGTTGGAGGCACACTTGCTCAGGGTATTCCTCCCTTAAGGTTAGCAGTCTGTTTAGATGCTGCATATGGCAGATGTAATTATTTCTGTAAGCACGCCATAACCTGCTCGGTTTCAGGCTTTGCCAGGATTTTACTACGAGGGACCCCCTTGTGTACTGCTGGTTGCCACACCCTGCTAGGGTGAACAGTTAAGGTGCACTTGCTCAGTGTACTCTTTTGCTGAACAGTATGTTTAAGTGATGAATGGAACACTTTGCGTTTTCAGAATTGTCAGTAGCCCGGATAGCTCAGTAAGTAGCAGTTTATAGAAGGGCCGGGGGTTCCGACCCCTGTGAGGGCGTAACCCCTCTTCTTTGGATGTTTTATATGTCTATTTTATATAATTTATTAAGTACTTTAAAGAAAAGAGTGTGTGAAGGTTGTTGTAAAACAGACCCATGTGGGGGGTTGTACCTTTCTCTCTAGACACTGGTCTTAACCTTCGTCTTTAGTTAAACCTCTGTCGCCCATTACCTTAGTTAGTTTCAGGACAACTCAGTCCTTTCCTTAGGTTTTGCTTTCCCGATATCAATTCTCCACCCAATAACTGTGCTGCTTAAGCCGCAGTATTTTCTCTGAACAAGAGGAAGGAAAAGATGATGTGTTGCCTCTATTGAGGTCTGCAGGGTTTAAGGCTCTTTCGTGGGGACGTGTTTTCCCTTTCGATTTGTCCCATTGGACATTTATTATTCTATTGGACTATTGGTGGAGACAGGGTCAGCTCGAGGGTAACTGTTCAGTTTTGTTGCATGGTAAGTTGAGCAACCATTTTCTACTTGGAGGCGGTGTTTGGAAACTCTTGATGGTATCAGATAGATGTGTTGCCAAATAATAACTTTATGACGCCTGCCCATGGTTTTCCGGTTTTCCTCTCAAAGCTTGGCCTGTGGTTCAGCTAACCGTCTAATAGTGTGTTGCAATTCTCCTCTGCTTGGAGAGTTCAAGCAGGTTTCTGTACCCTCAAGAGCGTTGTTTAGCCTCTTTTGTTATTTATATTTTTTCTCTACAGTGCGCCGAATAGAGTGCTGGTTTTCACATCCGGGCTGACCCTACTGATGCAGGTTCCTAATTTCGAAAGGTCTAAATCAGTCTATTATCCTGCTGAGATCGATAAGTGAACACCTCACACCACACCCCATTCATAGTAGTGATAAGCACCACTCGTATACTTGAGGGTCGTAGTATTATATTAGTGCTGTTTGCTATGGACCATGTGCTTAATTTCCTTTCCCTGATTCCCTTATGGCCAGTCAGCCTCACACGAATACAGAGACTCGGACCTCAGGGATTGAGGGGACAGTGGTCCCAGGTTTCTTTCACAACCTTTCATTTGTGGGGCATTAATAGTTATGCCAGAGTCCTTTTCCCCCTCGTTCCCTTTCCCGCCATCGCTGGGGGAGATTCCATCATGATATACACCTCTTGGAATGTCTCCCGATGGTTTTGGGTTCCTTTTTTACAGGAGTTCCGGCTCGTGACCTGTGCAGACTCGCGCTGAGCATTTCCCTCCCGTCAGTTACTTTCCTTTGCCTAATTCCTGGTATTTCAATAAGTTAAGCGGAGCCCGTCCACGGTCAGGGGATTGGTTAGAAGTGCAAGAGTGTATTTATTTCTCCTAAGGGTGTAAAGCGGGGCTTTAATGTGGTCCTCAGGGTAGCCTTCTTCTGGGTTGCAAAGTTTTCACCTGGATAAGTGAGGGAGGGTTCTCCTCCTTTGGGAAGGCCCAATATCCCTTGGGGGGATAGAGAGGTCTGGGAGTTATACTAATCTCCCATTCAAGTTATTATGACCCTCTATCACGATGCGTTCCAGCGTCTCTACATTAACCATCAGAAGGTGTCTGCCAGTGTGATTCCCAGAGGGCTGGGATATACATTTAGTTAATGACTTGATTCTCCTAGTCACCTGCATGGCAGGTGGACCTTTGGGTTTTCACAAGAGTTTGTTTTGCAATAAGGTGCCAGCTCAGGGTGCTGTGAGCTTCAAGGATCTTCAAATTAGTTGAAATAGAGGTTAGACCTCTTCTGGTGTGCAACTTCAGTTTAACTGTTTGCTGATCAGTTCTTTGCAGTTTAGAGTCTTGTTAAGACTTTGGAATTTAGGAGTCCTCCTTAGATTAGTTTTTGATCCTCTAGGGGTTTTATCAACTGAGGATGAGGGAACAAGGTTCAAGCACCGGGCATATCTACAAAGGGGTTTACATATCACTATAATGGTAAAGATTGGTTGTAAGATACATTTTTCTCCTTGCCAGGTTTGGCCTCTTAAGGGTCAGGTTTGTAAATATCTGCCTTTGTCATGGTAGCAGAGTTCTTTAAGAGCTCAGGAGGTCTGAAGGTCTCTGTGTTGGCAGTTCGACAGGTTTAACTTCTCAGGTGGGGCTCCTCTCTTCCATTTTGCTTCTGCCTCCAGAAGACATCCTTCCTTAGTATATACATATGTCTGAAGACAATTGTGGGTTAAGTCTATTGCTTTTCTGCTCAGCTCAGGATAGGTTGTCCTATTACAAATGAATAAAATGGCTTTTTACTCCCATTTTACCTTTTATGAAGGTTTGTCTTTCCCACTTGTTCCCCAGTGTAGTTATGTGACATGCCCTGTTTCCAATGCGATATCTTCCTTTAACGCATGGGATGGAGCCTACAAAACGTTCACCCCTATGGGGTTCTTTCTTTATCTCTAGGAGAGCTAAGTGCTTATTTTTCCTTTGGTTTGCTATCTAGGTTCCAAATGAGGGTATGAATTTAAGTGTTTTAATGTTTGATTGGACAACGAAGGTGTTTATTTCAGATGGGGTTTTTTCCTAACCTATTGATATAGTAGAACTTTGTTCAATGTTTCCTCTCTTTTAACCAGTTGGTTTTTCGTGGCCTGCAGGGAACGCTGGGATTGGCACATCTTTCTGTTTTCTTGCAGTGGATTTGTCTATGCCTTATAAGACACTTATTTGGGCAGTCTAGTCTTAGGCAATTCTCTTGTGGTCTGCTGACTGACTTAATGAAAGCATTTAAAACATTTTCTTTCCTATTATTTTATTATATTATTCTATTATATTGTTCTATTGTATTGATCATGTTGTACTAATGGGATGCAAGGGCTTTGAACTTGCATAATATGAGCCTCCTGTCTTGTCATAGAATGACAAATCCCCCACACTAACGTGAGATGGGGGTTTAGATTCTATTAAAGACAAGGAAGCGATTATTATCCCACCCACCCTTGATATGATATGACAGTTATGACACGTATGTAAACAGGTGGTTCAAGAGAGAACATTCTTTGGTTTGTTGTTCTTCCCATCCACCCACCCTTCTTGCTTGTTGTTCTTTGAGCTACGAGTTGAGGTTCTGATCAGGAGTGTGGCTCGCAGTTACAAGTTATGGAGTGCGTGGTACGAGAGCTTCGCTGGATTTACCTTCATCGTTTATCATCTGATCTGTTCAGTGGACGTCTGGTTCAAGACAGCTACAGATAGAGGAATTGGGATTAGAGTAATGGATTTATATAAGGAAGGGTCCCTGCTCATTGGTCCCCTCAAGGGCATGACCTGTCCTCCATGATGGATTGGGAAGCTCCCTTACATTGACATTGAACTCTATTTAGTTCTGTGTGTTACAACTTTTTTGTTTGTAAAAGTTTTTTTCTTTGCTGCTGTGGTTTCAGAGTAAAGATTATAATGCATGCATAATAATCGCCTCCTTGTCTTTAATAGAATCTAAACCCCCATCTCGCGTTAGTGGGGGGGATTATTCATTGCAAGTGCATCTCGGTGGTTCGTTCCAGGTCCAGAGCAAAGGAAGGTGAGTCATTTGTGTATGATGATGTCATGTGCTCTGTGGCTGTGCACAGGGCAGAATCGGTTATAATCTGCCCTGTGCACAGCCACAGAGCACATTACATAACCGTTGGTTATATTTAGTTAAATTATACAAAGCGATTTTCGTTGCGTTGCTTAGCAGTGACTGAGGCGTTTTTTTTTTGTTTTTTTTAAACAAGCAGTCCAGTCACTGGTAAGCAACGCAACCAAAAGAAATTTAAACAAATATAACCGACGGTATTGTAATGTGTTGTGGGCTGTGCACAGGGCAGATTATGTGATCTAATCTGGCCTGTGCACAGCCACAGATCACATTACATTACCGTTGGTTATGTTTGCAACGCAACGAAAAGCGCTTTGTATAACTTAAGCAGGTAATGTAGTGTGCTCTGTGGCAGATTTGGTGAACTAATCCGCCCTGTGCACAGCCACAGAGCACCAGTAGAGTATCCAGCATTGCAAGAGTGGGGGAAGGGGTCTCATTCGCCTCCCACCACTGCCCCAATCTACTTTTTTGGACGGTAAGTGGTAGATGGCATTTTAACACGTTACACAAATGAAACTGCAGTATCATTACAGATGCAGGAAACATCTATTAGAGCTCTGTCAAGACGCTCTGGGGCAAAAAACATACAAACCTCCTAATTAGCATATGGATTGCACCAACAGAAATGGCTTCATAGAAAAGGGCATTGCAAGGAGCATCATCAGTCTTTGATACTTCGAGGCGACTTTAGAATAAGTTCCCATAAATCAACCAAATGGCAAATAAGTTTGTGGTGCTAAATACATGAATTGCACTATTGTTCTTTATGGAGCAACTCTATAGTCAGACTTTTTAATAATAATAATAATAAATCCATTGTATAAGCTATGAAGTATTTAAATGATCTGCCCAGGATCACACACTTTGGTTGATGGTGAAACAGGGATGTTGACAATTTAAGCAACTGAGCACATCTTCACAGGTATAATTGATATAGATATTTATTAAGGTTTCTCTTTGCATTTCATGTGCTCAAATAATTATTTAAAGCAATGCCTTGGAAGCAAAGCACATTACACCATTTACAAATCACCACCATCAAAATTGTTTCAATAGTATCTAGGGTGGCATTTTTTGAGGCCATTTGTTACAAATTGAACATTTTGAAATCTCTTTGTTGTGTGACCTGCTGCAGAGTTGCGCCAATAAATTAAGGTGTCCAACACTGGCCTAGAAAAGTGGCCCACACTAACCTGTCAGACCGGGCTTTGCCTTATTACCCTATGAACCAGTCCGAGCCTGTGGGAAGGAAAGGGTTATAGTTTTATGCCTGTTTGCAGTCAATTGAGTATGACACAGCCTCCTGCTCTCTGGCCAAACATGTATGTATATATTGAGGCATTTCGTACGATGCAAACTAAAGCGAAAATCACTTCATTATGCTAGTGGGGAGGGGATATTAATGGGTACATAGGGGCACCACATTCAATGGACAACCAGTCCACAATCCTGAGGAGCTAATGGCAATATTCACTTTAGGATGATGGAGATAGCAAGGATCCAGAGGAGTTGTGATGGAACACACCCAGTTCCTCTCTCCTCTGGAGAGGAGTGCTTAGTTGTGGGGTGGAGAATCGGGTCTGCCCTTGCAAGCATTTACTCTATAGAGAAGGGATCTATACTTGTGGGGCTCATGGAGGTACTATTCAGCTAATAAGAAAACAAGACTCAAGTAGCATAAATTGATTTTTTTATAGCTTCCACTTTACACAGCGCTTTACAGTCTTGCATTAATGACTAACATGCATCCACACACCACTTGTGACTCCCAAAATCAAAAGGTGGGTGGCAGCAGCTTATGTGATTGAAGACCGTAAAAGTCTGAAGTATTTTCCACAATGGATATTCTCAGTGGTTCTTGGACTACTTTTTGTCACGGAACTGTAAATCCTACGCAAGTAATGGTTTGCGTGCTCAAATTCCCAATTTTTATGGGAGTTGGACCTTATGAAGGTGCGCAGTGATTTGGTTTGGTAGTTTGCACACTCATGATGTGCAAATGTTAGAGAGTTATATGTTCGTAAAGATGCAGATGTGTGTTTATCACACTACTGGTAGGTGAGGAGAAGGGAATGGAAGTAGAGGATGTGTAGAGCTTTACAGTGGAGAGCTTCTATGGAGCTGCTTAAAAAAGGCTTGGGATGGAAGAGGGAGCCCATGCATGAGTGCACTGTATAGGAGAAGGGGGACTTTTTTTTAATACCTTGAATGTCCCCTTCATTTTTCCTTAATGTTGTGCTGCTCTGACTATTCATTGCCAGTGCGCTCCATCCTGTTCTCACTGGGGACACAATATTTATGTGTGTGACCCTTTGGAGACCATTATGGGCCACTAAGATTGGCGTTCCCGCCATTTCCATCTCGTTCCCAGGCAAGGTGAGTGTCTCCAGGCCCCAGCCCTATACCCTTCTTTTCTAAAAAGTAATTTAGTGCTTTACAAAGCACGAGAGTGCGCTGTGCACGCGGGTCTCTCTCCCCTGCCCGCTTTCTGGACCCTGTTATCCTGCCTACCAGACCTCCCACCCGACCTGATATGTTTCATTTGCACAAAACACAGGCTTAATGATCTGGCTGCTGGTGCTGCATCTGCGCCATTTCCATCTCCTTCCCTGGCAATTTGGGTGTCTCAGGCACCAGCATCATAGCCTGCTTTTCAAAAAATTAATGTAGTGCTTTTAAAAACACGTAGAGCGCGCTGTGCGCGTGGGTTTCCCTCTCCCCTGCCCGCTTCCTGGTCCCTATTATGCCACCTCCCGCCCGACCTGATCGGTCTATTCCATTTGCCCAAAACATAGGCCTAATGACCTGGTTGCCTGTGCTGCATCCGCACCATTTCAATCTCTTTCCCAGGCAAGGTGAGTGTCTCCAGGCCCCAGCCCCATGGCCTGTTTTTCTAAAAATTCAAATAGTGCTTTACGAAGCACGTAGAGTGCGCTGTGTGCGCGGGTCTCCCTCTCCCCTGCCCGCTTCCTGGTCCCTTTTATCCCACCTACCTGATTGGTCTGTTACACCCTCATAAAGGACACCCCAGGGCAGCCCTCTGCCCATGCAGCCCCTGTGGCTAAGGGCACCAAGGCAAAGGGCATCTCCAACAGAGGCAGCTCCAGGCTCCAACAGAAGTGGCTCCATGTTGTGTCAGCAGGGGAAGCCAGTGGCCAGCCATCAACCAGCAGCAACTACCAAGTAAGTGTGGCACGGGTGGCAGGCTCCAACAGAAGTGGCTCCAGATTGTGTCACCAGGGGAAGCCAGTGGCCAGCCGTCAACCGGCAGCAACTACCAAGTAAGTGTGGCACGGGTGGGGAGTAGAGTAATCACTCTACTCCAGAAAGCCATGCCACTCTACCTTACGCTACCTCAGAACATAGTTTGCTAGGCTACCATTACTAACCAGCTCTACAAAGGGTGAGGATTGCTGAATTACCAACTGAGCTAAACTGGGACTGTGTTGTGGACACTGGCCTGCGGCACACTTTTGGTTACTGTTGGTTTTGCCTCAAGCCACATCTGGGGGCTGCTGCATTGGGACGGAACTGTGATTATCATGATAGAACTGTGAATGTTACCTGCATCACTCTCACTCAACACTAGCAAACGTATGCCTAAAATTGACAGTACAATTTATAGTTTATCAAAGCATCTGTGTCTATTATAATACTAAACCTACTGTATTATATTCTGAAACCTGCTTCATTATGAAAGCTATGCCCCTCTCCCACTATACAGGATACTCAAATCTAGGTGCAGCCTCCATCTTTGTATACTATATATGAAACATTCTGTGTTGTGAAACTTAGGCCTTTTTTCCACCTATTCAGGATTCTCAAATCTAGGTTAGCCTCCCTCCCAGCCTACTATGTTTGAAACCTATTGCATTGTGAAACCTAGGCCTTTCTCCCACTATACAGAATTCTCAAATCTAGGTGTAGCCTCCCTCCTACCCTACTGCATTTCAAACCTATTGTATTGTGAAATATAGGCCTTTCTCCCACTATACAGGATTCTCAAATCCAGGTGTAACCTCCCTCCTAGCCTACTGCGGTTGAAACCTATTGCATTGTGAAATCTAGGACTTTCTCCCACTACACATGACCCTCAAATCCAGGTGTAGCCTCTGTCCTAGCCTACTGTGTTTGAAACCTATTGCGCTGTGGAACCTGGCCCTCTCTCCCACTGTACAGGACTCTCGAACCTAGATGTAGCCGCAACCTTGCCTGTTATATGTGCGACTATACAGGACAATCTAGGTGTAGCTTGATTCTCAAATCTAGACGCAGCCTCCATTTTACATATATTTGTAACCTTCTGTGTTGTGAAACCTAGGCATCACCCACTGCACAGGACCCTCAAATCTAGGTGTAGCCTCCGTCCTAGCCTACTGTGCTTGAAACCTATTGCGCTGTGGAACCTGGGCCCCTTTCCCACCATGAAGGACTCTCAAGTGTAAGTGTAGCCTCCAGCCCTGTATATTATGTTTGAAACCTTATGTATTGTGGGGCCTGGCCCTCTCTCTCATTCCAGGACACTCTAATCTAGGCATTGAGCCAACACTGCAAATGTTAGTTGTGTGACATGTAACCCACTAACCAAAAAGCTCAAATTTCTGCATACCTAACTCCAAGGCATACATTAGTTTTCAAAAATTGATTAGCAGAGTTTGCTAATTAAATGTTTTTTTGATTAGCAAACAGACACATTTGATTAGCAATGTTGTACTATTATTGTTAATGGCACCAGACGTTATTTGTACCCAAGACATGAAATTAGCAACAATACAGCAGTTATGTGTACAGCTGAAATAGACATTAGTGAGAGGAGTTAGGCCTTGCCAATCCTTTAAATTTCAGCTAGACCTGCAGGTCGGGTAACTTAGTTTACCTATTCAACCTAGCAGAAATGCACTCGACCCATAGGAACGGAGGACAACAAATTTAAAATGTGATTTCTGTAAAATGGTAAATGTTACTACAAACCCACTTTATGTTAGGCAGCCTGCTGTCCCCCAGAGGCCAGCCATGCAAAGTGAAACTTTTATTTGATATTTACTGCAACAAAGTAAATGTTAAATGAAAGTTTCAAACTTCTCTTGTAAATGATACTCGCCCTTCATAAAATCTACTCGACTATTCGAGTGAGCGAAAAGACTTTGCGAGCCATAGCTGAGTCTGTAAAATGTAAAAGGTTAGCTGCATGAATGGACACAAATGAAGAGATATGATAAAAAAGGCTCTGAAAACAGTTTGGCCAGTTGTCTCCCACAGGTGATAATATATAATACAAACATAAGCATAAAGCAAAGCGAGACATGGAAGCTAACTTTAGTGTTTGGTATTCCAGTAGATGTACAGACTGGATGGAACTACTGATCACTACTTTTCATTAGCATCTAGTTGGCTTTTTGTATTCATTATGTAAGAGGTAAGAAAGAGACTAAGCAGAGTGGATTGCGCTGCAGGCAGAGGACTGGGCAAAATAGGTGGAGTATTGTAGTTTGTGGTCATTTCACATGTAGGGTACCTGGTATAAAGCAACAGGGTGATATAGGGAATGTCAAGGTATATGGGTTTGCTCATGGGTGAGCACCAGTTGCAAAATGTATGCAACTTGCAGGTTACAGAACAATGTTTGTCATCAAAAGCATTTGATCATGTGATTATGTACATTTTCAAGTGGTCACTCGTCAATATGATGTATCTTCGCCAACAAAATGAAATATAATTGACACTATGACATTTAGATACACCAACCTAAACATTACTGTAAAGCATGGATATGATGCAGTGTTTTGCAGTATTAATACTCAGTTATGCATTATGTAACAACTTACATTTTATGAATGGAATTGCATCATTATCTTTAATAAAATATAAAGTTGGCAGATACACCTTTTTTCCAGACAGGATTTAGAAAGCTTAATAAAAGTATGATCCTGAATACTTCTGGACCGCAATTCTTTGAAAAAGAAAAGGAAATTCCTGCCTAGCACTCCCACACATGCCTTTGGCACTTAAGAGTGGAGGAGATGATTACTGCTGCACTTTCTCTCCATTAGCACTTGAACTGAACAGAGAAAAGAGGGTGAAGAGAGCACCGAGGGTAAGAGAGGAATGCAGGGTGAGCTTTGCTTTCATTGAAGAGGGCAACTTAAATAGCTAACTTTGCTACACAAGTGTCCATTTGATTAGCAAACCTACAGAATACCCAAGCTCAGTGCACGGTGCAAACCAAGCTGAAGCTGCTAACAGGACACCACTTCTCTCACTATCCTACTCCCTCTTAACCCTACTAACCCATCCCACCTCGTTTGCAGATCTGCCAGAGGCCCTGGGGACCAATTCCGATTGGTGACGGTGCGTGGTATAAATACATTTAACATTACATAAGAAACAACCCTTTCATAATTAACTTTACGCTATATACATCATTATAGAAAAATATTCAGCAATAAGAGGAAGGCTTTAGTTTTATTCTCCACATCCTTCATGTAAAGTCAGAATAGCATCATACAGATTAATGTTAGCCTAACCAATCCCCCTTGTATAAAGCCATAGTCATTATTTCATAAAGCTTGTAGAATGATGCACCCTTCTCACTGCTGATCACTCCCTCTCATGCACATTTGTAAAGGGACAAAAGTCCCTGCTAATTGCCCCCCCTCTCATTCTTGCCTAATGGCTCACATTAGCTCACAGAGCTCCTTGGGACTATGGCCCTCATTACAACCTTGGCGGAGGACCATGGTGCTATTAGCACCATGGTCCATGCCGCTAAGGTTACGATTCCGCCATGGTGGATGGCGGAATTACCGCCCCATTCCAAGGTGAGTGGGGCGGTAATTCCCCATTCACCATTTGCCCTTCCCCATTCCCATTTTTGCCCCCATAGGGAATAATGGGAATGGGGAAGGCGCTAATTACGGCACCGTAAAGTACGGTGCCGTAATTAGCTCCAAAGTCCCTTTGCGGGTTGGATTTTTAACGCCTGCTAAAAGCAGGCGTTAAACACCAACCCGCAAAGGGACACTTGTAATCAGGCGTTAAGGGTATAACGGTGCCGACGGCGCCGTTAAACCCTTAACGCCTGAGTTGTAATGAGGGCCAATGTGTGCCAGCGGGACACCTCTCTCGTTCGGAAAGAGTAAGGTGTCCTGCTGCTAGGACAATGAACTTGCTGAGCAGGAATTTGCCCAGCACACATTGTCCTCCCACGGGACACCTTTCACGTTGGGCACCCTCATTGAGGTGCCCCAGTGAGGTGAGGTGTCCCAGTGACAAAGTCCGGATCAGGCTCTCAAAGTGTTCCACCCCGTGCCACTTGTACAGAGCGTTGAACCATGTACTGTATTTAACGTTTTTTCTTTTTCGTCACCTAGCTAAGTGACCTTTTTCTCGAAACAGGTCACTTAGCAAGGTGCTTATCAGGAAATTCTAGATGTTAGGTGTGAACTCTGGTATTTCCCTAGGGTGCTGCTAGGAGACGTGGGGTGGGAAGTAGACATGTGTGTGTTTAGTCTAGGGCCGGAGTATAAATAGTGTGGAGTTTGGAAAAGAAGCAGCATGAAAGAAATTGCGCCATTTTAAAACTATAACTTTGAACATTTCCTTTGATCGGAGGTCCACTGCCAGCTCCAAACCTCTGAACTCCGCCACCTCGGAACTCCACCCCCCTCCTCCAAACTCTGCCCTCCACCCCAGTCCTTCTGGGATCCCTGCCAAATTTTTCCCATTTCCACCACTGCACCCATGTGACTGTGGCACCACTCTCCAAGAGTAGCGGGATTCCGGGCTGCAGACTTTCAGAGAATTTATATCCCACCCAGTGCGCACAGGCATCATCCCGACATCCAATCCTTCTAAGGTCAAAGAAAAACTCCCTTCTAAGCAGACCCAGGCACTGCTCTATCCCGGAGCTTTGCGTGTGCCCCTTGGTGCGTGCCAGGTGTCAAGTGCCTCCTATTTCTGATGGCCACCTACTTAAAGCTAGCACTGCTTCAAGAACTACAGTCCCCTTATTACACTCCTCTCTCTAGGCCAGTAAAGCTCCCCTTTAACCACGGCCCCTACTCCACGGTGCCACATACTTGTTCCATGAAGAAAGTCCTCCAAACAGGGAAAGGTGGAGAATGTGAACCCAGCGCCCCGGGGTCACCATCAATCCACTGTCAGGGTCTGACTGGGGAATTCAGGCACCACTGAAAAAGTGTCCCACAGTCAGAAACGTAATTAATTCCATTTGTCCCAAGGGGAGCTTTGCCTTAAAATCTGTAGTAGGAAATTGTGAATTTTAAAGAATATTTGTTCAGCAAAACGTATTCAAATTTAGTAGCTGCCTGCACAGTGAAGTAACTCGCCCAACTGTCTCACTTTCACCAAAACAACTGGCCCAAAATAGCATGTTCTTCCTCCACTTCGGGCATTGTCCAGTGTTTAGCTTGTAAATACATATTCATCTTGGCTCCATGCCAGATTTCATAGTGCTAGAGTAGTGATCTGCACATGCTTTCTTTTATATTCGTTTGCTTCAAAACCGGTACATGGTTGATATTGTGTGTGAGTATGCTAAGTAAGCCAGGATAGGCATGTGACTAATTGTGCTGCTTGTCTCTTACTGTCTTTTTTGTAACTATAATAGCCCTACTGATGAGTATTGTGACTGTCCCATTTGAAGTGAAACAGCATTGCTAAAATATGCAAGTACTTCCCCGTTAACGGTACAAAAACTCTGATGGAAATGCATTTACATAGCGAAAACAAATCAGCAGGACTGTCACTGTCATGATTTGGTGTTCAATCCCTGGGATTTGAATCACATGGCAGGGTCTCATGGGCAGAGGTAACTTTTTCAGGGTCACCCGGATCAGCGAAATACATCAGGCATTTACGTTATATGTGCCTTCAGCTCCACTTTGTTGCTTTGCCATCTATAGAGTGTTTCATGGGAGCCAAAAATGTCAGTATGCCATTTATAATGTAGTTAACTTCATTTTACCATTGTTGTGTGGGTAGTATAGTGCCCTCCCACTATCAGTCCATCCCGTGCATATTTCTATCAAGTTGCCAACTCAGTGACAAACATTAGGTACATATAAATCCAACACGTGCCAGAACTAAATATTAGTCTTATCTTGAAGTTGTCTACTGTACAAATTATAGTACATCCTCTGTGTTCGGCAGCATTGGCAATGCCTCCTCCTGTCTGATTCTCACTCATCGGAGTCTGCTGGCAGGGCCCACACACACTGACACTACAGCGACTCCCCCAGCACCTGGCCTGCCTGCGTCTGCGCCAGCCGCCAAGCTTCTAATGGACTGCACTAGCCGCCAGACCTGAACATTGCTCGCAAACATTTCCAGGGTTCCTGCAGGACAAGTGCATCAGTCAGACACAGACACCTGCGGACGCATCTCAAAGTCGTGCTCACACTCCTCCAACTTTATTTGTTAGCATTGTCAAGTAATTGTAAATTTTGAAGGAACTGTTCGATCTTTCCCAGGACCCCATGAGATCCATAACTTTTCCATGGCCTGTGCGACATTTTGGAGAAGATTGTCAGTGTTTTAGGGTGTAAGAACCTTTGAAAAAGGTAAATTCTCCAGGTGATATGGGATTACCTGTATTTCGGTTGGACCTAATTTCTTTCCATTTCCTGTGAAAACGAAATATTTCGATGTTTGTTGAATATTGTATACAGTCGACTGCCCTTTTTTCTCTCTATACAGATGTCTTTACAGGCATGTCTGTCAGTCATGCTGGTCTTGTACGTGGGCTTGTTTTTCTAAGGTTTTGTATATATTGTATGCTTTAAGCTGATTGTAAGTGTACCGAGTTTATCCCACAGTGCCAGTGGTCTGTTTGCTCCTACGATGATGCATTATAAATGCAACGCTTGTTCAAAGGGTGGGGTTCTTTTTTCAAGTTGATCTGGGGCACCTTTATATTTTCTGGGTACAGTATTGCAGGCAGTTCGGTTTTGAGTGTTTTTGTGTGGATTGTGCATCCTTTCTCCAGTTTTCTCTTTTTGACACGTTTGTGAGTGATACATGTACCATGCATGAGCAAGGTGAGATATGTTCTGACTGGGTTGGGGAGATGGTAATCTACGCCGAATTGGAGCCCCTCTATCATTGAAGATCTACTTTGCGAGATCATGAAGTTATTTAAAACATGATTTTTTAAACCATACATGTTTAAAACATGCTTTAAATGCAAAAATGTTGACTACTTTTATTTAACATTTTCTTGGGGATGCTCCCAGTCCCCTCTTACAAGGGTTGGGCTCACGCGCTGTGTTTCGCGCATTCGGCGAAATATGGGGCCACTTTTAAAATATTTTCCAGGGCCACTTTTGGTTCCCAGTCCAGCCCTGAGCAGAGGCGTTGCTAGGTCGGAGCTGGCCCAGAACAGGACTGGACTAGCTGGCTTAGCGCCGGGACACCGGCCTCAGCTCGTGTCGATCCAATACAATACAAGATTACAGGGGTGACTAGTAGATTTTGTTGCAGAGAGCAACGATCGCAATCCCATTTCATTTAATCAATAAATTAAATGTGTACTGACGTTGCTGCCTGCATGCCATGAACAAATACCACGGTGCCGTCCATGGCTGGCACCTTTGCACTGGGGGCTACTGCCCGGGCCTCAACAGCACTTGCACTAGCTGGATGCTCTCTCGCATGCACAGAAGCCAGATGCAGCCCACAGACGGGGCCTGTACCGTACCGGTCAGTGGTCTCTCTGCTCATCGAGTTCTGCCAGCCCACATGCATTGGCTGATGTTACGCGTAAGCTTGACATTGTCGTGTGAATTCAGATTGTCTCGACTCTCGCCTTTAATTTGCAGAGCCATACACACCTAATTTGCATGATTACATGATATATTTATTGCCCATTTTGTTTACTACTGCTTGTTGACCATTCGATTCGGATTTGGTGTAAGCAGTGCACAATCCACAGGACTATTCTTTCTGACACTGCTGGTAAACATACATTGGGATGCGCATTTTGCATGTATTTGTTTCTGTTGTAAGACCCAGTAGTATGCGGGTCACTCTGTCTAACTCCCATGTAATATTGAGAGTCGTAACAAGCATGTCATGTGTTTAATCATTACACTATTTGCAACCCTGACCTCTTTCAAGCTGAACACCCTCCGCCCGTGTAGGCATTCACTGAACTGTGTTCCCCCTGGTGAGAAGGTGCAAGCAGATCAGTGGGAGGGGGTGGGTGTTAGGATTCTGTTGCTATAGCCTATGGGGGTATGTAGGCATTTGGAATTGTTGTGCTTGAAGCATTGTGAAGTCATAGCACTGCTGCAATTTACGGATGTGCTGACAGTCCTCTAATCCACTCTAATGCAGTGCCAAAGGCATAGAGGCCAGGGCGGTGGATTAGGCAGGGGAGGTCAGTCAGCAGCGTTTCAGTTCTCTTCTATGCCCCGGCAAGTTGTTGGAAAGAGTAAAATGTCCCTTCACATCCCATGTAGAAATCCCTCCTCGGCTTCCAGGCCTTTGACACAGGTAGAGGGCTTGAAAGGCAAGTGGGGCAGGAGAGGCTGCCCTGCCTAACTCTCCTGCCCCACCTAAAAAGGTATGGAGCCCAGGGAGGTGGGCAGGGAAGTCTGCTTCTCTTACTTGGCCAGAGAGAGCATACAGGTAAGTAAAGCAGGAGACGAGCAAGACATCCTTGCTATCTCCTGGCCAAGTTGTTTGTTGTTTCAGACGTAATTGCGCAGTACTCATTTTATTGAGTCAAAACATGGTACACATCTGCAAAACCGTCTGAGCCAACACATATTGCTATTGTTCCTTTTTTACTGGTCAGTGGTGCTTGTCTGAACTAAAAACTCAGACTAGTCAGGACCTGAATTCCGTTGAATTGGAGAGGACGATTGCTTCCTAAAATGAGCTCCTTGTTTGTGTCTCTCAGGGTCCGCTGCAAAAGCATTTCTCCAGGAGGAAAACTGAAACTCCACCTGGCTCAAAGATATCTAAGTGTGGTGACATGGGTCATTTCTCCCTGAAAGTTTGGGTAGGATAGCTCTTTCACTTAAGGTTGTCCCGTGTAGTCCAGGCATCCGATCCAAGGATTAGCAGCACAGAAACATTGGCATGTAAGTATTTAAGGTGAAAATAACCAGTTATTCTCGTTGCTGTTATTTTCTATTGTTCGAGGCGTGGAAGAAGGAAAGAAAAAAGAAAACCATGCGATTTTCTTCCTTGCAAGCGTATCTAGTCAAAGCATCGAATGTCAGCAATTGAGGGTAGAGAAAAGAGGCCTAGATGGCCCGACCCTGTCTTTAAAGTGAAATTTCCATTACGTCTTTGTGCAAAGTTGAACAAATATCCAAGGTGCTGGAAACAGCTCAAGGTATTTGTTGCGGAAACAGAATGTCTGACATGTGACTGACTTTATTGCCACCTGCCGAGCATAAGTAGTACATCCGACCCTGTTTTAGTTTTGGCTATTTCGAGCCCTAAACTAAGGCCAAAACTATTGCATTTGAGTGCAGGTAGAAAGGAGATTTGATGTGAGGTTGGACAGACGACGTGTGAGTGTTGGAAATGTTGTGGGATCGCTAACAAATTGCGTGCGCTCTTTTCCACTCTCAAATTTCAAAAAATATATATATAATGAAAATGCGGGGGGGTCGGCAGCAAGTGATATCACTCCCTCAAACTTCCCACAAAGTTTGTACAAAGTAGACAAAAAAAAATCAAGGCTCGGGAGTGTTGTTTGGTTATTTACCCATCCATTGCCTGCCAAAGGCCATTGAAATCCTGATGCTCAACCCCGCCCACTACCTACCCCTCCCTTCCCCAAAACACATTGTCCTGGCATCTCTTTGAGGTAACCCTATCCAGCAGTAACACTTCCTGTGCCATTCCTCAAATACTGTCTCTGCCTGAGAATCATCCTTCGCTGTGCCTCCTCCCCCCAATTGAAAGTACTGTTTGCCTGAAAATCGTCCTTAGCTGTGCCACCTACCCCCATTAAAAGTAGCTGTTTGCCTGAAAATCGGTTTTAGCTGTGCCTCCTTCCTGCATTGAAAGTAGCTGTCTGCAAATCGTTTTTAGCTGTGCATCCTTCCCCTTTGAAAGTATCTGTTCATGTGAAAATCGTTTTAGCTGGGTGCACAACTGTTACTACCTTTTTACATACAGCGGTTGCTGTTGAGTTCATCCTGCATTAACGGCCTGCACATCCCACCTTGTCCTCAGTGCCCCACCTTTGTAATCTTGTGTCCCGACCACCTGTGTTTTTACCCCGTACCGCCCCCTAGCCCTCTCCATGTGCCTCAGTACGTCAGCCGGGTAAGTGTCCCCCTCGCCATTGCAGCTAGCTATGTCACTATCCATCTCTCCTATCTTCTCTTAATGCTTCTCTATTTCTTATCCCTCTCCTATCACTAAATCTGGCCTGAAGAAACTTAGGAACGACTATGTCATGGCTTCCGCCAGAGAGACTCTCACAGGCATCCTCTTTGTTGTTACATCACCCGACCTATGGAACTGGTACATGGTCTTCTTTGTCTCTCCTTTCGCCTCTTATCCCATTAATGGTGGCACCCGCTGGGAGGTCCTCCTTGGCCTCTTTGCCATATCCTGGGTCATCATTAGGTCTATCTGAATGGAACCATCATGGTTTAGGCTCCTCAACCCAACCTTCTTCTCTTTGACAAGCTCCTACCTCGCCTCTCAAACCTCACCTCTCCCCCTGGGCAGGCTCCCTTGCCTGTTGTACCTTCCACGTCCTCTGCTCAAGCTCCCTTGCCCACTGCCTTCCTCCTACTCTGCTCAGGCTCCCTTGCCTGCTGTGCCTTCCTCCTCCTCTGCACAGGCGCCCTTGCCTTCCCCCACTGCCTTGGCTCCTCTGCCAATCTCCACTATCCCTCTGGCTCTCTTGCCAGGGGGAGGGGAGGACCACCATCCCCTGCGCCACACGCAAGAGACCTTCAAAGATGGCAAGTTGCTCCATATTGCCATGCATAACTATCGCTCTGCTGTCAAACACTCGTTTGACATCTGAGACCTCCTTGAACGAATGGATCTAGATGTGCTGGCCATCACTGAGACATGGTTCAAGGACAGCTCTGTCACAAGCTTTGACACACTCCTCCCTGATGGATACCTGTGTCCTTCATCCCCACTCAGGACTCCTCCTCCTTCGAATGCCTAGTCTGCAGGGTCTCACTCTCTCCAAAATCTGCTCTCCTTGTGGCCACCTTCTATCGGCCACCAGGACAGTCCACTCTCTTCCTCTCAGAATCGGCTGACCTGGCCTCCTCCCTACTCTCCTCCTCCTGGAACTCAGAAACCTTTTCACTGACTTGGAACATCTCTTTCTTAAATAGCAGCGCTAGAGCTAGGCTAGGAGAGTTGGAGGGACTCTGGAAATGCAACTATAACCTTCTCCAGGTAGCTTTTGACATAATGCTTTCTATTTCTTGGTTCCTACAGTTCCCCTTGCTTCTGAGATGAAACTCATCCATGATGATACTCACAGACCGCAACACAACAAAGTTTTACGACATATAGAGGAGCATAATGCATACTAGCAATGGGAATTGTGGGAATGAGCCCATCAAAAGAACATTCACTTGCAGACTGCTCTGCCATATCAGCCCACTATCTGAGCAAAATGATGTTTGTGAAAAAAAAAGTTAAACTCACACAGTTCTATGAGCATTTTCCTCCCTGTGGGGCATCTGTTGGATTGATCACTTAGTTTCCCAACGTATTGCGCTTGACTCTTGAGATTTGCAATTTGTGCTTTTGATACTTCAGAATCAAAGTGATTGTTGCAGGCCAAGACTAAACATTTGTACTTTGGCATGCATATTAATGAACGGGTGATATTATATTTGGTAAAGTAACATAACTACTGATATGTGCTTGTCTTTTACAGATCTAATGAAAAAGATGACTGCAGAGTCAAAAGCTGCAGGTGACCTAGTCGCTACACTTCTATCACAACCTACGATTTTGGAGGCTATTAGCAAAACTCAGGATGTACTGAGAAATCCACAAACCCATGCTCTTATGAATGAACACCTTGCTGGGTCTAGTCATGCCAATGACTGCAATCACAGTGTTTCTAGATCTAATAATAATACACGATAATAGCACTTGTCCACAACTGTAGAGGAGAAAAATACCCTTCTGTACACATACAGTGATTATTCCATTGGCTCACAAACTCAGCAGTAGCTTTATTTGTTCTTGGCAGGTAAATATAATGTAATGCAAAAATATGAATTTCATTCTGAAGATCTAATATTCCGGCCGCTTCCATCCAAAAGAACAAATCTTTGAAGTAGGAAACAACAACTCTGTTGACCTCTGCCCATACGTGTTCTATATGTTGATTGTGAACACTTCGACCACAAATTAAACTACCTCTGTTTAATCTTCTTTTGTGTATCATATAACGTGCAACAAGGACATTTTCAACACCCATGTCTGCTCTTACCCTCAAAGGCAGTCCAATTCTGGATACTCCATCTTTGAAGAGGTTAAGAACTGTCACAGCACGAGTGTTGGTATGACATTGTACATAAACAACAGATCTGCTCTAGCCATCGATGCAGCCATGGAAAACACATTTCCAGTGTATGAGCTTGTGGTTACTGTCAATGTGCCTGAAAAAGATACACATTGATGGTTAGAATGAGGAATATTTATCTCATACTTTCAAAAACAGAAAAATAGAAGTGACACTGGGCCTCATTACAAGTACTCCGGTCCGGAATTAACACTGCCGGTAACACCATACCGGCACCGTTTCCATGTCCGCCCAATCATGACCCGCGGCCCCGGTAATAGCACCACCCTAAACCGCCACCGCGGAAATAGGGGTCCCGTTAAGTCCGTCTGCACGGAAACCCCTCTGTTACCGTCAACACGAAAAACCGTGAGCATCACAACTAGCGCGGACACGGAAATACCGGCAAAAAAATGGCGTAAATACCGTGATCACGGTGGCGGAACCGCCGCCACAGCGATCATGGCGTTATACACTGCCTGCTGAACTGAATCAGGGCACAGGTGCACCAAATCAGCCCAGCTTGACCTAGCAGGCCACTGGGAGCCTAAAATAGGGCCACACCCAGCCCAACACAACACAGAACCATGCAGGCAGCAGGTCTAGTAGCACTGGGACTGGGCCTACTCAACCAACAGGCAGCACTGCACATGGTGGCAGTAATGGCACAGAGGAGGAGGCGTAGGCGGAGGAGGCGCAGGCGGCAACCAGCCAACCCTGCAGCTATGGCAAACCCCATTGCCCAGCCAGCCCGACCCCGCCACCAGCCAGCAATACCACGCATCAGGGCCTCACCCTGGAACCTCACCCCAGGACAGCTCCACACACTATACCGGCTGGACCGTGCAACAATCCTGCACATCACCGCCATGATTGAGGACAACATCAGCAGCCTAATTGACACCCCCACCGCCACCCCCCCCCTCTTGAAGGTTGTCTCAGTACTGCATTTCCTTGGCACTCGCACCTATCAACGCACGGTTGGTGAGCTGTACGGCATATCACAACCCTGTTTCTCCAAAATACTGGTACAGGTACTGGATGCCCTGTTGCGCCATGTGTCGGAACACATAGCCCTACCCCGCACCCTCCCCGAGGTCATTGCCACCAAGTTGGCCTTCCATGCCATAGCAGGCATGCCAAATTGCATAGGCGCAGTTGATTGCACCCACGTTGAGCTGACAGTACCACGTGCAATTGAGGCAGTGTTCCGCAATAGGAAACAGTATCACTCTTTGAATGTCCAGATGGTTTGTGATGCCATGCAACTGATTACACACTGCTGCGCACGTTTCCCAGGCTCATCACATGACTCAATGGTACTGCGGAATTCCACGTTGCCACGGTACATGGAACGCTATGCCGGACAAAGCACATGGCTATTGGGTGAGTACAGCTGACGATGCTACAACCCTGTCGAAGTGGTGTGTGTGTGTCCAGGCCAATGAGCATTGTGAGTGTGCCGCTGTGACCGCACATGCATCACCCCCCTTCCATCTACCAAATACACAGCGGATGCCAAACATCATGAAGGAAGACATGACAGGGCACCACAATGTGCCCGTGCACACGCTGGCACAGCCAATCCCGTCACTGTCCCATGAACCTTGTGCCACTGCAGACATCCACCCTCAACTGAAACACTGCCTCAAAAGGCACAAGAGGCGTGTAAATGAGACGACGTGTATTTACTACTTCTGTACAGTGGAGTTACTCTGCCATGTGTGGACAGCACTGCACCGTGACATGCACACAATCAAATTTCACCCGCAGGGCACAGTAAACATGTAAGTTAATGTGTAGGCCCATATCCAGTTAGCGACATACATCGTGATGCCCAAAACATACCTCCATACACTGCATGGTACATATGCATGAATGAATGATGATACAAGAATGCACAGCAGCAGATGAGGACATGATGCCACAAACACTGACATGTTCCCCCATCTACATCCCATGTAGGTGATGCGGGATATGCACTCTCGCCATAGATGATGACACCTGTACGGAGACCAAGGAACAGGCATGAAGAGGCATACAATAGGGCACATATCCGCACACGTGGAATGATTGAGAGGACATTTGGACTGCTGAAGGCCCGTTTCCGCTGTCTGAGCAGATCTGGCGGATCACTGCTGTACAGGCCAGTGAAGACGGGTACAATCACGCTCGTATGTGCCATGCTGCACAATATATGCCTGCGCAGGAACATCCCAATGCCACCAGACGCAGATGAGGAAGATGGGGATGGGGATGGGGATGGAGATGGGGATGGGTATGGAGATGGGGATGGGGATGGAGATGGGGATGGGATGGCACCGCCTCCCCCTGGGGGTCCACATAATGGCCAGCGAGCACAGGATGCCCTGATTCGCATTTACTTTTGAGTCACAGCACATTCACAGAAATGCACGAACATGGTGACGACAATGAATTAATAGTTGCACTGCAAAATAAATGATCAATGTCCACACATGTATGTCTTGATTCGAAATGGTGATGTATTGATGTAATAACAACACGGAAGGAGGTGCATTGGTTAGGTAAGCTGTACACCCGGGGCCACCCACCACCCAAACGTGCCCACCCCCACCCAGACCCCATTGTTCAAACCCCCAAAACTACCTACCCCACCACCCAAATGTGCCTACCCCTCTCACACCCTTGTAGTCCACATGTGTCCTGCACTGCCCCACACACATGCCATCACTTCCGTGTGCACTTCTGTGCCTGTGCAACCTTGCCCGAGGGACCCGTTAGCCTACTCGAGCGCCTCCTTGGACTGGCAGTAGTGGAGCTGGATGGGGTGGTTGTGTTTGATTGGGCAGAATCTGGGATTGAGGGCATCCGTGCCAGATTTGCCTGTTGGCCAACCAACATGGCCTCTACAAGCCTCAACATGGCCTCTCCCCTCCCGCACATGGCGTGCAAGGTTCACTATAGTGCTCGCAAAGCGTCCGATGGACCTCGACAGGCGACGCACTGAGGCGCTGTAGCTCTACCTCTGCAGCCTGGATTCCTCTAGCTGCCTCTCCACCAGCTGGGTGAGGGTAGCCTGCTGGTCCTCCATCCGCTGCATGCAGGCATTCAGTTCGGCCATGGATGCTGTGGGCGACCTCATGGGACTCCCCAGTGATGTGGGGCTGAACTCCAGCTCATGGAAGGAGCCCAGGTCTTAGCCCAGGTCTTCCAATGTGGGCATCTCCACCTGTGGCCCCGTTTCCGAGTGCTCTTGCGGGGCACTGTTATCACTGCAGGCCGCCCCCTCTGCAGTGCTGCTGCCTTCGGTGTTGTGTTGGGTGGCCATGATAGGTTCCCGTGGCACCTGTCTAGACTCAGGCAGTGTGGAGACGGTGGGGATGTCAGGTGGTGGTGGTGGGCCGCACATCTGTAGTGGCTGGTAATGTGGCCAGAGGTGCAGAACTGCCGGCAGCATCCTCCTGTGTGGTGGCGGTGCCTTGTGTACTTGCCGGTGCAGATTGGCTGGCCTGTTGTGCAGTATCACTGTCACTTGAAACGGCTGTGGGGACACAAAGGGCATGCAATTAGTGTTGTTGTGGTGGCAGATGGGTGCATCACATGCGTCATTGAGATTGTACATTGAATAGTGTTAGTCACATGCATCTGATTGCTGGTGTATGCATTCTGTGATATTGGTTGCCATACAGATCATGATGGGTCCTTTGGCCCACACATGCACTGCCTGGGGGGGGGTTGTTAATGGGTCCTTTGGCCCACACATGCACTGCCTGGGGGGGGGTTGTTAATGGGTCCTTTGGCCCACACATGCACTGCCTGGGGGGGGTTGTTAATGGGTCCTTTGGCCCACACATGCACTGCCTGGGGGGGGGGTTGTTAATGGGTCCTTTGGCCCATACATGCACTGCCTGGGGGGGGTGGTTGTTAATGGGTCCTTTGGCCCACACATGCACTGCCTGGAGGGGGGCGGGTGTTGTTAATGGGTCCTTTGGCCCAGTACTCACAACTGCATATTTTCATGTGGCATTCATGTTTGGGCACTTACCAGCATCTGCAGGTGGGCTCACTCCTGCCTCAGCCTCCCCGATCCCATGGATTCCCTCTAGGTGGAGGACGCTGCTGCAACGCCCCTCCCATGCTTGCAGCCTCAGTGGGGAAGGGGGTCCTCCGCCTGTCCCACTGCTGTGTTGGCGGTGCGTGGAAATGAGGTTGCGTACCCTCAGCCTCAGGTCGTCCCACCGCTTGTGGCAGTCCTTCAAGCTCCTCGCTGTCACGCCCACAGCAGTGCACTTGCGTGCAGCTTCGGCCCACACCTCCTTCCTCCGCTGCTGTGTGGCACGCCGTTGGTCGGCGCTGAACAGCATCTCCACATTGTCCACAATTTGCTCCACCAAGACGGTTAGCTCCGCCTCGCTGAAGCGCTGTTTGCGCTGCCTCTGAGCAGAAATCCTGGCAGACATGCTGGTGGTCCCTTTTGGCTTCTCAGAGTTAGGATTGTGCTTGTGCTGGCTCTAGATGGCAATGGATTGTGCTTTTATATGATGGCCACCTCTCTGTTTCCTGTTTTGGCGATCATGGTATTTCCGGTTCCGTGTCCGTGGCGGCGGAGGCGGACACGGGTTTTGCGCCACTTGTGGCTGCATTATTTCCATTTCCGTGGGGTTTTCCATGACGGCGGTAACAACGTTTCCGAGTCCGTGTAGTGCGCGCGACCGACAGCGTGTAATCGGACGGTTTTTCCACAACCTTGCAGACACGGAAACGTTTTTACCGCCGTCACGGATTTTGCACGGTCCCGGACTGGCAGGTTGTAATGAGGCCCACTGTATTGAAAAAGCGTATTGTTTGAGGCATAATGTGCAGAGGGCCCGACACCCATTTTTAAACTTTACAAATAGATGCTAATTTAAGTTACGATGGAATGTTGAAGTGTGGTCAGTACATTTGGTAACTTGTGTTTATGCTATGATGGAAGATGGGGGTAACATTTGCATAATAATGTACGTACCTCGCCAATCAGAGTACTTACAGCAAGAAGTATAATGACAGTGAATGAGCGAATGATTGAAGTGCAATGCACAGCACCAGCCATCTGTATGGTTTACTAACAAGAGAAGACTTTCCCACATCTTAAATATTCATATAAGATTGGGTCACTGGGACTCTTGAATCCAATAATGTAGGACATGAGATTGTGCTATCCATGTATTACAATGGTATTGTTCTCTAGTATCTCCACTTGACAAGTTTGGTGCATACAGGCAGGTGATTTAAATGAAGCAAGCTTAGAAATAAATATACTTCTTTGTCATGCTGCTCTTCCTCCTTCCCAACTGGCTGGGAGTGCATATTAAGCTTGTTGCAAAAGAAACCCACTTTAGGAAACATAACTTGCAATTTGAAAGGGATGATACATGCGTGGCTTGCTACGCGGGCTGACCTCACTACCTCTACCCAATGATAACCAACTTTAATACCCCAGTTACTGTTTTTATACCAACAATGCATGGCGGTATTGCCTTCAATCATTCGTGCTTCCTTGTTTGGGTGTCTGCCTTTTAACTGTCACTTTCGACCTTTTGTAGCAACGTAATTCCTTCAAAAATGTGTTCATTCTGTTTGTGCCTCCCTCTACGGTCCATTACACAGCAGGCAACTTTTATCAACTGGTTGATCCTGCCATTTTACAGTAACAGCTTCTAATGGCGCTGCATTAAAACATGCTTTCATAGTCAATCATCTATCATGGAATGTACTATTCCATGTCAGATAGGTCTGCACGGTACCTGAACTTGAAAGCACTGCAATCCTACGATTAGAAGTAATTACAAGCTCTGTCGATTCCCGTCTGCCTTTCGACTGCGCAATTAAAAGCTTTGTATAAAACTGATGTGACTTTACATCTAATATCGTGCTTAAGTGTGTGCGCATTCAGTCTCGTAAAAGCCTGCTTAATATAATGTGCTCTAGCACCTTGAAGCGTCTTATTTGTGCTAGATGGAATTACCAATAATGATCACAGACCAAATAATTGGACAGACCAAAGAAAGATGGTAAAATACTGCTTTAATCTCAATGAAAGAAAGCAGGGAGAAATACAGCTATCAAAGTAGATGCTTGTTTATTCACACCAAAGTTTGCTTGCTTAGAGTTTAAATTGTCTTATGTACATCATTCGTGATGTTATCCTACGTGGCATTTCACAAAAACCTAACACCGGCAGGGATTGGATTAGGGGAACATATCTACTTATAGAATAACATAAGTGTTAATATCTCATTGGTTGTCCCTTGTCTGTAGGACACGCCCTGAGCTACTTCTATGCATGTCACATACTGATTATATCAGAGAATATGGCAGTGGACTGATAATTGCAACATTGTATATGAAAATGCACGACAGGCCTTATTTGATTGGTTGGCAACCCTATCCAATATTGGAATTTCAGCTTGCTTAGCAGCACGTCAACAAAGTGAAACCTAGATGTTAAAGCAGCATCAATTTGTTGTTTGTTTCCCAATTAGTCTATCGTATGTCATCAACCAGTTCCTTAGCTAAGGTTTATTGTTTTTAGTTGACCTCATAAACTGTTCACTGTTCTGGGACATTCGAGGGAGTGTGAGCTCACCACTATCTTAACTTGAAGCTCCAATGAATAGCCTTTGTTTTGAGTTCTTCATCACGTGTCAGTCGGCCACGATTTTGTCAATTTCTGCCTCTCAATTACTGTTATTTGATTTAATTAACCAGCGTGTCATTACGGTCTCTTGCCTCTAGAGACTTGCTCACTCCACCTCACATAGGATTTTACTTTCGTTGTTGTTCAATAGTTGGCATCAGGAAATGTCCTTGCCTACCTAATCTTTGTAGAAATATGTCTCATGCACGAGGTCTGTTCATTCGCCCCTCTCTGTGCCTTGCGCCCATCTCTCTAAATAGCCTCCTTTACTTCAGGCCAATGTACTCCCTTATTCCGCACATGAAAAAAGCTTCTTCATCAAGTCTAGGCATGTTTTTGAGGTAGCTGGGATTATTCTTTAACACGAGCCATTGTCCATTTTCTTCCAATGGCCATCCTAAATGTTATATATATATGTGTATATATATATATATATATATATATATATATATATATATATATATATATCTTGTTAGCAAACCTCTATATGCTTCTTCTACCTTGTGGTACAGCGTATTTACAGTTATTGGTCCGCACGTTACTTCATTTTCTTGTTTTTCATGATAACTTCATCTTTTGTATATGTTTCTCTTTGCGCTTCTGTTACGTAATCAGTTTTAAGTATTTTCATATTGCTTCGACGTAGGCTTGTGTGTCTTCTTTGTGACATCATATTGTCATTAGATTCTTATTTAACATTCTTCCATGATTCTTAGAGCTACTCCCTTGCACTTAGGTAATTGACATCCTTCTTGGTAACTTCCTTCCATTAACTCAACGCAAGGATATCTCCTGAATGGCTGCCTGAGTGCATATTGTCTTTCATACATTCAACGTGGCATATACATATCACATTAACTCACGCATGGATTCCCAATGGTATCCCTTTGTCTGCTACTCCAATAGGATCGTGGTAAAAGGGCGGTGACTAGATACAAGGCCTCCACCTGGTCCTCTAGGAAAATGTAACCATGGTATTTTAAGGACCTCCTTTTTTTTTTTTTTACAAGTGCTGTAATAATATACTGTGTAAGCATAGCCCTATCATTAGCCCACACCCTTAGCCAGTGCAACACTGGTTCCAGCTTGAATTCATCTTCTATGAAACTTTGAGTTAGTTGTGATGAAAAATTGGGTGCTGAGCTGGGCAAGCCTAACGGTTTCTTGAAAAAATGGTTTCCACAGTTTGTAATCTGGAGATTTTACCACAGCCCCATAATGAGGCTTCATATTTTACTGTGGCTTCTACTTAGGGATTATAGACCCTTAAAATCAAGTCCAGCGGCAGGCCCTTACACATTGTCATAAACCTGGAGACCACCCCCAGCTTTTGTCTGATTCTTAAGAACTTTTTACCAATGTGGCTATGCCCTTTTAAGTATGACAAAAAACACACACCCAAATAATCAAACTCCTCTCATATTTAGCAGATTTGTGCTTATTTATTTTTTAGATCAAGGGAGTTCATAAACAGTGTATAGCCATCTATTCGTTATTGTGAGGCTATGGGGGTACGTGCCACCAGTACCATGTCATCAGCATACGCTAATACAGGGAAGAACCTCAGCCCTAACCGCGGAACACCAGCTTTTAATGCAATCAATGCACTATGCAGGACATTAATATCGATTTAAAACAACAGGCTGTTTTCCAACTTAAATCAGCTTCCCCTTCAGATCCACTGCCTTTTTTAGTTTTTAAGGACTTCACTCTGGGCTTAATTTCTTCGGTTTCCCAGGCAGTTAATCTGTCTTGTCAGTCAGGGGTTATATCAGTGGAGCTCAAACAGGCCATAGTCGTCCCCCTTCTTAAAAAGCCCTTACTGGATCCTACTCTGCCTGCCAACGTCTGTCCTATTTCACATCTACCTTTAGTCATGAAGCTCCTGGAATCTCTGGGTTCTCCTCTTCTTTTGTCCTTCTTCGAAAGCACTGTTTTTTTAAACTCTTTTCAGTCAGGTTTTCATCTGGGACGAGGCACAGAGAGTTTCCTGGTTTCTTTCATTGATGACCTGGCTCGATTGGTGGATGGGGGTGGAATGGCTGCTCTGATATTGTTAGATATTTTGGTGGCCTTTGACACCGTCGACCATCCGTTCTTGCTGTCCCATTTGGCATCAGCAGGCCTCTCCGGGTCTGTCTTGGTCTGGTTTTCCTCTTTCCTGACAGACGGGGGCCAATCAATTTCCTCTTTTACTTCTGCTCTCTGCTTTTTATCTTGCGGTGTCCCTCAGGGTTCTTCCTTGTTCCCTTCATTTTTTAATTTGTACATCCACCTTTGGTCCACCTCATCTGCTCCCTCAGCTTCAGGTGTTACTCTTATGCCGACGACACCCAATCATGGTTCGATTAGATCTGACCCAGGTGGAGTTCCCATCGCGCTTGAGTGAGTGACTGGTGGCCGTTGGGGACTGGATGGGTAGGAATTGGGTGAAGCTGAATGGGGACAAGACAGAGGTCTTGGTGGTGGGCTCCCCTCCCAATCCTGCTCTTTGGTCCCCATCTTTCTGGCCTGTAGCACTGGGTGTTTTCTTCTCCCTGTGTCGGTGGTTTAAAATACGGAGGTTACTTTTGTAAGGGTGATCCTAATTACACTCACACCAGAATAAATACACCCCTCAAGGGTAAGGCCAAAAAGCAATCTTGTAAGGATAACAAGTTTAATCTTACAAAAAGAGGATGGTAGCAAATGACTCTGCTACCTGAACAGTCTTTTCCTGTCGCTCTTCTGGTCCTTCCTGCCAAAGTGGTTTGAGGCAAGGGTTTATATAGGCCTGGCTAGCTGTGGTGGTGTCACTGGATATGGATCATGGCTTCATCCCATCCGTCCTTTTTCCATAATAGGGATGGTGCAAAGCCTTCTTTCTTCGTTGTCAGTGGTTCTGTCAGGGCATGCTGTTCTGGTTTTGGCTAGCTCTGCAAGAACACACAGTAGCTCATGCTTGCCTCCTATGCAAAAACATAGTACAGCTCTGCAGACCTTTACAAACCTTGAGGTCTAGCCAAGGGAAAAACGAAACATTCGTATTAACAATTTTCAATTATTCTATTCATATTTTACTCCTGCTAACGTTATCTAGTCCCTGTAGTCTCCTTCACACTTCATTTTTATAATTTGTCCCATTCTGCATTTTGTCGCACAGAACATGTAATTCCTATTTTTAACCTGCATGGACCCTTGACAGACAGTAGACAGCTGGTGAGTCAGTTGTGCTACCAGTGCTTAGCCATAGTGACAAACACTGCATACTCGCCTATGGTCCATTTTTAGAATCCCAAAGGCTGCATTCCTTCTGGGAAGGGGCTCTACTCCTCTATAGTTTTTTACAATGCCTAGGATCTGACATTACAAATGTATCCAGCTAATAGGTAATTACACATTATATTTAAACAATAACAACCTTCTTCAGAGCTTGCCCATGTCTGTGATTATAATATGATGAACTGTGACTAACCTATGGAGAATGTAGTATAGCATGAACACTGCAGAAACTGCATTATAATGGTTTAGAAAAATTACAGCAGGCCACAGGCCTCTCAGCAAGAGCTCAGCTGAGCTGAATTTAGGCTGGACAGAGAGCAAGACTTGTGAGACAGGACCCGCTGCCAATAACACAAGATACAGATGACATTCAATTTATTGGATGACAAAAGCACCAGCTGCAGTAAATACAAATAATTCCTCATAATTCAGAGCTGCACAGCTCAAATTCATGGTCTCTGACCACGTGACCCGGCTGACGCATACAATGGACAGCGACCAGCGCTGGAAAAGTGAGCCAATCTCAGGCTACCAGACAGAAGACTGCAACAAAGATGCTACAATGTGAGACAAGTGTTGCACCGAGCAAAAGAGCACTCTCATAGACTAAGGTGGTACACACAAGTTACAATGCATACACATAGTCCTTATTACCTTGAAAAGGAATACAGAGAGCTGAGAATCTTTGTTTCAGCCATTGTTTCAATTAACTATAATATTACTTTGGGAAGGCCTCATTAAAAATATCTCTGAATGCAACAAATGTGTACCTACATCTTCTTTTACTATTGTAATTCATTTCTAAAACTTTCAAATGGGGAATAGCATTTGTTCCCTCATGATAAGTACTCCACTTTATGCGCAAGGTCACCGGGTGGTGGTCAATAAAAACATCATTAATGTCCTTACAATCATCACTCATCATCCATTTGTTAACAGAAAGAAAGAAGTACTCAGTGGTGGTTGACCGTTGATAGTTTTAAAAGTAAATTAACCAATATTGTCAAAGGGGACCCAGCCATTAATAGAGCGTAATCCCCATTCAGCGACCCAAGTAAAAAACTGTAGTCCGTTAACACATGACTGGGAATCCAACATTGTGGGTTCTTTTATCACCAATCACATTTTCTCATTCTCATCAAGCAGCTGCAAAGGCAAGTCAATATCAATTTTTGAATTAAAATCACCACCCACTATCAATAAACTATCCAAAGTAAACCTCCACAATACTGTGTCTGTCATGAATTGGGTCAAAGTGGTCATCCAGGGGTCTTGTAAAATCCTCTGTACAGTAGAAAGTCTTTGACCAACAGATGATTGTGACGATAAGGGAAATTAATCCTGCGTCGTAAGAGTTGAATGAGAAAGGCACGATTGACAAGATTGGCAAGAGTGAACCTGAAAGAAGGATGCAGATAAAAAGGGGACAAATTCTAAAGTCCCAAAATACAGTGTGTTCACAAGAGTGAACCCGGCCGAGGGATGTCCACAGTGAACTGTTTAAAAATACATTAAGATTTGTGAATGACAGAAAGAAGATTGTGTTGAAAGCCATAATGAACCTGACGGAGGGAGGCTAACCATAGAGAAGGGTCCGAGACCAGAAGAGGGCGATCCAGGCATGGAAAGGGCATCACCCAAAGCATATGTGAAAAAGGAACAATTTTTAAAAAATGATTTTGATACATGAGGTCTATGGAGGCAAGAGAGTTTTTTGTAGAAAAGAGACTTAACCACTGAAAGCCCCGATTGCTGAAAGCGGAACGGTTTGCTCGTGCTGGGAAAGCTCGAGCATGAGCTGTGTTCCAAAGTCCTACCTTGTCTCGTGGTGAAAATGTGGAGAAGGGAGACCCTGACTACCACATCCTGACTTATTATTTGTGAACACTTCCTTCTTTCTTAGGAACATTATCCCACACTTCTTTTTGTATTTAGTGTAAGGATTAGCAATATTTTCTTTTTAGTATAGGCTCTTTTATTTGACAAAGACACCACTAGGACTGCCTTATGATTCTGTAATGGTTGAAGCTTACTCCCCTCTTAGATTTAGGTTTAGATTAGGCATCTTTCCAACATGCCTATACCGTTTAATAAACACCCCTGGATTGTGATCATTTGTGTCTGTCCTTACTGTTGCCACCATGAGTTCCTATTTATTCATCTTTATTCATTTTGGTTTACCCATCTCCCACAGAACAATAAATGAAATTGAAGAACTTTCTTCGAAAATCTGGCAAAATCTCCTGCGGCATCCATGAGGGTTCATCCCCTGTTCTCAGCCATCAACATCATTTAATATATACATAATCCAATTAATGGGGCTGCTAAATGACCAATGCTCCCCTTCTATTCCTATGCTCAAGACACTCAAATAGGTTTAAGAGTCACTAGCCCTTAGGAACACATTTCCACTATGTTGAACAGAAAGGGGCATTGAGAAATTAATGGGGATAGTTATCTGAACACCAAGATAGAAATTCTTTGTACTTTGCTGACAATACTTTCTGAAATCCCTTACTTTATCCATTTCCCACTCAATGTTGGTGATACTTTTGAATACACAAACTCAGTTAAAAGTCTAACCCTGATCATGACATCAACTTAAATATGAACATGCAAGTCGCTCATGTCACTAAAGAAGGTTTGTTACAATTGACACTGCTCACTAGAATGTTTTTGCTACATGAAAATCAGAAAGTAGCTGTAGCTTGTAACCGATGTCGGGGTGAAGCTTGTCTTTGCAGATGCTTTCTAGTCTGGCCTTTACAAAAAGTGACTAGCCAGACTCCAAAAGGTGCAAAACATGTCAGACTGAATACCTGTGACCTCAGAACCACTGAATTCATCACTCCCGTGAAATGGGTCCTCCAAATCCACCTATGGACCCCATTGATGCATACATCAATCAAACACATATGAAACTGCACTGTTATTGCATGTTGCTACGCATCTCTAACCTACCTCATAAATGGTATATGTACCTCTGATTTTGTACTCTATTTTAACACATCCTGGAACCTACGTTCAGCATTTCTGATCAAAGCATTCAAGATTCTTTTTAGAAAATCTGAACATGAAGAACCATTACTGCAGTAGGCCCCATGACCTGCCTGAAGAACAATTTGACATGCACTGACCCTAAGTATTTGAAGCTGGTGTGCCAATGTGTCATACTGGTGGTGCCTGGCGCTCTCAACTCTGGGTGAGAGTAGCTGAGTTGGTGGTCTGCAACCTTTGGCTCCCCAGATGTTTTGGAGTACGACTCTATCATCCCTAGCCACCACAGTCAACAGCAATGTATCATGGATATTGTAGTCGAAATCATCTAGAGAGCCAAAGGTTGCAGACCCCTGGGCTAGCTGAACAGCACCATTGATCCTGTATTATTTGCACATCCTCTGTAGTCTCTACATATAATATAAAATACATGCCAAAAATATACAAATGAAGTAATGTTTAAGAAAACATGTACACAACGATTATACTACACCCCTACAACACTACTAAATGGGAGTCGCGTACTCAAACAAATGCTGGAGGGAGTGTGGATCCCTAGGCACGATGGGTCACTTACTATGGCACTGCTCCAAACTCTCTCAATACTGGAGGGAAGTCCACAGACAGATTGAGGGCATCAAGAGGGCCACAGTCTCATTCACACCTGCGGTGATGCTGCTGGGGACAGAGGCAGACGAATGGCACGAAGACCATTTAACCCGCAGAATCATAGGGATACTGCTATTCACGGCTAGGAAATTACTGACCACCCATTGGAATGCTAAGACCCCTTCCTCAAACTCCGAACGCACAGAGCTACTAGCGAAAACATGTAGACTAGAACTAGCGGCTATGTCTAGAAGACAAACATACAACCCCACTAGGGTGGCAAGATTCCGGGCACTCATAGACCAGTACACCTAAGATAGGAGGGGTATGATTGAACAAAAAGGGACAAACAAATAAACTAACAAACACTCGCAAAAATCAGGGCACACAACATGCAAAGGGGCTAGGACAATGAGATCGAGATTGAAAGCCAATGTCGTTGGAACATTAGCCTCAAGGGCAATGAGAACTCTATACCACGGAGCAACTCAGAGTTTGGGGGGGGTTGAGCGGGATGTTATATTGGGGTTTTAAAGCTCATCTAAATTCACCAAATTTGGGGCAGTGGACATTGAAGGAGGGGAGGAGGATGAGGCAACAACAGTCCGATGCTGCATGGAAAATAAGAATACTCAACCCGTTTGGGAATATGCAAATGAAAAATAAGGCTATTGTAAACCCAACCCCCCAATGCGTTGTTTTGTACTGTACCATGATTTGTGAAATGCTAATAAAAAAGAGTTTAAAAAAAAAGAAAACATGCATACTTTCCTCAAATTTGAGAAACATTGTCTTACTATAAATGATTTGGACCCCCGACATGGTATACCCATCGTCGAATAGCTGTTCACTGTCTGATGGCTCTACCAATAGGGTCAAGGAGGCGAAGTCTATTTCTCACTCTCCATCTTTGAATTCTTAGTCCCCTGCTCCTTAGACATCCACATATATACTGTTCGCCAGAATTAGGTGTTGAACTTAAAATGTTTATAATGTTCTGATCAAGGTTTGCATCATTTATATCTGTAAATCTAGATTCAGAAGATCAAAAGCAATTGTTTTGCAACCACACTGCGCATAAACACTAGTTGAGTCCAAAGTGGTATAGTAGATTTAATTGACACTGAGGTAGCCTGACACGTGTTTCGGGCACTTGCCCTTCAACTGAGGCTGTGGATCAGGTGTGTTCAGTTTAGACCTGATTAGGGTAAATGATAAAGGATAATTTCTCATGCGCTCCACTGTCACATGCAATTGCACTCAAAATATATGTAGAGGCGTTTCCGCGTATCAGCGTCTCCGCTGAGTGGAATGAACTGGTTCCTTACCTGGCGGCAGAATTGGCAAATCGCGCCTCCTGCATTCACCTGCAGCTCTATTCACTCCAACCAAATATATCAGATCCTTGCGCTGAACCTCAAACCTCCCCCCTTTGCCACTCAATTCGGTAGATTCAGAAGATGTAGACAAGCCCAGTTAGACTCTTCTCCTGTAAAGCCTAGATGGACTTATATTTAAACAAGCTGCTATTGATGTCCATGAAAATCCAATCTCCCATAGGTATTCAATATTTACTTTTGAAACAATAAACCTGCAGAATGAGAATTTAAAAGAGTTGCTCAGTATTCTGTCGCACAACTATAAGAAGGAAAAACATATAAAACGTAACTCACCTTGGTCTTCCTACACCTTGAATTGTGGTGGGTGTACAAAACGTGCTTGCAGGAATGTTTGATAAAATGGTCATTTTGTTTTCAATATTTGTAATAGAAACATATGTACATTTACAGAGTTCTTTCAAAATAAAGGTTCCTATGGAGCCCAGTGTTTCAGAAACATTGCAGACTGTTCAAATAACAAGTAATATTTCCAAATGATTTTCAGGTTTTCTCTGCAGATATTCCAAAAGGTTAATATCAACAGACAACAAAGCTCATTCTCAAGCATTGAAGCATGATTTTAAAGAAATTAGATAATCTAAAAGATCATCAGATGGTGCTTCAATGCAAAAACACAGATTAAAAAATGGCATGATATAACCTCTCTAAACAATTCTTAAAGCCATCCTTAACCAGGGCTCTAACTGCAATGAATGAGCAGGTTTTAGAGTTTATATTTCCTGTTTCCTTTGAACTGCAATTTCATTGGTTTAAAAGTATCACATGCTTTTCAATGCACAATTGTAGTAAGCTATAATGTTAAAATCACTTCAACGAATGTCATATTCATTTCAATGGGTGTCATATTCATTCCAATCCATTACCTCCTCATTTCAATGCATGTCTTATACATTTAGCTGCATGTTACATCCATTTCAATGCAAGGTCTATTCACTTCAACGTGTGTCACATTAATTTCAATGGGTGTCATATTCATTTCAATGCATGCCCTACTCATTTCAATACATGTCTTATTCATTCCAATGCATGTTATATTCACTTCAGTGTGTGTGATATTCATTTCAATGGGTGAAATATTCATTCCATTGCATGCCCTATTCACTTCAACGTGTGTCATATTCATTTCAACGCATGCCTTATTAATGCCAATGAATGTTATATTCATTTAATGCATGTTACACTCACTTCAACGTGTGTCATATTTATTTTAATGGTTGTCATATTTATCTCAATGCATGTCCTATTCATTTCAATGCATGTCCTATTCATTTCAATGAATGTCTTATTCATGCCAATGCATGTTATATTCACTTCAACAGGTGTCATATTCATTCCAATGCATGTTATATTCACTTCAACGTGTGTCATATTCATTTCAATGGGTGTCATATTTATTTCAATGCATGTCCTATTAATTTCACTGCATGACTTATTCATTCCAATACAAGTTATATTCACTTCAATGGTTGTCATATTCATTTCAATGGGTGCCATATTCATTCCAATGCATGTTATATCCACTTCAACGTGTGTCATATTTATTTCAATGGGTCTCATTCATTCCATTGCATGTCCTATTTACTTCAATGTGTGTCATATTAATTTCAATGGGTGTCATATTTATTTCAATGCATGTCTTATTCATTCCAATGCATGGTATATTAAGTTCAATGCATGGTACATGTACTTCAATGTACTTCAATGGGAGTCATATTCATTTCATTGGGTGTCATATTCATTCCATTGCATGTCCTATTCACTTTACAGTGTGTCATATTCACTTCAACGTGTGTCATATTCATTTCAATGCGTGTCATATTCATTCCATTGTATGTCGTATTCACTTCAATGTGTGTCATATTCATTTCAATGAGTGTCATATTTATTTCAATGTATGTCCTATTCATTTCAATGCATGTCTTATTCATTCCAATGCATGTTATATACAAGTCAACGTGTCATATTCATTTCAATGGGTGTCATATTCCTTCCATTGCATGTCCTATTCACTTCAACGTGTGTCATATTCATTTCAATGCGTGTCATATTCATTCCATTGCATGTCGTATTCACTTCAATATGGGTCCTATTAATTTCAATGGGTGTCATATTTATTTCAACGTGTGTCATATTCACTTCAACGTGTGTCATATTCATTTCAATGGTGTCATATTCGTTTCACTGCATGTCTTATTCATTACAATGCATGTTCTATACACTTCAATGGTTGTCATATTCATTTCAATGGGTGTCATATTCATTCCAATGCATGTTATATTCACTTCAACTTGTGTCATATTCATTTCAATGGGTGTCACATTCATTCCATTGCATGTCCTGTTTACTTCAACGTGTGTCATATTCATTTCAATGGGTGTAATATTTATTTCAATGCATGTCTTATTCATTCCAATGCATTATATATTAATTTTAATGCATGTTACATGCACTTCAATGTGAGTCATGTTCATTTCAATGGGTGTCATATTCATTCCATTGCATGTCCTATTCACTTCAACGTGTGTCATATTCATTTCAATGGGTGTCATTTTCATTCCATTGCATGTTGTATTCACTTCAACGTGTGACATATTCATTTCAATAGGTGTCATATTTATTTCAATGTCTGTCATATTAATTTCAATGGGTGTCATATTCATTCCATTGTATGTCATATTGACTTCAACGTGTGTCATATTCCCTTCAATGGGTGTCATATTCATTTCAATGCGTGCCCTATTCATTTCAATGCATGTCTTATTCATTAAATTTCAGTGTATGTCATACTCATTTCAATACATGTTATACTCATTTAAATACATGTTGTACTCATTTTGATATGTATTATAGTCATCTCATTGTATGCATTACTTATTTCACTGCAGTTGTATTCATTTTAATATGTCACATTCACAAAGGTGTAATTTTGACTTGAACGGCTTCCCATAGACTTATTACAGAACTATTTCTTGATCAGAGTAGGGTAGTCCCAGGACTAAATAGCTCAAACGCAAGGGCAAATATTTTGTCCAAGTCTGCAGTGGACGATAAATGCTGAACTTTATTTGAGCTTGAATTGGATGGCAATAACGTCTTTTCAAAACTGTAGACATATGTGCACGTTTACTATTATTTGTAACAATGCGAGATGCAGGGTTTTGTGGAATTTTTTACTATTGACTAGACTGCCTGGTTAAAACTGCATAGAGACAGTTACAGTAATCTAGTTTTGCCCCTATACTGGCTCCAGCTAGAGTGGCACACTCCCCTTCTGATATCAAATGTCGAATTTGTTTTAAAATCAATAGATAATAATGCACTTCTTAGCCTACTGATTTGTGGTTCTAAAGATGGGGGTGAGCCAAAGATCCTACCTAGTGATTTTACTAGGTTGAGGACTTGAATTGTATAGTTGGATTCTGCAAGATCAACTAAGATGGGAAACTTTTCAGGAACACCATGAGAAGAAGGGATGAACAAGATTTCAGTTTTACTAAACTTCTGAATTTGGCAATAGACAGAACAAAACAGAACATCACAATCGGGGCTTCGCCTGTTTAACATCAACAGACTGTTGTCCAAACTTGATCGGAGTCTCCGTCGGGATTTCGTCGAGATTCCTTCTGGTTGGAAATCACTTTTGTAAAAATCTTTTTTTTGATTATATACAAATAAAATAAAAAATTAAAAATTATAAAAAAAGATTTCAGTTTTAGCTTGGTTACAACCTAACCAATTGGACGACATCCAACCCACAATGACTTGAAATGTATGCTGCATAAAGACAGCATTATCATTGTAAGATCCGGATTACCAGAAGACTATCTGGGTGTCATCTACATACATTTGGAAGATGACTCCTAGATCATGCAAAGGTCTGACATAGATATTGAAAAGAAGGATGACAAACAGGAACCTTGTGGCAATCCCAGAGTCATAACCTCTGGACCAAACATTTCCTTCACTTTTACTCTTGATATTCCGTTTGAAGGAAATGAGTTAAACCAACCCACTACAATCTCCAACACCACGGCTAACCCTCTTAAACTGTTCAATAAAATGGTATAATCAAGTGTATGATTAAAAGGCCTTTCTCTCTCGTATGTCCATGCTCTGTGTGGTGGGTCTATTTCCAGCTGACATTAATATATCTACCAGATAGCTATTCTGGGTTTATAGTGTCCTTTTGGTAGCCTAAAAAACTTATTTTAAAATCTTGGAAGAGTGATTACATGCCTACTGTTGATGACTGGCTGCATGACTTGTCAATTCTCTCCAGTAGAGAGAAGGTGTCCTTTCCGGTCAAAATGAAGCATAATAAATATTGGAGTATTTGTAGTGAATTTAATGAATTATATGTCTAACTCCTGCTCTCCATTCCTGGCATCACCCTTTTTGTTTTTCTTCTCTTAACTTTTTAATTGGCGACTGACTTGTTGGTGTTAGTATGTATTCTTTTTGTAATTGTTAGCTTTTACTGTATTACTATTTTTTAAAACAATAAAATTAAAGAAATAGGTCCAAAGGGACCAACATGCCTGTTTAACCTCCATGAGGAATATTTAAGATGTTGGGCCTCATTATGACCCTGGCAGAATGGGTTTAACGGCGCCGGTAAACCCATTCCGTCCTATTACGAGGTTCCCTTGCGGGACCCGCTCTGGACGTCTAGTCAGTCCAGACGTCCTTTGCAGGTTCTGTGAGGGGACCAGGGAGCTAACAACGGGCCCGTTATTAATGGGCCCGTTGTTAGCTCCCTCCCCATTCCCATTGAGCCCTATGGGGGCTCAAATGGGAATGGAGATTGTCCGGGTTCCCTGAATGGGGAAATACCGGTCCCTCCTAGGTCGGAATGGCCCGGTATTTCCCCATTCAGGTAACCCAGACCTGGACCCGAGTCTTATTAAGGGAATGGCTACCTCCAAACTCGTAATGAGGCACATTGCCTTTAAAATCTTTTTAGGCCATTTCTGTGTTCCAGTAAGGTCGAAAGCCAGATTGTGTGTCCTCGAATATCAACTGGGTTTCCAAATGATCTTAGAGCTGATTTTTTTGCAGCGTTAACCAGCACATTATTTTTTAACTTTTTTATTTTTATTATTAGACAATTGGTTTATTACAAACCTCTGTCTTCGGATAAAATCTGAAAGCCGCTTCATCCTCCAAAAAACAAATGACATTTCATCATAGAATCATTCAAATGGTTTCCACTTTTCACTGATTCATTAAGTTAGTATATAAAATTTCCCTCTCATTCAGTTAGTTAGTATATAAAATTTCCCCTCAGAATTTCATCAGGGCAAATGTTAGCTGTGTATTTCCACCCACCAAAAACAATCTCCAGCATTCATTTGATCTGTAAGAAGGGTATCTTTCAATGAATTTTCCTTTATGAAAGGTTTGCTTATTGGTTAAGTTTGGACAATACAATGTAATATGTTTTCGAGTCTATACCACTTCGATCTTCTGACAGAATATGCAGAAGAGGTTTCTTGTAAGTCAATAAGATTTGTTTTTTAGGTGTTATGTTGAGGCGGAATCTCATGAAGCGATTTCTCATCTTTGGACACAGAAACTTTAGTAGGTATTTAGGTATAACGTTAAAAGGTTTGAGAGCTATTCCAGGATCCGCATATAGTCAATGTAAATTTTTTCCTTCATTGTTTGGATCCAGTCATGTTCCCACAATTCTTTCTTCACATAGTTTGGATTCTCTAATAGGGTTTCTTTATCTATTCCCAAGCTATTTGAGAGAGTCAAACATTGTTCCTTCTAGGTATTTAACAGACGGGAACTTCTTCTGTTCAGTCCGTTAGACACAATCAAATATGAAACGGCCGGGATGGAGATTCAACATTTTTGAAAAAGACACAAAGTTTTCCATGCATTTCTTGCATACAATGAAATTAGGCCCGATTCTAATCTTATCAAGACTACTGGAAAGCCAGAGGTAAACACAAGATCCTTCTCCAAAAGACAACCTCCAGGGCAGGCCAGAACAGCCATAGGGTGAAAAGATAATCCTCCACTGCACAAGTTATTATGGGTACAACTTTTAACTTAAAACAGGTTAAAACCGGGATGATCGAAAATGTCCCGTATATTTTTTGGGATCATGGAGCCCTGAATTGCAAGGCTCTTCATTTTCCCATGCAATTTGATATAATGTACGTTCAAGAGTCATCTAGTAGGCCCTTAAATTGCTTTAATAAGTTGCACGCAGACAGGTTACATCAGGAATATCAGGTACAGGAGATGGTAAGCAGGATCATAGCTAATACAAGGAGAGCCGACTGGCTCCCAGCACCCAGGCTTCATGTCTTTCTCTCTCTAACTCTCTCTGGGCGGAACCAAGCTCAAGGCATAACATTACACGCTGCTGCATCAGCATGTGCTGTGCATTCCATGACATCCCAGCCACACAGGATGAATCTACACAGATGAACCAGGAGGTGGGGAAGCAGGATATAACACAATTCTCTGCAACGGAAAGCGTCATTCACACTGCAATTTAAATGGGCCCCTAGGTATCGTATTGAAGAGACCTTGTTCAACCTCTGGCTTCCAAATACCATTTATGACGGTTAGATTTCTAGCCCTTAATCAATTTCAAAACAAGAACATCCGTTTTGTCCCTATTTATCTCTAGATAGTTTTTATTCATATACTTGTTTAGAGCATTCAGACTATGTTGGAGGCCTATGGTCGATCAAGACCAGATCATCTGCATAAAGCATCCATGCTAGTTTCTGGTCGCCCATTTTCGGGGAAAATGATCTAATAGAGTTCATGTGGCCCGCCAGATCCTTCAAATGGAAATTGAAGAGAGTCGACGCCAGCGGACAGCCGAGCTCCAAGCGCTAGACCTGGATATTTTCTTAGTTAGAAGGCCTGGTGAATTGAGTCTTATCTGGATGGTAGTATCTGTGTATAAAGATGCAATTGCTGAGAATGAGTCAGCCGGACATCCCCCTGATTCGAGCTTTGCCCATAGAAGGTCTCTGTTTATGCTATCAAATGCCTTTTTAGGTCTATAAAGGCCAAATAGATTTTAGTTTTGGATTTCAAGACCCTACCTTTAAATGTGTTGAGCAGGAACAGGTTGAGATCAGTTCCTACACCCTTGACAAAGCCTGTTTGTCGTGGATCAAATAGTTTGAAATCTTTAATCCAGGCTTGAAAATTGGTTAAAGCAAGGCTGCAAATAGTTTCCCCAATACATCTAGAAGTGCTATCAGCCGATAATTCGCCGGGTCAGTTCTATCACCTCTTTTAAATATAGGTACTATGATGGCACTTCTCCAAGAGTCAGGGACTTCTCCCTGGTTCATTATCTGAGTAAAGAGGTTGACCATGAAAGGACTCCAGATTTCCAGGTATTTCTTTATCATATCATTGGTCAGGCCGTCTGGTCTAGGAGTACTAGATGAATTAGCTTTCCTTATCTATCCTTCTAAGATCTGGTGATCAAATTCAATTTACCAAGGTTTTTTGATTTCTATGAAATTGGAGTCAAATCCCCATTCCAAGCTTAGCATAAAGGTTTCTATAAAATGTAACCCGTGCGTCTTCTGTCACCACGTTGGTCAAAACTGCGGCTTGGAAGTTAGCATGGTTATTAATTAGGAGCCAAAGGGCTCTAGAACCTGTTTTCCCCATTGCCTGAAGCATTGTTTTAGCATTGGCCTGTATCATAGCCGCCTTGTGTGCTAACAAATGATTCATGTGCTTTTGGAAGAATTATCATTATTAATAACAATTTTCATATGTTTTGCTTTCTTTTCCTACTCAATTCACAGTTTGCTTTGTTATGAGATTATTTTAATTTACAGAGATTCCTTTGTAGTTGCTTTTTTTCTACCATGGTCCACTTATCATATGTGTGGTTTGGGAATCCATTTGAATTTGGAGTCTTGCCGGGTCTGACCATGAATTCTCATAAGAGTGGGATATCATTTATGTCTTTTGGATTAGTTTAAACCTTCTTAATCTATCCCCTCAGCAGCCTATTTATATCCGTCGGCTCCATTAGGAGGCGGTTTCCGGCTTGTGAAGTGTTTACTTTTACTGGCCATACCCCAGTATTATTTTTTTTTACACCCAAGACTGTGACATTTTTATCAGCTCATGATCGCTATTCTCTAGGTATTAATCTTAGCAATTTGACTTTACTCAGCATATTTCCTGATATAACAATGTAGACCAGTACTCTAGATATTAATCCGTTTGACCGGTTGGTCTAGCTGGAATATCACCAGGAGATTGACCATTCAGGATGTATCATTTTCTCATAAACATTGCATCCCACCACAGTTTCAATATATTTTTGGGCCATTCAAATCATATTGTTTTGCCAGTCTTGTCAATAGAGCCCATATTCAAAACCCCAAAGATGATTATAATTTCATTTTTAAATCATAAGCAAAAGGAATCAATGACCCTCAATATTGAGTCAATCAGCACAGATTATGACAGAGGTATTGACCTTTTGGTGACCAGCCTTCCGGGTACGTTATAGAGACTGGTTGTGTGAATACAAGTGGTTTAATCTCTCCTGCACGTCTATCTTTCGAACATTGTAGGGGAAGTGCTCTGTGATGAATATGTATTTCCCCAAGTTCCCAGGCAGATTTACTTTCCATCATAACACTCAAATTGTTCCCAGAGACTCTGGCACTAGATTGTGGCCCTCTATGGAGTACGCATCAATTTTGGTGTTGCCAGCGATCCCGAGAGGTCTCATACTGCAATTTCTCTTGGTTATTTGTCAAAGTTTTTGATGGATTTCAAGTATCATTATTTGAGAATTCCAAGAGATTGAATCCCAGAGGTAGTAAAGAGTTAGCCGCCTCCATCAGAGCGATTTCTATTATGTTAGAGGTTAGGTATACAATCACGCTGTCCCCATGGAGTTCAAATACAAATTTGTCGATCTTAATGTCCTCTGTTGATACGAATGTGAGTTTTGATATGTGATGTAGCAATTTGAGGACTTTGCAGCGGTTTAAGGTTAAACCATTTTTATCCAAGTTCAGCCGTTACAAAAGGAGAGACTGCAAATTGAGATCTTCTCTCTGGAACGTCACAGGTTGTTTTGTAGAACAATGACCCTGAGGATTTCGGTCTCCTGCAGGTAGCCATGCGAATGTCAGTCTTTTGTTTGGACCTTTGGGATTCCAATGTTCAAGGACTTCATCTATGTCCGTTGGGTCAATCAGTCTGTTCTCAGCCAAACTTCGTCTCTCTTCTAATGTGAGAAAGGGAGGCGTACACTGATGCCAGTCTGCCAGCAACATCCCCCTGCAAGCTTTGTCCAAAGTCAAATTGGTAATCCTCTGTAGAGGAGGGACCAATCATGATTCACACTCCAAACGCCCATTTTGAAGTACCAGAAACGTTCAAGCTGAAATATGTGACGTATGACGAGCAAATAAACCAGCAGAGAGCCGCAGTGGGGCTCTGTCCAGTACCTATCAGACTGACAGCACCTATTGAAGTACCGACACCTAAGAAAACCTGCATAGTAAGGTACCCATTGAGAAAACAATATTGACAAACGAGACAGAATGAAGATTGTCAGAATGCAATCCCAGAAGAAGCTAAAAAGATACTGAAGGAAGACGAATGGTGACGTCACAGGAACCCAGACTGACTCACATATAGAAGATATGACGACATGTGAATGCTTAAAAGAGACGAAACACCATGGATAAGTGACACCCTGAGTCTAAAGTGAAATAATTGATGTCAAATGTCAAAAATTATGCCACAAGCGAGATGAAGATATTCAGTTAGTTTAAACGTGTACATATGCAAGTAACCGCAAGAAGCACAGAAATCGTGAGGCTTCCTTATGCTTAGTAGCAAAATAGATTGCGGCAAGCGCCACCTATACATATCTACTTCAAAAGGAGCACTTTATATAAGTACACTTCCACTATGCACAAGAGCAGAATCGACCAAAGGTTACTAAAGGTCTCAAGAGGAGAGCTTTGCAGCAAGCAAATTGAGAATTAAAGACAGAGAGGCACTCAGACAAATGCAGATCATGCCAAAAAGCCAAGGTCGTATCGGCTGAAATAGACCAACAGTGGATACAATTTATGAAAGAAGAACCGAGTATCCTGTTCAGAAAGTTCAAGATAAGCCACAGATGGCAGATGGCAGGCAGAATTAAATCAAATACACAAATTGCATGAAGAATAAGACGATTTCACGGTGTCGGAATCACGTGACCAGGCGAGCTATTAGGGATGAAACTTTCACACCTAAGCATGGCCTTGTGCCATGCACAGATATCTTAACATTTCCAGACCAAGAAGAAGTCTTGAGTCCCACCACAAAGAAATAATTGACACATGACTGCTGAGGTGATGATTGATTGTAGCAATAATTGGAGGGAAGCTGGGGTGCAGACAAACTCCCTGCACCCAGCCGGCTATTATGCACACTGCTAAGCAAGTGGAAAAGTATGAGTGGGGTTGTTGCCAACCCAATCATAGTAGACCAAGTAATCTACGGTCCTATAGTTAGTAGAACCAATGAGACGTCGTACTTTTAGTGACGTCTACAGTAGCCAATCCTCTCACTCCGTTACCATACAGATATAGCACTTATATTAAAGTTACCTTCCTAGCACCAATAGAATTGCATGTCAGATTTTAAGCGTTACACGTCAGTGATGACAAGTTTTTTGTATAAATAATGTGTTTTTTCTGAAATTAGTTGGAGTTGAAGTGAGAAGGAAGATCGAGCGATTGCTGATATTCATGAACTCCCTGTTTTTTGTACTTGTCATTAAATGGACTCCCTTTGCCAAACCATTGATTTGTCATTATTGATTTGATGCGAGTATTAATCTGCACCCCCATCCATCTCATAGGTGCTGCTGCCTCATCTTAAAGTGCTATTGGGAAACCCTCAGCTCTATGTGCCAGCTGGGATCCTAGCGCACACTTGGTAGCAGAGATAGGATGGTTATCGATTATTGATTAGATAAGACACCCATTGGCTGTCGACATAATTAACTCTAGGTCCTCGGCAATATCACAAGTCCTTTGCCATCCTGCTAAGTAGACCGAGAGGCTCCCCGAATATAGTGGTTAGTCTAAAGTGTAAAACCTGCAGGTTGAGGTCTGAAGGAACCTGTGCTTTCCCCCACGAACCCCTTACCACTTCTACGAGCAGCTAATCGAGTGAACAGCAAGGAGAGGCGGTAACGAAGGCGGCGATCCCGAGCATCCAGAGAGGAAAAAAATGCGAACAGTGAGTGAAAAAAGACTAAATACTTTGGCAAAAAGTTGCATGCCTTAGAACAAGTAAGGGAAGGTAACGGAGGGAGAGTAAGAATATAATGTATATATAAGTGGAAAGAAATATTGAATCAAGGGTACCTGTGCAATAGAGAGAATACCGGGAGGATATCCGTGCTAGAGAGAATACCGGGAAGGATACCCTAGCAAGAGAGAGGATACCAGGAAGGTTACCCGAGCTAGAGAGAGGATAATGGGAATGATACCCGAGCTAGAGGATACGCCCAGTTACCTACGCTTTAATATAGCGCTAGAAGAAGCCTGCATTCAAAGTCCTGGAAAAAATAAGGAGCTATAGGAGACCAGAATCGATGAAAGAGGCGATCTGAAAGGGATGGGCTTAAATTCCATGTTGGAATAAAGATTGAGGGCATGAGATTCATATAGCCGGCCGAGTCTGTCGAATCTGTCTTGTGTTTTTCTTTTTTCTGATGTCATAAGGTCAGAAAATGTTTGGGGGAATTAGCATGACAATTGTGCAATTATATAGCCAGGATGTTGTATGATATGAATTGATGGTTGTTGTTTGAAAAAGTAAAAAGACATTTTTTGTGAAAAAACGGGATTGGAGCTTGCGACGAGTGGTGCTTGCTCATATTGTTGGTTTTATTTGTGAAACGTAAAACATAATAAAGTATTATATAAGGAGAGGATAAACAGATTTAAGCATGTAAGACATTACACCGTTAGTACACTTATGCAAACAGTTGCCAAAACATGCACCTAAGCTGAAAAAGTACAGTGCAGAATGGGTTAAAAGTACCGCCCACAAAATGTTTATGCCATGGCCCCAGGGAAGATCGCTATCTAAAACGATCCTGCAACACATGACGACATATTTGCATGCCACGTACACTGCCAAAAAAGTTAGACAAACGCCTAGCTAGTTTAGAACTTTGGAAAATGTACCAACAGGAACAGGAGGAGGAGCCACCGGTAGATTGGATACTTAACATATCCACAGAGGGGGGTGAAATGCCTTCTGCGCCACCGACCCATCTGAAACAAAAAGCGAAGCCAGTAAAGACGAAGGATTATACCTGTTAAGGGATTTTAAAGCAGCCATCGGTTCTAGCAATCCGTCGTATGAGTCACCTACGCAAAGTAGTGAAAAAAACCCAAAGAAGGATAGAGACAGAAATATCACCTCCAACGTCCCGAGGGACAAAGAGAGACGCGAAAAAAGAAAAAGGAGGCCAGGCACAAGCAGGTATATCTCAAGATACAGATAGAGAGGGAAAGAGATGGAAAGGAGATGAGGACAGAACTGATGAGATAGCATTCACACAGAACAAATGGATGGGAGGTGAGATTCTATTGAAACTCGATGTTAAAGGCATTGAGGATGTGAGACAAAAGGGAGAGTCAGAGGATTCAAAAAGGAAAGAGAAGGAAAAAGAAAAGGGATTGAGAGACGAATGAATCAGGAAAAACATAGACAGAGACGAGAGCAGTTGTATCGCGAAGAGCAAGAAAGGAAACACGATCATAAGCCAAGAACAGCTAATGATCAGGATGGGCAAGAACAACTAAGAATATAAGAAGAAGAACAAACGATACAGGAGAAGAGAATAAAAAGACAAAGGGAAAGGGGAATACGAAGGGCAAATGAACGCAGAAATGCGAAGAAACAGGAAGAAGATAGGGTCAGAGAGGAAGCGAGGAAGTGCAGAGAGTTCGATGACAACATAGAAAGTAAGCTAAGACAGAGAGCACAGGATCTTGAATATCTGGAGAGAGAGGTTAAGAAACCGATCCAGTAGTAGACTGGGAAGACATAGAAAAATTATTTCCTGAGTACGATTCAGTACCAGGCACGTGTAGTGCAAATATGGAAGATGACTTCGACACCAGAAGCATCGGAGAGACGATCGATAGAATATATGATGAAATGGGGCTAGAACAAGTACCCCAAGGGAAAAGAGATGATGAGCGTCTGGAGAGCACTCAGTTGTACGACACTGAGGACTCCTACCGAAGTAGCAGAACTAGAGTGCTGTCCCTAGATAGGTTGACGCTAAATAGGAATGAGGAAGATGAGAGGAGTTCCACGAGTTGGTCACAGACAATATCAGATGCAGAAAGAGAGGAATATGAGGAAAAGGAAGATGAGAGAAGACGCGAAAAACGCTTCTCTGCAGGAAAAGGATTAAGATGGTCAGATTACAGTGGATCTGCACCTAAGGCATCAGAGTCTCCAACACATTCAGACTGACATGAAGGTGTATCTTACAATCAGAGGGGGGTCTCACCACCACCCTATGTGAGCAGACTAAGGACATTGTCAGGTAGACAGCGATGCAGGAATATTACACCTGTAGTGGATAGAAAAATGATAAGAGAGGAAAAGGAATGCCATGTGTTACAATTCCCGTTGCTCGAGAAAGGAGGAATGAGGCCACAGTATATAGCCTGGCCATACATGGATAGAGAAGATCTGAAGAATAAGCTTCCAATGTTAACATCGGGAGTCGGAAAGTGGATACATGAGTTAGAGAAAATGACAGGAGGGAACATGTCAGCTATAGGGAATATTAAGGGTCTTTTAATCGCCATACTTGGTGATAGGGCTGACGATGTGTGGACACGTGCAGGGTACCCTGGCATAACTACAGTTAATACTGCGCATGATGGAGTGCCATTTAACAATTGCAGAGCCGCCGTATGGAAAGCATTACGATTGCTATACCCGGATACTTCTGACATGCGAGCTATAATGACACGTAAAATGAAGGAGTCAGAGGATCCTTTGCTTTACATTCAGAATATCCAAGAAGCATGGGTGCTTGAAACTGGTGAATCTTAGGGGAAATCTATACCCGTGTTTTACCATATACTATGCCAATGGCTGCCAGATCAGGTAAAGAAGCAGTTCAAGAAACTGGTAGGAATCGAGGCCAAACCGTGGTCTGAAATACAATTGACCATAGTGCACTATTGCAGGCTGCTGCAAGTGAAAAATCGCAAAAAGAGGCTGCACCAAAAGCTGAAGAGGCAAAATTAGTGCAGAAAGAATTGTCAAAACATGACATTGAAGGGGCAATGATAACTAGCACAGACGGATCAAACAAGCAGCAGGCTAATAATCAAGAGCAGGGTGATCAGGGCAATAACGGGTTCTACCCAATGGGGAGAGACTTCCGAGGAAGGTGGCAGTGTAATCAGGGAGGTTTACAAAACATGCAAAATGGCAATCAAGATAAGTCAAATGGGCAAATAATCAGACCACCGCCAATATGTTGGACGTGTGGGATGACAGGGCATCTAGCGCGCACATGCAGAAGTCTAGGCATTGTGCAGAACGACAAGGAACAAGAGTAGGTATGGTGACTCCACCTGTGTTTTTACAGCAGGGTGGAAATGGAGTTGCACGAAATCACACGGTGCAGCAGCAAGTGCCGGGAGCACAGCAAAGCTTACAACCTCAGAATATGACAAATTTTCCGCTAGGACAGTCCCTGCAGTCACCGATTAAACTATTACAGACTACAAATCCAGGACAGGTACTGAATCCTGGAATGAGAAATAACACTGGTGATGGAGGAAGTCCATTCACTCAGCATGGGACAAAGTTATATATGGATTAGGAAAGCTCACTGATGTCTTCTATCTATGTGAGGTCATGAGATCAGTGACACCGAACCCTCACGAGGAACCAAGGGCAGATGTCCTCAGAGGGGATAAAGAATATTCATTGTTAGTTGACACAGGTGCAACACGCTTGTGTATACATGAAGGCAAGGTTTCCTTGTCCGGCGATGCCATAAATACTCAGGGCTTCACAGGAGCAACAAGTTGTGTTCCTTTTACAAACAAACTTCCAGTTTCTATAGGAGAATGTGATATGAACGTGTCACTACTGTATTCCCGACAGACCCCAGTAAATATATTGGGACGAGACCTAATGACGAAGTTAAACATGACAATCTCGTTCACGAAGAAGGGCATAGTATGTTAAACTCCAGGAATGCATTATTTGAACGTATGCAAAATTATTAGAGCATACGCAGGACAAACGGCTATGAGAGCTGTTCCATTGGAACCAGAACCATTTGCGTATGGAGTGCGTATACTAATGGCAGGGCTACCAGGCCTTGCCGACAAAACCATGAGAACCCCCGATGAGTTTCTATTCAGGCCAAGAATACCTATTCATGAGGAAAAGGGACAAGTGTTTCCCTTGACAATACACACAGCTATAGTGCAAAGAAAAGTGGCACTGATCGATGGTTGTGATGACAAAGGCAGACAATGGTGCACAGTGATCGCCATTGAGGAAGGATACAGATTGAATGACGTCACTGATGACGACCTGTCTGAAGAGCAAACAGGTATAGATGAAACAACAGTTGAGGTTAATCTCATTTATTGGGTGAAAATGATCCACGGAGAGGTGCCCCAGAGAATGATGCTGGCACTAAACCGCCCTGAATATTTTGATGATGACATGGCAAAGGTGCCTGTCTCAGTGTGGACTACAGGCCCTTATGACGTAGGCTTGTTGAAAGGAGTCGGAGAAGTGAGGATTAAATTGAAACAAGGAGCAATTTAACCAAAAGCACGACAGTATCCCATGTCTAGGGAAGCAGACAAAGGGATTTTCAAGACAATTTCTGCCATGATGGAGCAGGATATTTTGGTGATGCCACAGTCATCATGCAATACCGCAGTGTACCCTATCAAAAAATCAAGGGGAGGGTCTTGGCGTTTAATCCAGGACCTAAGGCCAATAAATGATATTGTAGATGCTGGGTTCCCTCTAGTCCCTAACCCGTCCACAATCCTAAGTAATATACCTGTTGAGGCAATATATTTCACTGTGATTGACTTAGAAAAATGGATTTTTCTCAAACCCATTGCACAGACTCATAAGATTTGACGTCATTCACGTTCAGGCAAATGCGTCTGAAAAGCACAAGATTACCCCAGGGGTACTGTGAGTCTCCTTCAAGGGACTTAAGTAATATCGTATTAGAGAGTGTTGTCTTGCAATATGTGGATGACATCTTAATTTGCAGCACGACAGAGGAAACATGCAGACACGATTCTATTCAGCTATTGGCTATATTGGCTGAGAAAGAATATAAAGTTGACAAAGAGAAGTTACAATATTGTCAACAAGAAGTGCTCTACATAGGCCAGCTAATCACACATGAGGGGAAAAAGGTTACCCCTGAAAGTGCTGAAGCCATATTGAACACAGACAAGCTACACATGATAAAACAGATGCAGAGTTTTCTAGGATTATGCAATTATGTCAGGGCATGGGTCTTTGACTACAGCTCTTACACCAAGCCCTTGTTACAAACCCCTAAAGAAGGCACAGGTGATGAAACAGAACATTCTGTGGAACAAGACCATGGAAGAAGGGTTTGTTGAACTCAAGAAGGCCATTTGCATGGCACCAGTTTAGGAATTCCCAATTATGCAGAGGAATTCTACCTGTTTTCACAAACTAATGGCAGTGTTATGACGGCAGTACTCACACAGAGAACCACATTGGGGTACAAGCCTCTGGCATACTACTACGGGAATTTAGATCCAGCGATGAGGGGTCACTTCCCATGCAAACAAAGTTCGGCTGCCGCAGCGTTCGCCATGGAGAAAGCTACAACCATTGTGATGGGATGCTCAATGACATTGTTCGTCGAGCACGCATTATTCGCCATTCTAGAGAAACCGAAAGGCACATTGACATCTCAGAGAGCTTCTGCTGATGAAGTGATCATATCAAATACATTGATTAAAATAATTTGATGTAAGATAGTAGTCCCAGCTATGTCACTGACTGAGAGCCAATACATGACTACGCGAACTATGAAGAGTTCTATGATGAGATTCCCAGAGTGAAAGAAAATGTATTGGCAGAAGGAGAAATTGTCTTCATTGACGGTTCTTCGAGAATCGATCAAAATGATGAGCAAAGATATAAAGGCACCACTGTGATGAAACACACGGCATATGGAGAATTTCGAGTACTCATTAGTGCATGATTACAATCTCATTATACAGCGTAAGCTGCAGAATTATTGGCATTGATACTCGCGATCGAGAATCACGCAGACCGGAAGTGACGGTGTACAGTGACTCTGCCTATGTGACATCGACAGTGCACACAGGCCTAGCGCGGGACTTCCTGCGAGCAGACGGAACGTCAGTGCAGCACGCAGCCTTATCGGATTGGCTCATTAAGGCACTACAACTCCCAGCGGGCATAGCAGTCATGAAATGCGCCGCCCACACGTAAGAGACAGATTTGATCTCACGTGGAAATCAAGGAGCAGACACGGAAGCCAACTGTGTGGCGACCAAAGACGAGATAATAATGAATGTGAAAATAATTGATGTGCATGAGAGAATGATTGTTGCACGAAGCGAACCTGAGGGTTATAGTAACATGGGGCAAACCCAATTAATGGAACTTGAAGGAGAGGCACCACAGGAGGAGAAAAATCTTTGGAAGCGGCAAGGGTGTTCTTTAAACCCCTCTGACAGCTTGTGGCGACAAGACAGCACTGGTAAACCAGTGATGCCTATAGCCCTATTGAAAATAGCATTGGAACAGTTGCATTATCCAGCGCACATGACAAAAGAGAATCTAGCAGCGACGATTGCTGAAGACTGGTTTATACCGAACTTAGCAGAGCATGTTGCATTTTTTATGGTGAACTGTATAATCCGCCAACAGTTCACAGCTGGGTATACACTAAGAGTAATTAGAGGAGTCATCCCAAGGCCCAATGGACCTTTTCAGTACTTGCATGTCGATTACGTCGATATGATTCCAAGTATGTAACGGGTACAGGTATCTAACTGTTGTGATGAGTCCATTCGCTAGATGGATTGAAGCAGGTCCATGTACACACCCAGACTCTACCTGTATGGCCAAATTTCTTGTGAGAGAGGTATTTCCCAGATGGGAAGTATGTGAGGTCATGAGATCAGATAATGGTCCTCACTTTGTTAATGCAATATTTGAACAGATTAGCTTGCTGCTTGGTATAAAGCACAAGTTCTCTACGCGTATCATCCTCAAGGTAATGGGATATGTGAGAAGCTCAACGGCTTGTTGAAGGAAAGGATAACCAAGTTGAAGCTTACTCTAAAGGAGGGGTGGCTGCACTGCCTTCCACTGGCACTGTATGCGCTCAGAAACCAGCCTGATTCTGACCACCATCTTACGCTGCATGAGATAGCGACAGGTAGAAGGATGCACACTCCATTGACACCCAGAGCTAGAAGTGATGCTCAGCAGACAGGGGAAGTTTTAGGATCAGAAATGCAAAATTACTTGAATTGCATGACATCTTGTCTTACTGTAATTTCAGGACAGCTGCAGCAACGACAAAAAGGTGCAGGGCAGCACAGAACACAGAGGAGATACTACAAGAGACCCAGTTCAAGGTTTACGTCTACCACCAGTTTTCCCTGGGGACGGTCCTGGTGAGAAACCACACGAGAAAAAGGTGGGACGACACTCCCTCTGCAGTCAAGCTACAAGGAAGAAGAGCTTGGATCTTCCTGGGTGATATCAAGCCATACAATGGAGAAGGCCCCCTGCCTGCACCCCAACGGAGTAGAGACTACAGACAATGGGGAAGAACCACAGCACGTGCAGACGAGATCCATGACGAGGAAGAAGGATGCATGACCAGCAAAACTAAGACAAAGAACTTTTGTGCAAAATTTTTGCTTAATTTTGGACATTTCCTCTGAGCAATAAAGGGGATAAGGACATACAAACGGACACTCTGTGCATCGTAGTTCCAGGGTGAAGAAGAAAAATTGCACGTATAAGCCACAACATAGGTTATTGACTTTGAACTTTGGACTGAGGCACACTGACGCCTTAATGAGAAAAAGATATGCCAAATTTGATCGAGGACACACAAATTGGAAGAAAATACAGTATCCAGACTCTTTTCAAACAGGGGCATTATTTGGACTCACTTACGGTGTCCCACAGCAGTGACATCACTAAGGACGTTTTAACATATTTCGAGTTAGTGTTTAGATCGTATCCGTCGTTAGTGTGAAGGCACACTAACATCACTGAATTTCTTCAACATCCTGAAAATGAAAAGACAATAAGGAGGCTGCTCATTGTGATTACCAAGCAGTTTCTTTTACATCCACAATACAGGGAGGACAAGGCAAATGTCCTAAGCAGAAGAAGCAGCGAATAGGCTTGTCAGCGTGCTATTCTTTCGCTTAATTGAAGAGTGTTCAGATCTTGTTGGGAGACGCACTGACGTCTTGACATTTCTTCGAGACCCAGCAAACACAGAACGTTTGAGTATAATACTGAACGGAATCATAATTCAGGTTGCTCTTCAAGCTCATCAAAATCACTGAAGCTGCTCACAGTGAGTACCAAGCAGTTCCAGAATTCAGCAAGGACACAACAAATGTCTCTGTCACCAGAAGATACCAGACTAGCAAGCAACGTCTTCTTTCGCCTGATTGAGGACTTTCCAGAACTTGCGGGGAGGCCTGCCGGTGTTGACGCCCTCACTTTCATCCGAGACCCAGAGAACTCTACAGAGATGAGCATGCTCCTGCATGGTATTGTAATGCAGGTTAAACTTTCTAATCATCATCAGAATTTAGGGAGAAGATTGTAAAGCTTTCCGCCGAGGGACAAATCGAGGAAGTGTTGACAAATAATACACTTTTCCTGGCAGAGAAGCAACATGTCTTCTGGAGTTAAACAGATAAGAGGCATTGACTGGGACATTTTTTTATCTCGAACATGCACACTAGAGACTTGCTGCAAACTAGAGACGTGCTGAACTTATTACATTATTTTGACATTTTCGTAGACAGCAAAGAGAACTATGTCCAGAGACAAGAGACGATCTATTATCCAGGCAAAGATGGACAATCGTTCAGTACCTGCAACCTACGAGCAGAGACAGCAGAATCCAGGATAATATTACCTAGAAATTATTAAAAAGTTAGTTTTCTTTCATTAGATGATCGAGATGGGCAACCAAAGTAGTAATGTTGTCATCCCGCAGGAGGAGAGATGCACGCATTGTCACGGAACTCGGTGCTGTAGGTTAAGGACTATGCATTGTATTAATCGTTGTTTAATTTCACTGATGATTCGAACAGCAATTTATATTGGTCCACAAAGTGTTCTGATTGCAGTGTACCCGCCTAATGATGTACGCATGAAACCCACAAAGTCACCAGACCTTACATAGTCATTCCATTCCTTAGAAGGTCTGATAGTGGAATTAGTGAAATGGAAATGGATGTGATTAGTAATAATGCACACACACTTGTGATAACAAACACATTGAAAAGCCAGAGACAGGATCAGCAGAGTAGGCATGAGAAAAGGTTAATGAAAGACACACACATGCAAACGAGGAGTGCAGAAGGTTGGACAACCAAGGATGAGAAGTTCTACTACAAGTGAAGTGAACAGACAAATGGAGACAGATGAACTCTCAAAGAGACAAGAGGAGTAAGAGAATAAACCAACAGAGAGAGCATTGATAAGCACCCCTGATCCAGCGATGAATGGGGCAAGTGCAAGTCCAGTAAAACTATCACAGGTGCAGATGATAGCAGAATCAATTTGGCCGTTCATAGCCTGAACCAGAGCCAGAAAACGACAAGAAGACCAAGACAGAATTACCAGACTTTCTCCTACTCAAATGGTACAGATGAAGCTGCCTGAACCATGGATGGAAATACCTGAGAATCCTCCAGCAAGAAGAAGCTATACTGATGTGTTCAAGGATGTGGTTATAGCAAACTACATGAAAACCTTGAGGATCAGGAGAAGCACACAAGAAGACAATAACAGACTAAATGACTACCTGGACAACACAGCACAGTTGGGAAATAACATCTTGTACCAACATATGAAAGAAGTTGGACGATGAAATTCAAAGGATGAATGCTTTGCTTGTGCACTCCTGCCTTACAGCATGGGGAAATCAAAGATCTTTGTAGCTGTTGAAATAGATGTGCAGACGGTGCACTGTCTATCACACGTAGCTATGTGCAAGACCAGGGGCCAGTTCATGGGAAGTTATGCTTCACTTAAATGGGCAACTGAAGCCACGGATCCAAATGAAGACGATTATGTCCAGGGCATAAAGACAAGAAACAATGGGAAAACGAAGCACATTGTTATCAGATATGAGAAGCATGGAGTTAAAGGAGCCAAAATCAGAAGAGAAGCAAATCAAAAGCTGAACGTTCAAGGAAAATCTCCAGTAGAAGCTCAAAGGTGGAAGAACAGAGGCCAATGCAAATTTGGGAAACAGTGCTTTCACCAGACGGATGGGAGAAAGGAGTAATGATTTGCAGAGCATGGATGGTCATAGGACGTTACCAAGGTACCAATGACATAGTACAAAATGGATGCAAGCCATTATGGCCAAAGTTTGCTAAACTATTAACATCGGTCGAGGACAGAGGAGGACCCTTACAGATAGTGTCATTGCAGAATTCCAAACTGTGCTTCAGGAATACTGGCACAAGAAAAATGGGAGAGAATCAGAACTGTGGACGAGATTTTGACACTCCAGGAATGGTACATGGTACTGCAGTGATCATGGATCATTATTGGGCATGTTGATCCAAAGCATATATCAGGCTGCCGAAGAAATGGGAAGGTATATGCACACTGGTGAATGTCCATGTTCCAGCGTTGGTGATTCCAAAAAGTGACCTGAATATTGACAGTTTCCCGAAAGCAGAGGCTCACCTGAGGAAAAGTCTGTGGAACTGATGAGCCGAATAAAGAGAACATAACTTTTCTGCCAAATTAGAAGAAGCTTTCCATGCAATCCCATATGAGCGCAGGCTGTTCAGCCTCACCTCTTCAGTGAGCAAACACTAAATGATTGCAGATAACCAGGTGGGAGTTACTGCAGACCATCAACACGATCCATAAAAGGATTCAATGCAATCAAGGAAGAATTGAGGGCAATTCGACTAATGACTCTCCAAAACAGATATGTCCTTAACATGATCAGAGCTATGGATGGAGTTGTTTGTGCAAATATCTGAGAATTATGTTGCACATTTATACCATCTCATGAGGACGAAAATGGAACTTTAACAGAGGCCATAGGTATGCTGATGAAACTACAGAATCAAATGATTGATGAAACTGAAAAAGTGGACGATGAAAGTTGGTTTGGATAACTATTTCCATGGGTTCCACGATGGATGGCAGATGCATTCAAATTCCTAGGAGCACTGCTAGTGATGATATTGCTCGGATTCTGTGTTATCAAGATAATTGTTAGGGAGAATTCTCATAAATGGCTGATTTCCCTTACCTAATGGGTCCCTCAGCAGCTTTGCTGGATTTCTAGGGCTTATTTATTTCACCTGGTAAGAGTGTGAGCCTTTTTTCCCACTCTTACATGTGATTTGCTATGTGTGTTTGACATTTTGTGTGATCTTCGTCTATGGATCCTCACCTACTCCTTAGACACATATTCCTAATGTGTGTTACACAGCACCCTCAGCGCAGTGACACAGGGTTGTCTTTCAGACTTCTCCCTGACTCCAGTTTCTGGGACTGACTACTGTCTCCCAGAAACATGTAAAGTTGTCATTAACTTTACTTAGTCTCTTTAAACCACAGACCCAGTACACCCCATCTTACATGGAGTATTGGAAAGGGTTAAGTCTTACACCTTTTTGTCTGTCCCTCTTGGAGCACTGTTTTGCTCCCTTTCCATTAAGACTTGGCTGGTGGCAGTGGTAACTACCCTATTGTTTCTCCCGCGGCTATGTTAAATAACCATGGTATTGTTTTAGGCTATCATAGTAGCCTCGAACATAAACCTTCTTGACCATATTGATTTTAATATTGTTCCGGCTGGGTTTAGTCGCCAACTTTTTTTGGTAAAGTCTTTCTCGTGTTCGTCTCTACGAGCCAAACCAGGTTTGGTTCCTTTGTTCACCGTCTTTTCGCGGGCTTCTGCACAGAAGCCCTCCTTTAGGTGCCTCAAAGTGTGGGTAGGCAGGATGTGAGGGAGGGATCTTCGGACCCCTGCTATAGGTTCCCTTGGTAACCCAAGTCGCTCTCCTGTTTGATTGGCTGGGCGACTGTCCTTGCCAGGACAGCCACCCTGCTGTGTGATTGACAGCGAGGCTGTGTGAATGGGGGAAAACTGCATAAAAAGCAGGTCTCTGGGTCTGGAATAGTAGAGTCGCCACTGGAACGAAAGAACCAATGAAGAGCTGATGGAAGAGGACCCCTACCACAACTGAACCGCCCGGTGAAGCCCTGCTGCAGGTCTGAATCTTCAACTCTAACGACAAGAGAGGATCCTCCAGGAATCTTCTTCCCTTGAGCTGGTGGGACAGCCAGTTCACCCAAACTTCATGGCAGGACCCCTCCTCTGGTCGAATTCACTGTTCAGAGCTGCAGTGGGCCGGATAGCCAGGACGGTCGGACCCTGCTTGAGTTTTAAGGAGTGCACCTTGTATTCATCGTTTTGCTCTGCTGCTGGTTTCTTCCCTGGGTAGCGCAGGACCCTGCAGCTTCTTACTTCGTGTCAGTCCAACAGTCACTTCAGGAACCATGAGCCTGCAGGACCTACCAGGAGCGTCTGCCTCAGCTACTGCTTCTTCACCGTTTTAAGGTACTGTGCAAACGCGGTTGTCCGTTCCCTTCAGCCGCAGTGAAAGTGTGTGAAATCTTTCGCCAAACCGAGGGCTTGTCCTTCTCTTCTTATAACACTAACTTTTCTGCCAAACAACCTCGTCCAGAATCCGTGGCACGAACAATACCGCAAACTACCCTGAACTGTGTGATCTTGAGCAAAAGACTTTTGTCCCATTGACTTTGGCCCTAAGCCTTTCTTACCCGATCCTATCACTGTATCTTCTCTTGTTCAATTGCCCTGAGTACTTACCTGTTGGTGTGGTTCAATTTCTACCTAACTTTGTCTTTCCCTCCTTCTTTAATTATCAGAGAGCCATTTTGCTCCCACTACATTTTGTGAGCCTAACTTGTCTGATAACTATTGGGAGTGGTGTGGTGTATTAAGAGTGTGATTTTTAAACTTGTAATAATAGTGTAATGTTATACAACTGAAGAGTAAAATGAATGTATATTATTTTACTTAAAAACCTTGAGTCATTGTTTTCCTGAATCATAGTAATTGCTGTCCTTTGTGTAACTATTTGATACTGCTCACTTACTCTTGAGATAGGTCTGGCTGCTCAGTCACTGCTACCACTTTTTCTTTTTGGCACAGGCTTGTACCAAAGGTGAATTTGTGCTGCCCCTTGTAGTCTTAATCTTGTGTAGTGTTCCCAAAGGGTACTGCATAGATTCTGCCTAACACTGGTGGCAGTTGTGGGATCAAAGTATACACTTGGAGTGCTGCTATTACCTTGGATCAACTAACCACAAGGCTAACATCACTAAAAAGCAATATTAATCATGTCTGATATGGATAGCCACAATCGGGAGACCCTCCTGAGTTACACTGCAGATCATTTAAGACATCTGTGTAAAGAAAGGAAACCATCTGCTTAAGGCAGAAAGTCTGAATTAATTGAAAAGTTGTTAAAGAACCAAAGTCTAGGGGGTGGGTCTGAAATACCTGACTCTCTAGCAAATGTGGAAAGTATTGAGGATGATAATATGTTTATTAATGATGAGTTGGAAGAGGCAGATGTGTCTCCTAATGTAGGCCTTACTGCTCCCTTGCCTGCTCAGCTACCTCAGTCCATGTCCACTGGGACCCCCACAGGTCCTACACACAGTCCTAAATGCATTGCTCTAGAGGAAATGAGGCTTGAACTGGAATTCAAACGCTTAAATGCCCAAATTGAACAAAAACAACAAGAACTTGAACTCAGAGAAATGGAGCTGAATCATGAACTAGAAATGAAGAAATTGGCCCTCATTACGACCCTGGCGCTAAGTAACGTACATTACCGCCATGGCGTAATTAACGTTTCCGTGCTGGGTCGAAGCCATAAAAAGCGGGACATTACGACCCATCGGGCACGAGCATTGCGCCATGGCGGTAATGTAAACAGCGCCATGGCGGTAATGCCCCCAAAACGGCACCTACCGGCATCGCATGCCGCGTAAGGTGCACTACCGCCATCCCGGCCACCGATCTTAGCACTGACCGTAATTAGCGGTCACCGTAATTAGCGGTCACTGCTAGTAAGCGGAACCGGAAGTAGCGTCATCGCGGCAGAACGGGAAAGAGCACGGCGGCCATCTTTAAAAACACAATCCATTGTAATCCTCCACTACCACTGCACTTCTGACCCCGAGACCTTGCAGAAAGCTACAGCCACATCCACACATCCCCACAATGCCAAAAGTTGTTAAAAAAGCCTGCGATCGGCAGTGGCAGGACCGTTTCAGCAGGGAGGAACTAACAATGTTGGCTGAAACGCTACAGGAAAAGGTGGACATCGTCTTCTCCGCAGACATGACAAGACCAGCCATAGCCCGCAAAAAGGCCATATGGGAACTGGTAGCACAACGGGTCAGCGCTGTAGGAACCACACCACGCACCTCAAAACAGTGCCGCAAAAGGTGGGATGACCTCCGGCTCAGAGTAAGGAGCATACTGTCGGCCAACCGCAACATGGGCATGGCAACTGGCGGAGGAGCAGACTCCCCAATTAAGATGCAGCCATGGGAGGAGATATGTGCCTCGACGATCAGCATGGAGAGCATCGAGGGGGTCGGTGGAATGGAGAGAGGAGCCCCGACATCAGGAGACACAGGTAGGTGACTCTAATTTAGCCATGCGAAACCCCCTGAATTCCACTTACATGTGCATCACAATGTTGCCCTATAGGGTTAACGCAACACATCAGCAGAAGACCTACACCCTGCACACATGTAGCATGCACACTCCACAGCAGGCACCCACATTCCTGCATGTTCAACCCACCCAAAAGGGAGACAACCTGTATGTCACAGCCTACAAAGTGCACCATCTATCCATCAAATTCATGGCAGTCATCACAATGCCTGCTCAATGTCCGCTGACCCATCAATAACACTTTCCCTCCTCTGCTCCACCACAGGTTCCCAATCGGACACCGGCAGGGACAAGAGTGGCACCACACCTGCCAAGAAGGCCAGGCCAGAGGCAAGAGCACACCAACCCTCCACCTCTGCCGGACCCAAAGACAAACCACAGCAGCCAAAATTGCCTGTCGCAAAACAGCCCAGGGCAGCAATGATCCCCGAGGCAAGCAGCATGGCACCACCCACAGAAGACACACAACAACTGCTGCCCACTGAGGGGAATGTGTCTGCGGGGAGCAGTACAATTGGGGAGACTGCTGCCATCGCAGCCTGCTCCGACAGCGATGTGGGGAATGAGGAGGATGACACAGAAGGTCCCCCCACTGCCCACCTTCATTCCCCCCACCTGTCGCTAAGTAGCCTGCACGGAGACGGCACACAGGGGCTATCCCCTGAAGAGTCATGGCCAGCCACTCTCAGCCCAGTGGGAGGAGGGGAGGAGGGGAGTAGCCCAATTACCCCGGCAATTGCAACATCCAATGCCGCAAATTTCCAACAGTCGCTGGACCAAATAATGACGAGGCAACAACAACTGTCCTCACTACTCACGCAGCATGTGGCTGATTGTGGAGGTGCCAGTGCAGACATGGAAAGATGTGCTGAGACTATCAAGGCAGCCATCCAATCCGCAAGCAAAGACATATGTGCGGAACTAGCCGCGGTGCGGAATGTACTCGGTGAGCTTGTACAGACAATAAGGGACAAGCGGCGTACCGAGCAGCCCAGTACCTACTCCGCTGCCAGTTCTGCCGCAAGCAGCCCCATCCGCAGGTCAGCCAGGAACCTGCGGAATACAGGCAGGGGGGCCCCAGGGGCCGGGAGAGGGGGCTGCCAATAGTGGCCGCCCAGTGGACGAATGGAACATTACCCACTTCATCAGGGGCACCGTCACACCTTTGCAGGGAGTTCAGGGGGGAGGGGAGAGGGGGTATTGGGTGTGTTGGGGAGTTCAGGGGGGAGGTGGGGGTGGATTGGGTGTGTTGGGGAGTTGAGGGGGGAGAGGGGAGGGAGGATTGTGTGTGTCAAACCTATTCACATTCATAATACACTTTTTCCTTTTGCACAAATCAAATGTGTGGACATTGCTCATTTCGTATGTGTGCTTTATTGGTGTACAGTCCACAGAGTGCATGTCCCAGACACACACAGTGCCCCAATTGCCGTCTCCATGTTACACACACCAGCCATGTGTGCTAGAAGCATTGGGCAATGATATTTTGACGCATTTCACGCCCCTCCTGTGCAATGCTGCCTCCATGAGGTGCTGCCCCATCCACACTCTCCTCATCCTCATCGTCAGGTGGTTGCAGTTCAGCGTCAGGGGGCAGTGCCACATTTCGTCTGACGCACATATTGTGTGTCATGACACATGCCATGACGATCTTTGCCACCTTGTCATGGCGGAACAGGAGTGACCCACCAGACCTGTTGAGGCAGCGAAACTGTGCCTTCAATAGGCCAAATGCCTGCTCAATCACCACACGGGTACGTGTATGTGCACAGTTGAAGTCCTCCTCGTGCTGGTTCTGTGGGTTCCAGACTGGTGTAAGTAGCCACCTCTTCAGGGGATAGCCTGCATCACCTGTATGTGGGCGAGAATGTATGTGTCAGTCATGACGTCAAACTCAAAACTTGACGTGCCACCATGGCTTGCATCCAACTGTTACTGCGGACCACTTTGAAATGCACTAATTGATTCACACTATGCGACAGGAATATGCTCATGGCTCTTATGGACTGTTGTGCATGCCATCAACCAATGTATGCAGGGGGGTCATGTGCCTCCTTCGTGCGCAGTTATGGGGGGCAGGCCTTTCAGTTGATGGTGTTTGGTGACGTGCATGTAGGTGCATTTTGTTGAAGTCATTGTGGTCTGAATTGGTTCAATGCACTTGCAGATGGTTGTGTTATGGTTGGGATACACCTTCATTCACATGGTAGGGCTGCATACATCAGGTCTTATGTTTACTGGTGTCAGCTGAGGTTTGTGATGCATTAGGGTATGATCTGGCTCCGTTGTCTTTGCTACTCACAGCCAGGTGGAGCATGCATTGGTACGTCGTTCGCCTACCCACTTCGCAATTCCATGGTCATGACATTAGACTCACCGAGTAGCCAGGATCTTGGGCCTGCATGTCGCTCCATGTAGCGTGGTATTGTGGAGTTCCTCAGGACCATTGAATCATGGGTTGCTCCAGGGAATGGGGTACAACAATGTGTGAAGATCCTGTTGGAGTCACAGACCATTTGCACGTTGATTGAGTGAAATAGTTTACGGTTGCGGTACAGTGCCTCCATGGCATGTGGGACCACCAATTCCACATGGGTGCAGTTGATGGCACCAATGCAACCAGGTATGCCGGCTAGTGCATGGAAACCCACTTTGGTGTTTGCAATCTCCTGGGCAGTCCGTGGTAATGAGATGTGGTCGTCTGTGTGCTTGAGGAGGTCATCGAGCACTTGGATCAGTGTACGAGAGAATAATGGTTGTGAAATGCCATGCAAATGCCCCACTGTGTGCTGGTAGGTGCCTGTGGCCAGGAAGTGGAGTACAGGCACTACCTTCAGTAGGGATGGGATGGCGGTTGGTGTTTCTATCATGCTGACGATGCCGTTGTGTGTCATGTCTACGATGGCGGTGATGGTGTCCCGGTCCAAACGGCACAGGGTGTGGATCTGCTCAGCGGTGAGGTTGAATGGACTGGCTCTGATGCGTGGGATTGTGGGCTGCCTGTGTGGTGCCACTGGCTGTGCTGGTGGGGCTTGCTGGCCCTGCCTTGCCCTCCTTCTCCTCCTGCGTCTCCTCTGTGCAGCCTGTTGTTGTTGTTGTTGTTGTTGTAGCACTTGCATTGCTGTCAGGTCCTCCAGTCCCAACATTGCTAGTCCTATTGGTATCATTGTGGAGTGCGACTGGGTGTAGGAAGGGGTGGGGTGTGCTCTTTTTGTACTTCCTGAGTCTGTATTGCCTCCACCTGTGCTGATTCTGTGCACCTGTGGCAGCTGGATTCACTGCACATGGCCATTTACGGTTGGTTTGCGATGGCGTAATTAGCACCATGGCGGTAAGGTACTTAACGGGCTTAGTGATGGCGTTAGGTGCATGTCCGCTTGGGTCGTGATCCGCGCAGCTTTGCGCCATGCCGGTATTTACGGCGTGGCGGGTCGCGTGCGCGCGACCTTGTTGCAGTTAGCGGCAGCGTTAACTACGATGCCGCTAATGGCATCGTAGTTAACGGTCACGGGTCATGATCGGACCTAGCGGAAAACGATGCCAGTAATCATTTACTGCCATCGTTTTTCGCTTACCGCCAGGGTCGTAATGAGGGCCATTGTCTCTTGAAAATGCTTCTCTCCCAGAGTCCTCTAGGTCTTCCAGTCCTAAGAGACCCTGTATGCCTAAAGAAATTATGAGTATGTAGGATGTTAAGATTGATATTTTGGATTGGTTGGCAATGTTTGAATATAACCATGGGATTCAAGACATTACAGGGAACCAGTTGCTTCCCTGGCTCTTCTCTAGGCTACTCCTTGTTGCATCTGATGTTGTAATGGAAGTGGGGGAAGTGGATAGACGGGATTATGAGTGTGTGAAGCTAGCTGTAATTGCTAGATTTGGGAAGACCCCTTCCCAGTACCTTAAGAGGTTTAGGACTCTCAAAAAGCATGATGGTACCCCTTGGGCTACCTGGGTATGTGAATGTTTGAAAAACTTAGATGGTTGGATTAAGGGTTACAGGGTGAACACTTATGAAGGTAAGAGGAATCTTGTTATGTTGGAGCCTATTTTTGATGTCTGCTCTCCTGAGCTCAGACAGCACTTAGCTGATTCTAAGGAGATAGATCCAAAGAAATTAGCTAAATCTGCTGACTTGTGGGTTGCCAACAGGGCTACTGACAAGGATTCTGGGGCTACTCAGAAGAAGGATGAGGGGAAACAGCCAAAGAAAGATAACAAGGAGAATTCTAATACCTCCAATCCAAAAGAGGGCCACAAACAGCAAGATAAGGGTAAGCCACCTGGGAAACCAAATCAGGCTAGTGCACCATCTGGACCCAAACCAGATGGAGGTCAGAACAAACCCCCATTCATAAAAACATGTGGGAAATCTTATGTTTGTGGGTAAACTGACCATGTGAAAAGGGATCCTAGATGCAAGGGTAAACCTTCAGGGGTCCACACTGTCTCCTTAGCCTTCTCCCCAGAGGAAGAAGTACCTATGGCAAGTGGAAACTTTCACCTACTGGCTGATGAACCCATGAGAAACTCAGCTAGTGGTTCTTTAGTGTCCCTGGGGTTGTGGGAACAACAGAATTTAGATGTCTATAATTCAATCCCAGAAAGAGTATTATAAAGATAGTGTTCTTGTGAATGGTCAGGAAACCCCTGCCATCAGAGACACTGGAGCCAGCATAACTGTGGGGGATGAATAATTTCTCAAGGTGGAGGATGTTGCTAAGGCACCCAAATGCCAAACCAAGTTAGCTGGAGGCCCTGTGCAAATGCTTCCCCAGTTACCAGTTCTCATCCAGTGAAATGATATGACTGTCAAAATACCTGTTAGTGTGCAGAGTGAAGTGCCTGGGCGAGTCCTGTTGGGTAATGACCTGAAAACTCTTGGAGTTGTGTCAAGCACCCCAGGCCTCCTAGTAAAATGAAACAGGAGCTCACTAGGTCTGCAATGGAGAGAACCTTGAGAGGCTCTCCAGAGGAGTTGATAGAGGAAACTATCACTCCCACTCCACAGGAGTTACTCACTGCTATTTCCAGGAAAACAGAGGCAACGGGGAAACCCAAGACCTCCAGGAAAAAGTCAGACAGCACACCTGTGCTACCAACCAGGACATCCCCAAGATTGTCCAAAGTCACACCTGTGACTCCTCCACCTGCTGAGGCAGAGTGTGAGGTGCAACCTTGTGTGGTTGAACCAGCATCTGAGGAGTCAGATCTGGAAGAAGACACTGGGCCTCATTACGAGGTAGGAGGTAGCCATGGTGCTATTTGCACCATAGCTACCCCCTTACCGCATTCTGGGTCCGGGTTCCCGAAATAGGGACTTACTGGGTCATTCCAACCTTAGAGGACCCGGTAAGTCCCCATTCCGGGAACCATTCCCCATTCCCATTCGAGCCCCCATAGGGCTCAATGGGAATGGGGATGGAGCTAATAACGGTACCGCAATTTGCGGTCCCGTTATTAGCTCTGAAGTCCCTTAACGGGTCCCTTCTATAACGCCTGGTAAAACCAGGCGTTAAGGAAGTGACCCGCTAAGGGACCTAGGAATAGGGTGGTAAGGGATTACCGGCAACGGTGTCCTTAACAGTGCCGGTAATCCCTTACCACCTACCTCGTAATGAGAACCACTCTCTTAGTTCGAGATCTTGACCCTGTTCACCATCCGGAGCTGCAGTCTCTACTGGCAGAAGGTGGACCCACAGGACAGACTTCAGCAAAGAACAGAGAGAGTGTCCTACTCTGGAAGGTCTTTGAAAACAGGCTGCTAACCAACTTGATGGGCAAGAAGTTGGAAAGCACAGGTTAAGCTGGGAAGATGGCCTCTTATACAGTGAACCGACTGAGTCTATCCCTGGGGACTGCAACATAATTGTAGTGCCCCTTGCCAACAGACTCCAGTTCCTACAGTTAGCCCATGAGATACCTTTGGCTGGTCACTTGAGCTTCAAGAAAACCAAGGAAAGGCTCTCTCTCTACTTTTACTGGCCTAAAATGGGTACAGAAGTTGACAAATTCTGTAGGAGCTGTCACACTTGCCAAACCTCTGGCAAGAGTGGAGCCAAGAAAGTGTCACCCCTGGTGCCTCTCCCAGTGGTGGGAGTTCCTTTTGAGAGGGTGGGCATTGACAATGTCGGTCCCCTTGACCCTCCCACAACTTTAGGGAACAGGTTTATCCTGGTTGTAGTAGACCATGCTACAAGACACCCAGAAGCTATACCTATGAGAAATGTTACGACTCAGGCTGTGGCTAAGGCTCTACTTGGTATTTTTACCAGAGTAGAGTTTCCTAATGAAGTGATATCCGACAGGGGATCCAATTTTATGTCCCACTACATGCAAATCATGTGGAAAAACTGTGGTGTCACTTACAAGTTCTATACAGCCTACCATCCCCAAACAAATGGACTGGTAGAGAGGTTTAATCGTACTATGAAGAGCATGATAGGTTCTTTAGAAGAACCCCTTAGAAGAAAGTGGGACCTTCTACTGCCATGCCTTCTTTTTGCTTATAGAGAAGTCCTTCAGGAGGGAGTGGGTTACAGTCCCTTTGAACTTCTCTATGGCCATCCAGTCAGAGGTCCGTTGGCCCTGATTAAGGAGGGGTTGGAGAGTGCTCCTTTCCCCCAAGCCAGTCAGAGTGACTGACTATGTGATAGGTCTCCAGAGGAGAATGTCACACATGATGGCAGAAGCAAGTGATAACTTAAAAGCAGGTCAGTCTCTGGTCAAACATTGGCATGACCAGAAGGCCAGCATGGTTGAGTTTACTCAAGACCAGCTTGTATTAGTTATGGTTCCAACAAGGCAGAGGGCCTTGCAGGACAAATGGATAGGACCCTTCAAGGTTGTGGGCAAACTTGGAGAGGTAAACTATTTGTTGGACTTAGGCAGACCTAAGGAGGCTCCCAGAGTCTTTCACACCAACCGTTTAAAGCATATGTCTCGAGACCAGAAATGGGAGCTTTGCTTCTAGCTTCAGCTCAAGAGAAAGAGGAGAGTGAACCTCTACCTGACCTTCTCAGAGGCCAACCTTTAGATGAAAAGATAGAAGGAGTTAATCTCTCTTCTCAGCTGACTTCTTACCAACAGGAGGAGTGCAACGTTTTGTTGAATAGTTTGCCTCCCTGTTTTCACTATCACCAGGCTTGACCCCTTGGGGCCAGCATGATATCTTCACTGGTGACTGTCTACCTGTCAAAAGCAGGGGGTACAGAATGTCAGAACATGTGAGATCCCACATCAAAGGAGAGGTCAACAAGATGCTTGATATCGGGGTTATAGAGCCCTCTACCAGTCCATGGTCTAGTCCAGTTTTTCTAGTACCAAATGTAGGATCCAAGGAGTTGAGATTATGTGCCGACTATAGATCTCTAAATGCAGTCACTAAGACTGATGTCCATCCTTTACCCAGGACAGATGAGCTGGTGGATAGACTTGGTTCAGCCAAGTACCTCAGTACATTTGACCTAACCTCAGACTATTGCCAAATAGCACTGACAGACCATGCCAAGGAGAAAACTGCATTCTCCACCCCAGCAGGCCTATATCAGTTTAAGGTTATGCCTTTTGGACTAAAGAATGCACCTGCTACATTTCAAAGGATGGTTAATCAAGTTCTGAATGGGATGGAGGACTTCTGCATGGCATACTTGGATGACATTGCAGTGTTCAGCCCTACATGGAAATAACATATTGATCAACTGGGATATGTTGCTCTTGAGCAGGCCCATCTGACCATAAAGGCAAGTAAATGTCAAATTGGTCAGAGCAAAGTGGTCTACCTTGGTCATGAGGTAGGAGGAGGTGAAATAAGGCCATTGTCCAGCAAAGTACCCGCTGTGCAAAACTGGGCCACCCCTACTACTCAAACCCAAGTGAGAGCTTTCCTAGGTCTCACTGGGTACTACCGGATTTTCATACAGAACTATGGGACCATAGATTCTCCCTTGAATGTGATCTCCTCTCCTAAATTCCCTAAAAAGGTTAAATGGAATGAGGAGTGCACTCAAGCTTTTGAAAACCTGAAGAAAGCCCTTTGTCAAGCTCCAGTCCTAAGAGCTCCTGATTATCACCAACCCTTCATTGTGCAGACAGATGCATTCAATACAGGTGTAGGTGCAGTCCTTAGTCAACTGGATGAGAAAGGTAGGGAGCACCCCATTTGCTTCATCAGTAGGAAACTGAAGGAACCAGAAACAAGGTGGGCAACCATAGAGCGTTAATGCTTTGCCATTGTGTGGTCTTTGAAGACGTTTAGACCATACTTGTATGGATCTACTTTTATAATTCAAACTGACCACCAACACTTAAGATGGTTAATGCAAATGAAAGGGGAGAACCTAAAACTTCTAAGATGGTCAATCTGCCTGCAAGGGTTTGATTTTACCATTGAGCACAGAGCAGGATGTCACCACCAAAATGCTGATGGACGCTCTAGGATGTTTTTAACCGACTAGAGGTAGAGATTCATCCAGGAGTGGATTAAATCCTCCTGTCCCTTAGTGTGGGTGGGGGCGAGGGTTAGGGAGAATTCTCATAAATGGCTGATTTCCCTTACCTAATGAGTCCCTCGCAACTTTGCTGGATTTCTAGGGTTTATTTTTTTTCCCACTCTTACATGTGTTTTGCTATGTGTGTTTGACATTTTGTTTGATCTTGGGCTATGGAGCCTTACCTACTCCTTAGACACCAATTTCTAATGTGTGTTACACAGCACCCTCAGTGCAGTGACACAGGGTTGTCTTTCAGACTTCCCCCTGACTCCAGTTTCTGGGACTGACTACTGTCTCCCAGAAACATGTAAAGTTGCCATTAACTTTAATTAGTCTCTTTAAACCACAGACCCAGTACACCCCATCTTACATGGAGTATTGGAAAGGGTTAAATCTTACCCGTTTTTGTCTATCCCTCTTGGAGCACTGTTTCGCTCCCTTTCCATTAAGACTTGTCTGGTGGCAGTGGTAACTACCCTATTTTTTCTACCGCGGCTATGTTAAATAACCATGGTATTGTTTTAGGCTATCATATTAGCCTCGAACATAAACCCGCTTGACCATATTGATTTTAATATTGTTCTGGCTGGGTTTAGTCACCATTTCTTTTTGGTAAAGTCTTTCTCGTGTTCGTCTCTATGCGCCAAACCAGGTTTGGAACCTTTGTTCACCGTCTTTTCGCAGGCTTCTGCACAGAAGCCCTCCTTTAGGCGCCTGGAAGTCTGGGTATGCAGGATGTGAGGGAGGGGTCTTTGGACCCCTGCTATGGGTTCCCTTGGTAACCCAAGGCGCACTCCTGTTTGATTGGCTGGGCGACTGTCCTTGCCAGGACAGCCACCCTGCTGGTTGATTGACAGCCAGGCTATGTGAATGTGGGAAAACTGCATAAAAAGCAGGTCTCTGGGTCTGGAAGAGCAGAGTCACCACTGAAACGAAAGAACCGATGAGGAGCTGATGGAAGAGGACCCCTACCAGGACTGAACCACCTGGTGAAGCCCTGCTGCAGGTCCGAATCTTCAACTCCAACGACACGAGAGGATCCTCCAGGAATCTTCTTCCCTTGAGCTGGTGGGACCAACCAGTTCGCCCAAACATCAAGCCAGGAACCCTCCTCTGGTAGAATTCACTGTACAGAGCTACAGTGGGCCGGATAGCCAGGACGGTCAGACCCTGCTTGGGTTTTAAGGAGCACACCTTTTATTTGTCGTTTTAGTCTGCTTCTGGTTTCTTCCCTGGGTAGCGCAGGACCCTCCAGCTTCCTATTTCATGTCAGTCCGACAGTCGCTTCAGGTACCGTGAGCCTGCAGGAACTACTAGGAACGTCTGCCACAGCTAAAGCTTCTTCTCTGTTTTAAGGTACTGTGCAAACGCGGTTGACCGTTCCGTTCAGCCGCGGTGAAAGTGTGTGAAATCTTTCGCCAACCAGAGGGCTTGTCCTTCTCTTCTTATGACACTAACCTTTCTTCCAGCCAGCCTCATCCGGAATCCGTGGCACTAACCTTACCGCAAACTACCCTGAACTGTGTGATCTTGAGCAAAAGACTTTTGTCCCATTGACTTTGGCCCTAAACCTTTCTTACCTGATCCTATCACTGTAGTTTCTCTTGTTTAATTGACCTGAGTACTTCCCTGTTGGTGTGGTTCAATTTCTACCTAACTTTGTCTTTCCCTCCCTCTTTAATTATCAGAGTGCCATTTTGCTCCCACTACATTTTGTGAGCCTAACTTGTCTGAAAACTATTGGGAGTGGAGTGGTGTATTAAGAGTGTGATTTCTAAACTGCTAACAATAGTGTAATGTTATACAACTGAAGATTAAAATAAATGTATATTCTTTTACTTAAAAAACCTTGAGTCAGTATTTGCCTGAATCATAGTAATTGCTGTCCTTTGTGTAACTATTTGATACTGCTCACTTACTCTTGAGATAAGTCTGGCTGCTCAGTCACTCCTACCACTTTTTCTTTGTGGCACAGGCTTGTACCAAAGGTGAATTTGTGCTGCCCCTTGTAGTCTTAATATTGTGTAGTGTTCCCAAAGGGTACTGCATAGGATTCTGCCTAACAATAATAATCTAACAGTGCCAGAAAACTGTGAAAAAAGCCATAGGGATGAAGATCATGATTGATGTCGAACTAGGATGGAAGCCCAAGGACCTGACTGATGAAGAAATAAGAGACTTTGTAAAAGCCAGCATTTATGCACCAGAAGGAACAACGTTTAAATATCCAAGGAAACATAGAAATGATGTGGGAAAATTGATCTATTGCAGTCCAAGTGGACAATGTCAACTAATGACTTGGAACAAAGATGAGCACGTGAGAACAGCAGGAAGCTTGAAGGGAGACATAAAGATATGGACCCCAAAGAAATATTTCTTCAAACTCTATGCATGGATCTAGAGGACGAAGTAAAAGTGGACCCAGAGAATGCAGAAAAGGTGGATACCAAGAAAGAAGTGAAAGTGGTTGATGAATCGCCCAGAGGGGGGAGTATAGAGGAGGTACCAAGCACGATTTGCACTCCAACTGCCCATTTTGAAGTACCAGGAACGTTCACGCCGAAATATGTGACGTATGACAAGCAAATAAAGCAGCAGAGAGCCGCAGTGGGGATCTGTCCAGTACCTATCAGACTGACACTGACAGTGCCTATTCAAGTTGAGACAATTAAGAAAACCTGGACAGTAAGGTACCCATTGAGAAAACCATATCTACAAATGAGACAGAATGAAGATTGTCAGAATGCATTCCCTGAAGAAGCTAAAAAGATACTAAAGGGAGACGAATGGTGACGTCACAGGAACCCAGACTGACTCACATATAGAAGATATGATGACCTGTGAATGATGAAAAGAGACGAAACACCATGGGCAAGTGACATCCTGAGTCTAAAGTGAAATAATTGATGTCAAATGGCAGAAATTATGCCACGAGCGTCATGAAGATATTCAGATAGTTTAAACGTGTACATATGTAAGGAACCACAAGAAGCACAGAAATCGTGAGGCTTGCTTATTCTTAGTAGCAAAATAGATTGCGACAAGCATCACCTATACATATCTATCTCAAAAGTAATCTTCCATTATGCACAAGAGCAGAAATGACCAAAGGTTACTAAAGGTCTCAAGAGGAGAGCTTCGCAGCAAGCAAATTGAGAATTAAAGACAGAGAGAGACTCAGACAAATGCAAATCATGCCAAGAAGCCAAGGTTGTATCGGCTGAAATAGACCAACAGTGGATACAATTTATGAAAGAAGAACAGAGTATCCTGTTCAGAAAGGTCACGATAAGCCACAGATGGCAGATGGCTGGCAGAATTAAATCAAATGCACAAATTGCATGATGATTTTACGGTGTCGGAATAACGTGACCAGAAGAGCTAGTAGGGATGAAACTTTCACACCTACATGTGCCATGCACAGATATCTTAACTTTTCCAGACCAAAAAGCAGTCTCTAGGCCAACCACAAAGAAATAATTTACACATGACCACTGAGGTGATGAATGATTGTAGCAATAATTGGAGGGAAGCTGAGGGTGCAGGGGAACTCCCTGCAGCTGGCCGGCTATTCTGCACGCTGCTAAGCAAATGGGAAAGTATGAGTGGGGATGTTGCCAACCCAATCATAGTAGACCAAGTAATCTAGGGTCCTATAGTTAGTAGAACCAATGAGACGTTGTACTTTTAGTGATGTCTACAGTAGCCATTTTGAAGGAAGGGCTTAGATGCCCCACCTGACATTGTTTATCCAATCCCCTCACTCCATTACCATACACAGATATAGCACCTATATTAAAGTTACCTTCCTAGAACCAATAGAATTGCATGCCAGATTTTAAGGGTTACACGTCAGTGATGACGATTTTTTAGTATAAATGATGTGTTTTTTCTGAAATTAGATGGAGTTGAAGCGAGAAGAAAGATTGAGTGATTGCTGATATTCATGAACTCCCTGTTTTTTGTACTTTTCATTAAACGGACTCCCTTTGCCAAACCATTGAGTTGTCATTATTGATTTGATACGAGAGTATTAATCTGCCTCCCCATCCATCTCAAGGATGCTGCTGCTCATCGTAAAGTGCTGTTGGGAAACACAAATCTCTATGGGCTGGCTGGGGTCCTAGTGCACACCTCTCTAATTCAGGAGAGTTAATTTCCTCTGTTCCATTCTCTACTGTATAGGTAGACAGATGTAAGAGCTCCTGAACATTTGACTGGTCATTGGAAGTTGCCATAGCTCTTGTAGTGGTGTTTCGGGAATCTTCATTCCTGACCCATTTATCTATCATTCTACCACCTCCTGGTTGAAACTTAAATTTGGAAAAAAACTGTTTTGGGAAAATCAAGGGGGCAGATTTCCCCTGCCTCTTGATGGTTTTTGTTATATTCACTTGTCCATTTTCCTTTTCACCTTTAATTCAAATTTTCCTTTTTTGGACAAATCGGGAATTGGCTAGATGATAATGATTTTGGATCTTTGGTCGGTCGCGCTGTTTGAGAGGCAATCTCTATGGCCCTTGTCGACTCTTCAGCCTGTAATTCTTTGGGAAGGTTTGGCCCATCAAACATATTGGCCCTCATTAGGACCCTGGCGGTAAGGGGTTTACGCCAGCGTTAGCTGCGCCGACCCCTTACCGCCAACTACGAGTTCCCAAAGCGCCATGGTCACTTTTACGCCCGCTTTTTGCGGGCGTAAAAATCCATGGCGCTATGGGACCTTGGTGTTAATTACGCCACCGTAATGTACGGTGGCGTAATTAACGCCTTCCCCACTCCCATTGAGCCCTATGGGGCCAAAATGGGAATGGGGAAGGGTAAATGGGTCAATGGGGACTTACCGCCCCGCCAACCTCGGAATGGGGCGGTAAGTCCGCCATCCGCCATGGCGTAAACGGACTTTACGCCATGGCGGAAAAGTCCGTCGATGGCGGAAAAAATCCGCCAGGGTCGTAATGAGGGCCATTGACATTATGCCTGGTCATTGTCTCTGGTATAGGGGTCTCAGATTGATCGGTATAGGCCCTACCACTTGTGGGGAACTTGACCAGGATTTCACACTGTTTTCCTTTTATTTCTTTATTATGATTCTCACCCCCCAGCATATGCTGCACCAATTTTTCAGGAAATGTTTCCAATGACGGTGATTTCATTTAGTTTTGTAGTTCCGATTCCATGCTGATAATGTTTAAATCTTTGGAATTGCTCGCCGTTTTCTTACTTTGACACAATTCAAGCAGAGAGGCTAGGATATTCTTTTTGTCCAAACACTCTGTGTTCCAGCGACTCCTGTACCTTTTTTTGTAAATAGATTCTCGTAGCTGCCTCATTTTCTACCCTGGTTTGTAGTGAAGCTGTAAAGGATTCTATATTTATGAGTTTAGTATGAATCATCACCAGCAGCGTGGCTTGATCTTTAATGTTTTCATTCAGGGTGTCATGTAACCTCATAAACGGGGCCAACACCAGAGAAATTGTTGATGAAAGGCTGCAATGTGCGTGGAAGCTTGTTGTATTAAGAGGATTCTTAGGACCTTGCAACGTTTTTGGAGAGAAGATGTCATCTTCCAGTGAAGAGATTGAAAGTATTTCTTCTACATGATTAATTGTAGCAAAGGTGTAGCGAAGGATATCATACGCGACTGGCCTTTCACATTTGAGGGGGTAGGCTTCTGTTCCTGCGATACTGAGTCATTAGAGGAGGCACCATTTTTGTTTAAATCAGTTAGGGCAGGTTGTGATTCTTTGACCTTTCTAATTTTATTTAGTCCTATAGAATGATTAAGGACCTCCTTGAGCTCAGAGCACTTCTTGGGAAAATTTGCAGATATCTGTTCATAAGTGGCATCGCTCCTTTTAGCCGATGTCATAACATCTATGTCAAATTTAGGAGACATAACTGCGTTGATGGGTGGGCCCGAGGGATTTATGATTAGGCCAGATTCTGTCAGTCCTTTTTCCGCACTGGAGACAAGATTGAGCAACCACTGTGAGGAATTTTTTTCTTCTTCATAGAAATTATTTTGTTGATCTCAAATTCCAATACATGATCATGTGAAATTTTATTGGGCTCTATGCACTGTTTGAATTTGGCCATATTTTGGGATTTCATACAGTCGGTAGAAGTTATAGCCACCACGTCCTCACCAGCCCCTTATAGCATTTCAGCATCTGTCAGATCGTTCAAATCATTTGTTATTGAGGTAGCATGGAGTTGGCAATCCTTGGTAATTAGCATCTTCAATATGGTGCTCTTGTCAGTAGGACTAAAGGGTATTTATTGATTTTTGGGAGGTTTCTTAGCTTTTATGGTTTTGGATACATTTTTCGCATTCAATACTCCTTCCATAAATGTGCATCTTTCCAAATCGGGTCATCCGTTTTGGAGGGTAAAGAGGGGATGTCAGGGGGCTGAGCCATTTGGTTTACAGAGTCCGTTTTTCTGCTTGCTTCCACCAAATGTTGGGTTTGGTGTCTTGTATGGGGTTGGCTCATACTAAGGGGGACGGTGGTACTTAGTTATGCTCGGTGGGGAATATAGATGCAATGTTCACTTTAAGTGCAGCCAGTTACGTGCCTGGATCATAAATACGGGAAAAAAGTCAAACAACCTTATCAGCCCTGGCCACCCAAGAAACACTGTGGGCACTGGCAGACACTCCACCAATAGTAATTTGAGTTAGTTATTAGTGTAAAAGTGCAGATTGCACAAGCAAATAGTTGAAATAGAGTGGCTCAAAGGGAAACCCCCGCAGTCACCACTCACAAAATGTTATAAGGAGCGTCAGTGAGTTTCCTCCTTATAGTAATTTGGGTTGGTTATTCAGTTTAAAATGCAGATTGCATAAATAAATAGTTGGGGTTGAGTGGCTCAAAGGAATACCCCGCAGTCACCACTCACACAATGTTTATAAGGAGCACCAGTGAGTTTCCTCCTTATTTAATTGGATTACTAAATATCCAATTTTGAGTTGGATATTTAGTTTAAAAGGGCTGGCTGCACAAAATGCATAGTTAGGTTGAGTGGCTCAAAGGGGTACCCCCGCAGTCACCACTCACACAATGTTATAAGGAGGAGTGCCAGTGAGTTTCCTGCTTACCGTTTCCTCTCGGCTTAGACCTGCCAGTCAGGGTAGTGGCACCGAAGTACGTTGTCAGTCACACTCTTCGCACTGTATGCCAGTAAAATGCAGATGGAAAGTCTTTCACTGTGTTTCAGCGTCACCCACTGCATTGCAGCAGTTTTCTAACTGCTGCACAACCAGGTTCTTTCCCAGGAAGCAATATGAAAAAGATATACGTGATAGGAGGCTTAAGGCGCGGATGGAACATGGCAACACACTCCACCACTCTCCGGTTGGGTGCTGGTGTTTTTAAACTGTAAGGACTTCCTCCAGTGAAAACCAGGAAGGAAAGACTCCACTGCAGCAATCCACACACAGCAACACACTCCGCCGCACTCCGCCACCCTCCGCTAGGGTGCTGCTGTTTTTAAACTGTAAGGCCCACCTCCAGTGAAAACCACGAAGGAAAGACTCCACTGCAGCAATCCACGCAAGGCAACACACTCCGCTGCACTCTGCCACACTCTACTAGGGTGCTGGCGTTTTTAAACTGTAAGGACCACCTCCAGTGAAAGCCAGGAAGAAAAGACTCCACCGCGGCAATCCACACAGCAACACACTCTGCCGCACTCTGCCATGCTCCTTTAGGGGGCTGGGGTTTTTAAACTGTAAGGACCACCTCCAGTGAAAACCAGGAAGGAAAGACTCCACTGCAGCAATCCACTCAAAGCAACACACTCTGCTGCACTCTGCAAAGCTCCGCTAGGGTGCTGGTGTTTTTAAACTGTAAGGACTGCCTCCAGTGAAAACAAGGAAGGAAAGACTCCACTGCAGCAATCCACACACAGCAACACACTCCGCCACACTCCGCACATATCCAGCACATTTAGTAAAAATGGGACATTGCAGATAGGCCTATAATTAACTAGAGTGTCTGGATCCAAATAAGGGTTTTCTAACAGGGAGTAAACCAAGTTATCAGGAATCTTAGACGCACAAAATTAACTTTAAACAGTCTGTGTAGGCATAGGGTAGACTGTATCTACACATGATTTAACAACATATGCTTTAATGACATGGGAGTTACATGGGTCACCTGGGCAATTTGCAGGATTTAAACTCAATACTATATTTTTTGTGTCTAACACTATGAGGTCCCTAAAGACCAATTTATTAAAACAACTCATTACGAGTTTGGAGGCAGCCATGCCCTTAATAACTCCAAACTCGGGTCCGGGTTCCCTGAATGGGGAAATACTGGGCCATTCTGACCTTGAAAGGCCCAGTATTTCCCCATCCAGGGAACCCGGACCCGGTCCATCCCCATTCCCATTTGAGCCCTCATAGGGCTCATTGGAAATGGGGAGCATGCTAACAACGGTAAAACCAGATGTCCTGAGCGGGTCCCACGAGGGGAGCTCATAATGCAGCGGTATGGGTTCAACGGCGCCGGCAGCTCTACCGGCGCCGTTAAATCCATACCACCAGGGTCCTAATGAGGCCCATTGTCTTATTGGGAGGGACTCCCAGGCATGCCAGAGTATGGCTGGGGGTCTGCTTGACTCTGAGGGCCCAACACGCTCCCCAGAATAAACAGAGGACTCAGTCAACGGCAAGATCAAACTGCGGTTTATTGCAAATAATACCAACCGGGATCAATGCAAGAAAACAGGAATTCTCTGGTACATCTCAGCTCTCCAACGTGTGTGGTCAGGTTTTGTATGACTTTTTCATCATCATCTGGGCCCCTTCCCAAAAAACCTATCATCGTAGGGGATTGGGTATCAAGAACATTGTTACATATATGGTCTCCTATAGATGTTCATCTAGTGGCTCTTGCATGTCAGGTGGCTGTCCAGTTCCTTCCCCAAATTTGATCTATTAAATTGTTGCAGAGTAATGTGTTACCATTGTTTTTGTGCCATTTGCCATCCACCCCTGACTTTCTAAGCTGTGATTGGTTAAGGCTGATTTCCCCCAGGCATGGCACTCAATTTGGTTTCCAGCCCTCGGTGCACCTCTACAAGGTGATGAGAATGACTATGGGTTTGCATTGTAACTTGTGTGTGCCACCATTGTCTATGAGAGTGCGCTTCAAACATTGCAACATTTGTTGCCATCTCCATCTAGTTGGCTGGGATTGGCTCTGATTTCCCACCACGGGTGAACATCCATTGTCTGCTTCAGCCGTACCAAAAGATCCAATACCCAGAAGCCCAACACCAACGTCCCCCCAAAAAACAGGAGACTTCCTCCCACTACCCAGACCAAAACTGTACCACCTCATCCGTCATACCACCTACTCAAAGGAGGACTAATAAATGCAAGATCCCTGATAGCACATGCCACAGATATCTGTGATCTGATAGTGCTCGACAATCTGGACTTCATCGCCATCACCGAGTCCTGGCTGCACAACGCAGCAGGACCCCTACTCTCCTTAGCCATCCCAGAAGACTTTACTATATTCAGGCAAGATAGAACCAACACGCGTGGCGGTGGCATTGCCATCATCGCAAAGACCAGCTTAGATATGAGAATCTCACCTACAATAGCAGCTGACTCATGTGAATCACTTACTATCAAACTTCCACTAGCTAGCTCCCAAACTTTGACGATCCACCTCATCTACAGACCACCTGGTCCCTTAGGGACCTTCGAGGAGGATCTACTTAATTCACTCTCCAACAACCTTAAAACCTCTTCACAACTACTTGTCCTAGGGGATTTCAATCTGGGCTTCAATGACCCTTCAGATAAAAATGCCACCATCATTGCCAATTCCCTCTCAAATCTGGGCATGACGCAAAAAACTCTTGAACCTACACATAATAAGGGAAGAATCCTTGATTGGCTAGTAGACTACAATTGCACTGCCAATATCAAAGCTATTATCCCTCAACCTTGGACAGACCACTTCTTCCTGTCATTTGAACTATCTACCTCCAGACCACCTTCACCAGCCTCCATCATGGCCCCGCCTTGCCCAACAAGAAACAAAAAGAGCATTACCAGAGACAAAGTGATCCCGGCCATTCTACCTACACTTAACGGATTAGCAGATCATCTAGACCCAGAAACACTAGTCAACGAGCACAACAAAATTATGCTAACTACCCTCGACAACATCGCACCCTTGAAACTCAGAAAAAGTAAACCCAAATCTCACCTAAATAAATGGTTTACCCCCGAACTAAAGGATTTGCGACTACTTAAGAGGAGCTGCGAAACAGCTTGGAGGCTCACCCCTTCAGTAGACCATAAAATGAAACTAACAGAAATCTCCTCCCAATATAAAAAAGAAATCCATCTGGCCAAACAGAACTCCTTTAATAAGCGGATCTCCAACGCCAATTCAAGCATGAGGGAACTATTCATCATCCTCAAAGAACTAGAGTCACCCATCCCCATTCCGGATACTTGCACCAAAGACAAAACTTGGTGCTCCAACATTCAGCTAGCCTTATCCAATAAAATCTCCCTACTCTAAACGAAAATAACCAAAAAGAAAGCCTCCCTTACTCATCATCCCAAGACTAACAACCTCATTACAGACCCTACCCCAAAGACCCAGGACACAGCCACACGGTTCATGTTTTCCAAAACATCGATTCTCGAGGTGGAGAAAGTCATCCTCTCTCTTAAGCCGTCTAACTGCCAGGGCGATTCTTGCCCTGCCCAGCTTATAAAAGACGCAGCTAGAGATCTCTCCCCGTTTATTGCCAAACTCGTCATCTCCTCATTCACGTCCGGCACGGTACCCACCAATTTAAAACAATCCTGGGTACTACCATTGCTTAAAAAGCAAACGCTAGACCCTCTTATACCCACAAACTACCGCCCCATTACAACAGTCCCCTTCCTGCTCAAAATCCTGGATAAAATCGCCTACAATCAAATCCAAAGTTTCCTGGAACAACATAAACTTTTAGGAGAGCGCCAATCAGGATTCCGTCCACAACATGGTACAGAGACTGCCCTTATCGATCTAAAGGCACAAATAGATGAAATAAGAGATAAAGGTAAAATGGCTCTCCTCTTGCTGCTGGACCTCTCGGCGGCATTCGACCTTGTAGACCATGGAGTACTTTGTAGCCATTTAGACTCAGCCGCACATTTTTCCAAGGAGGCCATATCTTGGATTGAATCCTTCCTCAGTGATAGGACCATGAGGGTGTTCTCCCCTTCGGCAGCGGCGGACCCAATCCCCATCCGATGTGGAGTCCCTCAGGGCTCATGCGTCTCCCTGACTCTCTACAACATATTCACTAAGCCCCTTTTTGATGATCTGGACCATCTTGGTATCACCTACACCAACTATGCAGATGATACCCAGATTCTCCTCCCACTTTCCGGGGACTACAACAAGGATTTGGCCTTGGTGAATAGGGTGTATATCATCGTCCAGGCATGGATGGCATCCCACGGTCTATGCCTGAACGATGACAAAACAGAGTTGCTCATCCTAGGGACACATTCTAACATACAGAAACTCAGTCAGGACTATACCTCATTTGAAATTGACGGGAACATTATCAAGGTTTCCAAAGATGTGAAGACACTTGGCTTCTATCTGGATGCCACCCTCTCTTTTGACAAGCAGGTGAAGTCATTGGTATCTGCCACCGCCTACACATGCAAGCTCATTAGAGCAGGCAAGCATTTTCTCTCCGATAACAACTGCCTTATCCTAGCGAGAGCATTAATCCTTTCGAGGCTTGATTATTGTAATGCTCTCTATATCGGAGCAAATAAATCCATTACCCACCGAATTCAAATTCTTCAAAACAATGCCCTACGAGCCGCCCTTGGTGTACCTAAAAGATCACATATTTCAAACATCAGGCGTCAAAACAACTGGTTGTCCTCCCAAAACAAAATCCACCTTAAAGTAGCATCCCTGGTTCATAAAGCCCTGAACAATGCAGCACCAAGCTATCTCCGCAATAAACTCACAAAAAGACATCACTCGCGCCCTGCCAGAACTGCAAATGCCAACAGCCTCATCATTCCAAGATTCAGGTTATCTAAGGCGGGGGGTAGTAGCTTCCCGGTGCAAGCAGCTCAATTATGGAACTCATTGCCTAATCCTCTACGCGAGGCACAGCCCTTCCCTAAATTCAGAAATAACTACATCAATCTGCTAAGGACTGCCAATGAATAGCCTATTGGCGCCCACTTATCCTTCACCCCACCCTAGAACATACATTTCATCATGATCTTATGGTCCCACTCACTTTGCCCACCTGACCGATGAGCTTTCGCCCACACAGTACCTGTACATAGACTGTCTTGATCATATTTTGTATTTATTCTGCATGTAAACCGCAACTGCTGCCTTACTGTGATATTTTGCATTCTATATTTGTATTTTGTATTTGTACAGTGTATGTATCCCATGACCCCACCCTGCAACCTAAGCTTCGCATTTTCTGTACTGCTGCGCCCGGCTACCTTCGGGTCTGGTGCGCATTATAAGTGAATAAAACAAACAAACAAACAAACAAACCACGTATTTAGAGACCACAAACTCGAGCTCTTGAGCCTCCATTTATGAGGATTTATTCATATTTTCTGCAGCTGTCCCTTGTTGTTGGCAGAAAAGAATGTGTCCATGTATCTTTGACCTTGAGTGTGAGCTTGTCTTGCACGTCTTGCTCTCTGTGCCGCCTGAATCAGCTTTGCTCATCTCATGCTCTGTGGCTTGAGGCCTGCTGTAATTTTGCCATTAGCCAAATACAGCAATGCAGAACCGCAAAGCACTAGAGATCCTAAGCAAGTTTGCTGATGCTTAAAGTCAATCATTGCATGCACATACAGGAGTATGTATGGAGCCTGATCAAACCACGTACGACTAATCTTTAGGGAACATAGCATAACATGGACTATGTAGAAACGCGTTATAAGGTTTAGGAAAATGGTCCACTGACAGGAAATAGACAGCAAGGGAGTGGGTGATTGTGTAGTTTGCAGGCCAAGGTTTTATTGATGTATCATCCTTGCCCTTCCATCCCAATCTATCTGTGATCTTTTTTTGAGATCATTCTATCTTATCTATCTCTCAGTTGGTAAGTTGATATGCCTTAGATTGTTCTTCCTTAACTTCTGTTTATGGGCAGTAGCATAGGGGAATTTGGAGGATCGGTTTCTTCTCTCAGCATTGTTTCAGCTGTGTGTATGCCCCCAATGGGAGTTTTTTTTCTAGTTATGGAGTGAAGAGCCAGGATTTGAGGAGTTTTCTCAAAACGAGGTGATTTCTTGTGTTATGTATGTTCTTTGGTAGCTCGTTACAGGTTTTTGGGGCGAGGTGAGAGAAATTAGAACCTCTGAATTTTCTTTTGTTGTAGGGTTTTGGTTCCAAACGGATGTCGCTGCTCGATCTGAGCATCCTTGTTGGGTGATGTAGGCTTAATTTGTCTCTTAGGAACTCTGCGCCTTGGTCGTGAATTGCTTTCTGTGTAATGCACATTGATTTGAACTTGATTTGATATTTTATTGGTAACCAGAGTAGTGTTTTCAGCGCTGGTGTGATGTGTTCCCTTCGGGGTAGTTTGAGGAGCAATCTGGCCGCTGCATTTTGTATGTGTTGTAGTTATTTTAGAAGTCATTCAGGCATGCCGAGATATAGGCTATTGGTGTAGTCTACTCTGGACATGACGAGAGCGATGACAGTGTTTTGTTGGCGAATGACAGGAATGGTAGGATGCTTTTTACCACTTGCAGGAAAAAGAAGCATTTCTTGATTAGAGCGTTTACTTGTGGCTCCAGAGTAAGGTTCTTGTCCATCAGGACTCCCCGGTTTTTTACAGTCGACATTGTGGCTGTGGTTGTACCGAGTTCCATTGGCCAGGAGATATAATGGTTGTCTCCTCCGTTTTTTTTAATGATCATTATTTCTGTTTTGTCTGGGTTGAGGTTGAGGTAGTATGAGGATGTTCGAGTGCATCCTGTTGTATATTTCACAAAGGCAGTTCTTTAATGTTGTGTTGTCTTGTTGAATGTCTTGAATTTTGTAGACTATTTGTGTCATCAGCATAGTTGTAACAGGTGAGGCTGTGTCTTTTGATGATCTTGATTAGTTGAGACAGGTAGATTTTGAATAATAACGAGGAGAATGATGATCCTTCTGGTACTCCACATGATGATTCTCTTGCGTTGGATTTGAAAGGTTTGATCCATACGGTCTCTGTTCTGTTTGTTAGGAAGAATTTGGTCCATATTAAGGCGTGGTCAGTGATTTCAATTTCTTCCAATCTCATGATGAGGATGTCGTGGTTAACTGTGTCGAATGCCGCAGAGACATTGTCTATGTTATGCTATGTTCCCTATAGGTTAGTCGTACATGGTTTGATCAGACTCCATGTATACTCCTGTATGTCCATGCAATTATTGCCTTTAAGCATCAACAAGCTTGCTCAGGATCTCTTGTGCCTTGCGGTTCTACATTGCTGCATTGGGCTACTGGCAAAAATAATAAAGCCGAGACAGTATGTATATGTATCTATCCTCTGGCCATAGGACTGTGTAAGCATGTTCTTCATGTAGGCAAATTTGTGTTTGTGTAAGCAGTGCAGGGCTGCGAGTCTGCTTCATGTCTAGTGTTGCTACGTCGTGGTATCACTAATGACATCATTACAATGGTTGCTTCATGCTTAATCGATATTGTCCATAAAGGTATTTAAGTCCACGATCTCTGTTTCTTCTCCTATACCTGTAAAGAAATGTATTGGATTCGGTCTATACGGTTGGCTGAGGGGATATTTTTCTGTGTACTTGTCAGTCATTGGTGCACTCAGGATCTATCCGAAATAAAATGAATGGCTGCAGCATTTCTGGCTCTTCATCCTGTCATGAAACTGGGCTGAGGAGGGGCATTCTCTGGTCCCTCTCTTCAGTCTTCAATGGCATTGTATCTAAATACCTAAAATCAGTTCCAATCAGTTTCTCGTTATGGGACAATATTGACGATGGAACAACTCATTGTCTCAGATGACAACCTGTATAACTGTCTATATCTGCACCAATCCCTCTCATATCAGAGACAGTATTGACAATGTGCCTAGTTGGTTGGTATCTTTATCAGTCCTCAGATTAATGGAAGACTTGTATTGTGTATGTGGGGTTAAAAACCTGTTCCTGAAATCTTGGATTTTAGAGCTACAATCCAATTGCATTTGACGCAGGCATGTATTGGTTGGGTGTTTCATAACGAACCAGAGTACATAATCTTTTACTAAAAAGAAAAAAACACATGTAGAAAATATGCAGTAGGCCAAAATGGATAAAGGTGAACACTGCAAGACTGATATGTTATCTTCATAAGGCAAGTCCTTTTACGCTGTTACATTTCCATACAATGCAAGTCTCTTCCTAAGGCTGATGAAACCTTCAGTAAGTGGTTATTGAAATCAATCGTAATGTTGTGAATACCTATGCATGATCAAATGGCTTACAAAATTATTTGCCAAGAAGTGCAATGCCACGTTTGTTCTACACACCTACAAAGCATACAGAAACATTCTACACCTCCATTATGTCAGCAAACTATTGTTGAGTGCAGAATAAAACGGATTTGGTCAAAATGACTGAATCCAAATGACCTGCACCAGCAAATTACCGAAAATAGGTACTACTAAAAGTCCTACTGACAAAATGTTTGTAGGACATTTTGCATTATGAACTTGGTGGTGCTTCGGAACAGATGTCCAAATAAAAAAGCCAGCGGGGGCTGCGGGCGTGTCCCCCGCAATTCATTGCAGACCACCCCTGCAGCTGACCCAAAAAAAGGATCCTGCGGCGCCGGTTCCCGATCACAGAAGTGAAAGGGAACTAGCGTTGCAGGGACTAGCAAGACTGAAGGAAAGGTAACTAGGGGGGAGCGGGTGTGGGCAGGGGGTTGGGGTTTCTTTAGATTTGGGGTTGTTTTACCTTGAACGACCGAATGGGAAATGTACAAACAATTTTGCATTACGTACATTTCTCATTCGGTCATTTCCATCGTGGTTATGTCTGCCGCAGTAAAACAACCATGATTCAATAAAACAAGCCCAATAAGTATTTTAGTTCATTCTTGAGCCAAGGTAGGTCTAGCGTCCTGCCTTTGCCCCAAACCCAACAGCACAAGCCCGATCTCTGGAATCATCCACCCCACGACCAGATCCAGACCCGCACCCACCACAGGAGTGTGAGCCCATACCCACCACCCAAGCATGAGACCCAGACCTGTCAACCTGCCTCCACCCCACCAGAGCCCAGGCCCCATACCTGGCATCCTGCCTCCCCTCCACCAGAGCCTTGGCCATACCTGGCATCCTGCCTCCCCTCCGCCAGAGCCCAAGCCCCATAACTGGCATCTTTATTGCATCAGCGCAAACCTAGCTCAAGAGCAGCAGAGTGCTTTACAACAGGAGGGTGTCAGAATTGGACTTGATATTTCATACAATCAATCCTGCCGAGCGGCACTAGAGCGCGAGCCCCATACCTGGCATCTTGCCTCCAATCAACAAAGCCAAAGCCCCATATCTGTCATTTATTTTATTGCCTATAGGACAAACCTAGCTCAAGGGCAGCTGATTGCTTTACAACAGGAGGGTGTCAGAATTGGGCATCACATTTTATACAATCAATCCTGCTCCAACACCAGTTCCCATGTCCCATACCTGGCACCCTGCCTCCCCACCAGCCGAGACCAGTCCCCATACCTTCCACCCTGCCCCCCACCACCCACAGCACAGGTCCCATACCTAGCACCCTGTCTCCCCACCACCCAGAGACTGGAACACTATACCTAGCAACCTGCCTCCCCACCAGCGGAGCACAGGCCCCATACCTGGCACCCTGCCTCCCCACCAGCAAAGGCCAGGCCCTTACCTGGCTTCTGCAATCCCACCCCCCAAAACAGAAACCCCCATACCATCCTGCACCCTCCCCTTGCCTTCCCCCCTCCAATAAGCCACTTGCCTTACCTCACTGGTACTACTCGAGGAGGTGCTGTGTGGTGTGGGCATCTGGAACATGGACCTAGCAGTGAGGACTTTGGACTGGAGAAGATATTGATGCTGGTCTGTGCACAGTGGCAGCGGAAGCTGTGGGTGGTTCTGGAGTGTGGAGTAGGAAGTGGAGGAAAGGAAGGACCCAAGTATGGAGTTTGAATTGAGGGGGGGTGACAGTGAGTAGGAGGGTGCAGAAGAAAAGCTGGCAGAGGAGAGGGAACATCGTTCCACTACTTTTATTTTACACTTTTGACCATTGTGCTCCATTAGGTGCAACGGACCACAAGTACTCCACTGTACTAAGACTGTCGTAACCCATTAGTGCGTCATTGTCCCCCGCAACATGCAACTTTATGCAGCCCCCGACATCAATCAACCACCATTCGCACCTCCTAAAGGGAATGCCCATGGATATCACCCCCCTCCATTACTTCCATTACCCCCCATTATCTTCAAAGACCACTCTGCCTACAGCCAATCACATACATACCAAGATTATGCAGCACCTGGGAGGAATATTCTGCTACATAAAGTGGCAGAATTGAACTCTCCCGTTCGGATTGCATTGTGGTACCAATCATTTTTGTCGGGAGAAAGTAAAAACAGCAAAAAAATTATTAAACTATCGGGAGTCCCCCGCCTAAATTGGGAGGTTTGGCATGCCTGAATTTGTATGCACATCACTGCCGAGCTGTGTTTTTTGCCTGATTGGCATTCCAAAGCCAGTGTAACATATCACTGTGCTGTCTCGCAGGTGCTGGATTGGTATTGTTTTATTTCAAAAGACTGCTTGGGAATTGGGATATAAAACAAGTGCTGGAAATTGACAAAATTTGCTGGGGGAAGTCACCCCACCACCATTTGCAAGCAGGGAGTGAGAAGTGGATGGTGGAGGCGATGGCAGGTGATGTGGGCGGGACTGAGTGTTGTAGCTATGTGCTGAATAATGTGGGTGCCATGAATATAGGATGCTTGCTGCTTTGCATAAGAACAAAGTGCATTTTGGGAACGTAAGAATGGCCACCAATTTATCAAACCTGTTTGTAATAGTAATCCAAACGAGCATTCCTTCTGAACATGCAACCAATAAATACTTGGTATGGTGCTCATTTCATCTGTCAGAATAGTCACCATGACAGTAAAATGTGTGCAAGGCATGAGACATATATAAGCTTTGGACCTTTTTGTTGCTTCAGTTTGAGCTGGCCTGCTTTGCAAAAAGATGACTTTCAGAGGCTGTTTGTGAATTTTTGCATATTGTGAGAGTGGACATTCCCTGCAGATTTTAAATGCACACTAGACTTCAAACACACAGAGTTAAGGTGGAACAGAACATTTCTTCAACTTGGGAGGTGGGACGGGGCAGGGACTTGGTTCTTGTGCTTTGGCCCTATATGGAATGGTGAGACATTTTTTGCAGGAGCAAGATCCCCTTGCTCCAAGTCTGATGTGGGCCCCACATTTACGTGTGTAGGTCCATTTTCAGGACTTTGAGGATGCAGGCCAGTGTTTGGGTGATCAAGGAGGATTCCCATTATTACGAGGGATTAATGTTGTGCACACCACATTGATGATGTGGGGGAAGGCACCGCATTGGGGCAGTGTTGCAAATCTATATGAATCGAATGGAGTTAATTATGGATGGGATATGCTTCTTTTAGTGTTACAAACGTTTAGAATTCATACATATTAGATATTCAAGCACATAGAAAGATACAATATTAAAACAGAAAATGCAACACAAACACAATCCATACTATGGGTGCTTTGCTCCACGGTTAACTGCTGCACTTGAATTCTAAGTAGCAGGGACATTCTTGACAGGAAGAATGAGTTACCTAGTAAGAAGGTCAGTGTACAAACAGGACAAGGTTTAAAGTCCCACAAGGGAACAGATGTTATTGCTTCCTTTGTATTAAAATCCTTAGAGGAGCTAGTCATTTGTTGCGTGGTAATAAACATAAGGCCCAAGGCCAGGGTCCAGTGGTTAGGTGCTGTATGTGGCCACATACATTAGAACGTATTTTAGAGGTGCAAAGAGTCTGGGGAATTAAGATTGTAATCAGTAGTTCAAGAAAATCCTTTTTATGCAGTCCTTCCTCTATTAACTAAAATATGTGAGCAGACCATGTGCAATCTCATTAAAGTTAAAGGCCATAGGCCAGTTATTTCTAGCAATGAATTATGTTTTCAATACCAATGTTTCACCATGTACTGACATCATGACCTACTACGGACGAATCCCAAGAAGAGGTGTGTTTTGAATATGATCTGAAGATAATAATCACAGTAAGACGGGCCAATGGCAAATGGAAGAATTGGGAAAAGATGGGATTTCTTTGAAGCAGTTTTGTCCAATCATGTTTGGGGGTGGATGGTAATAAAATACCTGGGAGTGTTTTAAATTGTTGCAAAAAATATATAAGTTGTCAACTGATGTTGTATTGTTGAGACTTGAGTTAGTTTGTTCATGCAACACCATCTAACCACCACCCAGAGCTTTGTGCAATAAAGTTGTTGCCAGGAGACACCTGTGTTCTACCTGGTCCTTGTGGCAGAGATAGAAGGGACATCATGTCAGTACTGTGTTTTCCTCTCGAAGATGGCGCTCTGCAGCCGCATGGATCTATTCTGTCAGCAGCAGCATAGTCTGCAATGATGGCAGAGAAACTGACAACGGACTCCGGAAGGCAGTGACAGCATAATAGGAGCAATGTGAGGGTAAGCAGATGCGTCGCTTCTCCATAGTAAGCATTGGTGCTCTATTAACACTGTTTTCTCTTTATTTTTGTGTTTCCCTGTACATTCCTGAATCTCTGAGTTCCAGGTGAAGTCTACGTACTTCGTTCTTGGAATGCTTCTTCTTCGAAGCCGTTCCTTCTCCCCCGCTGCCTTCAGCAAGTTCATTCCCTTTGATCCCTCTTGCCACTGCGAATGTATCGGTTCTCTGGTGCCATCAGTGTGTCTTAGAGACATGTCTTCTATTCTCCCTTGCCCCTTTTGTGTTACCTGGATTCACTCTCTCTCTTGCCCATGTTCCCTTTGTTCCTGATTCCAGCCCTTCGGAGTACCGATCCTGAAACTCCTGCACCTCAGCTGTTCATCATGACCATCCTCTCAGAGAACTCAGCATCCGCACCTGCAATAACTGCTGCATCCTGTCAGCTAGGGTTTTTGCATCCTTAGAATGTTTTTTCCCTGCTGGCATCCCAGACTGCTCTTGAGTCCCCTGTTGCCTTCACGGCCTTGAGCGCTGTCTGGGCTGTTTAGCACATTCTGCAAGCTGAACTCTGAAGCACTGGTCAGTGCATGCTTACCTTTGATAGTAAGCAACGCCCTCTCATTCTGCCATGGAACAAGTCCAGCAACTCACGGCAGCCGTACAGGCGTTGACCCTGGAGGTGCTGAATCTTCAAACAGAAAAGAACCACCTGCGACACCTGGTATTCCAAGTTGCCGCATGCCTAGAATTATCTTCAGGACTTGTTGTGGGAGGCAAATTCGATGGCCATCCCAAGAAGGTGAAAGAGTTCATTGACGCTTGCGTGGTCCAGTTTACATTGAAGCCAGCATATTATCCCACCGATCGTGCAAAAGTAAGCTATATGATCTCCAATTTGTCAGGCAGCGCCTTCTCCTGGGCCACATCCCGTGTGACTACCAATAACCCTATTCTGGAATCAGTGCAATGATTCATACATAGTGTCTGGGCCATGTTTGCCCGCACAAAACTAGTGGTATCAGCCAAGGAGAACCTGCTGGACTCCAAACAAGGAACCATGGATACACTAACCTATACAACTCAATTCAAACAGATGGCTCATGAAATGGCTTGGCCCAATGACGCCTTGATCACAATCATATGAAGAGGGGTTTCAGAAGAGATTAAGCATGAGCTTGTCCGAGTACCTTGTCCCCCCCAATCTGGCCAAACTCATCAGTTTGGTGATGCAATTTGAATACGGACTCCAGGAAAGAAGTAGTGAAAGAAGGAAGCTAAGAAACACTCGTAGCCTCCCTGAAGTGAACCAGACATTGTCTAGGACCACATCTGAGGAAGAGCCCATGCATCTGGGAACTGCCCAAGGTCCCCTGTCAACTGAAAAAAGGACCTAGCGACGGGAAGGAGGTCTTTGTATGCATTGCGGGTCTCACAATCATATGGTCCCTGAGTGCCTGGTTGCTCCTCCTCGACGTAAGGGAAACACCAAACCCCAGCTGTAGAGGGAATCATAGATCAGGGAGGAAGCTTGGGTTCTCAGACTAATTTGGCAGCAAATTCTGAAACTCTCATGGTCGTAGTAAATGTGTCCCTATCTGATCAAGGAACTTCTGTTAGCCATATTCCAGCTCTCATCGACTGCAGGGCAGCAGGTAATTTTATGGAAAATGAGTGGGCATCTTTTCATGGGTTCTCCCCGGTAACAAAGGCTCTACAAGTCCCGGTGGAGGGGTTTGATGGCAAGCCCTTGTCTTCGGGAATGATAAAGGAAGAGTCAATGTCTATACTAATGTCCCTGAATTCTCATAAAGAGAAGATTCAGTTCGACCTGATCAAGGCGGCATATTATCCCATAATTCTGGGATTACCCTGGCTTTGGTTCCACAATCCATGCATCAACTGGTCTGCAGGTACCATCTTCCTTGGGTCTGAACATTGTGTTGCTCAGTGTTTCAAGGAATGAGCCGTGGGAATGCATTCTCCAGAAGAAACATGGAATGTTTCGGGCCCGGTCACTAGGATTGATGTGGTACAAGCCTTACCTTCATGCTATGAAGAGTTCCAGTCTGTATTCACAAATGAAGGAATTAATGAACTACCTCCTCATAGAAGAGACGACTGCTCTATTGAACTGCTCCCACACCACAAAGTTCCATTTGGGCATATGTATCCTTTGTATGCTCTGGAGAGAGAGGTTTTAAAGGAATACCTTACCGCAAACTTATATCATTGCCTCATAGCAGAGTCTAAATCTCCAGCTGTGGCGTCGCTCTTTTTTATCCCAAAGAAAGATTCAAAGGAATTAAGACCTTGCATCAGCTATCAAGGTTTGAATGAGATCACCATCAAGTACAAGTATCCGTTACCCTTGATATCAGACATTTTGGAGGTGGATAGACATGCAAATGTCTTTTCCAAGTTGAATTTGCGAGGCAGCTATCCTCTGGTTCGCATTCGTGAGGGAGAAGAATGTGAGACAGTGTTTCGCACCCCTTTAGGACATTATGAATACAGGGTGATGACATTTAGATTATCTAATAACCTAGCAGTATTCCAACGCTTCATCGAACATGTGTTCTCAGACATCCTTCTCCATTATGTATTAGTGCACCTAGATGATATCTTGGTGTACTCCAGTAAACTAGAAGACCACATAAAGCACGTCTCGGAAGTCTTACAAAGACTTGAGCAAAACCATCTCTACCCCAAAGCCGAGAAATTTGTTTTTCATCAGTCCAGTATTCCGTTTCTTAGTTTTATTCTATCGGAAGATGGAACATCTATGTACCCCTTAAAGGTATGATATGATATGGCATTTATAATGCTCCTATACAAAAGTACTCCAGTAAACTAGAAGACCACATAAAGCACGTCTCGGAAGTCTTACAAAGACTTGAGCAAAACCATCTCTACCCCAAAGCCGAGAAATTTGTTTTTCATCAGTCCAGTATTCCGTTTCTTAGTTTTATTCTATCGGAAGATGGAACATCTATGTACCCCTTAAAGGTATGATATGATATGGCATTTATAATGCTCCTATACAAAAGTCTTTCAAGGTGCAACGAGGCAATGGAGGGTGAACAGAGGGAAGACAAACAATGATCCTACTAGGCCAGGTGTCATTCAGATTGCGCAAGTGCATGGGGAGGGGGAGGGAGATATACAGGGGGGAGGGGGCAGTGCAGTACATGGGAAAATAGAATAAATAACAATAAGTAAAAGTAATGCCAGCAGGTGGCAAGTGCAGGAGTAAGTGCAGGCATCAGGTGTCAAGTGCTGGTAGTGGGACTGTAGGGATACAGAAAACAGTGCCCAAGTGAGGGGGTTGCCAGGAAGGCAGTGCAGGTGTGCGAATGGTGGGGGAGGGGACCTGGGCACCGAGTTCAGGGGGTGGCCAGGTGACCAGTGCAGTTCCAGCCAGGAAGTCAGCAGGGGAGAGGAGGAGAAAAAGCAGAAGCAAAGAGAAAGGTTTTGAGGTGCTTCTGGATTCTCCTCAAGAATCATCTCCGGAGAGGCTGTTCCAGAGGGAGGCCCCAGCTGAAGAAAGAGATCTCCCACCACCTCGTTGCTTGGAGAATTGACTGACCCTGACAGAGTTGTAGGCGGATGAGCGAAGAGCTCGAAAAGGTAGATATTTAGGAAGAGAGATTTGAAGGTATTGAGGTCCCAAGCCCCAGAAGGCCTTGTGGACAATGCAAAGGGTGCTGTACTTAATCCCCACAGCCACAGGGAGCCAGTGCAGAGATTTCAGTCCTGGAGAGATATGATCCCTGGGCTTGAGGCCCAGGACAAGTCTCGTAGTCCTGTTGTGGATGAGTTGCAGAGAGCAGAGAGTAGAAGCAGGCAGATTTAGAAAGAGACTGTTGCAATAGTCCAGCCTAGAGAGAACCGGAGCTCTGGAGACAGTGAGCTTCTGGGAAGGAGAGAAAAGGGAGAATACCACTGAGGAGGTGCAGCTGGTAGTGTGACTTCTTAGAGACGTCGGAGATGGGAGGAGAGAAGGAGAGTGTGAAGTCGAAGATGACCCCAAGGTTTTTTTGCCTCACAGGTGGGAGCAGGAAGAGGGCCAAGAGAGGCCGGCCAGAGAGTGACAGGAAAGGAGGTTGTGGAGAATCTTGCATCTGGCATTAAGGCAGAGATCAATGGCGGCACACCACTCCTGGATGGCGGACAGACAGTCAGAGATGATAGAGGGAGAAGAGGTGACAGAGGGTAGCCTGAAAATGAGCTGAGTGTCATCTGCATAGCACTGGAAGTTGGGGCAGAGCTCGGCAATGCGGTGGGAAAGAAGTGCCAGGTATTGGTTGCACAGCCAGAGAGAGAGGTTAGACCCCTGGAGAACACCACAGATAGAGATAGAGGAGAGGTAGGACCCAAGTTGAACCTGGGAGGGTCAATCAGAGAGGAAAGAGGTCAGCCATGCTAGGGCCCGACCAGTGATCCCCAGGTTATCACAGAGGTGGTTGAGCAGGATGCATGGTTGACTTTGTCAAAGACAGAAGAGAGATCGAGTACGATGAGGACACAGGGGGTGTTGGAATCGAGGTTGGAGAGCAGGTCTTCACAGATGTTCAGGAGATCAGTTTCTGTGCTTCTGGCAACTCTGAAGCCAGACTGATGATCATGGAGACAACCAACAGATTCAGTGTGAAGATTGGGCTGGGAGATGGCCAGCCTTTCCAAGAGTTTGCCCAGGAAAGGAGTGATGGAGATTGCGCGATAGTTAGCCGGGCAGGAAGCGTCGGCAGATGGTTTCTTAAGAAGAGGGTGCACAGGGGAGATCTTCAGAGGGGGAGGGAAGACTCCAGTGGCAAAGGAGTGGTTGCAGAAGTTGGCCAGGGCAGGAGCCAGGGAGTCGAAGTGGTCCTTGATGGTTTTGGAGGAACCGGGATGAACCTGTTTTGACAAGACTTTCATAGATCGGACTTGTCTAGAAACCTTGTCTCGGGAGAACAGGGGAAAGGCAGAGAAGGAGGGAGGAGAGGTGGCTGAGGAAGGGCCAGAGGAAGAGCAGGGAGGAAAGGGAGAGGAGGAGAGTGAGGACAGAATGTCCTGAGTTTTAGTGATGAAATGAGAGGCCAGTGCCGTGTAGAGGGCCTGTGAAGGGTACAGGAGAGTTAGAGACTGCGGCAGGATTGGCAAGTTTCTTGCAGATTTTAAAGAGTTCAGCTGAGTTGTTAGATGATGCAGAGATGCGGGCTTGGATGTCAGCTCTATTCTTGGTGAGGACAGAGAGCCAGTATTGCCTTTGGAGCAGGCGGCAGGCCAGTTTGTCAGGGGATGTACGTGAAGCATGCCATTTCCTCTCAGCCACCCTGCACTTGCGTTTAAGGGTGACCAGATCTGAATCGTACCAGGAGTTGCACTTGGCTTTGGGCTTCAGGCAGATCCTCATGACAGGGTCAAGAACATCGAGAGTATCAGATATAGCAGAGTGAAGCATGGAGAGGGCTGTGTCAGGGTGTGAGTCAGCCAAAGGGGGAGGGAGGGTGTGAGTAAGTGGCGGCAAAAGCCTCAACTTACATGCCCTTCATGGGTCGGATGCCCGAGAAGGTGGGTGGCAGTGATGGAGTTGGCTTGGCCTGATGGGTAGAGAGGGGGAGCTGGGAGGAAAGGAGAAAGTGATCACTCCAGGGGAGAGGAGTGGTCAGAGGGATGGAAAGGGGAAGGTCTGAGGAGATCAGAACATCCTGAGTATGCCCTGCAGAGTGAGTTGGGCCAGAGGGCAGAATAGTAAGTGAGAGAGAGTCACAAAGGTCACAAAAGAGTCCAGACGAAGGACAGTAAGCATCCAGGTGGATGTTGAAGTTTCCAAGAAGGAGGAGTTGAGTGGTCGAGAGCAGGAGGGAAGAGGAGAGGTCCCCCAACTCAGAGAGGAAGGAAGAGATCTGACCAGGTGGCCGGTAGATAGTAGCCACAATAAGGGAATGGCTAGGAGAGAGAGAGAGACTGCTGGAAGGAACCATCTCCAGTAAAGGAAATTCAGTGATTCCTAGGCTTTCTCCAATTTTTACCGTAAGTTAATTTCAAACAACATAAGACCACTCACAGAGTTGTTAAACAAAGGGAAGTTTGACTGCTTTTTGGGATTTAAAGGAGGCCTTCACATCAGCACCTATCCTAAAGCCCTGTGACAAAAATAGGTTGTATTTTCTAGAGACCGACGCTTCTAGTTAGATCAGTTCTAAAACAAAGACATGATGATGGCTTTGAATACCCAGTTGCCTTCCTATCCACGACCCTCAGTCCATCCGAGGCAAATTACTCAGTTCTCAAAAAATAACTTTTGGCCATCAAACGGGCATGCCAGGAATGGAGACATTTGCTTCTATGGTCCTCCTTTCAGATTGTCATCATGTTAGGCGTGCTTATTTTCTTTCCCAATTTGACATTCGCTTTACGTTTATCCAGTGGCCATGAAGATATTTAAACTGATGCCTTTCGCGTTCTGAAGCTGTATCAAGTGGTGTCATTCAGAGGGAGAGGTTGTTTCCTCGCGCCACCTTTCTGTACTTTGTGTCAGACTTAATCAGAACAGTAAAGAAAGGCACACTTGACCAACTACCCTTGTTGCAGGAATTCATTTCCAGGTATATTCTGATTTCAGATCAAGATCTTCTATTGAGAGAACACAGACTGTTTTTACCTACGGCCGCCTTGCAGAGGCGAGCCTTATCAATATGTCACAACACCAAGGCAGCTGGACATCGGGGAGTGTGTGACACCACAGATCTCATTCTAAGACATGTCTGGTGGCTCACTTCGAGAGATGACGTAAAGGTGTATGTGACTGCATGCTCGATATGCTTACAATCCGAGGTACCCCACAATCCCCCCTTCTGCCTTCTAACACAACTATCCTTACCTTCTCACCCGATTTTATTGTCGAATTATCTTCTTCTTCCAAGAGCACAGCTATCATAGTAACAGTGGACACATTGACCACAATGGCCCACTTCCTTCCCCTGCCTCAGGTACCCGCAGCTGCTCAGATGGCTAAATGTTTCTTGCATACCATATTCGGTTTACATGGCCTTCCCGCAAGGCTAATTTCCGACAGAGGTTCCCAATTCAACTCTGCATTTTGGAATCACTTGTTCAAACTTTTGGGCATCCAATGGGCCTTGTCATCGGCATACCATCCCCAAAACAATGGCCGAACTGAGAATTTCAACCAGTCCATTGAACAATATCTGCGATGTTTCTTTCCCGCTACTCACGTTGACTGGAGTGACTTGCTACCATTTGCAGAATTTGCCTACCATAATTCCCTGCATACCTCTACTGGACTCCTTTTTTTGTGTTCATATGCCTTTCATCGTGCCCTCTTTCCTACAGTTCGCCCAGGATTACAGAAGTTGCCCTCTCTCGATTCCCTCATCAGTAACATACAAGCAGGTTATGCCACAGCCCTCTTAGCGTTGGATGAGTCCCGTGCAAGGATTAAGACTTTAGCAGACAAGAAAAGGAGTCCCGAACCCTCCTTTTCTGCAGTAGATCAGGTGTGGCTATCTTCCAAGTATTTACCACGACGTCTGTCACCTTCCAATTTGCCTCCTAGATACTTTGGGCCTTTCATGGTGAAAGACCAAATTGGAAAAGGTTGCTTATACTCTCCACTACCATCTTCCTGGACAAGGATTCACCCGGAATTTCACATCTCTCAGTTAAAGGCTCACGTGGCGGATCGTTTTACAAGACCGGGTCGCCATTCTCATCCCCTGGTGGACACTGCACAGGGACCTGAGTTTGAAGTAGAAGCAATATGTGATTCCCATTTCTATTGTGGAAGACTACAGTACCTTATTGATTGGAAGGGTTATGGTCCAACAGACCGTTCTTGGGAACCCGCTGCTGTAGTCCATGCACCAAAACTACTACACAGCTTTCATAGATGGCACCCATGGAAACCTGGGCCACATGCCCCAGAGAAGGGGCACACTATCAGGAGATGTCCACATTCTACCTGGTCCTTGTGACAGAGATGGAAGAGACATCGGGCTTCATTCTGACTCTGCCGGTCCGGAAACAAAGGTGCTGGTAAGCTTACTGGCACTGTTGTTTCCCAGCCGGCATATTACAGGTCAGCCTGCCAGAGCCACCATGCCCGACAGGTCTGACCCTGCAGGGCACAGCGGCCATGGTAGAAAGACCCATCACAGAAGCACCGACACTATTAACGATGGTGCTGGTGCTTCCGTGCCCCCATACCCATAGAGTCCCATGGGATTCTATGGGCATGGGGACCAACATTTTACTGGCGCCTCACTTTCTGGGCCACCGGGGTTGTAATCTCCCGGTGACACCTGGAAGTCAGGCGCCAGTAAATATTTACGGGTCCGGTGGCAACCCGCCGGTAGCACCGGCACGGTTACTGCCGGACTAGTAACGAGGCCCATCATTTCAGTACTGTTCTTTCCTCTCCAAGATGGCGCTCTGCAGCCGTATAGATCTATTCTAGCAGCAGAGGAATAGTCTGCAATGACAGTGGAGAAACTGACAACGGACTCCGGAAGGCAGTGACAGCATAAGATGAGCAATGTGATAGTAGCCAGATGCGTTGCTTCTCTGTACTAAGCATTGGCGCTATCTAAACACTGTTTTCTCTTTCTTTTTGTGTTTCCCTGTATGTTCCTGAATCTCTGAGTTCCAGTTCAAGTCTACGTACTTCGTTCTTGGAAGGCTTCATGTCTGAAGCCATTCTTCACCCCCGCCGCCTTCGGCAATTTAATTCCCTTTGATCCGTCTCAGCACTGCGAGTGTACCGGTGCTCTGGTGCCATCATTGTGTCTTAGACACACATCTTGCCGCCTGCTGCAAAGGCAATACTTCCTCTATGTCCTCACCAAGAAGAGAGCTCATATCCAAACCCGCATCTCTGCGGCATCTAACAACTCGGCTGAACTCTTTAAAATCTGCAAGGAACAGGCCAATTCTGCCGCAGTCTCTACCTCTCCTGTCCCTTCCCAGGCCCTCTGCACGGCACTGGCTTCTCACTTCATTTACAAAACTCAGGACATCCTGTCCTCACTCTCCTCCTATCGCCTCCCTCCCACTATTCACTGCTCTTCCTCTGGCCCTTCTGCAGCCACCCCCCCTTCTTCTCTGCCTTTCCCCTTTTCTCTGCAGATGAGGTTTCTAGACAAGTCCGATCTATGAAAGTCAGGTCGAAACAGGTTCACCCCTCTTCCTCCAAAACTATCAAGGATCACATCGACTCCCTGGCTCCTGCCGTGGGTGATTTCTGCAACCACTCCTTTGCCACTGGAGTCTTCCCATCCCCCCTGAAGCACTCCCTTGGGCACCATCTGCCGACCCCTCCTGCCGGGCTAACTATCGCCCAATCTCCATCACTCCCTTCTTGGGCAAGCTCCTGGGGAAACTGGCCATCTCCCAGCTTAATCTCCACACTGAATCTGCTGGTTATCTTCATGACCATCAGTCTGGCTTCAGATCTACCAGAAGCACGGAAACTGCTCTCCTGAACATCTGTGAAGACCTGCTCTCCAACCTTGACTCTAACACCCCTTACGTCGTCATCTTGCTTGATCTCTCTTCTGCCTTTGACACTGTCAACCATGCCATCCTGCTCAACCGTCTCCGTGATAACTTGGGTATCACTGGTCAGGCTCTGGTGTGGCTGACTTCTTTCCTCTCCGACCTACCCTCCCAGGTCCAACTTGGGTCCTTCCTCTCCGATATCTTTCTCTCTACCTGTGGTGTCCCCCAGGGATCTAACCTCTCTCCCTGGCTCTTCAACCAATACTTGGCACTCCTTGCCCACTGCATCGCTGCTCTCTGCCCCAATTTTCAGTGCTATTTGGATGATACCCAGCTAATGTTCAGGCTACCCTCGGCCTCCTCCTCTCCTTCCCTCATCTCTGACTGTCTGTCTGCTATCCAGGAGTGGTGCGCCGCCAATGACCTCTGCCGTAATGCCAGTAAGACTGAGATTCTACTCATCGGCACACCCACTCCCTTCCCTGCAGCTCTTTGGCCGGCCTCTCTTGGCCCTCTTCCTGCTCCCACCTGCAAGGCAAAAACCTCGGGGTCATCTTCGACTCCACACTCTCCTTCTCTCCTCACATCTCTGACGTCTCTAAGAATTCACACTAACAGCTGCACCTCCTCAGAGGTATTCTTCCTTTCTTCTCCTTCCCCCGAAGCTCACTGTCTCCAGAGCCCTGGTCTCCCTAGGCTAGACTATTGTAACAGCCTCTATCTATATCTGTCTGCCTCTACTCTCTGCCCTCTGCAACTTATCCAGAACAGGACTGCAAGTCTTGTCCTTGCCTCAAGCCCAGGGATCGTATCTCTCCAGGACTGAAATCTCTGCACTGACTCCCAGGGCCTGCGAGGATTAAGTTCAAAACCCTCTGCATTGTCCACAAGGCCTCCTGGGGGCTGGGGCCGCAATACCTTCAACTCTCGCTTCCTAAATATCTTCCTTCTCAAGCTCTTTGCTCATCTGCCTCCAACTCCTTCAGGGTCAGTCGCTTCTCCAAGCAACAAGCTGGTGATATATCTCTCTCCGCTGCAGGGGCCTCCCTCTGGAACACCCTTCCTGCCTCCCTGAAACTTGAGGAGAACAACCTCCGGTTCCGGAAGCACGTCAAAACCTTCCTCTTTGCTTCTGATTTCTCTCCCCCTCTCCCCTGCTGAATTCCTGGCTGAATTGCACTGGTTACCTGGCCACCCATTCTGTTCTCGGGCCCAGGCCCCACCAGTTGCACACCTGCACTGCCTCCCTGGCAATTTCTGCCCTTGGGGACTGTTTTCTGTATCCCTGCAGTCCCCCTACCAGCACTTATGTTTCTGCACTACCTTGCACTTGCCACCAGCTGGCCGTTTTATGTATCTTATTATTCTACTATCCCCTGTACTGCACTTTCCCCTCTCCCTTCCCCCTCGCACTTTCCCCTTTCCCTCCTTCCCATGCACTTGCGTGATCTGAATGACACATGGCCTAGTAAGATCGTTGTCCGTCTTCCCTTTGGTTCCCCTCCCTTGCCTCGTCGCGCCTTGAAACACTTGTGTATAGGCGCGTTATAAATGCCATATCATCATATCTTCCAGTACCCCCTTACCCCTTTTGTATTACCTGGATTTGCTCTCTCTCTTGCCTATGTCCCTCCATTTCTAATTCCTGCCTTTCGGAGTACCGATCCCGATCATGGAACTCGTGCACATCAGCTGTTCATCACAACCATCCTCTCGAAGAATTTACCATCTGCACCTGCAAAAACTGCTGCACCCTATCAGCAAGGGTTTTTTCATCCCTACGAGGGTTTTCCCTGCTGCCATCCTGGAGTGTTCTCGAGTCCTGTGTTGCCTTCAGGTCCTCGAGCGCTGTCTGGGCTATTTAGCACATTCTGCAAGCTGAACTCTGAAACACAGGTCAGTGCCTGCTTACCATTGATAGTTGCTTTATGTACAACCATGTACTCGCTTCTTAAGTGGTGGGCCTCTTTTGGGTTAAGGTGATTAAAGGCCCATTCCCACATCATCAGCCCAAACAGACTTTTAAGATGATTGGCAGGAGGGATGATCCTAAAAGTTGTCTGCCAGGAAAGATATTAACTTGTGTTCCTATATAGCAATTCATGCTAATTTTCTCCGGATTCTAAGTGCTCAAACTTTCAAACATGCTGCTGGTGCCATGTCAGAGGTGAGCACTTAAGTTATGACCCATGCACCCAGATATGTTACTAATTCCAAATGGAACCGGTGCGAATTTGGCTTGATAGTTTCGGTCATGCTGGAAAGATAAACACTACGTTAAGACAGTCGTGCTAACAGCAGCGGATCGCGTTCCACTTTGTGTTCAATGACATTGAATTCCTCTGAGCGATCAATACGGTCAGCACGCACAATTGCTTTGGTTGTACTGCTGGGTCTACATGGAGCGGCAAGACAATTGTTGCCGAAGTGCAGCTCTGTCTTGTTCCAGCCCAATTTCTCCTCAGTATAAAACTGTAAGATGCAAGGAATACGACACCAGAACGTCAATGTAAAAGTCTTTAATAAGCTCTGACATAGGAGGCACTCCTCCGCAGTGACCCAGGCATCTGACTCCAGCTCGGAGCGCAGGTGGCTTTATACTCCATGTTGGAACCTTAAGACCAGGTACCATCACTCAAGCAACTAGCATAACATTCATGAGCTTCCTGGCAACACCTGGCTAGGGTTGAGCCTGCTTCCACTTCAAGCAATGATTAATCCAATATATACAAGTTTATGTACAATTTTGCCCACTTCTATATTGTTACTATTCACATATTTAAAGACACCTAAGAAAAAACATTCCGAAAGTGGGTTTTATATCCCAGTTCACAAGCAGTCTATTGAAATAAACACCAGTCCAGCGCCTACGAGATAGCACAGTGAGTTGTTGCAATGGCTTGGGCATCCTGGATTGGTGTTCTTTTATTTCAATAGACTGCTTGGATTGGTGTCGTTTTATTTTAGTAGACTGCTTGGGAATTAGGATATAAAACCTGGGTTTTATATCGCAATTCCCAATCAGTCTATTAAAATAAAAAGGCACCAATACAGCACCTGCAAGATAGCACGGTGTAAAGTTACACTTGCTTGGCATCAGCGGGTCGCTGGTTGCAATCCCCCATAGGGGAGACGTTTAAAAAAGAAACTTGCTTTTTGAACTGGTGCTCGGTGGTAAGGGGAACGTCGATGGTGTACCCTTTAGTTCCAACTTTGCCCCACAATGCATTGTTGCATTGCTTCACTTCCAGGAGGCCGACTGTGCCCACCCTTGTCCAACCCTAGGAAAGCCACTGCTGGAGTGTCGATTGACCTACCAGTGAAGCAGGCCTGGCCATCTGTCACTTGAGATGCTCATTTCATCAAAGCATGGCTGTACCCACGCCATTGCCATAAAGCAGGAAGAAGCATGACAGGTTTTCAAGGAGTCAGAGAACAGGGTGACTTAAATGTCTCAATAATATAGATAACATTTCTCCCATCCACATCTATTCCTATCTTTCTCACTCCCTCTATGACCTCATCTCCGCTCCTCCTCTCTTCCTTCGTCTACTACAGCTCGCAGATTAGGCATTTTCGTTCTCTGTTCTCTTTCTGTTGACCCCCGCATCTCTAACATTGCTCATTCTGTAGGGTTCATATCTATTATATACAAAAGACTACTCGGTCTCACTTTACTTTTGCAACTAAATTACTCAGCTCCACTCTTCTTTTTCCTCAGCCTCACTATTGTGCCTCTCTTCTTCTTGATCTACAGCCTATCAATTTGCCTCCCTGCGTTCTACTTTATTTATTTATTTATTCATTGTTCGCTTTTTAAGCCCTTTTGCTATTCATAACCTCTGTGGTCTTTCACCTCACACGTCTACTTCGTCTATTTCTGCCTCTCTGAGCTTTGTCTCTTGGTTTTCCTTTCAACTTTCTTTACTCTTTCTTTTTCTCTGTATGGTTTCCTAGTGCACTCACACTATCCCAGATTATCTGGGCTACTGATAGCGATGTGCACAGACATGTATTTATTTATTTTGTTTATTTGGATTTGTAAAGCGCACTAGTAGCCCAAGGGCATCGTGGCGACATGAGTCTGTGAATGTGATGTCAAGTGAGCATGTTGTCATGTGCCCTTCCTATTACACTGTCTTTCCAGACACGCATGTGAGAAGCATCTATGTCCACAAAACGGTACTGTGTCATTTGCACTAATGTCTGCATGGCCACATGTCACAGTTTCCAGGAGACATGTGTATACACATTCCTAAAGTGAAGGTTTTCCCTTTTTCTGGCAGTGTCACAAGCAGATGAAGAGGAACCTTCACCTGAGGAGGGGCTCTGTGCCAGAAAGAAGGCCTCCAAACAGTACAATTGACCCGAGGCACTCTCTTTGACATTGAGCTTCACCGAAGGCCATGTGCCTGGAGTTGAAGACTCCTCCAATGGCACTGCTCCTGCGGGTGAGGACATTGGTGACATCATTAATGTGGACACTTATGGAGAAGAGGAACAGGGAAGTGGTTCCCAGGGAGCAGGGGAGTCACAGAGCCTGGAGACCCCAATTATGGAGTCCGGGTTGGGTGTTGAAGTGGAGGAGGAGGACATTGAGGACCTGCCCTCTGTGTCTGGTGTAGAATCCAAGGGGAATTTTCATTCTGCAGACATGAGGGCATGCAGCAGGAAGGTCTTCAGGGCACCATGGAGGTGTCAGCACATCTGCCCGTCCCAGGCTCATCAGCCGCAAGCCTATGTACCTACTTGGATGCCTCCACCCTGACTATGACTGGTTCATCAGCAGCAGAGACCATCCAGGCCACCGTGCTGCCACTCGAAGTGTAGGACCAATACTCTCCATGATGCTGTGCTTGCCAGTCAAGAGCAGGCTTCACAGAATGACCAAGAGGTGGTCATGCTGTTCACTCAGCTGGTGGCAGCACTGAGCAGGGGTGGTCTCTTTGGAAAGGCCACATTGATGGCCCCCTATTTCACAACCACATCTGCGTCACAGACTACCTCAAGAGGGGTCTCCATGACCGTCATCAGCTTTGCCCCCTCTTGTGCAGTCCCACCATCAGCCAGTTTGGATGTGCCTTTGTCCCTGGTGGAGGTCTATACATAGGAAGGCAATGTTGTGTCTATGGATGGAATGAATGACACAACATTGTTTTGACACAACACCCTCTTTTTCCGTACTTAAGGAGCCCTCCAGCCTCTTTTCCTTTGCAGATGGGGAGCAGGTTCAAGTGGATCTAGGTCACCTGGCCTAAGCCTCGCCCACCTGGCACCTTCCAGATTGCCGTTCTTTTTCTCCACTTAGAAAGCTCCGCCCACCTGGTGCCTTCCTGGTTGGCGCTCTTTTTCCCTACTTAAGGTGCCCTCCAGCCTCTTTTCCTTTGCTGATGGGGAGCAGGTGCAAGTGGATCTAAGTCTCCTGGCTGAAGGCCCACCCATCTGGCGCCTTCCAGGTTGCGCACTTTTTCCCACTTATTAAGCCCCGCCCACCTGGTGCCTTCCTGGTTGCTAGTCTTTTTCCCTACCTAAGGAGCCCTCCAGCCTCTTTTCCTTTCCAGATGGGGAGCAGGTGCAAGTGGATCCAGGTCACCTGGCATAAGCCCCACCCACCTGGCACCTTCCAGGTTGCCACTCTTTTTCCCCACTTAGCAAGCCCCGCCCACCTGGGGCCTTCATGGTTGCCGCTCTATTTCCCTACTTAAGGATTCCACAAGCCTCTTTTCCTTTGCAGATGGGGAGCAGGTGCAAGTGGATTTAGGTCACCTGGCCTAAGCCCCATCCACCTGTTGCCTTCTGGGTTGACGCTCTTTTCCCCCACTTAGAAAGCCCCGCCCACCTGGTGCCTTCCTGGTTGCTGCTCTTTTTCCCTACTTAAGGAGCCCTCCAGCCCCTTTTCCTTTGCAGATAGGGAGCAGATGCAAGTGAATCCAGGTCACCTGCCCTAAGCACCAGCCATCTTCTTAGCCCTGCCTCTTCCTTCCTGCTCTTAACTCTTAGATCAATGGCGTCTCTTTCCCGGGCGTCGGTAGCGAAGGGCTGACCAAGAAAAGGGCAATTCCTGTTTGGACCTGTTTGGACCAGGAGGACCCCCTGCTCAGACAGCAGGTAAGCATGCATGCACCAACATGTGTTTACTTCCTCTGTCCCAACAAGCCATCCCCACCCCCACTAGTCCCCCTGTGACATTCCCATGTGCCCCCTCCCGTCTCACACACAGGTGTAGCCTGTTTTGCTTGATTCTTCTACCCTCTCCCACCCACCCCGCCTCCAACCTACTTCTGCAGGAGTCTGTCCTGATACATTCTAGTTTCAACATCACTGTCTTGTGGCCAATGCTGGATTTTACTTTTATGTACTTCGTTGATTCACGGTGTGTCACCCTTTCTCAACTCTCATGCTGGACTTTCTTTGCATCCAGTACTCATGGTGTCCCTGAAGTATGCTGTTCCCATCTTCATCTTGTATCCTGGCCTGCAACATTATGTGTTACTACTGACTTCTGCAATTGTAATCCCTCTCTCCCCTCTTGCTTCTCTACTCTTTTTGACTGCTTACTCTCTGTTCTCGCCTCCTCTCCCTTTCTCCCTTTCCCTATCTCCTTCCCTCCTCCCCTTGCTTTTTTCTATGCACTTACTCTATCAGAATTGTCCCTGGACCTAGTATGATAGTAACCACGTCTGTCTCCTCACCTCTTCCCTTACTTGTCCCCCCCGGCTCCACTCCAGCACAATCTGATATGTTGTCAGGCCGAGAACGATAGTCACTTGTTTTGTTCCTCCCTTCCCTTTCTGCACCCCTCTCCCTCAACTTTTGTTTTTCTCCGGCTCTATCAGAAATGTCATCAGGCCGAGAACGGTAGTCGCCTGTCTGTTTCCATTTCCTTCCCACTCTCACCCTCCCTTCCTTATCTCTGTCTTAGCTCTTGCACTATCTGAAATGTCGTCAATTTCACATCCTTACTGTTCATAGCCTGTAAGAATGTTATTGGGGGTCATTCTGAGTTAGGAGGTAAGGGGAAAACGATGCCGGAAAAGGATTACCGGCATCGTTTCCCGTTACGGGCTATTCTGCCTTACCAGACCGTTATTTACGGTGCCGTAAAGTACGAGGTTGTAAATAGCGGTCTAGTGGAGCGCGCCCGACACTCCATGCCGAAATTAGCGGCATGGCGTAAACCGGAGCTGATCCCAAGTAATGCGAACATGCAAAAAACAGCCTCCACAAGGCCGCAAAGTAGCTTACCGGCATGGAGTAAATAACGACATCGCCGAGAAGGTGTTAAGAACCATGAGCAGTGTTTCCAAGAGGCACAGGTGCACTCAATCAGCACAGGTGGAGGCAATGGAGTCTGGCAGAGCACAAAAAGAGCACACCCACACACCACACCCCCTCCCACACCAAGATGATACCAATTGTAGCAGCATTCCTGGAGCTGGAGGCCCTGCTTCCAAGGCAGCAACTACAACAACAGCAACAACAACCACAGCCCCCACCACAGAGGATACACAGGAGGAGAAGGAGGGTGAGACAGGCCCAGCATGCCCTAACGGTGCAGCCAATATTACCACGCCGCCAGTCCCCAACCCCCCGCATGAGAGCCACCCCCTTCAACCTCACACCGGAGCAGATCCACACCCTGTACCGGCTTGACTGGGACACCATTACCACCATAGTGGACCTGATACATAACGATATAGTGAGCCTCATAGAAATCAGCACTGCAATCCCCCCTCTACTGAAGGTAGTGTCTGTGCATCACTTCCTTGCCACAGGCACCTACCAGAATACAGTGGGACACATGCATGGCATTTCACAGCCCATATTTTCCCGGATACTCAACTAAGTGCTGGATGCCCTCCTCAACCACACAAGGGACTACATATCCCTACCCCAGACTCCCCAGGAGATATATGATACAAAAGTTGCCTTCCATGCACTGGCAGGCATGCCAAATTGCATAGGTGCCCTCGACTGCACCCACGTTGAATTGGTGGTCCCGCATGCCATGGAGGTGCCGTATCGCATCCGCAAGCAATACCACTCCATCAACATCCAGATCGTGTGTAATGCCAGTAAAGCCATGATATGATATGATATGGCATTTGTAACGCGCCTATACACAAGTGTTTCAAGGCGCGACGAGGCAGGGAGGGGGGAACAAGGGGAAGACAGACAACGATCCTACTAGGCCAAGTGTCATTCAGACCGCGGAAGTGCAGGGGTAGGGGGAAGGGAAAAAGTGCAAGGGGGAGTGCAGTACAAATAAGTAGAATAGAAATAAAATAATAAATAAATAGGGCCAGCTGGTGGCAAGTGCAAGGTAAGTGCAGACAAGTGCTGGGGGGGGGGTGGGCTGTAGTGATACAGAGACAGTCCCGCAGTGCAGGGGTTGCCAGGGAGGCAGTGCAAGTGAAGAGTGACTGGGCCCAGGGCCGAGGTCGGTGAGAGTGGCCCAGTTGCAGAATCAGTGCAGTTTTGGTGAAGAATTTAGCAGGGGAGAGGGAGAGAGAAAGCAGAAGTGAAGAGGAAGGTTTTGAGGTGCTTCCGGAACCGGAGATGGTTCTCCTCCAGTTTCAGGGAGGCAGGAAGGCTGTTCCAGAGGGAGGCCCCTGCCGCGGAGAGAGATCTACCCCCAGCTCGTTGCTTCGAGAAGCGGCTGACCCTGAGGGAGTTGGAGACGGATGAGCGTAGGGCTCGGGAAGGAAGATATTTAGGAAGAGAGAGTTGAAGGTATTTAGGCCCCAGGCCCCAGAAGGCCTTGTGGACAATGCAGAAGGTTTTGAACTTAATCCTCGCAGCCACTGGGAGCCAGTGTAGAGGTATCACACATTGCAATGCCCGATACCCCGGATCAACTCATGACTCCTTGGTCCTTGTCAGAAACTCACGGCCTGCATTACACCCACATGGTAAGAATAAAGGCAGGGTGGTTGCAGGGATTGTGGGTGGAACGTTTCTGAGTCGCTGCCACCTTTGTCCCCATTGCAGATGTACTTGGTGTAGGGGTACAAGGTGTGCAGGACTCAGAAAACCAGGAAGACTACGCTTCCCAGCAGCCCCGGGCCTGAAACTGCAGTTCCAGCAGCCCAGGAATCGCCCAGGACAACGCCCGACACAACGCGCATGCGCGAAGAAGCTACCGCGCATGCGCGATCCCAGAAAGCTTGTCCGTGCTCGACTCAGCTGCCGAGAGGACGCATCTCACGGAGCTCCAGCGAAGCTTCTCGCGGGGCCGCCCTTGCCACTGGACACACCCTCAGGCCCCGCGATGTCAAAGATAAGTACCCTGCCTGCTTTTTAAAGTTAACCAGAGGGAAGTGTGCACTGGAAAGAGACTCCGCTTACCAGTGACTTTTGAGGAAACTTACTCTGCGGGGGAGATATGCGAAAGTTCGCGAACTAACTAACCCACTAAACTTGCATGTGACATGCATTCGCCAGTTGCGAGTGCAAAACGTAGCAGTATACTCGCCTGTTGCGGGTCATTCTATGCTGTATTCGCAGTAGCAAGCACTTGTGAAAAGCCACAAGGCGTGAAAGGGCAAAGCTAATTTTCTCGCTTTTTGTCAGGAGTGAGCCGCTATTGACAACAACCAGATCGTTTCGCAACGCACAGTCTGCGGAGCCAGCGGGCGGAAGAAGCGCACTGGAACACTTAGAACACTAGAGCTAAGTGCATTACATGTCAGAATATATGTTTTACTTGTGGTGTTCCGTAACAAGGGGCAGACGTTATTTGCATATTGAAGCCCGATAGACTATTGTGTTTACAGAAAATCCCAAAACTGGGGCAAACTTGTGAATGTGGTGAACAAGTGCTGGGTTCCAGTTTGAGGGTAAAGCATGCATGTGGTAAGAATGCATGACTGAATGAATGCCCAAGGAGTTACAAAGGCAACTACCAAGGAGAAGGTAGTCCAGGCTCAGAAGGTCAGAGTCTGGGAACAACTCAACCCTAAAAACCCCTCCCTATCCATAACAGCTCCCTAACCCTCAATCCGGTTATCCTACCATCCCGAAACCCATCCAATCTGTGGACCCTAACCCTCTTTCCCCGTGGGGGTCGCGGTGACCTGTGCTTCAGCTAAACCAGGCGCCAAGACCGTCAAGGGGAGGTAGGAGTTCTTGCTACTTCCGCGTTGGGACGGACTTCGCCTTGACAGAAGCACAGACCCACGTATTTTCACACGCCCAAGTAGCACGAACTCCGGCACCATGGAAGACATAGCTCGCGTCCTACATGAACTAAAAGATGCCTCCGAAGCGACAAGGCAGGATTATGCTACATTAGCTCACCGTGTGCAGGAAATCACAGCACAAGGTAGACCCCTGCCAGATGGGCCTCCTCCAACCCCAGTACAGGTTCAAGTGACCACGGAGCCCCCCATGCCCTTAGCCACCCCAGAAAGGTACGGGGGAGACCCACAAAAATTCTCCATATTTATGACCCAATGCCAGTTGCATTTCTTGACTAAATCATCAATCTTTCGTTCGGCCCAGTCCCGCACAGCCTTCATGATTTCCTATCTCACGGGGGATGCTGCGGCATGGGCTACCCCCCTAGTACAAAAAGACGATGCTTTACTGTATGATTGGGGGGAATTTCAGGAGGAATTCGGTAAAATGTTTGATAGGAAGGCGGCCTCCTTGATCCGGGACCGAGAGTTACTCATCTTACGGCAGGGAAGTAGGGAACTCATTTGGTATGTGACAACATTCAATAGATTAGTGGTTGAAGCAGAGTGGCCCCATGAAAAAAGACTGGCCCTTTTTTTATCAAGGCCTTAGGGAGGAGTTGAAAGACCTAATAGTGCAGGTGGACTCGCAACCAACCACCTGCACGGGAATGATAGAGTTAGCCCTACGTTTAGATCACAGGCAAGGAGAAAGGAAGCAAGACAGACGTAAATGGGAGACCAAACAGTATTCGACAAGAGTGGATTATCCAAGAGCTGCACCTGGTTCGAAAGCAACAGAGAAGACTTCGGAAGTTGAACCCATGCAAATCGGAACGATCCGCGGACCGATCTCCAAAGAAGAAAAAGAGAAACGCAGAAGAGAAAAGCTGTGTATGTACTGTGGCAAGTCAGGACACTTTGTGAAGGAATGTGGGGCTAAACCAAAGAACTCCACTTCGCCGGGAAACGCCAACGCTCGCCAGTAAGGAGGGGGGATCTGCCGAGCCAAAATCATCACAGTGCCCCCAAGCATTTATTGGGTAACGTGACACAGGTACACAAAGCCCATGTTACTGTTACTGGAATACTTCAGACACGCCAAAAGGATCAAGCCATCACGTTAATGGTGGATTCAGGGGCAACCGGTAACTTTGTGGACTCTGATTATGCTGTTAAATTGGGTTTACCAGTTGCCACTAAGAACATACATGAGGAGGTTCGATCAGTCGATGGATCTTTGTTGACATCAGGACCAGTGACACAGCAAACGGGGTAGATGATTTTGAACATCCAAGGGCACAAAGAGTGCATTCAATTCGATGTCATCGCCGCCCCCCAGTTTGGTTTCATCCTGGGGCTACCTTGGCTGGCGTTACATAACCCGGCGATTGACTGGGCACGTGGAACAGTGTGTTTCTCTTCTAGTCTCTGCCGTACACAGTGCACTAAAAAATTGGGACATGTGGTGCAGGTTCTAGGGGCCACACAGGAAAACAAAGGAGAGCCGCTAGTGGGATTACCGCAAGAATACCAAGAGTTTCAGGATGTTTTTAGTAAAAAGGCGGCAAAAACTTTACCACCGCACAGGTCGTTTGACTGTAGGATAGATCTGGAACCAGGAGCCGCCCTGCCGTGCAGCCGGATTTACGCCTTGACGGAATCCGAGAACCAACATCTCAAAGAGTATATTGACACCAACCTCCAGAATGGGTTTATCCGTCACTCTACCTCTCCCGTTTCTTCACCGTTATTCTTCGTTCCGAAGAAAACTGGAGATCTCAGGACGTGTATCGACTACCGTGCGATAAACCGCATAACAATCAAGAATCGGTACCCCCTACCGTTGATACCGGTTCTGTTGGATCAAGTACGAGGAGCCACAATGTACACCAAGTTGGACTTACGAGGTGCTTACAACCTGGTGCGGGTGCGTGAAGGGGACGAATGGAAGACCGCCTTCAGAACGAAATTTGGACTGTATGAGTACCAGGTCATGCCATTCGGTCTCTGTAACGCACCCGCCGCCTTTCAACACTTCTTGGATGAAGTCCTAGGTGGTTTCCTAGACATTTTTGTCGTTGTTTATATCGACGACATACTGATCTACTCTCGGAATAAGGAAGAACATGTGCAACATGTCAGATCCGTTCTACAACGTTTACGAGAGCACCATCTGTTCGCTAAATTGGAAAAATGTACGTTTCATTGCACCACAGTGGAATTCTTGGGCTTTATACTCTCTCCCGAAGGCGTAAAAATGGATACTCATAAGGTACAAGCAATTCTGGATTGGCCAGCCCCGCAGAATGTCAAGGAACTACAGTCAGTACTAGGATTTGCAAACTTCTACCGAAGGTTTATCCAGGGGTTTGCGGAGAAAAGCTTTACCCGCCTGCTCAAGAAAGGGAAAAAGTTTGTGTGGGATACGGAGGCAGAACACAGCTTCAAGTTATTAAAGGAGGCGTTCACTACAGCCCCCGTTCAGTTACACCCGGATCCAACGTTACCATTTCTGGTGGAAACGGACGCTTCTAGCTATGCGTTGGGAGTGATATTATCGCAACGAGACCAATCAGGGTGTTTACACCCAGTCGCTTATTACTCAAGAAAACTTAACCCTGCAGAACAAAATTACACCATTGCAGATCGCGAGCTACTAGCCATAAAGGCGGCTTTTGCAGAATGGAGGCACTATTTGCTGGGAGCAAGGCACACCATAACGGTGCTGACGGATCACCGCAATCTCCAGTGCCTAAAGTCGGCAAGAGCTCTCACTCCACGGCAATTACGATGGGCAATGTATTTTGCAGACTTTGATTTCGTGGTAACATACCGACCCGGACAGGAGAACAAGAAGGCAGACATACTTTCCAGATATCCGGAATCATCAGTTTCTCCTAGACCTGAGGAAGCTGTAAAACCCATTTTGCCCTTAACCAAGATTGTAGGGAGCATGATCAATACCTTGCTGGAACAGGTGGGGAATGCCATGACAGCGAATGAGTTACTTCAATGGGAAAACCCACAGTTAAAACGTTCTTTACAAGAAGGCATACCGTTCCAAGGCAAAGAAGTGTATTTACCGACTAAGAGTCTACAGGCTCAAGCCTTCAAATGGTGCCATGACTCCCCACTGGCTGGTCACCCGTGGGTGAACAAAACACAAGAACTACTGCAGCGACACTATTGGTGGCCCAACTTACACAAAGACGTGCGAGAATATGTGGCAAATTGCGAAATATGTGCTCGAAATAAAACAGATCATAGGAAACCAGCAGGACTATTGAGACCTTTACCCACTCCCACACAGCCGTGGCATACAATATCATTAGACTTCATTGTTGAATTGCCCCCGGATCAGGGTCAAACCACGATATTGGTAGTAATAGATTCATTTACTAAACTTGCTCACTTCATACCCAGTAATGGCCAGCCGACGGCGGAGGAATTTGCGAATCTTTTTCTACAACATGTCGTTCGCCTGCACGGAATACCACAACACATAGGGCCTCATTCCGAGTATGGTGGTAAGGGATAGCGGCCACCGCTAACGAGAGCGGTGGCGGTAATCCCTTACCACCATACTCCGAGTTCCCTTAGCGCCATGGTGCTTTTAACACCTGCTTTTAGCAGGCGTTAAATACCATGGCGCTAAGGGACCTTGATGTTAATTACGCCACCGTAATTTACGGTGGCGTAATTGACACCTTCCCCACTCCCATTATGCCCTATGGGGCAAGAATGGGAATGGGGAAGGGTAAATGGGGATTGGGGAATTACCGCCCCGCCAACCTTGGAATGGGGCGGTAATTCCGCCAACCACCAAGGCGCTGCCGGTCCGGGTACGGCGTCAACCAAGGCGTTAATAGCGCCATTGGTTAGCGCCGTACTCGGAATGAGGCCCACAGTCTCGGACCGAGGAACGCAGTTTGCATCAAGGTTTTGGAGACATTTCTGTAAGAAAATAGGAATACAGTTGCAGATGTCTAGTAGTTACCACCCCGAGACCGACGGACAGACTGAGCGACTGAATCAGACGCTAGAACAGTACCTTCGCTGTTTTACACACGGCACTGAAGGGGGTTGGGTTGAACTCTTGTGGTTAGCAGAACTAGCCTATAACAATTCTCAACATGCCTCCACAGGATATTCTCCTTTTTTCATGACTTACGGATACAATCCATTCGTGCAGCCAAGTGGAGAACGAATTCCGGATGCATTGCCCTCAGTACAAACCAAAGTGGCTCAGTTAAAGCAGGTCTGGAAAAAGGCCCGACAAAACCTGATCACAGCCAAGAACACAACCAAGAAGTATGCTGACAAAAAGCGCCGTGCTAACCCGGATTATCAAGTGGGTGATAAAGTTTGGCTCTCAACACGACATTTGCACCTCTCAGGTTCCCGAAAATTGAAGCCCCGCTTCATAGGCCCGTTTCGCATTACACAAGTGGTTAACCCAGTAGCGATGCGACTTCGCCTTCCAGACCACATGAGGGTTCACTCTGTATTTCACGTAGCGCTCCTAAAACCAGCAAAGCCCCATATGCGCATGGAAAGACCACCACCTGTCCTCATAGAAGGGTACCCAGAGTCCGAAGTTAAGGCCATACTGAATTCACGAGTGAGACGAGGTAGATTGCATTACTCGGTTGATTGGGTGGGATTTGGTCCTGAGGATAGGTCCTGGGAACCTGCCACCAATGTGCATGCCCCTAGATTGGTACGTTTATTTCATCACATTCATCCCACAAAACCTGGTCCTTCTGCGGGGAGGGGATGTACTGTCAGAAACTCACGGCCTGCATTACACCCACATGGTAAGAATAAAGGCAGGGTGGTTGCAGGGATTGTGGGTGGAACGTTTCTGAGTCGCTGCCACCTTTGTCCCCATTGCAGATGTACTTGGTGTAGGGGTACAAGGTGTGCAGGACTCAGAAAACCAGGAAGACTACGCTTCCCAGCAGCCCCGGGCCTGAAACTGCAGTTCCAGCAGCCCAGGAAACGCCCAGGACAACGCCCGACACAACGCGCATGCGCGAAGAAGCTACTGCGCATGCGCGATCCCAGAAAGCTTGTCCGTGCTCGACTCAGCTGCCGAGAGGACGCATCTCACGGAGCTCCAGCGAAGCTTCTCTCGGGGCCGCCCTCGCCACTGGACACACCCTCAGGCTCTGCGATGTCAAAGATAAGTACCCTGCCTGCTTTTTAAAGTTAACCAGAGGGAAGTGTGCACTGGAAAGAGACTCCGCTTACCAGTGACTTTTGAGGAAACTTACTCTGCGGGAGAGATACGCGAAAGTTCGCGAACTAACTAACCCACTAAACTTGCATGTGACATGCATTCACCAGTTGCGGGTGCAAAACGTAGCAGTATACTCACCTGTTGCGGGTCATTCTATGCTGTATTCGCAGTAGCGAGCACTTGTGAAAAGCCACAAGGCGTGAAAGGGCAAAGCTAATTTTCTCCCTTTTTGTCAGGAGTGAGCCGCTATCGACAACGACCAGATCGTTTCGCAACGCACAGTCTGCGGAGCCGGCGGGCGGAAGAAGCGCACTGGAACACTCAGAACACTAGAGCTAAGTGCATTACGTGTCAGAATATATGTTTTACTTGTGGTGTTCCGTAACAAGGGGCAGACGTTATTTGCATATTGAAGCCCGATAGACTATTGTGTTTACAGAAAATCCCAAAACTGGGGCAAACTTGTGAATGTGGTGAACAAGTGCTGGGTTCCAGTTTGAGGGTAAAGCATGCATGTGGTAAGAATGCATGACTGAATGAATGCCCAAGGAGTTACAAAGGCAACTACCAAGGAGAAGGTAGTCCAGGCTCAGAAGGTCAGAGTCTGGGAACAACTCAACCCTAAAAACCCCTCCCTATCCATAACAGCTCCCTAACCCTCAATCCGGTTATCCTACCATCCCGAAACCCATCCAATCTGTGGACCCTAACCCTCTTTCCCCGTGGGGGTCGCGGTGACCTGTGCTTCAGCTAATCCAGGCGCCAAGACCGTCAAGGGGAGGTAGGAGTTCTTGCTACTTCCGCGTTGGGACGGACTTCGCCTTGACAGTCCTGCGGAACTCCACACTACCACGCTACATGGAGCAACATGCCGGACGACGTGCCTGGCTGCTTGGTGAGTAGCCTGAATGGTCCATGGCAGTGCATTGGAGCTGTGAGTATGTTGGCTGCCTACTTCACCTGGGTGGGAAAGGGGGGGGATGCCTACTGCACCTGGGTGGGAAAGGGGGGGATGCCTCCTTCACCTGGGTGGGAAAGGGGAGGGAGATGCCTACCTCACCTGGGTGGGAAAGGGGGGGAGATGCCTACTTCACCTGTGTGGGAATGTTCACGCCAGTGCACGATGTGCACCTCACAGAACACTGTGCCCCAAGGCAAGTGACACGGCACATGACTACCTAACCACACAGTGATGAATTAGAGCTGACACCTAACACAACATGACTAACAGGAAACCTGCCCAAATACCACAACACATGCACCACTCATTGGCGGCCCTTACACACCATAAGGGCATCCTGCACCATGCAGTGCAATAGCACCATGTCACAGACTCCTGCATCTCACCACATAGGACAGTCATCCCTGGGAGTGCATAGAAGTGAGTCCAACAGGGATCCCACAGCGTGTGACTGGTCCTGCACACCCATAGGAGTGCTGCAAGTCACCATGGCACAGATCAGTGCAGAATTATGAGTATGCTACTAACTACAGGCAAACCCCCCCTGTCACCAAAACTCGCACAACACATCAATGAATGCAGTCCAACACTGCTGCATGCATATACGATGCACATGCAAAAAGACGTGAGTGCACACCATAACCCATCATGAAGAAGCTACCCCCTCCATCATTCCATTGCACAGGACACATAGCCGGGCCAGTAATGGGGTGAATGCATCCTGGGGCATGTGTGTATGGCCAGTAATCACCTGCTGCCATGTAAGACTAGTACAGTTCTCCACCATGAATTTACAAACACTTACCTTCATTCCACTCTAATGTAGGTGATGCTGGCTACCCTTTCAAGCCGTGGCTCATGACCCCGGTCCGCAATCCACAGAACAGGCACGAGGAGGACTACAATAGATCCCATACCCGTACAGGGGTGGTGATAGGGCAGACCTTCGGCCTGTTGAAGGCACGATTTCGTTGCCTCAGCCGGTCGGGTGGGGCACTCATCTACAGCCACGAGAAGGTGTCCAAGATCACCATGTCATGTGTAATGCTGCACAACATGTGCATCCGTTGGAACGTGTCACTGCCCCCTGACGTGGAACTGCTACCACCAGATGATGATGAGGGGGAGGAGGAAGGAATGGCAGGACAGCATCACGGTGCCGATGCACAGGAGGGACGTGCCGTGCGGCAATCATTGATCGGACAATATTTCTGACTCACTAGTTAGCTGAGGGTGTGAGGATGACAGGACATCAGGCACTGGGTGTGGGGATACATGTACACCATGCACTGTGGAACATTAAAAGAAACATGCACAATGATCAATGTCCACTCTGTTTTTTTTGGATGATCAATCGGTGTATTGAATAATAAAGTTCTAACGTGTATAACAAAACCTCCACCACCACCCCCTCCCTCCCCACCCAACTCCCACACACACCCTCACCCCCTTCCCCCTCCCCCCCAACTCCCACACACACCCTCCCTCTCCTCCCCCTCCCCCCAACTCCCACACACACCCTCACCCCCTTCCCCCTCCCCCACAACTCCCACACACACCCTCACCCCCCTCCGCCTCCCCCCACAACAACCCCACAATAGTTCAATTAGGACAACATAGGCCACATGTGTGTGCCGGCATGGTCAATGTGCACTCCCAGAGCCAGGGGATCCATGTGTGGCGGCGCAATGTACGCAGTGAACAATGGACCGGGCTTGTCTGGGTGGAGGAGCTTTGTGAAGGTGGGTCCTCCCGCTGGGGCTGTGGTGTGGGGTGTGCTGCTTCCAGGGCATCTGCGATCCGGCCAAGGATGTCGCAGAGGCGGTTTGTGCTTGCTGTGATCACCTCGCCCAGAGCCTGAAGGTCATTGCGCCACTCCACCCTTGATTCGCGATTGTCCCTGATGAACTCCTCAATGAGGCCTGTGAGATGCTGGGAGCGCATTACATCCATGGCCGATGTGGCCGATGTGCTTGGCAGGCTTGTTATTGGGCCTGCAGGCCTTCCCAGAGATTCTGCAGGGGAAGTGGATACAGGACATGCAGGTTGTACTACTTGCCCTGTGAGCCCTGAGGTATCACTCTCCCCGGAGTCGCTGTGTACCACCTGGCTGTATGATGGTGTGTCAAAGGGGTATGGCCAATGTCATTGGTGTCCTCGAGGTTGGCTCCCAATATTGATGGGGGGCTGTCTGGCACATAGAGGAGGCACATGGCTGCATTCTCACCAGCCACACTGGACTCCTCAGAGTGCAGCGTGGGACATGTGTCCAGCGGCACTGCAGGCATGGGTAGGGGTACGGATGGGGGTTGTGCACCCTCCATGGGGGTTGCTGGAGCAGGTGGTGTAACTTGTGTTGTCTTCCTGCTTGCAGGTATGCGGCAGCCCTTGACTCTGCCCCTGGAGGTACTGGCCCGGGTGCTTTCCTGGTCCTCGCTGTCATGCTCGCTGCCTGTGGGGGGGGGAGAGAGAGACGGCATGAGCAATGATTTGGGGGTCAGCATTTCTACATGCCTATGGTATCACAATGGGATTACAGCGGTTTGTTGACATTTGGGTGGTGAGTGGGACAGTGATCTGGGCTTGGATGGTCAATGCATGCAGATGTCTGGGTCACTCATGTTGGCGCAGTACTGTGATGACTCACATTCACAATGTTTACAATCACTGCCCCGTGTGCATCACAGATTCGGCCTCTTTGTGTGGTATGGCCCATATGGGTTACAGCCTTGCACCTGACATCATCCTGGGTCCCACTTGTTACAGCATGATTTCATTGGGGGGGGGGGGTTGCCCAACCATGACGTGACACCTTGCCCAGCCCTTGGCAGAGACTTACGTTAGGAATGCATGTTCTGTCTTGACTCATGACACTCACCTCCATCAGCGGATGACGCTGCACCGCACTCCATTTCTCCAACACCTTCTATGGCTTCTGTACCCATCATGGCCGCACAAGTTTCCTCCCACGGCATCATTTTGATGGGGGAACCTGGCCCTCCTCCTGTCTCCAGGGCCTGACTTCGGTTTGCCGAGAGGATGGCCCGCACCCTGAGACGGAGGTCATCCCACCGTTTCCTGCAGTCCTTGGTGGTGCGGGGGGTGTTTCCCACGGCGCTCACCCTCTGTGCCACCAAGGCCCAGATCTCTTTCTTCCTGACGACGGTGTGTCTCCGAATATCACTGCTGAATACAGTGTCTGCATGTTCGTGCAGAGTGTCGACCAGTACCTGGAGCTCATCCTGGGTAAATCGCTCGTTTCTTATGCGCGCAGAACCCTTTTTTAATGCTTTGGGCATGATGCTGGTCTCCAATGCCTATTTCTCTGATCACTATATGCCTCCGGGTCCTGCATGGAGAGGATGGCAATGGATTGTGATTTTAAAGATGGCCGCCGTGCTCCTTCCCGTTCCTGTGCAATGACGTTTTTTCCGGTTCCGTTTTTTAACGGTGACCATAAATAGCAGGGACGCTATTCACGGTTACCGCTAATTTCTTCATGTCGGTAGTGTTATGTACGGTGCGCTTGTTGCCGGTAAGGGCTTTTGGGGCCCTTTTACGGCATGGGGCTGAGGTGCATTACCGGCATGGCGCAAAGCGCGTGCACGCGAAGTCGGAATAGGCTGATTTTTACGGTCTTGTGCCAGCACAGAAACGCTCTTTACGCCATGCCGGTAATCGCCTATACTTACCGCCCTACTCGGAATAAGGCCCATTGTCTTTCCCTCGTTCCCTCCCTTGCCTTGAAGTGCTTTGAAACACATTGTGTATAGGCGCTATATAAATAGACATATCATTTCATATCAAGGCACTATTTGCTGTACACAGTTAGGTTACACAGTTGCAGTCAGTAAGAAGTTCACAGACCGAGAGGGAAGGCAGTTCTTTCCTTCCTGGCCTGGTGCAATGAAGTCTGCACAGGTCCTGGCTTCCAGTGGATTACGGTGCTCAGGAGATGCACATGTTATTCACTAGGTAGCTTGGGCACTTAAGGGAGACAGGCGTGTAAATGTTGCATGCTATTTTGAAGGTGGTATGTCCTTGAAGGCGGAGGTAGTGCTGTTCAATGAGGGTGGCTTTGATTTGGTAGACTTAGCAGTCCTACGCTGAATAATTCTGCAACATGTAGGACAACTTTCTGGTAAATCGGGGCAGGGTCTGGAATGGCTTCCAAGCGGGCATTGCCACCATCCAGCTGGGACAGACAAATGCTTGTACGTCACATCTGATGTATTTTGCTGGGATGCGGAACTTCAGTTTCCTCATGACTGCATGTTGGTAGTAAGGTCTATTAAATTCCTTTTTATGTGCTCCCTGAAGGAGAGGTGTCTGTCAAACCCAATGTGCTTTGCGGCAGTCAACAAGTGATGCAAGTGGATGTAGGTCACATGACCTCTGCTTCACCCACCTGTGCAGGTTCCATGTAATAATGTCCCCTCAAAAATAACGCCATGCAAAAAAATAGCTTTTTCAAGGGGTGTGGGGGACACCCCCGCAACCTCCGCTCCCCCTGTCCCTATATATATGGTCACCTATATAATGTCGGCACTACCTTTTCGCTGTGATATTATATACAGCGACCATATATATAGGGATATTATTAACTGAAACCCCTGTGCCGCCCTGCCCATAACTTTCCTTTCTTCACCGTGAGATCACTGGCCAACCTCTGCTTCACCCACCCACCTGTGCAGGTTCCATGTAATAATGTCCCCTCAAAAATAACGGCATGCAAATTAATTGACGAAAAATTGCCTTTTTTTGCGGGGACATTATTAGATGGAACATGCAGGCGACACGCCCATGCAGCCCCCAAACACTTTTTTTTCAAGAGGAGCAGGGGACACCCCCGCACACCCCCAGTCCCTGTGTCCCTATATATATGGTCACCTATATAATGTTGCAAATACCGTTTCCTGGCGACATTATATATGGCAACCATATATATAGGGATACTCCTGTGCAGCCCTGCCCATAGCTTTCCTTTCTTCACTGTGAGGTCACTGGCCATGCATCGCCTGACCCTCATCATTTGAAGACAGTCATAGTGAAAGCAAGTTCGGGTGTGGGTTGGTTTGCAACAGGAGGTCCTCAATCAAATCCCCTGCTCCTCACACATCCCTCTAATGAGGTCTACACTGTTCTACACCCAAAAGCAACAAGTCTGTTCACAGGGAGCCTCAGGGGCATATCATTGCTGCCACCTCAAAAATCACACCATAGGCCCCATCAGCACTATTGCAGACACCACCACTTGAGGAGTAAAGTTCCCCTACACCCACTCAGAAACCGGATACCCAGCATGCATCTGCTGTGTGAACCCAACACATAACTTGAAAGACTTCTTATTAAATGAGGCGCAGACCTGCGTTTTACTGCCAAGCTAATAAAATCTGTGTGGCATCTGGCAGGAGAATCAGAGTAGTGAGGGCCAGGTGAGCGCCAAGTTGCAATCCATGTTCTACAACCTTCGTCCTCTGCGGCAGTGGCTGCTCTATGAGTCATTAGAAAATCATGCAGCTGTAGTTGTAGCCTTGACTAACTTCCAGCTGTACTACTGCAATATCCTGCTTGCAGGCAATCCAGCTAACAATGCCAACAGTTGCAAAGGGCGCACAATGCTGCAGTAAGATTGGTGCTGGCGATGAGGAACTCTGCCCACATCTCAGGGTTTCGTCGTTCCCTGCATTGGCTATCGTTGAGCAGTGAAGTAACTTTGCTGAAAATGTTGGGGGGGGGACATGACATCCGTAGAAAAGGTGCCCTAGCCAAATGAATGGGGACAAAATGGTGTGCCATGAAAGTTGGGGGGGGGACAAACACCCCTGTGCCCCCTAAAATTAAGCCCATGCCGTTGAGGGACAGATTTGATTTTAAAATTCTCTGCCATATATTTCAATGTTTAAATAACATGGCTCTGGATTATTTGGCAAATAAAATACACAGATACTGCTCCACTCGTTCGCTCAGGTCTGAGGATAAATTACTATTGAAAATCACACCATGTATTTGTGTATCTAGGGGCGATTTGCAGTCTATGGACCCACAGTATGGAATAGATTACCTGTGGAAATTCTGTCAGCCTCAATTAAGGAAAGCATTAAAGACCCATCTATTTAAATGAATCATGTGTGACTTTGGATGTTTGTCTCTTCCGGACTCTTTCTGTTGCTCATTGTGCATTTTAGAAGTCCTGTCTAGCAACGGCTGTTGGCTGTTCCAACTGTGCCTAAATACGGTTAGGTTCATCCTGGTCTGTGATCTAAATAAATCAAAATCAAAAAATCTAATGAAGACCTATATGCCATCCATCTTCAACCACATCCCAAAGGCCCTCTTCCTTAATCACAACAGCTTACTATGATGAGATTGTTCAAACAAATATGACCAGAGGCCTTCACACTATCCACAATGCTTCATGCACAAGCACCCACATAGACATCACCATCACTCGATATTTGTGACCACTCTCTGGGCACTTCCAGCTTTTAGCAACAGACACAATGAGGTTCAACATCATCTAACTACCACCCAAGGGCTAACATTCTTTGATTGTAGACTTTACGGGCTTGGTCAACACAATATCTCTCACTCATCCCAACCACATCTTCCTCAGTGACTTCAATCTTCCTGCCAATCCAGCTAAAAATGGCCTGAAGGAAGGTTTCCACTACCTTATCAAAACTGTGACCCATACACGATACACACAAGACACAGCACACAGAAAAGCTTAAATCCTCTTCCTCTCAATTTAAGATTGACGGTAGACAATGAGGTGCTATCCAAGCTAATCCATCTACCCTGTGCACATCATATATGAAAGGGGCCCCTTCTCTGGCCCATCTGCCATTGGTGGGATGGGAGGCAACCGATGGTGATAGCATCAACATTAGAGCTTTACTAACGAATGCTTGCTCGGCTGTGAAAAATCAGTTCTTTTTATATTAGGTGATAGTAGATCTAAAACTGGAGAGTCTCTGTATTACGGAGATGTGGTTAGCGGAGCACTGAATGACAGCATTGAATGATTTGGTTCCTATGGGATACCTAGCAATTAAAGCCAACCAGTCTGTTGGACACAGTGGTGGAATGGTTATTATTTACAGAAACTTAAAATAATTACCAAAGATCCCATTTTGATAGATGTGATAAGACCTTACATGTGCAATGTCTCTATAATGCTACCTCTTCAGTAGATATGTTAATTTACTATCACCCCCACCCCTCCAGAGGCCAACATCCCTTTTCAGACATTCTTTGCGGACGTGGTGACACAACAGATTCCTTCCTGTTCGTGCCTGATAATTGTGGGTGATTTAGATTTTTGGCTAGAGTATGTCAAGAACCCTAGGGCAAGGGCTTTTCTGGAGTCCTTGTCAATGCTAGGTCTGATTTAATTGGTGTCTTGGCACACTCACAAAGCCTATCACACCGTAGACTGTATTATTGATAACTCCAATTCGGTATCAATTTCTTCATCCATCCTTTCCCTTGGACAGATCATGCAGGCATTGCCTTCTATGTTCGAATGGCAATCTACCAACCTACTATAAGGGTGGATGGCAGGGTGTGCGAGTATCGACAAATAGCATAATATTAATTCAGAGAGCTTATGAACTTTTTTGGAGACTCAGATCAGGAGTTTGCCACTTTCTGACCCCCTGCACCTACTGGAAATATTGTTTACTAAACTCACTGTCGCAACAAATATGCTAGAACCGGGGATCTTGAAAAGATGAAGGGATGTAGGCAGTAAGAGAAATTTGTGGTTTTGCGGTACAATAAAAACCGAAAAAAGTAAATTGAGAACGTTAGAAAGGGCCTGGAGAAAGAACTATGACTACCAGGCAAAATGTTTCCATAAACATCATCTGCACAGATATAAAAAAAATTAACCTTTTAAAGTTCTGGCTGAATTGAGCTCCCAGTGGCGTTAAGGAAATCCACTGCTCCGTTGCAAAATTGCTGTGAACAAAATGGCCGAATATGGATAACATTACTAAAACACAGATGACTTGAACTGGGTCCATTTTGGGGTATCTTCCACGTGCTTGTTGGAATCTCGATAGGCAAAGTTACCCCCATCAAAATTGTTCTCTTCCTTTCACCCTGTCACTGTACCTTCCATGCTCCAGATGCTGGGGAATTGTAGGCCAACTGGCTGAGTTGTTGGGTGTCCTGACCCACGTTTGAGCTATCATGCTGCAACATTTGGTGCTGTGGGCTTAGAAAATCCAAGATGGCCAAAAAGCCCACAAGTGCGCCAGAATCCAGGAGAACCACGCAGTTTGTGCACACACCAAAATGGTTACCTAACTTGCCACCCACCAGTGTAAAGAAAGATCTTTGTTAACAAAATTCACTGTTACTGATGTCAAAAAGTTGCTGAAATCGTGGCTCACCGGACCACTTTAAAGATTCAACCCTTTTGTGAGGTTCCACATAACCATTTTACTGTAAGGAGCCCCATCAAAACAATGTTAAGCAAGGATTTACTACCATGTAAGAACCATTCCTGTTGGAATGCATTAATCCAAGAAAAATCCCCAAAATGGTTGCATTACCAGTATTCACCACTATCAGAAAGCCGGCGTTTTAAAACAACACCAGACTTTTTTTTTTGTGTAAAACTGAATAGATGAACCCAAAGCAGGCCAAAGAAAGACTTACTGAGAGGTGGATACAATGTAAAGTTATATTCTGAAGTGACTTGAAGGTTTATAACAAGACTGGCTGAGCTGTGGATTTCAGCAGTTTAAGTAAATTTGGACTGAAAGACACTAAAAATCTAAATGTTTAAAAGAAATGAGTGACCTACTTTGAGTGTCACATAGGTTGCAATTGTTTAAATGTCATAGTTTTAAACTTAGAATCAGCATTCTAGCTGCATATGTAAAAATTGTTAATTTTATTTGAATGCAGAAAACTGAGTAACTAAAAGTGACATTAGCTGGGGCCTGGCTTAAGGAACTGAATTCTGCCCACCAGCTACCCCCGACAGGAGATGAGACTTGCACATCAGCTGTGTTCCCGGGCCTAGCTGCCTTTTGCTGCTCCCACCAAAAGGGATATGACACTTCTCTGATTGAATTACCTGGGCTCTGCAGGAAATTGAACAAAGCCCTGTCCTGACTCAGGCAAATGTTTTATTATGGGGGCCGTAAAAGTGGCTTCCTCCTGGAAGGAAAGGGGAGGAGCACTGCCTGTGAGAGCAAGCTGGCTTGGCAGAACTGGAAAAACCAGAAATTCAACCTTGTGCTGGGGGGAAACCACACCCCTTTGGGGCCAGAACATAACTCTAAAAAGATGGATCATTCATAGAGCGGACTTGTGAAAATTATTTAAATGATACCATAATTCTTGGATTTTTCTGTCCACATTTTAAGAGGTTTTTAGAACCGGTGGTATGATCTGGGGGCAAGCTAGCAGTTAAGAGGGTATTACTTTAAAATGTATGCATGTTAAAAATCTGACACTTCATCAATTAATGTCCATACTCCTTGCGCACATGTGTATAAATTTGGGGTAATGTCCGATATTACGAAACCAGTTAAAAAGTGCAAAATGTTGCCATTTCTCAATGCAAGCTCTCAGGAAGAGCAGATTTGGACAGGGTATACCTCCTGTGATATGTGATGGGTGCATGTCATTTTGAACAAATGTGTACCTGTGCAAATATGTCTTTTGGGTCAAAATATAGATTGTGTGTAAAGTTGACAGGGGTGGGTTCTCTGTACCATAAACAGACCTCATCATGATGACACTTCATTTCATTCCCCCAATCAAGGGGAAGAAGATGAAGTGGCCAATGACAAGTGGAGAGGGGTAGGGCCTAGGAAGCTAGCCTCTCCACCCATTTTCAAAACACATAAAAGCAGACAGTCAGGACAGATAGGGACATTCAATTCCATTTGCTGCGGAGCATGCTGCCGGACCATACCACATCCAGAGATCCAGACTTCAAATCCATCAATCTCCAGAGAAAGCTGTGCAGAAAGATCCAGAAGCAGTGCTGTACCCAGAGAGAGCAGAGCTGACCCAGACCACTGTTAGCAGAACCAGAGAGCTGACCCAGATCACTGTGAAGTGCCGAGACCAGAGTGAAGAAAACCTGACCAGATCCGTGGCGAGGCCCATTTATTTCAAAAATATATTGTGAGTACCTAGCAGAACTGTGCAGAACCAATCTCTTAGTTAAAATAATATAATTCAATCTATTTTAATCTAACCAGAACTGTCTCCTAACTGTCACCTATCATTTGCAAAGCTGTCACCTGTCATTTCTAGCTGCTAGCTGTCACTTTGAACTTTAAAATTTCAAATCTGAAAAACGACCTTTACCATATCGCTCATATCTCCGTGACCGTTTGTCTTAGAGACTTGCAGTAACTTTCCTCTGAAAGCTGGGAATCTTGGCTTTTCAACGAACCTAGAACCGCATTCCTATTCCCTATATTTATGTCGCAATCACGAAAAACGCACTCGCGAATTTGCCGCGATTTGCAAATTTCTCCACGTGTGAAAACAGTAGCTTCCTTGCTTTCCTTGCTAAAATTTTGTTTGCCTCTTAAGAACCATCCCTGAATCATTGCTAGAGTGAGCCTGGACTAATATTAACTAGATACCACTCACCCTGAACCTCTAGAGGGAAATAAAAGCATTTTCAGCATATTCCTCACTTCATTGCCAGCACATATAAAAGCATCTTGGGCCTGTGTTTCAAACTTCTGTAGTCTAAGCTTGCTGGGGTGAACTGAATTACATTTGATTGCATTTCTGAGAACTGTGTGCTTTCCTTCCATTTCCTTGCATTGCATAAAAGGGGGGGGGGGTGAATTGCCAGAGAAAAGTGATTACATTGTTTTGTTGAAATCATATTGAGTATTTTCTGTATTGCATTTTTCATTCAACATTACGTCCATCTGAACTTATATAAAGTATTCTCTACCACCTTATTCTTCTGTTCCTATTCACAAGTGTGCTAGTGCCAGACTATCCATTATTGATTACTGCTCAGATTAAGTGTGATATTCAATTATTAATTATTATAAAGTGTGATATATATATATCGATTGTTTAAATTATCAAATAAACCTTTTAACTTGCAAAACAGAACTACTTCTTGGCTCAGTGGGGTCAGGGGGATTCCAAGAGAGGGGTGTTATATAGGGGTAGTCATCCAGAACGCATGAACTGGACATAAAGATATATCAATAAGGGTTTCCATTCGGTATCCCAGACTAGGCATTGACTTAGCTGTAGTGTTGAATTGAATCCTCTTACAGAGTCCACGTCCTGTGCCCGGCAAGAGTCTAAAAGAATGTTTGTTTGTTGATCGCCCAAGTTCTCTGTTGGCTGGTAAACAGCCTCTTTGGTCCAGGACTAGTTCCTTCAGAGCTTAAGAGGCCTGCAGTGATTCCACTTTTGAAAAAACCCTCTCTGGATCCTACTCAATACTCCAACTATTGACCTATTTCCCTGCTTCCTTATGTAAGCAAGTTGATGGAAGCAGTAGCAGCAGTACAACTGCAGGAGTATGTGGAAGCCCAGAACTTATTGGAAGTGTCACAAGACGGCTTTAGACCTGGGAGCAGCACGGACACAGTAGTGGTTGTAGCATTGGATGGCTTGAGAGGACTGGTCGATCGCAACAGCTCGTGGGTCCTAATTTTGTTTGACCTGTTGGCGGCCTTCAACACGGTCGATCATTCTATTCTCCACTCTCGCTGCAGTGATTGTGGGATTAGAGATAAAGCCCTAGATTGGCTTTCTTCATTTCTATCGGATAGAACTCAAGTCACCTTTTGAGTGTTGTGTGCTTGTACATCGTCCTGTTTTTTAGAGCCGTCTTTTCTTTGTGAATCAACTTGCCGCACAATCATTTTGCACGGTGCATTCTGAGCGGTGGCGCTAAGACTTTATGCTGTTTGTGTGATTTTTTTGTGAATCTGGTCCATGGTGCTGACCTTGGGATTTTCAAAGGGTGGGAGAGAGCACTATTCATTCTTCTGCATAAATGTTGTTATTTAATTTATTTATTTAATTGTTTTTTATAATGCACCTAATACCATGCCTGAGTTTGGTTTCTAAGCGCGGATCCGGGATTCGAAGCTCTGTTGCTCTGCGTGGACCAGCGCGTTGCCCCTGCATACACGCATACAGCTTTAGATTCTTAAGAGTCAGAGATGTAGACCAAGAATGACTGATTTAGGATGTGAAGTGCATTCTGGAGGTTTTAGGACCGGAAGAAAAGACCTGCAAGGTTCCAGAAACATATAGGAATTAGAGTATAGGTTCCAGACCGTTCATTACCATCAGAAAACGGAGGCCAAATCACAGGAGCCTCTCACAAAATATCCAACGGAATGGGTAACGCCTTCCCCATATCCACAGCTGTCAAATGGAACAGTCTACCTGTAGATCTAAGACTAGAAACCAACCTTCTGAGCTTCAGGAAAAAACTGAAAACCCTCCTCTTTAAATAACTACCAAAAAAAAATAAACTATGTCACTGTTCTTTTATTGTCCTTTCTCCATGTTAGTCGCCTTGTTGTCTGATGTGTCTTCATGTTGCGCCCTGATGCCTGCGGACGACCAGCACATTACAAATAAATACATAAATAAAAGTATCCTAGGAGTAATAACCAGACTGAAAACGAAGCAGTAAAAATGAAAGGATAAAATAATTAATTTTACATTGAAGTAATGAAAAAGGATACAACTAAAGGCACTTTAAATGAAACAAGTATAAAAGACCTAATTTATCATTTTACTTTTTTCTATAAAAAAGCAAAACCTGGTCAAACATGTATTTCTTTTTAAAATATTGTTATGCTTTCTTAATAATTTAGCAATTGCAGGGAAACCCCACCAGGCCACCTCCAGCTAAATTCATCACGATGTTGTTTTCAGTAAAGGAATGTTTTCAAAATGAGGGGTCGCCCCATACCCCTAAGCACCATTGTAATCCGCGTGTATCCACCTCGCTTGCTCCAAACCACGCTGTTCCCAAAATGAGATTTTTTTGCTTTGCTTTGATCTCTTTAATTATTATACATTAAAGTTGGGAGATTTTTGCGTTGTTCTTTGTACCTCAGTTATTTTCAGGAAGCGTTATTTTACTGCATTGAAGGCGCAAAAGTTCGTATTCTTCATTGGTGCTGAGTGGTTTGTACTATGTCTGTGTCGCGAGTCATGCAATGTGCAATGTGCCATGTTGTAACATCAAAACAGCAACTGCATATTCCAAAAATGTGTGTTCATGAACCCAATAACACAAGAAGCATGATGCAATCAGTAAACCATTTGCTGATTCAAAGGCAATCTTTAAAAAGGACCAATTATGCAGTAAAACCTTTCTCGGAATATGTCCATGATAAAAGTGAATTGCCAACCCTAGGGTCATAAAATCATAAATGGGTAATGTTTTAAATACTCGGATTACTGCATGGATAATGACTCTACAGTGGTGACTATCAAAAGCAGCATGATAAAAAAAAAACAGAAAATACAGGTGCACAAGGGTTGGCCTTCCAATATTGTCTGGATAAACAGGTTAAAGGAACAATGCCAGATAGTGTAACAGGATTGTCAAACTCCAGGCCTCGATGGCCGGAGCCATGCCGGGGTTTCAGGATACCCCTCATTACTATTCATGAGATATATTTGCATAAAATGATTCTAAATGTATGAACATTTTCTCATTAATATTAATGAGGGGTAGGCTGAAAATAAGGCAGGATTCCAGCCCTGGAGGCCCAGAGTTGGACAACCCTGCTGTAGGTGATCCCTGCATGAGTAACCAACGCAGGAAGAAAAGAACACAGAGTTATATTACACAAGAGATCATTATCACGTGTGCTAAATTTTTCAGGAATCTTTCTTGTTCTATGGAGTGATACGCCCTAAAGAGAAATGCATTCAAACTGCAAAGCTAACAAAAAATTACTGGAAGAGAAGATAGCAGTATTATCAAGGCACACTTCCAGAAGAAGCGCTAAGAACCACGATACAGAGAAAGGACTGTATTAGAATCAGGACAATTACATTAATTGGATAAAGGAAAATGACCACTAATTCTACCCTGCATATTCATCTGCCCTACGCCACCCTTAGACTTGGTGCTCCTTCCCCCTGCTCCAGCCCTGTGTACATTTTGTATATTGCTGCTAGTTGAACTCGCCTTGTATTTGTACCTTGCACTACCTCTTCTGTATGTACATGTAAATTAATGTACAGCACTGTAACCAAGCTGAAATATTCCTGTTGCTTCTGCGCCCTGATACCCTTGTGTCTGGCGCAACAAATCAACTGATAACCTCAGTAGAAATTGACCTTTTCAGCAGGAAATCGATAAACTGTGACTAATTCTTGGAAGAGCTTAATACCACTGTAATCAATGGTGCAAAGGAACCTCTGTGCACCGAATGCAGGTTGAGAAGAAAAAAGTGTAGGATACTGTGGGATGGTTCTGCTCTTTCGTAAATAATCAACAATAATCTTTATCCGAAGATCAATGTTCAAGAAATAAGGATCTACGGATATTATAAGCAATTCGCATGAAAGATAATTGTTTATTTAAACTTCCCAAAAATGAAACCGTGCAATGGGTGTACCGACCTTGATTCGAGGTCATGTTTGAGATTGTGCAAGATGAATCAAGTGCATGGGTGGAATGGCCTCTAGGGAACTCGGGAGATCTCCCAGTAGGCCTCTGCACCCTGGGCCTCTTTTGTGTGTTAACCGATTCTTATTTCCAAATGTTCTCATAGGAAAAGTGTTGGGCTTGATGATAATGTATAATATGGGGTCACTTTGAACATTATTCCCTCTGTCAGTTCCCAGTCCACCTCTGATCAAGTGTCTGATGCAGAGGAGATGTAACGACTTGAGACATGTTAACGGTACTGGCATACTGACAGAAGGTGTAAACATAGTGTAAACATGTTGTGTAAACAAACCATAACAAGCACTTATTGTTCTCAGATTTCTAGCACACACACCAATCAAGGGAGCTCATTTGCACAAAGAAAGAGTGCACAACACCCTGCTTGGAGATTAGGATTCATTTCATCTGGCTGGTTGTCCTGTCCACGAGGAGTACAGCAATATCCAAATGGTGTTATTGTCTATTAATAAAATGGATACAATTAATATGCATTACAACCTTACCACAGAAAATAAGTTATTAGTAAATCTGGTTATTTCTTGTTTCAGACTGGGTAGGCCATATAGTTACCCCAGGAGTATGCTTAACATACTCCTGGAAAACGAAGTCAGCCAAAAAGTCCTTAGCAATATAAAATTACACTTGAAGTGACATACCCATAAAATCCATAATAAATATGGTAAAGTAAATGTACAATATACCAAAGAAAGTTGTATGTGAAGGTATATATTGATTGTTTTTGTTAATGCTGCTGTTATTTGTTGTTTTGTTATTTCTTGTTTTTATTATGTCTGTTTGTGTGTAAAGTTTTATGTAAAGTACATCACATAATAAATAAATAAATAATAATCATATACCAACGGAATCCGGTCCCATCCATGCTGAGTTTTGTATCGAGTTTTCAAGGCAGCAATAACATGCCTTAATAGTAGACAGAGGACGGATACCTAGCCAAAAGCTCAAGAAAGGTGGGCCAAGGATTAGCCAATGGAAGACACTGCTCATGATGTGCGATGGATCACAGTGAGCTAGAGAGCCCTGCTTATGTGCTCTTATACATTGCAGCTCAAGGGTTCTGTCCAGGGTGGACCCATAAAAGGAGCGGCCTAAATGCCAACAGATCTGCGACTAAGTTGCATGACAAGGAAATCAAGGGGTCTTCTAAGGGGAGCCCGGGTACAAGGCAGAACAAGAGTCCACACTCTGGCATAACCCACAAAAAGAACTATTTTCTTGTTGGTAAAGCACATTTATGTTTTGGATTTTAGGTGGCACTAAAACACCCCCGTATAAGCCGAAACTATTGTTTTAGAGTACAGCTAGGGAGAAATTGCATATGAGGGGCACAAAGCTTGTAGGTGTTGCTTGGTTATTTACCTAACCATTGACTTTCCATGGCATGCGTATTCATATGGTCATTACCATCCACTTGCAGCCCCTCCTTGCCCAAAATATATCCTCCTGGGATCTCTTTGAGCTAGCTGTATCAAGCTTACCAGCACACTGTGTGTTTTCCTGCAGTCTTCAGAGAGTTTATGCCTTAATTGCAGTTGTAAACATGCATCTGCTGTAATAAAATGTCTTTACCAGACCTGCCTTCAGTTACTCGATTTATAAGCACTGAAGTCCTGTTAAAAATAAGCATTGGCAATGCCAACAGTTTTGGCTTGTGCATCGGTATTAGGCATTTGTCAGGCACTGCTATCAGATGCCCATGTGCTCACACATGCTACCATCAGTGGACAGTTAATCCCACTACAGCAGTGCCCGGCAAATGCCTTTACCATCCCTACACAAAAGCAAAGCTGTTGGCATTGCCAATGTGTGTTCGTGTATCCAAGTAAGGAGACCAAACAGCTCTTAAAATGGTGCCCAAACCTTTTTTCAGGGTTGAGGTTAACCTACTCCTTCAAAAAGTAATGACTTACTCGTGAACATTCACCAAATGGATTCATTAGTGATTAAGAAAACTCAATACATCTTTTCTACTGGCATATAGTATAGAGCACCTTACAAGCAACCGAACACATGTGTACACCTACCTTGGGACGCTCGGTGACATTGTTTCTACTGACTTTATCCATCGTGACTGTCACTCACTTTTTTGAATTGCTGTACTGTAACGTGTGGCACAACTCTACGCGTTTATGCCGTAAAACGAACCTTAACATTGCCTTTCTGCTTCCTAAAAGATTTTTCTCTTATGCATTCTTACATTCTAAATCTCACCTATACCATGTTAATGTTCGACTATTACACCCTTGCCCCCAGCCCCCACACTGTCTGTACCTTCCATCAGATGCCTCCGTTCGCACTAGGTGTCTGTTGCACATTCTACCACTGAATCGTGTGTACTCTAAGCAATACCATGCTGGTTACCTTGAGACTGTACTGCTATGCCCTCCTTGCAGCCCACCACTAGCATGAGCCCACATGTTCCCCACCTTCCTACAACTGCATACTTTGATGTGGCACCCCGTACTATGAGGTGAGGCTTTCCAAAGTGTGTTCCTAAAATATGTAATTTCTTAGCCACCCGTAATTGCATAGCTTATGCAGCATGCAAAGCCTGTAACGTGTTATTATTGCAAGAAACAAATGTAAATTTCAAGAAACAAATGTAACCAATCTCTTAAGTTAAACAAGCCTAGATGCTTCTGTGCTTTGTGCGCTATATAAATGTCAAAATAAATAAATAAATAGATTAATACCTGCAAACGTGGCCATTGTTAATAGTGGGCAATTGTTCCCTCCTTCCTCCTGGCACCCTCCCGCGACATACACTTCCCACTTGTGGCTCCCTCCTGCCTTTAAGCCCACCCACCTTCCCTGGTTGGGTGAGCTACGGGGCTGCTAGGTCTAATGACCTGCAGCCCGTGCGCGCTTGTTTGTAACCTGAAGCAGTTGAGGTAACTTGCCCTTACTATCCTCCTGGGCCTTTTCTGACCTAATTTGTTTGTCAAATTGTTTCCCCCGCCCCCTGGGTCTCCCCCTCTCCCCCCGCGACATCCAATTCCCGCTTGTCGCTCCCTCCTGCCTCCCAGCCCGCCCACCTTTCCTGATTGGGTTATCTATTGTCACTTCTGTTTCTCCCAGGGCAGCCCTCTGACCGGGCAACCCCTGTGGCTAAGGGCCCCAAGGCAAAGGGAGGCTCCTACAGAGGTGGCTCTAACTAGTGTCTGCAGGTATCAGCAGGGGAAGCCAGTTGTCAGCCGTCATCCAGCAGCGACTAAGTAAGGTAGGGTTGGCCTGGGTCAGGCATAGAGCCTTCACTCTAACCTGTAAACCCGGCCACATTGCAGCTTGGTAGACTTAGGTGTGTTCTTCTTCTTTCGCCGATATTTAAAATTGCATTTTGAGACCTAGGCCTTTTATCCCACCTTACAGGGCTCTCTGGTATTTAAAATTATATTGTGATAGTAGTGCCATTCTGTGGTCTGTGGTCTTGCCTTCTTAGCAAAGCATCCATGTAGCAAACTTTTCTACCATTATCTGAGCTCCTGTCGTCTTGTCCTATTGTCTCGTCTCTCTCTGTCTCATCTGCTTGCGCTCCTCCCTTGTCCGTCCCTATGTGTTCCACCCCCTTCCCCCTTCTTCTTCTCTCCTCTTCCCCACCTACTCTATGGTGCTCTCTGTTTCTCCTATCTTTTCTAACTGCTTCTCTATCGACTATCCTGCTCGACTCACTAAATCTGGTAGGAGGAAATTTAAAAAGGACATCCTGGTCTCCAACCCAGGCCTCCCTATCGCTGAACCTATACCAGCTCCTCCTCCAGGCAAACCCTCACCGATATTCTTTTTGTCGTTCCCTCGCCAGAACTATGGACTCTTGATATGGTCTCTGTGCTTTCTCCTTTCTCTTCTTCTCCCATTAATGGTGGCACCCGGTGGGAGGGGGCCCCTTTTACTCTGATAAGGCCATCATTAATGTTTACCTGAATGGGACCATCTTGGTCCAAAGCCCTCAGGCCAACCTTCTCCTTTGTGACAGACACTTCCCGCGCCTCCTCAATTTCCTTTCCTCTCCAGCTGTCCCCTGTCTTCCCCCTACTGTCATTCCTTGGCTACCTTATCCTCTCCTTCTTCTTCTTCTCCCCCCTCAGGCTTTTTCTATACCTCTGCAGGGAATTCCGCTGATTTGTGCCCGTCCCCAGAAGTCTTTCAAGGGTGGCAACCATCTCCATATTGCCACTCTCAACTCTCGTTCTGTTGTCAAACACTCCTCTGACATCTGCCGTCTCCTGGAAGAACTTGACCCTTGATGTCCTTGGTCTCACCGAGACATGGTTCACGGCCAGCTCTATCACAAGCTTTGACACTCTACTCCCTGATGGCTACAAGAACCTCTCTGTGCTCAGATCCGACCGATACAGAGGGTGTGTGTTGGGCCCGGTTGAGCACCCGGAATAAGGACAGACAAGCCGAGAGGATTCATGCGACTTGTTTATTCACATGCATAACATTAACTGCCTTAAACGTTTCCTCCCTCTTGCGTCCTTCGTCACGTGACGCTACCCACGTGACTGGGCTTTGGTCTCTTAAGGAGACACTAGCCCTGTAACATCACCCCCGGACAAAATGTCCTTACAACATTGTCAACATTCTTCAACCAGGTGGGCTGGTTTCCTTACGGCTCTTTGGGGCCGGCTGCTGGGGGCTTCTCCTGAGTCATCTTCTGGCCGCCCCGTTCTCTTCACTCCTTGGCGAGGTGAGAATCATGGAGGAGTCCATAGTGTGTCGTGAGGATCTTGTGGAATCGGTTCTGGATCTGGGGGCTGAAGTTTCTCACCTCCATTTGTCACTGCTAGCTTGAAATGTGAGCTGTTCCTGGTTATTTTTCTCTCTTCATTTTCTGCGGTCACCATGGTTTCTTTTACTGCTGTGACTTATAGTGGTTGTGGGGCAAACCGGGAGTCGGTCTTCTTGACTGCCGTCTGTTGTACCAACACTTCATCTCCCACTTGAAACTCTTTTGGGCGTGCTCTTCTTCTTTCATCTGTCTGTGTACTGGCTCGTTCTTTCCACTCCTTGTCTCTCCTTAAGACTTCCCGATCTGTTTCTGGCTTGCTTGCTGGTATGGGTCGACGTTTTCTATTCGAGCTCTCTGTAAAGTCTTTTTGATGGATGACATAAACTCTCGTCCGTCCCATTGGCTTGCTGCCACCAAAGTGTTATCTTCTGGTGTTTGAATCCTAAGTGCTTGGCGAATGTTGCAAAGTCATGCCCGCAGAATGGCGGGCCATTGTCTGACTTGATGACGTCTGGTATTCCCCATTCGCTCACTACTTCGTCGAAGACGGCTGCTATTTGGGCGAAGGCTGTGGACGAGTATCGTTTTACGATCGGGAATCTTGAGTGTTCGTCAATAAATAGTAGTAGGTATTCCCCCGATTCTAGACGTCCATAAAAGTCTACTGCCACTTTTCACAGGGGTGTTGTGGAATCTGTGTTGGCTGTAGAGGCATGGGCGCTTCGGCTCTGGCTGTGCATTGACACGCCATGCAGTTCCTTAGCCACTGGTCCACCAAAGCATCAAGGAAGGGTAACCACACGTGGCAGCGTAGACAAGTTTGGTTTTTTCTGCTCTGCGGTGTCCCTCGTGGGCTGTCTTGATTACATCTGACCGTGGAGCAGCTGGAACCACCAGTCTGCACCCTCTGAGGAGTATGGTTTTGTCTTTCACAGCTAGCTCCGTGTGAACATTTGCTAGCCTCTCGAGCTCATCTCTATTTGCACTGGGGTGTGTTGTCAGTGCTCTCCGGTAATCTTTCCACTTGTGCTCAGTGAGGTCAATCGCCAGGGCCATGGACGGATAGGCTTCTGATGCCAAAGCGATGGCTTCCAGTGATATCGCCGGGGGTAGTGCGTTTGTGGTGACGTAGCTAATGTATTCCATGTCACCTGGCCTTGGTATCGGTTTTCCTGTGGTGTGTCTGGACAAATAGTCAGCTGGGTTGTTTTCACCCCCAGGCGATGTATGATCCGGTAATCATATTCTTGTAAGCAAATTCCCCACCGTTCAATTCTGGGGGGAATCTTTGTTTGGGGGCTCCCGAAGAGCGATAGTAAGGCTTGGTGATCGGTGATGAGGGTGAACCTCTTCCCTATTATGAAGTTATGAAAATGTTCACACGCCCAAACTGCTGCTAGGCTCTCTTTTTCTGCTTGAGAGTATGCAGACTCCGGGGGTGCCAGTGCCCTGCTGGCATATGCCACTACGTGTCTCAGGAAGGTGTCAACTCCATTTGTCTGAGCGAGTATGGCTTCAAGTCCTACCGGGCTTGCATCGACCACAGTTTCGGTGTGCCAGTCCGGATCGAAGCAGGTGATTTTCTTGGCTTCCGCCAAGGACTGTTTGATGGTGTCGAAAGCTTCTTGGCATTCTACCGTCCTGGGGAAGAGTATTCTTTCTGGAGTAACTTCCGGAGTGGTTCGGTGATTGTGGCATAATGTGGAATATATCTGGCACAGTATCCTGCCATGCCAAGAAATGATCTGATGTCTGCGATTTATCTCGGTTCCTGGAGGTTGAATATTGTGGCAACTTTCTCGGGGTCTGGGATCATTCCGTCCATGGAGAAGATGTGTCCAAAGAATTTTAATTGGGGTTTGCTGAATCGGCACTTGTCAATGTTTAGGGTGAGACCAGCATCTTGGATGGCCTTGCACGTGGCTCGAAGGGCGATGTCATGTTCTTCTTTTGACCGGCCATATACAAGAATGTCGTCACTATAGTTCATTGCACCTCTTATTGGGCGAATGACTTGTCTGATGGCCTTGTGGAAAAATTCTGTGGCTGATGATATTCCAAAATTTAAACGCATGTAGCGGAAAAGCCCTTCGTGCGTGGAAAAGGTGGTGATTCCTCTCGAGTCTGGATGGAGTACCATCTGGTGATATCCTTGATTTAGGTCGAGCTTGGAAAAGAGGGTGGACTTTTTCAGTTGGAACAAAAAATGTCCTCAATTCTCGGGCCTGGGTGTGGCTCTCGCTGGATGGCGGTGTTGGCCATTCGCATGTCCACTCAAAGGGCCTCATTACGACCCTGGCGGTAAGTACCGAACATTACCGCCATGACGTAATCAACGTTTACGCCGTGGGTCGATGGCGTAAAGTGCGGCATATTCCGACCCATCGGGCACGTGCATTACGCCATGGCGTTAATGTAAAGTACGGCATGGCGTAAATGGGGCAAAAACGGCCCTTACCGCCATTGCACGCTGCGCAAGGAGCACTACCGCCACACACACCATAGCGGCGACCACAATTAGCGGTAACCGCAATTAGCGGTCACCGTAAATAGGCGGAACCGGAAATAGCGTCATCGCGGCGGAACGGGAAACTGCACGACGGCCATCTTGAAAAACACAATCCATTGCCATCCTCCACAACCATACCTGATCCAACCCTGACACCTATCCACACCCAACACCCACCCAATTAGCCAAGTAAAAATGCCCAAAGCCGTTAAAAAAGCATGTGACTGGCAGCGCCAAGACCGTTTCTCAAGGGAGGAACTAACCATGCCCGCAGAGACTCTGCAAGAAAATGCTGCAGCTGTATTCTCCGCGCAGATGACAAGGCCGGCAATAGCGAAAAAGAAGGCCATATGGGCCCTAGTGGCACAGCGTGTGAGTGCAGTGGGGGCCGCACCCCGCACTGCCCAGCAGTGCAGAAAGCGCTGGGACGACTTGAGGCTCCGTGTCCGAAGCATCCTCTCAGCTAACCGGAACCTAGCCACGTCAACTGGGGGTGGATCCGATTCGCCCATAAAGCTGCAAGCATGGGAGGAAATATGTGCATCCACCATCGGGATGGAGAGCATCCATGGTGTCGGAGGGATGGAGAGAGGAGCGCCGACCTCAGGAGATGCAGGTAGGTGGCCAGAGCAAGCCATGCTAAACTCAACAAAGTCCCATCATGTGAAGTACCATGTAGCCCCATAGTGCATATGCAACACATCGGCAGGTGTATGTCCACAGACACATCCAGACTCCACCCTGTACACATGCACACCCTAACTGCTGGCACACACATACCACCATGCTACCTCCACACAAAAGGCACAAAACCTGAATGCCCCTGCCTGAAATGTGCTGCATGTACCCACTGTATAGATGTCATCCCTCACAATGCACGGCCAATGTCCGCAGACCCATCAATAACACTATCCCTCCTTTGCTCCACCACAGGATCTGACACAGACCTCCAGGAAGAGGACAACACTGCATCCAGATCCACCAAGAGGGCCAGGCCACAGGCATCCACCTCAGCCGTCCTGAAGGAAACACACCAGCAGCCACAAACCCTGCCTGGGGAAGAGGACAGGCAAGTGCCAGCCCCCACAACAGCAAACACAGACCCAGCAGCAGCACCGCACATGTCACTAGTCGTGCCCACTGAAGGGACAGGCTCTGCTGCAAGCAGCACCCTGGGTGAAATCGCTGCCATAGCGGCAACCTCCGACAGTGAGGCAGGCAGCATCGAGGTCATCGATGAGGGAAGGCCCACTGCCCAGCCACATTCCCCCTGCACATCCCTAAGCCCCCTGCAGGCGGATGCCACACAGGGGCAGTCGGAGGCCGAGGATTGGCCAGCCACCCCATCCCCCCAGCCTGAGGTGAGCAGCCCAATGGACATGCAAATGCCACTGGGCATGGGCCAGCGGAACCAGCAGACACTTGAGGATATAGTTACCCGCCAGCAGCAGCTATCCGCCCTCCTCAATGAACATGTTGCACAGTGTGGGGTGCCAAGGGATGGCATGGAGAGTTTGGCAGACCGAGTCACAGCTGCCATAGAGTCCTCCACAAAGGACATATGCACGGAACTCGCGGCTGTGCGCAATGTCCTCACAGAACTTGTCCAGACCATCAGGCACATGCGTCCAGATGTGCAGGCCGGACCGTCCTCATCAGCCAGCTCGGCACAGAGCAGCCCCATCCGCAGATCAGGGCGCAATCTACGCAGCACGGGCAGGGGTGCCCCGGGGGCCAGGGGAGGGGATTCACATTAGTGGCTTGACAGTCGAGCAGGACTACTGCACACCCTGCTGCACAGACACTACCGCACCTTCGTAGGGATTCCAGGGTGGAGGGGGGAGGGGGTGTGTTGGGGTGTTCAGGGGGAAGGGGGGAGGGGGTGTGTTGGGGTGTTCAGGGGGGAGGGGGGAGGGGGTGTGCTGGGGTGTTCAGGGGGGAGGGGGAAGGGGGTGTGTCACGACGTTTCATAGTTTGAATACACTTTTTTCTTTCCCAAAATGAAATGTGTGGACATTTTCATTGCATATGTGTGCTTTATTGGTGTACAGTCCCCAGTGTGCATGTCCCAGAGACACACAGTGCCCCAAGTGCAGTCTCCATGTGATTCACACCAGCCGTGTGTGCTAGAAGCAGAGGTCGATGATACTTTGGCGCATTGCACGCCCCTCCTGTGCGTCGCCTCCTCCATGGGGTGCTGCCCCATCGGCACCCTCCTCATCCTCATCGTCAGGTGGTTGCAGTCCTGCGTCAGGGGGCAGGGGCACATTCCGTCTGACGCCCATATTGTGTAGCATGACACATGCCATAACGATCTTTGCCACCTTCTCATGGTGGTACAGGAGTGCCCCACCAGACCTGCTGAGGCTTCGGAACCGTGCCTTCAATAGGCCGAATGTCTGCTCTATGACCACACGAGTACGTGTATGTGCACGGTTGAAGTCCTCCTCGTGCTGGTTCTGCGGGTTCCGGACTGGTGTAAGGAGCCACCTCTTCAGGGGATAGCCTGCATCACCTGTATGTAGGTGAGAATGTATGTGTCAGTCATGTCGTCTGATCAAGAACATGATGTGCCACCATGGCTTGCATCCAACTGTTACTTCGGCTCACTTCTACATGCACTAATTGATTCACACAATGCAACCAGTATATGCTCATGGCTCCCATGGCCTGTTTTGCATGCCATCACCCAATGTATGCAGAGGGGTTGAGTGCATTGTGAGTGGCCATCCTCTGTCTCCGTTCTCTGTGTTGCTCACAGCCAGGTGGAGTATGCATCATTCCCACCCCCTTCAGCCAGGTGGAGTATGCATCGGTACGTCATTCACCTGCCCACTTCCATGACATTGGACTCACCGAGTAGCCAGGATCTTGGGCCTGCATGTCGCTCCATGTAGCGTGGTATTGTGGAGTTCCTCAGAACCATAGAATCATGGGTTGATCCAGGGAATCGGGCACAACAATGTGTGATGATCTTGTTGGAGTCACAGACCATTTGCACGTTGATTGAGTGGAACTGTTTCCGGTTGCGGTTCCTCCATGGCACGTGGAACCAACAATTCCACATGGGTGCAGTTGATGGCACCAATGCAACCGGGTATGCCGGCTAGTGCATGGAAACCCACTTTGGTGTTTGCAATGTCCTGGGCAGTCCGTGGTAATGAGATGTGGTCGTCTGTGTGCTTGAGGAGGGCATCGAGTACTTGGATGAGTGTTCGTGAGAATAATGGTTGTGTAATGCCATGCAAGTGCCCCACTGTGTGCTGGTAGGTGCCTGTGGCCAGGAAGTGGAGTACAGACACTACCTTCAGTAGGGGGTGGGATGGCGGTTGGAGTTTCTATCATGCTGACGATGTCGTTGTGTATCATGTCTACGATGGCGGTGATGGTGTCCCGGTCCATACGGTACAGGGTGTGGATCTGCTCAGCAGTGAGGTTGAATGGATTGGCTCTGATGCGTGGGATTGGGGGCTGCCTGCGTGGTGGCACTGGCTGTGCTGGTGGGGCTTGCTGGGCCTGCCTTGCCCTCCTTCTCCTCCTGCGTCTCCTCTGTGCAGCCTGTTGTTGTTGTTGTTGTTGTTGTTGTTGTTGTTGTAGTAGCACTTGCATTGCTATCAGGTCCTCCAGCCCCAACATTGCTAGTCGTATTGGTATCATTGTGGAGTGTGACTGGGTGTGGGAAGGGGTGGGGTGTGCTCTTTTTGTACTTCCTGAGTCTGTATTGCCTTCACCTGTGCTGTTTCTGTGCACCTGTGGCAGCTGCATTCACTTTACATGGCCCTTTACGGTTGGTTCGCGATGGCGTAATTAGCACCATGGCGGTAAGGTTCTTAACGGGCTGGGTGATGGCGTTAGGGGCATGTCCGCTTGGGTCGGCATTTGCGTACCTTTCCGCCATGGCGCTAAGTACGGTGTGGCCGGTCGCGTGCGCGCACCCTTAGCGCAGTTAGCGGTGGCGTTAACTACGATGCCGCTAATGGCATCGTAGTTAACGGTCACGGGTCATGATCGGACCTGACGGAAAACGATGGCGGTAACCATTTACCGCCATCGTTCTTCACTTAGCGCCAGGGTCGTAATGAGGCCCACAGTCTGAGTTGTCCTCTGTCTTTTGGCACTATCACTAGCGGGGAGACCCAGGGTGTCGGACCTGTAGCTGGTTCGATGACTCCGTCTTCTAGGAGTTGTCTAAGTTCAGCCGACACTGGAGTTTGCAAATGGAAACCAACCCTCCTCGGATGTTGTGGGACGGGTCGGACAGTGGGGTTAATGTGGAGTTTTACGGGCGCTCCTTTCATTTTCCCTAGGCCCTTGCAAATGAGTGGGAATTCCTTTATGATGGTGTCTTTCGACATCGTGTCTGGTGGGGTGGGCCCCATTCGAACGTTGAACACGTTGTCTCTTGTCTCGTGCATTGGTTCTGTTGAGTGGATTTTGTCGCCCTCTTGGACTTGTATGTCTATGAGTCCTAGGCAAGAGGCAGTTCTGTAGCTTAGGAGGCATCTCCCTTTGGTCGGACTGCGAATGACGTGAATGCATGTTGTCGTGGAGTGTTCGTCGTGGATGAGCCGACCACTGAAAGAGCCAATTGTTTGCAGGGGAGTTGCAGCGCCCCATTGCTATATCTTGGAGATGGATGGTATGAGGGCTGGTTTGTCAGGGATTTGTTGAAACTCCTTCTCTCCCATTATGTTGACGGTGGCTCCCGAGTCGACTAGGAAGCAGAATTGTCTCCCTCCTATTTCTGCCAGTATTTTGGGTGCTTCATGTGCTTCTCCTTCATCTGTGATGAGATTGACGTACTCGTCTTGCGCATATTGGTTGTATTGATCGACTTTGTAGTTAAATCCTTGTTGTTCCGCCACGTAGTAGTTCTGGTGTGTTGGTGGTCCATCATATTCATCTCTTATGTGGGATACCTGCTCGTGTCCCTCATTTTCGTGGGTCTCATCATTCAGGTAGACATCTTCAATTACACTGACATATCTTCTTGGGTTTTGGTGGTAGGGGCATGTTTGGTACGCCTGGGCTTGTGGGTTTCTGCTGACCATTTTGTATTGAGGAGCCACAGGCATTAGTTGTGTCGGAAACGGTCTGCCTTCCCTGCAGACTGACTGAAAGTGTCCCTCCCTACCACAGTTGCCACATCTCTGGGAGAGTGCGGGACACGTCCCTGCGTGGGGGAAAGCCATCCCACAGTGGTAGCACTGGTGTTGGGTTCTCGGTGTCATCGAGTAATTGGAGTTGAAGGGTCTCTCTGTTGTTCTGGTGGTGTTGGACTGCATTGCCGCTATAATTTCATTCTTGTCTTGTTTCGTCAAGGTGTTGCCTGCTATCTGTGTTACTTGTTTGTCGACTCTTTCTAGAATCCTAGCCATCTCACATACTTCTTCTATGGTGATTGGCTTCTTGAGGAGTTGCTTTTTTAGGGTTTGGGATACGCATCCTTCAATGACCCTCAGGCGTATGGCTTCATGAGCGAGAAAGCATGAAATTGGCAGTTCGCTCCTTTTATTCGTAGGCGGGTGATTAACTCATCGACAGTCTCGTCGATCCTTTGCGTGCACTGATTAAATATGTACCTTTCATAGTCCTTGTTGGTATTCGATTACCAGTCTCTTGTTCAGGGCTGTAATTAGTGCTGGGAAGTCGGTTTGTTCTTCCGTTGGAATGATTTTCAGTAGGACTTTGATGTCATTCCCTGCTAGGTTTTAGGAACATACTGCGTAGTCTTGGTGATTTTTCTACTCCCGTCTATGAATGTGTTGAAATCCTCTAACCACTTTACCCACCTCGGGCCTTTGTCCGCTTGTGGCATCATGGAGATGGGGGGGGGCATGCGCCATGCTGTGGCTGCAGTGTTTCCTGTCGAAGCTGGAGGGGTTGGCGCTTGCTGATCTTGTGGAGAGCTCATGCTGAGGTGTTGGCGGCGGTGGGTTTGGTTAGTGTGTCGCTGCTGGGTTGTAGACTAGGTCCTCTGGGTCTGCAGTTCGTTGGGTGTACGAAGAGCCGCAAATGGAATGGCCTGGGCCTGTTAATGTAGTGCAGGCACTGTAGGTTTGGGGTATCACCCACCTTTCACTGGAGTCTGCTGGGCTGGAGGCCTCCGGTACGACCGCTGGCGGATTGCCGCACAGTCGATGCATGGTGGGCGCTTCTCTTGCACCCTGCAGGGGTCTGTTGTCATACTGGCAGTGGGCTCGATGATGGTGCGTGGAAATGCTGGAGCCGGAGGTGGTGGGCCCCATGGTGTTGGTATCCCCACCAGTGGAGGAGGAGGGCAGGCCTGGTGCCAGACGCTCCGCCGCGCACGTAGGTTTCACTTGTCTGTAATGAAGGAGGATGGAGAGGGTGGCCTTGGAATTGGCCTTCTGCTGGCACGCCTGTGTGCCACATGGTCGTGGTTGCACAGTGGAGGAGGGCGGGCCTGGGATCAGGCATGCACCGCTGCGGGCCTGTGTGTCGCGTGGTTGCACAGTGGAGGAGGGCGGGCCTGGGATCAGGCGTGCGCTGCAGCGGGCCGGGATCGGTCTGCCGACTGTAGGAGGAGGAGGGCGGGCCTGGGATCAGACTCGCGTGCTGGCTGGGCTGGGCGGGCCGGGATCAGTCCGCTGTCTGTAGAAGGAGGAGGGCGGGCCTGGGATCAGAACGCACGCGCCGGCAAGGCTGGACTCGCTTGTGCGGCGTAATTCGGAGAGGGATCGCTCCTGGAATATGGAGGAGGAGGACTCGGCAGTTCAGGAAACGACCTTGTCGCCAGTTGTTGGGCCAGGATGGGCACCCTGAATAAGGACAGACACGCCGAGAGGATTCATGCGACTTTTTTATTCACATGCATAAGATTAACTGCCTTAAACGTTTCCTCCACCTCGCGTCCTTCGTCACATGACACTACCCACGTGACTGGGCGTTGGTCTCTTAAGGAGACACTAGCCCTGTAACAGGGTGGAGGCCTGATCTTCCCGGAGTGGATCCCTGCCTCTGTCATTCCTATGCAGGCCTACTCCTTATTTATTTATTTATTTTTATTTATTTGCATTCTTAAAGCACTCACACAGCCCGCGGGCATCGATGCGCTGTTACAGGAATTGTTTGTTTTTCAGTTGCTTAATTGTTATTTTTTGTCTTATTTGCATGTTTATAACGCGCTTAAATACCCAGAGGTTTCTTAGCACGACCCATGGATCGAACTTGTGTTGCTTCGTGTCGTCTTGCTTCCAAGGCGAACACGTTGCCGTTGAGCTATCCTCCCGGATACTCCTCTTTCAAATGCCTCATCTGCAGGCTCTCTCTCTCTCCTAGCCATTCCCTTACTGTGGCTACTATCTATCGGCTACCTGGTCAGATCTCCTCCTTCCTCTCTGAGTGGGCGGACCTCTCCTCTTTCGTCTTGGTCTCGACCACTCCATTTCTCCTTCTTGGAGACTTTAACATCCACCTGGATGCTTCCTGTCCCGCCTATGGACTCTTTTGCAACTTCTGCGACTCTCTCTCACTCTCTATTCTCGCCTCTGGCCTGACTCACTCTGCAGGGTACACTCTGGATGTTCTGATACATTCATACCTTCCCCTTTCTATCCCTCTCACCATTCCTCTCTCCTCGAGTTATCAGTATTTCCTCTCCTCCCAGCTCACCCTCTCTAGCCCTCAGGCCAAGCCAACCCCAGCACTGCCACCCACCTCGGTTATCCGACCCATGAAGCGTGTGTCAGTTGAGGCTTTCACCACCACCCTCTCACCCCTCTTCCCCTTTTGCTGCTCACACCCTGACACAGCCCTTTCCATGCTCCACTCTGCTTTATCTGATACTCTCAATGTTCTCGCCTCTGTCATGAGGATCCGCTTGAAGCCCAAAGCCAAGTGCAACTCCTGGTATGACTCAAACCTTGTCACCCTCAAACGCAAGGGCAGAGTGGCTGAGAGGAAATGACGTGGTTCTGGTACATCCTCTTACAAACTGGCATGCCGACTGCTCCGAAGGCAATACCGGCTCTCTGTCCGCACCAAGAAGAGAGCTCACATCCAAGCCTGCACATCTGTGGCATCTAACAACTCTGACAAACTCTTTACAATCTGCAAGGAACTGTCCAATCCTGCTGCCGTCTCTACCTCTCCTGTCATCTCCCAAGCCCTCTGCACGGTTCTGGCTTCTCATTTCATCTCTAAAACTCAGGACATTCTGTCCTCTCTTTCTTCCTCTTGCCCTCCTCCCTCTACTCCCTGCTATTCCTCTGGCCCTTATTCGGCCACCTCGCCTCCCTCTCCTCCCTCCTTCTCTGCCTTTCTCTGCCTTTCCCCTTTTCTCCCCTGGTTTCTAGACAAGTCCGATCTATGAAAGTCTCATCAAAACAGGTTCATCCCTGTTCCTCCAAAACCATCAAGGACCACATTGACTCCCTGGCTCCTGCTCTGGCCGACTTCTGCAACCACTCCTTCACCACTGGAGTCTTCCCTTCCCACCTGAAGCACTCCCTTGTGCACCTTCTTCTTACAGAAACCCTCTGCCGACCCGTCCTGCCCTGCTAACTATCGCCTAATCTCCACCAGTCCTTTCCTGAGCAAACTCCTGAAATAGCTGGCCATCTCCCAGCTCAATCTTCACACTGAATCTGTTGGTTGTCTCCATGACCATCAGGCTGGCGCCAGAGCTGCCAGAAGCATGGAAACTCCTCTCCTGAACATCCGTGAAGACCTGCTCTCCAAACTTGATTCCAACACACCCTGTGTCCTCATCTTTCTTGATCTCTCTTCTGCCTTTGATGTGGTCAACCATGCCATCCTGCTCAACTGTCTGCGTGATAACCTGGGTATCAACTGTCAGGCCCTGGCTTGACTGACCTATTTCCTCTCTGATTGAACCTCCAAGGTCCAACTTGGGTCCTTCTTCTCCTCTATCTTTATCTCTACCTGTGGTGTTCCACATGGGTCTAACCTCTATCCCTGGCTGTTCAACCAATACCTGGCACTTCTTGGCTACCGCATTGCTGCTCTCTGCCCCAGCTTTCATTGCTATGTGGATGATACCCTTTCTGCTATCCAGGAGTGGTGTGCCGCCAAAGATCTCTGCCTTAATGCCAGTAAAACTGAGATTCTCCTCATCGGCAAACCCGCTCCCTCCTTTCCTCTCACTCTCTGGCCGGCCTCTCTTGGCCTTCCTGCCCTCACCTGCAAGGCTAAAATCCTCAGGGTCATCTTCGACTCCACACTCTCCTTCTCTCCTCACATCTCTGACGTCTTTAAGAAGTCATACTACCAGCTGCACCTCCTCAAAGGTATTCGTCCTTTCCTCTCCTTCCCCCAGAAGCTCACTCTCTCCGGTGCTCTGGTTCTCTGATCTCGGGGCCAGGACCCCTTCCCGCCAGTTGCACATCTGCACTGCCTCGATGGCAATCCCTGCACTTGGGGAATGTTTTCTGTGTCCCTACAGTCCCCTACCAGCACCGACACCTGATGTCTGCACTTACCCGTGCACTTGCCACCAGCTGGCTGCACCTTTTACTTATTGCTTTTATTTAATCTATTTATTTTTTTACTGTTGCTTCCATGTACTGCACTTGCGCGATCTCAATGACACCTGGCCTAGTAAGATCATTGTCTCTGTCATCCCTTTGGTTCCCCTCCCTTGCCTCGTCACGCCTTGAAACACTTGTGTATAGGCACGTATAAATGCCACATCATATAATATCCACTATTATAGATTCAATAATCCAGGTCACCTGTCAGATTCTTACTCTCATGGGAAGAGGCACTAACAGAGAAATACAATGCGTGTATGTTGGCCATTTGAGGATGTTTCATCAATTTAAAAGTTGTACACTATTAGGAAATAGCACAAAAGGCAGTTTATACTTACAGTATGTATATATTCAATTTCCAACATTGTTGCAGTAAACAAGCCTGCTTTCCCATTAAGGGAATGTGAAATGGATGTGGGTGATTTGACCAAATCTATGTTTTCGAAAGAGTGAAGCAACCAATTCTTTTTTTTTATTGTGGGGGGAGACGCCTGCAGTCCTCCCTCCTCCCCCCTACCTTTACTAATATCCCTTACCCCACCCCCACATATATTTTATTTAAAACTTTTTTTCCGGTAAAAATATATAAAAAAATAATTTGGTCACTTCTTCCTCCAAAACATTGGATTCGGTCACTTCTACTGTATCGATCCAAATATCAAAATACCTAGGCTCGGGAAAAGTCTTCAACTGGTTCTCCTCCGTCTTGGAGGAACATGCTCAATTGCTGGAAACTGGAGACTCTAAGACACTGCAGCTCCTTATGCCATAAGCAGAGGTTTGCAACCTTTGGCTCTTCGGATGTTTGGGACTTCATCTCCCATCATCCCTAGCTTGCATTGTCAATTTTGAGGGGACATGGGAGTCGTAGTCCAAAACATCTGGAGAACTGCAGGTTGCATACCCCAGCATGGTATCCCTCAAGGTTCAATGCTGTCTCTGACACTGTTCAGCATTCCAATGGAGCCTCTGGGGGACCTGATTGAAAATAAATCTGCACATTGCCATAGATCAATACGCTGACGATATCCAGCTTTAATATATGGTAACAATGGAACACGCTCCATCTGCCTGACTGCCAGCTTAGCTCTCTTCCAGAATTGGATGATGATGAACGAAAGCTGATTCTGCAAAATAAAACATCTACGAGTTCTCATGGAAACGCCCTGTTGTTTATATTGCACATAAAAGTACTACTTCACCAACATGCCAGGACGCAATAAAAGGACTTGAAATTCAATTATGCTTAAAGGAGAGTGTCCAAATGTTGATCCAAGAAACTGAATATTGCCTGGTGGTACAAGCTCTGGCTTTATCAAGACTGGAATATGTTAAAGCAAGGACCAAAGGATCCTTCCAACATCATTCTGGACCCATTAAAACAGAGGCGTAGCCAGGATTGTCTAAAAAGTCGGGTCTGAAGCTAATGTAGTTGAAGCCACTGCAGTGACATTAACATCTGCAAATGCCGACACAGTGCTGCTGAGGGGGCATTTAAAGATTTTGCATGAGACTTGCCTGCTCATGCCCTACCATGTCTACGCCTCTGATTAAAGGCGGAACCCCATGCATGACTGACCTCAGACACGTGTTGCAGTAATCTCTTAACCCCGGTCATGTCTCTCTACATTGGCTCCCCATATTGGATTTATTTATAGAAAACTAGGGTAGAGACCTGTGTGCACGGGCCACATTGCAGGTTTACATTAACACAACAGGACCTCTATATATCCTAAGGCAACAGCTCCCTCTAGCGGTGACAACAGGTGACGCCATGTGAATTGGCATTGTCTCTATATATCCTAAGGCAACAGCTCCCTCTAGCAGTGACAACATGTGATGTCTTGCGAATTGGCATTGTCTCTATATATCCTAAGGCAACAGCTCCCTCTAGCAGTGACAACAATGAAGCTACTGCATTGGACAAACATGCAGGACACACATGGATATGGCCTTGTATAATATTGTTAGTTTAGGGATGTAATTTCCATGAGCAATGATGCACATATGAGGGGACACAGAGAGCGCTGGCATCCCCTTTGTACGGTGCCTTTACAGTAGAGGGTGGATGGTAGAATGCTCCTAAGCATACTGATAAGGTCCGCTAAAGGTCTCATGTACAGATTCAATAGTAATGACTCAGGGAGGAGCCCTAAGGAACATCACAGGTCACGAGGTTTATTGCTGATTCGAAGGGTGGCAGAACCACTGACTGAGTTCTATCCAATAGAAAGGAAGACATCCAACCCAGAACTTCAACTTTAATCCCGCAATCCCTGCAGTGAGAAAGGAGAATGGAATGGCCGACCGTGTCAAAAGGCAACTGAGAGGGCAAACAGAATTAGGACCCCGAGCCGTTGCGATGGACCAGCCATCTCAAGTCATCCAACGCTGTGACCACAACTGTTTCATTGCTGCTCCCAGGTCTAAAGCCAGATTGTGAAACACACAATAAGTTCTGGGCCTCCACATAGGCCTGCAGTTGTACTGCTGCTACTGATTCCTGCTGACCTACATAAGGAAGCAGAGAAATAGGTCGATAGTTGGAGAATTAGGTTGTACCCTGAATCAAAATATGTAATTATTATACAAATATACATTATTATATTAACAGAACTAGGGTTAGACAGCAGGCGGCGATATTGAGGAATGAGACGTCCCTTTTTTGGCCGTCTCACTGATGAGCTAACTGTATTGTCAGTCGTAAGGCTGTTTCACTGATGAGCTAACTGTAATGTCAGTGGGAGGGCTGTTTCACTGATGAGCAAACTGTAATGTCAGTGGGATGGCTGTTTCACTGATGAGCAAGCTGCAATGTCAGTGGGATGGCTGTTTCACTGATGAGCAAGCTGTAATATCAGTGGGAAGGCTGTTTCACTGTTGAGCTATCTGTAATGTCACCGGGAAGGCTGTTTCACTGATGAGCTAGCTGTAATGTCATCGGGAAGTCTGTTTCACTGATGAGCAAGCTGCAATGTCAGTGGGATGGCTGTTTCACTGATGAGCAAGCTGTAATATCAATGGGAAGGCTGTTTCACTGTTGAGCTATCTGTAATGTCATCGGGAAGGCTGTTTCACTGATGAGCTAGCTGTAATGTCATCGGGAAGTCTGTTTCACTGATGAGCTAGCTGTAATGTCAGTGGGAAGGCTGTTTCACTGATGAGCAAGCTGCAATGTCAGTGGGATGGCTGTTTCACTGATGAGCAAGCTGTAATATCAATGGGAAGGCTGTTTCACTGTTGAGCTATCTGTAATGTCATCGGGAAGGCTGTTTCACTGATGAGCTAGCTGTAATGTCATTGGGAAGTCTGTTTCACTGATGAGCTAGCTGTAATGTCAGTGGGAGGGCTGTTTCACTGATGAGCTAGCTGTAATGTCAGTGGGAAGGCTGTTTCACTGATGAGCAAGCTGCAATGTCAGTGGGATGGCTGTTTCACTGATGAGCAAGCTGTAATATCAATGGGAAGGCTGTTTCACTGTTGAGCTATCTGTAATGTCATCGGGAAGGCTGTTTCACTGATGAGCTAGCTGTAATGTCATTGGGAAGTCTGTTTCACTGATGAGCTAGCTGTAATGTCAGTGGGAGGGCTGTTTCACTGATGAGCTAGCTGTAATGTCAGTGGAAAGGCTGTTTCAATGGAAAGGGCAAATAGAGTGAATATCAAAAATAGAGGATGTGCAAGAGGCGGGGACTGCAAGGTAGTCAAGTGGGGCGTTCTCAGAGTTTGGGAAATGAGTAGAGAGAGATGGAGTCAGCGAGGTATGATATGATATGATAAGTCATTTATAACACGACTGTACACGTGTTTGTAGAGAGGTAGAGATGGACAGGACCATAGATCGATTTGTTGACAATGAGTGGGAACTTAAAAGATAGATCAACTCTTTTAAGAGCAGCTGCCAAAAAGAAGCAACAATTTGTGTGATAAAGAGTTAGGGATCAAGGCTGTGCTGGCAATGTGAATTCTGAGCTGCCCTCACTCCCTGCACGAGCGGAAGAAGCATCTGACGCCCAGGAGCAAGAAGAGCTGGGCGCTTCCCACGTGTGCGGAATCTTCAGCCAGGGCTAATAATTACTGAATATTATTTCCTAAAATTCAATACTGGATTAGACTACAAAAGACAGTGGGCCTCATTATGAGGCTGGCGGCCGCGGTATGAATGGTGCAGGTCTTACTTACAACTCGCAATGCCGCCGGCACCGTTATTAACGGTGCCGGCGCATCCATGCTCCCCACCCCCATTCTACCCTATAGGGCAGAATGGGGATCGGGAGCCCGGCATTACCGCCTCCCACGAATGGGCAATTACCGGCCAACTCATCTCGTAAAGGGCAAGTTATTGCCCAATCGCGGGAGGCGGTGCCGGATGCGAACATGGCAGTAGCCATGCCTGCCATACAGGCACGGCTACCGCCATGCTCGTAATGAGGCCCAGTAATTCTGAGAGAAGGTAGCTCTCACAACAATTTTGCAATTTTACATTTGATTAAAGATTTCCTTACTGTAAAAAAAAAAAAGAGAGAGATCACCTAGCATGGGAATCCACCCAACATGAGGCCAGTGCAGAGAGGTCAGTGGGTATCTGGGTAGTGACTGAGAGTGGCCAAGCTGAGAGCTTTTATAAGTGGGCAGGAGGAGTAGACTAGACAGGGAGAAAAGGCCCAATCCGGAGTCCAGTGTGCTGAGCGCAACGGTAGAGATTTTGCTTTTTCCAAGCGATGGGTGAGCTGTGGCAAATTTCCCTAATGTTGAGCAGGTTGATACTTGTTGCAGTAGCTTTTATTAATTGTTGGAGTTGTAGCTCTCTGTCAAAAAGTAGCCCTAGGTTGTGAGCTATGGGTGAAGGAGCAGGGAAGTCAGGAGGGAGGAAGATAGGAGAGTGGGGGGAGCATTGGAGGCTGGGAGAAACATGACCTCCATCTTGGAAGAATTAAACATTAGGCTGCTTACGGCCATCCAGTTATGGGCAGCTGGTGATACATTCCGAGATTGCAGGGGTTAAGGAGCAGAAGAATTGGTTATCATGAGCAAAGAGGTGGCAGTAAAAGCCCAAGGATGTGATGAATTTGCCCATTAAGGATATGCAGAGAGTGAAGAGGAATGGACCAAGAGCTGATCCATGGGGGACACAGTAATGTAGTGGTTTGGGGGAACGAGTTGCTTCACTAGCAGGAGATAGAAAAGGAGTGGACAGAGAGATAAGAAGTCATTCAGTCAAGTTCAGTGTCCTTGAAACCATAGGCAGAGAAGGTTAGTAGGAAGGAGGGATTGGCTACTGTATGTGAGGCTGCGGAGAGTAGCATAAGAACAGAGGAGAGGTAAGAGCGGGGATCAGGGGGCAGATAGTTGGAAATGTGGATGACAACTGCTCCAGTGAGTGTTTGTTCCTCAAGCCCATTTGGAAAGGATTAAACAGTGAGTGAACACCAAAGTGTTTATGGGTGTTGCGGTTGTGGGGTAGGAGAGAGGCCAGTGTTTAGAAGGATGGGCTCGCAGGGTTGGCCATGGGGTTTTTAATTATGGGGGTGATGGTGGCTATTTGGTTTCAGGTGAGGAAGAAACCACTGTAGAGTGAATGATTTAAGAAGGAGGAATAGAGGGATGTAATAATTACAAGTTCTTTTATCGTTTCCAGTGCAAAGGGGTCGATGGGAGCACAGAAAGTGTTAGCAGAGTGCAGGATTGTAGGTGTTTCATTGGGGCGAGAGGACAAAAGTGAGAGTGTAAACAAAGTGTGAGATTGAAGGGAGTTGTAGAGAAGAAGGGATGGAAGGGAAAAGGGAGAGAACAGGCAGTCCTGTATTCTAGTGGTTTTTAGGAGAAGTATGAGGCAAATTTGTTGACGGAGCGGGAGGATGATTGGGAGTGTTTCTTTGGATAAGAAGCATGGATTGGAGGGTCAGTAAAAGTATGCACTGGTGAGATTGAAGAGATACTATAGCATCTGCAGTCAGTAGTGTAAGTAGTTATGGAAGAGTCCAGAGAATCGGTGAGGACAAGAAGAGAGTCAACTAATGGGGAGTTATCTCTGCACCAGTGACACAGGCAGTGATGCACAGTTGTCTTCAGTCAATGGATGACGGTGGTTGTCCAGGACTGAAGGTGAGGGCAGCTGGGGCTGAACGAGGAGGCAGTGACAGTGAATGGAGGTGGCAAGTACATCATTGGAAACATTGTAAATAGAGTGAGCAAGTGGGGAACGAGGCCTTGGAGAGGGAATTTGGCATGATCCAGGTAAGGATCCATAGAGACAGGGTTGAACTTCCTTTCATTGATGGAACATGAGGAGGTCTGAGGGGCGACAGAGATGGTGAAGTCAATGTGAGGATGGCTGAGGGGTCAATAGAGAAAGTAGATAAGCTGAGAGAGTGGCATAAACATGAGTTTGAATAGGAGGGTTGCGTAGGTTGGCCAGGTAATGGTGTAAGAGTGTGGAATCAAGTTGTAGATGCTTGGCTGTGATGGAGAGGTTTGAGATGTTGGTGAGTTTAAGGTCTCCATAATGACCAATGATATGTTGGCTAGGATAGATTCAAGTAGCAGGTCGAATTCAAAGAAGAAGATTTTGAGGGTGCTGTGTGGGTGATGGGGAGAATGATATGTGAAGTGAGAGTCAGAAGTTTATGGAGATGTGTTCAAAGGAAGAAGAGTGGACGCCTGGGGGAGTGGGGCTGATGGTGTTTCCTTGCTGATCATTAGGCCAACACCACCATCTTTTCATTGAGTCACGGGGTCCGGAAAGAAGGACATTCTGTGTGGATGTCAGTCAGAGTGTCATTGTCGTGTGAAGAGATGCTGGTTTCAATGATGGCCCATAACAGAGAGTTTGGGGCGATGAGAGTTGAAGTAGCCAGTAATGAATAGGGTTAAGTTGCATAGAAATATGTCATTCCCAAGTCTCATAGCAATGTCAGGCAGTAGGGTGGGAGTAGTAGAGCGGGGGTGTTCATGTTATATGAGGTTCAAGTGTGTGGTGTGGTATGTTATTTTTATTTGAACAAATAACCTATCCTATGGCTATGTTTCTCAGCCCTAAAGAAAAGAAGGACTCTAAAAGGGTGCTCATCAGACTGTTTTACATAATAATCTAAGTCCGATCATCCAGAAAACCTATCCTACCCCGATTCCTGTCCCTACCACTATACAATTAAAAAGAACCTAACTGAACAAAAAGCACCACATGGGTGTTTTAGCCAAACCATAGAATGGTGGCTGATTTCTGACCCCACACCAATGCCTTTGTATCAGAAAAAAGCTTCTCGCATTATACACAGTTTGAGCAAAATCCCCAGCAAGTGTCTCTTCCAACTTCCCCTCCTGGGAATTACTTATCAGTCTTTGGTCTGTCTCTCTTTCTCCTGGATTGCCGGAGACTTTAGCTTGTTCTCCGGTCATCACCCTCGTTTGGGAACCTCCTGGTTTGTAAATCCAGACCAGGTCTTTTCCTTGGGTTACCCTTCAGCGGACTTTGTGGTGTTTTATCCACGCATCTGCCTCCTGGTATTTTCCCCTCCATGGGGTCAAGGTTTTCACACCCCACCTTGGGATTAGGTTTCTCTCAGAACCACTGTGGGACCGGGTTGCTTTCACCCCACCTTGGAGTTGGATCTTTCTCTCTCTCCTCGAATTATTCTCCAGGCAACCTTGTGGTGTTTTCCCCATCCATCTCCCTCGTGGTTTTTACCCCTCCTCGGGGTCTTGGATTTCACACCCTGCCTTGGGGCCTGGTTGCTCACACCCCACCTTGGGATCTGGTTGCTTTTTTGCCCTTTCACCCTTCTCAAGGCTTGCAGGAACGACCACGTATCATCTGTCTCCACTCGTTGCTCCTCTGGGTGGCCGTTCAGGTAAGTCCAGCTTCTTCCGGTAGTTCATTTGTGTCAGAGCTGTCAATCCCTTCCTGCTGCCTACCTGCAGGGTTTCAGTGTCGGTACTTCATGGCGCCGCTCAGTTGCTGCTCGGCCATTTCCTGCTGCTGGCTTCTCCGGTCTGCAGCTCAGCAGGGTAGATAGACGTGCATTACGCTGACTTATCCATGCTTCAGTCTGCCACGCCGGGTGTATGCTTGCCTCTCGCAGCCACACTCCCAGGAGGATGTCTCTCTTCTTGGCCCACTTCGTGAGCGTCTCTCTCATCTGTAGCCCTGCAGGCTACTGTCCACCTCTGGTTCACTGCTGACTGGACTTCTATTTTCCATGGTGGGTGTGGGATTTGCTCCCATTCTCTTCCCATGTTGAAGACAGTGCCAGAAAGGAGTCAGAAACCATAACAGCCATTGGTGTGGGAAGTCAGTCTACCAGTGAACTCCTATAGAACCAAACTAGTCGATTCCTGCGATAACAGAGGAATAATGCCTATACCTATTGAGGATTGCCTGTCCTCAAAGTAGCGGGGCTCACCCCAAGTTATATCCCACTTGTGTTGCCCTCTAGAGGGTGTTGGGCATAGCCGGCTCACCTCCCCAGTCCCAAATGGGGTGATTTCCCCTTGGGAAGTGCGAACAAATTCCCTGGATTCGTCACAGTGGTGTACAGTGGAGAGGATCATCCAGGGTACTATTTAGAAAGAGAGTGGAGGAGGGGGATGGGGAGAGAATGTCTGGGGATAGTGGGAGTGGTGGAACAGGGCATGGGACTATGCTGGGGATCTGCGAAAGCTCACCACGGTGCCCATTTCACTGCAAATTGTTAAAGCATTTTTAGTGGGGACCCATCCCCATAATCTCCTCCTACTGATATGATATGATATAGCATTTATAAAGCGCCTATATACAAGTGTTTCAAGGCGCGTTATAACCACCTGGCCCCACCAGCCTCAAATTTCCTTTTGACCAACTTGCAAACCCTACACCACCGCATAGAAAATGCTACAAGAAAATCTGGCGAAATTGCTCTTCACCAAATGCGATGAAACAGCCGCAGCGAGTTGGGGAGATGCTGAGACTTGTGTGGGAGGGAGTGAATTGACATTTAGGAAAAAGAGTAGGATGGGAGTGAGCTTTGGGATGTGGGAGGTAGGAGTTTGTAAGGGAGTTGGAGCATGGGGGGCTGGGGTGAGAGGCCACAGAGAGGTACTGAATTGTATGTTCACCATCATCATGTGTTGTACATACAATTCAGTACAATTCTGTTTGATGTGATGTCTTGTGAACTGATGTTCGAATAAACATGATGATGAGAGTCCACTAGCAACCAAAATAGAACATGTGAGAATCAATAGCCCAGGATTGACAAAAGGTTAACATTTTGAAGGAAATAAGCCAATACGATCAAAAGCTAACAATTTAGATGCAAATGGACAGTAGTCACCGAAATTTGCTGATTGAGAGATAATAAGCTGGTAGCAAAGAAAATCAGCAATTTTGATGCAATAGGCTGGTAGCTGAAAGATATCAACAACTTAATTGCAATAGGCTTGTAGCAATCAAAAATAACACATTGGATGCAATAGCCATTAGTGACTCATCATACTCACGGTATTCATCAAGTCAGAGTCCGGAGTCGGTTGAGATGGTGTGAGTCTTAGGGCTGACCAGGTCCAAAAAGGTCCCAACAGGATCTGCCTTTAGCTTGGATACCTTGCTGTGGGACACGAGGTACTGGGAGGCCTTGGGCCTTTGGAGTAACATGGTGGCTTGTGGTAAGGCCGCTTACAAGTAGCAAGCCCTTGCTTTGATGGCTACTGACTAGGGCACTACAGGCTTGTGGGGGGTCCGGGGACGCAGCACGAGGAGCAATCTCCTCAGATATTGCTCTTCTGCAGGGCAGTGTCACAGAAGTGTGAGAGGAGGACGCTCCTCACTAAGAAGAGTAGGGTCATCTTCCCTATGGTGCCCATGGTCGCATGGCTGCCAAAAACTAGTGATCTTGGGCCTAACATGGCCATTCGATGGGAGACTTCAGGATTGAATGTGTTTACATTAAAGTGTAGACATTTATATCACGCAGTCCAAGCCAAATCAACTGTATCTAGGCACCGGTAGCGGGCCTAGGGCAGCAGTGTGAGGATCACTCCTAAAATGGGCCAATGCTGCAGAAATGCAGCATATGATATGATATGATGGGTTATTTATAACGCGCTCAATACCCAGAGGTTTCTAAGCGCGGTCCCGGCTCCGTGTCATCTTGCTTCCAAGGCGAGCACCTTGCTGCTGAGCTATCCTCCCGAGACAGAAGAGAATGATCCTAGTGCTTTAGTGGAAAACTTGTTTAATTACACCCAAAGATTGGTAGACGAAATTGCCCTTCAGCCTTCAAATAACACTTACAACAAAGTCAATCAAAGAGAAAAATGGTCTACGTTACCACTTAATGCCACCAAACGTAAGGGTAGGAAAGCTGAAAGGCACTGGCGCAGGAAACATAGTGATGAATCGCGAGCCACTCTCAAGATTTTCCAGAGTGGATACGAAAAAGAGATAATTAAGGCAAATAAACGTTACTTTAACCATAAAGTCGAATCAGCAGCTAATATAAGAAAGAAAGTCTTCTTGGTAGTCATAGATGAGATCAGTTAAGGGCCTACACTGTAAATAATACAGCTGAAAACAAAAACTAACTGCAACTGGTGCAGTTTTTCTCTGAGAAAATAGAAAATATCAGGAAAGATCTTCACAACAGAAAGGACCCCCACCTCCTGCTCATGGAACCAGACCAAGTATAAGATGGAACAAATATTCTAGACACATTCAATATACTGGATAGACAATCACTGGGAAATGTCCTAGCTTTGTCTAGATGCTCTGGATCACCACTCGATACACTCCCGACGTAAAAAGCGAAGGAGAAAATCCCTTTGGTTACTGATCAGATCCTGGACATTTTTAACTGTTCACTGTCTACGGGCATCTTTCTGGATAAATGGACAAATTCAGTCATTGAGCCTCTGTTAAAAAAAAGTCATTGGCCCTCATTACAAGGTTGGCGGAATGGGTTTACTGGCACCGGTAAAGGTGCCGGTGCCAGTAAACCCATTCCGCCCTACCACGAGGTCTCCTTGCGGGACCCGCAATGGGCACCTGGTAAAACCAGGCGTGCATATCGGGTCCCGCGAGGAGACCAGGGAGCTAACAACGGGCCCATTGTTAGCTCCATCCCCATTCCCATTGAGCCCTATGGGGGCTCGAATGGGAATGGGGATGGACCGGGTCCGGGTTCCTCGGACGAGGAATTACCGGGTCCGCCAAGGTTGGGATGGGTCGGTAAGTCCTCATTTGAGGAAACCGGGCCCAGTATGCGGTAAGGAGGCAACCATGCCACTAAATGCGGCGTGGTTACCTCCAACCTCGTAATGAGGGCCATTGCGTCCAACTGTACTGGGAAATTTTAGGCAATTTAAGTACAGCAGTCACACAAATTCAATCATTTGTGGGATCAAAGGGAATTTTAATTAAAAAGCAAGTTTTCTTTAGACCTTGAGGAAGTGCAGAGCTAGTCACTACTTCAGTATTGGACATAGAGAGAGAAAACACACACATGTTGCTAAATTTACTGCATGAGCAAAGTTTCCAGGGTATTGGCTTGGAGTGGATTCACTCCTTCTTGACTAATCGGACACAGCAAGTTCAATTAGGTCACTTTTTTCAGAACCACAGTAGATGAGATATCAGGAATCATTGATATCTCTGATTCGGTGTAATCTATACCTCCGACCGCTGATGGAGTTACTGAGTACATTGGGGATTACATCTCTCAATTACACAGATGATATTCGGCTCCTGGTTGATTTACAACAAGGAAGATACTCATACTTCTTATAGGATCCAGAGTACTCTTTGTCTAATCAAGCACTGGATGGATGACAACTTCCTAAAGATAAACCGAGACAAGACAAAGGTATTGGCAACAAGTGAGAAAACCAAACAGACGATCATCCCTAAATTGGCCTGGCAGCTTTGGAACATGCCCAACGCCTAGTAAGGAGGTACACATCTTGTGAATCACGTTTGATAATGAATTGTGAGTGGAGAGACAAATCTCACAGGTGATTTGTATGTATTTCCTCATGATAAGGAAACTAAGAAACATACTGTCATACTTAACGTTCTCACATCAGGTAGTGGTGCTAGATAAATGCCCTTGATATGATATGATAAGTCATTTATAATGCGCTTAATACGCAGAGGTTTCTAAGTGTGGACCCGGCGATCGAATCTGTGTTGCTACTTATCATCTTGCTTCCAAGGCGAGCACATTGCCCCTGAGTTATCCTCCTGAGACCCTTGTATCTTCAAGCCTTGATTTTGGTAACAGTATATCACTGGGACCCCCAAAAGCATCTATTAAAAAATTATAATCTGTTCAGAACACAATGGCAAGAATCTTTCTGAAAAAAAAAATGTATGATTTTATCTCCCCAGCACTGCACACATTACACTGGCTATTGGCTCATAGATGCCTTGGGTTTACAAGCCTTTGCATCGTGTCTAGTCTTCAGCAATCCTCTTTAGGCCCCATCATTAATACATTTTAGCTATACACACCAGTCAGCCAGAACCTTAAGATCAGGCAAATATAAGCTGGTAGTCATCCCTAAATATCAGAGAGAGCGAATCGGAGGTAGGTCTTTCACTGTGCAGTCAGTAAAGAGATGGAATTCTCTCCCTTTTTCGCTTTGCATGAAACAGGATCTGCTGACTTTTTAGAAAAGTCTTGAGGATGCATCTGTTTGACCTACCATAGGCTAAGGCTACTGCTGACCTTTAGGAGATCTGTGAGACAGGGCTAAGATACCTATCCGGGTTAGTGGGCTTTGCAAAACTTCCCACGCATATCCATGCCCAGTGAGAAGGTCTCTCATCAGGAAGGGCAGCAGGAGGTCCGTTCATGGTGCCACAGGGCACGTGTATGGTGGCCAGTAGTTTGTGAGACTGGGCCTAGCATGGCTGTTCACTGGGAACACTCCTCGCTGGTAGAGGGCTGTTATGGTAATACATGCACAGGTCTCCTTAGAACCTTGTGCATGTAGATTCCATTTGAGAGTGCCTCGCCAGTTGATGCTTCCACTGCAGCTACCTGGGGGCCTCAAATAAAGCTCTTCTCTTCTCCCACACTTTGTGCCTCTTTATTTCATATGGCGACGAGGCACTGTACCCCGAGGCCCCCGGGAGCGTATTAGGTCACCTGTTTGGGCGCAATCAGGTGCCTGTCAGCTGTGGACAGCCAAGAGAAACAGCCAAGAGAGGCCTCGACATCACCTTTCAGTTCTCCACTGTAAAGGGTGCCACTCCTCCCCGCTGGGAGTTTAGAGCGGCGCACATTGCACTCCTGCCCTACTCCAAAAGTGCTTCAGACAGCAGGAGCTGTCCATCTATCAGGTCAGAGGAGGGGGGAGGACGAAGTGAAACTTACACGTTCCTTTCATTTGGCATTTTATGTGTAAAACGGAAAAAATGAAACGTACGCTTTCCTTTTATTGGCATTTTCTTTGTGTAAAACCCTCACTGCTGCCCTGAGCAGGACCCTGCATCATTTTCAAAAGCTGCTAGCTGTTGCCCAGCAACACACACACAGCATTAGCAGTCTTCATTCTCTCAATGACTACTCTGACTTTCCGGGACTAATCACTCACTATCTTGGTCCATTGTGACATCACAACTGAACATTCCATCAGGTCTTCCCTGAACCAGCCAACCTGTGCTCCCAGCCCATTGTGAGGTCACAATCTGTACTAAGGACCATCCATACACTGAAGCCTAAAGACTCTGCAGTACAGATACACCTGGGCATTCTCTGAATCGGGTCCCACCCTGCCATGCAAGCAATTCTATAAAGACTGTATCTCAGCGCCTCCTTGCTAACTGCCAACAGTACTGAAAACCTCTGCCTACACTACAGCAACTGGTGCCACTCAACGCCATTCCTCACCACTTACAACCTAGAATCAGGCACACCACCATGCAGGGCGTTCCGCCTCCCACCAAGTTTCTTCCATGCCCTGGGAGCCCAACCTGCCCATGGGAACAATGGATCGATGGATTCCACGTCTACCTCAGAGCCATTGGGGGCAGCAAATTCAATGATGACCTCAAGGAGGCGACCCTCTTGAACTGTATAGGGGCAGAAGCACTGAGACTTTTCAGGACCCTTCCCGAACCCGGCAACATAGGAGGAGATGGCAACCGCAAGTTTGACATAGCATTGGCCAAACTCACCAGTCATTTTGGCAACAAGACCAACGTAGTACTGGAAAGATACAGGTTCTTTTCCAGAAAGCAGCTCAAAGGCGAGTCTATTGATTCATACATAGAGTCCCTCAGGGCGCTTATGTCAACCTGCAGTTTCACAGGTGTCTGTGATGAGTATTTGAGAGACCAATTGGTGCTGAATGTGGCTGATCCACGTATCCAACAAAAATTGTGGCAAACCAAAAATCCCACCCTGGACCAAGCCACGGAGATAGCAAGGAGCATGGAATTGGGAGATCGATGCATGAGGGCAAGACGTGACCACACGACCAGTGTGGAAATCAAATGTGTCAGCCCTGAGTCCGAGCCTTACGAGCCTCTAGTAGCAGCAGTAAGAAAGGCTCCGCCATCAAGGGGTTCGAAATTTGGCTCAAGCAGAGCGAGGCCATACAACTCCCAGAATCCAACGCGCTGCCAGAGGTGCGGATGGTACAAGCATGCAAATCCTGACAAAGAATGCCCCGCCATCGCTGTGGAGTGTTATAAGTGCAGCCAGATTGGACACTTTGCCAAAGTCTGCAAGAACACACGGGGAAAGACAACCAGATATGGCAATCTCACCAGGCGACCTTTCATCAGACCGTCCTCTGTGAGAGTAATCGAAAGCAACCAAGAGCACAATGACATGTTATCTATCAGTCCAATGCAACAAAAGGTACAAATACTCACTGCAACATCCCAACAACAGAGCAACGGTCCCTGGGTCAAAATGCAAATCAACGGCATATCATTACCTGTAATGGTAGACACTGGCTCCCCCTACACCATCGTGGATCTCAAGACCTTTTTGAGTGTACTCTCTGGCAAGATACATGACCTGCGAAGCACTTGTGTAAGAGCTACCGGTTATGGAAAAACGCCCATCGAGATAATGGGATATGTGTGGGTGAACCTCAAGTTCCATGACAGAGAAACATATTGCAAACTCTTTGTAGCCAAAGATGGCTCCTCTGTTGTGGGATGGGAAGAACAAGCCGCTCTTCAAGTAAGAATACACCCTGGAGAAGAAATCCCCGTGCTGAGTGTGCTCAATAATGATATGGACATCAAATCTAATCTAGCAAAACAATTCCCCAAGGTGTTCTGCGACAAGATTGGACTCCTAAAAGGTTTCCAACACAGAATAATCCTCAAAAGAGGTGCTGTCCCAGTGGCCCACCGAGTCCGCAGTATTCCCTTTGGAACAAAAGAGGCGTTGAAGAAAGAACTTAAGCGCCTCTGCGATGAAAATATCATACAGCCCATCGAAAGTTCAGAATGGCTTGCCCCAATTGCCTTAGTAAAAAAACCGGACGATTCCATAAGAATGTGCGTCGACTTGAGAGACCTAAACAAAAACATATGGGTTGACAGACACCCACTTCCCAATATATCTGAACTCCTATCGACCATGAAACCTGCAAAATACTTTACAACTCTGGACCTCTCCTCAGCCTATCACCAGATTGCTTTGGAAGAGAGCTCAAAGAACCTAACATCTTTTGTCACACCTCTCGGTGCATTCATGTTTAACAGAATGACATTCGGACTCGCTTCAGCCGCAGCAGTCTTTCAGAGACTCATGTCACATCTATTTGGAGGACTTGATGGCATACACTTCTTCCAAGATGATATCCTCATATCAGCCAGTACAGAAGAAGAGCACAACGCAAAACTTGTGGGTGTCCTACAGGTCATACAAAAAAGTGGGCTCACACTCAAATTAGAGAAATGCAACATAAAGTGCGACCGAGTTTCATACCTGGGCCATTCCATTGACGCCAACGGCATCAGCCCCAAGAGGAAACTCATGGACACCATAATGAATATCGCCGAGCCTCAAAATATAGACCAATTAAGGAGTTTCCTCTGGATGACAGAATACTACTCCAAGTTTATAAGCAACTATGCTGATAAGACCAAAAACATGAGAAACATCTTGAAGAAGACAACCAAATTCATATGGTCCACTGAATGCAAGAACAAATTCGAAGAAATCAAATTTCAAATTAACCAAGCCCCAGCCTTAGGAATGTTCGATTGTAAAGCTAAAACTATCATATCCGTAGATGCAAGTAAAACCGGACTGGGTGGTGTCCTAGAACAGCAACAAGATAAGGACATCGTGACGATCGCATTCGCATCGAGAGTACTGAGGGGAGCCAAACTAAACTATTCCACCATTGAGAGAGAAGCTCTGGGTCTGAGGTGGATTCTTCAGCATTTCAGGAACCTAATTTGGGGCTTAACCGTCATACTGAAAACAGACCATAAACCTCTAGTAAATGTCCTTCAGTCCAAAACTCCTCACCTTATATCACCGAGAATAAGACGTTGGTTCCTCGACATCATGCAATACAACCTCCAACTATGCTATATTCCTGGTCCACAAAACCAAGTAGCAGATTGTCTTTCCAGATTATCGACCAACATCGACACTGAGATTGGATCTCCAGATGAGGACATCATAGCTGTCGTAAACCCTGCCATCTCGAGAGATGAATGGAAAATTAATGCCAATACTGATCCGGAACAGCGAGAAATCAGGGAAGCGATAGCTAATGACTGGGTGCAAACGGGAGAAGCTTTAACAACCTTCATTCCCTTCAAGGAAGAATTATCCATGGACGATGAGCATATCTTCAGAGGCGATCGAGTAATCCCATCCACCCAACTCAGAAAAAAAGTACTCCAACTGGCACACGAAGGTCACCTAGGAAGAAGCTTGACGAAAAACAAGTTGAGAAACAACTATTGGTGGCCAGGAATGTGGAAAGAAGCAGAAGAACTGGTCAAAAATTGCTCCACGTGTGCCATGAGTGACAAGTCCAAGATCTTAACAAAGACCCCCTTACAGCCTATTGAACCTCCCAAACATGTGTGGTCTAAACTGGCAATCGACATCTTTGTTCCATTCGAGAACCTCAAAACAGTCAAAGTATATATCATAGTACTTGTCGATTACACCTCTAAATGGACAGAATGGGGAATAGCTGAGGACAATGTGACCTCAAAGAAAGTCATAGATTTCCTGACAGAGATCTTCAGCAGGGAGGGAGACCCCAAGGAATTGGTTTCGGACAACGGGTCTCAGTTCATATCTATGGAATTTGCTGATTTCCTCAAGAAAAGGTCCATCAGCCACATAACAACATCTTTGTACCATCCAATTTCCAACGGACTTGTGGAACGCATGAACAGGCTCGTGAAGAGCGTAGTCCAACTGGCCACGGCCAACAACCTCCCGTGGAGAGAAACCCTCAAAGAAGCTTTGCATGCGTATAGAACTACCCCACACACCACCACGAACATAGAGCCCTTCACCCTCATGCGAGGTAGGGTTGCAACTAACCGATTTAGACCGGCGTGGATGTTCTTATACACGGGAGAAGCAAGGGTGAACATGGATCTACTTCAAAAGACAGTAAGAGAAAAACAAGAAAAATACAAAAGACAATACGACTCCAGACATGGAGTAAAAGAGATGATGGTTCGTGAAGGAGACTGGGTACGTGTCAAAGAACCGAAGAAAACTCTCAAGGGTGAATCCATCTTCAGACCTCCACAGAGAGTTGTGAGTTGTCATGTGAAGTCTGTCATCCTCGATGATGGAAAGAGATGGTCTGGAGATTATCTCATAAAAGTAACAAAAGACATCCAAGAGACCAGCATATCTAAGGACAACAGTCCCGACAAACCATCACAACACACCTCACATTCCCCAAGAGAATCCCTCTGTGAACATGTGGACAATGACAGACCTCACTCCATGCATCAAGGAGTCCCCACTGGAAGAATGTCCAGAAGGAACGGCAAAATCATCCAAAACTTCAACAATGACTATGTTTATTACTAATGTACCCGAGTTTACCCATCTTCCCTCTGCCTCTCCCACTTGACACCCTTTTTTTTCCCTTTCACTTTCCCGCTTTTCCCCCACCTGTTTTTCCTTTTTCTTTTGCCTCACGTGGGGGAGATGTTATGGTAATACATGCACAGGTCTCCTTAGAACCTTGTGCATGTAGATTCCATTTGAGAGTGCCTCGCCAGTTGATGCTTCCACTGCAGCTACCTGGGGGCCTCAAATAAAGCTCTTCTCTTCTCCCACACTTTGTGCCTCTTTATTTCAAGGGCCTGGAACTGCTATGTGAATAGAGGTCACTGCTGCAGGGATCTGTCGTAGAAGACAGCAAGGAGGTCACTTATAAGTAAGGAGAGCAGCACCCCGGGTCATGTGGTATGGGAGTCAATACATTGCGAGGCTTAGGCCACTTGATTTGACACTCCTTGCTGGTAGTGTCCTAGGGCTGCAGCGTGATGCGCGGTCTCTGGTGCAGCAAAGATGTGCGTTAGATATGAAATAATATGATTGGTTATTTATAACGCGCTTAATCCCCAGAGGTTTCTAAGCAGGGACCCGGGGTTGGTACCTGTGTTGCTCCGTGTCGTCTTGCTTCCAAGGTGAGCACGTTGCCGCTGAGCTATCCTCCAGGGACACTCCAGGAGATCACTCATCAGTTAGAAAAGCATGCTGCTTAGTCCAACAGTTGAGCCCTTGTACCCCTTGTATAGCAGTGAATAGGTAACAAGGCTGGGCCTAAGGTGGCCACTAAATGGGACACTCCATGCTGGTAGAGGGCCTAGGACTGCAGTGCAAGGATCAGTCATCTCAGACCATAGGGATCCTGGGCAGAATTGAGCGAGAAGGTCAGTCATCTGTAAGAACAGCAGGCTGTTTGGTCAGATGATCATCCAGGTCACAGCGTATGGCAGCAAGTTGGCTACTAGCCTGTCACTAAGATGGCTGCTCTCTGGAATGCTCCAGGGTGGTAGAGGGTTTGGGCTATAGCAGGAGAAACAGCCTCCTCCAATTGCTGAGTGATTTACAAGGTCCCTCATCAGTATGAAATGCCCCTACATTGCACAGCAGTCAATGGGTTGTGAGCCTAAGCCTATGATCATCACTTGCTGGGCCATTCCAGGCTGAAAGAGAGCCTGGGGACACATGCGAGGAGCAGCCTCCTAAGATGTGCCTGTGATGAAGGAATACTCTGTAAGAGCGAGGAGAAGTGTGCCCATCAAAGGACGGCCGGATGTCTAGACAGCTTGGTATCAGCTCTCCCTCCTACATAAAGTCAATTGTTCCTCCCTCCAGACAGCTTTCGATGCAACGTTCAAGCACTGGTCCTATCCCACCTGGATGGGGGCAATGCATTCCTCGAAGGCCTCCTGTCGTCTTCCTTTGTGCCCCTGAGAAGTGCCCTACATGCTGCTGCATGCCTCACTGAGGGTTGACGCAGATACAATCACCCCGACCCTCATCGACCTTCACTGGTTCCCAATAAACGCACAAATCACTTTCAAGACTTGCTGCATAATCTATCAGGCTGACGCCCTCAAGATTCTTCAAGGAATCTCTCTGCCTCAGCACAGGGCCACCTGACTCACTAGACGCCGCCTGCCCCTCTCCTACCCACCACCCGGTACAGCTGTACACCTTTTCAGTGCCCCTCTGTATCCCACCCATCCCCGCTGTATATCTGTTCTGTTGTTACCTCTAAAAAGCGCTCCATCATGCATGTGTACTGTTGTAGATCTCTGCTCTGTAAAACATTATGTTATGTATCTGCATTCTATTTTACTCTGTAAAGTGCTCAGTTGCAGGTAGAAGCTAGGTCTGAGCCTAATTCATACCATAATAACAATAATAATAATTGATCTGGTACCCCCAGTCAGGTGGTATGGCCACAAATAGGGCCTCATTACGACTTTGGCGGCAGCCATGCCCTTAACAAGGGCATGGCTGCCTCCAAAATCGTGTTCGGGTCCGGGTTCCCTGAATGGGGAAATACTGGGCCATTCCGAGCATGGAGGGCCAGCTATTTCCTCCTTCAGGGAACCCGGGCCCGGTTCTTTCCCCATTGCCCTTCAAGCCCCCATAGGGCTCAATGGGAATGGGGAGGGAGCTAAGAACGAGCCATTACGAACGGGCCCGTTTTTAGCTCCCTGGTCCCCAAGCAGGACCCGCTATGGACGTCTGGAAAAACCATTACCGGCGACGTTAAACCCATTCCGCACAAGTTATAATGAGGACCATAGTCTGGCACCTGGTGGGACCTTCAACTCAAGGTGACACTCCCAGCTCATGGAGGGCCTGGTGCTGCAGCACAGGAAGCAAGCTCCTAGAAGTGAGCAAGGAACACAGTACGTCCAGTCCAGTGATGCACGGGCCAGACAGATTAGCACGCAAAAGGGTGTGCACGTGGACCAAAGGTGGCTACTTTTTGGGGCACTCCGGGCTGATTGTCCCAGGAGGATAGCTCAGTAGCAGCGTGCTCGACTTGGAAACAAGCCGACATGGAGCAACACAGGTTCGATCCCTTATTCTGTGCATTTGAAGCTGTGATGTCTTGTATTCAAGACAAAAGTGTTGCCAGTGAGCTATCCTGGCAGCTCTTTGAAAGAGCTGTATTTAATACCTTAAATGATTATGCACCATTGCCACCTTGTGGACAAATGGTGAATTGAGTGCATTTTTGCGAACTGCTTTAGTTTTTTTCATCTGTCAATTAGTCCCTTATTGTTGCACTTATTTCTTCATAAGCACAACAATAAGGGCACTACAGTTCCCCCTGCAGATAACACCAGCCCCTCCCATCACAATGCTGGCAGGAAACTGCTAATGATGGGTCACTGAATGGTTTTGTGCCAGCGTTGTAATGGGAGGGGAGATGCAGTGGGGTGTGGGGAGTGGGCGTGATTGTAGGCAGCTTTGCCTCTCTGCAGGTGTGTAAGTGGCTTGCCGTGGCCAGAGGCAGTTACATGCCTCAGCCACCGGCTTGTTTATTTATTTATTTGGACACTGTTTGTCAGGTCCGTGCATCCGATTAATTTATTTATGCAATGTTGGTCCCGACCAACATCGCAGAAATAAATAAATTAATTGGGTCCACGGACCTGAAAAATATTGTCCAAATAAATAAATAAACAAGGCCGTGGCAGAGGAGCAGGACGTGTGCAGGACTTTTCCTGCCACTGGTGCCGCCTGCAAGGGGTACCAGAGGCAGTTACAGGCCTCAGCCACGGCCTTGTTTATTTATTTATTTGGACAATGTTTGTCGGGTCCATAGATCCAATTAATTAATTTATTTCTGCAATGTTGGTCCCAACCAATATCGCGGAAATAAATAAATTAATCGGTTCCATTCACCCAAAAAACATTGTCTAAATAAATAAATAAACAAGGCCGTGGCTGAGGAGCAGGACGTGTGAAGGACTGTTACTGCCTCCGGTGCCGCCTGCAAGGGGCACCAGAGGCAGTTACAGGCCTTAGCCACGGCCTTGTTTATTTATTTATTTGGACAATGTTTGTCGGGTCCATAGATCCAATTAATTAATTTATTTCTGCAATGTTGGTCCCAACCAACATCGCGGAAATAAATAAATTAATCGGTTCCATTCACCAAAAAACCTTGTCTAAATAAATAAATAAACAAGGCCGTGGCAGAGGAGCAGGACGTGTGAAGGACTGTTACTGCCACTGGTGCCCCCTGCAAGGGAGCACCAGAGGCAGTAACAGGCCTCAGCCACGGCCTTGTTTATTTATTTATTTGGACAATGTTTGTCGGGTCCGTAGATCCAATTAATTTAATCGGGTCCATGGACCCGAAAAACATTGTCCAAATAAATAAATAAACAAGGCCGTGGCAGAGGAGCAGGACGTGTGCAGGACTGTTACTGCCACTGGTGCCCCCTGCAAGGAGGCACCGGAGGCAGTAACAGGCCTCAGCCATGGCCTTGTTTATTTATTTATTTGGACAATGTTTGTCGCATCCGTAGATCCGATTAATTTATTTATTTCTGCAATGTTGGTCCTGACCAACATCGCGGAAATAAATAAATTAATCGGGTCCACGGACCCGAAAAACATTGTCCAAATAAATAAATAAACAAGGCCGTGGCAAAGGAGCAGGAGGTGGGCAGGACTGTTACTGCCTGTGGTGCCCCCTGCAAGGAGGCACCGGAGGCAGTTACAGGCCGCAGCCAAGCCCTTGTTTATTTATTTATTTGGACAATTATTTATTTGGTCAATTTATTTATTGGACAACCTCTGCATGTGCCTCTAAACTGATCCTACTGTGGCATGCAGGGAGGGTTACGCTCTGGAATCACACTGCATCCATACATTGCCTTAGTGTAGCTCCTCTGAAAGAATAAACACTATTGAATGATGGGAAGCAGAAGGGAGGGAAGCGTTCGATAATAAAACGTTCAGCTCAGTTATGATTGCGAGGAATTAGCTCCAACACTCTAGCTGTATCCTAAGCAACATAGAAAGTAGAACAAACACCAGTCATGTGAAATTCGTGTTACCCTGTGATGTCCCTTCATTACAACATGAACTATGACATTGGCAAAGAGGCATTTATGAAACGTGATATTCTGTATCATGTGTAACACTTTCCTGAAGACATTAAATAATGGTAAAATGTGGTTGCCTTACTTCTGAGCACGGGCATTGTGATGTCATGCCTTCCATTATCGGTTTGACTCATTCCTTCTTATCGTCGATTAGCCCACATCCTACTGCTGTTGCTGCTGTAGCTGCTGTTTCTGCCGCTGCCATGCCAAAATGTGAAACTCTCCTATGTTGCTGGTGTACCTTTTCCATGAACATATGTGCAAGGGAAGTTTATTCCCATTACTGCTCACAATAAACGTGTCAAATGCAGACATATGGGTGTGCTTTGTAAGGTAACATATTACCTCTCTGCCTTTGAAAAATGAAATGCACACATCAGCCCCCTCCCGGCACAAATGAGCTAACATATAACAATGTTATTTATTTATTTATATTAATATACCGCGCAGCAGCCCTGAGGCATCGTGGCACTGTTACATGTAGAGTCAAAGCTGGTTACAGAAGAAGGCATACGTGGTTACATGACAGTGTGTTAGGAAATACAGCTCCTACATATGCACACAATGAAGCAATAAAAGAACATTTCTGTGTTTACACCTGGAAAAACAGTCATCCGCCATTTTTTGAAAGGGGCAAACGGGAACACACTGATAAACACAGGTTCTGAAAAATGTTTAAAACACTGGCAAAACACCCCCGGAAGTAAAAAAAAAATAAACCCCTAAAGCGGGAAACCCTATTTATAGCACTGAACAAGGAGGTCAGTAATGTTATGAGGATATCTGGTGCATCTGTGCCCCCGGTCACGTGGTACAGCAGCCATTATGCTGCATGCCTGAATCTCAAATGACTGAGCACTAGGAAGCTCTAGGCTGGCATTCATTATTTTTATTTATTTGTTTGTAAGGTGCCGAAAGCCCACAGGCATCGGGGCACCACATGAAAACGGTTACATACATAAAGTGGACAGACTGGACAGACGAAAGCACAGGGCGCTTGACAAGTCAAGAAAAGGTAAAAGACAGGTACTGCTCGAGGTTGTTACGTTTATTTGAATAAAATGATTTTCAATTGCTTACGGAATCTGAGGAGGTTTGATTCAAAGCTCAGGCTCGGCGTAAGTTTGTTCCAATGGAGAGCGGCCCGGTTTGGAAAGGCTTTGCCCAAACCGTTTGCTTTCCTATGGAGGTTAGTAGAAATGAGGCCATGTGTCTCACATCTAAGGGAACGGGTTGGAGTGTAGCCCATACTCTTAGCTTTAAGGTATGCCAGTGCTTTACCGTAAAGGCACTTGTGTGTGAGTGTCATTGATTTGAACATTACATGGTCTTCAACCTTAAGCCAATGTAGTTCCTTCCTTGCTTCACTGATATTATCAGATTTTTTCTTATGCTTGATTATACGCACAGCGTGATTCTGAATCTGCTGGAGTTTAGGCATTGTTTACTCGTACCCACTAATAGAGCATTGCCATAGTCCATTCTGGAAAGTATGGTCGCTCTAGCTATAGTAGCGCACTTGGATTCATTCAGTACGGGTCTGATGGCTTTAAGTAGTCTCAAGTAATAGGCAAAAAGTTTCTCACATAGGCGGCTTGCGCCTCTGAGCTCAAAGATGCCTCCAGTGTCATGCCCAGGGTTTTGACACTAGTCACTACATGGATGAGGGACTCTTTTATTGTGAAAGACTCGTAGCTGGATGGTAGTTTGGCCCTGGCTTGATTGGACCCATAAAACATCAGCTCAGTTTTTTTCTCATTTAAACACATCCAGTTGTGATTCATCCATTGTTGAATAGTTTTGTAAAGTTTGTTCACCATTTTGTTGTCTTTCATATAGTCTCCACTCAGTTCTACTACCAGCTGCGTGTCGTCAGCGTAATTAGTAAAAAAGGCGTTTATGATGTCTAAGTCTCGACACAGGAGGTGTAAGTATAAGTTGAAAAGTAGTGGCGAGAGACTAGGTCCCTGGGGAACGCCACAGAAAATGTTAGACTCACAAGAGAACTTATCATTTTGGTAGGATGCAGTGTTGAAGCAAGCAAAGGGGTTGGTCTCGAACAAGGACAACATACAGAAGAGTTCTGCAAGTTTGAAATGGCTCACTTAACCTACAATTGTTTCACATTTTCTTGCTGTCATTTTATATTCTGCTTGTTTTTTTAAGTTCCTTGGGGCCTGACTCGCTAGTTGAGAAACCATTTGTGATATTTACTTGAATCCATTTCCACCTTCCACATCACAAAGGAGAAAAATAAGTCTGTTGCGAAAAACCTTTGTGATGGTTTTTCATTCTTAAACTCTTTCCCTTACCTTCCCGTCCTGCACCCCAAAAATAGAAAAGAAGAACCATGTGTCATCCTTTCAGTCCGTTGCCATGGAACACATGTTCCCACAGAACAACTGAATCTATTTGGGAGCATCTCTTCTATGAAAGAGGAGGTGGTGGTGGATGACAGGGCAGATGGCGTCGATGTTCAACCTTTTGAGATTGAGGCTGACATCCAGGGCCGGCCTTAGAGGCAGCAGCATCCTGTGCAGAATTGGCGCCTGGCAGTCAATCACTGGATATGGATGCTCGTGCTTCCAATGAAAACTGCCTCTCTCCTGCGTCGGAGTGGGGAGATAATCATGTGAATAGGGTGATAATACTTTGCATCAGCACCCTATTCTTATTAAATCTGCCCCGCCGTTAGGGCCGATTTCTTTAATAACGAAAGGGCACCTGTCGTGCCTTCGCCCACTATGCCAGTTCGGGGGAGCCCTTGAAAGACTCATCTGAGCCGGCGTGGCAGGGGGCTAATGGCGCCCAGGGGGAGGGCATGGCACCCCGGGCTGTCGCCCAGCCCGTGATGCACTAAGGCTGGCACTGCTGGCACCTTGTCTGGGGTCACAGACACGGACGCCATAGAGGATGATAAGGTGGAGCACTGCCAAATGGCGGACAGGGACAGCAAGAGTAGGAGGTTGAAATGAATGGAGGCACGGGACAATAGCATTCACCTATTGAGTGAGGTCCCACGAGACAAGTTGCAAGAGGAGGGACAAGCAAAAGAGATGATGGGGCAGGAGGGGTAACACAAAGAACTGGCTTTGAGACCCAATGTTAAGTGCAGGGGTGTTGGCATGCTATTGGTAAAAAGGGTGTGTATGCGGGGGTGTGTGTGTGTGTGTGGTGTGTGTGTTTTCATGTGTGTGGGTGTTTAGTAGTGGAGCAGAGAAAGGGTGTAGGGCCTGAGCTTGAGTGATCTCTCTGTTCAGAGGAAGCACATTTCGCTTTCCCCTCTGCAGGCAAGAGGCTATCTGCCCTCCGCAGGAAGCAACACAGCTAACTGGATGCATCCCCTTTTCCCTTTAAGGTAGGCTTATGCCATTTTTTCACTGAGACACGTAACACTTAAAAGGGGTTCTCTAAAACCATGCATATTCACATGCACTTTTAATGTTTAGGTTAATTAATTTGATGTCAACTGATGGACCTTAGGAGTCCTCCCAGGTACTCCGCAGAACGCAACATTAGGAATTCATTTACTCCAGCGTTCCCTATTAAGCACTTTTGTGAAAGGTAGTCACCCACTTTTCAACAATATATTACCTGTGTAGCATTATTTATGCACCCTTGTTTCTGAAACTTCTTTTATTTAATTGCCAGAGAGCGTGTTTTGTCCGATGTGGCCCCTTGTCTGTTGATGCAGCCCTGCCGTGTGTCACCCCGCTTCCACCCATCCAGACTCTCTGCGCTGGGATTCCTGGCTCACTTCACGCCTGGCTATCTCCACTCACCCACAGCGAATTGACTTGGTGATTTTTATGCCTTTGGGCGTTTTACTTTCTCTTTAAGCAATATGGGTAGTTGAATAGAATGGGTTCATCTCTTTCATATTATTTACTTTGTTTATGTCTGCTTCCCCACAGGGTCCAGTTGTTGTATGGTATTTTGCCCTGAGGAAGGCAACTTTAACTATGTCATGGAACTATTGGCCAGACAGGTGGCACTTTTGCCGAAACGTGGTCTAATGATGTCAATTTAAATTTACTGTTTATGTCGCTAACTTTTGACACGCACACGTAGGCAGACCTGTCAGCAAATCATAGGGCATAGAACACATTTTACTCCTGCCAACTCTTTTGAGAACAACTTGTGCAGTGGCCCAATACAAGCCATAAATAAAAATATTGGCTGGGATCTAGGCCACCTTACAGTTGGCAGTTTGTTGTCCAGTTTTTTTTAGAATTCTCTTTTGTCTACTTTGTTCAAAAGTTTGAAGAAAAACCCACATTTAAGTTTTTGTGTTCGGTGTCTCTTGACTATTAACTTTCTAACCATCGAACAAATGCATTTATATGTTTGTATATTGCTTTATGTTTAGTTGATTATGTATTATTTACACAACTATTTCTTTGTTAAATAAATATTTCTTATGGTTTTTCAATCATCAGACTACCCTGTTTGCTTTCAGAGTCTGTTACAGCCTAAAGATTTGAGTGATACCTTTGTAGTACACCCTGAAAAATAACTTGTTACTCGAACTAATTATTAATTAAACCCACAGCAGTGTGGACCCTCTTGTTTTAGTCTGGGCTTGAGTGAGACTGTGAGAAAGGGAAAGGTGGTGTTAGGTGGTTTTAGGTGAAAGGTGTGAGGTGGCAGATGCACTGGTTGAGTGAGTTTGGTGGGCGAGAATAGGAAGATTGAGATGTGGGGAGGCGATGGTGTGGGGTGAGGGTGTGGGTAATGGAGCTCAATGCTGGGTTAAAAAGTGGAAAACTTTTACATAAAAGATTGGATGCGAAGGTGGGGTTGAGAAATGTGCTGTGTTATTTAAAATAGCTGAGTGGCGTCTAAATGGTTAGGAGTAGGCGTGGGAGGCAAGACAGCAAGATAGAAAGAGACAGAGAGAGAAAGAGAAAAAGAGAAATGGTGTGAGGTATGGGGTGTACAACAGTGTGGTTTAGGGTTGATAGGGTTGAATGTTTTATGCAATAGCTCTTGGAGGTCTGTGTGTTGTCCCGTCCTTAAGTCCTAGTGTTATTGGTGGATATGGCTTTTTATTTCAGAAAGGCCAAACTTTGAGATGTCTTGTGACATGTCTCGGTCTCAGCGTTAGTGTAACAGGCTCAGAAGTGCATGTACTTTCCCAGGTATGTTGCAATGCTTAGGTTGTCAGTGTTGGTTGTTCTGACCCACGTTTGGACTATTATGCTACAACATTTGGTGCTGTGGGCTTAGGAAATCCAAGATGGCCAAAAAAGCCCACATGTGCGCCAGAATCTATGAAAACCGCGCAGTTTGTGCGCACACCAAAATGGTCGCCTGACTTGCCACCCCCCGGTGCGGGTGTGCTGGGTCAGAAGAGCCATGAGTGAAATGGGGTGCCAAAGAGAAAAACAGCAGTGCCTGTTCGCTAGAAAGCACTTTCAAAATCACCCTTTGTTTCTCTGAAGGCAAGCTCAGAATGCCCATTTCAAACATTGCAGAATATCCAACAATATCACTGAACACCAGCAGACATTTGACAGAATAAAGTCTTGTGGGCATACAAAATCTGGAAAGAGGATGAGCCTAAAATAATGTTCATAGCAAAACTGGCTGAGCTGTGGATTTCAGCAGTTTAAGTAAATTTGGACTGAAAGACACTACAAATCTAAATGTTTAAAAGAAATGAGTGACCTACTTTTGAGTGTCACATAGGTTGCAATTGTTTAAATGTCATAGTTTTAAACTTAGAATCAGCATTCTAGCTGCATGCGTAAAAATTGGAAGTTTGATTTGGACAGGAAAACTGGCAGCCAGAGAGACATTTAGCTGAGACCTGGCTTAAAAAGAGAGGGAATTTTGCCCACCAGCTACCCCCGACAGGAGTTGAGACTTGCACAACAGCTGTGTTCCCAGGCCTAGCTGCCTTTTGCTGTTCCCACCAAAAGGGATATGACACTTCTCTGATTGAATTACCTGGGCTCTGCAGGAAATTGAACAAAGCCCTGTCCTGACTCAGGCAAATGTTTTATTGGGGGGGGGTCGTAAAAGTGGCTTCCTCCTGGAAGGAAAGGGGAGGAGCACTGCCTGTGAGAGCAAGCTGGCTTGGCAGAACTGGAAAAACCAGAAATTCAACCTTGTGCTGGGGGGAAACCACACCCCTTTGGGGCCAGAACATAAATCTAAAAAGATGGATCATTCATAGAGCGGACTTGTGAAAATTTTATAAGTGATATCATTATTCTTGTGATTTTTCTGTGCACATTTGAAGACGTGTTAGGACCCGGTGGTATGTTCAGGGGGGTTTTTAGCGGAAAAGAGGATATTACTCTAAATGTATGTATGTTAAAAATCTGACACTCCACCACCTAATGCCCACATGCTTTGCGAACATTTGTGTAAATGCGGGGAGAAATCCAATATTGGTAACCCGACCAAAAAGTGAAATATGTTGCCATTTTTGAACCCAAGCTCCTAGAAACGACAGAATTGGAACAGGGGCTACCATCAGTAAATGCATGATGTGTGTATGCAATGCCAAACAACTGTCTATCGGGGAAGTATGTATTTGGATCAGATATAGATTGTGTGTAAAGTTGACAGGGGTGGGTTCTCTGTATCATAAACAGACCTCATCATGATGACACTTCATTTCATTCCCCCAATCAAGGGGAAGAGGAGGAAGTGGCCAATGACAAGTGGAGAGGGGTAGGGCCTAGAAAGCTAGCCTCTCCACCCACTTTCAAAACACATAAAAGCAGACAGTCAGGACAGATAGAGACATTCAATTCCATTTGCTGCGGAGCAAGCTGATCGACGACTTCACATCCAGAGATCCAGACTTCAAATCCATCAATCTCCAGAACCTGTAGCAGTACCTAGAAAGCAGAGCAGTATCCAGAATCCAGAGAGGCTAGACCAGCAGAGCAGAGCTGACCCGGACCGGTGTTAGCAGAACCAGAGAGCTGACCCAGATCACTGTGAAGTGCCGAGACCAGACCGGAGTCCAGTCCAAAACCTGACCAGATCCGTGGCGAGGCCTATTTCTAAATATATTGTGAGTACCTAGCAGAACTGTGCAGAACCAATCTCTTAGTTAAAATAATATAATTCAATCTATTTTAATCTAACCAGAACTGCCTCCTAACTGTCACCTGTATTTGCAAAGCTGTCACCTGTCATTTTCTATCTGCAAGCTGTAACCTGTCGCTTTGAACTTTTAAAATTTCAAATCCGAAAAACTACCTTTATTTTATCGTCCGTATCTCTGGAACTGTTTGGGCTAGGAACTTGGTTTAACTTTCCTCTGAAAGCTTAGAATCTCATCTTTTCAACCAGCCTAGACTTCCTACTCCTCATACTTTTGCCGTAATCACGATTCTCGCACTCGCAAATTTTACCACGATTTGCAATTTGGTTAAAAATCCAGCCACGTGTGAAAACAGCAGCTTCATTGCTTTCCTTTGCCAAAAATTCGTTTAACCTGCTAGTTACTCCTAGATCCTTGCTAAAGTGAGCCTGAACTCATCCCAAGTATATTTCACTCACCCTGAACCTCCTAAAGGGAATTCAGCATATTTCTCACTGCATTGTCACCATATTCAAGGCATTTTGCCTGTGTTTCAAAACTCATATCTGTTGTATAAGCTGCTGGGGGGGAATTGAACTGAATTCTATTTAATTGCATTCATAAGAACTGTGTCATCTTCATCTCCTTACAGTGCAAAAAAAGGGGGGGTGAATTGTCCAAGAAAGTGATTACATTGTCTTTTGCTGAAATCCTATCAAGTTATTTTCTGTACTGCATTTCATTCCACCTTGCATCCATTTGAAACCATAAAAGTATTGTTGCTATCGTATCCATCCTATAACCACTCATCATTGATTATAAAGAAGTGTGCTAGTGCCGGACTATCCATTATTGATTACTGCTCAGATTAAGTGTGATATTCAATTATTAATTTATTATAACGTGTGATATATATATATATTGTTTAAATTATCAAATAAACCGTTTAAACTTGCAAAACAGAACTACTTCGTGGCTCAGTGGGGTCAGGGGGATTCCAAGAGAGGGGTGTTATATAGGGGTAGTCATCCAGAACGCATGAACTGGACGTAAAGATATATCAATAAGGGTTTCCATTCAGTATCCCAGACTAGGCATTGACTTAGCTGTAGTGTTGAATTGAATCCTCTTACAAATTGGGGGCTCGAGCCGGATGTTTGGGTTAGATCTATCACTTGTGCAGATTAATACAGCGTGCCAGCTGACCACATACACATATCCGGTCGGATCACCACGCTGTGTTACGCTGTAAAGCACTCCTCAAAGGAACGCTCTAAGGAAAAGGTCTGTTTTGCAAAAATAAAAGTATACTTCTGTAAGTCAGGACAGAGACCAATCTCTAGAATGACGACCTTCGTAGATATGAAAATAGCCAGAGAACACTTCTTACATAAGCTATTTGTGAGAGGTGAGTGGACTCATCAGGACCAAACGGTCTGGTTGCAGGCAATCGCGCAACAGGTCACTGAAACAGGGTCAGATACATGGGGAGATCAGGGTCCCCTACATGTGGCCCTGAGTGAACTATACATGGCCCCGAAGGCCAAGGATGAGCACCACAAGATTGCCAGGGTAGCGGCATATTTATATTTACATATGGGAGCCATGCAGGACAAATGTGCTGAAGGCCAAGATCTGGCAAGTAGGCAACTGCTGGCATTACAGAAGGCCCAATCTGATCTGGACTATTCTGAGCAGAGGCTGCTCAGGAGCCAGGAGTCAGAAAATGACAGCAGACGGTACATCACTAAAATAAAGGAGGATATGGATGTGCTGCAACAGGAAAAGGCGGACCAGGATACCAGATTTCTGGCCTTGCAGAAGGAGTACCAAGAAGGTTTGGACTTCCTACTGCAGAGCCAGAAAAAGCTGGAGCAACAGTTAGACTTCAATAGGGCATGTGCTGAGCAGGTAGTCACCCTGCAAAGCCACCTAGATAGGGAGAAGGCAGAGAGCAATAAACTGATTTTGAAAGACCTGGATACCCAGGCAGAGTTTGACCAGGAGCGCCAGAAAACTGGTGCCTTCCAAAGGCAAAGGGACGACCTGGCGGCACAGATGCAGGCTCTTAGTCAGGAAAGGGATAACTTAGGCCAGGAAGTCTGCCACTTAAAAAGGAAAATGGAAGGACATCCAAAAAGAAAACCAGAACTTGTTAGAGCACACCAGGAAGGTGGAGGATGCTCTGGCAAGAAAGGAGCAGGCAAATAGGGACACAGCTCAGGAGGTAACCCTCCTGCAGCAAAGACTGGCCCAGTGCTCCAGGACCAGCAGGAAACACAGAGAGAGAATGAGGCTCTCTGCCAGCACAATGAAAGGCTCCAACAACAGGTAGCGATGCAGGAGAGACTGTTAGAGTCTAGTAAGGCCTTAACTGAGGAACTGAAGGCGCAGGCTCTTGCATTGCAACAGGGAGCAGGGGCGGATAGAGACCAGGTTCGCTGGGAAAGGGAAACTCCTGAGCATAACCTCAGGAGCCCTGGTACCATAGGTATTTATCTCTCTCAGTCCCTGGACTCTGCCACCCCCCTGTCCCCTGGCGCACATGAGCACCGGGCCACAGGGATGGCAGATTACTATCCAGCCAGAAGCATGGGGCTCATAGGCCAGTACCTCCCAGGAATGGATGGACGGGCATCCGGGTATGGGCACCCCAGCACAGTGCAATTTAGTGGGGAACCCCAGGAGAATAGGCCCAATAAGGGCATCCTGAAAACTTCTGCCCAGTTAGATCAGTGGGGGGGGGTACCCACCAAATCCTGGCAGCAAGGAGGAATCTGAAGACTCCTCTGAACGGCGCAGGACACAGGAGACCAGGTCCCTACATTCTGCCAGCCATTCCCAGGCTCGCAGAATCCGGGAAAACCTGGAAGATCAGACAGGAACCTCTGGGAGCAGTGCCTCTGAGTCAGAGGATGAATGGACAAGGGTTACCCGAACCAAAAAGGCCAATAAGGCAAAAAGGGCCTTGCTTAAGGACCCATTGAAACAGATTAAGGCAATCAGGAGTGTCATCACGCCTTATCATAAGAACGCCAAGTACTCTGTTTGGGAACACTTGGAGCTCTATGAGCAAATGATGGAGACTTTCCATTTGAAGGACAGCAGTAGCTGCATCCAGTACGTCAAATGGACATTCTCCCCAGAATACTCCAGTTTCTTTGCGGGGCTGGAGGACCAAAATCATTTAAGATGGTCCACCTATAAGGCGGCCATCTTGAAACATTTTTCTGTTCACAGAAATCCTCAAGAGGCTCGCAAGGTAGCCTACAATTTGCAATGTGGGGAGGATCAGGCCCCACAAGAATTTGTGCAAGAACTGAAACGTGCCTTTGCGCAGACCACCAGAAGGGTGCGCACAGACAGCAGAGAATTTGTCAATACATTTTTCTATGCCTTGCCCAAATATATAATGACCCAGCTCGTGAGAGATTTTCATGAGAAAAGATCTTTAGACTGGGTCATTGAACAGGCTACCCGGATCTATGAGGTTCAGAAGCCCATAGAAAATAAAAGCAATACCCAGAAAAATCCCAAAACCAACAGCACCCCTGCTGCTGCCAAGGTGGCAGAGGTAAAGGTCACCCCCGTTTTGGATTTGGAGATGGGGGGGCCTAAAAACCTACCTGCACCTAATAATGCTAGGCCCAGAAGGTCCTCGGGCCAGTTACAGACAGGGAATGAAAGAGGTAGTCCCACAAATGAGCGCCCTCGCTCTCCTGACTATGTAAGTCCCCGTTACAAGGGAAAAAGACCAATCCTGGGTTATGTGTGGACTCCTCCAGCCCAAGGGGGGGGGATCCAGCCAAGCACCTGACCCAGGGAACTTCCCTCCTAACTTCCCCAGGGAGGGCAGAAATTCTCCAAATCCTGGGCAGACCTTTTTCCCCAGGTATCCACCCAATTTCCAGCCCCAAAATCATCCATCCTTCTTTCCCCAATTCCCAGAGCCCAGACAACCTAATCCAGGAGAGGGGAGGCCAAGGGTGGAGGGGTACCAAAATCTTCCCAACCAGGGGTACTACCAGAGAAGGGATAGCTACCCTTCCCGGGATCAGCCCAGGGGAGAAAATAGAGCCCCGTATCAGCCTGAGCGGGTTTCCCAGTTAGAGCGGCAGGTCCAAAATATGGCACGGGATCTGGGTCACATACTGAGGGCTCAACAGAACCCTCAGATGAGCATGCCACCGCAGAATGCCCCAAACTCTGGACCTGGTGCTCCAGAACAATGACGGGGGCAGCACCCCGATAACACACCGGTTCCCAGGGAGGAGGCACAAGGGGAAGGGGGGTGTAAAGCCTTGGAGGAAGCTTCCTTCCCAACTTGTAAACAGCCCCTGGAAAACCAGGAACCGGAAACAAAATCTCCTGCCCCTGAAAGCCCACCTCCCAAGGAGCAGAGGGGGGGTAGGAGAAACAAAGGACCCAAACAGACCCACTTTGTGGAGGAGGTACAGGTCTTCCAATTTGAGGGAGAGGGATCCTCAGAGGATCCTGGGGAAAGGACCTTCTCCTTCAGATATGGGGGAACTCCTCCCAAGGAAAAATGGGTCCCAAGGGATGCCAATTCAGACTGGGGAGATATGGAGACTGAGCTACCGCCGCCCATCATCTCATCCCAGAACCCACAATACCAAAATCCCCTGGTTCAAACCCATCCTGATGACTGCCTCCAAAAAGGGGGGGGCAGCCCAGAACCGGAACCAGGGGAACCCACGATGGCTCTGATCTCCAGTTGGCAACTTTTTCTTTCAGATTCCCAAGGCTCTCCACAGACTTCTGCCCAAATTTCTTCTCTTCCAATGTCCAAAACCAGAAAGTTAGCCCACCAGTTGTCCAAAAATGTGCATTATCTGTGCCCCCTTGAGGAGAAGGAGGGAAGATATTATGCCCCGGTACAAGTACAGGGGCAGGGTACGATTTCAGCGCTGGTGGACACGGGATCTCAAGCTACCCTTCTGTCCAGAAGGGCCTTTGATGAACTGAATGCAGGAAGGGGAGGGAATCACCAAATTTCTCTCACCTCACTTCCTGGACAACTCCAGAACTTTGACGGGAAGGAAATTCCCGTCGAGGGGACGGCAGATTTGGACATTAAAATTGGGCGACACAAGTTGAAACACCCGGTCATAGTTGTGACTCCAGAGGGCACCCCTTGTTTACTAGGGAATGACCTCCTGAGAAGGTTGTCACCCCTAATAGATTGCGTAAACAAGGTCCTCTGGACCCAGACTAGCCGACCCATAAAATTAAAACAGAGTGTCAACCATGTTAGTTTAAACGGCACATGCCACATGGTTGAACAAAAATCTGACCAAGTAGAATTCCACTTCCAGAACAACCAGATTCCAGACGTGACAGTAATAGCAGTAGGACAACAGACTGGTGATAGGGGGTCCTCTCTATTTCTGAAAATCAAACTTCCTTCCAGTTTAAGGTGGTATTCCACACTGGAAGGAAACACCCTGAAAATCTTTACCAATCCACAATCAGAAACTCCCACTCCTATAGTCCAGAAAGATGTGAAATCAGCTCAGAGCCTGGCTGATATTCAGCAAATTGGAGAGCAGTTGTTCATCCCTGTTCAGTTAAATGATGGGAAGGACTCTGTTCTCGCTCGAGTGTGTGTGAACAACGGTAAGAGCTTCATCAGCGAAGCCATATTCCGCCAACTCCCAAAAGATCCAGTCATTCCCACATTCAAACTGATAGACAAATGGGAAATGGACTGGAAGCACCCAATTCCAAACATCTCCTGCCAAGCAGGTGTATGCTCAAAATCTCCATTGGCAACAAGAGCATAGTCCACAATTGATGGGTCGTGCGAGACGTCACTGCCGCTTTTTACTTAGGCAGTGACATTCTCAATCGCTTTGCCATTAGTTAGGACCTAATAAACTTCAAAGCTTGGTCCCGATTAGCGGATAATCCCATGGGCTTTGATGATCCAGAAAAAGCATTTAGGTCAGCTCAATTGCTACCTTATGCAGTTGAGATTCAGATCAAAGAGGAAGTCACCATCCCAGAAAGTGCCCGACAATTCTCCCTGGAAGTGAAAGTTAAAAGAGGACAACATTTGAAAAACCCTGATGCTTATATACACCTAAATGCTTCTCTCCAACAGCAAGGGTTGGGGGTAAACCCAACTCCATTAGTCAACATAGAACATGACACCATTCTAATAGAGGTGGATAACAGCGACTTAAAGAGTATTACTCTAGCCGCAGGCACCATTATTGGAATGGCGGTTGATGACCGACATTTTTCTATCGATTTAGGAAATGAACTGTTAGGACCAATCCCCAAGGACTGTTTTGACAGTGACAGTGAGGACAATACAACACCAGACAGGATTTTTACCCGCCATGGGGAGAACTTCCTTCCTGGTGTACACTTCTTGCCCTTATGGTAAGGAAGATGTGACTTGTGACTTCAGGAGGGATGAGGTGATTTTCCAGGTACATGAGGGCTGCCTATCCCACCTGAAACCTCCAGTCCAAATCAGCACTCTGACCAGGGACTTCTCCACCCAGCTGGAGGAGGCCGCTGAGATAGCCAAACCAGAAGTCTTTCCAGGCTTCAGGCAGATGGTGGAAGAGAGAGTCAACCTAGCTGATGCCTGTGTGACTCTGGAACAGAAGCAAAAGTTGAAACAAGTCTTCTTGGATTTCCAAGATCTCTTTGCGGTAGACTCATATGACTGTGGTCGCACCGACATCCACACAACAACAATCCCCACGGACCCTGGCATGACTCCAGTGTTTGTGAAGCAATATCGCTTGCCTCTCGCATCAATGGAGTCCCTTACTGAAATAATTAAGAACCTTGAGTCCAGGGGAATAATCCGTCCCGTCCACAGCACCTTCAATAATCCAGTGCTGGGAATATTAAAGCCAAACGGCCAGTGGAGACTCTGCGCTGACCTTAGGGAGCTCAACAAACGGGTCCATACTTCCCGATGGCCTCTTCCCTACATTGACCAAAGGCTGGCCCAGATTCAGGGGTCACAGGTATTCACTGCAATAGACCTGACCAATGGATACTGGACCGTGCCGGTCAGTAGGGAGGACCAATACAAGCTGGCTTTTACCTTTGGGGGCCAGCAGTATACATGGACCCGGACTCCCTTCGGATACCTCAACTCCGGCAATTAATTCAACATTTTCCTACATAAGGCCATGCCCGACCTGGGTGCGAGGGGTAACCTGGCTTATGTAGATGATGTCCTCATCAAAAGTTCATCTGTGGAGGAACACATAGCGGAGATCCGTTATGTTCTGACCCAGTTAAGGGCCGCCGGAGCAAAACTTTCCTTTCAGAAAGCACAGTGGTGTAGAACCCGTGTTGATTTCTTGGGGCATGAGATTACTTCTCAGGGTCTCTGTCCCCAGGAAAAGAAAGTGGAAGCACTTCAGAAACTGAAAGACCCCGCAACTCTGCGGGAACTAAGGAGCCTCCTTGGACTGACTAATTACAGCAGAAAGTTCATTGAGGGCTACGCAGAGATCACCAGACCCATGATTCATCTCCTGAAGGGGGGGGTCAAGTGGGAATGGGGTCCAGAACAAGCCGAGGCGGTGAAACAACTCAAGAGAAGCCTCTCACAAGCACCTTGCCTAGCTTACCCTGTCAGAAACAAGGAGTTCTTCCTGGAGACGGGGTTCTCTAATACGTGCTTGACGGCAGTATTATACCAAAAGCATGACAAGATCAATAAAGTAATCTCCTATGCGAGCAAAACTTTATCCTCTGTGGAGGAAAAATTCAACGATTGTGAGAAGGCACTCCTGGCAACGGTGTGGGCATTGAAGAATTACCGCCCGTTTATCCATGGGGAACACATCATAGTGGAGACTCCACACCAGCCTCTGCAATATCTCCAAAGTGACAGAATCCGGGCCGGAAATGTGAGTAATTCCCGAATTACTTCCTGGATTCTGTCAATGCAAGGCTTTCCTGTGGAGGTCAGATATGGCCAAAACAAGAACAGTCCCCTCGCGCAAGGTCTGGCAGACTTGCATGATTGTGCCAGAGAAAACTGTCTCGAGGACGAAAGTCTAAAAATCAAGGACAACACGGAGGCATACCTTAATTCCCCACACAAAGTCTTTGAAGAAGACAAGTGTGAGGGAATGCCCACTGTCTATGTGGTTGGATGCTCGTACCATGTTGACAACGACGGGGAGAAAGAACTGGTGGCTGGCGTAGGGAATGCATGGGTGAAGGAATTCCCAGAACCCTCCGCTGGATACAAAATTGGTCCCCGAAGTAGTCAGGTGGCAGAATTGATGGCTGTGCATCAGGCCATCCTCACTGCTGTCCAGCATCAACTCCACGAACTGGTCATAATCACAGATTCGGATTATGTACGGAACGGGTTCGTGGAGCACCTGGTTAATTGGAAAACCAGAGGCATGTTATGTGCTAATAACAAACCCTTGAAACATGGGAAGTTGATCCAAAACATTGATGATCTGGTCACCTCGAATGAGATGGCCATCTATTGGAAAAAGATCAAGGGTCATTCCAAAGTAGAGGGACCAGACAAAACTGGAAATGACCTAGCTGATCATCTGGCCAAAACCGGGGCTATCCAAGGGGATCTAATAGAAATAGAGTCCCTGTTGGGGGAAATCCAGGTCACTGCTATCACTAGGTCCCAGACAAATGCTCATAATGATCTGTCAACTGCCCAATGGAGCAAGGAGACCCCTTATGTTGATTTGATTACCGCTCAGAAGGGGGATCCAATAATTGGTAAATTTTACCAACACATTGAGGACCCTGAGAACTTTCCCCTGACGGATACCGATTACAACGGGAAAGAGGACCTTATAGTGTTGATGAAATGTCCAAAAATGTTCCGGATCCAAGACGGTTTGTTGGTAAGGAAATCCATAGCTGGCCACGATCAGTGGGTGGTTCCTACCTCATTCCGAAGCCTGATGTTAAGTCACGCCCATGATGCGGCCACCGCCGGTCATAGGGGGTTTCACACAACACTGGAAATCTTAAGAGAGGTTGCATACTGGCCACACATGGGCCAGGACCTCAACCAATACTTAAAGGGTTGTCTTGTGTGTGCACAATTTCAGCCAACATCCCTCACACACCGGGCGCCTCTCCAAAAGAGGGGGATGACACTGCCATGGTCAGATTTACAAATCGACTTCGTAGGCCCTGTGATTCGCTCGTCTAGAGGAAATAAGTACATGTTGACTGTGACATGCTTGTTTACCAAGTGGGTGGAATGTCTCCCAGCCCCAAATTGCAAGGCAGAAACAGCAGCTGCCCTGATGATTAACCACATCTTTTGCCGTTTTGGTCTACCTCAAAGGATTGAGTCAGACAGAGGTAGCCACTTCACCAGTGAAGTAATGACAAAGATGTGGGAGATACTGGGGGTCAAGAGAAAGCTACACATTGCTTACAGGCCAGCTTCTTCTGGAAGAGTTGAACGCTACAACCGGACCATTGTGAGCATCTTAAAAAAGTTTGTGGCAGATTCTGGGCCAAGTTGGGATATCAGATTACCTCTGGTCCTAATGGCCATCAGATCTACCCCTTCCTCTGCAACCAAAATGTCACCATTTGAGTTGATGACTGGGCGCAGAATGGTGCTCCCTCAGCATTTGCTCTACAGGACCCAAGAGCAGACACTGATAAATGCCTCCACAACTCATGAGTATGTGGAGAATTTAAGGAAACACCTTCAACATGCTTTTGCCTATGCTCAGCGGAATCTAGAAAGATCAGCTGATAGCATGAAGACCCACTATGACCTGAAAACTTCCAGGAAGGAATATCAGGTGGGAGACAGGGTCTATCTATACAATTTCCAAAGGAACCAGGCCAGACAGCGCAAATTTTTGCCTACATGGAAGGGACCGTTTGAAATTATAGACAAGATCTCCCCTGTTGCTTATAAAATCTGCATCCCCAAAGGCGGTTTGGCAGAGGGGGAAGACAAGTGGGTCCACATTAATCAGTTAAAATGTTGCCACCCCAGGCACACTCTAAAGCAACTAGAGGAATCCTCTGGAATCCCTGAGGGGGCCACTCCAGAGTAAGTCAGTTCTAACCTAAAATATCCCACATATAGTCTCTAAAATATTATGTTTCTTGTGAGCGACTGTCTCTGAATTATATCTTGTTTTTCAAACTAAAAATGCTACGTCTCCGTATGTATAAAATATATATGTTTGCCACACCATTAATAGTGGTGGAAAAATGTCTATGAGTAGGTATTGCCGCTTTTGCTTTCTCGTCCTAGGAGAGATGAAACCAAGGAGAACGACCCAGGGACCGGGAGCAAAGATCCGAGGGGCCCAGTGTACCGCCCAATACTCCCATCAGGACCGGCGAGGAGAACCGACTGATCCACCCCTGATGGAGCAAAGGATGCTGAACTTTGTCCTCTGCGGAATTGGAAGAAGATGATGTGGACCTCCCAGCACGTGGGTCAACATCCTTAGCACCCGACATCCCCTCGACTCAATCCAAGTGCAGTCGGGCGGGGGGGTTTGTTGGGTGTTCTGACCCACGTTTGGACTATTATGCTACAACATTTGGTGCTGTGGGCTTAGGAAATCCAAGATGGCCGAAAAAGCCCACATGTGCGCCAGAATCTATGAAAACCGCGCAGTTTGTGCGCACACCAAAATGGTCGCCTGACTTGCCACCCCCCTGTGCGGGTGTGCTGGGTCAGAAGAGCCATGAGTGAAATGGGGTGCCAAAGAGAAAAACAGCAGTGCCTGTTCGCTACAAAGCACTTTCAAAATTACCCTTTGTTTCTCTGAAGGCAAGCTCAGAATGCCCATTTCAAACATTGCAGAATATCCAACAATATCACTGAACACCAGCAGACATTTGACAGAATAAAGTCTTGTGGGCATACAAAATCTGGAAAGAGGATGAGCCTAAAATAATGTTCATAGCAAAACTGGCTGAGCTGTGGATTTCAGCAGTTTAAGTAAATTTGGACTGAAAGACACTAAAAATCTAAATGTTTAAAAGAAGTGAGTGACCTACTTTTGAGTGTCACATAGGTTGCATTTGTTTAAATGTCATAGTTTTAAACTTAGAATCAGCATTCTAGCTGCATGCGTAAAAATTGGAAGTTTGATTTGGACAGGAAAACTGGCAGCCAGAGAAACATTTAGCTGAGGCCTGGCTTAAAAAGAGAGGGAATTTTGCCCACCAGCTACCCCCGACAGGAGTTGAGACTTGCACAACAGATGTGTTCCCAGGCCTAGCTGCCTTTTGCTGTTCCCACCAAAAGGGATATGACACTTCTCTGATTGAATTACCTGGGCTCTGCAAGAAATTGAACAAAGCCCTGTCCTGACTCAGGCACATGTTTTATTGGGGGGGGCTCGTAAAAGTGGCTTCCTCCTGGAAGGAAAGGGGAGGAGCACTGCCTGTGAGAGCAAGCTGGCTTGGCAGAACTGGAAAAACCAGAAATTCAACCTTGTGCTGGGGGGAAACCACACCCCTTTGGGGCCAGAACATAAATCTAAAAAGATGGATCATTCATAGAGCGGACTTGTGAAAATTTTATAAGTGATATCATTATTCTTGTGATTTTTCTGTGCACATTTGAAGACGTGTTAGGACCCGGTGGTATGTTCAGGGGGGTTTTTAGCAGAAAAGAGGATATTACTCTAAATGTATGTATGTTAAAAATCTGACACTCCACCACCTAATGCCCACATGCTTTGCGAACATTTGTGTAAATGCGGGGACAAATCCAATATTGGTAACCCGACCAAAAAGTGAAATATGTTGCCATTTTTGAACCCAAGCTCCTAGAAACGACAGAATTGGAGCAGGGGCTACCATCAGTAAATGCATGATGTGTGTATGCAATGCCAAACAACTGTCTATCGGGGAAGTATGTATTTGGATCAGATATAGATTGTGTGTAAAGTTGACAGGGGTGGGTTCTCTGTATCATAAACAGACCTCATCATGATGACACTTCATTTCATTCCCCCAATCAAGGGGAAGAGGAGGAAGTGGCCAATGACAAGTGGAGAGGGGTAGGGCCTAGAAAGCTAGCCTCTCCACCCACTTTCAAAACACATAAAAGCAGACAGTCAGGACAGATAGAGACATTCAATTCCATTTGCTGCGGAGCATGCTGATCGATGACTTCACATCCAGAGATCCAGACTTCAAATCCATCAATCTCCAGAACCTGTAGCAGTACCTAGAAAGCAGAGCAGTATCCAGAATCCAGAGAGGCTAGACCAGCAGAGCAGAGCTGACCCGGACCGCTGTTAGCGGAACCAGAGAGCTGACCCAGATCACTGTGAAGTGCCGAGACCAGACCGGAGTCCAGTCCAAAACCTGACCAGATCCGTGGCGAGGCCTATTTCTAAATATATTGTGAGTACCTAGCAGAACTGTGCAGAACCAATCTCTTAGTTAAAATAATATAATTCAATCTATTTTAATCTAACCAGAACTGCCTCCTAACTGTCACCTGTCATTTGCAAAGCTGTCACCTGTCATTTTCTATCTGCAAGCTGTAACCTGTCGCTTTGAACTTTTAAAATTTCAAATCTGAAAAACTACCTTTATTTAATCCTCCGTATCTCTGGAACCGTTTAGGCTAGGCACTTGGTTTAACTTACCTCTGAATGCTTAGAATCTCAGCTTTTCAACAATACTTTTGCCGTAATCACAATTCTCGCACTTGCGAATTTTACCACGATTTGCATTTGGTTAAAAATCCAGCCACGTGTGAAAACAGCAGCTTCATTGCTTTCCTTTGCCAAAAAATTGTTTAACCTGCTAGTTACTCCTAGATCCTTGCTAAAGTGAGCCTGAACTCATCCCAAGTATATTTCACTCACCCTGAACCTCCTAAAGGGAATTAAAACCATTTTCAGCATATTTCTCACTGCATTGTCACCATATTAAAAGCATTTTGCCTGTGTTTCAAAACTCCTATCTGTTGTATAAGCTGCTGGGGGGGAATTGAACTGAATTCTATTTGATTGCATTCCTAAGAACTGTGTCATCTTCATCTCCTTACAGTGCAAAAAAAGGGGGGGGGGTGAATTGTCCAAGAAAGTGATTACATTGTCTTTTGCTGAAATCCTATCAAGTTATTTTCTGTACTGCATTTCATTCCACCTTGCATCCATTTGAAACCATAAAAGTATTGTTGCTATCGTATCCATCCTATAACCACTCATCATTGATTATAAAGAAGTGTGCTAGTGCCGGACTATCCATTATTGATTACTGCTCAGATTAAGTGTGATATTCAATTATTAATGTATTCCAAAGTGTGATATATATATATTGTTTAAATTATCAAATAAACAGTTTAAACTTGCAAAACAGAACTACTTTGTGGCTCAGTGGGGTCAGGGGGATTCCAAGTGAGGGGTGTTATATAGGGTTACTCATCCAGAATGCATGAACTGGACATAAAGATATATCAATAAGGGTTTCCATTCAGTATCCCAGACTAGGCATTGACTTAGCTGTAGTGTTGAATTGAATCCTCTTACATCAGGTTGTGTGTGGCAGTGAGGTGATAATATGCAGTGGGGTGTGAGTGTGCACGGAAAGGGAGTGAGCGATGATGAAGCTATGTGTGGATGTGAGGTTGGAGATGCATTGCGTGCATGAGTGTGAGTGAGTGTTGTAAGTGGAGAGACAGATCTGAAATGTGGAAGTAGTTGCAGTGTGACATTGATGTGTTAGATGTGGTGAGGATGGTAGTGCAGAAAAGTGGGTGAAATATGAAACCCCACGCCAAAAGAGGCCACTCAGGCAGGCATATGTATTAGGGTGTTAGGGGGAGCACAGTGGGTAGCATAGACAAATGAACACAGAGACACAACAAAGGGTATTTATTAATACTTCTTTATGAATGTGTATGTGATGAGGTGAGAGGTGGTTTGTGTCCTCCCTGGAGGGCCGTGTCTTTCAATGGGCCGGCTGGCCTCCAGAAATCCTGTTTGCTGGGGCACACATACCAGCTGAGACCAGCAGTACTGAGAGCCTGAGTGCCATGTTTGCAGCAGCCCAGACTCCTAAATGCCCTGGGTAGATGTCACCCAGGCGGGCCAGGCATTAACGAATGATAGGTGAAGAAGGCATGGCTTTTGCGGGAAAAACCCGGCCACCATAGTGGGAGCAGCGCACGTGGGCTGGGGGCACCCAGCTCACAGCAGCCCCGGCTCTGGGGACCCGGGCCGGGGCTTCACATTCAGCCACGCTTACATGGCCACAGCATTCACAGGGGACGGTGCTGCCCAGAAGTGGCACTGTCCTCGTGCTGGGCCCCATCGTTTGGCCCTCAGCACACAGTGTTGCACCAGCATGGTGCCAAGAAGAACGACACCGGAGTCAGGGTAGGATCGACTGATGAACCGTAATCGGCTCGTTCCTTTTATTAACTTGATCACATGATTGGCACCATGTGACCACACACAGACCCTTGGGAAGTACCATGTTCCCCAGGAGGGGTGACATGCAACACATAGTGCCAGATGGGTTGAGCAACAAAAGACTGGATCCCCTGAAGCTGCGTTCAACGTGGCCGATGAGCAATGGAGATGTGCTTAAGGAGCATTGGTAGCTCTGCTCGGCTAGGTGGCACCTGGGCAGTCACCTGAGAAGGACCCATTTGCTGGGACTGATCCGCATGGGGCGAGTCCCATTTAATGAGAAGAACAGGTCTGTTTCATCTGCACCACCAAAAAGGAAATTCATTCATCACTGCAACAGAGGAAATTAAGTTATCACTGCCATGGAGAAAGGATGGGCTGCTGCAGGCCTAGTAATATAAAATCACGACCACAGAGGAAAATGAGGTGCATGAAGAAGTGAGACGGTGCGAAAAAAGGCTCCCAGGGGACCGAGGGGTATGATGGTCAGACGCTAGTGGGTCCGTAACGAGGACACCAAAGTCTGCTGGACAGTCCAGCCGACATGAAGAAACACCCCACGGTCAGAGGGGGCGTCAGCACCAGCCTATACAGACAGACTAAGGGCATTGCCAGGTAGACGGCAAAGCGGGAATGTCACCCCAGCGATAGACCGGAGAGCTATGAGGAAAGAGAAGGAGGACTGTGCATTCCAATTCCCGTTGCTAGAAAAGGGGGGAACAAGACCGCAATATGTTCCATGGCCACACATGGACCGAGAGAACCTTAAAAATAAGCTTCCAATGCTGATATCGGGAGCCGGAAAGTGGATACATCAGTTAGAGAAAATGATGGGGGGTGTCACCTTAGCTATAGGGGACATTAAGGGCCTCCTAATTGCCATACTTGGTGAAAGAGCAGATGATGTATGGAAACGGGCAGGCTATCCTAGGGTAACCCTAACTAACACCTCCCATGATGGAGTGACATTTAATAACTGTAGGGCAGCAGTGTGGAAAGCGCTGTGAATGCTATATCCAGACACTTCTGATATGGGGGCCATAATGACTCGGAAAATGAAAGAGTCAGAGGACTCGTTGGTTTATATCCAGAATTTTCAAGACGCGTGGGTGCTCGAAACGCATGAGTCTTGGACGAAATCTATTCCTGTATTCTAACACATATTATGCCAGGGATTGCCTGAACCGGTGCAGAAGCAGCTCAAAAATTGTTAGGAGTAGAAGCAAAACCATGGGCCGAAATACAGTTGACAATTGCACACTACTGTAGATTGTTGCAAGAAAAGAACCGGAAAAAGGAGGAAACTCGTAAGGGCGAGGAGGCGAAGCTGGTGCAAAAGAAGCTCTCGAAGTATGCTCTCGAGGGAGCCATGCTCACCAGCCCAGACGAACCAAGCACACAACAAGCGACCAACCCATCGCAGAATAATCAGGGTAACACAGGATTTTACCCAAGAGGAAGGGGTTTTGGAGAAAGAGGATGGCAGAGTAATCAAGGAGGGTTTCGAAGTAACCAGGGAGGATTTCATAATAATCAAAATGGCTTTCAGAACGCGCAGATGGGCGGTCCAGCTATGCCAGTTGGACAGATGGCCCGACCATCGCCAGTATGTTAGCTGTGTGGAATGTCAGGACATGTGGCGCGTATGTGCAGAAGCCAAGGCATGTGGCAAATAGCTAAGGGATGGAGGCAGGCATGGAGAATCAGCCTGCCGTCCCGCAGCAGGGTACTGCAAAAATTACACAGTGCAGCAGCAGGCGTCAGGAGTGCAGCAAGGTGCACAGCAAGTGGTTCAACCACCGAACATGGGGAACTTGCCACAGGGACAATCCCAGCAGGCACCACCGCAAATGTCACAGGGCACTAGTTCTGGAGGGGGAGTTAACGCTGGGGCTGGGGGAACTCAACAAGTATACAGTAGGACAAACTTATATATGAAATAGGACAGCTCACGGGGGACTCTGATGTGCTCTATCTTATCAGTGACACCAGACCCTAAAAGGGAACCTAGGGTGAATGCACTCGTGCATACGAGAGGGCACAATTTCTTTGTCTGGCGAGGCTATAAATACTCAGAGTTCACTGGAGCTCATAGTAGAGTTCCCTTTACAGACGCACTCCCAGTCTCAGTGGGAGAGCGCAAGATGAATGTACCCCTTTTATATTCACGTCAGACCCCAGTAAATATTCTGGGCCGAGACCTGATGACTAAATTAAACATGACCATCTTGTTTACCGAGAACGGTATAGTGTGCTCCACTCCAGGAATGCATTATTCAAACATGTGCGAAATGATCAGAGTATACTCAGGACGTATAGCCATGATAGCTATACCATTGGAGCCAGAAGTCTTCGCATATGGCGTGCGAGTGCTTATGGTGGGACTGCCAGGCCTCGCAGAGAAAACTATGAGAACCCCTGATGAGTTTCTGTTCAGACCAAGAATATCCATGCACGAAGAGGAAGGAGCGACAAGTATTTCCCTTAATGATACAATCTGCGGCAGTGCGAGGGAAAGTGGTATTGGTTGAAGGATATGATGACGAAGGCATACAATGGTGTGCGATTATCGCCATCGAAGAAGGGTATCGAGTGACTGACGTCACCGATGACAATCTGTTCGAAGAGCACCCTGACCTAGAGGAGACAAGAGTGGAAATAAGTCTCACATTTTGGGTCAAAATGATCAAACGTGAGGTGCCACAGAGAATTATGTCGGCGCTGGTACATCCAGAATACTTTGATGACGACATGGCCCAAGTGCCTGCCGCAGTATGGACTACAGGGCCTTATGACATAGGTCTCCTAAAGGGGGCAGGTGAAGTGAAAATTAAACTGAAACCAGGAGCAATTTTACCACGAGAGCGACAATATCCCATGTCCAGAGAAGCGGATGAAGGGATCGCGAAGACAATTTCCACCATGATGGAGCAGAGCATCTTAGTGACGTCAGAATCACCTTGCAACACAGTGATTTGCCCTGTCAAAAAATCAAAGGAAGGGTCTTGGCGTTTAATACAAGATTTATGAGCATTAAACGATATTGTTGAAGCCGAGTTCCCTCTAGTCCCTAATATATCCACAATACTGTGTAACATACCCACTGAGGCAAAATATTTCATGGTGATCGATTCGAAAAATGTGTTTTTTCTCAATTCCACTGCACTGTGCCTCACAAGACCTGACGTCATTCACTTTCAGACAAATGCGCCTGAAAAGTACGAGGTTGCCACAGGGGTATTGCAAGTCCCCGTCTATTTTCAACAGAGTCCTGCAAATGGACCTAAGCAATATTGCGGTAGACAGTGTTGTTTTGCAGTATGTAGATGACATTCTGATCTGCAGCACCACTGAAGAGCAATGCAGGTGCGACTCTGTCTAGCTATTGACTATACTGGCTGAGAAGGGATTCAAAGTTGATAAGGAAAAGTTGCAGTACTGTCAACAGGAGGTGTTGTACATAGGGCAACTGATCTCTCATGAGGGGAAAAAGGTAACCACAGAAAGGGCTGAAGCTATCATGAACATGGCCAAGCCACGCATGATAAAACAAATGCAGAGCTTCTTAGGGCTCTGCAATTATGTCAGAGCATGGGTCTTTGACTACAGCTCGTATACCAAGCCCTTGCTTCAGGTTTGAAGAAAGCCCAGGCAACAAAAGGAGAAATTGAATGGACTGAGGCAATGGAGAAAGGGTTTGCAGAACTTAAGGGGGAAATTTGTAAGGCCCCAGTTCTCGGGATTCCTGATTATGCAGAGGAATTCTACCTGTTCTCACACTCTGATGGTAATTTTATGACGGCAGTGCTCGCGCAGCGAACCTCGCTGGGGTACAAACCCTTAGCATATTACAGCGGGAGTCTGGACCCGGTTATGAAGGGCCACTTCTCATGCAAACAAAATCTAGCTGCTGCCGCATTCGCTATCGAAAAGGCATCATCCATTGTGATGGGGTGCACCATGACATTGTATGTTGAACATTCGCTGTTCACCATATCAGAGAAGCCAAAGGGCACACTGACATCTCAGAGAGCATCCGCCTATGAGGTGATTATCTCTAACCCATGATCAAAATAGTTCAATGTAAAACTGTGAGCCCTGCTACATTCATAACTGAGCCAGTTGCAGAAGGAGAACCTGACATGACTGTGCGAATTATGAGGAATTCTATGATGAAATCCCCAGGGTAAAGGAGAATGCCCTGGCAGGTGGCGAAATCGTGCTCAGTGACGGTTCTTCGAGAATCGACCAAGAAGACGGACAAAGATATACAGGCGTGGCCGTGGTAAAACACCTAGCGAATGGAGAGTTTCGAGTACTCGTCAGTGCGCGAATACCCTCTCACTATTCTACGCAAGATGCAGAACTGCTGGCACTGATACTCGCCATGCAGAATAACGCAGACCAGGAAGTAACTGTGTACAGTGACTCAGCCTATGTGACAATCACAGTACATGCAGGTCTAGCGCGCTGGAAAAGGAGGGGCTACCTCCGAGCAGACGGCAAGCCAGTGCAACATGCAGCCTTATTGGACAGGCTGATGAAAGCACTACAGCTCTCAGTGGGCATGGCGGCTGTGAAATGCGCCGCTCATCCCAAGGGGACGGATTTCGTGTCACGTGGAAATCATGAAGCAGACACGGAAGCCAAGCGCATGGCATCCAATAATGAAACAATCCTGGACGTGGAGGTGGCACGTACCCATGAGCGGATGATGGTAGCGCGAGCCACACCAGAAGCCTATAGCAATATGTGGCAGACTCACCTAATGGAGCTCCAGGGTGAGGCACCTCAGGAAGAGAAAAATGTGTGGAAGCATCAATGGTGTTCTTTAAACCCCTCTGACGCTTGTGGAGGCAAGACAGTGCTGGTAAACCAGTAATACCTGTCGCCCTTCTAAAAGTAGCATTAGAACAACTACACTACCCCATCCATATGTCAAAAGAAAATCTTGATGCAAAGCTCCCAGAGGAATGGTTCACACCGAATTTAGCAGAGCATGTTGCATTTTTCATGGTGAACTGCATTATCTGCCAGCAATTCACCGCTGGGCACACATTAAAAGTAGTGAGAGGAATCATTCCCAGACCGAATGGACCATTCCAGCACTTGCATATCGACTACGTCGACATGATTCAATTGTGCAACGGGTACAAGTATTTAATTGTGGTGGTGTGTCCATTCTCTAAATGGATAGAAGCAGGTCCCTGTACACACCCCAGCGCTACCTGTGCTGCCAAGTTCCTGGTGAGGGAGGTGTTCCCTAGATGGGGGGTGTGTGAGGTAATGAGATCAGATAATGGGGCCCACTTTGTAAATTCAGTTTTCGAACAGATTAGCTTGTTGCTTGGTATAAAGCACAAGTTCTCGTCGGCGTATCATCATGAGGGGAATGGGATATGCGAACGGATCAACGGCTTGCTTAAGGAGAGGATAGCCAAGTTGAAGCTCACATTAAATAAGGGATGGCTGCACTGACTACCATTGCCATTGTATGCACTTCAGAACCAACCTGGCTCCGACCATCACCTTACGCCGCACAAGATAGTTACAGGCAGAAGGATGAGGACCCCTCTTACCCACCAAAATAGAGCTAGATGTGATGCCCAGCCGACTAGAGAGGTTCTGGGAACAGAGATGCAAAAGTACCTTAACTGTATGACATCCAGCGCCTCTGTCATTACAGGCCAGCTGCAGCAACGGCGAAAAGGGGACGGCGCAGCACAAAACACATCAGGAAGTGCTGAAGCAGACACCGAGCAAGGTGCACATGCACCCCTCGTCTTCCCTGGTGACAGCATGCTTGTGAAGAACTTTACCAGGAAGAGGTGGGACGAGCCAAGATTTAATGGCCCTTTCATCGTAGAGGACTGCACCCCCTCCGCCGTCAAGCTCCAGGACAGAAGAGCATGGATCTTCCTAAATGACATTAAACCCTATATAGGAGAGAGCCTTCCTGCTGCATCCAACTGCGAAGAAACTACAGACAATGGGGAATAACCTCAGCACGTGCAGACAAGATCCATGGTGAGGAAGAAGGACGCATGAGCAGAAAACCAAGACAAAGAACCCGGATGCAAGTTGTGGCATAAAACTGGACAGGTTCCCCGAGCAAAGGTGAATAAGGACATAACGAACACTCTGTACATCCCAGTTGCAGGGTAAAGGGAAGCACATCCAAAGCCACAACAACATTGATAAAATGAACTTTTGAAAACACGTCATGCCCAAGTAGCACAAAGAATCAAGACTCTGATAGACTGCAAATAAGACATTGCCTGAGAGTGTAATACAGTATCCTGAAGCAATCAGTATTGAGACTTTCTTCACAGAACTTATGATATCCCCCAGTAGAAATATCACAAAGGATGTGATTTCCTGTGTCCGTCTAGTATTAGAGACATATCCATCACTTGTAGGGAGATTTACCAGTATCACAGACTTTATTCAAGATCAGGCCAACAAGAAAATAATCTGGCAACTACTGACTGTCATCACGGAAGCCTTCATTGTACTGCCCGAGTACGGTGATAAGGGTACAGATGCTTCCACCACAAGTGATCATTGATGAGCTGACAAACACGCTTTTCTTTCGCATCATAGAGGAATGCCCAGGACTCATCGGGAGAACCACAGATACCTTATCCTTTATCAGAGATCCAAGAAACAATGAATTCCTAAACCGAGTGTGATACAAACTGAACTACATGGTTGCAATCCACGCAGCAGGAAAGTGCAGAGACTGTTCATGTAAAAAGGAAAAACCTGTAGCCTCGAATCCAGCAAGAACAGGTCAAATGTCATTATCACCAGAAGACAGCCAATATGCATACCATGTTTTCTTTCACATCATTGAGAACTTTCCTAGGTTAGTGGGAAGACCCAACAATGTTGACGTACCCGCATTCCTCAGAGACCCAGCAAAGAACGCACAATTAAACAAGCTCCTGAGAGTCATCAGAGCGCAACCGAGAAGTAATTATGTTCATCAACTGCTGAGGAGAGCCTTGTGAAGAGGAGATCCCAATAAACCTTCTGCCATGGAGCAGATCGAGGAGAGAGACACTGTTCTTCAACTTGTCGCAGAGAGACCAAGCGAGAGGAGCGGACGCAAGAACTTCAAAATCTTATTTTCCCTTTTCTTAATTTTTCACATTTTTTCCTATTTTTTCATCTGTTCACTTGTATTTTTATTTTTGTTTTTATTTTTACAACATTTTATTTTTGTGTGATTTTTAGCAGTTCCATCTTTTCATTCTTTCGCATTGAGCTTCTTCCAGCATGTCCTCAGGACCAAGGCAAATTCGAGCTGTGTATTGGGACCTCACCTATTATCGATATGCATAATGAATGTGATGTACCAAAGTTGCTAGCCTAACCCTTTTCCATAGTCTAGCACAGGAACTGTACTGAGTACTCAGAGACTACCGTCGTCACTCACGTGAGGGGGGACATTTGGAGAAGCACTCGTCAATTTAATAGTAATGAACTCTCGAACTACGAGACCAGAGCAAGAGAAGGAATAAATAGATGACTATGAACTCATTCGAAATGGGGGCCCAGAACAGTAACTTGGTTTTAACCCCAACAGAAGGGCGCCCACACTTCCCTGGAAGAAAATGCTGCAAATTGTCAGTCTGAATGATTATGTGTAAATGTATAGTTATTATTATTGTTTTTCTGTCATTAACAATCAGAACTGCTTTCTTTATTGGTGCACGAAGTGTCCCAATATCAGTGCACCCACCAGATAATGAAAATATGGGGACTACAAAAGCACCCAGACTCTATATAGTCATTCCAGTCCCAAGAAAACCTGATGAGAAAAGTAAAAAACTAAATTTAAATGTAATTTGCAATGATTTAGACACATTTGAGGTAACAAATGAAGAGAAAAGCTGGAGACAGGGTCAGCGTCAGCACGTAATGAATAAAAACGCTGCACTGACCACGGCACGCACCCACACACAGGATGCACACAGACAAGGGCAAGTGTCAATGGCTACAGGGCCTCAACGAAGGCAGCAGAGAAGGGGAGACTGCCTGCCGAACAATCAGTTCCAGAAAACAGTGGAAGAACCCAAGAGGAGCCAAGTGAAACACTAGAGAGAGAGGGCATAGCAAAATTCCTCAAAAGAACAGAAGTAGCCACAAAGGAATTCACAGAGAAAACACAAATGCTGATAGACCATTTGTTCCCCAGAGCAAAGAAACTTCACAAGGAGCTGAAGGGCAGGACTATAGAGACTATAACAGCAAGCACACCTTCTCCAAAGCCAGGAACAAGCCTCAGGCCTACAACACGACCACGCGTTGGGAGGTTGGAGAGCCAATGGTGGTTAGAGGAAGTCTATGACAACATACAAAAGGAAAGGAAAGGAAACACAAACCCTTCTCCTACCACAACGATGCAGTCGAGGCAGCCTGCTCCACTGAGACACCCAGAGAGGAAAAGCGGCACAGACGCATTTAGAGACATAGTCATAGCAAACTACAGAAGAACGCTGAGAATCAAGAGAAGCCGCATGAAGATAACAATGAACTTAATGATTACCTGGACAGCACAGCCCATCTCGGAAACAACATATGGTACCAGCACATGAAGGAAGTAGGAGGAAGGCAATCGGAAGGAGAATGCTTTGTCTGTGCTCTCCTACCATACACCATGGGAAAATCCAAGATCTTTGTGGCTGTTGAAATTGATGTCCCTATAGCACACTGTATGTCACATGTAGCAATGTGTAACACCAGAGGACAGTTTATGGGAAAAGACGCCTCGTTGATATGGGCCAACGAAAAGGATTACCCGGATGAAGATGGCTACGTCCAGGACATTAAAACAAGAAACCGAGCGCACACCAGAAATCATGTGATCAGGTACGAGAACCCTGGCATCAAGGGATCAGGGATAAGATGGGAAGTTAACCCGAGACTGAACGTTCAAGGAAAGACTGCAGAAGAGACTCAAAATGCAGATCTGGGGGTCAGTGGTCTCCTCAGGTGGATGGGAGGATGGAGTAGTAATCTGCCGAGCGTGGATGGTCCTTGGAGCCTGCAAAGAAGCAATCGAGAATTTGCAGAGATTATGCAAACTTCTGTGGCCAAAGCTAGTAAAGCTACTTACATGGGTCGAAGATAGAGGGGGACCCTTGCAGATGGTGCCACTGGAGAGCCTGAAACTATGTTTCAGGAGCAATGGTACAAGGAAGATGGGAGAGAATCAAAACTGCGGACAAATCTTTGAAGCTCCAGGAATGACACAAGGAACCACAGTTACTATGGACGATTACTGGGCGTGTGGATCCAAGACATACATAAGGCTGCCGAAAACTGGGGAGGCATATGCACACTAGTGAATGTCCACATTCCCGTTCTAGTGATCCCTAAGAATGACCTGAAGTTGGACGGTTCCCCGAAAGCAGATGCTCATCTAAGAAGAAGGAGATCTGTGGAACTGGTATCCAGGATGAAGAGGGAAAATTACTTTTCTCCCAATCAGAAGAGGCATTCCATGCAATCCCATACGAACACAGGCTGTTCAGCCTCACCTCAACAGTATTCACAACACTACTCCTGCCCCACATCCAAGTTGGAGTGAATGCTAAATGGTTGCAGATTACCAGATGGGAGTTATTGCAGACTATCAATACCACTATAAAAGGATTCAACGCGATCAAAGAAGAGCTGAGAGCAATCAGACTGATGACCCTCCAAAACAGATATGTGCTTGACATGATCACTGCAATGGATGGAGGTGTTTGTGCAAAAATCGGAGAATCATGTTGCACATTTGTACCATCACACGATGAAGAAAACAGAACCCTAACAGAGGCCATAAGCATGTTGACAAGCCTGAAAAACCAGATGATCGATGAAAGTGATGAAGTGGACGATGACAGCTGGTTTGGAGACCTATTCTCGTGGGTCCCACAATGGATGGCAGATATATTCAAGTTTCTGGGAGCTCTACTAGCAATGGTATTGCTAGGATTCTGTGTTATCAAGATAATCATTACACAGTGCCAGAAAACTGTGAAGAAAGCCATAGGCATGAAAATAATGGTTGATATCGAGCCCAGAGACCCGACTGATGAAGAAATAAGAGACTTTGTGAAAGCCAGCAAATTTGTGCCAGAAGGAACAAGGTTCACAGACCCTAAGAAACGAAGAAGTTATGAAGGAAAATGGATCTACTGCAGCCCAAATGGACAATGTCAGATAATGACATGGAACAAAGACGAACATGTGAAAACAGCAGGGAGTTTGAAGGGAGTGATAAAAATATGGACTCCAAAGGCTCACACAGTCACACCATCATGTACAAACCCTGGAGACGATGAGCATGACACAGAAGAATCAAAGGAAATAAATGCAAAGGAGTTTGCAGAAGTGGTCGATGAACCGACCAGAGGGGGGAGTGTAGAGGAGTTCCCAGACATGGCCTGCACCCCTTCCCCTCATTTCGAGGTACCAGGAGCGTACTCGCCAAGATATGTGATGTATGAAGAGCAAATGAACCTCCAAAGAGCTGCACTAGGACTCTGCCCAGTATACATCGGAAGATCCATACCTGTTGAAGCACCCATAACCAGACATCCCTGGGCATCACGGTACCCTATCAGACAGCCGTACCAGCCACTGATACGAAATGAAGAGTACCTACAGACAGTCCATTAAGAGACCCAAAGAGCCCTAATGGAAGGCCAGTGGAAATGACACAAAGGCCTGAACAGACTCGTGAATGAACAAAAGCAGCTATCGAAGATAACACGCCAGTGCAAGTAACTACGAAAATAAATGTAATGGACCCAGAGAAGAGACAATGTTAAAACGTGAGGAAACGGTGCTACGAGACAAGATGGAAGCAACCGACCTGTTAAACATGTGTAAGTAGGCTTGAAACGCAAGATGCTAAGAAAGCGATACTGCTTGCAATGCTTAGTAGAAGATAGAGCGGCAAGCTCCAACCATATATCTACCTCAATTAGGCATATTATACAAGTGCGACTCCATTTTGTAAAGGCTGAAATGTACCCAGGCTGCCACAGGCCTGACAGGCCAAGTTTCGTAACCCAGCCAAAGGCAAGATAAGGAGCGGAATCGAAACTCAACAAAGAGCGGCTCATGCCTAGGAAATCGAGGTCAACCAGAGAAAGGGAGGAGAGCATCAGCTAACAAGACTCAAACTTCAGAGCATACCAGCCTGCCTCATAAAGGTCAAGATAAGGGGGGCCCATGCAGGTGGCGAGGCTGAAACAGAATTAAATGCACTAAAAGCTGGAAACTGAAGCAGATTCATGGTGAACTATCACGTGACCAGCCAGGCGCGAAGAAATACCACCGCCTGATGTCATCAAGGACCCGAGGATGCCATAACTTTTCCCGATAAGAGACTGCAGTTTTGAGGCCATCCTTAGCCAACTAATTGTCACATCGCCCTAAAACACTGATTGATGGAAGGGAGGCAGGGTGAAACTTGGGACACCAGGCACAGGAGTGTCCATTCTGCATGCTGCTAATTAAAAGTGGAAATTTATATCTAGGGGTGTAACCTGCCCAATCACAATGGACCAAGTTATCTGGAGTCCTATAGATACTGTAACCAATAGGACGTCGTAGTTGTAGTGACGTCCATCACGCGTGATGTAGAGTGATGGGCGTAGACGCCCACCCAATAAGAGTTATCCAATCCGCATGCCCTATTATCATATACAGATATTTATTTATTTGCATTTGTATAGCGCACTTGCGCCCAGGGGCATCGAGGCGCTGTTACAAGTAGTTGTAGGGCTTTTGATTCAGATATTACACAGGTGACCAGAGGTCATGTGATGCATGATATGCATTATATAGTTTACAGCCGGATGTCAGGTACATTTCATACAAAGAGCTTGGTTTTAACGGCTTTGCAGAAGGCTTGGTGGGACTCAATCATTCTTACGTGAGGTGGCAGTGCATTCCACCGGCGCGCACCGTACAAGTTTAGATATAGCACCTATACTTAAGTTACCTTTCCTAACCAATCACATTGCATGATGATTTTTATAGAATTAGACGTCCTAACCAATCACATTGCATGATGATTTTGATAGAATTAGACGTCAGTGATGAGTTTTGCCTATAACAATGACTGTTCGACAGGTGATTGCAATGCTGCTGATTTCCATTTGTTTCTCTGTTTGATGTACTTGCCATTAAACAGACTTCCCTTTGCCAACTTACTGAGTCCTCATTATTGAGTCGTGTTGGAGTAAGTGAATCCTGCACCCCCTGTCCTCACATGGTGCATCTATCTTGTCTTACAAGTTCTAGAGGGTGAGCGCTGACCTATGGGCCCGTAAGTGAATTCCTCTCTCCAGAACACAACCTCATGGAGCATCCCCTACAATGGTTGTCGCCTTCTCTATGGCGAACGCTGAGGTAGCTAAACTTTGTTCGCAGGGAAAATTACCTCTCATTACTGGGTCCAGATTCCCACTGTACTATGCCAGGGACGTGCACCCCAAGGAGGTTCTTTGAGCAAGCACTTCCGTCATGATGTTGCCATCTGTGTGTGAAAATAGGTAAAATTCCTCTGCATAATTGGGAATTCTGCGAACTGGAGCTGTACAAATCGCTCTCTTGAGTTCAGCAAACCTTTTCTCCATGGCTTCAGACCATTCAATCTTTTCTTTTGTCACTTGGGCCTTCTTTAGGGCCTGAAGTAAAGGCTTACTATAAGAGCTGTAATCGAAATGCCATGCCCTGACATAGTTGCACAGGCCAAGAAAGCTCTACATTTGTTTTAACGTGTGTGGTTTAGCCATGTTCAATATGGCTTCAGCCCTTTCTGGGGTCACTTTCTTGCCTTCATGTGAGATCAGCTGGCCTATGTACAGCACTTCCTGTTGACAATATTGTAACTTTTCCTTGTCAACCTTATAACCTTTCTCGGCCAGTATAGTCAGTGCTGAACAGAATCGTGCCTGCATTGCTCTTCTGTGGTGCTGCAAATTAGGATGCCATCCACATATTGTAAGACACCACTTTCTAGTGCAATATTGCTCAAATCCATCTGCAGGACTCTGTTGAAAATAGACGGAGACCCACAGTACCCCTGTGGCAGCCTTGTGCTTTTCAGAAGCATTTGTCTGAACGTGAATGACGTCAGAACTTGTGAGTCACGGTGCAACGGGATTGAAAAAAATGCAGTCAATCACCGTGAAATAATTTGCCTCGACCGGTATATTGCATAATATTGTAGCCCGGTTCGGGACTAAAGGGAACTCGGCCTCAACAATATCATTTATCGTTCTAAGATCTTGAATTAGCCTCCAAGACCCCCCCTTTGATTTGTTGACAGGATAAACTGCTGTATTACATGGTGACTCTGACGCCACTAAGATGCCCTTGTCCATCATGGCAGAAATTGTCTTATAAATCCCTTCAAATGCCTCTCAGGTCATGGGATATTGTCGGGCTCTTGGTAAAATTGCTCCTGGTCTCAGTTTAATTTTCACTTCTCCCACCCCCTTCAAGAGGCCTATGTCATACGGTCCGTTAGTCCACCCTGAGACAAGCACTTTAGCTATATCATCATCAAAATATTCAGGACGTTTTAGCGCCAACATCATTCTCTGAGTCACTTCTCTTTTAATCATCTTAACCCAAAAGGTGAGACTTACTTCGCCTATTGTCTCCCCTGTTTCTGTTTGTTCTTCATACAGATCGTCCTCGGTGATGTCAGTTACTCGATATCCTTCTTCAATGGCAATTATTGTGCACCATTATCTGCCTTCATCATCGTAACCGTCAACCAATACCACTTTCCCTGGCATTGCAGCTGTGTGCATCGTTAAGGGAAATACTTGTCCCTCCTCCTCATGCATAGGTATTCTTGGTCTGAATAAAAACTCATCAGGGGTTCTCATGATCCTGTCTGCAAGGTCTGGCAATCCCGCCATAAGCACTCGCATGCTATATGCGAACATTTCTGGCTCTAATGGTATGGCCCTCATGGCTATGTGTCCTGAGTATGCTCTAACCATTTCGCATACATTTGAATAGTGCATTCCTGGAGTGGAGCATACTATGCCCCCCTCCGTGAACGAAATTGTCATATTCAACTTTGTCATTAAGTCTCGACCCAAAATGTTTAGTGGGGTCTGACGTGAATATAATAATGGTACATTCATTGCGCACTCTCCTATGGAGACAGGGAGTGTGTCTGTAAAGGGAACTCGACTGTGAGCTCCTGTAAAACTCTGAGTATCTATGGTCTCGCCAGACAAGGAAAACTTGCCTTCACGTATACACGAGTGTGTCGCACCCATGTCCACTAGGAAGGAATATTCTTTACCCCCTATAATGACATCCACCCTAGGTTCCCTATGAGGGTCTGGTGTCACTGATAGGATAGAGCACATCAGGGTTGCCAGTGAGCTGTCCTATTTCATATACAAGTTTTGCCCATTGTGCACTTGTGGATTTTCCCCATTCCCATTGTTACTTCTCCTTCCAGGGTTCTGGGTCTGCTGTGTGCTCATCATGTGTGACGCTTGCAACGGTGCCTGTTGGGTTTGTCTTTGTGGAAAACTGTCATGCTCTGAGGTTGCACTCCTTTTTGCACTCCTGGCGCTTGTTGTTGCACCGTGTTATTCTGTGCAACACCATGTTGTAAAATTGCAGGTGGATTCACCGTGCCTGCTCCCATTCCTTGGCCGTTCTGCATCCTGCCTTGATTTCTGCATGTGCGTGCCAAATGCCCTGTCATTCCACGCAGGCAACAAACTGGCAGTGGTCGGATCATTTGCCCATTTGACATATCCGGGTTTCCATTTTGCATATTTTGAAATCCTCCTTGATTATTTTGGAAACCTCCCTGATTGCTCTGCCATCCTCTTCCCCTAAATCCTCTTCCCCGTGGGTAAAACCCTACGTTACTCTGATTATTCTGCTGTGGACTAGCCACCTGCTGCATGCTTTGTTCAGCTGCGCTAGTTAGCATGGCTCCTTCAAGAGTATACTTTGATAGTTTCTTCTGCACCAATTTCGCTTCCTCACCCTCACGAGTCGCTTCTTTTTTGCGATTCTTTTCTTGCAACAGTCTACAATAATGTGCGATGGTCAACTGTATTTTTGCCCACGGTTTAGCCTCAACTCCTACCAATTTCTTGAGTTGTTTCTGCACCGGTTCTGGCAAGCCTTGGCACATTTATGGTAAAACACAGGTATTGATTTTGTCCAAGATTCATGCATTTCGAGCACCCACTCGTCTTGGAAACTCTGTATATAAATTAACGGATCTTCAGAATCCTTCATTTTTTGAGTCATTATAGCTCCCATATCAGAAGTATCTGGGTAAAGTACTCATAGCGCTTTCCATACTGCTGCTCTACAATTGTTAAAGGGCGCTCCGTCATGCGCAGTATTAATTGTGGTTACACCAGGGTAGCCTCCCCATGCCCACACATCGTCTGCTCTCTCACCAAGTATGGCGATCAGGAGACCTTTAATGTCCCCTATAGCTAGCGTATTTCCTCCTGTCATTTTTTCTAACTCATGTATCCACTTTCCGGCTCTCGATGTCAGCATTGGAAGCTTGTTTTTCAAGAATTCTTGATCCATGTGTGGCCATGGAATATATTGTGGTCTTACTCCCCACTTCTCTAGTAGTGGAAATTGGAAGGCGTAGCCCTCTTTCTCTTCTCTCATTGTTCTCCTGTCTATTGTAGGGGTAATGTTCCCACATCGCCGTCTACCTGGCAATGTACTTAGTCTGTCTACATAGGGCAGTGAAGACACCCCCCTCTGACCATAAGGTACTCCTACATGTCGGTCAGACTGCGTGGCTGACTCTGATGCCCTCGGTGCGGACTCGCTAGTGTCTGATCATCGTATCCCGCTTCCCCTTGGGAGTCGTCTTTCGCTCTGCCTCCCTTCCTTGTTTTCCTTGCTCTCCTCCCTTTCGGAGTCGGACATTGTTTGTCCCCAATTCACGCAACTTTTTGTGTCTTCATTGTTTCTACTGATTTCTAATCTATTCAGGGACAGTTCTCTATTCCCACTACTTTGGGTGATATCCTCAGTGTCATACAGCTGAGTGCTCTCCAGGCGCTACTCCTCCCCCTCTCCTTGGGGTATTGGTTCTAGCCCCATTTCATCATATATTCTATTGATCGTTTCCCTGATGCTTCTGGTGTTGAAGTCATCATCAATGTTTGCCCTCGACGTGCCTAGTACCGAATCGTACGCAGAAAATAATTCTTCAATGTCTTCCCAGTCTACAACTGGATCGGGTTTTCTAACTTCCCTCTCCAAATATTCGAGATCGCTTGCTCTCTGTCTTCGCTTACGTTCGATATCGTCATGAAATTCTTTGCGCTTCCTCGCCTCTTCTCTGACCCTATCTTCTTCCTTTCTCTTTTCATTTCTACTTTCGTCTGCCCTTTGTATTTCCTCATCTCTTCATCTCCTTATCCTTTTTTCACGTACCCTTTACTCTTCTTCTAACCTTTGCTGTTTCTGTCTGTCTTGATCATAGGCTGCTCTTGGGTTGCGATCGAGCTGTTTTTCTTGCTCTTCACGATATAGCTGTTCTTGCCTTTGCCTGTCTTTCCTTCTTATCCTTTAGTCTCTTAACTCCTTCTCTTTCTCCTTTCTCTGTGTCTCATCTAACCTCTCTTTTTGTCTCACGTCATCACTGCCTTTCCTTTCGAGTTTCAATAAGATTTGTCCTCCCATCCATTCGTCTTTTGCAAATACTATCTCATCAGTTCTGTCTTCGCTCCCTTTCCATCTCTTACCTTCTCTCTCCTTGTCGAGCGATGCACTTGTCTGTGCCTGATCTTTTCGTTTATCATCGCGTCTCCCCTTGTCCCTTGGGACTGCAGAGGTAATAGTCTTGTCCTTATCTCTCCCTTGATTCTCGTCACTACTATGTGTAGGCGACTCGTATGCAGGGTTGCTGTAACCCGTGGCTGCTTTGAGCTCCCTTAATGGGTATAATCCCTCATCCTCTCTTTCTTCGATTTTTGTTTCGGGTGGGGCAGGTGGCGCGGTAGGTGTCTCACCCCCCTCTGTGCATACATTAAGTATCCAATCTGCTGGTGGCTTTTCCTCCTTTACCTGTTTGTACATTTTCCACAACTGGAGAACAGCAAGGCGATTTCCTGTATTCTCGCCTGTATATGTGGCATGAAAATATGTCGTCATATGCTGTAGGACAGCTTTAGATAAAGACCCATTTTGTGGCCAAAGCATAAACATCTTGTGGCCGGTACCTTTAACCCACCCAGTGCTATATTTCTTTAGCTTGCGTGCGTGTTTTGGCAATTGCTTGCATAAGTGTGCTAATGGAGTAATGTCTTCCATGCTTACATTTGTCCCCTTTCCTCTTATATAACACTTGTCAATGCTTTCATGGAAATTCAACACTACAAATAATATGAGCGAGCACCAAATATCGCATGCACCAATCCACATTTTTTACGAAAAACTTTTTATGCTTCCAATTTGTTCAAAACCATCAATTCACGTGCGATTATATCTCAGCTATCAAATCGCATGAAATTTTAACTCAATTTCCTCAAGAAAATGTTCAATACATATGACATCACAACAGAAAACATGTAAGGCAGGCGCTTAACAGACTAGACAGACACCAGCTGGACACAAATATCTCTGCCTCTAATCATTACCCCTTCATGCAGTGTAAACAAACCTCTTTCACAACGTCTTTAAACATTGTGGTAGCCTATTCATTCCCCATTATGTGGGACTTTGGGTACACGTTTCTTCTGGCCGCTATATTAAAGCGCAGGAATAAGGCGAATCCTCTCACTTCACAGGTGTCCGCCCTGGTAACCTCTCTCTTCTGAGGTGTCCACCCGGTAACCTTTATTTATTTTATTATTCTCGAGTCATTATCCCCTTATATATATACAGTCTTCTCTACTTCTGACTATTTTGTTTTTCCTCCTCCTTCCGTTACCTTTTCCCTTTACTTGTTCTAAGGCATATACTGTTTGCCAAAGCACTCAATTTTTTCTTCACTCCCCGTTCTCATGGTTCCTCTCTGGACCCTCAGGATCACCGCCTTTGTTACCGCCTTCTTCAGCTTTTTGCTCGCTCAGCCGCCCATAGAAATGGGAAGGGATATGGGGGAAAACGGGTCCCTTCAGGCCCTTACTGCAGAGTTCTTTTACACTACCATTGTCTACGGGGAGCTTCATGGTCTACTCAGCCGAATGGCAAAGGACTCGTGATATTGCCAAAGATCTAGAGTTACTTTATGTCGACGGCCAATAGGTGTTTTAGCATAGTCAAATACTCGATAGTCGATAAACCATCAAATCTCTGCTACCAAGTGTACTGGAGAGACCCCCGGCTGCCCCATAGAGTCAGGGTTTGCTCTGCAGTACTTTAAGACGAGATAGCTGCACCTTGAGATGGATGGGGGTGCAGGTTTTCTTACTCCAACACCAATCAATAAGGACAACTCAATGGATTGGCAAAGGGGAGTCTGTTTAATGACAAGTACAAAAAACGGGGAAACATGCAAATCAACAGTGATGCGATAGCCAGTCTCGCTTCAACTCCCAAAAACTTCATACAAACAGTAACATTTATACTCAAAACCCGTCATCATTGACGTGTAACACTCAAAAGCTAACATGCAATTCTATTGGTTGGAAGGAGGTAACTTTAATAGGCCTTCCTTCAAAAATGACTACAGCAGACGTCACTAAAAGTATGATGTTCCATTGGTTCTACTATCTATAGGACCCTAGATTATTTGGTCCATTGTGATTGGGTTGGTATCAAGCCCATGCATAAATCTCCACTTTAATTAGCAGCATGCAGAATAGTCAACCAGGTGCAGGATGCCCCAAGATTCACCTGGCCTCCCTTCCATCAATTATTACTTTAGTGGCTATGTGTCAATTAGTTGGCTGTGGTCCGTCTTGAAACTGTATCTTCTTGTCAGGAAAAGTTATGATATCTCTATCTGCGTGACAGCCAGGGGTAGGTGTGGATATGTGCCTCTTCTTGCTCGCATGGTCAGGTGCTGCTCACACCGTGAATCTGCCTAGTTTTCCTTCTATTTGCGCATTTAATTCTTATTCGTCTCGCCACCTGCCTGGGCCTCCTTATCTCAGCCTTCCTGAGATAACCTATTCTATTGTTAAATTTCGATTCCGCAATGCTACTGTTCGCTCCTTCTCTTGGTCTGACCTGGGCTTCCCAGGCACGAGTTGCTCTTGCTGAGTTTTGATTCAGCCATCTCTTCTCGTTTTAGCTGGAATACGAATCCTGTCCTGTTTGACATCTAGTAACCTGAGTTAATTATGCTTTTGTGTAACCAACAAAAGGTGTGGAATGCCACACTATCTGTGCTGCCCTCCTGAGTTTGCAAATACGAACTCAGGAGGGCAGTGCAGATAGTGTGGCATTCCACACCTTTTGTGGTTCCTATAGTAGGAAGGGTTTATGAGAAATTACCCCTCTGGCCCCACTACTAACGCAAACCCTTTTACACTCAGTATAATCACGTCAACCTTTGTGTTTGTGTGCAGCTCCCCATTTAGGATAATTTCTCCGACACTTTACTCGCACTTATACAATGTGCTTTGTTGAGGTAGATATGTATAAGTGGTGCTTGCCACTGTCTATCTCCTACTAAGCATAGCAAGCTGCACTGTTTTCTTAGCTTCTTGCGGTTTCAAGCATATGTACAGGCGTTAGCTGGTTGAATATCTTTATTCTGCTTACGGCTTAAGTTTCTTTATATGTCAAAATCGTCTCTCCTTCTAAGTTCACGATATCCTTATTCGTGGCGTTTCGTATCTGTATGTCATCTTTGGGTCGTCTTGTCTTCTATCTGCAAGTCTGTCCGGGTCTTCGTGATGTCACCATTCATCTTAAATTAAGGCCCTTTGAGTTTCTTCCGGGACAGTGTTTAAGCAATCTTCATTTTGTGTCATTTGCTGGTAGGGTTTTCTCAATGGATACCTTACTGTCCAGGGTTGTCTGGTTATTGGTACATCAATAGGTATTGTTTTTCTGATAGGCAATGGCCAGAGCCCTACTGCAGCTCTCTGCTGGTCTATTTGCTCATCATACATCACATATCTCGGTGTGAACATTCCTGGTACTTCAAAATGGGTGACTGGAGTGCAAGCCTCACTCGGGACTTCCTCTACAATACATACACCACAGGCACAGGAACATGCACAGGCACTTCAACCAACACAGCAAGAACTGACACAGCAGAACATTGTAGCAACAACACCCTGAGACTCCAAGATACAGACCCCCATACGAAAATTGGGAGGGGTGACTTTAGTGGAGGGTGATCCTTTAACTGGGACAGAAATGTCATTATATCCACAATAGGACAGCCCACAGACAAACCTGATGTGTTCGATCCTATCCATTACACCCAACGCGAACGAAGAACCACATATAGGTGACAAAAACGTTCTCATTTCTCGTGGGTACAGAGACGACTCGATCCTGTATTAGGGATGGGGGTTACCCAATGTCAGGCATTGCCATGAATGTGCAGGGATTCTATGGGGCTACATATTTGGTTCCTTTCACTGACAAACTTCCGATCTCCATGGGAGAACACAACCTGACTGTGCATTGTTATATTCTCGACAAACACCAGTAAACATAATGGGTAGGGACATGATGAGCCGACTTAACATGACCATTTCATTCACTGACCAGAGGATAGTGTGCTGAACTCCAGGCATTCACTACATGAACATGAGGGAACTTACCCAGGCATATTGCGGGGAGACTGCACAAGGCCGGTGCCAGCAAACCTTGAGCTTTTCCAGTATGGAGTGGAAGTGCTGATAGCATGGTTTCCAGGGATACAAGGCAAGCTGCTACGTATACCCAACAAGTTCTTATTCAGAACTGGGGTTACACTAGATGAGAAGGAAGAACATGTTTTGGCAATAGAACTGGAGGCAGTTGCAGTAAAGGAGGAGAGAGTAGTATTGCATGGGACTGATGACACAGGACGAGCATGGAGGACAGTAATCGCGGTTGGAGAAGGGCACAGACTGACTTATTTGACAGATGAGGAAATATTTCAAAATGATCGTTCAGACCTCAAGACAGTGTTTTCTGTGATAATAACCTACTGGGCGAGAATACACTACAGGGAAGTGCTGCAGACAATGATGATGCTGAAAAAAGAACCACCATCATTTCTCGAGGAAGATCTGGAACAAGTACCCAGTGTACTATGGACTAGCAGTCCATATGAGGTGGGCCTGTTGAAGGGGATAGCAGCTGTCAAAATAAAGCTCAAGCCAGGGGGTATTCTACCGAGGGCAAGACAATATCCTATATCAAGAGAGACAGACAAAGGGCCTCATCAGGGGTGGGCAGAGTGACAAAAATGCAGTGGTAACGCTATTACTGCTGCATTACCCCTCTGCCCAATTCTGAGTTTGGGCAGAAAGTTGGATATTTACCTCCAGCTTTAAGCTGGAGGTAAATCTCCAACTTTCCACCCATATTCGGTGCAATTACCACCAGTGTTATTACTTACAGTGGTAATAGTGCTGAAAAACCCCATACAGTGCTATGGACTCATAAAAAAGGGGGACTTACAGCCATACCGCAACTCAGGATCTGGAGCTAATAGTGCCTGACTGAGTTGCAGTAATGCTATTTGAATTGGCAGTATCCCAGCGCAATTACCGCCGGGATACCGCCAATGCTGTGATGAGCCCCAAGGCATTTATTTGACAATCGCTGCTTTAGTAAAGCAAGGCAATATAGTCCCTTCGGAGTCCCAGTTTAATACCGCTGTGGACCCGGTGAAGAAGGCGAAGAGGGGATTGTGGTTTTTTATCCAAGATTTACGTCCCCTGAACAAAATTGTTGTGGTAGAATTTCCATTAGTTCCCAATCCAGTGACAATTCTGTGTAGCAATCTGCTCTAAGCTACCCATTTCACGGTAGTAGATTTGGATTGCGCCTTCTTTTTTATACCACTCAACGAGGAGTCACAGGACTTGACTTCTTTCCTATACACAAACCAGAAGTGAAAACACACTAGATTACCACAGGGGTACTGTGAATCACTGTGTATCTGTAATAGGGTCCTCCAAACGGACCTCGGAAACATAAAGATGAGAGTACCGTCACTTGTATGTAGACAACATTTTGATTTGCAGTAGGGCTGAAGAGCAGTGCAGAAATGACTCATTGCATTTATTGACAGTACTAGCAGACAAGGGTTACAAGGTAAACAAAGCAAAACCACAATTTTGCCAGAAAGAAGTGTTGACATTGGATAGTTGATATCAAAGGAGGGTCGAAAGGTAACTCCAGAAAGGGAGGAGGCGATATTCAGAACGCTGTTGCCACAAACAGTGAGAGAAATGTAACAATTCTTGGGACGCTGTCATTATTGCAGAGCCTGGGTATTTCAATACAGCACATTTACGAGACCCCTATTAAGCGGGCTCCGGGAGGCACACAGGTGGTGGTGGTAACCTATCATGGATACACAAAATGACTGAAGCATTCGTGGAGCTGAAGAAAGCATTTTGCACATCTCCAGCATTAGGGACCGCAATTACAATAACAAATTCTATTTGTTCTCCCACTCCAATGGAGTAGTGATGACTGCAGTGCTCACACAAAGATAACCTTAAGACACAAGTCAGTTGCTTACTATAGAGGTCATTTAGACCCAGTGATGAGAGGATGCTACCCTTGCTGCTGCATTCACAGTATAAATGCCAGTAAGTATCACGATGGAATGCAGCACCACACTTTATGTGGCGCATGCCCTTTATGCAATCCTCAAAAAAACAAAAAGCACATTGACTACCCAGAGAGCATCTGGATATGTGGTGATTATCTCAAATCCAGCGATAAAAAGGTAGTGAGATACAGAATTGTGAACCCAGTGACATTTATAGCGGAGCCAGTGGAGGAGGGAGACTATGTGCACAACTGTACTACGTAGATGGAACAATATGATGATATCCCTAAAGGGGGGGGTGATCTTGAGGGGGGAGAAATGCTTTTTATTGCAGGTTCATCAACTATAGACCAGACAATGGGAAAAAGACATACTGGGACTGCAGTGGTGAAAATGAAGTCAGACGGGACAGCCAACATAGTTGCAAGCACGAGATCGCCCTCGCAGTTTTCAGAGCAGGTAGCAGAATTAGTGGCTCTCATAATGGCATTAGAAGCGCTCAAAGACAAGGAGGTTACAGTGTATTCTAATTCGGCCTGTGTGACGTCTACAGTTTACGCTGGACTGTCACAATGGCAAAGGAGGGACATCCGACCAGTGCAGCAGGCACCCCTATTGAGCAGACTCATAGATGCACACACGAACGGGGAGGATTTAGGGTCTCATTACGAGGTGGGCAGTAAGGGGTTAACGGCACCGGTAAAGGCACTAGAGCCGTTAACCCCATACCGCCCTATTACGATGTCCCCTTGCGGGACCCTCTCTGGACATCTGGTTTTACCAGACATCCTTAGCGGGTCCCGCGAGGGGGCCAGCATGCTAACAACGGGCCCATCATTAACAGGCCCGTTGTTAGCATGCTCCCCATTCCCATTGAGCCCTATAGGGGCTCAATGGGAATGGGGATGGTCCGGATTCCCTAAATGGGGAAACACCAGGCCCTCCAAGGTCGAAATGGCCCAGTATTTCCCCATTCAGGGAACGCAGAACCGAGTTTGGAGGCAGCCATGCCCTTATTACGGGCATGGCTGCCTCCAAACTCGTAATCAGGCCCTTAGGCTCCCATGCCAACAAAGCTGCAGATACCTTTAGATCCCTATAGTTAGGGAAGGATACAATTCAGAACTAAAGTAGGCACACTATCTTTTCTCACACTAGGTATTTATCGTGAAAGTAAAAGGAGTGCTTAAAATACATGATTCCATATCTGCACACAACCTTTGAGGAGCACTTTATTAGAGTTTTAATTGAAACTAAGGGCCTCATTACGAGGTAGGTGGCAAGGGATTACTGGCACCGGTAAGGACACTGGTGCCGGTAATCCCTTACCACCCTAATCCGAGGTCCCTTAGCGGGTCCTTTCCTTAATGCCTGGTCTGACCAGGAGTTAAGGACGGGACCCGTTAAGGGACTTCAGAGCTAATAACGGTACCGCAAATTGCGGTACCGTTATTAGCTCGATCCCCATTCCTATTGAGCCCTATGGGGGCTCGAATGGGGAATGGTTCCCGGAATGGGGATTTACCGGGTCCTCCAAGGTTGGAATGACCCGGTATGTCCCTATTTTGGGAACCCGGACCCGGTATGCGGTAAGGGGGTAGCCATGGTGCTAAAAGCACCATGGCTACTTCCTACCTCGTAATGAGGCCCTAAGACTGAATGGATGATCCGCCTAGATTGTTTTTTCATGCTTTTCTGCTTTACGTGGCACAAACTCACCCTCGTCTGATCCACGGGGCTCCATCCGACATCACGCTGTTGAGCAGTGCTAGGATTTGTATAGTGTAGGAACTATTGTTTTATTCAGCACTCACCCAATATTTTAGACAGAGAGCTTAACTAACCCACTAATACAACTATAATTTCCGGCACCACAAAAAATGGGAACTGTAATTCGAACTGCTGTATTGATGTTTTGTGCCTTCTGCTGTCTCTACTTCTTTACGCTCTTTGCACAATGAAGGATTTTATTTCTGAATCCACATGCTTTGACTCCTACTAACGCATCCCCCATCCATGCCTTTACGGCAGACATATTTTGGCAGATGACCAATGCTGGCAAAAAAGTAAAAAGGCTTAAAAGTAGTGCAGATGTAGACTTTGACCAGGTACATTTATATTTAACTGATTCGACTCATATTTCCAACAGCATGTGGTACAAGCACATGTCCAAGGTGGGGGAAAAAACTATGAAGGAGAGCTGTTGTGTATGCTCTCACATCCCCTATGCCATGAGTACATCCAGAACATTTGCAGCAACTGAAATTCCAACTTCCAGAGCACAATGCCTAATGCACTTGTCACTCTGCACACCCATAGGCTGATTTCAAGGGAAATGGGTGACATAATGATGGATGTACAAGAAGACGTTCCCGTATTAAGACAGCTATATCAAGACTCAAGAAATGATAGATGATTATTGGAGCACTGACAAAACAATAGAGTACATTCATGATGGTCCTCACAAAAAGAGAGGACGAATAGTGACACAAAAGGAACTACAATGTCCCAAACAGTACAAAAGGAAATAGGAGGAATGTCGGGATGCTGGGAAAGACCACAGCTACTACTATGTGGACAAATCTGTACATCTGAAGGGTGGAAAGAGGGAATGGTTGGGAGCAAAGCACATGGTCTCCTAATGGTTCCAGTAAAAGTGGTACAAAAAGAAAACGACAACTGCCTCAAAGAATGGGAAGCAAGTGCGAAACGTCTCACCCAGCAGGTCAGACAATTCTACCGCTCAGGAGTGCTTCACTGTGTTTCCAGAATGATGGCCCAGTGAAGGTAGGAGACAATAAGGGCTGTAAACAGATATCAAAGGTACCTGGAATGAAGGACAGGACTGCAGTACTAATGGACCACTACTGGGCCTGGGAATTCAAGGCATGCATGCAACTGCTGCTGAATTGGGGAGGAATATGTTCCTTAGTGCAGCTAAATGCACCAGCATTAGTAGTACCACGGAAAGACATGCAAATAGATGCATTTCCTAAGATGGATGCACATCAAAGGAAGAACAGATCTGTAGAGCTGACAAGAGTGAAGAGAGGGAACTATGCATCATCAAAAATTGAAGATGCACTAGATACAATACCAGCAGAACAAAGGTTGTACAGTAGGACTGTGATGTTCTTTGTGTCCATCGTTCCAGTGGTTCAAGCTAATGTGAATGCCAAGTGACTCCAAATCACACGAAGGGAACTGATGCAGATGACAAATTCGACTGTTAAGGGGTTCAATGCCATCAAAGAAGAATTGTGAGCTGCCAGATTAATGGCCCTTCAGAATCGATATGTTCTAGACCTTCTCATGCCTACGGAAGGAGGCGTTTGCACCAAGATCAGGCCTTCTTGCTGTGCATTCCTACCGATGCATGATGACAAGAATGGGATCCTGACAGAGGCTATCACCCAACTATCAGAACTTCATGCTGAAATAGAGGTAGAGACGAATTTGGTAGGAAAGTATGACGACTGGTTATCATATATCTTTTCCTGGATAACATCATGGATGGCCAACGGATTGAAAGTGCTGATAGCAGCTTTGATACTACTATTATTCGCCTTTTGTATCATCAGCGTAGCAATATCACAATGCGGGAAGACTGCTGAAAAGACTATAGGGATATAAGTGTTACTAGATGTAGAGACAGAAGTAGACAAGGACATGCAAATATGTAATGCACTGCAGTCACAGCTGTCCCAGTGTCTCTTGTTCCAGAAAGGCACAATGTTCGAGTTTCCTGTCAACTCTCGTGACTATTGGGGAAAATGTGTATGGTTCGTCCCTGACAGAGATTGCAGCTACATGACCTGGAGTTTGGACAACCCTGTGAAGTATCATGGACATCTAGGAGGAGTAATGAAAGTTTGTGTTTCGAAACTATACCTAAATAGGGAGGGTGGTTTGGAGAGTGTGGTCGACTGGTTGACCAGAGAGGGGATTGAAGATGGAGGTCAAAGTGTGGCCCTCATGACCCTCATTCGACTTGAGGGTGAAGGCAGAGAAATGAGTGATGTACATCACTTCTGGGCCCGTCATCACTATCTGTGATGTATCTCAGATGTAAGAAATGTTACTCGCTCAGATAGCCATTCAAACTGTACCCGACTGACAATATAGGCTTCCATGCATGAATGACTTGTGGTAGTTAGACGACTGATACACTTACATCAGTAAATCTTAAGCTACGCAGAAACAGCAAGATGCCAAGAATACGTATAATCAGCTTGCACATGCTTAACTGCGACTAACACGGACGGCCATAAGACCAAAGAAGGAAGACATAGGTGCACTGAAGTGAACGGGCAAGGCAAGATAGACTTCAAATGCATGGAGAAGCAGACAACCTAGTTCCGCTGAAAGCAGACGGACAGAGCTTCCAGCAGAGACAGAGCTTCCAGCACAGACACAGTGCACATTCTAGCCAAGGACATGCAGAGACGGAAAGTTTTCAGTTTACCAAGGCGATAAAACACCTGCAAGAACACAAACTAAAATCCTCATGATTATAAGCAGGAGATCTCCATTTTGTGATATGATATGATATGATAAGGCATTTATAACGCTCCTATACACAAGTATTTCAAGGCGTGATGAGGCATGGGAGGGAAACAGAGGGAGGACAGAGACAGTGATCCTACTAGGTCAGGTGACATAGAGATCGTACAAGTCCATGGGATGGGGGAAGGGGAAAAGTGCAGGGGGAAAAGGGAGGGGACAGTGCAGTAGATAGAATAACAGTAAGATAAATAAGGCCAATAAATAAAAGTGCAGCCAGCTGGTGGCAAGTGCAAGGGTAAGTGCAGACATCCGGCGTCAACTGCTAGTAGGGGCTGTAGCGATACAGAACAGTCCCTGAGTGCAAGGGTTGCCAGGAGGGCAGTGTCGGTGTGCAACGGGTGGGGGTAGACCTGGGCCCCAAGATCAGAGGGTAGCCAGGTAACCAGTTCAGCCACGAGCAGGAGATCAGCAGGGGAGAGGAAGAGAGAAAGCAGAAGCAAAGAGGAAGGTCTTGAGGTGCTTCCTGAACCAAAGATGGTTCTCCAAGTTTCAGGGAGGCAGGGAGGCTGATGCAAAGGGAGACCCCGGCAGATGAAAGAGATCTACCACCAACTCGTTGTTTGGAGAAGCGACTGCCCCTGAGGGAGTTGGAGGCGGATGAGCGAAGAGCTCGAGAGGGAAGATATTTAGGAAGACGGAGTTGAAGGTATTGCGGTCCCAGGCCCCAGAAGGCATTGTGGAAAATGCAGAGGGTTTTGAACTTAATCCTCACTGCCACTGCGAGCCAGTGCAGAGATTTCAGTCCTGGAGAAATACGATCCCTGGGCTTGAAGCCAAGGGCAAGTCTCGCAGTTCTGTTTTGGATGAGTTGCAGAGGACGGAGAGTAGAGGCAGGCAGATTTAGAAAGAGCTTTTGCAGTAGTTCAACGTAGAGAGAACCAGAGCTCTGGAAACAGTGAGCTTCTGGGGGAAGGAGATGAAAGGGAGAATACCTCTGAGGAGGTGCAGCTGGTAGTGTGACTTCTTAGAGACGTCAGAGATGTGAGGCGAGAAGGAAAGTGTGGAGTCAAAGATAACCCTGAAGTTTTTAGCCACACAGATGGGAACAATATGAGGGCCAAGAGAGGCCAGCCAGAGAGTAACAGGAAAGGAAGGAGCAGGTGTGCTGATGAGGAGAATTTTGGTCTTACTGGCATTAAGGCAGAGATCATTGGTGGTGCACCACTCTTAGGTTTTGGACAGACAGTCAGAGATGAGAGAAGGAGAAAAAGTGGCAGTAGGGAGCCTGTAGATGAGTTGAGTGTCATCCGCATAGCACTGAAGGTTGGTCCCTACACACATGACCTCGAAGACTAGGACAGTGCCTTTCGAGGCAGATGGAAGAAAACTGTTCCCATCGAACCAGAGGTGAAAAGATACAATTGCTACGCAGGTTCAAAGTTAGATGTATGCTCTCAGGGCTTAGGCAATCCGAGATGATAACATGTGGGAGTAGACAGCACATTCATAATCTTTCCCATTGCCTTGCGTACTTCCACTCAGCCTGGTAGCTCCACGGGAATGGGGATTAACAAAATTGCAGTGTCGGATGTACTGGACCACTGAGGCTGTAATGCCCCGGTTAATCCGGCAAGTCCGGCGCCGGTAAATCACTACGGGTCTGGCGCAGCCTTCCGGTTCCTTGTCATGAGCCCCAATGTGTTGCAGGGCTCCATAATTGCTCTACTAACCTGCAATTTTGTATGTTTTACATTTAGAGGTGGTCCTAGGAGGAACCACCATATATGGCGACCCAATGACCAGACTAATGACCAGACTAATCCCTATGTATTATATATAAAGTTTTCCTAAACTGACCAATCCCCATCCCTGATAGGTTTTGGGGGATGCCACTTGTCTTTGTGATGTCATTCATGGTTAAAACGGTGTGACACACGTTTGGAGAAAGAGAACCTGTGGACTGCTATGCCATTCTAGTGTGAATCCTGTCTGTTTAATAATAAAGACAGTAGGCCTCATTAGGAGTTTGGAGGTAGCCATGCCGTTCTTACTGGCAAGGCTACCCCTAATCCGGGTACCAGGTTTGGGACCCGAAAAAAGGGAATTACTGGGCCATTCCGACTATTGCAGGCCCGGTAATTCCCTTTTTTCTGGACCCGGACCCGGTACATCCCCATTCCCATTCAAGCCCCTATAGGGCTCCATGGGAATGGGGAGTATGCTAACAACGGACCCATTAATGACGGGTCTTTTGTTAGCATCCTGGTCTGCTCGCGGGTGCCGGTATGCACATCTGGCCAGACCACACGTGTAGTCTGGCACCCGCGAGCAGACCTCGTAATGAGGTGGTAGAGTGATAACGGCGCTGGAAGCTCTACCAGCGCCGTTATCACTCTACCGCCTGGTTGTAATAAGGCCCAGTGAACTTTGCCTTATGGTTGAGTGTTCTGTTATTGCGGCATGGATTTTGTTGGAGCCCAAGTACCCTCTTGCTGGTAAGCAGGGTAGCTGCTAAGAGCGCCACTTCAGCTCCTTAACAAAGTGGTTAATAGATGCTTCAGAATGTTGAAAGGAACAAGGTGCCTATTTTATAGGTTGAGGCAAGCTGCTGTTCAAGTTTTGGAGATTAAAGTAGAGAAGGTTTGAGAAAGGTCATAGATGACACCATATTTTCCAGCTGAAGAAGAGTAGGGGGAGTGTCAGGTGGAAACTGGATAGGCCAAGGAAGAGATGAGAGAGGGCTTTTGGCAGGGAAGAAGAGCACCTCTGTTTTGGTAGAGTTTAAGAGTGTGACACCATCCAATATTTCATTGCAGAGATACAGTTGGAAATTTTGATAGAGAGATCAGAGGAGAGTTCAGGAAAAGAGAAGAATATTTGGGTGTTGTCCACAATGAGTTGGTAAAAGAAACCAAAGATGGAGATTAGTGCCCCACGCACAGAGGTATATAGTGTATAAAGGAGCAGACACAGGACAGTGCCTTGTGGAACACCAACAGTTAGAGGAGTGAGTTGAGAGGTGTTGTTGCTCCAGGAAATAGAGAACTGCTGAGGTGTGAGGTAAGATTCAATCCAGACAAGAGCTCCATTGCGAACCCCAAGAAGAAAGAGAGTATTAAGGCGATCAGAGTAATCAACATTGTCAAAGGCAGCAGACAGGTCAAGGAAAATTAAGATCGACGATGGATTGGAGTGTTTAGCAGAGGCGATGAAGTTGGAGACATTCATGAGAGCAGTTTCTATGGAGTGATAGGAGCAGAAACCTGTCTGTAAGGGGTCTCAAACGTTCTGGATGTCTAGGAAATTGGTAAGACGGTCAAACACAACCCTTTCAAGCAGTGTAGATTAGTCCAGATGGAGATACACTGGGAAACAGTAGGTAGGTTTGTGTCAGCCCCTTGCATTTCTAGGAGAGGGATGACTGTGGCTGTTTTGAAAACAGGGGGAAAGCAAGCAGAGTCGAAGGACAGCTTGGAGAGTTCAGCAAGAGGCCACTAATTGGCAATATGCTTGACTAGCTGAGAAGAAAGATGGTCTGATGGGGCACAAGAGGAGTTAGCCTTCATCAGTAGAGATAGGCCTTTGTCAGTATGAGTGTGACCGAAGTGGGAGATAGTGGCAGAGGGTAAAATGTAGAAAGAGGTGTGTGTGGAAAGTCATGAAAGCGTCTAGAATTTTGGAAAGGTATGCAGCACAGTATTCAGCTAGGTCATTAACTGTGAGAGAGGTGTTGATAGTCATAGACGTAGGAGAAGTGGGGAGTAAGTCTGGGGTGCCCTGTAGATGGCGAGGATGGTTGGAATGAGAGTCAATGAGGGTTAGGTATAATTGCCTTTTTGATTGGATTTGAGAGAGTTCAGGGCACAGAGGTGGAGTTGCAGGTCCACATGTGAGTAGGTGCTTCTCCATTTGTGCAGCAGCCAATGCATTTCTTTGTATAGAGAGCGTATAAATGGGGTAACCCATGGTTGAGGATGCTGAGACTTAGGGGTGAAAGTAAGCAGTGGGAAGGGAGAGGAGAATGAGTCATATAGTAGATATTGGAAGCTGAAGAAGGCCGTGCTGGTGGAGGAGTCATTGGATGTGAAGGAGGTGAGTGAGAACTGTAGGTCAGAGAGAAATGGGAGAATGGCAGAAGGTTTAAATCTCCTTTAAGTAATAGGTGAAGCAAATGTGAGGAAAGATCAGACGGTGGAAAGGAGATGGTGGTGGAAACTATCAGATATGGATGGTGTGACAGTAGTGTTAGTGGCTGAAAGAGAGGTGGAGATGAATAAGATATCCAAAGAGTTACCCGCCGTGTGGGTAGGTAGGTTATGTGGAGCGCATGCTCACTAAGAAAGAGAGAAGTTCAGATTTCTGAGAAGTGGTTTGAGAGGGAAATTAAAGTCACCTATTAGAATGAGGTGATGTTTAGTGGAAAGAGAATCAAGGAGTTGCCCAAGATCATCAAAGAATGGTCCAGTTAAACCAGGGGGAAATAGATGGAGATGATGGGAACCTAGTGAGGCAGAGCAATAGTAGAGATGATGAACTTAAAAGAGGTAGGAGAGGATGTGACATTGGAGATTTGTGATGCATTGAGGCGGGAGGAGAGTAGTCGCCCAACACCTCTGCCACTGCCAGTCAGTTGAGGAGAGTGAATGAAGGATAGTTTGGATTCATGGAGGGACGCCAGAGTGGCAGTGTTGGGTGGAGAAATCCAGGTTTCAGTGATAGCAAGAAGGTCTAGGGAAGGAGAGCTGGAGTTAAAATAGTCTGTGATAAAGAAACGTTTGTTCACTGGTGTAACAGGGGGCCCCGAATCCACTGGGGTGCAGCAGGGCCCCGCAACCACATGTCCTGGGAGGGGGGGCCCTTGGACTAAAAAACTAAATAATACATTTTTTTTTGTCACTCTGCTTCATAAAGAACTATTTATTTTTGAAGTCCGGGGGCTGCCTCCACCCCATGACATGGAAGCCTGTAGGCTGGAGGCCTGCATGTCATGGGGTGGGGGAGCTCTATGACTTCTTCAAAAAGAAATAGTTTCTTTTTTAAGTCACTCTGCCTTCATAAAGAAATCATTTCCATTATGGTTTGTTCCTTAACGGAAATAATTTCTTCATGAAGTTGGAGTGACTTCAAAAAGAAACCATTTATTTTTGAAGCAATAAGGTGTGTGTGAGTGTATAATGAAAGGGTGGACAATTAAATGTATGGGTGGCTGGGTGTGCATGTCAAGTGTATGGTGAAAGGGCTCACATTTAAATGTATAGGTGGCTGCCTGTGAGAATGTATGGCGAAAGGGTGCACAATTAAATGTATGGGTGGCTGGGTGTGAGTGTCGAGTGTATGGTGAAAGGGTGCACATTTAAATGTATGGGGGGCTGCCTGGGTGTGCTTATATGGTGAACGGGTGAACACTTAAATGTATAGGTGGCTGCCTGTGTGAGTGTATGTTGAAAGGGTACACAATTAAATGTACGGGTAGCTGGGTATGCTTGTCGAGTTTATGGTAAAAGGGTGAACACTTAAATGTATGGGTGGCTGCCTGGGGGTGCCTGAATGATGAAAGGGTGCACACTTAAATGCATGGGTGGCTGCCAGGGTGTGTGGGCTGGTATAGTGAAAGGGTGCACACTTAAATGTATGGGTGGCTGCCTGGATGTGCCTGTATGGTGAAAGAGTACAGTTAAATGTATGGGTGAATGGTGTGTGTGCTTGTGTTCAGGGGTGCAACAAAACCTGAATTTCAGGGCTGGGGTTGCTAATCCTTCAAATGTTGGGAGAGGTGCTAACTCCACTGGCGGTGGGGGGCAAACCTATTTGTATGGGGCATCTGACTTCTTTATGCATTCTAATGAGACTATTCTAGTGCAGCTTCAATGTTACAAGCAGTTAACCCTCCCCTTTAAGTTTGAAAGCACCAATTTATGGACTGCTGTGAGAATAAGCAGTCTCCTGTCCCCTCTCCACTCTTCCAATCACTTCCCGGGCATGCAAGTACTAAACCCACATCAAGATTTCAATTGCCTAAAGAATTATGCATTTCAATGCAGGTACTAACAGTGAAATGCTTTACGTCAGTAATTGCTGGGCCTTTGTTAACAGTGAAGCCCAGGTGCTGTTTAACATCTGTGTCCTGTCTGTCTGGCAACGGCATCACCATAGCCCTAAATGTCAAGGGGGGGAAGGGCTGGAGCCCAGTCAGCTCAATGGTGTTGCGCCACGACTTGTATTTAATCCCTTGGTTACTTATTGGTAGTCTTCATTACTCATATCCCTATTCTTCCTTGTGCCAGTACTTGTGTATGAGGCACTTTGTCTCATACACAAGTACTGGGATGAGGTAAAGGGACATGGAGGTAATGCCTGGCTTACTCCTAGTCACACACCTCCTCATCCCAGTACTTACCTATGAGGCAAAGAGCCTAATACGTAAGCACTGGGACAAAGAAATGGGATGTGGAGGAAATACTGGGCTCAAAAGCTGATTTTGGGGGTTGGTGCAGGAGGTGGGAGGGAGAGGGGATGTGGTGGGGTGGGACAGAGATTATGCGTTGAATCATAATGGCCATCCATGTCCAGGCTAAGCAGGCATGATATGTGGTATTAGTGACTAGAGGGGCATTTTGATGCAGCCAGTCTAGCCATTTCTTAGTTTAGCTTAACTCTTTTTGACTGGGCATCTCTTATAAAGCAGTCCTCTTAAGTGTAATCATCTGCCTAGAGTGGTATGTGGGTGCTGCCAGTCTAGCTATTTCTTACTGCAGCATTGTATATTTTTCTGGCCATCTGTGATAAAAATAGCCATGATAAGTGTTATTGCTACGACTGGCATTATGGTGCAACCAGTCTAGGTATGTCTAAATGTGGCCTGGCATGCTTTACTGTAATATGTTATTACGTGTCTAGACTGGTCTACATTGCACAGCCAGTTGGATTTGTTTTCATTGTGGCATGGCATGTTTAATAGCAAAGCATTATATTAATTAAAGCATTAATGTTCCTGTGCACCGTTGGAGACTTGCATGAATTGGATTTTTGGATTGGTGTTACCCTACAAAACAATTGCAAATGTTCTGGCCTTTCAGCCAATTTTTCTCAGAAAGTGTGCTGTATAATGTAATAAAACACATATTTATATCTTTCTCCTAGTGCAGTGTGCGGCGTACCTCTGCAGCAGCATGTTTGTGCGTATTGTACAAGCGTGGTAATCTAGGCCGTCCCAGAGTGTGGCGCGACCCATGATTTGTTGCAGAGTTAAGGGAGGGGCCCTCAGCATGGCTCACAGGGAGGCCCCCAAATGTTGTGTTACGCCACTCGGTTTGTATCATACTGAATTAGTATTCCAGAGTGCAATGTTCAGTTGATGAGGAAATGAAGAGTAGAGAAGTTGAGTCTCAGTAGAAGATAGGCGAGATGGATAGGTCTTAGAGGAGGAATGGTTAGCTCATCGGCTTTATTTGTAGTAAGGAGGTGGAAGAGAGATGGAGTAGTGGGAGTTTCGAGAGAATTTTGAGGCTACCACCTCAATACGCGTTGCAAACTCTGGAATGCAACCTCCTAGTTATCTTCTCAAATGGACAGCAGCATTTAAAATAACATGACTGAGGCCCTGCACAGGAAATTAATTTCACCTATTTATTTATTTTACCAAGGACTTTACCACTGAACTAAGTGCCCTAACTTTCAGTGTGGGCGATGTGTTCACAGCCTAGTTCTGCATTTTGGCAATGCTGCTGTTTGGGGCCTTCTCGCAAAGTTCACTGGGTCCTTAACAGCCATTAAGTATTCATTTGTCTATTGTCTGGGAAGGCACTTGCTGTCCGGAATCTCATTTCAGGCCCCAGAAAACTGCCTCCCTTCCAACAATCAACTGGCAACTATTCAGCACCCCTTTATATCCTGACCTTGGCCACTGGAATCTTTCTATCCAGTTACAAGAATAGAAGCCAACAAAAAAACCATAGCTCAGAGATGCGGTACAACTAGAATGTCAAAATCTGTAACTGCTTGGAGAAGTTATGTTTAACATGGCAGGCCTCTTGCTTGTTATGGCCACTAACAACTATACTAATAAAACACAATCTACATAAAAAAACGAATGTCTAACTTTATAACATTGTCGTACAATATAAGTGTGTTGAAGGGAATGCAATGTAATGAAGATAATGCTTTGCTACATGTTGCTTTACTGTGCAGCTAACAACCTAAATACTCCCTAAATTGTGGCAAAACTACTTCTATTCCAAATATAATGTCACACTACCAAACCCATGAGGCAGCTGCATCACCACTAGTGCCTAAGACCTTTGCTGAAAGAGTTTTTGCAATTTATACTTCCACGCACACATTTGGGATGGGGAAATGTCATCTGTACAGGTTACACCTGGGACGAGGTGTGTGAAGAGCAGGGAATTCTTCGGGTCAGCTTGGAAGGGAGCAGAAGAGATTCTGGCCCGTGGATGACACACAAGTGAGTGTCTGTCTCTTGGAGCGAGTGAAGGGAACATGTGCAGAGATTACAGAAGGCAGGTGTCACACATTTGCATTCATTTGGAACAACATGTCAGCACCCAAACAAGTGAGATGAAAAGGCGGATGCATTGCTTATGTTCTCTTCAACCCGGCAATAGCACTTGCTTTGTGCACTGGAAAGACGAGAATTGCACATGGTCAATTGAAGGTATTGTTAACTCATGTTTTCCCCCACCCCCATTACAAGTCACACAGGGTACATGCACCAATACAAAGTGTGTGCACCACAACAATGAACATGCACTGAAAACAACGGGGAAGATTGCACTTTCAGTTCTGTCCATCATCTCAAGGGGAGAAGGGGGGGTCTACAAATCTTATCAACTGAAGATCAAGGCAGAACATCAGATGCAGTACTTGTACTTCAGGAGAAGATTTGAAATCACAGTTCTTTATCTCTGCAACACCCATCCACTGGGTCAGGCAGTAATGATGATGAGATGGATGATGATTGAGACAAAGATTATTCTCAATCAGCTCCCATACAGGAACAGGTAATGATGTTGGAAAGCAGAGGGACGGAGGAGAAAGAGGAGAATGACACCAGGGGTGCAGAGGCTGCAGTCTTGGTACAGTCTTGCCCTCCTGCCTGTACAGAGTCTCTTTGAGAAACAGCCTTCCTGTCATAGATCAGAAAAAATCTCACATCAGTAGGTGGAACACAAAGCACCACCAGCATCACCTCCTCCAACACCTTCAAGCAGAAATGAGCCCTACCCTTGACCCAGCCCACTAGGGAAAGCATAAATGTAGCAGTACCTAACAGAGAATAAAATGCAACAAAAACTGGCCATTTGCACACTCTGCTGGAATGGGATGTGCCCAGGGACGGCAGGATCAAACTTAGGTACCATATCTATGCAGTCCCATAGGCAGGTACACCATAAATAGACATAGGGTGAAGTGAAAAGTTATGGTGTCCATCCCTTCCTATGCCATTGGACAAGAAACACACCTGCACCAGTCTGTACTATTATCACTAAAAATACTTTAGCTTCATCAGTGCTTGGCACAGGGAGTAGGACACCATACTTCGCCCTGTAGTAATCCTCCATTGCATCAGGGCAGTGCTATGAAAGTGTTTGATTGTATCCAAAATATCAAAGGTCCCGTGATAGACAGTGCTTGCATGATACAACTACAATGTTGTCAGTTGACCTCTTGCCCTGAACATTTGTGGTAAACCTTAAATACCGCCATCTTATGGGAAAAGTCAATGAACTCTTGGAAGTTCCCAACTGAAGTTGTTTACTCACAAAGTTGTACTGGAATTGTACAAAGCAGTTATGCCTCCAGTAGTGTGAGTACTAAAGCAGTCTGTGGGATACAAAAGTCCACTTCACAATGAACATGTGGACCATTGATTAGAGCATTGATTCTTCCCCCTATCCCCGCCGCCCCTGTGGCACTCACCATCTCCCCTATCTTTTATAACTGCTATACTATCACCTATCCTCCTCTTCTCATGAAGTCCGGAAGAAAAAATCTTAAAGAAGACATCCTGACCACTAACCATGGCCTACCTATCACAGACGCCTAATTCAGTGTAACTTCCAGACATATTTTCACTGTATTATATTTCTGTCCCCTCTCTAGATTTATGGACGCCTCATCTTATCTGTACTCTCTCTCTCCTCTCACATCTTCACCCAATAATGGTGGCACTAGATGAAAAGTACTCTTGGTGGGCTTCTCATCATCCAGGTGTATCATTAATGTCTTTCATAATGGCACTGTCTTTGCTCAGGGTCCGCAGCCCAACCTCCTCCTCTTTGACCAGTGCATGCCATCCCTCATCAACTTAATTCCCACACCTGCTACTTCTTCTTCCACTCGCTCTGTCTCCCCTCCTCTGACTGGCATACCACACCCCTGTACCCCTCCTTGGAAAACCTTCAAAGGCAGTGACCACTTTCATCTAGCTATGCTTAATGCTCGCTATCCTATCAAACTTCTCTAATGAAGCCATAGTTTAGATTGAATCATTTCTCAACAACAGGACTATGAGAATCTTATCCCCCACATCGGCTGCTGACCCCATCCCCATCTCTTGTTGAGTACCTGAGGGTTCTGGTGTCTCTCCCACCTTGTATAATATCTTCACTAAGCTCCTGTTTGATAATCTGGACCTTCTTGGTATCACCTACAGTAACTATGCAGATAATACTCAGATTCTCCTCCCTCTTACTGGTGATTATGACAAGGATTTGGCCTTGGTGCACATGGTATATCTCATCATCCAGGCATGGATGTCCATTCATGGATTATGCTTGAATAATGACAAAACTGAGATCATTATTTTGGGCACCTCCTCAACCCTCAGAATATTGGTACCCAAATACTCTATGTTCAACATTGACAGTAATCCCATCACAGTAGCTACTGAGGTTAAAACTCTGGGTTTCTACCTAGATTCAACCCTCTCTTTTAAGAAACAGATTAATTCTATTGCCTCTGCCACAGCATATACCTGTAAATGAATTAGAGCAGGTAAACCCTTCCTGTCCAACAATAGCTGCATCAATTTGGCAAAAGCTCTTGTTCTGTCGAAGCTGGATTACTGCAACGCCATTTAATGCGGGGCTAATAAAGATGCTATCAAGAAAATCCAGCTCCTCCAGAACAACGCATTAAAAGCTGCACTCGGAATCTCTAGGAGAGTTCTTAGCTCTGAAATAAGAAAATTAAACAACTGGCTATCTACGCAGGATAAAATCCAGTTGAAAGAGGCATCTCTCACATACAAATGCCTCAATAATGCAGCTCCATGCTACCTTACTGAGAGATTCACTAGAAAAACAGCTATAAGACCACCCAGATCTTTGTATGCCAATTGTCTCTTGGTCCCAAGATTCAAACTCTCTAGAGTCTGAGGACGTAGTTTCCCAGTAAAGGCCACCCAAATGTGGAACTCCTTACCCCCACCTATGCGTTAAGCTCAGCCTTACCTAAACTTTCGGCAAAACTTCATAAACTGGATCAAAGAATCAGATATGCAATCTGGCCTATGCGCCTAGACCACCTCCCGCTCTACCTCTGCACATACAATATGTTACCTAAATGAATATAGCACTCTACTCTGCTTCGTGATTAGGCAACATCTCGCACTTTGGTTGTACTCTATGTAATATCTGATTGCACCCTTCTATGATAATATGCCACTTTGAATGTATATAATATTCTATTCTTTGATTAGGCATCATCTTCTTACTCCAGACTGTACTTTATGTAATATTTGATTGTACCTATGTATGAATATGTACCTTATGTAACCAAGCAAGCTCTCTTATGCAATGTGCCCGGATGCCCCCGAGTCTGGTGCGCAATACAAGTAATAAACTAAACTAAACTAAACACTCAGAAGATCATCTCTATGCCGCTCAATAACCGCACTGGCAGTGGGGTAGCCAAGTTCTTCCCTGAGTGGGTCCCTTTTGCCTTCATACCCACCCAGCCTTACTCTTCCTTCGAGAGCCTGGTTTGCAAACGGGTCCTCTCTCTCACTTCCTCCATGACCATTGCCACTATCTCCAGGCCACCTTACTCTACCTCCCTGTTCCTCTCTGAATGGGCTGATTTCTCCTCCTCTACTCTCATCCATCACTAAACTCCTTTTCCTGGGTGACTTCAACATCCACCTTGACTGCTCAATTATGGCATCCACTCTCTGCTGTGACATCTGCACCCCGCTCTCCCTCTCCATTCTCCCCTCTGGTCCTGCCCACTCGGCTGGACACACTCTCGATGCCATCATCCAGACTGATCTCTTGCTCTCCTCCCCACTCACCACCTCACTCTACTGGTCAGACCATTCTCTCCTCTCTCACCTGGGCCCTCTCTACTGTCTGACTGCACCTTCCCCAGCCCTGCCAACCTCGTTCACAAACATTCATCGGATGAAATGAGTGCCAGCTGCTGCCTTCGCATCTACCTTCATCCGGCTCTCTCCATCCATTGCAGACTCTAACTTGGACTCCACTCTCAGCAACCTCCATCTTGCCATCACTAACACTCTTGACATTCTTGGCCCAGTCATGAGGATCCGCCTGAAACATTCCTCCACCACCTGGTACGACTCTGAACTTGCAGCCTTACGACAAGCTATCAAAATGAATACATGTCAATACATGTCATCTAACGTACTATTCAATTTGCTGATTAAACAATTCTAGGCATCGTTGTTGGTGGGTAGGGATTGGTTAACATTAGCTTTCTCAGTCTTAGCAGTTTGGAAGGTCATCAGCACATGAGCAACAAAAGGCACTGGTTAAAAAGGCACCACGGTGCTACATTTCCCAAGTTGGATACCGTCTCTGATTCTCTAGGCTATGAGCCAGGACTGAGTACAGTTTTGTATCTTTGTTCTAAAAACTCAGTGGGATTGAAGGCCTCACCCAGTCCGTCCCTGAACCCAATGAATAGTCACTCTTCTCCACCTGCAAGTCACGAGTGGGAAGACAGCATTTTGAATTATTCTGCTCAGCATTTTTTTTTCTTTTTTTTTAAAAGCTTTTATTTATACAGCTTGGTAGCACAGATACAGGTGAGTAACATACAGGGCATATACAATCAGAACAACGTAGGCATTGCAGATACATAGAGTGGTTACAAAATCAACTTATGCACACAGGGGATACATTGAAGTTAGGTGCAGGACTAAGAGGAAGACAATTCAAGAACTAGAAGGGGAGGAGCGAGAGGGGAGGGCTGGGGATGCAGGATCCGAATCGGTGTCAGAAGGAGACATAAATGAACAAAACTTTAACCAAATATCTCTAGGTCTGGAGTGGGTGGGCTGTTGTACTGACCAGGATTCCTCGGTGTCAGAGGCCCATGTAACTGCCCTGAGCCACTGTGCGTGAGTAGGGGAGTTAGGTCGGATCCAGCAAAGTAGGATTGCACGCACTGCAAGTAGCGTACAAAGGCCAGCCAATTTCCGGGAATCACGGTGGAGCTCTGGGAAGTCATGAAATAGGCACTTCATTGGGGATGGGGTGATAGGGTGTTCAAGGATAGCCGACACTGTAGAGCATACTGCACTCCAGAATTGAGTGAGGCGGGGACAAGCCCAGATCATGTGGGCATAGTCAGCATCATCGCAACCACATCTGGGCCAGCTAGGGGAGAAGTCGTTCGAGATACGATGCAGCCTGGTCAGGGTGTAATGGTACCTGTGTAGTAATTTAAATTGGATCAATTTGAACCGGGAGTTGAAGGAGACCCATGGATACGTGCGCACATATGGGTCCAACGATCATCGGTCATTTCCAGTCCAAGGTCAACCTCCCAGGTGTGTTTTAGTTTGGAGAATGCGGGGAGCGATCCGGTCTGCACCGAAGTGTAAAGTCTAGACATTTTGCCCCTCAAGGGAGAGAATGAGGACAGCTCAGTGATTGCAGGCTCATCAGGAGGCAGTGCCCGAAAGCTCGGGTATTTATGTTTGAGGACCTTTCGGAGGGATGAATACTGAAGCCAAACGGACAGTCTCCGCCTCAGGGACGGCGGGAGGTCCGGTCATTCTATGAAATTACCCTGTACGAATATGTTGCGGAGTAATTCGTATCCCGCCTCTGCCCATCGGCGAACAATTGAAGGGGCGACTTGTGGGACCTCTGGGAGGAAATTCCAAATAGGTAGGTTACCGTGAAAGGAGTGGGTGATACCCAATGTTTGCCACGTTTTGGATAAGGCCAGTGATGTACAAGTCACCGGGTCCAGGGAATCCAATACCACTGGCATGGGCGCGATCACCAGGGAACGGATGTCTCGGTCGCTGACCGTTAGCTTTTCCAGCCTGACGTGGGGTGGGGAATCCGATATGTTAAACCAATATGCAGTGTATTGGAGTTGTGATGCCAGCCAGTACTTGAGGAAGTCAGGTGTTCCGAAGACCCCAGCCACCATCGGGGCAGCAAGGGTCCCGAGCTTAAGGCGGACCGCGCCCGAGTGCCAGAGGAAGGTATTAAGGGTACGAGTCAGTGCCCGGAAGAACTCGGCGCCCGGCCACTGTGGAACATTGGCAAATCTATACAAGAGTTGGGGCAGCACCACCATCTTCAGTGTCCCTACCCTACCAACCAATGAGATTGGAAGTTTGTTCCAACCCTGTATCTTTACCGTGAGGTTTGTGAGGTATTTTTGGTAATTCTCCTCAAAGACCCGTTCCGCTTGACGTGACACAACTATGCCTAGATAAGTGAATACAGACTGGGCCCATGTGAATCCCAGGGTATCAGGATGGGGGAGTGTGGTGGGAGTGAGCGGAAAAAGCATGGATTTAGAGCAGTTCACTATGAGACCAGCGATTCGACCAAAGAGAACAATATCCTCAAGTATTGGGGCCAGATTAATTTCAGGGGAGCGGATGAAAAGGAGAGCGTCATCCGCATTTAGGGAGATTATATCCGAGGATCCGGCGGTGCGCAGGCCTCTATGGGCATGGCGTTGGTGAAGCATGTCCGCAAATGGCTCCATTGCCAGAGCGAAGATTAAAGGAGAAAAGGGACAGCACTGCCTAGTACCCCTAGCTATATGAAAAAGGGGGGAACTTCGGTCCTCAGTGCGGACTCTGGCTACAGGGTTGGAATAGAGTAGCCTGACCCAGGAGAGGAAGGTAGGGCCGAATTTGCATTTGTCAAGTACCTGCCAGAGATACCTCCATGAGACCGAGTCGAAGGCTTTCTGCATGTCAAGAGTCGCGGCCACTGCGTGGACATCTGGGCTCAGCCTGCTTATAATGTTGAAAAGGCGCCTCAGATTCAAGGAGGTGGAGCGTCCCGGAATGAATCCCACTTGGTCAGGGTGAACGATATGTGGCATGTAGGGAACAAGTCATAAGGCAAGTAACTTAGCAAAAATCTTGATGTCGCAATTGATAAGTGAGAGCGGGCGGTAGGAGCCGCATTGAGTGGGGGGTTTGCCAGGTTTTAGTAGGACGGTTATGATGGCTTCACTGAGCGATGGTGGGAACTGACCCACCTCCATCAACTCCTCCCAGAGGGCATCTAAGCGAGGGAGTAAAAGTGATTTGAAGTGTTTGTAGAACTCGACAGGGATACCGTCGGATCCTGGGGATTTACCCGAAGATAGGGAGTCTATAGCCTCCGAAAACTCCTCAGGGGTGAATGGAATTTCGAGGGATCCGATGGTGTCGGGGGAAAGGACCGAGAGAGGGAGCTTGTCGAGGTAAGCGTCAATTTCTGAGGTGGCGGTGCCGTCCGTGTGGGCATATAGAGATTCGTAAAAGGAGAGGAATTCGGAGTTGATATCCTGGGGTGAAATGGCCAGAGTCCCGTCAGGTCTCTCAATCCCGGGGATGGAAGGGGCACCAAACTCTCTGTGGAGGAGTCTAGCCAGGAGACGGCTCGGGTGCTCACCCTCGCCATATTTCCTAGCAAGTCCCGGGCTGTCCAAGAACCTCAGTTCGCGGTTCCGCAAGCGCACAAAGGTATCTAGCTCTGAGCTGATCGACTCAAGGATTTCAGGGGTTTGGCGCAGCGTGCATTGGGCTTCCAACGCAGACAGCGCTGCCTCACTTTCAGCAATTTCCCTTCGGATAGTTTTGAGGATACCGTTTTCCTTAGAAAGGGCAATGCCTCTAATATAAGCTTTGAAAGACTCCCAGAGGGTAGCCTGAGAAGACACCGAGCTAATATTAATCTCGAAAAACTCCTCGATTGCCGACCCCACCTCAGAGCTGAAGACCGGGTCGAGAGGGGAATGTGGTTTCATTCGCCAGTGTCTAGTCCGGTCGAGATCTGGGCCCCAACACACGGTAACAGTCACCGGGGAGTGGTCCGAGAGAGTCCTGGGCAGTATCGTCAAGCCAGATATATTCCTTATGAGTATATCAGACACCAGCCACCTGTCGATCCGGAAATAGGAGTCGTGTACCGATGAATAAAAGGAGTAAGAGCGGGAGTCGGGGTAGAGGAGCCTCTATGTGTCCACCATAGCCAAGCGGGGGAGAGAGGAAAGTGTGGTGTAGGCAGCTTTAGAAAGTCGACAGGGTCAGGATCCGGATCTGTCAAGGTCTACATCGAATATTGTGTTGAAATCGCCCCCCAGAGAATTGGTAACAGTGGGAAGCTATCGAGGAAAGCCGTGAGGTGTGTATAGAACTCAGGGTCATCAATGTTGGGACCATGGATGTTTAATAGGACTACCTCCTTGTTTTGCAGGGTACCATGGAGTAAAACGTATCTGCCCTGGGGGTCAATCGACGTGGCTATGGGATTGAATCTGAGGCTCCTGTGAATAAGGGTCATAACCCCACGGCTCTGGGTGGAGTAGGTGGTGTAGTACCTTTGAAGGCCCCATGTTTTAGCGAACCTTTCACAATACTCTGTACATGCATGCGTCTCCTGCAGGAACAGGACTTTAGCCCCATGTCGTTCGGCCTGGAGCTGTAGTAGCCTCATTTTCTTGTAGTTCCCCAGCCCTCGCACATTCCAACTCATAAATGTCAGAGTTTCTTCACCCAACACCCCAGGGGTAGCCATAGAGGAGTACGGGTGAGTGGATGTGTGTCCCCCGTGGGCGGTGCATAGTATAGTGAGGTCTGCAATTCCATCGGGTCCATGGTGCCCGGGACCCTACCGTCTCTGCGAATACCAAGCAGTTTTTAACATATAACCCCTTCCCCCCAACCCCCTCTCACATCCCTCCCCCAAACAGAGGAATGATAACCCCATAACCAAACAACCAAATCCAAAGCAATGGCATCAACGCCTGGGGGGCCTGTAAGTCGGCCTGGCGGCGATGCTCCGAACCGGGAGGCAATATTAGGATAAACATGGTGCCCGATGAAGATATCAGGCGCCGCCAAGGGGGACTCCCCAGGGGCGGGCGGGGCACGGTCGCCTAATAATGAAAAAATGTAACAAAATTAAAGTAAATAGTTTCTCAATCAAATCGAAACAATGTGCGGGCTCAATCACAGACATTGAAGGGATGTTATGATGATAGAGGAGCGCCGAGAGGGGGGATAGCCCCGGACAGCGCCCGGTAGTGGGTCAGGAGGCCCAGTATGGAACCAGACAGCTGAGCAACAGACTATTGATTACTCTCTGAAGGAGCCAGGAAGAGCTCCCAGTAGTACACAATCAGCTTAATGGCAATACTTTGTCCAATAGGGACCCCCACTGAGTTTGGAAGTTTGTTCCAACCCTGTATCTTTACCGTGAGGTTCGTGAGGTATTTTTGGTAATTCTCCTCAAAGACCCGTTCCGCTTGACGTGACACAACTATGCCTAGATAAGTGAATACAGACTGGGCCCATGTGAATCCCAGGGTATCAGGAGGGGGGAGTGTGGTGGGAGTGAGCGGAAAAAGCATGGATTTAGAGCAGTTCACTATGAGACCAGAGATTCGACCAAAGAGAACAATATCCTCAAGGATTGGGGCCAGATTAATTTCAGGGGAGCGGATGAAAAGGAGAGCGTCATCCGCATTTAGGGAGATTATATCCGAGGATCCGGCGGTGCGCAGGCCTCTATGGGCATGGCGTTGGCGAAGCATGTCCGCAAATGGCTCCATTGCCAGAGCGAAGATTAAAGGAGAAAAGGGACAGCCCTGCCTAGTACCCCTAGCTATATGAAAAAGGGGGGAACATCGGTCCTCAGTGTGGACTCTGGCTACAGGGTTGGAATAGAGTAGCCTGACCCAGGAGAGGAAGGTAGGGCCGAATTTGCATTTGTCAAGTACCTGCCAGAGATACCTCCACGAGACCGAGTCGAAGGCTTTCTGCATGTCAAGAGTCGCGGCCACTGCGTGGACATCTGGGCTCAGCCTGCTTATAATGTTGAAAAGGCACCTCAGATACAAGGAGGTGGCGCGTCCCTGAATGAATCCCACTTGGTCAGGGTGAACGATATGTGGCATGTTGGGAGCAAGTCATAAGGCAAGTAACTTAGCAAAAAACTTGATGTCGCAATTGATAAGTGAGAGCGGGCGGTAGGAGCCGCATTGAGTGGGGGGTTTGCCAGGTTTTAGTAGGACGGTTATGATGGCTTCACTGAGCGATGGTGGGAACTGACCCACCTCCATCGACTCCTCCCAGAGGGCATCTAAGCGAGGGAGTAAAAGTGATTTGAGGTGTTTGTAGAACTCGACAGGGATACCGTCGGATCCTGGGGATTTACCCGAAGATAGGGAGTCTATAGCCTCCGAAAGCTCCTCAGGGGTGAATGGAATTTCGAGGGATCCGATGGTGTCGGGGGAAAGGACCGAGAGAGGGAGCTTGTCGAGGTAAGCGTCAATTTCTGAGGTGGCGGTGCCGTCCGTGTGGGCATATAGAGATTCGTAAAAGGAGAGGAATTCAGAGTTGATATCCTGGGGTGAAATGGCCAGAGTCCCGTCAGGTCTCTCAATCCCGGGGATGGAAGGGGCACCAAACTCTCGGTGGAGGAGTCTAGCCAGGAGACGGCTCGGGTGCTCACCCTCGCCGTATTTCTTAGCAAGTCCCGGGCTGTCCAAGAACCTCAGTTCGCGGTTCCGCAAGCGCACAAAGGTATCTAGCTCTGAGCCGATCGACTCAAGGATTTCAGGGGTTTGGCGCAGCATGCATTGGGCTTCCAACGCAGACAGCGCTGCCTCGCTTTCAGCAATTTCCCTTCGGATAGTTTTGAGGATACCGTTTTCCTTAGAAAGGGCAATGCCTCTAATATAAGCTTTGAAAGACTCCCAGAGGGTAGCCTGAGAAGACACCGAGCTAATATTAATCTCGAAAAACTCCTCGATTGCCGACCCCACCTCAGAGCTGAAGACCGGGTCGAGAGAGGAATGTGGTTTCATTCGCCAGTGTCTAGTCCGGTCGAGATCTGGGCCCCAACACACGGTAACAGTCACTGGGGAGTGGTCCGAGAGAGTCCTGGGCAGGATCGTCAAGCCAGATATATTCCTTATGAGTATATCAGACACCAGCCACCTGTCGATCCGGAAATAGGAGTCGTGTACCGATGAATAAAAGGAGTAAGAGCGGGAGTCGGGGTAGAGGAGCCTCCATGTGTCCACCATAGCCAAGCGGGGAAGAGAGGAAAGTGTGGCGTAGGCAGCTTTAGAAAGTCGACAGGGTCTGGATCCGGATCTGTCAAGGTCTACATCGAATATTGTGTTGAAATCGCCCCCCAGAGAATTGGTAACAGTGGGAAGCTATCGAGGAAAGCCGTGAGGTGTGTATAGAACTCAGGGTCATCAATGTTGGGACCATGGATGTTTAATAGGACCACCTCCTTGTTTTGCAGGGTACCATGGAGTAAAACGTATCTGCCCTGGGGGTCAATCGACGTGGCTATGGGATTGAATCTGAGGCTCCTGTGAATAAGGGTCATAACCCCACGGCTCTGGGTGGAGTAGGTGGTGTAGTACCTTTGAAGGCCCCATGTTTTAGCGAACCTTTCACAATACTCTGTACATGCATGCGTCTCCTGCAGGAACAGGACTTTAGCCCCATGTCGCTCGGCCTGGAGCTGTAGTAGCCTCATTTTCTTGTAGTTCCCCAGCCCTCGCACATTCCAACTCATAAATGTCAGAGTTTCTTCACCCAACACCCCAGGGGTAGCCATAGAGGAGTACAGGTGAGTGGATGTGTGTCCCCCGTGGGCGGTGCATAGTATAGTGAGGTCTGCAATTCCATCGGGTCCATGGTGCCCGGGACCCTACCGTCTCTGCGAATACCAAGCAGTTTTTAACATATAACCCCTTCCTCCCAACCCCCTCTCACATCCCTCCCCCAAACAGAGGAATGATAACCCCATAACCAAACAACCAAATCCAAAGCAATGGCATCAACGCCTGGGGGGCCTGTAAGTCGGCCTGGCGGCGATGCTCCGAACCGGGAGGCAATATTAGGATAAACATGGTGCCCGATGAAGATATCAGGCGCCGCCCAGGGGGACTCCCCAGGGGCGGGCGGGGCACGGTCGCCTAATAATGAAAAAATGTAACAAAATTAAAGTAAATAGTTTCTCAATCAAATCGAGACAATGTGCGGGCTCAATCACAGACATTGAAGGGATGTTATGATGATAGAGGAGCGCCGAGAGGGGGGATAGCCCCGGACAGCGCCCGGTAGTGGGTCAGGAGGCCCAGTATGGAACCAGACAGCTGAGCAACAGACTATTGATTACTCTCTGAAGGAGCCAGGAAGAGCTCCCAGTAGTACACAATCAGCTTAATGGCAATACTTTGTCCAATAGGGACCCCCACTGAGTTTGGAAGTTTGTTCCAACCCTGTATCTTTACCGTGAGGTTCGTGAGGTATTTTTGGTAATTCTCCTCAAAGACCCGTTCCGCTTGACGTGACACAACTATGCCTAGATAAGTGAATACAGACTGGGCCCATGTGAATCCCAGGGTATCAGGAGGGGGGAGTGTGGTGGGAGTGAGCGGAAAAAGCATGGATTTAGAGCAGTTCACTATGAGACCAGAGATTCGACCAAAGAGAACAATATCCTCAAGGATTGGGGCCAGATTAATTTCAGGGGAGCGGATGAAAAGGAGAGCGTCATCCGCATTTAGGGAGATTATATCCGAGGATCCGGCGGTGCGCAGGCCTCTATGGGCATGGCGTTGGCGAAGCATGTCCGCAAATGGCTCCATTGCCAGAGCGAAGATTAAAGGAGAAAAGGGACAGCCCTGCCTAGTACCCCTAGCTATATGAAAAAGGGGGGAACATCGGTCCTCAGTGTGGACTCTGGCTACAGGGTTGGAATAGAGTAGCCTGACCCAGGAGAGGAAGGTAGGGCCGAATTTGCATTTGTCAAGTACCTGCCAGAGATACCTCCACGAGACCGAGTCGAAGGCTTTCTGCATGTCAAGAGTCGCGGACACTGCGTGGACATCTGGGCTCAGCCTGCTTATAATGTTGAAAAGGCGCCTCAGATTCAAGGAGGTGGAGCGTCCCGGAATGAATCCCACTTGGTCAGGGTGAACGATATGTGGCATGTAGGGAGCAAGTCATAAGGCAAGTAACTTAGCAAAAATCTTGATGTCGCAATTGATAAGTGAGAGCGGGCGGTAGGAGCCGCATTGAGTGGGGGGTTTGCCAGGTTTTAGTAGGACGGTTATGATGGCTTCACTGAGCGATGGTGGGAACTGACCCACCTCCATCGACTCCTCCCAGAGGGCATCTAAGCGAGGGAGTAAAAGTGATTTGAAGTGTTTGTAGAACTCGACAGGGATACCGTCGGATCCTGGGGATTTACCCGAAGATAGGGAGTCTATAGCCTCCGAAAACTCCTCAGGGGTGAATGGAATTTCGAGGGATCCGATGGTGTCGGGGGAAAGGACCGAGAGAGGGAGCTTGTCGAGGTAAGCGTCAATTTCTGAGGTGGCGGTGCCGTCCGTGTGAGCATATAGAGATTCGTAAAAGGAGAGGAATTCAGAGTTGATATCCTGGGGTGAAATGGCCAGAGTCCCGTCAGGTCTCTCAATCCCGGGGCTGGAAGGGGCACCAAACTCTCGGTGGAGGAGTCTAGCCAGGAGACGGCTCGGGTGCTCACCCTCGCCGTATTTCCTAGCAAGTCCCGGGCTGTCCAAGAACCTCAGTTCGCGGTTCCGCAAGCGCACAAAGGTATCTAGCTCTGAGCCGATCGACTCAAGGATTTCAGGGGTTTGGCGCAGCGTGCATTGGGCTTCCAACGCAGACAGCGCTGCCTCGCTTTCAGCAATTTCCCTTCGGATAGTTTTGAGGATACCGTTTTCCTTAGAAAGGGCAATGCCTCTAATATAAGCTTTGAAAGACTCTCAGAGGGTAGCCTGAGAAGACACCGATCTAATATTAATCTCGAAAAACTCCTCGATTGCCGACCCCACCTCAGAGCTGAAGACCGGGTCGAGAGGGGAATGTGGTTTCATTCGCCAGTGTCTAGTCCGGTCGAGATCTGGGCCCCAACACACGGTAACAGCCACCGGGGAGTGGTCCGAGAGAGTCCTGGGCAGGATCGTCAAGCCAGATATATTCCTTATGAGTATATCAGACACCAGCCACCTGTCGATCCGGAAATAGGAGTCGTGTACCGATGAATAAAAGGAGTAAGAGCGGGAGTCGGGGTAGAGGAGCCTCCATGTGTCCACCATAGCCAAGCGGGGGAGAGAGGAAAGTGTGGTGTAGGCAGCTTTAGAAAGTCGACAGGGTCTGGATCCGGATCTGTCAAGGTCTACATCGAATATTGTGTTGAAATCGCCCCCCAGAGAATTGGTAACAGTGGGAAGCTATCGAGGAAAGCCGTGAGGTGTGTATAGAACTCAGGGTCATCAATGTTGGGACCATGGATGTTTAATAGGACCACCTCCTTCTTTTGCAGGGTACCATGGAGTAAAACGTATCTGCCCTGGGGGTTAATCGACGTGGCTATGGGATTGAATCTGAGGCTCCTGTGAATAAGGGTCATAACCCCACGGCTCTGGGTGGAGTAGGTGGTGTAGTACCTTTGAAGGCCCCATGTTTTAGCGAACCTTTCACAATACTCTGTACATGCATGCGTCTCCTGCAGGAACAGGACTTTAGCCCCATGTCGCTCGGCCTGGAGCTGTAGTAGCCTCATTTTCTTGTAGTTCCCCAGCCCTCGCACATTCCAACTCATAAATGTCAGAATTTCTTCACCCAACACCCCAGGGGTAGCCATAGAGGAGCACGGGTGAGTGGATGTGTGTCCCCCGTGGGCGGTGCATAGTATAGTGAGGTCTGCAATTCCATCGGGTCCATGGTGCCCGGGACCCTACCGTCTCTGCGAATACCAAGCAGTTTTTAACATATAACCCCTTCCCCCCAACCCCCTCTCACATCCCTCCCCCAAACAGAGGAATGATAACCCCATAACCAAACAACCAAATCCAAAGCAATGGCATCAACGCCTGGGGGGCCTGTAAGTCGGCCTGCCGGCGATGCTCCGCACCGGGAGGCAATATTAGGATAAACATGGTGCCCGATGAAGATATCAGGAGCCGCCCAGGGGGACTCCCCAGGGGCGGGCGGGGCACGGTCGCCTTATAATGAAAAAATTTAACAAAATTAAAGTAAATAGTTTCTCAATCAAATCGAGACAATGTGCGGGCTCAATCACAGACATTGAAGGGATGTTATGATGATAGAGGAGCGCCGAGAGGGGGGATAGCCCCGGACAGCGCCCGGTAGTGGGTCAGGAGGCCCAGTATGGAACCAGACAGCTGAGCAACAGACTATTGATTACTCTCTGAAGGAGCCAGGAAGAGCTCCCAGTAGTACACAATCAGCTTAATGGCAATACTTTGTCCAATAGGGACCCCCACTGAGAGATGATCTTGTGCAACATCATGTCAATCAGTATAGCAGTGGTGGAGAAATGACATCAAAGGGCGTGCAGTTCGAAAGGCAATCAGCATTGGGGCCAAAGGGCTCCCCCATCAACCCAGGACGAACCCAAGGGCGGAGGACACGTGTGGTGGGCAGTTACGCTACATCGGCAGGGGGGCGGTCCCCACCGTAGTACACCCAACAGTTTGACCATATTGTGGTAAGTCAGTGAGCCAGTTTGCAAATAACATTGAGAAGAGACATCGACAATAACAATATATGCTGCAACTGTGACAAAGTTGGGATGGATGGCATCTCTATCGGACCATGATGCTCTGCGGGTATAACACGTGTTGAGAGAATGTTATGATACTAGATGAATTCCTGAAGCTGACTCCAGCAACGTCCGGCCAACAGTTAGTCTATGATGTGGTAAACAGATGTCTCAGTGCATGAGCAAACGCGAATAGGAACAAAACATTAGCAGTGAATGTTATGAATGCGGGTCAGCCAGGGAAGCGTTCATCGATGAACCTGGATGCCTCCTCAGGTAGCGTGAAAAAGTACACCCGGTTTAAGTGTTCAATTCTCAATTTGGCGGGGTATAACATGGCATATTTGACCTGTAGATCCCGCAGTCTCCTCTTCACCGCCAGAAAGGTTTTGCGCTCCCGCTGGACCGCCACCGAGAAGTCCGGGTATAGGTGGATCCTGGCTGCGCCCAAAAGGAGGTCTCCCTTGGCTCTCGCCGCCCTGAGGAGGGTGTCACGGTCGCAGAAATTTAGGACCCTGGCTATAATAGGCCGTGGTGGTGCACCAGGTCTGGGCTTCGCCGTGAGTGCATGGTGGGCTCTCTCAATTGTGAACTGCGGTGAGAGTTTTGGGGAGTCCAGGAGCTGCAGAAGCATGCCTTCTATGTAGTCCTCCATGGGTTCCTGTATACCATCTTCCGGCACACCGATGATGCGGAGGTTGTTGCGTCTCGAGCAAGACTCGAGGTCCTCGTTCTTCTTTTCCACCTCAATGACGCGGGCAGAGAGCGTGGAGACCTCCGCTCGGAGGGAACCCAGGCCATCCTCGGTCATGCTCACTCGTTTCTCGATTTCGACGATCCGGCCGTCAGTTCTTTCCATATGTGCCTTGATGGAGGATATCATGCCGTTCATGTCGTCCAGTTTGCTATGGAGTGTGGTGAACCCCTCTTGGATGTATTCCATCATTTTCAAGGAAACAAGTGGTTCCGACGTTGGTGAGGTGGAAGGTTCCTGTGCTGACGTCTCCGCCACCGGCCCCACCGGGGTCTTCGTAAACATATTAATGGAGGATTGTTTCTTACCAGATCCCTTTGTCTTTCTGACGGAGAAGGGTGGGTTTAGGACCAACAGGCAGCATGGGATCCGGGGCCAGGCAGGAGAGCGGAGAGGGCACCAAGGGGGGGACCGCCGGGCCGCCCCGGGCACCGTAGACACACAGGACTCAAATGACAAGGTAAGATGCAGCGTCCCAGATCAAGAGGGGAGGGCTAGTCACCGGTGGCCCCCAGATCACGGGGTGAATAGGTGCATGTGTAAGCAGGGGGACAGTGGCTGAGCCCACCATTGCAGCCGGCCCCGAGAGACCCGGTAGGAGGCCAGGGCCCAGGGAACGGCTCCCAGTAGGCAAGACGGAAGAGGTTGAGGCCCTGGACGCCGACACAGTGGAGAGAAACGAGGGCACACTCCCTGTATCAGGCAATAAGACGACCAGCACCCAGTCAGGTGGGCACAGAGCGTCAAGGGGCAGCAGGAGGGAGCTGGAGTCCTGAATACAGCAGCAAGAGCAGTATGGAAGGCCAGTAGTCTCAGTGCATACAGGTGTGGCAGAGGGTCCGGTAGCTGGGTGGCACAGCGAGGGGGGGCAACTCCCGATGCCCCCGATCTGGTTTGTTAGATAAATGGGTCACAAAGGGTGGCCGATGGATCCGGGGGGCGTGGGTGCGGAACCTCAACAGGAGTCCCCCGTTGGAGTTATAGCAGAGTTAGTAGATACCGTGGGTGGAAGAAGGTCAGTGCATGGGCCAGGACACCAGCACCAGGAGGGCGCTGTGGGGGGTGGGGGAGCACAGTCCATGAGTCCATCCAGGACCCCCCAGCAGTGTCCGCCGCCTGCCCCAGGGATAGGGGTCCAGTACAGCAGGCAGAGGAGATAGGCGGTAAGGTGACTGGGCCACTGTAGCACCCGCCCATGCACGGGGGGCCCAGGCGCCCCTCAAGTCTCGTGGCAATAAGGAGGTGCAGGCACGGGTCTGTGATCACTGTGGAGCGGGTGGGGAGGTGATCGGGGCCTGGGACGACTCACCGTTGCAGCCCGAGGTGAGGACATTCCGCGGGCCGGTCCACCGCTCGATCGCGGGAGATTTAAAGAAAACAGCACGCCGCCCGGGACGGAGCAGCGGAGCAGACCGCTCAGGATTCTGGCGCAGGTCCCCAGGCGACAGCAAGGAGGGGTGAGACCGCGGCGCGAGCTGAGCGGTCCCACGAAGGGGCGGGGGAGGCCTGCACAGCGCGGCACAACGCCCCTCCCCCACAGCAGGCCCCAGAGCCACGGGACAGAGGCGCTGCCCCCTGGAACCAAGAGCGGGGACGGGGAAGCGCCCGCTCCCACCCCGCTTCCAGTGAGCTGTAGTTCCGCGGTGCGGGCGACCCAGAGGGCGGCGTTTGGGTAGCAGACGCATGGCACCTCTAGCAGCCCGAGTAGATGGTCGGATGTTCCCTCCACACGGGCAGCAAGGAAGGATTATTTAGGAAAGGAGCCTCACTGAAAGGAGCGGAGCATCAGGCGGCCATCTTCTTTGCGCGCAACAGCGCCCCCCATTCTGCTCAGCATTTAATGGGATTTAACCCTTATTAATGTGGGTGACTTTATCCTTCCTGACCACTAAAGACCTGTTTGAGATACCTTCTTTCCTTAAGCCTTAGTCGATGGGAATGTGAACTTCCAGTATCATTTGTTTCTTTGCTCAATCTAGGAGAAATGCATCTCACGCCTGAGAACTTTTATTGTCTGTTCTCTTGAGGGCCGATTCAAACCTTCCCTGTTCACGATAACCTTGGCATGGACTGCAGAATTATTGTCTGGGCTGTTCAGGTTTGTGTTTTCTGCTAAGTCAGCAAGCCTGGTCCCCCTGCAGCTTTAATGTTTCTTGATGTCTCCCATTCACTCGAACGTGGCTGCACCACTCATCTTGGTTAAAATGGCAACTCATTCTTGCTGCGTTTCTGCATTACGCAAGCTTTATATGTTTTCTTGTGCGTGCTGCGTTTCAGCATATATAAAGTATGCTTTCTAGCCTATTGGATACAAGCATAGTCTGCATGTTTAAGTGCAGTTTGATTTGTTGTTTGTGTAGCTTCATGGTGGATGTGCATCTACTTTGTGTATAATGTGTCTACGTGTGTCAGTTCCAGTTGTAATGTCATTATGTCATTTACTTTCATCATCTTAGTTACAACATGTTCATATCTACCATAACTTGCAAATTCAGCCCCACTTTGATCCCTACGGGGTAGAGTTAGTTACAGAGGCATTTCTAGGGGGGGGTCATGATGAGGGAGGGCCTGACATAATGAATGGACATTCATTTGCCTCTCAACAACAGCACACATTTTGCCAACCATATCAGGCATGACAGGCTAATGGATGATGGTGACATCAACGTGCAGTACATCAGTGGCAAATGATAGAAAGGTTTGTGAGCAAAATAATTGCAGCCTACTGGGGGATGACTCTGTGGGCTCTCCTCCTCAGTCACTGAGGCATCTTGAATACAGACATGTCCACAATGGGAACAAACAGAGACCAATCAACCATACAGATGATTGATGCCCATCTACTGAATAGCTCACCCATGGTAAAGTATGATGAGCCATTACAATATTGATACAGTAAGCAGCAGTCTGTCTACCTAGAAGCACTTGTGAGAGTTTCTGTAGAAATACTAAACTTCCACCCCCACCTGGGTGCAGTAAGAGGGAGTTTTTAGTGCAGAAGGTGCTTTTTTCTCTTACGATAGGAGAATCCTTACAATACCACTTATTGAACAATTGGCATTCATAAAAAGGAAAGGGCAGTGAAATTGGTTTAAACAATACAATGAACAGCAGGAAATTGTACAAAAGTCAAATTCCTTCAAACATCTGAAAACATTCCTCCAAAGTGGCAAAATCCCGCCAAATACCATGCAGGTCATAGCCTGCCCTGTACACTATGTTTTTGTGCAGCCTAGCAGTGATTACATTGCAGGGATAAATAGAGAGACAATAAATAAAGGGGTAAAAATAACAGAATACAAAAATTTATAGGATAAAAAACAGTGCCAGGATGGAAAAATATCACAATATTGCCAATAATGTAGTATTGCAAGTTTGGTTTTAAGTGGGGAAAAAAACAAATAGACTTCAGTTAAAAAAAAGGCATAAAGGGGTGGATGAAAAAGAGGAAAGACAGGTATAAGTGGACACGAAGGACAGGTAAAAGTGGACTCAGGGGTAAAGGGGTGCCGCCCGTAAAGAGTATTAGCAAGGCAAAAGTAGGTAGAAAATAATATGGTAAAAGTGAAAAGACATTTAAAAAAGCACAAAACCAGGATTGTAATTCTTAAAAGGTCCATAAGATGGCAGCCACAGACTATAGAAACAGGAGATATATACATCTGCATGTAGATAATAAGGGTGATGTAACAGGTAGGTTGTTACTTTTGCTGAAGTTATTAATGTGTCTTTTTAAATGTATTTAGATGTTTTGTCAGCAATAAAATCACATATAAACCATAACCCACAGGGGATTTGTGTGGTTGGATGAACTTGATGAATCTCCCTAGAGGGCCCCCTTTGGCTAGATGAACCTGACAAATAAACCTTATTCACCACAAGTTCCCATGGAATTCATCGGTGACAAAATAACCTCTTGTTCCGTTCCCATTGTTGTGACTAAACTTCATTAAAAGAGTTGTCCAGCATTTCAGGTCTGGCTTCAGGGAGTTTGTTCAGGTTTGGCGGGCACAAACACCACTGGCCCTGCTGGGTGAAGCTTTTCTGTTCATTTGTTTGCTTCCACAAAACGGCAACTCTTTCCTAAAATATGAATATTCTGGTTGTGCCAATGAAACTGTTACTGTGCCCCAGCTATGCCTGCTGGCTCTTTGTTACATGTGTGTGCTCCATAGCACAGCATCTGCCTGCCAGTCTGTCCACCCTCCATCAGTTGATGGTGCTAGAGGTTGGTTGGTTGCTTGGGGAGCTGTCAGCTTTAAATGACACTTCTCATCTGACCCCAGAAACAGACCCTAGTGTTTTGTAAGGAATTATTCCTGGATTATCTTTTTTCCATGTGGTCCTATGATCTACCGAATTCCTTTTGGTTGAGGCAGTTGCATCAAATTGTTTTGTAAGGGGTGGAATTTCCATTCAAAGGGCTGGAGCACAGTTGTCTGCTAGCCAGACTTTGATGTGGAATAGTAAGTCAGTGTTCCCAGGGCAACGAGCAGGGACGTCATTTCACCAAAATGCCAGGGGTAGCGGAAGTGACATCACACGACCCTTGACCCCTGATATCACAGGCAGTGATGTCATTTGACCCCACCCCAACGTGATATAGCGGGAAGCGAAGGAACATTGACCTTTCACCCGTTGACAAAACAGGAAGTGGCATCACATAACATTGTACACTACGAAACATATGGTTACGATATCACTATAATGTGATGTACATTTCATACCTGAATGGATCGCCATATGTATCGTTAAGATCAGTGGAAAATAGGCCCATATTACCAAATGACTGTGATTGCAAGCAGACGTCCATGACCAAATGATAATGATGTGTTATTATATAGCACTTATGCTTAAGCGCTTTATATAGAAAAAATATACACCCAATATCACCCAACCTCTGTTGGTACTCATTTATCGAACTCAGAAGGATGAAAGGCTGAGTTGAAGCATTTAAGAACAGACTAAATCAGTGACTCACCCCCTGGAGTGTGCCTGAAATAAACCTTTAATGAGTCTAGCAATTATTGTATAGAATTCCAGAAAGACACATTTTGTGGCATTCCTATTCTTTCTTATTTAGGTTCAGTGCTGAAAGTGTTAGACTTGTGGCACCCCTGTTCTTCTTTTTCTTCTTTTTTTTAAGGGGCCTGAACAAGAAAGCTCGCCACTCCAGAATTAAAGAGCCACATGGTGCTGGCTACAGCCCAGGAGCTTGCATTAGGGAAGACAAAAAGAAAATATATGTATTATTTATTTTTTTAGAGGTCATGAGGGTGCTGTGTGGAGGCACGGGGCAACCTGGAATTAAGGTGATGGGTTGAGGTTGTAGGTGTGTGGTCTGGTGTATAGTTACAGCTCCTTGTTTCCTGGATGACCTAGTCAGCGTTCCCTATGATTGGGGTTGGGTTTATTTGGAATTTGGTTTCTGTTTATGACTGATGATTGGTGGTGGTGAGATATGCCCTTGGGTTTAAAGGGAGAAAGTCTTCAGCTAGGTTCATATGAGATGTGCTTAAAGAGATGGTGGGAAGTGAGTGGCTCTGCTTTACCTGCTGTGGTGTGCGTTAAATCTTGGTGGTGAGAGCTTGGTATTCCCTGTGTGTTGTTGACTGTGTGGAATGCTGAAATCAATAGAAAAGACAGAGCTTTCATTGGGATTGTGCTCGCTGTTAAAGACATCTGGCAGTCTCTGGTAATAGGCCTCGAGCTGGGGCTTTGCCTGGGCTCCCCTTAGTCCTGAACCGACCAGGAGCAGATGTATGAGGAGGCAGTTGTAAAGCTCTGTAAACGTATCTGCCTGTATACCGCTCATATAATATTACCTTTGTAAACACGAATCCGCTGTACGAATGCTTTACGGTGTTCACTGTGCAACTTAAATAAAGGTTTTAAAAAAAAAAAAAGCTTTTTGGATAACCAAAACAAAAAAGGCACTACACCTTTTTCGTTTTGGTTATGCAAAAAGCTTTACAAAAGTTATATGGTACAAAAAAGCAGCATGTGGTTAGAAGGGAGGCAATCTGGGATAGGATGTAGGCAGACATAGGGTATCATTACACGGAATGCGGTAAGGGTTTACCGGTACTGGTAAGGGCACCAGTACCGGTAAACCCTTACTGCCTTACTAAGAGGTCCCTTTGCAGGACCCGACCTCAATGGCTGGTTTTACCAGCCGTTAAGGAACGTGCCCGCAAAGGGACCTTGGTGCTAATTACGGTACCGCAATTTGCGGTACCGTAATTAGCTCCTTCCCCATTCCCATTGAGCCCTATGGGGGCAAAAATGGGAATGGGGATGTGCCTTGGTGAATGGGGAATTACCGCCCCCGCTCACCTTGGAGTAGGGCGGTAATTCCGCCATCCACCAAGGCGGACACAGTAAAATACCGGCGGCAACCATGGCGCTAATAGCGCCATGGTTACCGCATACCATGTAATGAGGCCCATAGTCTTGTGAAGCACTGTTTTGGGAAGGCATGGTTAGGGAGAATTCTCAGAAATGTGCTAATTCCCTCGACCTTAGAAACCCCCAGCAACTTTGCTGGATTTTGAGGACTTGATTTGTTTAACCTGATGAGAGTGAGACTTTTTTTCATGTATTTTAATGTGATTTCTGAGCTTTGTGTTTCTTTTGGTTGTGGAGTCTGCCAAACTCCATAGGCATAATCTTTTATATTGTGTCACACAGCACCTTCAGTGCAGTGACACAGGGAAGTCTTTCAGATTTCCCCAAGGTTTAAATACCTTTCTCTGGGATAAACTACTGTTTCCCAGAGCAGTGAAGTGAAATTGACTTTACTTACATTTTTTACTTGCTAGACCCAGCCCACACTATCTTACAATAGGGTGCTTGGGGGGGGGGTTACCTAGTATCCCCTTTGTCTAGCTTCTCATGTAACAATTTTACGTTACCCTTTCCTCACTAAGTGACTGGTGGCAGTGTTTTTTCGTTTTAACTACCGTGGTGTGTACTTACCGCGGGCTGCATTCGCAGCTGCAGCAAAGCATCCAAGGGTGCAATTTTTGTCAAAATGGCCCCGGTCTTCTTTTTTTGCCATTTCTTTGTGGAAAGGTCCTTCTTGAGATTTACTCTGTGCACCTAACAAGGTTTGGTCCCATTGTTCGATTTGCCTTTGGTGGGATTCACGAGTGAAGCCTGCCTCTGGCTCCAGGGTGTCTGGGGTAGACAGGAAGTGAGGGAGGTGCCCGAAACACCCTGTGCTTAGTCTCCTAGGAGAACCAAATGCACTCTGTTGTGATTGGCCAGATGACTGTCCGGCAAGGACAGCCCCCCTGCTGGGTGACTGACACCTGGGCTACAATGAATGTGGGAGAACTGAATAAAAGGCGAGGCTTTTGGCTTGGAAGGCAGAGTCGACCACTGGACGAAGGAACTGAAGAAGAACTTGAAGAGGAAACCTGCTGCAACCCCTTGACGGTTGGTTTGCCTGGTGAAGGCCTGCTGCTGTGCTGAAACTCCAAATTTGCATCGACAGAGAAGCCCCTGCAAGGACGACTTCTCCCCTTCAGTTGGTGGGACCAATCAACTCTAAAGTAAGCCACCTGGACATCCTTCTCGGAGCTGGTTGAATTTCCACAGAATTGCTGCTGGGAACCGAATAGCCAGGGAGAGGAACACCAGATTGTGTACATTGCTTTTAAGTTGGCCAATAGCTCCAGGAAGATCCTCTGGACTCCCAGGAAGCAGGACTGACCAATCCTGAGCCCCCTCAACAGAGTGCAGGACCCCAGAAGCAAGGAAAGCCCATCTCAACAGCCAGGAACCGCGGTGTTGCTATTTGCGGTAGACGCAAGGAGCTGAAACACCGAACAGCCACTGATTTGTAGATTGCCATCTTGTCCCCATGACAAGAGGCCCAGGAACAGTGAGATCTGCACAGCTGCTCAGGAACAGAAGTAATCTGATGCACTTTTTCTTCAATAGAAAGGTATTGTAAAAGTCTGAAAGAACTTACCTCTCATTATAGATTTGCTTGCATCTTCTACTACTCACACGTCTAAACAGCTTGTGTCCCTACATTTGATTCTTCTTTTCCTCAAAGACTTCTAAAACATTGTGCAAAAACTTTTCTACTTACCTACCGGAGGTACTTCATCCTAGATAAGACTTTTGCCCATTGACTTTGGACTAGCCTGTTATACTGAATGACTCTGCTTAGGAGATCCAAAATGATTTGCCTGCTTAAGAATATTTGTGGACTCTTGTTTGTTCTAATAACTTTTTCCTTTGACCAACTTCTAACAGTTTTCTAAATGCAACCAGTAAGATATTAATGCTCCCAGCACCCTAGCTATTAAAGTCATCTGAGGGTGTAGGTTGTGCCTGTGGGCCATCCCAAAAGGGTCTGTACTAATTTAGAAACTAAGAGTGTATTGTATTGAAGTATATTTGTGTATTACTGTTTATGTTGCTCCCTTCTGAAGAATACTTATTCTAACGGACTGATAAATAAATTAATAATTGTTTATTCAAGAAATCTTCTGTGTGTTTATTTGAATACTTGTCACTGTGAATCTCCATGTAACTCCCCTACAGCTCACATTGCCCCCTCTTGAGATAAGCCTGACTGCTCAACACGCTACCAAACTGTGTAGTACAAGCTTATACCAAAGTTTGGGTTTCCTATTACCTGTAGTCAGGGTTATTGTAGTGTTCCCAAAGGGAACCACATACAATCTTGCCTAACAGGCATCCCTTACCTAAGCCGCCTGCCCTCTCGCAAAAGAAGGTCAAGTGTTGTTTACAGCAGGCGGCACTTGCTTAATTCACCTCCCCTCTCTCTGCTGCACCATAAAATGGGCATTTATTCATAACAGAATTGTATGTAAAAGGTGCAGATTACGGCTCTATGTCTGTTCATCTACTTCAAAAGGTGCCATGTTAGCAGACAGACAGCAAAAGCCCGAAGTCTACAAATGATGACTTTCCTGTCTTTTCATGCACATTTAAAGATCTCCAGGTCAAAAGATAGACAAGAACAGGTTGACATGTAAAATGTGTCAAATCTCAACAGTGAAACACTGTCAAGTTAAAAGAGTGAGATTCAAATATGGGGTGGAGGTGTTAACTCCCATTACACCTTTGCTTGTTCCTTCCACACCTTTTCTCATACATCCTCAGATAAACTGAAAAGGCTGACATACAGTCTAATGTTCAATTGTTTCCATTGAATTCACATTGCCTTGCTTTCATAATGAGAGATGTCATCATCCATTCCCCTTTTAATGCCCGGACACACCTGTTGCCTTTCTTAACGTCACATCGCTCTCAAAGCCACCGATACATGTCTATATTTGGACCTCGTCGTCCATTTGTATGTCTACCTTATGACTCCGTACCACAGATTACTTGATCAGGTCTCGCTGGTTCAGGGCCTGGACCAATCGGGATTCTTATAGCAGGGGCCTCCATGAAATTAGCTCTGAATGAAAAAGGGGACCTTGTGATGCTAAATTGCAAATGTTGCATTTTTCCTAGATAGTTAAAATATTCGCATGGGTGGTGCAGGTGTCTTTGTAAATGTTAACATTATAGACACCCATTTTTATCCTGCGTTGGGGTAATGGTAGAAGTTTTAACATTGAGGAGCGGTTTCAGGCACATGCAGCAAACAGCATAAAACTGGGGTTCTGGCTTCACAGTCACTACATCTCATTTTATCAGAACCAGCTCAGCGTTTCATCATTCCAAGGTCAAAACACGTATGGTATATAATTTAGTCAAGTGTAGTTTTCAGCCATAAATACATATATGTGTTTGTTTTAATAATGCAGTTTGCTTTTTAAAAAGCGAATATAGATACGTAAAAAACTTACGATTTTAAGAACTATGTTTTTCTTGCATACTGCTAGTGTACTACAGTTTTCAAATCTATAAATGGGGTGTGCAAAAGAACGGGGCTTCTTCAAATTAGGGCGTGTCTTCAAGTCCTGTTTTTACGTAAAACGAAGGTGGCAACCCTCCTCGTGTCTCTCGTGAGTGGCCGGAAAGTAACCGGTTCACAGAAAAGTCACAATTAAACTAGGGGCTGGCTGCATTAGAAGGCCCCCTCTTGCAAGATGATCTTCTGCTGAGGGAGTTGACCGTCTCGCTATGCCAATATTTGCCCACCAGAGAGCAGCAGAACTGCAAACAAAACTACAAGGTAAAGAAACATAACGGCCCGTTGTATAACAATCGCAGATTTATTTCCGGAACGGCGGTAAAAAACCTTGGACTGCCACCGAGTCGTCCTCCTGTACCCCCGCTCACGCAACAAACAAGTCCTCGGTTAGGCCGAGGTGTCCCTTTATTCGAATACGTGAGCCCCTGTACCCAGTCCTCTCACATAAATCTGCATATTGGTGCATTTAGGTGCCGGTTAGAGTCAACTCACCCTGAGCTGTCCTCGGGTGCCCTCCAACAGTTATGCTCCTGTGCTCGCACGTATGTCGGCCCTCGAGTGCAGTTGCACATAGATGTGCCCTCCCATGTTCTTCCACCCTGACTAGTGAATGCGCACCATGTTACACTCTTACCATGACACCTGGGCATGGGCGGACTGGGGGCCACCAGCAGCCGGGGCAGTATGGGACACCAGCCCATTCTAACCCCATAGCTAGCATGGCTGTACCATTGGGTAATGGAGGGATGCACTCTCTCAAACACTTTGCTCTGAGTCTGTCTACAATGGCAGTGTGTACAGGCCGTATAAACAATAAGAATAAGGATTATGCGTGTATTGTATATATTGCTTTTGCGATGTTTTGCAGCATTGGTGTTAATACACTACATTGCCCAGAAGAATAAAAAACAACTAATGTTGGCCTTTCCTGATCTACAGTGTGAGTACAGACCTCAGCAGCTGGCACCAAACACAACGAGCTATCTACCCTACAGGAGCTGTGCAGGTGTGGCTGCCTAGTGTATTAGTACATACAAAAGAAGGTGTAAACACAGTTGTCTGTATCTACAGGGCTAACAAAACAAGAAACATGTATTACCAAATATACTACTTAGTACATATATTTATTTAATTATGACACTCATAAAATGATCATGTTACATAAAAATCATATTCAAACACACAATATATAAAACATATAAAAGACTGTACTTGACAAAACACATGAAAATCCCATATTTTGGGTTGATTTGGGTGATTTTTACTTTAACTCTGTGTAAAACTCCACACTGGAGTGATTTCTCTTTTCTCTAAATCCCATTAGTATGTTTTCAAACCCAACTTGTACAAGTTTCTGTCCTAGAACACGGATAAATGTGGGACATTCATCAGGGGTAAAATGATATGTGTTTTTCCAAAGGTGATGGTATTTCCTTCCTATCACTTTCTTGCAGCCAAAACACTTCTAAAAATGGCGAACCCTGTAGAATAAAAACAACGTGTATTACTAAATTGTTCAGCTGATTGTGTCTTCTAAATAGACTGCAAACATGAGCACCCCGATCCAAATAGGGTGTTAGGAATTTACCTTTATTTACATACCTTGTAGAGTGTGGTAATTAATTCCACAACCGGACACCAAAAGGATTTGGTATTGGTAAGAGCGATTTCCAAGTTGTTAAGGAAGATCACTCAAAGACTTCCTCCCAAGTTCTATAAGAAACATAAAATACAAAAATCCGTTTTAGAATAGGAAAGGAAACTTTCATGGTCATCTATCCTTTTTACCCAAGGACCCTTACTTACAAAGCCTTCAGATGGTCAGGGCTCAAATGTGAGATACGCCTCCATGTTGGAAGGTAGTATTTGAAGAGGTGTAGAAAACTTTCTACAAAATAGAAAAGGAAGGGAAGACAAAGAACGTAGGTACAAGAGTCTGAGAAGTAGACATACTCAGTTGTACTATATACAATCATATAGAACAACACTTTCTAAAACTCTGTGCCTAGAAGTTTATGTCTCTGAGGTAGTGGATATATTAATTCACAATCCCAAAAAACATATGGGAAAGAAACAGGTGTCTCATCTTTAATAGATTTAAAACACCCGTTTAAAAATATCAATTCAAAATATCCCCATCCTACCTCTGAATCAGAAAGCAAGCTCCTTGCCAAGTTAAGGGTTCCAGTTCGCGCGCACCATTTGACAATTCAAAATGGCCACCTTTAAATGTTCCGAGCGTGACGCGATCACGTCACGCGTACAGCCCAACTGTTTACTCTGGTGAGTGTAGGGGCCTGGGGGAAGGTGCTGCACAAAGTTGCTGTGTTTCAAAGTGTGCAGTTTCTTTTTTGTCTGTTATAGCAATGTGTGTTTTAAAGTGTTTTTTTTTTCAGGCAGCCCTTGGCATGAGTGGGAAGGGGGAAGAGTTGTGATCCCTGCGGGGAGGCAGCCTTAACCCATGGGACGTCCGGCCCTGGAGTCCCTGATGCTGCTGGCCCACTGGGCAGACACCTGACTTGTGTAGTGGGCAGTCTGCCCCTGCTTGGATGTCTCAAAGGGACCCCGCCCAGGGTCAGCATGTGCCCACACGCAGTGCAGAACTTATGTCCCCCTACGTTGGGCCTCCCTCTTGGCCCCTCACATACAGCTGTTCTAAGGTGTAAGGTGCCCTCGCCTTCGTACGGGGACGGGGCCCTTGGCTATTCACGGTTATCCCAGTAGAGCCACCGTACATGTGCCGCCGGTGCCTTCATGTGGAGCTGTGCACTCTGCTTTCACACGGGTGGCCTCTCAGGTGGCACTCGGCTGGCCCTCACACAGCTGTCCTAGTGGGCCCTGCATAGCTTTTCACATGTCCTTACACTGGTGCGCCCATGTGCCCTTACACTCTTCTGCCCCTGGGTGCCTGCACAAACGTCCTGAGTGGGTTACTGTGCTCCCACACAGAGCACATTGCATGTGCCCCCCACGCAGAGCTGTCCTCAGGCAGCCCCAGCCATACAAGGGCTGTGACTCAGAGCTGTGCTCGCATCGATGCACTTGCGTTCTTTCCCACATATCGTGTGTTCCCTCATGAACAGCTTTTCCCGCCCCCTCCTCAGGAGACCTCACACTTCACTCCACATAAGTTCAGCCGGTCAGCTCTGGGCACTGGTGCCCGACACATTCTGGAGGAAGTTATAGCCGCAAACCCCTCTCTGGCACATAACCACACGGACTTCACCGGTGTTCGAACGGGGGCTCAAACACTGCCATGGCACCTGCCCTTATAAAGTGCCAAAATGGCGATGCACGCCTGGGAGACGAAAGAGCTACCACCACTGCTACTGCTATCTGGCGACTACAACACTGACAACGCCCTACTAAACAAAATCTACCTTGTCATTCAAGCTTGGGTGGCCACCCATAGCCTCTGTGTGAAGGATGAGAAGACTGAAATCCTCATCCTAGGTGCTTCCCCACACCTCAACAAACTAAATACCAAATACGGGTCCTTCAACATAGACGGTAACACAATCAAAACTGCTAAAGAAACTAAAATGCTAGGCTTCTATATCGACTCCTCCTTGGGCTTGAGGAAACAAGTCAATGCCACTGCTACGGCCACAGCCTACACTTGTAAGCTCATCAATGCATGCAAAGCCTACCTGTCTACAAACAGCCGTATCACATTAGCTCGAGCACTAATCTTGCCCAAACTTGGTTACTGCAAACAAACAAGTGATAAACAAACTTCAAACACAACAAAATAGCGCCTTGAGTACAGCCTTGAGCAGTCCAAGGAAAGATCACATTCCTAAAATAAGACAGAGCCACAAATGTCTATGAATCCGAGACAGAATCTACTTCAAACTCGTCTCCATTTCCCACAAATGCCTCAACAATGCTGCCCCCAATACCTGAAAGACAAAATGATCTGCAAAACCTCCTCCAGACCTACTAGATCAGCCAACTCCTGCTGCATCATCACACCTCGCTTTAATCTGAAAAGAGCTGGTGGCTCTAGCTTCCCGGTTGAAGCAGCCACAGAATGGAATGCCCTACCGCTTAACTTAAGATATGACCAAACCTTCCACAGCTTCAGATCCAATACAAAAAAATGGCTCATCCCAAATGATGTTTCTGCCTCTGCTGCCAGGGATAGGTGATTTAGCCATTCCATGACTACTACACTGCACCTACATCTCATCCATCTGTCATTGGGCTTCATTATGGGAGCGCCTATTAGGAGGTTCCCATTGCGGGACCCGGAACAGACGTCTGGTAAAACCAGACGTCCTTTCCGGGTCTTGCAAGCGGAACAGGGAGCTAATAACGAGCCGTTATTAACGTGCCCGTTATTAGCTCCCTCCCCATTCCCATTGAGCCCTATGGGGGCTCGAATGGGGAATGGTTCCTTCAAGGAGGAATTACCGGGTCCTCCAATGTTCGAATGACCCGGTAATTCCTCATTGCAGGAACCCGGTATTGGAGCACAGTATGGAGGCATCCATGGCGCTAATAGCTCCATTGCTACCTCCATACTTGTAATGAGGCTCATTGTCTTGCCTGTTATTTATTCATGCACTGTTTGCCTTGATCTATGCAAGTCACTGTTATACATCTTTGTACCTTTCATGCCTCGAGTAGATTTTGTGAATGTATTCTAAGTTGTCTTGTAATGCGCCCAGATACCACAGGGCGCGGAGCGCTCTATAAATAATAAACAAACAAACAAACACTGCCATGCGCACAAATATTGCAGAGGAACTAGAACTGCCAGGTACCACATGCAACAGGAATGCCACTCGCTTACAGACGCCCCAGTTATCAACACTGCTCTGCCCACAGATATGTCACAGCAGGGGTGCAATGAAAGCTACATTTCGGGGGCGACGTGGGGGGCTAAGTGGTAATGGGAGAGGCAACTTTAGAAAATAGGCAGGGTAAACTTGGAGGTTCCGCCCCCACTGTTCTACTCCCCCCCCCATCGTCTGGTGTGGGGACCAACTATCAAATAGTATATTCTAAAGCGCAATATGCCGAGAGGCAATGGAGGTCTTTCTTGAAAGTAGCAGCTCTAAAGTTTTGCTGCGTTTGTTCAAGTACATTTTTCTGAACAAACACAGTAAAAGTTTAACATCGCCAGTTTCGGGGAAAGGTGCGCACATCCAGGGGCGCGCCTAAGCTAAAATGTAGGCGGGGCTAACCCTTTAAATGTTGGGAAAGGTGCTAACTTCAGAGACGGTGGAGGAGTGACAAACTTACTTGGGCAGGGGCATCTAACTTCATTACTCATTGTAATGAGACCATTCTAGTGCAGCTTCAATGTTACAATCAGTGAACACTCTCCTTTAAGTCTTAAAACACCCACTTCTTGCAGATCTTGAAGGTCCTACAGAGTTTGAAAATGGCAGATGGTGTGCAATGAAATACTCATTATCATAGCATAAGAGCACATAGCAGAGTCTGGGGAAGTACTCTGGATGACCCAAGCAACTTCAGTGGCTGGGAGCAACAGGGGAGAAAATGTAATGTTGGTTCTACCACAGTTAGTCCGCTATACTAGAATCTCTGGTGCACTGACTGGCAGTTGAGACTTTGTGTGGTATGGTATGGTAATGTTTATTTGTAAAGCGCCTATACACAAGGCAAGTGTTTCAAAGTGCTCAAGGAGGGAGGTAGCAAGGGGAAAAAACAACAGTCATTCAGAGCCCTTGAATTTCTGAACGATACAAGTCTGCACAGGCAGAGTAAGTGCATATAGTGCAGTTAACAATGTATATAACAGCAAATAAGTCTGACAACGATTCTGCAATCTTTCCAAGTGCATTTAGGCGTCACCATGCAAGGAGGGGAGACAGGGAAGATGGTTAGACGATCTTCAAATGCATGGTAAATTCAGATCGTGCAAGTGCACAGATGGTAACTTTCTCAGTTGCAATTCTATCAAAGAGTGTACTCATCAAGTTGGCCCATAGAGTTTTGTGAGTTTTCAACATCACGTTAGATATTCCGTCGGGACCTGCCGCCCTGGAAGACTTTAACTTCTGGATTGCCCATTCAATGTCTTCTGCGGAATCTGCCACATTCCATTTTGCAGTAGTTAGGGATAATGATGGAACCTCAATACAGTTGTAGTCATCGAATACTTGCGTAAAATGAGCAACCCAACTAGCTTCATTCACTCCATTTGACATCGAGTATGTGTGATTCAAACTGCCAGTGTTGATGATCTCCCAAATATGTCTGCTGTCTTTTTGTATAATGAGTTTTAACATCTGTTCTGCTTGGTTCTGCAAAGGAGTCACATTGAAAGATTTGATCCAATTCCGGTAAAGCTGGTGTCTTGTTTTTATTTGCATGATGACGCATCCTGAATGATCTTTTTTCAAAAGCCTTATATCGTCTCGAAGTTTATTCTTTTCGCTACTTATTGTTGCATTGAAGGGATGTTTTACTTCAATATCAAACCCCTTATGTGTGTTGTTCCTCACTTTGAAATGGTGCAGTAACAATGGGTAGTTTATCCTTGAGGTTGTTGAATTTGCCTTTTCAAGGTTACTTTTCAACATTAGCAACTGGGGTGCACTCAATCGCAGTCTGTTTGCTCCATTATTTATAGTAACACTCTTGTGATACTTGAATGATGCAGTTTTTGGAACTTTTAACCAATTTAGCAGCATTGCGTCATGGTCGCTCTTGTCCGTCTTTTTTACTTCAAGCGATATGAATTGAGGTAGGAAATTCCTGAACACCCAGATATAATCGAGAGTTTTCTTACTCTCGCCTCGCTTCCAGGTAAAACCTGAGGGGATGTCCCCCCGGGTGGCTCCATTCAGCATTGAGCACTCTCTTAGTGCCATCTCGTTTAGCCATCGATCACCACAATCCTGCATTCTAGCATTGATCTTTTGTCCAGATGTTATACATTTTGCCATTGGACTATTTAGCCAGGCATAGTTAAAATCTCCACATATTATAATTGCGGGATCTTCGAAAGATAGTAGACACTCGTCAACAGCCGACATTACTGCTCCAATGAAAGTTGATTGTGAGATCATTGCTGTATTCCAGTAAATGTTGACTATCAGTATCACTTGACTGCGTGGGAAAGATGTCCGTGAATTTTGGATTCAGGTTACTTGCACAAACATATGAAGGTTTTTCGAGGATACAATCTTCCAGTCAATATTATTTTTAATCATGGTAACCAGGCCAGAAAAGGGTCGACCAAAGGGATTCTTTCCAGCAGGTTTTAGGAAAACTGTATAACCATCACACACCGGGTAATCATGCATCCAGATTTCTTACAAGCATATGATGGACAGTTGCTCCAGAAATTGCCATTTATCATCAAAGAGATGTGTAAAACCTTGAGTATTCCGGGACAATAGCTGGTGGTTACCCTCGATGATATCCGCTCCTAGCTATCGGCCCTTTTGTTTTAAAACCTTTGAGCATGGCGTACGATTAATGCTCATGTGAGCCCACAATTCTTTCCTTCTTTTTTCGTTTTCGGTTTGCTCTACTGGCGACGAATGTGTACTTTCTCCGTCGCGAGCTTCCTCACATAATACTTCAAAACCGAAGAACAGGAATTCATCAACAGCTTTCAATATGGCAGACCTGAGAGTCCTAGAATTTAGGTGTAGATTTACCCAGTCCAAATAATCCTCAGACATATATTCCACTACTGCTATTTCTTCGTATTTAGTTGCACGCAGCGTTGGAATACACTGCAACAGTTTTAGAATATTCCTTCGGTTCAGGTTTACTTCTTTTTTTTCCGGCAGGGCGTTTTTAATTTGAATTTTCCATGGACCTTTATTCGTTCCTTCATTTCGTTTCTTACTAGGCATGTTTGCACTTCTGTCACGTTTTTCGGCTTGTGCTCTTGTTAATTTCGGATTTAGTTTTCCACACAAGGGATTTAGTTGTTCAGCCATCACTCCCTTATTTTGGTTCGACCTTTTATTGTCCTTGTTAGTAATCGGTAGTGGAAACATTCGTATATTTTTTTTGTTTACTTGCTCGCCATTTGTGGATGCGGTGTCAGTTGGGTCTCCCAGCCGCGGCTTAATTACATTGCCTTTTCTGACTGGTGCCGGATTGATCTCAGCCGCAGGTTCGTCGCCCTCATCGATGTCATCATCGTCGATTGAGTACGTTGAGTACTCACATAGCTCTAATGAGGCATCAGAAGATGCGTCATTGTCACTGTCTGAGGCTTCTCTTGCTCTTTTGGCACAGGGTTGGACTGGCAACTTTTTCCCTGGTTCAAGTTTGGATTTCTGCTTGTCCTCCGATACTTTTTCCGGCCGGTTAAACATAGAAGGGGACGGCAGAGTTGAGAGATTCCATATGAATTTTCTCTTGCACGTTGTTCGGGCACGTTTGGCTACTTGTTTCTGAATTGAGCTTTTCTGAGAAGGTTTTGGATAACAAATCTTTTTTTTCTGAGGTTGCTTTTCACTCACTTTCTCCAACGTTGTGGGCTTATGAAAGATCCCAAAAGAGAGTTTCTCAGTTAAGTTTCCTAGATCTACTTCAGCCACCCCTTTCTCCGAAGGTTGACCCGCTTCTGACAAAGCAGACGAAACAGCTCCATCGCGAGTTTTGTCAGCGGGTACCAGCTGAGGGGTGGAGTTTATTATCCCAGAAGACGGGTGGCATCCACTTGCATGTCTCGCCGACAAACCCATTTCCTGCAGAATGGGGAAGCTCTTTCCTGGTGCCATTATTTAGTGATTTGGGCACCCTGCGGCCGCACTACGGGCAGACCCACCTGAGGTCTCAGGGCAATTTTGGGAGGCCTGGCCAGACTCTAAGATTTTGTCTTCTGCCAAATGTGTTTGACTGGGCGGGGCATAGAGCCCGTCACTTCCTGGTCTCTTTATTGTGGAAATGTTTTGGCGCATCCACTTTGTGCACTCGATTACTGCGTCCGTTAAGGCTGATTTATCACTGTTTGACTGTCGGGCAAGATCACATAATCTGTTTTGCCATTTTGAGGATGTTTCGGCTTCGTTATCAAGTCTTGTGGCTATCGTTTGTGAAAAGGTTTCGACTCTAGAGATCTTGGCATTAACAGATGCCAGCAGAGATGTTTGGTCGCTTACGGCATCATGTAAGGATTCGTACAATTTCATGAATGGGAGTAGGGCAATTGATGTTGCAGCCAATACATTGTTATGAATTTTCATGCCTGCAGCTGTTGAGATGGAACTTTTAGATGGTAAATCGGCTCTAGCTGACTCAGAGGCCACCTTTGTCGATCTGGTCAGAGCAATATTTTCTTTTAACAAGCCATCCAAATTAGGGTTACTCATTACGACTCTTGTCTCAACTTCATTGATGCCTGAACACTCAACGCTTTGACGAGATGTTTGATAGCAAGGGTTGCTTATACAAGACGACGTCGATGTTTCAGATATGTTGGTGGAATTGTGGGATAAGCTCACTGAACGACTATTTCTCTTTGCTTCCAACTTGTTTTTTTGCACGGTTTGATTTTGTAAAAAACTGGCATTCAGGCGTTCATAGGTGGATAAAAAGTCTGCTTTTAGGCAAGCTGTCAGCCGTGCTTCACGTGCCTAAAGGTCAGTGGAAACTTGATCCGTTAATAATAAAGGATCGGAGAGCCCACCCTCCCCAGATTTTGTAACTGTAGGGATCTCACCACTCCTGGCTTTAGAGGCGCCATGCACCTCCAGCGTATTTACTCCCCCATCCGATGGTAAAAGGAACGGAAGAGCACACGACTTTCCTGCGCTTTGAATGTCAATCAAGGGTGACTGTAGCAAATCATTATCCTGTATTAGAACGTTAGGCAAGTTGATTGCCAGCAGATCGGAATCAGTCAATTTGAAGGGGGATGTCAGCGCGACATCGCTGGCATCTACATACACAGAAGGAGAGAATGACGGGGCCTGCTCGACTGGGCAAATGTCTGGACTTAACCATTGAGTAATTTTACTGCTAGGACAGTCTTCCACCCTTCGGGGGGGGCCCAGCGATGTTAGCGACAAGGCGGCTAACGAAGGCACTAAGCCTTTCTTCAAACGACTGACAGCCTCCAAGTCGCATTCTATGTCAATCTCAGTTAGTTCATTCGGGACATTTAACTCAGCCAGAACGACAGGGCTTACCTCCTTCAGGAGACTCTGCGGCACTTTTCTCCGGGACAGCAATGATTTGTGCCGGGGTCTGCGGGCCCTCCTTCGCCGTCACCATACTGCACAAGGCTTCCAATGCTTGGTTAGTTGCAAGATGTGAGCCAATGAACCAGGCAAATCATGCAGGAGAGCTGCGACGGACGCGCGGTGGACTGCGGTAGACTGAACTCGTCACCGAACTCTGCGCCGCGCTCCGTGCACCTGCGTGGTATATGTAGGCCAGCACAGGAGTTAAAGTGGCAGTAGCAAAAACAGGGGTCCATTGCAGCAGCTCCTCACATCAACCACGCTCAGCAAGGTCAGTGGTAGACTGAACTCGTCACCGAACTCCGCGCCGCGCTCCACGCACCAGCGTAGTATATGTAGGCCGGCCCAGGAGTTAAAGTGGCAGGAGCAAAAACAGGGGTCCGTTGCAGCAGCTCCTCACATCAGCCACGCTCAGCAAGGTCAGCGGTAGACTGAACTTGTCACCGAACTCCGCGCCGCGCTCCGCGCACCAGCGTAGTATATGTAGGCCGGCCCAGGAGTTAAAGTGGCAGTAGCAAAAACAGGGGTCCGTTGCAGCAGCTCCTCACATCAGCCACGCTCAGCAAGGTCAGCGGTAGACTGAACTCATCACCGAACATATATAAAGCTTAGGACAGTTTTATTGTTTAAGTTTGTGCTGTTGGCAAAGAACAACTTTCAAATGCAGTTTGTAAAAACATGTACTGCACAAGATATTTGGAAGACTCGCGCAGTCAGGAGCAGAGAGCTTCCTCAATTTACAGGGGTTTGGGCCTTGTGTCTACACAATATGGCGCTGGGACAAGATGTTTTTTGCGGGAGCACAGCTCGGTCTTGTTCGGGCCCAATTCCTCCCCGAGTGGTACAGTTCTTTTGCCAGCATTTGGGTTCTGCTGACATCATGTTAATCACCCAGCTATCATGTATGTATCATATGTGTACAACTGTATTCCTTAAGGCACATGCTCCATGTAACCTAGGCATTGCCTACTGTTCACGCAACTAAGACATCTTCTTGAAACAGCGCCTCGATGCCTCCGGGCTGTAGGTGCTTTTCAAATTCAAATAAATAAATAAATAAAAAATAAATCATTACCAGGAAATAGCACTGGCCCTGAAGACTGCATATGGCTATTGCTAGACCCCATGGATGCTTAGTTGAGGGAGCAGGTATGCAATTATAAAATGGGGTTCCACATGGGCAATGGCTGAGTTTTACAGTTGACGTTCTTTAAATGCTGTATGCATTGTAATGGTGATTCTGTTGATTGTCTATTTATTTATTTTATTTGTAAAGCACTTGGACAGGGCCCAGAGGCATAATAGCGCTAGGACATGACAAACAACCAAAGAGATCTGACACATAGAACCAGAGGGATAGTAGCGTAGCCAAGAGGAACAGGTATCGTTAACACGAATCAGCGAAACCGATCTGATTCCAGATTCCGCTTGAAAGTCGCAAAACTGGGGCAAGCTCTTAAGTCATGGGGCAGGACATTCCAGCAATTGGGAGCAGAGTGGGGAAAAGACCCTTGCGTGACTATGGTAAGTTAAGATGTTGGGACTAAGAGTCGATGAGAGTTCTTCGATCGGAGAACTCTCCGGTTAGGAAGCCACGAGTGTCTACTGGACAGGTCCCTCAGGCTTGTGCCATAGAGACCCTTAGTCATGAGATATATCAGAAAGCTTTTGCACTAGCCAATAAAACGACAATGCCAATCGCAGTCACGTGTATTTTTCCAGATCCCTACTGTCAGTCCATGGAGAAGGTCTGGCAAATCCCAAACTCTGTTCTCAGCCCCAAAATCTGTAGCTGCAGCATCAAACAGAATGCTCTGTAATCTGCGCATCACTTGAATCAAGCAAAAAATGCTGGCTGATGGAAGGCAGCGTCAGCGTTCCGACAAAACCAGAGCGGAAAAGAAAAGCATCTATAATGCAGGGTCGATTCCAAATGAGTCCAGTGCTTTTCCCGATCACCCGCTTTGCCCCTGGCACTTTAATGAGGCATCCCTCACTTTCATTTTCCATTAGGACTTTGACTCAAAATCCCCTGCAGTGTGGCTTGACCCGTGAGTGGACTGGGAACCGAAATAGGCCCTGGAAATAATGTTCAAAGTTGCCCTGCATTACACATTTTCAACAAGCCCAACCCTTTTACCATGAGAAAATGTAGAAATAAAATAGGTTATCAAAAAAAAGAGGCCCAGGGTACAGAGGCCTAGTGCCAAATCTCCAGAGTTCCCTAGAGGCCAGTACATCCCTGACCCCTTTGGACAGGCTGGCTTTTAATCATGTCTTGGTATTTTTACATGTTTCCATTGTATGCTTTTTTATAGGTTTCACTCATCCCACTGAAGACACCCTACAAGGCAGAAACCTGTGTCTGGGGGTTGCTGGTGGTACTCTTGTTCACAGGAGAATTGCCTGGCAATGGGGAGCTGGGCTGCCCTTGTGGGTGAGACCAGACTGATACGCAAATGGATATTGCTCCTTTCTCCAAGTAGCTAAAACATGGTTTAGAGTGGGAACCTTGCAAGAGAATACATTTTTTGCCTGTTTGTCCTCAGCAAAAGGGGTCCCACACATTTGCTAATTTTGATAACTGCTAGTTAACCATTAAGCAGAAAATAATACCAATATTCCTGAAACTGTAAATCGCCCTCACAAAAACAAGTACAAAAGTAACATGAACACATATTTATATCTTTACAACATACCACGATTAATAGTAAACATAAAATACATTGGAAAAACTCTCATTAAACTCTCCACAATGTACATCTTTGTACACATTATTTTAATGAAAGTGTACTAAGAAGCACATTCATTAAAATAACATAAAACCATACACTCTTGCTTACTTAAAGAACTATTTCAACAAAACATATACTTTTCCTCTCTTCTTCATATTACATTTCCCCACTAACGATAATAATTAAATGATTATTAATGCCTCGCAATAAGATGGCAACAGCTGACAAATGATATGACTACGTGGTCATATAACGCTTTGATGGCAGTGCCTAACAAAATCCTATCTAAGGCCCATAAAAGAGTCAACGCTGTTGACTTTGCCAATGCTTGTTTTCACAGAAATTCAAAGCAAGGAACAGATATGAGAACACTCAATCTGACAGCACCCTTGCACATCATTTGGACATGTCTGGTATTGTATATCGAATTGCAATTTTATGTTGGCTGCTTGCATACATTCCAAGCGTCTTCCTTGATTACTGCTCCGGAAGGAGAACCTATTGCTTTGGGAGGCCCGACTGAAGTTAGAGAGTGGTCTATTTTTCCACCTTTCACTGAGGAAATGGTTATGGGGGGCCAAACAGCGCATTAAGGGGGTAAGTCATGGAATCAAGCGCAGAAGTGGCGCACGCGGCTGACACACAGAGGGAGCGTGCGCCAGCTTGCGTCAGCCGCATGCACCAAAACCCATTTTTACGCACAGCATATTCATGTATTTAAACATCCATAACCAGTCGTGGCACAGCATGGCCCAGCGACCCTGCAGCAGCGCCAGTTATTCCCCCAACCCCGCCCCGTGCACCATAAACAGCCACACAAATCCTCTACATGGCTCAAAGGGCAGTGGACCAGCATACAGCCCCCAACAACAAAATTGCGCTAAAAACGCCACTCAGCCCTCACATGACAACCCAATTGCATGCAAAACTCCCTGCGCACCATCAGAATACATGTACCCCACTTGCGCCAGCCCAATCATGTGTAAAACTCCCTGCGCACCGCTCGCAATATGCGTACCCCATTCGCGCCAGGCCAATCGCGTGTTAAACTCCCCGTGCACCCCTTGGAATACGCGTACCCTGCTTACACCAGGCCAATCATGTGTAAAACTCCCCACGCACCCCTTGAAATAAGAGTACCCCACTCGCGCCAGGCCAATCGCATGTAAAACTCCCTGCACACCCTTTGGAATACGGGTACCTTGCTCGCGCCAGGCCAATTGCATGTAAACCTCCCCACGCACCCTCGGAATACGCGTACCCTGCTCGCGCCAGGCAAATTGCATGGAAAAAGTCCCCCCTGTGGTGTGGTCTGCCTGTGGGGCATGGTCAGGGTGGATGGGCTGCCTGCGGGGCATGCCCAGGGGTGATGGGCAGCCTGCGGGGCATGGTCAGTCAGAGGTTGTAGGGTGTCCCCTGTGGTGTGGGCTGCCTGCGTGGCATGGTCAGGGGTGTAGGGTGGACCCCTGTGGTGTGGGCTGCCTGCAGGGGATGCATGTGGCTCTTCACTACACTGGTGCGTGAATCTGGAGGTACGCGAGTGAGCTTTACATGTGATTCCACTGGTACGAGTGGGGTACGTGTATTCCAGGGGACGTGAGTGTGCTTTACACACGATTTCTTTGGTGCATGTGGGGTACGTGTATTCCGGGGTACGCGAATGAGAATTACACGCAAATTGGTTGTTTGGGCCATCCCGGGTGTGCCCTCCCCATGCCCATACAACCCCTGACCATGCCCTGCAGGCAGCCTACATGGCACCAAGCCCTTGTGAGCCCCATCACATGTCCCCCCACCAGTGATGGGCATCTGCCAGCAGGCCCCGACTCATGTCCCCCCACCCCACCCCCATTGATGGCAACCTGCCAGCAGGCCCCAACTCATGTCCCCCCACCCAACGTGCTGTCAGGATAGAGGCCCATCTCAGAATGCCAACCCAAATCCCACCCCACGCTGAAGCACCCCAGTCCAAACACACAACCATATATTGTACCCACTCCCCACTATAAGTACCATGCCTTGACATTCAAAAAAGCACACGCATGCACCCAAAGACATGTCCAACAGAAGATTTGTGAAATGTATTAAAAAGAAAACAAAATGACAAACTCAAAACCACACATGCAAATGAAGAAATTATGAATGCAGTACCAAAAAGAAAGTAAAATCCAAGGAAAAATCAAAATCCAAGACATGAAAACTGAAAAGTGGTCCATCGCCAAAGTCCATAGAAATAAATCCAAAATTGAAAACCATAAAAAACCATTACTCCATGGGATGACGTAAAAAAGAAATTATATACATGTCCGGAAACAGACACAATGTATGTCACAAGGGTCCATGATCCCAAAAATAAAGGAAACCTGTCAAAAATACTATAAATAACAGAACTATATACAAAAAGGAGGAGCAAAGTCCGTGGACACCAAATCATAAATTCAAAGAAAGGAAACCTCTGCCTAAATAACTATGTACAAAGGCGGTAGGCTAGTCCGACGGCTCATTTACTGATGTTCAGGGCCAGGGCATCATCGAACTCCTGTCGATGTTCCGGAGGCGGGCCTGTTCCGTGGCCTCGAGGTCGCACAGGGATGCAGCCATGGCATCCACCAACTCCCTGCGAGTTGCCCCGAGGCACTCAGACCGCCTCAAAGCCCGGTTCATGGAGTTCTCCGCCATGGCCATCCTGAGCCGTGCCCTCTTTGCCCGCCACTGCGCCGCATCTATCTCCTGGCCCAACCGCTGCCACATGGAAGACACTCCCAGTCCTGGGTCCTCCCTCCTGCCCCTCGGCCGATGCCTACCCCGCGATGTTGATGGCCCAAGCCATGATGCCTCCCACGCTGAGCCTGCTGCTGCCTCCAATGCAACTGCCTCTGGCTCAATGGCATCCAGGCTGATGGAATCCCCCAGGCCATCGTGCAAATACCCTGCTTGTTGATGCCTGCACATCTTCCATTTGCTGGAGTCCAGTTGGTGGGGTGGACCGCCGACTCCCGACACTGGCAGGGATGTGTTCTCTACCAGCCTGGCCGCTGGCTCACGTGCAGCTCCACAGAGGACCCAGGTGATACTTGGGTAGGAAGACGGCACGGAGGACGACTGGCGCATTGGTGGTGCAGCTGAGGAGGGGGTTGCAAAAACCCCCAGCACACCAGCACAGAGGAACCCGGTGCTGATGACCTGTCCTGGTAGTTTGACGCGCCCAAACAGGTATTCAAAATGATGTGCCTTGTCCTAACGAGAACCCTGCACGTCATTCCGAATACCATGTGCGCGCAATGCTAAACCAGCGAGGACAGGCTCAACTCGGTCACGGATTGCCACGTCCACAAGGAGAGGAATGCCAGTTGTTGTTTGCGCATTCCCTCCCTGAAAACAGGTCTGGACGAAGGCATCCCTGCTGGTGCAGGATGATGCAGTTACAGGATCGGGAACATGATTACACACAGGCACCTCTGCGGCAGCCTGTGCTGCCTCCTTTCCCTGCCCCTGGACTACACCACTAGCACCAGTGGAATCCCACCTTCGAGGTCCCGGCTCAGGGCGGACCTTCTGTATATTAAACTGTCATGGGTAGACACAGAATAGTTTGCATAGACAGAGGTGATGATTCCCTTGGCATCACATACAACCTGCACGTTCATGTAATGCCAGTGCTTGCGGTTGCGATAGATGTGCTCAGTGGCCCTAAGTGGACGTAGGGCCACATGGGTGCAATCTATGGCACCGAGCACTTTGGGGAAGTGTGCCACCTTGTAAAAGTCCAGGACCACGATATGCCTTTCTGCGGGTGTTCTGGGCATGTATATGTGCCTGCGGACTGACGGGCGCACAGTCATGATTACCAACAACTATGGCAGTTGTCCGCAGAAATGACCCAGTGGCCAAAAAATGCAGGATATTGAGCAACTTTCCCAAGGGGCTCAGTGCTTGGGTGCACAGGGTGGGTGATGTGAGGTCATCTTCCCACTCCCTGACCAGGTCTAGTATGATATGAAGTGGAAACCTATGCCTGCCATAGACCTCGTCATCAGGCATCCCAAAAAGGCTGGTCCTGGGCAAAAAAATGTGGGGCCTGGCTATTCTCCTCCTCCTGCTGTGTCCCACGATCACTGCTGTAGAAATGGGACATTCATCGTAGCTGTATATGTGTGTTTGTTGTTTGCATGCACTTTTATACTGCGCGGGCCGCTTCTGCCTGCCTTCATGTGGTGGATGTGTTTACGTCTGTGCGTGTCTTTTGGTGTGTGCAGGTTTCCCCTATTCGATTCCATGAATATGTGTTGTTCGCGCGTTCCATGTATTTCCCAGCAATACTTCCCCAATTACGCCCTCATTTTCACGTGTTGATCGCCATTCCGCGTGTTCCGCGCCCTTTTTGGTGTGTGCGCTACACATTTTTGGTGGTGCGTCGCGCAATGCGTTTGGGATGTCACAGTGACGTGTGCACCCGTGTGCACCACGCACGGTTTTGGCGCAGCTCCCTGGAAAACACGCGTACAGACTTCCATGAATCGCTTGCGTGCGCTTGGCACGCGTCCGCTGGATTTTTCTTGCTTGCGCCATCGATTTTGGTGCACAATTATTCCATGAATCGGCCCCTAAATAAGGCTCCCCCTCTGATGTGGTCCCATTAGTGGTCATGAAAAAGATCTCTGGTGGCTTACTTATGGAATTTACCTCTGCGGTTAATACCTCTTGCCAGATGGGATTCATCCCAACAGAATTTAAGATCGCCACTGTCAATCCCCTTCTGAAAAAACCCTCTTTGGACCCTTCTCTTCTTTCTAATTTCCGCCCCATCTCCCTTCTTCCTTTTTCAATTAAATTGTTGGAGTCTCTGGTATCCCCTCTTCTCTCCTTTTTCTTGGAATCTTCTACACTACTCCATCCTACCCAATCAGGCTTTAGGCCTGGTCCGGGCACAGAAAGCGTACTGGTGTCAGTTCAGTATGACATGGCCAGGCTGGTTGATGCAGGTGGGGTGGGGGCCCTTATTCTTTTAGACCTATCAGTGGCCTTCAATACCGTCGACCACCCCACCCTGCTGACCCGTTTGTCTCAGATTGGGATTGTGGGGCAAGTTCTAGCCTGGTTCTCGTCATTCCTGTCTGACCGCACTCAGGTGCTCTCTCTTCCTCCTTTTCTTTCTCACTCCTTCCGCCTCACCTCGTGTGGTGTTTCACAGGGTTCTGCCTTTCGCCCATTCTCTTCAACACATACATCTGGCCACTTATTTGTCTCATCCGCTCCCTCTGCGTCAGGTGCTATCCTTATGCTGACGACACCCAGTTTCTTATCCGTCTTGATCTTGACCCTACTGAGGTGTCGTCGCGCTTCCATCAGTGCCTAGCTGCTGTGGGTGAGTGCATGGTCCAAAACTGGTTGAAGTTGAATGGGGACAAGACAGAAGTGTTGGTGGTGGGAGCTCCCCCTGATCCTTCACTCTGGGTGTCTTCTTTTTGGTCCTCCTTCTTGGGTCCTCTTCCTGATCTAGTGAAGAAGGTGAAGAATCTCGGTGTGACCCTCTCTGCTTCTCTGTCCATGAATAACCAAGTCTCTGCCAGCTGCAAACTTGGTCATTTTTATCTTAAGACTTTGAAGAAGGTTCTCACGTTCTTAACCGGCTTCCCTTCATCCTCCGGTTGTTGCTGCCATGGTGCTCAGCCGCTTGGATTATTGTAACTCGTTAAATCTTGCACAGCCTAAAGGGCTGATCCAACGGTTCCAGCGCCTACAAAATCTGGCCCTCCGTGTGGCAACTGGGTCACCTTATGGAGGACATATCTCCCCGATGTTGCGTGCTGCACTGGCTCCCTGTTAGTCAGAAAATTGAGTTTAAGACACTCAGTATTGTGCATCGAGCACTGCATGGACTAGAGGCAGAATACCTTTAGTCCAAGTTTGTCCCCTACTGGCCCTCCTGCTCATTGCGTTCTGCTTCAGCAGGCCTGTTGGTAGTGCCCTCCTATCGCTGTGAACGTATTGGAGGCCGGGCTTTCTTGGTGGCTGCTGCCCTAATGTGGAACGACCTTCCACTGTCGGTTAAGGCCTTATCCAACCATTTGGCCTTCAGAAGGTCCTTAAAAACTCTGTTATTCTAACTCCGGTCGCGTTTAGCTGGTGGTCCTCTTCTCTCTCTAAATAGCGCCAAGATACCTCTGGTGACCGTGTGCGCTCTAAAAGTTCAGATAACATAACATAACATACCATAGTGCTTGTACACCAAAGATAAACTTCAAAGCACAAAGGGCCTGATTCACAGAGTGTTTCCTAATGGGATTGTGCCATTATAAAACACTAAATGTAATGTGCCTTGTTTATGATGGCATCATATTTTAAAACTGGTATGATTGCCATTGTTCCTGAGGGGGTAGTGGTCTACTGTATCCGGAAATTCACAGTGAAGTGCCACAGATATCTGCCAATATGCTAGCAGCTTGTTTTGGGATGCCAGGTTTTTCGGTGCACATATATTATTGTATGCAGCCACTAAATCATACTAAGAAAGTGGTGAGAGCACCTGGAACAGTTGTTTACCACGCAAAAGCTCTTCCTTAGACGGTTGGTATTAGTAAAGTCAGGCGACAGTAGGGATCCTTCGGGCCAGACGGCAATCCGTAATACTAATGGCACTGAGCCTGATAGATGCATTAATGCAGTGATAACAATGACCAGATATGAACACCCAATACAGAAAGAACACCATATTCTAGCCTTGATAAAGACCTTGTAATGGTCGAAACACGTGTCGGCACCCACAGTGATGAATACACTTCTAAATGGTATCAAACCACAACGAGTGCATTGAATCATTCATCGTTTAAGCAAAGGGAGCAGCTAAGTAATGTGTAAAGCGCCATTTGTGCAGGAATCCAACACAAACACACACTGAATCATACCCACTTGCACTGTAGAGGATGTGAGCTGTGAATTCTCTGAATATCTTGTGGGTATGTCTAGTGGAGTAACTTTGCTGCAAATGTTGGGGGGGGTGGACATGACATCTAAAGAAAAGGTTCCCCAGCCAAATGAATGGGTAAATAATTGTGTGCCATGAAAGTTGGGGGGGACAAACACCCCCGTACCCCCTTAAAATTACGCCCATGGGTATGTCTTTGCAGCTACGTATAAAATATATACTTTGTGTTTCCGATTTCAGTGAAACATTATGACATGCATCACAGGGAGAAAAAAATGTATTAGACAGAAAAACATTAAGCTGACTTGGGGCGCAGGGCGGGGGGCTTGCTCACTTCGCGAGGTGCAATGCAGAAAAGACATTTAGGTTCCATGCACACACACAAGTGGGGTAAACGCAGGAATTCTGCGGTGGCGCTGACAAGAGAATCGGCACAGCTGTGTGCTGATTTCCGGAAGGAAGCAGAAGCAGTGCATCCACTCTATATACAATGCCTGGTGTCTGGTGTTGGAAAAGAGGCCCAGGAGGGTGCAAGGGTCTTTTGAGACCCTTGGGCGAATTTTCGTGATGCGCATAGTAATGCTCTTGCTTGGCATAAGCATTTATTTTCAACTCAGCAATAAGCATGGAACTGTAAACATGTCATTAACAGTTAGGAGCCCTTTAAGGCCCTTCCCTGCATATGTGCTATTTGGCCATGCGTGGGAAGGAGGCATATAATGGCAGGGTGTTCCATTGTAAATTCTGCTACTGGGTGCCCTAATGCAATGCTGCCCCCATTTGCTCCCTGTTCTGTAAGTCTGCTCCTGGATGCCCCGCTGTGACGTTGCTCCGATGTCTTCCACTATAATACTGCTCTCGATTCCCCACAGGGATTTTGCTTGCATGTGCCACACTCTAATTCTACTTCCATGCCTCCAACAGTATTTCTGCTCCCAAGTATCCCACTGAGGTGCCCCGCTGTAATTCTGTTGATAGGTGTTCCACTGTGATTCTGCTCTGCTGTCATATGCTCCCATGTGTTCCACTGTAACTCTGAACACAGTGACCACACTGTGATTTGGCTGTTCGTGTCCTACTGTTATTTCTGCTCCCATGTGTCCCACTGTCATTTTTCCTCAGTAATTTTCCTCCCAGATGTTCCATTGTGTATCTGCTGCCAAGTGTCTCGCTGTGTTTTACATTCTAGGTGTTGCAGTGATTTTGCTCCTAGGTGCTTGCTTCACTGGATTTTGCCCCACTATGATTTTGCTCTGCTGTGATTTTGCTCCCATGTGTCCCACTGATATTCTGCTCCTAGTTGGCCCACTGTCCTTTTCCTCGCATGTCCACAAATTTAACTTTGAATGCAGTTGCCACACTGTGATTTGCCTCAGTTTGTCCCATTTCCTCCTGTAATTGTCCTCCCAGGTGTCATATTCTGATTCTGCTCCAAGGTGTTTCCACTGTGTTTCTGTTCACAAATGTCTCCATCTGTTTTTCTTTCTAGGCGTTGCAGTGATCTTGCGCATATGTGTCTCTCTGGATTTTGCCCCACTGTGCTTTTTCTCTTCTGTGATTTTGCTCTCCTGTGTCCCACTGTAATTCTGCTCCTATCTGTCCCACTGTCAATTTGCTCCTAGGTCTCCCAATTTAACTCTGAATGCAGTTGCTACACTGGGATTTCCCTCTCATGCGTTCTAGGTACCTCTGTAATTTTCCTCCCAGGTGTCCATCTCGGATTCTGACCTCAGGTGCCGCACTGTGATTCAGCTCCCAAGTGCCTCACTCTGTTTTCCCTCCAGATGTTGCAGTGATTTTGCTCCTAGGTGTCTCACTGGATTTACTCACTGGATTTTGCCCAACTGTGATTATGCACCTAGGTGTCCCACTGTGATTTCGCTCTCAAGCTTCAACTGTGATTCTGTGCCAAAGTGGCCCACTACAACTGTCCCCATGTGTTCCATTATGATTTTGCTCAGCGGTATCCCACTGAAGTGTTCCCTACTGTGATTTGCTCCCTGTTCTCCCTTTGTGATTCTGCTCCTAAGTGCCCCACTATGGTTTCCCCCCACGTGTTGCACTGTGATGTTGCTCCATTGTATCCCACTGTTATTTGATCCCAGCTCTGCCACTGTGGTCCTGCTCCTAGTTGTACCTATTGTGATAATTCCTGGAATGGCTTCACTCCTCTGTTGTCTTAGTATCTATTGCTGCTTGCTCTCATCTGTCTTCGCCTGTAGTTCTGCTTTGTGATTTAGGATCAGATGCTCCACGCTGTCAAGTGCCAGAAATGAACAGCCCACTTTGGGGGTGCCTCGGGAGACTGTCACCCGCACATGGCAATTGAACACCCCTCCAAGCAGAGGTCCATCATCCCAACGCTATGCCTCTCTAACCAGCTTACATATCACAGTCCCGATCAATGCATCTTGCAACAGGATCACACAAAGCTCCCCTCTGGACACAGATACCTCAAGACCTTACGACATGAACCCCCTAGTACATGACCCACACACACTACACAGGTACTTCCGAACTGCGCGCTTCAGCGCAACAACAGATCTGTGTGCCATTTTCCCTCCCATCCTACTCGCCAAACTTAGTGGCCCCTTCTTACAGATCCAGCAGTGTGCCGACTGGCCAAGCACATGGCAGTGGGGTGCAGTACAGTAGCATAGCATGTCACTCCCCATCCTCATGAGGTCCGCGAGCCAATGGGGACCCAGGTGCATGGAGCGGCCCATATAATAGGGCTTGCACTAAGGAGCTGGGTGTCCCCCATTGGTCGCTGCCAGTCCCTTCTACCCCTCCCAAAGCCCTGTTGTGAATCAGGTTCTACTGAGGTGTGCTTTGTGGGCACAGAGATGTGAGGAGCAACACGCTTCTTCCAATGTGTGGCACAGTTTAATTGTGAATGGGGACCCTTCATTGCGAATTTCTGGGTGCTACATCTAAGACAATGTCTCCAGCCCTCGAGCCCATGTCTGGGGTACTGCTGTGCTTACCCGTGGGTCTGGCATCTCCAGCATCGTGTGCACGTATGCAGGCCACTGGTGCAGTGATGTGTCATTACCTTGAGGCCACGCCCCGTCCAGTTCGAGAGACTGTGTCTAAAGCACAGTCTCCTCCCATGGGTGCGCCTTTCCCAATGTACGACCCAATTCTAGGGACCACGTTCTGACTTCTGTGCCCATTTTTTGAGACCACACGAGTAGCCTTGTGTCCGGTTCAGGGAGCCGTGTCGTGAGCCCCATAACTAGCCTTGGTGCAGTGCTGGGTACCACATCTGGAGTGCTGTGTGTTCTTCTTGGTGTCCCATCGGGTGCACGGCCTCCAGTTCTGGGGGACACATCTATAGCATTGTGTCCACATCTGAATTTCTTGACTGGAGCCCTGCGTTGACCTGGAGATGCCATATCTGCAGTATTTTACCCAGTTCTGGATGCCACTTCCGGAGTGCTCTGTGCACTTCTGGATGTCACATCTGGAGCACTGTGTCCAGTTTTGGGGGTCACTTCCGTAAAATGATGTGCATATTTCAATCCCATGTCTTGAGCTCTGTGTTGACCTCGGGGTACTACATCCTGCGTATTTTACTCGGCTCCGGGTGCCACGTCACCAGTATTCGGTGCAGTGTTTTGCGCCTAGAAACATCATGGGCCCCATTACGAGGCTTGCGCTGGCCGAATGAAGGGGGCCATACGGGACCGGCCCCCTTCATTCTGTCAGGACTGATTACAGGGTTCCCATCGCGGGACCCGGATCGGACGGTCCCGCGAGGGGAAGAAGGAGGTAACAACGGGACACTTATAATGTGCCCGTTGTTACCTCCGTCCGCATTCCCATTGAGCCCTATGGTGGCTCAAATGGGAATGGGGAATGGTTCCTGCAAGGAGGACTTACCGGGTCCTCCTATGTCGGAATGTCGCAAGTCCCCATTGCAGGAACCTGGAAAAGGTGCCCGGTTTGGAGGCAGCCATGCAGCTATTAGCTCCATAGCTGACTCCAAACTCGTAATGAGGCCCCATGTGTTGTGCAGGCACATTATAAATACCCAATAAATAAAAAAATAAGTACTGCATGCCGTTTCTCGCCAAATTCAGAAAATCCATGTCTTGTGGAACATAAACAGCTCTGGGTGCCACGTCTCTAGATGCTGCGCTGGAGCTCTGTGTGCAGTTCTTGATATCACATCTGGAGCACCGTGTTCAGTTCTGGAGGGCATGTCTAGAGCATGTGCTCTAGAGATGTCCTCCACCACTGGACATGGTAGGTCCATCATTTTGCACGAGAATGTTAATGAAAGGTACTCTGCCTCTTTTTAAGACAAGCAAAGTCAGTACATTTGAGGGGAAAGATATATAGCACCGGTAACACGGCAGACCAGGCAGGGTCTGAGTGCGGGAGTATGTTGGAAATGTGTCCATATCCTGATCCATGTGGAATTCCGTGTCCCACTCTGGATGCCACATGCCCTGTGTTTTTTCCGGTTCCGGTTGCCTCTTCTGGAGTTATATGTCCAGTTCCTGAGGTCAAGTGTGGAGCATTGTGCCTAGTTCGGAGAGCAATACGTGGAACACCGTGTTAAGCTCTGCATGTCACCTCCTAGTGTTTTGTCCAGTTCTGCATGCCACTTCTGGAGCTATATTTCCAGTTCAGGAGGCCAAGTGTGGAGCATTGTGTCCAGTTCAGGAAGCAGCGTGCGTGGAACAACGTGTTAAGCTCTGTATGCCACCTCACAGTGTTTTATTCAGTTCTGGATGTCACATCTAGAGTGATGTGTCCAGTTCCTAAGGCTAAGTGTGGACAACTATGTACAGTTCAGAAGGTGATGTGTGGAACACTGTGTTAAGCTCTGCATGCCACCTGGCCAGTTTTCTGTACAGTTCCGGGTGCCTCTTCTGGAGTTCTGTGCCTAGCTCCTGAGGCCAAGTGTGTAACAGTGTGTCCAGTTCAGGAAGCAATGTCTGGAACACCTTGTTAAGCACTGCATGCCACCTCCCAGTGTTTTGTCCAGTTCTGGGTGTCATTTCTGGAGTACTGTGTTCAGTTCCTGAGGCCAAGTGTGGAGCATTGTGCCCAGTTCAGGAAGCAATGTGTGGAACACTGTGTTAAGCTCTGCATGCCAGCTCACAGTCCAGTTCTGCATGCCAGCTCTGGAGTGCTGTGTCCAGTTTCTGAGGCAAGTGTGTAGCATTGTGTCCAGTTCTGGGTACCACATTTGGAGTGCTCTGCCCATTTCTTGATGCCAAGAGTAGAGCATTGTGTCCTGTTTAGGAAGCAAGCAATCTCTGGAACACCGTATTATGCTCTGCATGCCACATCCCAGTGTTTTGTCCAGTTTTGGATGCCACTTCTGGAGTGCTGTGTTCACTTTCTATAGCCAAGTATGGAGCATTGTGACCAGTTCCGGAAGCAATGCCTGGAACACTGTGTTAACTTCTGCATGCCACCTCACAGTCTTTTGTCCATTTCTGGGTGCTACTTCTGGAGTGCTGTGCCCATTTCCGGATGTCAAGTATGGAGCATTATGTCCAGTTCAGGAAGCAATGTCTGGAGTACCGTGTTAAGCTCTACGTGCCATCACCCAGTGCATAGTCCATTTCTGGGTGACACTTCTGGAATGCTGTGGCCAGTTACTGAGGCCAAGTGTGGAGCATTGTGTCCAGTTCTGGGTGCCACTTCTGGAGTGCTGTGCCCATTTCTTGATGCCAAGTGTGGAGCATTGTTTCCAATTCAGGAAGCAATGTTTGGAAAACCGTGTTCAGCTCTAACTGCCACCTTCCAGTGTTTTGCTCATTTCTGGATGCACTTCTAGAGTGCTGTGCCCACTTCTTGAGACTAAGTTGGGAGCACTGTGTCCAGTCCAGGAAGCAATGTCTGGAACACCGTGTGAAGCTCTGCATGCCATCTCGCAGTTTTTTGTGTACAGTTCTGCATGTCACTTCTGGAGTGCTGTGTCCAGTTTCTGTTGCCAAGTATGGAGCATGGTGTCCTATTCAGGAAACAATGTCTGGAAAACTGTGTTAAATTCTGCATGCCACCTCCCAGTGTTATATCCAGTTCTGGAGGCCACTGTTGTATTGCTGTGTCCAGTTTCTGAGGCCAGGTGTGGAGCATTGTGTCCAGTTCAGGAAGAAATGTCTGGAAAACTGTGTTAAACTCTGCATGCCACCTCTTAGTGTTTTTTCCAGTTCTGGCTGCCACTTCTGGAGTGTTTTGCCCATTTCTTGAGGTCAAATATGGAGCATTGTGTCCAGTTCAGGAAGCAATTTCTGGAATACTGTGTTAAACTCTGCAGGCCACCTCCCGGTGGTGTGTCCAGTTATGCGTGCCACTTCTGGAGTGTTGTGCCCACTTCTTGAGGCCAAGTGTGGAGCATTGTGTCCAGTTCAGGAAGCAGTGTCTGGAACAGCGTGTGGAGCTGTGCATGCCACCTCCTAGTGCGTTACCCAGTTCTGAGGCCCCCTCTTAGGCAGTGTGCTCCGCTCTGGAGCCCACATTTATACTAATGGATGAGAAGATTGGCGACGGTCCAGAGAGAGTGGCAGCAAGAATGGTGATTGTGCTAAAGCAGGAGTCTGTTGAGGAGAGATTTAGGAACATGTGTACGTGTACAGCGGGGGAAGGCAGCAGCGGGTGCCCAAAGGGTGAGTCACACAATGCCAGGGCAAGCTGTGCTTAGCCAAACAGTTCCCCTGGATTAGCCGCCTCGGAAAGTGGCGGGCGCACGTCCTAATGGCGGCGGAATAAGGGCGGAACGGGAAGGGTCAGGAGTAACAACGGTAGGTCCATCATTTTGCGTAAGAATGAAGGTGCGCAGCCATTTTGAAGACAAGCAAAGTCAGTAAATTGGACAAAAGAACGGGGCATACACACAGCACCTGTAACACGGAGTGAGCACGAGTAAAACTGGAGACCATGCAGGGTCTGAGTGTGGGTGTATGTTGGATATTGGCCGGACATTTCACATCTGCTGCGCATTTCTTTGCTCACAGGCGGGTGAGAATGCCGAGGGGGGCTCGAGGGAGGGCTGGATGGGCGGGGGCGCACTGATGCTACAGTCTCATCTCGCATCCCCCCACTGATGACGGGCTCATGCAGATGAGGTTGTCATGGGAACCCAGTGACCTCCGCTCGCTGTGATTGGCCACTCTGCTCCCATTCCAGCCGAGCTGTGCCCACGCAGATGTAGCTAATGGTGACGACGTGGCACCGGGAGCCCAGCACTCTGTCACTCCGTGTGATCTTGGGCATGTGACCGCATGGCGTTGAAGCTATTTTATTCGATAGATAATTTCCAAGGCTTCTCGTTCCGCTTACAGGTGGCTGTAGGGCAGTAAAGATAAGAAAGCGGGTGGGGGGTCTGGGGGATAGGGGAGGGGGTCGATGCGCCCAGGCCTACTGGGAAACTGAAAGCGCTACACTGGGCGGGGGATCGTGGTGGTCTGGTGGGGATGGGGCAGGGTGAGTGATATGTCAGATAAACCCGCGCGCACTTTTTGCCTTCTCGTGAGACGCCCGCCTTATGTTTCACGCCATGCACGCCTCTGAAGGCGCTGCTTAGCTCTGCGCGACACTTCCGTCATGTTTAGTGGAGCCCATGAGAAACCCCAAGGAGTCTTAGCACTTGTAACACATAACTTGGGGCAAACAAACTCAACTCACCCCCAGAGCTTTGTGTGAAAAGGGAAAAGCGGTGTGTTATATTATGTGGCATTTGCAGAGCGCCCATCTGCCGCTGACATAGCCTCATAGCGCTTTGGACAATCTGGACGCACCAATTTGCACATAATAAATAGCGCACCGTAAAACATTGTAGAATGGCAAACGTTTGGCACACTTAAAATTTCGCCATTGGGCTTTAATGTTACCAGGATAGCATAAGCATTCAGAGAAATATAGTCGAATATTGCAAGCAGAATGCTAATGCTTGGTGTGCCGTGTGGGGCGGCAGGGATTCGCTGTGCCAGTTGCTTGTGCTTGGTGTGTGTTCAGCCGCATTGTGTTGCGAAACCATTGAAGGCTAAGAACCCAATTCATAGAGCGTTTCCCTATAGGGTTTGACAATTATAAAACGCTTCCGTGATTTACGCCCCAAGGGGTGCCATGCTTGCAATGCACGTGACATGTCGGTGAGCAGCCGGATAGGAGGCCTGGAGCAAATGACCACACACGGCACAACCCAAATTTACACCCCAGCCTAATCTGGCACAGCATAGCATAGCCTAGCATCACACAGTAGAGCCCCCCAATGCATACTAAAGGGATAACAAGGCATAAAAAGGTCTGGCATAACTGACATTAATCTGGCATAGTCTACACTTGCACAGTACAGACCAACGAAGTATAGAGACACAAGAGACACACAAAGGCATAACAAGGCATACAAGGCACAACAAGGTCTGGCATAACCGACATTAATCTGGCATAGTGTACCCTCGCACAGTATACACCAACGAAGTATACAGATGTAGGAACCATACAAAGGCATAACAAGGCATACAAGGCACAACATGCACAGTATGGACCAACGAAGTATAGAGACGTAAGAGACATACCAAGGCATAACAGGCACAGAACAACAGGGTTCAGCATGCCACAATACAGCTCAGGCAGGGCACAACACGGCACAGCATGGCACATTGTGGCATCACAGGGTGTCAAAGGGCGCAGCTGCAAGACAGCAGGTGTGGCAGAGCAAACGTTGAGCACATTTACAACTTGATTGGGTCATGGATGACTGAACATTGGATGTGCCTCAATGGAGGGAAAACTGGGTCGCTGATTTTTGGATCATTGCAGGCAAGAGCCAAATGTAAACCTAATTACTAGTCATTTCCATTCAAGAATGTAACATTCCAGTGTTAGGCAAGGTCAAACCCTTGGCACATACCTCGAATCTTCCTTGAATTCAGGTGCACACGCCAACCAGGTCTTAAAACAGTGCATACTCTTTACGACTACTTAGAACCTCTGTTCTTTACTCTCCAAAATCAACTGTGCAACTATATCACGAGCTGTTATTTTGTCCAGGCTCGATTACTGCAATGCCCTTCTTATAGGTGCAGACACAAAATGCTTGCAGAAACTCCAAGTTGTACATATGATGCCGTTTGCATCATTAAAAGAGTGTCTAGAAGATAACCTTTGCAGACAGGCCATGCATTAGCTCGTCATGAAACCCAGAGTACAATTTAAAGCAGCAACCACTGTGCATAGAAGCCTACACGGGAAATCTCCAGCCTACTTGAAAACCTTGATGACTGCCTAGGAGCCAACAAGATCTCTTCGCTCATCTAACTCGCCCGGTGAGCTGGCCAAGTTTCAATCCTTTGCTGTCTGCTTAGCCAACATTTGGAATCCTCTTCCCCTGGCTCAAAGAGAAGAGGCAAACACAAGAACGTTCAGACAATCCCCAAAGACTTTTCTCTTTGAGTAAATTCTACTGACCCTTTCCTTCTTCCCTGCTCTACATTGTCCCTTTGTATATGTCTGTACCTATTGTGTTCTGAGGCGCCCCGATGCCCGTGGCTCTTGAGCATTATAAATAAATAAACAAATCAAATACGTCATAGCATGAGAACATGGTATAACATGGCAGGCATGGTGTAATACGTATTGCCCAAAGTGTGTGTACCTTGATATTATGGGTCTGGGAAAAGTTTAACATTGGAGCAGATTGTGATCTATCAGATAGGCAGAGACACACTGACAGTGCCCTCACCCATCCATTGCCTCCCTGAGCCTGATTCTGATGGGCTTGTGGGCCCTGAGCTGCAGCGTCAGTCTTTCTCTCTGACTCTGCTGGTCACATCATGAGGGTCTGTAGGAAACCCAGGCTTGCCTGTATTGAAGTAGAAATTAGTGCAGCTTCTCATACACTATTTATGTGGGTGCATATTCTTAACCATAACTATCATGGTACAGCCTATTTCAGTAGAAGAGTCGTAGGGCCGGTGCAAGCACTAGGCAAACTAGGCAGCCGCCTAGGGTGCTGGCCAGCAGGGAGCACCAAAAGCAGGTTTTCCTTTTGCTTTCATGAATTGCAAAAGAAATGTAAACAAATCTGGCTTAAAGTAGCTACATAATGTTCTCCTGCAATTAGAGGGTGCCCAGCTGCAAATCGCAATGCTCACATTTGCAGCTTCTCTAACATATGATATGATATGGTACTTTATTTGTAGCGCGCCTACACACAGTTGTTTCAAGGCGTGACAAAGCAAGGGGAAGGGAACAAGGCGAATAAGACAATGATCTTACTAGGACCAGTGACATTGAGGTGGCGCAAGTGCAGGGAGGGGAAAAAAGGGAGAAGTGCCAGGGGGAGAGGGAGAAGTGCAGGACATATGATCGACAAAACACAAAGAAAAAAACGGCGATAAAAGGAAGTGCAGCCAGCAAGTGGCAGTGCAAGATGTAAGTGCAGGCAGCAGGGGATTGAAAGTGCAGGTAAGGGGACTATAGGGTAACAGAGACAGCCCCAAAGTACAGAATTGCAAAGCAGCAGTGCTGGTGTGCAACTGGGGGGCAGGAACCTGGGCCAGAGGTTCTGAGGGTAGCCAGGTAACCAGTGCAGTGACAGACAGGAGTGCAGCAGGGAAGAGGAGGGGAGAAGGCAGAAGCAAAGAGGAAGGTTTTGAACAGCTTCCGAAAACCTGAGATGGTTCTGCTCAAGTTTCAGAGAGGCAGGGAGGCTGTTCCAGAGGGAGGCCCCAGCTGAAGAGAGAGATCTACCTCCAACTCTTTGCTTGGTGAAACAGTTGACCCTCAAGGACTTGGAGGTGGAAGAGCGAAGCGCTCGAGTAGGGAGATACTTCAGAAGAGACAGCTGAAGATATTATGCTCCCAGGCCCCAAAAGGCCTTGTGGACAATGCAGAGGATCTTCAATTTGATCCCTGCAGCCACTGGGAGCAGGTTTAGAGAGGTTACTGCTGGAGAGGTACAATCCTAGGGATTGTGGCCAAGGACAAGTCTTGCAGCCCTGTTCTGAGATGAGTTGGAGAGGAAGGATAGTGGAGGCAGGCATATTTAAAAAGAGGCTGTTGTAGTACTCAAGCCTAGAGAGGACCAGAGCTCTAAAGAAAGTGAGCTTCTGGGGGAAGGAGCGGAAGGGGAGAATACCTCTGAGAAGGTGAAGTTGGTAGGTTGACTTCTTAGAGACGTCCAAGATGTGAGGGGAGAAGGAGAGAGTGGAGTCGAAGATAGTCCCTAGGTTCTTAGCCTCGTAGATGGGGGCAGGGAGGGGGCCAAGGAAGGTCAGCAAGAGAGTGCAGGGAAAGAGAGGTGTAGGTGTGCCGATGAGGAGGATCTCCATCTTACTGGCATTCAGGCAGAGATCATTGGCGGTGCACCATTCTTGTATTGCAGACAGACAGCCAGGGATGAGAGAAGGAGAGTAGGCGGCAGAGGGGAGCCTTAAGACAAGCTGGGTGTCATCCGCATAGCATTGGAAGTTGGAACAGAGCACAGCGATGAGGGTAGCAAGAGGTGCCAAATATTGGGTGAACAACCAGACAGAGAGGTTAGACCCCTGCGGAACACTGCAAGTGGCGAGAGAGATGGAGGAGAGGACTTATCCGAGTTGAACCTGAGAAGGTTGGTCGGAGAGGAAAGAGGTCAGCCAGACCAGAGCCTAATCCGTGATACCCAGGTTATTACGGAGCCGATTGGACAGTATGGCATGGTTGACTGTGTCAAAGGCAGAGGAGAGATCAAGAAGGATGAGGACAGAGGGGAGATTAGGAATCAAGTTTCGAGAGCAGGTCGTCATGGATATTCAGGAGAGCAGTGTCCGTGCTTCTGACCGTACTGAAGCCAGGCTGATGGTCATGGAGACAACCAACAGATTCTGGTGAAGACTTAGCTGAAGATGGCCAGATTTTTGAGGTGTTCACCCAGGAAAGGAGTGATAGAGATCGGGAAATGATTATCCAGAAGGGAGGGGTCAGCTGAGGTTTTCTTGAGAAGAGGGTGCACAAGAGAGTGCTTAAGAGGGGAGGGGAAAGTTCCAGAGGTGAAAGAGTGGTTGCAAAAGTCAGCCATGGCTGGAGTGAGGGTGTCAATGAGGCAGCAAGGGGTGGGCATGCATCAAAGGGTAGGGATCAGCACTCTGTGACATGAAGACCAGAGCGAGAAAGCAAGGGGGGGGCATGCAGCGGAGGGAAGGGCTGAGCCCTCTGTGGCATGGAGACAGGAAGGAGGCAGTAAGGGCTGGGCATGCATCAAAGGGTAGGGCTCAGCACTCTGTGGCATGGAGACAGGAAGGAGACAGTAAGGGCTGGGCATGCAGTGGAGGGAAGGGCTCAGCACTTTGTGACATGGAGACCAGAGCGAGAAAGCAAGGGGGGGGCATGCAGCGGAGGGAAGGGCTGAGCCCTCTGTGGCATGGAGACAGGAAGGAGACAGTAAGGGCTGGGCATGCATCAAAGGGTAGGGATCAGCACTCTGTGACATGGAGACAGGAGGGAGGCAACAAGGGTGGGCATGCAGCGGAGGGAAGGGCTGAGCCCTCTGTGACATTTATGTAGGAAGGAGACAGCAAGGGGTAGGCATGCATCAGAGTGAACTGCTGTGCACTCTGTGACATGGAGATAGGAGGGAGGCAGCAAGGGATGGGCATGCAGCGCAGGGAAGGGCTCAGCACTTAGTGCCATGGAGACAGGAGGGAAGAAGCAATGGGTGGGCATGCAGCAGTGGGCAGGGCTCAGAACTCTGTGGCATAGAGAGACAAGGGAGGAAGCAATGGGTGGACATACCGTGGAGGGAAGGGCTCAGCACTCTGTGGCATGGTGACAGGAGGGAGGCAAGAAGGCGTGGGAATGCATTGGAGGGAAGGGCTCAGCACTATGTGGCATGGAGACAGGAGGAAGGCAGCAAGGGTGGGCATGCAGCGTTGGGCAGGGCTCAACACTCTGTGGCATAGAGAAATGAGGGAGGAAGCAATGGGTGGGCATACCGCAGAGGGAAGGGCTCAGCACTCTGTGGCATGGAGAGAGGAAGGAGGCAGTAAGGGCTGGGCATGCATCGAAGGGTAGGGCTCAGCACTCTGTGACATGGAGACAGGAGGGAGACAACAAGGGTGGGCATGCAGTGGAGGGAAGGGCTCAGCCCTCTGTGACATGGCGACAGGAGGGAGGCAGCTAGGGGTGGGCATGCAATGGAGGGAAGGGCTCAGCACTTTGTGACATGGAGACCGGAGGGAGGCAGCAATGGGTGGGCATGAGGCGGTGGGCAGGGCTCAACACTCTGTGGCATAGAGAGACGAGGGAGGCAGCAATGGGTGGGCATACTGCGGAGGGAAGGGCTCAGCACTCTGTGGCATGGAGACAGGAAGGAGGCAACAAGGGTGGGCATGCAGTGGAGGGAAGGGCTCAGCCCTCTGTGACATGGAGACAGGAGGGAGGAAGCCAGGGGTGGGCATGCTTTGGAGGGATGGACTCAGCACCCTGTGGCATAGAGACAGGAGGGAGGCAGCAAGCAGGGGGTTGGGCTCAGCCCTCTGTGACATAGGGACAGGGGGAGGCAGCAATGGGTGTGCATGCAACTGAGGGAAGGGCTCAGCATTCTGTGACATGGAGACCAGAGGGAGGCAGCAATGGGTGGGCATGCAGTGGAGGGAAGGACTCAGCACTATGTGGTATGGAGACAGGAGGGAGGCAGCAAGGTTTGGGCATACTGTGGAGGAAAGGGCTCAGCACTATGTGGCATGGAGACAGGAGGAAGGCAGCAAGGGGTAGGCATGCAGCAGAGTGAAGTGCTCTGCACTCTTGTGGCAAGGAGACAAAAGGGAGGAAGCAAGGCGTGGTCATGCAGTGGAGGGAAGGTCTCAGCACTATGTGGCAAGGAGACAGGAGGAAGGCAGCAAGGGGTGGCCATACTGCAGAGGGAAGGGTTTAGCCTTCTGTGACATGGAAACAGGAGGGAGGCAGCAAGGGGTGGGCATTCAGCGGAGCCAAGGGCTCTGCACAATGTGGCATGGAGACAGGAGGGAGGCAGCAAGCGGTAGACATGCATTGGAGGGATGGGCTCAGAACTCTGTGGCATATAGACAGGAGGGAGGCTGCAAAGGGCGGGCATACAGTGGAGGAAAAGTCACAGCACTCTTTGACATGTAGGCAGGAGGGAGGCAGCAAGGGATGGGCATGAAGCGGTGGGCAGGGCTCAACACTCTGTGGCATAGAGACATGAGGGAGGAAGCAATGGGTGGGCATACCACGAAGGGAAGGGCTCAGAACTCTGTGGCATGGAGACAGGAAGGAGGCAACAAGGGTGGGCATGCAGCGGAGGGAAGGGCTCAGCCCTCTGTGACATGGAGACAGGAGATAGGCAGCCAGGGGTGGGCATGCATTAGAGGGATGGACTTCGCACCCTGCGGCATAGCGACAGGAGGGAGGCAGCAAGCAGAGGGATGGGCTCAGCCCCCTGTGACATGGATGCAGGAGGAAGGCAGCAAGGGTTGGGCATTCAGCGGAGCCAAGGGCTCCGCACAATGTGGCATGGAAACAGGAGGGAGGCAGCAAGGGCTGGGCATGCAGCGCAGGGAAGGGCTCAGCACTCTGTGGTATGGAGACAGGAGGGAGGCAGTAAGGGCTGGGCCTGCATCAGAGGGAAGGGCTCAGCACTCTGTGGCATAGAGACAGGAGGGAGGCAGCAAGTGGTGGGCATGCAGCTAATGGAAGGGTTCAGCACTCTGTGGCTTGAGAACAGGACAGAGGCATCAAGAGATGGGCTTGCAGTAGAGGGAAGAGCTCAGCACTCTGTGGCATGGAGAGAGGGGGAGGCAGTCAGGGGTGGGCATGCATCAGAGGGAACAGCTCAGCACTCTGTGGCATAGAGGCAGGAGGGAGGCAGCAATGGGTGGGCATGCAGTGCAGGGAAGGGCTCAGCACTCTATGACATGAAGACAGGAGGGATGAAACAATGGGTGGGCATGAAGCGGAGGGAAGGGCTCAACACTCTGTGGCATGGAGACAGAAAGGAGGCAGCAAGGGCTGGACATGCATCGGAGGGAAGGGCTCAGCACTCTGTGACATGGAGACAGGAAGGAGGCAGTCTGGAGTGGGCATGCATTGGAGGGATGGGCTCAGCACTCTGTGGCATAGAGACAGAAGGGAGGTAGCAAGGAGTGGGCATGCAGCCGAGCGAATTGGTCAGCACACTCTGGCATGGAGACGGGAGGGACGCATCAAGTGGTGGGCATGCAGCGGAGGGGAAGGGCAGCTCAATAGCAATTTTGAAGACGCTGTTGGGAAATCCCACTAATTCATGTCAGTGTTAAAGAAATTCAATATCCATTATTGGACAGTCACTGGCATCCCCAGGCTTAGTTCCCACGCCTGTGGTACAAAATGGCAGGTGGCACACGAAAAAAGAGTTTACATTCCTTCAGCAAAGCAAGCCAAGTAATTGTTATCATCTTGATGTTATGGACCCTCACAATGGGAAGTCACAGAAATCATTGGCTGCCTTAAAAAAATTATATTTGATACTAAACACGGTGGGCATTCATTTTAATGACCACTGCCAGCAGATGAACAAATAACAAACACACGGCAATCAATACTAAACACATTCACCAGAGCTCCACACTTCTTTCTAGCACCCAGAAAGAAAGTAGCGTATACAGCAACCCATCCAAAGAGGAGCAGTTGATGAGGCGTACACAAGGTCCGAACCATGGCAATCAGTCTTTCAAGGGTACACCAGGTCGGTGTGCAAAACACTCAACTGCACTGTTACATAGACCTACTGGTGCCTGAACACCTACATGCTTGAATCTCATAAAACATTGTTTAGTGGACAATGGTAAAGCGGATCGAAACCAGGTACACAGTTGATTTAGCGCCAATCCATTTAATGATCCATTCGCCCAGCTAATGAGGTGCACACCAGCTTCGAACCCTGGTCCCCAGTCTATCAAAGGGTACATCAGGGTGATCGACCCTGCGACCACCACTATACCAGAGAGCAATTGGCACCTGCATGTCCGCCCGCTTCGAACCCTGGTCCCCAGTCTATCAAAGGGTACATCAGGGTGATCGACCCTGCGACCACCACTATACCAGAGAGCAATTGGCACCTGCATGTATGCCAGCTTCGAACCCTGGTCCTCAGTCTATTAAAGGGTGCACCAGTGAGCTCGGCCCTGCGACCACCACTATACCAGAGAGCAATTGGAACCTGAATGTACGCCAGCTCTGAACCCTGGTCCCCAGTCTATCAAAGGGTGCACCAGGGAGCTCGGCCCTGCGACCACCACTGTACCAGAGAGCAATTGGCACCTGCATGTATGCCAGCTTCGAACCCTGGTCCCCAGTCTATCAAAGGGTACATCAGGGTGATCGACCCTGCAACCACCACTATACCAGAGAGCAATTGGCACCTGCATGTATGCCAGCTTCGAACCCTGGTCCTCAGTCTATCAAAGGGTGCACCAGGGAGCTCGGCCCTGCGACCACCACTGTACCAGAGAGCAATTGGCACCTGCATGTATGCCAGCTTCGAACCCTGGTCCTCAGTCTATCAAAGGGTACATCAGGGTGATCGACCCAGGAAACACCACTATACCAGAGAGCAATTGGCACCTTCATGTATGTCAGCTTCGAACCCTTGACCTCAGTCTATCAAAGGGCGCACCAGGGAGCTCGCCCCTGCAACCACCACTATACCAGAGAGCAATTGGCACCTGAATGTAAACCAGCTTAGAACCCTGGTCTCCAGTCTATCAAAGGTTACATGATATGATATGATATGATATGGTATTTGTAACGCGCCTATACACAAGTGTTTCAAGGCGCGACGAGGCAGGGAGGGGGGGAAACAAGGGGAAGACAGACAAACGATCCTACTAGGCCAGGTGTCATTCAGATCGCGCAAGTGCAGAGGTAAGGGGAAAAGGAGAAAGTGCAGGGGGAGGAGGTGGGGGGGAAAGTGCAGTACAAGGTAAGTAGCGTAATAAAATAATAAATAATAATAAAAGGGCCAGCTGGTGGCAAGTGCGAGGTAAGTGCAGAGCAAGTGCTGGGAAGGGGGCTGTAGGGATGCAGTGACAGTCCCACAGTGCAGGGGGAGCCAGGGAGGCAGTGCAAGTGGAGAGTGGCTGGGCCCTGGACCGAGGTCACAGAGTGACCCAGATGCAGGTTTAGTGCAAACTTCAGTGGGGAGTTTAGCAGGTTTAGCAGGGGAGAGGGAGAGAGAAGGCAGAAGCGAAGAGGAAGGTTTTGAGGTGCTTCCGGAACCGGAGATGGTTCTCCTCAAGTTTCAGGGAGGCAGGAAGGCTGTTCCAGAGGGAGGCCCCTGCTGCGGAGAGAGATCTACCCCCAGCTCGTTGCTTCGAGAAGCGGCTGACCATGAGGGAGTTGGAGACGGATGAGCGAAGGGCTCGTGAAGGCAGATATTTAGGAAGAGAGAGTTGAAGGTATTGTGGCCCCAGGCCCCAGAAGGCCTTGTGGACAATGCAGAGGGTTTTGAACTTAATCCTCGCAGCCACTGGGAGCCAGTGAAGAGATTTCAGTCCTGGAGAGATACGGTCCCTGGGCTTGAGGCCAAGGACAAGTCTCGCAGTTCTGTTCTGGATAAGTTGCAGAGGGCGGAGAGTGGAGGCAGGCAGATTAAGATAGAGGCTGTTACAGTAGTCCAGCCTTGAGAGAACCAGGGCTCGGGAGACAGTGAGCTTCTGGGGGAAGGAGAGGAAGGGAAGAATACCTCTGAGGAGGTGCAGCTGGTAGTGTGACTTCTTAGAGACGTCAGAAATATGAGGAGAGAAGGAGAGTGTGGAGTCGAAGATGACCCCGAGGTTTTTAGCTTTGCAGGTAGGGGCAGGAAGAGGGCCAAGGGAGGCCGACCAGAGAGCTGCAGGAAAGGAGGGAGTGGGTATGCCGATGAGTAGAATCTCAGTCTTACTGGCGTTAAGGCAGAGGTCATTGGCGGCACACCATTCCTGGATAGCAGACAGACAGTCGGAGATGAGGGAAGGAGAGGAGGAGGCCGAGGGTAGCCTGAAAATGAGCTGGGTATCGTCCGCATAGCACTGAAAGTGGGGGCAGAGAGCGGCGATACGGTGGGCAAGGAGTGCCAGATACTGATTGAAAAGCCAGGGAGAGAGGTTGGATCCCTGGGGGACACCACAGGTGGAGAAAAAGATGTCAGAGAGGAAGGAGCCCATTTGGACCTGGGAGGGTCGACCGGAAAGGAAAGAGGTCAGCCATGCCAGAGCCTGACCAGTGATACCCAGGTTATCACGGAGACGGTTGAGCAGGATGGCATGGTTGACAGTGTCAAAGGCAGAGGAGAGATCGAGCAGAATGAGAACACAGGGAGTGTTGGAATCGAGGTTCAGGAGCAGGTCCTCACGGATGTTCAGGAGAGCAGTTTCCGTGCTTCTGGCCGCTCTGAAGCCGGATTGATGGTCATGAAGATTACCAACATATTCAGCATCGACCCTGCAACCACCACTATACGGGAGAGCAATTGACACCTGCATGTATGCCAGCTTCGAACCCTGGTCCTCAGTCTATCAAAGGGTACATCAGGGTGATCGACCCTGCAACCACCACTATACCAGAGAGCAATTGGCACCTGCATGTAAGCCAGCTTCGAACCCTCGACCTCAGTCTATCAAAGGGCGCACCAGGGAGCGCGCCCCTGCAACCACCACTATATCAGAGAGCAATTGGCCTCTGAATGTACATCAGCTTCAATTCCTGGTCGCCATTATATCAAAGGGTATGTAGTGGGTGGGTTAAGGGATATAAAAGGGTGGGGGGGGTTAGTAAAGCCGGGTAAACTGGGGCTAGGTGGAGGGGGCACATTTAAATAAATACAATCAAATTGTTTTTCATTATTTAGGTGTCACAAAAAATGTATGTCGCTATTTATCGTGCTGTTATTAACACATGTTACATGAAATCTTGCATGAAAGTGTAATTGAGTAAGTAACAGGTGACCGAATTGGTCTCTTGGGTACAAGTGCATAGAAATCAGTGACTTAGTACATGAAAGGTAGGTGGCTTGAAAACATAATCAAGTGGGCACGCAATCGGTAATAAATAAGAAAAAACATGTCAACGGATTAGGTAATACAGTTATACAAAAAGGTTGGTTTTAATGATTGTGGTATTTATATAGCGCCTTAATCCAAAGCGCTTTACAGAGCACATATTTACATACAATATCACCCAACCGAAATTGGTACTCATTTATCGACCTCGGAAGGATGAAAGGCTGAGTTGGCCTTGCCGGGATTCGAACCTGCGACCTGCAGATCACGCTCAGATCGCAGCAGCGAGCGCTCAACCCGCTGAGCTATCTCACCAGCATTTTGATGGCTTTACAGAAAGCTTGGTGGGACTCGATCATCCTTAGGTGAAAGGGAAGAGTGTTCTAGTGAGAAGCGGCCAGTGTGGGAAAGCTAGACCCCCCAGCGCGAACTTTGAGCGATTTAGGAGTGATGATAGTGTTGACATAGCCCTTTCTGAGGGGCCCTGTGGAGGTGTGCTTAATGATTCTTTGGGCATGTTAGGGTGGTGCCAGATCATGAAGTCATTTATGTGTAAGCGAGAGAGTCTTAAAGATGATTCCTTCTTTGACTGGGAGCCAGTGAGCCTGTCTCCATACCTCGGAGATATGGTCTTTCCTTGATGTGCCCGTGGCTGCTCTGAGGGCGTTATTTTGCACCAGTTGGAGTTTAGCAAGGTTCTTGCAGGAGGTCCCTACGAGGAGGGCATTGCAGTAATCCAGCCTTGATCCAATTATTGCCACTGAAGGTGTGGGGACTTCTACCTGCGTTGAATAACAAGGAACCACCCAGCAGTGGAATGATAAACAGCTCTCAGTGGCTGTGTCCAGCAGGTATCAGAGAAAGGTTTGGCCCAACGTAGTGCTAAAATAGATTGGTCTGATGGTCGGGTTGGCCAATTAAAAATAGCAATATGTACAAATATCAGCCCCAGGTATAGTAATTTCCACAAAAATGCATTTGTGCTCACCAAACCCCAGGGAAGATCGAGGAGAAAATGAGTGGTCTTTTGGAAAGGTTGAATGAGATCAAAAAGATGCAATGTAAATAAAGCGGTTCCATTTGATAGTAGATGTAGATAGAGCGGATCCATGCGATAATAGATGTAGATAGAGCATATCCATGCGATAATAGATGTATATAGAGTGGATCCATGCAATAATAGATGTAGACAGAGTGGATCCATGCGATAATACAGCTTGGGAACATGCCTTTCTATGCAACACTGATCTAAGTAGTTCATGGGAGCCATAGTCCAAAACATCTGGAGAACCAAAGGTTGCAGTTGGTTAGTCTAAAACATGACCTAGTGTCATGGAGCCTCTGGGGTATTCTTAAACATGCTGACGGTGCTTATTTTCCCTGAATCTCTGCTTGAGGGCTTCCATCCAGTCCAGAGACCAGGAGCAACATTATCAGAGCTGACTGCTGCTTTGTCTTCTGTTGTTTTTCTACGACTTGAAAACTTGCAGGCTGGAGACTTCCACCTGTGCTCCTTGTTCAATATGGACATCATTTTACTGTGTCTTTTACTGCAAAGCATGGAAGAATGTTGACTTCCAATTCTTTAGGCATGGAATTGTTGACTTACTCTTTGAAAGTGCTAACAGTAGCTATGATTGGGCGAGGCATACATGGGAGAGAGATGTGCATGACTGGAGGGGAGAGAAGTGTGCGGCTGCTGGCGAGAGAGTAGGGTTCCGGGGGGAGAGCTACACGTACAGAGGAGAAGGAGTTAGGGAGTGAGCGGGCAGGTGGGGCTAGAGAGCTTAGCTGTGGAAGCAAGGCAGAGTGGAAGTGAGAGTGGGGAGTCCGAGGCGGTCTGCAGGCATTGGAGAGGGTGTGGAGCAGGATCGCAGGCAGCCCTTTCTGCTGCCTTTTCACTTGGAGAGGGTGCATAGTTTGGGAGTGCTGGTGGGCGCAGGAGATGAATAATGATCCGGTGACAGGTGTACGAAGGCCAACACCGTAGGAGGTGGAGGGCGCTGTGCCAGCCAAGTGTGGGTGCCAGCGTGAATGTTCATGGGTAGGGGGATCTTAGAAGTGCTGCCAACCTGGGCAGCTCCTGGCTGCTCTGTGTGGAGCATATGCTTCTGTGGGGGCGTCATGGATTTTGGCCAATCCCCAGCATCGCTTCTTGGCCCAGGGACCAGCGTAGCTTCCCCAAAGGCGAGCAGGAATTTGATTTCCAAGTTACCGTCCTCACCAATTCCTGTTCGTTCTTTTCGTGTTTTCTTGGACTCTCTGTGAGGGGATGTTGTTGCCAGTATCCTGCACCTTCTGAACTGGGAAATGTAAAACAGGTAAAGCTGGTACCATGTTGCAATGGTGCTCCTGGCCAGCCTGTTCTTCAGCTCACTGTGAAGGTGGGCAAGTCCCCAACAGTTAAACAACATGACCGCTTTCGCGCACTGTCACTAAAGGATGCCTATGGCACAGCTGAGCCTGCCAGCCTTAGAAGGAGGGATTGTACATAACATAAGAGGTGTATTTGTAGCGTGCAAGTCGAGGGGTATCATGACACTATTGACAGATGACAAACGTTTATTGTCACCCAACTTAATTGTACTAATTTTATCAACCTTGGAAGGATCAAGTGCTGAGTGGACCTGCCAGGATTCGAACCTGTGACCATGAGGTCTAACACAGGCCTCTGAAGTGGATGCATTAGTCCAATAAAACACAGGCCTCTGTAGTGGATGTATTAGTCCAATGAGCCACATAGCCCCCTAATGTGCCTAGTAGTGGACCTGCAATGGCGTTTTTTGTGCCCCAGGCTAGATTCTATACTCCTCCCTCGTCCCTGTCTTTGTGTGGTGGTAGTGTCTCTTCAGAGGCCATGATCGTGTGCTGTGACTGAAAAAGATCACTGCCTCCACATCAACCATAGAGTTCAGGTAGCGGCCGTCAACCCTCCCACCTCCATGCTGAATGGCAGATATTTCAGCCAATCCATGTCATTACAGGTGCATAGGGTGGTGATATGTTGGTGCTTGACTGGCCCACTGTCCATACTATACTGCACATTGACCTCACCCTTTATCTGGCTGAAGGAAATCACAGTTGCTCTATCTTGAGCCATCAAATTAATTGACAGTCTAACAATCTGTGGATTTTCTGGGGAACCAGACTACAAGTACATGCATCATTAGTTACCCCAAAGCTTCAGTATGCCCACACACTGTTCTGAAGCTTGGGGTAACCATTATCCTTTGGACAGACTCTCATTTGTAAAGCAAAGCATTTCATCACTGTTAGGCATTGGTTCTGACAGCCGGACTCCAGCTGAAGATGTGTCTCGGCTCACAGGGGTCTATTTCAATGTTATTTTTGGGGGTCCCATCTTGCACCGAGCGGAGAGAAACAGTCTGATGCACCTGGGAGATGCATACATAATAATGGAGACAAATAAATAGAGCCAGGCGTTTAATAGACAGCAGATTATCACGATTCAGCCAGACAGCTGGGAGTTGAAACACTAAAGCCCACTGCAAAGCTATATCCTTCTTTAGTAGCAAGATGCTGATGTAGAGAAACTGGGGTAAAAAGACAACGAGGTGATGGGAAGACTTCTGTATAGCCCGAAGGAAGAGACGGCCTGAAGGGCTCCAGCAAATGCAGGAGATATGATTATGACATGATAAGTCATTTATAACGCACCTGTACACAAGTGTTTCTAGCCACGATTATAACACACCCCCTACAAAGTGCATATTTGAAGCCCTGAATGAAAGGAAAAGATTGATGTGTCATGAGACTGTGACTGCCAGCATGGGGGCAGTTGCTGGAGGCCCTCCTGAGGCACGTGACCTTTTTCAACTGAAAGGATGTAAAGGCCCTGACGCCGTCCCTGCTGACCGCTCTCAATACTTATTGGTTTATTTAATGGCAACCACACATGGCTTAACTCCATAGAACTATATTGTAACGTAATTTGCAGGGCACACCCCTGGCATCACCTATCCCATGCATAACTCCCTGGCTTAACTAAAACTAGGTACCTACAACCCTCATACAGGCGCTTTGGTTCTCTCTCACCCACCATCATGATAGGATGTGAGAAACCTAAAACAAGGCCCTGTCTCGCTCTACATCCTCCACAGCAGGTATAACATGTTTCACAGCCTGCCTCAGCACCCTTTAGCCACAACGACATGCTTGCAACCCCAGGGCAGAGCACCCCGCCTTACAACCACTGGCCACACTGTACAGGCAATCCACATGCAGGTGGCATGCATACCTGCCTACATTTGAAAATCAAAATTCCTGAGATGTATGCCCCGCCCACAGCCACACAAAACTCCGCCCATTTTCACACAGCTCCGCCCACACACCCCGCTCACCTGTCAAAAAGGTAAACTTGGTTGCTGTAGCCTTCAGTTTGCTTACTATAGCATTGAAAATAATTAATTCAATGCTATAGTAAGCAAAATGAAGGCAGCGCCGCCACCGAAATAATAGTGCTTTCAATCCATGTCATTGGATTGAAAGCACTATTATTGCTGCGTCGGCGCCCTCAGTGTGCTTACTATAGCATTGAATGAATGGTTTTCAGTGCTATTTTAAACCAAATGAAGGCGTCATTGCATTGAAAGCAGCATTATTTCGGCAGCGCCGCCGCCTTCATTTTGCTTACTATAGCATTGAATGAATGATTTTCAGTGCTATGGTAAGAAAAATGAACGTGGTACCGTCGCCGTAATACTAAATATAATTGTTTTTAATCCAATTATATGGATTGAAAGCACTATTATTATAGTGGTGCAGGCAGTGGGCACGAACATTTCGCGCCGTTTCCGGGTCCCATCATATTCTCCACCTGATTGGCTCCCGGCGGCAGCCAATCAGGTGGAGAATATGACGGGACCCAGAAAGAATCTAAAAATTCCTTAGATTCAAGGAACTTTCCCGGAGAAATGCTTGAAATTTCGGAGTCTCCGGCAAAATTTCGGAGGTTAGGCAGGTATGGTGCCACGGATCCAGACACACTGTTCCGTGGATACCTGAGCAGTGCAGCAAGTGATCTTTCAGATAAGGATACAATGCCATCTACTGACAGCTGTGCGACAAAACACGTTTTACACACACACACAAGCCCCTTCACTTGGGGTTCCACAGAATACACTCAGGATGGCTCTAGCGCAGATCACCAGTGGATGCGAAAAGCAGCCAAGAACACCCATCCACAACCTCAGCCTCCCGGACTCATGCTGGGGTTACAGGCCCGCGCCACCACGCCCGTTTTATAAATGCCTCTACTTGGCACCCTAAGGTTTCACTCTATTAGCAGATGCCAACCCTCGAACTTCTACTGGCTGCTACCACAGTCGTGCCGTTCTTTCCAGATATTGGCACATGTCAAGCACTGGTCTTAAATACAATGGCTCAATACACCACCATCCTTCTTGCCCTCTCTCCCCTGTTCCGCCCTCTGCCTCACAACCATCTACTATATGGGCTCACAGGTTGCCCAAGAACAGGACATGATCAACATTCTCACCACCACCTCCCACAGACATGGGTGACTCACATAGGGCCTGTGTGGGACTGCCAGCCCCATGCCATCCCTGGCTCCCCTTTACTGTCTCCTCGACGCCTCATTACCCGCCAGTCTGGGCCCCCTCGAATTCTAACATGCTGCCGCCCCTTCCGCCTGAATAGGCTCAGTGCCGCAGGTTCAGACATCTTGTGAAACCTCCGGTCCTTGTCAGGCCTGCTCTGTCTGGATAGGGTCCCACGTTGATCCCCTAGGCTCGATTGTCCTCCTAGCTGGACTCAAACCACTTCCTCGATGACATTCAGTCCGAATTCAAGCCATGTCCGGCGAGAGAAACCACCCAAGTCAACAGCAGTGAAGAGTGTGAGTCAAAGGCCGGGCTGGGCTCTGCTGCTCCTTGAGAGGTCGGCTGCCTTCAGCAATGTTGCTGGCATGCGTGTGGAAATCTGTGGCACTGTGCTTCACTGATTTGCATCCCTCCAGGTCAAGCTCAGCATCTCCTCCTTCAGATCTGTCCTTATGTGTGGAATGTGCCAAGCCTGGTCCTTTGCCCAATCCGATTGAACACGCAGGTGGTATCTCTATTAACTATAACCTCGGATTCAATATCTATGCCGAACATAATACTCTGCATATAACCCTTCAAGAAGGTTAGTTATGTCATGTGAGCAGCAAGTTGGTGCATGCCTCGTACAGCTACTACAAAATGGATGCGCATAGGTAAACTCTGCCTCAAAGTCAGTGTATTTCTGTCAGCGTGAGCGCCAAGCCATATGCATTGGAAAATGATGAAATGAGGAACTGTTCTGTGTGAATAGCATCCGCAGGGCTTAATGAGCACTGGTTTTACCAGAGGCGGTAGCCTGCTGGCCGCCATCGTGTGCGATCGGCAAGTTTTGTCATGCCAGGTTGGAAAGAATATAGATGCACCTGTCTCCGTAGTAACGGGTTAGCAAAGATCCTGAGAGGGAGTCTGTTACCCATCCGCGTCTGAAGCTTGCCTAAGAATGAGATGGTGTTGTGGGAAAAAGAACCCCATTTGACGTTATCATGAATTAAAGTGAAGGGAGATCTCTGATTCAACTATGTTGCTTTTCACTCTACCCGACCCGGAAATGCACAAAAAGACCACACAAAAAAAGTAAAGCATATTTGACCGAATTTAGGCTGCACGAAAATCTCGTATAGTCTAAAAATTCGAACAAATATGTCATTCAAACCCATTATAGCGAACAAGGAGAACAAGGGTTGCTGGGATGTCCCATGCTTCCCCTGTTTGTTATAATGGGAACAGCGGTTGCGGGGGTCCCCGCGCGTACCTAAACAAATGAGGAAAAAACTAAAGGACCCTGGCGCGCCGGTTTTCGAGCACGTACGTAAACAGAGCTGGTGTTGCAGCGAGTCAGGGGAGTCAGCAGATCCCAACGAGTTGTGCCGCCAAAAGGTAAGTAAGGGGGAGGGAGAGTGCATTTCTAGAGTATGGGTTTTTTGACCGTAACGGTCAAGCTAGCTATGGTCTAGATCTCCTACTCAACCCTCACACTTTACAAAACAAGAGTGATCCCAATCATACAGGTGAAACATGCACCGTTAAGAGATATACTTCATTTGCCTTTTGCGGTAACCTGGGCTGGGGAAAGGCTATACTCTTAAGAGGCGTGTGGATGTGAGCCAGTAGCAACCCAAACAGCAACAGTCCAAAGTAAAGGAATGTCCATTCAAGATCTACCAATCTGAAATATAAACTGTACTAAAAACTACAAACTAAAACCTACCCCTGTAAAACAAGATAGAGATGATGCAAGCAATCTAGACCGCTAGCAGGGAGGAAAAGGCAAAAAAAAACATTCAATGATGGTAAAAAGGACATGTCTTTGGGCAAACAGTGCAGAAAGTGGCTTAACCAGTCTCAAGTGCCCCAATAAACGACCGGGGTCTGAGGGCATCCAACAGTACCTTCCTTATTTCTTGGTGGGTTGATGGCATCGAACTAGGCTCCCTATCTTTGTGGGAGTGTTTTCAACCAGGTTTGGATGCAGAAAGTCACCGTAATCCAGACAGGAAGGAGGCATTGAGTCCGGTTTGAAATTGAACTTCAGGTGGTTCAATACTGCGTTTGAAGGTTGTTGAAGGACACAGCAAGGTTGGTTCGGTGTTCTAGCTTGAGTCTGCAGCAAAGATGCTGGTGGTTCGAGGAACTGATCACAACAGCGAGCTTCTTGTTTGAGCCAGCGCAACCAGTACGATCAGCAGGCATGGTGCGGTTGCAAACTTTTTCGAGGAGCAGCAACAGAGGTTCAAAGAGGTTTGAAGAAGTGCGAAAAGCAGCAAGGTGTCTCCTGTTGGTAGAATCCATTAGAATGTGGTCAGCAATTGTTCGATATGGTTTGACATGGTAGAAATGCAGGAGACTAGCTGCTTTGCCTCTTCAGTGCTGTGAGTCACAATGTAGTGGATCAGGGACAATGTGAGTCCTTGCCCCCAGTCTTCCAACCTGTGAATGGCTAAAACCTACAGAGGTGGTTCACCTCTAGTCAGGTCTTAGGTGCCAATGTAGCTGACAGAGGGACAGGTCTTGCTCCTGCTGCAGTTCATCCCCAATGTGCACTGGGGATGGGTGGGAAGCAGATCTTGCCTCTTCTTTGGAGCTCGCCTTCTTCAACTCAATGGCTGTGGGCTTTGGATAGGCCAACCCTCCCAAAAGAGGTCCAAATGAATTCCTCTCGCAGTCCCCGAATGTATCAAAGAAAGGAGAGAGACCCTTCCTTACAAAAGGCACCAAGCCACCGGCGATTGGTTAAAAGCAAACCTCCTTTAAGGATTCACATTCTTGATAAGATAACAAATTACTTATGCACTACTGCCTCATAACCAAAGTGCTTTGCTGAGCAGGATCTGTGGGGTCCAGAAAAGAAAGAGAGGCACACAGAAAAATAAGATGGAGGAATCCTTTCTTCCTTTGGCTCTGCTCTGCCTTGCTGTCTGGACCAGCCCCCTTCTTCGAAGGCCATTTGGCATACAGCACTCTTGCCTGAGGCTGGCCCTTTTTGTTTAGAATGTGCCCTTTGAATCCTGTTTCCTAGGACAGCTCCTACTGAGGGCCGTCCTGTTGGAGTTACCTGACCTCATAAAGGATCACAGTGAGGTTCAGTCTTTCCACTTCTTTGTCCTGCTTGTGAGCAGAGAAAGCGGTCTGACTAGAATACACAGTCTGTCCAGGGCTGGCAAGGCCTGCAAACTGTCACGGTTTATTATGTGGTCACTCTCAACTCAGGGAGTTCCTTTTCCCTGAAGCAAGGGGGCGCACAATAAAGCACCTTTATTTAGGTTCAATTTGGTGAGGCCTCCAACCCGTCTCACACCCAACGCCAACAAATACTCAGTGTCACCAATGGCCTAGGAACCAGGCCGGTGTAGTGAGAATATATTTCTATTAATATATTTAATATTTGACACAATGCTAACATCAGCCACCAATACTTTGGCACCACCCAAGATCACAGCAATAACTCGGCTATATAAAACAACATAGGTGAAATTCTGAAACATGCGATAATAGCTTAAACAGATTTAATTTCAATTTACCAATGGAAAACGTTCCCAATACCATACAAAATCCACAGAAATGACTTAATTTGAAACAATACTTTTTTCCCAGCAACCCAGCCTCCAGGACTCAATTAAATATGACCCCTTTGATTGAAAGGCAAGGTGCACAATGGAAAACTCATTTAGCTGCTGATTTAAAAAGGCACAGCTTGGCAAAGGAATTCAATGGGAAAAATCATTTTTGGGCTTTCTATTTAAAAGGCAAGATTGGGAAAAAGGAATTCAAATGAAAATCGTTTTCCAACACACTTGATACCTTGGGGTCAATTTTGTTTTGTACACCCAGACAGATGAGATGCAATACTTTGTAATTCTGATTTAAAAGGAATGGGAAATTTAATTTTTTAACACACATACAGATGAGAACAATACTTTGTAATTCTGATTCAAAATGAATGAAGAATTTTGTTTTTCCACCCTCCACACTGACTTGAAAAGTGGTGTTTTGTAGATTACTTCCTTTTGGGATGATGGAAACTCCCCCCTTTCTATGTGCAACTCAAATATTTCAGAGACAGCCAACCAGGTCTTTATGGGCTATACCAGCTCTAATAAGCGGGCATTAGCTATTGTTAGTTTCAAAATCTCACAACCCTCATCCCGTGATTTTCTACATGGGAATTTATTAATTTACTTTAATCAAATGTGCTAAGGATCTACACAGTTTCTCATCTCACCACACTTTAATGGAAAGGTTTAAGGACGGCTGCTCCCAACACAATGCAATTTCAACATAGGTTTTTTTTTTCTAATGAGGAAATACATTTGAGTAAGATTTAATAAATTGTGTGAAGGGCCTACCCAGTTTCACCCCCTCTACCCACTAATGGAAAGGGATAAAGGCAGGTGGTTCCCCACACAATATATGGCTTTGGAATATCTACTTACATGGGAGGCTTTGGCCCTGGAAAACAGCAGGGGTCCTCTGAGGACAGCACAGGTCTGGTCAAGGGCTTTCAGTCAGGGATTTTCTCCTGCACCCAGACTCCTTCTGCTCCTCTGGTTTGGGTCCCAGCCAGCTTCTATGTGCCACAGCCACTGTCTCCAATGCACGGATCGAAGCCTCTCTACTAGTTGTTCTTTGCAAGAGTCCAGCAGCAGCTCTCCCTGAGAATATTTTTTTAAAAAACAGTTTTATGCAAACCTGGCCTTTTATCAGGCTAGTGACACAGCAACCTTGTCATAATTCCCGCGGCCAGGATTGGCTAGCATGTTCCCTTCACCTCCCACCAAAAACTCCTAATGGCTGCTGATAGGACCAGAAGTTGGGGGATATGTATGATGTAGGCTGAGGGACTGGAATAGATACATCATTTCAAATTGACAAGGATTCCTGCATCTTTTAATCTGAAAGATCTCATACTGTAATATCTCCCTTGGTCTTTCAAATAACCCCATGTTGATATATATTACATGGACGCAGTAGCGTCCATGTAGTTATGGTTAAGTTGGTGTTTCCATAGGAAGAGCATTTTTTGGGTGGCTTATAACTTCGCTCTCTCTGGACGAATCCTCACCAAACTTTGCAAAAAAAAGTATATGGCCCACTCTGAATTTTTTTGCAAAGTTTGGTGAGGATTCGTCCAGGGGGGGAAAAGTTATAGGGGGGGTGCCAAAACTTGTGTTTTTTCCTATAGACATAATGGGAAAAACCTTTGCGCACGGCCACAGGCCAAAACGCTGGACGGATTTACACCAAATTTGTGGCAGGAGTGGGAGCTTGGTCCCGAAAGCGTGCTTTTGCAAATTTGGTGTAAATCCGTCCAGTAGTTTTTTATAAAATGACCAAAACGTAAGGTGAAAAAAATTAGCGATATCTGTGTTCGCTTCGCGGACGGACTTCCCTGTTCGCTCCGCAGACAGCACCCCGATTGGCCCATGGCCTTGCGTCATGTCAGCGGACATGCGACGTGTTCGCTGATTGGACGGCAAGGGGCGTGGAGCGCGTCAGATTTTCTGTGGCGCCCGCCATCTTGTATTCGCCATCGACCGCGTACAGCGCGGTGAAACGTGGATAAAAAATTGTATTTAGTGCCGTGTGTTGGTGTGTAAGAGTGTTTGGGGAGGGTGGGGGAGTATGAGATAGGTTCAATGTTTTTTTTTTTTTATGTGCTAGACGTTTTTGTTGTGTTCGATTTGTCCGTGGAGAACACGGCTGTTCTGACATTTTGTAAATAAACTAAATGGTGGGGTGTTTAGATGACGGAGTATGTGTCATTTTTGTTCGCAAGGAAGGTAAAAATGAGCTATCAACACTCGCGGTGTATTTAATTGTTCGTAAATACACAAACTGGGGGTGTCCTCAGGACGCTGTCCGTATTGTAATTTGTCTAGTTGAATGTGTTCTAAGAACAATTGCGGTGTCCCGAAATGGTTGCAATTACACAAAATGGGGGTGTTCCGAGAACATTGTTTATATTGTTCGTTGTCAGGGTGAAAGTGTTTTAAGACCACTCCTTTTGTCCGCTAATAGTACAATTTCCTATGGGCGTCAACCGACTTTTTGTCCACTAAAGAAACGATAAATCCGGCTGGTGTGCGCCGACGTTATGTGATAATCCTATGACTGGCGCTATTGACCTGGCTGACTTGCTTTTGCGACACTAAATCATATCTCCCGCCTCTAAGCCTGATATTATCAAAGCATTCATATTCCCCGCCTCTCTCTGTGACGTTACAGGGTGCGTCATCAAACGCGTCCAGTCCTCTCCAGTCCTAAGTGACTTTACACAGAACCCGGAAGACAACACATATTATGTCACAACACAGCGCGCCACAATTTGGAATATGAAACAGTGATTTAAAAGCAAACAGAAAGATTGTAAATTTTGTAAAGTACATTTATTTGACATCAAATGTTTAGCGAATAATCAACAATTTGCATTTGTCTTTGTTGTCGATCCGCAAAAGTTCATGTTGAGGCACGCGATGTTCCTTTGCGGTACAGAGGGTGTTAGATCAGCTTACAGCTCAGTGCACCACAATTCGGAATATGAAACTGTGGTTTAAAAGTAAACAGCAGGATTGTACATTTGGTAAAGTACATTTATTTCACATGAAATGTTTAGTGAATATTCAGCAATTTGCTATTGTCTCTGCTGTCGATCAGCAAAAGTTTATTTTGAGCCACGCATTGTTCCTTTGCGGTAGATAGGCTGTTGGTTTATGATAAAAGCAGTAAATGGTCGCTCTGATAATCGGAAGGTTGCTCCAACAACGAGCCATTAGACCACCCTATTGGTTGGTATGTTGTTTGTAGCCGCTAGTACTGCGTAAGGGCATATTGGTCCTTGGCGATTCTCCCATAAAATGGTGAGGGTCATGAAGTTGCATATTTGGACCTGCACCTGGCAGTTGAAGACCCCATCCGCTGGAGTCTGTAAATCTTGACATAGGCAAAATGGGGCGACATACCTGTTTTAAAAACATAAATTAGTCTCACCAGCCGATCTTCATTAAAAATCATCATTTTATTTATTAGGGCGTGAAACTATTTGCTATCGAAGATAGTGCAACGGAGTATGTTAATAATAAAATAATAATATTTTCCCATTCATATAGCGCTAAGAACCGTGAGGTATCTAAGCGGTGCCTATTATTACCCACGGTGTGTGGTGCTCATTTATCAACCACGGAAGGATGAAAGGCTGAGTTTGGCCTTGCCGGGATTTGAACTTAAGTTAGCAAGCTGTGCACGGATGTCAAAGCGAGCGTTGTACTCGCTGTGCCACTTGACAGGATTCAGTGAAGTGGCACAGCGAGTAGAGTGCTTGACCGCCTATAGACCGGTTAAATTATTTCTATTAACCCACCCTCTGTCGTCTGCCTTTTTCAGAGCCCTCTAAACAACAGGGGATCAATTTGGCGGTAATGGTGCGCGGTAGAAAACATTATGCCACTTTGAACGAACAAGTTCAACTTGAGCGGTCTTTAATGCTACGCTATTGTAATTATATTTGGTACAAAATAATCTAAAGGGTTACTTACAGTACAATTGCAATTTCCATTGTCTACGAGTAGTGCAGTCCCAAAATACGACTCCGCGTGTGCGAACGATCTTTCGCATAGTGATATAATATATAAAAGTGGTTTCGTCTAAGACATTTCATCCTTATCTTCTCTTACGTTTTAGCAACACTCCTTCAAGAGAAGTCTTTCATCACAATCTCTGTCTGTCAAGGTCAAAACACAATACAACCTTATAGTCCGCTTTGTGAGCCTCTCCGGGGCCTGAGAAAAAAATGGAAGCAGCTGACCTTCACTGTGAACGAGCATAAATTCTTACTTTGCAACATTCTGTGTAAAGCCATCTGTGAGAAGTTGGTTTTTGCACGCCATGTTTGTATATTGTTTGCGTGATATTAAAAAAAGTTTGTTTAAGGGACGTTATGGTTCTAAGTACAGCCGAAAGACCCCTGAAAATCGCAAGTTATGGTAAGCTATGAAAAATAACTCGCGCCACCACCGTGCACAGCTAAGACTAACACCCAGGACATCAAAGATGACATCGCAAATGTCATTGATGAAATCACTGATGACATCACATGTGTATGTACTTTTCATGGAATTTGTGTACTAGGGATTTTTATTATAATGTGAAAAAAGTGTCAAGGATATTGCAATAAATATCATACCGTTATTAGTGCTTTGAACGATGTATTGATATAAATAGCATTGTATTATGGGATTCTATCTAGTATACTGAGCTACTAATGGAGAAACATAGCATTGTGTGCAGAGTACAAGATGAAAGTATATTTGTAATGTTAATATGTTGAATAATGAAATGATACTTGTCCTGAAATGTTCGAAAATTCACAAAATGGGGGTGTTCTGAGGACGTTATTCGTATTGTGTGATTGCTTAGCTGTATGCAATGAGGGAATGGAACAGAGAGTAAAGTGGATGCCGTCCGCGGACACCGCGGCTGTTCGTGGACAGGGCGTGCTACATCCAGGTTTTTCCAGGAAATCCAACACGGAAAGAAGACTGTACGGATCAGCCAATCAGATGTCGAGGTTGTGGATTTGTGTTGAAAGAGACTGTGTGTGGTGAAGATGGCAGAAGTAGCGAAAGTCAGGGTGTTGGTACTTGGAGATATGTTTGTGCATCGTTTACAACAGTACGCTCAATGCAGGCATGTTGCAAAGAACTTTGATGTGAAAGGAGTGGAGGTGGTGTGGAGCACTGTGCCTGATTGCAATGTACAGGGAATTGTACAAGTTTGTGAGGATATGGCCACGATGAACAGTCCGCATGTGGTAGTTTTGCACTATGGTGCTTTCCATTTGGGCAACATCAGTGCCCCTACTTTGTTGGCTGATTTGAAACGCTTGGTTCAAGCCGTAATGAAGATCCTTCCAAATGCGGAAGTAATTTTTTCTGGATTACTACCTAGGGCAATATGGGACAATAGTTCAGTTTTTTGTCCTCAGAAAAACATTGCTAGGTGTGTCATCAACCGAGGCATGTGTGCCTTCATGCTTAGAGCTGGTATGTTCTTCTGTAATAATGAGAATATTGATGCCAGTAATGCTGTTAATTTTAAAGAAGATGGCATCTCTTTATCTTTAAGGGAAATGCCTTTCTATTTTGGAATGTAAGGGTTGCTTTGGAGAAGGTTATGTGAAGATTTTAGGAGTAAAGTAAGAAAAAAAAACAAGAAAAAATACAAAATAACAGGTGTCTGTCAAGCATCTGTAAAAAAAAACAAAAAAAAACGGCTCTTTTCAGAGCCAACTTCAAAGGGGAAATGGGGCACACTATTTAAATTTACATTCACCATGCTCAGATTTTTGATATGTCCGCGGACATGGCGGTAGTCTGCGGACATGAAAATCACTACGAGGGGGTTAGTATGTTCTATCTTACATGTATATGAAGTCAGGGATATTATGGTTAAGTTGTGCTAATAAAAACCTATGAAATTCACTGAAAAAACTTTGATAAAGGGAGGTTATGGTTAAGTAACGCTACTAAAAACCTATGAAATTCAGTGAAAAAACTTAGTTAAAGGGACGTTATGGTTCAAAGTAAAACCGAAAAACCCCTGAAATTTGGCAGTTATGGTAAGATAAGCAACCATAACTCGCGCCACCGTGCACTGCTAACACTAACACCCAGGACATCAAAGATGACATCACAAATGTCATTGATGACATCACGGATGACATCACATGTCTGGCTCCCCCTTTTTTTCCTTTACTGACATATCTAGGCCACATGGTTTTTCTCAGTAACAGTCAAGGGGCCTCATTACGACGCTGTAATCCCTTAGCGCCTGATTACAAGGTCCCTTTGCAGGTTCCCACCTTAACGGCTTGTTTTACCAGCCGTAAAGGATTGGACCCGCAAAGGGACCTTGGTGCTAATTACGGTACCTTCACAGTACGCAAAACTCTAATAAGAAAGCAGTTATCTTTTCACTATTCAACATGGCAAGGTTGTGAATATTGCACCTTCATCATGTATGCTGCACACACTGCCTATGTTTCTGCATGAGTAGCTTACTATACTGGATAGAACTTCATAATAGAATGCTATTTATATCAATGCATTGCTTAATGCACTAATTAGCTCATGATATTTATCCCATTGATCCCTGACAGTTTTTGGTCAGCATTATAAGAGTTTTCATGAAAAGTGCATACACATGTGATGTCATCGGTGATGTCATCAATGACATTTGTGATGTCATCTTTGATGTCCTGGGTGTTAGTGTTAGCAGTGCACGGTGGCGCGAGTTATGGTTGCTTATCTTACCATAACTGCCAAATTTCAGGGGTTTTTCGGTTTTACTTTGAACCATAACGTCCCTTTAACTAAGTTTTTTCACTGAATTTCATAGGTTTTTAGTAGCGCAACTTAACCGTAACGTCCCTTTAACAAAGTTTTTTCACTGAATATATATATATAAGTTCTATATTTTACGGCAAATCAGACCATACTAATTTTACTTCAGCACGCCCTTTCTTTGCCAGCTACCATTTTTTTGCGGTTTTCTTCTGCGGCAAAATAGCTAAAATTGGGACAGATCCCCATTTAAACCTTTTTTTCACAATCTACCCATGCCAAATCTCCCAGAGCTCAGGTGTATGTAAATGGCAAAAATTATACTTTTCTTTTTACAGGGTCACAGTAGGCTTTTTCTCCTGTTCCATTTGAACCCAGGGTGTGCTCTATCAGGCACATGCTGCTCCTCTTATTGAGGAAAAACTGTATTCAATGTTTAATCAATGGCAAAGCATCACATGGACTCAGCAGGTAGGTTTCCATTTCCCTGAAAACATGTGAGCAGCCATCTGGTTTATCTGTGTTTATCTTAACATGTCCTTCTTGGCTTCAAAGGCCTTGCTCATTGCTTAATGTACAATTTGTATGGGAAGCTTGACCTCGGGTTTTCTTCTGCAGGACCTGTTATCAGCAAATAATTGACCACCAGACATTCTTCTTGGTAGGCCCAGCTCCAAAAAGCCTGGAATTCAGATTTCAAAGGAACTTTGTTCAGAACTAATTACACTTTTTATGGGGAACCTAACCTCAAAGGTCATGTCTGTGTGGCTGTGTTATCAACAATCCCCCACAAATTCAATCTCTAGCTTTGTGTTTCTTTCTATATTACTGAACGTACAGGCCGGAGGCCTTGGTGAACCCAGCAGCTCAGTGGAGGAAAACAAACAGTGGGCAGTTACCTGCATGGACCTAAAGGAATAACATTTCCCCTTGGCACCGTATGTTTCATATGTTGCATTTCAGATGACATTTAGGCCTCATGTTCATACATCCAATCTTTTCTTTATATAATATAAACAGAAATGAGTTCAGTCTATCCCCACAGACACGCCATAGTTACATCAGGGATCAGTATTCAAATCTACACCAACAAAATAGGCTTTTCTTTGTCCATGCTGTCATTATATATGATGAAACCAGGTTTATTTCATGCTGAAGAATGTAATCTGGATTTGCAAATGCATTATTCCTCCTTTTTAGCTTCCCCATGTGCATTGCTGCAGTTTTTACATCTGTCCATGTGTAATGTATTTCTTTAATATTACAGTTGAAATGACATGAGTATCCCTTTGGTATTGTCCACACATAGACCACAATTAACATAGGAAACCAGTGTTCACTTTTGCCACAAGTAGGCTTCTCCTTCTAAATTATGTCGTTTTATTGTTGAAAATTATGTGTTTTTATTTGTGACGAATACAAAGTGCTTGGCTTCACTTTGGATTTCTGGATCACAGTATTGTGCTGCGTTGAAGTCAATGTAACATGCTGCTATCTGTCACTTTAAGTGAAATTTTAGCTTTACTTATTTTATGACAACAGCATTCTCAGCCACACATGTCTTTCACCATGCATTGGGCACATCTAGCAATTTTAAGTTTTCAGGCACATTTTCCTTCACTCGAGCGGCAGTTCATTTCGGTAAAGATGAAAGAGGCCCATTTCTGTTCATGTCCTAGGCCTTAAATCAGAAAAATAAGTGTTTTGGAACTGGTCTGCATTTCCCAATGGATAGCACCAGTCAGTTCACTCTTAAATACTGGGCTGGTCTTTTTATTTCCGACATTCAGGGGCTATATTTTACCCCACACAACCTACATATGGCACATATTTTCAGATTACCCTGCCACCAGGTAAGTAGGTTATCATAAAATCATGTATTGCATTGAATTTGCTGGCAGAGAAGCTGCCAAACAGGGCTCCTGCAACCTCTGAACCCACTCTTTGCCACTGGAGAATGTGAGCTGCAGATCAGGATAATGATGCAGCTGGACACACGTGTACACTGAGCTAGTGGCATGGAGTTTAATGAGACGGGTGTGGTAAACCGACCACCCTTTCTGAGATGGAAATACCTGCATCATTGTATTATTTAACACAGATAAAAAAGGCCGGGTTTCTACACCCTTTCCAGGTGGTAATTCCTTAAATGGAGGTGTAGATTTGGTGTTGTCTCTCCTTTTTCTCTCCTTTTTCAAGCCAGTAACGGAAGGGAGAGGGGAAGGGTGAATGGGATAGCAGGTTTAGACAGGGGACTTAAAGTGGGATTTGAGGTGGGCGGGTTTACGCCTCCCGGATTTCCGATTAGCCCTTAAATGTGGAAGTGGGCCAATCACTACTGCTGCAATGCTTGCGTATGGTGAGGCAGTCCGATGTGTAGTGGCCAAGCATGGCGGCAGCCGTGATGAAGAAAAACAAAGTGCCACTGCTACAAAGCCTGACTGGCCATGCGTGCACACAATGTAGCCGTAGATGCTCAGGCACTATGCAGGTGCAAAGGATTTAAAATAGCACACAATGCCCCAAGTGCAATGAGACTTGGAGCTCAAGAAAAAAGGCAACAATATTGTGCAGAAAGCCCTCCAGGAGGTAACCTAGCCATTCTGATAGCCTCTGCCTGACACTGCTGCCTGGTGTTGTCATATGGCAGTGAAGAGGTCCGTGGAGGAGCAGTAGGGGAAGGGAGAGGGGAAAGTGAATGTGTTTGAATGAGCAAGTGAATACTGTGTGAATGCTTTTTGAAATTAATGGTGTTTGATTGCTGCGTGAATGTGTGTTTGGATGAATGAGTACATGTGTGTGTGGTTGAGGTGGGTGTGTGCCAGCCTACGAGGCTGATTTGAGAGCAGGGTTGGAAGAGGGTGAGGATAGATTGTTTACTTGGCATCTATGATATTCTATCATAGATGCCCAGTGAAAAATGTCATGTCACTGTAATAAATGGCTAGACTTAGTACACAAAATTGCCACGTAATAACACTTATTATGCTTGCTTCAAATGCATGATAAAGCAAGCATGATAAGCGATATTACATGGCTAGACCATCATTTTGATGCAATCAGTCTATACATTTTGTGCTCTAGCACCTTGAAGCGTCTTTTGTGCTAGATGGAATTACAATAATGATCTCAAACCAAATAATCGGACAGACTCAAGGAATATGGCAAAGCACTACCTTATGTCATTTTATTAAGTAGGGTGACTCACATAGAAATCTTATACCCCAATGTGCGTCATCCGTCATTCTACGTGGCAAAATACCAAACCTATCAAAGGAAGGGAACATATCTACTTATAGAACATATAAGGATTAGTACATCATTGGCTACCCCTTATCTGCAGGGCACGCCTTGAACTACCTCTAAATACGTATAGTGCTGATTATAGTGGTCATAACAACAGTATGAAGAATGTCTCACATTCAGAGCTTATCCACGTACTTCCTTTGTGCTCTGTGCTTATCCTTTAAAAATAGCATCCTTAACTCTGGGCCATCCTTGACTCATCATCGGCTCTGCACACATAGCTGTTTTTTCTGCATCTCCTGATTCTACAGCCTCAGCCTGTCTCTGAGGTAGCTTGGATAAGTTCCACATGAGCCAGCCTCCATTTACCTTCTATGGCCATCCTTGCCATATTATATATTCCTCTATAGCAAGCTTCTATACGTTTTCTTTCTACCTTGACTTACTGCGTGTTTAAAATCATTGGTCAGCAAGTTTCCTTATCTTCTTTAGATTCATGATTACTTTAGCTTTAGGTACATTTTACTCTTAGTGTTTCAATTACATTGTTACTTCTAAGTATTTTCATATCGTTTTAGCATATGCTCATATATCTTCTTTATGATGTCACTTTGTCCTCGTTAGATCTCACTTTAACGTACATCCATAATATTCACGGATGCATTCTGACATCTTGGCAGGCGGCATCCTTCCATGTAGCATTCTTCCATGCAAAATCCTTTCACACTTTCAGTTCAAGGTTACATTCTGTATGGCTGTCTGAGTGCACACCGTCTCTCATACACTAAATGCAGTATGGGAACAATACAGTGGGTCTCATTAATTGCTCTTCTCCAACTGTTTCAGTATGACAGCGGTGAGGGGGACCTGGCAAGATAGCGTCTACCTGCTCCGCTACAAATTCTTACTGTGGCAGGACATTATTTACTTGCCATTGATGATACAGTATAATGGATGTCCAGTAAAAAAATGACATGCCACAGTAAAACAATTGCTAGACTTACAACACCAAAATGTAAGTCTAGCCACATAATAAAACGTATCATGCAGTGTTATTATGTGGCTAGACTGGCATTTTGATGGTATCACTCTAGCAATTTGTTTTGTGTCGTGAGCAATTTGTTTTGTGTCATGACCTTTTTTACTTGCCATCTATGATGAGGCAAGCATGATAAGTGTTATTACATGGCTAGTCTGGCCTTTTGGTGCATCAGTCCATACATTTCTTACCACGGCATGACATTTTTTACTGGAGATCTATGATAAAGCAAGCATGATAAGTGGTATTCCATGGATAAACTGGAATTTTGGTGCAGCCAGCCTTGCTATTTCTTACTGTGGCATGACATTTTCTACTGGGCAGCTATGCTAAAGCATGAATGATCAGCAGTATTGCATGGAAAGACTGACATTTTGGTGCAGCCAGTCAAGCCATAATATGTATTTGTGGCATGGCATTTTTTACTGGCCACCTATGATGAAGCAAACACAATTATTATCACGCGTCTGGGCTGGCCTGCATTGGTGCAGCTAGTTTGAAAAATGTTTCTTATTAGCATGGCATTTTTAATGGCAAAGCCAAAAGGAGTATGTTCTCATTTGCGGGTACTGGCATATATTGACAGAGCCATTTAAGACATGCTTTCTTACAGTATCATTACAGGCATTAAGCATAAAGTAAACATGAGCATGTTCTTGTATAGGAATAATGGAATATACAGGCAGCTAGCATGGAAATGGGCATAGCCAGTCTGCAAATGCTTTTTAATACTGGCATATATTGTGGACAAAGGCATTGTATTGGAGTAGCCATTTATATAGCACCTTTCCCATTTGTATGGCTTCAAAGAGCTTTGTGGTAGGAATGTTCTCAGGGACCGAAGTCTAGGTATGGGAAAGTTCTAAGAGGACCCTTAAGAGGTGTGTGTGCATTTGGCCAAGATTAGGACTTAGGAGGGCTGGCCTGGCTCCAATAAGCAGCCCAAGAGGTCAGGTGCGTGGGCGGGTGCTGAGGGTGGTCACGACAGAGCGCAAGTGCAGGAGACTCGATATGTACCCAGCTGGACCGAATGTGTCATAGGTTGAGGCTGTTATCTGATGGCAGAGGTGTTGAGGCAAGTCTGGTGTTTCAGTGTAAAATGGTTATGTGACCAGCTAGACCGAATGTGTCATAGTCATAGCTGCATTCTAGAGTGCGTGGATGGAAAGCTCTGCCTGTGGCAGATGTCCACTGAAGTGGTGCGTTTATACATACCTTAAGTCCTGAAGGAGCCTACCTTTGATATCTCTGCGTCATTCGATCCTCTGTGGGAAGAAAAAGCCAGCTAGCTTCATAGATTCTTCTGGGCATTATCGGCAAGCTGTCTCTGAGTCTACCAAGGGCAATAGACTGGATGTCCCAGAACATCTTCTCGGTGGGATAAGCAGGCTACCATGGAAACTCTGCGCATAATAGATATGTATGCTAAATCTATAGAGATGCTACATATCTTCCACGTTCTACAGACGCTAATCACAGCAGTCTAATAAGCACATTATCAAGGATACCTGTATGTAACCACTTTTAACATTACAATGGCTAACCTAAGCAGTTATAAGTGCAATGGGGGTTACTAGCATATCTTTGAGCATCATGGGTTGGCTGAACCTTGTAGGCGTAATGCTCTAAGTGAACCACATGTGTTAACCTGCATGTGCTTTTCCTCTAGTTGCAGTGCCAAGCCATCCACATATCCAGGCACAACCCCATGTCTGTCCTTGCTGGTATTGTAAGTGGGCTATATCAAGGTTCAGTACCGAGGCCCTGGAGGAGAGGCAAACCATCCTGACATATATTTAATCACACTTGGTCACTCTTGCAAGTATGTGGTAAATATTTCAGCCCCCACAAATTAAAGTATTCACCCACCAGCCACCACTGGTGTTGATGCCTCTGATGCATGCTGCATCATTGAAATGCACATAAAGACGTGCTGTCCTGACCTCCTGCGTGCTTACATGGTGCTGCACATCACCCAGTGCTGGGCTGAAGTTCACCACTGCTCTCCTGCCAAGATTAGGGCTTGAAAGTGCCCTTCATGCCAACACTGAAAATCGATACCTCCGTCACCACAGGTGCTCTACTGTAAAGAAAGCCATCACCCTGACGTGACTATGTCTGAGCAAAGTCTGGGGCGAAAATACCCGGCACACCCTGTCCACATCGGTGCACACCTGAGGTGCAGGGCCATTTTTAGCGAGGCGCCTTTTCCACAGAGCACACACCCATCATGTCAGTGCCCTCTGTGCAGACCCAAACTCTGGATCTTGGCACAGGTCGCACCACCACCACAGCAACAGTGACATGTGAACCTCATGAATGTTTGCTCATGTCACCCAGGTCACTCCACTCACACAGCCCGGGATATTCACTCTCACTCACCGACCCCCGAGTGATACACACTACACCTGGCATGTCTTAGGCCAGGCACATGATGTCCCAGTGGGACACTCACCGTCACCACCCACCGGGCATTGGCACACCCTCTTGCCCCTTCACTCCATGAAATGCTCTTCAATGGTCCTCTTCCAGCCATGCACCAGCTCCGTGCCAAACCGATCACGCAATACGATAGGGGGTACCAATGAACTGTCCTGCGGAAACCATCATTCCAACCTACGCCCAGCATAGTGCGAATGGTTTATAGTCATTCCATTGACAGCCAAAGCATCTAATGCCATACCATCTAAAAGAAAGCATCTAAAAAAAAGCACCTAATGCATTTTTATTTTAGTGGGTGGCCTCCTAATCTCCCTTTTTTAACCTTAAAAACAATTTTTATTCAACTAAAGCCTTTACCATCTTAAAAAATGCATTATATGCTTTTTTTAGATGCTTCATTTTAGATGGTTTGGCTGTCGATGCTTTGGTTGTCAATGCAATGACCGGATACCAGTGCGAACCACTGTGAATGCAAATATGACACTGGAAAATACTTTTAAAACACTACACTTATAATTAAAGTGTGTGTGTGTGTGTTTATTTCTTCCAGCAGATATTCCCTATATTACCTGGTAACTCCCCGGAATATATGTCTAAATTGAGCCAGGAGCTACAGAAATTGAGGAGGGAGAAGAGCAGTATTGAAGAGATGGAGCTCACATGCTTACAGCAGAGCAGGCTTTCTCGCAGTGGCCATGTCACGCCTTTCATTGTTGGAGGTATTCAGGGAGGCCCACCCCATCCTAGACAGTGTCACTCCATCTGGCACTGCTTTTTACACATGACTCATAGACTTGACTCATGACTAGTAAACAAGCCTTTTCCTGCTATGCTCCCACTCTCTGGACCAATCTTCCTGCTTTCAGCAGATTGCCTCCCTCAGAGAGGTCTGAAGCCCCTGCTCTTCAAGAAGCACTTCACCAACAAATGAGGAACAGAGATTGACAACACAAGTCTGCACCCTGCCATGTACCGCTCGCTCTATGGTCCAGCGCTCTGTTGCTTTCTAGCTAGGTTTGGACTATAAAATTACCTACATACATACATACCAATGAAGATGATTTAACTTTGCTTAGACTAACCAAAGCTCAAATCTCTGCATACCTAAGTCACCTGAAAATCTCCACAACCATTTCTTGCCCAGCAAACCGTACGCACTTCACCACACAAAAACAAACAAACAACACATAAACTGCACCAACAGCACACAAGGTCTTGCATCGGTCAGATACTCACACCAAAGCTCAGCGCAGGGTGAAAACTAAACTGAAGCTGCCAACAGCACACCACTTCTCTCACTTTCCTACTCCCTCTTCACCCGACTAGCCGAACCCGCCCGCCTTCTTGTTTTAGAGATCTGCCTGAGTGCCTGGGGACCAATTCCGTTGGTGATGGTGTGCGGTATAAATACCTTTAAATTTAACATTTAGATTAAAACAGTTGCAACCGGCCCATTATCATGAAGCATTTGAGGGTCAGGCTTCAACCGGCCTGGCCAATTATCATTAACCAATTGAGGGTCAACTACAATCGGCCTAGCCCATTATCATTAACCATTTTAGGGTCAGGCTACAACCAGCTCGGCCCATTATCATGAAGCATTTGAGGGTCAGGCTGCAACCAGCCCATTATCATTAACCAATTGAGGGTTGGGCTACAACCGGCTGGGTCTATTATCATTAACCATTTTAGTGTCATGTTTTTATAGGACAAAGCTTCTTAAGAAAGATTATTGGTTTCTCCTGCCATAAATATGTGGTCAGCACAGTCCCTAGTGTTGGGGTGGTCAGAAAAAGTCCCTATGATTACGAGAGGTTCATGTTGCGCACACCATATTGCTAACTGGTAGTGGTGGTAAACTGGGTGCGATGTTGCAATTTAATTTGTACCAAAGTGTAGCTAATTATGGATGGGATATCTTACTTGAGCCTTACTGTTGGTCTAGATATTGAAACATATTAACTTGCACGCACATAGAAATATACAATTCAAACCCACCAAATTTGAAAACATACATGCACATTAATACAAACACATGGGCAATTCATGAATCACAATATAGCGGGCTTTGACAAATGAATCAAACCCACGGTACTTGGGATTGTTTGCAAGGTGAAATGTGACTGTTAGGTAACTAATTATGTGAAATTTTAGAAGCCAGGCCAGGGGTTAGACCTGCAGGAACTGGCCATGAGTTTTATGGTTTGATCAATATCACAGACAGCAGAAGTTAATGACAGGGAGCATGAATGAAGAGATTTTCATTATTTGTTTTAGCAAACAGTTAAACACGGGGTGAGCCATTGCCACAGGTGAAACTAATAAGAAACAAGGAGTTGCAATTATATTGTCAGATGTGCTATGTGCGATAAAGTGGCAGGGTATTTAGATTAGAACTTTCAACTTAAACTAATGACCTGGGGAATGAGATAGCATCTCTAACTGAAAGAGAAATCATTTAGTCAGGCTTCCTCATATCACTGGGAATTTTCATGCAAACCATGTGCAAATCAAGAGTTAGGGTTTAAACGGTTTAGGCCAGTTATTGCTAGAAATTAATTATGTTTCCATTCCAATTTTTAACCATGTGCTGACGTCATGACCTACTACTGACGAATCCTAAGAAGAGGTGTGTTATGAATATGATCTTAAGATGACTATTAAGATAAAACTGGCCAATGAAAATGCAGGAATTGGGGAAAGGTGGGATTTCTTTGAAGAGGATTTTTGCCCAATCATGTTTGTGTGGTGAATTGCAATAAAGAATCTGGGAGTGTTTTGACTGTTGCAAAAATGTATGAAAGATGTCAACTGATGTGATTTGTTGAGACTTGGGTTAGTTTGGTCCTGCAAACACCATCAAACTGCTCCCCGGGTAATTGTACAATAAGCTTGCTTTATGTACAACTGGGTACTCACTACTTAAGGGGTGGGCCTGTTTAGCTTAAGGTGATTAAAGGTCCATTCACTCATTACCGCGGGGGCTTTTCACTGAGGGCCACTATCCAATACCACTGTTAGATATTTCCCATACCACGGCCTACCTAAGATTGAATTGTATGATACCTCAGTACGAAACTGCACTATCAGTCCATCCACAATTGAGAAGCCAAAATTAACTTGCCCTTAATTGATTCTGCCACCATATATATGGTTACAACTATTGAACACACTGCTGAGCTGCTGCTCATACTAAGGAGTGGGAGGAGCACTTCTTACTGCATGCAACTGACCAAGGGGCCATACAGCATGCAGCAATCACTTACAAATTGCTGCATCACTTACTGATGACATCTCCCTGCAGCATTGTGCTAAACATCACTGCCCCTTCTGCCCTTCAGGCACTCAGGGGTAGGGAATGGCAGGACAGGGCTACCAACAAAAAACATAGTGTCAGTACAGGAGACGCTGCCTAGCACCATATTCTGGCACCAGCCATCATTGCTTTGCTCGGGGACTAAATCTGTTGCCTCAGAAGGCTCTGCAGAGGAAACGTTGCCCCCTCATGCCCTCACATTCAGGGGACTATGACCACAAGGTTCTAAAGGGTCACTTTTGCCAGCCCCTGCATGTGGCTTCCAACTACAGCTAGAAGTCAGGGGGAAGAGACTGGCGGCCTCTGCTTCAAATAGATGATGATCAGATGTATACCAAAGAAGGAGCATGTTGGCCCCTTTGGCCACGCACCTGCTCATGCACTTCTTTCAATTAAGCCATTGGCCTCGGTGGTTCAAGAGCCTAGACTCCTGTGCTGTCATGCTAGTGGCCCTGTCGTCTGCCTCTACTGACATCCGCTACCCTGAACCCTGGACAAGTGCATTTCTGTCTGCCCCATAGCACAGTGTTAAAAACCTGACTTCTATTTATCCCGATGTGGCGCGTGACTGTAGGTAAGTCCCCATTCTACACGATCCATTGCTCATCCAAAATGTACACCTACATGTTACGTCAACGCTTACACAGGTTACAGATTGCCTTTTCCAGCCTTCAGGATTGGTTACTAGACAACAATCTCAGCCTCAATGACAGCAAATCAACAATTATTGTTATCAGAAAAACAATACTGAACAACTCCCCTTTAGAACATTGGAACCAAGGCACGGGCAGAAGTCCATAATGGCTGGTATAAGTTCTTTGTCCGAACATTCCCTAGTTCCGCCTGGTCTCTCCTGGTTCTGAACATAGCATTCTGCACTCATTGAGTGGAATATTTTAATAGCAACACGGGGAATTACCAGCTGGCCACGTCCCTTTTCCCTTAGTAAATGGGTATAGCTTCGGATGAGGGCAGTTATCACTGGTAATGCCCTGCTTAATTATCTTCCAGGGTGAGAAGGGCTTGGGGGGCAGACAATCATCTTAAAACTACTAATCCAAGTCCCTATTGTAAACAAGCTGACCACTGCTCACACCCGCTTGCATTTCTCTGACATACTGTCCTCCTTCTGCCCAGCGGCTCCTCTTGTCCCCTGCTCAGTCGCCACCTTTCCTGCACACTGGGACAGGGCCGCCCCTCATCTCTGACCCTCGTCTGTATCATCCTCTTCTTTGTATTGCCGGATTTCCTGTACCTCACCATGCCATGAAAATGAAAGAGGGGATCTGCTCGGAGCCTTGGTTTCCATTCCTATGTCAGCCATTTTTATTTTGTTTTTATATTTCCTAACAGTAAGATCTACACAGGTACTGTGTGTCTTTTGTGTTTTCTTTTAATCCACTATTAGAAATCCAGGGTCTAAAAAATAACACCCAGCTCGAAGGGTTGTGTAGGCTGGTAACTGACCAGGAACCATCAGGGGTGGACTGGGATCCAAAAGAGGCCCTGGAAATAATTTTCAAAGTGGCCCCATATTACACATTTTCAGCAAGCCCAACATTTGGAAATACCACACAAAAGAGGCCTACCGGGAAATCTTCAGAGTTCCCTATAGGTCAGTCCACCACTGCGAACCATGATGGCAGACCTTCAATGAGCTTTGTGTATGAACTTGGTCACTGGCCCTTTACCACCTGAAACAATCCTTTCAAAAGGGTGCTACTGCGTAATTCAAATGTGTGAGAAACATATTGACTCAGATTTGATTTCCCCATTTACAGAGATTTAAAAAATACATTGCAAACAATACAAATACATCAATGGAATATTCCAGTGTAAATCACGAGTAAGACACCACTTCCCTGAATAAGAACGGTGATCATTATTGTTTGGGATGTATTGTTTTTATTTACGTTAAATAACAATTCTCTCTTTTAAGCCAAATGGCCCAATACCTTTGGTAGCCAATCAATAATGCCCGACAAAACAAATAACTGTGGGTGTAATCATTAAAACAAATTACCCTCTGTCCTCCAGGTTAAAGCTCTAACCCCAAATGAGCCTTTCCCGTTATGCCCGAAGAAAGAGACCCTGGAGCTAGGCCGTGATTGGGATGATATCTCTGGTCTTGTCAGGCTTGAGCTTGAAGCAATTGTCTATATGGTGGCATACCAAAGACGTGCACACCAGCAATGGTCCAAAACTAAGCAGAGTGAATGACTGGGGACTCCAGCTTAGAAACCTGAGAACCTGCGAGTAGGCCCAGACCAGTGTTAGGAAAGGTTTGTATGCAGTACCCTTTGGGACCACTACACACAACTAGGACTACAGGTGAAAGCAAAACCAACCTTTGGTATACGTCTGTACTACACAGTTTTGGTAGCAGAGCTGAGCAGCCAGGCTTGTCTCAAGAGGGGAATGTGAGCAGTAATGATGTTGCACAGAGGTCTACAATCACAAGTGTTCAAGCAAACTCTTATACTCAAGGTTTCTTTGATAAATACTTATTAATTTATTTATCTGTCAGTTATAAAACATTCATAAGAAGGAGGCAATATAATCACACACAAATATACTTCAACACTATTTCAGAATACTTTTCAAGAGGAGCAAAAGGCAAAGATTATTAGAAAATGAAAGGTTACAATTATTCAAAGACAGTGCAAATACTTTGAGTTCACCCGAAGAGTCAATTCAATTCAATAGGCTAGGCCAAGGTCAATGGACTAAAGTCTTGGATACGATAAAGCGGTTCTGGTAAGTAAACGGTAAAATCTCTACAAAAGTTCTCAGAAGTAGTTTGTAAAAAGAAGAATCATATTTTGGACCACAAGCTGATTAGGCCTGTGGGTTGCAAAAGTTTCAAGCACTTTCACTGCGAGAGGTAAGTTCTCTCAGTCTTATTTCCACAGTAACTTGCAATGAAGCAAAAGATGCAGCTGGTGACTTCTGTTCCTGGCAGTTCCTGCAGATCTCGCTGTTCCTGGGCCTCAGTCATGGGGACAAGAAGGAGGACGTCTCCAATGGCTGTGAGTAAAGCACACAAACTGGTGTCTCTCTCCCTAACTTATACGGATTCCTGCAGCACTCTGAGGAAAATGCAACCAGCTCCGAGATTGGTATCCAGGTGGCTTAATGTCGAGTTGATTAGTCCCTCCAAGTCAAAGGGAGAAGTCGTCCTTGCAGGGGCTTCTCTGTCGAGGTGAACTTGGCAATTCGGACCTGCAGCAGGACTTCACCGGGCAAACCAACTGTCCAGGAGTTGCAGCAGCCGCCCTCTTCAAGCTCATCTTCGGTTCTTTTGCTCCAATGGTTGACTCTGCCTTCCAAGCCAAGAGACTCGCCTTTTAGTCAGTTCTCTCCCATTCATTCCAGCCTAGTTGTCACTCACCCAGCAGAGTGGCTGTCCTTGCCTGACAGTCAGCCAGCCAATCACCACATAGTGCATTTGGGTCTCCTAGGAGACTAAGCACAGAGAATTTCGGGCACCTCCCTCACTTCCTGCCCACCCCAGACACTCGGGTGCCAGAGGCGGTCTTCACTCCTGAAGCCCTCCAAAGGCGAATTAATAAAGAGACCAAACCTGGTTTGTCACGCATAGCAAAACTCTAGAAGGACCTTTCCACAAAGAAATGGTGAAAAAGGAAGCCAGGTACCGGTTTTTACAGAGGGGGCTCAGACACCATCTTGAAAAACATGGCTCCCGCAATTTAACGCTACCGGTGTTCGCGGTCGGAAAAAATCATGGTAGTTCATTGTAAAACCACTGCCACCAGCCATTCGGAGAGGAAAGGGTAGCATTTGACTGCTACATGAGTATCTAGACACAGGGGATACTAAGTAACCCCTCCAACACTCTTTTGTAAAATAGGGCGTGCTGGGCTTAGGAACTTAAACGACTAGTAAAGGCTGAAAAGGTTTCCCTATGCCCCTGCACTGAGGGTGCTGTGTAACACAAATGAAAAGATGATGGGCCTCATTACAACTCAGGCGTTAAGGGTTAACGCCACCGTTAACCCTTAACGCCTGATTCTGATTTTAACGCCTGCTTTTAGCAGGCGTTAAAATCCATGGCGCTAACCTGCCATGGTGCTAATTACGCCGCCGTAATTTACGGCGGCGTAATTAGCGCCTTCCCCACTCCCATTATGCCCTATGGGGCAAAAATGGGAATGGGGAAGGGAAAATGGGAAATGGGGATTTACCGCCCCACTCACCTTGGAATGGGGCGGTAAATCCGCCATCCACCATGGTGTAAACAGAGTTTACACCATGGTGGTAAAGTTGGTGCACTTAGCACCTCAGTTGTAATGAGGGCCGATGTCTGTAGAGTTGGTTAGACTCCATAAACAAAAGAAACACAAGAGTAAGATGTATTTCAAAACACACAAGAGAGTGGGAAAAAGGGTCACACTCTCTCCAGGTAACAAAATCCAGCAAAGTTGCTGGGGGTCTCTAAGTGAAGGGAATTAGCACATTTATGAGAATTCTCCCTAACAACCAGCTTCAAGCATGGTGTAAAGACTATGTCCAGCACACCAAGCTTATTGGTGGAAGGAACTCAAATACTTCAAGGTCGCTCAGATCGGCCAACCTGCAGCTGCCAACCAGGCTATAATAGCAGACATGGGGCCTCATGACGAGTTGGGCGGTAACGCCGGTGCTATTAGCACCGGCGCTAATAGCCCTACTGCCAAACCCCCTGCGCTATTAGCGCCGGATCATGGGTTTGGCGGAAGGGTTATTGCCCATTCCCCATTGGGCCCATTCGAGAATTCCTCATTCCCCATTGGGCCCAATGGGGGAAATTCACGCTATTATCGCCGGCAGATTTCCCGCCAGTGGCAATTGTGCTGAAAATCAGCAAATTTTGCCGCGATTTCCCCCCAGCTCAGAGCTGGGGGGAAATCCGCCAAAGCCATGATCTGGCGGACCCTTAAATACAGCGGTAATAGCGCTACCACCACATTTAAGGGTTACCGCCAGACTCGTGATGAGGATCATGGGGCCTCATTACGAGTTGGGCGGTAACGCCGGCGCTAATAGCGCTGGTGCTATCTGCCCTACCGCCAAACCCAGTGGCACTATTAGCCCCGGATCACGGGTTTGGCGGATTTGGTACCCATTGAGCCCATTCGGGAATGCCCCATTCCACATTGGGCTCAATGGGGAAATTTCGCGCTCATACCGCCGGCGGATTTCCCGCCGGCGGTATGAGCGCGAATTTTCGGCTCAGAGCTGGGGAGAAATCCGCCGAAGCCCTGATTTGGCGGACCCTTAAATCCGGCGGTAACAGCGCTACTGCCGGATTTAAGGGTTACAGCCAAACTCGTGATGAGGCCCATGGTGTTATCATCCAGCCACTGCACCAAGAATACTTTTCAAATCAAGGAAAGCTTTTAAAGCATAACTCTTCTAACAGCCTTTCCTAAAGGGGAAGAGGTAAATGACTACGGAACTTCGCATCTACCAGACTGCACTTAACGCCACTTATTCAGATGTAGAGTCAATCAGACTGTCGTGTAGGAAGGCATGAAATACCTGCAGCCCCAGAAATGCAGCCCCCGATAGATGGAGTGGGTGGGTCCAATGATAGTCCACCTATGCCCCTAAGGCACACTTTAATGTCTCTGTTCCTTGTCCATCCACCCTGAGGCAACCTCTTTGCACGTGGCATGTTATAAATAACACATAAATAACATTCTAGAGAGGCAAGCTCTATGGACTGTGTTCTACTATGTGGACTAATAGACTGTTCATTTCAATGGATAGGTTTAAACTTGAAAGGCATGCGTCTCGGGAAGATGGCTCAGCAGCAACGTGCTCTCCTTGGAAGCAAGACGACACAGAGCGACACAGGTTCGATCTCCGGGTCTGCGCTTAGAAACCTCTGGGTAGTAAGCGCATTATAAATAACCTATCATATATCATATATGATGAACTTCTAGGCAAAATATATATGTTTTGCTCGGGTTGCTTCAACCCCCATTGGATTATAAGCACAGTCTGCGATGTTGATGGCATTGATGTTGCCATCTTTCACAGTTGTGTGAAATGCTGGGAACGATGTTGGAGGTACACAGGAGCTTTCTTTATGTTATGGAGCACTAAACACAAAGGATAATTTAATTCATTCCAACCAAAGACAGTCTTCTTCCGCAGCCGGTGAATGGGATGGGCAAAAGGGGAGCTGGGCATGAACAGGCGTAGGTACACAAAACCAAGGCAAAGAGACAGACACACAGACACATGTGCGTAGACCTGGACTTCCATGTTGGGACCCCCTAACAGACTAACAGAGAGGCAGTTAATAGCTCTAAGACTAACCCACAAACACAAATCCACAGGCTTCTCAGACACACACGCACAGGTACATGTGAGATTGAATGTCCTAAGATGCCACCAGATTTGTTTTGGGCACACCATCAAAGTTTAGGGAGCACCAAAGGCCAAGCCGTGCTTTCCATGAAGATTGCATGCAAGGTTACTAAGAAGGTACACCCTACTCCTGGAATCTGGAGATGACCGAAACATACGTTGCCTCTGTGTTTGCTGCAAAGCGTAAATGGGATGTACTCAGTGGTCGATGGTGAATTATTTTTATTGGAGTGGTGCAAATGTTTTAATCAAATATGCATGAGCAATCAAGTGTAGCGAGGGAGAACGAACCAGTAAATGCGGTTTGCGCCCCCCCCAAGAAATATTTAAAATGAATGGGTTAAAATGGTATGGTGAATTTAATAGTACACTTTCTATGAAAAACTGTAAAAAAACACACAATTGGTTAGCAGTTTTGAATGGTAGAATATGAAAACATTCAATAGGTACAAGTCAATAAATGCACACTATGTCCCTTGTGAACTCAATGGGCTCCACGTTGAAATAAGAAACAAAATGTATTTGGGTACCCTCCCCTGTTCACAGGTAGGCAGCACAGTCAACATGCATGAATGCACTGTACTGCCAGCCCCTCAAGCAAGGGGGTGGTACCTCTCTCTCTTTCCTGCATGTACAAACCAGCCGCTCCTGGATGTAGTTGCTCATGAGTGCCCAGGAAATTCAACTAAAAATGATTTGCTATGCTGCAGCACTGTGTTATGATGGTGCCAGAAATATCAAAATGGCCGCAAAACCCTTGCGCATGTGAAAACCTCTGAAAATCGCGATTTGCAACGCACAAAAAGATGGCTGCCCAATCTGCCACGCATGTTGTCAGTAGTGGAACGAGATCTCACTCCTGGAGTATGTCACTGTGTCGAAATCGAAATAATATTATACCTCCTATCGCACTGTTTGAATGTATGTTGGCTTACGCCAAGTTGTCTAAAAACATTGTGTAAATAGTTTCCGCGGCAAGGTCTTGACCTTAATGTATTGTGTAAATAGACATCTTGGATTTAGCCGCCATTTTAGGTTCTCTTGTAGTGTGGAAGTCACCCTGAACAACAAAATGGAGGCCGAATGACATTTCGAGTGGGATTCTGGCCGTTGTGACCTCCGCACACATGAATAAGTAATATGCCCGCAGGCCACTTGTTGGGGTCGCGAACTGAGACCTTGTCCTATCCCTGACCTATGTGTAAATGAACAACTGTATCAACGGAACTGATCAAATGCATACATTATGGGATTGACCTGGCAACGAACTCTAGGCCTGGTTCTAAGAATGGTTAACCCACGAGGGGGTTGGCAAGAGCTGGATAAAAAGTATAAAAACCCGAGTATCCCAATGTACGGTCTCTCACACTAACACGGCGAACTACCGTTGATAGTCCGTTCTGTTACTCTGAGGGCCGAATAGCTATCCGTTTGTCAATTGACTTTTGGTAATTGTTGTATCTTTGAATTTTTATTTTTTTTATTTATTTATTTAATATTTATATTGCGCCGGTAGCTCGCGAGCCTCGGGGCGCAGAAACAAGGACACGAGAACGGACGGAACAGATAGTGATTAGACAGAGCAGACGGGACAGTCACATAGAATTAAGCTAACTGAGGCATATGCCGTGATGGCCGTTTATTTGAAGATATGGGTTTTTACCTGTTTGCGAAAACGCGAGTAGTTGGTTTCCAGTCTAAGGTGGTCTGGTAGGTTGTTCCAAAGGTTGGCTGCAAGGGTTGGAAAGGCTCTACCTAAGCCACCTTTGAGTTTGTGAGGTGACGTAGCAATTTTAACAAGTTGGGATGATCTCAGTGTTCTATTAGGAACGTATGGTTTGATCCTAGTTTTTAAGTAGGTTGGTGCCTTTCCGTAGATGCATCTGTGAACGATGGTTAAGGTTTTGAAATGCACCCTATCTTCGATTTTCAGCCAATGAAGCTCTCTTCTGGAGTTGCTGATATGTTCTGTTTTAGTTTTGAGCTTGACAATTCTTACCGCGTTGTTCTGTACAATTTGGTAGCTTTGTAGGCATTGCTTGGAGGCACCCAGGACTAGAGCGTTGCCATAGTCAAGGCGCGATAAGATGGTGGCTCTTGCTATGGTCGCACAATTTTCCTCGGATATGAAAGGTCTGATGGCTTTTATTAGACGGAGGTAGTAGGCACAGTTTTTTTTGATGAACTGTACTTGGGCGTCCGCACCCAATGATGCTTCTAGCAGCATACCTAGGGTTTTAACCTTGCTTAGGACCGGAATGGGGGTATCTTTAATGTGGAAGGATGTGTAGGATGAGGGTAGCTTAGCACGAGCAGAGGATGAGCCGAAAATCATGAGTTCCGTTTTTTTTCCGTTTAGGCTCATCCAATTGGAGTCCATCCATTGCTCCACGTGGTTGTATATCGTGGTAAGTTGCTCGCTATCTTTCTGATAATTGCCACTTAGTTCGAATACAAGCTGTGTGTCGTCAGCATAGTTAGTGAAATAGGTGTTTATGTGAATAAAGCGCTTTGTATGTTCTTTGTAACCTGTGTTGGTGTGTTTCCTTTGGGCTTCCCGGCCTCATATCAATTTTTCTGTTTCCACAACTGGGCTACACAACAAGTAAAAACGGAGTACAGAAGGAAAAAGCAGTGTTGCTAAATGAAACCCCAAAATCTTTCTATGAATCCTTTTTTCTTTGTTACTGAAACTGCAGAATGCCGGTGCAAAACACCCTCAAACACCCAAAATTCTTGCTGGGTGCTACAATTCACTTAGTTTAAGAAATCATTGTGAACTTGAGAAGGTCCTGAAAAGCTGAGAGCATAAAGAAAATTCCACAGCAAAAGTGGCCTGTCTGTGGATCTGTTAAAAAATCTGGGTGCAGTACCCTGGGCTGCCTAAATGACAGCTGTCAGGAGCCGGCCTGATTAAACTTTAAACATGTATATAAACTGAAATCAAATGTTTGCAATTTAAGAGGCCTGTTACTGAGAGTAACCTATGTTGTAATTGTTTTGATCCCATGGTTTAAAACCTTGAATAAGTATTCTAGCTGCTATTTTGAAATCACAAGTTTGTTTTAAGCTAAGGGAAAATGCAACAGAATTAACAATTAAATCAAGCCTGACTAAAAGCTACCAAACTGGAATATCAGGTTTCTCCACAGAAGGATGGCCTTTCCCCCCACCAGGAAATCACACCAAAGTGATAATTATAGGGTTTGGAAAGAACCTGGTCTACAGAGGCAGAAGGGAACAATGAACAGCTGCCACTAAGGAAATGCGGGGTGTGAGGACAGTCGTAAATGGCCTCTGCCAAGAGGATACAGGGAGGAGACTGCTTCTGAACTGCAGGGAGACAGAAGGAGGCGGAGACAAACAACCATCTGTGGCTGAACCTTCACAAAGAACACTTTTTAAAAGACTTATAATTTGCCAGTGAGAATTGTGTAAAATATAGCAGTAACAGATTTGTGAATCTAAATTTTGGCTGCACGTTTCAAGAGGCGGCAAAATTGTGTGACATGTTCTGGAAAGAAACGGCAGATTTTACACAAAACGTATTTTCGCTAGAAGTCTGAAACTTTATACACTTATGCCCATGTTAAACGCGCTCAATTGTTGAAATTTGCTTATAAATTGGACATTGTGTTCCTGGTGAAAAGGGCAATATTCTGTGAAAAGAAGAGACACAATCCCACAACTACGGGGTTTTGAGGGATAGCTGCTATATAAAATATGTAATCGGTATATTTGATTGTTATAGAGGTTGCACATGTGTAAATATGTATGGTGCCAAAGGTAGATTGTGTGTTCAAGGGGCCAGGAGTGGATCCTCAGCCTCATAAAGTCACACCATAAAGGTGACATATTGTTTTTCTCCTCTCATCAAGGCAGAGAGGAGACTCTGACCCAATCAACTGTCAAAGGGCGACCTTAGGATAAACTAGCCCACACACCCCTTTATCATAGCATAAATAGAGACAGCTCACCACTCAAAGGGACAGACAGATTCACTCACTATCCCGATGCTGGTGGAGCGCCCTGCTAATGACCTTTACATCTTCCTTGCTCCAGACTCCAGAAACTTGGCAAAGCAGAAATCCATTGCATAACTGAACCATTTTCAGATAGGCCTCAAATTCCAGAACCAGAATCCCACAAACCTAAGGGGAAGCATCAAAATACAGCCGGGCTGCGCTGTACTGCTTGCCTGCTAAAAGAATTATCATCAGAACCAAGAAGGGCAGATTCAATCCAGTTCTGTGCCGTGCTGTGACCAGAGCCATTGCAGATCCAGCCCAGTCCTGTGTCGTGCTGTGACCAGAGTGCCTTGCTGATTGCAGATCCAATCCGATGTGCCAAAGCATCTGTCTTAGAACCAGATCCAATTCCCTGACCAGAATCTTGATGGATCGGAATCCTGACAGTTCCGTTTAAAAACATATCTAGTGAGTACATATAGATAGAACTGTGTCACTAGCATATGTACCTCGCTTAGTCAATCCCTATCTTAAACCCATCCTATCCTGTATTCAGAACTTGTATTGTTAGGAGTATTTTTAAATTGTCTGAACTCTCTACCAATCCCTCCTATCTTCCTCCTGTGCTAGTATTGCTAAAACTATCTCTGCGCTGATCTTTTCTCATCTGAAAAAGGCGAGTTTCCTCTGCATGCAGTCACCCTCATCAAGTGGCTGTGTTCCTGTGGGGTATTCATTTTGTTCATAGTCATCCTCTAGTGTATGAAATCCTTTTGGTCATTTTAAAAGTGCATTCCTGTTTTTCCTTCTTGCGCCTATCTTGAAAAAGTGACCTCCACTAAAACGTCCATAACTCCCTCAGTATTTATGCTAGAAACAGAATTTCAACTTCTGCTTGTAGCTAAATTGCATCTAAAACCGCATCCCAAATCCATACGATTCTTCCGTTATCGCGATTATTGTGCAGTGAAAAGTTTGCAGCGAATTTGTTTTAGGGAAATTCTGACACGTATAAAACAGCTTTTGATTGCTTCCTACTTGAATTTTAAGATTTCAAACTGTTTCTGGGTATTAAATCATTGCTTGTATTTGTGTGCAACTATCCAAAGCGGCACCCATAAGAATTTATAGTAATTTCAGCATTTTTGACCATATCTAGGGGCTGATTCATGGAATTATTTGCGCCGAAAAACGTGGATTTGTGCGTCATTCTGTCCGCAAATCCCGTTTTGTTAAACAGGGATTTGTGGGCAGAATGGCACACAAATCCCTGTTTTTCGGCGCAAATAATTCCATGAATCAGCCTCTCTGTGTTTTACACAGTCCATTCTCAAGATAACTTTAAAAGCCATTCTGACAGCTTGACAGTCAATTCCGTTTTTCTCTTGTGTTTGCTGGGGGAAAGTGGGATTGATATTTTGTTGAATTCTGCCTTTCCTGAATACCTGCTCTCTCCTCCTATCTCTTTACATTGCCTATTGGGGGGTTTGAGGGGTGTGCAGGGGGAACCTATAACCACAGTGCTATCTGATCTGCACACACACACAAAAGTATTCTTTCTGTGCTGAATTGTTTGCTCACTATTACTCATTGTTTATTAAAGAGATTATTCAGTGTTACATCACCCCATTGGTGATTATTGTGTACCCATTAAAACAGTGTGATTAAATTGTAAATACATAAATAAATATTTTAACTTTGCAAACCAGCCTGATTCCTGGTTCAGTGTGACCGGGGGAGTTCCAGGAGAGGGGAGTGATATGAGTGGTACATCATTCAGAATAAAGAACTTTTACACAAAAATAAATAAGGATTTCAGTTGTGCATTACACGCTAGGCGTTGACTTGGGTGTGTGCCGGACTGAAATCCCTTACAGATTCCACGAATCTCAAACTCAGTCCCAGCTCTACCCTGTGAAAGCAACCAATTTGCTGCATCTCGACCGCCAACTCAATCCATAAAAACATTGGCTCGACCTGACTCGAACACTGACTCGACCAGCTGAAAGCCATTGCCTCACCTCATCTCAAATGCAGACTCAACCCAGCATCAGCATCCTCTTGCCACCGACTGGTCTGCAGGCCCAACTACTGGAGGACATCAACTTAGCCTGTCTCTAACACCTGCTCAATCCACTATGATATGCAAATGGAATCATCTTGTTGCCAACTTGGGAGAGAACCTGAGGATCCTGACTCAACTGTAGAAAGCACTTAAAAGCTGGTTTGAGCCTCGAAGACAAGATTCCAAAGGTATTTGAAGAGGTCCTGTACCCCAGGACCACATTAAGAGACATTGCTGGCTTTTAAGAACCCCTTCTCTACCTTTTTTAATTCATCTTCAGAAAATCTGATATTTTGCTGCGACAATCTTTGTCTGAGTGTTCCTTAATTTGTAAAGTCTGCTTTCTCTGTGTCTTCCCTTACGGGAGTGGGTCAGTGGAGTATTTATTAATTGTGAGCGTATTTGTTAGTTTAATTAAATATCCTATTGTCATAGAACCTTAGAAGGACACTCTTTGAATTTGATGACACCATACTATTGTTAATTGCGTTGCATCTATGCCAGCCCACACCCTTCCAGAAAAGTATCGCCTGCCCTGGTCCCACGTTACCAAAATTGGCAAAGGAGGTATAACTATCGAGCAGTGCATGTTTCACCTTTATGATTGGGATAACTGTGGATTTATTAGTGGTATGGGGCTGAGCAGGCGCATTAACAATAGTCATTCCTGTACATCTGCAAAGCATTGGTCATTTCTACACAGCACCCTTCTCAGGTCAGCCTACAATAAAGAGTCTCTGTTAATGACCACCCTGCCATGACTTCCTTTGGCTTGGCAGGGTCTGCCCTTTGAAACAATGGCCTCTTCCTGCCTCCAGGGGGCAGATCCTGTCTTTCTGGAAGATGACAAACCTTTCCCATGCAAAACTAATTTTTTTGCTGGCGTAGAGCCCAAATGATCTAGCTTGGGGAAAATGCAGTCACAAACAATGCTTACAGATGAGGCCCTGACAGGAAGGCCCCTGTTCACCAAGCTGACAACAAAAGGACGGCAAACACTTTTGGACAGACATGCCTTACATTTAGATTTGTCTTTTGCTGCCCGTTTCTGGGCACACACAACTATGTGATTTATTCCAGGATCAAGCTTGCCCACTGTTAATGGAAGATCCTTGCTGTTGGAGCTTGGTGCTCCATCCGTGTGTTTGCTGTAAGGCAAATATCACTTTGTAACACCATGTTGCCAAACTTTAAGGCAGTTTTTGAGAGGCATCAGTAGCCAGGCCCAGCAGAGTTATATGTTTGTACTATGCCTTTAAGCATGCAACATTATAAAAGGGGGCTCTGATTAGGAGACCTCCCTTTCAGTGAACGATCTGCCTGCAACCTTTTATTACTAAAAATGTCATTCTGTCACAATGATTTCTCAAGTCCAAGATTTGCAATTTGTGTTCACGCTCAGAACTCTAGAAAGGATAGATTTACTTTTAGGTTAGATAACCAGAGAATCCCAGCTTTTGCCACCTATGATAAATACACATAAGGTTGAATTATTCTGAATCCAATTGATTGTTTGCTTATGGTGGGAAAATGAAGGAAAATATGTGATATTTACACTGGCATGACATACTTTGCACTAGTATAATTATATCACAGTCGCTGAGTCCAGATTAGATGAGGTAGAGGTGACGGAGGGAGAGCAGATGGAGGAACAGACCTTCGTCTCTGAAAGCATGGAAGCCCTCAGCCAAAAGTGGGAGGTGGTCATGCAGGAGGATGCAGAAAATCGGGCAGTGTCGTATGGAATGTTATGTAGTTTTGGGGGGGCTTGATTGACTTAGGCACATGGGATCCGCCACCAAGACGGAGCCACTTTCTGAGCTGCTCAATCAATAATTACAAGGGTTCCCAGTTATTTGTTAGGTCCATTATCACAGTCCTCTTTTTGTTGGTAGCTTTGATCACCATATTGCCAGTCATCACAACATGCACAGGGTACCTTGGCCCTAATGGACATTTTCTTTCCCTGAAAGCTGGACGACATCACTCATAAGAACGACTCATTCTCAGACTTAATGCCAGTTCTGCAGATGGGGTCGTGGAATCTAGGAGGCCTTAAATCCCCTATTTAGGGTACAATGATACTGGGACAGATGAAGGCCCTCACATGGGACATTGCCTTCCTCCAAGAGACTCACTTGCTGCCCCAAGCTGAAACGAGAATGAAAAGTAGGGCATTCCCCGGGCATTACTTCAGTAGTGTGGGAATCAAGAAGAGGGGAGTTGCTATTTTACTGGCATGCAATAGTTGGTTCTGTGTCACAAAGGAGTTACCAGACCCCCGAGGGGAGATACTTAGCTTTGAACAGGTTGATTGAATACTTCCCCCTGACCATGGTGGTGTTATATGTCCTAAATGACAAGCAGGGTAAATTCTTCACAGACCTGAATCCAGAGACCCAAGCATTTACTGAGAGGGTACTGATTATGGGGGCGCGGGTGGACTTCAACTATGTTATAGATCCCCAGGTGGATAGAACTTCCCCAGCCACATCGGTAGACCATAGGAACTTTAGAGACATAACAAAAATGCTAAGGAAGTTAGATGTCCTATAGTCCTTGCGGTTTCACCATCAGAATGAGCGGGATTTTACGTTTTATTCTGTCCACAAATATTTCTCAAGTATCGACTTGCTCTTGATGGCACCCACTCTGGTCGTTAAAATAAGCTCAATATAAATAGAAGCCACACACATCACTGGTCACGCACCGGTCACCCTCACCATACAGGGACTTCGGCCCCCTCTCACTCAGCAGGCGCAGTGGCATCTGAACAGTGAAGCATTGAGAGACCAAGTGATCAGGCAGGAAATGGCAGAAGGCATAGACAACTACTTGCGGAAGAATGACAGAGGGGTCCTAGAGCTGGGACTGATTTGGGATGCCAAGAAGGCAGGTTTTCGGGTGAGCTAATTGGGAATAGTGCTGTGCTACGGTGCATAAAAGCCCATTCCTGGGAGGTACTTGAACAAGAGCTCAGGGTAAGGAGGAGGAACATAAGTGGATGGGTTCTGTGGGATCCGCAAGGGCCATGAACGGTTCAGGGGAAACTAGAGGTGCTCTTGGCAGGCTCAGCCACACAATAGCTTCTATATGCAAAGCAATACTATTATTCTAAAGGCGACAAATCTAACATGCTCTTAGTGGCTAAATTGAAACAAGTCCAAATCCGTAACCGAATTGGGCCTTGCAGGACTCTGGGGGAGTCATCTATTGAGACGAACAAACAAAACTCCAAATTGTCGAGGAGTTCTACCACAACTGCTGGGTGGGGGGAACTATCCCAGCTTCCCCAACTTTCTGAGGCAGACAAGCTCCTATTTGAGTGTCCAATCTCTACGCATGAGGTTGATATTGTCATTCGAGAACTCCCGAATAACAAGGCACCGGGGCCAGACGGTTTCCCTAATGCTGTTTATAAAGCATTCCGGTCCCACCTGGTACCTCATTTGGTGAAGTTATTTAACTCTTTTTAGCTTACTGAGAGGGTCTCCGGAACTATAGGTGAATCTAGGACGCCTCTTATTTTAAAACCTGGAAAAGATCCTGCAGAATATAGCTCCTACACGCCTATAGCGCTTCTGAACAGTGACACAAAAATATTTACAAAGATTCTAGCCAACAAACTTACTGAAATGATGCCAAAGCCCATAGATGGGGATCAAACAGAATGTATATGGAGTAGGTCCACCTTTGACACCTAAGACACACAGTGAACCTAATTGAACTGGGAGCTCCTGCAGCCAAAAAAGCAGTCGTCCTGTCTCTAGACAGGAACAAAGCTTTCAATAGCCTGGTCTAGCCCTACCTAAAACTGACCCTATTCACCTAAGGGTTCGACTGGGGTTCTCCAAATTGGCCGTTACTAACTTTCATGCCCCTGTTACAAGGATTAAGGTGAACCAAGCCTCTACTGCACCGGTCAAAATTGTGTGAGGAACCAGACAGGGATACCCCCTGTCCCCTCTTTTATTTGCACTGGCAATGGAACCCCTTGCACAATTAATTAGGGAGGATCACCTTATAAGGGGTATCACTACCCAGAATGGTCAACATAAAGTTGCACTCTATGCCGACAACGTGATCCTGTTCCTTACTAGTGCAAATAGATCTATTCCCCAAGCTCTGGCTATTATAAATACATTTGGGGTGCAGTAAAGATTCACTATACCCTGTAGGAAATATGTGGGCATGAACAGCGTTGAGTCGGAAAACGCTCTGGCAGCCATGCAACCTTCCCTCCAACTGAACTGGGCTTCAGACAAATTGAACTAACACCGACCTATCACTCTCTTTGCAAGGCACATTTCCCTGCCCTTTTCAAGGAACGGGAGGATGACCTCAAACGCTGGGAACACCAGCAAATCTCCTGGTTGGGCAGATGAGCAGCAGTCACAATGTCCCTTATTCAAGAATGACTAAAGGCTTTTCAGGCTCTACCTGTCAAAATCCCTGTGAATCCCGTCACTCACTTGCAGGGAAGGATATTGGGGAAAGGTGGGGAGCGGCCACAAGTAAACAGGAAAACTCTGTTGCGCTCTCTCCCCCTGGCTGGGAGGGCTGGGAGTCCCGTCAGTTAAGCGGTACCTGATAGTGGCGCAATTTAGCTCAATCTTTGATTGGATGTCAGAGGATAGGAAGAAGTGGGTACACTTCGAACAGGAAGTAACGGCTATCCCCCTAGATGGCATGCCATTATTGTCACCCATGGTCCGAGGGATGGGGGGGGGACTGTTGGGGACCACCGGGGCTTCTCTTCAATATTGGGACATGGGGGTGCACCTAACAAAATTTCGGGTGGGCTAGGCCCACAGACTCCAGTGCTTCTGAACCCAGAGTTTGTTCCAGGAAGGGATGGTCAAGCGTTTAAAGCCTGGGAAGTCTCCGGAAAGCTTAGGCTGGGACAGCTGTATGCAAACTCAGAGCCGCTGACATTTGAAGAATGCAAGGTTAAACTCAACATGAACAAAAGGGAAAGAACTCGGTATGTTCAGCTTCGTCACTGGATCACAAACCGGGGAGTAACAAAGGGGGGTACAAGAGAATCTAGAGGAAGAGAGTTGACACTGTCTGAGCGGCGTGCTACCAAGTGCTATTGACTCCTAGATCTGTCGGAGAACTCACAAACCCGCCCCTACATGCACAAATGGGAAGATGATCTGGGAATTGAGATTCTGCCCACCTACGTAAGGATCAGTCATGGCGCAATGTTAGGTGAGGGTCACGACCTCTATAGCTATGGAAAAAAAGAACGCCCATGCTCAATAACTCACACCATTCGCTCTGGCCGGCTTCCTGTCATTCAATTCTTAACAAATGACGAACACGTGACCCACAGACCGCATTTGCGTCCGATACTTTGACCTTTTGTTATGCACGATACCGATGATGCTTATCATGTTGCTATTAATTCAGGTAAATTATGTGATGTTTGACAAATACTGGACCTCTGTAATTTAATTGTTATGAAAATGATATGTAAAGCTTGGGGGGAAAAAAGACCACACTCAACGTGTATTTGTATTTAGAAATACATTGTTTTTAATTAAGTGCCTAGGGCGAGTATGCTCGTCCTTTTTGCATAGACTTGTATAATAGCCTGGCAGTTAAGGGGTTAAAGAAATTCCAGATATCTTTGCTGTTGTGAGCACTGACGTATTTCCCTGAATTGATTAATTAGCACAAGACACTCTGCAAATGAACTTGCTTCCCAATAAACAGGAGCCCTTTACAAATGTAAACACTTTTTTTTTTAAATGCTGTCATTTTGAATGGTTTCCATCTTGAAAATGCTCCCCTTTTCAAGGAAATATTTGTCATGCACTCCATACTATTCAATGCACAGGGCTATTTTGGAGACAAAGAAGAGCTCCTCGGATGTGCTTCGCAAAGACTGATACAGAGTGAAGGGCGACACCGTGTTCAACAGTTTCTCATAAACACCTCAGATTTGCGGCATGTTATTGCTGCAGTATGAGTCACTGGTTAACACTGCAGCAATCCAGAGTACATGCCTACAGTCTACGCCTGTGGGGTCTGTGACACAGTGATGAAGAAACACACCCACTGCAGAGTTCTGTCTATGATCTCATGGTCACAGGTTTGAAAGCCGGCTGGGCCAGGGCCACCCAAGCCATCACCCTCCCGAGCTTCATAAAATGAGTACCATTGAGTTGGAATACAATGAAGTTCTGTAATTAGAGATGAGATGCAAATGTGGCGACCCGTTATATTATTTCTCATTTAAAAACCGTGGTTGCGGAATAGTCTGTCAATAAGCTACATAAGCGACTGTCAGTGAAGCACTGGGAGAGGCTATGGTACAGGGTGTCTGGGAGGCCATCAGTAAAGCAGTAGGGCTATCAGTGGTAAATGTGTGGGAGCCTGTCACGAAGCTGACGCTAATTTTCAGAAGAAGGGTGTGAACTGCTCTGTTGTTGTTTTTTTTTTATTGGTTTATACAAACCTTTAAAACAGCTCTGTTTTTACTGTAATATGGGCTTCAAGTGTACTTGTGTGTGTTTCACAGCCTCACTACAGCTCCTGGACAGCCCCTGGACTTCTATACTATAGTCACGGATGTCATTTCACCAAAATGCCAGGGGTAGCGGAAGTGACATTACACAGCCCTTAACCCATGTGGACATCACCGAAAGTGATGTCATTTGACCACACCCTAAAGTGACATCACGGGAAGCGATGGAACACAACCTTTCACCCATTGAAAAAACAGGAAGTGGCTCCACATACCATTGATCCCAAGTACAGGACGAGAAATATGGTTTTGATATCACTGTAATGTGATATACATGTCATACAAGAATGTATCAACATATGTATCGTTATGATCAGTGTGTATAGGCCCATATTACCAAATGACTTTGGAAGCAAGCAGACATCCAAGGCCAAATGATAATGATGGGTTATTATATGGCACTTACCCCATGCGCTTTACATAGAACAAATATATATTCAAAATCACCCAACCTATCTTCCTTTATCGACCTTTCCAGGATTTGAACCTGCAACCTGCAGATCACACACACATCACAGCAACGAGCGCTCAACACACTGAGCTAGTTTACCGGCTATAGCAAAATGAGCAATTACATGTCTGAACATTCTCAAAGTTAGAAAGCAAATTAAACTCGGTAGTGGATACCATTAAATTGGTAACTGAGATTTAACAGCAGGCCAGTTCATCTGCAGGTCTGGTGCAAAGTTGGCCACATGTCAAGCCTACGTGGATCTACTTTCAGGCTTCAGAGGTTGGCAAAATGCATACCACTGGGAGGGTTCATAACTGTGTATTAAAGAATTTAGAGTAGCGCAGGGGAAGCAGCGCACTCACACGGCATCCCGTACTCTGTGCACTCGTTATCTCATACATGCAATCAAACATTCTGAAGGGCATGCTATGGAGATAGGAAAGATAGACACATTACAACAAAGCATTAATTGTGGCACAATGAAATCAAGGGTCACTTTATGTGCTATGGTCAAACATGTCTACACTGTACACAAGCTTTTAGGCACAAGTATTTTGTCATGTGACCAAGGACACCGAAATGAAATGTCTTGTGATAATCGTTAACGGAGACAACTGCAGAAAGAAACTTGCTATAACTGCAACTTGCCAAAAGCAAAATACACAGTGTGAAAAATGCATGATAATTCTATTCTAAATGCTTTTTGGACGTTCTTGTCTGCATTGTGAATTTGAGGTGTCTAACAACAGACTAAATCAGTGACTCACCCCGTGAAGTGTGCCTGAAATAAAACTTTGAGTCTGGCAATTATTGTATAGAATTTCAATTCTTTCTTATTTAGGGTCACTGCTCAAAGTGTTACCCTTTTGGAACCCCCTGTTTTTGTTAAGAGTCCTGAACAAGAAAGCCAGTCACTCCTGAAATAAAGAGCCACATGGCGCTGACCATAGCCCAGGAGCTTCCCTTGAAAAGAAAAAAAAAACAATAATTTTTCTTTTTGAGGGGTAGCAAGAGAGACCTCAGGTGTCGCATCTGCGACCCCTGCTGACTTCCAAATGACTTCCCTGATTACAGTTACAGCAAGCACATGAAAATAAAACAACTGCACATGTAAAACATAGATAAAATGCAGCGACTTTGTATTCTTCACCACGGCTAAACTAAATCCTTTAATATTTCAACATCAGAATTATTTGTGTGTTGGCTAACTCATAGAAACGTTTTTTACTTCTGGTAATGTCACTTTCCATGATGCCCTTGGGTACCAAAGACTAATTGAACGTCAAATGTTGCCAGTTTGTGTGATCACACTCCTGGTGATGTTGGTATGCACGTACAGCGTCCCGGCCATTACAAAAAAGGTTCAGGCTGAGAAAAAACTATTAGCGTGTACCATTGCATAGCAGAAGGCGCATGTATTTTTTTAGTCAGGTTTGACACACAGTAGATGCTCACATATAGCAAGCAACAAAGAAAGAGCAACAAATACATTGATGTTGCAGTTGTCGTATCCAAAGTTATAGTTTGTAGTGAGATGCATGGCAAGAGCTAAAACAGGTGGAAGATGGAGTCCAAAAGTTACTATGGTAGAAGTGAGGTAAGCGTGTTAATATGGCAGAAAGCCTAGTACACGATGAAAAGAATAGAACGCAGGCCCTGATTTGGAGTTGTGTCACTGTTTAGCTCAGCTCCAAAAACAAATCCTCTTTCCGATTCCCCAGGAAGAAGTCAAGGTCCGAGGCACCCGCGGTGCACAAATGAACTCTAATTGTATCCAACTGCAGGGCCTGGACCTGGTGGGAACGGAATGTTTACTGTGGGAAGAGCAAGAAGGGATGCACCCTTTGAAGGACACATTCATGAGAATCGGGCATACGGTTGTGTGATGTCAATGGGCAAGGAGAAGAGTTAGAGAATGACTGCCGTCACCGAAGAGCAGCCATCCCATTTGAATTACAAGCACATGTATAACCAAAAACAAATTCAGACTCAAAATCGATGGCCCAGTCATGTAATAACTGAGCACCTGGGGTTCATGGAGATAAGGGGGGTACCGTGCCGGGAACTTTCCTCGATTTGGGATAGGAATAGCAGAGGTAATGCCAATAAATGTAGTACAAAGTCTGGGGTGCAGCTTGTGTGCGCCACAGAATCTGGTGTGATGAGACAGCCTATTGTCTTATCAAAGCAGAGTTGACCTCGCCAGTTTACTTTGATCGTGTCTGGATCGGAGGGGTGCACATCACATGATGTATCGATTTATTAATGTGTCAATAAGTTCAAACATCCAATCCTGTATCTGGATTCACCAGAGCGGATGTAGTTGGCCATGTGTTAGGGGAATGGGTTTAGATAAGGTGTGGCCAATTGGTCCAGGGACTATAGCGGGCTATTAGCAAGTTCCATTAGCGGGGTGTAGGTGGTAGCAAATGTGGGTGGTGGGATAACAATGTGACCTATGTATTCAGATTTTGCGGTTTACCACTATATAACCTGTAACTTCTAGGGAAGTGACAATCTCGATGTCTTTTCGGCTCTACGGGAACAGCTGAGACCTTTTTGCATCTAATAAACGTTGTTTCCCCTTGCATAGTGCTGCAGTGATTATTTGGCCTTTTGGATTATTTTTATGGTACTGGTTTTGGGTTACTATTCTCTTTACATGAATGCTAATACAGATGCAAAGAGTCCAGCATGTCTTTTTGTCACACAGGGCCTCCCGAAATATAGAGCCGGCCATGGGGTCCAGGATGCACACAGAATATGGGCCAAAAAAACTTCTGGAGTGAGGGTTCTTGATGAAGCAAACCAACAGAACCTAAGGGTATTCCTTCTCTTCCCTAGGTTAACGCGGTCCAAGCTCAAAGCTTACGCATAAAAGGAATCAGAGATGAAACCAGTACAAATGCTCAAAGGAATATCATAAATGATATCAATGTATGCAATCAAGTTATACAAATAGCCAATTTTATGATGTTTTTGCATATTTTCCAGGTGCTCTGGCGGATCTTGTAGAGAGCAGGTGGGCTTGGTTAGTTGGGAGGAGAGGTAAAGGCAAGCGTGTAGTATTTTGTTGTGAAGTTGCAGATCTGCAGTGCCCTCAGCTGGGTGTGGGTGTTCACTTTCTAGGTGTGATCTACAGGAAGCACCAAGGGCTTTAAATGAGGAATTTCCATCTGGCAAGGGCTTTGAAGCCATGGCTTTTTTATTTTTTATTAAATAATAAAATGATGCCGGCAGTTCCATCTCTGAAAAGGAAATCTGCTAATCAGAGGCCCCTTTCATATGCTCCTTGCCAAAGGTTTAGTGTGTACTTCTGCCTTGCTGCATCAGTAGCCTGATTCACAGCACCTGCTCTACCAGTGGTAGAGAGCAGGTTCAGACGTCACACGTGCCCTCTTTACAGCTACAGTGATGCTAAGTCTCTACTGTGCAGAGGGTTGCATTTAAAAGATGCACCCCTGCTTTAGAAACTAGATAACCTTGATGATATTGGGCCTCATCACAAGAATGCCGGTCCAGTAAAATCGATACTGGTATTACCGTACCGGCATCGTTTACCAGACCGGAGTATTAATAGCCATGTTTCCGGTGTCACCGGCATCGGCAGGGACCTGCCGTGACCGGCCTCGCCCTTGAGGGTATGAGCGTGACACGCAGCAGCCATGTCAGTGCCACTGGCATGCCGCAGTTAAGTGACATTAAGAGGTGCACATACATGCAATTACTGGCATGGACATGCAGTAATAATGGATACAATAATGCTAGTAACACTGGCTTTGCGGTGCAGGCATTAATAGGAGTCTGGTGTGCAGAAACCTGCCACAGGTACACACAATCTGCACAAGTGGAGGCAATGAAGTCTGGCACAGCACAAACGGAGCACTCCCACACACCACACCCCTCTCAAACCCACAATGCTACTATTAGCAATTGCAGTACTGGTGCTGGAGGACATGCATGCATTGCTACTCTTTGAGGAGGCATTCAACCAGAGAATACATCAGAGGTGCAGGAGGAGAAGGAGGGCGAGATTGGGCCAGCACATACCCATTGTGCAGGCAGTTGTTCCCCGCAGGCAGCCACCAATCCCTCGTCTAAGGTCCAGCCCATTCAAACTAACCCCTGCTTAGATCCACACCCTGTACCAGCTGGACAGGGACACCATCACCACAATAGTGGACCTCATTCATGATGACCTGGTGAGCCTGATAAATATCCGGACAACCATCCCCCCCTTGTTGAAGGTAGTGTCTACACTTCCTTGCCACAGGCACCTATTAGCACACAGTGGGGCAGCTGCATAGAATCTCACAAGCCTGGTTCTCCCGTGTGCTCAACCAGGTGCTAGTTGCACTCCTGAAAAACGCAAGCGACCACATTAAGTTACCACGGACTGCGGAGGAGGTGAATGCAACCAAAATAGCATTCTATGCCCTGGCAGGCATGCACAATGTAATTGGTGCCCTCGACTGTACACATGTGGAGCTGGTTGTCTGGCATGCTGTGGAAGTAGTGTACCACAACAGGAAGCGGTACCATTCCCTGAATGTGCAGATGGTGTGTGATGCACGCAAAATCATCACGCATTGCTGTGCAAGATTCCCTGGCCGGGCTCCACACCTGATGCCATGGTGCTGCACAAATCTATGCTTCCCCATGGCACGACATGCTGCACAACGTACCTGACTGCTGGGCGAGTTTAACCACAGGGCCATGAGGGGTGTTGATTGGGGGGGGATCACAAGCATAGGCAACATGTCTGCTTGCTGGGCCATGAGGAGTGTTGATTGGGGGGTGGGTCCAATCATAGGCAAAGTGTCTGCTGGCTGGGCCATGAGGGGTGTCGGAGCATAGCATAGGATTGCACGCATGAGCAGCACAAGTGCACACTGCATGTATTAATCCATCATCACTCCTGCAAATAGCCGTAAACATTACCAGGTATGCAGTGAAGTGCAGAGAGACTGGGTCGGGCAATAGGAGGCAAAGTCAGATTAGGAATCAGAACTAGCAACCTCTACATTCCCAAACATGCACAATGCTAAACCACACACATACAATGGAACAAGACCAAACACAGCGTCCTGGGTGCCTTCAACTGTGACCTTAGTAAATTAAACAGAATGTGTAACACAGCTATGCCCGCAGAAGTGTGAAGCCTACACAGCTGTGTGTACATGCAATCAACAGACACAGTGCACACACCATCACATGTATCATGGACATCAGAAAACATGAATCACATGTACCACAATGCACCACACTGTAGTGACAAAGCATGAAATACATGATCTCAGCAAAGGAAATCACGAGTCATGCTGCCCTGCCTGAGGGAAACCCATCTGCCACACTGAAAAATATCAGTCACTGCACTCAGGCCACAGGTACACCGCAGATCAGTATGCCTGTCATGTCACCTCAAGGGACACCTCCAAGTAAAATGGGTCAAGTATGAAAACAATTAAAATCAGCAATCATTGACAATCACCAAGATATGATTGAGAGGAGCAGGACTCATCCAAAGTACCTTAGTTCGACAATGCCAACCCCCACCCAGCCGTATCACAGAAACGTAACCCTTCACCCGTGGCCCATACCATCAATGTAAACATGACCTAGTCATATGGGGGATGGTGTCGATGAACATGTACATGGAGACATGAGTAAGTTATATGCATACTGTGGATACCACTGTGTTACATGAAGCCAATTAGGAAAATGTGTGATGATCCACTGTACATGCACAGTCCATTTCCATTGGTAACACATCAATGAAATCTGAGGCCATCATGGACATTTGGACTTGATTTGTGAGAGTGCAGGTTCACAATGAATGGTCTTTGGTACGGCAACTGCATCCCCCACCACCCATGGATCAGCCCTAAGTACACTTACCCGGGTCATTGAAAATTGAACATGTCATGTGCAGTTATGAATACTTACTTGCATTTAATCATGAGCACTGTACAGGCAGTGCTAACATGGAATTACCCATTTAAGCACAAGTACCCTTTCTCTTGCTCCCATGCAGTTGACGCCGGGTATCCCCTGAAGGGCTGGCTCATGACACCCTTCAGGCAACCAGTCAACAGGCACGAAGAGGACTACAACCGTACACATGCACGCACTCGTGTCATCATTGAGCAGACATTTGGTCTGTTGAAGGCTTGGTTCTGCTGCCTCAGCAGGTCGGAGGGCACTCATTTACGGGCCAGAGAAGGTTGAAAGAATTGTGTTAGTATGTGCCATGCTACACAACATGTGCATCTGGCACAACATCCCCCTGCCCCCTGACATGGACATGATGCCACCTGAGGATGAGGATGATGACGAGGAAGATGGTGGAATTCCTCAGCGGCACAATGTAAATGAAGGACGTGAGCAAGGCAAGAATTCATTGCCCACTACTTCTGATGGAATGGAAAAGACAAGGCACTAGGCATGGGTCACACTGGGCACTGGGCACTGTACATCATTAATTAGAGACACACTCAAGAATTAATGTCCAGTCATGTGTTTTTCTTTTCCACACCAGCTGTATTGAATAATGAATAACTAGTTACAGATTTGCATTATTTAACTGCCACTACTGTCCCGTTAAATTGACCCCACACCCCCTCCTCCACCACCCCCACACCCAATACTCCAACACTCCCACCCCACTACCCCCACACCAAATACCCCAAAACCCCCACCCCACTACCCCAACACCCAATACCCCAACACACACTCCCCCACTACCCCACACCCAAAATCCCAACACACCCTCCCCCATTACCCCTACAACACCTTCACAACTACTCCCTCCCCACATGCACTTGTGAGTTGTCCTATTCAAGCCCTCTTTTTGGAGGAGGGGGGTGAGCCTCTGGGCGGTGAACAAGTCACTGAGAGCGACGCACAGGTCTTGTTAGAGTCGAACTGGCCAGTGTTGTGCTGGAGGATGGGCCAGGTTGGGGGGTTGTGGTGATGGTCCATTGATCCGTTATATCGGTTGCCAACTGGGTGATGGACTGAGCCATGGCAGACATGACAGCATTTCCTTCACACACACGCCTGGCCACATGTTACACAGCTCTGCTCACCATTCCTGCAGTGTTGTGCAGGGCATCCTGCATGGTCTGGCATGTCTGTTCTGCCTCTGTTGCGTACTGTGAGACCAGGGCCTGCATTGCCTGCTGCCACCCTTCCATGCAAGAGAGTCGCCCCTCGATGTCCCTGATGTGGTGGAGACCTGGTACTGGCAGGGGAGGTGGGCTCCAAGGTCTTGCAGGACTGAACCCAGCATCGTCGCTATGGGTGTCAGGGCCCCTGGCCTCCACTGTGCAGTGTGCACCTGAGCCATTTACAGGTGTACCATGGGTGCTTGCCTGCCTGGCTGGTGTTGATTCTACCTCCTCCTGCTGGCTGGGGCCTGGGGAGTCTGCCTCCTCCTCCTCACTGTGCACTGCGGATTGAGCCACCTCACCCTGCCCGCTGTGCACAGAAGATTGTGCCTCATCATGCTCGCTGGCCACGGGGGATTACGGCTCTTCAAGCTGAAGTGCCTGCTGTGCCCCAGATGTCGATGTGTGCCGGGAGTACTTGCTGGCAGAAGTTGATGTTTGCCGGGGGCCTTGTTGGCAGAATTGTATGTTTGCCAGGGGGCCTTGCTGGCAGGAGGTGATGTTTGCCGGGGGGCCTTTCTGGGGTTGAAGGTGGCTGCACGGGCTGCTGGCAATCCTGTGATTCCTGGTGGCATTGGGGCTGTGGCGTGTATGATGTGGCACGCTTGTGTCTTGCCGTGGAGGTAGATGGCTCCTGGCTGGAGGTGGTGTCTTTACCACGGCACCGACGTGCAGCGGCTGCCCGGGGTGTTGTGGCATGTTCGCCCTCACTCTCAGATCCTGTGTCTGCAGGGGACAGTGAGGCATGGCATTAGTTATGGGTGTGCATCGGTCTGACATACATCGATGCAAGTACATTCTGAGTCATGCGCATTATCATGGACATGTTGGAGGGCTTGGCATGGTGCACACAAGAATATGAGGGGATGGAGTGTTGGAGCATCCTTCTAGTGCAGCCATGTTGTGCACCGTGTCTGTTGGGTGGGGTACAGGTGTCTAGTGGTTTGGTTGTTGTGGCAATGCCACAGGGGCTGTGTGCCGTGTGGTGTTTCATTCAGTGTGTGTGTGTGTGTGTGCGCATCATGCAGATGGTACTTGTGTAGGCAATACAGGGGTCATGTAGGTTGTGGCAGTGGGGTTTGTTAATTGTGTTTGTGGCAGGTACATTGTAGTTGTGTGGGACGTGGCTTTCGGTGGGTGCAAATGCAGCAGGAATCTGGTGCAACCTACTTGGCATTTGCACTTTGCCATTGGCATTGGGGATGAAGGTGTGTGGTTGATTTTAGGATTATGGTAAGGGACACTCCCTGTCATCATCCGATGTTGCTGCTCCCATCTCTGCATTTCCGACACCCTCAATACCCTTAATACCCTCCCTGTGGGTAACAGTGATGCAGGTCTCCTCTCAGTTTGAGGAGAGATAGTGGTCCGCCACCTGTGGCCAGGCCCTGGCTGCTCTCTGCAGCAAGGAGGTTGCAGACCCGGAGACGTAGATCGTCCCAGCGCTTGCACCAATCTCGGACAGTCCGGGGTGTTGTCCCCACTGCCGATACCTTGCGGGCCACTTCCTGCCATATGGCCTTTTTGCATATTTGGGCTGGCCACCGAAGGTCAACGCAGAATACGGTGTTGGCATGTGCCACAAGTGTGTCTGCCAACATGTTTAGCTTCTACTCACTAAAACGTGGTTTCTGACTACTGACGGTGCCTTACCTAGATGTCATGATGGTCTGCTTTGTTGCTGTCTACTCTGTTATCCTGTTGGACTGCTGTAGACTGAAGATTGCAATGGATTGCGTTTTTAAAGATGGCTGCTGGCGCATTTCCCGTTCTGGCTCAATGACGTTGTTTCCGGTGCCGGTATTACCGGCATCAGGGTACCGGTAATTATGGCATCGTCAGTGCTGGTGTCGGTGCCTCTGGCATCGAGGCTGCCATTATCAGGGGCTTGGGGGCTGTTACCGGCATGCCAGTGCTACCGTTTCCGACATGCCGGAATGCGCATCAACGCTGACTCAGAATCTACCATAGATTCCGGCAGCAGTGCTACACGGACATGGTAGCACTGGCATGCCAGTAATTTACTTTTTTTACCGGCAAACTCATAATGGGGACCATTGTCCTGGTGGCACGTAACATTTTTAATATAAACCATACCTGAGTGGTCAGCATCTCTCATAGTTATCCCAGCCACATTAAATTGATATTGCACATGTTTCAGCCCTGTGGTCCAAGTTGAGCTGTGGAAGGGATATATGTATTCCCCCAGATGTTCTGGACCCTGCCAAACTGGCACGAAGGTAGCCTGGTGGGGCACCTCTCTTTTTACCTTTGTAAGGACAGGTGACACCCTTCCCTGTGGGACAGTCACTGCATAGGACGCTGGCCTGGGAACAGGAACCAAGAGGCACACACATTCACAGAGAGCATGGCCTCACACCAAGGCACAGCATTTCTAAAGGCTGTTGATCCTTTTGAGAAGGAGAGGGGCACACTTGGGGTAAGCCAGAGAGGATTCTGTACAGTTTTGGGTGTGTTCGGCCATCTTGATTTTCTCTGACTCTCTTTCTCTTTCCTGTCCCCTCCACTTCCTCTGGAGCAAAGGGATCAGGGTTAGAATTCTGTGATTAAAATGTTTGAGGGAGAAAAGACCGAAGATTATTTTTCTGAAAATAACCTTCAGTCTTTTCTCCCCTGAACATTTCTGACTTGGCCCCTGCCCCTACCCAAACCCCCAGCCCCCTACTTTTTGAACGGCCGAAATTCAGCCAAATCTCCCATTCAGGCTTTTATTTCAAGGCTTTTTGGACGTTTCTGAGTAAAGCACTTTGGGTGTGACATCATAAAGGCAAATTTTACACATTTCAAGAGCAGGGATTGGAATCTTAAAGCATGCTTGCTTTAGTCCAATCACCTGGGGATTTTTTGCCTATTAAAGAAGGGGTTTTCCACCACTTTTCTGAATCATCTGGACTCATCTCAATCTATCCTGAAGATTTCATTGGACGTGCTGAGAGAGCAGTCCTTTCTAATGTCCTCCCGTCGTGAGGTGAAAGCAAATATTCCAAAGGCAGTAGCAAGATCTGCCCTTTAACCATCCCCAGGGACCAATGGAATACTGCTGCTGCATCAGAAGCCTGTCTCTCTACCAGCCACCCTGTGCATAGGAACTCACCATGCTGAAGGTCCCCTGAAGGTGTGTGCCAGCCTCCCCTGTATTTGGGAGTCTGAGAAATTGACTGACATTGGCCCTCGAGACTCTGGAGTGTGAGTACCTGGAAGCCAGAACAGCTGAGATCCCTTTTGTTGGCAGTAACCCACTACAAACAGTGATTTGAGCATGCCCCTATGCCAAGGGCGATCCAGCAGAACCCGTCAATGCTGCCTTTCGGCGTCCATTGTTCTCTGAACTGCCTTCCACTGTTTGACCTCTCTTGTTGCCTCACCACACCAGAAAAAGCTTGTTGCCCCGGCTCGAACTACAAAGTAACGCTGCCTTGCCTTGCGTGAGTCACTGTCCGAAATGACAGGTTCTTCACTGCTACTCCTGTGAGTTGACTAACCTGACCCTGGTGTACCTCAAAGCGTGACCTCCAAGCCTTCACATCAAACCAACTCACGTACGGATTGTGATACCAGCTTCACCACCGTCGATACTCGACCGCTGAACCAGACGTGGTAACCAACCGAGCAACACAACTCGAGTAGATGCTTCAAGACAGCAGCTCCCCATCTGTTCAACACTGCCTCGATGCTAGCTTCACCTCATCGATGAGTCCCGACTAGGCCGAAACACATGTCTGGGGTTGCTGATGGTACTCTTGTTCAGTGGAGATTTGCCTAGCATTTCGGTGCTGGACTGCCATTTAGGGTGTGACAAAGACTGAAATGCAAATGGATATTTCTCCTCTGAAGGGTGCAGTGAGCTAAAACGTGGTTGTGAGTGGAATAAATTCCAAGGAACAGGGTGTTTTGTCTCGGGAGGATAGCTCAGGGGTAACATGCTTGCCTTGGAAGTAAAAGGACATGGAGCAACACAGGTTCGATTCCCGGGTCCGCGCTTAGAAACCTCTGAGTCACAAGCGCGTTATAAATAAGCTATCATATTTCGTTATAAATAACCTATCATGTTTGCTCTCAGTAGAGGGGCTCCCACATTCCTTTGTAACTTTGTAAAACTTGGGTTCTCACCCTAGGGAACCCAGGCTAATCCTCACGTGGAGCCCTTGGTCACTGTGTCTTAGAGAGGCTCAGCTTCACCTCACTGTTGAGGCCCGACTTGGCCAAAACATGTGTCTGGGGTTGCATATAGTACTCTTGTTCAGAGGAGATGTGCATAGCATGTTGGTGCTGGACTGCCCTTGTAGGTGGAACAAAGACTGATATGCAAATGGATATTTCTTCTTCGTGAAGGGTGCAGTGAGATAAAACGTGGTTGCAGACCCTCCTGGGTGGAAGAAATTCCATACAACAGAGTATTTGACCAATGTTTGTTTTTAGTAGAGGGGCTCCATCACTCCTTTGTACTATTATTACCGCTTGACCAGAAGAAGTAAACCTGTATATTTTAAAGTACATCAGAAACTAGGTTCATAGAAATAATAATTACAAAAACATTTCAGTTTTCCAGTTAAAACATATTTTTACCCACCTATGTAAATACACCCATTGTAAATTGGACTTACATTTGTACTTCCTAAAAAATAATCTTACTCCCAATTTTCAAAAATAGGGAGTAAAATACTCCCACATACACATCTTATTGGGAGCATTGCTTGTACCCCTGCAGGGCAGATGTCCATTTGCCACACTTTATGTCTTATGGTCGGCCTGTTGTTACAGTGTGGGCGGGTGTTAGCTTGGGGCTGAATATGTTCATTGTTGTTTGATTGGTACATTTGTAATGGTTGTAGTCTGGGAATATGGTATTTTTGTTAAAAGATGTGTGTGATTGCATGGATTACATTTGTATGTGGTTAGTAAAACAGAGAGAGGTTGAGACGAGTGTAAAGTTAGGGGGTGTTTTTGAGGGTTTCTGTTATGCTTTCACAATCTTGGTCTTGCTGTTGGTTGTTATAGTGAGAGATGTTTAGTTTTAGTAATTGATGCTTGAAGGTGTCCTGTGTTGAGGGTTAGATATTCTGTGAGGCAGGGAAGGGATTCTCTTATGGCTTTGTGGGTGCCTTGATGTGATGTTGTCTAGTCGTTATTGTTTCCTGAGTGCTGTGCATTGTGTCCTAGGCAGGCAGTCAGGAGCCAGTATTGCATTCCCATAAATTGTGTATGTTCATGAATGTGGAACTATTGAGAAATGTTTGCACTGTTTGACGGGTGTAGGGTAGACCACCTCTCTCTTACCAATGGTAAATCCAGACACAGACTCCTTTCTCACTGTGCTTAGAGGGGCACAGCTTCACCTCACTGATGAAGCCCAACAAGGCTGAAATGCGTGTCTGGGGTTGCTGTTGGTATTCTTTTTCAGAGGAAAATTGCCTAGAATTTCGATGTTGGGCTGCACAAGTGGGTGGGACCAAACAGATATAAAAATGACTATTTCTCTTCTGTGAAAAGTACAGTGAGTTAAAACGTGGTTGCAGACCCTCCCGAATGTGAACCTACCCACAGAACAGGTTATTTGGTCGTGTTCGTTCTAGTCCTGGGTATGTATGTTTAGGGACTTGGGGTTTCACCTTAAGTTACCCAGGGTAATTTGCTCACTGTGCTTAAAGAGGCACAGCTTCAACTCACTGATGAGGCTTGACTAGGCCGAAACACGTGTCTGAGGTTGCTGTTGGTACTCTTGTTCAGAGGATAATAGACTAGCATTTTGGTTCTGGAGTAAACAAGTTGTTGGACCATACTGTTATGCAAACAGATATTTCTCCTCTGTGAAAGGGACAGTGAGCTAAAATGTAGACCCTCCTGAGTGGGACCCTACTAAAGAAGAGGATATTTGACCATGTTAATTCACATTAGAAGGGCTCCCAGACCTTTGTATATAGACTATCTCTCTGTTAAGCATTGAGGAGCAAGGTTTGTAGACTCTTACTGAATTTCAGGTGGTCCGATAGCATGCAAGTTCTCCTGGTAGTGCTTTCCAGAATGTGCCCACTATAGTTGAAAAGGCAGAGATTCTGTGTCTTTCTCTGAAAATATTCTGGTTTCTGTTAGTATGATGTTGCCCAATCTTAGGTGTCTGGTGGTTGGTTGATAGAGTGAGACTTTGTGCTGAAGGAATTCTTCTCCTTGACCTTCAAGTGATATGTGGGCAAGGCAGAGGGCCTTGATTGGAAGCTTGGGGAGTGCTGTAAGAACTAGTGCTATGTGTACCCTCCTGTTGAGTCTGAGTAGTAGTCTAGCTGCTGCGTTTTGAATCAGTTGATGTTTTAGTGTCTGGTATTCTGGCAAACCCAGGCAAATGTTTGCTTAGTCAATTCTTTAATGAATCAGGGAGATGATAGCCAGCACTCCATGTGCAATGGGGAAGTGTGGTGTAATCTGTCAGACAGAGGCTGGCGATTGCAGCAAAAACCTTTGACTGTTCTATTGACATGAGGATCCAGTGTGAGTCCATTGTGCATTAATACGCAAGTTTCTTATTTATCTTGTATTTATTTATTGGACATGTATATGGACATTTATATTTGACATGTATATGGACATTTTATCTTGATTACTTTAGATATTCTGTGACCTATGGAAAATAGCCTGAAGTGTTCCAAAGAAGTAAATAAGATCCCAGTTAACATCAGTTCATATGGGTTGGAAAGTTAATCACAGACAAATATCAAAACATGAGAAAACAAATTACTTGGTCTCTAGCATGGAACAGAAATCTCACCAGCAGAGGAAGACCAAGGCCCTCATTACAAGTTCGGCCGGTAGCCATGCCGCTATTGGTGGTATGGCTGCCACCGAAATTGCATCCGTGTCCGGGTCCTCTGAATGAGGACTCACCGGGCCATTCCGAGTTCGGATGGCCCGCTAATTCCTCCCTCAAGGACCCGGACACGGTCCTTCCCCATTCCCATTTCAGCCCCGATAGGGCTGAATGGGAATGGGAGAGGGAGCAAACAACGGGCCATAATGAGATGGCCCGTTGTTTGCTCCCTCTTCCCCTCATGGGACCCGGTAAGCACGCCTGGTTTTCCCTGGCGTGCTTATAGTGTCCCACGAGGGGACCTCGTAATGTGGCGGAACGGGTTGAATGGCGCCGTCACCTTTCACGGCGCCGTTTAACCCGTTCCGCCAGGGTCGTAATGAGGCCCCAAAGGTTAATCCCGACCAGGGCTCCTCAAAGTCGGGCTGCCCTGGTCAGTACTTTGCTTCAGGATAAAATGCTCATAGAAGCCCTAATTAGTTTCAGCTCCCACTGAGAGTTTACGTTGAGGCAACAGATTCAGGGACATTGGTCGTCCTTTGCAGAATATTTTCATCTTTATGCTGGCACTACTTTCTGATTAACGACTGGCACGTGTGAGTATAGTGTACCGTGAATGTTCACAGTTCCTTGTGCACATCTTCTAGGCTCTGGCCCACTGGTCCTAAACCTGTAGGTGCCACTGATCCACAGTCAGCTGGAGTACTGGCTCCCACCGCAAGGCAGGCAGTTCTACAGCCAGTTTCAACCCTGCTGTTCTCCAGGATAGGCTGAGTGCTTTGCAGCTTCAGTCCTGGTAATCAGTCAAGAGCCACACATGTAGCTAGTCCTTTTCTGACTCAGACTCCAGACAATGTTCCAGCAGTTCATGCAACCTGGGCTAATTAGGAAAAGTAATTCCCCTAATCCCAAATCCTAGAATATTACACTATGTGGTTCCACTGCAAGCCTTATGAATTCTTGGGATCGGGGCAATATCTAATCCTACCTTATTTCCACCCATCCCTTTGCCTCATTCAGTACAGCTGGGTTCCTTGGATGCAGAATGGATCACCTCTAAAATATGGGAAGTCCAGACTCACTGCCTATTCTATAGTTTGTTTGCTATCTGTGAGTTCTAGCCTGAGGAGAGTCTATAAGAACAGACCTACAGAGCGGGAGATGTTGCAGGTCATACGGTTCACTCTGAAGCCTGTATGGCTTCTAGCAACTGCAGAATCTCCAGGCCTCAGGTTCTAATTCTTTGATGGGCCCCAGCCTGCCTCTGAAGAGACTGAAGATAAGTTGCCAGATGAGGCACATCAAAGTATTTTTGAGCTGCATAACACACAAGTCAACCCTACTTTTAGCAGTATGTAATAAGGTAAGCTGGTAGAGTTCAGACGAATGGTTACTTTCTCAAACTATATTTTTGAATAATGTTAAACTTAAGAGGATTTGAAATTGGTTTGGAACATTCCAAGACCCATAACTATTGTGACAGTAAAATAATGTCTACTACCACCTGGAAAATAAAGAATTTACATTGTACCCAGTCAGTCTCCTTGGGGATGCATGGAGCTTTCACATGTCACATGAAAAGTACACCCTAAAAGAGAAGATTCCCTTTCCTTTCCCTGACTGTTTAGTGCTCCAGGCCAGTCACTGAAGCAGCCCTTAAGCCTACTGACTATGACTCTAGTCTGTCTTCCAATATATAATCATCCAGGCTTTAAAGTCTTTTACAGAAACATAGTGGGAGCTAAGGACAATCTTTTTTATTTAATCTTTATTAACAGTTCTACAGCTTGAAACTCAAACTTGCACCTTATAAATAAAACATTACAACAAAGAACAAAGTACAAAAACACAGAATAATCAGCACATAAAAATAATACCCTCAAACAATCTAACCAATAAAACATTGACAATATCTGATTCAAAGCTGACATGGATAATATTTGTTGTTAAACATGTTTTCATTTTAACACATCTCTATATAAAATTGAGTTGATGCTAGAATCTATGAGATCTTATCCCAGGCAATAATTCTGTCCCAAAATTCAAATTCAGTAACCAGATCAATGTTATGAAAATAATTCCCAAAGGATAACCATTTACTGGATAACATCTTGCATTTCACCATTAAGTGGCGCAAGGATTCCACCACCATGTGAAGTCTACAATATCTGCAGATGCTTTGCTCTGGGAATCTTCCCCAAGCACCTAGTATTTATTTCATGGGTGGGCAATAAGTTTGATCCAAAAACCATGCCCTACGTTTATCTGGGAATTTCTCATATAAAGTGGGAAAAAGTTCATTGGCTTTTATTTTGTTTAAATTAGGATCATACAATTTATCATTTCAAATATGATTCTTCTCGTGGTGCAGTCAAATTTCTAAACTTTTAATTTGACTTCCCTTGCGTCCGCTGAAAGGTTTTCTGATTTGAGTCCCAACTCTTCCAGAAATCTATTACCCCTGGTGCCACAGAGGTTTAATTTCATGTCTGATCTCCTTATCACTACTTGTTTGAGTACTTTAAATAAGGAATTTGCAGTGGGGAATGATATTTTCCTATAAAAAACCAAATATTACCACACAATTCGAACCTTAAGGGATGCCAAACACAACTCAAATCTATCACAGCGAGAGGTACACAAAATGGCAAAATCAGGACTGCCTCCAAAAATGGGGTTTTGCAAGGGTCCCATCCCACTTTTTAAATGTAAAAATTGGGACAGTGTGAGATCATTTCCAATTTTTTCTGGAAGTCTTTTTGATGCAATTATCTGATCAAAGAAAACTTTTTTAAATACTTTTCCCCACTCCGAAAACTACTATTCCCATTCCGAACCACATATGTATATTTTTTTTAATTTGTTATTTTTTTTAGAGTATTTTGTCTTCACTTAAACATCCATTTGTTGTTTTCTAGTCGATAATATCACCACATACCCCTGCATATGGCTCTAAGCCTTTGCCTTAGCGCCCACTTTTTGTTCCTAATAATCAAGTCAAAAACATGATTTCGTTTCTGGAAATCACCTGCACAAGAATTATTAAAAAAGCCCATGAAATGTTCAGGTGAGAAAGAAGCGAGAAATATCTGTTTGTACCAGCTGGGCGTAATTGTCTTCAATTTTTTATTAAAGGAGGTCGCCAGGTGACAACTCCATTTCAGGCCGTTTGCACTGGAGTTACATTCAACTTGAACTATGCTTTCCACCAAAGGGGGACACATTTAGGGGGTAATTCATAGCATAGAATTTAGCACACAAGTGCCGCACGCGGCTGGCGCACAGTGTGCGTGTGCAAATCTCTGCGCCAGCCGCGTGCGCTAAAATCTATTTCCGCGCACAGCGTATTCATGGATTTTAGCTACCAAAACCATTCATGGTGCACAGTGGCGCAGCGACCCTGCAGCAGCGCCAGTTACGCCCCCAAGAACTCCCCTCGCGCAGGGAACAGCCATCAAAATCCCCAATCCAGCGCAAAGGGCTGCGCTAACCCTGTACCAGCACGGTAAGTGGGGAACATGTATTACTGGGGTTCGCGGGAAGTTTCACATGCGAAAGGGCCTGTGCGAGTGGGGTACGTGTATTACTGGGGTTCACGGGAAGTTTCACACGCGATTGGCCCTGTGCGAGTGGGGTGTGTTGTATTTTGGGGGTGCGCGGGAGGTTTCACACGCGAAAGGGCCTGTGTGAATGGGATACGTGTATTACTGGGGTTCGTGGGAAGTTTCACACACGATTGGCCCTGTGCGAGTGGGGTATGTGTATTTCAGGGGTGCGTGGGAAGTTTCACATGTGATTGGCCCTGTGCGAGTGGGGTACATGTATTACTGTGGTTTGCGGGAAGTTTCACACGCGAACGGGCCTTTGCGAGTCAGGTACGTGTATTACTGGGGTTCGCAGGAAGTTACACACGATTGGCCCTGTGCGAGTGGGGTACATGTATTACTGGGGTTCGCTGGAAGTTTCACACGTGATTGGCCCTGTGCGAGTGGGGTATGTGTATTTCGGGGGTGCGCGGGAAGTTTCACATGCGATTGGCCCTGTGCGAGTGGGGTACGTGTATTACTGGGGTTCTCGGGAAGTTTCACACGCAATTGGCCCTGTGCGAGCGGGGTACGTGTTTAACTAGGGTTTGCGTGAAGTTTCACACGCAAAAGGGCCTGTGCGAGTGGGGTACGTGTATTACTGGGGTTTGCAGGAAGTTTCACACGCAATTGGCCCTGTGCGAGTGGGGTACGTGTATAACTGGGGTTTGCGTGAAGTTTCACATGCGAAAGGGCCTGTGCGAGTGGGGTACGTGTATTACTGGGGTTCGCGGGACATTTCACACGCGATTGGCCCTGTGCGAGTGGGGTACGTGTATTACTGGGGTTCTTGGGAAGTTTCACACGCGATTGGCCCTGTGCGAGTGGGGTACGTGTATTACTGGGGTTCGCGGGAAGTGTCACACGCGATTGGCCCTGTGCGAGCTAGGTACGTGTATAACTGGGGTTTGCGTGAAGTCTCAGACGCGACTTGAGCAGGGTACGTGTATTTCGGGGGTGTGCGGGGAGTCCTACACGTGAATTGGCAGTGTGGGTCCTCCCAGGTGTTCCCTCTACACCCTCTACAGCCCCTGCAGGCAGCCACACCACAGGGGACAACCCTGCAACCCTGGTCATGTCCTGCAGGCAGCCCATCCACCATGGGCATGCCCCCCTGCCAAGCGACATGTCAGCTTGCACTACTGATCACCAACTCATGTCCCCCTGCACCCCCACCCCCCAGCAGTGCGGGGCACCTGCAGCAGACCCCCACTCATGTCCCCCTGCACCCCCACCCCCGCAGTACAGGGCACCTACCAGCAGGCCCCCACTCATGTCCGCCTGCACCCCACCCCCCAGCAGTGCGGGGCACCTGCCAGCAGGCCCCCACTCATGTACCCCTGCACCCCCACCCCCAGCACTGCGGGGCATCTGCCAGCAGGCCCCCACTCATGTCCCACTCATGTCGCCCTGCACCCCCACCCCCCAGCAGTGCGGGGCACCTGCCAGCAGGCGGCCCCCACTCATGTCCCACTCATGTCGCCCTGCACCCCCACCCCCCAGCAGTGCGGGGCACCTGCCAGCAGGCCCCAACTCATGTCCCCCTGTACCACCACCCCACAGCAGTGCGGGGCACCTGCCAGCAGGCCCCCACTCATGTCCCCCTGCATCCCCACCCCCAGCAGTGCGGGGCACCTGCCAGCAGGCCCCCAATCATGTCCCACTCATGTCGCCCTGCACCCCCACCCCCCAGCAGTGCGGGGCACCTGCCAGCAGGCCCCCACTCATGTCGCCCTGCACCCCCATCCCTCAGCAGTGCGGGGCACCTGCCAGCAGGCCCCCACTCATGTCCCCCTGCACTCCCACCCCCAGAAGTGCAGGGCACCTGCCAGCAGGCCCCCACTCATGTCCCCCTGCATCCCCACCCCCAGCAGTGCGGGGCACCTGCCAGCAGGCCCCCACTCATGTCCCCCTGCACCCCCACCCCCAGCAGTGCGGGGCACCTGCAAGCAGGCTCCCACTCATGTCCCACTCATGTCGCCCTGCACCCCCAACCCCAGCAGTACAGGGCACCTGCCAGCAGGCCCCCACTCATGTCCCACTCATGTCCCCCTCCATCCCCACCCCCCAGCAGTGCGGGGCACCTGTCAGCAGGCCCCCACTCATGTCCCACTCATGTCCCCCTGCACCCACGTCATGACGATCCTCAATCATGGACCTTATGGCCAGCCTCCCCAGCCCAAAGACCCAACCAAGTATTGCATCCACCCAGTTAGAAAAGGCAATTACCTGATACAGCCCCAAAGGCAAGTATGTAAATGAACACATGTCCGTCACACACACACAATGGGTGCAAGTGAATGTTAAAACCCATATCATGACATGCATGAAACCAATGAGATAATACCACACATCGAAGTATGAAGAAAAAAATGTATTAAACACAACATGAATGTAATTAAAAAAAAACACAACAATGGGAATAATTAAAGAAATGCTGCATGTCCGTAAAAGAATAAAAAACAAGAAATCATAATCCAAAGAAATCCAAAAGAAATGGTGTCCAAAGTCACGTACAACAAAGCAAATCCAAGGGAAAAAAGAAAGTGAAATCCTTTGCTCCATGGTGAAAATAAAAAAAATTGAATAATCCAATGGCGAACTATATACAAATGAACAATCCAGGGTCCATGAGCCCAACTGATGAAATTAAACCTACCAAAAATACTACCTAATAAAAAACTATATACGAAAATGTGGTGCATTGTCCAAGCGCAACCAAAATAAAAAAGAAAAGGAAAGGAAACCTAACACTATCTAACTATATACAATGGCGGCGGGCAAGTCCTGTGGCTCACTCTGTGGTGTCCCGGGCCAGGGCATCATCGAACTCCATGACGATGTCCCGGAGGCGGGCCTCTGCCCTGGCCCCGAGGTCTTGCAGGGAGGCACTCATGGCCTGTTCCAACTCCCTGCGAGTCGCCTCGAGGCACTCTGCCCGCCTCAACACCCGACGCATGGAGAACTCTGCCCTGACCATGGTGAGCCGCGCCTCTTCCGCCCGCTGCCACTCCGCATCTATGCGCCGGCCCAACCGCAGTCACACGGAAGACACATCCATTCCAGGGTCCTCCTGCCCTCTGGCCGATGCCTGCCCCCCTGATGTTGATGGCCCGAGCCATCATTGCTCCCACCTAGAGCCTGCTCCTGCTGCTGCTTGTGCTGCTGTCCATGTGCCCTGTCCGATGATGCCTGCACATCCTCCATCAGCTGGTCTCCAGTTATGGTGTCCACCCCTGCTTGACTGCCAACTCCTGACTGTGGCAGGGATGGGATCTCCACCAAGCTGCCTGTGTTGGTCAGGCCAGGTCCACAGGGGGCCCTAGTGGAATCTGGGCTGGAAGACGGCAGGGAGAACGACTGGCGATAGTCTCCACAGAGGAGAAGAGGTCCGCCAGAGTGCACGTCACAAGTAGGAACCCACCAACCAGGGCCCCTCCCAAAAGTGCCACGTCGCAACCCTCTCTTCGTGATGGCATGCGTTCTCTGCCCAGGAAGAACGCACGTCATCACGAATGTCACGAGTGCGCAACGCGACACCAATCAGGACGGAGCCCATACGTTCATGGGACCCCTCGTCCGTAGGTAGTGGAGAGGCAGATGACATGGCACTCTCCCCTTCCTGCGAATGGGCCTGGGACGGGGCCTCCCTGCTGGTGCATGGTGGTGCAGTCACAGGGTCAAGGACAGGGACATGCACAGGCCCCTCCGCGGTGACCTGTGCTGCCTCCTGACCCTGGCCCTGAACTGCACCACTTGCACCAGTGGTACTACCCCCACCAGGCCCCATGTGTGGCTCAGCAGCGGGCTCCTCCTCCTCTGTGGAGACCACCAACCTGGATGTCTCCGTACCATCTTCCGCCATTGCAAGCACCTGTGGGGGCTCACCCGGCCCTTCCGCCACAGCCGTAGAGGCTGACGCGGCACCAGCCTCCTCGCTCCCGGGTGATGGCAACTCCTGGGAGGGTGGCTGGGCCTTGCGTCCACAGCGCCATCTCCGCCCTCTTCTTCACTTGACGCTGCCTAGAGGGAAACATAGAACACAAGCATCAGGGTACAGTGCAATATTCCCCTAGACAGGAAGCAATAACACATGAGTGGCCGTGTCTAACGTCACTTCCATCCTGTCCTTCCACAACACATGGGTGAATGCACACAACACACATGCATGAACAGGCATGGCGCCTGCAATCAACATCAGCATCCATGTATCAGCATCAGCATCCATGTACTAGGGCTTCTTGACGTGCTGGATGTCGCGGGTTGCCACCCCCTCAGCATTGATGGCAACCACTACGTCGTCCCAGATCCTCTCCCGTCCTTCCTTGTTGGCGCGTGATGTTCCGAAGAGGGCATCATAATGCCCCAGGACATGCTCCACCAGGACACCAACTTCCTTCACACTGAAGCTGGTGGCCCTCTGCCTCTCTGGCTGGGGGTCGCCAGTGGTCTCAGATGGTGTTTGCCCCGACATGGCGACCCCCGAGGCAGGCGAGGGTGGGCAACTGGGTCCTGGGGCTGGGCTGTGGAGCGATGATATCCCAGTCGGGAGTCTTCTGTTCCAGCAGGGGTGGACACAGCAACTGGAACCCTGGCTGACGTGCAGGCACCAAATAGCAGGGCACGTGAGCAGCAGGCAGTCAGGCAGCAGCAGATGGCAGGTGGGAGCGTGCTTGGGGCTCTGGGGGGCAGGAAAATGGCCTTCCGGGCAGGAGCGTGGTCTTTCATGTGTGTACGTGTGGCCAGCTTAATACGGAGTGAATTGGCACGTGAAAAAACTGCACGTCAGTGTGAAATCCGAGGAATGGCCCTTAGCGTGTAAGCACGTCCGCACATGTACGTGATTTCATTGGACCAAAGGCCCTTAGCGCCTAAGCGCGTCTGTGACGTATCGCGCACGGGCGTTGCCCTTTCACGTGTAAGACTTCCCGCGAACCCCAGTAATACACGTACCCCACTCGCACAGGGCCAATCGCGTGTGAAACTACCCGTGAACCCCAGTAATACACGTACCCCACTCGCAAAGGGCCCTTTTGGATGTAAAACTTCCCGCGAACCCCAGTAATACACGTACCCCACTCGCACAGGGCCTTTTCGCGTGTAAAACTTCCCGCGAACCCCAGTAATACACGTACCCCAATCGCACAGGGCCCTTTCGCGTGTAAAACGTCCCGCGAACCCCAGTAATACACGTACCCCACTCGCACAGGGCCAATCGTGTGTGAAACTACCCGCGAACCCCAGTAATACACGTACCCCACTCGCACAGGGCCCTTTCGTGTGTAAAACTTCCTGCGAACCCCAGTAATACACATACCCCACTCAGTATATACGTGCTTTTTATTTGTGCACACTTTTGTAATGCGCAGCGACGCTACCGCCTGCCTTCGTGTGGCGGACGTGTTTAGGCCTGTGCGTGTCTTTGCCGTGCACGGGTTTGCCCTTTTCGATTCCATGAATACATGTGGTTCGCGTGCGTGTGGGCGTTCCGTGTACTTCCCAGCAGTACTTCCCCAGTTACGCCTTCTTTTTCACGTGTTATTCCCCATTCCGCATGTTACGCCCCCTGTTCCACCTACTTTTGTTGTGTGCGCTGCGCTATGTGCGCTTTCGCTGTGCGCTTAGGGCACGCTGTTTGGAGACGTGTGCGTCAGCGTGCGCCATGCACGGATTTGGAGCACAACCAGTGGGAAAGTAGCGCAGCGCCTTCCTTGAATCGCACGCATGCGCGTGTACTTGCTTTCTCACGATAGCGCCTCCTTGCGCCTGATTGCGCTGGGATTTTCGGCACACGTTTGTTCCATGAATCGGCCCCTTAAACTCCCTTCATCTTCCATTACGCCATCAGTGGTAAATGGCCACTGGCCATGGAATTAGGCACCTGGAATTTAATACACCTTACAAATAAGGCTTCTGTTAAACATGTAGTCCTTTTCTGACTCTTGGCCTCCCCTGCGCCATGTGGCCTTAGATGGAATGTCCCCTTGAACGTTGCCATTGAGAAAATGAAGACCCTTGTGTTCATAAGCGTAAGCCACGCTCAAACTCTCTCCTCCATACATATACAATTTAAATCTCCCACAATGAAAACATTTTTCAGCTTGTAATTTGTCATCCATCTATATATTAATGCAACAAGTATTGATCGAAAGTGGTCCATTTTAACAGCTAAGCTGTTCCATTAAACACTAATCGATAACAAATGCTTGATGGGTGAGAGAGCCTAGTCACATTTAAATTCCATTGATTGAGTTTCATTTGACCAGCTGCTCACAGATAACCCTCTTCCATTTTTTACTGCTGTCTCAAGACCACCATATGATCTTCCTTTTGGGCTTTTGATTGTGGGATTCAAAAATAATATTATATTCATACATAATCGGTATAGCTCTTAACCATGTTTCCTGCAAAAATATCATATCATACATTCCCCAATGTAGTGACGCCTCACTAAATAGGTGAGCATGACCACATGTGTTCCATGATAATATCCTCAGTGATATTTAGCTATGGATTCTGGATCCTCGTGGCCTAGATGTAGGGCCTTGTTGCATGACACCGGCCAACCAAGACTAATCATTCTCAAGCGTGAATTTGCTAAAAGCATTGGGATTCCCATAATGGACCTTTCTTCTATTCCCCTTGATGAGGTCACACTGAATCTTTAAGGGGATTCCTACCCGACCGGTAGTGCCGGCAAAGGATTTTACCTTTTTGTAACCCCTCCCTTCTTCCACAACTTTGACCTGTTCTTCACAAAGAACATATTCCAGGCTCAACAAAAAAGGGTACTGCTGCTATGAGCACTTCCTTTATTATCCCAGACTTCACATGGATTCATACCACATCATAACCTTGATCATCTAGGAATTCAATCTGATCTACATCATTAGAATCAATTGATCTCAAGCTTGAAATTAAGTTAAACAATTTTAATACATTAATATAGCTTCTTCGACTCAGGTTGCCACTCGCTCCAATATCAGATGGAAACATAAATCCTGATGTCTGTCTTTAGGTTGTTTAGGCAAGTTGACGAAATGTAAACCTGTTTTTACAGATTCCTCCTTCTTTTCTAACTTTGAGCCATCAATTTGTTGCATTTTTCTTCCAGGTTCATGAATAAGTATGGCCCATCAAATTGTTTCACAGGGTCCTCAAACGTCATTGTGGTCGTTCTTAGACTATTCTTCATGACTGCTTACGGGCACTGCGGTTCATTAGAATAGGTGGACATATTCAATAAGACTGGCATATCATCAGGACTTTCTTCGAGGTCATTCAAGTAATCTGCAGCTTGTATCTCATTTAGTTCTTCATTTATTTCTCTGTCACTTTCATAACATCAGGTATCCTTGTACTTTTAGATTTCTCTTTGGTTCTCTTTTTCCTTTTTGGAACTTTTGGTCCCTACACCTCCACCCTTTCCATTGAAAGCTTTGCTTTATCCACCTGCGAATGTAGAAATGTTCTTGAACCACACATATTGAAATTTTTCTTATTTTCCTACTTTTTTTCTTGACACTAGTCTTAGTTTTCGACTATTTTTGATTTCTGCTGGGCTTCATTTTATAGAAAATTTCATAAGGAGAGGAAGGGGTTTGAGGACTCTAAGGGGAGGATAAACTGTTAAGTAAGGAGGTGTGACAGCCCAAGCAGGTGCTACAGGAGTGACAGCACTTCGCACTAGGCTAACAATCCAGATTGCCCAGCTTTACAGATCATTTGTCGAATTTTCAAAGGTAAGGGACACCTAGCAAAATGCTGTTGCAGCAAGAAGGCTGTCACACATTGGATTTGCAGTGACTAAAGTGATGAAGGGGGAGATGTGTGTGTTTCTTTGGTGGTTGATGATGATGAACAACTGGATAGCCCGAAGGTTCCTGTTTCCATCAAAGGTGTGATGACGATGATGATGATGATTGATTCAGGTACTAAGTACACTTTAATGCCGAGGAACGAATGGAAAAGGATAGGAACCAAGTACCTTAATGAAGTTGATATAAATTCAAAAGCCTATATGGGATGAAAATAGATCTTCTAGGATGGGTCCATGTGAATCTACATTTCAAGGGCAGAAACACCACTGGTAGGGTGTATATGTGAAAGAAAGGGGTCACTCAATTGTTGAGTTGGACGCACCAAAAGAAACTAAAAGTCAAACTTGATCTTAACGCAGAAGATGCTGCACTATCGGAGGAGCGTTCAGCCGATGGCAGGTGTCTGATGGAGGAAGAATTCCAGGAGAAGGTCGGATGTTTACGGGGATTTGTCCATCAGATAAAACTCAAGGACAACTGAGTATCTGTCACACAGAAGATCTGTAGCATACAGTTATCAATGAGGGAAGAAGTGAAAGCAGAGTTGAAAAACTAATGGAGCAGGAAATTATAGAGAGTATTGATGCGTCTGAGTAAGTGTCCCCTTGTTTATTGTAAGAATTTGTGTGGACATGAGATAATTAAATAAATGTATTTTTCGGAGAGGCATCCATTACCAAATATTCAATAAATGAATTCAACAATGGGTCCAGCAATGTTTTTTTCCCACTTTGGATCTCACATCGGCCTATTATCAGTTGACATTACATGATGATTCTGGACATTTTATGACCTTTATAATGCCGAAGTGTGTATTTCATTACAAATGCACGCCATTTGGTCTCATCTCAGCAGCCTTAGTCTTCCAGAAGATTATGTATTGTATTCTCGATGGAGATCCAGGATTCTTGTTCTTTCAAGATGACATCCTGGTCTATGCTGAAAGTTTGTTGGAGCACAATGTGAGCCTTGAAAGGCTGTTCAAGAGACTAGAGGATGCTGGCATGCCTTAGAGCTGAGAGAAATGCAAAATTAACAGGGATGAGATTGAATCTCTTGGAAATGTCATCTCTGGAGAAGGAATATGTCTGAAGAGGAATTCAGCAGATGCAATTGAATGTATACCTAGCCCAACCAATCGAGAGCAGTTACGGACCTTTCTGGGGATGGCCGAATATTATTCTCAGTTTGTCAGCAGTTTTGCTGGCCAAACAGCAGCCACGAGAGAATTGATTAAAGTTAAAGGGCATTTACCTGGAACAACATTTGGGAGAGGGAGTTTGCTTTTATTAAAGGGACATTGGCAGGGCAGTGTCTGAGTTGCAAAACTACAGAAGAGGAAGAAGCACTATCTTTACGACTGACGCAAGTAACGTTGGCCTGGGGGCAGTCATGACTTAAGTTTATTAGGGAAAATAATGTTTGATTGCCTTTGCATCTCGGCTGCTGAAAAGAGCTGAGAAAAACTATGGCACTATTGAGAAGAAGACTCTAGTGATTGAAAGGGCAGCAGAGATGTTTAGATGTTTTGTGTTGGAAACAAAATTCTAATTCCATACCAGCTATAAACCATTGGTTGAGATAATCGTGTCAAAAGGTCCAGACAAAGTGTCTGCCAGTATCAGGAGATGGGACTCCTGTCTACAGGAATATGATTGTATTGTGATGTACATACCAGGCTGAAAGAATTATGCTGTGGATTGTTTGCCCAGAATGAAGTCTGTCGAAAAGGAGGGCAGCAAAGAGGAGGATCAGGAAGCAGTGCTAGAAATCACCCGCACCTCTGTTCCACGAGAAGAGTGGGATAAAAACTTGCAGGAAGATATCAAATTATGTAAAATCATGAACTGTCTATCGAAGGGGTGACTCAGCAGTGAGTTGTTGATGAACTGAACCTAAGTTGTCTGTGGAATATAAAGGATGAACTATATGCCCAGAACGGAAAGCTAAAATGTAGTGATAAGATCATTCCACCTGAAGGTGTGTGAAAGTGCCTGATAGAACTTGCGCATGAGGGGTATCAGGGCATCGAGAAGACCAAGCAAAGGATACAAAATGACTGTTGGTGGCCGGCATGCGACATTCAAATCGAGATAGCCATGAGAGACTGTTTCCTTTGCAAAAAGAGTGATAAGACATGTGTGGTCATGAGCTATGGGAGTGACGAATCTTCCTTTACAACCGTGTGACTAGATTGGAATGGACGTACTTTGGAGTGATGGTATCCAATCGTTTTGCCTGGTTGTTTTGTTTGTTTGTTTGTTTATTATTTATAGGGCGCCCTAAACCCTTAGGTAGCTGGGCGCACAAATTAGCAAGGATACTTAACTTTGGTTACATTTGCATAGGTGAGTATATACTGGTGCAAATAAAGTTACATTTTACATTGTTACAAGTATGAATATGTGTGAGGGAAGTTACAGTAATAAGTTACAGTTTGCATAGTTACATAGATAGTAATTGTTAGTGCATGATTACTGACTGAGACAGAAAGAGTAGAGAGTGAGCATATGTGGCTATGGGTTATCGGTCTATGTGCCATAGCCAGTTGCGGGTGTTGCGCCTAAAGCTATTATAGGATTGGTCTCTTCTCAACTCGACTGGTAAAGCATTCGAATGCTTGCTGCTTTTACTGGGAAGCTATTTCGCCCTGTTTTTTGTAGGCAGAATCTGGGGATTTGTAGATAGTAGGAATTGACTGTTCTAGTTGGGCGTGTAGAGGGTTTTCTGGTTATTCTTTCCTTAAAATATTGTGGAGCTGCATTATTTAGGCATTTAAAGGTTAAAGTGACCATTTTGAGGAGGATTCGATCAGTGATTTTTAGCCAATTGTGGTTTCTTCTGGCATTGGAGATATGCTCTCTAGTGGGTAGGTTCAGGACCGTTCTGAGGGCATTGTTCTGCAGAGTTTGTAGTTTGTTGCAGTAGTCCAACTTAAAAAGGATGTGGGCATTGGCTACAATGATACAGCTGGCTAGTGAGAGGAAGGGTCTGCATGCTTTGATGAGTTTGCCAGTGTAGGCCATGGATGAGGCCAAGGAATTTACTTGTTTCCTTAAGGAGAGTGTAGAATCCAGGTAAAAGCCTAGAGTCTTCTCTTCTTTGGCAACTGTAATTATATTACCGTCGATGTTGAAGGCCTTGTAGTTGTCGTTAAGTTTTTTTAAATTGTTGGCTGAGCCAAGGATTAGGATCTCCGTTTTATCGTCATTCAGGCAGAGGCCGTGGGTTGCCATCCATGCCTGAGTGAGGATGTAGATTTCATTCACTAAGGCTTATCCGATGTGAAATTGCCCATAAGGGGGATATGGATCTGGGTATCATCTGCATAGTTAGTGTAGGTGATACCCAGCCTGTCCAATTGATCAAATAGAGGCTTAGTGAAGATATTGTACATGGTGGGCGAGACACATGAGCCTTGGGGGACTCTGCATGTTGTTATGATTTGGTCTGCAGAGGCTGCGTGGAAAAAACTCTCATGCTTCTGTTATCAAGAAATGATTGGACCCAGGCTATAGCCTCACTTGAGAAGTGATGGAAAGGTGCAGTGATGGACTCTATGATAGCTCAGGAAAGGTGCAGTGATGGACTTTGTGATAGCTCACAGATTCACGCACCACAGCACCATTGGTGTATCACCATTTGAGCTCAGCAGGCGGAGGAAGGCTAATACCAACTTGTTTCCCCCGTGGTTGGGCAAGACTGCTCTTGCTGTAGAGAAGATGGAAAACGTCAAGGAGATAATTCAGAGGAGTGAGTTTAGGAACAAAGAGATGTATGACAGAAGCTGTGTCAGGCTGAAGGTGTCTCCGAAAGTGAGAGACATTGTTTGGATCAAACTCCCCTTTGCTCTCCGAGAGGGGGGGGTGTACATGGTCGTACCCTATCAGACTGAAAGAGGTTTTCAGATTTGCTGTAAGAATTGAGGACAACAGGCTATGGAATTTGGAGAGAGTGATGGTTGTGAGGATGAGAAATTTGGAAGGTGTAGAGGGTGCTTTGCGAAGGGCTAATACTACTGGGGACAGAGAGTCTTCTTTGACAGGACGTGTCACAGGCCAGGAAACCTCAGGGACTATGTACAATAAGGGTCCACATTTCTGTGGAAACATTAATTGGAACATTGTTAAGAGGGAAATGTACAGAGCTTGCTGCCTGCACAAGCGGGCCATCTGCACGAGATTCCCTGGTCTCCGGTGGGGGGAGCGTTCAGGATAGAATGTGTTGGAGCCTGAGGAGAGAGCCAGAGCTGGCAGGGCTCTTACACTACAGTCCTGCTTTAACAGTTATTTAAATAAACCCAACTTTCCCTACTCTTCACGCCTCTTTCACAATCTGTATACTGTAGATTAAGAGTGCAAATAGCATGATCTAAATATCCTGGTTGTGTCCTCAAAGCAAAAGAATACCTCAAATGAATTAACCAACAAATGACCAAGGATCAGGCGCTCATCTGTTTTTGCATATATTTGAATTGTATTATTTATTTGAATATAGTGCTACATTAAATATCAACGGATAGCCAACACATTCTTAACATCATTCATTTGATGATGTCTTTTTTATGACAAATCCTTTGATTTCAGTATTATTTTATTACTCTTGCCTTAGATGGAAATTCTCAATGCATTGTAAAACATGATTACTCAAATCAACCCAATAAATGCAAACCCAATTCAGTGCTTAACTTGAAAATATAATCTGTGATCTTATGGAAGAGTTGTTCCCTGTGGTCTCAATCACAAAAAAAAATGCTTTCAATATATGCAAACCTAAATTCAATACAGTCAGTAATTCACAATTTAATCATTTGTTCAGGTGGAACAAAATGTTTCTCTGATGCTTCAATCTCAAGAGAAAATGTGTCTCTATGGTTACTGGACCCTTTCATCACTAAAACTGCCTACACAAACCCAAAAGCACATTAGTCCCAATGGTTCCTGGACGTATTGATCGCTGAAAATGTAGTCTTAGAGCACATTGTGACATTGTGTTTATTTAAATCAACGACCACATTATTTGCAGCAGACTAAAACATTTGAAGACGGGACGCATGAGCATGTCAATATATAGAAGGTCACTTAGGCCCTGATAAAGCCAAGGCTGGCGAAACACGTGTTAGCATTTTCAGCGAACAGCACTTTTCCCAGATTGAGAAAGAGGCAATTGCAATCCTGAGAAGGTGCCAATATTTCCATTTTGGTGGGTACGGCCATTGGTTCACAGTAGTGACAAGATAAAAACCACTGGTCCCACTGTTCAAAGGCTCAACACGCTGCCAACGCAAAAGATAGAGAAATGGATTTTCCAACTGCAGGAGTCCTACTTTACACTGGAATATCCATTGGGCGTGAACAGTCCTGTGGACTACTTGTCATGGCATCCTAAAACAGCCACAAAGCAGGAGGTCAGGGGGCTGAACGAATAGAGGAGCACATAGGGCTCATGGTTGACAATGCCAAACCAGTGGCATTGACAATGCCAAACCAGTGGCATTGGCTTTAAATAAGATTGTGGAATCCGCCAACTGGATGAGCCTCTTCACACTCAGCTCACTAGACAGTGGAGGAATATACAGGAGGTCAATGCGCCTCAGATGCCCCAATGCAAAATAATGCCCCGCGCACCCTTGAGAATCATGAAAGAATTACCTCTAGTGGAGGAAAGCATTTTACTCAAAGACATGATTTTGCCCCAGTCTCTCATGAAAAGGGCTGTAAAGCTCGCACACACAGGCCATCAAGTATTTGTCAAGTCTTAGGCATGGATAAGGGACGAAATATGATCAGAAAAGATGAACCAGTGCCTACCCTTTCAGGCTACGGGATCAGCGGCAAAGCCCATCCTCCCGGGTGGCAGACATCTATTAGTCATAGTGGAAGACTTTTTTTTGTCATTACCCAAAGGTGGAAATAGGGCCTCCCTAGTGACAAAGGACACACAAATTAAAACGATCCTGACCATCCATCGTCGACTCCAAAAGATGAACAGCTCACCATTGGATGGCCACGAAGGCGATTGCATCTAAGGAACCCATGCATCCCACGCATCAACTACGGCATTAACTATGGCACCAAGCCAATGGAGATGTAGGGTGGGTCAGACACTACAAGGTCTACCCCAAGAGATGAAGACATATAACAGCTCACCATTTCATGGCCACGAATGACGATTGCATCTAAAGACCCTCTGCATCAAGCACTGCCTCAGGACACTATGTTGGCACCGAGCCAATGGTGATGCAGAGAGTTCAGACACTACAAATTGTGCTAAAGCAAAGGAAAGCCATAGAACTCGTTGTATCCACTTTTGCCAAAGTATATTGAGTGATGCCCTACTCGTCTGAAAGGTTTGCACCTGCCACTCTACTTTGAGTAGAGGTTGGCACTATCAGCAGACTCCAGGTGGGCTCCATTGGAAATTCAAATGGATCAAATTTTAGGGTAGGAGGCAACGCTGCAACACGCAAATGACTGACTGCCGTGGGGCAACCCATGCTGTCATAAAAGTTGGTGATACCCAGCTGGTATGAGATCATCACTTAAGAGGAAACTTGCAAATGCCATTTGAAGTGATCACTCTGACCGTCACCAAACGTCAGGGGAGGAAGGTAACAGTTCCATACACATAAGTTGTCTGTGATTTATTGCTTAGGTAGGGATCTGGTAAGAGAAGCAAAGTGAACCCACACTACTCAGCCTAAAGCCCTGGGATCCTCTCTTACACACAGGCATGGTTCCATTATCCGGCCTGGCTCTGCTGTCTCGGGAGCAGTGCCAGCGTGCAGAAGCCCCCGTGGGTGTGCGTGGGCTGCCAGTCGGTGGGGGTGGAGGCTGGAAGCTGGGGGTGTGCAGGGGAGGCCTGCACGGAATAAAAAAAAAATCAGCTCAACAATTCTGATTGAGCTAGGAATGGGGGCGGCGGGGGCGGGAGGTTCCGTCTGCAGCTTGATGTACGAAGCTTTCTCATTGATCTGAAGGTTGGAGGGAGGGCAGGCGGGGGAGGTGGGGGAAATCCCTCTGTAGTCTGAGATGCACTCATTCTCATAACGCTGGCCAGATAAGGTGCGGTGGGGGGGGTCCTCTGCAGCACCATGGACATTTTTCTCATTGATTGGGGGACGTGGGAGATGGTTGTAGCGCTCATCAGTATGGGCATTTATCAGCATTGCAAGGAGGGGTGGGTGGGGAGGGTGGCGGTGTGTATTCGTCTGCAGTAAGACGGGCATTGGGTCTCTCTGCAGGCTTGGGAGCAGGGATTCCTCTGCGGGTTTACGGGCATTATTTCTCATTAACGGGGAGCGGTGGGGTGACAGCCTTCTGCAGAGCTATTCCTTATCATTGCCGGGGTGTAGGTGATTTCCCCCCGCGGTTTGGTGGGCATTTGTTCTCATTGAGGGCTACCTCCCACAGCCCCCCTCTCCCCCGCCCCTACCCCCAGCCCCTCCAGTTTGATGGATATTTGTTCTCACCAAGGGATAGGACGAGGGAGGGGGCGAGAGAGGGCACCACATGTGACCGTTACATTATGTGCATGGCGGCAGACTAGGAGTGCCTCTAAGCAGGATTGTATGCATCTGTTCTCAGTGTGCAAGGGGGTGCTGCGTGCTGGGGTGAAGGTTACCCCACTATTATACTTTCCTAAATCGGGAAGTGACGCTGAGTGGGGTTCCCTCTGAGGCATGCAGTGCGTGTATTCTCAGTAAACGAGGGGATGCTGTGTGACGGGGCAGGGGTACCCCCTCCACAGGAATACACATATTTTCGTTAATCTGGAAATGGAGAAAGAGGAGGGGGGACCCCTTTACAGAAAGCGGTGCCTTTATTCTCAGTGAGCTAGGGGGTGGTGGTGTGTGTCTGTCTGTCTCTGAGGGGTGGCGACGGCATTATAGAGTATGTAAACTATATTTGCTTTAATCCGGAACTGAAGCGAGAGGGGGCACCCTTTGGCGTATGGAGTGCGTTGTGCGAGGGGAGGGGTGCGTGTTTGCGTGTTTGCACGCGCGCGCCTGTTTGTGGTGAGGGGTGCCCTACACAGTATGTAAATTACATTTACATTAATCCGGAAGTTAAAAAAGGGGGTCTCCCTGCAGTGCGTTTATTCTCAGTAAGCGAGGGGATGTTTTTTTTTCGCGGCGTGGGTACCTCTCCAGAGTAATAAACACATTTAAATCAATTCGGAGGCGGCACGGTGTGGGACCCCTCTCTACTGCAGTGTGCTGCGTATTCATTTGAGTGAATTAACAGTGAGTGGGTGTGAGGGCGGGTCCCCCCTCAACAATATTAATATTATTTCCTCATTATTCCGGAAGTGAAGCTGGTGAGGGGTGTCCCCCCGCAGTACAGTATGATGTTGTTCTCAGTAAGCGAGGGGACGATGGGTGGGGAGCCTGGGGGTGATGGGAGGACAGGGTGCCCCTCCCCCGGGCGCACGGCCGTGTGCGCGTTATAGTCTCAATCCGCAGGATGGTGAGGGGGAGCCGCTGTTGTATGCTGTGCATTTATATTTAGCCAGGAGGCGGTGGTTGAGTGTGGGGGTGAAGCGAGGACGAGGTACCCCACTGCAGTATGCAAGTTATATTCTCATTAAGTGGGGTGACCAGATTTCCAAGACGACAAAGCGGGACGGTCAACAGCATAAAAGAGGAACTACCCCCTCGCAGTCCTCCCATTACCACCCCTCTGCCAACAGGGCACCACAACCCCCACGTAACACTATTCCCAGCACTGCTATATAAATAATATATAATGTAAACAGTGCCTTTTTGGCTGTGAATCTTATCAGGTTAAGTAAAAACAAGCTTTTGCTCTGATTGTTATTATAGGGGTCGCTGTTCAATCATTTCCAAGCCAGTCTCTGTGACACAGGGTGTGGTCCTTGCCTGAATGGTTGGGGGTTCCAGCCCATCTTACAATGTCAACATTCTGAAAGTGTTGTGATATTAAGTGAGTTAATAATAAAGATTACCTCTGCTATCTGCGCAGGGAGTATTAATTCTATTAAAGACTAGGAGGCGAGCATCATGCTTCAACTTCTTTACTTTACCACTCTTCAGCAGTTTCAACAAAACTCAAAACCATAACAAAACATTAGAAACTGTCCACTGACGACCTTCTCATAATTTTTTTTTTAAACTACAATCCCCACAGTCTCTGTAGTCCATCTCATTCTCTGCTCAGTTTATGACCACATCCTGTTCCTGAGCTCCTCCTCTCTTTTACTCGCTCTGATAGTCCATAAGAACCCCTCTCAAAAGTCCTGCAACATGCAACGCCTTGGACCACTCCAAACGAAAATGCCAAACTTCTTCAACTCAGGCGATCAACTCTGCCCTTTTCCTAGTTCAATTGTTCTTCTGCTCTTCTCCTAAAATCAACAGAAAGCAGAGAAATCAGGGTGGTGTCCATGTATTGCCCATAGCATTATAACATCAAACCATATTATTAACTAAATTTTATACAATACATGGTTCGGGTGGGAATTTAATGCTCGCCTCCTAGTCTTTAATAGAATTAATACTCCCTGCGCACATAGCAGGTGTAATCTTTATTCTATGACAAGACTGGAGGCGAGCATTATGCTTGTTCAAAGCTCCGCCATACTCTCAGCTGGTTTAAAATAGAACTGTTTAAAAGTCCGATCATTTGCCCAATCGGCTGCTAACAGGATATCCCTGAGAGACACTCCTGTTTTAAAAGCTTTAGTCGCCATAGCTCCGCGCACAGAGTGTGTCCCATACTTTTCCACATCTATTCCTGCCGCAAGCATAATCTCTTTAACCCATCGGGCTATAGTCGCTGATGCTACCCCTTTAAAAGGTTTCCTGCGCGCAATGAGCAATTGCTTCGTACCTGCTGCTCTGAACTCAGCTGTTCTGCTCTCATACTCTTTCACACAGCTCGCCACACACCACTTAGGCTTGTCGGGAAAATACGGATAATGCACTGATGTAGTGCCTGTCTTCGTCCTTCCCACTATGGAGATCGTCACTCCTTCTGGTCCAAAGGACCTCCTGTCTACTTCTAGTGCTCTTACGTCTGATATGCGTTTACATGACACTAGGCACAACAACATCGCCAGCTTCCCTGACAGCTGTTTAAGAGTTAGGTATCTTTTAACGGGCCAGCTCTCCAACAACCTAAGAACCGCAAACACATCCCAGGTGGTCTTATACCGATGCTCAGGTGGCATCCTGAACTTTGCACCCGGGATAAGCCTTACCACTGCTGGGTGCTCCCCTGCTGGCACTCCTTCGATAGGGAGATGACCTGCGGAGATGGCTGATCTGTATACTCTAATAGTGCGGAATGCTTTCCCGTTCTGCAATAATTGAGCTAGAAAATTCAGAATTGCTACTACAGGTGCTGAAATGGGATGAACACCTCTCCCTTTGCACAAGCTCGTCAATTTGGCCCAAGCCGCGTCGTAGCTCCTCCTAGTGGATGGAGCCCAAGATTCCGCGATGAGCTGTGCAGCCTGAGACGAAATTCCTGGCAATGCCCAGCGTCTCCTGATATCCTGCACGCGACGAGCGGGAGAGTCCCTCTCACTCTCAGAGGATGATACGACCCAACTGGTTCCGTGAGCAAGTGCTCTCCTTCCGGAAGCACCCTCGGGTAATCTACTAACATCTCCATCAGAGTCGGAAACCACAGTTGCGACTTCCAGCATGGTGCTACTAACAGTAGCTCCGCCGTCTCCCACCGACACTTCGCTAGAACTCTGCTCAGCATCATAAAAGGGGGAAACGCGTAGTGTGGACCTCCGCTCCATTCTTGCAGAAAAGCATTCGTCCCTCGGGCTCCTGGGTCCAGTCTCCAGCTGAAGTATTCGGCTGTCTGCGCATTGAGCGTGATGCGAAGAGGTCGATGTGGACTGATCCCCATCTCTCCTCCATGCTCCGAAAGACTGTTGGATCCAGCCTCCAGTCCCTGGAATCCGTGAGGTACCGGGAGTTCCAGTCCGCTATCACGTTCAGAGTCCCCGGCAGATATTCTGCCGTGACGGACGTCTCTGACTGAAGGCAAAAGTGCCAGAAGTCTTTTGCTAGCTCGGCTAGCATCTTGGACTTGGTGCCGCCCAAGTGGTTTATGTATTGCACTGCCGATATGTTGTCCATCTTCAGTAGGACACAAGACTTCATCTTCCCCTTCGTAAATACTCTGATCGCAAAGGACCCTGCCAGTAGCTCTAGGCAGTTTATATGTAAGTGGAGCTCTTCTTCGCTCCATTTCCCCCCTGTCTGCAGGGAACCGCATCTTGCGCCCCAACCTAACCGGCTGGCATCGGACACTATTATCAGATCTGGTCTGTCCCCGAAAATGGCACGTCCATTCCAGGCGTCCATATTCTGTAAGCACCATTCTAGTTCTGTCTTGGATTCCTGATCCAGAGGCACTGTTTGATGGTATCTCAGACCCTGCTGAAGGTGTTTTATCTTCAGCCGCTGCAGGGCTCAATAGTGTAGTGGGCCTGGGAAAATGGCTTGGATAGAAGCCGCTAGTAGCCCCACAATTCTCGCAAGAGTCCGAAGGGACACTATTTGTTTCTGTAGACATCCTCTGAGTTCCCTTTTGATGTCGCGAATCTTTCGAGCTGGAAGCTCGAGTGTTGCCTTTCTGGTGTCTAGAATGAAACCCAGAAAGTCCAGTCTTTGTGCTGGTTCGGTGTCCGATTTCTCCTCGTTCACCAGGAACCCCAGTGATGATAACAGGCCTACGACCCACTTCATTTGGTATTTGAGGGTCTCTCGATCCTTGGCTAGCAACAAGAGATCGTCTAGATAAATGATTAATCTTATTCCCTTCTCTCGTATAGCTGCAGCTACCGGCTTCATTATTTTGGTGAAGGCCCATGGTGCAGAGGCTAACCCGAAGGGCATAGTCCTGAATTGCCAAAGCTGTCCTTTCCAGCGAAAAGATAGGAAAGTTCTACATTCTTTCGCTATCAGGATCGTTAGGTACGCATCCTTCAAGTCTAATCTTGTTAGCCAATCCCTCTCTCTGAGTGAGTCTCTGAGCTGATGAATGCCCTCCATCTTGAAATGATCGTACACTATCCAACTGTTCAGATCTTTTAAGTTTATCACTGGTCGCACTTTCTCTTTCCTATGCACCAGGAACATATTGCTCACGAATGTCTGGGCTCTCGCACACCTTTCTATGGCCTTTTTTAACTCTAACTGCCGCAGCTCCTGGTCTAGCAATTTCTGCTCTGCACGCTCTAAGCGCTGCTGATGGGGTCTGCGCTCTTGCACAGGTGGCTGGACGAACTCTAGTCGCCACTACGGCTTGCAGCACCCATGCATCTCTGGAAAGCTTGCACCAGTTTCTCAAGAATTGGCTCGTTCTCCCCCCAACAGGGGGATAATATGCTCTCACCTTGATTGAACCCTTGTCCGCGACCGGCTCCTCTTCCTCTGCGGCCTCTCAGAAATCTTCCTCTGGGCGGGAAGAAGGAGTCTTGATTTCTATTCTCCCAGTATTGGGCCCTGGGGTTCTGGGGTCTTCTTCCACCTTGGTTGCGACCAGACGAACGACCCCTGTGACGACTGGTCCCTCCAAAAACTCGGTTGGGAAAAATCTTCCTAATGGAAGCTTGCGCTTTCTCCAATGATGCGTAGGTGCCTACGAAGCGCCCCATCTCTTTGCCAATGTCTCCCCAAAGAGAAGTCCTTGAGCTGCTTCGCCAGCCTCGTATGAAGCTACGTCGCTTAGCTTAGAATCTATTTTCAGAAGGAGTTCTCTCCGACGTTCACATGCTATGGCGCAGTTCGCATTCCCCAGGAGACACACGGCTCTCTGAGCCCAAGCTGCTAGAACCTCGGGGTCCACTTCCTCCCCGGTATCTCTAACTCTTTCGGCCAGGTCCATTATCTTTGCCAGAGGACCTGCCAGGTCTAACACCTTCTCCTGGCAACTTCTCCAGGATCTGTCGATACCCTTACGCGGGTCCTTGGTAGTTTTAGAGACAAAGGTCAACATTTTAGGGTCCAACTCGGGCGTTTCGGCCACTTTCCCTGGGAGGTCCGGTCTCGGGCACTCCGCTCAAAGCCTCTGACGCACTTCTTTATCTAGAGCTTTACGCAACCTCTTGGTCATATATTGTGCCACTCTAGGCGATGGTTGCCAGTCTGAGGACCTCGGGTTCCGGATGCTATCCGGGTCGAACATGTCCTCTTCTACCTCCTCGAGGTGTTTTTCCTTGCAGATTTTCTTCCCTCCGCTGGGTCTAATCTCTACCTCTTCTTCTTCCTCTTGGGAGAGATTCTCACCTTCCTCGGGCTCATCTTCCGAGCCCTGACTATCTTCTCCAAATTCTTCCTCCCCTGGAGCGGGGGTCGTGAGGTCTGGCACAGTCTGACGCCGCAAGTACGCTTCACGAAGCTTTGCGAAGGCGTCGACAACCTCCGGGGCCTTCTGTTTCGCCCCATCCGAAGGGCCCTGGGGGTCTAGAGGAGCCTTCCTCTTTCGGGCCTTGATACTCCCCGATGACCCTGTATCTGAGGGTTCTGCGGGCGTGCGCTCTCTTCCTCCGGTGCCATCCAGCGGCTGATGCAATATTGCCTCTAGGCACTCCAGCCTGTCTTGTAGGGGTTTCACCCTTAGTGCCACTGCGTCTACTAGTGAGTTCCCTAACACCTGTTTGAAGCTGGCAGCTAGATCAGATGTCTGCTCCTCTTCGCTCGTAGACGCTGAGGACTTAAATTGGTGCCCTTCAAAAGGATTCTGCTGATCCTGTGTATATATTTGTTATTATTCTTATATATATATATATTTTTTTTGTGGCAGTGCTGGATGGGGGGTAGTCTCCTATGAGAGTCTGTGGAAAGACTGTAGTCAGCTGTGTCTCTGTGTTAGACACACGTTCTCCAGCTTACACTGCAGCTGGTTGTCTCTCGAGACTTTTTCCGGATATAGTGCTCGAGCACTTCACCTCTGCTATCAGCGCGGGATCGCGCTCTCCGGGGGACCGATACACAATTCAGTCGCGAGGACGGAGCCTCGTTAATCTTTAAGATCACCGCCGGGTCCGGGAAGAAAGAAGCGGTGCTCTGCTCCGTGTCGCATGTATAATTTGATGCGCACACGGAAGCCGGCACCCGCTTCCTCCTCCTCCTCAACGGAGGGGGCTACGAGCCGCTCGGCGTTGACTCCGCCTCCCCAAGGGAGGGGGCCGCGTTCGGCACCCGCTTCTACGGCTCTCACGGCTGCCTGAGATGTCCGCGTTATCAATAACGGGTACAGACCCATTGCTGGGCACTGCACACGCGCCTACAAGACCCCACAAGTGCCGGTCATACGACACTGGGCACGCGCGATGCGGAAGCGCTCGCTCGTACGGAACGAGCCAGTTACTTGCTCGAGCTGCACCGCTCGCTATATACGTCGCTGTGCTGGCAAATATGCCTGTAAGCTACGCGCTCGAAACGATAATTGTATCACAATCAGTCACACCAAAAGCTATCTGTTCTACTTACACCTCATTACCAATCTAATCCCTGCACTAGAGAGGTAACCAAGAATAGTACTTATCTGCTTGAAGAGCAGTAAAAGAAGAGGAGGAGCTCAGGAACAGGATGTGGTCATAAGCTGAGCAGAGAGTGAGATGGACTACAGAGACTGTGGGGATTGTAGTTTTAAAAAAAAAATGATGAGAAGGTCTGTCAGTGGACAGTTTCTAATGTTTTGTTATGGTTTTGAGTTTTGTTGAAACTGCTGAAGAGTGGTAAAATAAAGAAGTTGAAGCATGATGCTCGCCTCCAGTCTTGTCATAGAATTGTTGTCATGTGCCCTTTGCCCAAAACAGGAACAGGGTTTTTAACTATAAAACATCTCGGGACGATGGACAGAGCGCCCAATATCGTGAAGTATGGTCACCCTATCATTAAGGCGGAGGTGAAGGGGAGCCCTCTGCCGCATTATATTATTTGGGGCACCCCTCATGTATAAAGTGGTGCTGCTTCATGCCAACATGCTAACGGCAATGCTAGAAATTAAACGGTACCATATCTGGAGAGAATTAACCAAACATCTTGGAGGCTTCCTCCCGTGCAACCCCTGCATTTGGGGGGCTGTTTTTCTGTATCCCTACAGTCCCCACCAGCTCTTAACACTTGATGTCTGCAATTACCCTTGCACCTGCCACTAGCTGGCTGCATTTTTACCTGTTATTTTATGTATTCTTTACTGTTATTCTATGTATTGCACTGCCCGCTCCCCCCACTCCCTGCACTTACCCTTTCTACCCTCCCCTGCACTTGCGCAATCTCAATGTCATCTGGCCTAGTAAGATCGTTGTCTTTGTCTTCCCTCTGTTCCCCTCCCTTGCCTCGTCGTAGCTTGAAACACTTGTGTATAGGTGTGTTATAAATGCCAAAGGGAGTGATAGTTATCCGGCCAGGAGGGGTCGGCAGGGGGTTTCTTAAGAAGAGGATGCACAAGGGAGTGCTTCAGGGAGGAAGGGAAGACTCCAGTGGTGAAGGAGTGATTGCAGAAATCAGCCAGGGCAGGAGCCAGGGAGTCGATGTGGTCCTTGATAGTTTTGGAGGAACCTGTTTCGACAAGACTTTCATAGATCAGACTTGTCTAGAAACCTTGTCTGGAGAGAAAAGGGGAAAGGCAGAGGAGGGAGGAGGGGTGGCTGCAGAAGGGCCAGAGGAAGAGCAGGGAATAGCGGGAGGGGTGCGAGAGGAGGAGAGTGAGGACAGGATGTCCTGAGTTTTAGAAATGAGGTGAGAAGCCAGGGCCGTGCAGAGGGCCTGGGAAGGGACAGGAGAGGTAGTGACTGCGGCAGGATTGTCCAGTTCCTTGCAGATTTTAAAGAGTTCAGCCGAGTTGTTAGATGCCGCAGAGACGCGGGCTTGTATATGAGCTCTCTTCTTGGTGAGAACGGAGAGATGGTATTGCCTTTGCAGCAGGCGGCAGGCTAGTTTGTCAGAGGATGAACTTGAAGCACGCCATTTCCTCTCAGCCACCCTACACTTTTGTTATCATGGGACTCAGGTGTTCACTTTACAGAACTTTTAAAACATTTGAGAAAGTTCCCTTGTTTTGTACATTTCCGGTAAAAATATTTGCAAAGTTACCAAGGTTAGCCACAATGTTAAAAATACAGTCACGTTGAAGAAATACAGAGCATGACTTGAAAAATAAAGAAAACAAAAAACAAAGGCAAGTAACAAAATTATAATACTTAGTCCACAGCTCAATTAACCCTTTGGGATCCATGAAAAATGTCAAGGGGTTGGAAAGTACCCCTGAGTTCATTGTATGGAGTTCCGGGGCAGGTTCTAAGTCCCATTGGGAGCAGAGTGAATGGACATGATATGATAGATTATATATAACGTGCTTAATACCCAGAGGTTTCTAAGCACAGACCCGTGGATCGAACCGGTGTTGCTTCGTGTCGTCTTGTTTCCAAGGCGAGCACGTTGCGCCCTGAGCTATCCTCCTGAGATAAATGGAGATAAGTCAGACATACCATACAGCTGTGGACTCAGCAGCAAGGTAACTCAGGGATGGACAAGGAAGGGTTTCAGAGGTCCAAGGATATACCAAGAGCCCCAGAGGAAGATGCAGCAGAGCAGGATGACTCCCATCATTAATCTATGACAAATGCAGTAAAGATTTACCTCCAAAGGGACCCCTAAGGATGAGCATCATGAATAATCATCCACGCCAGAACCAAAAGGTAGGCACTGACGTGGGTAGAAAATGGCTCCAACAGTGCAAAACAACCCAGTAAGTACAGAGTTACCTGCGACAGGAGCGGTTTCTAGGATTCGGTTCCCAGGAGCTTGCACCCTAAGCCAGCAACAATCCCAGCAGCCCAGGAAAGGAAAAAAAGACTGCCAACAGCATAGACCATCAAGCCAGAAGTGGAAAACCAAGGGAAGATGAGGGAACTGTGAAAACAAAGAAATTGATATGAGGCTGGGAAGCCCAAAGGAAACACACCAACACAGGTTACAAAGGACATACAAAGTGCTTTATTTAAAATCTACAACAGTTACCAAAAAGTCAATTGACAAACGGATAGCTATTCGGCTCTCAGAGTAACGTAACGAACTTCAACGAAGGTTCGATGCATTAGTAGAGAGACCGTACATTGGAATACTTGGGCTTTTATATTCTTTATTCAGCCCTGGCCAACCCCCTTGCGGGTTAACCATTCTTAGGACCAGGCCTAGGGTTCCTTGCCAGGTCAATCCGATGGTGTATGCATTCTGATCAGTTCCGCTGATACAGTTGTTCATTTACACATAGGTCAGGGATAGGACAAGGTCTCAGTTCGCGACCCTGACAAGTGGCCTGCAGGTATATTACTTATTCATGTGTGCAGAGGTCACAACGGCCAGAATTTCACTCAGAATTTCATTCGGCCTCCATTTTGATGTTCGGGGTGACTTCCACATTACAAGAGAACCTAAAATGGCGGCTAAATCCAAGATGGCGACTTACACAATTTTTCGTTAAGGTCAAGACCTTGCCGCGGAGTCTATTTTCATGATATTTTAGACAACTTGGCATAGGCCAACACACATTCAAATACTGCAATAGGGGGCATAATACCATTTCAATTCCAACAGACCCTCCTTTTGGCCTATGCCAAGTGCTAACATCATTTCTAATACTTTTGCAAATAACTCCATGTTTTGTCATCCATACATCCCGAATCATTGTCTTTACTATCTATAGCCATTAGGTCGTTCATCAGAACCTCTTGTAACACAAACTCTTTAGAAGCTGTATCTGGGGCATATATTCTATGCCCTATTGTGCTCACTGCTTAGGCACAACATCCTCCTAGCATTCCACATATACTCGGAAGACATTGAAAACAGCAACAAAGGAATAGCAGGATCCCCAAAATAACCAGAATAACAGAAAGCACCTTCCAACCCCAAGATCGTAAAGAATCCCAGAACCAGGTGCTAAGATTCCAATCTCCTACAGGGATATGCACTTCAGAACTAAGAGTATGCAAGTTCTGTATTGCTTTTAAAATTGTCGGCGAGGAATCTGGTACGAAAACACAGCAAGCGGACCCCACTAATTTGCATACTCCACCTCGTTCTGCCAGAATGACATCTAATGCCATCCGATTTTGGAGTGCTACCAATCTTATTGCTTTTTGCTTTAAGGTCATATTGTAGAGTATGTCCGTGGTCCGGTTGATCGTTCTCTCCAGTACCCTTGCTAATCCCCTAATGTTCTCTGAGTTTGTTATTTGTCCCCAAAAGGGCACACCTGATTTTGCTATATCTCCCAATACTTGCCCAGGGGTATCTCCGTTCTTGTCCCGCCGTGGGCGAGCCTTAGAAACCTCCAATGTACTAGCTACAAATACCCCAGGTAACAGTATTCCTAAATAACAGGTTCCCTGCCAATCCTTGGGCAACCAGGGAAATGCTAAACTACCACAAACAAAATAAACAGGCCCCCCTACATACAGAGGCCTGTTTTCTCCAGTGAAATTTACAATGTTCTTACAACCTTCAAAATCTCCCATTGGCCTAGTGCCATTTCTTTGTACACAAAAGGGGACCGAGTCAGGGCTATGATTTATAGAGTAAGAAGGAGGCACGGCGTCCTAATTGCCTATCGGAGCCATTTTAAAGGAAATTAGAGTTTGAAAAGGAAGAGATAATTTATCAGACGGCCTAATAGAAGCGACATTAGGTTTACTTCTATTTGCAAAAAGCGAGCATCCCAGGGGAGTTAATTCACGTTTCTTGAAATCATTCAAATTAGTTCCATCAAAGATCCCTGAGATGCTATCATTCCAACGGCCAAAGAATAGTGCTCTAAGAGAGGCATAGCAAGCAGCCGTTAAAGGTAAAGGATGTATATACCATCCCAGTCCCTTGTTCCCATGTTACGATAAATGAGTACAAATCCAACAATTACTCTTATTAAAAATGGAGTGAGTTGCATTCATTACTATCATTAGAGTGTTATTATGATACTTTTGTCTATGTTGGGAGTCTCTAGGGGACAGAGTGTGAATGTGTACAGAGGGAGTCAAAGCAGTTGGTACAATCTCGGTCGGTAGTAAAGGTTTTAGAGGATAGATTTCTTCAAAGTACCAAAGTCCTACAGCAGTAGTTGCAAAAATAACAATTATCATTATCAAAACACAGCAGTACGTTTTCGGGGCCCAGGCACATTGTTCATTGTCCAAGTTGGTCACCCCCTTATTCACAAGTCCAGTGCGGGGAGCAGCAGTGGAGGTGGCAGGCATTGTAGTTCCTCAATCGACGACCCCAATGTTCGTTGCTGGCGACGCTACGGTTGCGCGATTTCTTAGTCCTTCCAAACCCTAGCCAGTAGAATCCCCTTTTGTTCAACAGAACTTTCTTATAGAAAAGAAAACTTCCAATCACTTCCCTTCTCCAGATGCACGAAAAACCTGTGCCGTAGTTCTATTTCCTTCGTCGAAGGTTGTACCTGGTGGTACCCAAGATTGTCTGATCCGGAAATAAAGTGTTGTCACTTCCTGAGGGAAGCGACATATCGGAGGCGAAGGAAGTCGCAGAGCTTGAAACAGTATTTTCCGGAAGTGATTATTCAAGAGAGTGCGGAGACGAAATGGACTGATCCCCAAGCTCCTCGGGCTCAGAGAAATTCTCCGACGCACTCACAGCGCTGTTTGCTACTTCAGGATCAGAGATTGTAGCATCAGCGAGGGGTTCTGCTTCTTCTGTAACGTGTGGCATCGGGTGAGGAAGTTTCTTGACATGCGTCGCGTGGATCCAGTGCTTCTTTCCAGCCACCCGCACTGCTGTCCGGGTGACCAGCAACACCGGGTAGGGTCCCCGCCAGCGAGGCGCAAGACAGGAAGACCTCTCGTAGGCCTTCACTAGGACCCAACTTCCAGGCTGTATATCGTGTCCTGGGCCCGTGAACCGTACAGGTAAAGCTGAGTGCACCTGGTGATAAATGAAATACAGGTTTTTAGTTAACTGGTTACAGTAGTCTACAAGCAATACATTTTCCACCTCTTTCAGGGCTTTAGGTTTTGGGAGACCCCAAATGTTAGCAGGTCTCCCCATCACTACCTCAAATGGAGAAAGCCCAGTCTTAGTCTGAGGTGTGGTACGCATAGCTAATAATACAATAGGTAAGGCATCTGGCCATTTCAGTTTGGTATCAGCACATGTTTTCGCAAGTTTATTCTTTAAGATACCATTGTGTCTTGCCACCAACCCAGCACTTTGAGGATGTCTAGCTGAGTGAAATAGTTTTTCAATACGTAAGGCTGTGCATATCTGCAAAATTACTGCTGCAATAAAATGGGGACCATTATCCGACCAAATTACCCTCGGGAGCCCAAATCGAGGAAAGAATTCTTTTACCATAATCTTTGCAGTGGTCATGGCGGTAGCATCTTTAATGGGGAAAGCCTCCACCCATTTACTAAAGGCACAAATAATTACAAGAACATATTTCAGATTGTTACATCGTTCCATCTCAATAAAATCAAAATGAATGACCTCGAAGGGAACAGAAGGGGGCCCAAAGCTTCCCCTTGGAGTTACTGTCCCCTTACCCACATTGTGCTGTAAGCAGATCATACAATTTCGAACGTATCTTTTCACAGTCTCCATAATCTTGTTATTCACCCAAACTTGTTCTAACATTTTCGTGATCTGCTGGGCACACACATGTGTAGGACCGTGTGCCATCGTAACCATTGCCAATACATATGAATCAGGGAGCAACCATTTTCCTTCAGATGTATCCACCCAACACCCTTCATCATCCAGTTTCCCCAATCCTTCAGCCCACCTTTTAGATTCTTCTACTGTGGCATCAGTTTGAATATCTCGCACAGACCCAATACCTTCATCCATTATATAAGCATCTCTCATTTCCCTCGAAGCATACATGTCCGTGCTAAGGTCTGTGGCCGTTTTTCTGGCTATCAAGTCCGCAAAAGCATTCCCTTTGCCCACATCATCTATGACCTTACGATGTGCTGCACATTTCATGATCGCTAACTGTTTAATGAGTGAGAGTGCCGAGAGTAATTGCACTATCAAGGGGCCATGCTGGATCTTGGTCCCATGTGAGGTCAGGAACCCTCTTTCCGACCAGAGCCTTCCAAAGTTGTGAGCCACCCCAAATGCGTACTGGCTATCAGTATATATATTTACTATACGCCCTTGGGAGAGTTCACAAGCTCGGGTCAACGCTATAATCTCTGCGGCCTGCGCGGAGTTATGCGAAATTCTCTTAGTTTCAACAACTTTACTCAATGTAGTAACTGCATAAGCAGCTGTAGATGTACCATCTGAAAGTTTGAAGCAGGAGCCATCACAAAACAGCTCTCCTTCTGCATTGCCCAAAAGAGTATCTATGAGATCTATCCTGCCCTTCGTTTCTTGTTCAGTGGTATATAGGCAATCATGTAATTCGTCGTCACCGCAAACAGTGTTTTGCGGGAAAGGTAAGAGTTCAGCCGGATTAAGAACACAACACCTCTTAATTGGAATGTGAGGGGCAAACAGAATGAATTCATACCTTGTTAACCGCGCAGAGGTGAGGTGTTGCGTTTGGGTTTTGTTCAATAGAATATGAACAGAGTGAGGTACCATCAAAATCAAATCATGGCCTAGGACCATTCCCTCACTCTGTTTTACAGACGCGGCAGCAGCAGCGACAGCGCGCAAACATCTTGGCAAAGCGCATGCGACAGGATCAAGGGCGGAGGAGTAGTAGCCGCACGGCCTATTCTTCCCTCCGTGTTCCTGTGTTAACACAGCCAAAGCACATCCATCACATTCATGCACAAACAACACAAAGGCCTTGTCATAATTTGGAGTACCCGGAACCGGTGCAGAGCATAACGCGGTTTTGAGAAGCTCAAATGATCGTTGATGTTCCGAGTTCCATGGCAGTGGCAGAGAAATGCCCTTCTTCGTCAAAGCCAGCATCGGTTTTATCACTAGCAAAAAGTTAGGGATCCACAACCTACAGTAAGAAGCCATACCTATTAAGGCTCTGACTTCCTTCTGTGTATTTGGAACAGACATGCCAGAAATGTGTTTTATTCTTTCAGGTGTCAATCTTCTCCCCTCCTTTGACAGGAGGTAGCCTAAATAGGCGACCTCCTGACAACAATATTGACATTTTTTAAGCGAAGCTTTATGACCATTTTTAGCTAACTGAACAAGCAACAGTACAGTGCCTACTTTACAAGCACTCTCAGAGTCTGCAGCCAAAAGAAAATCATCAACATATTGAAGCAGCGTACAAGTAGGTGGCAATTCAAGGGTGTCGAGCTGCTCTTTCAAAGCTCTACTATAAATGCTTGGACTTTCAGTATACCCTTGAGGTGCCCTGGTAAATGTAAATGAGCGTCCCCCCAAGGTGAACGCAAACAGATATCTACTTTCCTTATGTATAGGAATGCTAAAGAAAGCGTTTTTTAAATCCACAACGCTGAAGTGCGTAGCCGTAGCAGGGATCATTGTCAATATCGTCATCACATCAGGCACAATTGGAAATTGTGGGGCGACAACTCTGTTAATAGCACGATGATCAATTATGAACTGATATAGAATTGCATTGTCGCCTTTCTTATATACAGGCAAGATCGGACTGTTACACAGACTACCTGTAATCTCCTCGATCACCCCATGATGCACAAAATCGGAGACAATGCATTTCAAAGCACGCTCGCCCTCAACTGATATTTTATACTGCGGAATGCGTGGTAGTTTCACTCCATGTTTCAAAACTATTTTAACGGGCTCAATCTGTAATACCCCGACATCATTGTCGTCTACCGCCCATAAACATTCCGGGACAATGCTAAACTCAGGAGGTAAAGGTCGAATCAGGAACTGAGAATAAGGAAGTTGCTGTGGTGAAACCGTCAGCCGTACTCCATCATAAGAACAATGAATTACTGCATTCAATTTCTTTAACAAATTCAACCCCAGCAAATTCTCTCCACAGTTCGAAGTGAGAAGAAAAGGGCAATGGTCCGTAAAGGGACCCAAAGAAACAGACACCGGTGAAGAAACCGGACAAACAATTGGTATCCCAGAAAACTCTACGGAAACATTGGTTTGCCCTGACAGTGGAATGTTTGGAACCCGAGAATGATCAATGGAGCACTTCTGTGCTCCAGTGTCTATCAAAAACTGGTGTTTCCTATTCCCTACTAATAATTCAACGTAGGGGCCTTTCTGATTAACGGGAATAGGTGAAGGTTCCAAACCCTGCTTCGGGCAGTCCTAATGAAATAGAGCCTCATCAGAAGGAAGCTCTTCAGAAAGGTAGGCAGCAGAAGGGTGATCAAATATGTTCCTCGAGTCCACACTCGAGGTCTGATTTTACCGTGAAAAAGGTTGCTGAGGATCTTGTAAAAACTGACCTCTATCAGGGCCCCCTGCTCCAGGGCGGCCCCTAGGTCGTCTACCCATACTCCCAAACGCACTGTTTGACCTTTGTCGAAGGACGGGGCACTGTGCTCGCCAATGACCTTCCTGACGGCAATAAGCACATTGATTAATATTCACAGGACCCAAAGGAGCATTTCCTTTTGGGACATACTGACCTCTGGTCTGTGTCGTGCCTCCTCTAGGGTTTCTAACAATTTGTTGTAGTAATACTTTGGTTTTCAAATCTCCTTTCCTCTTTTCAATTTTTTCCTTCTATTATTAACGCGGTTCTCATAATACTGAGCCATGTGCAAAACCTCAGATTGAGATTTTTCCTGCCAAGCACTCTCAGAGGACATAATCTGTGACTGGATGTCAGGCAACAATCCACATACAAATTTGTCCACAAACAACCTTTTCCCAGACTCTGTACCCAAATCCTGTCCACTGAAGTCAGAAAATACCTGCTTGAATCTGTTAAAGAATTCGGTGGCGCCTTCAGTTTTTCCTTGAACACAGGCCGTAAGCTTGTCCCAAATAATTCTTTTCTCTGGAATTATAGTTTTTAATTTTTCAACAATTCTATCAGGCAAAGTAAGTATTACCTGTGGTGGATTCTCACCTGCTGGTCTTTCTCCACAAATCCTAATCATATTAGCCCATATATCTCCCAACCCTGGCACATCGTCTATTGTCCGAACCTGTTTCCATACATCTACGGGTAGGAGTACAGGAAATAGCACGTCAATATCACTTAAGGTGAACACAGAGGACTGCAAAACAGACTCTATTTCTTTGTAAAACCCCGTTGGGTTTTTCCTAATATCGGGAACTGATTGTCTAATAGTGTTCACTTCGTGTCGTGAAAACGGGACGTGAACGAATTGTGATACATAATGTGCAGGGATATCCACAACAGGGGCACCAGTCCCAGCGTTGGCGGGAATCTCAACTTTTGGGACAAAGGTCGGAGGAACCTCTCTCATAGGCAACTGAGATATAGGTACCTCCGGCCGCTTACTAAGCAACAGAGCCAGGTCGAGCGCTAAGGCAGCTGAAGAAGTGGCGGGCGAAAAAGCCCTTTTACAAATCCCCAATAATTCTATGGGGCAACTGACCTTCTTTCTTACACATTCTTTTTGCGGGTACTGTACCATTACCTGAATTACCTTTCTTTGCATTTCTACTGTATACTGACTATACGTGTCATATACTTCATCTGGCGGAATCGATGAATCCGAGATCCATGGAATCGCATCTTTGGTACAAATTCGTATTTCCTCAGGTGCCGATCTACGACACGGAAGGAACCGTTTCTGTACATATATTCTATCGTCTTCGTCGTCCTCATCTCATGACTTTTCAAAGTCTTTCCTAAACTCAAACAATTTTTCAACATGCCCATATACTTTCTGCTCTGTGTCCCTCGAAAGTGCCAAAGCATTCAGATCTCTCACTCCTTGTGGAAGATCTGAATTTTGTAATCTACCCCACATCACACATAAATGAGTCCCCAAAACTTCGATAAAAACATTTTTCTCGGGAAAACTATTCAAATTAGATAATGTGGAAAAAACATTAACTTGATCACCTTTCTCCATACAGTGCTTAGCACATGCAAACAATTCCTGTTTCTTATCTGCAGAAACAGTATTACGAGTGACGATCTTTGATCCTGCACCTGGATCAACTTCAGTCAATACGGGGCCACTCGGGAGTGGAGGTGCAGGTAAATTTAATAAAGGTGCAACTATCGGTGCAGAAGGAAGGGGCGGTGCGATAGGTGGAGGAACAACAACTATGGGACCAGGAACAATAGGTTGTACACGGGGAACAGGAATAACGGCAGGAACAACAGCAGGAATGGGCAGAGCGCCCAAAATAGGAACATACGGAGGTGGCGCAGAGGCATCAGGCCTGCGTTCGTTTAACAATTTCTCAATAAATTCTTCGGAAACATGGAAATCTTTAGAGGGGTACATTTTCTGGATTCCAAGTGAAAAAGCCCTATCCATATTTGTAACTGATTCTGAATGTTTTTCTTTATCATGTAACAACGCTTTTTCGGCGTTTGTTTTATGACAGTGTGCATGTTTGTCCCTACTTTTAAGCTGCTGTAACGCTTCTTTTTTCCAATTCTGTAAAACATCAAAGGCTGCAGGTCTAGCCTTCTTTTTTTAACAAGACTGATTCTAGGTATTCAATACGGGGGATCTCGAAACTGCTGTTGATTGGCCACTGAAATTCGGAGGCATGTCTGGTCTGTCTGTGCCAAATATCATTAAATACTATACTACCAATGCCATACTTACAGTACATAGTACATGCCGGCGTCCCCTCCTGTGGTGCCGGGCGGCTAAATTCCAAAGATTGTCGATCGCTGCGGAACAGAGCCCTAAAGCAGCTGCACAATTCCCCAGGCATTTCACAAAAAATTGGTGTTACCTGGTCAATAATTGTGTCTGCAGATACAAGACGCCAAATTCAAATTGTCAGGTTTAAATTAAGAGCCGGGTCACGACTGCACCTGACCAAACCTAAGGAGGACCGTACGGTTTATCAAAGAACTTACCTAACAAATTTTACCTTTTGTTTGGTGGTTTCAACAAATCTGCCCGCCTCAAAAATGGACCCTCGTCAAGATGCCGTGTCAGACCACACGACTATCGTCCAAGGATCGGATCGTACAGCGCTGCCGAGGTATCGCATCTCGTTCAGTCGGGCCCGTAGAATCACACCGTCCGATCCCGGTTCGATAGTCTGTGTCAACCTTCAATGATCCGGCATCAATCTTGAGGGTCCCTATTTGGGCTCCAACTGTGAAAACAAAGAAATTGATATGAGGCTGGGAAGCCCAAAGGAAACACACCAACACAGGTTACAAAGGACATACAAAGTGCTTTATTTAAAAGCTACAACAGTTACCAAAAAGTCAATTGACAAACGGATAGCTATGCGGCTCTCAGAGTAACGTAACAAACTTCAACGAAGGTTCGATGCATTAGTAGAGAGACCGTACATTGGAATACTTGGGCTTTTATATTTTTTATTCAGCCCTGGCCAAACCCCTTGCGGGTTAACCATTCTTAGGACCAGGCCTAGGGTTCCTTGCCAGGTCAATCCCATAATGTATGCATTTTGATCAGTTCCGCTGATACAGTTGTTCATTTACACATAGGTCAGGGACAGGACAAGGTCTCAGTTCGCGACCCCGACAAGTGGCCTGCAGGCATATTACTTATTCATGTGTGCGGAGGTCACAACGGCCAGAATTTCACTCAGAATGTCATTCGGCCTCCATTTTGATGTTCAGGGTGACTTCCACATTACAAGAAAACCTAAAATGGCGGCTAAATCCAAGATGGCGACTTACACAATTTTTCGTTAAGGTCAAGACCTTGCTGCGGAGTCTATTTACATGATATTTTAGACAACTTGGGGTAGGCCAACACACATTCAAATACTGCGATAGGAGGCATAATACCATTTCAATTCCAACAGAACCAGCAAACGCAGAAAGGTGTTACCCTGCATCTCCTGTTCAGTTGTGCCATCCTCAATCACCTCCATCCTAGTTTTTCTGGTTGTAGGTGAAAGGATTGAATACAAAATTATCGAATACACTAGTTTCGAGTCAAATGGACTGAAAAAAAGGTCGAATTTTATTTATATATATTTTTGGCAGAGGGTCCCTCCAAAAACCCTGTTTTTGGTGTAAAAAACACTTTTTTTTCTAAAAGGGAAGCCAAAAAAATAGACATTTAAAAAAGGAATTCAACCTTTTTTTCGGTCCTTTTGTCTCGAAACTATTGTATTCGATCCTTTTGTTTTCGATCCTTTGATGGACACCGTTTTTCTATTTGCTAGTTGACTGACCATCTTTATCCTCCGAACCATTGGAATCTGCTTCAACAAGCTCCTTGATCTTATAGGAGCCATCTCTGGCTGGGTGGTCTCACTTTTGAAGACTTCTTTTTTACGTTTGGGCTGTCCTAGTTCTGTGGTTTGTGTCACTGAGTGACTGGATCCTGTAAATCGCACTTGGAAAGAAGCTGTACTCACTGGTTTGTTTAGCTTCTTGTGAACAGTCTCTTTGGGAACCACAACTGTAAGTACTTACCTGTAGGCCCTGGTTTGGCTATTCATGATGCTTTTCCTCCCTGTAGGTCCTACATTCTCTGTTAGATGTGTGTTAAGCAAGAATTCCTATTATGGGGATTTTCAAGCCTATTTCATAAGCCCCTCAAAATGTGGATTTTTCTCTCTCTGTCTTTTTAAGTTCCCTGATCTCCCCTTAGTGGCCAGAAGGAATTCTCTGATGTACCCCTGACATTACGTCCCATTTTACCTTATATAAGGTATATGGTATTGGGTTGCCCCTAAGGCGTCCAGTACAAGGGGGGCGTTTCAGGCGATTCATCACCCAACACAGATTGCAGGGAATAGGTTGGTGGCAGCTATACTTTAGTCCCGGCTCCAAAGGGGTGCCAGCCACACTATCATATTATATAGCCCAGTGCACCACCTGGTAGCCTTTTATTTAATTTAATATTATTTCTTAAAGCACGGACCTAGCTAGAGAGCAGCGGTGCACTCTTCAGAGTGTGGGTAGCTGGAACTTGGGATGGTATCTTTTAACAGTAGCGCAGTACTCCTACATCTGTGGCGTCGATATGTGAGTCCATTGGAATTAGTCCTTGGCCAGGTGTTGTTGAAAGAGCCATGTTTTGAGAGATTTGCAAAATTGGAGAGTTTCAGGGGCCATCAGGGTACCAATGCTTTTCATGTACCCTGTTCTCGGCCAATTTATGTTTCAGGGCTTTCCCCAGCCTTCATTGGTGTCATTTTATGAGGGAGGACAAGGCTGTTTGTCCCCCCCAAACTTTTGTGGCAGATCATGTTGTCCCACTCATTTGGCAGGGGAGCCTTTCATTTAAATGTCATGGCCCCCCAATTGTATCAGCAAAGTTGCTACACTGCCTGCCAAGGTGACCACGACTTGGCGCCAGAATGGCAGTTCTGACCACATGGGCTCTTTGTGAGCCCACACTGGCAAACTCCATATTGGTCGTAACTTTGGTCCTAACTGGCTTAGGCCAGTATGCTATCCTTCTCACTTCCTGTGGGGGTGGCTAAGGCTGAGCTGCAATCCTGCTGACTAGCCCTCGGAGGACCAGGCTGTGGTGTTGAGCGGCGTAGGTACGCAAGAGACGCTGCCAGACAATACTTAGTACCCAACACATCTTCCACGCTTCCGAGCCTTTAAGAACAAAGGATCGGACCCTATGTGGAAAAGCTCATGCAGGAAAAGGCAGAAGTGTTGATTGATGAAGATATGCAGGAGACGCTGCCCGATGATACGTAGTATGCAACACAACTTCCATGCTTCCGAGCCTTTAAGAACCAAGCAGCGGACCCTCTGCAGCAAAGCCCTCACAGGACAAGACCACGGTGTTGAGCGAAGCAGGTATGCATGAGACGCAGCCCGACAATACGTGCCACGCAATGCAACTTCCATGCTTCTGATCCTTTAAGAACCAAGGATCAGACCCTCTGCGATAAAGCCCACAGTGTTGAGCGACACAGGTGTTTGGTGATGAAGGGGTCAGAACAGGGCGTGGGATCGAAGAGTGCGAGCATGCATCGCAGCCGTCAACCAGCAGCAACCGCAAGGTCGAAAAGGTGCAGGTGGGGGTGCAGTGATTACTGCATCCTACTAAACTGCCCTACCACGTATGTACTTTCCTTTCCAATGCATTATTTTACCTTGCACTGTGTACCACGCATCCACCTGGCTGGCCTTTCTCCAGGGTAGCCCTACTCTGTTTCTTCACTACCACTACTGGTTTCTTGCACTTCTCTCGCATCCCATGCTTTTCTCCTTCTATGTGAACGCTTGTGGGCCCCTACAACTACTCTCCCCTACAGCCTGTATTGGGCCACGGCTCTGTTCTCATGATTTCTTTTTTCCAGTAGGCCTTTCTCCTCTTCTCTAGGTTCCCCTACTATGGCTTCCAGCTCTCCTCCCTAGCGGGCTCTGAGACGGCTCCCACTGTTGGTATTCATTGCCTGTGGCTGTTCTGTTGGACTCTGTACTCTGTTGGAGAAGTTGTAACCCTACTGTAACCTACTGTTCTTAGCCTGTTCCCATTACCTGTGTAGCCCTGTGTTCGCTCTTCTCCCTCCCATTCGCCTTGTTCCCCTCCCTTGCACTCAGTTGCTCAGCCTTACAAATGGCCTCCTCTCCTCCCTCCTACACCCACTATGGTGCTCTCTATTTCCCCAATCTTCTCTAATTGTTTCTCTATCTCCTCTCCTTCTTGTCTCACTAAGTCTGGTAGGAAGAAGCTTAAGACGGACACACAGGTCTCCAACCCAGCACTTCCCATCGCTGACACCTATGTCAGTGATTCCGCCAGAGAGACTCTCACCGACATCCTCTTTATCATTCCTTCAACTGACCTATGGACCCTTCATATGGTCGCTCTGCTCTCTCCTTACTCCTCCTCACCCATTAATGGTGGCACACGTTGGGAGGTCCTCTTAGCCACATTCCATTCCTCCAGAGTCATTATTAATGTCTATTTCAATGGTACCATCCTGGTACAAGGGCCTCAGCCCAGCGTTCTATCTTTCGATAGGCGCCTCCCTTGCCTCATCAACTTTCTTCCTTCCGCCACCTCGTCTACCTCTGCACTGGCCCCTCGGCCTCCTTCGTCCACCACACTGGCTCCCTTGCCATCTTCCCTCATGGCTCCCTTGCCACCCTCTCCATCTGCTACTCTGGTTCCCTTGTCACCCCATTCATCCGCTAATCTGGCTCCTGTGCCACCCCCTCCCTCCTCTACTCTGACTCCCTTGCCACCTACATCCTTGACTCCCTTGCCACCCCCTCCCTCCACTACTTTGGCTCCCTTGCCAACTTTGGCTCTCCTGCTTTCCTTGACTCCCTCATCCTCTACCTCTCTGGCTACCTTGGGTGAGAAACCAGAATGTGCCTCACCCGCTAGTCCCAGCGATCTATCTCTCAGGTGGCCAGGGCACGGCCATCGCCTTTGAATCCAGACCCTGGGGGTGGACCAGTGCTGGAGGATCACCTGGGTGAGGAGTCTTCGGGGAGTTAAAGGTGGACATCGGATAGCGAGATGCAGTATCCCTCCCCCTGTAACACCATTACCCCATCCTACCAGGTAGGATACGTGCAAAATCCCCCCATTCCCCCTTTGCCTTCTCTAACACTTTCACATGGAAAGCCCACTCTGAGAGAAAACAGACTCACACCTGAGCAGTGTACCTGACATGTCCCGCTACTATGACCAGGCAAAGTCAGGCAATTACTGACATTCACTCACACCTGACTTCTATTAAACTTCCCCACATGGATAAAAGTCGGAGCACGAGAGCACACTCTGAGCAAGGCAAAACACACAAAGGAACAGCAGTTTCGAATCAGCAGCTGAATGACCTTTTCGTCAAGAAACCATTACTTTCCATAAACCTTCTAAGCAGAAAGCATAAGGCCAGGAAACCAGACTGAAGACTCCTAAATTGTGTGTGTTGGAGATACCGAAGGCCCTCCCGTGTAACCAACCACGGTGGGGAGGAGCAGAAGCCGTTGGGGTATCGTGCTTGTCTCCAAGAACAAAGAAGCATTAGAGAGATCAACACAGTTGGTGAGTTGGGGAGACCGATGCAAGACCGGTCTGTGTTGAAGTCAAGGGTGCAAGCAGCAACATTGTATAACGAGTGCTGGAATGAACATTATTAAATGTGTGTGATGAAAGACGCGAGTAAAGCCAAATTGTTGATGAATATTTGACCTTGAGAAGGAAAGATACGATACATTAAACGAGTGGTCAAGCATTGTGAGTGTGCTCAATCAAAGGTCTCTGTAAGCTATCCCGCCAAGAGAAACGAAGTCCAAAAGATTTATGAGAATATTCTATGAAGTGAATGGAAGTGGTCCTGCAACGGTTTAAGCAAAACCCTTCACACATTTGAAAGTCTTCTGTTTTAATATCAAGAGGATTCGAGCCCGAGCGAGGGAGACCAAGCTTAAAAATTGTGGTAAAAAATAGTCCAAGCCTGAAGGAGGGAGACGCATGATAAATACTGTAAGCGAGAACTTATGCATGTGAAGATCCTAATAGAAATGAAACTTTGATATTTGTTTGTAGCAACAGGCCCTCTGCAGTAAGAGACTATTATTGGAAAAGAGACTTTGGAAGAAGGCCCTGATGTCTATGTTTTAAACTGTATACTCATGGCAGAGAAGCCAGAGTGTGTGCGAAGCTTGAACGTGCTACCTTGCCCTCTGCTGAAAACGTGGGGAGGGAAGCCAACGGCTCAAATGCCCTTGCATATTGTTTCTTGAACACTTTTCTTTGTTGCATATATTATTGTTCCACACCCTTTTGTATTTAGAAGGATTGCCAACAGATTTATTACTATAGGCCCTTTTATTTTGACAGAGACTCGACTAGGACTGTGCTATTATTATTTGATGGTCATAGCTTGGTCCCATCCTTATATTTAGGTTAGATAGGCATTAAAGTTCAATAAACACCCTTGAACTCAGATTACTTGTGTCTGTCTTCACTGTTTGATACCATGCCTTCCTTACACTTGTCAGATGCCTCTATCCTGGCTATCGCTCCTTCTTTGGCCGCCACCTCACTAGCTCCTCTGCCATCCACATCTTACTTGGCTTCTCTGCCTCCTCCTCGCTCTACCTTCAAGGCTCTTCTGCCTCTTCCAGGAGGGATCCCTGTGCCCTGTACCCCTCCCCGGAAGTCTTTCAAAAGTGGCAACCTCCTCCACACTGCTACTCTTAGCAGTTGTTCTGCTGTCAAACACTCCTCTGACTTCTGCCCCCCCTTGAACTGCTGGATCTAAATGTTCTTGCTCTTACTGAGACATGATGCAAGGTCAGCTCTGTCATGAGTTTGACACACTTCTCCCTCTGGGCTTCAAGATCCTCTCTGAGCCCAGTCCCAATAGGCTTGGAGGCGGAGTGGCCCTGATCTTTACTGAGTGGATTCCTGTCTCCATCATTCCCACTCAGGCCTACTCCTGTATGTATGTATGTATGTATGTATTTAGTTTTATATAGCGCCGGTAGCCCGCAGGCATCAGGGCGCTTGTACATAAAACACTGCTGCTACAAGACCAAAGACAAACAACACGTAAGGGACGAACAAATGGTACAGCTAGCTAAGAAGCTTCACGAATTCTAATTAAGGACCTGCGTCCACGGGTTCTCCTCCTTGCAATCACTGATCTGCAGGCTTTCTGTTTCCCCTGATGACCTTCTACAGGTCACCTTGCCAGGCCACCCTCTTCCTCTCTGAATGGGCTGACCTCACTTCTTCTCTCCTCTCCTCTACCCCCCAGCTTCTCCTCCTTGAGGATCTCATTAGCCACCTGGACTCTCCTGTCTCCTTAGGCCTTTTCTGCAACCTCTGCAACTCTCTCTCCCTTTCCATTCTGCCCTCTGGTCTGACCCACTCTGCCGGACACATCCTGTATGCTCTCATCTCCTCTGACATTGGTCTTTCTAATCCTCTCACTACTCCTCTCACTTGGATTGATCACTTTCTTCTCTCTTCTCAATTGAAGCTTCCTCTTCCCCTGGCAATGGCCCACTCAGCACTGCCACCCTCCTCCACGGTCATCCGACCCATGAAGAGAGTGTCAGCGCCAGCCTTTGCCTCCACCTACTTTCCTCCATCTACTCCTGTGGCTGACTCCCATCCTGACACAGCCCTTTACAACTTTCACCTTTCCATCTCTAACACTCTTGACATCTGTGCCCCTGTCACAAGGAACCCCCAGAAGCCTGCCAAAAAGTGCAATTCTTGGTACGACTACGACCTGGCTGCCCTGAAACGCAAGTGCAGAGCAGCTGAACGGAAACAGGGAGCTTCAGGTTCACCCTCTCAAAAACTGGCCTGTCGCCTACTTCAAAGGCAATATAGACTCTCCATCCTCTCTAAAAGAAAGAGTTTGTATTCAAGCCTGCATCTCCGCGGCTTCTAGCAACAGGGCCAAACCTTTTCAAATCTGCAAGGAGCTGGCCAATCCTACTGCAGTATCTTCCTCTACCACACCCACCCATGCCCTCTCCTCAGCCCTTGTCTCTTATTTCACCACAAAACCCAGTACATCCTGGCCTCACTCTCTTCTGCTCTCCTCCCTCGCTCTGCCCATTTCAGGCTTTCCATGACCGCCCCTTCTCCCCTCCTCCTCTCTTCCCTCTCAGGTCAGGAAATGCCTTGTATGGACTTCCCTTTCCAGGGGAAAGCTGTGGCTTTTACGGGCTTCGAGGTATTGTGTATGTGTGTGAGCCAGAGGAAGAGGCTGAGACTGTCTAATCCCAATCTTATCTTCTGTGTGTCCCTGAGGTGTCCCGTGGCAGTCTATCCTGCAGAAATCCTTCTGAGTCTTTATTTGGGTCTTCAACTGGAAGCTGTCTGTAACAGATTCTAGTGGTTCGGTGGTGACCTGGGTTAAGGATCATTCCCTAGGCCTATCCTGGTGTGCGGATTATGAACTTCATTGAACTTTTTATCTAACCTGGGAACTTTCAATAAGCACCCCCACAGCCCCTTGCATTCATTCTATATAATCTTACCCGAAGAAGTTATACTTTGAAATTGTGACTTTTGGGCATGATGCCTCAAACCATCTTGGGTTGGACTTGTTAAGTTCGATGGAAGCTGTTGTTTTATCGATTCTAATAGGTTATTTGTCTTGCATTTGATCACTCACCTGCATTGCACTGGTAATTGTTTCATATGCAATTCTAATTCTCCTACTGGTGTATGTGTATATACGTTTTATAAGGATTTGTGTGACAGTACATACTTGTGATTTATGTTTGCTTAGTGTGTTGCTTAAGGTCTTATAATAATTGTATTGTTATACTTACTAATTGGAATTACTGGTGTTGCTCTGTGTGGACTCATTATAGCCCTAGACCACTCTCACACGTTCCTGGGACTAAGCCTTGATTGCTCAGCTACCTTACCATGATTGGGTTTTGGCTAGTGTTAGGGGAGTTTGGGGTAGGACTTGGATATGCCAACCTAGAATTAGCAAGGTTTCTGACACCCACAGTTAAGCAAAGCCCCTCACCTAAGTAGCAATGACCAAGCAGCAAGGCTGAACTAAGGAGGAAGGGGGCACTATTATGTAGTGCGTTTAACACTTAGCAGATCAGGCAAGTAAAAGACGCCCACAGGTAAGTTATAAAAACAACAATCTTTTATTACAATACTACACTAAGGCGCACTTTAGGTATTATAAGATAAGTAACATGCATTAGAACATATGTACACGTTGTCACCCCCTTGGGGCTGCCCTCTACTTTAAATTACTTTAGCATAGAAACATATATGAAATGCAATCTTTAAAGTAGGAAGAAAGAGATGTTATCATACATTGAAGTCAGGCTTTATAATTATAAGGCACCCAGAACCATATAATAAACCTTGGAAGTCTCGCCCAAGTCTCTGCAAGTCTTGTATGTGTTCCAAAAGGTTTCTGAGGATGGAGGTGAGTATCCAGGTGGGCACGCTCAACTAATGTAGCAGTGAAAAGATAGGGACTGAAGGGACTTAGGTCCAGTTCCAGTGACAAGAGAAGCAACTACAACCCCTGAGAATCTTCAGGAGGACCTCCAGACATGCTAATCCGGACACCTTCTCCATGGGTCAGCCTTAGATAGTGCTAAGGCAAGCAGGACTTCACTCCCAATGCAAAACCTTTGAGGAGGGGACGGTTAAAGAGATCTTTTAAAAAAAAAAAACTTTTATTTATTGGCATAAAGGTCAAGACAGGCACAGTTCAAATTACATAGCAATGAGCTGACAAAATAACCGTACAATCGGCACCACACCATGGTTAGGTTATACATCACGAGCTGATAACAACTGATATCGCGGGGAGGCGTTGAGAAGCACAAAGAAAAAGCAAAAACCAATAGGAGAAGTTAGATCACCCGTGGCATGTCGGATTGTCCTGGTAGGGGAGATGAGGTCAGTTCCACTTCATCTCTGTCATTTAAATAGCTACACAATTCCGACCAGACATTTTTGGGGCGAGATGTCGGAGGTAGGGATCCAATGTATTCCTCTTCGCACATTTGTGTCCAGGTAAGGGCTTTCAGCCCTTAGTGGGAGGATTGCGGCGCTTCCAGCATTGCAATATGCATCTTTTGGCCACGATAATACTTACATTTACAAATTGTGCCATTTTCTTTACACTCTCACCTTCCCAAGCACCAAATACTATGGCAAGTGGCTCCATAGTCAACGGAGAACCAACTATTTCGGAGAGTGCCTCTGTCACTGCCGTCCGGAATGTGTTGAGGGCGGGGCAAGCCCAGAACATGTGTACATGGTCTGCCTCACAGGATTTGCATTTGGGGCACACAGGGGTCGGGGTGCCTGTGAATGACGCAACTCTATACGGTTTGTAATAGAGCCTATTAAGGAGCTTAAATTGTATGCAGCGGAATCTGGCGCTTAGGGAGACCCTTCGTGTGTGTGTACACATTATGCCCCAGAGATCGTCTGTGATTTCCACTCCAAGTTCCCTAGCCCAAGCCTCGCGTGGTTTAAGAGAGTTGTCCGCAGTGTTATTCAGTTGCATTTTGTACAAATTAGAAATTATGCTTTTGGCACCTCCGGAATTTGCTATATATTGTATTTCAGGAGAGTCTGGGGGTTCCATAGGGCATGAGGGCCACATCGTCCGCACTGCAGCTCTAAGCCTATAATACTGCAGCATTTCGAGTGGAGAATTGGAGTGATCAGGGCGCCATGGGGGGTGATAAAAACACTGTCGGGGAAGAGGTCAGCAAGGGCACGGTATCCCAGGTTTTCCCAGTAGCGTATGAGATTTGGGTCATGTGTGGGGGGGAGTCCGGGGAACTGCCACAGGGGAAGCCACTTGTAGTATGGGTGCTGTTCCTGGTCAGAGCCTAGGATGCTCCTCCAGGCCCTAAGCATAGCAGCCACCGGGTCCGCATGAGCATCTGTTTGGAATGCACGGTTCAGTAGCAGGGACATGATATTAGTTCCACCTCCCGCCAGTTTCTCAAGTTTTACGTGTATGGGCGAATTCTGGAACGTGTACCAATGGGAGGCATGATGGGCCTGTGCAGCATTCCAGTACAGGCGAAGGTCTGGGGCCGTGAAACCCCCTTTGTCATAGGGCAGCGTCATGTTTTGCCACTTCTTGCGGACTGAGCCTGGATGCCAGAGAAATTGTGCGCACTCCGAGTGGAGCTTCTTGAAGTATTGAATCCCAGGCCAGATCGGCACGTTAGCAAAGACATACAGGAGTTTGGGGACCACTACCATCTTTATTAGAGAGAGTCTGCCCGCTAGGGATAGAGGTAGATTGCGCCATTTGGAGAACTTGGAGAAGACTAGGTGGGCTGCTGCCTCGTAGTTGTCTGTCAATAGAGAGGCCTTGGCTAGTGATATTTGTACCCCGAGATACCTAACCCCACCCGGGGACCAGCGTAGAGGGTACTCACAAGACGGTCGTTGGGTTGCCACAGTAAGAGGGAAAATTTCGGACTTAGAGTAGTTGATTGTGAAACCTGAGAACGTACCTATCTTGGTGATATCACGGATGATCGGGTCCAAATATGTGGAAGGATTTCTGACATACAGGAGCACGTCATCTGCATATAGAGAGATGATCTCTGGTGCATCCATTAATCGTATGCCTTTATTGCCGTGCCAACCCCTTACATGATCAGCCATGGGTTCTATGGCGAACGCAAAAAGGAGGGGAGAGAATGGGCATCCCTGACGAGTGCCCCTGTGTAGCGTAAAGGGAGAGGAGGGAACAGAGTTTACAAGAACTCTAGCTCGTGGGTCCGTGTATAACAGTTTTATGTAAGAGGTCATTTTTGGACCCACACCCATTTTCTCCAGCACGGCCCACAAATATTGCCATGAGACCATATCAAAAGCCTTTTGGGCATCTAGTGTTACCGCCACCGCGTCCGCGCCTGGGTCAATTCTGGACATCACACTAAACAGGCGGCGGATGTTCAGCGCTGTGGATCGACCCGGGATGAAACCGCACTGGTCCTCATGGATCATGTGGGACATGAAAGGGAGAAACCTGTTAGCAATTATCTTAGGAAAGATTTTCGTGTCGGTATTAATAACGAATAGGGGCCTGTAAAACCCACACTCGTCTGGGGGTTTTCCAGGTTTGGGGAGGACAGTTATTAAAGCTTCTCTAAGGGAGGGGGGGAGGCAATTCAAACAAAGTGATTCGGCCCAGACCCCGTGTAGCACAGGCGCTAGTATAGCCACATGCTCCTGGTAGAACTCGGAAGTGAGCCCATCCGGGCCAGGCGCCTTGTTTTTGGGGATGTCCGATATCACCTGAACAATCTCCTCCAGGGTAAATGGGGCGTCTAATATTTCCCGGGTGTCTTGGGAGATAAGGGTCATAGGGATGCTCTCTAGGTCTTGGGCAGAGTGTTCTGGTTGGGGACCATACAGATTGGCGTAGAAGCTAGTGAAAGTGTCTAGTATGGACTGATCTGACCAGTGCCTCACTCCACTGTCATCTATGATGTTGTCAATCGGGTCCCACCAGTCTCAGCACGCACTAGCTTGGCCAGGGTTCTACCCGGCCTGTCCCCCTCCCCATATCTACGGGCCACAACAGGGCGTGTATAGTATTGTACCTCCCTCATAGCGTGTGACTCAAACCTTTCCAGCTCTGATCTGATTGCAGCTAGGGTCATTGGGGACTGAGTGGTCAGGTAGTCCTGTTCGAGTGCTTTAAGTTTGGTTTCCGAGTTGGTTAAGGCCTACCTTATAGCCTTCAGGACCCCAGCTTCTCTAGAGATGCACATCCATCTGATATAAACCTTGAACGCCTCCCACCGAATCCCTACGGGTGTATCGGTTGTATTGTTCTTTTCAAAGAATGTACTTATATCGGCTAGGATCTCGGCTTTAAAGACAATGGGCCTCATTACACGGAAGGCGGTGGTCCAGGGTGCTATTAGCACCCTGGACCATGCCGGTAAAATACCGGCACCGCCTTGGCGGAAAGGGGATTTACCGCCCCATTCCAAGGTTGGAGGGGCGGTAAATCCCCTTTCCGCCATTGCCCTTCCCCATTCCCATTTCTGCCCCATAGGGCTCTATGGGACTGGGGAAGGCGCTAATTACGGCACCGCAATTTTGCGGTGCCGTAATTAGCTCCGAGGTCCCTTAGCGGGTTGGTATTTAACGCCTGCAAAAAGCAGGCGTTAAAACTCCAACCCGCTAAGGGACCCCGTAGTACGGCGGTAAGGGTTAACGGTCACCGTTGCCATTAACGGTGTCCGTTAACCCTTACCGCCGTCCGTGTAATGAGGCCCAATGTCTGATAGGGCGGTGGATTTGAAGCGCCAGTGGGGTCTTAGCGGCACTGCGTCACCGAGTTGAAACTGTAGGAGTACAGGGGAATGATCAGATAGCGTGCGTGCAAGTATCGTGACATCTGAGACCTTCCCCACCAGTCTGCCAGAGAGTAGAAACAGATCTATTCTCGAGGAACTGTCATGCACAGTGGAATAGAAAGTATAGTCTCTGTCATGGGGGTGGAGCGTTCTCCATACATCATGTAAATTGAGAGAATCCATATGTAAGAGGAGACGTTTGGTCGCTCGTGGTGTGGGTCTGCGACTGGTCGTCTTCCTATCTAGTAAACTGTCCAGTGTTAGGTTCATGCCCCCCCCCCCATATTATGGGGACGTCTATGTATCTCATGAGCATGGCCGTCACTCCATCAAAGAACTCGGGGGAGTCAATGTTGGGCGCGTATACGTTGACCAGTAAGCATTCTTCGTGAGCCAAGGTGCAATGCAGGATCACATATCTGCCTTCTGCGTCAATGTGCGATGAGCGGAGAGTAAAATGGATAGATTTGTGAATGAGAGTCAGGACCCCTCTAGCTTGGGTGGAGTATTGGGTGAAATATCTGTTAAGACCCCAAGTTTGTGCAATGTTCGACGATAGGTGTTTAAGGGCATGTGTCTCTTGTAGTAGGAGAACCTTGACCCCGTGCCGTTGTGCGTAGGCCGCAATCCTACGAGATTTCGTGAAATTTGTCAGGCCACGTACATTCCATGACATCATTTTAATCGCCATGTAGGCAGCCTACGGGACATCCCAAGCAAAGGCACTGCCCTTGATAAACGCCATGAGTGCTGCCATGCTGCACCGTTGCCATTGTGTGTAACCCGTCTTAACCCCTGCGCCATTTTGAATATAACCTACCCCAACTTTCCAACCCCCCGCCCTCACCGCCCTGTGCCAACTAGCAGTGTGTGAATACCCACCCCTAAAGTGAACTATTGGATGCCATCCCCAACTTGGCAATGCATGAAAAAAAGCCCAACCGGGGCGAAGACACAAACATTTAGATTCTACAGGAATTGCAGCTGCAGTGGGGGCCACCGCTGCCGTTCCGCCCACCAGTATTGATACGAATCTTGAATAAACAACATAATCAGGGGCTCGGCTAACATAAATGAGGTTACAGAGCAAGGATGCATGTATTAACGGGCATCAAGACTAACTCATAAGGGGAGGACAGCGGCCAGTTCTAGTTGTTGTCCATCGGGACCTCAGGCGGCTCTGCCAGTGGAATCTGTGCCTCGATGAACTTTACAGCCTCGTCCGGGACCGTGAAGAAATAGAGCTTGTTACGATGAGTGAATTTAAGGCGTGCGGGGAAAAGCATAGCGTATTCAATCTTCCTATCACGTAGCATTTTCTTCACCCCAGCGAATCTGCGTCTCTCCATTTGCACACCTACTGAAAAATCGGGGAAGATCCTGATTACTTGTGAATCCATCCTTAATTCCCCCTTCTCCCTGGCCAGGCGGAGTATATGGTCCTTGTCCTTATAGCTGAGCAGTTTTGCTATGATAAGTCTGGGGAAGTCCCCTGGCCGTGGCTGAGGTGCCCAGGAGCGGTGAGCTCTTTCGACCGTGAAGAATGGCGAGAGATCAGGGTCATCCAGGAGATCTCTGATGAGTTTTTCCACCGCTAGTTCCATTCGCCCTTTGAGTGCAGTTTCGGGGACCCCAATTATGCGAATGTTATTTCTCAGCGACCTCGATTCGAGGTCATCGCATTTAGATTTGACCTGTTTCATGTCACGGACAAGCTCTGACACTGTGTTTTGCAGAACATGCACATTGTCTTCAGTGGTGCCAGTCCTCTGCTCCACTTCGGTAATCCTAGCCCCGTGCTGGTCAAGCTTAGCCCTTAATGACGCCACATTCGCATTAATGTCATCTAGCTTTTCATGAAATGCTGCAAAGTTTTTAGCCATGGATTCCATCATAGTGGCCAAGTCCGGCTGCGGGGGGTCCGGCAGAAGGTCGCCCTCCTCCTGGGTTGTAGCAGACGATGCCTGGTCTCCCTTGGGTGTCGCCCTGGCGAACTTGTCCATAGCCCCGGCTTTGCTAGTGGCGCGCGATCTGTTAGACATTCTTCTGGGGAAGAGTCAGGGCCAACACGACGATATAGATGGTGGAGGAGGCCTGGATTGTACCGTATTGTGCTGGACCACGCTGAGGCCCCGTCGCGGCCACAGGCGCTGCAGGTGGAGAGAGCCGGGGGAGGACAGGCGAGCCCTGTGTGATTTGTGTCGCTAGGAGTATGCCCGGGCCCGCAGGGCTGCGAGCCGTTAGTGAGTCAGGCAGGGTGACCCCACAGGGCTGAACAGGTGAAACTGTTCACAGCTACGTGCGTTTAGATAGTGGGATGATTTCCCCCCTCTGCAGCCCCCTGAAACCAGCGGATCCGAGTGGGAGATCCCCAGCACTTGAATATGTGGAGTCCAATCAGACAGGGCCCCTCCAGGTGGCCATAGAAGTGATAGGATAGTAAGTCACAGCGGGTGGACCGCGGGGGCCCACAGGCACCATGGGCACAGAGAGTTGGGGGGGAGTGGAGCAGGCTTATGTTTAGGCAGTCTCTCTTGGGCTGTATCTCAACACACTGGGCGAAATACCAGTAGCGGGGTGGGTGGAGGACCCCCAGCAGGGCATAGAACAGCTTCCAGCACCCACCTTATAGCCTTTAGGGTGGCTAGACCCGTATGTTCCTCGGCGCAGGACTGGGGCCAACGCGGCACGGGAGCCGCGGCCAGCCAGGGGTTAATGTCGCGATCCACACCGCCGAGGGCTGTGCAGCAGTTGAGTGTCCCACAGTCCAGCACAGGTGCGCCACAGGGGGGGGGCAGCGTTGATAGCTCCTCGGTGGAGTAATTGGGCCAATCTTGTTTATTGCCGCGGGGGCAGCGCCCACGTCCCGCGGCCGTTGCAGGCCGGAGATGCTGCTGCATGGGTGGTGGGGAAAGCAGGTATGCTCACACGGCGTCTCCGTGTCCTCAGGCCCACGAGCGAATACCCCGCTGCCCCTCAACACAGCTCAGGCGGCCCCCGATCCTCCTGTATGCAAGTGGGCGCCGGGGCTCCAGCCCAGTCCACGGCCGGGACAGCGGGTGTCTCAAGGCCTCGCCTCGCCTGGCATAAGCGAGAGAGAAGATCCAGCTGAAGCAGAGGGGCCGCAGGTAGTCAGCAGATGACGGTGCCCAGAGATAGAACACGGCAGGGGCCCGGCGGCCGATGCTGCAGCGGGCAAGAGCGGCCACGCAAGGAGGCCGGATGCCGCTGCTGGCCCAGGCACCTAATACTCAGGATGCTGGCTCCGATTCCACCCCAGACTTCGGACACAAGGAGAGGAAAGCAGCAGCAGAAGAATCGTGGCAGTAGCGGTAGGGGATGATAAGGATTAGCGCCGATACAAAGCAGATTCTGGTGGGCAGGAACGAAGCTCACTGGCTAGGCAGCCATATTGCTTGGCTGCTCAACAGCGCCCCCCGGTTAAAGAGATTTAACAGATCCCAGACCCCCAAGACCTAATAAGTTAGCAATGGTCCCAGGTGACAAACAATTGCTGGGGGGGAAGAAAATCTCCCCATTGTAGTCGCTGTGCAGAGTATCCTGGTCGCGGGGACCCCCGCTCATCTGGAGACCTCAGACTGTGGGGAGAATACTCTGATTTGGTGCCATGATTTTTTCAAAGCATTGTTACACCAACCATTACTTTGTTGGTGTGTGTTACACAAGCCTCATTGCTTCAACCACAAGGCTGTCAAACTATACGGCACTGATGAACCCTAATAAGGGTGAAAGCGGTATGCAGTTGTCTGCAGCCCTGATAACTGTCTGTTCTGTGTTGGTGAATCTATTTATAAAATAGCGCTGTCCTGAAGAACAGAGACCATTTTCTGGAGCTAAAGGCTTGCATGTGGTCTAATTTGCATACCCACAATGCTTTGCTCATGCAGCTCTGAACTGGAGATGACATTCCAGTGATGTCCACTGAGTGGTGTTGTGTGATGAGTGACTTGGCTCAAATGGTTTATGTTAAAAAGCACATATAAGCTATATACCAAATCTATTTTGAGTTAATCTTGACAAAATATTGATACAAAATGTTACTGGTGCCCTTGAATTCCACCGTAAATACGACTTTTTTAGATGGTTTCTCCAAACTGTGTGGTATTTGGAACCATCCATAATTCTATCTAGTACTCCAGGGGTACGGCACGTTCCAGGAGGCTGAGTACATGGTCTGAAATATTCTAAGCAGCGCTCTGCAGCTTCATTGGCTCACTTACGATGGGTGCATTTAAGCACTCCAGAATTAGCCTTGGATGGTGTATGTGGGGCAGTGCCAGATATGATCATTATCATAGGCAATAAAAAGCAATTTCGAGAACGCGGTATCACTGAAAAAAGGAGAAGCACGCTTTAGTCACACAACCAGGTTCAACCAAGATCATGAGCGGCGTAAAAGTAGAGATGTCAGAGGTGAAGCCGAGGCAACAGGACCTCACAGTCAAACGTTCCAGGCTTACCTGGGCTCCTGCAAAATCAGCATGCTCACCATTGCAGTTCTCATTTCCTGGTCCTCTGGGGAAGACTGTCGTTTGATGACGGTGCTGAGGTTACAAGGCGGACAATGCAGGTGGTTGATATTGGGGGATATTGTGGGAGGAACCCACATGTTTGTCACTGTTGATGGTGGTACGAGGCCTCTATAAACAGATGACAATGCTGTGGACTGGCGGGGCACAAGTCACGTGAGAGCGGTCAGCACACGCTTACAGCGACAATGCTCATGTCCACAGGGACAATAAGCTTAGTTAGTCATTTCAAGGAGGCTGGGAAGTAGGGCACTTCAAAGCTTATGTGTCCTTCCATAGCTCATTCTAGTCTGAGTAGATGCTCCTGCTGGTCCCTAACTCAGTCAGTCAGTGCACAGTCTCAGAGATGGCCAAGTCTCCTTTCATGGCGTGAACTTGTAGTCCAAGCGCTGAGCTTCCAGAGAGCAATGCTGGCCATGCATTTTGCAAGGAAGCGACTGTAACACAGCCCAAAACTGGGACACATAGAACGGCTTTCACATGGGAACGTGTAAAGCCTACGGTGCCGCGGGGAACACCAGCACCGGGGAGGGAAGTTCTGTGCAGGTGCCTGAGTTAGTTGGGGAATTGAACAGGCTGGATGTCCGGATATTCTCATAAGTGGAGAAGATTGGTCCTGGATCACATGGAGTATGTTGCTTAGACATTCCGCGTCCAGAGACAAGTGAACATCAATGGGAATTAGGAGATACTAAGGAATAACCTTCTCTGATGAAGGACCACGAAGTCCAAAATGCATTGTCACATTGACAATGGCCTTAAATACTGGTGGGTTGAATAACACATTTTGTTTTTCTAAACATTTATGAATTACGTTTGAGGTAGCGATCTTTTTGTTGAACATTGAGAAATAACGACGTAATATTTTATGAATGTCTTCTGGCTTTTCATGCTAGACAAAAGAGTGCAACCCTCTCCATTGGCTTTTGAGCTTAGGTCCAGTTGTTGTAGTGTCTTAATCCAGCAGCTGCTAGAGTCTGAGGATTGCAGCTGCGGATCACCACAGCCGTGACCTCCTCCTGGCAGTGGGACTATTGACGGTCTCCACAGCCCTTTACACGCAGTAGCCTCTTCTGCGGCATCCCCCTGTCAGCAGCTCGCATCTAGGTCTTCTTCTTAGCAGGGAGTGATCCCAAGACATCCTCAAAATATTGGTAAACACCTTCATCATCAGGGTTGGAATGGAGGCCTCAGGCAGGAATCTTAGGGATGCATTCTTTTTTTTCCCCTTTATTTGTTATTTAGTTTATAAAAACTTTTTTAAAAAAACAAAGGAACAAAAACTGTTTTACATTCTTTCTTTTTGGTATTAAAAAGAAGAAGACAAGTTTTGTCAGCTTATACTTCTTTTACAGTGGTATACATTGCATAACATTTTCATAAAATTCATTAATTTATCACATCATTTTACCATTTAGTCAAATTTACACACATTTTTTACAAAAGCTAGAACTCATATTCTCATAGACATTAATTTTTAGCCATAAGAGATATCTCAATAGCCAGACATTGTGGATAAATTCTCCAAAGTACCTTTCTCTTTGTATTGACAAATCCGGGCATTCAACCATTAAATGACGTAGTGTTTCTAACTCTTCCTTATCATTACAGAATCTACATGTGCCATTTTCTGTCCCTCTCTTTATTCTTAGACATTGTATTTCCTTTGTTAGAAGTACATTCATTCTAAATCTCATAAATCCAATTTTCATGTTCTTATTTGGAAATTTCTTTAAATATGGTTCTAGTTCTCCAACCATTTTCCCTACTGTTAATACATGCACATACAGATTACCAGAAGAGTTTTTTTCCCAATCCACTACCTTAAGTTTTTTCTTAACTAAGTTTGGATTTATTTCCATCACTTCCATTGAGATACTTATATCTTCCAGAATTATTTCGCATACAAGCCTTAAGGTTTTAATGAACCCCTCTCTGTCATTCAGGGGTCGATTCATGGAGCAAACGTGCGCCGAAAATCCCAGCGCAAGCAGGAGCAAGGTGGCGCAAGCGTGAGAAAACCAGCACACGCGCACGCGTGCGATTCAAGGAAGATGCTGCGCGTGTTTCCCGCTGTCCGTGTGCCAAATCCTGCCATGGCGCACGCGGGCACACACGGCATGCGCTACGCGCACAGCAAAAGCGCACATAGCGCGGCGCACACAACCAAAGTGGGCGGAACAGTGGGCATAACACGCGGAATGGGGAATAACGCGTGAAAAAGAAGGCGTAACTGGGGAAGTACTGCAGGGAACTACACGGAACGCCCACACGCACGCGAACAACCCGTATTCATGGATTCGAATACGGGAAACCCATGCACGGCAAAAGACGAACACAGGCGTCAACGCGTCCGCCACACGAAGGCAGGCGGAAGCGTCAACACGCACAGTATAAAAGTGCGTGCAAACAACAAACACGTATATACAGCTACGATGAATGCCCCATTTGTCGCAGCACTGATCGTGGGACACCGCAGGAGGAGGAGAATAGCCAGGGCACGCATTTTCGCACCACGGACAAGTCTTTTTGGGATGCCTGACGACCAGGTCTACGGCAGGTGTAGGTTTCCACCCCATATCATCCTAGACCTGGTCAGGGAGTGGGAAGATGACCTTACATCTCCACCCTTTGCTCCCAAGCATTGAGCCCCTTGGAGAAGGTGCTCAATGTCCTACATTTCTTGGCCACTGGATCATTCCAGCGGACTACTGCCATAGTGGGGGGGGTCTCACAGGCCACGCAGTCACGCTGCCTACACCAGGTACTGGCAATCATGACAGCGCGCCCCTCAGTCCGCAGGCACATATACATGCCCAGAACACCCGCAGAAAGGCAGGCCGTTGTCCTGGATTTTTTCACGGTGGCACACTTCCCCAAAGTGCTCAATGCAATAGATTGCACCCATGTGGCCCTACGTCCACCTAGGGCCACTGAGCACATCTACCGAAACCGCAAGCACTGGCATTCCATCAATGTACAGGTGGTATGCGATGCAAAGGGAATCATTATCTCTGTCTATGCAAACTACCCTGGCTCCACCCATGACAGTTTCATATACAGAATGTCCGCTCTGAGCCGGGCCCTGGAAGCTGGATAGCATGGCGACACATGGCTCGTAGGTGAGTACAAATGCCCTTGCACATGCATGCATGTCACACACACACACACAAATACACAGACCCCAATAATCACAACCATTTACACCTCCCCAGGGGGACAGTGCCAACCCTCTGAGCAACCACATGGTGACGCCAATCCGGAACCCCACCACACCTCCCCAGGTAAGATACAACGCCGCCTATATTGCAACCAGGGCCATAGTGGAGCGCACATTCGGAGTGCTCAAGTCACGTTTCCGCTTCCTTGACCGCTCTGGCGGGCAGCTACTCTATGCACCCCCAGTAGTGTGCAGGATCATTGTGGCAGCATGTGTCCTGCACAATGTTGCAACACTGTAGGGCGTACCGGTGGACATGGTGGTGCCCCCACATCCCCAACCACAGGCACAGGCACTGCCCATGGGAGGGGACAGGGCACGTGGCGAGGAAGCCCGGACCCAGCTTTTGGCCACATTTTTCACCTAAACTCCCACCCCTGCGGAGTGCACACAGGCCTGGCACATACCAGGTGACAATCGATGATGACAAAGAGACAGTCAACTGTCACAACCCTACCACCCTGAGATAGTTGCCATGGAAGTGCCACATTGTCTGCATCCCTAGCTACTTAAACACAAGCTATCCTGTGTGACCAAAAGGCACACATATGACATGACATGATATGGCATTTGTAACGTGCCTATACACAAGTATTTCAAGGTGCGACGAGGCAGGGAGGGGGGAACAAGGGAAGACAGACAACGATACTACTAGGCCAGGTGTCATTTAGATTGTGCAAGTGCAGGGGTAGGGGGAAGGGAAAAGTGCAAGGGGAAGGGGAGGGGGGGAGTGCAGTACAGGGTAAGTAGACTAAAAAACAAATAAATAGGCCAGCTGGTGGCAACTACAAAGGTAAGTGCAGACAAGTGCTGGTAAGGGGGGGCTTTAGGGATAGAGAGACAGTCCCGCAGTGCAGGGGTTGCCAGGGAGGCAGTGCAAATGGAGAGTGGCTGGGCCAGGGACCGAGGTCGGTGAGAGTGGCCCAGTTGCAGATCCAGTGCAGTTCCAGTGAAGAATTTTGCAAGGGAGAGGGAGAGAGAAAGCAGAAGCAAAGAGGAAGGTCTTGAGGTGCTTCCAGAACCGGAGATGGTTCTCCTCAAGTTCCAGTGAGGCAGGAAGGCTGTTCCAGAGGGAGGCCCCTGCCGCGGAGAGATATCTACCCCCAGCTAGTTGCTTTGAGAAGCGGATGACCATGACATGCAAGGTGTGAATCAAACACACCTGCAAAACAGGCCATGGCCATCACTGTTATGTCACTCAAACCCTCCCAAACCACAACATGACATGGCAAGCAATACCCATACACCAACACAGTAACAATAAGGTACACATTGCCATGTCCAAAATGTACAGTGGCATCAGACAATGATGTCTGACATGGAATCAGATGAAATGACTGACCAACAACCTCCCACCCAAAATAAGTCATTCCCAAATGCATTACAAAAGTTATAGACATAACATAACAATGAATGCCTGTCTACATGCACATTGTGCATTGCAAAATCAACACTGCAGCTTCTGTGTGCTATTCAACTCCTGCAACACACTGCTCAGCGCACGGCACAGTGAACAGCCATTGTGTGTGATGCACACCCTGAGCATCACATCTAAGCGACAGACCACATCAAAAAGCAAATTAGGCATGTACAGGATCCATAATTGGTCACAGAACATGTGCTGCAGGGACACAGTGGGCACCAGAAGGCAAACAGAGTGTACACGTGGATATGCAAGGGTGGTTGTACATGTAGTGCATCATAGTGCAAGTTTGTGGGTCAGTAAGGACATGCACTCAACATATGCATGTGCAATCAAGTGACCATCAGTGTCCTATACACATCACATGTGAACATTCACCATGTGTACACCCCAGCATGTCAAACCACAACTATCCCCTCACACCTGAAAGGTAAACACAACACATGAACAGGCATTGATCAGCTGAACACAACATGTACATAGGATACCACAATTACAATGTCAGGGTTCCCATCACACTGCAGGGCACGGCAACTATCAACAACAAATCACCCCCCCTCACAAATGACCATGACCCACTGAACAACTGCACCTGGGTCATGGAGCCTTCAACCCTCAATTTCACCTGGCCACAGGATCACCCTTCCCCTTCGTCACCATCTCCCACCTTGTGTGTAAAAAGGTGCCTGCACCCTCAGAGTGCACCCTCATTTGCAAAATCACAAAATCCAAGCCAGAAAAACGAACCAGATCACCCTCCAGTAGATGACTTGACGTAGCCGTACCTCACAAAGGCCAAGTACTACCACAATGATGTAACAACCAAGGTAGCACAGTAAAACAATGTCACAACAGGATGTGAACCATATGTGGTACATAACATAGAATGATGCACCATGAACGGATGTGTACTGTCACAGGTCCCGTGTACAGGCGCGGGAGTGTCACGAAACAACCACCCCCACCGTGTCCCGGGTGCCTGCAAGGACAAACTCACACAGGCCTCTGAGACCCTGGTGGGGAAGGAGGGTCAGGGATATGCAGTCGGGACAGGTGTTGGCACACTGGATAACTGGAATGAGTGGCAGGAGAGGGGAGGAGGAATGACACATGAAAGTAGGGAATGCACGAATATGTACTACCTACATGAACACATACACAATCCGAAAAAACTTGGACATCATTGTCATGGCCTTCTGTAGTCCAGGCTTAGGAGTGGCACGAACCAACCACCCCCTCTAGGGTTTTGGCGCCTGCAAGTTTGGGGCTTACACAGGCATCCGCAACCCCAGCGGGGAAAGAGGGTTAGGGAACGTTGCTTGGATGGGTACGGGAAGCAGGAACACCGGGTAGAGGGTACAGGTTTCAAAATTGGATAGGACTCCTGGTGATTAGGGGAAAACAAACATACCAAATTGAATTACACATTCATCCATGCATTAGTGCACCCCCCAGCAAGCCTATGCAGAGCAGTTTGAAAGAAAAACAACAAGACACTTAGCTCTGGTTTTGAGTGCAGGCCTCCTGCCGCGCACTCTCGGGTCCGGTTACAGGAGCACTGCAATGCTGCAAAGAGAGCCACAGTTAATAATCTGTCCGTGCCCATAACACAAAAACACACCACCAAACATGCCCCATAGCAACAAACTACTCTACAAACAGGCAATCTGGTGTAGATGCTTCGTACCCATATATAACATTACCCCTGTGATGGGTCATACACAATCAATGCAGTAAGTCAGCCGCCGGTGGGTGCGTGGCAAATGGAACACCAATGTGTCACAATTCACACAACATGCAATGTTCCCTGGGTAAGCAGACAGACCCATATAGCAAGGCATGACTTCAGAACAAGTCGTGTTCCACCATTACCGAAACAAAGTATGCAGTGCATGTATCAAAATGTACATGGAAATGAAATGCACTGCACCCGAGTATGTCCCTTGCTGTATGTCCCTGTGAGCTGCCCCTTTCCATGTCTCGGAAGGCTACATGGTTGATACAAGTGTCTCAATGGACCTTGGTGTACCGGAGGGTATGTGCCACTGCCCCTGCAGGTGTCCCAGACAACCATACAATCAACAGCCATCAGTCCACCAACACATCTGAGCTGCATTGTGTGCTTCAACACCAATATTCGTCCAAGCTCACCCTCAGTGCTGTAACTAAGCCTGCATGTGCAACTCGCCTGGTGCAAGCTTTGCTGTGTTGTGGCCCCCCTGTGCTGCTCACCTTGCCTGGAGTTCCTTGGAACACGTCAGCAGTTCTAGGATGTAGGTCTGCAATCCCTGTGCCTCTGCTTGTGCACACATGTGCATGTGGGCACCAACAAACGTGTCCAGAATTCAGATGTCCAAAGGGCCATGTCTGCTGGCAAAGGTGCTCTGGAGGCTCATCCCCCTGCAGAAAGGACATGAAACACATGATTAATGCTTTAAAGTCATCTGTGTGTGTCTCTTCAGGCATCTCATTACTGGACCATGTCAGAGACTTACATCAGAAATCACACCATCAGTCCGTCTTTCACATCCAAAGTGTGGAACACACTATCTACGGCATGAATTGCAACAAGCACGTGTACACTAAAGATAAGAAACATACTACACAATGCATAGCAATGAATGTATACATTAATCATGAAACACCCCATCTAGCAAAAGCTGAACAGTGGACAATAACACCGCAATCGTCCCCACTAGGGGTGTCAACACAAGTCACACAGCACCAGACATGCCACAGATATGACAGTCCAAAGCCCTTGTGTAATAGGTTGTCACACCGAACCATCCTTGCGAGCCCATGGATAATGGAGGCAGGAGTGGCATATGTGAGTCAAGGACCTCAAGCAGCAAACACATACACAAGACAAGCCTAAAGGGCACAGCTGGAACGGACAGTGGATGCCTTCAAAAGCCACAAAGCACTGCACCATCACATGAAAGCACAATAGACAAGCAATTTTAAACTATATTAACTAATTACACTAACTATCAAACAGAAACTTAACTAACTAAACTAAAAGAAAAATAAAAAATGGCCACATACGACCCGGGGGGGGGGGGAGGCACCCTGGAGGGGGGAGGTACAGGGTGCTGCTCAACACCCACATGCGATGATGCTGAGCCAAAAAAAAAAAACCTCCATGGGCTCAACGCCTGCACAGCCCGACCTATGTGGGAGATAGATGGTTGTCCGAGTCTGGCTCATCCTGGAAAGGAGGACGTGGCACAGTAGCCTGGCCACGACTAGCCGTAGCTTGCCCCTCGTCGGCAGCAAGTCTGCCGGACGGGTGAGCCTGGTTCTGTGTGGCGATGTGACGTAGGTCTGCATGCAGAACCTCACGTGATACACGTGCTTCCTCTTGCAAGGTAGCACGTGTAACATGGAGTTCCTCCTGCAAGGCCTGGCTGGACAACCGCAGCACCTCCTGGCAAGCCTGTAGCTCAGCCGAGATGGTACGCTCAAGCTGTGCAAACCTCTCCTCTGCCCGCTGCCTCTGGGACATCATAAGGACACCCAGAGTGGATTTGAGGGAAGCATACTCCTCCCTCAGGGCATCCATGTGCGCCTCTGCGTGAGCAGCAATTGCTTGACGCAGAGACAACATTTCAGCCTGGCGTGCCCTGTCTGAGGCTGCCATGCCCAGCCTGAGCGAGCGGGCCGTGGACCGTGCCGCCTGCTGCTGGAGAAGCACCTGCCTAGGAGGGGGGAGCACAGATCGGGCCACACGCTCCATGCTCTCAGCAATGTTCTCCATTGCTGCCCCCTGCCATTCTGAATTGGCAGTCATGTCTTGCTCCCACTCAGTATACTGCGGTTGCGCGCGGCGACCGCGTTGCCTAGCTTGACCCCTGCGGGACCCAAGGACCGGGGGTCCTCGCTGTGTTGGCACCACCCGCGGCTGCACGACTACATGCCCCCGTCGACGTGATGTCCCAGGCACATCAGTGACTGGTGTGGAGGGTGACCCTGCGTCCCGATCCACCACGGGCGGAGGAACCAAGACTGTCTGATCCCTCAGTGCAGGTGTCGCGGACAGAGGAGTGTCCACATCAGAATCACTCACCCCTGACACATGGACTTGATGCTCATCCAACTCAACATGGACGTCAGAGTCGTCATCAAGGCTGGACTCATAGGCAGCCAGAGACAAGATGGACTGTAGCACTTGGGGGTTTTCATGGCCTACCACCCCACGACCCCCACTTGTGCCGGGTTGATGTAGTGGTAACAACCCTGTGTCTGGCATGACAACACCATCCTCCGTCTCCATTGCGTCATCACCTGAAAAATAGAGAGAAAAAAGGTCCCTACACATGTTAGAAGCACACAACGCACACACACACCGACAACAAACGCATCAGGCAGACATGTGACACACAACATATAACCTGGCATGCATGCTGGGTCAACTTTGAATTGCTTCTGTGATCAGACCTGTTGAAAGGTGGTAGTTTCCATGGAAGTGGGTCTATGCAGTGCAGAAAATGTGTACGCCACTCACTACCTACATGTATAAGGACTCCATGGTGTGTGTCAGGAAATGTGAAGGCAGTGCAAGGTCAAATTCAGGCATCACATGCATTGTGCATTCAATGTGTACGATATCTAGAAGCCAAGCACCCCTCCGCCCCAGTACAAAAGCAGGAATGCCTAGCATGGTATCAAAAGGCTGACCATACACCTGTGTATTGACAGGCAGTGTTGACTGGCATCAACAGCTTAATGTGATTCAAGTGACAACACTGCAAATGATGATGGGACAGTAAGCAGGATACATGATGAAAACTCTGGAGGCTGCCCACGTGTGAAGAAGACACAACAACAGTTGGACAGAGTCATTGGCCATTGAACAGGCTGAGGCCTGTGAGCCACACAGATTGTCAGACCCTAAACATGTGTGCAACGCAGTACTGACCCACAGTTGACATGGGAAGGCTGATGAGATGCCATGCAATGCATGTTACCCAGGACTTGTACTACAGTGATCATCCAGTCAAGGACACATAGGGGCATGCGTGCAATGCACATGGAGCATGAATGGGCACTCATGTCCCTGCGGGACATCTGACCGATGCACAGTACAAGTGAGATACCCTGCATCAAGTACTAAGGCCGTACCACACGGCATGTGTCTGGCAGATTGTATGCTGGAAGTTAGCATCTACACAGGACGCATGAACAGGAAAGTACACATTGGCAAGATTGAAGCAGACCAGTGCAAAGGTGGAACTGGGGTGCAGAGTGGTGGAGGAGGGGCAAGGGAGCATGCCTACATGGAGTCCCCGCATGCAGGCAGAGGAGACATGCACGTCAGTCATGCAATGACATTGTGCATGGGCTGAGAGGAAGGTCACCCCACGCCACATGCAGAAGGGCCAGTGAGCTGGAACATGGACCGGAGGGGCATACTTGTAACCAGCATGTCAGTAGGGTGCAATAGTGGTGATGCGGACAGTCCCCATCTGCTCCACATGTCCACCATCCAGCAGAGCAGACATGCATCACGGAAGCATTGCATTACTTACACATCAGAACCATGTACATGTCACATGTAGTGGAAATCATGCACAACACATCCCACAAGTGAAACACACATGTCCTCAACAAACACGCATCAACACTCACTGGACTGGGCATCAAAGTTCAGCATCTCTCCCACTCCTTCGACCAATTCAGGTGGTATGAACTCCGCAACGAGTGCCTCATGCGGAGTGAGCTCTTCCTCCTCTGGTGCAGGCCCACCGCCAGTCACCAGAGTCAAGTTGTAATTAGAGGCACGCTTAGCCTTAGTGCTGCGTTTGATGTCATTCCAACGCTTTTTGCACTCTTGCGCCATGCGCACCTCATGGCCGAATGAACTGACATGTTCTGCAACATGCTTTCAGTGGGTGTCACGTTGGGCAGCCGTAGTCTGACTATTGGCACCCACTAGCATGTGACGGCTGTGGCCCCGCACGTAGCCCACGAGGAAGTCCAGTTCCTGCTTGCAGAAAGGCTTCTTCCTCGACGTGCAGGAGGTCGTGGCTGTGTGTGGGGTCCCAGCCTGTGCTGCAGGTGCAACCTTACTCCTCTTGGACTGTGGTGCAGACCCTGGCTGGCTAATGCCGCCCTGACCAGTATGGCCAGTGGGTTCGGTGGATTGAGCCAAGGAGTGGCAGGTGGAGGGACGACCAAAGGCCTGACTTGTGTCAGTGGCATCTGGGTGCCCTCTAATGGACCCTGTGCAGCAACATCAGCTGTGGCAGGGTCATTGACCGCAACGGTCCTGGTTGGCAGACTCACAACCGGGGTGTTGTTGGGTGCATCTGCCCCTGCACTTGCCAACACCCGGCTGTTCGGGGCAGCAGATGACATAACTGCCCCAGGGACACGTGTCTTGGTCTGAGCAGCCCTGCCTGCCCCTATGGTTTCCCTCCTGGCCTGTTGGAAATCTACCAAGGGCTCCTCAAGTGCCAACGCAGCCTGCGCTGGCAGACCCTGAGCCTGGGTGGTGGTGTCCACAGCTGCACCTGCAGCTACCACTACCCTTGGGCCTGTGGCAGTCGATGGAACGGACTGCCGGGTCACACGGGCACCAGTGCCAGATGCAGAAGCTGCATCCCCCGGAACCACAGGGGGTGGTGGCATGACTGCACCGACACATGGCACAACATTGTGCTCAAGTGGCGCACCCCTGCCTCTTCCCCCTCTGTGGCCGCCCTGGACACCCTGGAGTCCCCCTACTCCCTGGTCACCACGGCCACGTCCCCGACCACGCCCACCACGAGGAGTACGCCCAGCTGAGGCGCCCCTCACCTTTGGTGTCCTCCCAACCATGGCACAGATGTAGTAGTGCCGGCACAGATGGAGAAGTGCCAATGGGAGGTGTACAGCACAATTGACCTGGGCAATTGGGGTGAAGGGGGTGGTAAGCAAGATGTTAACAGCCCCCCTGCACCTGCAAGGCTGTATGTGACCCCGGTGATGTAGTGACGGGTCACGCAACGCTCAGGCACCCCAAAACTGCAGTAAATCCGTGCACGTAACCCTGCAGCCTACGTGCGTGGAATCAACCTCCCGCAGTACGCGGTGGCACCCAGTAACACGAATAACGCATACGCGTGGGACACGCAGGCTACTATGACATCGAAAATGGGTGCGATACAAAGGGGCACCCGCAGTGGGAAAAATAGCGTGTGCGATTCACCGTCTGACTAGCGCGATGCAGAAAAACACACGTAGCCAATACCCCCGCCAAAAGAAGAGATACGTCCTTGATAGCTGTGAAGTTGTGATGGCGCGCGAAACAACAGGAAGCAGCAACACACGTCGGTCTCCACGAAAGGCATGTACAGCGAACTGCTGGCCCCGCTCACCTTTAACCCGTGCTAAGGGAAACGCCCGTGCACGTCACGTCACTTACACGCATGGGCCCTTTCCTCGGATTACACGCGGACGTGCAGTTTTTCACGCGCGTTGAAACGCCCATGCACGCCTGTGTGCGTCACGTCACAGAGGCGCTTGCGCTTGAAGGGCCTTCTGTCCAATGAAATTGCGTATGCGTGCAGACGCGCTTACGCGCTAAGGGCCTTTCCTCGAATTACACGCTGACATGCAGAATTTTCATGTGCCAAATCACTTCGTATCAAGCTGGCCACGCATAAGCACACGGAAGACTACACTCCTGCCCAGAAGGTCGAATTACTGCCCCCCAGAGCCCCGAGCACGCTCCCACCTGCCATCTGCTGCTGCCTGATTGCCTGCTGCCCACGTGCCCTGCCATTTGCTGCCTGCACATCAGCCAGGGGTGCTGTTGCTGTGACCACCCCTGCTGGAACCGAAGGCTCCTGACTGGGATTCCATCGCTCCACAGCCCAGCCCCAGGACCCAGTTGCCCACCCACTCCTGCCTCTGGGGTTGTCATGTCAGGCACTGCAATATATGGCACCACTGACAACCCCCGGCCAGAGAGGCAGAGGGGCACCAGCTTCACTGCCACCGAAGTTTGTGTCCTGGTGGAGCAAGTCCTGGGGCAGTATGATGCCCTCTTCGGAAGGTCCCGCGCCGACAAGGAAGGACGGACTCGGATCTGGATGGACATCGTGACTGCCATCAACACGGAGGGGGTGGCAGTCAGCGACTTCCAACATGTCAAGAAGCGTTGGGAGGACTTCAGGTCCAGGACCCTCAACAAGGCCCGGCGCCTCTTGAAGGCAGCGGATGCTAAGGGGCGCCGGGGCCACTTGTCGGAAGATCAGCTGAGGGTCCTGGAACGCATATCCCCAGCGCTCCACGTCCAGGTCCTTGAGAGGCAGACCGGTCTGGAGTCGAGCGGTAAGTGTACATGCATCATGATTGTAAGCTGTGCGTGTGGTGATGTGCCAGTAGTGTGCAGGTTGCACATCTGTTTATATGGGGCCGAGTATGGGTGGGGGTGTACAGGGCCGTGAGGCTAACACATGCGAGGGCTGTCATGTGTGAGACATGGATGGTGCTTGTGTGTGTAGGCTTGCATGCCAAATGCAGTTGTGTGGGCACACATGTTTGGATGAATGTGTATGTAAGTAGGCATGTTTGTGATGTCACGCATGTATGTTGTTTTCACCTGCATGTATCAGCACTGTGTACATGTGCATGTTTGTGTATTTGACAAGGGTGCAACAGTGATGCAACATGGATGCATGTGACAGCGGGATGTGGAAGCCTGATTGGCAGATGTGACATGGATGCCCATCTGAACACTGCGACACTTGGCAGAGGTGTACACATGCATGCAAGTGTGGTGGTGTGCGTGCATGTGTAGTGCACTCCCTGTGTTGCATGTGATGTCTGGCTCACCTTTGCCTGCTCATGCTGTTGTATGTGTATGAATGGTGCTGGCAGTTGCAATATGGCTGTGGTATGGCTCATGTGTGCAAGTTGAAATGACATGTGTGTTGGCGATTGTGATGCCATGTCTGAGGTTTGCCAATGCCACTCATGTACAACTGTCATGTGTGTATGTGTCCATTGTACAGTGCCCTGATGCCTGTGTTTTATTTCTCCCTGTCTGCAGCATCAATTGATGAAGAGGGCGGAGAAGGTGCTGTGGAGCACAGCGGCGGGGATCGCACCGCCAGCCAGAGACGCAAGGCCCGGCTCCCCTCCCAGGTTGTGATCTCGTCAGGGAGTGAGGAGTCCGGTGCCGCGTCCCAGGCCGCAGCTGCCGGGGGGAGGTCCAAGAGGCGGAGGTTGGAGTTTGACTCCGCGGCAGCAGAAGGGGCAGCTGGGACCCCACAGGGCCCAACGGGGGAAGATGGCACAGAGTCATCCAGGTTGGTGGGGGGTTTGGTGGAGGAGGAGGCTATGCAAGCAACAGAGACGGGGTCTGGAGGTGGGGATTTCACTGGTGCTAGTGGTGCAGTGCAGGACCAGGGACAGGAGGCAGCACAGGCCGCCGCGGAGGTGCCTGTGGGCAATCCTGTCCCTAATCCTGTCACTGCATCATCTTGCACCAGCAGGGATGCCTACGTCCAGACCCGTTTTCAGGCAGGGGATGAGCTCACAACAACTGACCTTCCTCTGCCTGAGGACGTGGCTATCCGGGTCTGGGTTGAGCCTGTCCTGACTGGTGTGGCGTTGCGTCAACAGGCCATGCGAGGTGACCTGCAGTCTTTTCATGAGGAGACTGCACGTCATCTCGAATGGCTCGTTGACCACGTCGGCCTACTGGGACAGGTCACCCAGGCCGGATTCCTCCGTTTGATGGGGCTTGCTCAGACCCCCTCCTCAACTGAACCCCCTATGCGCCAGTCGTCCTCCGTGCCATCTTCCCACCCATTAGTCACCTGGGTGCCCTGTGGAGCTGCCTCTAACGGTGCGGCCAGGCTGGTGGAGGAGGCATCCCTGCCACAGTCGGGAGTCGGACGTCCACCAGGGGTGGCCACATCAATGACTGCACCCCAGCCAGCGGAGGATGTGCAGTCAGCAGGAGGCAGTGCACGGGCAGAGGCACAGCAGCAGCAGCAACGTGGTGGGAGCCATGATGGCTCGGGGCCTTCGACATCGGAGGGGCAGGCATCGGCCGGAGGGCAGGAGGACCCAGGATGGGAAGTGTCTTCCGTGTGGCAGCGGTTGGGCCACACCATAGATCCGGAGCGGCAGCGGGCGGAAGAGGCACGGCTCACGATGTTCAGGGCGAAGAACTCCATGCGGAGGGCCCTGAGGCGGGCCGAGTGCCTCAAGGCAATCCGCAGGGGGTTGGAGGTGGACATGTCGACGGCCCTGCGGACCCTCGGGGCCATGGAGGAGGACCGCCTACGGGACATTGAGCAGGAGTTCGATGATGCCCTGGCCCGGGACATCAAAAAGTGAGCCGTTGGACTAGCCCGCTGCCCTTGTAAATAGTTCTGTAGTTAGTGTTAGGTTTCCTTTGGTTTAGCATTTTTTTGGGACCTTTTGGACAATGGGCCACATTTTTGTTTATAGTTTTTTTTTATTAGGTAGTGTTATTAGATAGGTTTCATTTCTTCTGTTGGGATCATGGACCCTGGATTGTTTATCTGTATATAGTTGACTGTTGGATTTTCATTTTTTTAATGATTTACCCATGGAGCAATGGTTTTCGATTTTAATTTTCCATTGGATTTACTTTTGTGGACTGTGACTTTGGACACCTTTCCTTTGGATTATGATTTGTGGTTTTGCATTATTTCACGGACATACTGTTTTTTTTTTTTTTTAAATTCCCATTTTTGTTTGTTTATTTTTGATTCAATTTATGTTGCTTTTAATACATATTTTTTCTTCAAACTTCAATGTTTAGTATCATCTCATTGGTTTCATGCATATCATGATATGGGTTTTGACATTCACTGACACCCATTGGGTGTATGTGAGGGACATGTGTTCATTTCCAAACTTGCAATTGGGGTTCTATCATGTTATTGTCATTTCTAAGTGGGTGGATGCAATACTCAGGTGGGTGTTTGGCATTTGGAGGCTGACCATAAGGGCCAGGGATCTATATTGTGATGACATGTTGGCTAGGGGACATGTGTGGGGGCCTGGTGGAGGGTGCCCTGCACTGCTGGGGGGTGGGGGTGCTGGGAGACATGAGTGGGGGCCTGGTGGAGGGTGCCCCTGGATGCTGGGGGTGGGGGTGCAGGGGTACATGAGTGGGACATGAGTGGAGGCCTGGTGGAGGGTGCCCCTGGATGATGGGGGGTGGGGTTGCAGGGGGACATGAGTGGGACATGAGTGGGGGCCTGGTGGAGGGTGCCCTGCACTGCTGGGGGGGTGGGGGTGCTGGGAGACATGAGTGGGGGCCTGGTGGAGGGTGCCCCTGGATGCTGGGGGGTGGGGGTGCAGGGGGACATGAGTGGGACATGAGTGGGGGCCTGCTGGCAGGTGCCCCACAGTGCTGGGTGGTGGGGGTGCTGGGAGACATGAGTGGGGGCCCGGTGGAGGGTGCCCCACAGTGCTGGGGGGTGGGGGTGCAGGGGGACATGAGTGGGACATGAGTGGGGGCCTGCTGGCAGGTGCCCCACAGTGCTAGGGGGTGGGGGTGCTGGGAGGCATGAGTGGGGGCCTGGTGGAGGGTGCCCCACAGTGCTGGGGGATGGGGGTGCTGGGAGACATGAGTGGGGGCCTGGTGGAGGGTGCCCCTGGATGCTGGGGGGTGGGGGTGCAGGGGGACATGAGTGGGGGCCTGGTGGAGGGTGCCCTGCACTGCTGGGGGGTGGGGGTGCTGGGAGACATGAGTGGGGGCCTGGTGGAGGGTGCCCCTGGATGCTGGGGGGTGTGGGCGCAGGGGGACATGAGTGGGGGCCTGGTGGAGGGTGCCCTGCACTGCTGGGGGGTGGGGGTGCTGGGAGACATGAGTGGGGGCCTGGTGGAGGGTGCCCTGCACTGCTGGGGTGTGGGGGTGCTGGGAGACATGAGTGGGGGCCTGGTGGAGGGTGCCCTGCACTGCTGGGGGGTGGGGGTGCTGGGAGACATGCATTGTTGATCAGTAGTGCAAGGTGACATGTGGCTTGCCTGGGGGGCATGCCCATGGTGGATGGGCTGCCTGCGGGACATGAGCAGGGGTGCAGGGTAGTCCCCCGTGGTGTGGGCTGCCTGCAGGGGCCATGGAGGTTGTAGAGCGAACACCTGGGAGGACCCACACGGCCAATTCACGTGTAGTACTTCACGGAACCCCTGAAATACACGTACCCTGCTGAAATCGCTTGTGAAACTTCCCGCGCACCCCGAAATACACGTACACAGGACATTCACGTGTGGAACTTCCTGCGCACCCCTGATATACACGTACCCTGATTGAATCGTGTGTGGAACTTTCCACGCACCCCTGAAATACACGTACCCTGCTGAATTCACGTGTGTAACTTCCCGCGCACCCCGAAATACACGTACCCAGGACATTTGCGTGTGGAACTTCCCGCGCACCCCTGAAATACAGATACCCTGCTGAAATCGCGTGTGAAACTTCCAGCGCACCCCGAAATACACGTACACATGACATTCGCGTGTGGAACTTCCCGCGCACCCCTGGAATACACGTACCCAGGACATTCCCGTGTGGAACTTCCTGCGCACCCCTGGAATACACGTACCCAGCTGAAATCGCGTGTGAAACTTCCCGCGCACCCCTGAAATACACGTACCCTGATGGAATCGCATGTGGAACTTTCCGCGCACCCCTGAAATACACGTACCCTGATGGAATCGCGTGTGTAACTTCCCGCGCACCCCTGAAATACACGTACCCTTCTGAATTCACGTGTGAAACTTCCCGCGCACCCCAGTAATACACGTACCCCACTCGCACAGGGCCAATCGCGTGTGAAACTTCCCGCGCACCCCAGCCGCGTGCGCCACTTGTGCGCTGAATTCTATGAATTACCCCTTCAATCTCAACTGTTGGTACAGAGTTCCTTCTTTAGAAAAATCACATTTATTCAACAGACATAGTTTTTTCCACTGTATCGGGCTTACCAATGATTGCAGGCCCATTTCATACCTGATTACCTCAAATGGTATACATTTAGGTAGAAAGTAGAGAATGGCTCTCCGAATTTTACTTTTAACTGCTCTATACACCGATTCCATATCTGATGGCCAAAATTCTAACCCATACATGATAGTTGGAAGGACTTTACTTCTATAAAATTCTCTGCAAAGATCCAGAGAGAACTTTCCATATTTGTTATCCACCCTCTTCATTTGATTTATCATTCCTTTAACTTTCGAGTTTAAGTAATTTACCAAGAAGGTCTTACTATACTTTGCCACTACAGGGTAACCCAGGAATTGGACATTTAATTTTCTTTCACTGCTAGTTCATTGTTTTCCCAATTCCAAACAAACTTCCTCTTTTTGTTCTTTATTTCTCATTTGGTTACCTTGATTATCACTGTTTTGGATGAGTTAATTTTCAACTCGATTCCTAACATGTACCTTCCAAATGTAGTTATGAGTCTTTGGAGTCCATCTGGAGTGGTATCAATAAGAAGGAAATCATCAGCATATCCTGCCCAGCTTATTTTTAGGTTCCCAATATTAGGTGGTAAAAAGACATTTTCATCCAGGGCTTTACCCACTCCTGCTACATACAAATTATATAGGGTGGGGCCCAGAATACAGCCTTGTCTAATTCCCTTGTCTGTTTTGCATTCTTTTGATAGGAGACCTTCTGAATTTAATCTTACTTGAATTCTGGATTCATTGTGAAGAAAGATTATCAGCCTCAGCAGACCCTTTGGTATTCCCTTTCTGTCCAGCTGTTGCCATAGCATATATCTATTCACGCAATCAAAGGCTTTACTAAGATCCATGGAAGCCACATAGATTGGGGCATCCCTGGATTTCCACGCCTTGTTCTGCAAACACTTTATCAATAGCCCTCCACAATCTGTACCTATGTATTTTCAGAATCCTATTTGTCTGTAATCTAAAATATTGTTCTCTTCAGCCCACTCATTGATTCTTTCAAGCACCATAGAAGCGAAGATTTTTGAGTCCGCGTCCATTATACAGATTGTTCTTGTGGGATGTTTTTACCCATGCATCCAAGCCCTACCATAAAACTGTGCAGTACTGGCATGGAAAACATCATGATGGCCAGAACTCCCCAGAGAGTGCACAGGGAAAACATGAAGAATAGGCTGCCACCCATTTTTGCCTATGTTGTGGGCACAGGAGGGCACTGCCTAAAACCACCATTGGGCTACACACACAGTAGCCTGAATCCATTGGGAATGGCAATGATGATTGCCAAAAAGCAACTCAGAACTGTGGGGAATTCATTTTCTTAATCCCAAAAATGGTTGCAATGCCGGTACTCACCACTATCAGAAAGCCGGCGCTTTAAAACCACCACACTTTTGTGTAAAACTGAACAAATGAAACAAAACAATGAAGGAAGTAATTATTTAATGTATATGTAAAAATTGTAAGTTTCATTTAAACTGGGAACAAAAAGTGACATTTAGCTGAGACCTGGCTTAATGAAACTGGATTCTGCCTGACAACTACCCCCGACAGGAGTTGAAACCGGCTCAGCCACTCTTCCCAGATCTAGCTGCATCCTGCTGCCCCTTGCCAAAAGGAGTTGACACCTCTCTGATTAGATTAGGGGTGGAGCACCTGGGAACTGGAAGGGACAGAACAATGTAACTTCCTTGACTCACCCAAATGTTATATTGGGGGCGTTGTAAAATAGCTTCCTCTTGGGAGAAACTGGGGGGCAGCTGTGCCTCTGTGAACAAGCTGGCTTGGGGGAAGTGGATAAACCAGTTCTTCCACCATGTGATGTGGGAAGCCACACCCCTCTTTTTTTGACCAGGGCAAAAGTTAAAAAGATAGATAACTCATAGTGCGGACTGGTCAAAATTATATAAATAATACCATTATTCTTTTGATTTTTCGGTGCACATTTTAAGAGGTGTTAGGACCCTGTGGTGTATTCTGGGGGGCTGCTAGCGGAAAATAGGGTCTCACTCCAAATGTATGCATGTTAAAAATCTGACACTTTATCATCTGAAACCCCTATCCCTGGTGTACATTTGTGTAAAATCTGAAAAGGTTTAGAGGTCGTTATCTGGATGAAAAGGGGAGAATTCTGTCATCAGTGGACATGACATCGTACAAAGACAGGGATCGGATGGTTTGGTGCTACAGAAAATATGTTAACTGGACCTATAATATTAGAAAAATGGTACATAGATAAATATGTATTTGGGTCAGAAATAGATGATTTGTGTGCAAATTGACCAGGGGAGGATCCACTGACCCATAAACAGACCTCATCATGATGACAATCCATTTCCTTCCCCCAATCATGGGAGAGGGGAGAATTGGGCCAATGACAAGTAGAGAGGGGCAGGCTTAGCTAGGCCCAGGCACACACCCATTTTCAAAACACATAAAAAGAGACTGGTGGGACAGGTAGAGACATTCAATTCCATTTGCTGCGGAGCATGCTGACCGAAGACTTCACATCCAGAGATCCAGACTTCAAATCCATCAATCTCCAGAACTTGTAGCAGAAATTAACTCCAGAATTTGTATCAGAGAGGCCTGAATCCACCAGCTGAATCCTCTTCAGTAGGCCTCAAAACCAACCAAACTATTCAACAGTCGGGCGAGCTATTTGAATTTTTTCCAAGAATTTTTGCAAGAACCTGTAGCAGTATCCAGAAAGCAGTGCTGTATCCGGAACCCAAGAGAACCACAAACCAGACCGTGGTGAGCAGATCCGGTGCTTGACAGACCCAGAGAGCAGAGCTGACCCAGATAGCCGGGACTTCAGAACCACCCGCCGGAAGTCCCGTCCAACCTGACCAGACCGTGACGAGGCCCATTTCAAATTGATATTGTGAGTACCTAGCAGAACTGTGCAGAACCAATCTCTTAGTTAAAATAATCTAATCCAAACTATTTTAACCTAAGTAGAACAGCCTCCTAGAAATCGTGTCATCTGTCATTTTTAAAGCTGCACAACTGTCACCTGTCAATTCTGCAGCTGCAAGCTGTCACCTGTCATTTTGAGTTTTACTTTAAATCCGAAAATCTACCTTTATTAAATTGTCCGTATCTCTGGAACCGTTTGGGCTAGGAACGTGGTTTAACTTTCATTTTAAAGCTGTGAATCTAGGCTAGAACCGACTTCCTACTTCCCGTAATCGCGCGACACGCACTCGCGGAATTTACCGCAATTTGCGATTTGACCCGATTTCTTCATCTGTAGAAATCAGCAGCTTTTTGCTTCTCTTTGCTAAAATTAGTTTGCAATCTGCTAATCATTCATAGAGTATTGTGAAAGTGAGCCTGAACTAATACCAACAAGTATCTCTCACTCACCCTGAACCTCTAGAGGGAATTAAAAACAATTTTAGCACCTTTTCACTTCCCTGCAAACCACATTAAAGTAATTCGCCTGTGTTTAAAACTCATCCCTGTTTTCTCTAAGCTTGCTGGGGGAACTGGAACTGTGTATTGCATTATAAAGTGTTATTTGTGTGATTCTTGAAGACTGTGTGCTCTCCTTCCATTTCTTGTATTGCATAGGGGGGGAGTGAATTGTCAAAAGAAAAAGTGATCATATTACCTTTTGCTAAAATCATAACAAGTTATTTCTGTACTGCATTTTATTCCACCTTGCATTTCCTTGAAACCATCAAGCATTTTCAGCTACCTCATCCTCTACATTACTCCTAAGTAACCAAATCAGTGTACCCCTGTAACATTATCCATTGTTGATCACGGTCGTATTCTGAAGTGTGATATCAGTTATCAATTTATTTATAAAGTGTGATGGATATATATTGTTGAATTGTCCAAATAAACCTTTTAAATTTGCAAAACAAACCTACTTCTCGGCTCAGTGGGGGCATGGGGATTCTAAGAGGGGGGTCTGATACAAGGGGTGTCATCCAGAGTACTGAACTGGATATAAAAATGCATCAATAAGGGTTTTCCTCAGCATCCCAGACTAGGCATTGACTTAGCTGTAGTGTTGATTGAATATCGCTTACAAAAGTGGGGGCTCGGAGCCGGGATATTCTGGGCTAGATTTACCACTTGTGCAGATTAATACAGTGTGCCAACTGACCAGATACAGATATCCGGTTAGATCACCACGCTGTTTTACACTGTGAAAGCACCCCTCAAAGGAACGCTCTAAGGAAACGGTCTGTTTTGCAAAATAAAATACAAACTTCTGTAAGTCAGGAAGGAACTCAAATTCCAGAATGACGACCTTGGTAGATATGAAAATAGCCAAAGCGGACTTCTTACATAAGCTATTTGTGAGAGGTGAGTGGACTCATCAGGACCAAACGGTCTGGTTGCAGGCAATCGCGCAACAGGTCACTGAAACAGGGTCAGATACATGGAGAGATCAGGGTCCATTACATGTGGCCCTGAGTGAATTATATATGGCTCCTAAAGCTAAAGATGAACACGACAAGATGGTTAGGATAGCGGCATATTTGTATCTATATATGGGAGCCATGCAGGACAAATGTGCTGAAGGCCAAGATCTGGCAAATAGGCAACAGATGGCGTTAGAAAAGGCCCAATCTGACCTGGTCTCTTCTGAGCAGAGGCGGCAGAGGAACCAGGAGTCAGAAAATGATAGTAGGCAGTATATCATTAAAATAAAAGAGGACATGGATAGACTGCAACAGGAAAAGACAGACCAGGATACCAGAATTCTGGCGTTGCAGAAGGAGCAACAAGACAGTTTGGACTCCTTACTGCAGAGCCAGAAAAAGCTGGAGCAACAGATCAATTTCAACAGGGCATGCACAGAGCAGGTAGCCACCCTGCAAATCCAACTAGAGAGAGAGAAAGAGGAAAGCAATAAATTGATTTTGAAAGACCTGGATACCCAGGCAGAGTTTGATGAAGAACGCCAGAAAGCTGGTGCCTTTCAAAGGCAGAGGGACGACGTGGCGTCACAAATGCAGGCTCTTGGTCAGGAAAGGTATACCTTAGGCCAGGAAGTCTGCCAGTTACAAAGAAAAATTGAAGGAAATCACTTGGCCCTCCAGGGGCTGGGTGACCTCCAAAAAGAGCATCAGGGCTTGCTAGATCACACCAGGAGGGTGGAGGAGGCACTGGCAAGAAAGGAGCAGGCCAGTAGGGATGGGACTGAGGAGGTAACCCTCCTGCAGCAGAGACTGGCCCAGTACTCCAGGACCAATCAGGAGGCACAGAAAGAAAATGAGGCTCTCTGTCAGCACAATGATAGGCTCCAGCAACAGGTAGCCATGCAGGAGAGACTGATAGAGTCTAGTAAGGCCTTAACTGAGGAACTGAAAGCGCAGGCTCTTGCATTGCAACAGGAAGCAGGGGCGGATAGAGATTAGGTTCGCTGGGAAAGAGAAACTCCTGAGCATAACCTCAGGAGCCCTAGTACCAGAGGCCTTCATCTCTCCCAGTCCCTGGACTCTGCCACCCCCATGTCCCCTTGCGCACATGAGCCCAGGGCCACAGGGATGGCAGATTACTATCCAGCTAGAAGTATGGGGCTCATAGGCCAGTACCTCCCAGGAATGGATGGGCAGGCATCCGGGTATGGGCACCCAAGCACAGTGCAATTTAGTGGGGCACCCCAGGAGAGTAGGCCCACTAAGGGCATCCTGAAAACCTCTGCCCAGTTAAGTCAGTGGGGGGGATACCCAGCAAATCCTGGTAGCAAGGAGCGATCTGAAGACTCCTCTGAGCGTCACAGGACACAGGAGACCAGGTCCCCACATTCTGCCAGCCATTCCCAGGCTCGCAGAATCCGGGAAAACCTGGAAGATCAGACGGGCACCTCTGAGAGCAGCGCTTCTGAGTCGGAGCATGAATGGACCAGGGTTACCCGAACCAAAAAGGCCAATAAGGCAAAAAAGGGCCTTGCTTAAGGACCCATTGAAACAAATAAAGGCAATAAGGAGTGTCATCACGCCTTATCATAAGAACGCCAAGTATTCTGTTTGGGAACACTTGGAGCTCTATGAGCAAATGATGGAGACTTTCCATTTGAAGGACAGCCAAAGCTGTATTCAATATGTAAAGTGGACCTTCTCACCAGAATACTCCAGTTTCTTTGCGGGGCTCTAGGATCAAAACCATTCAAGGTGGTCCACATACAGGGCGGCCATCTTGAAACATTTTTCTGTGCACAGAAATCCTCAAGAGGCTCGCAAGGCAGCCTACAATTTGCAATGTGGGGAGGATCAGGCCCCACAAGAGTTTGTGCAAGAATTAAAGCATGCTTTTGCGCAGACCACCAGAAGGGTGCGCACGGATAGCAGAGAATTTATCAATACGTTTTTCCATGCCTTACCCAAATACATAATGACCCAGCTCGTGAGAGATTTTCATGAGAAAAGATCTTTAGACTGGGTCATTGAACAGGCTACCCGGATCTATGAGGTGCAGAAGCCCATCGAAAATAAAAATAATGTGCAGAAAAACCCCAAAACCAACAGCACCCCTGCTGCTCCCAAGGTGGCAGAGGTAAAGGTCACCCCCGTTTTGGATTTGGAGATGGGGGGGGGCCTAAAAACCTACCTGCACCTAATAATGCACAGCCCAGAAGGCCCTCGGGCCAGTCACAGACCGGGAGTCGAGGAGGTAGTCCCATAAATGGGGTCCCCCGCTCCCCTGACTATGTAAGTCCCCGCTACAAGGGAAACCGACCAATCCTGGGTTATGTGTGGACTCCTCCAGCCCAAGGGGGGGGATCCAGCCAAGCACCTGACCCGGGGAACTTCCCTCCCAACTTCCCACAGGAGGGCAGAAATTCTCCAAATCCTGGGCAGAACTTTTTCCCCAGGTATCTGCCCAACTTCCAGCCCCAAAATCATCCATCCTTCTTTCCCCAATTCCCTGAGCCCAGACAACCTAATCCGGGAGAGGGGAGGCCAAGGGTGGAGGGGTACTAAAATCTTCCCAACCAGGGGTACTACCAGAGAAGGGATAGCTACCCTTAGCGGGATCAGCTCAGGGGAGAAAATAGAGCCCCGTATCAGCCTGAGCGGGTTTCACAACTTGAGCGCCAGGTCCAAAATATGGCATGGGATCTGGGTCACATACTGAGGGCTCAACAGAACCCTCAGATGAGCATGCCACCGCAGAATGCCCCAAACTCTGGACCTGGTGCTCCAGAACAATGACGGGGGCAGCACCCCGATAACCCACCGGTTCCCAGGGAGGAGGCACAAGGGGAAGAGGGATGTAAATCCTTGGAGGAAGCTTCCTTCCCAACTTGTAAACAGCCCCTGGAAAACCAGGAACCGGAAACAAAATCTCCTGCCCCTGAAAGCCTGCCTCCCAAGGAGCAGAGGGGGGGTAGGAGAAACAAAGGACCCAAACAGACCCACTTTGTGGAGGAGGTACAGATCTTCCAATTTGAGGGAGAGGAATCCTCAGAGGATCCTGGGAAAAGGATCTTCTCCTTTAGAGATGGGGGAACTCCTTCCAAAGAAAAATGTGTCCCAAGGGATTCCAATCCAGACTGGGGAGATATGGAGACTGAGCTACCGCCGCCCATCATCTCATCCCAGAACCCACAATACCGAAATCCCCTGGTTCAAACCCATCCTGATGAATGCCTCCAAAAAGGGGGGGGTGGCCCAGAACCGGAACCAGGGGAACCAACAATGGCTCTGATCTCCAGTTGCCAACTTTTTCTTTCAGATTCCCGAGACTCTTCACAGAATTCTGCCCAAATATCTTCTCTTGCAATGTCCAAAACCAGAAAATTAGCCCTCCAGTTTTCCAAAAATGTGCATTATCTGTGCCCCCTTGAGGAGAAGGAGGGAAGATATTATGCCCCGGTACAAGTACAGGGGCAGGGTACAATTTCGGCACTGGTGGACACTGGATCCCAAGCTACCCTTTTGTCCAAAGGGGCCTTTGATGAACTAAATGCAGGAAGGGGGGATAATTACCGTATTCCTCACACCTCTCTTCCTGGACAATTGCAGAACTTTGACGGGAAGGAAATTCCTGTCGAGGGGACTGCAGATTTGGACATCAAAATTGGGCGACACAAGGTGAAACACCCGGTCATAGTAGTGACTCGAGAGGGCACCCCTTGTTTACTAGGGAATGACCTCCTGAGAAGATTGTCACCCCTAATAGATTGCGTAAACAAGGTCCTCTGGACCCAGACTAGTCGACCAATAAAATTAAAACAGAGTGTCAACCATATTAGTTTAAATGGCACCTGCCACATGGTTGAACAAAAATCTGACCAAGTAGAATTTCACTTCCAGAACATCCAAATTCCAGACGTGACAGTAATAGCAGTAGGACAACAGACTGGTGATGGGGGGTCCCCTCTATTTCTGAAAATCAACCTTCCTTCCAGTTTAAGGTGGTATTCCACACTGGAAGGAAACACCCTGAAATTCTTTACTAATCCACAATCAGAAACTCCCACTCCTATAGTCCAGAAAGATGTGAAATCAGTTGAGAGCCTGGCTGATATTCAGCAAATTGGAGAGCAGTTGTTCATCCCTGTTCAGTTAAATGATGGGAAGGACTCTGTTCTCGCTCGAGTGTGTGTGAACAACGGTAAGAGCTTCATCAGCGAAGCCATGTTCCGCCAACTCCCAAAAGATCCAGCCATTCCCACATTGAAACTGATAGACAAATGGGAAATGGACCTGGAAGCACCTAATTCCAAACATCTCCTGCCAAGCAGGTGTATGCTCAAAATCTCCATTGGCAACAAGAGCATAGTCCATAATTGTTGGGTCGTGCGAGACGTCACTGCCGCCTTTTACTTAGGCAGTGACATTCTCAATCGCTTTGCCATTAGTTTGGACCTAATAAACTTCAAAGCTTGGTCCCGATTAGCGGATAATCCCATGGGCTTTGATTATTCAGAAAAAGCATTTAGGTCAGCTCAATTGCTACCTTATGCAGTCGAAATTCAGATTAAAGAGGAAGTCACCATCCCAGAAAGGACCCGACAATTCTCCCTGGAAGTGAAGTTAAAAGAGGACAAAAATTGAAAAACCCTGATGCTTATATTCATCTAAATGCTTCTCTCCAACAGCAAGGGTTGGGTTTACCCCCAACTCCATTAGTCAACATAGAACATGACACCATTCCAATAGAGGTGGATAACAGCGACTTAAAGAGTATTACTCTAGCCGCAGGCACCATTATTGGAATGGCGGTTGATGACCGACATTTCTCCATTGATTTAGGAAATGAACTGTTAGGACCGATCCCCAAGGACTGGTTTGACAGTGACAGTGAAGACAACGCAACACCAGATAGGATTTTCACCCGGCACGGGGGTAACTTCCTGGCGTACACTTCTTGCCCATATGGTAAGGAAGATGTGACTTGTGACTTCGGGAGGGATGAGGTGATTTTCCAGGTCCATGAGGGCTACCTTTCCCACCTGAAGCCTCCAGTCCAAATCAGCACTCTGACCAGGGACTTCTCCACCCAGCTGGAGGAGGCCGCTGAGATAGCAAAACCAGAAGTCTTTCCAGGCTTCAGGCAGATGGTGTAAGAGAGAGTCAACCTAGCTGATGCCTGTGTGACTCTGGAAAAGAAGCAAAAGTTGAAACAAGTTTTCTTGGATTTCCAAGATCTCTTTGCGGTAGACTCATATGACTGTGGTCGCACCGACATCCACACCACAACAATTCCCACGGACCCTGGAATGACTCCAGTGTTTGCCTCTCGCATCCATGGAGTCCCTTACTGAAATAATTAAGAACTTTGAGTCCTGGGGAATAATCCGTCCAGTACACAGCACCTTCAATAATCTGGTGCTGGGAATATTGAAGCCAAACGGCCAGTGGAGACTCTGCGACGACCTTAGGGAGCTCAACAAACGGGTCCATACTTCCCGATGGCCTCTGCCCTACATTGACCAAGGGCTGGCCCAGATTCAAGGGTCACAAGTATTCACTGCAATAGACCTGACCAATGGATACTGGACCGTGCCTGTCAGTAGGGAGGACCAATACAAACTGGCTTTTATCTTTGGGGGCCAGCAGTACACATGGACCCGGACTCCCTTCGGATACCTCAACTCCGGCAATGAGTTCAACATTTTCTTACATAAGGCCATGCCCGACCTGGGTGCGAGGGGTAACCTGGCTTATGTAGATGATGTCCTCATCAAAAGCTCATCTGTGGAGGAACACATAGCGGAGATCCGTTATGTTCTGACGCAGTTGAGGGCCGCCGGAGCAAAACTTTCCTTTCAGAAAGCACAGTGGTGTAGAACCCGTGTTAATTTCTTGGGGCATGAGATTACTCCTCAGGGTCTCTGTCCCCAGGAAAAGAAAGTGGAAGCACTTCAGAAACTGAAAGACCCCACCACTCTGCGGGAACTAAGGAGCCTCGTTGGACTGACTAATTACAGCAGAAAGTTCATTGAGGGCTACGCAGAGATCACCAGACCCCTGATTCATCTCTTGAAGGGGGGGGTCAAGTGGGAATGGGGTCCAGAACAATCCGAGGCAGTAAGACAACTCAAAAGAAGCCTCTCACAAGTGCCTTGCCTAGCTTACCCTGTCAGAAACAAGGAGTTCTTCCTGGAGACAGGGTTCTCTAATACGTGCTTGACGGCAGTATTATATCAAAAGCATGACAAGGTCAATAAAGTAATCTCCTATGCGAGCAAAACTTTATCCTCTGTGGAGGAAAAATTCAACGATTGTGAGAAGGCACTCCTGGCAACGGTGTGGGCATTGAAGAATTACCGCCCGTTTATCCAGGAGCAACACATCATAGTGGAGACTCCACACCAGCCTCTTGAATATCTCCAATGTGACAGAATCCGGGCCGGAAATGTGAGTAATTCCCGGATTGCTTCCTGGATTCTGTCAATGCAAGGCTTTCCTGTGGAGGTCAGATATGGCCAAAACAAGAAGAGTCCCCTCGCGCAAGGTCTGGCTGACTTGCATGATTGTGCCAGAGAAAACTGTCTCGAGGACGAAAGTCTAAAAATCAAGGACAACATGGAGGCATACCTTAATTCCCCACACAAAGTCTTTGAAGAAGACAAGTGTGAGAGAATGCCCACTGTCTATGTGGATGGATGCTCGTACCATGTTGACGACAACGGGGAGAAAGAACTGGTGGCCTGCGTAGGGAATGCATGGGTGAATGAGTCATCAGAACCCACCGCTGGATACAAAATTGGTCCCCGAAGTAGTCAGGTGGCAGAATTGAGGGCTGTGCATCAGGCCATCCTCACTGCTGTCCAACATCATCTCCACGAACTGGTCATAATCACAGACTCGGATTATGCACAGAACGGGTTCGTGGAGCACCTGGTTAATTGGAAAACCAGAGGCATGTTATGTGCTAATAACAAACCCCTGAAACATGGGAAGTTAATCCAAAATATTGATGATCTGGTCACATCGAATGGGATGACCATCTACTGGAAAAAGATCAAGGGTCATTCCAAAGTAGAGGGACCAGACAAAACTGGAAATGACTTAGCTGATCAGCTGGCCAGAACCAGGGCCATCCAAGGGGATCTAATAGCAATAGAGTCCCTGTTGGAGGAAATCCAGGTCACTGCTATCACTAGGTCCCAGAGGAATGCTCACAATGATCTTTCAACTGCACAATGGAGTAAGGAGACCCTTGATGCTGATTTGATTACAGCTCAGAAGGGGGATCCAATAATTGGTAAGTTTTACCAACACATTGAGGACCCTGAGAACTTTCCCCTGACGGATACCGACTACATTGGGAAGGAGGACCTTAGAGTCTTGATGAAATGTCCAAAGATGCTCCGAATCCAAGACGGTTTGTTGGTAAGGAAATCCCAAGCTGGCCATGATCAGTGGGTGGTTTCTACCTCATTCTGAAGCCTGATGTTAAGTCACGCCCATGATGCGGCCACCGCCGGTCATAGGGGGTTCCACACAACACTGGAAATCTTAAGAGAGGTTGCATACTGGCCACACATGGGGCAATACCTCGATCAATACATGAAGGGGTGTCATGTGTGTGCACAATTTCAGCCATCATCCCTCACACACCGTGCGCATCTCCAAAAGAGGGGGATGACACTGCCATGGTCAGATTTGCAAATCGACTTTGTAGGCCCTGTAATCCGCTCGTCTAGAGGAAACAAGTACATGTTGACCGTTACATGCTTGTTTACCAAGTGGGTGGAATGTCTCCCAGCCCCAAACTGCAAGGCAGAAACAGCAGCTGCCCTGATGATTAACCACATCTTTTCCCGTTTTGGTCTACCTCAAAGGATTGAGTCAGACAGAGGTAGCCACTTCACCAGTGAAGTAATGACAAAGATGTGGGAGATATACTGGGGGTCAAAAGAAAGCTACATATTGCTTACCGGCCAGCTTCTTCTGGGGCAGTAGAGAGATACAACCGAACCATTGTGAGCATCTTAAAAAGGTTTGTGGCAGATTCTGGGCCAAGTTGGGATATCCGATTACCTCTGGTCCTAATGGCCATCAGATCTACCCCTTCATCTGCAACTAAAATGTCACCATTTGAGTTGATGACTGGACGCAAGATGGTGCTTCCAGAGCATTTGCTCTACAGTACCCAAGAGCAAACGTTGATAAATGCCTCCACAACTCATGAGTATGTGGAGAATTTAAGGAAACACCTTCAGCATGCTTTTGCCTATGCTCAGCTGAATCTAGAAAGATCAGCTGAGAGTATGAAAACGCACTATGATTTGAAAACCACCAGGAAGGAATATGATGTGGGAGACCGGGTCTATCTATACAATTTCCAAAGGAACCAGGCCAAACAGCGAAAATGTTTGCCTACATGGACGGGACCGTATGAAATTATAGACAAAATCTCCCCTGTGGCCTACAAGATCCGCATCCCCAAAGGCGGTTTGGCAGAGGGGGAAGACAAGTGGGTCCATATAAATCAGCTAAAGTGTTGCCATCCCAGACACACTCTGCAACAACTGGAGGAGTCCTCTGCAATACCAGAGGGGACCGCTCCAGAGTAATTCAATTCCAACCCTAAAATATCCCACATATAGTCTCTAAAATATTATGATTTGGAAAAAAAAATGTCTTATAATTGTATCTTGTTTTGGTTAAAATAAGAACGCAAATGTTTTGACTATAAAATGTATATGCCACCCCACCATATCAATGGCGGGGAAGAAATGTCTAGGAATGTGTATTGCCACTTTGCTTTATCATCCTAGGAGAGATGAAACCATGGAGACTGACCAAGGAGGACGACCGGGGACCGGGAGCAGAGACCCGAGGGGCCCGGGGTACCGCCCAATCCTCCCATCAGGACCAGCAAGGAGAACTGATTGATCGACTGGAGGGAGGAAAAGATGCTGAACTGTGCCATCTATGGAATTGGAAGAAGAGGAGGCGAACATCCCAGATCTTGTGAGTTCCATCAGTGAAAGGACAGAATGGCCATCGCAAGAGGGGGGGGCTTGTGGAATGTTTTTACCCATGCATCCAAGCCCTACCATAAAACTGTGCAGTACTGGCATGGAAAACATCATGATGGCCAGAACTCCCCAGAGTGCACAGGGAAAACCTGAAGAATAGGCTGCCACCCATTTTTGCCTATGTTGTGAGCACAGGATGGCACTGCCTAAAACCACCATTGGGCTACACACACAGTAGCCTGAAACCATTGGGAATGGCAATGCTGATTGCCAAAAAGCAACTCAGAACTGTGGGGAATTCATTTTCTTAATCCCAAAAATGGTTGCAATACCGGTACTCACCACTATCAGAAAGCCGGCGTTTTAAAACCACCAGACTTTTTTGTAAAACTGAACAAATGAAACAAAACCAGGCCAAGGAAAGACTTGCTAAGAGGTGGATACAATGTAAAACTATATTCTGAAATGACTTGAAGGAAGTAATTATTTAATGTATATGTAAAAATTGTAAGTTTGATTTAAACTGGGAACAAAAAGTGACATTTAGCTGAGACCTGGCTTAATGAAACTGGATTCTGCCTGACAACTACCCCCGACAGGAGTTGAAACCTGCTCAGCCACTCTTCCCAGGTCTAGCTGCATCCTGCTGCCCCTTGCCAAAAGGAGTTGACACCTCTCTGATTAGATTAGGGGTTGAGCACCTGGGAACTGGAAGGGACAGAACAATGCAACTTCCTTGACTCAGGCAAATGTTATATTGGGGCGTCGTAAAATAGCTTCCTCTTGGGAGAAACTGGGGGGCAGCTGTGCCTCTGTGAACAAGCTGCCTTGGGGGAAGTGGATAAACCAGTTCTTCCACCATGTGATGTGGGAAGCCACACACCTTTTTTTGACCAGGGCAAAAGTTAAAAAGATAGATAACTCATAGTGCGGACTGGTCAAAATTATATAAATAATACCATTATTCTTGTGATTTTTCGATGCACATTTTAAGAGGTGTTAGGACCCTGTGGTGTATTCTGGGGGGTTGCTAGCGGAAAATAGGTTCTCACTCCAAATGTATGCATGTTAAAAATCGGACACTTTATCATCTGAAACCCATATCCCTGGTGCACATTTGTGTAAAATCTGGACAGGTTTAGAGGTCGTTATCTGGATGAAAAGGGGAGAATTCTGTCATCAGTGGACACGACATCGTACAAAGACAGGGATCGGATGGTTTGGTGCTACAGAAAATATGTTAACTGGACCTATAATATTAGAAAAATGGTACATAGATAAATATGTATTTGGGTCAGAAAGAGATTTGTGTGCAAATTGACCAGGGGAGGATCCACTGACCCATAAACAGACCTCATCATGATGACAATCCATTTCCTTCCCCCAATCATGGGAGAGGGGAGAATTGGGCAAATGACAAGTAGAGAGGGGCAGGCTTAGCTAGGCCCAGACACACACCCATTTTCAAAACACATAAAAAGAGACTGCTGGGACAGGTAGAGATATTCAATTCCATTTGCTTCGGAGCATGCTGACCAACGACTTCACATCCAGAGATCCAGACTTCAAATCCATCAATCTCCAGAACCTGTAGCAGAAATTAATTCCAGAATTTGTAGCAGAGAGGCCTGAATCCACCAGCTGAATCCTCTTCAGCAGGCCTCAAAACCAACCAAACTATTCAACAGCCGGGCGAACTGTTTGAATTTTTGCCAAGAATGTTTGCAAGAACCTGTAGCAGTATCCAGAAAGCAGTGCTGTATCCGGAACCCGAGAGAACCACAAACCAGACCGTTGTGAGCAGATCCGGTGCTTGACAGACCCAGAGAGCAGAGCTGACCCCGATAGCCGGGACTTCAGAACCACCCGCCGGAAGTCCCGTCCAACCTGACCAGACCGTGAAGAGGCCCATTTCAAATTGATATTGTGAGTACCTAGCAGAACTGTGCAGAACCAATCTCTTAGTTAAAATAATCTAATCCAAACTATTTTAACCTAAGTAGAACAGCCTCCTAGAAATCGTGTCATCTGTCATTTTTAAAGCTGCACAACTGTCACCTGTCAATTCTGCAGCTGCAAGCTTTCACCTGTCATTTTGAGTTTTACTCTAAATCCAAAAATCTACCTTTATTAAATCGTCCGTATCTCTGGAACCGTTTGGGCTAGGAACGTGGTTTAACTTTCATTTTAAAGCTGTGAATCTAGGCTAGAACCGACTCCCTACTACCCATAATCGCGAGACACGCTCTCACGAAATCTACCGCGATTTGCGATTTGACCCGATTTCTTCATCTGTAGTAATCAGCAGCTTTTTGCTTCTCTTTGCTAAAATTCGTTTGCAATCTGCTAATCATTCATAGAGTATTGTGAAAGTGAGCCTGAACTAATACCAACAAGCATCTCTCACTCACCCTGAACCTCTAGAGGGAATTAAAAGCAATTTTAGCACCTTTTCACTTCCCTGCAAACCACATTAAAGTAATTCGCCTGTGTTTAAAACTCATCCCTGTTTTCTCTAAGCCTGCTGGGGGAACTGGAACTGTGTATTGCATTATAAAGTGTTATTTGTGTGATTCTTGAAGACTGTGTGCTCTCCTTCCATTTCTTGTATTGCATAGGGGGGGAGTGAATTGTCAAAAGAAAAAGTGATCATATTACCTTTTGCTAAAATCATAACAAGTTATTTCTGTACTGCATTTTATTCCACCTTGCATTTCCTTGAAACCATCAAGCATTTTCAGCTACCTCATCCTCTACATTACAACTAAGTAACCAAATCAGTGTTCCCCTGTAACATTATCCATTGTTGATCACGGTCGTATTCTGAAGTGTGATATCAGTTATCAATTTATTTATAAAGTGTGATAGATATATATTGTTGAATTGTCCAAATAAACCTTTTAAATTTGCAAAACAAACCTACTTCTCGGCTCAGTGGGGTCAGGGGGATTCTAAGAGGGGGGTGTGGTACAAGGGTTGTCATCCAGAGTACTGAACTGGATATAAAAATACATCAATAAGGGTTTTCCTCAGCATCCCAGACTAGGCATTGACTTAGCTGTAGTGTTGATTGAATATCGCTTACATTCTATAATTTGCTGGTTCTTCTCGAAAGCCCCATTTAAATATAGGTACCATAAATGAACGCTTCCAAGTTTCCGGAATTGATTGTGTTTCAATTATATCTCGAAATTGTACATACACTATCTGGGCCCATAACTGAGGGGCTTGTTTAAGAACATTATTTGTTAATTTATTGGGTCCAGGGGCCCTAGATGGATTTGCCCTCAGAATCTTTGCCTCTATTTGTTTTGTGGTTACCTCCAGGTCCCATTTCTCTACTTCCTGTGTATGTATCTCACCCTTCTTTGCAGTAAACATGTGTTCAATGTAATTTAGCCAGACATCCTCAGCTATTGGATTAGTCAAGCTGCTCCAATTCTTGTCCTCTTTTTTGTTTATTAAATCCCAGAAGGCCCTGGGGTTTTTTCTTTGTAAGCTCTCAAGCATCTTTTCCCCATCTTTCTGGATTATTCTAAACTCCTCATGCTTTACCAATTTTTGTACTTTTGCTTCAGTTTCCTTATTGTTTCCTGTTTATTCATGGATGTGTCTAAACTCTTTGTGATGTTCCTTATGTCCCTTCTTAATTAATTTTTTTCCTCCTTATTTCAGTGCTGTAATTATGTTTATGCTTCATATTTCGGGTAAGGTGGTTTTTCTTATTATCCTCCGCACCCCCAATCATTGTTTCCAGGTATTCCTGGAACTCCTTTACTGAATATCTCAGCACCTTCACTTCTAATGTGCTGTCGTTAAATTCCTTTAACATACACATATTAAAGTTCCATATTTTTTGTCCGACCACCTTACCTGGTTTCCTCTGTTATTAATACATATGTTCTGCAAGTTTCTTTCCTCCCTATTGCTGTTGTTGTTCTGCCACTCTAAGTCCCCCAGTAACATAGCGTGGTCACTGACACTTGTCTCTTTTACTTGAAATCGTTTCATACTTTCAAAGGTTCTAGCAGACATAAAAACATAGTCGACTTGTGACTTAGAACCTCTAGCTGACCATGTTGACCTTTAATTCTCAAGACGTTTCAATCCCCAACTCACCGCCCAATTTATCCACATACCTCTTTCCACTTTCTTTCTTTTACATTTCTCCACACATGCATAGTTTGATAGAAAACAATCCATACTTTCCATTCTTTCCAAATTACAGCTTGCATTAAGGTCCCCAGCTAGTATAATCTAAACTTCCTCATTCCTAGAGAAACATTCGTACAATTTTTGATCTAATTTTTCTAGAATTTCTTGCAAATTTGCCTCAAAGGATCTGTAAACATTTATCAGCAGCAGTACCTTCTTTTCATCCCTCTTTGTTATTTGCCACCCCGTTCCAAGTATTTCCCCATATACATTCCACTCTTCACACTTCCGCAGTCCCGTTCCTGCCTTAACTAGCGTTGTTAACCCTCCCTTAGGTCTGCCCATTTTACCTTGTGTGGCAAGTATACTGCTAGTCTGGAACCCGTCTGATGACAGTTTTTCTGTGGACCTTGTTTCTTGTATATACCATACATCAAATGTTTTTAGTTCTACCAAATGTTACTGCTGCCTAACAAGTGTTTATTCCCCCCTTGAATTCCAGCTTAAGATGCTTAATGTATCAATAGATTTAATGAGGTTGATTTAGCGCTCTTAATTGTGCAATGGAGTCTTACAAAACTTCTGCTAAGCGTTTCAATTTTTGATTTTCCATTTTTTCAGTAGGAATTCATCCTGCTTTTCTGATGTAATCTCATTGCCCCTTCTTTCAGGTTTTCTTCTACTTTCCTCTTTTGGTTTTTCCCAGAGACATACATCATAACCAAATTTATGGAGGCTTTCTGCCTGCCTCATGATGATGTTCCTTACCAGAGGTGAAAATATTACAAGTCTTACATAATCATACCTCCACCCATGAAAAGAATCTGCAAATTGAATATCCGCAGAAGTAATTAATCTTAATTCTGGAATTAGTTGGAATAACTCCATTATTGTCCTCCTATTTAATGAATGGGGACCTCCTTCTTCTAACAGATACTGAAAGATCAGACCCGGTGCTTCTGGGTATTTTGGTTGACAGAGTTTCCAACCGTTCCCCTCCTCACTTTCATCTCCTTCCCTGTACCCTGTCCCCCTATTTTCTGTTTGATTTACTTCCTTCAGGTTCTCCATATTCCCTTCAACCCTTTCTCCTCCTTGTTCACTACTTCTCCTTTCCTCCATTCTTATTTCTACTTCATCCTTTGTCCCTCTTCCTTTTACCTCTTTCTCTTCGCATCAGTTCTTTTCTTTCAAAATTTCCCGTATAATGTCCCTCACATTTTCCTTTGAGGTCATTGTTTCTGTTTCCTTTCTTCCATCCACCTTTCCTTCTTCTTGCTTTCACAATTCTTCACTGATTTTTCTCACTCTGCCTTTGGGGTAATTGTATTCCTCTAATTTGTCATCCTCCTCACTAAGTTCCCAAATACTTTCCCCACTTATTCCACTAATTTGCAGAATTTATTGTTTCTGTGGGATTTGTGCCATTTGTTTAAATATTTCAAACAGTGGTCTTCCTTCTTTTGTCATCGCTGTTTTCTTTTCTGTTTTTTTCTGTTTTAGAGCATCCTTTAGGCTAATCTCTGACTTCCAATACTCCAGTTGATTACTTTTTTCAACACCTGGTATCTCATACGTGTCCCTTTGCTCTCCCTCCTCCACATTTTCTGTGATTGCCTGTTCTACAGTTAATCCCTTACCCATATTCCTCGGGAATATTCGAGATGATGACTTGCCCATCTTCAATTCTGCTGCTTTTAGAACCCTTTGTTTTTTCCCCCCTTTTTCTTGCATTTTTGGAGATTACAACCTGTAACTCTTCTTCTTCACCGTTTGTCATTATGGTTTCTTCTTTTTGATTTTCTGTCCTAGGTACCACCTCCCCTGTGTCTTCATTTTCTTGATCTTCCAACCCTGTTGCCACCTTCTGCTTTTCCTCTCTTTTTCCAGTTTTTTTCTTTTCCCCTTCCTTGCTCATTCTTAGATTCACCTTGATCTCCACTATTCCCATTATCCTTCCTTTCACCCAGTATAGGTTCCTCCACATTTTTCCCTACTGTTTCCAACTTCCTTATCCTGTCTGAGATTGTTATTAGACAAGCTGTTTGTTGAGTCATTTCCTTTTGTATCCATTCTTTAATTTCAAATAAGGTGTGTAGAATAAACTCTCTTTCTATACTTGAAATGATTGCTTTTTCTTTTTGTACCCCTCCTTCTCTTCCAATTCTACTTGCACTTCTTCTGTCACTTTACCCCTCATTGCTAGTAGTGCTATTATTCCTTTTGAGGATATAAGGGGCGTGTCAGACGTCGAGCAGTCTTGTTCATCTTCGTGCAATGACCCTTCCCCTTGCTGTTCTTTCCCTGTTTCAGATGTAACCTCTTTCGCCTTCGTCTTCAAACAAGAGTTGTGATTGACCCGATTCCACTTCTACTCTATCCCCTTTTCCTCCTTCCAAATTTTCTATCTTTTTCACCATTTCATTGTCAGTACTGCTGTCAGTGCTTTGTGGGAGTACACAGTCTTCGGGATCTATTTCACAATTATTGTTTTCCTGTTGCCCCTGGGTGAAAGTGGCAGAGGCATTGCTAAAGCCGTTGCAATTTTGCTTCTTCTTGTGGTAAAAACTATGGGGCAGATGACCTTTTTCCTCATACCTATTCTTGAGGCTTCTATTTTTCTGCCTATGGTGCGACGTTTTTTCACCCTTAACAGCCTCCTGTACCCTCTTTCCTTTCACCATTCACAAAGAATCTCTTTTCATAATTTTATAAGGAGTGATTTTCCGGGAGCCCAACTCATTTATTATTTCAACCTTAGTATACCCAGTCTTTATATGCCCTTATCAATTCATTGCCATAGGTATCTTAAATTCAAAGCATGCAAAGGAAAAGAGATATAGGAGAAAAGGCTATGTTCTCCGCTACTTCTGCTAACGTTTTTTTTTTTCCCCGAATGCCAGTAGTTAATTCATTGCATATTTTTCAATGCAGCATATTCACAGCCTAACCCACATGTTCTGACAACAATCAGCACAGTCGGCCCCAGGCAGTCAGCCCCAGAGGTTCCCCTTTTGTTTGTCTAGGTGATATATATTTTAATTAGCAGGGCATGAAAGAGCCCTGCGCAGCTATTATGTGTATGCGCAAAATGTTCAGTACCTCCCGAGCTCCTTACTACTTTCTCCACCGCATCAAATTAAACGCTCAACAAAGAGTCTTAAGCCATCAAATATATATCATCTTCAAAATACCCGCTCCAAAATGCAACAAAGTGACTCACATAGGTCAATTTGTCCTACCATCTAAAAATGCATCTCGACTCTCAGCAGATCATTCAGCCTGGCAGCTCTCTTTCAACGTGTTCTGACAACAGTCAGCGCCGTAGGCCCCCGCGATTCACCTTCACTTTGTATAGATTTTATGCATTTTGATTAGAGGGGCGTGACAAGAAGCCGTGATCAGCCGTTATTTGTATACCCACTAGTTTCAGTGATTTCTGCGTTCCTTACAACTTTCTCCAACGAATCAGGTTAAACTCTCAGGCAGTAGACATACGGCACTGGATATGTGCTAGGTTCAGATTACCAGCTGCAGGTATGAGGCAGATCGACACACATTTATCAATCAATCAATCAGATATTATGCATTTTGATTAGCGGACGTGACAAGAAGCCGTGAACAGCTGTTATTTGTGTACCCACTAGTTTCAGTGATTTCAGTGCTCCTTACAACTTTCTCCGGTCAAAGAAATTAGGTAATTTCTCTATTGTTTTTTTTTCTCCTCGAAATGTTCACGGAAATTCGATACATACAACATACCGTTGTTTTCTGTGGCAGATGTCTAGTAAAAAAATGCCATTGTTGCTACACCCCACACATTCCCCCACACATTCCCCCCTCCACCACTTGCCAAAATCAACTACCCGGCACAGGACAAACATGTGCATATACACAACATTCATTCACTCATTCATTCACACACAACATTCACTCACTCACCCACGTACCCACACATGATACACCCACTCATTCACTGACACTTTACATGATCCACTTTTCTTTTTTTAAGTCTTATCTGCATACATCCTGGTCTAGACTCTGCTCCGCCCCAGTGCCTCTACAAAAGTCCTCCAGTTCCCACACAGCAAAAGCAGCAACCAGGAAGCAAAGAGTGCTTTCTGGTTCCTGTACATGCATACAGGAGCCGGAGCACTTCTGAAGCAGCGCACCACTCTGTATGTGCAGGGAGGAGCAAGAGTGCCCCATCATGTGTAATTTGCCAGCCTCCATCCCCAATGGGCCATGCAATGCTGAAGAAGCAAAATGCTCCTAGCTTTGCATGGCCCATTGGGAGTGCATACTGGGGAACTAAACTAATAATGGGAAACCACATTTTCTTTTGACAGTTTAAGCCAGCCCAGGAGCACTCCTTCTTCTGCAGCAAGTAGCTGAGGGAGTTTCCACCAGTCTGGCATGGCTCTGGAGGTTCAGAGCCACCTCCCCCATATGGACTAGCTGCCCCTGGTTGTGTTTCATCCAGACTCCAACCTCTTTGCCGTGAAATCGTTCAAAGCTGCCTGTCCTTTGTCCTCACCTGGGATAAAGGGTCTTCTCTCTCCTTCCCGCCACTGTCTCCATCCTCGCCTATTCATGGGTAGCTTAAAGGTAGATTTCGAGGTTCTGGACCTGCCTCCTACTGGGGCTATGCGTATCGAATCAGATCTTCAAACTGGCTCCTAGACAGACCAATCGGGAGACTGAAAAGTATGGTCCTGGGATCCCAGGGGCCCATCTGCAGCATCCATCACCCTGTCTAGACTTCCCCTGGTTCTCTGACCTCCATCCTGCTGCTGATCACCCTCTACAAATGGGAGGTGGGGGGTCATGTGCAATCCGTTTAGCCCTCTGACCATGATAGTGTTCTTTTGTGGGTTGTTGCTCCGCTCTGCAGCCATCATTTCCTCGGTTTTTGGTAATTAAATACAGGCTTGTGTTTCTGCTGTTGGGGTCCTCCAGACCACCTACAAACTTGATTGCTGCTGTCTCTTTCCCTCCCCGAACTTATAAGAAATACTCACTTTGTAATTATAACCGAGAGAGCTATTGATTTTGTCCTACTGGTTCTCTTGAACTAACCCTTCCACCCTCACTATAGTCATGTACCTCCATGTAAATACTTTATGTGCTCTTGTTCCCCTTGCGGGCCAAGTGTTTCTAATCAGTCCAGTGCATTTTTAACATTACTATTTTGTTATTTTCTAAGCATGTTTGTGCTGTACATCATGGTAGTTCACTCATTTAAAGCCTACAAAAGTAGTAAAAACAGCACTCACACGTACCCTCTTTTTCTTAGCCTTTTATAATGTCTATGGGGACCCTTCCCTTTTTATAGTACCTTTGTTGCATTTGTAAAGTACTTACCAAATTGAAGAGATGTCATGACACAAGGCTTTATAGAAGAGAGTATATTTGTAGTAAGTGAACTGTTGGGACCTAACTTTGTTGTATGCTTATCTGTAAACAGTTGTACCTTCTACAAGCCACCCCCCCCCCACCCAAGAGTTTGGACTAACTTGGTTGAAGAGCCCTTCCCACCAATAAGGTCCAGGAGACTTCAGAAAAACATTCTTAATGATGACCCATTATGTGGCTTTTCCAATCACTATATGCTCCTTATGCCTACTCTATACCCCCACCCACTCTGTTCTCCCAAACCCAGTCTGTTCCTCTTTACTCACTGTGAGCTGGAAATCCCATTTAGAGACCCTTGTCTGCTCTTTAAAGCTTTGTCAATTCTTTCCACCTCACACATTTTTTGACACCCCATTTCACCGGAGGCCCCCCAAACTCCATCAGTCACCTCCAACGTTGTTCCCCTCTGACATGTTGGGTCCCCACCCACTCTGTGCACCTTCACATAACCTGTACCCTCATTTACCCTCATTTACACGTTTACCCTCACACACTTTCCCCACAGACCCACTCAGTATCCCTATCGCACACTGTGGGCCTTCTCACCCCATCTCTGCTAATCTGACCCTCTCTGCCCTACTCACCCATTCTGTGCCCCACACACTCGCACTGTACCCTACTCTTTCACTGCGTGACTACCTCTCACGTGTTTCCTTAACAAAGGAGGATGAAGGTAAACGTGTTTGCAGGCTGACAACATTGAACCCAAAAGAGATAAGCACTCGTTTGATGGGTTAGAAAAGTTTGCTGGGAGGGTGATGCCATCAAAGTCATGGGACATATTTGGTTTGTTGGTGAACCGATGCTGAGAAAGTTGTCAATATCCAAATGATGGTAAGTTGAGAGTTAAGTATGAACTCATCAAAACAAGCCCTTGTTTGCAGCTCTTCGCGAGTGCACTATAAAAAGGCTCAATGGTTTTACTGAATATAGTACAACATGCCCAGGGGAATAACACGGGGGCAATGCATTTGTCATGGAAACAAGATAACGCAGAGCAACACAGATTCGAATCCCAGCCCCAAAGATGACTACATAAATTAATTGGTCTAATAAACCATGCATGAGGCTTCTTTAGTGTTGTGCATTGTTAGGGAGCAGAACTAAGGCTCGGACACAAAGATGGTATGTGTTTCGGGCAGACACCTCGATTATATGAAAAAGAGGTTGGAAAAATGCCTCTCTGTCCCTAAAACTAAGAGGGGTTTCCCTGCCTCTAAGAAAACTATTGAAATTGTCAGAATGTCCAAATTATAAAAGTCTGTCACTGTCGTGTCTCAAAAAGAACACTTCTGTCCCTAACACTAATACCATAAACCAACTGTGCAAGGATGATCTCTTCTTAAAGTAAAATGTTCTTTGAAGATCCAGCTACCAGGAATGTTTCCAGTATCTTGTGTAAAAAGTCGCAAAAATAAAGAATTCTTCAAAACTGTAGGCCTCCAAGGTAAGGGCTGTAACCATTTCCCATAGATGCCTCTCTATAGTGTTCTTCTCCTTTTGGGGCCTCACAGGTCTGTACTTGCTTCTACAAATGTCTTTAGGCAGTTCAGAAGAATATGCTCATTATACTTCTCCTATTTATCCTTCCCAACTTGGCAGACTCCTTTTGCCAAGTGTAGGATTTGTTGCACTATGTATTCTTCACTTTTTTCTGGGTGCAGGTCCCAGACTCACAGTATTACATAAAAGTCTGGTTTACTTCCCTGCCAAGCAATGGTCCTTTCATGGACTGTCCCTCTTCTGTGTGCGAATCCCAGACTTGCAATATAACTGCTTGGTTTACTCTCCTGCCAAGCAGTTATCCTTTCATGAATGTCTCATTTGGGTGTGGGTCCCAGACTCACAATACTCAATCCAGCTTGGTATACTCTCCTGCCAGCCTTCGTCCTCTCATGAACTATCCCAACCAGGCGGGAGGTTTTTGGCAGCTACTGCCCTTGGTGGTGGCACCCTCCACCAGGAGCGAGATAGCCGTGGTGGGGGGTAAGGTGCCAAGGGGTGGGGGAGGGAACTGAGATGGGTCATCCATGGGCTGGGTTTTGGATGCAATCTTGTGGGCCTTGGGATAAGTCAGGGTCGAGCTCTGGGGGTAGCCGGAAAGAGGGGGGACCAGGCAACATGGGAAGTTTGAGAGGTATTTCCTACCTCTCTGGCAGGGTTATTGTCTTCCGGTCCCACCGAGCCTGCAGATGACGAACCATGTAATTAACCTAAATATTAGGTAACACCGTACAATGGGGAAAGGCAAGGATGGCATGACTTTAAACAACATACTCAAATGCCTTTCAGGTCCCTTTACGCCTGGTTGGATCTCTTTCTCCCAAATGCTTATCCATGCAAGAGTGATAGGTGCCCAATAGTGGGTGTAAGTGGAGGTCATGTATCCTGGAGAGAGGCAAACTCGGTCTGTGCACTCATACTTAGCTGAGTTCACCATGCTTTAGAAGAATATTTTGCAATCTTGCTGCTCCACGTCCTGCAACTCACACAAATGTGAGGGGTTTTGAAACTGGCACAACCTCACTCCTAATGTGTTCATGTGAGCATTTGGCTGCTGTTTTCTATTGACGCTGACGGCAAGACAGGGAAACAAAAGGGTGCAGGCCAAATACAAATGTCAATTCTTGCCACAGGCGTCCATTGCTTCTTTTCCTTTTCTGTGTGGGTAACCAGGGGGTAGGTTAATTAACTGTTTGGGAAGGTAAAGTACAATCGGCTAAGCGCTGCTACTACTTTCAGTATTGCGCTCACGTATTCGTATCTACATTTCAGGTACCTTGACCATGCTACAAAGTTACTTCCCAGCTGGTTATTAGGCATCATCGGGCAGAAATTGTAAGGTCAGACTGCCCCACATTTTCATGGTCCATTTATCTATCTACATTCATTTTGGGTGCTTATTTGGTCATTTACATTGCAATCTACCTGGTCTCTTAATTTTGCTAACCAGACCCATGCATGGATCGCCTCATTGTAACATAAAATCAGTACTTGGGTATTAATCATCCACAAAACCGTGTGTCCCCTCCAACCCCCAAGTTTGGTCACAGCCGATTCTGCATTAGTTCAGTTAGTAGGTACTATGCTTTAATAACGTGCATGCAATGGATTTGTTCACAGAATAACTCTGAGTCAAAATAACCGAACCAACTCAGGAAGATGACAAAGAACTGTTTTATTAGCAATTATCTAAAACAGAGAGTTACAACAAACATCAAGAGACGTACGCTCGATTTCTCCCAATGATCTTCCCATAAAAACAAGATTATATACTCAAAATACGATAGAGGTGACGTCATAATACGTGGCAAATAATGAAAAACCTCCTGGGGATTGGGATAGGCTTAAGAGGAACATCTAAGTACACATTATATAGGAACTAGAATTGTGATTGGCTGCCCACTGTCAGGGGGCCAATACATGCCTAACTCTAAAACATGTCATCTTCAAAAGCATTAAGTACACAGTTTCTAATTGGTCTTCCAACTGTAAGGTCCTTCATTATATGGACCTCTACAATTGGTGAGCATGCTTGTGCCATGTCTGGAACATTCGGTTCATTTAGCAGCACGTAAGACAAGACCCAGGTGCAAGGAGATGGGACTGACTGTACCTCCCACCCAATTAGCACAGCATCTCTCATCACCCAAGCCCTCTGCCATGAAGATTGTCTTTGAACTTGGCCTAGAAAAGTATCCTTGTGTCTGGGAATACATGGGAGTGTGGGCACTCACTATCGTTGTTCTAGGACTCCAAGTTGGAGTCCTTGGCTCACGTGAAAGGACACTGCAATTTGGTCAATTTTGCAGGTTTTAAATGTCTTAAATGAATAAAAGATGGCACTCTTGGTGTTCTATCTTTGCACCTTAACAAGGGATGATTCATCCTTTACACGTTCACTCCTTTCCAGAATAGATAGCCGGCCTTGGCTGTTGCAATCTTGACTCTAGGCCAGACAACCTTGCCATGCAGCTTCACGATTTTGTCTTATTCTTGCACTGACACAATTCTCCCTTTCTTCTTCATGGGTCCTGGCTTACTAAAATTCATGATACTGATGTCCAGCTTCTATACAATGGCGGCTTCGACTGCATTCTATTCACTACGTATAGCCAGCTTCTATGATTGTGAAAACAAAATCAAACTATCGAAGCTGAGTACACCAAAAGGAAATACACCGAACACGGGTTGCAAAGGAACATACAAAGTACTTTATTTTATACTGAATCCAGTTACGAAGAACAGAGTAAAATCAGATAGCTATCGGCCCTCAGTGCAACACAACGAACTCCAGCGTGGTTCAGTGTTTTCAGTGAGAGACGCTGTACATTAGAATGCATTGGTCCTTTATACTCTTCGTGAGCACGATGTCCAGCCCTACTTTGGGTTAATATTCCGCTAATACATCACCGATCTAGGGTTCATGCCGAGTTTCGCACATCCACATGTAACTGGTTTGCTTTTAATACATATATCAACAAGCTTATACGGCAACTGTGTATTCTGGGATTTCCCATGCAGGTCTTCTCAAATATTAATACAATGTAGTTAAACAAGTGTTCTACGTTCAGTATTTGAATACATTGTTCTTAACATATGCTCGTAGATTAGTTTCATTGCACGAGTAATCCTTTACACACAGGTCAACGAAGGACAAGGTCTCAGTTCACGACCTCAACAAGTGGCCTGCGGACCAGTTACATATTAGCTACTTACAGAGGTCAAGACAGCCATGTTGTATTTCGGAATGTCATCGTCCACCATTTTAACTCACAGGGTGACTTTACAAAGCCAACCTAAAATGGCGGATTGACCTGTCGGAATTGAATCAATATTATGCCTCCTATCGCAGCAATTGTATGTGTATTGGCCTATGCCAAGTTGTCTAAAACATCATATGCGAATAAACTCCACGGCAAGGTCTTGACCTTAGAGAAAGTAATGTAAGTCGCCATCTAGGATTAAGCCGCCATATTAGGTTCTCTTGTAATGTGGAAGTCACCCTGAACATCAAAATGGAGGCCGAATGACATTCTGAGTAAGATCCTGGCCGTTGTGACCTCCGCACACACGAATAATTAATATGCCTGCAGGCCACTTGTTGGGGTCGCGAACTGAGACCTTGTACTATTGCTGACCTATGTGTAAATGTACAACTATATCAGCGAAACTAATCAAAATGCATATATTATAGGATTGACCTGGCTAGGAACCCATAGGCCCGATCCTTAGAATGGTTAACCCGCGAGGGGGTTGGCCAAGGGTTGGACAAATCATATAAAAGACCCAAGTATTCCAATGTACGGTCTCTCTTACTAATGCATCGAACCTTCGTTGAAGTTCGTTACGTTACTCTGAGAGCCGAATAGCTATCCGTTTGTCAATTGACTTTGGTAACTGTTGTAGCTTTTAAATAAAGCACTTGTAGGTTCTTTGTAACCTGTTTTGGTGTGTTTCTTTTGGGCTTCCCGGCATCATATTATTTTTATGTTTTCACAGTTGGCGCCCGAACAGGGACCCTCAAGATTGATGCCGGATCATTGAAGGTTGACGCAGACTATCGTACCGGGATCGGACGGTGTGATACTGCGGGCCCGACCGAACGAGGCGCGATACCTCGGCAGCGCTGCACGATCCGATCCTCCGACGATAGTCGTGTTGTCTGACACGGCATCTTGACGAGGGTCCATTTTTGAGGCGGGCAGATTTGTCGAAACCACCAAACACAAGGTAAAATTCGTTAGGTAAGTTCTTTGGTAAACCGTACGGTCCTCCTTAGGTTTGGTCAGGTGCAGTCGTGACCCGGCTCTTAATTTAACCCTGACAATTTGAATTTGGTGTATTGTATCTGCAGACACAATTATTGACCAGGTAACACCAATTTTTTGTGAAATGCCTGGGAAATTGTCTAGCTGCTTTAGGGCTCTGTTCCACAGCGATCGACAATCTTTGGAATTTAGCCGCCCGGCACCACAGGAGGGGTCGCCGGCATGTACTATGTACTGTAAGTATGGCATTGGAAGTATAGTATTTAATGATATTTGGCACAGACAAACCAGACATGCCTTCGAATTTCAGTGGGCAATCAATGGTAGTTTTGAGATCCCCCGTATCAAATACCTAGAATCAGTCTTGCTAAAAAAGAAGGCCAGACCTGCAGCCTTTGATGTTTTGCAGAATTGGAAAAAAGAAGCATTGCAGCAGCTTAAAAGTAGGGATAAACATGCACGCTGTCATAAAACAAATGCCGAAAAGGCGCTGTTATATGATAAGGAAAAACATTCAGAGTCAGTTAAAAATATGGATAGGGCTTTTTCACTCGGAATCCAGAAAATGTATCCCTCTAAAGATTTCCATGTTTCTGAAGAATTTATTGAAAAATTGTTAAACGAACGTAGGCCTGGTGCCTCTGCGCCACCTCCGTATGATCCTCTCCCGAGTGCTCTGCCCATTCCTGCTGTTGTTCCTGCTGTTATTCCTGTTCCCCCTGTACAACCTATTGTTCCTATTCCTCTAGTTTTTGTTCCTCCACCTATTGTACCACCCCTTTCTCTTGCGCCGATAGTTGCACCTTTATTGAATTTGCCTGCACCTCCGCTCCCGAGTGGTTCCGTATTGACTGAAGTTGATCAGGGTGCGGGGTCAAAAATTGTCACTCTTAACACTGTTTCTGCAGACAAGAAACGGGAATTGTTTGCATGGGCTAAGCACTGTATGGAGAAAGGTGATCAAGTTAATGTTTTTTCCACATTATCAAATTTGAACAGTTTTCCCGAGAAAAATGTTTTTATCGAAGGTTTGGGGACACATTTATGTGTGATGTGGGGTAGATTACAAAATTCGGATCTCCCACAAGGGGTGAGGGATCTAAATGCTTTAGCACTTTCGAGGGACACAGAGAAGAAAGTACATGGTCATGTTAAAAGATTGTTTGAGTATAGGAGTGACTTTGTAAAAACCACGAGATGAGGATGATGAAGACGACAGTATATATGTGCAGAAACAGTTCCTTCCGTGTCGTAGATCGGCACCTGAGGAAGTACGAATTTGTACCAAAGATGCGATACGATGGGTCTCGGATTCATCGATTTCGCCAGATGAAGTATATGACACGTATAGTCAGTATACAGTAGAAATGCAAAGGAAGGTGATTCAGGTAATGGTACAGTACCTGCAGGAAGAATGTGTAAGGAAGAAGGTTAGTTGTCCTATAGAGTTATTGGGGATTTGTAAGAGGGCTTTTTCGCCCGACACTTCTTCGACTGCCTTAGCGCTAGACCTGGCTTAGTAAGCGGTCGGAGTTACCTATATCTCAGTTGCCTATGAGAGAGGTTCCTCCGACATTTGTCCCAAAGGTTGAGATTCCTGCTAACATTGGGACTGGTGCACCCGCTGTGGATATCCCTGCGCATTATGTATCGCAATTTGTTCACGTCCCGTTTTCACAACAGGAAGTGAACACTATTAGACAATCAATTCCCGATATCAGGAAAAACCCGACAGGGTTTTACAAAGAGATAGAGTCCGTTTTGCAGTCCTCTGTGTTCACCTTAAGTGATATTGACTTGCTATTCCCTGTACTCCTACCTGTAGATTTATGGAAGCAGGTTCGGACAATAGACGATGTGCCAGGGTTGGGAGATACGTGGGCTAACATGACTAGGTTTGATGGGGAAAGACCAGCTGGTGAGAAACCACCTCAGGTAATACTTACTTTGCCTGATAGAATTGTCGCAAAATTAAAAACTATAATTCCAGAGAAAAGAATTATTTGGGACAAGCTTACGACCTGTGTTCAAGGAAAAACTGAAGGCGCCACCGAATTCTTTAATAGATTCGAACAGGTATTTTCTGACTTCAGTGGAGAGGACTTGGGTACAGAGTCTGGGAAAAGGTTGTCCGTGGACAAATTTGTACGTGGATTGTTGCCCGACATCCAGTCACAGATTATGTCCTCTGAGAGCTCTTGGCAGGCGAAATCTCAATCTGAAGTTTTGCACATGGCTCAGTATTATGAGAACCGTGTTAATAATGAAAAGGAGAAACTAGAGAAGAGGAAAGGAGATCTGAAGACTAAAGTATTGTTACAACAAATTGTTAGAAACCCCAGAGGAGGTACGACACAGACCAGAGGTCAGTATGTCCCAAAACGAAACGCTCCTTTGGGTTCTGTGAATATTAATCAATGTGCCTATTGCCGCCAGGAAGGTCATTGGCGAGCACAGTGCCCCGTCCTTCGACAAAGGTCAAACAATGCATTTGGGAGTATGGGTAGACGACCTAGAAGTCGCCCTGGAGCAGGGGGCCCTGATAGAGGTCAGTTTTCACAAGATCCTCAGCAACCTTTTTCACGGGAAAATCAGACCTCGAGTGTGGACGCAAGAAACATATTTGATCACCCTTCTGCTGCCTACCTTTCTGAAGAGCTTCCTTCTGACGACATTTTATTTCGTTAGGATTGCCCGAAGCAGGGTTTGGAACCTTCACCTATTCCCGTTAATCAGAAAGGCCCCTACGTTGAATTGTTAGTGGGGAATAGGAAACACCAGTTTTTGATAGACACTGGAGCACAGAAGTGCTCCATTGATCATTCCCGGGTTCCAAACATTCCACTATCAGGGCAAACAAATGTTTCTGTAGGGTTTTCTGGTATACTAATTGTTTGTCCGGTTTCTTCACCGGAGTCTGTTTCTTTGGGTGCCTTGACGGACCATTGTCCCTTCCTTCTGACTTCGAACTGTGGAGAGAATTTGCTGGGGTTAAATCTGTTGAAGAAATTGAATGCAGTAATTCATTGTTCCTCTGATGGAGTACGACTGACGGTTTCACCACAGCAACTTCCCAATTCTCAGTTTCTGATTCGATCATTGCCTCCTGAGTTTAGCATTGTTCCGGAATGTTTATGGGCAGTTGACGACAATGATGTCGGGGTACTAGAGATTGAACCCGTCAAAATAATTTTGAAACGTGGAGTTAAATTACCGTGCATTCCGCAGTATAAAATATCAGTTGAGGGCGAGCGTGCTTTGAAGTGCATTGTCTCCGATTTTGTGCATCGTGGGGTGATTGAGGAGATTGCAGGTAGTTTATGTAACAGCACGATTTTGCCTGTATACAAGAAAGGCGACAATGCAATCCCATACCGGTTCATAATTGATCTTCGTGCTATTAACAAAGTCGTCGCCCCACAATTTCCAATTGTGCCTGATGTAACAACTATACTAACAATGATCCCTGCTACGGCTACGCACTTCAGTGTTGTGGATTTAAAAAATGCTTTCTTTAGCATTCCTATACACAAAGAGAGTAGATATTTGTTCGCGTTCACCTTGGGGGGACGTTCATTTACATTTACTCGGGCACCTCAAAGGTATACTGAGAGTCCAAGCATTTATAGTAGAACTTTGAAAGAGCAGCTCGACACCCTTGAATTGCCACCTACTTGTACACTGCTTCAGTATGTCGATGATTTGCTTTTGGCTGCAGATTCTGAAAGTGCTTGTAAGGAAGGCACTGTACTGTTGCTTGTTCATCTAGCTAAAAATGGTCATAAAGCTTTGCTCAAAAAATGTCAATATTGTTGTCAGGAGGTCGCCTATTTAGGCTACCTCCTGTCAAAGGAGGGGAGAAGATTGACACCTGAAAGAATAAAACACATTTCTGGCATGTCTGTTCCAAATACACAGAAGGAAGTCAGAGCCTTAATAGGTATGGCTTCTTACTGTAGGTTGTGGATCCCGAACTTTTCACTAGTGATAAAGCCGATGTTGGCTTTGACGAAGAAGGGCATTTCTCTGCCACTGCCATGGAAATCGGAACATCAACGATCATTTGAGCTTCTCAAAACCACGTTATGCTCTGCACCGGTTCTGGGTACTCCAAATTATGACAAGGCCTTTGTGTTGTTTGTGCATGAATGTGATGGATGTGCTTTGGCTGTGTTAACACAGGAACAAGGAGGGAAAAATAGGCCGTGCGGCTACTACTCCTCCGCCCTTGATCCTGTCGCATGCACTTTGCCAAGATGTTTGGGAGCTGTCGCTGCTGCTGCCGCGTCTGTAAAACAGAGTGAGGGAATGGTCCTAGGCCATGATTTAATTTTGATGGTACCTCACTCTGTAGATATCCTATTGAATAAAACCCAAACGCAACACCTCACCTCTGCACGGCTAACAAGGTATGAATTAATTCTGTTTGCCCCTCACATTCAAATTAAGAGGTGTTGTGTTCTTAATCCGGCTGAACTTCTACCTTTCCCGCAAAATACTGTTTGCGGTGACGAAGAATTACATGACTGCCTGTATACCACTGAACAGGAAATGAAGGGCAGGATAGATCTTATAGATACTCCTTTGGACAATGCAGAAGGGGAGCTGTTTTGTGATGGCTCCTGCTTCAAACTTCCAGATGGTACATCTACAGCTGCTTACGCAGTTACTACGTTGAGTACGGTTGTTGAAACTAAGAGAATTTCGTATAACTCTGCGCAGGCCGCAGAGATTATAGCGTTGACCCGAGCTTGTGAACTCTCTGAAGGGCGTATAGTAAACATATATACTGATAGCCAGTAAGCTTTTGGGGTGGCTCACAACTTTGGGAGGCTCTGGTTGGAAAGAGGGTTCCTAACCTCACATGGGACCAAGATCCAGCATGGTCCCCTCATAGTGCAATTGCTCTCGGCACTCTCACTCCCTAGGCAGTTAGCGATCATGAAATGTGCAGCACATCGTAAGGTCATAGATGATGTGGGAAAAGGGAACGCCTTCGCTGACCAGATAGCCAGGCAAACGCCTACAGACCTTAGCGCAGACATGTATGCTCTAAGGGAAACAAAAGATGCCTATGTAATGGATGAGGGTATTGGGTCTGTGCTAGATATTCAAACTGATGCCACAGTAGAAGAGTCTAAAAGGTGGGCCGAAGGAATGGGGAAAATGGATGATGATGGTTGTTGGGTGGATGCATCTGAAGGAAAATGGTTGCTCCCTGATTCATATGTGCTGGCAATGGTTACGATGGCACACGGTCCTACGCATGTGTGTGCTCAGCAGATCACGAAAATGTTAGAACAAGTCTGGGTGAATGATAAAATTTTGAAGACTGCACAGCGACATATTCAGAATTGTATGATTTGCTTACAGCACAATGTGGGGAAGGGGACAGTAACTCCAAGGGGAAGCTTTGGGCCCCCTTCTGTTCCCTTTGAGGTCATCCACTGTGATTTTATTGAGATGGAACGCAGTAACAATCTAAAATATGTTCTTGTGATTATTTGTGCTTTTAGTAAATGGGTCGAGGCTTTCCCCGTTAAAGATGCTACTGCCATGACCACTGCAAAGACTATGGTAAAAGAATTCTTTCCACGATTTGGGCTTCCAAGGGTAATTTGGTCGGACAATGGTCCCCATTTTGTTGCAGCAGTAATTTTGCAGATATGCACAGCGTTACACATTGAAAAACGATTTCACTCAGCTAGACATCCTCAAAGTGCCGGGTTGGTAGAGAGACATAACGGTATCTTAAAGAATAAGCTTGCAAAAACATGCGCCGACACCAAATTGAGATGGCCAGATGCCTTACCTATTGTATTATTAGCCATGCGTACCACACCTCAAACTAAGACCGGGCTTTCTCCATTTGAGGTAGTGATGGGGAAACCTGCTAACATTTGGGGTCTTCCGAAGCCTAAAGCCCTGAGGGAGGTGGAAAATGTATTGCTTGTAGACTATTGCAACCAGTTGACTAAAAACCTGTATTTCATTTATCATCAGGTTCACTCAGCTTTACCTGTACGATTCACGGGCCCAGGACACGATATTCAGCCTGGAAGTTGGGTCCTAGTGAAGGCCTATGAAAGGTCTTCCTGTCTCGCTCCTCGCTGGAGGGGACACTACCAAGTACTGTTGGTCACTCGGACAGCAGTGCTGGTGGCTTGGAAAAAACACTGGATCCATGCAACGCATGTCAAGAAACTTCCTCACCCGACGCCACACGTTACAGAAGAAGCAGAACCCCTCGTTGATGCTACAATCTCTGATCTTGGAGTAGCAAACAGCGCTGTGAGTGCGTCGGAGAATTTCTCTGAGCCCCTGGAGCTATGGGAACAGTCCATTTCGTCTCCGCACTCTTTGGAAAAGTCACTTCCGGAAAACACTGTTTCAAGTTCTGCGACTTCCGTCGCCTCCGATACGTCGCTTCCCTCAGGAAGTGACAACGCCTTGTTTCCGGATCAAACAGTTTTGGGTACCACCAGGTACGACCTTCGACGAAGAAAATAGAACTGCGGCACGGGTCTTTCCGTGCATTTGGAAAGAAGAAGTGATTGAAAGTTTTCTCTTGTAAAAGAAAGTTCCTTTCGAACATAAGGAAAAAAAAGGGATTCTGCTGGCTAGGGTTGGGAAGGACTAAGAAGTCGCGCGACCGTAGTGTCGCCAGCAACGAACATTGGGGTCGTCGATTGAGAAACGACGATGCCTGCCACCTCCACCTCTGCTCCCCGCACTGGACTTGTAAATAGGGGGTGACCAACTCGGACAACGAACAATGTGCCTGGGCCCCGAAAACGTATTGCTGTGTTATGTTAATAATGGTTGGAATTTGTGTAATTACTGCCGTAGGACTTTGGTACTTCAAAGAAATTTACCCTCTAAAACCTCTACTGCCAATTGAGATTGTACCTACTGCTTTGACTCCCTCTGTACACCTTCACACTCTGTCACCTAGAGACTCCCAGCATAGACGAAAGTATCATAATAACACTTTAATGATAGTAATGAATGCAACACATGCCATTTTTAATAAGAGTAATTGTTGGATTTGCGCTCATTTACCGCAACATGGGAACAAGGGGCTAGGATGGTATATTCACCCTTTACCTTTAACGACTGCTTGCTATGCCTCTCTTAGAGCACTATTCTTTGGCCGTTGGAATGATAGCATCTCAGGGAACTTTGATGGAACTAATTTAAATGATTTTGAGAAACTTGAATTAACTCCCGTGGGATGCTCGCTTTTTGCAAATAGAAGTAAACCTAATGTTGCTTCTATTAGGCCGTCTGATAAACTATCTCTGCCCTTTCAAACTCTAATTTCCTTTAAAATGGATCCGATAGGCAATAAGGACGCCGTGCCTCCTTCCTGCTCTATAAATAATAGCCCTGATTCAGTCCCCTTTTGTGTACAAAGAAATGGCACTCGGCCAATGGGAGATTTTGAAGGTTGTATGAACATTGTAAATTTGACTGGAGAGAACAGGCCTCTGTATGTAGGGGGGCCTGTTTATTTCGTTTGTGGTAGTTCAGCATTTCCCTGGTTGCCCAAGGATTGGCAGGGAACCTGTTATTTAGGAATCCTGTTACCTGGGGTATTTGTAACTAGTAAATTGGAGGTTTCTAAGGCTCGCCCACGGCGGGACGAGAACGGAGATACCCCTGGGCAAGTATTGGGAGATATAGCAAAATCAGTTGTGTCCTTTTGGGGACAGATAGCAAACTCTGAAAACATTAAAGGACTAGCAAGAGTACTGGAGAGAACCATCAACCGGACCATGGATATACTCTACAATATGACACTAGAACAAAAGGCAATAAGATTGGTAGCACTCCAAAATCGGATGGCATTAGATGTCATTCTGGCAGAACGTGGTGGAGTATGCAAATTAGTGGGGTCCGCTTGTTGTGTTTTCGTACCAGATTCCTCGCCGACAATTTTCAAAGCAATACAGAACTTGCACATCCTTAGTTCTGAAGTGCATGTTCTTGTGGGAGATTGGAATATATTAGCGCCTGGTTCTGGGATTCTCTACAATCTTGGGGTTGGAAGGTGCTTTCTGTCATTCTGGTTATTTTGGGGATCCTGCTATTCCTTTGTTGCTGTTTTCAATGTCTACCTAGTATATGTGTAATGCTAGGGGGATGTTGTGCTCAAGCAGTGAGCACAGTAGGGCACAGAATGTATGCCCCAGACACAGCATCTAAAGAGTTTGTGCTACAAGAGGTTCTGATGAACGACCTAATGGCTATAGACATTACAGATAATGATTCAGGATGTATAGACGACAATCCATGGAGTTATTTACAAAAGTATTAGAAATGATATTAGCACTTGGCATAGGCCAAAAGGAGGGTCTGTCGGAATTGAAACAATATTATGCCTCCTATCGCAGCAATTGTATGTATATTGGCCTACGCCAAGTTGTCTAAAACATCATATGCGAATAAACTCCGCGGCAAGGTCTTGACCTTAGAGAAAGTAATGTAAGTCGCCATCTTAGATTAAGCCGCCATTTTAGGTTCTCTTGTAATGTGGAAGTCACCCTGAACATCAAAATGGAGGCCGAATGACATTCTGAGTAAGATCCTGGCCGTTGTGACCTCCGCACACACGAATAATTAATATGCCTGCAGGCCACTTGTTGGGGTCGGAAACTGAGACCTTGTCCTATTGCTGACCTATGTGTAAATGTACAACTATATCAGCAAAACTAATCAAAATGCATATATTATAGGATTGACCTGGCTAGGAACCCATAGGCCCGATCCTTAGAATGGTTAACCCGCGAGGGGGTTGGCCAATGGCTGGACAAATCATGTAAAAGACCCAAGTATTCCAATGTACGGTCTCTCTTACTAATGCATCGAACCTTCATTGAAGTTCGTTACGTTACTCTGAGAGCCGAATAGGTATCCGTTTGTCAATTGACTTTGGTAACTGTTGTAGCTTTTAAATAAAGCACTTGTATGTTCTTTGTAACCTGTGTTGTTGTGTTTCTTTTGGGCTTCCCGGCCTCATATTATTTTTATGTTTTCACAGACCTAAAATGGCGGCTTACATTGATTTTAAGGTCAGGACCTTGCAACACAGATTTCTTTACAAGCACCTTATAAGCAGCTTGGCGTAGGCCAATATACATATATTTATTGCGATAGGAGGCACGATATAATTTCTCATTTGACAAACCCTCCTTTTGGCCTATGTCAAGTGCTAAAACTACTTTGGATCTCCTTGCAAATAACTCCATGCATTATCATCCATGCACCCTGAATCGCTGTCGGAAATATCTATTGCCATTAGGTAATTCGCTAAAATTTCTTTCAACACATATTCTTTGGAAGTTTTATCTGGGGCATACACTTTATGTCCTATCGTACCTATCGCTTGTGCGCAACATCCCCCTAGCATCGAACATATTCTAGGTAGACACTGAATACATCAACAAAGAAACAACAGGATTCCCAAAATAATCAGCAAGGCCGAAAGTACTTTCCAAACCCAAGATCGCAAGAAGTCCCAGAACCAAGCGCTAAGATCCCAGTTTCCCTTGGGAACATGCACTTCTAAACTAAGGACGTGCAGATTCTGTATTGCCTCTAAGATGGTTGGGGAGGAATCTGGCACAAAAACACAGCAAGCGGACCCCACTAATTTACACACTCCACCACGTTCAGCCAGAATGACATCTAATGCCATCCGGTTTTGAAGTGCTACTAGTCTTATGGCCTTCTGTTCTAATGTCATATTATAGAGTATGTCCGTGGTCCGGTTGATGGTTCTCTCCAGTACTCTTGCTAGTCTTCTGATGTCTTTGGAATTCGCTATCTTCCCCCAAAATGGCACAACTGATTTTGCTATATCTCCCAGGATTTGTGCTGGAGTGTCACCATTCTCGTCCCGCCGTGGACAAGCCTTTGAAACTTCTTTTGTACTAGCTATAAACACCCCAGGTAACAGGATCCCTAAATAACAGGTTCCCTGCCAATTCCTGGGCAACCATGGGAATGCTACATTACCGCAGACGAAGTAGACAGGTTCGCCTACATACAAAGGTCTGTTTTCACCAGTCAAATTTGCAATGTTGGCACAACCTAGAAAATCTCCCATTGACTGAGTTCCATTCCTCTGTATGCAAAAAGAAACGGATTCTAGGCTATGATTAACAATGTAAGAAGGAGGCATGGCATCCTTATTGCCTATCGGAGCCATCTTAAAGGAAATCAAAGATTGGAAAGGACGAGACAATCTATCAGAAGGCCTAATAGAAGCAACGTTAGGTTTGCTCCTGTTTGCGAAAAGCGAGCATCCCAGGGGAGTCAAAACACGTTTCTCAAAACTATTCAAATCGGTGCCATCAAAGTTCCCTGAGATGCTATCAATCCAACGGCCAAAGAACAGTGCTCTACGAGAAGCATAACAAGCAGTTGTCAAAGGTAAAGGATGAATATACCAACCTAGGCCCTTATCCCCGTGTTGCGGCAAATGTGAGCAGACCCAACAGTTAGAATTATTAAAAATGGCATGCATAGCATTCATGATAAGTAACAGAGTATTATTGTGGTACCTTTGTCTATGCTGAGAGTCCCTAGGGGACAGAGTATGCAAATGTACAAAGGGAGTAGGAACAGCAGGTACGTTTTCAGTGGGCAACAAGGATTCTAAAGGATGCGTTTGCTCAAGGTACCACAATCCTAAAACAGTGACTATTAAAAACCCAAATATCATTATAAAAACACAGCAATACGTTTTCGGGGCCCAGGCATATTGTCCATTGTCCCGGTTGGTCACCCCCTTATTTACAAGGCCCATATGAGCGGTAGCGGTGGCAGGCATTGTAGTCTACAAACGGAAACCCCAATGTTCATTGCTGGTGACCTCCCTTCTTAGTCCTCCACAACCTAGCCAGCAGAATCCCCTTTCTCAAATTTGGGCAAAAACAAGCCCTCGATGATCCTTTCCTTCTTCGAATGCACAGCCGTACCATGCCATAAGTCTATCAGATACACAGCAAAACCGTGCCATAAGTCTATTTTCTTGGACGCAGATTGTACCTTGCTTTTCCTGGTACTGATTCATCTGGAAACAATGTGTCATCACTTGCAAGCAACATATCAGAGACAAGTGAAGATGCCGAATTTAGAACAGCAGTTTCCGGATGCAAAACCTTTGGAGAGTGTGGAGACAAAATGGCTGTTTCCCCAAGCCTCACAGGCTCAGAAAGATTCTCTGACACACTCTCGGTGCTATTTACTGATTTGTGATCGTTGGTTGCAGCATTAGCGAGGGGTTCTGTTTCTTCTGTAACGTGTGGCACTGGGTGAGGAAGTTTCTTGACATGGGACGCGTGGATCCAGTTCTTTCTTCCAGAGACCCGCACCGCTTTTTGGGTGACCAACAGGACCTGGAACGGGCCACGCCAGCAAGGTGCAAGGCAGGAAGAGTGCTCAAATACCTTGATGAGCACCCAACTTCCAGGCCGTATACTGTGGCCCGGGCCCTCGTATCGCACAGGCAAAGCCTCTCATACCTGGTGATAAATCAAATACAGGTTTTTAGTCAACTGCCTGCAATAATCTGAAAGTATTACATTTTCAACATTTCTTATCGAATTACATTTAGAAAGGTTCCAGATATTGGCAGGTCTCCCCATTACCACCTCAAATGGAGAGCGCCCAGTCTTAGTTTGAGGGGTTGTACGCATGGATAATAACACGATTGGTAAGGCGTCCGGCCATTTTAATTTAGTGCTGGCACACGTCTTAGCGAACTTGTTCTTGATGATACCGTTGTGTCTTTCTACTAGTTTGGCGCTCTGAGCATGTCTGGCCGAATGGAACCGTTTGTCGATCTGTAATGCTGCACATATCTGCAGAATTACAGCAGCGACAAAATGTGGACCATTGTCCGACCAGATGACTCTTGGTAGCCCGAACCATGGAAAATATTCCCTTAACATGGTTTTCGCAGTAGTCATGGCTTTAGCATCTTTAACGGGGAAAGCCTCAACCCATATACTAAAAGCACAGATGACCACCAGCACATATTTTTTATTGTTACATTTTATTGTTACATCGTTCCATTTCAATAAAGTCAAAGTGGATAACTTCAAAGGGGACAGAGGGTGGCCCGAAACTTCCCCTTGGAGTTGCTGTCCCCTTTCCCACATTGTGTTGTAGGCAAATCATACAATCCTGGACGTAGCGCTTGGCAATTTTCAAAATGTTGTCATTTGTCCAAACGTTCTCTAACATCTTTGTCATCTTCTGGGCACATACATGCGTAGGACCATGGGCCATGATGACCATCATCATTATATACGCATCAGGGAGTAGCCATTTCCCTTCCGCTATGTCCACCCAACACCCGTCTTCATCAAGTTTCCCCAAGCCTTCAGCCCACCTCTTGGATTCTTCTAACATGGCATCAGCTTGGATATCCCGTACAGACCCAACACCCTCATCCATTGCATTCCGTAAGGAGATCAGAAGCAGTTTGTCTGGCTATCTGATCAGCGAAAGCATTCCCTTTTCCTATGTCATCTGTAATCTTTCGATGTGCTGCACATTTCAAAACAGCTAACTGAGTAGGGAGCGCAAGCACTGAGAATAATTGTACTATTAGGGAGCCATGTTAGATTTTAGTGCCATGTGATGTTAGGAACCCTCTCTCTGACCAAAGTCTCCCAAAGTTGTGAACCACCCCAAAGGCATACTGACTATCAGTATATATGTTTACTGCAAGCCCTTTGGAAAGTTCACAAGCTCGGGTCAATGCTATAATCTCTGCGGCCTGCGCAGAGTTATGCGTGATTCTCTTGGTTTCCACGACGGTGCTCAATGTGGTGATTGCATATGCAGCAGTGGATGTACCATCCAAAAGTTTGAAGCAAGAGCCATCACAAAACAGCTCTCCTTGCAGATTATCCAAACGAGTGTCTTTCAAATCAATTCTACCCTTTGTTTCTTGTTCGGTAGTATACAAACAATCATGTGACTCTTCATCGCCGCAAGTAGTATCTTGCGGGAAAGGTAGGAGTTCTTCCGGATTAAGAACACAACACCTCTTAATTTGAATGTGAGGAGCAAACAAGATCAATTCATATCTCGTCACTCGTGCAGAAGTGAGGTGTTGCGTTTGGGTTCGGTTCAGTAGAACATCTACAGACTGAGGCACGATCAGGGTTGGGTCATGGCCTAAGACCATTCCCTCACTCTGTTTTACAGACGCAGCAACAGCAGCGACAGCTCGCAAACATCTTGGCAAAGCGCATGCTACAGGATCAAGGGCGGAAGAAAAGTAACCGCACAGTCTATTCTTCCCTCCATGTTCCTGCGTTAATACAGCCAAAGCACATCCATCACATTCATGCAAAAACAACACAAAGGCCTTTTCATAGTTTGGTGTGCCCAAAACTGGTGCAGAGCATAATGCAGTCTTAAGCAAGTCAATCGATTGCTGGTGTTCCGTGTTCCACAGCATTGGCGAAGAAATGGCCTTCTTTGTCAAAGCCAACATCGGTTTGATCACTAGTGAAACATTTGGGATCCACAACCTACAGTAAGAAGCCATACCTGTCAAGGCTCTAACTTCCTTCTGTGTATTTGGGACAGACATGCCAGAAATGTGTTTTATTGTTTCAGGTATCAATCTTCTTCCCTCCTTTGACAGGATATATCCTAAATAGGTGACCTGCTGGCAACAATATTGAAACTTTTTAAGCAAAGCTTTGTGACCATGCTTAGCTAGATGGATAAGAAATAACACAGTGCCCTCCTTACAGGCGCTCTCAGAGTCAGCAGCTAAAAGCAAGTCATCAATGTACTGAAGCAATGTAGAAGTAGAGGGCAATTCAAGGGTATCAAGTTGTTCTTTCAAAGCCCTACTATAGGTGCTAGGACTCTCCGTGTACCCTTGAGGTGTACGAGTAAATGTGAACGAGCGTCCCACCAAGGTGAACGCGAACAAGTATCTACTATCCTTCTGTATAGGAATACTAAAGAAAGCATTCTTTAGATCCACAACACTAAAGTAAGTAGCTGTAGCTGGAATCATGGTTAATATTGTCGTCACATCAGGCACAATTGGAAGTTACGGAGCGACGACCTTATTAAAGGCACGTAAATCAATTATGAAACGGAATGGAATTGCATTATCGCCTTTTTTGTACACGGGCAAAATCGGACTATTGCACAAACTTCCTGAAATTTCTTCAATCACCCCGCGATGCACAAAATTGGAAACAATGCATTTCGAAGCTCGCTCGCCTTCAACTGAAATCTTATACTGGGGAATTTGTGGCAGCTCAATTTCATGTTTCAAAATTATTTTAACAGGTTCAATCTGTAAAACACCGACATCATTGTTGTCAACAGCCCATAAGCTCTCTGGTACATTAATGAATTCTGGCGGCAAAGGTCTAGACAAGAATTGCGAGACAGAAAATTGCTGTGGTGAAATCATCAAGCGCACTCCATCGGAAGAACAATAAATCACTGCATTTAATTCTTTTAACAGATTCAACCCCATCGAGTTCTCTCCACAATTCGAAGTCAACAGAAATGGACAGTGGTCCGTAAAAGGACCCAAAGAAATGGGTACCGGCGAAGAAACCGGACAAACAACTGGTGTGCCAGAAAACCCTACAGAAACATTGGTTTGCCCTGACAGGGGAATGTTTGGAACCCGTGAATGATCAATGGAACACTTCTGTGCTCCAGTATCTATCAAAAACTGATGTTTCCCATTTCCCACAACCATTTCAAAGTAGGGACCTTTCTGATTGACGAGAATAGGTGTAGGTTCCAAACCCTGCTTCGGGCAATCCTAACGAAACAGAATGTCATCAAAAGGAAGCTCTTCAGATAAATATGCAGCAGATGGATGATCAAATATGTTCCTCGTATCCACCCTCGGTGTCTGATTATCCTGTGAAAAAGGTTGCTGAGGATCCTGTGTAAACTGACCTCTACCAGGGCCCCCTACACCCGGGCTACCTCTGGATCGTCTACCCATATTCCAAAATGTGTTGTTCGACCTTTGTCGAAGGACGGGGCATTGTGCACGCCAATGACCCTCTTGACGACAATAGGCACACTGGTTAATGTTCACAGGACCCAAGGGCACATTCCTTTGCGGGACATACTGACCTCTAATCTGAGAACTACCCCCTCTGGGGCCTCTAAACAATTTGCTGTAATAGCACTTTAGTCTTCAAATCACCTTTTCATTTTTCATATCTTTTTCATTATGGACATGATTCTCGTAGTACTGAGCCATGTGCAGTACTTCTGATTGGGACTCCGCCTGCCAAGCGCTCTCAGAAGACATATTTTGTGACTGGATGTCAGGCAGCAATCTACGCACAAATTTGTCCACAAATAACCTTTTCCCAGACTCTCTGCCTAGGTCGTGTCCGCTGAAATCTGAGAATACCTGTTCGAACCGATTAAAGAACTCGGTAGCACCCTCAGACTTCCCTTGGACACAGGCCATAAGTTTGTCCCAAATAATTATTTTCTCTGGAAATATAGTTTTCAATTTTGCAATGATTCTATCAGGCAAAGTTAGTATCACCTGAGGCGGTCTTTCACCAGCAGGCCTTTCTCCATCGAGTCTAGTTATATTCACCTATGTATCTCCCAACCCTGGCACGTCGTCTATAGTTCTAACTTGTTTCCACAAATCTATGGGCAGGAGTACAGGAAATAACAGATTAATATCTCCTAAGGTGAACACTGAGGACTGCAAGACGGACTCTATTTCTTTATAGAATCCTGTCGCATTTTTCCTAATATCAAGAAGAGATTGCCTAATAGTATTCACTTCCTGTCTTGAGAACGGGACGTGAACGAACTGCGATACATAATGTGCAGGAATGTTCACAGAGACTACATTTGTTGCAGGATCAGTCCCAATCTCAACATTTGGGACAAATGGCGGAGGAACCTCTCTCATAGGCAACTGAGAAGTAGGTGACTCTGAACGCTTACTAAGCAACAGAGCAAAGTCGAGTGCTAAAGCAGTCAAAGAAGTGTCAAGTGAAAAAGCTCTCTTATAAATACTCAATGACTAATCTTTCTTTTTACACAATCATCCTGTAGGTACTCTATCATTACCTGTATCACTTTCCTCTGCATTTCTGGTGTATACTGACTATATGTGTCATATACTTTAACTGGAGTTATCGACATATCTGAAATCCATCTAAGCGCGTCCTTCGTACAAATTCGTGCTTCCTCAGATATCGATTTACGACAGGGAAAGAACCGTTTCTGTACATACATACTTTCACCCTCATTCTGCAACTTTTCTAACTCCTTTCTATATCCAAATAACCTCTCGACATGCTCATTTACTTTCTCCACAGTGTCTCTAGAAAACGCTAAAGTATTTAGATCCCTTAACACTTGCGGGAGATCTGTATTATTTAATTTTCCCCACATTATACATAAATGAATCCCTAAACCTTCAATAAAAACATTTTTCTCAGGAAAATTATCCATATTACAAAGTGTGGCAAAAACTTTAGCTTGATCATCCCTCTCCATACAATGCTTAGCCCATGCAATCAAATCACGTTGCTTCTCTGGTGGTACAGTATTGCGAGTGACAACGTTTGACCCTGCACCTCGATCGACTACAAGCGGCTCAGGACCACTTGGAAGAGAAGGAGCAGGCAAATTCAATGGAGGTACTGTAACTGGTGCGATAAGAAGAGGTGGAGGAGCTGGAGGAAGGGGAACATTAGGAGGAGCAGGAACAACGGGAACAACAGCAGGTAGAGCAGGAATAGCAGGAGGAAGAGGCAAAGCAGCAGGAAGAGGAACATACGAGGTGGCGCAGAGGCACCAGGCCTTCGTTCATTTAACAATTTGTCTATGAATTCATCGGAAGCATGGAGGTCTTTGGAAGGATAGATTTTCTGAATTCCAAGTGAGAAAGCCCTATCCATATTCCTAGTCGATTCAGAATGTTTATCTTGGTCATACAATAATACTTTTTCGGCGTTTGTCTTATAACAGCGCGCATGTTTTTCTCTACTTTTATGTTGCTGCAACGCTTCTTTTTTCCATTTCTGCAAAACATCAAATGCTGCAGGTCTAGCCTTCTTTAATAGAATTGACACTAAATACTCAATACGAGGGATTTCACAACTACCATTGATTGGCGACTGAAGTTCGGAGGCATGTCTGGTTTGTCTGTGCCAAATGTCATTAAATACTATACTTCCAATGCCATGCTTACAGTACATAGTATATGCCGGCAACCCCTCCTGTGGTGCGGGACGGCTAAATTCCAAAGATTGTCTATCGCTGCGGAACAATGCCCTGAAGCAGGTAGACAATTTTCCAGGCATATCAAATTATTGGTGTTACCTGGTCACTAATTGTGTCTGCAGATACAATGCGCTAAATTCAAATTATCAGGGTTGAATTAAGAGTCGGGTCACGACTCACCTGAACAAACCTAAGGAGGTCCGATCGGATTTCAAAGAATCTTACCTAACTAATCTTACCTCGTGTATGGTGATTTCGGCAAATCTGCCCGCCTCGATAAGTGGCCCTCATCAAGATGCCGTCTCGGACCACAAGCTAATCGTCCAGGGATCGGGTCATGCAGCGCTGCTGAGGTGTCGCGTCTCGTTCAGTGGGGCCCCTTTTCGTCACACCGTCCGGTCCAGGTCCGATAGCCTGCGTCAACCTTCAACAATCTGGTTACAAAGGAACATACAAAGTACTTTATTTTATACTGAATCCAGTTACGAAGAACAGAGGAAAATCAGATAGCCATCGGCCCTCAGTGCAACACAACGAACTCCAGCGTGGTTCAGTGTGTTCAGTGAGAGACGCTGTACATTAGAATGCATTGGTCTTTTATACTCTTTGTGAGCACGATGTCCAGTCCTACTTCTGGTTAATATTCCGCTAATACATCACCGATCTAGGGTTCATGCCGAGTTTCGCACATCCACATGTAACTGATTTGCTTTTAATACATATATCAACAAGCCTATACGGCAACTGTGTATTCTGGGATTTCCCATGCAGGTCTTCTCAAACATTAATACAATGTAGTTTAACAAGTGTTCTACGTTCAGTATTTGAATACATTGTTCTTAACATATGCTCGTGTATTAGTTTAATTGCACGACTAATCCTTTACAGGTCAACCAAGGACAAGGTCTCAGTTCACGACCTCAACAAGTGGCCTGCAGGCAAGTTACATATTAGCTACATACAGAGGTCAAGACAGCCATGTTGTATTTCGGAATGACATCGTCCACCATTTTAACTCACAGGGTGACTTTACAAAGCAAACCTAAAATTTCGGATTGACCTAAAATGGCGGCTTAAATTGATTTTAAGATCAGGACCTTGCAACACGGATTTCTTCACAAACGACTTATAAGCAGCTTGGCGTAGGCCAATATACATATATTTATTGCGATAGGAGGCGCGATATCATTTCTCATTTGACATGATGACTTAAGTCTACCTTGTGTTTCAGCATCTGTACAATTATGGAATGGTTGATTCTCTGCAGCACTTCATGCATGTGTAATCTTTTTCATATTTATGAGTTCACTCAATTCATTACTTCGTCATTAGTTTCTGTAAAATTCATACATCCTCTTCAGCCAATATCCTGAGACGTCGTTCCTCCCTCAGATTATCGTCTCTTTGGGGATACATTCGATAGGGTTGTCTCAATGGGTATCTTGTTTCGAATATTTGCTGTGGTATTGGCACAACTGCTGGTGTCAAACATAGCACAATCTCAGGCTTCCAATATGTAGGAGGTAGGAGGGTGGGATCTCCTGCAAGGCATGCAGCTGCTCCTCTACATTACCAAAACTCACATCGTGAAGGCTGGGGAGGCAGAGTTTCAGTGCATTGCTTACATCCTCGCTTTTCGGATATCAACCTTTATCCAGGTAAGCCAGGGTTTATATATTCACTCATGAATGAGCCTGTGTAGACTTTCCAATCTGGGTTTTCGCGTGATGTCTTTTGTGGTTTCCACTAAGTGTTTGATTGTCAGGTCCTGGCAGAATGATTATGTGACTATTAAGCGTTTGTTTTCGCTCCCATTATTAGGTCCTTTTCCGGTGATCTTGAGTTTGGTTGCATTCGTTAACATGACTCGGACCGAGAACACAGATACCATTGAAGAGACGCAGGTTGAGGACACAATTGAGGAAGTTTAGCCCCTCGGCCCCGGGAGTCATGAAGGACCAGACTTTCTGGCAGGTGTTTTTCTATGGGTGCGGACAGGACCGGTCTTTGCATCAGGCAGCCCAGGCGGCTGCCTGACGTCAGTCAGGCTCTAGGGGGCGCTGCACCAGCAGTCCACAGTGCCAGTGCTAGAACAGACGTGTCACACGTTTGTTTCCTAACATTATAAAAATGAATGTGCCTGTTCATTTTTATAATGTTAGGAAACAAACGTGTTACACGTGTATTCTACCACTGGCACTGCTGCAGGCTGTGGCCTCGGCAAGGGCAGTTTCTAGTCCATTTGGTGCCCAGGGCGAAACACTAGTAATATGCACCCCCAAACGCCATCCCATGCGCCACTCCCACTGCACCACGCGCTCCACTCCCGCTGCACCCCGCGCACCACTCCCACTGCACCCCGCGCACCACTCCCACTGCACCCTGCGCGCCATTCCCAAACTACACTGATATGGAACTCCTACCCAAAGTCAAATAGTCCGTTACACAATGAATGAATTGCCATTTGCAACGGTGGGCCACTTTTTCACTGGTTCCCAAGACAATTTTATGCCCCAGTCCCACTTAGGCTGCAGATAATGAGGACTGGGCACACCAAGAGACCATGAATATGGCATAGGATGCGGTATATACAACCAATAAAGAACACAAGATGCTGAAGGGGGTTTGGAGGCAACCTAGGCCAAAAGGGCAATGACAAGGAGAGACACCTGGACCCAATAAACAATCACTTTAACATTCTTTGAATGGGAATGAAGTGTATGCTTTGATAAAGTAAAGTCTGACTGTTGTAAGGATACATGCACCAGGATTATTTATTTATTCATGCAATGTTTGTCGGGTACCTGCATATTTATTTATTTATGCAATGTGTGTCGGATATAGGTATCCGACACACATTGCATAAATAAATAAATTATCCGTCTCCATGTACCCGACAAACATTGCATAAATAATTAAATAAACCGGTTTGTAGCTTAAAGAATATTTACTCAGCAACACTGGTCAAAACTATTATCCGCGTAGTGAAGTAACTCATCACCAGTGCCATGGAAGTGGTTTAAAGTGTCATTGATATATAGTTTGGAAAAGAAGGCATGAAAGAAATAGCGCTGCTTTAAACTATTATTTTGGCCATTTTCTGGGCTTGCAGGGACGCACCATAGGCCCAAACGGGTCTCCGTTTGTACGGTATCGGGGCCCACAGTGCGTCCCTGCAAGGCACGCCCACTCCCCACAGCCCACTGCACCTCCTCTCCCATCTCAATGCCAGCACAAAACCATTTAGTGACTAATGGGCCACCATTAGCAGTTTCCTGCCGGCATTGTGAAGAAAGGGGCTGGTCTTAGCTGCAGGGGGACCTAAAGTGTTTTTATTGGTGTGCTTATGCCCCCCACCCCAAGTGGCGCGAAAGGGGTCAGAGGGATCCTCTGACTTCTGTAATGTTACATAGTACTTTTGTACTCCGTGACATTACAGTCGGAAGGAGCAGCGCCAGCACCTGACCTGTGGAACTTTCCCCACATCAATGCGCCGCCCCACAAACTGGGGAAATCCATCCCCTACAGAGGCTCGAGGTACTAGGGCAATTGCGCCCCCGGGGCTATTGCGCCCCGGGCAGTTGCCCGCCTCGCCTGGGCCAAGAAAGGGGCCTGGCCTCGGCCCTCAGGCAGGGCAGGGCAATTGGCAAATAAATTAGCAACATTTGTTGCTTTATTACCTTCCCCTGGACCCGGGTGGCGCCTGCGCCGCTGGCTCCAGCTAGGCCCATGGGCGCACGTGCAGTGTGCCCTCCTCCAGACTATGGGCGCGCACTGACACTGAAGTGTGCATCGATTGGTGCTGGCTGGTGTTGCCGGCCCCAGCCATTACAGAAAAGAGGAGCGATTGGGTCACTAAATCCTGAAGTTGTTCCCATCACAAGCACACACTGCCAGGCAGCAGCAGAATCAGCTAATACAAAAAGTTGCTGCATCCTGCCCTTGCTGATTGAGCCTTGTTTCAGGAAATCCGGCAGTAACTACAGCCTGCCGAGGCAAGCACACTTCTCGCAAGTGAGGCCTATTGCTGCATAGGTGTTTTATTTATTTTAAAATGGTATTGCAGAGATGACTGGGCCATCCAAGAACAGCCTCTGGAGGCCACAAAGCTAGACACTTTTGTCAAGGCTCAAGTAGTCATGAAAAAGGAAGTGAGCACTGATGGTGGACTCTCCTCAGGAGATCAAAAGGCCGGTTCTCGGAAGACATGGGCAGAGTGTCACCGTCAGCAGATCTTAGACAGTTGCAAGTTCCAGCAGGGTTGGATTGGTCCGTCCGTCGGCCATTCGGCCCGTGGCCGGGCCAAAACCACTTCGAAGGCGATGCCCTGGGGGCCAGTACCACGCATGGGCCAGTTTGAAGGTTACTACACCCCGCTAGTTCCCGCCCCCGTGCATATTGTTCGTCGTTCCCTCTTTCCTGGGCATGCCCCGGCTATTACGGAAAAGAGGAGTGAGTGGGTCACTAAATCCTGATGTTGTTCCCATCACAAGCACACACTGCCAAGCAGCAGCAGAATCAGCAAATACAAACAGTTGCTGCATCCTGCCCTCGCTGATTGGCCTTGTTTTAGGACACCTGGCAGTAAGTACAGCCGGATGAGGCAAGCACTCTTCTTTCCTCCTGCTCCCGTCCTCGCAGGTGAGGCCTATTGCTGCATAGGCGTTTTATTTATTTGAAAATGGTATTGTGGAGTTGACTGGGCCATCCAAGAACAGCCTCTGGAAGCCACAAAGCTAGATACTTTTGTCAAGGCTCAAGTAGTCATGAAAAAGGAAGCGAGCACTGGTGGTGGACTCTCCTCAGGAGATCAAAAGGCCGGTTCTCAAATGACCTGGGCAGAGTGTCACCGTCAGCAGATCTCAGACAGTTGCATGTTCCAGCGGGGTTGGATTGGTCCGTCCGTCTGCCATTCGGCCCGTGGCCGGGCCAAAATTACTTCGAGGGCGAGGCCCTGGGGGGTCCGGTACCATGCTTGGGCCGGTTTGGGGGTTACTACACCCCCCTAGTTCCCGCTCCCAAGCATATTGTTCATCGTTCCCTCTTTCCTGGGCATGCACTGCTGACTTTATTTTAGTGCAGGAGTTTCATACATTTCACTGTTCGCTCAGACTTGTCTTATACTCTTCTGTGTCGTTGTGCTTCTTTTGTTTGGAATAGCAATCATGCTAGTCTAACAAACACCTACACGAACGCGCCTTGTGAATGATGGTGTGAAGGATGGATGCAGGTGCTGGACCAAAAGCTGAGCGAAGTCTGCACAGCAGCTGGCTTGGGAAAGCTACTCAGCAACTACAGTAGAAACCGTCTCTGTGGACGGTTGGCCCGTCATCCGTATAATGCAAATACCCAGACTTGCAGGATGCATGCTTCACTTTCTTTGTTCCATTGGGGGCGACATGCTGTAGCATCAATTCATGGCCTTTAAAATACCCTGCATGGTGCAGCTTCCGACCTCCTTTAACACAAACGCTGGGAAATGGCCATGACTAGCTAACGCCACATTAATCAAAGCCAGGTCTCTAAAGAATGGTTCAAGTGTTGGGGAATCACCTGCTCACACTTTCTGTCGTGTGACCAACCAGTGCGCAAAAGGTGTTTCAGAGCATGGGGCTCTTGATGCCACCCATTTCTGTATTTGATACACCAGCAGCTAAACTCACCCTGGGGAGGCAGCTCCTTCTATATGGTCCATTTCTCTCCCAAACTCGGGACAATTTTCTTTACCATAATGGAGAATGTGAAAAAGCGCAGGGCTGCAAGGCTGGGGGGTGAGGGTGGCGGGCAAAGCGCACTACGCTTGGGGTACACTGGAGATGCTTCCCCTCATACAAGCAGTATTCCAAGTCCCTTGAAATGAAATTTGTCTATACACTGCACCGCTGTTATTCAAGCAGCACGCGGCTAGTAATTTGCAAAAAGTAAACTTAACGAGTCCCAAGAAAAGGTTGTCTTCCACCTTGTTTTTTTATGTTGGGATGGGATGTTTTTCTTTGCGATCTTACATTTTCATGGTGCTGTCAGGAGTTAAAATGAGAGATCACGAAGGAAACATTTAAGAATTCTGAGAGTCCACGAGCATAAGCAAAACAAACCCCAATACTCAAACTGCCATTTCTCTGCCGCGGTAATGCTCTGCAGTGTGTTTCAATATAAAGTCCACATTGTATTGTCATAATTTTAGAACGCCACCTCTCCAACATTAACATTGGGAGCTATGTTGAATTGTACATGCATGTCAACTCTCTGCATATGTTTAAAGTAGACTTTACCACTCACATGGAGTAGTGATATTGTTTATGTGTGTCCCTCCTAAATATATTTAACTTCCCGTGAAATATTTGATGTAATACATATTGCATAAATGCATGTATTTTTATGCTTAGAAGGGCTTGTACAGCTATCGTGGGTATGTTGCTGGTGCTTGTTCCTGGAGGTTTGAGTAACACTGTTCAAGACCAGTTCATCACCTTTTAAGAGTGGCTAAATGTTTGAAGTCATGCAAATGACATTAGTGTAGATCTGAAATTGTCGATTCTCTGACCTGAGTCACAGCAGCAAACTGGTCATTGTTACTAAAAAATGAAGAGCAAAAGCAGACTAACATAACCAGGCTTGTTCGAGTTTGACCCTCTTATTGCTATTTTCTGAGGTTCATGAAATTCAGCAGATGCCAGCATTGACAATTCTGTTAACTCATAGTCCCCGCTCAGCCGATGACACATGCATGAGATCACAGGTCGGGGGACAGGGGGCGCCAATGATGCTTCCCGCCTGTGGTGCAATCTGTTGTAAGACCAGCCCTGGGTGCGGATTTGCCCTGGCATATTTGGGGGGCCCTCCACCCCTTCGAGTATTTGATCAAAAGCTCCCACTGGGAACACTGACATGGGGTCTCCATCACACCCATTCCCAGCATCATTGCTATCCGTGGCCCAGCCATGTAGAAAGAGACAATCAAAATCTTTGGGTGAGCACAAGGGGCATAAGAATACAAAAGATCAGGATTCTGGGGGCCTGGGACCAGCGGCTCCAGCCACTGGCACAAATGTAGCTGCACCTGGTACAGCCGGACTCCCAAAGCCGGCAGAGGTCGGGCCTGAGGGCCGCCCCAGGGCCCCACTGGCATCCAGGTACGGCACACTTCATCTGAAAGTTCCTTGCACGGCAGTGCAGGTGTATATGGTGTGTCCATTGGTCCTAGATCACGGCAGCAATAAAAAGTGATTTCATTACTGAGTGGGTAAAGCATGATGAGGCAGGGCCTATATCCTTCCTGATTTCCTCTGTAAATACTCCTCTTAGTTTCCATGTTCGTCTGTTCTTTGTCCCCCCTTTATGGCCTACCCTTCAGCCACAATTACAGGGGGACCCTTAGAAAAATGTTTACGTTTAGTTCTGTCTCATCTCATGGTTCAAACAATTCTCATATTGGTGTTTTTTAGTTGCTTTATTTTACCTTGCCAGGTTGATTTAGAATTCTCATGTAGGCATCTCGCAGATATAGGGGAGAACCCAAATTATTCAGGTCTGTGGATCTCCGGTAGCTCTACTGTAAACTACGGTGGTTTTAAAATACACTTAGCAGGACCTAGGAGCATGACTTAGAAACAGGGCAGTAGCAGCCTAGATGTTCATGGCATCTCGTCCTGTTCTGATAGCCATACTTTACCCGCACCAGCAGTCAATCTCGGGAGGATAGCTCGGTGGCAACACGCTCGCCCTGTCGACCCCGGGGTCCGCGCTTAGAAACCTCTGGGTATTAAGCGCGTTATAAATAACATATCATAATCAAAAGACCTGTATGGTTCACAATCCGAAGCCCTACTAAATCACCCCACTCCACTTGTTGGTGTGTGACTTGAAATGGGTCTTCATTTTTAATGCTGATATATTTGCCATGGCTGTGTGCCTCGCCATTGCCTTCCACAAAGTAGTGCTTGTTCATTTACTAAATGTTAATGTTTCATCGAGGGACATTGCTAGGCTTCTCCTCCGCTCCGCTGCATCTCTGGTGGTAGTGTACTGAGCAAATGGGTTAGTGCATTTTAGCTCATGAGACTTCTTCACACAAATCCATTTCACTCACTGCATCAGTGCCATCAGTGCATCTTTACACATAGAAAGTGTTTTGTCTGCAGCAGTCATTTTGATCTTGAAGACGTGGGTCAAGAAATTAGGCCAGGCGGTAGTCTGTATTATTTTCCATTAAGGCTATATATGATATGATATGATTGGTTATTTATAACTAGCTTAATACGCAGAGGTTTCTAAGCACGGACCGGGAGATCGAACCTGTGTTGCTCTGTGTCATCTTGCTTCTAAGGGGAGCCCGTTGCCCCTGAGCTATCCTCCCGAGACAGGTGAGTCTGCATGCAAGGTTGATGGCAGATCCTTCACCAGACAAGTCATGGGCCCTCAGCATGCTGTTCAAATTGAGTTCTAACAGGTACACCAGTGGCAGCTCCTAAGTGATACACAGTGCCGGCTAACAACATGGCAGCCTGCACAAAAGGCTGCAGCCCGCTAGAGATAGCAGACCTGTCTTTGCCATAAAGAATAGCCCCTTTTAAGCTTGGCTCTGACTGTTACAATGATCAGTGATGACATTGCATTGTTCACCTACCCGGTCAAATGTGTGAGAAGTAAAATTCTAGTTGGTAGCAATTGCGACACATATATTGGTGCTTTGGCAAATTGTGGTGCCCATGGAATTGGAAGTGATGGCCTTGCGCAAGGCACAGTACATTCATGGTATTTATGGTTAATAGAAAAGCAAATATTTCCAATCCATCGTCACCTGCAAGAAAGGGCAGCTGTAAGTCTCTTGGTCTTAGCCGCAGTACCACCACCTCCATTCCCTTCTCTCTGGTATGAAATCTCATGTGGCCTCTGTCTTCAAAACCTTGCATGCAAAAGGGAGCCTGTTTCCAGACTACATGCACCTGATGCCCTTTAGGTTTACTCAGGGATCCAGCCCCATGTCAGCTGACACGGGATTAGAAGCCACCTGGAGGCACAAGACCTTCTCCGCTGGTCTACATTCACATCGTGAAATGGACTTTATATGCCTCAGGCTGATCCAGTGACTGCACCACACCATAGAGAACCTTCTTATATAAATCTGGTAAAGCCTTGTGTCAAAAGTAACATTGCTGGGGAATTCCCAGTGGTGACCAACTTTACTAATGAACTGATGGACAAAAGAGCAAGAAGTCAATAGTCATCATTACCTCTATGCAAGCGGTGAGAAAGCACACTCTGTCATGTAACCTGTGATATTTTCGTCCATGTTCAAACCTACCCATCACAGTGACTTAGCGCTTAGGGTTAGTAACTATGTGGGGAGCGGAGCTGGTTCTAGATGCACAGAACAAAGTTGGCCCATCAGCAATGTTTTCTGGGTTGACATTACATGCTACGGGTGGAATGTGATTATTGGCTGCTGGGGCACAACTGCATTTAAGGATTTCTATGTTTATCCCAAACCTGAATCCAGGGAATTTGTCCCTCCTCCCCAAGGCGGGGGGGGGGGGGGGCACACCCTTTGGGACTAGGGAGGTGAGCCTGCTATGCAAAACCATCCCTATGGGTTTGGGCAAGTGGGATACTACTGGGGGGGGGAGTCTTCTGGGGGCAGAAAATGAAGTACACAGATGAACAAACACAAAAGAAAACAAAAATCAAAACATAGCAACTTTCTACATATTAGAAACCTCTTAAGCTTTTAACTATATACAGTAATTTGGCATGGACATTTGTCCTACCTTACTAAGGACATTATCTTAATACTTGGCCAGTACTTTTGTTATTCACCTGCGTCTTATCAAAGTTGTGATAATTACCTCATCGGCTTCACTCAGAGGCTCTTCATTGTCTGCATAATTATCTGCCTCTCTTCCTGCAGATACTCCTCCTGCACCCACAACCAACCACCTGGGTTTGCCAAGGTCCCATCAGTTATAACCTACTTGTAGAGGTTTGGACCTGTGTGTTGGAAATTGGCCAATGGACTGTGACCTCGCAATCCTGCCTAAATTCCATGTTGAACCATCTTCAAATATTGCCACCTTGGACATTACCTCTATTATTCTTTTAGGCACCTTTTTAAGTGTGGTGGCCTTTCCTAGTTTTAACCCACTCTCCATGTTCCAATGCTTGTTTATGGTCTCTGGCAATTTGTGTTCCCTTTGTACCTATCCTTCACTTAACTTAGTTTCTCTCTCACCTTTTGTCTTGACTCTTCTTGTTTCCCAGAAAGAGAATTTATTCATCCTGGGTATAACTTTGAATTGGTGCAGGTCCCTCTCATTAGTCGGAATGGGGATATTGAAGTGGTCCCCTTGGGGATCAATCCTACGCTCCACAGAAACTCTTATAGTGTTTTGATATCAGATTTGTTTCTTAATGCTTGATCAGTTGTTGAGTTGTCTCTACAATTACATTGTTAAACCTTTCTACTAGTCTGTTGGATTCTGTGTGGTAGAAAGAGGTGAATTTCCACTTGATCTCTTTGTCTTTGGCATATATTTCCACTTCCCTCCTACTAAATTATGGGCAATCATCACTTATCATTTCATGGTAGTATCCTTCCCTTAGGAAGGTTTGTTCTAGGAGATGAATGACCTCAAAACTGCACACGCATTGAACTAATGTGATTTCAGGCCATTTGGAGTAATGGTCCATTAAGGCCATCATGAAATGGTTCACTTTGCTGAGATCATGGTAGGCACATAATATATTTATCCCAAGGCATTCCTATGGCTCTTTTGGGGGTGATATGGGAAAGACAACTTGTCTGCTTATCTTAATAGTTTTCTCAGAGTTTAGTCATGGCCAGCATGAACATACTGTGCTTTCTATTGAAAGATCTAGCCCCATCCACCAATACCACTCTAATTTTATGTCACTAATCCCTGGGTGACCTTTGTAAGCCATGTGGAAAACGTGTCCCAATGTGTAACAGGTACTACGAATTGCTGTAATCATACCAAATGCCCTCTTCCAATGATAATTGATTCTTCTCTTCCAGGAAGGAAACATTGATTTATTGATACGCCCCTTTTCCGGCCAGACTTTGTCCACTCAATTATCTGCATCAACTAAACATCTGCCTTCAATTCCCTGTATCAATTTTTCCTGGAGATCATACCTTCTTGGTCCATTACCTTCACATTGGCCACTCCCTCTTCATCCTCCTCTATACTTTCCTCGTCCAATTTCCCAGGTTTCACAGGATGCCCGGACAGTAAATCTGCACATTGTTCTGCACCCCGGGTACACTTTCAACTTAGAAATGGTATTCTTGTAGCCTCAAACTTCATCTGGCTATTTTTGGTGTTGCTCTTGGCACACCCATGAATGTGAGTAGTTCTACTAACTGCTTCTGGTCAATATATATACTAAACTGTTTGCTCCATACATATCACATACAGTGTTCCACTCCCCAAATGCAGGCTAGGAGCTCTCTTTCTTTGATGGAATATATTGCTTCCATCCCAGATTCTGATATGAAGCATGGCAGATTATTCTTTCTATTCCTTTATTATTTTGGCACAGTACAGCACCTACTCCCTGTTGGGGCTATTACAAATCTCTTGCCTTATGATTTCCCAAACTTGTTCACACCCATTGTACCATTCAGTTATGGTGTTGTTTTTAGTCACTATTCATGGGGTAGCTTTTCTCTGCAAAATATTTTTTATGAATTTGCAGCAATATTTAGATAGTCCCAGGAATTAATAAATGTCATGTGTATTGACAGATGTGGGCGTCTCCATGACAGCCTTCAATGCATCTTCATTCCGTTTGTAGCCCTTTGTGCTGATCACATGTCCGAGATATTCTATTTCTTGGGATCAGACAGTGCATTTGCTAGCTTCTATCATTAATCTTTTTTTCCAAGTCATTCTAAAAACACATATAATCTGGCATCATGTTCTTGACATCTCTTCCCAAACACTAGTATGTTGTCTTGAAAGACTAATATTCCAGAGATTCCTTGGAGGGCATGTGTCATCATCTGTGAAAGGATGCTGTGGCTGAGGCTAACACCAACGGCATCCACTGGTACTGAAATAATCCAAATGGTATGATGAAAGAAGTTACGTGTGCATGGTGGTATGATGCTGATAGGTCAAGAGTCATAAAGAAATCTGCATCACAGATGCAATCCAACATTTCATTGTTACTGGAATGGGGTAAACCCCTATGTTTTGTTGCACTCTCTAAAATCTATGCATATCCTTAACTTCCCTTTTTTTTTTAATACAATGACAGTGGGACTAACCCATTCCGCTGCTTCGCTCTACTCAATGATTCCTTCATGTACTAGGCGTTCCAATTCCATATTCACTTCTTCTCTCTGGGCTATTGGGATGTTGTAGACTTTATGTATCATGGTAACTATGTATCAGACTTCAATGTGATCTTGTGAGCATATCCCGTTAAGCTTCCAATTCTGTAACTGACGACTTCATGAGCATGTCTTCTCTTTTGCTGTATGAACTCTCGCTTCCTGGTTCTAGGTACAGGGCTGGATTCTCCCCGTTCCGGTTGAGCTTTATTTTCAATGTTGGCTGGTCTCTCCTTCCAAACACCTGTTCTCCCTTTTTGCCAAGTAGATTTTGGTGACAGAGAGTCTACATTCACTATGTTTTTTCGAAATTATCTTTTGAGTTGATGGAGTACAGAGAGGAGCTATCGGACAACATTTTTGGGGGAATTAGTAGAGTTTAACAGCGCAGCTCGGGAATTTCAGATTTTCTTTAGTATTTGTCTCATCATTTGTGACCATGATGTTTTCCTCATCCAAGCTTTCCTCTTCTTGAAGATATTATATTTTCTTTCTCCTTCGACATGCAGCTGCAAAATGTCCTCTTATTCCTAAGTTTCAGCATTTCTGGTTCAAGGCAGGGTAATTTTGGGCATGTGTTAACGTCCAAGCCTGCTGCAATGAAAGCGTTTATTTTTGTTTGTATCTTTTTTTCTTTCTTGTTTCATAATATCTAGTTTGTTGTTCTGTGGTTTCAGGATAATACTTGATTGCATTCACAGTTTTACATATTTTCAGTGGGTTTTAAAAGTCCCATGCCTTCTGAGTTTACTTTCTTTTCTTTCAATGTCTTCAGCACAACCCTGCATGCTCAACGTTTTTGGTGATTGCTATGGGTACACATCCACAGTTCTTCTTGAATCGTTGCAATGTAAGTGTGTTTAATAGGCTGGTCTCTTATTAGTTTGTCTATTATCATGTTGGTGTAGTAATTGTAAGTGATTGCGAGCATGCGCAGGGCAGCCATGTATTCTATAACCATTTCATCTGCCCTTTGTTGTCTGGTGTAAAAATTGAATCTGTTTATCGTGATTTTAGTCTTTGGTAGGAAGTAGTCATGTACCTGTCTCAAAGTTATCTCATAAACTTTCATATTTATGTCTCCACTTACACCTTCGATTGCCTTTGTGGGGGTATTTCACTTTTCTATGTGGTTGGACCTGCGTGGTCAACACCCACAGGCAACACAGTGGACTGGCAAGACAGCAGACCCCTCCAAGACATGCCCACAGACAGAGACGTGCGTTGCAGAAGGAACGACAATGCTTGAGTTGTGGTGAGTATCCCCAGTATTCTATCCATTTCAACTATGAAATGGCCAGGTCAGCAGAAAGAAGGCCTGGGATTCACTGTCAGTGACATGTTCTTATTTATTTTTGTGTGGTGTTTTTGTTGTAATTAATTAATGTCTGCGGTGTTAGGATCACTTGCGACACCTATAAAGCCCAAACTGCATTTCAGTACAGATTCAAGTATAGATAGAGAGGAATGGCATACAACGAGGGACTCAGAGGAATGACATTTAAGGAAGGACACATAGTGTATAGGGGTTGTTCGGTTATGAGCCCACCCATTGCCTGCCCATAGCCATGCTAATGCCTGTGGCCATTCAAACCCATTCATGCCTCTCTCCAACCAAAACTCCTCCTCATGGGAACTCTTTGAGCTTCCAAGCTCAATTTATTGAAGCCTTTCCATTTGTTGATAGTTGTCTGTGGAGGGTGCTGATGTAAGGCACAGGCTGCCTGGAAGTTCACTGTTTAGCAGCTGCCCGGAATTCAGCTCTTCAGGGTGTATATATGTTGAATTCTGTAGTGGAGAACTTACTAAATGTTGTAGGCAGTGGGAGTGGAGCTGCTGCTCTGTTTTGTGTTTTCTACGTATCTGGGTCCATGTGATCCCCTGCCCCTCTGGGTGGATGCATTCACGATGTCTGTTTTGTTGGTACTGGGGGCATTTGATAAATATAAACAATTCCTAGCTTGATCTTCTAATCAAAGACTGTCAAAGGGGCTTGTGGGTAGAGACGTGCCAACAAAGCCGAAGCGAGAAAAGTACACAAGACGCACGAGTGCACAGAGTCCTGCAGACAAGAAAGGATAGCTAACAAAGGCAGAGAACAGAAAAGGGCAGGGAGTGCAAGTAAAACAAACATGTTAGCTTCCTCCTTGGCAGGGATCAAGTCCTAAAAATTAAAGTGGGGGGACTCATCAACAAACACACTGGGATGTGACGTCGGCAGAAATTAGCAATTGAACATGACTAATGGCATTTGCCTTTCATAAAATCAACACACACACAAAACCAAGAAAGGATATTTTCTTCTAATAGTGTTTTTAAAACGTTAAAAGGTGTGCATGTTTTAAACTCCAAGAACCAATACAAATGTTTTCCCTGACACTTGCAGTACCCAAATGGAATATTTCACCTTTAGTTGTTTTTTATTTTTGATCGGTTATATAGTGCAGTGGTGAAGTGTGTGGCCTACAAACCTGTGCACTGCGGGTTGATACAGGAGGTCTACTTTACTTCATGAATTCAAAGAGGACATCCAATATTTCTCTTTTTGCTGGGGAGGAGGCTGAGTCCACTCTCTGAATATAGTGGGGGGTTTTCATCCCCCCTCGTGTACCTTCGACTTGAGCCCTGCTCCTTGGGTGTACGGAGAATAGGGGAAGAGTTTACCACAGAACCAGGGAAAATACAGCCTTCTGAGCAGGTTACTATCACAGGGCCCCACTCTGAATGCTCATGGAAAGGAGCAGCAGGAGTGGTTGTCTGTGTCTGGACTCTAAGGCAGTGACAGTGAAAGAGTACTTACAAGTCTGAAGCCTGTACAGGTCCAGCAGGAACTGCACAATGACTGCCTCCTGAAACAGGTACTAGTACACCGTTAATAATGAACAAGGTACAATAAGGAAACACAACAAAGGAAAGGGGCAGAGCTTGGCTGCTGGAAGCCCAGCAGCCAAACTCTGAACAAAATAATAACTCAAGGAACAAGTGAAGACAAGGACTGTAACAGAAATATCCAGGAGAAAAAGGAAGTCAAAGTGAGCAAGGTTCAGTGCAGAGAACCAGAAGAAAGAAGAAAAGCAAGAATACTGGAATCTAAGTGCAGGGGTAAGGAGACTGGAAACTGCAGACTGGTAACAAGGAACAGTGGGCCTCATTACGAGTTAGGCAGAAATCTGGCTGTAAATCCGTCAAAAAATAGCCCTAGGGAATGACTGTTTCCGCCACTTGGTCAGGTGCAATTTCCGCCTGCTTACAAGTGGTGGTGGAGCTGTAATTCCCCATTTATTTTGTGTCCATTGGCCCCAATGGGTTTTTTTTGCGGAATTACCACAGCAGAATTACCACTTCAGTAATTCCGCCAATTCAGACGATTTCTCTGTGTTCAGTGGGAAGATTTATCTCCAGGGTTTTCCTGGAGGTAAATCCTCCACTCAAAACCCAACCTCATAATTTGGCGTGGTGGTAAAATTGGCGATAGCTCAGTTACCACCACTTTTACCACTTACCGCCTAACTCAGAATGAGGCTGAGTTACTCTAGACTGGAATAACAAGGGTAGGACTGCAGCCAGATAAGGAAACTGTTGCTCTGAAGTGGGATAACAAGGGCAGGACTGAATACAGATAACAAGGAAACTGTATCTCTGAAGTGGGTTAACAAGGGCAGGACTGAAGACTCAAGGCAACAGAAACCAGGTAACATGGGCAATAAGCACAGAACAAGGAACTGCAGGCAGGGAACAAGATAATTTGTTTTAGAGAACAAGCGGCTGTAGACAGGGAACAAAGGACTGCAAGCAGGGGAGCAGGCCTGCAGTGTAGGAAGCACAGAGGTGCAGAGCAAAAGGCAGGAAAGGGGGGGCAGAGTAGCAGGAATGCAAGGCAGCGAGAACAGGGCTCTGAATCAGGAGCAGGTACTGGAAACAACAGGACATGGCAAAAATCCAAGGATCAAGGCAACAATGGACTGGAAGCAACATCAATACAAGTGATGTGTGTTCCTGCAGGCAGCTGCATAAATACTGACCCACCCTGTGCGGAAGCAGGCTAATTAGCAGCACCTGAAGCAGCACACATGAAGATGATTGGCCTCCTCCATCTCTGGCCCTGGGAAAGTGAAAGCAGCTATGATCTTGATGGTTTCTGGGGATTGTAGTTCTAGGACTGCTGCATAGGAAAAGCCAGGGAATGGGAAATACCACAAGGCGAATTATGGGACATGTAGTTTGTGAAATTAAATAAGAACGTTCAAAGGTCTTGCAAATGAAAAATAATGACAAAAATATGATAGGTATTGTCCTGGAAGGTTTATGGTGATGATTGAGTACCATATATTCCACAATGGATGCCAATTGATGCTTCAATGGCACAGTCGTGACAAAGACGTGAATTAAAACATGAGCGGGGCAACATTAATACCAAAGTGCAAATATGTTCACACTACTAACAGGAACCCAGTTTTGTCCAAACGCTCCTAAGAACCCAAAAATGCATGCCGAGCCCCATTTAGGAGGAATTCTGTGTTACACCACACAATCAGTGGTAGACTGGGAACCAAAAGAGGCCCTAGAAACAATTTTGAAAATGGCCTCATATTACACTTTTTCAGCAAGCCCAACCGTTATCCTATGAGAACATTTGGAAATACCACACAAAAGAGGCCCCGTGTGCAGCGGCCTACCGGGAAATCTCCAGACTTCCATATAGGCCATTCCACCCCTGCACATAATTCGTCTGTCTCAACATTTGACTGTGTTGATCCGAAACGGGGGGGCCAGGGCGGCTCTCAGGATCAAACTTCAATCCGTCACAGTTGTTTGCAGAGCTTTACATTACTCCACTGTGGAAGAAACTCCCCTTTGCTAAAAAAGCAACCCCCTTTTAACCTATTTGGTGAAAACATAACTCTTATGTTGCTAAAGTGCAAGTGACACAACAGAACAGCCATGCCAGGAATGCGGGACTGCACGCGATGTCCACTTCCAGGCTCATGTATGTATATATGTCAAACACTGTAGTGGAGAGCTTACCAATCGTTGCAGCCAGTGGGAGTCGAGCTTCTGCTCTGTTTCATGTTTTCAACATATCTGGGATACATGTGATCGCCTACTCCGGTGGCTGTTTCGTTGGCACTGGGCAATGAAAGAGTGCGCAGGTGTGCCCCTACAGAGTAGTGCCTAGATTGCATGAGTGGTTTGTCGCTGCCTATGCCGGCGTGTGGGTGCCTGTGGATTGGCTGGCGGTGTAAGGTCAGCGTATGTAGCAAGCAGTATCATGATTGAGAGAACTTGTGCTTTTTCGGAGGGACTTCCCCAATGTACATTGTGACCTTATTGTTTACTTGTTTACAAAAGCACCCAAGCCTACCAACACAAGAAGAAATACCAGCACTCCCATCACAAGACACAGGAGCCAACCACTCAACCGGCACCTCTGCACTGAGCACCAAAATGCCCCGGACCAGAAAGGGATGCCGAGTAAGGGCACACAACAAGGCTGCACTGGACACAGGCACACAAATACAACCTACCACCAAAGAAACAACCTCAAATAGAGGAAACGCAATGCCAAAAGCCAAAATGACCAGAACAAAACTCCAAAGGGAAAATTCCTTATATCTCACACCATACCTCGCAACAACCCCAAAACCAGGATACCCCAACGACACAGAGACATCAAGACAGACAAAGAACATCCCGAGACAACCAGAAAAAAGATGGGAACATCCAAGAAGAAGGTGGCTAGAGTTCGACCCCATCACCCCACACATCATAAGAACAGAAGGACACCCTCAACACACGCGCCATACCGGACATAATGACGATGAAGATCTTATAACCAACAACCCAAACATGAACCGAACTGACCAATTCAATGAAGAAGAAGCCTTCACAGACCTTCACCTAACCAGCACAAACGGAGAAGCAAGACCAATGAACAGCCAAGCTTTCAATCTAGCAGACCGCTTCAATGAAGATGCAGCTTCCGCTAATCCTCATACGCCCTCCTACAATGAAGATACAGCCTTCGCTGATCCTCATTCACCCCAATCAATGCCAACAATGATGCACAGCAACCAAACAGCCACAAACCAAAACACGGTACAACCAACAAGCAAAACCACACAACTAAGATCCACTGCAACCTCATCAATGAAAAATCAATGTCTAAACATGCCACCAAGATATACGATCTGCTCTGCAACTGAGGGATCGGCATCCTATTTGTAACAGAAACCTGGCTAGACGACAATTATAAGATCACCCTCAACAATTGCTTGCCTAAATACTTCAAATGTGTCCAATCAAAAAGAAAAACCACAAGAGGGGAAGGACTGGCATTCATTCACAAGGAACACCTGGATATCAAACTGGAAGACCCACTAATCATCGATAAATGCGAATCCCTAATCATACGTCTAGCAGTTACATCCAAAACAAACTTGAAATTCGTACTAATACATAGACCACCAACCTACGATGCAACCTTCGTAGACTCCTTCACAGAAGCAATCACTGTCCTAGCCATCAAACACAATAACCGGATAGTCCTAGGACACTTCAACATCGGGTTTGAAGGAGAAAGCAAAACCATACAAGAATCGCTAACCAGCCAACTAGCAGCAATGAACCTACAACAACTAGTCAAAGGAGCAACCCATTCGGCAGGGCATACACTTGATGCAATGTTCGCTAACAAACTACTCCTCACCACGGCACCTCCAATTCAAATACCCTGGAGCGACCACCTCATCATCCCCTTTGTAATCAAAATGACCTGGTTAACAAACAATTAACCGGACAAAACTACGAAAACCATGAGAAGAAATTGGAGAACCATCAAAAACTCCAATCTGCATGAATCCTGGAGCTAAACAAACCACACCCAACATTCATGGAAGAAGATGACCTGGACAAAAAAGGTTACCCTGCTGCATTCCTGGATCACAACTACTATAGACAACATCGCCAAAGAAAAACCCTTCACTTCTTCTAATAAATGGTCTATGGCAAAATGGTTCACCCCACTACTTTGCACCATGAAAAGAAAAAACCGAAGACTAGAACTTGATTTGAGAAAACAAAACAACGCGGCGAACAAACTGAAATTCCTACAACACAACTGGGCGTACAAAAGGGAAATACAAAAAACAAAGAGGAAACACTACGACAACCGAATCTTCAAAGCACCAAACGCCCAAAAAGAGCTCTTCAAAATCATAAACGAAATCAAAAACCCTCCAGGATGTAACAACACACCAACCCTGTCCGCGCACCTCTGCAACAACCTTGCAGACCACTTCAAAAACAAAATCACCAACATCCAACTAACCATTCAAAGCAGACCGTCTGATCTGACCACAACCCCATCCTACACCCGGGAGGAGCACCCAAACAAACTGCGAAGATTTCCAGAAATATCAGTGGAGACATTCGTCCAACTGGTGAATGAAAGCAATAACTCAGGGTCCCCCGACGACCCATGCCCACCAGACATATACAAATCAATTCTTAAACAAGGAACGCCCATGGAATATCACAGGAACGTACTCAACCATTCCATCACAACTGGGAAAGTGTCACAAGCCTTCCAAACTGCATACATCAGGCCACTACTTAAAGATACAGCGGGAAACGTAGAGGACCAACATCCCATTTACAGCCAAGCTGCTCGAAGCGTTCATATACAAAATGACCCAAGAGTTTATAGAAGAGCACGGCCTACTAGACCAGGCACAAGTTGGCTTCAGACCACTGAGAGGAACGGAATCAGCTCTACTCTCAATATGGGACGATCTAAAAATCAACGCAGACTCGGACAACAGCACTGCCTTGATACTCCTAGACCTATCAGCAGCATTTGACACAGTCGACCATGACACACTCATAACGAGATTAGAAGGACTTGGAATAACAGACACCGCCCTACTATGGATCAAATCTTTCCTAACAAACAGAACGGAAACTGTATGGATGAAACCCTTCAAATCCAGCCCGAGGGACTCCACCTGTGGAGTACCACAAGGTTCATCCTTCTCCCCACTACTATTCAACATCTACCTGTATCTACTGATCAGAATCATCAAAAGCCACGGCCTCACTTGCCACAACTGCGCTGATGATACACAAATAATCTTCAAAATACAAGACAACCCGGAAAGAAACTCAATGCTAGAAAACTGCCTCTGCGATGTATTCTTCTGGATGAACTCCGATTCCCTCAAAATCAACCCAGGCAAAACTGAAATAATGATTGTTACAAAAAATGGAGGAGAAAACCAATTCATCCCTTGGCCAAGGGACCTCAGGACAACCCCAAAACCCTTGGCGATTGTAAAAAACCTAGGGGTTCTGATGGACAATAATCTGTCATGATCTCTGCTTCCAAAAGGTCAGGGTTTTCCCAACTCCCTTGGAAGCAGATTCATAACCCAGGTTCCGAGTGCCAACCAGTCCCAATTGGGACCTTTTGGACCCAGTCCTGGCGCCAGTGGCACCAGGCTCATAAATATGCCCAGTCCCAGCGCTGGAAGCGCCGGGCTCATAATGCTTGGGTGGACTTACCTGCAGCAGACCATGCTGCTTACTTGCCTGCCAGTTGAGCCTCTGATCCTCTTCTGTTTGGAACTACTTTTCCTGTTGGGTGGGGCAGGAGCCACTCCCTAGGTTCAGAACACTGGAACTCTTCTGGAAAGCAGGAACTCTTTTCTGACCTAGGAGTGGCTGTGGAAGGAGACACCTAAGCACTACAGGAGGCTATTTAAACCACACCCGATGGATGAATCTTGCTTTGCGTTATTCTGCATCCTCTGCAGCAGAACGCTCATCGTGTCTTCTGCATCTGATCCTGGGCCTAAGGAAAAAGGCTTACCATCCTGAATCCAGTCTTCAGCAACACCTATAAAGACAAGAAAGAACAGGTTAGCATTACGGTCTTCAGTGACAGCTCTTCACTTACCTGGGCCATCGGCTGTCACCAACGCCTCGCGCTGCATTCTGAAAGACAAAGGCTTACCTACTCTTCGTGCGCTCCGGATGTCTTCACACTGCATTCCGGCATCTGAAAGACAAAAGCTTACCAACTCTTCGCACGCTCCGGAGGCCTTCGGCGCTGCATCCCGCATCTGAAAGACAAAACAAGGTGCGTTTAAAGACATTGGAGAACTTTAATACTCACGTGCCATTACTCCTTTCCACATCTAACCCAGTGGGTATTCCGGCACCCTGCAGCCGCTCCGAACTTGTACCTGCAAAATAAAAAGACAGTTAGAGCGCATCGTGAAGCAGGCAACAAGCGCTTACTTACGTGCTTCCAGGCGCTTCTATTCATCACACGGGCTCCATCTTCAACTCACTTCAGCCCGTCATCCACCATCGCCGGAACCCTGCAAAACAAGAGACATCATTACTAAAGACTTTAAAGACATTAGAATTACTCGAAACTTACCGTTCGTGCAGTAAACGACGGACAGCAGTCCTCTGAAGTCAAGAGGCCTGCTCCCCTTATCCAGTGAAGAAACTGGTTACAGCACCCTGCCCCGAGGCAGATGGAGAGCACGGCGTTCACTTACCTAAGGTGAGAGCGTTAACCTTCAGGGTTCTACAGGAGAAGAGAAAGGGAAGAAGAGAGAGACATTCAATAACCCAGTTCATTAATCCCATATTTTCTATCTGCAGACATCTTACCCTTCGAGTCAAACATACAGTGCACAGAGGTCCAGCCCAAAGAGCCAGCCGTGTGTTACACGTCACCTTTGAAGATACGGTATACGCCCAGTCAAGACCGGCGCCTCTACGGGAATCAGGTAAGCGTTACAGAACGCAAAGACTACCACAAAACTCCCGTCCAGGCGCTATGAAAACCTCGGATACTGACCAACTAGCCCAGTTACTTGGGGAACTAAGGGCAGAAGTGCATGCAGCCCGTCAGGAAACGAACGCTCTAAGAAGGGAACTGATTATTTCCAAGGAGCGAACAGATGATCTCGCTAGACAATTGCTACAGTCACAAGCCGGACAGACCCCGTTACCCGCATCTGGGGGAAATCTTTCTTCTACATCCTCTATGAATCCAGTGCAGATCAACCTACCTGGGAATGTACCTCTGGCCCCGCCCGAATGATTTTCTGGTGACCCAAAGAGGTTTGCAGTATTTATCAATCAGTGCCGGTTGCATTTCTTATGCCGGCCAGCAGCCTTTCCAACTGATCAAGCTAAAGTAGCTTTCGTGCTTTCGTACCTTAGTGGCAATGCGGCAGACTGGTCGATCCCTCTAGTAAATCAAGATCATCCGGTCCTCCATGATTTTCAAGCTTTTCAGCTCAGTATGGAAAAACTGTTCGCAAGACATTCACAGGGGCAGGCCTTGGACAATGAGCTTCTTTCGTTGCGACAAGGTAATCAAGACCTTTTGGTTTATATTGCGTCTTTCAACAGACTGATAGTGGAAACTCAATGGCCTGAGGACAAAAGGATTACGCTATTTTATAGAGGTCTACGTGGAGAGCTCAAAGATGTATTAGCCCAAGTAGTGAATCCCCCACAAGATTGTTCGGACTATATAGACTTAGTCGTTCAAATAGATCACAGACTGCAGAACAGGAAGGCGGATCGTTCCAAGTTTGATGCTCGAGTATTTTCCAAACCGCCAACTCCTTCCAAAGGAGTATACTCCGGGGAACCCATGCAAATAGGGGGTCTGAAAGGTCCTCTAACACAAAAGGAGCGGGAAAGGAGAAAACAGTTGCAATTATGCCTCTATTGCGGAAACTCAGGGCACTTTCTTCGAGACTGTCCGGTGAAACCTGCTAAGAAGGCAGTAGGAGCTGCAGTTACCAAAGTTACAAACTCTGAGCAGGGAAACGACCTCGCCCGACAAGAATAGAGGTCCTCTTGCCGAGCGTGAAAACCAGTTCCGTGACCTCGCATTTCGTGATACCTATGGTCCTCATTAGCCCTGATAATCCGGATCGATTACATGCAATTGAAGCTTACGTCGACAGCGGTGCCATCGGCAATTATGTGGATCATGAAATGGTTTTGAGGATGAATCTAACTCTTTGTCCCAAGGCTGTAAAGGACGTCATTACTACGGTGGATGGTACGGAGATAGCCTCCGGGCCAGTAACGCATACCACTCAAGAAGTGACGCTAATAAATCAAGATGGACACCATGAGAAGATCGTGTTCGATGTGATCAAGGCCCCTCAGTTTCAGATTATTCTAGGAATACCTTGGTTAGAGAAACACAATCCTCTGATCGATTGGCGAGCAAGAACGGTCCAGTTTCCAGAATGTGTCTCTACTTGTCACCCTCCACCTGGTGTTGCACTGGCAGCAATTTCTTCAGAGACTCCCCAGTTACCTCCCGAATACCTATAATACCAAGATGTTTTCCGGAAGGATCAGGCTAACTCTCTACCTCCTCATAGGTCTTATGACTGCCAGATAGACCTGATACCTGGATCTACTCCTCCTTGTAGTAGAATGTATGCCCTCACCGAGCCTGAGAACCTTCACCTTCGACAATACCTGGATCAATACCTGGCAAATGGGTTTATTCGTCCTTCCAAGTCCCCTGCTTCTTCAGCTTTGTTCTTCGTTCCAAAAAAGGAAGGAGACCTTAGAACTTGTATAGATTATCGCTCCCTGAACCAGATCACCGTTAAGAATAGATATCCGTTACCTTTGATCCCTGAACTCCTGGACCAAGTCAGAAAAGCATGCATATATACAAAGCTGGATCTTAGAGGAGCTTACCACTTGGTACGAGTAAAAGAGGGCGATGAATGGAAGACGGCCTTCCGCACCAAGTATGGGCTATTTGAATATCAGGTCATGCCCTTCGGACTTTGCAATGCCCCGGCCGCCTTTCAATATTTTATGAACGATGTCCTCAGAGAGCTCATAGATGTGTGTGTGTTGTTGTTTACATTGACGACATCCTTGTTTATTCTTCATCGGAATCTGAACATCGGAAACACGTGAAAATGGTCCTCGAAAGATTGCGTCAACACAAACTTTTCGCTAAGTTGGAAAAATGTGTTTTCAACGTGACTGAAGTTGAATTCTTGGGATTCATATTATCACCTGGCGGAGTGCGTATGGATTCAAAGAAGGTCGATGCAGTTCTCAAATGGCCATCACCATCCTCCGTAAAAGGTGTGCAAAGCATGTTAGGCTTCGCTAACTTTTACCGCAGGTTTATCCCCGAATTCTCTCGAATAGTCCAGCCCATTACTGCCTTGTTAAAGAAAAACAAACGTTTTGAATGGTCTACCGAGGCGGAACAAGCTTTCCAGTATTTGAAGACTAAATTTATCTCTGCACCAATCTTAAAACACCCTCGCCCCGAACTCCCCTACATCGTGGAAACTGATGCTTCAAGCCTTGCCATGGGGGCAGTTCTATCACAAAAGGACCCGGTAACCAATCAGTTGCATCCCGTGGCATTTTGGTCCCGCAAATTCTCACCTCCTGAAATCAATTACACGATTACTGACAAGGAACTTCTGGCTATCAAGTCTGCCTTTAAGGCTTGGCAGCATTATCTGCTGGGGGCCCGACACACCGTTACTGTGATTACGGATCACCGAAACCTGCAATATTTGAAAACCACAAAAGCCCAATCCTCTAGACTACTCCGTTGGGCATTATTCTTTGCCGAGTTTGACTTCATAATTACCTATCGACCTGGTACAAAAAACGGTAAAGCTGATGCCCTTTCTCAGATGGGAGTGGAAGAACACTTGATCAACCCTAAACCTGTACCAATCATTCCCGAACAAAGAATTCTGGGTGTAATCGCCACACAATCCATAGAGGAAGTTAAGGATAAAGCCAGGCAACTTGTAACTCCAGCAGACATACAGAATTGGCATCTGCAAGGAAAGGACTTTGCAGTAAAGGACAACTTATTGTATTTCCAAGAACGATTATACCTACCCAGCACAGATTTACAGAAATAAGTAATCTCTTGTTATCACGATTCTTTAATGGAAGGACATCCCGGTATAGCCAAGACCTCAGAAAAGGTCAAGCGCTACTTCTGGTGGCCGTCTTGGAAAAAAGATATCAGAGACTTTATAATGTCCTGTGGAGTATGCGCCCAAAACAAGAGTCAAAAGGAAAGACCAGCAGGCCTCTTACGCCCTATTGACATCCCACCTCGCCCTTGGCATACGCTTTCTATGGACTTCATCACCGATCTACCTCCATGCTCCGGATACAATACGATTCTAGTAATCGTGGACTTATTCTCCAAGATGGCGCATTTCATTCCGCTCAAAGGCTTGCCAACAGCAGCAACTCTGGCCCGAGAATTTCTCGAAAACATCGTCCGACTGCACGGTTTTCCTTCAGTTCTAATTTCGGATCGAGGTAGTCAATTTATTTCTCATTTTTGGCGAAGTTGCTGTCGGTCGGCTCAAATTGATGTGAGACTATCGACCAGTCACCACCCTCAGACCGACGGACAAACCGAGAGGACCAATCAAACTCTGGAACAGTATTTACGCTGCATGCTGCAACAAACTGAAAAAACTTGGAACGACATCCTTTGGATAGCCGAATATGCCTACAATAACTCTGTCCATTCGGGAACTGGGAAAACCCTGTTTTTTCTTTTGTACGGTAGTCACCCTCGAACCTCGGAGTTGGATCCCCTCCAAGATCTTGAAACACCAGCAGTAGACTACCTGCATTCTACAATCACCCAAGCCTTTAAGGAAGCTGTTTCTCACCTTCAAAGGGCTAAAGAACAATACAAGAAAGGAGCAGAACAACATCGGAAGGAAGCCCCTCAATATCGAGTAGGGGATCAAGTCTGGTTGTCCACCAAATATCTACCTCTAAAAGGGCCACGCACATTCAACCCAAGATACCTTGGTCCCTATTCCATCACTACCATAGTAAACCCAGTAGCGGTCAAGTTGGACTTGCCCCCGCACATGAAGATACATCCGGTCTTCCATGTCTCTCTATTAAAACCCGTGCAACCTCAAACCCGACTAAGTAAATCTCCAAAACCTATCCTAGTTGATGGGGAACTCGAGTTTGAAGTCAAAAGCATTCTGGACTCCAAGATCTCCAAATCTAAACTATTTTACCTAATTGACTGGAAAGGCTACGGCCCCCAAGAGAGATCCTGGGAACCTGCTGAATATGTCCACGCTCCTCGCCTAATCAAAAGATTTCACCGAACATTTCCTGACAAGCCAAAACCCCCAGAGAAGCCCGGTTTGGGAGGGGCCTTGAGGGGGGGTACTGTCATGATCACTGCTTCCAAAAGGTCAGGGTTTTCCCAACTCCCTTGGAAGCAGATTCATAACCCAGGTTCCGAGTGCAAACCAGTCCCGATTGGGACCTTTTGGACCCAGTCCTGGCGCCAGTGGCACCAGGCTCATAAATATGCCCAGTCCCAGTGCTGGAAGCGCTGGGCTCATAATGCTTGGGTGGACTTACCTGCAGCAGACCATGCTGCTTACTTGCCTGCCAGTTGAGCCTCTGATCCTCTTCTGTTTGGAACTACTTTTCCTGTTGGGTGGGGCAGGAGCCACTCCCTAGGTTCAGAACACTGGAACTCTTCTGGAAAGCAGGAACTCTTTTCTGACCTAGGCGTGGCTGTGGAAGGAGACACCTAAGCACTACAGGAGGCTATTTAAACCACACCCGATGGATGAATCTTGCTTTGCGTTATTCTGCATCCTCTGCAGCAGAACGCTCATCGTGTGTTCTGCATCTGATCCTGGGCCTAAGGAAAAAGGCTTACCATCCTGAATCCAGTCTTCAGCAACACCTATAAAGACAAGAAAGAACAGGTTAGCATTACGGTCTTCAGTGACAGCTCTTCACTTACCTGGGCCATCGGCTGTCACCAACGCCTCGCGCTGCATTCGGAAAGACAAAGGCTTACCTACTCTTCGTGCGCTCCGGAGGTCTTCACACTGCATTCCGGCATCTGAAAGACAAAAGCTTACCAACTCTTTGCACGCTCCGGAGGCCTTCGGCGCTGCATCCCGCATCTGAAAGACAAAACAAGGTGCGTTTAAAGACATTGGAGAACTTTAATACTCACGTGCCATTACTCCTTCCCACATCTAACCCAGTGGGTATTCCGGCACCCTGCAGCCGCTCCGAACTTGTACCTACAAAATAAAAAGACAGTTAGAGCGCATCGTGAAGCAGGCAACAAGCGCTTACTTACGTGCTTCCAGGCGCTTCTATTCATCACACGGGCTCCATCTTCAACTCACTTCAGCCCGTCATCCACCATCGCCGGAACCCTGCAAAACAAGAGACATCATTACTAAAGACTTTAAAGACATTAGAATTACTCGAAACTTACCGTTCGTGCAGTAAACGACGGACAGCAGTCCTCTGAAGTCAAGAGGCCTGCTCACCTTATCCAGTGAAGAAACTGGTTACAGCACCCTGCCCCGAGGCAGATGGAGAGCACGGCGTTCACTTACCTAAGGTGAGAGCGTTAACCTTCGGGGTTCTACAGGAGAAGAGAAAGGGAAGAAGAGAGAGACATTCAATAACCGAGTTCATTAATCCCATATTTTCTATCTGCAGACATCTTACCCTTCGAGTCAAACATACAGTGCACAGAGGTCCAGCCCAAAGAGCCAGCCGTGTGTTACACGTCACCTTTGAAGATACGGTATACGCCCAGTCAAGACCGGCGCCTCTACGGAATCAGGTGAGCGTTACATAATCTCACGCTAGAGCCACAAGTAAATGCTCTCCTCAAGAAATGCTTCTTTCTCCTGTGAGTGGCAAAGAGAATCTTACTGTTCTTATCGTTCGCCAACAAAACGACCACCATCATTGCCCTTGTCATGTCCAAAGTAGACTACGCCAACAGCCTTTACCTAGGCATGCCTGAATGACTCCTAAAAAAACTACAACGCATTCAAAACGCGGCAGCCAGACTACTTCTGAAACTACCCCGAAGAGAACACACCGCACCAGCGCTGAAAACACTACATTGGCTACCAATAAAACAACAAATAAAATTCAAAACAATGTGCATTACTACATCAACCAACAAGAACGCTCAGGTCAAGCATGGACATCCGCCTGGAACCAAAGCCATACTACAAAAGAAAACTTGGAGGAGCCTCCTTCTCTCACCAAGCCCCAAAAACCTGTAACGACCTTCCAAAGTACATACGTAACACAAGAAACCACTTATTATTCAGGAAATTGCTCAAAACCTGGCTCTTCGCGTCATAACTAGAAAGACTGACCCAGGGGAACTGACATAACTAAAAACATCATTGAACGTAGAGCGACCGCGATACACACCGATCAATCAATGGGAAAAGCTGAGGTAAATATCCCACGGCATACTAAAGGACCTTACGGGAGACAGTCGCAATATGACCAAAGACAGTAAACATAGCAAACTAAGATAGAAAGACTAGATCGAATCATCAAGAGGACCATGACCTTAACTATGACCTTCCCCAACAGCCCTAAGAACAAAACATAGAGAGGGAAAGGAAGCACTGCATCACGGGCCCCAATGCAATGGGTGAGAAACAGAATGTTTCATCACTACACAATGTCCACCAATACAAAGCAAGAAGCACAATGCCCCACCACACAAAACTACAACTAAACAGTCCCAAGGATGTTCACCCCACGGAAAACAAAGAACCAGTCAGGACAAAAGGATACGAACGCCTGAATACACACGCTCACAAAGACGGATCCACTAGGACAACACTTCAACACGACCCCCACCATGAACCATTCAAAGCCTTAACCGACAAGGGTCACACTAGATCACCTGAGAATAGATAACACCCACCTAGTCCCACACCTGAAGATTAGGTTCAGACGCACCCACCAATCCAAATTATACTCAATAGGATACAGTTGGATCAGCGCAACACCACCAAATGGAGTTGGCCCACGAGGAACCAGCAACATCCGAACCCACAGGTATACAACTCTAATGGAATCATAAGTACCTGAACCAGGATACTAACCCCACTAACCCAACCCTCAATCTTCTGCATACTTAAACCCACACAAAAAAACACAACCATCTCTCTTCCAGCAATCCGCACACAATTTACCACACCGCATCAACAACACATAAACTTCACCCACAGCATTCAAGGCCTTCATCCGATCCGATACTAGCACCAAAGCTCTGCACTTGGGCGCATACCGAGCTGAAGCTGCCAACAGCACACCATTCCTCCCACTCTCCTGCTCCCCTCCTCCCGACTAACCCTACCCCCACCCTTCCTGTTTACAGATCCGCCAGAGCGCCTGGGGACCAATTCCATTGGTGAGGGTGCGCTATACAAGTACCTCTAACATAACATAACTTGTGGAGGACTTCCATGGCTGTGAACAACTTTGCTCAACAGCGGATGCTGCGGAGGCCCTGCGTGATTCCACGTGTGAATTGTGCATGCATATGGCACGTTAGACCTGAGAAAGCCATGCAGTCCGGTGGGGATGTGGGGCAATCAAGCGCATGCGTGACATTGGCTCCCCTTGTCCCACTGCAGGCCATCTGCTGTTCAGCAATGCCGAATTCCCTGGTTGTTTGCTGAGACCTCATTGGTTGCCCAGGGCAAAGTACATCTGTAGGGGATTACTCTGCTTGTAGTATAGGGTATTTTGTTGCTTATTGTGTCACAGCCTTCTGCTGACAGTTGCCTATGGTACGATTAATTAGTACCCACTATCTTTTTTTAAATTTTAGGTAAGAGCTTTTTACTGCCTATTTTAAGATTTTGGAAGGACAAGGATTTGTATTTGGGGAGAAAAAAAGTGGTTCCTATCGCTAGCTGGCTTATTTGCAACAAGTACAAAAATATTCTAATTTAAAAGTCCAAACTATTGGCATTGCCAATGCTTGTTTTGTGTTGACATTAATGCAGCTGTGCCGGAGGGAATTTGTGTTTCGTAGCATATGTTCAGCATTCACGGTTGCCAGGGCTGCCGCGTCGTGTTCGGCCTGCATGCCAGCGTCCAGAAGGTTCTTGTTCCCAAAGTCCACCCTCGACAATGCACGCTGTAGGCCACTGTTGTGCGTGCGCCTATGTACCATTGCGGGGCGTCGAGGGCACATTGCTGTCATCTGTCACCGATTTTGCATTGCAAAAAAAGAAAGGCTCTTGCTCCCCGTTTCTTTCTTACACTCTCACGGACGTCACTGGTGTTGTCTTTACCTCCGCGCTGCTCGTCTTCGCCTGCAGCACGTCTCGGAACCGGCTGTATCTGGTCAGTTTGTTGTTGTGTCCAGGGCAGATTATAGGTCCGGGTCGCAAGGCGACCGCCCGAAGTCCCACATTAGTCCCCTGCCACGTCAGCTCCGAAAAGCAGGAGTATTTCAAGGGCTCCCCGAGCTGGCGTGGTGGGAGAAGGCACAGCAGGCGCCCTATTATAAAAAAAATGCACCCCGCGCTCGTGCTGGCGGCGGGCGTTCCAGTGAGGGAGTGGGGCGCATTACATTACAATAGGGCGCCGAAAGGTTTGCATCAGAGCCCTATTACAGCTTTCTCATTGCGCCCTATAACCCATCGTGCCCTATTACAGCGATTACTTCCCTGCTCCAGTGCGGGAGCAGGGTGGATTTCATTACAGAAGGGTGCTAATGCTTTCGAATTGGCGATGCTTTACAGTGATTACCTCCCTGCTCCAATGAGAGAGCAGGGTGGCTTTCATCACAGTAGGGTGCTGATGCCTTTGCATTGGCGCCCTATTACAGCGATTACCTCCTTGCTCCAATGAGGGAGCCGGGTGGTTTTCATCACAGTAGGGTGCTGATGCCTTTGCATTGGCGCCCTATTACAGCGATTACCTCCCTGCTCCAGTGCGGGAGCAGGGCGGTTTTCATCACAGTAGCACGCTGTCGCTTTCGCATCGACCCTCTATTACAGCGAAGACCTCCCTGCTCCAGTGCGGTAGCAGGCCGGTTTCATCACAGTAGGGTGCTGATGCTTTCACATTGGTGCCCTATTTCAGCGATTACCTCCCTGCTCCAGTGCAGGAGCAGGGCAGTTTTCATCAGAGTAGCACGATGTTACTTTCGCATCAGCGCCCTATTACAGTGATTCCCTCCCTGCTCCATTGCCAGGGAAGCTGCCGCCACTCAGGCTGGCCGTGGTTGTGCCTGTAGGTGTACATGCATGTCATCTAGCCCCTCCTCACCGCCATATATGTGTGGTAATCAGGACTCATCCATAGGTTTTTGGAGGAGTACAAGCCATTATTCTTGGCTAAGAAAAAGCCCACAGCCTCGTTCTCTCTCCCTCTCCAGCTCCTTCAACCCGCAATCTAAAATGTAGCCTAGGTTCATACCACTACGGTGCCTCGTGGATCACCACATGTATGTCAAATAAGCTGGTTACTGGGATTCTCCCCTAGATGATGCTGAGCTGAATGAAATCTCTGAAGAGAAAATATATATATAATGGATACATTCTTTGACTTTTTCACATATTAAAGTTAGGTCTTGTCATTAGAATGACTTACTGAAATAAATTAATACAAAATAATCATAGGTTTTCTCCAAAAGAAAAGAGATTGGAGCTTGCATTGACCTACTTTTTTTTATTTTAATATGTTTAACACACATTTTAAACTAGATGCTAGGTGTCTATTCCGCGTCGAATGGTTGCTTAGCTGCTTTCAATTCTTAGGGCACTGCAGGGACTTCTTATGCCCAGGGGTGGACTAACTCGGGAGATTTCCATGTTGCTCTCTGCACCTTGGGTCTTTTTGTGTGGTAACCTATTTTATTTTCACATTTGTTCATAGGAAAAGGGAAAGACTTGCTGAAAATGTGTTATATGGAGCACTTTGAAAATTATTTCCCGGGCCTCTTTTGTTCCCGGTCCACCTCTGCCTATGCCCTGTCCCAAATATTGTTTTGGGACTAGCTAGCCGCCACCCCGCTCGATTTCTTTTCCCACTTAAAGAATTACGCTCAACTTAATCCTATTTTCCTTTTCTATTTCTCCCTATTCTAAAACCATAAACATTCTACCTATCCCTCGACTGAAGCCTCTTTCCTCAGCTATTGCCCATCACCCTGCCACTGCCTGGACAGCAATACTTCCAAAGTCTATCCACGCAGCACTATTAAAGCAATAGACCCTGAGTAGTCCCTTCTTCCTTTCCATGGAGGCCTGTGGCGGATCTAGAGCGGACGTGCTGGGGACAGAAGTGTTCCCAGCGTGTTTGCTCCCAAAATGGACAGAAAAGAAGGTAAGTGGGGATGGGAGGGCGGTGAGAAAATTGTTTGGATTTGGGGCAGGGAGGGGAGCACTTACCTCGATCCCTGGCAGGGGAAGATTACCCCATTCCGAGCCTCCTCATTGGCTGAGTGACTGCCACACACCCCCCTCGGCACGTTGTGGGGAGAGGGATTCCGGTCTGGTAATGCCCCGACGAGGGCCAATGAGCTTGCTTGTAACAAGCAAGATATGGACACCAAAGTGACATTTTTTCAAGAAAAAATACAAAGGAGCAGACAAACTTGAGGAGATGGTCAAGGACTCGACCAGAGGGGGGAAATGTAGCGGAGCAGCTGTATACATCTGCAGGTATATACATCTGCCCCCTACTTTCCCTGTATTGGAGACATGAGATTGTGCCGTGCCTGACACCAGCTATAATACCAATACCGCAGTGAGTGTTTGTGAGGAGATACACATTGAGACAACCCTACCGAATGTACCCTCGGCATGATGATAACCTACAGGAGAAAAACCTGGTGTATAACGAAAAGCTGAGCGGGTGAATTGATTATGCCATAGAGAAGTGTGCACGATGTCTCCGTCATGCATTCAGGGCACAGGGACCCAGCTCCTACAAGAATCGCTCACCATACATGACGTCACTCTGTCAGCTTGAGGCGCGATGGACACCTCGTGACCCGCAGTGCATATCGTCAAAGAGGACAATCTGGCCCTTCTCGGAGGGTATTATATTTGTGGTTCCAACCGCGCTCCCGGTGGCAATTGCCATGGATACTGGGGACACGCGGCTAATGCAGCCATCTGATCACGTGACACGCTCATGTCATCAGTAACCACAACAAGAGTACAAAAGGATGCTGGCAACACCGTTCAGTGCTTCACAGCTGTGTTTTGTGCCGGCTTCAATCGTTTTCTGCATTCTTTGTACCGCATCTTCTGACCTCGGCCTGCTTACTTTGGATTGCTCTTGGAAACTGATTCAGCTATGGCGATAGTTTCCCCTCGCAACTGGTTTTCATGGACTGCTTTAGACCACGGATTGTGCCTTTTGACTTCCTCACGGATTTATCTTTGTACCACACCCTGAACTGCCAGATTCTGTTCCTATCGCTGTGGTCTTCCACACCGCTGCCTGGTGACGGTGTCCTGGTCTGTTCTAGCATTTACTAACCACCTGAGTAGCTGGATACTTACCACTCAACAACACTGCACCGCATCTGCTGGGGATTGCTCCCTGACTTCAGGGACACTGCATCCTTTCTGCACTTCATTGCTTGTTCCCAGCCATTCCACTGGTAGGTGCATTTCCTGCAATTCGTCATTGCTCTTGTAATTCACAGTACTGTATTGTCTGTAACCTGCTTGTTTGGTTTTTCAGCTATCTGGGGACCCGGCACAATTGTTCCAACCACCTGTGGCCCTAATAACCGGTCAGCAAGTTAGTTCTCATCTCCCTGACTGGTGCTTGGGGACGGAGGTATTTTAGTCTACGCGGTACTCAAGTCTTGACAGACTCAAAATAAAGAAGTATGACAAAGTATGAGTCCTAACTGACAAACAACAATGCAAGAGTTCAAATGAACGACAAGGCCAAGGCCGACAGGGAACACAACCTGAGGGAAGTAAGGAACACTTACCAAGACAGAGAGTCCCATACAGAGGGCCTGGGGCCCAGTGCAGACAACCATACCCACACAGGAATCGGGAAAAGTATGAACTTTGTAAATGTGAAGAACATTCATGGACCTTGGCAGGAGAGTGAATCAGGGCTATGGAGTGAAGACAGAGTTAGGAGAGATACCATTGTAATCAATCAAGTGAAGGGGCTTTCTGACCTGTCTAGAAAAGGCAATCCCTAACTTATGACAATGGGGAGCACGAGCCCTACAGAAACCAGTGACAAACACAGACCCTGGCAGGGAAGTAAACCAGGGCTGTGGAACAGAGAGAGACTGGAGTAAATAACCAATGAGAGTGAACATGAAAGAGATTGAGAACCCAGATTGTGGAAGTGTTCCTCAAGGGATACTGCAGGAGGATAAAAACGTTGTGTGGGACACTGGCACCCAGAGACCTTGGCAGAAGAGTGAACCAAGGCAGTGGGTAAATTACCTGATATGGTCAATAGGGTCGGGGACCCACAACACGAGAAGCTTGTCACGGCCCTCGGAAGCAGGTCTGCTAATAAAGAATCAAGTAAGTGGAGTATGAGCAAAGCTTTGGAGAAATGTAACTAACCCCATGCCTTGTGGAACTTATATTTACCGATTTTGCACCCTTATTAAACTTTCCTTTGAAACATTTGACTGGAACATAAGATCAGGCTGCCAGTCGGTAGTCAAGAAGATATTTCCCGTTTCACCTCACTTAGGTTCAGCATGTGAGTGATAGGATAGGTTTTGGACACAGGACGGTGGGTTATAATTTGGGCATCCTGACACTGACAGTATTGTTAGTTTTGTTGAGGCAGGGAACCTCCTCATAGAGAAAGGGCTGGTTAGGGCTTTCTCCAGACCCTCTTATTTTGTCTTGAATTAAAGTTTTTATCAATCAATATGCCACCTTTGTGTATGTCTCTTACTGCCAGACCTTGCCAGCACCTTCATGCATTTGGAATGGAGTACCACAGGCAGCCCGGGCATCCCTGACATTACCGGGTATATGCACCCCAGGCATTTGGAATGGAGTGCCGGCCAATCTGGACGTCCCTGGCATTAGGGTTCTATGCAGCCCTTGCATTTGGAATGGAGTGCCACAGACAGTGCCATTACGGGGTGTTTATGCACCCTAATTCATTTAGAATTGAGAACCATGGGCAACTCGGATGTCCCTGACATAAAGGCGGTTAAAAACAATCATGCATTTGGAATGGATTGCCAAAGGCAGCGCGGAAGTCCCTGGCATAAGGGTGTTTATGCACCCTCGTGTGTTTGGAATGGAGCACCACAGACGGCTCGTAATGCCCTTAGTCACCCGATCGCATTTAGAATTGGGTATCACGGGCAGCTCGGATGTCCTTGGCATTAGGGGGTTTGTGTGCACCCTCATGTACAATTGTAAGGATAGTTTTTGTAATCAGTTATTTATAACGTGCTTAATACTCAGAGGTTTCTACACGCGGACCCTGGGATCGAACCTGTGTTGCTCTGCGCCGTCTTGCTTCCAAGACGAGTGTTTTGCACATGAGCTATCCTCCCAAGACTATTTGGAATGGAATGCCACTGGCAAGACGGATAACCGTGCATTAGTGGGTTTACCCACCCCTTGCATTTGGAATGGAGTACCGGGGTAACTCGGACGTCCCTGGCATTAGGGGGGCTATGCACCCTATGCATTTTGAATAGAGTGCCACTGACATCCCAGGCGTCCCTGTCATAAGGAAGTTGATGCACCGCATGTATTCAGAAGGGGGTGCCAATGACAGCCCTGCAGACGCTGGCATAAGGAGTTTCATGCACCCTTATGCCTTTGGAATGGAATGCCATGGGCAACCCGGACGTCCCTGTCTTAAGGGGTTTAATGCACCCCATGTATTCAGTATGGGGTGCCATAGACTTCCTGGCAGTCCCTGGCCTAAGGGGGTGGGGGTAATGTACCCTCATGCATTTGGAATGGAGTACCATGGGTCACTCGGGCGTCCCTGGCATTGAGAGGTTTATTCACCCTGTGCATTGGGAATGCAGTGCCACTGGCAACTTGGACAACCCAGGCATTAGGGGGTTTAGGCACCTCATTAATTTGGAATGGGGTGCCATTGGCAACCCAGACGTCCTTGTCAATAGGGGGCTCATGCATCCTTGTGCGTTTGGAATGGAGTACCAGGGGCAACTCGGACGTTTCTGGCATTAGGAGGTTTATGCCCCCTCAAGCTTTTGGAATGGTGTGCCACAGATAGCTTGGACTCCCCTAGCATTAGCGGTTTATGCACCTCATGCAGGGACGTCACTTCACCAAAATGCCAGGGGTGGCAGAATTGGCATCACACGACCCTTGACCTCTGATGGCATCACAGGAAGTGATGTCATTTGACCCTGCCCTGAAGTGACATTATGATGGAAGCGATGGAACATGACCTTTCAACCCTTGACAAAACAGGCAGTGGCATTACATAGCATTGTTTCTAAGTACACAAAGAAAAATATGGTTACGATATCACTGTAAAGTGATATACATTTCATACAAGAATGGATCCCCATATGTATTAATATCACCCAACCTATGTTGTTACACATTTATTAACCTCAGCAGAATGAAAGGCTGAGTTGGCCTTGCCGGGAGTCGAACCTGCAGCCTGCAAATCACGCACATATTGCAGCAGCAAGCGCTCAACCCACTGAGCTATCTTACCGGCTATAAATGTTAGAAAACCAGCCACTCCAGAAACAAAGAGCCACATGATTCTAGCCACAGTGCAAGAGCTTCAATTTAAAAAAAGTGTTTTTTTAGGGGTAGCAAGGGAGACCTCAGGGATCGCAGTTGCGACCCTTGGCGACCCTTAAATGCATTCCCTGACCTCATGCATGTGCAATGGATTTCCATGGGCAAATCGGATCTCCCTGGTATTGGGGGGTTTATGTGCCCTCGAGTACCATAGGCAGCCCGGAGCTCCCTGGAATAAGGGGATTTATGCGTTGGAATGGAGTGTCACAGGTGGCCCGGTCTTCCTTGGTATTAAGGGCTTTGGAATGCACCCTCATGCCTTTGGAATGGAGTACCAGGGGCAACTCGGGCGTCCCGGGCATTAGGGCATGTATGCACCCTCATGCGTTTGGAATGAGCTGTCACAGACAGGCCGCAGGTCCATAGCATAAGTGGGTTCATGCACCCTCGTGCATTACGAATGGAGTGCCACCGCCAGCCCGGAAGTCCCTGGCATAAGGGGGTTTATGCACACCATGCATTTGGAAAGCAGTGCCTTGGACACCCCGTAGGTCCCTGGCATTAGGAGGGTTATGCACAGCCTGCATTTGGAATGGAGTGCCTTGGACAACCCGTAGGTCCCTGGCATGGGGAGGGTTATTCTCTGGCACGGAATGGAGTGCCACAGACAGCCGGAAGTCCCTGGCATGGAATGGAGTGACGCAGGCAGCCCGGATGTCCCAGGCATAATGGAGTGCCATAGACCACGCAGAAGACCCGGGCATAAGGAACCCACTCACGCTTGTGTCTGCTGCCTGTGAACAACAAAGTGCCTAAGGTTGCTTTTGTTAAAAAGAAGATTAATGAAGAAATTGGGGAATTCCTCTGAAGACATTATTTGATTCAATCCGCTTTGACTGGTGGGAACATTCTCGTCTTTATTCAGGAGGGTATACGCATTCAGGAGTGGCGGAGCAGGGCAGAGCATTCCTGGATGCCAGCACCTCTGGCGAGCTGCCAGCAAGTGAGTGCCCCAGAGCGCACGCCAGCCAGCACCCGTTGGGCATTCTAACGTTTGTCAGAGACAGAGAGTCCTTTCTGAGACCGAGCTCTTGCCGGAGCACGACAGGGTGGCAGTTCATGATGTGCAGCTGCAGAAGTCATAGGATCATGCGAGCGGGGTGGGGGCTACAGCCAGGGTCACCATCTCACCAAAGTGGCAGGGGTAGCAGAAGTGACATCACGCACACAAGGTCAATCCGAGGACGTCGCAGGAAGGGGCCTCACATGACCTCTGAGACCAAGGAAATATTACCGGAAGTGATGTCACACAATCTTGTGTCCAATGACATCCCAAAAAGTCAAGTCACTAATGAGAAATAGCCTGCAATATGTGAAAGATGAATACAATGGACAGCACTAAAGCAAATACTTGCTTGTATTAGTCACAACCATATATTGATGTGAGGGGCTGCCATGATATGCCATGAGTACACTCATGATATTCCAAGAGCACACTAATCAGAGCCATCATAGATATGGGGAAGCACCTTCATTTGACTTCCAGCCTTGTATGGCCGATTAATGTCATCTTATGCAAGTTAAAGCCTCACATGTCAGATAAGGTCGTCACATACTGAACAGCACCTTACCTTCCCATGCACTGCAATAATGTGCTATATGCAGTCTCATTGTTGCACAATGCTATGCCTCCTATGCCATCTATAGTCGTTACGTGCAATGTACAGCCTCACTCACCCAGATGTTGATATCTTATGTCAGAAAAGCCTCATTTGGCTAGGCATAGTCGTGGCATGAAAGGTACCGTCTCACATGCCTGGGTGCTTCCATCATATTCCAGTTGGGGCCTTTTCTGCAGAGGTACAGCTTTGAGCTATTGGGCACAGCACGCCCCATGTCTTCGTCAACCCCCTCAGGGTGCCCACTGTTTTGATGTGCTCACACATGCTCCAAGTCATGTGATTACATTGTCCATTTGGGGTACAGTAAACCCATTGTCCCATGTATTCTTATGATCCTTTCGATACCAGAACTTTGTTCTCTAAAGTGCTAGAATGCTGTCCTTTATGTAATCTCTGATGGCATCATCAGTAGCTTCTTGGCTTCTGGTTCATCCTTGGCATCAATCATGATCTTCATTCCTACTGCTTTCTTGGCAGTTTTCTTACATTGTCCAATTATTATCCTTATCATAGAGAATCCAAATGTGGTTATCACCAATATTGCTCCAAGGAACTTAAATAGGTTTGCCATCCAGTAAGGAATCAATGAGAACAGGAATGCAAACCAACTGTCACCTTCAATGGCTGATGTCTCGTCCACCATTTTTATGTGTAGATCTGTCAACATCGATATGGCCCCTGACAACGTCCCATTCTCTCCATCATGGGATGGTCTGAATGTGCAACATGATGGCCCGATCTTGAGCAAACACTTACTTCCATGGTCGTAGCAGTGATAATTGAACAGGTTTTGCAACTATAGATGCAAAATTGAATGTTTGAATTAAAAATGATTTGAGAAGAGGATAATGTGATTATAGAAAGAGCAAGTGTCCAACAAGTATTAGTATGGCACACTAAATGTTTCTCCAGACTTATATATATGCCTAAGTATTCTTTTTATCTTTCTGTATCTTATATTTCTATTTTTCTACTGATCGAATTGAAAAATAATTGTCTATGATTCTTCCAAGTACGGGTACAAATGATGATAATTTTGTTAATCTCCATGAGCATGTTAAGCGACATAAGAGAGATGCAGAAGAAGATAATTAGGAGATAAATACCAACCTTGATAATGCCGCTCACCTAGGGAATATCATGTGGTATCAGTACATGAAAGAAGTGGGAGAGAGAGCATCTGATGAGAATTGCTATGTCTGCCCTCTCATCCGCTGTGCCATGAATACTGTCAAAACCTTTATTTCAAAAGAGATGCCAGCGCAAGATGCGAAGTGCCTCTGTCATCTAGCACTGTGTCCTACCAGAGGACAGTTCCAAGGAAGCTGGGCAACGTTGCGATGGAGATCCAGACAGTCATTTCCATGATAATTATATCAATACAACACAATGCCGAATGAACCTTTATGGACAGGCAGGATGCTTGTGTATCCTGCTGCAGGCCAGGATGAGGTGATCATTGAGGAAATGAAGATAATGAACTGTTGTAACATGACAGAGAAGACTGGAATGCCTGGATGCTGGGAACAGTCACTGCTGCTGATCTATAGGCGAATGCATAGCAGTAAAAGATGGGAAGATGGAATTATGTCATGTGCAGCTCATCTACTAAGAAAGGAAGCAGTAAAAGGAGTACAGAAGGTGGATGAGTGCTTGAAGCTGTGGTCTAAGTACTCTAAATTGCTGAAATGGGTGGAGGATGAAGCTTGGCCAGTATCCATAGTCCAATTAATCAATGCAACCATGTGCTTTTAAAGAAAAGGAAAAAATGATGTGGGACCTGTAGGGTATTTTGTGTAGATTTGGGGCCTAGCAGTATTTTCTTACCACCAAAAATAAAGTAATTTAGCAATAATCATTCCTTGCATTCAGATTGGGTTTGGTATTATAGTGGTATTGTGGCTATGCATTATTTCAGTACACAGATACATTTAGTTGGTATGCATTTTGTTGTGGTTTAGTGATGAGCATAATTTCTTTGTTTTATTTGTGGCCCCAACATACAAAACCCCTTTCTTTTGTTTAGACTGTTCTTGTGATCTCTAGAGGCCTCAGGCTTCTACATTATTCAATAACACCACATTTTCATATGGAGTTCCACTTATGGCTGTTATCACTGATTTATCTACACCAGTGAGCTATGCATCCATAAAGTATTCACAATAACATGTGGTATAATCACTAATTTATTTACATTAGTGAAACTATTTCCAGAGGCCTCTCTCTCTGCTGACTGATGTACGTCCAGCAGACTATCAGATTGTGTTCCACTAAGATCACACACAAACATATACACTGAGTGGAACCACGCACACAGCTTTTTATAATTACTCATAACAACATTTTTTCCACATAGGATGCTTGGCATATATTACCTAATAACCTCCCCTTTTATCAGGTGATATGGGCTAACTGCACCAGAGAAAAACAGAAGCAAATAGAAGCCTTTACACAGATTGTGATTTACATCAGTTTAATTTAAAAAATCATACATTACCAGTTTTGCGAGGCAGTCTTTTCTAGAATAAACATAAGAGAAACAATTGCAAAATACATGGCATCTTCTTTGCAACAATAAAAAGAACAGTGCATCAGTTGACTTGCATTTCTGAATGGCAACATTAGAATGCAGCTATCGCTACGCTGCCTGACTGAAATAGATTTCATTCACACACCGCACTCTCATATTGTGTAAGATAATTACCAGCAAATTGTAGCTGTTCAGCACGCAAACTCTCAGGGCTGGTCGCTTTCTTAAAAATGGCTCAGGGCTTCCTTTTAGAGCACCCGGCGAGGACATGCAGTTCCAATCTGCACTCTTTGGTCCTCCAGCCGGTGCTAATTCACTGGAATATCCAGGCTGTGAAGGTCAGCAGTGCACTGGAACAACACCCCTCAATCAGGCAACCCCACAGCAACTCCCGCCAAGTCCTCACTGAAGCTGTGCAAAATCTCCACTGCCTTTCTTCCTCCCCGAGATGCACCAAGAGACCTCTGTTACAGCCCCTAACGTGACGTGCATCCAATAAAAGTCTATCATGTCATACCCTCCTTCTTCAAACAATAGCTCACTTTTAAGTAAGAAACTGTATCCACTAATTTCCTGCTTATTCGAGTTTTGTTTCCTTAGCAAGGACTGTGAAAAGCACAGAGAAAGAGAAAGGGAAAAAAAAAATTCTGAATGTCCGTTTAAAATGAGTTTCAGCCTGCCTCATTTTGCACTTGGAGAACACATTATGATATTACTAAGTTAGAATCATGTTAGTACTGTTAATTATATTAGTTCATTAATCCTGTAATGTGTCTCCTGCAACAGAGGCATTTAAGGTGAGAAAAAAAAATGGTGCGTTTTTAAATGTGAAAAAAATGATATGTTTTGACTGAGTAGCCTGTCTTCATTTACATATCCATATGTTACACCGGCAACACATGGCTTGCTGTACCACATTATAGCAATACATTGATCCCATGCAGTGGTTCTGCACTCCAAAAACACGCTATATATTGATCCCATGTAGTGGCGCTGCACTCCTTGATCCCATGTAGTGGCGGTGCACTCCAAAAACAAGCTAAATAATCCTACAGACCCAATAAGGGGTGTAAAAACATCATAGAGATTCCAGGAATGAGGAGAGGGATGGCTGTCCTAATGGATCAGTATTGGGGCAGCAGACCCTAGAGCATATATGAAATTACCCAGGAATCGGGGTGGAGTGTGCTCTCTGGTATACATCCATGTTCCAGCATTGGTGATCCCACAAAGTGACCTGACGATTTAAGAGCTTCCAAAAGTGGATGATCACATGAGAAAAAGACGGTCAATAGAACTCTGGTGAAAGAGGAGATCGAATTATTTCTCAGAAAAATCAAAATTAACTTTTGAGGATATTCCTGATGAGCATACATTGTTCAGTAAAACTGCAGTGTTGTTCCCATTTATGTTAATGCCTGGGATACAGACTGGTATAAATGCCACATGGTTACAAATTAATTACCAGTTGGGAGCTTCTGCAAACAATCAATACCACTATATAGCGATTTAATGCGATGAAAGAAGAATTGAGGGCCAGAAAGTTGATGATTCTTCAGAACATGTCTGTACTTGACATGATCTCCTTATCACTGGACCATTCTTGGGATCATGCAAAAAGGTGTAAATGTTAACATCTCTCCTAACAAGGGCAGGGTAGGATTGGAGTATGAACACAAAAAATAGCAACAACAAGACTGTTTGTGTTACTGTCAACAGGTATCATGTATATTATCAATTTAAACATATATCCTCCTCAAAATGAATCTCAATATTGATCTCTCTTCCAATTTCTATTCAGGCACTGACGTTTAGGAATAATGCTGATGCACTATTGTTTTAATCAAATAATTTCTAAAAGTTCATTTCAACTCTGGAATTTCTCTGCAAGTCTTTGCACTGCCTGCTAAAATATATAAAGAGTGTCCATTGAATTCCAGTACAAAAGAAATATGTGCTAACCACTCACTGTTTTATCGTCCTTCTTCCTGGTCATCGTTCGAGTCTGCACACGCAGAAATTCTTCTTCTTGTCTTGATTTCTGGTCAGCAATCACTGGAAGGAGGGTCTTGCCTTTATACATTTTCTCATCACCTAGATGAAGCCAACGCATCTTCCTGATACCTTAACTGCAGAGGGAAGACTTCCTCAACAACAAATGGGCCATTAAACCTAGGTTTGTGCCACCTTCTAGTAAAATTCTTAATGAAAATTCAGTCATCAACATATAACTTTGGCAGTGGCAATAGTTCACTTGGATTGGGCGATGGATTTTCATCTTCTGTGTTCCTTGACCCCCTCCCTCTGATGCTTGACTTGATCTGAAATGAAAGAAACACTGGCAGTCATACATGTCAAATAATGGCGCATCTCATCACCAAGAGTCTTTGCTACACTCTGGGCATCACTCCTCACTCTAGATGGTCTAGATGGAGGCGTATGAGGCATTGTCATGCAACACCCTGTTCCTTGCTCGTGAGGGGTGAGGTGGTGGTCAGAATCTGGCAGATTCCAAAGGGCATATAAGGCTAGGGGTAGGCAGTACAGCCATCCCTGTTTTAAAGTCAATTGAATCTTTGCGATGATCTCTTTGAGGAGGCTGTTGAGTGTGTCACATATCCCGTTTGCTTGTGGGTGATAAGCAGAAGAAAACTTGTGTTTTATGCTTAATAGAAGCTTTATCTGTTCAATTAACTCATTGACAAAATGTGGCCCATTATCGGATATTAGTACTTCACATACACCCCACCTTGGGACGAATTCACGCACTAGAACCTTCGCTGCGCAAGTGGCATCAGGATGTGCATAGGGACCGGATTTGATCCACCTAGAGAAGGGACACACCACCACTAATAGATACCTGTATTATCCATTACATGTTTGTAGCATATCGATTTGTTGATATGTAAATGCTGAAACAGACCATTTGGTTGAGGTATTACTCATCTAATTGTTCTCAGTGTATGCCCAGCAGTAAAACTTTGACACACAATGCAATTCACCATGAACTGTGCAATAGTCGCAGCAAGACTTTCTCTGGTTATATGTGTGGGGTAGTGCAGTTGTCCAAGTGCGACTTTCAATAATGCCACCGGCATCACTGGCTTTTCAGTGATTTCCTGTTGCCATAATGCTTCTGTGGAGGATAAAGAACACCTGCTTTCTTTCCATAGCTCTTGCTCTTCCTGTGGGGCGTTGCTTAATTGACAGCCTATTTAACCCCTCTCATACTAACATGCTTCTAGTTGAACTTTCTTTAATATCTTCAGTGTCAAAACTCTAAATATCTGGAGAATATGCAACCCTTTTGGCTTCTATATCTGCAGCTTCGTTTACGTGAGAGATAAAGTCGGTTCGTTTAGTATGGGCTGCGCATTTTACGACTGCTATGGCTATTGGGAGTTTTAGTGCCTTAATGAGCCTGTCCAATAAGGACTCATGTTACACTGGATAGCCATCTGCGTGGAGAAAGCCCCTCCTTTTCCAACGTGGCAGCCCTGCGTGTACGGTTGATGTCATACAGGCGGAGTCACTGTACACCGTCACTTTCTGCCCTTCATGTTTCTCAAGCGTGACAATAAGCACTAGTAATTCTGCTGCTTGCGCTGAAAAGTGAGATGGTAGTCTTGCACTTGCCACTACCTCAAATTCACCATTTAATCTGTATCTTACGACTGCAGAGCCTGAATGCCTCCTCCCACTAGTCTGGTCAATTTACAAAGAACCATCAATAAAAAGAATCCCTCCTCCCACCAAAGCATTCTCTTCCACATGGGGTATATCATCATAGAATTCAACATAATTTGCACAGTCATGCACATGATCACCTTCTTCTACTGGCTCAGCTACAAACGTGGCTGGGTTCACTATTTTACATCTTACAATTTTAATCGCTGGATTGGAAATCATTACTTTGTACGCTGAAGTTCTTTGGGACGATAACATACCCTTGGGTTTCACTAAATTGGTAAATAAAGCATGCTCCACGTACAGAGTTATAGAACAGCCCATGTCAAAACTTGTGGCTTTCTCAATTGCAAATATGTCAGCAGCCAAAGATTGTTTGCACAGGAAATGTCCGCTTATAACTGGGTCTAAAATCATCCTGCTGTAGTATGACAAAGGTTTGTACCCCAAAGTTGTTCTTTGTGTGAGCACTGCTGTCATTAATGCCCCATTTCTGTGTGAAAATAAATAAACGTTTCCACTGTAGTCGGCAATCCCTAAAACTGGACCTGTACAAATTGCTCTTTTCAACTCTTCAAATCCTTCCTCCATTTCTTCAGTCCATTCTATCTTTTCCTTACCGACTTGTGCTTTCTTTAACGCTTGCAAATGTGACTTGTTATATGTGCTGTAATCAAACACCCAGACTCTGCAGTAATTGCACAAGACCAGAAACTGATGCATTTGTCTAACTGTGTTCGGTTTTGGTGTCTTCATAATTGCCTCAGCCCTTTTAGGTGTCACTTTCATTCATTCATGTGAAATTAACTGACCCCTGTACAATACTTCTTCCTGACAATACCGGAATTAATCCATGTCTTCCTTATATCCTTTGTCTGCTAAAATAGTCATTAGTTGGACAGAGTCGTTCCTACATTCATCCTCTGTTGTACTGCAAATCAATATGTCAGCTACGTATTGTATCAGCACACTTTTAGGATCGATATTGCCTAGATCCATCGGTAGGACCCTGTTAAAGATTGATGGGGATTCACAATAACCTTGAGGAAGACGATTATGTTTTAGTCTTTTTTGTCTAAACGTAAAGGTAGTCAGGTCTTCTGAGTTCTTTTGCAACGGGATCAAGAAAAATGCATTTTTCAAATCAATCACCATGAAATACTGAGCTTCAACTGGGATACTAAACAAAGCTGGTCGTTGCTGCATTATCGCCATTCGCAGTGGGATTTTTCTTTCCTCGATCCTTATCCAGTATGTAATGCTCATAAAAAACACCACTTCATCATCGATACGTTCTTCTCTGAACATATCTTCATCTGTTATGTCAGTAAATCTGTACTCCTCTTCAACAGCTATCACTGTTCTACATGATGTACCTTCGTCATCTACCCCTTCAAGCATTGCTATCTCGCCTCGTACTATAGCTGCTTCTATAGGAATAGTCTACACTTATTCCTCATCCATAGGTATTCATGGTCTAATTAGAAATTCATCAGGTATCCTCACAATCTTACCTACTAGTGCAGGGTGCCATGCTAACAAAATGCTCACTCTACATAGAAAGACTTACGGATTTACCGAGATGTCTGGTAGATCCACTTGCACGGTGAATGCCAGTATAAACTCTCTGATGTTTAAGTAGTGTATTCCCGGAGTCGAGCACACTATTCCCTGATCAGTGAATGAAATCGTCATGTTAAGTTTTGTCATTAAATCTCTTCCCAAAATATTAACTGGTGTCTTTCGTGAATATAATAAAGGAACGGACATGTCACATTCCCCTGTAGAAACTGGTAACCTATCAGTAAAAGGAACTAAATTTGTATCTCCAGGGAACCCTTGAGATTTCATTGCAATACCTGAAATTGGATATTTGACCTATAGAGCCGGTCTTCGACCCCGCCCCCCCCTGAACTGAATACAGGTAACATACCAGGCTGATCAATGGATCCAGTGTTACAAAAATCAGAATTATAGAGCTTTTTGAAGACAAAAACACATATAGGGCACCATATATTTTTGGGGTCAGAATGATTCAGGAGATGGAGCGTGTTTCAGGTATTACATGTGCATCATGAATATCGAAAATGTAATCTGTAAACTGGATAGAAAATGAGTAATGCTTGAAAGTAGATTGGTTTATCGTTTTGGTAGTGTGGCTGAGTCTCTAGGTTAAGCAGGTTCAATTAAATTCTAAGGTGGATGCTGAATACTGCCAGCAGATGTTAAAATAGCTGAATAATTTTGATGTTGAATATTTTTTGGCAGACGGCTGGGAATTGAATATTTAGAATTTCTTGGCAGGAAAAACTGACAGTGATGGATCATAGATCCAGCTAAAAACCTGGGAAAGCTACCAATTACAGCAAGCAGCTGCTTAACTTGCAATAAATATGATGAGCTCATGACGTTTCCCACAGTATAGCCTGCCAAGTGAAGTTGGCAGGTGGTCTCGACCATCCGATATAGGGCTGGTTTTTGGCAGACATCTAAGGATTTATAATGAGGGCTGGCAGGATCTCACACAAGTTTAATTAGCCCATGTGACAGTCAAATTATGCTTAATTCAAACAGGAGTCATGTCAACGGAATACAATGTAACTTAATCAACAGGACTAAACCGCCAAACAATGAAAAAGAACCACAGCACAGATCAACCCAGAAAAAAACATAATTCATAGTAAAATATTGATATTTATTTTATTATCACATCAATGTTAAACCACATATTTAAATCATCATGAGCTCGTATTTAATATAAGCCTAATATTGAAAGGAAAAAGTGCATCATAATAAAGTGCTTGTTTAAAAGAGACGGAAAAGAAACAGTCTACCTAGACCGTACCCTTAATTCACAAGTGAAATGTCCGGGACCCCGAGTGAGTGAAGGGAATCACTCAAAGGAGGAACCGGCAATCACCTGTGAAATGTTGACTGAAAATACAAAGTTATGCAGTCACACAGTAATAAAGAACGTACAAGTACTAACAATGAGGTGCCGTACGTCAAATTATGCTTGCCATGATAAGTCATGTGGGCTTGGTGAATGACTGTTAAGCCAACAAATAATTGACAAGTAGGGGGTTTGCTTTTGGCTGCAGGAACCAATCAGTATGTATTGTACAATCATATGTAATGTTGCATCAGCCTTAAAGGAGTATAAAAGGCAGATGATTTTAGGAGCTCACTGTGCCTTTCAGCCTGTCTTTTGAAACTGCATCCGGGCCTCCGTCTTCTGCTTTTGTCCAGTCTCCAGTGCCTGAGTCAACAGATGTCACAGGGGACCTGTGGGGGTGCAGAGGGTCCCCCTTTACATACCCTTGGTTCCTCTTGGGGGCCTGGTGTCAAAGATAGTACTGAACACATCAAGTCACCCTGTGAGCTGTCCTATTGAGGGTATAAGCCCATCCTCATCCCTGTGAAAGTGTTTCCTCCTACCACAGTGACACCCACTATCCTTGGTGTGAGTATGTGCCCCATATTCACGTTTTGCTGTGTTTCCATCTTTGATTGTTGCGATTGCCCTTGCGGTGGGTGTATTTATACTTTTCCCTGCTGTTGTGCCTGCTGTACTTGCGGCCCCTGTTCCTGATAGGATGTGTATTTCTGGGCAAATCCCTCTCTTGATTGCATGCTGTATGGCGGTGGATAAGCTGTGCTCCCTCTTGAAAATTGTCCATTCTGTACACTCCCTCGGCTCCTACATATGAGTGCAATATGCCCCGATATTCCAGAATTCCAAAACACTGGGGAAGGCCCTCTGTCAAACCCTCCTTCGTTATATCCTCCCTCAGCACTCTGACTCTCATTCTGTGTGTTCTTAAATCTACCTTGGTTGTTCTGAAATCTGCCTTCTCTTCTCCTAAATCCTATACATTTGCCTCATGACACAAACCCATCCCCCCCTTGATCCACCGGCATGAATTATTCACCTGTGATGTACCTGTTGCCTCTTGCATTCACACTCTTTCTTCACTTGTAAATACTGCCACTTCTTAGGTCAATTTTGACAACATTTCCTGAACTAACTTGGCTTCCTCAATTTTTCTATTCTCATCTTTCTTTTTGTTCCTCTCTTGTAGTAACTGACAGAGATGTGCAATAGTCAACTGTATCTCAGCCCATGGCTTCACTTCCATCCCCACTTGTTGTTTCATCTGTCTCTGTACTGTTTCTGGCAATTCCTGACACAAAATATTTTATTTATTTATTTATTTATATAGCGCCAACCGCCTGCAGGCTTCGGGGCACTTACAATTAGACATATACAAAGCTCAAGAAGGAGCTAGAGTGAGGCGACGGGACGGAGACATATACATACCAGATAACTGAATCAGAGGGGCCAAGACTGGAGTTACTTGAAGAGCTCTGTCTTGAGTTTTGTGCGGAAGACCAGAAGATTGGGCTCCAATCTAAGGTGCTTTGGCAACTTGCTCCAATTGGAGGCTGCTCGGTTGGGGAAAGCTCTGCCAAAACTGAGTTCTTTCTTGTATTCCAGGGGTGTTAAGAGTCCATTTGCTTCTGATCTTAATGCCCTGCGTGGGTGGTAAATCGTAAGTTTGGAATTCAAGTAGGCTGGTGCCTTGCCATATAAGCACTTGTGAGTTAGGCACATAGACTTGAATTGTATACGGTCTTCTATTCTCAGCCAATGAAGGTCTCGTCTAGCTTCACTAATGTGTTCACTTCTTGCTTTCTTTTTGACCATTCTGATCGCGTTGCTTTGGACCAGTTGGAATTTTTGGATGCTTTGCTTACTAGCTCCTACCAGGAGAGCGTTACCGTAGTCCAGGCGTGCCATGACTGTCGCTCTTGCTATTGTGGCGCAGTTTTTCTCACTCAATAGTGGTCTGATGGCTTTAAGTAACCGGATGTAGTAGTTACAATTTTTACTAACATATGTAGCCTGGGCATCAGAATTTAGGGATGCTTCCAGAATCATGCCTAATGTTTTAACCTTGTCTGTCACTGGAATAAGGGTTTCTTTGATTTGGAAGGCCTGATATTCCGCAGAGAGTTTGGCACGGGCCTGGGTGGAGCCGAATACCATTAATTCGGTTTTGTTTCCGTTCAGGCACATCCACTTATTGTCCATCCAGTCTTCGATGTTTTTATAAAGTGTATTTAGAGTCGTACTATCTTTAGCGTAATTCCCACTCAGTTCCAGGACTAGCTGCGTATCGTCAGCATAGTTGGTAAAGAATATCTGGAGTTGTTGTAGTAGCTCGCATAGGAACCGGATGTACAGATTGAAGAGCAAAGGGGAAAGACTAGCTCCCTGTGGTACCCCGCATAAGATATTAAATTCAGAGGAGAATTTGTCGCCCCAGTGTACTCGGAATATTCTGTTTTCTAAGAAGGATGCTAACCATCTTATGGATTCCTTGGAACAATTAGCAACCTTCTCCAGTGCTTGTTGCAAGAGCTGGTGGTCAAGCAGGTCGAAGGCGGCACTCAGATCTAACAAGATGAGTAAGCCAGCCTTTCCCTGGTCCATAATTTCCAGCATTTTGGACTGTAAGACCAGCATGGCAGTTTCAGTGCTGTGGGCTGCTCTAAAGCCAGATTGTTGAGGATGTAAGATCTCATGGCTTTCCACATATTCTTGGAGTTGGGCTGTTGCTATTTTGTCTAGTACTTTGAGTGTAAAATTACAGTTTGTGATGGGTCTTAAGTTGTTGGGGTCGCGAGGGTCAAGGGTAGGTTTTTTTACCAGTGGTGTGACAGTAACCTTTTTTATATTGTTAGGCACTACTTGGTCCCAAAATGAGGTGTTGGCAATTTTAGTAAAGAGTGGCGCGAAAAGTTCTGGATATTGTAGTATGATCTTCGGAGGGAGTACGTTTTCAGCGCAGGAGGATGGTTTCATAGTTGCTAATGTTAACATGGTGCCACTGTCTTTTCCCATGGTTCACAAGTTTCAAGCTGCCATTTCTCCTGAATATCCTGAGTATAAGCAGTAGGGTCTTCATCCTCCTTCATTTTCTGTGTCATAATTGCACGCATATCTGATGTGTCAGGATATTGTACCATGAGAGCCCTCCAAAAATCTGCCCTACAATTATTAAATTATTAAATAGCGCTCTGTCATGCACTGTGTTTTGGGCTGTCACACTTGCGTACTTCGCTCACCTCTATTTATTTATTTATTTATTCGCAATTGTAAAGCGCGCAACAGCCCTGAGGCATTGTGGCACTTGTTACAGAAAGAATTCTTTGTTACGGGTAAGGTGACAATTGCAATTATGTTATCAGCCCTTTCTCCAAGAATAGCTGCCCGTAGACCTTTTATGTCTCCCATGGCCAGCGTGTTTCCTCCTGTAATGTTTTCTAATTCGTATATTTCCCAGCCCCCAAAGTTAAGGAGTTTGCATTTTAAGTTATCCTTATCCATCTGTGGTCATGGAATGTATTGCAGTCTCGCTCCCCCTTTCTCTAAGAAGGGGAACTGAGAGAACCCCATCCTGTAGTTGGATCCCACTATCAGTCTATCCATGGAAGAGGTAAATGTTACTATCCACCTCTTGCTGGTAATGACCTTAACCTGCTTACATATAGTGGAGATTCTCCCTTCTCACTAGATGATGGTCTTCGGGGAAGTTGAAGGTATGATATGGGATTTGGCATTCATTCTTTAGGATGTTCCAGATCTGACCATTTTACTTCCTTATCCATCTGTTGGCTTCCCCGGGGTGCGCATGCACCCTCTCCCTCGGCCTGACTCTCTTTCCTCATTTGACATTTCTAGACCCCAACTAGTGTACTATCATCCCCCTTGCCTCTATCTAGATTTAATCTACTCAAACACAGTGCTCAGTGTTCATCGCTAAACATTTTTCCCTCCTCAGTTTGTAGTTGAGATACCAGGGATCGATTACTACTCCCTTGAGTTCCATACTCACTATCCCATCTTAGTTGCTGATTTATTTTATTTATTCGTTCTTCAATGCCTTCTGCATCATATCTTTCTTCCTCTAGTTCTACTCTTGGTGTTTCTGGCGTTATCTCCTTTATCGGGAGAACCTCTCTCACTCTATCCCATCGTATTTGTTCGCTCAGCCTCATTTGTTCCTTAAGGATGAGACTGGCATCCAGACTTCGCTACCTCCTATTCTGTTTTATTTCCTCAACCACTTCCCTTCGCTTTCTCACATCTCATCTAGCCTTTTCTATTTCCTGCTTTCGTGTTCTCCTTCTTACTTCCTGTCTTTGTTCTTCTTCTTCTCTCCTTCTCTGTAACCTTCTGTCTTTCACTCTTCGTGATTCTTCCTCCTCTCTCTTTCTTTCCTTCCTGTCCCTTTCTTCTATGGCTCTTTGTTTGTTGTCATACTTTCTTTGTTCCTCTGCTCGCTTTTCATCCTTTTCTTTATCCTCCCTATGTAACTGTTCCCGTCAATCCCTACTTTTCCTTCTGTGCTCATCCTCCCTCAATCTCCTTTCTCGTTCCCGGTCCTTCTTTAGTAGTGTCTTACAAAGATGCATGAGCAGAGTATCCTCCACAATGACAAGTCTTGATTGACTGTCGATACTTACCAGACCGTTAAATAAACCTTTTATTTTAGCTCAAATCACCATTTTTAGTTTTAAAACAACAAATATGAGCAAACACCATCAATCGCAGCTCAATCCTCTTTTGTTTCAATGACCTACCTGTCTTTTGATTTTGATTGGCACCAATCATTTACCACATGTTAACTTCAAACACTGTTACTTTCAACCTTTCACAGTTCTATTACTTCTTGATACTTCACACAACAAACAATACTTAAAATAATTAAACACTACACATTAATAACCCCTGTCATCACCTTCTCTTACTTATCTTCATTTATAATACAAGGTATCCTTCTCTCGCCTCTACTTATTTTACCCTATACAGGGTTTAAGACGTCACCTTTCACGGTCCTGACAGTGCGTATTCCCTTTTTATTAATCCTCCCGTTGGAGTTTGAGGCATTGTAAAGACTGGAGGGGGGGTCTGTACTTCTGCTCTCTATATGGTAGAGGAGAGGCACAGAGGACCCCAGCCAAGATTCTCTATAAGGTAGCAATGGACGAGCAATCAAGTTCTAGCTTCTCAGTAGGTGATGCAGGCTGGTTCTTAAGTCTAGTGTAGTCCTCAAACCCCCACAAAGGAATGTCCACACACTGTATTAGTTAAAACACAGTCTTTATATAATTAATATTCAAGGTTATGTACACTATCTATAACGCTGTGCTCTGAAAATGTACAATGGCAAATATATAGAGTTCTAAAGTGGTACCACAATTATTATCAGATCTCATTAAAGTGCATCAACTATACTCTGGTCAAATGTCACACAGATCAAGGAATAAAAGTAACCAACAACAGATATAGGAGGAAAGCAGTTGGTTAGAACAATTGACAGAATATTGACCACTACCAACTAGGCACAATTCTGTCTGGAGATCCCCCCAACTGGGCAACCTGTAAATAAAGATGTATCATACAAGCCCAGTCCATATATTGTTCAAAAGAGTCTTATTTCCTTCTAAAATAGTTCTACAACCCCAATGTACCTGGAATAGCAGAGTTTATCATCGGGTCGTCGACGGATCCTTCTTGAGCGGCTCCCTTTAAGGCAGGATCCACGGATCGTCGAGATCCCACGAGGAAAAAGAGGTGAATGATGACGGCGAGACGGCAGCTTTGTTCCTAGTGGTGCTCGGCGACGATGGATCATTGGCGTCCTGCAAGTAAGAGGCATGCAGGGCACCTCGATGACGATAGTTCAGGACCGCAAAGAGATTGTGAATAACTGTGGCCCAGCAAGGGCGTCGAGTCGTCGGGCGTCTCTACGGTCGTCAGGTGACGGGAAACCCACCGGCAGAAGCTCCGCCACGTCGGCTTTGGGTGCAGGCGAGAGTGTCCTTGAATGAAATGTTACTTAGGCAATGGGAGCACAGCGGCTCCGGTCCGCGACGGCGATCGTCGACGATGATGGACAACAGTGTCCGGGCGCTTCTCCTTGTGATTCCGTGGCGGTCCCCGTCTCTGGTCGGCAGCCTGTCATAGGTCTGTCTACCATGGATCTTTGACAAAGATTAGCCGGTGCACAATGGTCCCTCGTAGCTCGGCAAGAGGGTGCCTTACCAGGTCCTCTCTGGATCAGTCCTTGGAGACAGAGCAGCTTTCTGATTGATGAAGTAGAGCAGCATCAAGACTTCTCTTCCAGCAGGGCTTCAAGGTTAAGCTTCAGTTTCAACTCCAGTTTCTCTTCAGCTTTTGAACTCTTTCCAGTAGTGAGAGGTCCCCAGATATACTATTCTGTCTCTCATCCACACTGCTGGGTCATACTCAGCAGCCAATCATACAGAAGGGCATTCATGCAGTCAGTCAGCCAATCAGGCATACAGTGCATTCAGGCCATTCTCCTCCCTCTCAGACACTCACAACAAGGAATGTGTATTGGGACAAGTACCCAGCCATTCAACACTACACACTGCATTCATACCAGTTTCGGGCAGGGCTGTCTCAGTCATTGTGTCAAACACCAGAAACCAGACATCCACAACAAGCAGTGCATATTAGTCACACACTCCATTCACCCAGGTCCCACCGACATGGTGTACCCACAACATACAGTCACTGGGAAGGCTCCAGCCAGTCTGGCCTGGACTTCAAATTAACACCATATATGGAACTTCCACCCAACAGTCAGTCACGGGGAAGGGACAAAGTCAGGGCTTCCCAGGACTTTGGGAAAACAAGGTAACAGGCAATAGAAAACAAGAGGCCACAGGGGCCATCTTGTTTCCTATCAGGAATCAACTGATTCCAATGGCAGGGCCTGGGTATCCCAAAATGGAGGATACTCAGAGCACCTGTCAAATTCAGCATGGAGCTGCCACCAGCCCATACCCTGCTCTGTGGGCCACACACAGGTGCCCAAAAACATACACTAGGGGCACAGGGTTGCACCCCCACCCATGGTTGCCATAAGGGTATCCCATGGGTCTGTACACCAAACCAAAAACAGGAAGAGATGCACTGCCAGGAGTCCCATATGGACTCCTGAGCAGAAAATAATACAGAACACAAATGAAAAAGGACTACAATACAAGGACAGGGAGGCCCTGTCCCTCCAATGCATTTTCAGCATCACAGACTTCGTCTTATAATTCCCTTGATCTAGGATTACTTAGGCATTCTTTTATCTACGCAAGATTTCCCCTAACTGAAAAAATCATAATCCTGCCACTTTATATTGCCATTTCCCTTAGTCTACTTACACCCCTGAATCAACTCAAGGCCTTTGGTATCATGGAAACCGAGCAGAGATTTCTTCAAAGTGGGACCTGCCACTGTCTCGATTCTTCTTGCAAATTTATTTCTATTGGCCGCTCTCGACAGGAAACTCTGCGATCTTCCAGCTAATGGCCGAAGATACCCAATCATCTGAAATTCTGGAGCTAAGCTGGTTTGGATTTAAAAACCATCCGCACTGCTACCACGTGAGCTTATGGTCCTTAGGAACGTGCGTATGGAATGGATGGGAGTACACCAGAGTAATTCTGATTCCAAATAACGGAACCAACTCATGAAGATGGCAAAGTACTGTTTTATTAACAATTATGTAAAACAGGGTGGTTACAACGAACATCAACGGACGTATACCCAGTCTCTCAATGATTTCCACAAAAAATACAATTCTTATAGTGATGATACGTTAGAGTGACATCATACTACATGGCAATAATAAGAAAACCAATGAAGGGTCGGGATTGGTTAAGGGAAACATCTAGATATACAATTGTATAGGAGCTAGGATTGTTACTGGATGTCCAATATCAGGTGGACAACCTCTAAAAACATGCAATTTCAGAAAAATGAGATACATCGTTTCTCATTGCTCTACAAACTATAAGGTCCTTCATTATGTGGACTAATATAATTGGTTGGAACACTTGTGCCCTGTCTGGAACATTCGTTTCATTTAGCAGCATATGAGCCAAGACCCAGGTGCAAGGAGATAGGGCATGAAACTACCTCACCACCCAATTAGCCTAGCATCTTTGATTGCCCTTGCCTTATGCCATGAAATTGGGGCTCATTACAAGTATGCCGGTCCAGAAAGAGCGGTGCCTGTAGTACCGTACCGGCACCGTTTTCCAGACTTGCACATTCAGAGTCGCAACTGCGCAAACACTGTCACCGCAAAGTGACACCCAGGGTGCTACCACACCCCATACTACTATGACCGTGAACTGCAGCGAGAGTCGCCGGATGTGCCTAAATTATCAGCACAGTGGTAGTACGGGCCCATTCAGAGTACCGCCTACACGGAAACACTGGCATACAAATGCCAGTGGCACAGTGAACACTGCGCCTGTAATACTGGCACTGCGGACCAGGTGTTAAACAGAGCCAGGTGAGCAGCGACAAGCCCCCGGTGTCCAAAATCAGCACCGCTGCACACCATTGACCACTGCGAATGCACAAAAGGACCACACCCACACCAAACACCCCTCCCAACACATTCATGCTGGCAGTCGATGTAGCAGAAATTGGGCTGGGAACCTGGAAGGAGGGATTGAGGATAAAGCAGCAGAGAGGCAGAGGAGGTGACATAGCGCAGGAGGCGAATGAGGAACCATTTGGCCATGCATAACATCAATAGAAAGCAGGTAGCACCCCACAGGCAGCCACCAATACCCTGCAACAGGGCCTCGCCCTGGAACCTGATACCAAGCCAAATCCATACCTTGTACCGGCTTGACAGGGAGACCATAACATCAATAGTCACCCTCATTCATCAAAACATCAGTAGCCTGATAAATATACAGACTGCAATCCCTCTCTTGCTGAAGGTAGTGTCAGTACTGCACTTCCTTGCAACCGGCACATACCAACTCGCAGTGGGTGAGCTGCACGGGCTATCACAGCCCTGTTTTTCAAGGGTCTTGTTCCAGGTACTGGATGCGCTGCTGCGCCATGTAGCGGACCACATCGCTCTACCCGAACCCAAGCCCAGGTGAATGCCACCAAAGTGGCCTTCCATGCCCTGGCAGGCATGCCCAATTGCATTAGTTTGTTAGATTTCACCCATGTGAAGTTGGTGGCCAGGCATGCCATTGAGACAGTGTATAGGAACCGCAAACAATTCCACTCCCTGAATGAGCAGATGATCTGTGATGCAGAACATCTCATCACCCATTTTTGCGCATTGTTTCCGGGATCCACCCATGACTCAATGGACTTGCGGAACTCCACGTTGCCAGGGTAAATGGCACGGCACATCGGAGAGCGCACCTGGCTGTTGGATGAGTAGAATGACCAATGCATAACCTCTGTGTACTGGGGGGGGGGGTAATTAGGCACTCACCAGAGTGCACCTGGCTGTTGGGTGAGTAGAATGACCAATTCATGACCTCTAGTAGTGGGGGCGGGGGGTAAATAGGCACTCGCCAGAATGCACCTGGCTGTTGGGTGAGTAGAATGACCAATGCATGACCTCTGTGTAGTGCGGGGTTGGTGGGGTAAATAGGCACTCACCAGAGTGCACCTGGCTGTTGGGTGAGTACAATGACCAATGCATGATCTCTGTGTAGTGGGGGAGTAAGAAGCACAGTCAGCAGAGCATGTGGCAAATGCAACCTAACACACATACATTGCATACCTTAGTCCAAAGGAATGGAACGCAAGTACTAAACAACAATATGGATCACACCCAATCCCTATCAATAATAAGTCAATAGAGGCAACACAAAAGTACCACATGTACCAGAATGCATCATACAACCTACAAAAGTGCCTGCTAAAAGGCTATGTCCATCCCCCACCTTCTGCATCACAGATAGGTCAAATTAATTCAATCCTACACACCATCCTCAGTGAACCCCACAGCACATATCCAGTACACATGCCAGAAGAACTGTTCAGCAAGCACCAAGTGCTCATTACAGGGCATACACCCACCTCAAACAATACACAATTATGTCAATGAAGTTCAACCACACCCATGCTGCATCATTTGTGATGAACGATAAACATATCACAGAACACATGTTCATTTATAGCAAATCGATGCACATTTGTGTGCCATCATGATACAAATTATACCAGTGATTGCAGACATGCAAATTGACATATGAGAACTGAGAAGATTTCGAATAGCATGGTGAAGGAAGCAAAACACACAACATGAAAGAAGAATGCAGTGGGTTTGGGCATCAATATGTGCGAGAAATCAAAGCCAGCATGCACATGGGTCACATCCATAGGCCTGCCGGAAGCTCGAGCTTTCCCCTGCTGGGGTTGTGCTGGACAACACACACCTTACATGGACTTGGCTTACTGGTGCCACAGGCCCATTACAGTTTTCTGTGGCACAGGAAGCCAGGTGCTGGTAAATTGCAAATACCCCTTACCATAGAGTACCAGAGTACGCAATGGGGATATGTACATGTGAGGATTTTCACCGTTGACAAAGTAGCTGGTGCTCCCCTGAGCACGCTGCCTAACGGGCCTGCAGCGCACAGCAGTGTCATGCCTCTTATGCGCTGCGGTTGTGGTAGGCAGATAGTTTGCACCATACAAGATACAAGGCTCTTAGTAGGCAGACACGCACCCTTGTTTCCATACCAGCAAGAAAACATGTAGAAGCATTGAAGGCCATATGAATGCATGACTGCAGACATTGAGCACGCCAAACAGTCTCAGATCAAATGAGTGACCCAACATTTCAAAGTGGTCATGGCATTACATGTGTCATTGCAACAATCACTAGGTTCATCTGTGGCATGTGCTACATCTTGTGCTAATTAAATATGGGTAATGTGTGCATGCACACCTCACTGACATGAGATTGACAGCACAATGATTCAATACCCATACTGTCACTCCCATACAGGTGATGCCGGATACCCCCTCATGCCATGGCTGATGACACCCATTAGACAGCCACGGAACGAGCATGAGGAGGCTTACAACTGTGCACATATCTGTACACGGAGCACTATTGAGTGTAAATTCAGACTACTTAAGGCAAGTTTCCGCTGTTTCAGCAGATCCGGCGGTGCACTCATGTATAGCCCCATCAAGGTTGACAAGATTGTCCTGGCCTGTGCAATGTTGCACAATATGTGTACTAGATGCACCATTTCACTGCCCCCGGACATGGACCCGGTTGAGAACGAAGATGGGAATGACGACGATGATGGGATGTCATTGCGACCCCGGTGGGAGGCCATGGATGGACACCATGCACGGAATGCACTGATAGACAACTTCTTTGAACGCTACTTACAAGCATCTCGTGCACAACTGGTGGCACGTATTTTTGAGCACTTCTATTAAATACTTAATACTCACGCAGAAACAGAATGTCCAATTGTGATTTTTATGCAGAACAAGTGTATTGTTAATTAAGAATTTGAGAAACAGGTGTGCCATTAAAACCATCCCCAACTTACCCTCCCACTCCCACTCCCCAACTATCACTCACAACTATGAACTCCCCTCCCCCACCCAAACTTACCCCCCTCCCTCCCACTCCCCATCTATCACTCCCAACTATGAACCCCCCTCCTCCTCCCAAACATACCCTTCCCCTGCCACTACCCAACTTACCCTCCCCCTCCACAACTATCACTCCTAGCTATGCACCCCTCTCTACAACCTACCCTCCCTCCTCCCACTCCCCAACTTACCCTCCCACCTCCCAGTCCCTAACTAGTCACACACGGAGCAAGTGTTGAATGCCCATGTGTGAGCCTTGCCATGTCCAGGGTTCTGCCCTACTTGCGCCCACGCTTGGCTGCATGTGGGTGCTTGTGTGACGTGCCGACCATGCACCTAGATCTCCTCCTAGGGCTGGCTGCCAGGGAAATCAGGGAGGCGTGGAGCTGGTGGAGGCCAACCGTGTGTTATTGGTGTCAATTTGCAACATGCATGTCTGGAGGGCCAGTGCCATTGTCTCTGCAATAGCAGACTGGACGCTATTGCCCTCACTGACCCTCCTAGCCAAATGTATGGTGGCTGAAGTTGACCACTCAATTGCACGGGCAATCCGCTGTCCAATGGCCTGGTTACTTTCCCTCATGAGCTGGGACTCTTCCAAGCGCTGCTGTACCAGGGCTGTGAGGGTGTCCTGACGCTCCTCCATGCGTCTGAGACACACATTCATCTCACAGACAGAGGGGTAAGGTGAGCGCTATGGACTTGTTAGGCTCATGGGGCTGAATGTGCCTAAGATATCTGGGTTGTCATCTGTGTTGTCTTCCATGTTAAGTCCAGCCTCTCCATGCTGCATCCCCATCACTGGTGCTAGTGGCATGGGAGTCAGGCTGCTGGGGTGGGGGTGGTGCACGTCCCCATGGTATTCCACTTGAGTGTGCCAGTGGCACTGCAGATACTGGCAGGTGGTCCTTCGCAGCTGGGGGGGCCACCACAGGAGCTGCCTTGGTCACAGGTGCAGCTGGTGTAGCGGCTGCCTAGGTCACAGGGTCAGCTGGTGCAGCTGGTGTAGGGGCTGCCTGGACCACAGGGGCAGATGGTGTAGCGGCTGTCTGTGTCACTGGTGTAGCCGCTGTGGGTGGTGCCATGGCGGTCTGCCCATGTGCAGGTCATTGGGATGTGTTGCGGGGGTTGTTTGGGGCGTGCATGCCTGAAGTCGATGTGTGACCTGGTTGCCTGCCAAGGTGTGTGTGGAGTTTTCGTGGTAGGGCTGGCAGGGTCATGTAAGTGGTAATTGGGGTAAATCATTAAACTGAAGTTGTTCTGGAAGAAATCATCTTGTCCTGAAAATGGCCTTTACATCCATGTTGAAAAAGACACTAGAGATAGTGTCCAATTTAAGCTATGGCCGAAACATGTCGACTATCGGAAAAGGATTACTAACAATAGTAATCTGAGACATTCATGCCATAAAGTAATGTCCAGTTGATGACTTACACCCCTGTTTAATTTAATGTTTAATTGATGTTTTAGTTTGTCTAAGTGCCTGTAACCATTGTATGTTACACTCGCGTTTTATTAAAATTGTGGAATTTTACATCTACTTTTTTATTAATTGTTAACATAATATGTTCATTCATTCAGTCTTATAGTTCCTGATTTTTGGTGTGGCAGTTTACCACCTTTGATAGAGGTAAACTCTAATAATGTTGACGCAATCTTATAATTTTGTTTGAGCAATAATCATGTTATAAAACCACTTCACTCTTTTGACCTCCAGACTCCTATGTAGAGAGGGCTAATCAATTCTTTGTTCTCTGGTTCCGCTACCTTTCTTATTCCTGTTTGAGAATTGATCCCCCTATAACAGAAAATTAGGGAATCCATCTCCATTTATATACAGGCTCATGCAAGGTACATGCACTCACCATTAGGTGGGTGGGTGGGTGCCCATGTGTGTGTGCAGGTAAGGCCCTACCAGTGTTGTGCTGTGTTGGCAGTGGCAGCATGACAGGCACACATGCAGTACTCGTGGCCAGGATGCAGAGTGTCTGCGTCGTGGATTCTGTCTTTTTCAATTGTCAGTAGAGGATGCCTATGAGTTGTTCATCAGTGTTCTCAGGTGCTGGTTAATGGGGGGGGGTACCTGGGTGCATGGTCAATGCCGTACCCATGTTGTCCATGCATCTGTGTATGGGTGTCCCAGCAACAGGGGGTGTGATGCAGTGTGCAGGTGACACTGGGCCTCATTATGGATCTGGGGTAAACCCTGCCAGTGCTACCGGCAGATTGCTGCCGGACCCATTAACAATTACCAGTGTCTGACTTGCCGATGCCACTGGACTATTACAAGTCTAGGGGCCGGGAAATCAGGCGCAGGAAATGTTCTTGTCACACATTCCCATAGACTCCCATGGGAAACCAGAAATAAGTGTGCACCAACCCCTCCTCCGATTCGGGGGCCAAATTTCACCCGCAGGCAGCCCCAGATGTCAGCAAGGCAGGGGGATGTGTATAAACTGGAACAAAAGCTGAAACAGCAATTAAATTATAATAGGGCCTACGCAGGGCAGATAATCGCCCTGGAAAGAGATAATGAGATAAAAGAAGAAAATAATAAATTAATTCTTAAAGACCTTGAATCCCAAACAGAATTTGATGAAGAGCGCCAGAAAGCTGGTGAATTCAAAAAACAAAGGGACGACCTGGCTTTACAGAGGGACACTCTAATTCAGGAAAGGGACACCTTAGGACTGGAAGTCAGTTATTTAAAAACCAAGATGGAAGAAAATCACCTGGGCCTTCAGGGACTCGGTGAGCTCAAAATGGACTACGAAAAACTGTTAGAGCACACCAGGAGGGTGGAAGATGATCTAGCAAGGAATGATCAGGCTAGGGAGGATCAGACTCAGGAGGTGACCCTCCTGCAGCAAAGATTGGCCCAATACTCCAAAATTAGGCAAGAAGCACAGAGAGAAAATGAGGCTCTCTGTGAGAAAAATGTTAGGCTCCATAGACAGGTAGCCATGCAGGAACAATTAATAGAGACCAGTAAGGCCTTAATAGAAGAGCAAAAGGGTTGGATTCTCGCATGCCATCAGGGAGTAGGGGCTGAGAGAGATGAGGTCAGATGGGAGAGGGTAACCCCTGAGCATAACCTCAGGAACCCTGGCACCAGATAACTCACTCTCTCCAATTCCATGTTCTATGCAACCCCCATGTCCACTGGCTCACATGAGCCAAGGGCCATGGGGATGGTAGACTTCAACCCAATGAGAAATATGGGGCTAATAGGTCAGAGCCTCCCAGAAATGGATGGAGGGGCATCTATGTATGGATTCCCAAGTGCTAGGGCCATCTTCTCTGATCAGGCAGACTCCAGTGAGGGTCGAATCAGAGAAATGGATCCTCAGAAATATAACTTACCCAGAGATCAGACCGTAAAATTTGGTGGGGAATTCCATGAGAGTAGGCCCCCTAAGAGCATACTAAAAACCTCTTCATAGCTAGGACAGTGGGGGGGGCTACTCAGCCAATTCTGGGAGCAAGGAAGAGTCATAAGACTCTTTTGAGTGCCACAGGACCCTAGAAACTAGCCCCCCATATTCTGCCAGCCATTCCCAAGCTTGCAAAATTCGGGAGCGCCTAGAAGACCAGACAGCCACCTCTGGTAGCAGTGCCTCTGAGTCAGAGGATGAGTGGACCAGGGTAACCCAAAATAAAAAAGCCAACAAAGTCAAGAGGGCTTTACTCAAGGATCCCCTAAAACAAATAAAAGCTATTAGGAGCGTCACCACACCCTACCACAAGAATGCAAAATATTCAGTTTGGGAGCACCTTCAGTTATTTGAACAGATGATGGAAACTTTCCATCTGAAGGACAGCCAAAGCTGTATTCAATATGTAAAGTGGACATTTTCTCCTGAGTACTCCAGCTTCTTTGCGGGGCTGGAGGATCAGAACCATTCTAGATGGTCCACCTATAGGGTGGCCATCCTGAAACATTTTTCCATTCATGAGAACCCTCAAGAGGCTTGCAAGGCAGCCTACAACTTACAATGTGGAGAAGACCAGGCCCCACAAGAATTTGTTCAAGAATTAAAACGCACCTTTGCGCAGACCACTAGAAGGGTGCACACTGACAGTAAAGAATTTGTGAACACCTTCTTTCATGCTCTCGCTAAGTATATTATGACCCAGCTAGTGAGGGACTTTCACAAGAAAAGATCACTAGACTGGGTCATTTAACAAGCAACGCGCATCTATGAGGTGCAGAAGCCGTTGGAAAATAAAAATAGTAGCAAAAGCCCCAAAACAACCAACACACCTGCTGCTGCTAAGGTGGCAGGGGTGAAGGTTGCCCCCATTTTATATCTGGAAATGGGGGGCCCTAAAAACCTTCACGCACAGAATCCAAACAACCCCAAACCCAGAAGGCCCTCGGGCCAATCACAAACAGGGAGCCAGGGAGGTAACCCCACAAATGGGACCCCTAACACCCCTGACTACATCAGCCCATGCTACAAGGGAAATAGACCCATCCTGGGTTATGTGTGGACTCCTCCAAACCAAGGGGGGGGGGGGGTCCAACCAGACAGCAGGAAACCCAGGGAACTTCCCTCCTCACTTCCCCCAAGAGGGCAGTAATCCCCCAAATGCCAGACACAATTTCTTTCCCCAATACCCGCCAAGCTTCAACCCCCAAAACAACCCATCCTTCTTTCCCCACTTTCCTGAGCCCAGACAGCCCAATCCGGGAGAGGGGATGCAAAGGGTGGAAGGGTACCCAAACTTCCCTAACCAAGGGTATTTTGCAAGAAGGGATAGTTACCCTTCCCGGAATCAACCCACGGTAGATCTGAGGACCCTGTACCATCCAGAGCGGGTGTCCCAACTAGAGCGCCAGGTCCAGAACATGGCACAGGATCTGGGTCGCAGGCTGAGGGCTCAACAGAACCCTCAGATGTGCATGGCAGCTCAGAATGCCTCAAATCCAGGGTTTGGTGCTCCAGAACAATGACGGGGAAAGAACCCTGACACGCACCAATTTCCAGGGAGGAGGCACAAGGGGAAGGTGGGTGTAAACCCTAATAGGAAGCTTCCTTCCACACTTGTGGAAAGCACCTGGAAAACCAGGAACCGGAACCAAAATCTCCTGCCCCCGCAAGTCTGCAACCCAAGGAGCAGACGGCGGGTAGGAGAAATAAAGAGCCCAAAAAGACCCATTTTGTGGAGGAGGTACAAATCTTCCAGTTTGAATGAGAGGGGTCCTCAGAGGATTCTAGGAAAAGGATCTTCTCCTTCAAGGATGGGGGAACTCCTCGAAAAGAAAAATGGGTCCCAAAGGATCCAAATCCAGACTGGGTTAGACTGGAGTTAGGACCGCCCATCATCAGTACCGAGAAGGACCAGCACAAAAATCCCCTGGTTCAAACCCATCCTGGTGACTGCCTCCAAAAAGGGGGGGCAGCCCAGAATCAGAACCAGGGGAACCCAAAACTTTCCCCATATCTAGCTGTCACCTTTGTCTTACAGATTCCCAAGATCCCAAACAGAATCCTGCCCAAATCACCTCTCTGTCAGTATCCAAAGCCAGGAAATTAACCCACCAGTTGGCTAAAAATGTGCATTATCTTTGCCCCTTGAGGAAAAGGAGGAAAGATTTTATGCCCGGTCCAAATACAGGGGCAATGTATAATTTTAGCACTGGTGGACACTGGATCCCAAGCCACCCTTCTGTCAAAAAGGGCCTTTGATCAATTGAATTCGGGAAGGGGGAGAAATACCAAATTCGTCTCACCCCTCTTCCTGGACAACTTCAGAACTTCGACAGGAAGGAAATTCCTGTTGAGGGGACTGCGGATTTGGACATTAAAATTGGGCGACACAAGGTGAAGCACCCGGTCATAGTTGTGACTCCAGGGGGCTCACATTCTTTACTAGGGAATGACATCCTGCGCAGGTTGTCTCCCCTCATAGATTGTGTAAACAAGGTCCTCTGGACCCAGACTAACCAACCAATAAAATTAAAACAGAGTGTCAGCCATGTTAGTTTAAACGGCACATGCCACATGGTTGAACAAAAACCTGACCAAATAGAATTTCCAGAATATTCAAATCCCAGACGTGAAAGAAATTGCAGTCGGACAACAAACTGGTGATGGGGGGTCCTCTCTTTTTATGAAAATCAACCTTCCTTCCCGTCTAAGGTGGCATTCCACACTGGAAGGAAACACTCTGAAATTCTTTACCAATTCAAAATCAGAAAATCCCATTCCTACAGTCCAAAAAGATGAGAAATCATCTCAAAGCCTGGCTGATATTCAGAAAATTGGAGAGCAGTTGTTCATCCCTATTCAGTTAGATCAAGGGAAGGACTCTGTTCTCGCCCGAGTGTATGTGAACAACGGTAAGAGCTTCAACAGCGAGGCCATGTTCATCAAACTCCCAAAAGATCCAGCCATTCCCACATTTAAACCGTTAGACAAATGGGAAATGGACCTGGAAACACCCAATTCCAAACATCTCCTGCCTAGCCGGTGTATGCTCAAAATTTCCATAGTCAACAAGAGCATAGTCCATAATTGTTGGGTCGTGCGAGATGTCCCTGCTGCATTTTATTTAGGCAGTGACATTCTGAATCGCTTTGCCATTAGTTTGGACCTAATAAACTACAAAGCTTGGTCCCGATTAGTGGGTAATCCCAATGACTTTGATGACCCAGGGAAAGCATTTCGGTCAGCACAACTGCTGCCATATGCAGTTGAAATCTAGCTTGGAGAGGAAGTCACCATCCCAGAACGGACCCAACAATTCTCACTGGAAGTGAAAATTAAAAGAGGACAGAAACTGAAAAACCCTGACGCCTATGTCCATCTCAATGCTCATTTCCAACAGCAAGGGTTGGGGGTAAACCCAACACCACTAGTCAACATAGAACACTACACCATTCCAATAGAGGTGGATAACAGCGACCTAAAGAGTATCATTCTGACCACAGTCACCAATATTGGAATGGCGGTTGATGACCCACATTTTTCCATAGATTTAAGTAATGAACTGTTAGGGCCAATCCCCAAGGACTGTTTTGACAGTGATAGTGATGATGACACACCTGACAGGATCTTCACCCGGCATGGGGGAAACTTCCTGGTGTACTGTACGTGCCCTTATGGTAAGGAAGATGTGACCTGTGACTTCAGGAGGGATGAGGTGATTTTTCAAGTCCACGAGGACTGCCTTCCCCACCTGAAGCCATCAGTCCAAATCAGCACTTTGACCAGGGACTTCTCCACCCAGCTGGAGGAGGCCGCTGAGATAGCCAAACCGGAAGTCTTTCCAGGCTTCAGACAGATGGTTGAAGAGAGAGTCAACCTAGCTGATGCCTGTGAGACTCTGGAGCAAAAGCAAAAATTGAAACAAGTTTTCTTAGATTTTCAAGATCTCTTTGCGGTGGACTCATATGATTGTGGTCGCACCGACATCCACACAACAACAATTCCCACGGACCCTGGCATGACTCCAGTGTTTGTGAGGCAATATCGCTTGCCTCTCGCATCAATGGAGTCCGTTACTGAAATAATTAAGAACATTGAGTCCCGTGGGATAATTCGTCCAGTCCACAGCACCTTCAATAATCCAGTGCTGGGGATTTTGAAACCAAACGGCCAGTGGAGACCCTGTGCTGACCCAAGGGAGCTCACCAAATGGGTCCATACTTCCCGATGGCCTCTTCCCTACATTGACCAAGGGCTGGCCCAGATCCAAGGGTCACAGGTATTCACTGCAATTGACCTGACCAATGGGTAGTGGACTGTACCTGTCAGTAGGGAGGACCAATACAAGCTGGCCTTTACCTTCGGGGGGCAGCAGTACAGGTGGACCTGGACTCCCTTCGGATACATTAACTCCAGCAATGAATTTAACATTTTTCTACACAAGGCCATGCCCGACCTGGGCGAAAGGGGTAACCTGGCCTATGTAGACAATGTTCTAGTCAAAAGCCCAACTGTGGAGGAACACATAGCGGAGATCCGTTATGTCCTGACACAGTTGAGGGCTGCCGGAGCAAAACTCTCCTTTCAAATGGCACAGTGGTGCAGAACCCGTGTCAATTTCTTGGGGCATTAGATAATCCTCAGGGTCTCTGTCCCCAGGAAAAGAAAGTGGAAGCACCCCAGACATGAAAAGACCCCACAACTCTGCGGGAACTAAAGAGCCTCCTTGGACTAACTAATTACAGCAGAAAGTTCATTGAGGACTACGCAGAGATCACAAGACCCCTGATCCACCTTTTGAAGGGTGGGTCAATTGGGAGTGGGGTCCAGAACAAGACAAGGCAGTAAGACAACTCAAAACAAGCCTCTCACAAGCATCTTGCCTAGCTTACCCTGTCAAAAACAAGGAGTTCTTCTTGGAGACAGGGTTCTCAAATACATGCTTGACTGCAGTATTATATCAAAAGCATGACAAGGTCAATAAAGTAATCGACTATGGGAGTAAGACTTTATCCTCTGTGGAGGAAAAATTCAACGATTGTGAGAAGGAACTCCTGGCAACGGTGTGGGCATTGAAGAATTACCGCCCGTTTATCCAGGGGGAACACATCATAGTGGAGACTCCACACCAACTTTTTCAATATCTTCAGAGTGACAGAATTCAGGCCGGAAATGTGAGTAATTCCCGAATTACTTCCTGGATTCTGTCAATGCAAGGCTTTCCTGTGGAGGTCAGATATGGCCAAAACAAGAAAAGTCCCCTCGTGCAAGGTCTGGCTGACTTGCATGATTGTGCCAGAGAAAACTGTCTCGAGGATGAAAGTCTTAAAATCAAGGACAACATACCTTAATACTCCACACAAAGTCTATGAAGAAGACCAATGTGAGGGAATGCTCACTGTCTATGTGGATGGATGCTCCTACCATGTTGACAACAACAGGGAAAAAGAACTTGTGGCCGGCATAGGAAATGCATGGGTGAATAATGCCCCAGAACCCTCTGCTGGGTACAAAATCGGTCCCTGAAGTAGTCAAGTGGCAGAGCTGATGGCTGTGCCCCAAGCCACCTCACTGCTGTCTAACACCAACTCCACAAACTGGTCATAATCACAGACTCAGATTATGTACGGAACAGGTTCGTAGAGTTAACTGGAAAACCAGAGGCATGCTATGTGCTAATAATAAACCATTGAAACATGGAAAATTAATCCAAAATATTGATGATCTGGTCACCTCAAATGGGATGACCATCTACTGGAAAAAGATAAAGGGTCATTCTAAAGTAGAGGGACCAGACAAAACTGGAAATGACCTAGAGGATCAGCTGGCCAAAACCGGAGCCATCCAAGGGGATCTACTTGAGATCGAGTCCCTGTTGGGGGAAATCCAGGTCACTGCTATCACTAGCTCCCATACAAATGCTCACGATGAACTCTGAACTGCACAATGGAGTAAGGAGACCCCAGATGCTGATTTCATTATGGCTCAAAAAGGGGATCCAATAATTGGTAAGTTTTATCAACACATTGAGGACCCTGAGAACTTTCCCTTGACGGATAGCGATTATATTGGGAAAGAGGACCTCAGAGTGTTGATGAAATGTCCAAAAATTCTCCGAATCCAAGACGGTTTGTTGGTAAGGAGATCCATAGCTGGCCATGACCAGTGGGTGGTCCCTACCTCATTCCGAAACCTGATGCTAAATCACGCCCATGATGCGGCCACAGCCGGTCATTGGGGTTTCATACGAGACTAGAAATCTTGCGAGAGGTTGCATATGGGCCACACATGGGGCAGGACCTCGACCAATACTTGAAGTGGTGTCTTGTGTGTGCACAATTTCAGCCAACATCACTCACACACCGTGCTCCCCTCCAAAAGAGGGGGATGACACTGCCCTGGTCAGATTTACAAGTCAATTTTATCGGGCCCGTGATTTGCTCCTCTAGGGGGAACAAGTACATGTTGACCGTGACATGCTTGTTCACTAAATGGGTGGAATGTCTCCTGGCTTCAAATTGCAAGGCAGAAACAGTAGCTGCCCTGATGATCAATCACATCTTCTCGCATTTTGGACTACCCCAAAGGATTGAGTCAGACCGAGGTAGCCACTTCACTAGCGAAGTGATGACAAAGATGTGGGAGATACTTGGGGTCAAAAGGAAACTACACATTGCCTACCGGCTAGCCTCTAGTGGTGGAGTTGAGAGCTACAACAAGACTATTGTGAGCATATTAAATACATTTGTGGCAGATTCGGGGCCAAGTTGAGACATTCGATTACCCCTTGTCCGGATGGCCATCAGATCTACCCCTTCTTCTGCAACAAAAATGTTTCCGTTTGAGCTGATGACTGGACAAAGGATGGTGCTTCCCCAGCATCTGCTCTACAGAACCCAAGAGCAGACCTTGATAAATGCCTCCACAACTCATGAATATGTTGAGAATCTGAGAAAACACCTTCAACATGCTTTTGCCTATGCTCAGCGGAATCTAGAAAGATCTGCAGACAGTATGAAGACCCACTATGACCTTAAAACAACTAAAAAAGAATACTAAGTAGGAGACCGGGTATACTTGTACAATTTCCAAAGGAACCAGGCCAAACAGCGCAAATTCCTCCCTAGCTGGCGGGGTCCTTTTGAAATTGTAGACAGAATCTCACCAGTCGCCTACATAATCCGCATCCCCAAAGGCAGTTTGGCAGAAGGGGAAGACAAGTGGGTCTACATCAACCAGCTGAAGTGTTGCCATCCTAGGCATACTCTGCGGCAAATAGAGGAGCCATCTGGAAACCCAGAGGGGGACATTCCGGGTCCCTGGAAAATGCCAATTGTTAAAACCATTCTGCCTGTTAAAATCAGTAGTAATTCCAGGCGGGAAATATTGTCAAGTGTATGTCAAACGTATGCATCTGCCCCACTACATGAATAGTGGGATGGAAATGTTCATAACCATGCTCTGTTCTGTCTTATAGTACTGAAACCATGGATTCTAATCACCAAGGAGGATCACTCGGGGACAGGGATGAAAGACCCAAGGGGCCCTTAGTATCGCTCCATACTCCCATCCGGAACCGGTGAGGAGAACCTGTCGATCCAGCACTGATAGGAGAAGCAGACAACTTTCTCCATCTGGACCAAGAAGAAAGAAAGAACATCCCAATCTCCAGACTTCCCGTTGACAGGCGGTCAAACTTAAGTCGGCAGGGGGGGCTCTGTGGGATGTCTTAACCCACTTTTGCTCTGCCATGCGCCATCCCTATGTTCTGATGGTGCCAGAAATCATAAAATGGCTGCAAAACCCTTGTGCGCGCCAAAACCTATGAAAATCGTGCTTTGCATCACAAAAAGATGGCTGCCCAATCTACCATGCATGTTGTCAGTGGTGGAACAGAGATCTCACTCCTGAAACATGTCACTGGGCTTCACAACAAGTAGAAATGGAGCACAGAGGGAAAAGCAGTGCTTTGCTGAAAGAAATCCAAAATCTGGCTTTTAAATCCTATTCTCTTGGTTGCTGAAACTGCAGAATGCTGGTTCAAGACACCCTCAAACATCCAATATTCTTGCTGGGTGCTACAATTCATTTAGTTCAAGAAATCATTTGATTTATTTATTTATTTATTTATATAGCACTGTAGCCCGCAGGCATAAGAGCGCATTACAGTAAGACAGGACATGACATGACAGAGTACGGGACAGTGGCGGGGCCACACATGTAAGTCAGTTCAATCAGAATGCTAGGGTTTATGGGTGCCTAGCCGGGAATTATTTGAATAGGAAAGTCTTTAGTTGCTTTCTGAAGTGTATATAGTTTGTTTCCAACCTCAAGGTCATGGGTAGTTCCTTCCATTTGAGGACACTTCTGCTCGTGAAGGCCTTGCCTAGACCTTTCATCTTTTTTGATGGAATTGTTTGGAGGAGGCCTTTATTAGAAGGTGTTAGGTTTCTGATAGGTTCATGCCATTTGAATTGCTTTTTTAAGTATGCAGGGGCTTTGCCATATAGATATCGATGGACTAGTGTGAGAGACTTGAATGTAATTCTCTCCTCGATGGCCAACCAATGCAAGTCTCTTCTGTCGCTGTAATATGTTCCCTTCTTGATTTGCCCGTGATAGTCCTAATCGCATTGTTCTGAATCACTTGGCATTACTTCAGGCATTTGTGATTTGCGCCCAGGAGCAGGGGGTTACCATAGTCTAGTCGAGAGAGTATCGTAGCTCTGGCTATGGTGGTACTGTTTTTCTGACTAAGTAGAGATCTGATTTTATTGAGAAGTTTTTGGTGGTATTGGCAGTTTCTTTTCAGATAGGCTGTGTGTGCCTCTGCTCCAATGAGGCCTGCAGGTAGACACCAAGCGTCTTCACCTTTTCTGATATTGAGATTTGTGCGTTTTTGATATCAAATGAGGAGTATAATGGGCTCAATTTATTCCTGGTATGTGGAGACCCAAAAATCATTATCTCTGTTTTGGTACCATTAAGACACTTCCAATTAGCCTTCATCCAGCCTTTAGTGATGTTATATATAGATGTAAGTTTTTCGCTGTCTTGCCTATAGTCTCCACTAAGTTCGAAGACTAATTGGGTGTCGTCGGCGAAGTTAGTAAAGAATATGCCAAGTTGGGTCAACATAGTACATAGGCAGCGCATATACAGGTTGAATAGCAGGGGGGAAAACCTGGCTCCCTGTGCAACTACACAATCCACTGGTTTGATTTGATAGGCGTGGTTAACCCAGATGATCCTGGATTGTCTATCTTGTAGAAAGGAGGATACCCACTCAGTTGCCTCTTGTGAGCAGTTTCCTGAAAGTTCCATGGCCTCTCGGAGCCTCCTATGATCAAGCAGTTCAAAGCCTGCCGAGCGGTCTAATAAGATTGTGATATTACAATGTCCAGGAAAGCTGGATTTGTCATAAAAACATCCACAGCAAAAGTCGCCTGCCTGTGGAATCTGTCAAAATCTGGGCACAGCACCCTCGGCCGCCTGAATGACAGCTGTCAGAAGCCTGCTTGATTAACCTTAAAAATGTATAAGCTGAAAGCAAATGTTTGCAATGTAAATGGCCTGTAACTGAGAGTAACCCCATGGTTTAGAATCGAAAATAAGTGTTCTAGCTGCTAGTTTGAAATCACAAGTTGTTTTTTAAACCAAGAAAAATGCAACAGAAATAACATTTAATTAAGCCTGGCCAAAGCCACCCAAACCAGTATAACAGCTTCCCCCAGAGAGGCTAGGCCTCTCCCTTCTGCTTCCCTCCACCAGGAAATCACACCTAAGTGATGATTATGCAGTGGGAAGGAGACAATGGACTTCCTCCAGCTCAAAGGAGTTCCAAGTGTGAAGAGTCGTAAGGAGGAACTGGGAGGAGACTGCTTCTGAACTGCAGAGAGTCAGAAGGAGGCGGAGACAAATAACCATTTGTTGCTTAACAAGAACAAAAGACACATTTTAACAAGACTGATAACTTACTGTGTAAAATTGTTAAAAACACAAAAACAACAGCATTGTTAATGTAAATATTGGCTGCACATTTTAAAAAGGCGCCAGAACTCTGTGACATGTTCTAGGAAGAAACAGCGGAAAAAGTGATATTACACAAAATGTATTTTTGATATAAGCATGAAACTTCATACACTTATGCCCATGTTCAACGGGCACATTTATATACATTTTCTGATAAACTGGACATTGTGTTCCTGATAAAAAGGGTGAAATTCGGTGGAATGCAGACACAAGATCCTACAGCAATGAGGTTTTCTGGAGTAGCTGCTACTCAAAATATGTGATCTATATAGGTGATTGTAATAGAGGTTGCATGTGTGTAAATATGTATTGTGTCAAAAGTAGATTGTGTGTTCAAGAGGCTAGGCGTGGACTATAGGCCTCATAAACTCACACCATTAAGGTGACACCCTGTTTCTCTCCTCCTATCAAGGTAGAGAGGAGACTCTGGCCAATCGCCTGCCCAAGGGGCAAGCTTAGGCTGAACTAGCACCCACACCCCTTTGTCATAAGCATAAATATAGACAGCTCAGTACTTAGAAAAACACACAGATTCACCCACTAACCGATTGCTGGCGGAGCACCCTGCTAGAGAACCATGCATCTTCCTTACTCCAGACTCCAGAAACTTGGCAAAGCAGAAAGGCCCATTCCATTAGTTGAACCATTTTCAGCTAGGCCTTAAATTCCAGAACCAGAATTCCCCCAACCTAAGGGGAACATAAAACAAACAGCCGGGCTGGGCTGTTCTGCTGCCTGCTGAAATAATTATCATCAGAACCTAGAGATCCAATCCAGTCCTGTGCCGAGCTGTGACCAGAGCCATTGCAGACCCGATCCAGTCCTGTGCCATGCTGTGAACAGACCCAGTCCAGTCCGGTGTGCCCAGCTGTCTATCCCAGACCCAGGTTCCCTTCCCTGACCAGAAATCTTGACGGACCAGAATCCTTACGGTTCCGTTTGAAACATATCTAGTGAGTATCTATAGATAGGCCTGTGTCACTAGCATATGTACTGTCCATAGTTAATCCCTATCTTAAATCCATCCTCTCTTGTATTCAGAACCGGTAGTGTTAGGAGTATTTTGAATTGTCAGAACTTTTCTTGCGCTAAGTTTCTCTCATTTGTTTTCGGAAATCATAAATCATTAGTGTTGTGAACAAATAAATTGAATCCCAGAAAGAAAGTGAGTATCCACCACGTGAAAGGTCCTTGGCCAGGACTGTGGAGATTCATGTGTGGTATTCTCTTTTTCTGTAGTCATAATCTAGTGTAAGACATCCCATTTATCATTTAAAAGTCCATTCCTGTTTTCCATCTCTGCGCTTATCTCGAAAAAAATGACCTCCACAAAAACATTCATAACTTCCTCAATTTTTGTGCTAGGAACAAAATTCCAACTTCTGCTTGTAGCTAACATCCACAGATTTAATTCGAATGAACACTCACATCCCAAATCGATACGGTTCTCCTGGAATCGCAATTACCACGCACTGAAAAGTCTGCAGTGAATTTCGTTTTAGGTAATTTCTGACACGTGTAAAACAGCTTTTGATTGCTTCTGGCCTCAGTTTTAAGATTTCACATTGCTTCTTAGTATTAAATCATTGCTAGTGTTTGTCTGCAACTATCCAAAGCGGCTCCCATAAGAATTTAAACAATTTCAGCAATTTAGCCCATATTTAGTGTTTTCACCTGAAACCATTTTGAAAGTTTGGCAATCAATTCTGTTTTTCTCTTGCGTTGCTAGGGGGAAATTGGGATTGATATATTGTTTGAATTTTGCCATTCCTGAAACCTGTTATCTCCTCCTATCTCTTTACATTGTCTATTGGGGGGTTGAACGGTGTGCAGGGGGAAATAGTAACCACACTGCTATTTGATTGAACACACACACAAAAGTATTATTTCTGTGCTGAATTGTTTTTCTCACTATTGCTCCTTGTGCATTAAAGAGATTGCTTAGTGTTACATCACCCCATTAGTGATTATTGTGTACCCATTAAAACATATTGTGATTAATTTGTAACTACATAAATAAATATTTTAACTTTGCAAACCAGCCTGATTCCTGCTTCAGTGTGACCGGGGGGGTTGCAGGAGAGGGGCGTGATATGAGTGGTACATCGTTCAGAATAAAAGAACTTTTAGACAACAGTAAATAAGGATTTCAGTTGTGCATTACACGCTAGGCTTTGACTTAGGTGAGTGCCGGATTGAAATCACTTACATCATGGACTTCCTCCATGTTGGAGAAGAATGCTCTCTACAAAATGCCATGGGCTATTTTATCGCCTACCTTGATATTATAAGGGAGTTTCCCATTATTTTGTATTGATACTTTAATGTCTCCACAGTAGTCTGGATGTACATCTCTGGTCAACACATCTAAGACATACCTCCAAGCTAACCCTGATTTGGATGTCAACTGAAAATATGTGCCCTTGGGTGGACTTAAAACCACCCGCTCTCTCTCTTCTGGCTCTATAGTTATGCCTTGACTTCTACATATATCAAAGCCGATGGGCTCTTGTGTGGACACCGTTGGTGCAGAGGCTTTGGTTGAGAGTTTTTTAAACTTTAGGGTTCCCTGATTTATATTAATCATGTCCGATCCCACCCTTGACCCCATACTTGAGGGGCTGTGAGTAATAGACAAACACAAAGGTGGCATGTTGATTGATAATTACCAGGTTACTCACCGTAGTGGACACCTTACTCCTAGTCCATAGTCCCCTTTCCTCCATACTTGTGTGGGACATCTCTCCGTCCTGTGGGACGGGACCGGAGCACTTTGTAAAAAGCATCCAAATTTTTTTCAAAAATGTGTCCCTCCTCTCTTTCCTGCGCGGGGCCCGGCACGCGGCCGTAACCCCGCCCACCTTGCTCCGCCCCGCGCATCGCCCATCAGTCCTTTTCTATCGCAGAGTCCAAGACCCATTAGCAATAACAGAGGAACCTTATTAGAGGGGACGGCGGGCAGGCGTATGGAGGAAAGGGGACTATGGACTAGGAGTAAGGTGGTCACTACGGTGAGTAACCTGGTAATACTCCTACGTCCCTTCCCCTTTCCTCCATACTTGTGGGAGATTCCCAAGCACTCCTTACAGGAACTATGGGTGGATGTAAATACCCTTACTGAAACAGGTTCTTAAGCACAGCCTGACCAAACTGATTGTCAGCTCTAGAGCTCATATCGAAGCAGTAATGCTTACAGAAAGCAGATGGGGAGGCCCAAGTAGCTGCTTTAGCGATGGACTCCCAGGGAACATATTTCTGAAAAGCAACCGCGGCTGCCTTGCCCCGCACCAGGTGTGCATGGATACCTTTAGGAGGTTTCAGCTTTTGGACGGTGAAAGACTCCGTGATACAGGCAGCAATCCATCTGGAAATAGATACCTTAGACGCCGGCCTGCCCTGAGTGTTACTGAAGGTCACAAAAATTTGAGAAGAACTTCGAAACTCGGAAATCCTATCCAGGTAGAACTTAAGAGCTCTTCGGACGTCCAGACAGTGTAGAACCCTTTCAGCCTCCGAGGCAGGGTTCGGAAAAAAGACCGGAAGGGAGATTGACTGGTTCAGATGGAATTCGGTCACTACCTTCGGTAGGAAAGCCGGGTTTGTCCGAAGGACTACCTTGTCCTTGTGAAAGACCAAGAAAGGATGCTCCACCGACAATGCCTGGAGCTCACTCACTCTCCTCGCTGACGTAACGGCGACCAGAAAGGACACTTTCCAGGACACGTACTTGAGGTCAACCGTAGCCATTGGCTCAAAGGGTTTATGGCACAGCGCCGTCAGGACTACATTTAGGTCTCAAGGCGGGTGCGGACTACGAACCGGAGGGTAGAGGCGTGTCAAGCCAGCAAAATGTCTCTTCACCACCGGGTTAGTTAGAGAATAAGAACACAGGTCTGTAGAGAGGTAAGCGGAAACCGCTGAGAGATAAGTCCTGCAAGACAGAACATGAACCCCTGACTCTGCTAGGGAGGATACGAAGGACAGCACCGTGTCAATTGTTGCCACCCTCGGATCCAACTCTTTCTCCAAACACCAATGACAGAACCTGAGCCATTTACTCTTGTATTGAGATCTGGTTGAGGGTTTCCTGGCTGCCTGGATAATGCGCATGTTATCCGCAGACAAACTCAAATGCTCTAAAGACTTGAACTCAGGCACCATGCCGCCAAGTTGAGCGATTGTGGGGAGGTGTGCCACATATGTTGTTCCCCTTGGCGAAGAAGATCAGGAGTTACTGGTAACCTGATCGGCGGACACACCGACAGGTGTTGAAGTTCTGAGAACCAAAACCTGGCCGCCACCACGGTGCTATCAGTAGAAGAGAACAGTTCACAGAGTTCTTCAACTTCCAAATTGCTCGATGAACTAGGGGCAGAGGCAGGAAGGCGTAAGCTCTCATGTTGTGCCATGGAATCTCGGGAGCATCCCCCAGAGAGGAGGCTCCCAGCCACCCTCTGGAGGCGTACTGAGGAAGCTTCTTGTTTACCGCCGTGGTGAACAGGTGCATCTCCAGTGTGACCCAACGCAAGAAAATTCATGAGAGGATCTCTGCCTTCAACTCCCACTCATAGCTGACCACTGACCGCCAGCTGAGGGCATCCGCTGTGACATTCAGCTGGCCCGGGATGTGCACTGCAAGCAGCCAAACCCCATGAAGCATGGCCCGCTGCCAAATCTGGATGGACAGGTCCACGAGAGGGGTAGACTTTGTTCCCCCTTGCTTGTTTATGTAATACATTGATACCACATTGTCCGTTCTTATGTGGACCACCTTGTTGACAATGAGCGGTCTGAACACCTTGAGCACCAGAAAGATCGCCAGAAGCTCCAAATGATTTATGTGCAAGAGCTTGTCCTGAGGCGACCAGAGGTCCGAGACCTGAAGAAGATCTAACGTCGCACCCCACCCCAAAAGGGTGAAACCCTGCGCCCACTGACAGGTTGCTGAGAGATGACCACCAGTCCAGGTCCACCCTGATGGAATCCGGAATCATTATCCGCTTGGAATCCGGGTCCACAGCCTGACGCCAGGAACTCCGAAGAGCCATCTGGGTCCGTCTCATTTTGAGACGAGCAAGAGGAAGAGCCAGTACACACGAGGCCATGAGGCCCAGAAGCCTCTGGAACCACCAGGCCGACAAGCTCTTCGACTGCGCAAACATCTGACACGTGGCCAACAGATCCGCCATTCTGTCCCCGGTCAGATACACTCAGCAGTCGATCGTGTTCCAACGAAAACCCAGGAAAGTCAGGTCCTGTGAGACCGTCATGGAGGATTTCCGCCAGTTCACCGACAGCCCAAGATGGAACAGGAGCTGAAGGAGAGACTGGAGGTTGCCCGCTGCTGCCATCGGACAAGGGCTGCTTAAGAGCCAGTCGTCCAAATAGGGATACACATGGATACCCTGGAGACGAAGATAGGCCGCAATCACCGACATCATCTTCGTGAAGACACGCGGCGCCGAGCTGAGGCCAAAAGGAAGCACCCGAAACTGGAAGTGCTCCTCTCCCAAAGAGAAGCGGAGGTATCTCCTGTGTGGATTCCAAATCAGGATATGCATGTACGCATCCTGAAGATCCACCACGCTGAGCCAATCGCCCATCTGCAAAGAGGAGCGAATCTGGCCAGGCGTGATCATCTTGAACTTCTCTTGGGGTAGGAAAAGATTGAACTGGGAAAGGTCTAGGATGGTGTGCAGGCCAGCCTGGTTGGGTTTGGGCACCGTAAACAGCCGGGAGTAAAAGCCCTCCCCTCGCTCCCCAAGGGGAACGGGTTCCACAGCTCTGAGGTGCAGAAGTTTCTGAACCTCGGCTTTGAGGGAGGGTGAGCCCAACAGCTGAAAAGGAGGGTTGAGGGGTGGGGTGGGGTAAAGGCAAGTGGAAGCCCGCTCGAGCAACTGACAAGACCCATCTGTCTTCTGTGATGGTCTACCACGCCTCCCAATGACACACAATGCGTTCTCCCACCGGGGTCTCCTGCGAGCGCGGAAAACCCTCATTTGGCAGACTTATCGGTGGCGGTGCCACCTGAACCTGATGAGGAGGCTGAGGAGCGGGAGAAAAACCGTGTACGCTGTTGTCTACGGTGGTTATTCCCCACAGGAGTATCCACTCTGCGAGATTTGCGGTCGAGGAAGCCCCTAAAACCAGAGGAAGGTCGACTTTGTGACAACGGTCTCTGGGATTTGAAAGGAGCTTTAACCAGAACAGACAATGATTTAGCCGTCTGAGTGCTATCCTTGGTTTTGGTGAGCTCTACATCAGTAGAAGAGTGAAAAAGCTCCTTACCATCGAATGGAAGGTCCAGTACCTTGTCTTGCACTTCCTTCGAAAACTTAGTGGCGTGCAGCCACGCTTGCCGCGAGGTATCAACCCCAAGCATCAGGCTCCGACCCGAGGTGTCTATGTGATGAGGCGCAGCCTCCGGAAGATCCTGGGCCAAGACCCTGGCATCGGAAAGGCCACCTCTGAAATCTTCCAACTTCTCGACCGGAATGTGCTCCTCAAACTCCGACAGACCTTTCCACATCCGCATGTTAGTTCCCGCCAAAATCAATTCTGCATTGGCCTGCCTGAGATGCAAAGCCGATTTGGCAAAGATTTTCCTCCCTAGGGAGTCCAGGAGCTTGTCCTCCTTTCCCAAGACCTGAGTAGCCGTTGCGGAAGAGGATGCTGCAGGTCTGGATTGCAACGTAGCCACAGCCACCACTGTGGAGGAGGGAGGCGGGCAAGACGGTAAGGCCACTTCTTCCGAAGAATGAAGCCTGTACCTCGCGTCAATTTTTTTATTGACAAAAAGTCCCGAGTGTGGCTTTTCCCAAACTCTTCGGACCTCGGCCAGAACGTCCTTCTGCAGGAACTGGCCGGTACGCTCCAAGGGAGACAAGGTGAACGCCCCAGAAAGCACACCCTCCTGCGGAGCAGGTGCCTTGGGCACAGGAACATCTAAGAAACTCATCATGTCCAGCACCCGGTCATGGAAAGCTCTGATAGAGCGGAGGTCTTCGTTGTCCTGATCGCCTTGAGGGTCATCTGACAGGTCAGGATCCTGCTGAGCCGTCTCAGGCACTGCCTTGTCCACTGGAGACAATGGTGGCAAAGGCAGAAGAGCAGGGGGAGGCACCACAGGCGAGGCAGGCGCCGGCGGAACCACCGGAGGAACAGGTGGAGCCGGAGGCGCAGGTGGACATATCTCCTTGAAAAGCCCTTTGAAATATTCCCTCATGGGGTCGGTGTGCATAAGCGCTTGAAATTTACTGAAAAAGGCGTCCTCAGGAGATTGTTTCGGAACCTGAGGAGGCCTCCCATGAGGTGGACAAATCCAGGAACGTAACGGAGAAGGGTGCCACACCGGCACCTCCACCGATGTATCCACATAAATCAAGGGAGCCGCCCCCGCGGGCAACAAAACATTGTGCGGAAGAGGCATCCGGGCGTTCCAATCATAAACCGGCCTGTAAGGAAGCGCACAAGGGAGCTTAGGTTCACCCAAAGGACCGAACCCTACACCAGGGGCCGATGGCGTAGTTGTAGGGGTAGTACCTAAAATGGCTGCGATGGTCGTGGCGGGAACGGCCGCCATTTTGTCCTCATCTGAGGGGAACTGCGGCACTTGAGGAAGTGAGGCAGGGGTTCCCGTCGATGGGTCAGGGGTCTTAATTTTAGCCTTAACGTAAGGAACCTCGGCAGAGCCGGTACTATGAGGCCTGGAATGTTTCTGCGACATACCAACCACCAACTGAGCCTTCGGAAGCAAGGGCCTCGGCACTGCCGGTAAAAGAAGAACCTTTCTTCTTTGCCCCCTCAACAGATCCGGTGTCACCAAAAGAGCGGGAACGGTGAGCAACCGCTTTCACTGACAGGGCCTTGCCTGGCCCCTCAGAACTGTTGGTAGCCTTAGCCTCTGTACGAGGGACCCCGGACCTAAGCCCGGTAAAAGCCTTATCGGCACGGGCCTCGAACATCTGTTCGGTACCCACAAGCCCAGCCATGGCCTCGGGGCGCACCCCAGTTTTGTTTTTGAGGGAAGCCGAAGAGAGGCCTCAGAGCAAGCTCCGGTACCCCACGACTCAGTAGAACTGGGCCTACATACAGCTACCACAGGAAGGGCCTCGGAGCGTACTCCGGTGTACACAGGCCCCTTACGGAGACCCTCAGAGAAAACTCTGGTAGAATTATTATGCCCGTCAGGCACCTCAGGGCAAACTCCGGTAACAGAGCGATCAACGCCCCTCCCGGCCCGAGAGGAACCTGAGAAGGTATCCCCCGGTTGGGGTGCTCTGAAAAGTAAAGAACTTACCGGGCGTTTCTTCTTCTCATAGATGAACGCCTGAAAATGAGAAGGAGGAGTTTGTCGGAACACCTCCTCCCACCGTTCCAACTGACGTTGAAGTGCCCAGACCGAAAGTGAGTCACAGTAAAAACAGGAGTCACAACGGTGTTCCAGACCGAAACACTCTAAACAAAGAGGATGGGGATCCGCCCTCACGAAGCAACGGTGACACGATGAACAGTCTGGAAAATCAAGTTTAAAAGACATAGACAGACTAGTAAACGAACGCTAGCGAGAGCCAGAGAGGAAAACAGGCAAGAAAATCTTCTGAGGATGCAAGTGCGTCCGGCCCCGATCGTGTGGAGAAAAGGAATGATGGGCGATGTGCGGGGCGGAGCCAAGGTGGGCGGGGTTACGGCCGCGTGCCAGGCCCCGCACAGGAAAGAGAGGAGGGACACATTTTTGACAGGATGGAGAGATGTCCCACAAGTATGGAGGAAAGGGGATGGGACGTAGGAGTAGATCTTTTATTCAAGATAAAACAAGAGGGGTTGGTGAAAACCCTAACTAGCCCTATCACTATGAGGGGTTTCCCTGCCTCAACAAAACTACCTAAGGATACTGTCAGTGTCAGAATGTCCAAATTACAGCACACTGTCCTTTGTCCAAAACCTATCCTATCCTTCAAGTGCTAAACTTGGGAAAAGGTGAAAGGGTAAATGCCAACCTGCAGCCTGATCTTATGTTCAACACAAAGGTTCCAAATGAAAGCTCAATAAAGGTGCAGAAAGGTAAGCTCCACAAGGCTTATGGTTAGTTCCCCTTTCTCCACAGCCTTTCTCGTACTCCACCAACTTGATTCTTTATTAGCAGATCTGTTACCCAGGGCTGTGACAAGGTAAAATGGCCTGGCCCTTTCTCCCAAGCTGTATTGCACTTATGCTTCACGTGTTGTGGGTCCCTGACCCTACTCACCAAACCAGATCCTTTACCCACAGCCTTGGTTCACTCTCTTGCCAAGGTCTCTGGGTGCCAGTGTCCCACACAATGTTTGTGTCCTCCTGCAGTATTGCTGCAGGAACACTTCCCCAATGTGGGTTCTCAATCTCTTTCAGATATTCACTCTCAGTGGTTCTTTACTCCAGTCTTTATTTGTTCCACAGCCCTGATTTACTCCACTGCCAGGGTCTGTGTTTGTCACTGGATTGATTACAATGAACATGAATGTTCTTCACATTTACAACGTTCCTACTTTCCCCTATTCCAGTGCGGGATATGGTTGTCTGCACTGGCTCCCAGGCCCTCTCTTCTGGGACCCTCTGGCCTGCTAAGTCGTCCTTTCTTCTCTCTGGTTTGGTTCCCTGTTCTGTCGGAGTCTCCCCAACCTTCCGACTGGCCACCAGTGTACCTATCGGGCCTTGCACTCATTGCTCCAATTGTTCACGGGTCTCGCAGGTGGTCTTTGCAGAACGTTCTGCGGTCTTTGGCAAACGGTTGCAGCAAGTTGCCTCTGGGTCAGCATCTCCGAGGCAGCCCTGGTAACCGGCAGGTAAATCTTGCACACTAAGATGCCATTGAGATCCAAGACGCCATCCTTCCCTTACTGCTGGATCTGACATGTAGCTAATTACATTACACCAAGGACGAGAATCTATGCCTTTGTTCCTGTGAGTAATCTTCATTGCTTACATCCTCTTCCTTGTCACAGTACTGGCATTAGTTGTTGAGTGAATATCCTAACTGGAGCAGCATGACATCAGTATGTGGGGGTACTGGATGAAGGGTACAGAGAAGTGGTTTGGGCAAAGGTGGGAGAGTTAAGGGGATACTGCGTTCTCCCTCTTGGTCACTCTGCTCAACAGGGTCCTCCCTCCTCATGAAATCCTCCTGCTGAGCACCACCCAAGGGGCACTATTGGATAGCGGCCTCACCACCCTGGCCTCATGAGGTGGGGCTTCCCCATCTAAAACAGTGACAGTACCTTGGGATGCGTCACAGTGCACAAACCACGTACAGGCAGGAGAGTTTGGGTTGCCAGTGGCACCCAATTCCAAATGCATTAGGTGCATAAACTCCCTAATGCCAGGGACATCCTAGTTGCCTGTGGCACTCCATTCAAAATGCATGAAGGTGCACAAACCCCCTAGCGCCAGAGACATCCGGGTTTGCTCATGGCACTCCATTCCAAATGAATGGGCGCATAAGACCCCTAAGGGCAGGGACGTCCAAGTTGCCCATGGCCATCCAAGTGCATGAGGGTGCATAAAACCCCATAATTCCAGGGACCTCCGAGTTGCCAATGGTACTGCATTCCAAAATGCACAATGCTTTATAACCCCCCCCCCCCACTCCTAATGCCAGGGACTTCGGGCTGTCTGTGGCACTCCATTCCAAATGCATGAGGGTGCTAAACCCCTTTTGCCAGGGGTGTCCGTGTTGCCCCGTGGTACCCCATTCCAAATGCACAATGCTTTATAATCCCACCCCCCCCCCCCCACTCCTAATGCCAGGGACTTCGGGGCTGTCTGTGGCACTCCATTCCAAATGCATGAGGGTGCTAAACCCCTTTTGCCAGGGATGTCCGTGTTGCCCCGTGGTACCCCATTCCAAATGCACGATGTTTTATAATACCCCCACCCCCCGCAATGCCAGGGACTTTGGGGCGGTCTGTGGCACTCCATTCCAAATGCATGAAGGTGAATTACCGCTTTCAGAGTGAAACACGTTTGCCCCAGTAAACCTTTGCATTGTTCTATATGGCGCGACGTATAGCTTTACCGCCCCCAACCCATCAAGCCTGACCTCACGGCTGCGATGGGGTAGAGAACCAAAGGCAGAGAAAGACAGGATAAAGGAAGGAGAAGAACGAACAAGCAAACGGTGACAGTGGAAATAAGAAAGGGAAAACACGTAGAAGTGGAAGAGAAACAAATAAAGGGAGAGCAAGAACGAATGAGACGAAGAACGTGAGGGGGAATGCGGGGTGTGAGTGAAAGGCGTTCACAGGGAAAAGAAGAAAGACTGCGGGAAAGCAAAGATGCAGCGTTGATACTTTCTATCGAAGTACAGGCTGGTGAGTACAGACGACAATAAAAGAGAGGGCGAACGAAAGAGGCAAACAGATGCTGAGCAGCAACAGAGAAAAGGGCAAAGGAGACAAACAACCCCGAGACTGGACGTCATCGCGCAGCCTCGCCGGGCGGCACTGGGGCTGCAGAATCAACAACCTATCACAAAAGGCATTTCTTGGGCAAGTGCTTAGGTCACGTGGAATCAAAGCAATGTTTATTTTAGGCAAGCAGGGTGAGCAAAACGCACGGACACGTCTGCCGGCCCCCAGATAAAGGGCGGGGAAAGAGCTGGACAGGGCGCAGCAGGTGGGGGCGCAAGGGTCCGACTAAGAGAGGAAGTGGGAGAGAGGGAAGCGAGCGGACAGAGAGAAGAAGAAAGTGAGACTGGCGGAAAGAAAGGGAGGGGTCGGGCAGGGCAGAGAGGAGGGGAAGGGGAGGGAAAAGAAAAAGCGACCGAGACAAAGAGTTGGGGAAGTGAAAGGGGTAGGGGAATTAAGAAGAGTAGAGGGGAGCTGTAAAAGGAGAGCCAGGAAAGAAAAATAGAGAGCCGTGGAGAGGGAAGAAAACGGAGAGAAGAGGAGGAGATATAGAAAGGGAGGGGGCCCGTCTTCCCCTCTCTCGGATGCAGAGCTGGCCGGGAGGAGGGAGCACACCCTCCACCGTCAGAGCTGACTGGAAGCGGATGACTCATTACTGCGGAGGTCTGAGGGAAGGCATCAGCAGTGCTGAGCAAGGAAGGGGCCCGCCACCTCTTTCCCGCCCTCCCATCTCGAGCACATTCCCTCGCCTCTCCCTTTTTCTGCCCTACGGGCCCCCGGCTCCTGTTCTCCGCCCTGTCTACTCGAAGCTTAAAACTCTTCCTTCCTCGCCTTCGCCACTCAACTTTTTCTCTTTCATCTCAGCCGGGGCCTCCCCTCCTGTCGTTCCATATTTCACGACCGTAGCATCTACCCCCGTAGTCACGTTCCCCACTATCGCCACCTTTCCCCAACTACCCCTCCTATCTCCAATTTCCCCCTCCACTCCGTCCTTTCTCCGTTCAGACTATCCCCTTGCGCCTCCACTCTCACCCCAGCCCTCCTCTTCCTCCCCTCAACTTCTGCCACCTTTCCACCCCGGCCCCCTACCTTCCCCACGTCTCCCTAGCACGTCATCTTCTCCCCCCCGCCACCCAGGACCTTTCAGTCCTCAGTTGCCCCCTCTCTCAATTAATCACCATTCTCAGTCTGCTAGTATGAGCGCTCTGTGCGTGCGGCCCGTGTGCGCGCGCTTACTGCGGCCAGCTGCACGCACATGGTCTAATACGGGTGAAAAACAGAAAAAGAGAGCACGAGATACAATATGTGTGTGTGGTTGCGTCGGGGTGGCACCACGGTCGGCAGGGTTGTGCTTCCACTTTCTGAGCACATCCCTACACAAACTATGGCACGGAAAGTATTTGCCTCGTAGAGAAAGGCATCTTGGCCTGCAATTAGAAACGTCTCTTTACACGAGGAATGCAATGCTTGATTTGTGGGGGTGTTTGCCAAGGCTCAGCCACCGGCACCTATTTTTCAACCGAGGCACATATTGTCTCAGACTCACTTTAAATGAAGTGGTGATAGTACATACATCAACCCTGAGGTGCGAGATGGAGTGTACGGATATACTTGAAAACATCCAATTTCGAAATGGCCGCAGTTTTTTTGTGTGTAAAATTGTGTGGAGGGAGGGGACGACCACCCCCACCTCCACCTTAGCTATTTCCCTTACCTGACCACACTCCTATTTATTTAATAAAAATGTCTCAAAATTGTGAAAGATGTTTTCCTTTAAACTGTTTCTATGGATACTGTAGTGTAACCCCAAATACGTCGACACTGTGGGGATCAGCTATGGGTGGTGACAGCAGTGCCGCAGGAGTGCTAGAAAATATGTGAGCTCTGGCACTTCTTTTTTTTTTTTACAAATTAAGCGCTGGGGTAATGTGACAAATCGACTTCTGCGGCACGAGTTGAATAGGGATGAATATCGGTTTCTAAGCCATCAATCTGCCCCACACCTCTAGTACACCAGAAGGGATCTGAACAGATTGGGAACAGAAGTAAATCATAAACCTCCTTGTCCAATTTTGGTAACGTGGACGGAACGGCAGGCTTATCTCCGCAAGGTCATGGATCGTTGGTTAGTTGCAATACAGCACACATATAATTATTACCCAATGATAAAAGGGACTGTCCAGTCAAGGTTGTATACAAATATCTACTTTATTATTATTATAACAGACAGTTCTAGCACACTACAAAATAAAGCCCATCCTGTAAAGGAACACAGAGGACAGACAGTTTCACAAAGGAAAGGGATGCACTCTGGATTCTGACAGGAGAGTGGTCGGTAAAGCATAAAGATTACCCCTGCTTTCTGCGCAGGAAGTATTCATTCTATTAAAGACTAGGAGGCGAGCATTATGCACTATGCTTCAACTTCTTTTATTACTACTCCTTAGCAGTTTCAACAAAAACCAACACAACACTGTAAAAATGTCCCAAAGTGACTTTTTTCTTCCTGAACTACAATCCCCATAGTCTCTGTAGTCCATCTCCATACTTGCTCAGCTATGACCACATCCTGTCCCTGAGCTCCTCCTCTCTTTAACATGCTCTGGACTGTCACTTTAACTCCACACTATGTCCTGCCAACAGAGCGAAGACTTTAACCACTTCATCTGGAGCATCGATCCTCCTCAACTTCAACTGACTACTGCTGCTAGTCTGGCCTTTCAATTGTTCTTTGGCTCTTCCCCTAGGAAATAATACAAAGCAAAATAATCAGGGTGGCGTCCATGTATTGCAACCAACCTGCGAGAATAACTTCATAAGTTAATATCAACAGTTATCACAACATAGTTATACTCAATACATGAATGGGAGGGAATTTAATGCTCACCTCCTAGTCTTTAATAGAATTAATACTCCCTGCACAGAAAGCAGGGTTAATCTTTATTCTATGGCAAGACTGGAGGCGAGCATTATGCTTGTTCAAAGCTTTCCCACTACAGCGGCTGCAAGACTTTCTGTTGGCTTAAAGTAAAATTCCTTAAAAGTACGATCATTAGCCCAGTCTGCCGCTAGCATGATGTCTCTCAATGACACTCCTGTTGTAAACGCTTTAGATGCCATAGCTCCCCTCACTGAGTGAGCTCCATACCTTCTCAAATCTATGTTAGCTGCTTGCATAATCTCTTTCACCCATCTAGCAATGGTTGCTGTAGTTACTCCCCGAAAAGGCTTCCTACGCGCTATGAGCAGTTGCGTGGTACCTGCTGCTCTATGCTCTGCTATCCTGTTCTCATATTCCTTAATACAATTCGCTACACATAGTTTAGCTTTATTCGAAAAATATGGGTAGTGCACCGAGGTAGTCCATGTCTTAGTTCTCCTTACTACAGAGAAGGTGACCCCTTCCAGCCTGAAAGACCTTCTACTTATCTCTAACGCCTGCACATCTGATACGCGTTTACAGAGGACTAGACATAGGAACATTGCCAGCTTCCCTGACAGCTGCTTAAGCAATAGATATTTGTTTGCCGGCCAATTTTCTAAGAGCTGCAGGACCACTGATACGTCCCACATCGTCTGGTAGCAAGACTCTGGGGGAACCTTAAATTTGGCTCCTCTAATCAATCTCACTATGGCTGGATGCTCCCCCACCGATATTCCTTCGATTGGCAGGTGTCCTGCTGATATTGCCGATCCGTACACTCCTATTGTGTGAAACGCTTTTCCGTCTTGCAGTAATTGCGCTAGGAAGTTCAGAATCGTCACTACAAGTGTAGAAACGGGATGAAGACTTCTCCTTCTGCACCAGCTAACCCACTTGCTCCAGGCCGCATTGTAGCTCCTTCTGGTGGATGGCGCCCAAGATTCAGCGATGAGCTCTGCAGCTTGCGCCGAAATGCCTGGCAACGCCCAACATCTCCTGATATCCTGCACGCGATGAGCGGGAGTGTCCCTCTCATTCTCAGTGGATGAAACGACCCAACTGGGTCCGTGAACAGTTGCTCCCCTCCCGGCAGCACCCACGGCAGGTCTACTGCTAATTCCATTAGTGTTGGAAACCATACTTGTGATTTCCACAGCGGTGCTACTAACATCAGCTCTGCTCTCTCCCTCTGACATTTCGCTAGAGCTCTGCTCAGCATCATGAATGGGGGAAAGGCGTAATGCGGACCTCCGCTCCATTCCTGTAGGAATGCATCTGTTCCTCGAGCATCTGGGTCTAGCCTCCAGCTGAAGTAATCTGTTGTCTGTGTGTTCAGCCGGGACGCGAACAGGTCTATGTGCAGTGGGCCCCACTTCCGATTAATTTTCTGAAATACTATTGGATCCAACTTCCAATCGCTGGAATCTGTGAGGTACCGTGAGTTCCAATCCGCCACTACGTTCAGTTCTCCGGGCGTATATTCCGCCCTTACTGACGTCTGTGACTGAAGGCAAAAATGCCAGAAATCCTTCTCTAGCTCTGCCTGCATCCTGGACTTCGTTCCTCCCAGGTGGTTTATATATCGGACAGCTGAGAGGTTGTCCATCTTCAGTAGTACGCAGGATTTCATCCTCCCTTTCATGAAGGCTTTGATCGCGAAGGAGCCTGCTAATAGCTCCAGGCAGTTTATGTGAAGGCGAAGCTCCTCTTCGCTCCATTTTCCTCCTGTCTGCAGGTCCCCGCATCGGGCTGCCCAGCCCAAACAGCTTGTGTCGGATTCTCTGACCAGGACTGATCGGTCTCCGAAAATGGCACGCCCCCATTCCAGGCGTCCATATTCTTCAACCACCATTCTAGTTCTGTTACCGACTCTTGATCCAAAGGTGCAGATTAATGATACCTCAAGCCCTGCTGCAAGTGCCTTATTTTTAGTCTCTGGAGCGCTCAATAGTGCAAGGGCCCGGGAAATATGGCTTGAATGGAGGCTGCTAGTAGCCCCACTATTCTTGCTAACGTCCTTAGAGACACCACCTGCTTCTGCAAGCATCCTCTTATCTCTCTCTTGATATCTCTCATCTTCCGAGCTGGAAGCTCTAGAGTGGCTCTCCTGGTATCTAGGATAAAACCCAGGAAATCTAGACAATGTGAAAAAGTCGGATACCACTCCGGCACAGAGACTAGAAATCCTAGGGATAGTAACACGCTCTGCACCCATTTCGTTGGTATATGAGCACCTCTCGGTCCTCGGCCAGCAGCATGAGGTTGTCTAGATATATGATCAACCTGATGCCCTTCTCTCGAATCACTGCGGCCACTGGCTTCATGAGCTTGGTAAAAGCCCATGGAGCTGACGCAAGCCCGAAGGGCATGGTCCTGAATTGCCAGAACTGTCCTCTCCAGCGAAAAGCTAGGAAGGTCCTGAATTCCTCTAGTACTGGGACTGTCAGGCAGTCATCCTTCAGGTCTAGTCTCGTCAACCAGTCTCTCTCCCTGAGGGAGTCTCGGAGCTGATGGGTGCCCTCCATTTTGAAATGTCAGTAGACTATCCAGCCGTTCAGTTCCTTCAGCTTTATTACTGGCCTCACTTTCTCTTTCCTGTGAACCAGGAACATGTTTCTCACAAAACTGGGCACCCATGAGCATCTCTCTATGGCGTTTTTCTGTGCGAGCTGTAAGAGCTATTGATCTGGAAGGCTCTGCTCTATCCGTGCTAATTGCTGGTGGTGTGGCTGGCGCTCTTAAATGGGTGGCTGTATAAATTATAGGTGCAGCCCTAATACAGTCTGCAATACCCAAGCATCGCTGGAAAGCGTGCGCCAATTTCGCCAGAACAACCCATTTCTCCCCCTGACTGGAGGGTAGTGTGTCACTCTCACCTTGTGTGAATCCTTGTCCAAGGCCGGTTCCTCTCCCTCTGCGTCCCCTTAGGAAGCATCCTCTAGCTGGGAAGAAGGAATCCTGTTGCCTGTTCTCCCAGTATTGGGCTCTGGGATTCGGGGGTCGTCTTCCTCCTTGGTTTTCGACCAGCCGCGCGACCCCTGTATAGGCCGGTCCCGGTAAAAACTCGGTTCGGAAAAATATTTCGGATCGAAGCTTGGATCGGAGCTTGGGCGTTCTCTAGGGAGGTATAGGTGCCGACGAAGCAGCCCATCTCTTTCCCAAATGTTTGCCCGAATAGGAAACCTTGAGCTGCTTCTCCCGCTTCGTATGACTCGAGGTCACTGAGTTTAGGGTCGATCTTTAACAATAAACCTCTCCTTCGTTCTGAGGTGATAGCGTAGTTGGCATTGCCTAGTAAACAGACAGCTCTCTGCACCCATCCCGCCTGGGCGTCAGGGTCTACTTCTTCCCCCGTGTCTCTGGGTCTCTTTTGCCAATGGACCTGCCAGGTCCAGTACCTTTTCCTGGCAGCTCTTCCAAGATCTATCAATGCCCTCATGAGGGTCCTTGCTGGTCTTAGATACGAATGTAAGCATTTTGGGATCCAGCTCTGGCATCTCGGCTACTTTACCCGGAAGGTCTGGCCTTGGACATTCTGCACGCAGGCACTGGCGCACTTCTTTGTCGAGCGCTTTCCTTAGCCTCATGGTCATGTATTGCGCCACTCTTGGCGATGGTTGCCAGTCTGAAGACCTTGGGTTTCAGATACTATCCAGGTCGAACATATCCTCTTCCACCTCCTCAAGGTGCTTTTCCTTGCGGGCTCTTTTGCCGTTCGCTGTTCTTGTTTTCTTTCTCCTCTACTATCCCTCCTCGTCCCGGGAGGGTAGGTCACCTTCCGCTGGCTCCCTTTCCGAGCCTGGGTCATCCTCCCTATCTATTTCTTCCCCGGGAGTGGGGGTCGTGAGGTCTGGCACTGTCTGACGCCGCAAATATGCTTCCCTAAGCTTTGCAAAGGCGTCGACTACCTCCTGGGGGTCAGAAGAGGTCTTCCACTTACGGGCCTGGTTACTCCCCATAGTCCCTGCTGAAGAGAGCTCTGTGGGCGTGCAATCTGCTATGCCGGTGTCATCTTTTGGCTGTTGTAGAATTGCTTCTAGGGTCTCAAGCCTTTCTTGTAGGGGTCTCACCCCTTGCGCCACGGCCTCTATTCGTGAGTTCCCCAGCACCTCCTTGAAGCTGGCAGCCAAGTCCAAAGACTGCTCTTCCTCACTCCATTCGAACTCCGACATATTAGGAGCCTGCTGTGTGCCTGAAATACCTGAGTCAGGTGTCTGAGCACGCCCACCTCACTAGCAGGGCTGTATGTATCTTCTCAGTAACTATCTGTGTTACCGTCTTCATTAATATAATAGAAATTATTATTATTATATATTTTTTTTCACTTCTTTCTTCTTTACTAAGTGGCTGTTCCTAATCACCGGAGGTGGCAATTTCATTCCTCTGGGTCCTCTGCAGTGCCAATCCTTTGATCTTATGTGCCTGTGGCTGGCTTTGTGTTCTGAGAGCTTCAGGCATGTGTGCTCATGCATTACGGAGCTTCTACGCTCCTTTCCCGAGCTCCGCTGCTGCGGATGGTGATACGCGGCTATTAAATGTGTGTTTCTTCCGATAAGGGTCGGAACATGATTATGCTGATCACCGCCGCGACAGGCTGCACACTCGCTCCGCATTGCAACGCTAATGCAACCCGGGTGCTCTGGAGCTCTAGCTCCGCCTCACCAAAGGAGGAGGCTGAAGCGGCACAGCGGACTTCTGCTTCTGAAGAAGCTCCACGGGGCCCGCCAATGCTGGGAGCTCACCCCCGATGTGCCGGAGATGCAGCACGGGGTGGAAGTGTTGCGGGCTCACCTTAATTTCATCCCATAATGTCCCCTCGTAATTAGTTAGGTCATGGCCTAATTATGCGTGCCGTCTGCCGTCCTACCAGGTATAAATTATCACTTATTACGCTCTCAAGCGTTCCGTGTCTACTCTATATACGTTGCTATAGATGTCCACACAATAATATGATCTATATTCCCTTTATCTACCTCCTAAACCTGCTGTAAAGGGGAGATGAGTAGAAAATGTACTTATCTGCATGAAGAAGAGCAGTAAAAGAAAAGGAGGAGCTCAGGGACAGGATGTGGTCATAGCTGAGCAAGTATGGAGATGGACTACAGAGACTATGGGGATTGTAGTTCAGGAAGAAAAAAGTCACTTTGTGACATTTTTAAAGTGTGTTGGTTTTTGTTGAAACTGCTGAGGAGTAGTAATAAAAGAAGTTGAAACATAATGCATAATGCTCACCTCCAGTCTTGCCATAGAATCAGTCTTAACTGTTCAAGATTATTTGGTTTCAGCACCAAGGGAGCATCGTGTCCTAAATGTCACTAGGGTCCTTCGCAGAAGGACTAGGGGGGGACAGAACCACAATGTGCCTGGTGCTTGAGATGATCGTGATGCTTGACAGCGGCAAGTTGGTTCCAGGACGCTTTACATCTTGCGACAGTGTTCAAGATGGGAGACAGCAGCGCGTATCAAGCGGCAGGCAGTTCGGCAAATCGTTGTCTCTGTGTTGGTTGGCGGATCCTGAATGCTGGTCGAGGCGTCTCAGCCGGCTTTAGTGACTGCAGCGTGGCATCGTAAGTGATGCAGCCGGTCGCGGTTCGAGGGCTCGACTGCCTCGAAAATTTCCTTAAAAGATGGTTGCGTGTTGGTGCTTGTTGTGGCACTCCTCCTAGCTTCTTCTCAGGGCTTGTGTCATCCTTTAAGGTAGATGGCCCAAAGCTGAGGAGAGTGTTTGCAGGCAACACCCTTGTCCTTTGTTCGTGGACTCTCTGGTACTTCCCACCTAAGAAGCTTGCTGGCACAAATTAGCAGGGCACACTGTGTGGTGGCTGGGTACCAGTTCTGGAGCTGCTGGACGGGTCATCTGAGTCCAGTATCTTCCTCTCTTCCCAGGAAGATGTTTAGGGGAGGGATCTTGCTTCCCTCTTGGAAATCCTGGCGTTACGTCACTGGCAGAAGCCGCACAGCAGACTGTACCTTCAGCCCGGGTCCAAATGAGTCTGTCTTCTTACTCCTTTCAAAGTCGTCAGATGAGCTGCCAAAAGATGGGCTCCACCCTCTTTTGAAGCCAAATGTGCCCCAGGGATTGGTTCAGGCTAAGCCTACCTTAATGAACTAATCCTGGGTCCCCACCAACAATCTTCTGTTTTGCATAAGGTCATAACCAGAGTGCTTTGTAACATGAAAGGTAAGGGGTGACAACATCTACTACTAAATCCCACCCATCTTCCTGTCTGTTGTGGATCAAAGTGTCTCTCTGGTTAATTGTGCTCACTGTGACTCCTGATCAAAGCGCAGATGTCCCTTGAAGTTTGTGGCAAAAACAGACTTTCGGTCTCCATCAAATCACATACTTCTTCCCTCTGAAACTGGGTTCCCTGCAGGGGTTGCCTAATGTAAACAGTTTTCCCACATATGATATTCACTATCCTTAATACAGAGGGGTGGACACTAGCTTCAACTTAACACATTACATATCAAAGAGGTGTTTGTTTCAGGTCCCTTGGGTTAGTTCTGTGGCCAGGCCTCTTTGCAGGCCTGCTTTTAACTCTCATCAGTATGTGCTGCCACCACACAGAACCTTTACAATAGAACTGGGCGGATCCATGGAGCCTTTGATATTTAATTAGGCTCGATATGGCAGTAGGAAGGTGTTGCCTTTCCCCTTCCTGAGATGCTTTCATTTACCTATGGCTGTCAAATTCCAGCTAAATGTGACAGGGAGCAATTATAGCAATGCTCAGGAGGAGTGATAGCTGATTGATTTATGGAAATATGTCTCCTCTCAAAGGCCCATATTCACAGGGCTTTTTCCAATGGGGTTTTGCCATTATAAAACGCTTCTGTAAATTAGGCCCAAAGACTTGTAGGAGAGTATCACTAGTGGCTACGTGATCCGGTCCTGCATGAATCACTGAGTGTGCAAGCATTGTAAGAAAGAAACTCGATGAACAGGCTTCTTCAAATCTGATCATTTGCAAATGACCCTTTAACATGATCAGAGGTATAATCCACTGACATTGGCAGAGATGTCCCAGAGTGTTACTCTCTGACAGTCTTTGAGAGGAGACGTGTTTCCATAAATCGATCAGCTATCACTGGGACATGGGATTGGACAGAACTCTGGGGAAGAGAAGGGCTGTTGAAAAAAGAAACCCGTACAAATAACCACTCGGAGAGAGTCAGAGGAGAGCAGGGGCAATAGATAGCAGGACAGAGGAAGGCACAGTAATAAGCTCCCTAGTGGCCGCAGCCCCAAGCATCGTCGCCCGCCCTTTACTTCCGGCAATGAGGACTCTTTGAGCTAGGCCGCGTATCTGAAGGAACCCACAGAGCCGGCAGGACAATTAGCATGCATGGGGGCCAGACCAGGAGGGCCCAGAAACAAGCCTCAGGATGCATTGGGATAGCGGCCGGTTTAACATAGGGGGCCCTGCCAAAGCTGTGTGAGCATGGCGGTCTGCGACCAGGCAGTGCGTCCTTTGAGGCAGAGATCCCGCCCCGGGTGGATCAGGGTGGGCCTAGAAGATCTGTGCTCCCAGGAGTGAGGCAGGGCGGACTGGCAAAGAAGTAAGATACAGGCTACGTCCAAGTGGCAGCATGGCCGAAACAGGAGGTGGGAGCTGCAATGGTGAATGGGGCTGTACAGGCACAGTGCGTGGAGAGGTGGGTCCTGCCCTGAAGGGAATGGTCATGGATGGTCCAGGCTGCGGTTGTGACAGTACGTTGCCGCACCTGACCACATGGTACTGCAATGAGGAGTGGGTTCTCTAGGAACTGCAGTGGTGGTCATGCAGTGCCCCAAATGGACACGGGGTGCCACAGCTGTGATTGTGGCATTGTGGGTGGGTCTCCCCAAAGCAGCATTTAGTGGAAGGCGCACCCCATCAACATTAAGGTACTGTGGTTTAGCCTACCGGGGCCAAGAAAGAATTGGAGAGCAATTGAAGTGTCTGCAGCAGCCTTCCCCATATAGTTATGTAGATAATGATTTACCTGAAGCCCTGTCTTGGATAATCCTGACTATGATGTCTTGTGATAGGGCAGGAGTCTATGTGAAGACTCTTGCTTGCTGGGGCATGGATTTTTGATACCAGCGAGGAGTACGCAGATGCAACACAAGTTGTCGTGATAGTTGTCCTGCAAGCCAGGGTCTGTCTCCCGACCAGGAATCCTGTCTAGTGAAACTGAAGGACTTTGGGACGCATTACGAGCTACCTGCATACATCTAGCAAACTCTGTTACCACTACAGCCACTCAGTCTGATTATCAACACGCCAGATCACATGAGAAGGATTGATGATGCCAATCCGATTCATGAGGATTTCCAGCATTTACCACAGGAGGTATTTCTGCCTGCAGTAAATCCCCAATTTATTAAACCTAAAATGGAGGACAACCTTCCAGCCGAGTGCAGGGGGCTAGAAGGGGGGGTTATTTTCTGTTGGTGAACAGTTATAATGAGCCCATCACAAGTGGCCTTACAACGCTGAGGCTCGTCCGCAGTGAGGAACTAGACCACGGTCTGTGGAGGAGGCAAATAACTGGGAAAGAGAAGGAGAGACGGGGGATGGGGGAAGGAGCATAAAAGAGTAAAAACAAAACTGACAGACAGAGGGAATGAAAGTGTGGGGCTACGTCTGAGGAAGTACGAGTGCCTGGTTAGACAGAGAGGATTAAGAGGAGGTCTGATTTGCAAAGAAGCAATGAAGCCCTGCTCATAGAGATGGCCATCATCGGTGACAGTGTGTTCAGTGCATTGCCAAAAGGTCCCTGGTAAAGTTGGTTCATGGTCCGCGATGGACTCAAGGCGCGCTTGAGTGGATCCTGGAAGTGCAAAGGCGTTCCAGTAGATGGAATTTCTAAAACCTCCCACCTGTCGCTGGATGCAAGGTGTGGAGGAGAGGAGCTGAGCCACTGACAGAAGTGACAGGACCAAGGGACGCGCATGTACAGGTGAATGGGGAGGACACAGCTTTGTCCTCCGCTTGAACGCCAAATTCTGAATTTTGTTGTGCGGTTAAGTGACAGTAAAAGGATTTGTTTTTGCCACATTGCCCCCACATTTAACTACACTGCCAGACTGTTCAAGAGGCCCATTGTGCTTTGCAAGCCATCCTAGATCTCCTAGGCATCTGCTCAGAGGGGGGCTGGCCTGTAGGGAACTCTGGAGAATTGCACTTTGGGCCTCCTTTTGTGTAATAACTTATATTATTTCCAAATGTTGTCATTGGAAAAGAGTTGGGTTTTTTGAAAATGTGCAATATGAGCCACTTTCAAAATGATTTCCAGTGCCTCTTTTCATTCCCAATCCACCCCGGCACATAGTGGAGGAGAATCCTACCGATTGGCCCACCGGCCTCTCTTTGCTCGCTGCTTCCATTCTTTGTCGTCAGTGGGGTTTGGAATCCTTCCCATAGCTAACTCAGCACCTTGGATAGCAACAGGAAGTACTGGTAACAACAGGGCAATTTCTTAACTCTTAAGTGACTACGTTTGGGCAAAAAAAGCAAGTGTTACCGTACTGAATGCCTATCTAAAAGGATACACATGATGAGAATGCTGCTTATAAGAAGACCGCTCCTCTACATGAGTGGTTCTCGCGTTTCTGATGGGGCTAACTGTCCCATTTATCTTTCCTTCACATATGTAGACAGTCTTCTTTGTTGTATCAATGTTCCCTTAAGGAAATACCTCTGATTGGAACGTCATTCGTTTATGTACTATTGTATTATTGTGTTATATCGAATTCCTGCTCAGCCAAGACATATTATTTAGTTCTCCTACCAATAGTGCACCAAGGATACCTTTGGACTAGCTTTCATTTCCTAGTCTCTACAGTAAAGCAATGTTCTGGCAATGACACCAGTATGTGAGAATCGAGTGCAAACACTACCAGGGGGAATACAGTAATGTGCATGGCATTAGGCACAGCATAACATCATTTGGTTGCATCTAGGCGCAGACATGATAGACAAATAACAAGGAGGGGGGGGTCCTGGGAGACTCTGTGTCAGACATGAGCCCTGGTTACAAGAGCCTTACCCAGAGTCTTTAGCTCACTATCTTTCACAGAGAAGAAATATCCCAAACATATCAGTCTTTGTCCTGCCCTGGGGCAGTCCAGCACCGAAATGCTAGGCAATTCTCCTCTGAACAAGAGTACCAACAGCATCGTCCACAAGGCTTTTTGGGGTCTGGGTCCAAAATACCTTCAGCTATCCCTCCGCAAATACCTCCCCTCTCGGGCTCTTCGATCCTCTCCCTCAGCATCAGTCGTTTTTCAAAGAAACGAGCTGGGGAGAGATCTCTGTCTTCAGCTGGAGCCTCCCTCTGGAACAGCCTCCCTGCCACTCTAAAACTTGAGGAGAACCATCTCCGGTTCAAGCACCTCAAGACCTTCCTCTTTTCTTCTGCCTTCGCTCCCCCTCTCCCCTGCTGATTGTTCTCTCTTGGTACCATGCAACTGTCCACCCTCTGTCCTTCGGGCCTAGGTACCTGCTCACCCTGCCACCCTCCCACACTGCCTCCAGGCCACCCCTTGCACTGGGTCTGTATCTGTACCCATACAGCCCCCCTTTTTCTTCCTGCACTTATCAGACCTACCCAGACCTACCCTGTCTGCTGCCTTAAACCTAGCACTTGCAAATTGCTGCCTGCATTACCACTGTTTGTTGCCTTTATTATTTATTTATATGTATCTGTTTCTCCTCTGCTTCACACTTTCCACTTCTTCCCCTTCCATGCACTTTTCCCCTCCCTCCTCTCCCATGCATTTGTGCGTTTTCAATGTCACTGGGCCTAGGAAGATCGCTGTTTTGTTCTCCCCTGTTCCCCTCCCTTGCCTTGTCGTGCTCCGAAACACTTGTGTACGAGCGCGATAGAAATAAAATATCAATCAAAAACCCCAGACACGTGTTTCGGTCTGGTTGAACCTCATCAGTAGGGTGTAGCTGTGCCTATTTGCATATTTCAAGTAACTTTGGGTTTCACCCTAAATTACTAGGGTAATCCAGACGTGGACCCCTTGCTCACTATTCTTAGAGAGGCACAGCTACACTCTTGTAACCAGGACTCATGTCTACATCAGCTTCTGCCCCCACTCATTAGACAATCCTGGCTGCGCCACTGGCTACGGATGTAAGTGGGACACTGAAGGGTCCCTTATTTCCAGCAACACTGATCAGAGATTTAAGAGTTGTGTCTAAAGAGACGGGTATGAGTATGAGAGAATCATTGTCACAGATTGGGACACCTCCTACCCAGAGACAAAAACACCATTATTGTCTTGACCTCTACACTCTAAAACACACATTGACCTAAGAATAAATATGTATAAAATGTCCAAGAGAGAAACTTTTCTTGTTATGCTCTTGAAGATGTCTTGGACTTAATTGTTCTGTCAGTGGAGTTCGATCCAGTTCTTAGGTTATTCGCCCATCAATAGAGCCTCTTAATTGTCCCCATCAATAAAATGCATTGTTAAGTATGAGCCATGCACACATCATTCCTCAGTTATCACACACTGTAAACTTCGGCAGGGATTCTCAATGCAGACCGATCTACATTGCAATTCAAGGAGAAGTTGAAGCACTGTATTTTGTCTCGAATTCACAGTGGGAGATTAATTACTGTAGAACATATAGATTGGGTGTTACCAAACTGCACGCATACCCAAAAACACTAAAACTAGTCTGGAGAACAGGATATTTCCATATGTAAACATATGACTTCCGTGTTACTTTTCGTACTTGGTGATGCATATTTAGGAAACCGCACAGCCATTCACAGCTTATTCGTCTCTTGCATTGCTTACCTCTCTGTCTCCACACAGCCATTCGCAGCTTCCTATTCTCCTGCATTACTTATCTCTCTGTCTCTAGACAGCCATTCACAACTGCTTATTCTCCTGCATTGCTCACCTCTCTGGCTCAACACAGCGATTCGAAGCTTCTTAATCTTCTGCATTGCTTACCTCTCTGTCTCCACACAGCCGTTCACAGCTTTTTCTCCTGCATTGCTTACCTCCCAGTCTCCACACAGTCGTTCACAGCTTCTTCTCCTGCATTGTGTTATATAATGTGTGTCTCCCTCCAAATCCCCTAGTCTGGTGATGTCAGTGTGGAGTGCAGTGATGTCACTGTGGATGGAGTGTTGTGATCTGAATGTATGTTCCATGGGGGACAGTTGGAGAAGGAGAGCTGGCTAGCAAGGACGCAATGGTTTTTCTGCTGTTACTACATAACTAATAAACCCACAGTAACTTACCTGCTGGCTCCGGTGTGGTTGTGTACTATACCACTTTGTTACACTGGCGATGAGGATGGGATACTGTCGTGGAGGAGACAGCAGTTGAACAGGACACCGCCCTAGTATTCAGGTCCGGGGTAGCAGCCAGCAGTGCAGCTCTGGAGGTCTGGACCAGAATTGCAGCCCAGCAGGCCAGGTGGTGCTGAGGAAAGAGGCTCTTTTATGGCTAGAGCTGGGGCCTTGGTAGTGTAGGGTCCTTGATACCCCATTGGAGAGAGGTGTTGAGAAGAGCGTCCAACAGCATAGCAGGAGCGTCGGACTGCCTGCAACATTTCCTGTTCCGCGGGAGGAGCCAGGAGCGTCCCTGGTGCGAGGTGTCGGAGAGCAGGAGAGGATTTTCCTCGTTCAGTGGTGTGGCTGGTGGCCGGGTGGACCAGGCAGCTGGGCGAGGAGGTGTGCCGAGATTGCGGTGCACAAGTGCATGGGTGGCCGCAACAGTGGAGTGGCTGGTCGATGTGTGGACCAGTAAGGTGGGCGAGCTGGTGTGCCGAGATTGCGGTGCACAAGTGCTCGGTGCCCAAGTGAGGAAGACGCTGCAACGATTTTAGAGGAGCGTCGTTGCATGTAGAGCGCTGGAGTGAGGTCTGCCAGTGCCTGGGTCACCGAGTTGATCCACCATACGGAGGGCATCCGAGAAGTGTACTCGGTGGAGAGAGTTACAAAATGATGACGTCTTCGAGTCATCAATAGACATTCCAGCGCGGGAGCTGGAACGCACATTACCAGTGAAAAGCACTGAGCATCAAGAGAGCAGCGAGCGTGATGACGTAAATTCTGTTGGACGTTGTTGGACCGGAATGCATGGCAAGTCGGGTCCTGTGTTACCTAGGAGTTTGTGGACTATCGTGAGGAGGTCTATTGTAACGGGATGCCCATGGAATGCAGAGGGCCTGAGGACTGCTCAGATACGTGTGAACTGTCGTCAGGAATGCACGTGAAATGCAGAGGGCCTGAGGGTTGCTGAAATACGTGGGAGCTGTCATCCGGAGCTCTTAAAGGAGAGGGTTCAGAGGACCGCGTGGAATTTGAATTTGCCCGTTTCGTGAGTAGAGCTAATGTGTTGTCGGAGCCCAGGAGGATTGGCCCATGGCAGACTGTTGCGAGGAGGATATTCTAATGTTCGCCGGGTCTGTGCCACAGTTAAAGCCAGTGTGAGTGGTGCCTTGTGAGTGTGTTGTGGCCTCTTTGTGTTGATCCAGTTATTGGTGTCGGGCCGGTGTGGGAGTGTGTGCATGTTTATGTAGTGGCCCGTTTTTATTCCTTAACGTGAACATTTAATGCAAAGTATTATTATGTGCATTGTTGTTGTATTGTTATTAACGTGATTTCTTCCAGGATTGGGTTTGGACTGGGGTATTGGAAGTGCCTTCCCCACCATTGCATGCACCATATTTCTTTGGAGGTGGGAGACGGTTGCAGCTCTGGGACTTGTGGGTAGATTTACTGATGCAGCTCTGGGACTTGTGGGTGGATTTACTGTTGCAGCTCTGGGACTTGTGGGTGGATTTACTGATGCAGCTCTGGGACTTGTGGGTGGATTTACTGTTGCAGCTCTGGGACTTGTGGGTGGATTTACTGATGCAGCTCTGGGACTTGTGGGTGGATTTACTGATGTAGCTCTGGGACTTGTGGGTGGATTTACTGTTGCAGCTCTGGGACTTGTGGGTGGATTTACTGATGTAGCTCTGGGACTTGTGGGTGGATTTACTGATGTAGCTCTGGGACTTGTGGGTGGATTTACTGTTGCAGCTCTGGGACTTGTGGGTGGATTTACTGATGTAGCTCTGGGACTTGTGGGTGGATTTACTGATGTAGCTCTGGGACTTGTGGGTGGATTTACTGTTGCAGCTCTGGGACTTGTGGGTGGATTTACTGATGTAGCTCTGGGACTTGTGGGTGGATTTACTGTTGCAGCTCTGGGACTTGTGGGTGGATTTACTGATGCAGCTCTGGGACTTGTGGGTGGATTTACTGATGTAGCTCTGGGACTTGTGGGTGGATTTACTGTTGCAGCTCTGGGACTTGTGGGTGGATTTACTGATGTAGCTCTGGGACATGTGGGTGGATTTACTGATGCAGCTCTGGGACTTGTGGGTGGATTTACTGATGCAACTCTGGGACTTGTGGGTGGATTTACTGATGCAGCTCTGGGACTTGTGGGTGGATTTACTGATACAGCTCTGGGACTTGTGGGTGGACTTACTGACTCATTTAGGCTGGAACCTGTATTGGCGTTGTTTTTTCCAATTACATTTCGTGACACTTTCCACATTTTGTTTTCATCCAAGAAAACGTCGTTCAGTAGAACACAAGCCAGTGTGTTAAGGATTGCATTTATTAATTGCTATGTTGTGTCTTTTTGTGTTGTGGTGTGGTTGTGGGAGCATGTGCGCGTGTTTAGGGTGCATGTAGGCGTGTTAGGAGTGTTTGTTCCTAACCGTGTGCGGGGGTAACCACTGTGGTAGTGTGGTTGGTGCTGGGGGTCCCTTATTAAGATGGTAGTGTGCCACTAGGGAAGTAATGGCGGGTGTGACCACTGTGGTAGCCTGGTGGTGCTGGGGGTCCCACATTAAGGTGGTGTGTGCCGTCATGAAACGAATGGTAGGTATGACCACTGTGGTAGCCTAGTTGTTCTGGGAGTCCCACATTAAGGTGGTAGTGTGCCGTTAGGGCAGTATTGGCAGGGGTGACCATCGTGGTAGCCAAGCTGGTGCTGGGTGTCCCAGATTAGGGAGGTGGTGTGCCATTTTTAGCAGTTTTTCTTGGCTGGGACCAGGGGTTCTGTGGAGCTGGGTGAAGTGTACTATAGGCACAGTTAGGATTGGCAGGGACTAGGGGTTCCTTGGGGCATAGAGGTGTGCTGTATTTGGCAGGGACTAGAGGTCCTGTGGTGTGTGGAGGTTTACTATATTTGGCAGGGACTAGGGGTCTCGTGGTGCGTAGAGGTGCATTGTGCATGGCAGGGACTAGGGGTCCCGTGGTGTTAGGATGTGGTGCGTAGGGACTACTGTATTCGACAGGGTCTATAGGATCCGTGGTGAGTGTAGGTACTGTATTTGACAGGGACTAGAGGTCTAGGATGTACTTATCAGGTTTGGTTAGTGTTGGAGGTAATGTGTTCTCTGTGTTTAGAGAGTTTTGGGACTGATGTTGTTAGTTGTGCTTGTTGTTGCTCTTTTGAGCTCGGTTAGTGCCTGGGGGTGGCAGCCCTGGTGCCCTTGGGTGTAGACCAGGGTGGAAGGATGTAGGTGCACTGAAGTATTTTGATTGTTAGTGTAGTGTAATCTTTTTGGGAACGCTGGAGTGTGGCAGGCCCTAGGTTTCAAGGGGCAGCTTGAAACAGGTGGAGTGCTTTGTTTTTTTGTTTTTGTTCCTCGAGTTGTGTTGCAGTCCAGTCGAGGGGAGGTATAGCCCTTACTACATGTCGGTGAGTTCCTCTTTTGTGAGATTTCTGTGAGTGAACGGAGTGGAGTTATGGTGTTCTTGGCTGGATTTGACTTCCAATTGTGATGGTGTCATCGCGCACGGTTAAGGGTCCATCCATTGAGTGCCGTTAAGGGTTTTATTAGTGTTGCACAGTGTTTCCAGAGTGCTTTTATGCGTTGTGTACAGTAATTATGCTCAATTAGTGGCCTTTGGGGTGTGAATGGGCTCCATGTGGACAGTTTCCTAGGGTTGGGTCTCGTGTCCATTTGTGGCTTGGGTGTTGCTGGTGCAGGTACGTGGTGGCCACACGTATCTGTAATGGTATAGTGTAGGAATGTACTGAGTGTGTAGGAATGTACTAAAAATGTACTAATGGTTAAAGTTTTCCTGTTATCGGAAATGTAGGAAGGGAGAGGTGTTATAATGTGTGTCTCCCTCCACATCCCCTAGTGTGGTGATATCAGTGTAGAGTGCAGTGATGTCACTGTGGATGAAGTGTTGTGATCTGAATGTATGTTCCATGGAGGACAGTTGGAGAAGGAGAGCAGGCTATCAAGGACGCGCCAGTGTTTCTGCTGTTACTACATAACTAATCAACCCACAGTAACTTACCTGCTGGCTCCGGTGTGTTGGTGTACTATACCACTTTGTTACACATTGCTTACCTCTCTGTCTCCACACAGCCATTCAAAGCTTCGTATTCTCCTGCATTGTGCACTTTTCTGTCTGCACACATCCATTCCAGCTTCTTCTTCTCCTGCATTGCTCACCTCTCTGTCTCCAAACAGCGATTCGAAGCTTCTTAATCTACTGCATTGCTTACCTGTCGGTCTCTGCATAGCTGTTCACAGCTTCTTCTCCTGCATTTCTTGTCTCTCTGTCTCCACACAGCCATTCACAGCTTCTTCTCCTGCATTGCTTAACTCTCTGTCTCCTCATAGCCATGTGCAGATTTGTATTCTACTGCATTTCTTACCTCTCTGTCTCCAGACAGCCATTCACAGCTTCATATTCTCCTGCATTACTTACCTCTCTGTCTCCAGACAGCCATTCACAGCTGATTCTTCTCCTGCATTACTTACCTCTCTGTCTCCACACAGACATTCAAAGCTTCTTATTCTTCTGCATTGCTTACCTCTCCTTGCTACTCCTTTCTACCCACACTAAATTCAGTCAACAGGGGTTTGAGGGAGTGCTGCAGGTGGAAAACATTAACTGTGGTGCTATCAGAAGAAAAAACACCCAAAAAGTAATCTTGCTTTTATTCAATTGTTTATTGGGTTTCTTATGTTAAAAGGACCAGCTAAGTGTGTGCCATCATTTTACAGTGTAATTATCTCCACACTGGTAATTGCTGCCCTACATTCAATTTGTGTGATTTTCGTCGGAATTTTAAAATAAATAAATATTGTATTATTACACACCAGCCTGGTTCATGGTCCATTGCGACCCGGGGCATTTGTAAAGGGGGGTGTGAGATGGGTTGGGTGCCTTCTCAACTGAATTCGTAATAAATAAGTGTAAAAGTGTTTTAATTGTGCGCTGCATCCTCGGCCATTATTAAGAGTCCTGGTCTGGAGTATGACGCCCCTTTAGAATCCTTAACACTCTACACAGCCATTCAAAGCTTCGTATTCTCCTGCATTGCTTACTTCCCCGTCTCCACACAACCGTTTGCAACTTCTTCCCCTGTATTGCTTACCTCTCTGTCTCCAGACAGCCATTCAAAGCTGCTTCTTCTCCTGCATTGCTTACCTCCTTGTCTCCACACAGCTGTTTGCAGATTCTTCTCTTGCATTGCTTATCTCTCTTTCTCCAGACAGCCATTCACAGCTACTTCTCCTGCATTGCTTACTTCTCTGTCTCCAGACAGCCATTTACAGCTTCCTCTTCTCCTGCCTTTGTGGGGTACATTTAAGGCATAAGGTGCCCAAAAACGACTGTGCTGTTGTCTGCTGAGCACACGTGGGGTGAGATTTAAACACAGCCACCCCAAGAATGGCTGCAATTTGTTTTCCTTCGCGTGTATCCAGAGAAAATAACTTAAATTCAGAATAGCTCTGCATTGCGATTCTGTCATTTAAAAGCTCAAGGCTGCAGAAGAAAATGACCTGCATTCAAGACGGCATCGCACTGGTGCATCCTTTCATTTTAAACATTACACAGTTTTGTTCTATTAAAACACAGCTCTGCCTGTGTATTTCATTTGAATGCCATAAAATAAGGCCATCCCTTCCAGAATGGCATTGTTTTCATTAAATAAAGTCCATGAAGAGCAAAGGATTCTGCTTCAAGTCTGCACGGCTAGGATTTGATTTTGAAATAAACCAACACATGCAAAGTACTTCAAAGGAAAGCTCTAGCATAGCTCTCTCTCTTGCTTCATGTCAATTACCAAGAAACTATTTTCAGCATATCTCTGTGTGCAGAAACTGACCATACCTTTAAAAGCCTTTCAGAAAGTTAATGCAAAGGAAACTGTGTGCAGCAGAAACCACATTTTGTGAAATTAACATGAGAGAAAAAGAACACATGTAAATCTGCTTTTGCAAAGAAGGAAAATTACATTTTGAAAACTAAATGTGAAATAATACTGTGGCTCGCACAGAAACACAATTATATATTTGGGGAGAGGGGCTGTAAAGCTATGTATATTATGCTCTTTTTTCCCCCCAAAAAGATTTCACACAACCTTTTGCAGTTTCATCTTCTCCTGCATTGCTTACCCTTCTGTCTCCACACAACCTTTCGCAGTTTCTTCTTCTCCTGCATTGCTTACCTCTCTGTCTCCACACAGCCTTTCGCAGTTTCTTCTCCTGCATTGCTTACCTCTCTGTCTTCACACAGTCATTCACAGCTTCATATTCTCCTGCATTACTTAACTCTATGTGTCCAGACAGCCATTCACAGCTGCCTATTCTCCTGCATTGCTTACCTCTCTGTCTCCACATAACAATTCACAGAATATTATTCTACTGTATTGCTTACCTCTCTGTCTCCAGACAGCCCTTTACAGCTGCTTGTTCTCCTGCATTGCTTATCTCTGTCTCCACAAAGCAATTTGCCGATTATTATTCTACTGCATTTCTTACCTCTCTGTCTCCACACAGCCATTCAAAGCTTCTTATTCTCCTGCATTGCTTACCTCTCTGTGTCCACACAGCCATTCTCAACGTCCTCTTCTGCATTGCTTTTTTCTCTAGCTCCACACATGCATTCACAGCTTCTTCTTCTGCTTCACTGCTTACCTCTCTGTCTCCACACAGACATTTGCAGCTTCATATTCTCCTGCAGTATTTACCTCTCTGTTTCCAGACAGCCATTCACAGCTGCTTCTTCTCCTGCACTGCTTACCTCTCTGTCTCCACACAGCCATTCACAGCTTCATATTTTCCTGCATTACTTACCTCTCTGTCTCCAGACAGCCATTCACAACTGCTTATTCTCCTGCATTGCTTACCTCTGTCTCCACATAGCAATTTGCAGCTTATTATTCTACTGCATTGCTCACCTGTCTCCACACAGCCTTTCACAGTTTCTTCTTCTCCTGCATTGCTTACCTCTCTGTCTCCACACATCCATTTACAGCTACTTCTCCTGCATTGCTTACCTCTCTGTCTCCACACAGTCATTCAAAGTTTCATATTCTCCTGCATTACTTAACTCTATGTCTCCACATAGCAATTCACAGAATATTATTCTACTGTATTGCTTACCTCTCTGTCTCCAGACAGCCATTCACAACTGCTTGCTCTTCTGCATTGCTTACCTCTCTGTCTCCACATTGCAATTCACAGAATATTATTCTACTGTATTGCTTACCTCTCTATCTACAGACAGCCATTCACAGCTGCTTGTTCTCCTGCATTGCTTATCTCTGTCTCCACATAGCAATTTGCCGATTATTATTCTACTGCATTTCTTACCTCTCTGTCTCCACACAGTCTTTCGCAGTTTCTTCTTCTCCTGCTTTGCTTACCTCTCTGTCTCCACACATCCATTTACAGCTACTTCTCCTGCATTGCTTACTTCTCTGTCTCCATACATCCATTCATAGCTTCTTCTTCTTCTGCCTTGCTTACCTCTCTGACTTCACACAGTCATTCACAGCTTCATATTCTCCTGCATTACTTACCTCTATGTGTCCAGACAGCCATTAACAGCTGCTTCTTCTCTTGCATTGCTCACCTCTCTGTCTCCACACAGCCTTTCACAGCTTCTTCTTCTCCTGCCTTGTTTACCTCTCTGTCTTCACACAGTCATTCACAGCTTCTTCTCCTGCATTGCTTATTTCTCCAGCTCCACACAAGCATTCACATCTTCTCCTGCATTGCTTACCTCTCTGTCTCCACACAGTCATTCGCAGTTAATATTCTCCTGCATTATTTACCTCTCTGTCTCCAGACAGCCATTCATAGCTGCTTCTTCTCCTGCCTTGCTTACCTCTCTGTCTTCACACAGTCATTCAAAGCTTCATATTCTCCTGCATTACTTACCTCTATGTGTCCAGACATCCATTAACAGCTGCTTCTTCTCTTGCATTGCTCACCTCTCTGTCTCCACATAACAATTCACAGAATATTATCCTACTGTATTGCTTACCTCTCTGTCTCCACACAGCCATTTGAAGCTTCTTATTCTCCTGCATTGCTTATCTCTGTCTCCACACATGCATTCACATCTTCTTCTCCTGCATTGCTTACCTCTCTGTGTCCACACAGCCGTACGCAGCTTCTTCTCCTGCATTGCTTATTTCTCTATCTCCACACATGCATTCACATCTTCTTCTCCTGCATTGCTTACTTCTCTGTCTCCACATAGCAATTTGCAAATTATTATTCTACTGCATTGCTCACCTGTCTCCAAACAGCCTTTTACAGTTTCTTCTTCTCCTGCTTTGCTTACCTCTCTGTCTCGACGCAGCTGTTCATAGCTTCTTCTTTTCCTGCATTGTTTACATCTGTGTCTCCACAAAGTCATCTGGAGTTTCTTACTCTCCTGAATGGCTCACAGCCTTTCGCAGTTTCTTCTCCTACATTGCTTACCTATCTGTCTGCACACAGCCATACACAGCTTCTTCTCCTGCATTGTTTATCTCTCTGTCTCCTCACAGCTGTTCACAGCTTCTTCTCCTGCATTGCATACCTCTCTTTCTCCAAACAGTTATTTGCAGCTTCTACTCCCCTGCATTTGCCTACCTCTCTGTCTCCACACAGTCCATTTGCAGTTCTACTCCCCTGCATTGCTCACCTCTCTGTCTCCACACTCCACAACCATTTGCAGTTTCTTCTTCTCCTGCATTGCTTACCTCTCTGTTTCCACACAACCTTTCACAGCTGATTCTTCTCCTGCATTGCTTAACTCTATGTCTCCACATAGCAATTCACAGAATATTATTCTACTGTATTGCTTACCTCTCTGTCTACAGACAGCCATTCACAGCTGCTTGTTCTCCTGCATTGCTTATCTCTGTCTCCACATTGCAATTCACAGAACATTATTCTACTGTATTGCTTACCTCTCTGTCTCCAGACAGCCATTCACAACTGCTTGTTCTTTTGCATTGCTTATCTCTGTCTCCACATAGCAATTTGCTGATTACTGCATTTCTTACCTCTCTGTCTCCACACAGCCATTCGAAGCTTCTTATTCTCCTGCATTGCTTACCTCTCTGTGTCCACACAGCCGTTCACAGCTTCATATTCTCCTGCATTACTTAACTCTATGTCTCCACATAGCAATTCACAGAATATTATTCTACTGTATTGCTTACCTCTCTGTCTCCAGACAGCCATTCACAACTGCTTGTTCTCCTGCATTGCTTATCTCTGTCTCCACATTGCAATTCACATAATATTATTCTACTGTATTGCTTACCTCTCTGTCTCCAGACAGCCATTCACAGCTGCTTGTTCTCCTGCATTGCTTATCTCTGTCTCCACATTGCAATTCACAGAATATTATTCTACTGTATTGCTTACCTCTCTGTCTCCAGACAGCCATTCACAGCTGCTTTTTCTCCTGCATTGCTTATCTCTGTCTCCACATAGCAATTTGCCGATTATTATTCTACTGCATTTCTTACCTCTCTGTCTCCCCACAGCCATTCATAGCTTCTTCTTCTCCTGCCTTGCTTACCTCTTTGTCTTCACACAGTCATCCACAGCTTCATATTCTCTTGCATTACTTACCTCTCTGTCTCCAGACAGCCATTCACAGCTGATTCTTCTCCTGCATTGCTTACCTCTCTGTCTCCACATAGCAATTTGCAGATTATTATTCTACTGCATTGCTCACCTCTCTGTCTCCACACAGCCTTTCGCAGTTTCTTCTTCCCCTGCATTGCTTAACTCTCTGTCCCCACACAGCCATTCACAGCTTCTTCTTCTCCCGCATTACTTAACTCTATGTGTCCAGACAGCCACTCACAGCTGCTTCTTCTCCTGCATTGCTTACCTCTCTGTCTCCACTTAGAAATTCACAGAATATTATTCTACTGTATTGCTTACCTCTCTGTCTCCAGACAGACATTCACAGCTGCTTGTTCTCCTGCATTGCTTATCTCTGTCTCCACATAGCAATTTGCCAATTATTATTCTACTGCATTTCTTACCTCTCTGTCTCCACACAGCCATTCGAAGCTTCTTATTCTCCTGCATTGCTTACCTCTCTGTCTCCACACAGCCGTTCGCAGCTTCTTCTCCTGCATTGCTTATTTCTTTAGCTCCACACATGCATTTACAGCTTCTTCGTCTGCTGCACTGCTTACTTCTCTGTCTCCACACAGTCATTTGCAGCTTCATATTCTCCTGCAGTATTTATTCACAGCTGCTTCTTCTCCTACATTTCTTAACTCTCTGTCTCCACGTAGCAATACGAAGATTTATTCTACTGCATAGTTCCATTGGATAATGGATGGTGGATCCTTCTGCTTCCACTGTTTCGCTATGCAGCATCTCGCACTCATTAGTAGGTTTGCCCACAGCGTTCCAGCTCTCCCTCCCAGCCGTTCATCCCCACTTGGCGGAATGTTCAGGCGCGCCATGAGTCCATCCATCTCTATTTCAATTCCCAGCATCCCAACCACCTTCGACTTCAACTCCTGCCAGAAATGCTTGAGCTGCGGGCACCCCCACCAGATATGTTCCTCTGTTCCCTCCTCTGCACATCCCCTCCAGCACAGCGATGAGTGTGAGTTGTACATTTTATAGAGTTTTTCTGGGGTGCAGTGCCACTGATGTAGGAGTTTATATTGTAGCTTGTGAGGCTGTACTGAGGTATATGGGCTATACCATCCTTTTAAAGAGTTCCCCCATTCCTTATCCGTGAATACCCTCCCCAATGCACTCTGCCATTTGCTCCTCATTGCCCAATTCTCCCGCCCCTGCTGGTCTGACAGGCCAATATAAAACCCCTTTTATTTCCAGTGGATGACATCAGTTTTTTCCATTCTCTCCATTCCCTTGTAGCCCCTTCCATCATTGTTGGAGCACCCATCCAATGTTTATCTGCTGAACGGCATAGAAGTCCTCCTTCCCCAGGTCGTATTCTCTATAACAACTTTCAAATAATTTGAGTTGATTCCCCTCATATAGGTCTCCAAGTTCACTTGCCTCTCCCGCTAGCCACCATTTGAATCTAATGTGATCCATTCCTGGTGGGAAAGCATGATTACAAAAGATGAGTGTTAGCGGTGATGGCCAAGCACCAGTCCAAGCTTCTTATTCAACTGGTCTCAGATTGTGAGGGTATTCTTTGTGATTGGGTTTTCCATAACCCCTCCCGCCCTATCCTCCTTTCTCATCCATGGTTTTTTGCAAAGGAATTCTGCTGCCACTGCCTGTTCGATGCACACACAGTGTTTCTGGTTATCCTCCCTCCCCCACTCTTCCATAGCTCTAAGATGTGCTGCCTGGGAGTACTTCAGCACATTGGGGCATCCCCCCCAGCCCCTATATCTTTTTCCCCCCTATGCAGGGTTTTTTCCCATTCCATATGAAGCCCATAATGTTCTCTTGGGTCTCCTTCATCATCCTCCCCGGCAAGGGGATTTCCTGGAAGAGATAGAGCAGGCGGGGAGTATGTTCATTTTCACAATGGCAATCCTTCCTAGCCATGACACATACAGCCCCTTCCCCCTTGTACGGTCTGCTTTGATTTGTTTCACTAGTGGTGGGTTGTTTACCACAACTATCTATTTTATTGCTGCCGTCAGGTTCACCCCCAGATACTTAACCGGGCCCGTCGCCCACCTTAATGGGGTATCGCTCTCTAAACATTCCTGCTCTTTCTCCCCAACCGATACATTTAATATCTTTGATTTGGAATAGTTCACTTTGAATCCAGACACCTCAGGGAAGGTCCCTATCTCTTCCATTATTACTGGCAGTGATGTATCCGGTTTGGTGACCAAGAGACCACAGTGGCAGCAAACAGGCCGATTTTGTGATACGAGTTCACCCATCTGAACCCCTGCACCTCCCTGTTCTCCCTTAACCACTACTCAAAGGGCTCCATCACTAGCGCAAAGAGCAATGGGGAGAGTGGACACCCTTGTTTGGCTCCTCGGCTGATTGAAAATGGGTTGGTTAGCCCCCATTCACTTTGACCTTGGCTTGGGGAAGAAATGTGGTTCCAACCCCACCTTGCTCAGCGTTTGTCTCATGAAATCCCAGTTAACATGATCAAACTCCTTCTCAGCATCTAAAATTAGTAGGCAGGTGGGTGTAGAACTTTCCCCCCTCACAGCCTTGTCAATTATGTGCATAACCCTATTCTTGTTATCAAATGTGTTCCGCTCTTGGATGGACCCTGACTCATCTTCTGCTATTAGGCTTGGAAGTGCCCCTTAGCTTGCCATCTACATTAATAAGTGCCATTGGGCGGTATGAGGAACACAGGTGCAGGTTCTTTCCTGGCTTCGGGATAACAATGATGTGCGCCATTTCCATGGATAGTGATATCATGCCCCTTTCTCAGTAGTCATTGAATATCTCGGCCAGCCCCTTGGATAATAGTTCATTAAATGTTGTGTAGAATGCCGCTGTTAGCCCATCTTCCCCCAGACCTTCTTGTGGTTTTAGCTGCATTATCGCCCATTGACCTCCTCCCACGTTATGGGATCCTCTCACTGCTCCCTTTGCTCAGAGGACAGCTGTGGTCCTGTCCAACTTGCCAAGTATGCTTTCTGCCCCTCCCCATCAGATGGTTCCTCTCTGTAGAGATTGGCAAAAAATTCCTGAATGATCCTACATTTATCTCTTTTCGTCTACACCAGTTTGCCCCTTTTATCCTCCGGGGTGGCTATGAATGCCCTGGCCCTTAATTGTCACGCTAACACTGTCCCCACCTTATTCTCATGTTCATAAAATGTCTGCCTACCCCTCAAGAGGGTGCTCTCCACCGACCTATTAATCAGCTGCTTAAGTTGCCCCCTTGCATGGGCCAATTACCTAGCAACCTTGTTTGTTCCCCTCTCCTTGTGGGCTGCCTCCAGTTGCCGTATCTCTTTCTCTAGGCCCAACTCTTCCTCCCTCCTCTCCTCCTGTAACCGCTTCGATGCTTCTATGAGGTGATTCTTAATCTTAAGTTTGAATGTGTCCCACCACTCTCCTGGTGTTCCTCTCTTTTCCCCACCCTCTTCAATGAACTTGCAGATCTTGGCCTCCACCTAACCCCTTATTTCTTGATCCCTAAGGAGGTATTCTTCCAATCACCACCTCTTGAGTCCACCGCCCATACTCTCTCCCTCCCACTCCAATGTGACCGGTGCGTGGTCTGAGATCATCATGCTCCCTATGTGGACCCTCCTGGTTGCTTGAATTACCCTCTGCGTTGCCATAATGTAGTCTATCCGGGAGTATGTTTTATGAACGTGTGAATAGAAAGAGTAATCCCTATCCTGTGGGTGGTGTGTCCGCCATGTGTCTTTCAAACCTGTTTCCTCAATCCTCTCTCTTAACTGTTTGGACATTGTCCCCGTTGTATGCCCGCTTTTCCCGCCTGACCTGTCCATAATCAGGTCTGCAGCTAGGTTGTAGTCTACAGCAATATCAACTCATCCTCCCCAAACCTGCCCAATTCCACCAGAAAACCCTCCAGAAACCTTTCCTGGCCCTGGTTGGGAGCATTATATACGGATGCCCATTTTCACACGTGAACCCCCATCTTCCCCTTTATCAACACAAAACTCCCCTCAGGATCTTGTTTTACCTTGGCCCCTTATATATTTAGTGACTTGAGGAAGAGGATGGCCACCCCTGCTCTCTTGATTCCCGCAACTGCATGGTATTGCAGTGGATAATCTCTGTTATGGAGATGACCTACATCTCCCCATCAAATGTGTCCCTTGAGGGCAGACTATGCCTGCCTAGCTCATTTTTCTTAATCTTCAGCAGGACCGTGACTCTCTTGTTATGACTGTTCAGCCCTCTTACATTCCAAGAGCTTCACCCATACATCTGCCCTTGCTCACAAGCACTCCTTTATCACCGGACACATTTCCCTCCCTGACCAAACCCTGCTTACCCTGCTGTACCTGACTGCCCTCTAGAATAGTAGTTTACACCCAACTCATAACTATCCCTGGATCCTTTGTCCAGGTTCTTGACTTGACCCCTTATACGAACATCCTGCAGTGATCACTCTCCCGTCCATCTTTGTCTCTTCCCCATCTCCTGCATTAGTCTTTTCCGTCCCAATTGGTAGACTTGCAGGCACCCATGTTATAGACCCCTCCTGGAACCATCTGTCCACTTCATGCCTTCTTCACCTTTTTTGAGCTCCACCACTGAGAGCTGTTATCTTCCATAGAGTGTCGGCACATGGCCAGTGCCGTCAGGCCATTCTCAACCTGCGAGATAATCTTTACCTCATTCCCCATGTGAAACTGAAGCTTGGGAGGGAAAAGCCATCAATACCTCATCCTCCTCTTATTTAGTTCCTCCGTGAGTGGTTTAAACAGCCTTCTCCTAGCCAGTGTGGACTGAGATAGATCATCAAACAGTTGAATTTTGCATCCCCGCAGCTGCATTTTCCCCTTCCCTCTGGCCGCATTCATAAGCTGTGTTATGTTCTTGAAGTTGTGCATTTTCACTAGTTCATCCCGTGGCCTTGCCCCCCGGTCCACTCTTCAACTGCCCACTCTATGCACTCTTTCAATCTCCATGTTCCGGCCGCGTTCCTCCTCCACGAGGTTTGCAAACATCTCTCCAGGTTGCAGCCTTCCAGGTCAGAGCTTTCCATCCCCTCCTTAAGGTCTTTGATCCGGATATTGTACCTCTGCGACATGATCCTAGCACTTCTCCTCCAAGGCCCTTATACTTTCAGCTGGACCTTTTGCCTTCTGCACTAATTCAGGTTCTTTTCCTGCCAAACTTGTGATGTAACCCTCCACTTCCATCACTCGTTCACCAAACAAGTCGATATTTCTGCAATTCGCTGTGATCACCTGCAAGAGTTCCTTTCTGATACTGGCTCCCTCTGCTTTAACCGTTTCGGTAAGCTCCCCTTTAAACTTGGCCAGGTCCGCAAGCAGATCTTCCTTGGTGAACGCCATCTCTTCATCACTGTGCACCATCTGGTTCCAAAAGTGGAGCCTAATCTGAGTGTGCCCCCACTGGCGTCCCTCCTGTTCTCTTTTTCAGTCCCATCTACATCCTCCTGAGCCACTCTGTCAGCTGGATTTACCATTTCAAGAGGGATTGCTCCACTACTCCTCCACTCCCCACGTCCCCTCCCACCCTGGCCCGCCATGGCCCCAGATGCCCCCACTGGCTGTAAATTGCTCACCATACTTGGTCACCCCTCCGTGGGAAGAGTTGTACCTCTTTCTGCCTCCTCTACTGCCAGTGCCTAGTCAGTCCGCTGTGCCCCTGGGCCCACTTTGCCACACCGGAGCTGGCACTCCTGTCTGATGAGCACTGTGCCTCATGGGATGATCTTAAAAGTCTCCTTGTTGCTTCTCTCTGGACCAAAATAGCTGTTTGCCTCCTTTTCTGTATTTCCCCTTCTCACCGTACCAGGAAGCAGACTCCACGTCTCTCTGCCACCTCTCTGCATTGCTGTCTCAATCTGTATTGCCTCCTTCTCTTCCCCAGGTCTATACTCTCCCCAGTGTCCTCCTCCTCCTGCTGCCTCCTAGGCTCTTCACCCCAGTTGGGGTGCACTGATGGACCAATCCTTTTAGAACTGCAGACCAGGTTATCACCGGTCAGCAGCTGGGACATCCACACTTCTCTTCAGTCCCTAGCACCACCTGGTCTCTAGGGCCCTCGCTGACTGCTCCCATCAAAGGTTCACTGCTCCTGCAGCTGTCCCTTCCCTAGCCACCCCTTACCGTGGATACCGCGCTCCTGTCACCTCTTCCAGGTCGCTCCCTCATGCAAACACATGAGCTCCCTCGCTGTGCACCAGCTCCCGTGCTGCCCAGTCATTCACCAAGCAGGGGGCTGCATGTATCCCTCAGCCACCCTACGGTCACCTCTGCTCCAAATTCCCTCCCGCAGAAGCACCTTCCAGGTCCTCTCCTACTCGTTGTGGTCTCTTCCCTTGAGTCCGCCAACGGGTCTTCTGCCAAATTCCTCTGCCAAATTTTGTTCCGCGCCAAAATGCACGGCGGACACTGGTCCAATCCTCACTGTCTCCCCCCAGCACCGGCGCAATGAGTCTCTGTTCCCTAGCCTGCTCCACCTAGTCTGCGCCGCCTGGCACTTTTCTTGAGGGCCTTTCACTGTGGCTGTAACTGCTGGCTGCCCCTCTCCTTCAGCCCAGGCTTTCTGTCTCTATTTTCCTTTGGCTTGGTTGCGGCCCCCACGCTTCCTTTCACATCAGGGATGTCTCGCTGCCTCTTAGATGCAGAATTCCACCATGTAGATCACAGAGCAGGGACGGAGCTCACATCGCACATTTCCACTCAACCTGCCATCTTGGTCACATACCCTTGTCTATGGTATTTAACATTTGTGATTGTAAACCAAAAAGGGCACTTTCACTCCCATAATTACACCGGAACCCTGACTGTCTTGGGTAAAGAATGTTAGCCTCCTCTAGATATTCTTGAAGTTGTGTAGTTGCAATTGTATCCACAATGCTTTGACAAAAATTGGGTATTTTTGATTGGACTAAGATTAGATGCCTCTTTGGGCTCTTGGTTGAGTTTTCTTTACTAATGGGGTTACCACAACTTCCTTAATACCATCAGGTACAGATATGTAAACCAAGGATGAATTTCAAATTTTGTAAGAAAATGAGAAAGGACTTGATATTTCCTAGAACAATTCTTAAAAGGTCACCTGGACAGGTAATGGGATGCATCTTTTGAAGAGTCTTTTCCAAATCAAAAGTGTGGTAAATTTTAATTGGAATTTCAATTCTTTACTTTCTTCTAGGCTTGGTTGGTCAGGGATCTCTTTTGTATTTAAATCATTAATAATCTTGGTCCGGGCAAGATTAACCTTGTCTAAAAGGGGTTGTTGAATTCTAGTACTATCATCTCTTCCAGGAACAAACAATTGTGATTGTACTTTCAGTTTCTCCAAATTTCTAAACATCTCAAAAAAATGTTGTCATTCTCTGCAGTGTCAAATTTGTTCATTATAAAAATGTTTTTTTTTTGTTTGTAGATTTACATATTTTTCCTGTAGCTTCCATGCTATCTTAATAGTATTGGATTTGTTTTTTAATACAAGACTGTTCTGCCTGTCTTTTAATTCTCTTAATATCTGTCAGGGCTAGGGTAACCAATTACGATGGTATGGCTTAATTCTTATCATTTTGGATTTTATTGGGGCCACTCTGATCAGTGGTTGCCTCCATGATAGTTTTAAGACAGTTTTCTAAGTCAACAATAAGGATCTTGTTCAGATTTCGACTGGAGATTTTTATTTATATGTTGCAGCTCATCCGGTAATACTATAGAACATTGTATAATAGAGTGATCTCTATCAGAATGTTACGTGAGGGCATCCAATCAAACATGTTTCCCTTCACATGTGTTGGATCTTTGTTTTGAATTTTAAACTCTAGGGTGTTTAAATCATGTTCTAAACTTGAAGCTTCCTTATCTGAGGGGTTTCCATACCACCGACTGAAATCTCACAATACTATAGTAGCGCTATTGGATTTATTCAAGGGGGTCAAAAGGCAGACAAATTCCTCATTAAAAGCGGCCTTTCCTCTGGGGGATGATTAAAGCACAACAGAATGTATGCAATTATTTTTGTAAGGGGTCAGCTTTATATGAATAATCTCATAGTTTTCACAAACTGTGTTTGCTTCAAGCACCCAAAGTTATTTTTTTTGTTGCAATGAGTACTATATAGCCACACCCCCATTTGCTAGTTGGCAATTTTTACAAAGAAAAGCCATATCCTGCAGGTGTCACAATATCAATCTGAGGACCATGTGAGTCCTTTAGCCATGTCTCTGTAATGCACATTACATCAGCCCCATTGTCCATGATGTGATCAGGTGCATCTATGGCATGTTTGGGCAGTGATCTTGTACTTAGGGGGACCAATTTTATAGTAGCAAGTTTCATAGCAATTTCATTAACAGGACAACAGTTCTTGCTCTGCCAGACTATTGTTCTGTTTTCCAAGGCTATATAGTTTCCAACGAGGTCACAAGAACTAGACACGGGCTATTAATCCATTACTTCCTTCCCTACATATATACCAAAGTACTTCAGCGGTTGTATTTTCACAACTCTTTAATTCCTCGTCACAAGTCACGTCCTGAACAGGAAGCGATGGCATATGAATCGTTAGGGCCCCATCCTCGGCCCTACAGCACAAGGTATGGTGCCAGGAGGGCGCGGCACAGGAGCGACACCGGAGTCAGTTTAGTCTTGACTGATGAACCGGAAGCAGCTCGTACCTTTTATTAACATGGTCACATGAGGAACCATGTGACCACAACATACACACTGGAAGATACCATGTCCCCCTACAGGGGTGACATGCAACAGTGATGTATTTGTATTTGTATTTGTTCGGTTTGTACAATCATAGGTATTGATTCTGGTGCAATAATTTCCTGGGGTTTAACATTTTTACCAATATGTAAAGGGGTGTTAGTTCTCACCTCGGATATTTTATCTGAACACAAGTTATCTAAGTGAAGGCCCTCCATGTAGTTCTGAATCATTGCTTCCCTTCATAACTTCTGAACTTCCAGGAGGCAGAGCGTGACCATCTATGGGCGTAATGACATGGAAAGAAGCAAAGCGTACAAAGTTCGTTACGGCTAGCGTTCCTCCGACAGCCCGTGCACGCGTACTAACGTAGACAAGCTGGACACTGACATGCGGGCTCCGACGCCATGGCAATTAAGATATACTGTGCGGGACTAGCAGGCGATGGGAAATATAGTCCTAGCGCAGGAAGGAGTGAAAATAGGCAGTTAGACAACTTAAAATCAGAAACATTCAGCAAATTAATTTAAAATGTTTTACAATAAGATAAGTTCATAGTTTTCAAATAAACTAAAAGCGAGTCACTCGATTTCACTCAATATCTAAAAACAAAGCAGCATTTCTAAAACGAGTGGCAAATGGATCTTCAAAGCAATGTAGTGCAAACTAATTAATGAAAAGCGTGGTGGGTGGGGAGACACCAGCGCAGACCAGCTGGACCCTGATGCACCGCCGGTCCATTGCCTCTCCAGGGCCATCAAGTGGGGGTGACAAGAGGTAGCAGCTGCTTTCCCTGGCCTCCTGCCTCAGTACCCCTGGCCAGGGGCGTTGCTAGGGGGGGGGCTAAGGGGCCTATAGCCCCTGATCTTTTGGTTGTAGCCCCGGATAGAATCTCAGGAGCTACAGCCAAAAGACTAGCTAGCCCCCAGTCCCAACAGTTCCAACATCAGCTTAGCCCCGGGTCTTTTCCAGACCTAGCAACTCCCCTGCCCCTGGCAATCTGCACCCTTACCACCAGCCACTATCCAATTGGTAGTCCAGGCCACTTGTAGAAGAGCAGCTCCCTCCCGCAGAGCTGTCTGCATCAGTAGGCGAGAGAACTGCTGGCTGACATACATCACTTTGCACATTCTTTGTGCCGTTTGAATCAGGAGGCTTTAAATTGAGCGCGAAAATAGGGAGAGAAAGGGGGAATGGAGCAAAACGTATTTCATTTCTCAAACTTTGCTTGCCATCGCTCAGTGCTGCTGCCCAGTGTCACAGCGTTGTTGGCAATGCCTACAAACGCACAACAAGAGGAGACATTAGCGGCACGTTTGTCAGACCCGTATCCAGTGGTGTCTGAAATGTGGGGCTGGGCCCCCTAAGAGGAACCAAAGGATTGGCAGGGGGGTGTGAGGCACTCAGAAAGGGAGTATGATGACTGCTCTCAATAGAAAATATATTCAGATATGGCATCTGGGGGGCAGCAACGCTATTTTTACAATGCCCTCGCAGGTCAAGGCCGCAGTGTTGCATGATACAGGTGCGCAGGCGACGCTGCCCATCAATACGTAATACATTGCACCTTCTTCCACGTATTATAACCTTTAAGAACCGAGGATCGGACCCGCTGAGGCAAAGCCCTCGTAGGACAAGGCAGCTGTATTGTGTGATGACGGTGTGTAGGAGATGCTGCCTGTCGATACGTAATACATTGCGCCTATGTCCACGCATCCAAACCTTTAAGAACCGAGGATTGGATCCCCTGCGACAAAGCCCTCGCAGAGCAAGGCTGTGGTGTTGTGTGATGCAGGTGTTTGGCAACGAAGGGGTAGCGGCGCAGAGTGTGAGCGCAAGGTGCAGCCGTAGACCATTAGCGAACAAAAGGTAAGAAAGGTGAGGGAAGGGCGAGCAGCCACTACTGCTCTCTACTAAACTTCCTGGCCTTGTGCATACTCCACCTAACCACCTCACGTAATCATTCTCTGTCTCTGTGCAACCCTAGGCTGTGCCCCCCGTGGCTAGCTGTACTTTGTATTTTGTGTCATTTTTTTCTAGGTCCCCTCATTTGAGGTTACTATTGTACTTTGATCTGTGTCCCTTAGGCTCTCTCCTTATCTCTAGGTCCCCCCTCAACTCTGGTTACTGTTGTACTGTGATCTGTGACCTACCAGGATCCCTCCTTCTCTCTATGCCCCCTTCTTCTTGGTTACTGTTGTTCTGTGCACTGTGTCCCACTACTCTCTCTCCCACTCTCTAGGACCCCACTCCGCTGGGGGTACCATTTGTACGCTTGAGTGTACCCTCTGCCTCTTCTGTGTGTTCCCACTGTGTGACCTCCCTGCGCATCCTGTGTTGTGCAGTGCCGGCCTGTGCATCTCTCCTCTCTCTTTTGCTCCCTTCTCCTCCTACTTCCTCCTCACACCCTCTATGGTGCTTTCCATCACCCCTATCTTCTCCAACTGCTACTCTATCTCCTATCCTATCCCTTGCATTAAGTCGGGAAGGAAGATATTCAAGAGGGACATCCTTGCCTCCAACCCAGGCTTCTCTATCACCGATACCTACATCAGTGGCCCCTCCACCACCTCCTACTTCTGCCGCCTCTCTGGAACACTCCTCCTCCTCTCTGGATATTTTGCCACCACTTTCTACCACCTCTGCTGACTCTCGGCCCCTCTGCCACTTCCGCAGGCATACTTCATGCCTGTACCCATCCACGGAAATCTTTCAAATGTGGCAACCTGCTCCATGTCGCTACTCTAAACCCTCATTCCTCTGACATCTGCCATCTCCTCAAAGAACTTGACCTGGATGTCCACGCTCTCACCGAAACATGGTTCACAGCCAACTATGTCAGGAGTTTTGACACTCTCCTCCCTGACGGCTACAAGATCCTCTCTGAACCCAGAACCAACCATCCCGGAGGTGGCGTAGCTCTGATTTTCCAGAGTGGGTGCCTGCTTCTGTTATTCCTACGCAGGTCTACTCCTCCTTTGAATGTCTGACCTGCAGGCTCTCTATCTCTCCTGGCCTGTGGACACCATCTACAGGCTACCTGGCCTGGTGGTCCTTTTCCTGTCAGAGTGGACTGACCTCTACTCATCTCTCCTTGCCTCTATCTCTCAACTTCTCCTCCTTGGAGACCTCAACATCCACCTGGATGCTTCTAATCCCTCCTCAGGGTCCTTCCGCAACCTCTGTGACACTCTCTCTCTTTCCATTCTACCCTCCTGTCCGACACACTCTGCCGGGCATAATTTGGATGTTCTTATATTCCCAGACATCACCCTCTCGAACCCTCCCGCCACTCCTCTCTCTTGGACTGACCACTTTCTGCTCTCCTCTCACCTGATGCTTTCTGTCCCCCAGGCTAAGGCCACCCCAAAACTGCAACTTACCTTCTTGGTCATTCGGCCCATGAAGTGTGTGTCAGGGGATGCCTTTGACGGGTTCCATGTAATAATGTCCCCGCAAAAATATCGCCATGCAAAAACATTGAAGAAAAAGGGCCCTTTTTGTGGGGACATTATTACATGGAACATGCGGGGGACACCCCCGCAACCCCCAAACCTTTGTTTTTTCTTCATGGGGAGCGGGGGACACCCCCGCAACCCCCACTGCCCTTGTCCCCATATATATGGTCACCCAAATAATATCACCAGGACTTTTTCCCAGCGATATTATTTACGACGACCATATATATGAGGATAACATTACCTGATACCCTTTGACACTACTTTCTCTGCCCCTCCTACACCTGCAGCTGAGACACACTCTGGCACAGCCCTCTTTAACCTGCATCTTTCTATCTCCAACACTAAGGACATCCTTGCCCCTGTCATGATAATCTGCCTGAAGCCTACCACGAAGTGCAACTATTGGTATGACTCTGACCTTGGCACCCTAAATCGCAAGTGTTGGGTGGCTGAGAGGAAGTGGAGGGCATCAGGCACATCCTCTGACAAACTGGCTTGCCGCTTGCTCTAAAGTAAATACAGACTCTCTGTCCTGTCCAAAAAGAGAGCCCACAACCAAGCTGAGGTCTCTGCGGCCTCTTACAACACAGCCAAACTCTTTAAAATCTGCAAGGAGCTTACCAATGCTTCTGCAGTCTCCACCTCTCCTGTTACCTCCAAGGCCCTCTGCAGGGCTCTGGCTTCTCACTCCATCACTAAAACTCAGGACATCCTGTCCTCTCCCTCCTCTTCCTCTCCCTCTACCTCTCTCGGCCCCCCTCTGGCCGCCTCTCCCTCTCCTCCTCCCTTCTCCTCTTTCTCTCTGACTACACCTGATGAGGTTTCTAGACAAGTCCGATCTATGAAAGTGTCATCCAAACATGTGCTCCCACGCTCCTCTAGAACCATCAATTACCACATTAGCTGATTTCTGGAATCACTCGTTTGCCACCGGACCTTTTCCCCTCTCCTCAAGCACTCCCTTGTGCACCCTCTCTGTAAAAAGCCTTCTGCCGATCCTACCTGTCCGGCAAACTATCGCCGATCTCTATCACTCCTTTCCTGGGCAAACCCCTGGAAAGGCTGGCCATCTCCCAGCATACTCTCCACACTGAATCTGTTGTTTGTCTCCATGACCATCAGTCTGGCCTCATAGCAGCCAGAAGCACAGAAACCACTCTCCTGAACCCCTGTGAAGATCTGCTCAATAATCTCTATTCAAGCCTTCCTTCTGTCCTCATCCTCTTTGACCTTTCCTCTGGTTTTGACGCAGTCAGTCACTCCATCCTGATCAATCGACTCCGTGAGAACCTGGGCATCATGGATCAGGCCCTGGAGTGGTTGCCCTCCTTCCTCCTGGACCAACCTCCCATTCCAACTTGGGTCCTTTCTCTCCACCACCTCTCTCTCCACGTGTGGGGTTCCCCAGGGCTCTAATGTCTCCTTGGCCTACCTTATCTCTACCTTCTCCTCTAACTTTCAATGTTGTGCGGATGACGCTCGGCTCTCTCTCAGGCTTGCTTCAGTCTCCTCTCCTCTTTCGCTCATTCCTGACTGTCTATCTGCGATTCAAGGTTGGGGGTCCTCCAGCGATCTTTGCCTTAATGCCAGTAAGACTGAGATCCTTCTCATTGGGACTCCTGCTCCCGCTTTACCTCTCTCACTCTGGCCACCCTCCTTGGGCCCTCTTCCATCGCCTTCCTGTGAGGCAAAAAACCTTAGTGTCATCTCCGACTCCACTCTCTCCTTCTCTCCTCACATCACGTACCTTGTCAAGAAGGTCCACTACCAGCTGTACCTCCTCAGAGGTATTCTACCTTTTCTCACTTTCCCACAGAAGCTCAATGTCTCCAGAGCTCTGGTTCTCTATAAGCTGGACTACTTCAACAGCCTCTTTCTCAATCTGGAAAGAACAAATTGGCAGAAAAAGTCACAATCCACAGCGCTTGTAAGTATAAATTAGACAAAGAGCGTCAAGGCTGCACGTATCTGGGTAGTGTGGATATACTTCCAGTATAATTCCACTGAGGTAAGTACAAATGCAACACAAACGAGTCCCGGTTTCACTGTGCCAAGTATAGCAAAATAAAAATCAGGAGTCCAAGTGATTTGTATGAAAGAACAGCATTTAAAGTCCAAGGTTACAACAAGCAACAGCCTAACACGTGTTTCGAGCCTTCCACGGCTCTTCATCTGAGGCTTAATAGGGATAGAGTCTGCAATTTAAGCTGAAGGGACAATGCCCAAAAAGTACTCTGAAGGCTTCGCAATTGCAGTTAATGCTGGTCGGCTGTTTAGACAGACTGAAAAAATCAATGTGCATTGCTTGTACTAAACCTTGGACTTTAAAGGCTGTTCTTTCATACAAATCACTCGGACTCCCGATTCTTATTTTGCTATACTTGGCGCAGTGAAACTGGGACTTGTTTGTGTTTCATTTGATGTTTCTCAATCTGCCTTCCTCTACTCTCTGCCCTCTGCAACTAATCCAGAACAGGACTGCAAGGCTTGTCCTTGGCCTCAAGTCCAGGGACCGTATTTCTGCAGCCCTTAAATCTCATCAATGGCTCCCGGTTGCTGCAAGGATCATGTTCAAGAGCCTCTGCATCATCCACAAGGCTTTATGGGGCCGGGGCCCACGCTACATCCAACTCTGTCTTCCAAAAATCCTTTCTTTTCGAGCCCTTCGCTCAGCTACCTCCAACTCTCTGAGGGCCAGACGCTTCTCCAGGCACAGAATGGGGGTAGATCTCTCTCCTCTGCAGGTGCCTCCATCTGCAATGGCCTCCCTGCTCCTCTCAAACTTGAGCCGGACCACCTAAAGTTCCGGAAGAAGCTCAAGACCTTCCTTTTCGCCTCTGCTTTCTCTCTCTCCCTCCCCTGCTGACCTACTTGTCTGCTGCTCTGACCGGTGGCCTGGCTACCCTCAGAGCCTCACTGGGTACCAGGCTCCTCCATGATCAGTCTCCCCTGCACTGGCTCCGAGCCTATCACGCACTTAGGGGCTGTAACTGTAACATCTGCAGTCCCCTGCCCCCTTGCACTTACCCAGAACCGCGCTGCCCTGGCTGCACTTACTCAGAACCAATGCCTAGTAAGATTGTTTGTTTTGTCCTCCCTCTGTCTTCCCTCCTTTGTCATATCATATCATAAGGGGTGGGGGAGGGGCTGCATAAATAGCTTTGAATAAAAAAGCTTTTCTTCAGAATATCACAAGCAGCTTTCTGCAGTGGCGTCCACTGCCATGCGGTCTCCTTCTTGGTTAGGTTCTATAGGGGTGCTGATAGGCCAGCCCTTTGATAAAACATCCACAGTAAGTTACCATGCCTAGGAAGCTGCACACTTCCAACACGGCCTCCCGAGGTTTGGCTGACTTAATGTCCTGAATCTTGGCGGTGTCCTCAGATACTCCACCAGCCTGGAAGACGTAGTCAAAGAATTCAATCTTTGTCTGTAAAGAACTGCACTTCTCCTTGTGGAGTGTGAGCCCCAATGACTTTATCCTGTTGAGAACCTTTTCCAAACGTTTCATGTGCTTGGTTTATGTTCGTGCAGAAATCAAAATGTCATCACTGAAATTAATCACATCCTGGATCGGGGCCAATGCACCCCTCACCGCATTCTGAAGTACTCCAGCAGAAGATGACATTATGGTATAACAAAATCTAAGACAACGTGTGGAGGCAACACATTTTTTAATACATTTTGAATAAAATGTCAATTTAGAAAGACCACTCTGAGACCACTTGGAGCAGTCTTTCTAAATTGGACCACCACACGCCTCACCGAACATGAGTGTACGCAGGGGTTGACAAGTGCGGCCGTACCACAAGAGGGACGTTGCAGGCATCCTAGGTACATGTTGTGTGTGTGTGTCTGTCAGTCTCTGTATCTGTGTGGAGGAGGCAGGGGAATGCTTGTGCTGGGGAAGGGAGAGGGCGCGGTAGCGGGTAAGTCTGAATGTGTTTGCGTGTTTCTTTGTGTCGGTGCTGGAGGTGGAGGGGGATTGTTCTAGGCGGGGAAGGGAGGTGGCAAAGGCGCAATGGGGAGCTTGGGGAAGGTGTGGGGGCGAAGCCCCTGATTTCTAGGAACTCCCGCGAGTGTGGGTGTGTGGGGTGGGGGTTGGCAGGGTTCAGCTTCCTGGGTGGTTTAGGGCGGTGAACCACCCCAGAAAAAGTGATAATTCCGCATTTGAAGGCTGCACAGAATCAGCCAAAACAAAATGGTCTTATTTGTGAGTGGTCTTCTAAATGCAAAATTATAAAATTGAGCCAAGACAACATATGGGATGAATTATTGTAAGCTTAGTATGACTCCTGCCATTAAATACAATCTCTCAGGTATTGGATGTGAATGACCTTCAATGTTTGTATCAGTGTGCATCCATCTGAGGACCTCTGAAGGTAGACGCTCTGCCTTGATTTAGGACATACCAATAATATGTTGCTGTGATTCCTGTTGGTTTCTGAAGCAATCGCCCTCTTCTCTGGCAAGCTCTCCTGTATGACTTCGGGCACTAATGACTCCAGCCATCCCTGCACTGATTGATAGACGTCGAAACGAATGGATCACTCGGTGTGAGTCACTACCTGAGGCTCCATCAGCTCGGGGGCAGAAAGGCACCAGGCCTTGCATTCCCAGACGTCTAGACGGAAAGGTCTGCGCTGAGACAAAGGAGATCAGATCTATCTTTAAAGAGACAGACTCACTATCACCCACCTGATCGCTTCACTCTAGTCGCTATATATTGCATTTAAGTCTACTCCTCAAGCTTCTAAGCACGGGAACGGGGATCGAACCCACGTTGCCCAGCCTCAGCTTGCACCTAAAGCAAGCGTGCTCTGCCTGAGCTTTCATCCCATGCTCTTGGAGGGTACACTGCTTCACAGCATAGGGAGGCGAGGGGAGGAGGGTAGGAAACGTTTTGCTGGACAGAAGACAAAACCTTAGTGGGAGACATCAAGTGTAGAGGGAGGTCGCACTCCTTTTGTCTAAACAAACGTACATGGACAGCCATTTGTGTTGTGAAACACAGTCTAAGTGCCACCTGGCGGTAAGGGTATGATCCAGACTTTGAAAGCAGTGGGGAGTCTGCAGGACATAGGTGCGGGGGGACTTCCTAGCACGTATGTTATGCTGGGACTGGCGGGTAGGGAATGGGAAGGCACAGGGGTCTGAAGCGGAGGGCTCCGGCTGAGACAGGAGTCTGAGGAGCAAAGACCTGGTGGGTAAAGGAGGACTCAACAACAGCGTTACGGACTCAAATGTTGGCTCGTTGCCAACCTTAATCCCTCTCGGTGAGCCTTCCTCATCGTTGGGACTAGGGCGTCGATAAGCCTACCTCCACTGCAGACTCTCTTTCGTTTCATGGCATGGAGCAGACCCCTCGATGAAACCCTGGTGATTCGGCGGGTACGTCTTGTGCATGTGTAGATCATTTTTGAAGTCTATTCTCTGTTTTATGGGAAACCCTTGTAGGTCATTCTTGAGCTGGTGGGAAGGGATTGTGCCTACGGTTTTTGGGGAAGGTGTGTGTATAGCTTGTTGCAGTGTCAAGGCTCAGACCACCTCAGCCGTGTGTGGGGAGTCTAGGAAGGGCAAGAATTTACTGAGGCGGTGGAGATGGTGGATGGGAGGTTTGCAGCAATGATGGCACCAGATTCCTCATAACATTGGTGAGTTTAGTGGAGAGTACTGCGGACTCTGGCTCGGGGAATGGTATTGTGTTGGAGGTAGGCATCCCACGTGGCATAATTTCAGGCTTTCCACCATTGAGGCACAGATGCGCGCTATCATCCAGCACTGGATACCGCTTAGTTGTTGGATGGTGCTGGGTGAGATGCTGGAGCCATTTGTTAGGTGCATCTGGATCTGGTTGTCATCCGTGTGTTGTTTGAAAGGTATAGTGACTGACTCATGGAGAGATTCGAGAGGCCACATATAGGTACTGAAAGACCCATGGATACATGGCAGAAGTGCAGCCCTCAATCAGTGGTGTGTGGACACTGCAGAGCAGTGACCAATCAAGACTAGTGCATAAGGGTCTTTCAAGAAGGATGTTCTCCATTCTTGCCTGCATAAACCCAACAAGTGATGGAGGCAGTCCAATAGGCCAGGGTGCAAAGTTTGCACTCTCCGCTAGCCACTGAGGAGAGAACATTGACTCTTCGGGAGAAATGGTGTGCTGTGTGTATGTGTAGAATCGAGATGGCCGGCTAGTAGCATGCAACTTGAATGTGTTAGACCTGCAATAGTTTATCAGGTGAGTAATAGTTTCCCACAATTGACAGTCTTGTAGGCCACAGAGTGGAGGATGAGGCTGGCTGAATTATTGCCATCTTGCCATTTCAGGAGCTCCTCCCTGGGGTTTAGGAATGTGCTTTCAATCTCCTTTGAGGGCCTCAACCCTGATTGGTGGTTATATAGCAGAGAACTGTTTCTGCAACTAGCTTGGCATAAACTGTGGGTAATCGATTATAAATCTGTGCCTCAAGCATAAGATTTGAGAATGTGTGCAGGTTGGCTTACTCGCCACCTCAGGTTTTCCGAGGAGTGGCATTGAGATGTCTTTGGTTGATAGGTTAGTTAATGTTCCTGTGTTGGCAAGAAGGCTGGACAGCATCAGGTCAGTGTGGGTGATATTTTAGATGTTTGACCCTGCATGTGGCTGCCTGGGCATAGGTCCCTGTGAGTGGAGGCTATTTGAGCCCTTTCTCAGTATAGCACTGAACTCCCTCTATGATGGGGGCACAGTTCTGGAAGCCTATAGTAGTTCTTGAAATAACAGGATACTACTGACCAGGTGGTGATCAGTTACACAGTGCTTTGCCATAGTGGCTTCCTTCATGCTGATCCCAAATGTGTAGATAATCACGTCTAGAGTGTGCCCGGCTTGTGGTTGGGGCCTTGGGCCCACCTCGTGAAATCCATGTTTTCCATAATACACCCATACACCTCCGGGCTGATTTATTTGCTGTGTCTTCTACCCATATACTGAGGTCTCCCAGGATCAATCTTTTGTTAGAAGTAACCCCCGAGAGTGGTTTCGTAGGTCTGGTGGTCAGACCTCTGCTATTAGAGTAAAAGACACATTGTTGTCAATGTTGCATTTGGTCACTAGTTATTCAAACCAATGGAACTAATGGAATGTGAAGAATGGATAAATCCTACAAGAGTTTATTTCTGGGATGAAAAGAGTAACTCCAAGAAAGAAGCATGCATATGTATCATATATGCAAAGGAAAGACGTATTGTACATAGTATGTCTGCTGGATGCCTTGAAGTTAGCTATATATTCCGAGGAATTGAACTTAGTTGGTTGACAGCTCCCATGTCATTAAAGGCCCGGTGCCGTCCATATCTAGAAGTATTCCTTGTTAATGGAAAACGATGCACAGTCTATGCATGATCTGTAGCTTCTTCTCTTGAATGTTTCACTTCATACATATCTTCCGGTTCTCTCCATTAGGGCCCATCCTTTCATTTTCTTAGCAGGTAAGATAGCTCAGCTGGTTGAGTGCTCGCTGCTGTGATCTGTGTGTGATCTGCAGATCGCAGGTTCAAATCTCGGCAAGACCAGTTCATCCTTCTGAGGTCGGTAAGTGAGTGCCAGCTTTGGTTGGGTGATATTCTATGCACGTAAATATGTTCTATGTTAAGTGCTTTGGTGAAAATGCTATTTAAAAAAAATACTTCTTAATATATGGGATTCTTGCAGGTCCACTCACTTGGGTGCATTCTCATGGTCTGTATGTCATTAGTAACCTTTTAAAAAACACAAGTTTTATTATTTTTTTCTCCAAATGAATAATACAAGGTCAAGAGAGTTGTCAAGATTCTTAATCAACCAAAACTATGAGTTGGTTCAATAGCAGGTCAGTGCGTACCCAGAAACCCTTACAATGCCCCATCCATTCATACGTATATGCAGTTTCCATAGAGTGGACACGTAATTACTCAGTTTCCGTAAATCCAAGCAATCGGTCAGAAACTAGTCTGAGGATAGTTCCAAGAAAACTTTCCCAACTGGCCTGGAAAGACTCATTTTTGCTTCTAATTCCCATTGTTACTCTTTCCATGTAGACCAGTTTTCCTCCTTCATTGTTTTCGTGGTCCTCCAGTGCTTGAGCCCCAGTGTCTGCTCCTGGAGCTTACATGGACCTCCAGTGCTTGGGCACCAGTCTCTGCTCTGGATGTTTCTTGGACCTCCAGTGCTTAAATGCCAGTCTCTGCTCCTGGAAGTTTCATGGACCTCCAGTGCTTGAGCACCAGTCTCTGCTCCTGGAGGTTTTATTGAACTCCAGTGCTTGTACAGCAGTCTCTGCTCCAGGAGGTTTCGTGGGCCTCCACTAAGTGAGCAGCAGCCTCTGCTGAGGATGTTTCTTGGACCTCTAATCTCTGCTCCTGGATGTTTCATGGACTTCTAGTGCTTGTACAGAAGTCTCTGCCCCAGGGGGTTTTGTGGTCCTCCACTGCGTGAGCACCAGTCTATGCGCAAGATGTTTTGTGGATCTCCTGTGCTTGAGCACCAGTCTCTTTTGCTGGTGGTTGTGTGGATCTTCAATGTTTAAACACCAGTTTCTATCGCTGGAGGTTTTTTGGACCTCCAGTGCTTGAACACCAGTCTCTGCCCCTGGAAGCTTCATGGACTTCTAGTGCTTGTACAGCAGTCTCTGCCCCAGGAGGTTTCGTGGGCCTCCACTGCGTGAGCACCAGTCTATGCTCTAGATGTTTTGTGGACCTCCAGTGCTTGAGCACCAGTCTCTGCCCCTGGAGGGTTTGTGGACCTCCAGTGCTTGAGCACCAGCCTCTGCCGCTTGAGGGTTTGTGGCCCTCCATTGCTTGAGCACCTGTCTCTGCCGCTGGAGGGTTTGTGGACCTCCAGTGCTTGAGCACCAGTCTCTGCCGCTGGAGGGTTGGTGGGTCTCCAGTGCTTGAGCACCAGTCTCTGCCACTGGAGGTTCTTTGGACCTCCAGTGCTTGAGTACCAGTCTCTGCCGCTGGAGGGTTGGTGGACCTCCAGTGCTTGAGCACCAGTCTCTGCCCTGGAGGTTTGGTGGGCCCCCAGTGCTTGAGCACCAGTCTCTGCCGCTGGAGGGTTGGTTGACCTCCAGTGCTTAAGCATCAGTCTCTGATCCTGAGTGTTTCATGGACCTCCATTGCTTGAGCACCAGTCTCTGCCGCTATACCTCTATTGTTTGAGCACCAGTCTCTGCCGCTAGAGGGTTGGTTGACCTCCAGTGCTTGAGCACCAGTCTCTGCCGCTGGAGGGTTGGTGGACCTCCAGTGCTTGAGCATCAGTCTCTGATCCTGAGGGTTTCATTGACCTCCAGTGCTTAAACACCCGTCTCTGCCGCTGGAGCGTTTGTGGACCTCCAGTGCTTGAGCAACAGTCTCTGCCGGTTGAGGGTTTGTGGACCTCCATTGCTTGAGCACCAGTCTCTGCCGCTGGAGGGTTTGTGGACCTCCAGTGCTTGGGCACCAGTCTCTGCCGCTCGAGGGTTGGTGGGCCTCCAGTGTTTGAGCACCAGTCTCTGCCACTGGAGGTTTTCTGGACCTCTAGTGCTTGAGTACCAGTCTCTGCCGCTGGAGGTTTGGTGGGCCGCCAGTGCTTGAGCACCAGTCTCTGCCGCTGGAGGTTTGGTTGACCTCCAGTGCTTGAGCATCAGTCTCTGATCCTGAGGGTTTCATGGACCTCCACTGCTTGAGCACCAGTCTCTGCCGATATAGGGTTTGTGGACCTCTAGTGCTTGAGCACCAGTCTCTGCCGCTGGAGGGTTTGTGGACCTCCAGTGCTTGAGCACCATTCTCTGCCGCTGGAGGGTTTTTGGACATCCAGTGCTTGAGTAACAGTCTCGGCCGCTGGAGGGTTGGTGGACCTCCAGTGCTTGAGCACCAGTCTCTGCCGCTGGAGGGTTGCTGGACCTCCAGTGCTTGAGCACCAGTCTCTGCCACTGGAGGGTTTTTGGACCTCCAGTGCTTGAGCACCAGTCTCTGCCACTGGAGGGTTTTTGGACCTCCAGTGCTTGAGTACCAGTCTGAGCCGCTGGAGGGTTGGTGAACCTCCAGTGCTTGAGCACCAGTCTCTGCTCTGGATGTTTGGTTGACCACCAGTGCTTGAGCACCAGTCTCTGCCGCTGGAGGTTTGGTGGACCTCCAGTGCTTGAGAATCAGTCTCTGATCCTGTGGGTTTCATGGACCTCCAGTGCTTGAGCACCAGTCTCTGCTCTGAAGGTTTGGTGGACCTCCAGTGCTTGAGCATCAGTCTCTGACCCTGAGGGTTTCAAGGACCTCCAGTACTTGAGCACCAGTCTCTGCTCTGGAGGTTTGGTGGACCTCCAGTGCTTAAGCCCCGATCTCTGCTCTGGAAGTTTGGTGGACCTAATGTCTGCTCAAGCACTGGAGGTCCACCAAACTTCCAGAGCAGAGATTGGGGCTCAAGCACTGGAGATCCACCAAACCTCCAGTGCTTGAGCATCAGTCTCTGACCCTGAGGGTTTCATAGACTCCAGTGCTTGAGCACCAGTCTCTGCCGATAGCGGTTTTGTGCGCCTCCAGTGCTTAAGCATCAGTCTCTGCTCAAGGAGGTTTCATAGACCACGGATTGTGCTGCAAATATATGTGGGGGTAGGTTTTGATGAAAAATTAATGTATGGGGATTAAGGGGGTCTGTGGGGGGTCTGCCCCGCTTATATTTGCATCAAAATGTTCTATATGATTACAGAAATTCGATGAAATCACATAGAACCGGAAGAAATCTCTTTCGCTGGAATGACTGTGCATAGAGCATCATAATGTTCCACTTGTCACCCATAGAATCTGTATTATGTATTGAAGCCAGAAAAATTAGAGCTGCTCAAATAACGACTCTGGTCTATCGTTTCACTAGAACCCATGGGGGTTTCAATATGTGGCGGCACAGCTATTGTTTCAGCAGGTTCTCACCCCTATGACGATATATGGCCTTGAAGTTCTTCAACAGATTGACTTTAAGTGACTACAAGTAGTGGAGGGCACCTTTTGGAAAAAGAATCTGGGCCTCCCTACCTGTATCGCGTTGGCTATCATCGGATTAGAACTGGGGATGCAATTTTTGAAATCGATGCTCCTTAAGAGAAGGGCGCAACTCTACTTGAAGATAAGTAGTACATCTAATAACCAACTATTGGTCTCGCTTAGACATGACGTTTGTAGGGAATCCAAGAAGTTGCCTCTAAATACCAATACTGAAAAAAATGTGGCCACGATAAACATGAGTAACAGAGAGGGAGAATTCACTGCCTCTGCAAAATCTGCTTTGCCAAAGAAAATAGATTTAAGTGATTGGTTAGAAAACTACCCACAGTGGGAACATTCAAAACAATATCAATTTGTGAAATACATGCTGTATACATATAAAAAGCCTCAACATGATTTAAATCTGTGTCCGGGGTAAGACTTAGATGATTCATCCTGCTTGTTAGGATTAACCATCTCCCAGTTTTAGAAAACACGGGTGTCAGACATAAACTAACTAGCTCTGGGCGCAGCTGCAGAATATGCGAGGAATAGGAATCGGTTGAATCAGGGAAGCATTTATTGACTTGCTGCCCGAAGATGAGAAGCACCTATAACAGACCTTATGAGAAATACGTACATAATGTCGATCATATTAAGGAGGAAATCTTTTGGTGGCACAATATTAATTCTGTGAACCTGAAGTGTTTCATAGCAATGCATAACGTGTGGCTCGTGATCGAGAGTTTATTAGGCATTTCTATTTGAACACAACTGACTTGTTTAGTTTTTTTGATCTTGAATGTATTTAGTTTTATATGTGAATAGAGTGTAGTATGATGAATGTATGTACAAGATGATGCCTATATGGTTCATTTGTTTTCTTCAAGTTATATGTTGTGACTTAGTAAGTCTGTATATACATTATTTTAGAATTTTTGAATAATTTTATGAGAATGCTTATATACGATTTGTGTTTATGTGAAAAGTTTATTTATAAAGTGTAACACATTAATAAATTAATTAAAATTTAAATCTAGAATCAGAGGCAATTGGTAACAAGGAGGAAATGTTTTGCGAAGCAGTTAAGGTTTTGGCGCCTCATTTCAAGACGCAACTTGTGTCTTGTAAGTTTTATAGATATTTGTACATTTCACATCTGTCATGGATCCTACACACTTCAACCACAAGGAGCCAATAGACGTTGTTGGTGCATCCCCAAATATGCTAACATTGTAGGGTGCAGTAGTGGCTGGGATTAACAGTGGGCAGAGGGCACCTGCTCCATCGGGGCACTGGAATGACAGAAGATGCTTACGCCCTGGCATGTGCTGATTTACAAATGACGCACTGCATTTGCCCATAGGCAACCCCGCCACCACTTCCCCCTGCTGCTCTCCACTTCACTAGCAGTGCAGACCCTCTGTTCTCTCTGCCCCACCACCACTTCCCCCTGCTGCTTTCCACTTCACCAGTAGATGCAGAGCCCTCTGTTCTCTCTGTCCCGCCGCCACTTCCCCCTGCTGCTCTCCACTTCACTAGCAGTGCAGACCCTCTGTTCTCTCTGCCCCACCACCACTTCCCCCTGCTGCTTTCCACTTCACCAGTAGATGCAGAGCCCTCTGTTCTCTCTGTCCCGCCGCCACTTCCCCTTGCTGCTCTCCACTTCACTAGCAGTGCAGACCCTCTGTTCTCTCTGCCCCAACGCCACTTCCCCCTGCTGCTCTCCACTTCACTAGCAGTGCAGACTCTCTGTTCTCTCTGCCCCAACGCCACTTCCACCTGCTGCTCTCCACTTCACTAGCAGTGCAGACCCTCTGTTCTCTCTGCCCCAACGCCACTTCCCCCTGCTGCTCTCCACTTCACTAGCAGTGCAGAACCTCTGTTCTCTCTGCCCCAACGCCACTTCCCCCTGCTGCTCTCCACTTCACCAGCAGATGCGGACCCTCTGTTCTCTCTGCCCCAACGCCACTTCCCCCTGCTGCTCTCCACTTCACTAGCAGTGCAGACCCTCTGTTCCCTCTGCCCCACCGCCACTTCCCCCTGGTGCTCTCCACTTCACTAGCAGTGCAGACCCTCTGTTCTCTCTTCCCCAACGCCACTTCCCCCTGCTGCTCTCCACTTCACTAGCAGTGCAGACCCTCTGTTCTCTCTGCCCCAACGCCACTTCCCCCTGCTGCTCTCCACTTCACCAGCAGATGCAGACCCTCTGTTCTCTCTGCCCCAACGCCTCTTCCCCCTGCTGCTCTCCACTTCACTAGTAGATGCAGAGCCCACTGTTCTCTTTGCCCCGCCGCCACTTCCCCCTGCTGCTCTCCACTTCACCAGTAGATGCAGAGCCCTCTGTTCTCTCTGCGCCGCCGCCACTTCCCCCTGCTGCTCTCCAATTCACTAGTATATGCAGAGCCCTCTGTTCTCTCAGCCCCATCACCACTTCCCCCTGCTGCTCTCCACTTCACCAGTAGATGCAGAGCCCCCCGTTCTCTTTGCACCACCACCACTTCCCCCGCTGCTCTCCACTTCATCAGTATATGCAGAGCCCTCTGTTCTCTCTGCCCCACCACCGCTTCCCCCTCCTTCTCTACACTTCGCCAGTAGATGCAGAGCCCTCTTTTCTCTCTACCCCACCACCACTTCCCCCTGCTGCTCTCTACTTCACCAGAAGATGCTGAGCCATCTGTTCTCTCGCCCTCACCACCACCTCCCCCTGCCGCTCTCTACTTCACCAGTAGATGCACAGCCCTCTGTTCTCTCTACCCCACCACCACTTCCCCCTGCTGCTCTCCACTTCAGTAGTAGATGCAGAGCCCTCTATTCTCTCTATCCCATCACTACTTCCCCCTGCTGCACTCTACTTCACCAGTAGATCCAGAGCCCTCTGTTCCCTCTGCCTCACCACAACTTTCCGCACCTGCTCTACACTTCACCAGTAGATGCAGAGCACTCTGTTCTCTCTGTCCCACCGCCATATCCCCCTGCTGCTTTCTACTTCACCAGTAGATGCAGATCCCTCTGTTCGCTCTGCCCCACCGCCACTTCCCCCTGCTGCTCTCTACTTCACCAGTAGATGCAGAGCCCTCTGTTCTCTCTGCCCCACCAATACTTCCCCCTGCTGCTCTCCACTTCACCAGTAGATGCAGAGCCCTCTGTTCTCTCTGTCCCGCCGCCACTTCCCCCTGCTGCTCTCCACTTCAACAGTAGATGCAGAGCCCACTGTTCTCTCTGCCCCTCCACCACTTCCCCCTGCTGCTCTCCACTTCACTAGTAGATGCAGAGCCCACTGTTCTCTTTGCCCCGCTGCCACTTCCCCCTGCTGCTCTCCACTTCACCAGTAGATGCAGAGCCCTCTGTTCTCTCTGCGCCGCCGCCACTTCCCCCTGCTGCTCTCGAATTCACTAGTATATGCAGAGCCCTCTGTTCTCTCAGCCCCATCACCACTTCCCCCTGCTGCTCTCCACTTCACCAGTAGATGCAGAGCCCCCGTTCTCTTTGCACCACTACCACTTCCCCCGCTGCTCTCCACTTCATCAGTATATGCAGAGCCCTCTGTTCTCTCTACCCGACCACCACTTCTCCTTGCTGCTCTATACTTCACCAGTAGATGCAGAGCCCTCTGTTCTCTCTGCCCCACCGCCACTTCTCCCTGCTGCCCTCTACTTCACCAGTAGATGCAGAGCCCTCTGTCCTCTCTGCGCTGCCGCCACGTCCCCTTGCTTCTCTCCACTTCACTAGTACATGCAACGCCCTCTGTTCTCTCTGCCCCACCACCGCTTCCCCCTCCTTCTCTGCACTTCGCCAGTAGATGCAGAGCCCTCTTTTCTCTCTACCCCACCACCACTTCCCCCTGCTGCTCTCTACTTCACCAGAAGATGCTGAGCCATCTGTTCTCTCGCCCTCACCACCACCTCCCCCTGCCGCTCTCTACTTCACCAGTAGATGCACAGCCCTCTGTTCTCTCTACCCCACCACCACTTCCCCCTGCTGCTCTCCACTTCAGTAGTAGATGCAGAGCCCTCTATTCTCTCTACCCCATCACTACTTCCCCCTGCTGCACTCTACTTCACCAGTAGATCCAGAGCCCTCTGTTCCCTCTGCCTCACCACAACTTTCCGCACCTGCTCTACACTTCACCAGTAGATGCAGAGCACTCTGTTCTCTCTGTCCCACCGCCATATCCCCCTGCTGCTTTCTACTTCACCAGTAGGTGCAGAGCCCTCCGTTCTCTCTGCCCCACCACCACTTCCCATGCTGCTCTCCACTTCACCATTAGATGCACAGCCCTCTGTTCCCTCTGCCCCACCACCACTTCCCCCTGCTGCTCTCCACTTCACCAGTAGATGCAGAGCCCTCTGTTCTCTCTGCCCCACCGCCACTTCCCCCTGCTGCTCTCTACTTCCCCAGTAGATGCAGAGCCCTCTGTTCTCTCTGCCCCACCACTACTTCCCCCTGGTGCTCTCCACTTCACCAGTAGATGCAGAGCCCTCTGTTCTCTCTGTCCCTCCGCCACTTCCCCCTGCTGGTCTCCACTTCACCAGTAGATGCAGAGCCCACTGTTCTCTCTGCCCCACCGCCACTTCCCCCTGCTGCTCTCTACTTCACCAGTAGATGCAGAGACCTCTGCTCTCTCTGCCCCACCAATACTTCCCCCTGCTGCTCTCCACTTCACCAGTAGATGCAGAGCCCTCTGTTCTCTCTGTCCCAACGCCACTTCCCCCTGCTGCTCTCCACTTCAACAGTAGATTCAGAGCCCACTGTTCTCTCTGCCCCGCCACCACTTCCCCCTGATGCTCTCCACTACACTAGTAGATGCAGAGCCCTCTGTTCTCTCGGCCCCATCACCACTTCCCCCTGCTGCTCTCCTCTTCACCAGTAGATGCAGAGCCCCCCGTTCTCTCTGCCCCAGCACCACTTCCCCCTGCTGCTCTCCACTTCACCAGTAGATGCAGAGCCCTCTGTTCTCTCTACCCGACCACCACTTCTCCTTGCTGCTCTATACTTCACCAGTAGATGCAGAGCCCTCTGTTCTCTCTGCCCCACCGCCACTTCTCCCTGCTGCCGTCTACTTCACCAGTAGATGCAGAGCCCTCTGTCCTCTCTGTGCTGCCGCCAATTCCCCTTGCTTCTCTCCACTTCAATAGTACATGCAATGCCCTCTGTTCTCTCTGCCCCACCACCACTTCTACCTCCTTCTCTACACTTTGCGACTAGATGCAGAGCCCTCTTTTCTCTCTACCCCACCACCACTTCCCCCTGCTGCTCTCTACTTCACCAGAAGATGCAGAGCCATCAGTTCTCTCGCCCTCACCACCACCTCCCCCTGCTCTGCTGCTCTCTACTTCACCAGTAGATGCACAGCCCTCTGTTCTCTCTACCCCACCGCCACTTCCCGCTGCTGCTCTCCACTTCACTAGTAGACGCAGAGCCCTCTATTCTCTCTACCCCACCACCACTTCCCCCTGCTGCTCTCTACTTCACCAGTAGATCCACAGCCCTCTGTTCCCTCTGCCTCACCACCACTTCCCGCACCTGCTCTCCACTTCACCAGTAGATGCAGAGCCCTCTGTTCCCTCTGTCCTACCGTCATTTCCCCCTGCTACTTTCTACTTCACCAGTAGGTGCAGAGCCCTCCGTTCTCTCTGCCCCACCACCACTTCCCGTGCTGCTCTCCACTTCACCAGTAGATGCAGAGCCCTCTGTTCCCTCTGCCCCACCACCACTTCCCCCTGCTGCTCTCCACTTCACCAGTAGATGCAGAGCCCTCGGTTCTCTCTGCCCCACCGCAACTTCCCCCTGCTGCTCTCCACTACACTAGTAGATGCAGAGCCCTCTGTTCTCTCTGCCCCACCACTACTTCCCCCTGATGCTCTCCACTTCACCAGTAGATGCAGAGCCCTCTGTTCTCTCTGTCCCGCCGCCACTTCCCCCTGCTGCTCTCCACTTCACCAGTAGATGCAGAGCCCACTGTTCTCTCTGCCCCACCGCCACTTCCCCCTGCTGCTCTCTACTTCACCAGTAGATGCAGAGCCCTCTGTTCTCTCTGCCCCACCAATACTTCCCCCTGCTGCTCTCCACTTCACCAGTAGATGCAGAGCCCTCTGTTCTCTCTGTCCCGCCTCGACTTCCCCCTGCTGCTCTCCACTTCAACAGTAGATGCAGAGCCCACTGTTCTCTCTGCCCCGCCACCACTTCCCCCTGCTGCTCTCCACTACACTAGTAGATGCAGAGCCCTCTGTTCTCTCAGCCCCATCACCACTTCCCCCTGCTGCTCTCCACCTCACCAGTAGATGCAGAGCCCCCCATTCTCTCTGCCCCACCACCACTTCCCTCTGCTGCTCTCCACTTCACCAGTAGATGCAGAGCCCTCTGTTCTCTCTACCCGACCACCACTTGTCCTTGCTGCTCTATACTTCACCAGTAGATGCAGAGCCCTCTGTTCTCCCTGCCCCACCGCCACTTCTCCCTGCTGCCGTCTACTTCACCAGTAGAAGCAGAGCCCTCTGTCCTCTCTGAGCTGCCGCCAATTCCCCTTGCTTCTCTCCACTTCACTAGTACATGCAACGCCCTCTGTTCTCTCTTCCCCACCACCACTTCCCCCTCCTTCTCCACACTTTGCCAGTAGATGCAGAGCCCTCTTTTCTCTCTACGCCACCACCACTTCCCCCTGCTGCTCTATACTTCACCAGAAGATGCAGAGCCATCTGTTCTCTCGCCCTCACCACCACCTCCCCCTGCTGCTCTCTACTTCACCAGTAGATGCACAGCCCTCTGTTCTCTCTACCCCACCGCCACTTCCCCCTGCTGCTCTCCACTTCACTAGTAGATGCAGAGCCCTCTATTCTCTCTACCCCACCACCACTTCCCCCTGCTGCTCAGGGCTGTGGATCAGTAGATCCACAGCCCTCTGTTCCCTCTGCCTCACCACCACTTCCCGCACCCGCTCTCCACTTCACCAGTAGATGCAGAGCCCTCTGTTCTCTCTGTCCCACCGCCATTTCCCCCTGCTACTTTCTACTTCACCAGTAGGTGCAGAGCCCTCCGTTCTCTCTGCCCCACCACCACTTCCCATGCTGCTCTCCACTTCACCAGTAGATGCAGAGCCCTCTGTTCCCTCTGCCCCACCACCACTTCCCCCTGCTGCTCTCCACTTCACCAGCAGATGCAGAGCCATCTGTTCTCTCTGCCCCACCGCCACTTTCCCCTGCTGCTCTCTACTTCACCAGTAGATGCAGAGCCCTCTGTTCTCTCTGCCCCACCAATGCTTCCCCCTGATGCTCTCCACTTCACCAGTAGATGCAGAGCCCTCTGTTCTCTCTGCCCCGCCACCACTTCCCCCTGCTGCTCTCCACTTCACTAGTAGATGCAGAGCCCTCTGTTCTCTCTGCCCCGCCACCACTTCCCCCTGCTGCTCTCCACTTCACCAGTAGATGCAGAGCCCTCTGTTCTCTCTGCCCCGCCACCACTTCCCCTTGCTGCTCTCCAATTCACTAGTAGATGCAGAGCCTCCTGTTCTCTCAGCCCCATCACCACTTCCCCTGCTGCTCTCCACTTCACCAGTAGATGCAGAGCCCCCAGTTCTCTCTGCCCCACCACCACTTCCCCCTGCTGCTCTCCACTTCACCAGTAGATGCAGAGCCCTCTGTTCTCTCTACCCGACCACCACTTCCCCTTGCTGCTCTATACTTCACCAGTAGATGCAGAGCCCTCTGTTCTCTCTGCCCCACTGCCACTTCTCCCTGCTGACCTCTACTTCACCAGTAGATGCAGAGCCCTCTGTCCTCTCTGCGCTGCCACCACTTCCCTTGCTTCTCCCCACTTCACTAGTACATGCAACACCCTCTGTTCTCTCTGCCCCACCACCACTTCCCCCTCCTTCTCTACACTTCACCAGTAGATGCAGAGCCCTCTTTTCTCTCTACCGCACTACCACATCCCCCTGCTGCTCTCTACGTCACTAGTAGATGCACAGCCCTCTGTTCTCTCTACCCCACCGCCACTTCCCCCTGCTGCTCTCCACTTCACTAGTAGATGCAGAGCCCTCTGGTCCCTCTGCCTCACCACCACTTCCCCCTGCTTCTCTCTACTTCACCAGAAGATGCAGAGCCATCTGTTCTCTCGCCCTCACCACCACCTCCCCCTGCTGCTCTCTACTTCACCAGTAGATGCACAGCCCTCTGTTCTCTCTACCCCACCGCCACTTCCCCCTGCAGCTCTCCACTTCACTAGTAAATTCAGAGCCCTCTTTTCTCTCTCCCCCACCACCACCACTTCCCCCTGCTGCTCTCCACTTCACTAGTAGATGCAGAGCCCTCTATTCTCTCTACCCCACCACCACTTCCCCCTGCTGCTCTCTACTTCACCAGTAGATCCAGAGCCCTCTGGTCCCTCTGCCTCACCACCACTTCCCCCTGCTGCTCTCTACTTCACCAGTAGATGCAGAGCCCTCTGTTCTCTCTGTCCCGCCGCCACTTCCCCCTGCTGCTCTCCACTTCAACAGTAGATGCAGAGCCCACTGTTCTCTCTGCCCCTCCACCACTTCCCCCTGCTGCTCTCCACTTCACTAGTAGATGCAGAGCCCACTGTTCTCTTTGCCCCGCTGCCACTTCCCCCTGCTGCTCTCCACTTCACCAGTAGATGCAGAGCCCTCTGTTCTCTCTGCGCCGCCGCCACTTCCCCCTGCTGCTCTCGAATTCACTAGTATATGCAGAGCCCTCTGTTCTCTCAGCCCCATCACCACTTCCCCCTGCTGCTCTCCACTTCACCAGTAGATGCAGAGCCCCCGTTCTCTTTGCACCACTACCACTTCCCCCGCTGCTCTCCACTTCATCAGTATATGCAGAGCCCTCTGTTCTCTCTACCCGACCACCACTTCTCCTTGCTGCTCTATACTTCACCAGTAGATGCAGAGCCCTCTGTTCTCTCTGCCCCACCGCCACTTCTCCCTGCTGCCCTCTACTTCACCAGTAGATGCAGAGCCCTCTGTCCTCTCTGCGCTGCCGCCACGTCCCCTTGCTTCTCTCCACTTCACTAGTACATGCAACGCCCTCTGTTCTCTCTGCCCCACCACCGCTTCCCCCTCCTTCTCTGCACTTCGCCAGTAGATGCAGAGCCCTCTTTTCTCTCTACCCCACCACCACTTCCCCCTGCTGCTCTCTACTTCACCAGAAGATGCTGAGCCATCTGTTCTCTCGCCCTCACCACCACCTCCCCCTGCCGCTCTCTACTTCACCAGTAGATGCACAGCCCTCTGTTCTCTCTACCCCACCACCACTTCCCCCTGCTGCTCTCCACTTCAGTAGTAGATGCAGAGCCCTCTATTCTCTCTACCCCATCACTACTTCCCCCTGCTGCACTCTACTTCACCAGTAGATCCAGAGCCCTCTGTTCCCTCTGCCTCACCACAACTTTCCGCACCTGCTCTACACTTCACCAGTAGATGCAGAGCACTCTGTTCTCTCTGTCCCACCGCCATATCCCCCTGCTGCTTTCTACTTCACCAGTAGGTGCAGAGCCCTCCGTTCTCTCTGCCCCACCACCACTTCCCATGCTGCTCTCCACTTCACCATTAGATGCACAGCCCTCTGTTCCCTCTGCCCCACCACCACTTCCCCCTGCTGCTCTCCACTTCACCAGTAGATGCAGAGCCCTCTGTTCTCTCTGCCCCACCGCCACTTCCCCCTGCTGCTCTCTACTTCCCCAGTAGATGCAGAGCCCTCTGTTCTCTCTGCCCCACCACTACTTCCCCCTGGTGCTCTCCACTTCACCAGTAGATGCAGAGCCCTCTGTTCTCTCTGTCCCTCCGCCACTTCCCCCTGCTGGTCTCCACTTCACCAGTAGATGCAGAGCCCACTGTTCTCTCTGCCCCACCGCCACTTCCCCCTGCTGCTCTCTACTTCACCAGTAGATGCAGAGACCTCTGCTCTCTCTGCCCCACCAATACTTCCCCCTGCTGCTCTCCACTTCACCAGTAGATGCAGAGCCCTCTGTTCTCTCTGTCCCAACGCCACTTCCCCCTGCTGCTCTCCACTTCAACAGTAGATTCAGAGCCCACTGTTCTCTCTGCCCCGCCACCACTTCCCCCTGATGCTCTCCACTACACTAGTAGATGCAGAGCCCTCTGTTCTCTCGGCCCCATCACCACTTCCCCCTGCTGCTCTCCTCTTCACCAGTAGATGCAGAGCCCCCCGTTCTCTCTGCCCCAGCACCACTTCCCCCTGCTGCTCTCCACTTCACCAGTAGATGCAGAGCCCTCTGTTCTCTCTACCCGACCACCACTTCTCCTTGCTGCTCTATACTTCACCAGTAGATGCAGAGCCCTCTGTTCTCTCTGCCCCACCGCCACTTCTCCCTGCTGCCGTCTACTTCACCAGTAGATGCAGAGCCCTCTGTCCTCTCTGTGCTGCCGCCAATTCCCCTTGCTTCTCTCCACTTCAATAGTACATGCAATGCCCTCTGTTCTCTCTGCCCCACCACCACTTCTACCTCCTTCTCTACACTTTGCGACTAGATGCAGAGCCCTCTTTTCTCTCTACCCCACCACCACTTCCCCCTGCTGCTCTCTACTTCACCAGAAGATGCAGAGCCATCAGTTCTCTCGCCCTCACCACCACCTCCCCCTGCTCTGCTGCTCTCTACTTCACCAGTAGATGCACAGCCCTCTGTTCTCTCTACCCCACCGCCACTTCCCGCTGCTGCTCTCCACTTCACTAGTAGACGCAGAGCCCTCTATTCTCTCTACCCCACCACCACTTCCCCCTGCTGCTCTCTACTTCACCAGTAGATCCACAGCCCTCTGTTCCCTCTGCCTCACCACCACTTCCCGCACCTGCTCTCCACTTCACCAGTAGATGCAGAGCCCTCTGTTCCCTCTGTCCTACCGTCATTTCCCCCTGCTACTTTCTACTTCACCAGTAGGTGCAGAGCCCTCCGTTCTCTCTGCCCCACCACCACTTCCCGTGCTGCTCTCCACTTCACCAGTAGATGCAGAGCCCTCTGTTCCCTCTGCCCCACCACCACTTCCCCCTGCTGCTCTCCACTTCACCAGTAGATGCAGAGCCCTCGGTTCTCTCTGCCCCACCGCAACTTCCCCCTGCTGCTCTCCACTACACTAGTAGATGCAGAGCCCTCTGTTCTCTCTGCCCCACCACTACTTCCCCCTGATGCTCTCCACTTCACCAGTAGATGCAGAGCCCTCTGTTCTCTCTGTCCCGCCGCCACTTCCCCCTGCTGCTCTCCACTTCACCAGTAGATGCAGAGCCCACTGTTCTCTCTGCCCCACCGCCACTTCCCCCTGCTGCTCTCTACTTCACCAGTAGATGCAGAGCCCTCTGTTCTCTCTGCCCCACCAATACTTCCCCCTGCTGCTCTCCACTTCACCAGTAGATGCAGAGCCCTCTGTTCTCTCTGTCCCGCCTCGACTTCCCCCTGCTGCTCTCCACTTCAACAGTAGATGCAGAGCCCACTGTTCTCTCTGCCCCGCCACCACTTCCCCCTGCTGCTCTCCACTACACTAGTAGATGCAGAGCCCTCTGTTCTCTCAGCCCCATCACCACTTCCCCCTGCTGCTCTCCACCTCACCAGTAGATGCAGAGCCCCCCATTCTCTCTGCCCCACCACCACTTCCCTCTGCTGCTCTCCACTTCACCAGTAGATGCAGAGCCCTCTGTTCTCTCTACCCGACCACCACTTGTCCTTGCTGCTCTATACTTCACCAGTAGATGCAGAGCCCTCTGTTCTCCCTGCCCCACCGCCACTTCTCCCTGCTGCCGTCTACTTCACCAGTAGAAGCAGAGCCCTCTGTCCTCTCTGAGCTGCCGCCAATTCCCCTTGCTTCTCTCCACTTCACTAGTACATGCAACGCCCTCTGTTCTCTCTTCCCCACCACCACTTCCCCCTCCTTCTCCACACTTTGCCAGTAGATGCAGAGCCCTCTTTTCTCTCTACGCCACCACCACTTCCCCCTGCTGCTCTATACTTCACCAGAAGATGCAGAGCCATCTGTTCTCTCGCCCTCACCACCACCTCCCCCTGCTGCTCTCTACTTCACCAGTAGATGCACAGCCCTCTGTTCTCTCTACCCCACCGCCACTTCCCCCTGCTGCTCTCCACTTCACTAGTAGATGCAGAGCCCTCTATTCTCTCTACCCCACCACCACTTCCCCCTGCTGCTCAGGGCTGTGGATCAGTAGATCCACAGCCCTCTGTTCCCTCTGCCTCACCACCACTTCCCGCACCCGCTCTCCACTTCACCAGTAGATGCAGAGCCCTCTGTTCTCTCTGTCCCACCGCCATTTCCCCCTGCTACTTTCTACTTCACCAGTAGGTGCAGAGCCCTCCGTTCTCTCTGCCCCACCACCACTTCCCATGCTGCTCTCCACTTCACCAGTAGATGCAGAGCCCTCTGTTCCCTCTGCCCCACCACCACTTCCCCCTGCTGCTCTCCACTTCACCAGCAGATGCAGAGCCATCTGTTCTCTCTGCCCCACCGCCACTTTCCCCTGCTGCTCTCTACTTCACCAGTAGATGCAGAGCCCTCTGTTCTCTCTGCCCCACCAATGCTTCCCCCTGATGCTCTCCACTTCACCAGTAGATGCAGAGCCCTCTGTTCTCTCTGCCCCGCCACCACTTCCCCCTGCTGCTCTCCACTTCACTAGTAGATGCAGAGCCCTCTGTTCTCTCTGCCCCGCCACCACTTCCCCCTGCTGCTCTCCACTTCACCAGTAGATGCAGAGCCCTCTGTTCTCTCTGCCCCGCCACCACTTCCCCTTGCTGCTCTCCAATTCACTAGTAGATGCAGAGCCTCCTGTTCTCTCAGCCCCATCACCACTTCCCCTGCTGCTCTCCACTTCACCAGTAGATGCAGAGCCCCCAGTTCTCTCTGCCCCACCACCACTTCCCCCTGCTGCTCTCCACTTCACCAGTAGATGCAGAGCCCTCTGTTCTCTCTACCCGACCACCACTTCCCCTTGCTGCTCTATACTTCACCAGTAGATGCAGAGCCCTCTGTTCTCTCTGCCCCACTGCCACTTCTCCCTGCTGACCTCTACTTCACCAGTAGATGCAGAGCCCTCTGTCCTCTCTGCGCTGCCACCACTTCCCTTGCTTCTCCCCACTTCACTAGTACATGCAACACCCTCTGTTCTCTCTGCCCCACCACCACTTCCCCCTCCTTCTCTACACTTCACCAGTAGATGCAGAGCCCTCTTTTCTCTCTACCGCACTACCACATCCCCCTGCTGCTCTCTACGTCACTAGTAGATGCACAGCCCTCTGTTCTCTCTACCCCACCGCCACTTCCCCCTGCTGCTCTCCACTTCACTAGTAGATGCAGAGCCCTCTGGTCCCTCTGCCTCACCACCACTTCCCCCTGCTTCTCTCTACTTCACCAGAAGATGCAGAGCCATCTGTTCTCTCGCCCTCACCACCACCTCCCCCTGCTGCTCTCTACTTCACCAGTAGATGCACAGCCCTCTGTTCTCTCTACCCCACCGCCACTTCCCCCTGCAGCTCTCCACTTCACTAGTAAATTCAGAGCCCTCTTTTCTCTCTCCCCCACCACCACCACTTCCCCCTGCTGCTCTCCACTTCACTAGTAGATGCAGAGCCCTCTATTCTCTCTACCCCACCACCACTTCCCCCTGCTGCTCTCTACTTCACCAGTAGATCCAGAGCCCTCTGGTCCCTCTGCCTCACCACCACTTCCCCCTGCTGCTCTCTACTTCACCAGAAGATGCAGAGCCATCTGTTCTCTCGCCCTCACCACCACCTCCCCCTGCTGCTCTCTACTTCACCAGTAGATGCACAGCCCTCTGTTCTCTCTACCCCACCGCCACTTCCCCCTGCAGCTCTCCACTTCACTAGTAAATGCAGACCCCTCTTTTCGCTCTCCCCCACCACCACCACTTCACCCTGCTGCTCTCCACTTCACTAGTAAATGCAGAGCCCTCTTTTCTCTCTCCCCCACCACCACTTCACCCTGCTGCTCTCCACTTCCCTAGTAGATGCAGAGCCCTCTTTTCTCTCTCCCCCACCAACACTTCACCCTGCTGCTCTCCACTTCCCTAGTAGATGCAGAGCCCCGGTTCTCTCGAAAATAGAGCCGCCGGCGCCCCAGGTATCAAGGCATCAACAGTTTTCAAACCCCAGAAATAATATAAGCAATTTCAAGAGCGTCTAACAATCAAGTTGGCATTGGGTGCATTTGCAACAGAAACATGTTTGTATTCATTTTTATTTATAGAGCGCGTTCACCAAAGGCTGACCAATTTCATATAAAGCGATACATAAGCAAACAGTAGTACCAGGGAGAATAAGCATTGGCAATGCCAAGAGTGTGGGCTTTTGCTTTGGCATGGGAAAGGCAGTGGCCAGACACTGCCGTAGTAGTATGAACTGGCCATTGTTGGTAGCAGGCACCCAATGCTTATTTTCAACAGGACTTTAGTGAAGGACACGCATATACTGCTTATACATTGAGTGGGTGAGGGCAGACCTGGTTAAGACATTTTGATTACACCAGTAGCGTGTTTACAGCTCCAAGTAAGGCATTAACTCTCAAAAGACTGCTTTGAAAAAACACTTGCAGGCACTTTGAATGCATCGTTTGATTGTAAGGCTTGATTAAATTGAGCTCAACGAGTTCCCATGAGGAGGTCATTTGGGCGGGCAGGGGTAAGAACTCGGTGGGAATGGCCATTGGCAGTCAATGGGTGGGCAAATAACCAAACAGCACCTACAAACCTTGAGTCCCTCTCCATATTCCATTTCTCCCTCTCTGTACTCTAATGTAATAGTTTCTACTTATAGGTGGCGCTTTAGAGCCGCCCAATAGACCAAATTAAAAAAGTGACAGTCAAAGGGAAAACGCGTTTATTGATAGAGTAGAACAAATATGCTGTGTCATCCTTGCATTCTGGAGCCAATGGGAATGGAAACCCTCTTAGTCCTGACATTAGTAGACCTGGCAGTGGCACCAATGTATTTTTGTTACTATTTGAGACAGTGACCAAAATATATTACGTGGGATTGAGCAGCAGTGTGACGCACGGCGAGCAGCTGCGACAAGCAAAATAAATTGGTGAGCAACAGTGTCCAATTAATACTAATGACTAGTGGCTGAGCCGGCATGATCAGCTAGTCAGGGCGAGTAGCAAGCTAGCGGGTCAGAATGGCCAGAGAATGTGGCCGTGGGAAGAAACAAGGCAGGCTGAGCAAAGAATGAGGCAGGCTGAGCAGTGAATGAGGCAGGCTAACACAGGAATTAGGCAGGCTGAGCATTGCATGCGGCAGGCTGAGCAGTGAATGAGGCAAGCTGAGCAGTGAATGAGGAAGTCATCCGGGTACGAGCCACTGAGTGTGGAACAGGGCACACTGAGCAGGGAGTGAGGCAGGCTGAGCAAAGAATGAGGCAGGCTGAGCAGTGAATGAGGAAGAAATCAGGGAACGAGCACTGAGTGTGGAACAGGGCACACTGAGGAGGAAATGAGCCATGCTGAGCAGTGAATGAGGCAGGCTAACACAGGAATTAGGCAGGCTGAGCATTGCATGCGGCAGGCTGAGCAGTGAATGAGGCAAGCTGAGCAGTGAATAAGGAAGAAATCAGGGAACGAGCACTGAGTGTGGAACAGGGCACACTGAGCAGGGAGTGAGGCAGGCTGAGCAAAGAATGAGGCAGGCTGAGCAGTGAATGAGGAAGAAACAGGGAACGAGCACTGAGTGTGGAACAGGGCACACTGAGGAGGAAATGAGGCATGCTGAGCAGTGAATGAGGAAGTCATCAGGGAATGAGGCATTGGGTGTGGAATGGGGCACACTGAGCAGGGAGCGAGGCAGGCTGAGCAGAGAATGAGGCAGGTTGAGCAGTGAATGAGGAAGTCGTCAGGGAATGGGGCACACTGAGCAGGGAACGTGGCAGGCTGAGCATTGAATGAGGAAGTCATCCGGGAATGGGGCACACTGAGCAGGAAATGTGGCAGGCTGAGCAGAGAATGAGGAAGTTATCAGGGAATGAGCCACTGTGTGTGAAACAGGGCACACTGAGCAGGGAATGAGGCAGGCTGAGCAGTGAATGAGGCAGGCTGAGCAGTGAATGAGGAAGTCATCAGGGAATGGGGCACACTGAGCAGGGAATGTGGCAGGCTGAGCAGAGAATTAGACAGGCTGAGCAGTGGATGGGGAAGTGGGTGGAACGGACATACTGAGCAGTGAATGAGGCAGGCTAACGCAGGAACTAGGCAGGCTGAGCATTGCATGCGGCAGGCTGAGCAGTGAATGAGGCAAGCTGAGCAGTGAATGAGGAAGTCATCCGGGAACGAGCCACTGAATGTGGAACGGGCACACTGAGCAGGGAATGAGGCAGGCTAAGCAGTGAATGAGGAAGTCATCAGGGAACGAGCCACTGAGTGTGGAACAGGGCACACTGAGCAGGGAAGAGGCAGGCTGAACAGTGAATGAGGAAGTCATCAGGGAACAAGCCACTGAGTGTGGAACAGGGCACACTGAGCAGCGAATGAGGAAGTCATGAAGGAATGGGGCACACGGAGCAGGGAATGTGGCAGGCTGAGCAGAGAATGAGACAGGCTGAGCAGTGGATGAGGAAGTCATCAGGGAACGGGCAATGAGCGTGGAATGGGGCACACTTAGCAGGGAATGAGGCAGGCTGAGCAGAGAATGAGGAAGTGGTCAGGGAATGGGGAGCACTGAGCAGAGAATGAGGAAGGCTTAGCAGAGAATGAGGAAGTCATCAGGGAACGAGTGCTGAGTGTGGAACAGGGCACACTGAGCAGCGAATGAGGCAAGCCGAGCAGCAAATGAGTAAGTAATCAGGGAATGGGGCACACTGAGCAGAGAATGAGACAGGCTGAGCAGTGGATGAGGAAGTCATCAGGGAACGGGCAATGAGTGTGGAATGGGGCACACTTAACAGGGAATGAGGCAGGCTGAGCAGAGAATGAGGCAGGCGGAGCAGTGAATGAGGAAGTCATCAGGGTTCGAGCCACTGCGTGTGGAACGGGCACACTGAGCAGGGAATGAGGCAGGCTGAACAGTGAATGAGGAAGTCATCAGGGAATGAGCCACTGAGCAGGGAATGAGACAGATGGAGCACTGAATGAGGAAGTCATCAGGGAACGAGCCACTGAGTGTGGAACAGGGCACACTGAGCAGAGAATGAGGAAGTGGTCAGGGAATGGGGAGCAATGAGCAGAGAATGAGGAAGGCTTAGCAGAGAATGAGGAAGTCATCAGGGAACGAGTGCTGAGTGTGGAACAGGGCACACTGAGCAGGGAATGCGGCAGGCTGAGCAACAAATGAGGAAGTCATCGGGGAATGGGGAGCACTGAGCAGGGAATGTGGCAGGCTCAGCAGAAAATGAGGAAGTCATCAGGGAACGAGTACCGAGTGTGGAATAGGCACAGTGAGCAGGGTTTGAGGTAGGCTGAGCAGAGAATGAGGCTGGCTGAGCAGTGAACGAGGAATTCATCAGGGTGGAACGGGGCATACTGAGCAGTGAATGAGGCAGGCTAAGAAGGGAATGAGGCAGGCTGAGCATTGAATGAGGCAGGATGAGCAGTGAATGAGGCAGGCTGAGCAGTGAATGAGGAAGCCATTAGGGAACAAGCCACTGAGTGTGGAACAGGGCACACTGAGCAGAGAATGAGGCAAGCTGAGCAGCGAATGAGGAAGTCACCAGGGAACGAGTCACTGAGTGTGGAACAGGGCATACTGAGCAGTGAATGAGGCAATATAAAAACAAGTCAGTGATCAGACGGGTGAGTAGCCATCAATCATTTGAATTACTGGTTCATGTCTATACATACTAAACATTCAAGGAGATCCCAAAGTCCATTCCTTAAACGGGATAGAGTCCTACCTTGGTTTTGGGATTAGGAGAATTTTGATTATGGAGGAAGGTAGGAAAATGGTAACTGCCAACAGTTACTCACTATCAGGAAAATGTCATGCTTTCTTCACAAAATATATATTTATTTTTAATAGTTTCTGAATAAAATATCTCGTAAAATAGAGAAAAAATACATATTAAATACAGTCATCACAATACTCTAAGAATACAATCAAAAATAATGACAAAAACTCACATAATCAATGTCTCTTAAAAAATGTTCACATTCGTTAATGGATGGTCCAACCTATAGGCAAAAATCCTATTAGATCAGGGTTTAGATTGATCACGATCTCTAAGTACTTTTAAACAATCTAGGGTAATTCCTGGACTGTGAACTCGACATGTTTCAGTCCTCTAGATGGTGGTGGGATTTTCTTCAGGAGTAATTATAGAGTAGTAAAAAGTCTTCTTTTATTGAAGTTATGTTCACTGTAAAAGGAGCAGCTGAATTTCCAAGTGTAGTTGGTCCCTCAATGGAGGAAAAGCATGGCCTTATTAATTAGGCATTTTTTACAATGGGACGAATAATTCTTCCACAAACTCCAGATTGAGGAGTATTTCTTCTATCTGCTGAGCGAGGCTGGATCTCGAAAAATCCGCTTCTGTTAGTAACGGTAGCTCCAGCACTTTGACAATTAGGTCCAGTAGGTGTAGCTGGTTACTTCCAAAATCGTCTGCATCAATATGTCAATAGTATGCATTCTGGTCAGCGTTACCGCTAGGGTTGTGCTCTTCCTTTCTCTCAGATTCGCTCCTAGAAAGAGCACAACCCTAGCGGTAACGCTGACCAAAACGCATACCGTTGACATATTGATGCAGACAATTTTGGAAGTAACCAGCTACACCTACTGGTGGCTTTTCTCATGAAGTTAAATATGTTTCTCCAAGTTTGAAGCAGAACAGTCTTTAATCCTATAAATTTGAAAAATAACTGTCCTTCTTTGAAAATATAGACACTATGAATTGTGATTGTATAGTAAGTGAGAACACAACATCATATATCCAAACATCCCTAATGTTTTGAAATGATCTATTTTGAACTGAATTCAGCCGAGCACAGAAGCATTCCCCCTTCAATAAAGCAAGCATTTGATAGGGATTAGCACGGCAATGGCCAGCCAATGGGTGGATAAATAACCGAAGAACACCGGCAAGTTGTGTGTCCATCCTCGTATCACATCTCCCTCTTAGCCGTTCTGCAATGTAATAGTTTTGGCTTATGTGTGGTGTTTTTTTTGCCACCAAATAGCCACAATTAAAACAGTCAAATGCGTGGAAAAGAAAGCACTGCTGTCCATATTTTAGGAATAGGAATGCAAGGAGATATAATGCAGCAGCTCAACTCCTAAATATGCATAACATTATCGTGAAAAGGGCACATCTATTTTCTGGTGCAAGTGATGTGATATGATTTAAAAAATCTGGGCAACAGTCTCACTGCTCTATCCTGGTGCAGCAATATGAGAGATGGAATATGTTCCTGGGCGAACGGCCCAGAGCAGTGAGGACTAGGCTACAGCACCGGGGCAGGTATTTCTCATCGGGGGAGCGCAACATGGGGACAAAGCAGCACAGTGCTTCATTCAAAAGAAATCCAGGTGCTGACAGGCACAGTATACTTGATTCATAACATAAGAAACTATTTTTACTGAATAAAGTATTTCCAAGGAGCAAATCAAGGCCTCTTGTGAATCACCCTCAAACTTAAGTCAGTTGCACTTTTATTATCATTATTATTAGGGAATTTATTGAGTGCGGACCTCGCTTCAGGAAGCAACGGAGCGCTTTACAATCATAGGGAGAAGAACACAGTGAGGGAAGCAGAGAAAGAAAAGAGTTTGAGCTAATGGTGGAGGGCCATTTGTAACAAGGGATCTACAAGCAACTGGGGTAAGGGGGATGAGGGGCGCTTGTACTTAGGACCAGAGCTCAAGTTGAGGGTACACGCTGGGGACGGCATCCTCACACCTTTTTCAGAGGGCGTATGCCACCCCCTTGGGTATTTTAAAAGCCGTAGGTAAAACGCAATACTTTGCACTGTGTTTTGCAAATTGTACACGTTTTCCCGTTGGAAACACAGTGGAGATTCAAAGCCCAGGTTCCCAGGTTGGGCACTTCAGCACTGCACAGATGGTAAAACAAACGACTAAAAGTGAAATGTCACATATGGGAACTGTGCGCTCCCTGGAGAACATGGGCATTGGTTCTTGGGTTTTAAAGTGCACATATTTTATAATCTTCCAACACCATTAGAAGAAAATATCCTCACGGAGGATATATTTTGTGTGTTGATTTTCTGAAAGGCAAATGCCTATTCACCCGATGCACGTTGTTCAGTTACGGAAATGTGCATCACTCGCTATTTGGCATGTTAACGAGCCTTCCCCACTTTATTTTAGGACTTGAACACTGGCGCCAGAGACACGATTCCAGAGCACAACATAGGGAGCCCTGTGCTGCTGATTAGCTATTCATGCCTGTGGGGTACATTTAAGGCCTACGGCAGAACCCTCATACAACAGAAGACGGCATTTCAGCAGGCACCAAAAAAATGGCTGTGCTTTTGTCTGCTAAGCACATGTGGGGCGAGAATTGAGCACAGCCACCCCAAACATGGCTGCATTTTGTTTTTCTTCATGTCAATTCAGAGAAAATAACTTAACATTCAGAATGGATCTGCATGGCTGTTCTGTTATTTAAAACCTCAAGGTTGCACAACAAAATTACCTGCACTCAAGACGGCATCACACTGGTGCATCCTTTCAGTCTTAACATTACACAGTTTTGCTTCATTGAAACACAGTTCTGCCTGCGTTTCTCATGTGAATACCAGCAAATCCCGCCATCCCTCACTGAACGGCATTGTTTTCATCCAATAAAATCCATAAAGAGCAGAGAATTGTGTTCAAGTCCGCACGGCTAGGATTTACTGTTGAAATAAACCCATGCACGCAAAGTACTTCAAAGGAAAGCTACAGGGTGGACCTCTCTCTGGCCTCGTATCAATTGCTAAGAACACGTCTTTGTGTCTAGAAACTGACCAGATCTTCAAAAAGCCTTTCAGAAAGTTAATATAAAGGAAATCGTGTGCGACAGAAACCGCATTTTGTAAAACTAGCACGAGAGAAAACGAACACACGTGAAGCTGCTTTTGCAAAGCAGGAACAATGACATCTGGAAAACTGATTGTGAAATAGTATTGTGGTGTGCGCAGACACACAATTGTTTGGGGGAGAGGGACTGCAATGTATGTATATTATGCTCTTTTCCCCCCAAAAAAGACAAATCAGCCAGCCTGTGGCCTAGGCAATTCTGTCAAACCAGCTGGGCAGGGAGACTAATGTCGGACCTATCTGTGAACTGAGGCTGCAAATGCATGTGCTCTATCCTCATGGACCTGAGGTGTGATAATTACGGGCTATCCCGGACTTCCAGGCAGAACTGCCCCCAAGAACAAAGAAAGGGGGGAAGCCCTGTGTTTTGCCTTGGATGTGTGATTCTCTTAACATTCATTCCCATTACCCACAAGAGGGCTTCAAAGGGGAGCCATTAAAACCCTTTGTCAGGCTGTTGTGGGAGGAAGACAATTTGGATGTGAGGATTTGCAGGACCGCCCACACAGTGACAAATCTGGCCCATTTGATTTTAAATTACCTTTCAGGTTAAGACATGTCTTCCAATGCCCTAAATAGGCAAGAGGTCAATAGTATGATAGTATTTTATGTGATTTTTGAACAAATACAATGAGACCATGGGCATCTTTCTGGCATGTGGTGAACTGAAATGGGAGGAAAAGGGTATTTCTGGGTGAAGCGTAAATGACACAGACATTAGATTTGGGGGAAATATGCCAAATACTAGTATACCTATATGAAGCCATTTCCAGAATTTTAGGTAACATGTTTCTCCTGAAAATGGCAAAATGGTGTCCAAGGACGGGGCAACATCGCACAGAGTTGGCGTTCAAACCGGCATATTCCTTGTGAAATATGGGATCTGCTTATCTGAATTTCATAATCGTGACTAGTGTAAATATGATGTTTTTGGTCCATAAGTCATTGTTGTGAGCAGTAGGCTTGTGAGACAAATGGAGTCATAAAATGCACACACATAAGGTGAGGTCACTTCCCTTGAACCAATCTGCTTGAAGGGAGGAGGCGACATTAATAGCCTTGTCTATCCCATTCAAAGGGGTAAGTCCAGAGTACTTCTGCCCAGATTATAAAATTCTCTGATGTCACTCTTGCTATATAAACAGGAGACAGGGAAACACAAAGGACTACTAGACGGAACGTACTTACCTACTTCCTGACTGACTGTCTGCCTGCCTGATTTCCTGACTTGCTGCCTCAGACCCAAAACCAGATCCAGAGACAAACCACTGATCCAAATCCAGGCAGAACCATCTATTCAGAACAACATTCATCCCAATATACAAGGAGAAAAGAGGAGAGGCAACTGATCCCCTTTAGGAGAATTCAGTAACCAGACCCTTTGCCCAGCTGATTCATCCTGCTGTTCACAGTGACCAGACATTGCCCAGCTGTTCCCATCCCAGAGAGCACAGCTGTCCCTGTGACCAGTTCTCTTGACTCCGCTGTCATGACCCTTGCCCGTGACCCTCACTGGCAAGTCAGCTTCCCAGCTAGGGCCAGATTCCGGGCCTCTATTGTGGGCTCAAGGCCCTTAGCACCTCATCCAAGATTCTCTTGGAGTCAGTCCTGGCTCCTTTGGCGCCAGGCTCATAATCATTACTGAGACCAACATTAGGATGGGACTATTTACATAGGACTACTTTATTTGGAGACTTCAGATAACATGGGGGCACTCGCATAGCTCAGGAACAAAGAACTGAGCTATGCGGTATGGTGTTTAGGGTGTGGCTGGGCCTGGCACTACTTTACCTGGACTACTTTACCTGAGACTATTTAAACCACACCCAAACAGCAGAACACGCTTTGAGTTATTCTGCTGTTTGCGGCGTAACGCTCACCGTGTCCAGATTGGGTCTCCAGTGTTCCTTGATACCACTTCACCTGACTCCACGAGCATGAAGAGAAAGAGAACATCGTTAACTCAACCTAACCTGTGACCAGCATCCTGTCTTCAGATCATCGCCGGCAGCAGATTTTGCTTACCTGAAGATACTCGAGTCAGTGAACTCCACCGTCCCGGCGCTGCATGCCTTCTGGAATACAACAACCTGGAAAGAAGAGAGAGAAAGACAGCATTAGGGAGCGCTTACTCACGTTTTCTCCCGAATGACAAAAGCCACAAGATTCTTTCCTGGTTAGTCGTCTTTTGGTCAGCATTGTTTTTGTACATCACAACAGTTGGCGAAGTACACAGCAGCCTGCGAAGAAAGGGAAAAGACGCACGTTAACAAAATAAAAGGCCAAAACAGCGCTGCGCACCGCGCTTTCACTTACCGGCTCGGGCTCATCACCAATCTGCACGACAATGCCGAAATATCTTTCATACCTAAAGGGAAAGAGAAAGACATTATTATTTAAATAAAGAACTGAATACCAAGACTGTAAAGCAGCAAACCTAACTTGTCAAAACAGAGTCGCAGCAGGCCTGGACTCCAGCAGAGCTTGCACCAGTGAAGTAATTTGGTCACTGCACGCCCCTCATCAATGCTCCCCTGCCACGAGGAGCAGGAAGGAGAACGCACTTCATAAAGAATTAAGGTGAGGAGAAGGCCCAGGGGAAGGGTTTGAATCCAAGGGAGGTGGGAAGGTATCCTACAAGAGGCAGCCAAGTCTTGAATCCAGTTCTCCTGTATTTCAGGCCTCACTTCCATCTGAGAAATTACCCAGGAATCGGGGAGAGGGCTCGTGGTGCAAGCCATCCAACCAGGGCTGAGTGGCGTCCCTGTGGATACCAGGTGAGTGTACCATCCACTGCCCATTGACCAGATCTTTGGCCCCACTGTCTAGAGGCCTTGCTGGCTGTGCAAATTACTCAACTCAAGTGTACCTTGTAAGTATCACCTCACCCAGTAACAAAAACTGCATATGCCGCTCTTATACCTTGCTTTTTTTTCAATTCCTATTAAAAGCCCATAAAAACCCTAATCATATCCCAATGTGTAGGTATCCTCCGTTTACCCTTACCTTAGAAGAATCTGTGTTAGTCTATATCTGTCAGCATAATTCTTTTCTGATCATTTCAATTGTCTGTGTAAGTCCTTAGTACAATTTTTGAGATAAATTAATGAATTCCCCTATAAGGAGGTACGCGGCACGAGCAGGATAAAATTGCAAATGAACCCCCTTGTGGGCAGTGTCTTTCTTTAATAAGCTAGCCATTAAAATATAGTCTCAGTAGAAACTGTCATTGTACAACCAACACCGAATTTGCCTGCGTAGTTTGCTGTTCTTTAAAATCTGATTTTCATTTCCTATAGAAAAACCCATACTGTCATCCCATAAAGAGTCATCCTTTCCCTTCCTTATCCTATCTGCTATGTGCCTTTGTTCCCCATCACAAGAACCAATTTCCAATTTTGACTGTTTGGCCTATTTTCTTAGCTGCTTGCTTGTTTAAAGTCTGTGAAAAACAAGAAATTGCAATTCTGCTGCGTGTGATTTTTGCTGCATTGTTTCATCCCCAAAATCGATTTTCTCACCTGTGTTCACATTGCTTTAGTTCCCTGCCCAGCAGCTTGTAAGCTTCCTTGCCTCTTTAGTACAGCCACACAAATGTATGTCCTATCTATCCTACTGCAAATGTAAACTGACCTCTAAGTAACCAGTGAAATCCTAGTATTCCATTTTGCTCCTTTTTAGGGCTTTCATTTTTTCAGTTTGGCCTCCCATTCTGGGGTGGTGGGTTGAATCTAAAAAACAATTTGGAAGACGCAATTAAAAACCGAAGACGAGAGTACCGCAACTGGGCAAAATCTCACACAACAATAATCGACCAAAATCGAGCAGAACTAATGTTGAAATTATTGGTTACAAAAAATGCAAGAGATATTTGGCAGATACTGAATGACTGTAATACCAAAAGCCCTTAAGTCATCACTAATACAATTTCTGGGGCTGCCTGGGCAAAAAATTTCATTACTGGCCCTCATTACGACCCAGGCGGTAAGGGGTTTACGCCGGCGTAAACTTCGCCGACCCTTACCGCCTGAGTACGAGTTCCCTTAGCGCCATGGCGGATTTAACACCTGCTTTTAGCAGGTGTTAAAATCCATGGCGCTAAGGGACCTCGTTGTTAATTACGCCACCGTAATTTACGGTGGCGTAATTAACGCCTTCCCCACTCCCATTATGCCCTATGGGGCAAAAATGGGAATGGGGAAGGGTAAATGGGGATTGGGGACTTACCGCCCCGCCAAGGTCGGAATGGGGCGGTAAGTCCGCCAACCACCATGGCGGAGTTGGCAGCTTAGCGCCATGGACCATGGTGCTAATAGCACCATGGTTCTCCGCCAAGGTCGTAATGAGGGCCACTGTGTTTATGAAGCCTCGGGCAGAACCGGTTGTGGTGACTGACCTGCAAACCGCACCATGGGTCGTGAAAATGTCGTCAGCCGACATTGAATGAGCAATCAGTGGTCTAAAAAGTTCTAGTGCAGCAGGTCCCGACTTGATATCTAACATGATGCTAAAAAAGCATCCAAAAGAATGGTCTTTTTTCATCGAAATCCTGTTCAATCAAATATCGACTACAAAATTGCTTCCGGATTCTTGGTCAACGGCTATTGTTGTGCCGATTTATAAGAAGGGCAGCTGGGACGACCCCACTAACTATCGCCCAATTGCGCTTCTCGATACCATTGGAAAAATCTTCAGTGCAAATTTGCGACAAAAACTGGCACTTTGGGCACAACAAGCACAGATTCCGGACATACGCCAAACAGGTTTTACCAAGGGAGTTGGAGTCGAGGCTAACCTTTTGATCCTAACAACTCTAAAACTTGAGGCAATGAGAGAGAATCGAAAACTGTTCCTGGCATTCATCGACATGAAGCAGGCTTTTTATAGCTTAAATCGAGGCAAGCTTTGGTCAAAACTGGCGGCCTGAAAGTTACCGGGAGAGCTACTTGGATCAGTCATGGCACTCCACGCACACACGTCAATTTGAGTGCGAGTGAACAACTACAGTGAATTATCCGACTCTATAGTAACTGCCAAAGGCGTCAAACAAGGGTGCCCACTGGCTGCCGAATTGTTCAAACTGTTTTTGGCTGATCTACCCATCTATCTCAACCAGGTCCAGTGCTTCTCGCCAAAAATAAACATTGTTCCAATAAACTGCATAAATTACTCAGATGACCTGGTCCTAATGGACATCTCTCAGATCAGTCTCCAGCGGTTGCTTAAGAAACTCCACGAGTATCTCTTATCCAATGATCTTAAGATAAATCCAACGAAAACCAAGATACTTACAATCGGTCGCCTGAATAATAAAGACAAATCGTTCAGGTTGTCGGTTGATGGGGAAATTCGTAGCTCTGTCTGCTATATAAGGTATTTAGGAATCCAATTTAACAACTCAATATGCGAACAGCTGTGGAAACTTGATCTTAAAACCCAGATGACCTAATTCACATTGCAAGGTGCCAAGATGAATAAGGACTATGGTAAATTCTCGCTGGAGCCTGTTTTGACTTTCTACCTGCAAAAGATAGTTCCTGCCATAGCATTTGGCACTGAGGCTGGATGGAGCATCAACAAAGGCACTTGGCAGACACTAGAGCGTCTTTTTTGGCGTTGTGTATTGAATCTGCTGCAGTCTGCTTCAATGACCATCTTAAGATATGAATTGTCATTAAACTCCCTTTATAACAGAGTTCTGTGGAAATCGCTTGCGGTAATGCAAAAAATAGTTGCACCCCTAACGATGCCGGTCCTTGCAAAAGACAAGAATGGTCATCAAGCTGGCTTAATAAACTCTTGGTTGCATTGCCTTCATGAAATCTTAGATGCAGCCGATATAAAGATTTCAGAGCTAATATACCGCCCCCAATGTGCAAATAAAAAGTTCGAGTCTTGGTCATGGATCATCAACCAAGACAAAAGAGCTAAGATGCACTCTGCTATTGCCTTAGGTGTGAGTCGACATAAACTTAATGTGCAACCTCGTTACCTCCTCCACAGTCCTTCATGACATCATAGAGCCCAATCCCTAAGATTGAAAATGAATCTCTTGGAGACAAAAGAAATCTTATGGCGAAGAAGGGAAAAGGCTGTGAAAGATAATCTTTGTCACTTTTGCCGGCTTTCTACAGAGTCATCTAAACATCTATTAATTAGTTGTGCAGGCACCAGTTACCAACGTTCCCTATATCTCGGGCATTATGCTCCCGTTGACGAAGACATGGAAGCCTGGTGGTCCACGATCATCTTAGGGAATGACATTAAACTGTCTTGCGATGTTGTGGATTAAATGGACTGTTTACAAAAAACTGAGATTTAGTGTAACATCTCTTATACTGCCCGATATTGGAAGTAAAGAACCTTAACTCAAAAGGGCCAAATGGGCCATCAGATTAATTTAAGTTTTCGAGATGGTTAATAAGGAAGCAAATTCAACTGCTGGGTGGAATGGTTGAAACAAAAGTTTAAATTCTTTTTGTTTTTGAACTGTAGTTTTTAAAAATAAAAAATAGAACGATTTTTCCCTCTTATTTCTGACTCCTTGCCACTCCTTTCCCTCCACTCAGAATTTAGTCAGCAGGTGTTTGGGGGAAGTGTTGCAGGGGGAGTGCATAACATATGTGCCATCTGATTGTAAAGAAAATTGATTTTGTTTCCATTTTCTCTTAAAGGTGTATGCACATTGTGTCAGTAGTTGAATCAACTGTATCCTAAGGTTCTGCAATTATATTGCCACACTGTGGTGGCTGCTGCCCTAATTTTGATTTGTTTGATTTTGCAATTGAATTCTAAAAATTAATAAATGTTTCATTGTTACACACCGGCCTGCTTCATGGTACATTGCAACATGTTTTTTTTTAAGGTGTGTGTGAGACGGGTTGGATGCCTTCTCAAAGTAGAATCCAAAAAACAATAAGGATAAAAAGCGTTATGATTGTGCGCCACATTCCTCGCCAGTGGAAAGAGTCCTTGGGCCTCATTATAAGGTTTGCGGAATGGGTTAACGGGTGCCGCTAATGGCGGCGGACCCGTTAACTCCATTCCGCAAAATTACAACGTCCGGCCCGTTGTTAGCTCCCTACACCCATTCCCATTGAGCCTTGTGGGGGCTCAAATAGGCATGGGGAAGGTCCGGGCCCGGGTTCCCTGTAGGGGGAATTACCGGCCCTCCAAACTCGGAATGGCCCAGTAATTCCCCATTCAGGGAACCCGGACCCGGTTTTGGTGGGCTGCCGCCAATAGTTGCATGACTACCGCCAAAGCCATAATGAGGCCCCTTGTCTGGAGTGTGCCATGTCGGAAATCCGTTATATGCCCAAGGAAGCCACACTGAACCCAACACCTACAGCCACAAGCACCACTGCCCTGCGGAGCACGATGTATAAGAACATGAAAGAAAAACCATTGCAAATAAAGTACAGAAATGTAAAAAGAATTTGAATCCTACTGGAGCCCCATTATAAGTATGGAGGTCTGGAATTAACGTGCTGGTAATTCCGTTTACCAGCACGTTTCCGGACTGCCATACTACAAGTTTGGTGGTGGGCTGGCCGGATTTACCTGCAGCTCCGAGCTGCTGGTTATTCTGGCACTACACCACCAACAAATGGCAGCATTACTGTGTAATACTGGCAATTCCCCCCGTGACGTCCTATGGGACTCCATGGAATGGGGAATTACTACCTTTGCCAGCACTTGGAATATCCCAGTAATTCCAGCATTCCAAGTGTCAGCAACGGTATTACCGTTTGCTGGATTTACCGGCGGGATACCGGGAAACATATAATGAGGTCCGGTTGTATCTGGTAGGTAGTATTAAGTTAAATATTAATTTGGCAGACAGGCATTCTCAGTGTGACATGTGCTAGAATATAATCCACTTAACAGGGTGTATGAATCTCATTTCTGCTCTGCCTTCATGTGGCAAACGCATGCCAACGCCCCCAGACACGAAGGGCCTGATTCATGGAACGTTTTCCTATGGGATTGGCCCAGTATAAAACACGTCCATGAATCAGGCCCTAAGCTACAAGTGACACCCTCAGCTCTCCTGCTCGTTCTACTCCTTAGTACCGACAATCCCAAAATTTGATTGCACCAAATCAAAAATGTTATGGGCGAAAAGGCTCATATGGCCATTGTTTTTTTTTTTAAAAAGAACAGTGTCACTAAATGGGGCAAGCTGCTCCTGAACACAGCAGCAGGACTGATGAAGCGCAACATAGCGCAGAAATGGGGAGCCCCGGAGTCCCCAACGATGGAGCAATGGGCAACAGACATGAACATTTGTGCCACCATAGAACACCGAGTATATACCGCCAGAGGATGCCCTACTAAGGCGGACAAGATATGGGGGAGGTGGGAGGAGATTGGTCCCTAGAACCGGCTGGACCTGGTCATATGCAATAAGAGGGATATGGTCGGAATGCACTAAAACCTGGGGTAATGTTATGAGTGATTGATACATGGTCTATTAATGGTTGTATTTTGGAAGGACATGCTAATCCATGAAAGCTGTTGTTGTGTAGTTTGGAATGTTTAAAACAATAAAAAATGTTTTATCAAAAAAAAAAAAAGAACAGTGTCTCAGCTTGCATAATTACTTATTGACAATAGAATGCATTGAATACCTGTTCATCATGTTTTGTTGAGTTTTTATATATTTACGTCATTTCTAAGGTGTTTGCCATCGGTAGTGAAAGCGCTGTATTTATTTAATCCGACAAGAAGCCCATGAGGGACGACTGTAGAGTAGCTGCGGATAAAAGAGGTCATGAGAGCAGAGTACCCCTTGCCTCGACGAGAACAGTTCCTAAGGAAGAGCTATGCAGAACAAATATTGGCCCCAACACTGTACAAAGGGGTCTCTGGTGTCAAGAATCAATCCTAATCCTAACCCTAGGATTCATCAGCAAGCTGAATAATAAGGTGCTCTGTGAGGGGCACAGAGTTCCCCAGGGTCAACGTCCACTACCTGCCTCATTGTCACTCTACAAATAATCACGCCCAGCTCCCTGCAGGAACTTAACCAAGGACATCATTTAGGGTTTTCCAGGGGTCGCAACTGCGACCCCTGCGGTCTCCCTTGCTATCCCCTGTGGTCTCCCATGCAACCCCTAAAAAAAGGTTTTAAAAAATGTGTTTTTTTTTTAAATTTAGCTCCTGGACTTTGGCCAGCAGCATATGGCTCTGTGTTTCTTGAGTGGCTCGTTTTCTGATAGCTATAGCCGGTAAAATAGCTCATTGGGTTGAGCGGTCGCTGCCACAATGTGCGTGTGCTCTGCAGGCTCCGCTCCCAGCAAGGTGAACTCGGCCTTTCATCCTGCTGAGGTTGATAAATGAGTACCAACAGAGGTTGGGTGATATTGTATGTATATATTGTTCTATATGAAGCTCTTATGCGGAAGTGCTATATAATAACACATCATTATCGTTTGGCCTTGGACGTCTGCTTGCATTCACAGTAATTTGGTAATATGGGGTCATACAAACTTATCTTAACAATACATATGGTTATCTATTCTTGTATGAAATGTATATCACTTTACAGTGATATCATGACCATATTTTTCGTAGTGTACTTAGAAACAATGCTATGTGATGCCACTTCCTGTTTTGTCAAGGGGTGAAAGGTTGTGTTCCATCACTTCCCGTGATGTGACTTCGGGGTGGGGTCAAATGACATCATGTACTGTGATGTCATCAGAGGTCAAGGGTTGTGGGTTGTCACTTCCGCTTCCCCTGGCATTTTGGTGAAATGACGTCCCTGAACTTAACTTGTTGTTGGGCGTTTTATCCGGCTGGGGTAACACAGTGGCCCTGTCCCGCAGACGCTGTCTTACCCTTTCAAGACCCCACAGGGACATCCTGCAGCCCAGCATTATTCGTATGTAGACGTGTGAGGACACGCATGTGGTATATATTCTCAGTGCCCTTTGAGCTGTATAGGTCACAGGCTCTAAGCAGGACACGCCCAGCTAAGGGCAGAATTAATTATATGTCAACTGATTGCACATCCTGCGAATGTAACCAGGGGGAAGCCAGAGAAGGATGGATGTGGCATCCTCTATTGATGAGGTGGCTACCAAGATGTTTCAATGGCAGTAACCCTGTCATGGGGTCTTGGTGATATGTCAACTGATTGCACATCCTGCGAGTGTAACCAGGGGGAAGCCAGAGAAGGATGGATGTGGCATCCTCTATTGATGAGGTGGCTACCAAGATGTTTCAATGGCAGTAACCCTGTCATGGGGTCTTGGGGCTAACCCTCACCCATATTTACCATAATCAGAGAGATTTACCTGTAGAAGAATCATGGAAACTTCGGAATTGGAAAAGGATGTTGGCCTGAAGGATGGACGGGAGGCAAAGTACTTCCGTAGCCCACAATCTCTTCCAGAAGGCACTGGGTATTTGCAAGAACCAGACTTCATTAGGGAAAGTCAAAGACAGGTGTTCAGCAGCGTCCTTCATTAGAGAAAGTCAAAGACAGGTGTTCAGCACCAGCCTTCATTAGGGAAACAAAAGACAGGTGTTCAGCACAGGCCTTCATTGGGGAAACTAAAAGACAGGTGTTCAGTGCAGGCCTTCATTAGGGAAAGTCTAAGGGGGTCATTACGACCTTGGAGGTAACCATGCCCCAATTTGCGGCATAGCTACCTCCATTCCGGGTACCGGGTCTGGGTTCCCTGAATGGGGAAGTACTGGGCTATTCCAACCTTGGATAGCCCGTTATTTCCCCATTCAGGGAACCCGGACCCGGTCCATCCCCATTCCCATTTGAGCCCCCATAATGGGCCCGTTGTTAGCACCCTGGTCTGCTAGCGGGACCTGCTAAGGGTGCCTGGTTTTACCAGGCGCACTTTGCGAGTCCCGCAAGCAGACTCGTAATAGGGCGGTAAGGGGTTAACAGCACCGGCACCTTTACAGGCGCCGTTAACCCCTTCACCCCATCTCTTAATGAGGCCCTAAAACAGTTGTTCACTACCTTTGTTTTGGTGGGACTAGCCTTAATTGAATACTTGAGTCTTTTGCCTTCCAGGGGCCGGATTACAGAAAGTTTATACCGGTGCAAGTGCAAAGTTGCCGGTATTAGACTAGGGCAAACTTTGCCCTGGTGCAAAAATACATCAAACATGTATCTTTTTTGCAGTAGGGCAATTTTGACCCTGGTGCGTATACCATGCCAAACTGCACTTGTCATGGCATAATGGTTTTCTAATATGTCCCAGTGTTTTTAAAAATAGGGCAAACTTTCCCTAGTGCTAATACCTTGTAACTTTGCACTTGTACTGGAGGACGCAGGCCGTATGTGGAGGGGGAGGAGCAAACAAGATCCCTTGGAACTGGCGATACATTTTTTTATCCGTCCAGACTTGCTGACGTCCTGTTTTCAAACTAATCTATACGACTACCAATTCAGCATGCATGGCCTCTTGGCACATCCTGAGAGCCTGATTGAAACCCTTAAGCCATTTGTCAACTCTGCCCTTAAGCATCCCTTGCACCATATTTATTACTTGGTCCCAAATGGACTCTACCAGATGGCCGGACTTCCCTAGACAATGAATAACAGGCTCCCATTTACTTAAAAAGATTGCATCTCCTCTCCACAATAGTACCAAGTTGTAAAAACCCAAGCCTTGCCATAGCTGACCATCTGATATTATTGCTGCTGCCCGCTGCCTTTCCTCAAGCTTCAATCACCCTGAACCAGTTTGCCCAGTCACACAGAGTTTATATAACGACCCTAGCCTTCTGGGCTTGCACCATCCCTAGCTATGAGAGGACTTGCGGCATACAGGTTTGTGTAATTACCATGTACCCCAAAGACCTGCATGTACATATATGTCTGTGCATGTATGTTCAAGAGTACCGGCTCCTTTCACAGTGGTTTCTCCATTACAAATTTCAAATCTTGCATGTGCATATGAAGCTCCTCGCTGCCCAACTTTAGGCGCTATGTAGCACACCACACACTGTCATTGTGTTTATATTGCATCGACAGATTTTACATTATCTTGCTGCACATGTGGGATTCTAAAATGTATCAACACAAAGTAACACTAAAAGTAACACATCCCTTCCTCATTTAATACACTAAATACATGTTAAATTGCAACATCGTATTCATATCGTTATCCCCCGAGTCACCAATATGGTGCCTGCAACGCAAACCCCTCTTTCTCATTGGGACCTTTATCGACCACCTCAACACATGCTGGCTGTGTTTGTTACTGGACTTGTAGATGGCCTTTTATATGGCATGAAGGTAGGTGTTACTGGGCAAACAGATACTGGTGGTTCATGTTACTGGACATGTAGATGACCTTTTACATGGCATGAAGGCCGGACATAGGTGTTACTGGGCATATACATGCTGACCGTTCGTGGTACTGGACATGTAAATGACCTTTTACATGGCATGAACGCCAGTTATAGGTGTTACTGGGCATACAGATCCCAGCGGTTCCTGTTACTGGGCATGTAGATGACTTTTTCTAGGCCACGAAGCCTAGCAATAGGTTTTCCTGGGCATTCTGATACTGGTGGTTCATGTAACTGGGCATCTGGATTCCAGTCATATTCGTTGCAGGGCATGTGGATCTGGCCGTACCTTTTGCTGGCCATGTAACAGTGGCATAACCAGCGGGGTGGGTGGGCAAGGGGGGGCGGCCACCACCATGGCTCCCCCCTGTTGCCCAGTGGACCCACCAACCTTCTGCTGATGCCCTATTATCTGATCCCCGGCAATAGAAGCTACCACTGCTACTGCCTTGGCAGTACATGTTTCTGAGCATGGTAAGGCTGTCTCTACATGTTGCTCGGCATAGGGAAGCTGTCCATACTGGGCATTAGATGGCTGGCAATACCTGTTCCTGAACACCTGGAGATGAGGAGCAGAGGGCCTGCATTGATAAGAATGGGTATGAGGAGGGTGACCATGTCTATTTCTGGGCACGGGGCCCTCCGACTCTGAGCTGCATGCTCTTCCTCCTTGCTACGACAGCAAGTTGCCACACTGTGGTAGTGCCCACCACCGGACAGGGACTGCCAAAGACCAGTCTTATGCTCGGGAAGAGACTATTCAAAGGGCTATTATGGCTTGGCGTGTGGACTTCAATACTTCTGTACTTTGTTTCTAAAAAACAATTATTACAACATTTCTATTCTTATGTCTTTTACTATCTATAGTTTGTGAAAAGTGATATGTCTGTAAATAAAAGGTTTCATTTTTATAATAACATGATATCTGATTTGCTTATTCTGATTGCATTTCAGTGCTATGCTGTGATCTGAGCCTGCCCATCCATCTTCAGCCTGGGAGTTTGGTCTTTCTACCAAAAGGTGAGCCAGTTGTTCTTGGAAACCCCTTGTTTGATTTTAGATTAGTAGTTGCATTTATTGGAGCGGAAGAGGGGAGGACCACCTTTGGATCACCCCTAAATCTCTCTAAGGCTTATAGATCAAAGCCCACAATTGCACAATTTGACAGCGCCCAAATAATGCCCATCAACCCTTCCGTAGCAATGGATACCTTTATTGGTTTCCAAAACATGGTATCCATGTCCCCTCAACAAAAGCCCAGAACTCTCTGCCCAGGACCTACAAATCAATGCCCATCACTCCTTAGCACGCAGCAATTGAATGCACACTACCCTGTACGCCCCCCACAAATCGATAACCAGCACTCCCCTGGACCGCAACCACCCCTCTTGGACCACCATTGATTGGAACCCATTGTCTGCCATGGGCCCATCACATACCGATGACCATCCCTCCCTTATGATTCCCAAATACAAAGGGCATGTCTGCCAAGTGCCTCCGGCAGATCGATTCCATTGCCACTGTGTGCCTCCCACAGATCAATGCCCATTACCCCTTTAACAACAACATGTGCCTTCTCCAGACGTCGCAGACTGGGATGGCAGCAGCTGCAAGGTCAGTATCAGATTGCAACTCACTGCCAACTCCTGCCATATTCACACGAATGCCCTTTGTGCCTGTGTGATGTGTTATTTATAGTGCACTTTCGCCAAAGCGCTTCACATAAAGCATATTTACATGCAATATCAACTAACTGAAGTTGGCACAAATGTTTCGACCTCTGTTTGCTGTGATCCAAACCTGCAACCTGCAGATCTCAACAGATCGCAGCAGTGAGCGCTCAACCCACCAAGCTATTTTACCTGCTTGAACTGAGAACTGGCACAGAAAAAGAGACTGCCAAACTCGCTGCTGAAAAGGTCTGTGTCGCCAAGTAACGGATTCATTTTCTCACTCTACTCAGAATCCTTCCATGGGCCAACGAAGCTTTGTGTGTGGGCCAGGATAAAAAATAGTTAGCACCCTGCGAGGGGCGATGAGCCACTCATGCTGCTTGAACTGGCGTTATTTTGTGGTATAAGGCCGTAATTCGGGGTATCCAAAGAGCTGTGTGCCCTTGAACTCTGGAACCGTTGCCTGTACGACGTCTCACAACCACCGGCACTCCCAGGAACACCTGCAGTGGTAAGGCATGGCTGCTGGAGAATGTTTATGAAGAAAATAAGGATATCGAAAATAGACCGACACCGATACCCACTGCTGAAGTCCGTTCTCAGTGTTGATTATGCTAGCGTAAAAAACTGATCAGAGTACATGCTAGATGGGCATGGGCAGATCAGGCGCGTGGCTCCTTCTCTCGCCTCCTGGAACGCTGCCTTTTCATTTTGTTACAATGGAAAGGCTCACTCCGCTCTGCCAGGCGGCTGATTGAGGCAGCTGTCCCTGATGTGCCCCTTGCCTCCAACTGTGCCCCGGGCCACTGCCCGGTTTGCCCGCTCATAGAAACGGACCTAGCATGGGTTTTGCAGTTCACAGTACAGGTTCTTGGATTACTTGTGCAATGGTTCGCAAAGTATTCACGCTCAGTGGGGAGAAAAACAGATTCTTTTGGTTTGGGTGTTTCACATGAAGCGAGAAGCACAAACAGAAATCCACTGTGTGTGCTTCCCTGATGCGCGGGGGGATTCCAGGTGCATCTCCACGACACCCATATTTTGATATAGTTGGAGGGGCAGGGATCCTTAAAGACGGTGCCTGCTTTTGAGCGTAGGGGCCGCCGGAGTCCATTGGGGTCCACTGTAACGGCGGCCCTAATGGTCAAAGTGGGTGCTTGAGTTGTGCCAGTACAGAATGATTGCATTGTCCTGTATATGGGGAGGAGGCAGGCCCTGGTGGGATGGGCAGGACGGGCCAGTGCTATGCCCGGATGGACTCCTAGAGCATCAGCAGCCCTGGAGTGACTGGCGCGCAGCCCGCCATGCTTAGTGTACGTCCATCCCACACTGCGGATGCCTGCCCCTTGCCCCCTGCGTCCCGCATATCTGTGATAGCCTGTGATATCCATGCCAATGGCCAGCCTCTGCCCTCACAGATCAATCCCTCTGTCAATGGCCCTCATCACCCCCTTGCCCCCATTACCAACCATTGCCCATTATCAATCTATGCCCAGACACATTGATGCCTTTCAACCATCTCTTACGCCTGTCCCATCTGCATCCATCAGAGTGGTGCCCATCACACCGCCTATGCCAACGCCCAAACAGATATATGTAGCTTGACCCCCGCTTACACTGATGCCCATCTTGACCACGCCCCCACTGTTTGATGCCTACAGCACATTTGTGCCCACCGCACACCTATTCTACCACAGAGAGACGGCCAGAACACCTCAGATGTCCCCTTCAGATGTGTGCCCATCTTCCCAATGCCACCCCCAAACATGACGGCTATTGTCCCATCTTCACCCTCGCCGATCGATTCCGCCCACGGTGTCGCCAACAGATCGATGTCCTTTGCTGCTACTGGGCAGGCAAGTGTGCCCCAAACAGCGAAGAGGCTCACCCCACTCCTGTGCCCACCAAGTTCGGCACCCCTCTCTCCTGATCACTACCTATCATTACCCGGGCTATTATTCCTCCCGCCCTGCCCTTCACTCCTTCTACGTTGGCCAGGCCCCCGCCACCAATCGGCGCCGGGCTGCCCGCGCGGGCACACAGGCTGGCGGCAGGTGATAATGGGCTCCGGCGGCCGGCCGGCCGCGCTGCCCCCGCGGCCCCAGTGACGCACACCCGGCTGCGGATAAGATGGAGAATCACCCGCCTCTAAATATAGGCCGCCCGAGGCCCCCTGCATACGGATGAGGGGCGGGGGACGGAGACGCGCGACACCCCCGCCAAGCGGTCACCGCATCCTTTAAAGGACAGGGCTTCCAGCGCTGGGCAAGGGCACCTGAAGCCCCCGGCGGCTGGCTGCCTGGGGACCCTGTGCTGAGACCTGGGGGCCGTCAGCATGCTGCGCCCCCTCTATCCCCGTCCCCTCTGCCCCTCTCCACGAATTCTCTTCCATTCCTTCCCCCCTCAACTCTGAACCGCTGCTCTTATCCCATTACCCTCCCGCCCCCAGGCCCCCCTTACCCGTGTGCCCCTTCTGTTCTGCTTCAGCGTATGCCTCTCCTCCGATCTCGTCCTGTTTGCCCCCCTTTTCTATCCCCTCCTGTTCTGCTTCCCTTCTTGCACATCTTATCGTCCCTGACTCATTTTATTACCCCACTATCCACTTTACCCTTCACTTCTACCACTCCTGTGACCTACATCACAAAATCCCATTCTCTTCTGCTCCATTGTTCTCCCTGATACACGCCATTCTGCCCCATCTTCTCCCCTCTTAATTCTGCTCCCCTCCTCTGATCGCTTTCATCTACTGCCACCTCTCCTCTGATCCACCTCTCCTCTGCCATTACCTTCTGCCTCCGCTCTGACCCTCTTTGGTTTTCTCCTTCGGATCCCTTTCCCATCAGCTCCCCATTCGCTGATCACCTTCCCTCTGATATCACTTCTCTACCCATTCCCATCTGCTTCCCCCATCTGCGCCGCAGGGAACCAAGCTGCACCTCACTGATGAGGCCCAACATGACTGGTGTTCCTTGTGTTTCCGTGCAAAGCATGTGAGGAATTTGAACATCTGCATGGTGGGTGTGCGCTCACCGGGGATTTTTTGAAATTTTATATGAAATTGAATGATGTAAGGGCTAATCCACACACATTCTTATGCTCACTGCACAACATACACATATAACTGTATACTCTGGGTGGACACAGCCTAGAGGGGCAGTACTCCCTGTCATATTTAGTTGGGATCTGACAGGTGGAGTACTTTATGCATCTCAAAAGGAGGAGGGCCAAAACTTTCCTCCTGCCATGGCCAGCCTAATTAACTATCAAAGGCTCCATGGATCCGCCCTGTCTGTTTGTTTGCCCTCTTTAGATGGTGTCAACAATTCACCTAATTAACATACTAATAGAGTATACTGTGATAAATCAAACTTCCATGGCACCAGTGGCCCAGGGATGAATATAGTTTTTTCAACCATCAATCAGACCCACACCTCTAGTACACCAGAAGGCAACCAAGCAGATTGGAAACACAAGTCAATTATAAACCTCCTTGTCCAATTTTGGTAACGTGGACGGAATGGCAGGCTTATCTCTGCAAGATCACGGATAATTGACCAGTCAAGGTTGTATAAAAATATCGTCTTTATTTTTATTACAACAGACAGTTCTAGAACACTACAAAATACAACCCACCCTGTAGAGGAATACAGAGGACAGACAGTTTCAAGAAGTAAATGGGACGCACACTGGATACTGACAGGACAGTAGTTGGTAAAGTAATTAATCACAATGATCAAGGATACTTGGTTTCAGCAGAAAGGGACCAATGGGTCGTAAAATGTCACTCGGAGATGGACTAGTCAGTAGGAACCACAATGTACCTTGTGCTTATAGAAGTTCTTGTTGCTCGACAGGGTTGAGTCTGTTTCAGGACACTTTGCAGCTTCTGCGACAGAGTAGAAGATGGGAGACAGCTGCGGGTATCAGGAGGCAGGTAGTTCGGCAAGCTAGGCTGGGCGGACGGCTGCAGGCTAGCCTACACGGCAGCTCCGGTTCAGGAATTGCTGTCTCGGTGCTGGTTGGTGGGTCTGAACCATTGGTCGAGGTGTCTCGGATGGCGTGAGTGACTGCGGCATAACAAGAGTCAGGGCTACAGTCGGTTACAGCTCAAGAGGCTTGACTATCTTCAGGTGGACGCTGGTTGATGCTTGTCGGTGCAATCCTAGCTTCTTCACTGGGCCGTTGTCATCCGTTAAGGCAGACAACCCAAAGCTGAGGAGAGTGTTGCAGGCAACAGCCTTGTCCTTCTTTCGGTTCAGAGACACTCTGGCACTTCCCACTTAGGAAGCTTGCTTGCAGAGCCTAGCAAGACACGCTGTGTGCTGGCTGGGTATCAGCCCTGGAGCTGCTAGAGGGTCCTCTGGATTCAGTATCTTCCTTTGTTCCCCGGAAGATGTTTAGAGGAGGTATCTTGCTTCCCTCTTGGAAATCCTGGCCTTCCATCACTGGCAGAAACTGTAAGGCAAACTGTACCTTCAACCAGGTTCCAAATGAGCCCTTCTTACTGCTTGCAAAGTCTTCAGATGATCTGCCAAAAGAGGGGATCAATTCTCTTTTAAAGCCAAATGGGCCCCAGTGATTGGTGTAGGCTAAGACTACCTTAATGAACCAATACTGCACTCCTACAAACAATCTTCTTTCATGCGTGAGGTTATAACCAGAGTGCTTTGCAACAGGAAAGTTAAAGGGGTGAAAACATGTACTATTAAGTTCCACCCATCATCCTGTCTGTTTTGGATCAAAGGGTCTCTAAGGTTAATGGAGCTCTCTAAGGTTCCTGATTAAAGGCAGGTCTCCTTTGAAGTTTTGGTGAGAACAGTGGATATTGACAGGACAGGATACTTACAATCTCCATCAAATCACATACTCCTACCCTCTGAATGGGGAGCCCCCCTGCGGGTGTTGCCTACTGTAAACACATGTACCAGACATGACACTTCACTGCCCTTGATACTGTGGGGCGGCAGCTGACTTCAGTTTGACACAGATGCATATCAAAAGATGTTGGGGTTTCCTGTCCTTTGTCAGCTCTGCGAGAAGGCCTCTCGCAGGCCTGCTTCAATTAACTCTCATCATAATGCGCTGCCACCAGCAGGACTGACAATGGGATGGGCGGATACATGGAGCCTTTGATAGTTAATTTGGCTAGCCATAGCTGGAGGAAGGTTTTTCCCTCCTCCTCTTGAAATGTCTTCCTGTACTCCTGGCTGTCACATTCCATCTAAATGGGACGGGGGGCAGCGCCAGTAGGCTGTGTCCACCTAGAGGACACAGATGTATGAGTTTGTTGTGTGGTGAGCATAGGACTATGTGTGCACATTAGACCCCACACATTTTCTGAGGTTAATCGCCCAGCATTCAATTTATTTAAAAAATATCAAAAAATCCATGGTGAATACACACACACCATGTGGATGGTTGAAATCCTCACATGCCCCCAGCCTCAACATGTGAACTACCACCCTACTGAGGGTCTGGTTCATCATCAAGGCAAAAGAATCAGTTGAAGCCATCTGCATTTCTATGCTGGGAGCCTGGCTTGTGTTGGATGTCCATATCTTATCCCTGTAGGGATATGGCCCAATGCAGAAGGTTAGGGTTCTTCCTTTGCATGGCCATTAACCATCGAAGAAGCCAGTGGTCTGTCTGCATCGTGAAGTGTGAACAAAAGATCTAGAGTTTCAACTTCTTTACAGCCCACATGACTGCGTAAGCCACTTTTTCAGTGACAGCCCAGTTTCTTTTCCCTTTTTGTCAATCACCTGCTAATGTAGGCAACATGTTGCTCTACCCCTCCAGAGTTCTACTGTGCGAACACTTTCCAATCCCAAAATCACAGACGTCTGTTTGGATAATGAACTCCTGACCATAGGCACTTTCAGAACATTGGCCCTGCACAATCCATCCTTTAAATCCTGCAAAATGGTTTGACTAAGTTACCTTCTTCAGCATTTTCTTGGAAGTTACATCATTCAAGAGCATGGCAATGGTCCCATACCCCTTGATGAATGACCGGTAGTACCCGTGAGACCTAGAAAGGCTCTCACCTGCGTCTGTGTGGTGGGAATGTTCCAATCCTTAGCAGCCCGTACCTTTGCTTAGAGAGGTTGTTTCTTACCTCCACTGACCAGGTGGCCTAGGTAAGTCATGGTGCCCTGCCCTATCTGGCACTTCATGGCCTTGATAGTCAGACCTGCATTCTGCAGTGCCTGATTCACTGGTTTTAGGTGGGATAAGTGATCCTCCCAGGTGTGGCTGAAGACAGGAATGTAATCTAAATAGGCGACACAGAAGTTTTGCAGACCAGACAAAACCTGGGGACATTCTTCAATCCGAAGTGCACCACAAGGAACTGTTAATGTCCTGCTGAGGATGAGAATGCTGACCTCTCTCTCGCTCCATCTGTCAAGCCGACCTGCCAATAACCTGCAATGAGGTCAAAAGTACTCATGTACTTGGCAGGGCCAAGCTTGTCAATGAGCTCATCTGCCTGAGGACTGGGGTGAGCATCTGTCTTCGTGACTGAATTGAGTTGCCTGTAGTCCACAGAAAAGTGAACTTCAGTCTTCCCACCACTGGTCTTTTTAGGGACCAGTACCACTGGGCCAGCCCAGGGGCTGTGGGATAGTTCTATCACTCCCAGGGACAGCATCTTGGAAAATCCTCCTTTATGGTGTCCCTGACCTTATTGGACATCTGGTAAATCCTACTCCTCACCGGCTTACTCTCTCCAGTGTCCACATCATGGGTGCACCAATCTGCGCCACCTGGAGTCAGTGAAAACAGACCAGCAAACTGTCCCAGTAAACAGCAACAGTCTGTCAGTTGCTGTTTTGACAGGTCCGTTGCAAGGTTGACACCTTAAACTGACCCATCTGTTGATTCAGTGTGCAGGATGTCTGTGAGGGGATCAGTCTCCTCAGTCTCTCCGTCAGTCACAAAGCCCATGCCAAAGTCATCCCAGCTATAATAGGGTTTTTCGCAGGTTAACGTGAAAGCCCCTGCACATCTGTTTAGGTCCTTTCACGTCAATGAAATAATTCACCTCACTGACATTTCACAGCACACTTTAAGGCCCAGTCCACTTTTCCTGAAGGGCACTTGGTTTAACAGGCTGCACAATCCACACCCACTGGCCTGTAGATTAGACGGTCACTGTCGTCTTCTGGTTGTGCCAGTGCTTCATCAGCTCCTGACTGGCCTTTAGGTTTCTCGTTGACTGTTCCATGTACTTTGGCATTCTAGACCAAAGGCCAAGTTCATAGTCTACCACATTTCGTGTAGGAGATGAGGGGTTGCTCTCCCATCTCTCGTTCACTAGATTAAGAGGACCTCATACAGGGTGTCCAAACAAGCTGAAAGGAGCTAAACCCTACTCCGTTATGTGGCACCTCCCTATAGGCGACCAGAAGGCATGGCAGGAAAATATCCCATTTTCTCCTCAGGTCCTCTTCCAAGTCACCTAGTAAGCCTTTCAGGGTCTTGATGAACCACTGGACAAGCCCATTTGTTGTGGTTGGAATGAAGTAGAGAAGCGGGAGGTGACTCCACACTCTTCCCACGTAGCCTTCTTATATGCTGATATGAAGTTCGATTCCCTGTCAGAAACAACTTGCTTCGGGGGTCCAACATGGGAGAATATCCTAATCAGAGCCTTCATAACCAGAAGGGCTTTGATGCTCCTCAGAGGGACAGCCTCATGGTAAGTTGTGGCCTGGTCTACCACCACGAAGATGTATCTGTTCTCTGAGCTGGTTTGAGGATCCAAAAAACACACAATGTCCATGTCTATTCTCTCAAAAAGGCTGCACAACCATGGGTAGTGGAATTTAGTTGGCCTTTGTGGCACCACCTGACTTGCCAGAAGCTTGACAAGTTAGGCAGGACCAGACAAATTCTGTAACCTATATGCAAAACTGTGGTCAGTAAAAGAGTGCAGACAACCGGTTCGATGTCTTAGTCACCCCCAAGTGAAACGTTAAAGGAAGCTGGTGAGCCACATCCAGAAGGAATTTTCTGTGGCGCTGGGGAATCAACAACCTTCTGGTGGTCTCACCATAAGAGTCTTTTGGCTCACTGTACATGCGTCCATCCTCTCAGAACACTTTGAACATTCCAGGGCCCTCGCCCTCAGCCTGCTCGTCTGCTTGCTTCCGCAGACCCACCAGAGTGGGGCACTCTTTCTGGGCTGTGAAGAGGTCCATCTGATCTGGGTCCCCAGCTGATGCAAGCTCAGCCAGCTTGGGCAGGCCCTTCGGATCTGCACCCACCTGGTCCTCCACCTCAGGTTCCTGTGCTGCACAGGCAACTCTGAAGTCACTGGGTCCTCTGCTACCAAAGTAGGGTACACCGTGGCTACTGGCCCCTGTCCCGCAGGAGTAGGTGACTCAGCAGTCCGTGGAACTGGACTAAGGGATACTGGCCACACCGGTCCTTCCAACAAGCCCTCTGTAAACACTCCAGGCCCTAAGGGGACACCGCTAGTACACCAGAAGGGATCCAACCAGATTAGAAACACAAACAAATTATAAACCTCCTTGTCCAATTTTGGTAACATGGACAGAACAAGCTTGCAGACGTAAGCCTGCCGTTTCGTCCACATTACCAAAATTGTACAAGGTGGCTTATAATTTGCTTGTGTTTCCAATCTGTTCGGATTTATTCTTGTGTACTAGAGGTGTGGGGCTGAGTGATGGTTTAGAAACCGATATGCATCCCTGGAGCACTGGTGCCCCGGAAGTTGATTTGTCACACGGGGGACCTGGCCTAGCAGTTCGGGCAGGGCCGCTCCCATTAGTGGCAGTATCTGACTAATTTACATATGGCTGGACCAGCCAGACAGGCCAAAAAACAGTGGTGTGGAAGGTTGCCAAGAGCACTGCCAGTGGTTCAGATTAATTCAAAACCTTTCACGCATCACTTTTTGGTTTCAGTTTGTCTCCCTGCATGAGAGAGGGTATGCCCAGGCGTGGGTCCCTTGCTCGCTGCACTGTAGAGAACCAATTTGCACCTCACTGATGAACCCCATCAATGGCAAAACATGTCGGGGATGCTTGTGTTTCTGTGCAGAGGGGACCTGGCCTAGCTGTTCGGGCAAGGCTGCTTCCATTGGTGGCAGTACCTGACTGATTTGCATATGGCTGGACCCCTTTTGCAATGGCGCAGACAGCCTACAAAATTGTGGTGGGGAAGGTTGCACAGAGTAGTGCCAGTAGTTCAGATTAATTCAAAACCTTCCACCCATCACTTTTTTGGTTTCAGTCTGTCTCCCTATGTGAGAGAGGGTATGCCCAGACGTGGGTCCCTTGCCCTCTGCATCATAGGGAACCAATCTGCACCTCACTTATGAGGCCCAACACGGACAAAACATGTTGGGGATGCTTGTGCAGAGGGGGCCTAGCAGTGCGGGCAGTGCTGCTCCCATTGGCGGCAGTACCTGACTGGTTAGCATATGGCTGGACCCCTTTTGCAATGGTGCAGACGGGCTAAACAACGGTGGTGTGGAAGGTTGCCAGAGCAGTGCCAGTGCTTCAGATTAATTCAAAGCCTTCCACCCATCACTCTGTTGGTTTCAGTTTGCCTCCCAAACTCTGTCACCCTTCCCCTCCTGCTCCTCCTCTTTAGCCCTTTCCTTCTCAGGCTCCTCCAATCTCACCCTTTCCTGAACCTACCCATGTTCTCTGAACTCTTTCCCGTTTGCCACCTCGATCCTTAAGCACCATTCTCTTTTGCCTGCTCTGCTCTCACCCCCTTGCCTACTACCCCACCACTGCTTCTTTTCCCGTCTACTCAACCCTCTGCTCCGATACTCTTACCTTCTGCTGGCCCTGTCCTCTGAGCCCATCTTTTCTTCCCTTGTACTGGTTTTCTTCCTTTCTGCTCCTCCATTTCGTTTCATCCTCTCCTTCGTACCCCTCTAACCACGGTCGGCCTGAGGCATAAAAAGGGCTCCTGCACAAATGAAAAAGTGGCCCACCGTTGCAAAGGAATTGTTCCTTTAGTAACAGACTGGTTTGTTGCAAAATGTGTTGCAAATATATAGCATTTTAAAGAATATTTGTTCAGCAGCACTGGTCCAAATTACAAGCTGCAGAGTGAACACTCATCAGACTGGCCTAGTTTAGCCATACAACCTGGCCCACTTTGAGCAAAGAAAATTGGCATACGCTGGCATGTTGAGCTAGTGATGCCGCCATCGCCCTAGTCTCCTATAGGCCAGTCCAAGCCTGCCTCTAACACCTCTTCTTCTTTGATGGCCCTCCTATCTAACCCCCACTTCCCCTCTTTGATGCAATGTCTGCTGGGTGTTCAGAATTCTAGCACTCCTAGATTGCTTGGGATGGGTGGGGGAATGGCGGGATAGAGGAATGGATCATTTAAAGAACTGGGAAAAGGATAGAAGAATGAATGAATGGATGGATGAACCAGCAAGGAAGCCTTTACAGAGCTGCAGTGTGTTCTGGGTGAGGGTGGGCACATTGTTTGTGGGGAGCGCAGAAATGGAAGATTCCACCTCTGTTCCTCCATTACCTATGGAGCAGAATTCCAAGAATTCTTCTCCAGAATCCAATAGCAGAGTACCTGGACAAGGCGGGATGTCATTGATTGGAAGGCCAATTATTCCAGTCAACTAAATTGCCAAAAGGATTGTAGCGACCTGACTGGCTGGAATGCTGCCATTCTGAACAATCAGGTACAGAGGAATATTCCGACCCTCTGAGTGGTTGAAAATCCGATCTTTTTGTTTGGTAGAATTTCTGTGCCCTCCGGTAAAATGTCATTTTGCCTAATGAGAAGGGCTGAGCGGGGCGGAAACCAGAATTCTGTAACACAGGTGGCATGGCACAGGAGAGGATTTCACACCTCATCCGACATTCCAGAAACAAGTATTTCGCCCTCAGCTTGGTTTAAGTCTGTAGAGGAGCAATTTATTAGCAAAGTATACAGAGGGTGCTGTGGTGTGTGGTGCCTTTTTTACTTGCTGTGGTAAATGGGGGCTTTAGCCTCTGATGCCTTTGTGGAGGAGGCAGAAGGACTCGAAGGGGGACCGGTGCGTTCACATGGAGCCAGTTGAACTTTAGGGACTGCAGATCGAGCTGTACCCGTTATTTCCTGGCTTCCAAGGTGACTGTGGCCTTCTCTCCCATTTGAGATGGGAGACTTGGAATGTCAGTGCACCAAAGCGAGAGGAAGTCCAGTCCTCTGCCATTACAACAACTCCCATGATGCTTCCTTATTTCCAAAGCTGGTTATGGTTGATGGGAATTTGAATGTATTAGTACACTTATGGCTCATTTGGAAACACAAATAAAAGTTTTATGTACAAACAACAATAACAAATACTTCAAAACAACATTGAATACATAGGGAGAGGTAGGTTCTGCCACAGCAGAATTGGTCGAGGGAGAATTTGTCGATTGTTTTCAGCGAATATCAATGCAAATGTATGTGGGTGGTTGGGATGAGATGATAAAAAACGGTGGGGGTGTGAAAGGGGTCTTGGGGGTCTCTCCACATACATTTGCATTGAAATTACACAATACCCAATAAAAGGATTTAGAAAAAAAAGAATTGACAAAATATCCCTCGACCAATTCTTATTGACCAAATCACATCGAACCAATAAATATACATGTATAAAGACTACAATTCCAGCACAAAATTCCGATAACAAATTTACAATGAATTACATGAAATAAAACCAGCAATAAAAGAGAAAAAAAGATATTGGGGGTCATTACGAGTTTGGAGGTAGCCATGGTGCTATTAGCGCCATGGCTGCCTCCAAAGTCGTGCCTGGGTTCCCTGAATGGGGACTTACCAGGTCCTTCCAACCTTGGAGGACCCGGTAAGTCCCCATTCAAAAAACCCATCCCTATTCCCATTCGAGCCCCCATAGGGCGCAATGGGAACGGGGAGGGAGCTAATAACAGGCCCGTTATTAGCTGCCTGGTCCCTTAGCAGCTCCCGCTAAGGACGGCTGATTTTACCAGCCGGCCTTAGTGGGACCCGCTAAGGAACCTCGGAATGCGGTGGTAAGGGGTTAACGGCACCGGCATCCTTACCGGCACCGTTAACCCCTTATCACCAGCCTCGTAAGGAGGCCCATAATGTATAACATACACAATAGCAGCCCATTTGAATTCAGAAGAAAGCTGACTAAACTGGTTAAGACTGATGGGAGTTGTAGTCCAAAACATATGGAGAGGCAAAGGCTGCAGCCACCTGCTTCTCCCAGAAAATGCCCGTATAAGTATTATGGCTTCTGGGTGGAGCAGGGGCAGGGGGTTAAGGGGGGTATAGGAGTCAGTGGGGAGATGAGTGGGAGATGCTGACCACTTGCCCAGTATGGGAGCCCAGTACCATGAGTCAGATGTAGTCCTCTACTTTTCGTACCAGGTGGATTGTTTCAGAATAGGGCATCATGCATAGTGAGGGGACTGGTGTTGAGCTTACAAGCCACTGAGTATGGCATCCATGTTTCGAGAGAGGGTCGCTTGCCTGGCCTTGGTACACGTCTGGTGTGTTGGTGCATGTAAAGCAGGGTGGCGCAAGAGTGGTGGAGGAGGCCATGCTTGCTGGTCATATTGAGTCGGGGTAGCAAATTAATTCATAGCCAGGTGATTGTGACAATACTTTAGAGACCGCACCCAACACCTGTTATGGCGGAGTGTAGAGGAGGGACGAATCTGCCACGACGCTCTATATGTGGACGCCAATTATCATGTTGATGACCTGCTAGTAGCCGTGGAGGAAGAGTCAGAGTTTCAATCGCTATGGCCTGTTGGCCATAATGGAGGTGAGCCAAATATAAGACAGAGCGTTTTGAAATATGTGCTGCTCTAGTCCCCCACAGCCCTCTTTTCCTTGTCTCTTCCTTCTCTTTGTCAATCATCTATCGTCCTCGCTCTTCTTCTTCATTCTCCCTCGTTTCGACTCCTTCAGAACTAGTATCGCCGCCCCACTAATGCCACAGCTTCTCCACCGGACACCCTTCTCATCTCAAAAAAAGTGTCTGTGCCTTGTCGCCCATATTCTCTACGAGAAAACAGGCAACAACAAAATGAACGAAGGCAAGTAAGGGAGGAATAATACTCACCAGCATGCCATTAAAGGAATTACGACTGTCCGTCACAGTGGAGTAACTTTGCTGAAAATGTTGGGGTGGTGGGCACATGACATCTGAAGAAAAGGTGCCCCAGCCAAATGAATGGGGACAAAATGGTGTGCCATGAAATTTGGGGGGGCAAACACTCCCTTCGGCCCCCAAAATTATGCCCATGTACGTCAAAACCATATTAAGACTAATTGGAATTCTAAGGCATGGCACAGTGGCTCCTATTATGCAGCTTTCAAAGGCGTGATAAGACCACAGACGAAGCATGCACACAAGGTTTACAATAAAATATAAAAAAACGTGGACGCGTGAGACCAGCCAATGGCCTTGAGAATATCCTGTAATATCATATCTTGTGCCTGCCCAGGATGCCTTAGACACCATTGCTGCTCTAGAGGAATTAGACCTATATCAGCTTCAGCCATTACTCATTTGACCAATCGGGCCAATGTGGTGGAGGACACAGGTATAAGATGTGTATGCAATGATACAGACAGAGCATGATGGGATATTCGCAAGCTCGCGGTAATCGACTGCTACTGCTTAAGGCATGCCATGACATACAAAGCCTCGTTTTCAGAAAATGCCAGAAATTCAATAGTCTTAGACCACACTTAGTGCACTTTATTATAGGAAAAGTCACACCAATGGGAATAAACTCTCTAGCGTTTAAATCCAAAAGCCTAACATTGGACACACTTCAGAAAGCAACTTAACACCTTAATGTTGCAACTTTGCTGAAAACCACTTAAGGGACAAGAGTGCATTACGTGTCCAGGACCAGAACAAAGACACACCCTTATTAACATCCCCCATCCTGGAATATTTCGACAGCACAGTTGGTACACCTGATCGCAGTTAGCAGACACTATATAAAAGGCGGTTCCCCTTCTGGAAGACAATTCACCAGCTCATGGTTCAAGGGGTTTGTTGATCTGTAAACATACGATAAGCACAGGATTGAGCCAAATACGGCAAAGAGTTTACCACTAGGACTATCTATGCCGGCACAAACTGGATTGCATTCATAGCACACCAACTGATCCAAGAGTTCCATGCAGACTTATAGGAGCCTCTCGTACTGGGAGCCCAGAATTTCTCCACCAACTCCACATCCCTGCGTGAAATTCTACTTGGTCTCCACCTTTTCCTGATAGTCGCCATTCCATCAACTTCAACGTTCCCTGCAGCGCGAATGGATGAAAAACCCTTTGCAGGCCCTTCAACAAATCTACCATCTGCGAAGACTCCGAGGCACTTGGCTCAACAGATGCAACACCAAAGGGAAACAGACTTGCATGGACCAGAAAGGGGCAATCAGGACCACCTGAACTTTCTGTTGCTAGACATGCAAACAAAAGTATGGAGTCACGGCAAATGGAGAGAAAGCATCCTTCCTCCCCCCCCTACTGAAGGAAAGTATCTGTGGCTACAGCATCTGGATCTAGCCACCAGCTGAAAAAAAGTGGTAAATGCGCCATCATTCTGGCGGCAAACAGATCGAGCTGAAAGAAACCCCAAATGTCCTGTATCCTGTGGAAAACCATTCTGTGAAGACTCGAATCTGCTGGATCTCTCCAGAAATGGCAACACGTGCCTGGGAGCTGATTGGTTTCTCCTGGGAGAAACTCTGCCTGTACTTTTAGGTTTCTGGGCAGGTGAAAGTCCCAGAAAGCTTTTGCCTGATATGCCAACCTTCGGGAACACGTCCCACCTAATTTGTTGATATATTTTACTGTCGACCGGTTGTCCATATGCATCCTTATGACACAATACTTTTTCCCTTTTGCAAAACGTGTGAGTGCAAAGGACGCAGCAAGAATCTCTAAACCGATGATAAGCTTCTGCATGGCCTGCTGTGACCACCTCCCTCCAGTCAAAACACCATCACAGACTGCCTGCTATCTCAATTGACTAGCATTGGATTCTAAGAGCAGATCTGGGAAGGAACCAAGAATGACCCATCTCTTTCAAGCATTCATCTGGGAAAACCACACATCTTAATCCTTGCCTGACATCTTTGGAAAGCCGAACTCACACTGAATAATTTGCCCCTTTACTTAACTGGTAAATTTTCAACCCCTGGAAAGGCCTGTAATGCAGCAGAGCTAGAATAAATGCCTGAATAGATGCAGACAGGAGTCCTATCACTCATGCTAAATAATGTAATGTCACCATCTTTCTGGATAAAGAGCTCCTCAATTCCCTGTTTACACTGTGCACACTTGTTGGCTGCAGATGCAGTGTAGCAGTCCTTCAATTGATGACAAAGCCGAGAAACACCAGATGCTGTGTGGGCCTGTTGACCGATTTGTCTGAATTCACGGAAAACCCAAAGTCTAATAGCAACCGAACAGTGAAATCCATGTGCTACTTAACTAAATCCAGATCCGGTGCCATGATAAGGAAACTGTCTAAATAAATAAGCAATGAAATTCCTTTGCTTCTCAAAAACCTACCACTGGTCATTAAAGTTTTGTATAGCACCATGGACTGAGGAGAGACCACAGGGTGAAGAGCAGAACTAAAAGACTTGACAGCCACAAAGGAACAATAGAAACTGCCTGAAATCCCAAGATATTGGAATTATGAATTAGGCATCCCTCAGATCCAGATAAATTAACCTACCAACTGACCTCAAAACATCTTGGAAAACAGCAATCATCTCCATTTTGAAGTTCCTGTATCTTAAAACTAGTGCAGAAACTTCAGATTCAAAACGTGCCTGTGCCCTTTGCTCCTCCTCTTGACCAGAAGTATATTGCTGTAGTAGTTCCATGTACCTTTGATCCTCTCTGGATCATGCCTTTGATCCACAACTGCTGCATCTCCATACCAACTACCCGAGTCTGTTCGGCTGAAAAACTGAAATATACAAGGCATGTATGTTTATACCAGGAGCCTGAAGAAATCAAGCCAAAAACATTGGACTGTTTTCAAGACCCAAGGATCCCTTGATATGGTTAACCACTTTTTTAAAAAAAAGAATTAAATTCGACCAGTCACATGACTCAGGACAGCCAGAGAATCCAAACGTTGACATACTTCTGCTGAATCCACTATTGCCTTGCCTTGGACACCGCTGTGGGTAGAAAGTGGGTTTAGACCTATTGCATTGAGATGCTGCCCATAGACCTCCCCCATACAGGCTGTGACCCCCAGAATGTCTGGAGAATTGTGCCTGGATGACAGTATGGCCCTTGTAACTGCTGGCTGTACTAGAGACAAAAGACTAAAATAACTTTTTTTGAAGATGATCGAGCATTGTCAAATGTTAAAATGGTAGAGAGAAGCTTGCCTATCTCTTTTACTGTGTTATCAACAAATAGGTGTTACTCTTCTTTTTGTCTGAGTGTCTGCTAGCCCCAATAACACGAGGTTGATTTTCATAAGGTTGCCTTTCCTTCGCTCTTGAATAATGGATTAATTTGCATCCCAAATAAAGAACAGTGCTGTTTGAGCCCAATCACTGATATTGACTGGACCTAAGAGTTCATCCATCCCTTTCGCCTCCTCTGCCATATCCAAAACTTTTAACAAACGGTCTGTAGAAATGAGCAGGAGATCTTGGCATAACATGCGGCCCATGCAAAATCCTTCCCATAGTGAGAAAGGAATCTAGCCAACTTGGGATCCACTATAGAAGTTGATTGTCGATTTCCCTCTATTGCATTCTGCCTTCATCTTCCGCCTAGAATGATCAAGATTCCTTCCCAGGAAATACTGGGCAAAAAGTTCCAAAGGAAGAGGAGCAAACCAAGCAAAATAACTTGGATGTGTCATGTCTAAAGGATTAAACCGAGTCTCCCCTGATTGATCTACCACTCTTGCTGAACTTGGGTATGCCTCTTCCTCCATAACAGCATCCACATAGATGACTCAGGGATAGTAATTAAATGTAAAATTCCTGTGAAGCTTGATAAGATTGGATGTCTCCACCACTCTAACCCTGGTGATGAGTCAGATACAGCATTAAACTGGTTCTCTTCAATGGATGCTGTACATCCACTAAGCTCAGAGGCCCACTTGGTGATATTGTGTCACCTACTAATAGTGCCCAGCCCACCACATCGCTTCCAGAGGTCAACAGACTGGACCATATAGCAAATGTCTGATTGACCTATTTCCACATTATGCCATTTCTGAGCATGTTTTTGTGCTCTGACACCATGAACTATACTAACTATATCCTCTTGATGGCCCTCACAAGGGCTCCTGAAACGGCAGAAGCTACTGCCATCCTAAAACTCCCAGAGAGATTGGCCATTGCACCTTGAATGGCCTTATCTACTTGTGCTCCCACATTAGCCTGCACATCTGCGTCACCAGCATCCTGACTAAAGGAGGCTAATTCTGCCCCACAAACCTCCTCACCCACCTTCTTACACCTTTTCAGCTCTTCATATCGACCAGCTGGAGCCAAAAACAGGAGAAGTCCTTCTTTGAAAGTTTTTTTTTTGTCTTCTAGTTTATACAAACTTTCACACAATCATACAAAAACATAAATATCCATAGATTTGAAAAAAAGCATTTAAGATATGTTATACTCTAAAATGTTTTTCTCCTTAATTATTTGATTACGCAATTGATACACTTGGAAGCAGCAATCATTAATGAGCATTGTGATCCATCTAAAATACTGTCCCAAAAATGTTTTGAATATAGTGTTTTCATTATGTAGCAAAAAGACCAAATATCAGAGCATCTCAAATCGGATAGTACATGAAATTCTGTAAAGCTATATTCTGAAGACCCGATCTTCGCTGAATCACGTAATCAATGTTTAATTCCGCCATGGTTCCTACAAGTCCCTTTTCACTTTACTTTAAAAAAGGTCCTGTGTGTACGTTTCTATTAAAGCAATAGAACCCGAGGAAGGGGGGGCGTTATCGGTCGGGTAATGATATGATATGATAAGTCATTTATAACGCGCCTGTACACAAGTGTTTCTAGGCATGACAAGACATGGTAGGGAGCCATAGGCGGACGAGAGAAATGATCACAGATCATACGAGGCATTGTGTCATTCAAATTGTGGAAGTGCACGGAGGGAGGGAGAGCAGAAGTGCCAGGGGCACAGAAGGTAGAAGTGCGTTCAGGGCAGCGCTTGCTCTGAGTAAGTGCAGCCTGGGGATCCAGCTCAGGGTAGTGCAAGGGTCGGGGGACTGTAGGGTAACAGATACAGCCCCTAAGTAGGCATAGGCATGGAGACAGTGCAGATGCTTGTAGGTCATGGAGGAGACTGGTGCCCATTGGGGCGATAGTTACAAGCCCGAGCAAAGCTCTAATAATCTAATCTCTACAAAATAAGTAATAATTAAATAATTGGTAGGGTTTTTCACGCTCTTCAGAAAAATCATAAGAACCACAACAATCCACCATTCAGACCCATGGTGGCGGGAACGGACAGTGTGTTTAACCCAATCTGGACACCGCATTGCACCCTTTGGTACAGTTGACTTCCACATACCTTAAAGACACCTCACATGTTTTACAGCTACTAGGTGAAATGCAACAGTTGGAGCCTGAAATGATCCTATTCTCATTGAATTTCACCAGCCTGTATACCTCGATCCCACATGGGGAGGGTATTGAAGCCCTCGAATGGTTTCTCTTGAACCATGAAAATGTAACTATACACAAGGTACTTGCTATTGAGTTAATCAATATTCCTTTATAACAACTTCTTTAGATATGAGGGCAAATACTTCTTACAGATCATAGGGTCCTCAATGGGTTCACCAGTAGCCCCTACGTATGCAGACATCTACATGTATCTTTTCGAGACGACTCACATGCTCAACAATGACATCTGGAGCCCCAAATTAGTGTTCTGGAAACGTTACATTGACTATGTCTACGCAATCTGGAAAGGCAGTAAAGAAAAACTACAGCAATTCTTCAAATATATCAATCACTGCCATGAAACCCTCAATTTCACTCTAGAAGTGGGAGATCTGCATCTACATGTTCTTGATGTATTAGTTGACCAACAATGAACAAAGTGCCACCATTTACCGAAAACCCACTGATATTAACAACACTTTACCTTACAACAGCTTTCACCTGAAAACATCTTATAGCCAATTCCTCAGGCTCAAGTGGATATTGTTTAATTTCAACACACTTTTAACAGAATACGATCTGATGTCCGATAGATTAAAGATGAAGGGTTATCCACCAAGCATCTGGGATGATGTCATCACACGAGTAGAAAATCATCAGAGAAGAGAGCTTCTAAAAACTAAACCCAAAATGGAGAGGAATAGATTGATAGACATGTTAAAATTCTTGGCACAGAGCCATCAAGTTGCGAGAACCATAAAGAAGAATTGGAACTATGTCAAATTAGATCCTTTTTTGAACAAATTGTCCCAGAACCACTGATGATGGTCTACAAAAGGGGAAAGAACATTAGAGAGTCATTGGTCAAAGCTGAATGAGTCAGAAAACCTGTACAAATATTGCTACACAAACAGAAAGTAGGCACATTCCCGTGCCAGCACTGCTCCAACATCATCAAAGGGGAGAACATATGTCACCCTAATACGGGAAAGAAGATCAACCTACGCCCCTTTGCAACTTGCAATACCAAAAATGTAATTCATGCCCTGGACTGCCCTTGTGGTATATACTATGTAGGTCAAACCATCAGGCGTGCCAAAGGCTGGTGGACAGAACATAAGTCCAAGATGTTAGGCAGAATCCTATGCAGTTCCCTTAGGGAGCACTACAGAAGATTAAGACTACAGGTATATGCAATCAATCCCCTTTGGTACCAGTCTGTACCACACAGATTTAGTTGGTAGCTGTGGCTGAGCAGTCAGACCTATCTCAAGAGGGAAATGAGCAGTATTCGGGGTTTACACAATAGGACTACAGTACTATGGAACAAGGAAACAATGACCGAAGAATATATATATTCATTTTACACACTCTTAAATCAGCACACAAATCACTATCATTAAAGTAAGTTAAAACAGTCAAGAAAAGTATACACAACTCCCTATTTAAATTGTAGACAAGTTTGAGCAAGAGTGAAAACTGAGCAAAATGGCACAGTGTAAAAACAAGCAGAAATGACACTCTAACAATTTCTTCAGAGGGAGGGAAAGGACAAGTTATACAGGTTCAGACTCTCTCTAAAACAGACCTGCAACCCTTCCCAAGTGGATTGTGAACAAGTTAGGCAAGGCAGTACTTTTAGCATAAGAAATACTTAGGTGAAAACCGAGCAAAATGGCACTTCACAATATTTAAAAAGGGAATGAAAGGTGGTTATAAGAGTTCTAGGTGCACCAACACATTTCTTGATGAAAAGCAATCTAGAAAAGACAGTTGTAACAGATTTAGCCAGAGTCAATAGGCCTGTGCCGGAGTCAGTGGTACAAGGCAAAGTGCACAGGATCAAACGGTTCTAGTAGCTGCAGTCAAGTCTTTGTTTAACGATTTGAAAAGGCGGTTGCAGAAGGTAAAAGACAATGTTAGACGAGAGGGGCGGCCAACCCAGAAGGTAAGTAAAGGATTTAAAACACCTTTAGCAGTACCCAACGAAACGGGAAGCATGGCAGAACAATGTACCTTGAAAGTGGAAGAGGCTCCTGCGGTGGCGGTAGTTCCTGGCAGTTCCTGCAGTTCGGGAGATCCAGCAGAGGAAGAGAGGCTCTCGTCGTGGAGGAAGGTTTGAGTCACTGCACTGCCCAGGGATGAAGCCAGCCGCAGTGATGCCAACACGGAATAAAAGGTATGCTCCTTTAAATCGCGGTCGTGGTGGACGGATGCCTGGCTATCCGGTCTCCTAGTGCTGGGCACTGGCGATTCGACCAAGGCAGGTCCTGGAAGGCGATTGGTGAACTTGTTGGCCCCACCAGCTCAAGGGAAGAAGACTCTTGCAGGTGAAGATGTTCTCGAGTCGTTGGAGAAAAGCGGTGAGGATCTGCAGCAGGGCTTCACCGGTGGTTCAGTCGTTGCAGATGTCTTCAGCTTCTCTCCTCTTCGGATTTCTTAGTTCCAGTGGTGACGTCTTGTCCTCCAGTCCTCAGAGCCCTGCTTTTATGCAGAAAGACCCCCATTCATGCAGCCTTGCTGTCACTCACACAGTGGGGTGGCTATCCTGGCGGGATAATCCCCCAGCCTATCAGGGCAGAGTGTGACTTGGGTTGCCTAGGTAACCCTGTCCAGGGTGCCTGTTCCCCCTCCCACACATCCTGTCTCCCCCAGACTCAGTGGTGCCGAGAGGAGGGCTTCTGTGCAGAAGCCCGCCAAAAGGACGAACAAGGATCCCCGACCCGGGTTAGGATTTCAGAGAAAGACACGAGAAAGAAATAATATCAAAGATCTGGCAATAAAAACCTACCGGAGTAAAGTTAATATTAAAATAAACCGCCGGTATGTTAGAGGCTGTCAGTAAAAGTGAAAGCCTCGAACAATGGGAAAATCCCATAGGAAATTATTCGCGGTCGAATATTTATGGTAGTAACCACTGCCACCAGAAAGAAACTTTGGAGAGAGGGACTGGACGGTACCCTCTCGAGAATGAACACCAGGGAAAAACTATTAACCCTTTCCAGTACTTCCATAGTAAGATGGGTTGTACTGGTTTTGTTCATAAATATTGACTAGTAAAGTCAATGGGGACTTTACATGCCCTGGGAGACAGTAGTCAGTCCCAGGGTATGGAGTCTATGTTTGGCAGTCACTATGACACCCCAGTGTTACTGCACTCAGAGTGCTGTGTAAAATGATGGTACCTATGAGGGTGGGAAAAACCCATAGACCATAAGCACAAAAAAATAGCCTAAAACACATAGCAAAATACAACTAAGAGTGGGAAAGAGAGTTTCACTCTTAGTAGGAGTAAAAAAATAAACCCCTAAAATCCAGCAAAGCTGCTGGGGGACTCTATAGGTAAGGGAAATTAGCCTAATCAGAGAAGTCTCCCTAACACAAGATCAGGGCATAGAATAGCAGATCATCATTTACCGACACTTCAAAGAAGCCAGACACACAGTCACACAGATGAGATGTGTGATTCTGGAAGTGATCCATCCCCTAACCAGGGGAGGAGATCTACAAAAGAAACTATCAGAGAGGGAACTCTTATGGATCTAAAATCTGGACTCCATCAGCCCCTTGGGCATGAATGAGGAATTCTATTTAGGATGTTTCTTGTAGGATCACATTACCTCATTAACTACACATACCCGAGATCATCACAACAGAATAGGGACAACAGCCTCTAGACAAAGCCACATTGACAACATAAGATGGGATGGACTGGATTCCAGATCGCTACATATGCCTGCCATAAACGTGATAGACCATGTCTAATATGTAGATGAGATTGACTAGATGAACATCATTGTATTTGAACTTCATTATGCAGATTCCCCATGAATATATAGGGCAGACATAAATATGTTTGATTATATGTTATATACCTTATATGCACATGTTGTTAAACATATTCATGTGGTTTTCTTGTAACACCATACGCTTGATCAGTCGACCACAGACTGCAGAGCACCAGTTGATGGATTGTACCCCAGGAACATTGTGATTTGAACAACGGGGTATTGTCCTCACACTCCAACTCTTTATAACATTGGGTGAATCTATTCATCAAAACATGACAATGGCATACCCTTTTATCTGTGCAGACACTAGTCAAGGGTTTCCAATTCACTCAGAGACTCTTACACTCCACCTCTGTGTAACATTGGATGATGCAGTTTATTTAAACATGACATTATGTCTTTTACATGTAGCTGTATAGAAATCCTAGTTTCCCTCTTAAAGCCACATCATCCCATACCCCCATGACAGAGGGAGGACCACTCCTGTGCACGACATAAATTGGTTACTAACAGACACACATTGCCATAACATGACTGAACATCGGGCTCAATGTCACGATGCCCCGGGCTGTTGCGCGCTTTACAAATCCGAATAAATAAATAAATAAATAAATAAATAAATAAATAAATCATAACACCATTTCCATCATCCAAGGGCCGAGAGCACAATATCCTCATGGACAATTGATATTCTCTTTTGTTCTTTCACCATAATGCGTACGGGACAGTCCCCCTTCCCTACATGACTTGTTTGTTTGGTTTGAATTTCGGGAGACTAGTGCAATGACGTTAACACGTCACGCGCCCATCCCGTTATCAACAACAACCTCCCTTAGCAACGCGGCCAGTTTTACCTTTTTTTACGACACTCGAAGAAAGCGGCAGCAGAACGCTGCATACAGCAGAACACCCGGTGAGTCATCCGGACACAGTTCCTTTCGTAAGAGATGAGATAACACAGGGCAAGCTTTACTATCGCAAATGTTCACATTACAGATCGCATACCCATTCGTCTCCTTACTTCATAGATGATAGACTGCCTGATTTAAACACGCTTCTCTGACGAGGTGGAACCTGACACAACACAAGACCTGGGGAGGTGAGGCTCAGAATGAAGTTTCTGTTATTTCAGGACTAAGAGGGTCATTACGACCCTGGCGCTAAGGGGTTAACGGCGCCGTAAACCCCTTAGTGCCCAATTACGAGGTCCCTTTGCGGGACCCGTCCTTAACAGCTGGTCTGGACCAGCCGTTAAAGTAGGGACCCGCAAAGGGACTCTCGAGGTAATTACGGTACCGCAATTTGCGGTACCGTAATTACCGCCTTCCCCAGTCCCATTGAGCCCTATGGGGCAAATATGGGAATGGGGAAGGGCCGATGTTCAATGGGGAATTACCGCCCCGCCAACCTTGGAATGGGGTGGTAATTCCCCATTGAACATTGGCGGACTTGTTACAATACCGGCAGCAACCATGGTGCTAATAGCGCCATGGGTTACCGCCAGTGTTGTAATGAGGGCCTAAGTCAGTAGGTACACAGTCTACATTATATTAGTCCTTTTCCATTCCCTTACAGCTTTGTGGACACATTCCATGGATTTATTTGAACCATGTCCACAGGATGGACATTTGAGCTGGATATTTCTGGAATCTTCATACCGCTAAGGTAACTTATCAAGTTTATGGTGCCTTCAAATCTTGTCTGACATGATTAATACAAATAGATATATTTGTATACAATCGTTTTCTGTTGCATTACAGTTATACTTCACAAATCTGAACCCCTGATGAAGAGCATTCCAGCTTGAAACAGGTTGGGTTTCCCATTAAAGGAGAATTTGTGAAGAAAAAAGAACCTTGTTGGAAATCTTTCTACAAAATATATATTGATTGCGATGTATACACTAAATTACCTTATTTAATGACTACCTTAGTCTCCATTAACTTATATCAAATCAGTTGACACTTTTATCCTTATTACTTGGCTGATTTCGGCCATTGAGAGTGTGCAGTGGACGGGAGTTCTCCTACTGTCTGGAAATGATAGCAGCCCTTTGTAACTTTTCTCTGTCATTGGGTAAACGAGTTTCTTTTCCTCTTTTAAAATCTGGTCAGGGCAGAGTCTTGAAAGAAATCCAATTGATGAATGCATATCTATTTCATTTTCTCTTTTTATCTGGTTTAAGGCATGAACGCAGCAATGTAGAGCTTCAACCGGCGCTTTTATTTTTCATTTTTAAATCGGACATTTGTCTTGGGCACTAGCTGAAAGAGGATCCTGAAATTGAAGACTCAGGTGCATATATTAGTGAGTGTCTAACTAAGAACTATTCGATATAAATGACATAAATGTAAACAACTGTAAAGGGTGAGCCAGATGGACCCCACCACTTTTTATACAAGTCTGTGAGACAAGTCTGCGTGCTTAGTAGGGTTTATGAGCAACCGGACGTGGTGGTGGAAACAGAAGAGGCCTCGGGCGCTTGCACCTGGTAAAATTCGGGACCAGCAAACAAACTCCCCCAAGTGTGGTGGGGTGGCATTCATGGCCTGGAAGGCAATTTCCCGTGGTGAAGCGGCACTGGGTGTGAGAGCGGCTAGCGGTCTGCAACTGGATATATCAAGAGGTGAGCCGGGGTCCTGGGAGAAGGCAGACAGATCTGGAAACCTCAGCAGGACTCTGGCGTATGGAGGAGGTAATCCTCATTACCAGCCCCAGAAAGCAGCAATGCATGGCTAAAATCTTTAAAACAGCCTGGCTCAGTCCCAGCCATCACAGCTCTTTAGGCTTCAGGTTGCCATAACAATGCGATCACAAGAAATGCCTTGTCACTGGTGATTTAAGGCACTTTCCTCATATTTCTGAGAAGGGTTAATCCCACCTGAGTCACCTTCCTCCCTCCTCTGCTTCTGGAGCAGTGCAATTCCCTGTTTGGCGACCTGTGTGACATTGTGCACCTGATTCACATGCGCCTGTCTTGCTCATCGTGCATTGTGCAGATTCTCTCTCTCTCTCTCGCTCTCTCTCTCTCTCTCCTTTTCTCTCTATCTCTCTCTCTCCCTTCCATCTCTCTGCCTTCTCCCTCCATGGTGCTCTCCATCTCCCCCATTTACACTAACAGCTACTCTATCACCCATCCTACCTTTCATTCATTCGATGCCTGAAAGGAAAAAGTTCAAGAAAGATCTGCTGGACTCCAACCCAGGCCTGTCCATCACTGACACCTACGTCAACGCTTCTTCCAGGCAGACTATCACTGACAACCTCTTTGTTGCTCCCTCTCTGGACCTATGGACTCCCCACATGGTCTCAGTGCTCTCCCCTTTCTCTTCTTCACCCATTAATGGTGGTACAAGATCAGAAGTACTCTTGGAACACTTCCCATCCTCTAGGTGCATCATTAATGTCTACCAAAATGGCACTGTCATGGCCCAGGGCTCTCAGTCCAACCTCCTGCTTCTTGATAGGCATCTTCCTTCTCTCATCAACTTCCTCCCATTTCCTACCACTCCTCCTTCTGCCACCCTCCAGCCCGTCCACCACCACCACTGATGGGTTTACCACATTCCTGTACCCCTCCTCGGAAGACCTTTAAAGGTAGCAACCAGCTTCACTTAGCTACCCTCAACCCTCGCTCTGCTGTTAAACACTCCTCTGGCATCCTTCACCTACTTGAAGACCTTGACCTTGATGTCCTCGCTCTCACTGAGACGTGCTTCACTGCCAGTATGTCACTACTTTTCACGCTCTCCTCCCTGAGTGCTACACGATCCTCTTTAAGCCCAGGCCTAACCAGTCTGGAAGCAGAGTGGCCCTGATCCTCCCTGAATGTGTCCCTGCTACTATCATACCCACCCAATCCTACTCTCTTTCCCTCACCATTCTACCTTCTGGTCGAACCCACTCAGCCAGAAACACCTTGGATGCTCTCATCGCAGCAGAAATCCCATCTCCAACCATCTCACTACACCTCTTTCCTGGTCTGACCATGCTCTGCTATCCTCTCATCTGGATCTCTGGGGTTCCAGCAAAGCCTCTGCTCCCACTGCCAGTCTCCTTCTCTGTCATTCCACCGATGAAGCAAGAGTTTCAGTTGCTGCATTTCCCACCACTTTCATTCCTGCACCAACTCCAGCCACTGACTCTCACACTGATATAGCCCTTGCTAACCTTCACCTCTCCACCTTCAACAACCTGGGCATCTTTGCCCTTATCATGAGGATCCACATGAAGCCTGCCTACAAGTGCAACACCTGGCATGACTCCGAACGAGCCTCTCTGAAATGCAAGTGCAGAGTTGCTGAACCATAGTGGCTGACTTTGAGCCCATCCACTGACAGACTGGCCAGACGCCTGCACCAAAGGTAATTCAGGCTCTCCATCCGCTTGAAGAAGAGGGCCCATATCCAAACCTGTGTCTCTGGGGCCACCAACAACACGGCTAAACTGTTCAGAATCTGCAAGGAACTCGCCAATTCTACTGCAGTCTCCACTTCTCCTCTGCCATCCCAGGCCCTCTGCACTGCACTGGCTGCCCACTTCACAACCAAAACTCAGGACATCCATCTCCTCTACTCCCCTCTACTCCCTCTACTCCCCTCCCTCCTCCCTCACCTGCTCTCAGGCCTCCCTTGACTCCCCTCTGCCCATCCGACCTTCTCTCCTCCATCTCGCCCATAGCACCGGATGAGGTCTCCAAACAAGTCTCCCCTGCTCCTCCAGAACTATCAGGACATTGTTGCCTTCCTTTGCCACTGGCTCCTGCACTATCTGGCTAACTGCCACCCTATCGCCATTACCCGCTTCCTGAACAAACTCTTGGAGAATTTGGTCATCTCCCAACTGATCCACCACCAACTTTCGTCACACTGAATCTGTTGGTTGTCTCCACGACCACCAGTCTGACTTCAAAGCAGTCAGAGGCACGGAAACTGCGCTCCTGAACACCTGTGATGACTTGCTTTCAAATCTTGATTCCAACTCTCCCTCCGTTCTCATACTTCTCGATCTTTCCTCTGCCTTCGATACAGTCAATCATGCCACCCTTATAAATTGTCTCAGTGATCCCTTTGGCATCATCATGTACCTGGCACTGGACTGGTTGACCTCCTTCCTATCTGACTTACCTTCCCCGGTTCAACTGGGCATTTTCCTCTCTTCCACCACACTCCCCACCTGCAACACCGCTCAGGTCTCTCTCCTGTCGCTGCGGCTCTTCAACATCTACCATACCCCTCTGGCCCAGTTGATCTCCACCTTCTCTCCTCACTTCCAGTGTTATGTGGATGACACGCATCTCTCCTTCAAGCTTCCCTCCACTTCCTCCTCTTATTCCTCTGTCAATCATGACTGTCTCTCTGCTATTCAGGCTTGGTGTACTGCTAACAATCTCTAACTTAAGGTCAGTAAGACTGAGATCCTTTTCATTGGGACCCCTGATCCCTCCTTCCCTCCTACACTCTGGCTGCCCTCCATGGGCTCCCCTTACCTCACCCTCATTGAGGCTAAAAACCTTGATGTCTTCTTCGACTCCTCTCTCTCCATTTCTCCTCACATTGCGGACCTTGACAAGAAGGCCCGCTTTCAACTGCACCTTCTCAGAGGCAATCGCCCTTTCCTCACTTTCCCTCAGAAAATCAATGTCTCCAGAGCTCTGGTCCTCTCTAAGCTGTACTACTGTAACAGCCTCTTCCTCAATCTTCCTTCATCCTCCCTTCAGCCTTTCAACTAATCCAGAATAGGACTGCAAGACCTATCCTTGGCCTCAAGCCCAGGGATCGCATTTCTCCAGCCCTAAAATCTCTCCACTGGCTCCCGGTGGCTCTGAGGATCAAGATCAAAACCCTCTCCATCATCCACAAGGCATTCTGGGGCCTGGGACCCTGCTAAATCCAACTCTTTCTCCCTAAATACCTCACTGCTAGAGCCCTTTGGTCTTCTAGCTCCAGCCCTCTGCAGATCAGATGCTTTTCCAAGCAGAGAGTTGGTGGTAGATTTCTCTTTGGCAGGAGCCTCCCTCTGGAATGGCCTCTCTGCTCCTGTCAGGATTGAGCGGGATCTCCTTAAGTTCTGGAAGCTTCTCAAGACCCTCATTTTAAAAAAAAACTTTTTTTCATTTTATTAAATGCGTGATTTGTTACAAACCTCCATCCAAAATCACTTTAGACAACTAAGACAATTGAGTCCTCCTTTCTTCTTACCTTTCCGTAATTTCTTCTTTCGTCCAGTTCTTTTCAGAGTAATCTCTTTTTACCCATTTGAACACTTCCTTTAGAAGTTTTACCAGTGCAAATATCACCGAGAAGTGTTCTCCCCGCTGCAAGATGTTCCAGAAATCCTACACTTTTTCTGAGTATGTTTCCTCAACTAGTGCTCCTAGGAATCTAGTTCTCCTATGTGTCAAACCCGTGCAGAAAAGGGTTAGATTTTTCAAAGTTTCTTCTGTCCCTTCTTTGCCACAAAATCTACAGTTTACCACAGCTGTTTGTTGGTTGTAGATCTTGAGTATCTGATTTGTGGGGTAAAGGTTCATCCTAAAATGTAGGAATTGAGACCTATACCAACTATTGGGAAATGTTGATAGGTGCTTTGGAATTGAGCCCCAAGTCTTATGTCCTTCTCTCGAAGGAGTCTCCAATTTATATAGGTTTTATTCTGCTGTGGTCTTTACCCAATAATCTTGCCAAAGTTTCCATTTAACCTTTCCAGGATTGATTATCAAATCTTCTTCTGTAACTTGGAGATGGTCTAATAAGTTCTAACAACTTTGGCTCCATTCTTTCAAGAGGATATTGTCGGTAGTTTTTAATGTATCCTCCAAGATTTCATATGGTTTTGCTATGTCGGGCAGGCGGCATTTTCTGTATAGCATTAGTGACTTCCAAGAGACTCTTGCTTGCAGGGAGATCAACCCCAATTCAAATCGTATCAAGGAGGTTGGTATCAGGTTCGGCAGCCTTATGATTTTACTCCAAAAGCCCCTCCCAACGAGGGCCATAGCTGTTAGGGGACATCCTTCTGCTCCATATATTAGTACTGGCGTGACCTTAGCTTGGTAGAAAGTTGTTACTGGCTTGATGGAGAACTTTCTAAATTTTATAACAATTAATCTAGCTTGGTAGATCTATGTCTTTAACTTGTTCGCAAGAAAGGCTGACATGGTAGATCTGTCCTACTTTTATTTATGAGAGTCCCCAAGTATATGGCTTCTTGCATTTGTTGTAGGAGCCTTTTTTGATAAATTATTTGTGCTGTTGTCTCTGTCCACAAGTACAGTCTCCCAGTATCATTATTGTTGTCTTTAATGGGTTAATTGATAATCCATTTTCAGTCATGTATTGGTCCAAAGCTTCTAGGCTCCTTTGTAGCCCAATCAGTGTTACATGAAGCAGGACTAAATCATCTACACATAGAAGACACATTATAGGTTTAGCTCCTAGCCTCGGTGGAAATGCTCTGGTATTAGACCAAGCCTCTCTGAGGTCTGAGAGAAATGAGCTGAATAATGTTTGGTGCAGAAGACAACCTTGTTTCAGCCCATCAAAGGTCTCTATGGATCTAGTTAACCAACCCTGGGCACTCAGCCGAATCTTGACACTTGTGCCCATGTATAGAGATTTTACGGCTTCCAACAGGTTTTCCAGGCATTGCCAAGCCTTCATTTTAACCCATAATCGCTCCTGATCGATACTGTCAAAGGCTTTCTTCATATCTACTAGAGCCACATATATTTTAGATGTTTCCTTTCGCACTTTTGCTTTCAGTATGTTGATTAGGAAGAGATTCAGTTCTGCCCCAACTCCTTTCACAAATCCTGTTTGTCGTGGATTCTCTCTGTGAGGCTCTTTGATCCATATTTGTAATTGCTTTAACAAAAAGGCCGCAAATAGCTTGCCTATTGAGTCAAGGAGTGCTATTGGGCGATACCTTGAGGGGTCATCCCTATTTCCGTGCTTGTATACCAGGACTATAATCGCTGAGCGCCAAGAATCTGGTATTTCTCCTGTCTTTGTGATTTGTTTAAACAACTCAAATATAAATGGGGTCCACCTCTCCGGAGCTCTCTTTATTATGGAGTTGGTAATTCAATCCGGTCCCGATGCTCTACACTGATTAATCTTCTTGATTAATAGTTCAATGTCCAGATTGTCAAATTGGAACGACCAACCCTGATTTGGTTCCTTCGGTAAAGCTTGCAAGGGGCTTTTTCTTTGTTTAAACAGAAGCTGGTAATAGTTTGACCATGCTTCTTTCCTTAACAGCGTGTAATAGAGGATCCTCTCGACCTTTCCCTACTCCATTGGGCATTCGCCAGATGGATCTGGAGTCCTTGCTTGTAAGGGCTCTGAGCATCTCTTTTGCATCCTGTTGAGACATCTCTCCCCTATATGCCATAATCCAGTTTTTATATTTCTGCTTCATTTATCTCAGTTTTCTTGCCCATTGTATTGTAATCCTTTTTTGATCTTTCTTCATGAGATTTTTTTCATCTGCTATTTTTTTGTTGAAAACGTGTTTGTGGTCCATAACTATTGACAACCCCTCTTTAGCCGGATGATTTAATTGTAGGAGAAGTGGAACATAATTTACTCCATCTTCCTGCATCCGCATATCTATTACTTTTGTGGAAAACACCACAGTATCTTGTTCGGTCATTCTGAGGCGGTTGTTTCCCATTGTCACTTCCAGGGCCACATTAAATGTTTCTGTCCATGATGTGTGTTCTCCCCTCCAAGTACATTTCTGAAGTGAATGATCGCTCCTTGCTTTTTGGATTACTTCAAAGGACTCAATGGGCCTCATTACGACCCAGGCGGTAAGGGGTTTACGGCAGCGTAAACAGCGCCGACCCTTACCGCCTGAGTACGAGGTCCCTTAGCGCCATGGCGGATTTAACACCTGCTTTTAGCAGGTGTTAAAATCCATGGCGCTAAGGGACCATGGAGTTAATTACGCCACCGTAATTTACGGTGGCGTAATTAACGCCTTCCCCACTCCCATTATGCCCTATGGGGCAAAAATGGGAATGGGGAAGGGTAAATGGGGATTGGGGACTTACCGCCCCGCCAAGGTCGGAATGGGGCGGTAAGTCCGCCAACCACCATGGCGTAAACGTAGTTTACGCCATGGTGGTAAAGTCACGGCCCAGGCGGTAACTTACTGCCTGGGTCGTGATGAGGCCCAATGTCTCGTAACAATGAACTTGAAATGAAGACATTGTCCAATATACTGGTGCTGTTTCCATTTGTCCAGGTGGTTTTTGCCGGAAAATCTGCATCTACTTGGCCGTTTAGAAAGTGTAGGTCATGATCTGCCATCGTGTTCCACCTTTGGTGTGCTCTGATCATGCCCAGAGTCTTGTAACCACTGGGCGTCGGCTGGAGACCTGTTAATTTGCAGATGCATCAGCAGTTCAGATCCCCTCCGACAATTATATAATGTGGCTTAAATTGCCACAACCATCGGTCAGTAGCACTGGTGAACTGGTCTATGAATCCAGATGTAGTTAAAGCTGCCGTATTCCAGTAAAGGTTTATCACCAAGCCTCTGGTGATCGTATTGCCTGAGGCTTCTTTGATGCGAATCACTTGCATAAATGGATTTGGGCTGTCGGAAAACTCCACCTATATCCCCATGCCATTTTTAACAAAGGTCACTAGACCTGCCACAGGGCACCCTCTGTCACCCCCAGAGTCAGCCATAAATAAGGAGGTATAACCGTATAGATAAGGGCCTTTGCAAAGCTAAGTTTCTTGCAAGCAGAATATATCCACACTGCCTGATTGTAAATCTTCATCCGTCGAAAGATGTATTTATCCTCTCGTGTTCCAAAATATAATCTGTCGTAAAGCTCTTTGCGGCTATTTAATAGCTGCGCTTGGTCCTAGGGTTGGGTTTTGTCTGTTCTTTTTCTACTTAATTTTTCCTTGAAGGTATCGTGGTATCTGTAATTAGTCTCTCAGTACACCCACCATTCTTGAATGTAACTTTTATCGGCACTTTCAATCTTCTAGTTAAATCCAGAATTGTTTCATCCACTCATCCCTCTGCGGTCATGTGCCTGGCTCTTCGACTGTTTCCACCTGTAGAGGACCTACGGGTCTCCATGTCACAAGGACATTGTTGGACAAATCATATTGGTGATTGTCTTTTTGTTTCCCCATCCATATGTCCTTGCAATATCGTCTCTGGCCAGTCACAGCATTCAAACCCCATGGTTAACAATGAATGGGCCATTTCTAGCAATGCTGTCTTGGTTCTTTGGGAATGCAAGTGGAGATCACACTGTATTTATGCGTTCTTTAGGGTACTCGATGATCTGGATGTCATCGGTTTTGAAAAATCTCAAAGAAGGAATGTTGTGCAAGAGACTTATCGCATTAAGGTGGTTCCGAATCAGAACGTCTCTGATGGGTAATAACCGTTCCAAAGTTACCTTTGCGGATCCAACAGTGTGTAGCAATTTGTAATTGCCTCGTCTTTCATAATGTTGGTTTAGGTCCGTCCGCCACTTTGTGAGGCTGTGAGATCTTCCTGTCGCTTTCTTTTCTACTGATAGTTTGCCTTTCGGTAGGTCCCTTTTTCTCGGCTTATCAACTGGTCACTTTATAGGATGATATTCCTTCATCTTTCCGCCAATATGCTAAATGGGCTCAGTGGGTCCACAGATCTATAAGGAGCAATCATCTCCTTAGGAGCACAAGTCCTGTCGGCATCTTGGAATTTAGACCCATGTTTATGCGATCTCTGAGGTCACATGAGTCTCGATTCAATGATGGTTTCAGGGTATCCAACAAGCATTTGTTCATGCTCCCACACATCAGCCTCCTCTAAGAAATAAATTGAGCAATTTATACATTCATTGTCCAAATTGTACTGTAAGTTTTTGTTTTCGGAGTTCCGCCATTCTTTATGGGACCAGGGATGATCTTTAGTTCAATTTTCCCTGGATGCTGCAAACACATTTTATTTTTTGTTGGAAATTCCGGTTGCAAGCACAGGAAATTCTTTATAGCCACCTATATTGGCTTTGTTGATACCTTTTGAAAAACATTGAAATATTTGGTTTCTTTTCTAGAGGAGTTTCTCTGTCCATCTTCCTATTTAGTTTTCTCTTTCTCCTCTGTGTGAAGAGTGAAAGGAATTAGGCTCACTCAAGGGCAGGCTTAATCAAAAGCGCCTTTGGTTTTGGTAATCCATGTATATTTTTCTTTTCAGTTTCATTTGTTGTGAGGTCAATCGTGTTCTCATTATTTCGGAGGCTAGCCGTTGTCCCAGTCAAGTCAGGAAGGAACATGATCTCCCCTTTTGTCGTGTTTGATTTTGAAGGATCGCCTACTTTCTCTCTGGATTTTGATTTTATAGGTATATTAGGTTGGGTCTTAATAGTAACATAAAGGCCCACATCTGATCCATCCTTGGCCAGGGCCGTGGACCCCGCTTCTTTTCTGTTTTGGACAATTGATTTTAGTTGTAAGAGGTCCAAAATTGAATTCAGTAGGAATTTCTTATCTGCTCTCTCGTGTTCCGTTGCCCCACGTATCTCTCTTTGTATTCTATTTAAGCAATAGATTTCCTGGTCCACACTGGATTGTAATGAGGTTATGAAGGACTCTATGGGCCTCATTCCGAGTACGGCGCTAACCAATGGCGCTATTAACGCCTTGGTTGACGCCGTACCCGGACCGGCAGCGCCTTGGTGGTTGGCGGAATTACCGCCCCATTCCAAGGTTGGCGGGGCGGTAATTCCCCAATCCCCATTTACCCTTCCCCATTCCCATTCTTGCCCCATAGGGCATAATGGGAGTGGGGAAGGCGTCAATTACGCCACCGTAAATTACGGTGGCGTAATTAACATCAAGGTCCCTTAGCGCCATGGTATTTAACGCCTGCTAAAAGCAGGTGTTAAAAGCACCATGGCGCTAAGGGAACTCGGAGTATGGCGGTAAGGGATTACCGCCACCGCTCTCGTTAGCGGTGGCCGCTATCCCTTACCGCCATACTCGGAATGAGGCCCTATGTAAAGTATTTTGGAATGCATCAATGCCAGTAAGGTCTTTGGGTCTTTGCTTTTTTCAATCATTATTTCATACAATTTCAAAAAGGATGCGAGAGGGATGGTTAGGGCTGCAATCATATCACTGAGGTGATTAGTTGTCATATTCCCTTCTTTGGTTCGGCTCATCCCCGTAATTCGGTGAAAAGACTGGCAAACTCATTAAGGGTGAACCCATAGGACTACAAGGGGGTGCTTGTATTTCATCATGTTCCATTGAGAAGGAGATTAAGTGTTGGTTCTCCTTATTATTACTGCCTCTTTCCCCATTGTTCTTTATTTGGCCATAGTGAGAGATGTCAATCAGGTTTGTCCCTCTAAGATCCTGGTCGTCTTCTCTCACTTCCATTGTTATATTGGGGGTAAATCCAGACAAGAAGCTACTCGAGTACGGCTGAAACACAACCACTCATTTGATCCGCAGTCTTGTGTGCTACTCACATTTTTATGACCTCTATGTGTATCCTTTTGCAATTTTTTATCTTGTTCAATAGAGGATTTAACTTAATCCTTGTCTCCCTATATTGGCATCAAAAGATTCAAAGTGGGGAAGCATTTGCTCCCCTTGATCTCTTTCTTAACATCCTTATGTGTCCCTACTCCCACTGATCCGATCCGCTCTATTTTAGGTGCCTTCTCCTTGGTATTATTTCCACTTAAAGGGGCTCCTTTCTCTGCCAACCTATCTTTCCCAGACTCCACTGTTCTAGAACGTGATCTCAAGAGTTCAATGGATGACCCTCTTCACTCTGTACTGTTTCTGCATCAGTCAAGTTTAAGTGGGGGTTTTCCCCCGTTGTGGCTGTATTTCTTGATCTGGTTGGGCTCCGAAGGAGTCAATTGGCTAGTCTGCAGAATGGGAGTTTTGGGAGCATTTTTCCCCTTCATGGCTTCTGATATGGTAAACAGACTGCACAAAATGTCACCAGAGTGCCCAACACAAACAACACTCATCTTCACTCCACCCTCCTTTTCTCTTTTTCCTTCCCTCTCCCCATTCCCTGCTAATACCCCCCTCTGTCACATTGACTGGTGGGCACCTGGTCCCTTCTGGTTCCTACAGGGCACCAGGCCCTCATCGCCCAGTCTGCCCCAGCACCCCAGTCTCCCTGACACCACCACCTCCAACCTGCACTTGCCCTTCTGGTCGACCTTCCCCTGACTATCCTGGCAGGGTGTGCATCCCTACCAAGCCTGGTCAACCCCCATTCTCACACTAAACTTGTGGTCCTCACTCCCTGCACTCCCTGCTTCACCTGGTACTTGCCCACCTGGCCTCCCCTTAGCACTTGTCTACCCCTAAGATCCCTCTTTTTCCTCTATTCCTCCCCCACTTGTATGCCTCCACCCTGCCCCGCACTTCCCTCCAACCCTAGCATTATCCCTTGTGCCATATCTGCACTTCCCCCTCACCACTCCTCTCACCCGCCTTCACTTCTTGTTACTGCACTTGAACGATCCGTATGGTATGACACAACGCCTAGTAGGATTGTTATTGTTGTTTTCTTCCCTGTGCCCCTTTTTTTTGTCTTGTGGCACCATGAAACACCATTTGCTGTATAGGCACTTTATAAATACCCAATAAATTAAATAAAAAATAAAATGTAATGGAGCCATTCTAGATATTTCTTTCTGTGGCTAAACATTTTGTATTGGGCATCTTTCATAAAGGAAGCATGGAAAGTGTTATTACATGGCTAGACTGGCATTTTGGTGCAGCTAGTCTAGCCACGTCTTACTGTAGCAAGACGTTTTGTATTGGCATCTTTGATAAAGCAAGCATGATAAGTGTTATTATGTGGCTATACTGGTAATTTTATGCATCCAGGTTGGACATGTTTCCATACTGTGGCGTGGCATTTTTAATATAAAGCCAGCTGGAGTATGTTCTTACTTTGGGATACATATTTGCAGAACAAGCCTGGACGTGTTTTTAATAGTATCATTACTGCCATTATGCACAAAGCAAACTTGAGTATTTTCTTCTATGTGAATACTGCCCCATAGTGGTGTGATTCTGGCTTCCCAAAGTGAAAAGGAAGAGTGGCTGGTTTCAGTGTCATTGTAGATCCAGGGTAAGAATGTGTTAGTGTGTAATATTATGCACCAGTACCGAACAGTGGAGGTTTTTTTTCGATGATGTGGGATGGCATTTGAAGGATCCCAAAGATCAAAATATCTTATTGGGTGGAGACTTTAATGTGGTTGTGGAACCTTTCCTGGATAGAAATAGTCAAAGATTTCGAGATGGGACGAAAACAGAATCTAAGAGAAAATGTGAGATTGAGAGCATCGTGATTTCCGATCATACAGCAACAGGGATGATTTTATCATTCGAATATTCCTTTGGTATATCACATTCATGGAAGATGAACACTTCTATATTGGAGGATGAGGCAATAAGGGAGGAGCTTGTAAAAGAAGCAGCGGAGTACATTGAATTTAATATGCATGATGAAGTAAATGGGGATATTGTATGGGAACGCTTCAAGCGTGTGATGCGGGGGGTTATTATGAGACTCTCAGGAGCGAAACGAAAACAAAAGAGTGAAGGGCAATCTGCATCGAGCGCATCCATGAATGACTTGGAAAAGGATATGAGACTTTCAGATGAAAGGAAGCGATGTAAGATAATATAAATGAAATACAATTTAAATAAACACATAAGTGAATTTGCAGAACGTGCTCTATTTAAATTGAGATGCAGTTACTATGGAGGTGGGGAGAAATGTGGTTGGCTAGTGGTGCATCAACTTAGAGTGCTTGCTGGGAGTAAGTCTATATGTGCCATTGAGAAAAGTGTGGGTCTTGTTACATATGACCCTGTAGAGATTAACAATGAGTTCAAAGACTATAATGAGAGGCTTTATCAGGAAACAGAATTAGATGATAGAGAGCCAATTGATCATGTTATGAGAAATGCTGGATAGATCAAGAGAGTGGTGTATGCTTTGAATATGGGCACGTGCCCGGGTCCTGATGGGTTTCCTTTGGAATTGTGTAGTGCAATGCCTGAGGGGGTCTTTAATCTGTTGAAAACAACATACACATATTGCAAAGATAATGGTAGTCTAGCACCCTCTATTAGAAATGCTACTATGTTGGTCCTTTATAAACCAGGAAAGCCTCCCTTAGAGCCTCGAAGCTACAGGCCAATCAGCTTGATAAATTCTGATTATAAGATTCTATTGAAAGTCCTAGCAAACAGATGAGAGGGAGTTTTAGTTAGTACACCAAAATCAGGCAGGATTCATAAAAGGGAGATCCACAGCAACTAATATAAGAAAACTTTTATTGACATTGTCTGAATCCAGGAAGCTAAAGGTCAGGGTGACTGCTCTCTCAGTAGATGAGGAGAAAGTACTTTACATAATGTGCTCCGATTTCCTGTTTGGGTCTTTGGAAATAATTAATTTTGGTAGCAAATTTATGAACTGGGTAAAGCTACTGTACATGAACCCCCAACAGTGGAAGTGTTAATTAATGGTACAATTTCGGCAATGATTGATTTACAGCGTGGTACTCGACAAGGATGTCCATTATCACCTCTAGTGTCTGTCCAATCTCTAGAACCATTGGCTGTTGCAATGAGATCAGAGGAGAAGATAGTTGGGCTAAACTACCATGGAGTAACACAGAAACTATGGCTCTATGCGGATGATTTACTCTTGGTATTACAGAACTTGACAGCATCTACCCCTGCATTGATGGACCTATTTGAGAAGTATGGTAGAGTTTCACATTATAAAATCAGTTGGTTGAAATCAGAAGCATTGCCATGCTCTCAAGTCAACAATAGCTTAATTTTAATGGACCTTGGATTCAAATGTTGCCAAAAGAAGATGAAGTTTCTAGGGATATGGCTTACGGATGACATAAACTTTATGATGGACTTAAACCTGAGATTAGCTTTGGAAAAATTGTCAGCGGATCTGAAACATTGAAAATCACCAAATTATCATTAGGAGGTAAAGTGAGTGCACTAAAAATTACAGCCGCAACAAAGATCACATCTGTTATGAGAATGAACCCCCTTCTACCAAATAAACTAATGTTGAAAAAGCTGGATAGTATGCTTCAATCGTTTTTCTGGGAAAACATACGTCCAAGATTGAAACTTCAGAAACTACAACTCAAAAATGAGAGAGGGGGACTAAGCCAAAAACATTTTACAAGATATCACCAGGCATTTATGATAACACACCTTTTGCCTTTCATAAGAAAGCCATTTGATGATTGGTCTGTTGCTGAAAGGAGTGTGGCTGGTCTACTGGGGCCATCGGCATTGCTTTGCACCATAAGCAAGGAGAGAGGTGAAAATCACTTTTAACTCAGCATTTAAGGTCTACTTGGAAAGATATTGCAATATCTTTAAACATGGTACCAGGTTTGATGGGCTCTGAATTTTCATCGCTGAATTCTTTGAGTAAAATCAGCAACATAACACTATTTTGGCCAAATTGGTATTTGGAAATTGTTAGGAAAATTGGTGATCTAGTCGAAGGAGGATTATGACTTTCCTTTCAGGCCTTGAAGTGCAAATAAGCTTGAGGAATCTTCATTTGCAGAGTATTGCTTGCTCAGGGCAGTTTTACCTTTGACGGAGCTCAGTAGCTTGGATCTAATGATAACCATACCTCATATGGGGAACCAGGAGCATATGGCATTGACGATGTATAAACTGCTGAGTAATTGTTCAAAGGAAAATCTAAAATGTCTGGCTTCCTGGACAAATAGTCTTTAGGAAGAGATGACAGGACCAAGATGGGAGGAGTTGTGTGGAAATGTCCCACAAATGTTGATCAATGTAGGGGAGAGGGCTTGACAAGTGAAGTTACTATATTTTGGACGTCAGAACTTTTGTGTAAGCAAGGTCTAAGTCCATCGGATTCCTGTTGGGGATGCGTTCAGAAGAGAGGGACATTAGAACATATGATTTGGGATTGCTACAAGGTTAAATCTTTTTGGAGTGATGTAACAGGAATGATTGATAAAGTCCTAGGAGTGGACAAGGAATAATCTTTGGGAACATTGATCTTAGGTGAAGATAAAGATCTAGAGGAACCGTCATAGAATCAAGTTACTTGGATTTTGAGAGCATCTATGGTTTCAAAACAGATCATTCTAAGAAATTGGAAATCTGCACATTTCCCAACTAAGAATGTGTGGTTGGAGGAGATGTATTCGATTTGCAATATTGAGAGAATTGTGATGAGATCACAGGGGAAAGTAAAACCTTCCACAATATATGGAGCAGTTTTCTTGAATGTGATTTAGAGTGATTTGCAGTTGAGAGAAATACCCAGTTGGGAGAAATTGGGCCTCATTGCACGGTAGGCGGAGAACCATGATGCAATTAGCGCCATGGTTCACCGCCTTGGTGGAAAGGGGAATTACCGCCCCATTCCAAGGTTGGCGGGCGGTAATTCCCCCTTCCACCATTGCCCTTCCCCATTCCCATTTTTGCCCCATAGGGCATAATGGCAAAGGGGAAGGTGCTAATTACGGCACTGCAAATTGCGGTACCGTAATTAGCTCTCTGGGTCCCTTTGCGGGTTGGTTTTTAATGCCTGCAAAAAGCAGGTGTTACATTCCCCAACCCGCAAAGGGACCTCGTAGTAAGGCGGTAAGGATTTACCGGTACCGGTAGAATACCGGTACCGGTAAACCCTTACCGCCTACCGTGTAATGAGGCCCATTGTGTTGTTTTTTTTTTTTGCAGTTTAATTTGGAAATGTTATTGTTCAAATGGGGAAGGGAAGAGGGAGGGTAGAGTTTTTTTAAAAAGTTAATTTCCCCGAGATTTGTAAAATATTTTGCCTGATTTGAACGATTTTAATGTTTATGCATATGTATTTGTTATGACCAATAATTTGAATTAAAAAAAAGTAATGTATGGGCACAGACAGTGTTAAAATGTTTGCATACTGGCTTATATTATGGGCAAACACATCATGAAAATATGTTGAGGAAATGCTCCTGTGCAGTTTTGGTGACTTGCATCTATTGGATTTTTTCCTGAGTTACCCTACAAAACCAAATGCAAACTGTTTGGATTGTTACCTGTTTTTCTTTTAAAAGTGTACTGTAAAATGCACAATTATAAGCCTTTTTTTTATAGATGTGCCAAGGGGAAACCCTCCTCAAACTCCTCTTGATTGGGTCGCCCTCCCTTGCTACGCTCGTGCACTCTGGCATCTTTGGGGGAAATATTTACACACCTCCAATTAAAAAATTCACGAGTCGCCACTGGGATGTACAGCCAGAAACTGAAAACTGTAAACATTTCTATGGGGGCAAAGTGACATTTCTGCAACCATTGCTAAAGAATTATGGGGGCAGTTGCCTCCTTTACCCCTGTACTCAACGCTTACAGGTGTTATGTCAGTGCTTTGACTATCATTTAAAACTGAGGTCTAAGTGATATCTCTTCTGTTAAACGCTATTTGACTGACAAATATTTGAATCTGAGTTGTAAGTGATTTCTCTTCTGCTAAATACCACCTCTAACTACCCATTAATTGATGCAGTGCTCGGAGTGATGTCTGCTGGAGTTAAAAGAATACAGTCTCTTGCTGAGTGCATAGGGCATTTTTGCAACTGTTGAACATGAGTTAACAATTTAAGATTTATATTAAATTGATGCAGCTTGTCCTATACCTATTCTGAACTTGATTAATGCCACATTTGTTTTTAACCTTGTTGGTAAAACATAGGTATACAGAAACCAGTTTGTCCGGTTGACCTTTATTTGATGTGCCACCACCCTGCCCTCCTTGAGGTACCCCCTTGTGAAAGGAGGATAGCACTGGGGCAACGTGCTGGTCTTAGAAGCAAGACCACACAGAACAACAGAGGTTCGAATCCCCGATCCGCCCTCAGAAGCCGAACTCAGGCTCGGGGCCTCATTACACGGTAGGCGGTAGGGGTTTACCGGTACCGGTACCGGTAAGGGCACCGGTACCGGTAAACCCCTACCGACTTACTACGAGTTCCCTTTGCGGGACCCGACTTTAACGGCTGGTTTTACCAGCCGTTAAAGTCGGGTGCCGCAAAGGGACTTCGGAGCTAATTACAGTACCGCAATTTGCTGTACCGTAATTAGCACCTTCCCCATTCCCATTATGCCCTATGGGGGAAAAAATGGGAATGGGGAAGAGCCTTAGTGAATGGGGAATTACCGCCCACGTTCACCTTGGAGTAGGGCGGTAATTCCGCCATCCACCAAGGCGGACACAGTAAAATACAGGCGGCAACCATGGCGCTATTAGCGCCATGGTTACCGCCTACCGTGTAATGAGGCCCTCGGTATTAGGCACGTTATATAAACAACAAATTCCCTCCCCATCCTCCCGCCCCCCAAACCTCAACCCTCCCCCCCCAAGTGATGCTACTGCACTTGGACAGAGGTTTACCGGCCCGCAATTTCTAATTTAAGCTTCGAGGACCAAATACGGAGGACAAGCATGCGCCCAGTCCAAATTCAGCACCTTGGATAACAGCAGCAAGGCTGGTATCAAAGATTAACTCAGACGCCAGTTCAGTACCTTGGACAGAGGCAACAGGGCGCTGGTACAGGAAACTCCAGCCATGAGTGTGACAGCGCGCGCTGGATCTGTAGTTTCCCGCGGACGACGGCGTCTAGCCTCTGGTTTGGATGCTGTGGCAAGAATGGTTAAAGAGCCCCCCTTTTTAAGTGCTTACAAATTAATTTCTTTTGAAGTACATACCACTGCCTGAAATGTCACTAATGTGTCTGATATGTTATTGCCGTGTCACACTGCATCTCACTCTGACCGACCCACAGCAGCACTGGTCTTGGCGCTCAGCCTCGCTACCAAAGGCGAGACAAGGACGTCCCGGTTTTTTTTTTTCATTTTGCTGTATTAATGGCGGAGATGTGATTGAAAGTCGGCTGCTAGGGAGCTCGGATACCCGCGGCAGCACCACCTTATGGACTACAAGGATCCCATGGCGACGGCAGGATCCGGAGAGTCGGGCCTGCAACTGCTGAATTCATAAGGGCGACGGAGCAGTTTGGCGAGATCGACCTTGGGCGTGACTGCTTTGGGGCCATGGGAGGCGCGTGCAGCCCCAGTTTTTACCACTTCGAGGGATCATATTGTTGGCAGAATTTGAAGAGAGCCTTTTTGATCCCATGGCCGAGTCGATGCACGTGGATGTCGGTGGCTTGCGCTCCGGCGTTGCACACTGTGGGGAGTGGTCTGTGGGCATGCAGTAGCTGGCGATGCCGAGGTCTAGGGCGGTCGTTTGAGTGCAGGCAATGTGTGGCTTGCATGAGGGGCCGGGGTAGTGGCGTTATTGAAGGGTTGGCATACGAGGTGCCACATGGACGGGGGCATTAAGCATGCACACAGGCCCAGAAAGAACCCCTTCTCGGGTTCCTCGGACAGACACAGTTGGGACTTTATCTCTCGGAGACTCCTTCTGCACAGAGCCCCCGGGGGTGCCCTGCAGCCTCTGTCTCCCATTGCGTCTGTTTGCGGAGTGAAACGGCCGTCTCTAGCTAGATATGTCGCCCCACGCCTCCCAGCCCTCGCGCCTTCACAGTGAAGTTTGCTGTGGTCCACCTCCAGCCTCAGATGTCACCCGTTCTCACTCGCTCCCCATCTCTGCACAGTGAATCCTGGTGTGGCCTCTGTCCAGCTGCAGGTATCACCCTATGCCCCCTTGCCCCACTGTCCCATGAATCCTGGTGTGGTCTCTGTCCAGCTGCTGATGTCACCCCATGTCCCCTAGCCCCTCTGTACAATGAATCCTGGTGGTCTATGTCCAGCTGCAGATGTCGCCCTATGCCCCCTAGCCCCTCCGTACAGTGAATCCTGGTGGTCTATGTCCAGCTGCAGATGTCGCCCTATGCCCCCTAGCCCCTCCGTACAGTGAATCCTGGTGGTCTATGTCCAGCTGCTGATGTCACCCTATGCTCCCTACCCCCTCTGTACAGTGAATCCTGATGTGGCCTCTGTCCAGCTGCAGGTATCACCCTATGCCCCCTAGCCCCACTGTCCCATGAATCCTGGTGTGGTCTCTGTCCAGCTGCTGATGTCACCCCATGTCCCCTAGCCCCTCTGTACAATGAATACTGGTGTTATCTACATCCAGCTGCTGATGTCACCCTATGCCCCCTAGCCCCTACGTACAGTGAATCCTGGTGGTCCATGTCCAGCTGCTGATGTCACCCTATGCCCACTAGCCCCTCTGTACAGTGGATCCTGATGTGGTCTCTGTCCAGCTGCTGATGTCACCCCATGTCCCCTAGCCCCTCTGTACAGTGGATCCTGGTGTGGTCTCTGTCCAGCTGCTGATGTCACCCCATGTCCCCTAGCCCCTCTGTACGGTGGATCCTGGTGTGGTCTCTGTCCAGCTGCTGATGTCACCCCATGTCCCCTAGCCCCTCTGTCCCATGAATCCTGGTGTGGTCTACCTTCAGCTGCAGATGTCACCCCATGTCCCCTAGCCCCTCTGTACAGTGGATCCTGGTGTGGTCTCTGTCCAGCTGTTGATGTCACCCCATGTCCCCTAGCCCCTCTGTCCCATGAATCCTGGTGTGGTCTACCTTCAGCTGCAGATGTCACCCTATGCCCCCTAGACCCACTGTACAATGAATACTGGTGCTGACCATCTGCAGCTCCTGGTGTCCCCTAGCCCCTCTGTACAGTGGATCCTGGTGTGGTATATGCCCAGCAACATATGTCACCCCATGTCCCCTAGCCCCTCTGTATAAAGAATCCTGCTGTGGTCTGTGCCCATCTGAGGATGTCACCCTATGCCTCCTGCCCCTCTGTACTATGAATACTGGTGCTGCCCATCTCCAGCTGCTGATGTCACCCCATGTCCCCTAGCCCCTCTGTACAGTGGATCCTGGTGTGGTCTCTGTCCAGCTGCTGATGTCACCCCATGCCCCCTAGCCCCTCTGTACAGTGGATCTTGGTGTGGTCTCTGGCCAGCTGCTGATGTCACCCCAAGTTCCCCAACCCCCTCTGTACAGTGGATCCTGGTGTGGTCTCTGTCCAGCTGCTGATGTCACCCCATGTACCCTAGCCCCTCTGTACAGTGAATCCTGGTGTGGTCTCTGTCCAGCTGCTGATGTCACCCCATGTCCCCTAGCCCCTCTGTACAGTGAATCCTGGTGTGGTCTACCTCCAGCTGCAGTGCAGATGTCACCCTGTGTGACTCGGGTAGAATGCATCCTGCACGTTCCTCCTGTGCTCTATCTTCAGAAGCAGACTCGCCCCCCACTTTCCTCTCGGCCCTGTGCAGTGAATCTTGGCATGGCCTGTCTCCAGCCCCACATGTCACCCCTTGCGTCCAACCCCTGTGCCCATGTCTACCTGTCTGCACGTGTCCTCTGTCCCCTGCACGGGGGGGCTAGTCTCCGAGGGGACAGTCCGGGCCAAGGGCAGCCGTCAACCTCCCGATGTAGCTTGGACTTCTTTGAACACAGTGCCCTCCTGGTGGGCCCTCCTTTGCTCTCTGCGATCTCCCCCTTGGCGTAGAGAGCACAGATGTGTGTTTCGGGGCACAGCTGTCTCTCGGCCGTCTGGCCAGTGGACAGACGTTGGCGTGCAACCAGTCTAGGCCCGGCTTTTGCACATGATGACTACCAAGGCCCCTTTATCTGCATAGTGGTCAGTGGTGCCCCGCCATTAGAACAGGACACAGATGTTAAACGGCGCCTGGGCTTAGCTTTTAAGAAAGGCCCTGCAATGACTAACATAAAGCATTTCCTTGCTAGCACTTGCATGCATATGCACACAGCTGTAAGCAATGGAACTCGTGGTGAGGGGTTACTACTTGCATGCCAGGGGAATTATTGGAAGGGCAGAGAGGGGACCAGAGACCGCGCATTCTCCCAGTAGTGCGTAAGTGGGTGCTTTCAGACTTGATGGAGAGTGTTAACTGCTTGTAACATTGAAGCTGCTTTAGAATAGTCTCAATAGAATGTGTAAAGAAGCTAGATGCTCCACACACATAGGTTTGGCCCTCCCCAGCAGTCTCTGACGTTCGCGCCTCTCCCTACATGTGAAGGGTTATTCCCCCTTCAGCCTTTGAGTCCCGCATCTGCGCGCGGTACCCGTAATCCAAACACAGCTGCCCTTTAAGATGTGCCCTTGCCGCACAGAAAGGAGAATGGGCAGGCTGGTCAGGCCTGGCGGCTTTCATCTGACGTCAGACTCGAAGGATCCGGGCACCCAGCAAAGATTAGAAGCCCTCCTTCCTGCCCCTCTCTCGCCATCCTCCCCCTCGTTGACATCCGACCACCAAGAGAGCGAGACAAGGGCCTGTTTACTGGGGCTCCTGGAAATGACGGAGGCCCCGGGTCCAAGCAGCCTCGCTGCTGGGAAGCGCGCGCTCTCCGGATAGAGAGCAGGATAAGAGCAGGCGGAGAATGGCTGTGACTCACTGCATCTGCATCACTGCGGGAATTAGAGCCCTTCACGGCCGATAATGGGCGCCACGCACGCCGCCATTTAAAATCTGCGCCCATTCACTCCGTAATGGCGCGCGTTACCTGAACATCTGCTCCTCCAAGCTACGTGCGAAGGAAGGATGAGTCACGGAGCGAAGGGTGCCACCACGCTCTGCAAGGGTGTGCCAAGGCAAGCGGCCAACAGGCATGGGGCGAGTGGATAGGGCAGGTCCCAGACCGAGTCATACATGACCTTAAGGGTGAGTCATAACGAGAAGGGTGGCATTACCCATTGGCAGGGTAAGTCATGGGGAGCAGGGACAGGTAAGTACACAAGAGAAGATCAGAGACTACCGAGTGAGGAGCGAGTGATGGACATAAGAGGGCCTTCAGATCATTCAAAGTGTGAGCCATGGAGTCACATGTACCATCACACTGTGACTGTGTGTGTCATGGTGGCTAACACGCCCATGGCAGAATTAATGGGGCAAGCCCCAGAATGAGAAAAGTGTTAGAGATGCACACAAGATACCATTCAGATTGTGTGACGGGTGAGCCATGGAGAGAGGCATATCAACCATCATAGAGTCCTCTGGGGTGAATCCTGGGGGACGCAAAGGCCAAGAGCAGGGTATGTAGGAGAACAGGTACGTGAGCCCAGCTCGAGCAAGCGTTGAAAGATGGATAAGATGGACCATTAGATCGGATGTGGGGTGACTCAAGTTCACCATTAAACACTGCACGCGTTGATTAATGCAGGCAACAGACAGTCCAATGCATATGTGTGAGGCATATGACTGTCCTCATGGTGGGTGTGCGCTCGTCTGGGCTTTTAAAAAAATGTTTAATTAAATAAAATAATGGTTGAGAAACCTCAGGAAAATGCGGAGGGATAATCACACATTTTCCTGTGCTCACACCACAAACGCATAGACCTGTGTACTCTGGCGTGGACACAGTGAACAGGCACAATCCACCCCTGTCATATTTAGTTGGAATGTGACAGCCAGGAGTGCACAAAGTCATCTCAAGTAAGGAAAAGGCCTCACTTTCCCCCTACCATGGACAGCTTCATGTAACCACCCTGCTCTTTTGTTAGGCCCTGCAGCTGGTGGCAGCGATTAACACACCAATAGAGTGTACTTCAAACAGGCCCACTTGGGTCCTTACTGCAGCGGTTAACAAAGGAGACAGGAAACCCAAAAACCTTTCATATGTAACTGCGTCAACCTGGGGCCAGCTACCGCTCTCGGTATCAATGAGAGTGAACTGTCACGTCTTGGCCTGTTTACAGTAGGCCACCCCGCTAGGGGGACCCCATTCATAAGGTATGAGAATGTGGTTTGCAGGAGCCAGAGAGTCTTGTAATGCTGCAGCTTCATGGGAGACTTGCAGTAAATAAGGACCGGACAGGGAGGACCATTAACTAGAGAGACACTTTGAACACAACAGACAGGAAGATGGGTGGGACTTAGTAGCACAAGTCAGTGAGCCCATCACTCTTTCTGTTGAGAGAAGCCTACACCAATCACTGTTGTCCACTTGGCTTTAAAAGAAGGCCAAGCCCCTCTTTTGGCAGATCATCGGAATACTTCACAAGATGCAGCAAGAAGAACTGCTTGGACCCTGGTTAAAGGTACAGTCTGCTTTACAGCTAGCCAGTACATCCAAAGATGGAAGCAACATCCTTCCCCTTAACTTCTCCCAGGGAACAGAGGGAGAACATAAGTCAGAGGACTCTCACGCCCCTCCAGAACTGGTACCCAGCCAGCAGACAGCGTGCCCTGCTTGACTCGGCAGCAAGCTTCCTGTATAGTGAGTGCCAGTAGGTCTCTTAATTCATCTGACATCAGACTATAAGGTTCTGGGCACCCAGCAAACATTAGAAGCCCTCCTTCCTGCCCCTCTCTCGCCATCCACCCCCCTCATTGACATCCAACTACCAAGAAACCGAGAGAAGGGCATGTTTGTGGGGCTCCTGGAAATGACTGCAGCCACGGGTCCAAGCAGCCGCGCTGCTCCCTGCAATCTACTCCCAAGATTTGAGCCGTCCACCTTAAAGCACACACGATCTCAGAGAAGACGCTGGGAGAAGTGTATCAGCAACCATCTACTGCTGTCCACCTTAAAGTTCATTTTTGAGCTAGTTGAGTTTCTCGATCCGCTACCGACTGCAACTGCCGTCAGGCCTCAATCGCTGAAATAAACCGGAGATGGCTCTGAGATCAGCACTGAGACAACGAATCTTGAGCACCAGTCACCATGAAGGCCAGTCTGCAGTCGTACAATTAGCTTTACCCGCCAAACAGTCTTGCTGCCTGATACCCGCCACTTACTCCCATCTTGAGCACTGCCTGAAAAGTGCCCTGAAGCTGACTCAACACTGTCATGCACTAAGAATAACTACAGTAAAAGGTACATTATGGTTCCGTCCCACTGGACCTTCCCAGAAGACCCCTATAGGCATTTTAAGACCCTTTCTCCATTTTGCTGAAGCCAAGAAGTCTTATGAAAAACTATTGTGGTTATTAACCCATACCAACTACCCTCCTGTCAGTAGCCAGAGTACATCCCTTTTCCTTCTTAGAAACTGTCTGTTCTCTTCCTTCATTTACAGGGTGGGTTGTATTTAGTGGTGTTCTTAGATTGTCAGTTGTGGTAATATAAAGTAGATATTTGTATACAATCTTGACTGGACACTCCTTATATCATTGGGTAATAATTGTAATTTCACTGTGTTGCAACTAACCAACGATCCACAAACCTTTGGGGATAAGCCTACCGTTCCATCCACGTTACCAAAATTGGTAAAGGAGGTTTATAATGTGCTTGTTATTCCAATCTGTTTGGATCCCTTCTGGCATACTAGTGGTTTGGGTCTGATTGATGGTTTAGAAACCGATATTCAACCCTAGACCACTGCTACCCCAGAAGTTCATTTGTCACATTATGCCTCAGGGGCAGGTACTTCCAAGGGAGAGTAAAAAGTACAGGAATGTCATCAGACTACTGGATGGGGTGTAATAGATACAGGAGACCCACCTGCCCAGACCATATAACAGCGGAGTGGCAGGACATGAGGAAGATAAGCAGAGACCTTAGGAAGATTGAGTTATAATGAGCTGAGCCAGTGTCCCAGACATTGGGCCTCATTACACGGAAGGCGGTAATGGTTAACGGCCACCGTTAATGGTAACGGTGACCGTTAACCATTACCGCTTTACTACGAGGTCCCTTAGCGGGTTGGTGCTTTAACGCCTGCTTTTTGCAGGCGTTAAAAACCAACCCGCTAAGGGACCTCGGAGCTAATTACGGAACCGCAAAATTGCGGTGCCATAATTAGCGCCTTCCCCATTCCCATAGAGCCCTATGGGGCAGAAATGGGAATGGGGAAGGGCAATGGCGGAAGGGGGATTTACCGCCCCTCCAACCTTGGAATGGGGCGGTAAATCCCCTTTCCGCCAAGGCGGTGCCGGTATTTTACCGGCATGAGCCATGGCGCTAATAGCACCATTGCTCACCGCCTTCCTTGTAATGAGGCCCATTGTCTGGGTTAGGGTGGTCAAGGAGGGTCCCTATTATTACGAGGGATTCATGTTGCGCACACCATATTGATGACAGGGGGATGGCAGCAAACAGGAGCAGTGTTTCAAATCCATATGAATTGAATGGAGTTAATCATGAATGGGATATGTTACTTTTATTGTTACAAATCATTTAGAATATATACATATTAGATCTTCACGCACATACAAAGATACAATATTAAAACTGAAAATGTAACACAAAAACAATCCAAAAAATGGGGTGCCTTGCTTCATGGTTAGCTGTTGCACATGAATTCTAAGTAGCAGGGACATTCTTGATGGAAAGAAGAATGAGTTACCTAGTAAGAAGGTTAGTGTACAAACAGGACATGGTTTACAGTCCAGCAAGGGAACAAATGTTATCTCGCCCTTTGTACTAAAATATTTAGAGGGGGTTAGTAATTTGTTTGGTGTTAATAAACATGAGGCCCTAGGCCAGGGTCCAGAGGTTAAGGGCCTCATTACACGGACGGCGGTAAGTTTTACCGGTACCGGTAAGGGCACCGGTACCGGTAAACCCTTACTGCCTTACTACGAGGTCCCTTTGCGGGTTGGTACTTTAACACCTGCAGGTGTTAAAAACCGACCCGCAAAGGGACCAGGGTGCTAATTATGGTACCGCAATTTGCGGCACCGTAATTAGCGCCTTCCCCATTCCCATAGAGCCCTATGGGGCAAAAATTGGAATGGGGAAGGGGAATGGGGGAAGGGGGAATTACCGCCCCGCCAACCGTGGAATAGGGTGGTAATTCCCCTTTCCTCCAAGGCGGTGCCGGTATTTTACCGGCATGGACCAAGGTGCTAATAGCACCTTGGTCCTCCGCCTACCCTGTAATGAGGCCCTAAGTGTTTTTCCAGGTCATCAGAGGCTGTATGTGGCTGCATAAATTAGAAGGTCTTTTAGTTGCGCCAGGAGTCTAGGGAATTGAGATCACAATCAATAGTTCAAAGAAAATTCTGTTCATGTAGACCTTCCTCTATTTGCTAAAATATGTAAGCGGACCATCTGCAATCACACTTAAAATTAAATGCCTTAGACTATTATCGTGCCGCTTTAAACATCCCCCGTAACCACCATATCACAGAAACTAGAACTATGTTAAAGTGGCTACCTGTCAAGCAAAGAATCTCACTCAAAGCACTCGCCATTACGCACTAATGCCTGGCTAATAAGGCCCCCATCTACCTCGGCAGTCGACTGTCGCGACACTCGACCTCCCGTCCACTAAGAACTGCCCAGTCCCACTGTCTAGCCATCCCTACATTTAAACTGCAAAAAGCAGGGGGTTCAAGCTTCCCGGTCCTAGCTTCCAAGCTCTGGAACTCCCTCCCTGCTACAATTAGAGCTGAAGAGTCATTTTACACTTTCAAAGCCAATACTATGTCCTGGCTTTTCGATCAGCTTTAAGTCCCGCTCAGCGCCTCTGTCTTACTTACTCTGACCTGCCGACCTCGGTTATTACTCAGCGGCTCCGGTACTACTGTATTATATGTATATAGACTCCTTTAAGTCACCTAATATCCTTGTTTATATCATGTATTGTTATCCCTTTTGTGTAATCCCTTTGTGTAAATTTATGTATTGCTATTCCTGTGTATATGCATTTCTGTAACCTTGTATAAATTGCGCCCTGATGCCTCCCGGGCCTGCGGGTTTGCACGTTATAAATAAGATAAATACAAATACAAATTGCTAGCAATTAATTATGTTTTCAATACCAATGTTTAACCATGTACTGACATCATGACCTACTACAGATGACTCCTAAGAAGAGGTGTGTTTTGAATATGATCTGAAGATGATAGTCAAGATAAGAATAGCCAATGAAAATGGAAGAATTGTGAAAAGATGCGATTTGAAGCGGTTCTGTCCAATCATATTTGAAGTGTGAATTGTAAATAAAGTATCTGGGAGTGTTTTAAATTGTTTCAAAAAGTAAATAGGCTGCCAACTGATGTTGTATTATTTAGACTTGGGTTAGGCTTGTCCTGCAACACCATCTAACCACTCCACTGAGATTTGTACAATTAACTTGCATTATGTACAACCGTATACTCGCTTCTTCAGTGGTGGGCCTGTTTTGGGTTAAGGTGATTAAAGGCCCGTCTTCACATTGGCCGAGCCACAGTAGGAGCACATTGGGGGTCTTCTTTCCACACCTCTCAGCTACAACACCTCACGACGGGGACCAGTCTTCTGTGCCTGGTGAAAAAGAGGTTTGCGGATGCTATACTGGTTAAAGGTCTGTCTGCTCCCCGGAGACATGGGCCATGGCTTAACTGTGCAGAACGATTTGATGAAGCGCCACATCGACCAAATTAGGTTCATGTGAGTACATGTTTGGGTGTGTAAAGCAAGGGGGAAATAGGGGCAAAAGGGGTTGTTTCTTTGATGTAATTTTTATTTTTTTCTTCTTTTGGGGTAAGTGTAGAATTGGAGTGTGGGTGTGAAATGAGTTGAGGTTGCAGTGTTTGGAAAAGTGGATGTTTTTGATAGAGTGGTTGACCTGTTCTGTGTTGTAAGTCCTTTGTATATATTTTGCACCTAGTTTGTTATTTTAGAGGTGTGAGGGGGTACCTTACCCCGCGTGACAAGTGTGAAGCTTGTCCTGATACCCTTTAGTTTGCTTGTCTGGTTAGCTGGAGCCCTCACCTGAAGGTGGGGTGGTATCATAGGGTAAGTCCAACCGTAGATACTTTCCTGAAGTAGGCCTTGACATTCTTTTGTATTTGCCATACGGGTGGAGCCTCTCACCTCAATTTTCTTGGTTAGTCGAAGTAGTGAATGGAAATTTCCTGTAGTCAGGAAAAGACGATTTGTTGTAGAGAAAATCATACTAGTAATGAAGAGAGCAAGCGCAGCGGTGCTGTAGTGGAAAGCATTGCGCCCCTCCTATGCTCAAGTGGTGGGGATATCCCGAAAATATTGCCAGGCAAGTGTTTTTCATAAAATGTTGTTTTCTGTGTATCAGTGAAAAGTAGAATTGAAGTAAATAGTGAAGTGAGGCAATTGTGGTAAAGGCGAGTACAGTGAATGAATGTGAAGTGTGACTAAGGAATAGGGTAAGGGTAAAAAGGGAGCTCTTGGATGAACTTTTTTTGTGCCTGAGGTTCAGCTCGGTATCAGATTTTTGTGAAACCATTTTTTCATAACTTGGGTTGGAGTATGGATACTCTGTTGAATCATTTGTACTATGTGTTGCCCGGCTATAAGGCAGACATTTTAAAATAGCATTGGCAATGGCTGCGGGAGAGTAAGGCGAATATGATAAACTCTTGGCCTATTGAGGAATCCTATGATACAGGGATATTGGAGAACCTGCATACCTTTAAAACTACAAAGCACAATGCCTTGGAGTTAGAATATTGGTTAATCATCTTGGAATTAAGCAGGATGTATGAAAAAAGCAAGGAGGGCCATAATGTTGAAATTGTCGGGGGAGAGCCAAAAAAGGAGGGTGCAGGAATTTCTTCTGCACTTCTCCCATATGGGTGCTATACTTTATTGCCGATAGAGGGGTACACAGACCCTGAGTTCAAACCACCATTTTCCCAAGCAGCTACTTCAGTGGTTGCAAGACAGGCACAGGTAACACCTCCATCATTTACGATTTCTAAGAACTGTGATTTTGAGGAAAGTGGAAGGGTGATTCCTTCAATGGTTAGGCATGCAGAGAGGTTGAACACAGTGAGCGGGAAAGGGTAACTCCTCCAACTGCTAGGTTAGCAGATAGATCAAGGGTGGAGGAGCAAGAAAGAGTGAGGCTGATAGTTAGGAGAGCGGAGAAAGGATTAAAAATGAGAGAGAAAGAAGAGGTTAGCACTCTTCCTGCGAGGATAGAGGACAGGCTGTGAAGAGTGGTAGATGTGCAAGAATAGGGAAAGATGAAGGAATCGCTACACCCAGCGGAGGGAGAGGTAATATAAGTATTCTCCCTGGTCTCATGCAAGTATTGATGAAGCAGGAACCACTCCAGACCAGGTAATGTAGAAAAGGAATGCTTGTTTATTAAGTCTTAGTTACAAGTAAGGTTAGAAGCAGGAGAGAGGTAACTGAGCATCCTTCAGGTTCCTGTATCTCTCCAAAGGTCACCAACCGTCACCAAGAGAAATCTCATCATACCACCATTCTTCATACATCATCACATTCCATGAAGCCTATAGGCTGACATACACAAACCTAGTATCACAGGATACAACAGTAATGCTGCTACAGTTGCAGAGAGATGGAGAGCGGGAGGAAGTGAGAAGACAGGTAAGAGACGTAGAAGTAGGAAGGTTGAGACATGGGCAGGTTCTTGTTAGAATGGTTGAGGTGGACATGGAGAACAGGGAGGTTGCCACGGGCACAGAGGCTGAGCAGGGAGGACAGGAGATGGCACCCTATGGTAGTGCTGATTATGCTTCAGTGTCTGGAGACAGGTTAGGTGATGTAGCAGCCGGAGTAGGCGATAAAGAAGGAGAGCAATGGGATGTCGAGCAAGGAGAGTAGGGTGAAGCCACCCTACCTCCTGCTCCAGTAGCAGCGATAGAAAGCACACCATGGAGCCACAGAACACACCAGGGTATTTGAACGGCTGTAGTAAGTGGTAGAGGAGAGATGGGAGAAGCCCCAGTAAAAACAGGTATAACTCCATTTCCGTTGCTCCAGAAGGGTTTGATAAGGGTGTTTTATGTCTCCTGGTCACACATGGACCGGTTTAACTTGATGACGATACCCCCTTTGCTCACTACACGGGCGCAGAAGTGGATCTATACATTACAGTGTCATGTTAGCCATGGGGGACATGAACAGCTTATTCATGGCCCTAATGGGGGAGTAGTCAGAAGAGTTTTGGAAGAGATAGGGGTATCTGGGAGTTCAGTTGGATACAAATACCCATGATGGAGCAGACTTTAATAATCTTATGCACCAGGTATGGGGGGCCTTGCAGATTATGTAACCCAATATGCCTGATATCAATTTGGTTTTAGCTAAGACGATGACATTGGATGATGATCCTGCCGCACACATCCACTTAATTCAGGAGATGTAGGGGGCATAAACGGGAGAAGCATGGGACATGAATGTGGCAAAATTGTACCATATGCTAAAGAAGGGACTTGCAAAAGAACTCCAGTACCATTTAGATAAAGTAGTAGGGATAGAGGCCAAGAGTTGGCCAGCAATTTAGGCACACATTGTGTATTTTTGCAAGAGAAGACAGGAAAAAGAGAGGGAAAATGTAGAGCAGGCCCAAAATGCAGAGGCATTGCTCATTCAAAAGAAATTGGCAAAGATATGTTTAGAAGGGGCAGTAGGACACAGTGAAGCGGGTATGACACAGGGCTGTGTGGATGGGTATATTCCTGGTCCAAGGCCAATGAGAGGGTTTCTAAAGGGCAGAGGAGGATTTCCATGGGGAAGTGGGTCATTTGGCAGGGTTGGAGATATGGGTCCCCGGTTTAATGGGACAACAGGAAATAATTATGTAGGATATTATGAGATTCAGTGTTGGTCATGAATAAGGTTGGGACACGTGTCATGGGATTGTCGTGAACGGCCACAGTACTTTAACATGGGAGCTCAGAAGATGCAGGCCCTGTGCAATTGCAGCAGAAACAGGGTTAACAGAACACAGTAACTGGTGCTGCACAGGCCTTTGGGATCCCACAGACCATGCCAGCACATTCATCAGTGCAGACATAGGACAAAAATCCTTTACCCCAAGAAACAGCTGCTCACTACACTAGAGCAAGTGTTTTCGGGGGAAATCCATTTTCTTTCCCAGGTCTTAATATAAACCAGGAGTAGGACAGCCATTGGGATCTTTGATGTGTCCGGTCCTGTCCATTACCACTGATCTGGAAGAGGAACCCCGGATAGGTGTGCAGGTAGTTGACCAAACATTTTCATTCATGGTTGACACAGGAGCTACCAAGTCCTGTATTAAGGAAAGTGGGTTGCCCTCTTCATGCAAAATGATGGGCACATAGGGATTCTCTGGGGCTGTCCTGTTGGTTCCTTATCCTGAAGATCTTTGTATCAAGGTGGGTAATCAAAATGTATCAGCCCCTTTGTTGTATTGTACGGATACTACAGAAAATCCTTTGGGAAAGAACATCCTGAGCAAGTTGCGGATGTTGATTGCGTTCACAGAGAAAGGTTTTGTATGCTCAACCCCAGGGTTGTATCCATTAAAGGAAACATCATATTTTCAAACTGATTGTAGCGACAGTGAGATTAGGGGGGATTCTCGCATACAGTATTGTTTCCTTATGGGTTGATGATTTTGTTGAGTTGGGCCCTGGGGATCAGAAATCAGGAGTTTTTACTTCCGCCTGATATGCCGGAGGAAGTAATGCCAGGCGCCATTGTTACAATTCTCTTAGAGACCGTAGCAATTAAAAAGAGCAGGGTGGTTATCTCAGGCACAGATGAGGAAGGTGGAGAGTGACGCACAGTTTTGTGCATCGATCGGTCCTTTTTGCTAAGAGACATGTCTTCTGGTGGCTGTTCGACACCACAGAGATGATCTTTGAAATTGTGGTAGCTTGTCAGATAGCAATAGAGCCAAGGTAAGTATCACAGACCATACCCATTGTTAAGAAAACATTGTAAGTTTGGAAGGATTATTTGTGAACCAGAAATCCTCAAGACGTGGGGCTACTAAAAGATGTTAGAGCAGTGAGGATAAAATTAAAACCTGGTGCAATATTACCATGGGTTAAGCAGTACCCCACTTCCAAGAAAGCATACAAAGGTATTTAAGTGTCTATTATGGCGTTGTTAAAGCAAGGCATGACTCAAGCCTCTGTGTCCCTATGCAATACAGCTATCTGTCCTGTGAAGAAAGCGAAGTGGTCCAGTTGGAGGATGGTAATTGATTTAAAAATTGCATCTTACTCTGTTTCCTTACACCCTGATTCTCAGTACCTCACGGCACTTGCGTATCGTGGTCAGAGAGCTATTCAAACACACGAGATTACCACAGAGGAACTGCGAATCTCCGAGTATTTTTAACAGAGTGGTTGAGATGGGTTTGGGGAATTTACATGTGTCCAGTACCTTAATTCAGTACATGGACAATGTATTAGTCTGCAGCACTTAAGAGGAGCAGTGTCGAGGAGACTCAATAACACTCCTAACCCCACTCATGGAGAAGGGGTAAAAAGTGGACAAAGTAATATTGCCCGCAGGAAGGAAGGTAATGCCAGAGAAAGCTACCACAGTACAAATATGCCTCAGCTAGTCACAATGAAACAAATGCAGCAGTTTTTGGAGCTCTGTAACTATTGTAGATCATTCATTTTCGATTACTCTAGTTATGTGAGTCGCCTATTGCAGACTCTAAAGGAAGCACAGAAGGCAAGAAGTCTGATAGAGTGGTCTGAGAAAATGTGGATTTGCTTTCGGGAACTCAAGCCTGCGCTCAACAATGTGCTAGTCCAGGCGGCCCCAGATTACAAGAAGCCATTCTTTCTATATTCCCATTCAAATGGGCAGGTGATGACAGCGTTCCTGACCCAGCAAACATCGCTAAGCGATAAACCTTTAGTGTATTACAGTGGACTCCTAGACCCAGTGATGCGGAGACAGTTTCCTTCTGAATAAGCTCTGGAGGCAGCGGCTTTTGCTATTTAAAATTTTTCAACCATGACTATGGGTTGCCCAATGACAGTGTATGTGAAGCATGTGTTTTTTGCGATTCTAAAAAATTCTAAAACCACATCGACGACTCAGAGAGTTTCAAAGTATCAGGTCATCTTATCAAACTCTTCAATTCATCCCATGCAATGTCACCTAGTAAATCCAGCGACATTTGTAGCTTAGCCAGCGCAGCCTAAGGATATTGTTCATGATTGTATCATGTATAAAGGAGAAGAGGTAGAGAAGGTAAATGTGAAAGAGGATGTCCTGAAGGGGGGTGAGGTGATTTTCGGTGATGCTCTTCGACCATCAACCAAGAGATGGGTTAGAGGCATACAGTTGCAGCTGTCGTGAGTCTTGTGGATGGGGTGTATCGGGTCAGACTGAAGAGATGGTTGTCTTTTCATTACTCTGCACAAGGGGCAGACCTGGTGGCACTTATAGAGATGCTAGAAATGTATAAGGGGAAGGCAGTCACTATTTATTCTGACTCTGCATATGCCACCTCCACCATCCATTCTGGGTTATCATTATGGCAGAAAAGAGGATTTAGGAGGTCTGTCGGGTCCCATGTCCTACATGCTATGCTGCTATCCCGACTGATTGAAGCGTTAACCTTGCCAGCAGAGATCAGTCTAGTGAAGTGTTCTGCCCATACTAACCATAATTCAATAGCTCTCGGAAATGATGCCTCAAAGTGGCAAAGGAAGCCACATATATTCCCTTCATAGATTCCCAGAAAAAGGAAACTGTGCCCCAACAGTTACAGTTACCAGCCTTATGTACAACAGTCCCAGTGCTCCAGATAATAGAAATACAAGGGAAGTTCCCCAGAGAAGAACAGAAGCTCTGGAAAAAGAGAGGATGTGTTCTCTCACCCACAGATTTGCCTTGGAGACAGGAAGTGATGGAGAAGGTAGTAATGTCCGTAGAGTTGCTTCACTTGGCCTTAGTGCAACTACAGCCGAGCTCCATAAGGATTGGTTTATCCCTCACTTACAAGAACAGGTAAATGGATGGATTCAGACGGAATTGTGTAGTGTGCAAAGAGTTAAATCCTGGAAATATGATGAGGTGAGTGAGGGGGGTCTTGCCCAGGCCCTCTAGTCCATTCAAGGTGCTCCAGATCGATTTTGTGGACATGATAATGAGGTGCAGTAATTTTAGATATCTCATTGTGGTGGCTTGTTCATTCTCCCAGTGGCTTGAGGTTGGACCCTGCATACACCCTGATGCTAGATCGGCAGCAATGTTTCTGGGGAGAGAGGTATTTCCAAGGTGCAAAATGTTTGAAATTCTAAAATCTGACAAGTGAGCCCACTTTCTTACTTCACAGTGACAACTCAAAATTGTCTAATCCTATGAAGTCTGAGGAGAAAATGTTAAGAGGAAGAAGAAATGTTGATAACCATATTTTTGATAATGATGATGATAAGTAAAATCCCATATTGATGCATTAATGTACATGGTTTCGCAGGTGACAATGTATGATATGGCCATATGAGGAAAGGGGGGAGAGAGAGGTCCATAGGCTATTGCTACATCTGCTCTCTCGTCCCACATGCTTTTGGCATTCCTAGGGTGTTTATCCCGAGTGAGATCGAGGTAGCAGATTCGCTATGTCTAGTGCAGTTACCCTTGTGCAGGGCATTTTAAAGGACAGTCAATTACAGCATCAATCATGCCAAGTGACAATAATTGTGCAATAGATGAGTGGGCAGTTCACACAAATATTAGGTGTACTGAAACAGATCAATTGATCTTGCAAGGAGCTATTTTTTCTAAAAATCGATGGGAGCAAGGGGTGAAGAGTTACAGAGCTGGAGGAATGATGGAATCTCAGAAGAAGGGGTGGCACAAATAAACAAAGAGTGTGGGACAGTACAGAGAAATCATTTGCAGTATCGGACATGGCACAAGGAGCCAGAAAAACCTGTTTAGATACAGACACTTGACCATTTTGCTCTATGTTTTAAGGGAGATGGCATGGTGACTGTTGGTACAAATGGGAACTGCAGTAACACTTGATGCATTGCAGATTTGGCTGGATGTTCGGCTGCCCTTCTCGACAACTTTTGGATCTGTGGACAGAGTGCATACAGGCAAGTTGCCATAAGCCTGGCGATGTTTGTGCAGTATCTCTACTCTTCATGTGCACATACTTGTAATCCTTGAAGAGCACCTGATTTCGTCCCATCCAATGCCTAGGATTACATGTCTGCCCCCTCTGCCCCATGTTCCCCTTGCGTCCCCTTCACCATCGTATATAGACAAATCAGAAAATCAGAGACTATGTTTGATGGCGAAATTCAGGAAAAATGACTATGCAGGAAAAGGTCCAACTACCTCTCAGCAGCATCATCACAGGCCTTAGCAGACATTCCTGATCAATATTGGCTGTTTAGCCACACCATGCCTTTTTTCACCTCTTTCCTGGCACCTGGCATCCAAGCAGCAGCAAATACCATTTGGCTCCAGGTGACGAGGTATGAACTCTTCTAAATCAGCATTTAGTGCCGTTAAGGAAGAATTACGGGCACTGAGACTCATAACGTTGCAAAACCGGTACATACTCAGCCTCTTGACCGCTAGGGCCACCACTACTTCACCCCATACAAGTATCAAACGGAAGCTGTTTTGTTTCCTTCACTAAAGTGGCATGCTTGTGTGGAGCAGCAAGTAGATTGTGGAAATGGAGGGTGGACGAGTTGGTGTGATTCAGCGGAGGAGTATGCCCATATTGAGACCGGGGTGAGAGATGGTTGTAGCGATGTTCCCCTAGAAAATTATTATGATATGTTAGTTAAAGTATGAACTAAAGGGGGGGGGTGCAGGGCTCATCAAGGAGGATCCCCATTATTACGAGGGATTCATGTTGTGCACATCATATTGATGATGGTGCATACTAGCAAACTGGGTCAGTGTTGCAAATCCATATGAATCAAATGGAGTTAATTATGGATGGGATGTGTTACATTTTAGTGTTACAAATCATTTAGAATGTATACTTATCAGAACTTCATGCATGTAGAAAGATACAATATTAAAACTGCAAATGTAACACAAACACAATCCACACAATGGGGTTCTTTGCTCCATGGTTAGCTGTTGCACATGAATTCCGAGTAGCAGGGATATTCTTGACTGAAAGAAGAAGGAGTTACCTAGTAAGAAGGTCAGCATATGAACAGGACATGGTTTACAGTTCTGCAAGGGAACAGATCTTATCTCGCCCTTTGTATTAAAATCTTTAGAGGGGATTAGTGATTTGTTTGGTGGTAATAAACATGGGGCCCGAGGCCAGAGTCCAGTGGTTAAGTGATTTTACAAGTCACAGAGGCTGTCTGTGGCCACATAAATTAGAAGTTTTTTTAGAGGCGCCAGGAGTCTGGAAAATTGAGATTGCAATTAGTAGTTTATGCACACCTTCCTCTATTTGCTAAAATACATAAGCGGACCATGTGCAATCATACTTAAAGTAAAAGGTTTTAGGCCAGTTATTGCTAGCAATGAATTATGTTTTCAATACCAATGTTTAACTATGTACTGATGTCATGACCTACTATGGACACATCCCAAGAAGAGGTGTGTTTTGTTATGAATATGATCCGAAGATGATATTCAAGATAAGACTGGCCAATGAATATGGAAGAATTGGGAAATATTGGAATTTCTTTGAAGAGGTTTTGTCCAAACATATTTGGGGGTGGATTTTGAATAAAGTATTTGAGAGTGATTCAAATTGTTGCAAAAAGTATATAAGATGCCAAATTATGTTGTATTGTTGAGACTTGGGTAGGTTTGGTCCTGCAACACTATCTAACCGCTCCCCAGATCTGTGTGCAATAAACTTGCTTTACATACCACTCTGTACTTGCTTCTTAAGTGGTGGGCCGTTCTTGGGTTAAGGTGATTAAAGGCCCTTCTCTGAATTAGGGGTGAGTGATACAGACAAGAGGACAAAGAGAGCCGGACAATGGAAGGGGTGAGTCACAAGCACATAGTGTCTCAGAAGCCCATATAGTGCAAAGGGTTAGCTATGGATTTATGGGGACCATCATAACATGTGATTTGCAAGTCAAGTAGGTCAACACAACACACATGGAATGACTCAAATAGGAAAAGAAAGTTCAAAAGGTAGGTGAAATGACAAGTAGGACTTCATTTCAGGTCATGTGGGAGGGCAGTGACAGGGCACAAAGATTCAAATGTAATGTGATTTAAACCGCAGCCTATTATCAGAGGATGCATAACATTAGTACCTAGCTCAAGAACAAAACTTCAGTTCCAAATACATGTGCTCAATAAAGGCTTCTGAAAATGTAACCATGTATTGTAAGAGCCAATAAAGATCAATAATAAAAAAATGAAAGAATAATTAAAAATTCCTCTCTAAATGTCATGTAGCAATAATAATAACTGCTGGCACGATCCTCTTTTCGACTCTTTCTGCAAATTAAGTAGGCCATGCAATGCCTTTCAACATCTACCAAAATGCTAAGCCAATAAGAGGTTAGACAGCTTCCCTGCAGTTTTCATCACACCAAGGCACACTTTCTGGGGCCGCTGGGCCTCTCATTTGCCAACTCTAACTAAAAAAACATTGGCAATGCCAAACATTTGGGCTTTTGTGTAGGAATGGGAAAGGCACTTTCCAGGCACTGCCGTAGTGGTATTAACTGGCCATTGATGGTAGCAGGTTCAAAATGGTAAAAGTACCTGTGCATCTAATAGCAGTGCCTGGCAAATGCCTAATACATGTGCACAAGCTAAAAATGTTGGCTTTGCTAAAGCTTGTTTTTAACAGGACGTCGGAGAAGGACATACATAGTGCTTATTAATCGATTGGATGAAGGCAGACCTGGCTGACATTTCTATGACACCAGTAGATGTACACAACTCAATTTAAAATACAAAACAAAGGTAGGTGGGCCCCTAACACTTCATTCCATGGGCTAATATATTCAAACACAAAAACAATGGAGGAATGAAGGTTCAATAATAAAAGAGCAATACAATTTATTAAAGAGTAGATGGGAGGGAAAACCAGTGGATGATGTTGGGCGCTGGGAGGATTCAATAATCCACGGATTTAGCTGATTTGCTAGTGGTTTAGATTCATCATCAGGTCAGAAGAGTCTTTGAGGTGTGAGTCAATTGTTGCTTTATTATTGTTATCAACAAAACACCATAGTAATCTGAAAACATTAATGTGGCAGATATTGCCCGTTGTTCAACATAGGTGAGTGCACACAGCTGACGCGCGTTTCGACCTAAGTCTTTTTCAGGGCCAATAGAGTAGAGATGTGGCTCTGGATAAAGCTGATGGGTGCTCCTCCCAAGTCAGGGTGCCACAAGTGCTGGATAACCAGATCTGGTGTCGTGTCGGCATGGAACGTCCGAGCAGACCGTGTCACCTAAACATTTTCCATATTTAAAAGCCATCTGAGGTGGCTGATAGATTATCAGTAAATCATTGAAAACACAGTAAAAAACATCACAATATATCTGGCAAACCACATAAAGTGCAAAGTGCAAATAGGGCCATTGATCCCAATGTCCCCTATATGACAATAGAATCCAATGTGCAATTAATGCAATAACCACTGAGTCAATGAAGTATATATCTCATTCGACAATAAACCAATACACGAAAAATCACAAGCCACCTAGATGAAGAGACCTACAAAAATGAACCATATTCAAATAAGCCACAGTTCACTAGGTGAGATAATAGTGTGATGATATTCGGCCTCATTGCGAGGTCGGCTGTAACCCAATGGTGCTACCGGTGGGTTGCCGCCAACCTCGTAACACCGTTCTCGCCGCCTGATATCCCAGTGCCACCGGGACAAGTCACGGGGGCCTGGGATGTCAGGGGGCCGAATAGTAAATCTCCATACCCGTGGAGTCCCATAGGACTCCATGGGAATGGGGACATGGAAGCACCGGCACCATTGCTAACAGTGCCGGTACTTCGGTGAGAAACATGCCTGCAGTGGCCAGTAAAACCGGCAGGTCATACCTGCTCGAAGATCCGATCCCAGCGAGCATTATCGTAGTCTGGCAGTCCAGAAAGGGTGTTGGTACGTTTCTACCAGCACCTTTATTTCCGGAATGTCAGACTTTCAATGAGGTCCAATTGTCTTCTTGAAAAACTGAGCTCTTTGCAAGGGTCTTCTATTTTCCTCTGCCTCCTAGTTTCAATATTTCACCGAAATGAATTTGGCAATGTTTTCTTCAGGACTGACCGCCCATATCTAAAGATTGAAAAATTACACAACTTAGTATCAGTGTGCCCTGTCAAAACAATGAAAGCTTGAATTCTAATCAACTTAGTCCAAAGTTAAAAAGCTTGCACTTACTAATTACTTTCAGAAGTGTTGGATCGTGTTGTCTTAAAAATCACTCAACACAACCTAAACAAACCAAACAATAATGGAAAAGTTAACATTACTTGTTTTTCCTATTGTGGTGTACCTACGCCTGCCTACAACATAAACAATGAGAACCCTCATAGCATCTCCAATCTCGTCACGGGCTGTTATTCCATGAATGAGGGACTGATTCTGAGCTCAAGCTAAAAAGAGTGTGGAAATACGACATTCTCTCCTCCAGTTCCCAGCACCACTATTCTGTATTCTGTAAGTATTGGAGGGGTGATATATTTCCCATCAGAAAAACCTGCTAAAATCTACCATTGTGGGCAAAACCTGTGTTTCAGTGGCATTGCAAGCATTTCTTTAAAGACTGAAACTTTCATAATTTAAGAAAGTTTTCTTAAACATTCACTGAACTAGAAAAGTGGTGCGGCAGTGTAAGATATGTTATGTTTATAAAGAGGTAAAGAGTGCAGTGGAGTTTAACGGCACCTCAGAGGTGTTGTATTTGAACTGCTTTTATTGACATAATCAACCAGTGCTGATGGGAAGAGAACCCCCTCCGTGTGGCTGTACTGCATTACTCATATTCGCCAGGGCTATTGGCAAGCTGTAAATCGAGCTCATGCAAAATCGGAGGCGTTCATGTCACTGCACCACATTCTTTTCCTGTCAGAATATGGTGCAGTTAAGAAATTTGCTGTTCCAGCTTGGAACATTAAAAGCCATGTGCACACCTTTCAGCTTACTAGAGTACGCAAGCATGGAACTCGGCATGAGGTGTTGCTCCTCGTATGTTACAACACCGGGGCTGCTGCTCACTGAAAGGGCATTCAACCTGGAAGGGGGCCAGGGCCCCCTGTCGACCCTCTAGCCATGCCACTTCTACAGATGCCCCATTTAGAGGAAGGACCTGGGAGTGCATTAGGGGTTGTGATGTTTGTGAATGGCAGGGCGGAAGCAGGAAACGATGATGGGGCAACTTGGGGCTGTGCAGGTTCGGCTCGTGCAGCGATCATACAAGAGGCCATGCAGGCTGACACCAAGTGCCATGAGGCAAATCTGCCCAGAATGTGTTATATATAATATTCATTAGTACCTGGGGCAGGGGGGCAGCCAATCAGGTTCCTTGGATTTCGGGCTGAAAATAATCCTCTGTCTGTAATGTGATGCAGTGCACTGGAATCAGCGGCTAGTAGGACGTGCATGTGGACAATGAAACCATTCCTGGTATGCTGTGCGCACTGCACTGCCTGCACTTTTTTCAATGCAGCAATTCATTGTGATGGGTGCTTGAGTGGATTATCACATCTGGCCCTGCATTGTAGGTTACCGGTATCCATCCACGCATATATGTGTGTTATGGCATGCATGTGCCATAACATATGCATCCACACAGAAGAGGTCACATAGATTGGAAAGCACACAGACATTCACACATGCATGCACATGCCAGCATACATATACGACACATGCATGCATCTGCATACACACACGCGCGCGCGCACACACCAGCATACATAAACACACACATCTCTCTGGTCTATATCCACTCTAAAACACTGATCTCGGGTTCTGACAGTATGTCTGGTCCTTATGAGGCCATCAACTCAGATTCCAGTTTGTGCTCTGAGTCCTGCCTACTGATTGGTCCGTGCTTGTCCTCTTGGACAAATTTGCAAGAGTGTTTCCATCATGGGGAGGGGGTTCAACCTGGATATGCGAATATGATTGGTCAGAATATTCATGGCTGGTGTAACCCACAATAAAACGCTGTGTGTTCTTGTTATATGTTCATGCCTCTCTCCCCCGACTTTGGTTCGGTACAGTACGGGATGGAATAGTGCTGCTGTCGGTCTCCGGCTGGCATGTCTATTTCTTTTAATTTGGGTACAAGGTTGTGTTGCAATATCTTTAAAATCCTGACTCCCCACTCCAAAACTCCAGTGGCAGGGCCTCTGGGGAGAGGCAAATGATGGCGTGACAGGGCCATCACAACAGAAGTAAATTATAAACCTCCTTGTCCAATTTTGGTAACGTGGACGGAACGGCAGCCTTATCTCCGCAAGGTCGTGGTTCATTGGTTAGTTGCAACACAGCGAAAATACAATTATTACCCAGTGATAAAAGGGACTGTCCAGTCAAGGTTGTTTAAAACTATCTACTTTATTATTACTACAAGAGACAGTTGTAGCACACTACAAGTGCAACACACACTGTAAAGCAACACAGAGGATAGACCGTTTCACAAAGGAAAGGGATGCACTCTGGATACTGACAGGAGGGCGGTTGTTAATGCAATCAGTCTGACTGTTCAAGGTTATTTCTTTTCAACACTAAAAGGGCAAAGGGACGTGACTGTCTCTAGGGGCCTTCAAAGAAGGACCAGGGGGGCAGAACCACAATGTACCTGGTGCTGAAGAAGTTCTTGGTGCTCGACAGCGTGGTGGTGGTTCCAGGGCGCTATGCAGCCCCTGACACAGAGTTAGTGGCGGGAGACAGCTGCCTGTACCAGCCAGTAGGCGGTTTGGCAAGCAAGGCTGGACTGACATCTGCAGGCTGTCCGGCGCAGCAGCTTGGGGCCAAGAATCATTGTTTCTGTGCTGGTTGGCGGATCTGGAATGCTGGTCAGGGCGTCTCATACGGCTCTGGTGACAGCAGCATGACAAGAGTCAGCAGGTGCAGCCGGATGTGATTCCATGACTCGACTGTCTCGAACTTGTCCTTAAACGATGGATGCTGGATGATGCTTGTGTGGCACTACTCTTAGCTTCTTCGCAGGACTGTGTCCTTTCAAGGCAGGCGGCCCGAAATCTCAGGAGGGTGTTAGCAGCCAACAGCCTTGTCTTTTGTCCAGAGACTCTCTGGCACTTCCCACCTGGGAAGCTTGCTGGCTTAATCTAGCAGGGCATGCTGTGTGCTGACTGGGTACTGGTTCTGGAGCTATTGGACGGGTCTACTGAGTCCAGTATATCCCTCTGTTCCATGGGAGATGTTTAGGAGGGGATCTTTCTTCCCTCTTGGAACTCCTGGCCTTCCCTCACTGGAGGAAGATGTAAGGTAGACTGTACCTTCAGCTCAGCTCCAAATGAGTCCTTCTTCTACTGCTTGCAAAGTCTTCAGATGATCTGATCCGTGAGGGGTACAGCACTCTTTTAAAGCCAAATGGGTCCAGTGATTGATGTAGGCTAAGCCCACCTTAATGAACCAATCCTGGGTCCCCACCAACAATCTTCAGTGATGCTTCAGGTCAAGACCAGGTCGCTTGGTAAAAGACAGGGGAAGGATGAGAACATATACTTTTAAGTCCCACCCATCTTCCTGTCTGCTGTACAGAAAAGTTACTCCCTAATTAAGTGAGCCCTATGCAGCGCTTGATCACAACATGGGCACAGGGTTGCAGGCAGATCTTTGTCTCCTACAATTCACATACTTTCTTGCTCTGAAAGGAGGGGTTTCAGACAGGACATTCACTGCCCTTTCATACCAAGGCGGGGTGTTAGTACCAAGTTGACACATTGCATTACAAAGATGTGTCTGGCGTTTGTTCTCCATTGTCACTCCCTGCACCCAGGCCTTCCCTGAGGCCTGCTAATTAACACTCTTCAGTATTCGCCGCCACCAGCAAGATTTCACAATGGAGATGCAAATCCATGGGGCCTTGCAATTCTAATCAGGCTGACCATGGCCAAAGGCTTTTGATGTACCCACAGCTGTCAGGTGTCAGCTACACATGAAGGGGAGGCCAAGTTTCAATGAGTTATATGTACCGTGTAAAGAATGGAATTAAATCATTCCGGATGCCCCATCCTTCCTTCCCTCCCTTCTCCCCCACCAAGGAGCAGGTTGGCAGCCACCTCCTTCTCCTGTTGGATAGGTTCCAGGAATTCCAGTGGCATGTTCCTTGGAATTCTAGCGCTGATAAACTTGGAAGCCTCATATATATATATATGTATATATATATATATATATATATATAAAAAAATCATATTTGCACTATCTGAAATGTCATCAGGCTGAGTATGATAGTTAATTTGACATCCTTACTGTTCATGACGTGTAAGAATGTCATTGTATTTTCCCTTGTTCCCTCCCTTGCCTTGAAGTGCTTTGAAACACATTGTGTATAGGCGCTATATAAATAAACTATCATATCATATCATATCATATCTCACTTGTTTCACTCATATGCAATTGGGCTGATGTGTATTAACAGTGTTTAGTAGTCCACGGGACACAAGTTTCGGGAACAATGCTTTCTCCTCATAGGATTAAAAAACAAAAGCAAAAAAAACCGAGCTCAGAGCTCAAAGAGTTCCCATGAGGAGGACTTTTGGGTGGGCAGAGGCAGGAACGGGTGGAATGGCCATACGGATTATCATGCCCATGGGCAGGCAATGGGTGGGCTCATAACCTAACAACACCTATACACTGTGTGCCCCTCCTCAAATGTCATTCCTCTGTGTCCCTCATCACATGCAATTCCTCCCTATGTGTACTTCTCTGTACTTGAATCAGTACTCAAATGCAATAGTCTGGGCTTTATAGGTGTCGCAAGCAACACCTAATAGCCCAAACTAATAATAGAACTGGGAACCAGCACCGTCATGTGGGCTACAGGTTTATGATAAATGGGCTCACAATGGCAGAGGCGAAATTTCCAAATGATTTCCACCTGCTTCGGGTCAAAACTCTTTTTTGCGCGCAGGCCTTTGCTCAGAGGCCTTCTAATAAGGGTCCCTGGTTGCGTGTCTTCCAGAAGGCTGCCTTGTTCAGTCCTAAGCAGCCAATAACCGTTGGAGCTTTTTCAAGGCCTAGGATCAGGTTCCTGGCCATCCTCAGACAGGACAGGCCTGCGCTTCCCTAATGGAGTTGGGTCTTGCAGCTGAATCCCCGCAGACTGCACTGACCGTTCCTTCTCTATTGTAGTTGGAGCCTTGGCAGGCCCCTGAGGGCATGCACGTGGATATCATCAGACTCTACTGACTCATCCTTCTTACTAGAGTTGGAACTTTGTCAGGCACTAGGCTCTTCTATGGCAGAACTGGTGGTACTTCCCAAATGAGTTGGAACTCTGGCAGGCCCCTAAGGCCAGGCACCTGGCTTTCTGCAGACAGCACTAGTGGGTTTTTCTCAAATGGTGTTGGAGCTCTGGCAGGCCCCTAAGGCCAGGCACCTGGCTATCCTCAGACACCACTGGTTAGTACTTCTCTAATGGAGTTGGAGTTTTATCAGTCCCCTGAGGGCAGGCACCTGAATATCATCAGACTCTACTGACTCGTCCTACTGGTTGGTACTTCTCTAATGGAGTTGGAGCTTTGTCAGACCCCTAAGGACAGGCACATGGTTATCATCAGACTCTACTGACTCGTCCTACTTATTGGGGTTGGAGCTTTGTCAGACCCCTAAATTCAGGCACCTGGCTCTGCTCCGACGACACTGGTGGTACTTCTCAAATGGTGTTGTAACTTTGGCGTGTCCCTAAGGTCAGGCACCTGGATATCTTCAGACAGCACGGGTTGCTACTCTCTAAAGGAGTTGAATGTGTGGAAGGACCCCAAGGTCAGGCACCTGGATCTCCTTACACTGCACTGATAGGTCCGGCTCCAAAGGCGTTAACGCTTTGAGAGGCCCTTAAAGTTACGTACCTGGGTCACCTCCTTTCCTAAGCGAGGTGTCTCAGTGAGCTTTTTGGAGGCCTCTTCGGTGGCAGGTCTACAATGTATTTTTTCTCTGGGTTTGAGGAGCGTGCTGGTCTAGGAAGCTCTTGTGAGCACTCCTTTTAGCTGCATGGGGGCGAATCACCGCAGCCACCTTGCCTGACGCCATCACATTTCTCTCTAGCATGCATGTGGCCACAGTCAGTCTCGAGGCGCCTAGCTGTCACTCTATCCCTCGAAGTGCATGGAAATGGTAGACCCTTCCCTGATGCCCTCTCTTTTGCACCACCATGGCTGTAAGCAGCAGCAGCCAGGCCTGTTTGCAAAGCCCAGAAATGTGATGCCCAAACACTCATTCCCAATGCTCTGTGTTAGATCCCTTTCATAGATTGCTTCAACTTTAAGATCAATGTTCTTGCTTTCATGACATCGAAGTTAGGCTTGCTCTTGTATGCCTGCAACGTGCGCATTCGTTTAACGCACGGTGTTGTTGTTTTTACTTATGCCCTATCATGATCTTTCCCATGTCGTGTTACTTTATAGACACTGGGAGGAGGGCAGAAGCTTTCAGTGTTTGAGGCTTGTGCGGGGACCCCGCAGAGCAGGCAGACCAATGCATCAATGGCCACTTACCAATATTGCCTAACACAGGCGGAGGTGGGCGGGGGAGGTGTGGCGGGGGGTTATCCTCACGCAAGTTACTCCGTTACTCCGTTCTAAGCCCTATGCAAGTGAAAGAGTACAGTGAGAAGAGCACTCGCTTTGACAGTTGTACAGAATCTACTAGCGCAGGTTCGAATCCTGGCAGTGCCAACCTCAGCTTTTCATCCCTCCGAGGTCACTCAGATACCTGAGGGTTCATCGGGCAATATAAATGCTTAATTTTTGTTCTTACTCACCCAAGAAAGAGACCCTACTTGAGGCTGGCTCTGGATGTTCCCTATGGAGATGTCTGCTCCCTGCGAGGAAGCGCCTAGCAAAGTGATCCAAATGTAAAAGGAAGCAATCTCCTTGTGACTAAGAAATAGAGAGAGAACTCCTGACCACAGTGTAGACTAGGAAACTTGCTTACACCTCCCTTGATGTGTTTAGTAAAGAGCCTGACACGTATATTTTGTGTCACGTGATATGGCACTTTGCCACAGTGCAAAGGGCAATGCTGTTATCCCCTTATGGCAGGGGTCTGCAAAATTTGGCTCTCCAGATGTGTTGGGCTGCAACTCCCATCAGCCCTTGCCAAAATAGTCATTGGTGAAGGATTATGGGATTTGTAGTCCAAAACACCTTGAGAGCCCCAGGTTGAAGACCCTTTGCCTTAAGGGATTGTAGGTGCTTATTTGACTCCTCTTATTGGGAAAGGATTGTCTCAGTGGGTTGGTCCCTAGACTGCATCACACTGACATTCATGGGCGTAATTTTAGGGGGGACAGGGGTGTTTTGCCCCCCAACTTTCATGGCACAGTATTTTGTCCTCATTCATTTGGCTGGTGCAACTTTTCTTCAGATGTCATGTCCCCCCCAATATTTTCAGCAAAGTTACTCCACTGCTGACAGTCACTATGTTCAGTACAGTACAGGGATGTGTTGTAGCTCTTTTTTTAGTTTGTCTTGCTCTAATAGGATTTCTGGAATGGCAGCTTACTCGCCATGGTATTTTTGGTTGATTTGGGATTTCATTTTCTGCGCCATATAGTAGAGTTATATTACCTTGGAGTTTAATGGAAATCTGAAATTGGATTCTTACTGGCAATGTCAAACTAGAAGCTTACTGGACAGGTAAAACTGTGAGCTTATTGGGAATGCAAGCTTGTGACGAATCAACTTCCGTGATGAATATCGTTTCTAAACTATCAATCAGCCCCACACCGCTAGTACATCTGAGGAGATCCAAACAGATTGGAAACATAAGCAAATTATAAACCTCCTTGTCCAATTTTGGTAACGTGGACGGAACGGCAGCCTTATCTCTGCTAGGTCGTGGATTGTTGGTTAGTTGCAACACAGCGAAAATACAATTATAACCCAATGATAAAAGGGACTGTCCAGTTAAAGTTTTATGCAAATATCATCATTATTATTCGACAGTTCTAGCACACTACAAAAAACAGCCCACCATTTAAAGGAATGCAATGAACAGACTGTTTCAAGAAGGAAAAGCAATGCACTCTGGATACTGACAGGAGGGTATTCGGTAAAGTAATTAATCTGAATAGTTCAAGCATATTTGGTTTCATAACAAAGGGAGCAATGGATCGTAAAATGTCTATAGGGGCCGTTGGAAAAGGACCAGGGGGACAGAACCACAAAGTACCTTGTGCTTGAGATGCTATTGATGCTCGACAGTGTCAATTTGGTTCCAGAACACTTTTCAGCCCCTGCAACAGAGTTCAAGACGGGAGACAGCTGGGTGTATCAAGCGGCAGGCAGTTCGGCAAGCGACACTGAACAGATGGCTGCAGGCTCGCCTACACAGAGGCTCAGGGTCAAGAATCATTGTCTCTGTGCTGGTTGGTGGATCTGGAATGCTGGTCGAGGCGACTCTGAAAACTTTAGTGACTGCAGCGTGACAACAGTCAGTGGTGCAGCCAGTCATGGTTCGGGGTTCTGATTGCTCTAAAATGTCCTCAAAAGATGGACACAGGTTGATGCTTGTTTTAGCACTCCTTATAGCTTCTTCGCTGGGCACATGTTATCCATTAAGGCAGACGGCCCAAAGCTGCAGAGATTGTTTGCAGGCAATGGCCTTGTCCTTTGGTCAGAAACTCTCTGGCACTTCCCACCTAGGAAGCTTTCCGGCAGAACCCAGCAGGGCACATTGTGTGCTGGCTGGGTACCAGTTCTGGAGCTTCTGGATGGGTCCTCTGAGGTTGGTATCTCCCCCTGTTCCCTAGGAGATATTTAGAGGATGGATCTTGCTTCTCTCTTGGAAATCCTGGCCTACCTTCACTGGCGGATGCTGAAAGGCAATCTGTACCTTCAGCCAAGGTCCAAATGAGTCCTTCTTCTTACTCTTATCAAAGTCGTCAGATGATCTGCTAAGAGAGGGCCTCAGCCCTCTTTTAAAGCCAAATGGGCCCCAGTGATTGGTGCAGGCCAAGCCTACCTTAATGAACCAATCCTGGCTCCCCATCAACAATCTGCTGTTATGCGTGAGGTCATAACCAGAGTGCTTTGCAACAGGAAAGGTAAAGGGCTGATAACATCTACTACTAAGTCCCATCCATCTTCCTGCCTGTTGTGGATCAAAATGTCTCTCTGGTTAATTGAGCTCTCTGTGGCTCCTGATCAAAGCGTAGGTCTCCTGTGAAGTTTGTGGTGAGAACAGACTTTCTGTCTCCATTAAATCACATATTCAATTCACTGCCCTTTATAATAAGGGGTGGTTGCTGACTTCAATTGTCACAGATGCATATATAAAAGTTGTTGGGTTTCCTGCCCTTTGTTAGTTCTGTGACCAGGCCTCTTCGCAGGCCTGCTTCAATTAACTCTCATCAGTATGCGCTGGCACCACACAGAACTGACAATGAATAGGCTGGATCCATTAAGCCTTTGATATTTTAATTAAGCCTCTTTTAAAGCCAAATGGGCCACAGTGATTGCTGTAGGCTAAGGATTGCTGTAGGCTTAGCCTACCTTAATGAACTGATCCTGGGTCCCCACCAACAACCCCCTGTATGACTGAGGTCATAACCAGAGTGCTTTGCAACAGAAAAGGTAAAGGGATGAAAACATGTAATACTAAGTCCCACCCATCGTCCTGTCTATTGTGGATACAAGGGTCTCTGGGGTTAATTGAGTTCTCTGTGGTTCCTGATTAAAGCAGCAGTTCTCCCTGAAGCTGCGCAGAGAACAGACTTTCTGTCTCCAACAATCCACATGCACATACATTCTAAATGGGGTCCCTCTGTGGGGGTTGCCTACTGTAAACACATAGTCCCAGACATGACAGGTCACTGCCCTTGATACTGAGAGGCGGGATGAGGCTTCAGGTTGACACAGTGCATATCAAAGGTTGTTGGGGTTTCCTGTCTTGTTAACCTCTGCAGCCAGGCCCCATGTGGGCCTGTTTGAGGTATACTCTATTAGTATGTTAATCGTGTTATTGGCTGTTACCATCAGTAGAGGATAAACAAATGGACAGTGCAGATCCGTGGAGCCTGTAGGTTGTGTCCACGCAGAGTACACAGTTCTGTGTGTATATCGTGCAGTGAGCATAGGGAAATGTGTGAAGATTAACTCCACACATTTTCTAGAAGTTGATCTACCATTATTCAATTTAATTTAAAATTACAAAAAAGATGAGGGGATCGCACACCCACAGTACGGATGGTCGAACTCCTCACAAAGCTTACTGGGAAAGTCACACTTTCTAGGAATGTCAAACTGTGACCAATCTGGAGTGTCAAGATTACTGAGAATCTCACACTTGGATTTTACTGGAAATGTCAAGCTTGCTGCAAGAGTTATATATTGAGTTTACTGGTAATGTAAACTGATCATACAGAACTAATTTCAGACTGCCAGCTTACTTGGAATTATGAATATGAGTTTTCTGGGAATGCCAATCTGGGAGCTTGCTGAAAAGGAAAATGTACCATGCATGTAAGACAGTTACTGCGAAACTGGAAAATTACTAAGAATCTCAAAATGGGATCTTACAGGGAATGTGAAAACGAATAGCAGTGCCATACTGGAAACATACTGCAAATATCATACTGAGAGGTTACTGGGAATAATAAAATGTGTGCATACTGGGAATGTGCAGAATGCTGGAATGTCTAACTGTGAGCCTATTGGGAATGTAAAACTAGGGGTTTATTGGGAATGCCAAACTGGGAGTTTACAAAGATTGTCACACTCTCACCCATTAGGGTTATGGTTGTTCCTTTTTTCCAGGGTACTCGATAAGACCTTAGAGTGATGGGTGCAAAGCCTCATCACACTGCCTATCGTTGTGATCTATCACACTTAGGGATTGTGTCTTTTCAGTTTCATCTGCAAAAGCAGGGCTAGTCCAACAGCTGTGCTCCATGGCACTTGAGGCTGATTTGGAGTTTCTCAGTAGTTGTGTGGAATTGTGTAAACTTGAATCTCATCGAGAACTTCATGCAGGGTGATTACTTGGAATGCCACATCTGGTGTTTGCTGGGAATGTTAAGTTGACAGGCAATATCAAACTGGGGGATTGCTGCGAATTTCAAGCTGTAGAAGCATAGTGGCAATATCATGTTTACCGGGAATGTCAGGTGTGGAACTTACTGGGAACATCAAACTGCAAGCTTGCTAAGAATATCACGATTATTGGAAGCATGCTGAGAATGTTACATTTACAGGAAATGTCAAAGTTGGAGCTTACTGAGAAAAACAAGCCACGAGCTTCCTGGGAATGTGAAAAGAATGGACTAAACAAATGTTGTCTCCAGTGCAGGCACTTGTGTTACTTATAGATTATCCCTCAGCGATGCTTGCATATCCGTGGGCAGAGCCTTGACTGCTGTGTCCACCACTGGCTTCTTTCCTGTCCAAGCCACAGATGCTGAAAACTACTGGGTGAAGGCCACTTTGGACCGACAATGATTGGTTAAGATAATAGGAATGGGTCATAATGTGAGGCCTAACAGAACCTGGAAATGATACGGCCATACTGGCATGCTAAGTGGGTACACTGGATTGCTGTCATGATGTGCCAGCTAGGCATAATGGAACCTAGAAATGATCTACTAAGTATTGAATGAGGTGATTTAATAACTAGGCCTAATGTGAACTGGTAGCGATGTGCTACGTGGGTTTTCTGTAATGGCCTCAATCACTGGCACTGGCATTTGAGTTGGTTGTATACAAATTGTTCGAATGACAATTGTCCGAATGACAATTGACCTTCTGCGAGTTGACCGAATTTAAACGGTCAGTTAGGAAAAATATGCGGGGGGATACCCCTGCAGCCCCCCACCCAATCCAACCCCCACCCCAACCCTCCACCCAATCCCCTTATATTATTATTACCCCAACCCAACCCATTATATACATAAAAATGACCATACGGTCAATTTTGCAGAAGGTCAATTCAGACCACTGTAATTCTGTCAATTGTATCATTGGAACAATTGTACTCGAACAATTTGGGTAATACATTTGAGTTAACAGCCCTCAGCCATCCTCAGCCCTGCATCCCTCCCCACTGATCCTCTTCATTGAGCAGCAAATTCCCAAATCACTAACCAAATAAGAAGACTCATTCCACAGCTGGTGAGCACACACTCTTTAGGGACTGTAACCTTGCTGCTGCTGGCTCAGGGCTAGTACCTAAAGCAGTAACAGGTGGCGATAAGACACTGGAAACATCAGGCTCAAGGAGAGACTGTGTGGCCAAGTTTGCTAACAGTTTCTGATTACGCCAAACCCTGTGTTTTTTGCCTCCTGCACTAAATAAAAGTTAACAGTGGATTAAGGTAGTTTGAGGAGTTAAGGGATGGCGTGAGTCGAATAAGCTGATATACCTAAAAATGATCAGGGTTCCATAGTAAGCCGTACTGTTGAGAACTCAGATCCCGGGCTTGGAAGGCTTGGAGTGCAGCAGACACCCAGACCCATAGCTGGTATTGCTCTCAGCACCCTCTTCTGAGAGTTTTTAGAGGGCAACTATGCACAAGATATTGAGGTGTAACTTCACCTGTGGCAGCTTCTGGCAAAGTCCTTAAAGTTCTCCACAGGTGGCTGCATTTGCCCACACGTGGCAGAGATAATCCAAAGGCACAACAGAACAGTATTCTTGATGAAGTGGTTTCCGGCTTAGGCATAAGATGGTAGACAGGCAGCTTCTGATAAGCTGCAAAGATTGAGCAAGCAGCTTTTAATGGGGTCTCTGTCGTGAAAGCAGGGCAACCTGGTCAGCTATCAGGTGCACCAGCAAAGGCTTTAGTCCTTCATAGGCTGTCTGCCCTGGCGGCCGGGATCAATCATGGGCAGATCTCGAATAAGAGCTCCATTTAGTTATTATTGCTGATCTTCTCAGTGTCCAAACTGAATTTAATGGCACAAGTGCCAAGTCAGCCCCTTGATAGGAACACGTGGCTGGGGCAAGAAACATCTTCCCTCTTATATGCCCACAAATTGTTTCCTTGACTGTAGCTTCTCCTCCGCAAGATACATCTCTTCCTTCCACATGAGGATTTCAGAACTGCAGGCCCAGGTCTAGTGCCTTGTAATCAAGTTCCTTGATGACGGAACTCCCTCCTCAATGGCGTCCTCGCCACACCTGTCCTTCCGCACCCCTAGGGATGTTCAATATGCTACTGTGTTCCTGTGACCACATCTCTCTCATCCTAAAAGAATTACACTGACCACCTATCCCAGCCAGGACACTCCTCAGAACGGTCTTCATCACATATAAGGTGGCCACAGCCAGGACGCCTGCTTACCTAGAACACAGCTCACAGGCAAAGGGTTGCATGTGCTGGTCTTGGAGCCAAACAATTGTCAGGGTGAAGACAAAACTTGCCTGCAAATAGAAAACCAGGAACCAGGCCTTCTCTTGAGATGCCCCAGCCTGCTGGAACAGCATCCTGGTCGCAATCTGGACAGTTCAAGTACTGCTGCAATTCAGAAACGACCTCAAGACCATGCTCATCGGGAAAAACCTAGGGAGCACCTAGTACATGTTACTCCTGGGTATGCAGCACCCCTGTAGTGTGGGGTATCCAAGCAACTATAACTATAACCAGTAACCTCCCTTCCATCATCCCCTGTTAACACAAAGGTATGTGTACAGTGAGCTGATGCTTCCTAGTAGGTTTGTGCTATAAACCCAAATACAATGCCCCTTGTTTTATTACAAAGGAGGCTTGAGACCCCATTATTTCTGTACACTCCTATGACACAAGAAAACAAGTGTCAAATGAATCATGGGGTGCATGTACAAGGTATAATGTGAACATACACATATCATTTTTTCATTCAGAATGTCTGACTGTATGTAGCACCATGAAATGTATACACTGTAACCTAATACTATTCTAACTGGATAGCACATATTTGTTTTAAACTTTACGAGGACAGCCGCCAGTTAGCACGCAGTTAGTACAAGATTCCCGGCCCCTCCTGTCCTCTAAATCTCGCTGCTTGGCTTTGTGGTGGTATCAGGGCCTATTGTCGTGCCAGCAGAATGTCACATGAAACGTGGAATTATTCATTGGACTCTTCTAAATTGCATAGCATAAGAAAGTTAGGAGCCAAAGCAATATTGTCATCTATTTATTGCAGTCCTCAGCATATCAGTCCGGTTCTGCGACGTCTGCACTGGCGTCCGGTGAAGCAGCGGATAGCTTTCAAGTCTCTCTGATTGGTCCACCGGCCTACTATCAGGTTGGGGCTGACTTTGTTTGAGATAAGTTCCAACCCTATATTCCTTATCGGACCCTTCTCTCTGGAAGTGAGCACTTGGTTTTGGTCCCTAAGTTCCGCCTTCAGAGAGTTGGCGGTCGGGCCTTCTCTGTGGCGACTAGTAAACTTCGGAACAGCCTCCCGCTTAAACTTAAATTGATTGAGAACTATTTGCACTTCCGCCATCTACTCAAAACTGTTCTTTTCTGCGAAATCACTGAGTGCGGCGGCCTTGCCCTGTCCTTTGCCGCGCCAAAATGCCCTTGGGTGAACGTGCGCGTTATAAATTCAGCTACCATCACATCACATCATGTGCCTATGAAATGCCCGAAAACATGCCGAAGAAGCCGGCTGTGTTCCAGGTAGCTGCTGGGGCCCACGGCCCTTTATGATTGCAAATGGTGTGATAATGTTTCCTTCCGCAATGGTGGCATGAGTCCGCGTTTGTGAGGACTTGGGAAAGCTCATCAACTATGCTGGGAGCGTAGCTGGGGGGTTGCCACGTGGGTCAACATAGCCTGTGACCCCATAAATAGGAAACCACACACTGGAGAGAAAGGTTTCTGGCAGACATTGATGTCTGAGACCGTATGTGGTCCCCAGAAGTTCATGCAAGAGTTGCTGGTTCCCGCTCAGTAGTAAGCGAGTTAGATATCGGGGTTAGGGTTTTCATTTTTCATTGGTTGGGCAGGCTAGTTGATCCACCTATCATGGGGCTGAATTGTCATATCACTGCTTTGAATCACCCTGAGCGGAGGTAACCTCTAAATAACCATAAATACGGTATGCCTCCCTAGTAAGAATACTGACGGCCTTGCTGTCTCTACTATAGAGTGAAGAATAGTTTTACGGGCTTGGAAACACCAGCCCCCTCTTGCTATTTCTCTCAGAAAACATAGAAGCCAATGGAACAGCGTCAAGCTCATTTCGGTCTGCCATCCAATCAGTATAATTACCGGGGGAGGGGCACACATTTCTATGGGGTTCATCCTGTAAAGCTACTACTAACACATTTGCCAAGTTGACTTTTCCGCGCGCTGCTACATAACTACCCATATGTTGCAATGATCAAGAGTGATAGCGAGGTACCTGCAACACGCCAGGCGGGTGCCCTGAACCTTTAAGGCCTCTGTGGGCAAGGGTCCATTGGCAGTAAAATAAAATAAAGCCCATGAGCAGTTTCTAGCTAGAAAATGTCTTTTTCAGGAGCAAGAGTAAACGTTGCATGAAGCCATCAAGTAAGCACATTTCATTGAGCCGCAGTCAGGTGATCGCCATCAGGGCCTCTCAGGATGGGCAGACTCGTTCATCAAAAATGGCTGTCATTGTAACAAGGCAACGTAGGGTTGCTACAGGAAGTAAGCCATGCGCAACAGTGCCTCTGCGTGGAAATGCCTACTGCTCAGACTGTGCCCTTTACCCTTTTCATACTCTATAGTGTACCCCTGGAACAATCCTCTTCACAAGCGACACTTTTGCATGCAAAACACAAAAAGAGGTTTGCAGCGTCATAGCTTAAGGCTCATGTAAACACCCTTATCCAGTCCCAACTCAATCTCTTTACACACCTCTGCAACGCCTTTCCAGGCACACCAACATGCATGTCACCCCATATAACGCCTTGCTGTTGCTTGTTGGTAGAATCCCTCTTCCAGAGATGGAGACGGCTTCTGGAATTAGTCTTACATCACACTATTTGTAAATATCTTTCGTAGGCATTTAAATGCAACTATTGTCTCTCTTGCTGCAAAACATGTTCCATATTACACGCACACTCCAACAGCAGGAGGACCAGATTCAGCCAGTCATTATATTGGCTGCCTTTCCATTGCTCGGCCTGGGATGTACCCATCATGGAAATCTCCATCGGCAAGAGAGGAACTGCTTGCAAATGGCTGCTGAGGAAGGAGATATGCTCGTGACCTCTCTGTCCTACCCTGCTTGCCACTGTGCTCCATAACTAAGCTCTAACCCACTTCCAGGATCTTATTCTTTTACTGTCATTCTTTGACTTCCTTTCCAACCCCACTTCCTCCTCTTGCCCTTACGTCGGTCTCTCCTATTCTCAATATCCCTTCTCCTACCCTTTCCCTCTTCCCCTGCTCCGACACAACTATACAAATTCCCAAAGGCAGCATGGGGCACTATATAAGAATCCTGCTTTATGTAGAAATATTTAAACTAATTTCTGGGTTTAGATAAGGCGGCACAACTGATTTAATGGCTCCTAATATACAGTCCCACAATACACCGATGTTTCTAAAATTTCAAACATTATTTAAAAGAATACAGTCAACTTCAACTAAATCTGTCACCAGGTTTACCAAGGAAACCGCTATAATGTTTTAGATATAGGAACAATTAATCAACAAATTTCCCATGCCCCATGCCTACATGAATCTCACTACTCTTTTTCAGGCAATCATTAATTTCCAATCTCAATTCTATATATATACTAGCAGAAGTACTCGTTCTCGGAATGCGGTCTGTAGACAGACATGATAACACTCTCATCAATTGTTGAAAATTAATGATTCTGTAAATCGCTGTTCCACCGCACCTTGGCATGGTGCAGTTTGTTGCAGTGCTTGCATTGCGGTGCAAACATCTCAGGAGCTGTGCATCCGAGGGCCTTGAAACCTCACCTGAGTTTTGTTCCTCATGTCGGGACCGGTTGATAATCAACATTTTTTGTTTCCCTTCCAGGTGAACATGGATTACGGCTTCATCGGCCGGCATCATTGCACAAAAATCCTCTGGAAAAAGTAATTTTCACCTAATGCGGCAAACATTTTTGTTCTCTTCCCGGTGAACATGGTTTGCATGTTCACCGGGAACATGTATAGAAAGCTTGTATAGCAACAACATTTTGTGTTTCCTTTCCTGGTGAACATGGTTTACGGCTTTGTCACTAGGCACCACCTCACAAAAATCCTCTGGAAAAGTAATTTCACCTGATGCGGCAAAAATGGGGAAACTGCTACCTGCATTCACCTTCACCTCTCAGGTCCATACGCCTCCCATCCATTTTTCATTTCCCTTCCTGGCCAAGCCACAAACACATTTTAACTTTTGGTGAAATCCGGGGAAAAGGTGTGGGGTGTCCAAATGTCATGTAGCCAGTAATGTTCAGAGGGTCATAACAGTTAAGTATGCACAATTTGGTGCAGATTGGTGAAACAGTGTGGAATTGTATAAGGATCACCGCTTCATCAAGCCACAAACCCACCAACACATTTTGACTTGTGCTGAAATCTGGGGAATGGGGTGCAGTGTCCAAATGTCATTTAGCCAGTATTTCCAGAGGGTCCTAACAGGTAATTATGCAAAATCTGGTGTAGTTTAGTGAAACGGTGTATAATTGTATAAGGAACAATGCTTCACTGAGCCACACATCCCCAAATCCTGCCGCAAACCCACACTTATCACTTTTATATATAGATAGATAGATGGATAGTGTACGCTAAAGATTTGTAGGCATTTCAAATTCATTCCTTCTCTTGCCATTTTATCTACATAAAAGCAATTGAAGGTTGGTGAACAGTTATGGTTTATGGGTTTCATAAACAACGGAACCTCTCATGGTAAGGTTTTGAATCAAACCATGTCCTTTGTGTTTAGCATTTAACTGGAGGGGTTCCTCTTAATAGGGGGACTACATCTACATCGGTTTGAGCCGAGTGTCCTGAGGGAGGCTTTGTGCGATGAATAATACAGTGAACTGATGCAAATCACAGTCCTCCCTCTAGCCAGAAACACAATGGGCCTCATTACAAGGTTGGAAGTAGCCATGCCGCTATTAGTGCCATGGCTACATCGTTACCGCATACCGTGTCCGGGTTCCCTGAATGGGGAATTTCCAGCCCATTCCAACCTTGGAGGACCGGGTACTTCCCCATTCAGGGAACCCATTCCTATTCGAGCCCCCATAGGGCTCAATGGGAATGGGGACCATGCTAACAACGGGCCCGTTAAAAACGGGTCCGTTGTTAGCATGCTGGTCCTTTAGCGGCTCCCACAAAGGGTGCCTGGAAAAACCAGCCGCCCTTAGCGGGACCCGCTAAAGGACCTTGTAATGCGGCGCTAAGGGGTTAACAGCACCGCACCATTACCGGTGCCCTTAACCCCTTACCGCCAAACTCGGAATGAGGCTCAATGTGTCGACATTGATAGTGGAACTTCTGTCACACTTTTACTAACCTCACCTAGATTTAGGGAATATGCGCAGTTATCAGCTTGCCCGTGAAATAGGTTCATGTGTTTTTTAGTACAGCCGTTTCCAGTGGCTGTAGATGTATAACAATTGATTGATGTCGTGTTGAAGTGTTAAATGTGTGATAGGTATTGTATAGAATGATTTTTGGCACTGCAATGTATTGTCATGTTTGCATAAATTGTTTTACTTTTTCTGACCATGCATGCTGATGAGTGATTAACTTCAGTACAATCCGTAACTTGCATCCATCCAGTGACATGTGTAAGGGTGGGGTAGCCTGTGTTCACTTCATATTGTCTGCACAGTTTGTTCCCTTATGAGACAGGTCCCCCGGCAACAAAAAAGAGGGATTTACCCAGATCATACAACATGCACTGTCCCTGTTTCCATGTACTTTTGTGAATGACCTTAGCAGCAATGAGGCAATAGTTGAAGAAAAACTTAATTTGCATCTGTGCCTTTAAACTATAAAAACAGGCCTTGGAAATTGTTGCAATCTGAAATTAACTTTTACAATGTTGAAAAATGTTCTTAAGCACACGCATTTGTATTTACACTGTGCATTTTCCAGGGGAATGTATTTTTAGCATGACATCAAGCAAGAAGTGCAATCAAACAGGAGGCACCATTTGTGATTGGCGTCCCTCTCACTCTTCCAGAAAGGCTTTTTTCAGTTCCCTTTATCTTAAGCCAGTATCTGACCTGCAGTTTCACAGGCAAAACTCGCATACACCCCAGACACATACATACTCTCTTATCACTCTGATACTGCTAAATCTCTGCGAACTGATACTCATTTAGGCTAGGGAGACGTTCTGCGATTCCTTTATGGAACACCTGAACTGCTTTGCTGTTGAGCTCAAGTTCCACAAACCAGCCTGAAGATTAGCCTGAAATCCATGTGCCCGGACCCCAAGTCATCAGGGGGCTGAGTGTAAAGAACCTCAAACTCCAGAAACATCACACACAAAGTCCAGTAGTTGCATATCCTGCTTCTACATCTGGATGTGGCGTCTCCTGCTTGGAGCATTTCAAACCCTGACAGCTGCCTTCACCACGCGCACTGCTGAGTCCATACCAGGCCATAGAGCCCATCTTGGGGGATGCCAGGGACCAAACATGATGGACCAAACTTTGAATACCTGGCCCAGTATTCAGTCCACTTGACAGATCTTAATTCTGGTCCTGCCTAAAAGATGTATATGGACACTTAGAAGATGTCACAACATGTTTGAATCTCACAAAAAGGTTGATATGTCAAGGCTAGGGTCTGGCAGTGCCTCTAGGGATGTCAGGTCACTATTGGTGTCCTGGGGTGCCAGGACCAGCCTTTGTGCCCGGATTATCAAGCTCAGCGTGGTATGTGGGACTTAGCAGGGCACCAGGGTGCATTAGGAGCTGCATGGTGGCAGATGCTGCATTGTATGATTAGGGATATTTGAGAATGCTGTTTGTCGCTGAAGGTGAGGGTAGGCAGTAGAAACAGGACTTGAGTTTGCTTCGCTTTCTGATGCTTGCTGACATTTCAAGCGTTCCTATTCCACGATGGCAGATATCATGTGGTTTCCATGTGTTGGCCTCCTTCTAGTTTGCTGATCATTCTGCACACATTCCAAGGTCACTGGCTGGAACTTGAAATCGAAGCGGCTATTGAGGCCCATTGCAACATTTTCACTCATTCTTTCATGTGATTTCAGGTCCGTGCCGTGGGTTTTAACTTTACTCACCACAAACTTTTGCCCAATATATTGCATTAGAGCTAGGTGGGGCGCATCGGGTAAGAGCCTGTCACTTCTTCAAAGTCAAGAAAAGGGGCAAAACCAGAATGTGTACATCCTGGTAGGTTGCTGTGCCAGTGTTATTGTGCCCATAGAATGGACCATTTGCGATGCAGTCAGCTACATTTGCCTGATTGTCAGTAGAGATCCATAATTTAAAGAATGCTTATGGTCGTTTTGTAAGTACATTGTGTTATCCCACCTAGTGTGTGTGTGTAGTCCCTTTGGGTTCGTTCTTTGTACAACAAGCGTGGTTGGTAGCCAGGCATTGGCAAGCAGTTGCTTAATGTCTGCCTGGTTCAGTTAATTTTTTGAACACAAGTTGTCTAAACTTTTGGTCCATGGTTAGGAACTTCACTGTGCCACCTTTGGCATGGCGTATAGCTTTGTTTTCTGCACTTGGACCAGTACCGATAATTATACAGACATTTGGAACTTGTTGTTACTGATTGATTGCCTAATCTGCTGAAGAAAATATGTGTCTTTGTGGCTAACTCCAGGGAACAATGGGATTTGCTATGGGGTCTAGGCAGTTGCATACTGACACTATGTAGACAGAGCCAGCAGAGTACATTCTGTTCCATAGGGGGCTCACATAGATGTTTAAGGATGAAGTGACGAGAGTGGATCACCCTCTGACCTTTCAAGGATTGGTTGTGTTAGTCTTACAGAATCATTATTCACTATGTGAGAGTGAAGATGGGAAAAGGGAAAGGGGAAGATATGGAGATGTTCTTTTTGTCTTCAAGCTACAACAGTGAGAACTTCTTTTGAGGAAGGAACTGGTGTTTAGGAAATGCACAGGATAGTCTATTCTTCCTGCTAAGTTCCTGAGTTCTTCCTTGTTTTTCTGGCCAGAAATACAAAAACAAACTTGGTCGTACGCAGATTACAGGGCTGTGAATAATATCACAACCATAATTGGCATCCCTTGCCTTTAAATGGCAATTTTCTGAAGTCTTCTTGAGGTGGCGGAATGTGATTAAGTTGTATTTGAGACAGGTTTATCACCTTGAGCGAATTAGGTCCGGAAAAATGGTTTTATCACCCTCTTAGGATATTACAAGTATCACTTAATGGCATTTGGGTTATGCTACGCTAAGGACATTTTCCAGGGATTTAGCGTGTCTACTTATTTGGAGACCTCGAGTCAATGTATGATTGTTTTACTAGGATGACACATTGATATGTTCATGCTCTGACCCCGGGCGTCGGGGTCACGCACGACAAGTCATAAAGCATCTATTCAAGAACTTGGCATTGGCAAAACCAGACACTATTGAGTTTGAGTAAACAAAGTTAAATACCTGGATTTTAAACTTTTCACCTGTGAGGCTTACTACGGAAATTAAAAAATGTGCCGGCATTTTTGTAGTTAGCTATCACAAGTGTCCTTTGAGAGAACTTATGATTTTAGGGGTTTTCATTTTTCAGAGAACATTTATTTACACCTACTCACTGTATGTGTGATGAAATGCAGTACAGCCCAGATGAAGCAGAAGATGAGAGCAAAGGCTTCGAAGCGCTTTGTCTGGACTGGTACCAACACTTGGCTCAGCTGTGTTTCTGTCATAAGGTTAACAAAAGATGTTCATGGAATGATGTGGAGGTTGCCTCTACTCTTGAGAACTGTGAGTCAGAACCAGAAGGCACCAAACAATAATAGTACGGGAGGTAAAATAATAGTAGTGTCCAAGCAGTGTACATGCAAATATGTACTTTATTCTAACACAGATAACTATCAAAAACACTAACAGACCATCCTTGTATAAAAAAAGATAAAGTAGACACTCTTGACATATATACTGCACACTCTGAGTGCTATCTTGCAGGAGAGAAAACAAGTAGTTAAACATTCAGAAACAGGAAAAACCCAAAGGGATAGAGGTAGGGGCCTAACCAGTGCCTAGGGCCCAAGGTAAATGCCAGAGAATTAGGGTACCAGAAATGGCTGGAAAATGGCACTTAAGGCACAAGTTCACTGCCTTAGCCTTTAAATCATGCTCACCAGAGCCAAGCAGGCTTCCTGATGCTTCCCTCCCCATCAGAATTACATAATTTAGCCAAAGTAACGTGATGTGGTGTGTTGGCTTAAACAGACTTAATTAGTGGAGGACAGGTTCGACCAAGTGTCTCAAATGGTAGTCCAGATGACTCGATGAGACAAGCCAGGAGCATCAAAAGCAGGCAGGTGCGTGAAGCGTCAGCATCTCAAAGTCCGTTTGATGTTGGCTCACAAGGCTCAGAAGTGTCTCAAATGCAAATAGATGAAATGCTGAGCAACATTTGTGTCAGTGGTATTGCCCTTTGCAATTAAAGGTTGATGGGTGAACAGGTGTCCTACAAGAGCTGAAGCCGTCTTCTGCACTTCCCAAGCCACAGATGTATGTATATACATGACCTATAGGACACTCTTCCCCTGAGGCTTGTGGGGTGCCCTGGGCAATGGTCCTTAAATGCAGTAAGGCTTCACAGCTCATCCCCAATGTGTCCCTTGTGTTCGCCAGGTACTGTGAGAAAAAGGTGTCTCTTCTTCCGCTGATAAATGGCTTCACCCATACAAAGGTGGACAATAAACGGTTCACAGCTCCAAAAAGAATCAACAAACCTCTGGAAGACCACTCCATTTATAGTGGCATCGAAGTAAGGGATGTAAGTATTTTCAAGTCCTATGCTAGGAGCCAATAAGAACAACTTTTAAGGAAGTGCCTCTCCTCTGTTACTGAAGTACCAACAGGCGTCAATCCCCAGGAAGTGACCCTTGCCATTGCAATGCATGCAGGGAGTTGGATAAGAATCAATAGAAAAGATTCTAAATTGATCACAGCTCCCTGGCTGCCTTCGCGCCACTCGTGTTCTGTCTCTTGGAGAACAAAGGGTCTCTGCCAGTCATTGCCTTCCCCTTGCAAGGTCACACCACCGTAGCCCAGGCTCCACCAGCCTTCAAAGACCCTCTGCGTGCACGCCCAATGCTTGAGAGCAGACTCTCCTATGAAGGGGTGTATGGATCTGCGCTGCCCTTTGAAATCCGCCCCTCAATGTGTGGATGAGGTGTGGGACTGAACAATATGCTATCAGCAGGGGAATGAGTTGCTGGCAAGCACCTGAAGATTATTGCTTTACATTCAAACCAGCCTCCAAAGTGTATGATGTTAGGAAACTGACCACAGATCCAGATGTGAGGGTTCTTTAAAAAATCCAATTGAAGTTGACAGGGACTTTATTAATTAAAATTAAATCATGTGGCTGCCTAGGCAAATTTAGGGATGTCAGACTAGATTAATTAATATAAACCTTTCTCCAACTAGTGCAAATGAGCTCTTAAAGTGAGTTAACATGAAAAATGGCCGTCAAGTTTTTTCATGTACACATTAGATGTTCGTTACAAGTTACTTTTGCATCTGCAAAGTAGCCAAATCGCGTTTCGGCTGCAGGTGTGCTTTTCAAATGTGCATAGCGGACACATACATGTATCCACATTATGTAATATAACAATTATCTTCTGTACTCACTTAGCTAGAATTCAGCTTAGATGTAAGCAATGGCATTGCTTTTTAGCAGCTCAGCATGCGTGGAAAGTGTGTCTGTTTAGCAGAGCACACTTTCCTGCAGAGAAGCCACCTTCACTTGGAACTGCAACACTCAAAACAGCGCACGATGGTACTGCAGATGGAATTCTGTCAAGGTATATCCATCTCTAAGATAATATTGTGTATTCTAGAATGATATTCATTGTTATGGAATTGTATTTATGAATATAATGGTCATGGACAACCTCTATTAATGAATGAAATGCTATAATTTATATGATTGCTTTTCTTTCTTTTTCTTCTTTTTTTAATATGTGAAATGTTCTTATGAACTATACCACCTTAAAAATAAAAAGTGAATAAAAACGTGGCAAAAGGGTTTCTTTGGGTTGAATTATCTGAAAATATCTTTCCATTTTAATAAAGTCTTTTTACTTTTGGACACATATTTCTGTATTGAGCATCATCTGGCCCATGTGTTATTGAGACAGAGCTGTTTGGCTACACGTACACAATGACTATCCATCCCTCTTCTCTATTCTCTCACTTAAGGTGGATTCATGGAAATGGAAGAAGCCTGTTCTGTTTGGAGATATTTGTTGTTGGGGGAGGGGGGCATTTCCCATTTACCAATCCAACAGATCCTAGGTATTTGCAGGTATTGCAGCAGCAGTAAGGCTGAAATAGGTATCAAGCAATGTAACATTGTTGTAGCCTCTATGGATTTCACTGATGCAAAAGTAGTTTCATTGTCTAGGACGGATTCAGAGTTGGCAGATGAAGATGGTCCAGCCTTGACTATACCTTTTCCATAAGGGTATTTATTAATGTATTTCATTTTAGCATATTTTACAGAACTGGCCCTACTCAGAGGGTCCTGGAGCGCCTTACTATGTTCATAATAAATGAGACGAAAAAGAAAAAAGAAGTCACAATGTTATCAGAATAGGATAGGAAGGTTAGGATTGACAACAGATAGCTGAGCAAGTGTTCTGGCTGTTTAGGTGTGGAGAAACCAGGCTCTGAGTGTCCATTGTGTGATGGCTTTTTTGTGTGTGTTGGATGATTCTTGCTGCTGCATTCTGCATGGCTTTAAGGGAGGCAAGAGTGTTGTTGGAGAGGATCTCTTTATTCCAGTGAGGATAGCATTTCCATAGTACCACTGGGACAGAACCAGTGCCTGGATGCGTTCGGTATGTAAGTCATCAGAGGGAATGCTCTGGCTCATCTTGATTGGGAGTTTAGCTGAAGGTTGCATGTTTTACAAATGACAGATATGTGCTTTATGTGAGATTGGTATGGGACGATGGTGAATCTTAAGAACATGTACTGGTGTGGGGAGGGTTACAAATGACAGATATGTGGTTTATGTGAGATTGGTATGGGACGATGGTGAATCTTAAGAACATGTACTGGTGTGGGGAGGGATACGTGTGGGTTGTCCAGGGTGAGTGCTTTGATTCAGGGGGTGCAGCGAGGTTTGTGCCGGGATTGGAAGATGAGGTGGTATTTTTAGGAAGTGGATGGCCATCCAGGTGGTGATGTTGGAGAGACAGTTTATGAAGGTGTGGCATACTGAGGGGGCAGAGATTTGGAAGTATATTTTATTTGATTGTCATCTGCATATTGGTGAACGTGGATTTCGTGGTTGCTAAGAGTTTGTCCAAGGGATTCAACATAGAGGCTCAACAGAAGAGGAGATCGGGAGGATCCACGTGGTACTCTGTATTTGACCACAGCAGGGGGATTGATAGGTGGCACAGAGACAAAGTGTGTGCTCTCAGTGAGAAGGAGGTAAACCAGCTGAAAATAGAACCTGAGCGTTCCATCCTGTGGCATAGGAAGTGTAGGAGGATGATGCGATCGATGGTGTCAAAAGATTCAGAAAGACGAGGGCAACCAAATGGATGCAGATTTTCAGTGATGCTGTAGAGTCACACAGGATATGAACTGTTTCAGCCTTGGTGCTGTGGCAGAAGCCTGATTACAGGTGGCTGAGGAAGATGTTTGTACTGATGTGCTGCTGGAGTTGGCTTGTTATAAATTGTTCAATGATTCTAGCAAATTATGGCAGAATTGTGATTAGACAGTGATTTTCAGGGAGAATGGGTTCAAGTGAAAGTTTCTTGGAGAGGGTGACACTTGTCTGGTTTCGAATGCAGAGGGGAATGTGTAATATGAGAGACAGGAGCTGAAGACATTGAGCCACTGTGGATTGCAGGTGGTGATGCTGTTAGGTTCCGCCTGAGCTGCGCATTCATCATTCAGGAGGTGCGCTGGCTTTGTTTTGGCCCTTGAGGATTAAGATGGTGTCTTGGTTGATGGGGTTGGAATGTGTCCCATGTGTTTGAGGCTTTGGGATTTGGGCATGCTAGAGGGACTGTGGATGTGAGGGCTTGTCGGTTGTAGTGAATTTTGGAACTGAAGTATTCAACGAGGGACTTGCATACTGTGGTGGAGGGGGATATGATAGGGTTGGATGGTGGTTTTGAGAGTTGACTGATGATGTTAAGAAGTATATGAGCATGGTTGGCGGTGGATTGGAGCTCTTGGAGGTGGTGGGTAGCATTAGTACATGGCCAGATTGCATTTGGAGCAGTTGTCTTTGGCAGGCATTCCAGTGTAGGGGCATGGGTTCTTGACCGTCTCTTTCTATGCATCTGCTGTCCTGTTTGAGGGGGAGGTAATTCTTGAACCATGGCATGCAGTGCTTTTTGTGGAGTTTCAGATTTTGAGGGGGAAATTTGGTTGAATGCATGGGTGATTGTGATGTTATAAATGTTTTGGAGTATCGTGTGGTGGGTGTGAGATGAAGGTGGGATAATATGAGTGGTGTGAGTGCTCTGTGCATGGTGCTTGTGAATTGTCTGGCTGGGGGTTGTTGTGTGTTGCAGAGAGTGTGATGGGGGTGGTATTGTCGTATATAATACCCCGGTTCGGTTTTGCACACAAACCACATTTTTGAAGGAAATCAGAAAGTCAAGAATGCTACCAGCTATGTATGTGGTGTAGATGATGTGTTTGGTGAGGTGGAGTGAGGATACACTTTGGAGTGGGGTTGTAGTCTGATGGGAACTAACTGGTTGGATTATTGGCTTCCACACTCTATGCCCACTAAACTGGATGAGGTGCTCATTCTAGATTGAGTAGTTTTCATTGATGACTTCTATTATAACAATGACTTAGAAGGATACATTGTACTTTGGAGGTAATCTCTGCAACAAGAATTGAGGGGCACCTAGAAGTCTTAAGTGGCTGTTATGATTCTGTTCCTGAAAGCCAAAAAGCGGCACACTTAAGAGTCTAGGAGATCTACTAATACATCTATTACATTCATTAGCTTTGACATTTCTTTACATCCACTTCGACCCTCTTTTGGGAGTGAAAATTAATTGTGTACAGTAGTGGGTCATACCACAACTATAACATTGTTTAATGCACTGAATAGCCTATTGGAAGGTCGTCTTCTCATGGCAGAGTTTGCACATAACTCTGTGGCTTTCAGCCCCTCTTTCCCCGTGTTTGGTAGAAAGGGGGTGGGGTGTGCAGTGTCTGGCAACCCTTCCCTTCTCTGTGTGTATGTTAGCCTGTAGCAGTGATGTCAGAGTGAGTATTAGAATGCATGCATAATATGAAAGGTTACCTCCAGCAGGTTGCAGGAGTTGCAGTTGGAAGAGCTACCTGGATGGTGGGGACCGGTGAGTCTTCTCTTTCCCCTTTACTTATAATGATATGATATGATAGGTCATTTTTACCGCGGTTAATACCCAGAGGTTTCTATACCGAGAGGTTTCTAAGCACGGACCCAGGAAACGAACCTATGATGCTCCATGTCCTCTTGCTTCCAAGGCGAGCACGTTGCCCTTGAGCTATCCTCCCAAGACAAATAACGTATGTGACCAAGAACTAAATAAATGAACCTTCTTGCGTCTACCTGAGCAACACACTTTCATTTACTGCACACTTTTTTTCTGAAGGTGGTTCCCTTGCAGTTTTACGTGTGTGGTTTTGATTCGTTTTCTATAACAATTCCAACAGGATCGTACTTTTGTTGCTAAGGAAATCTTTAACAAGAACGCTGATAGGTGGAATATTTAAATGGCGAGACATTCTGCAGCTGTCACAATTTAGTTGTCCTGGCAGTTTCATCCTGCATCTTTCCTGACAGTCAGGTTGGTTCCCTGGTGGTGCGGGCCCATTCAGGATGAGCGCATTGCCAATCCTGTCCCTCTTCTGATTCACTAGCATAGCAACTGAAGGGTGTAAGCAGCATGCCATGGTTCTCACGTGGAACACATGGATCAGGAGCCATCTGCAGGAGTAGATGGTCATGATGAAGCAAGCTCAACGTTTCTGATGGTGCAACTTTCTGCAGAGCATTGGGTGCATTGGATACGCTGTCCTTTCCAACACAAAGCCTAGGAGCATTGGGTGCATTGGATAGGCTATCCTTGCCAACACAAAGCCTGGGGAGCATTGGGTTAATTGGATAGGCTATCCTTTCCAACACAGCGCCTGGGAGCATTGGGTTCATTGGATAGGCTATCCTTTCCAACACATAGCCTGGGGAGCATTGGGTGCATTGGATAGGTTACCCTTTCCAACACAGAGCCTGGGGAGCATTGGGTTCATTGGATAGGCTATCCTTTCCAACACAGAGCCTGGGGAGCATTGGGTGCATTGGATAGCCTATCCTTTCCAACACAGAGCCTGGGGAGCATTGGGTTCATTGGATAGGCTATCCTTTCCAACACAGAGCCTGGGAGCATTGGGTGCATTGGATAGCCTATCCTTTCCAACACAGAGCCTGGGGAGCATTGGGTTCATTGGATAGGCAATCCTTTCCAACACAGAGACTGGGGAGCATTGGGTGCATTGGATAGGCTATCCTTGCCAACACAAAGCCTGGGGAGCATTGGGTTAATTGGATAGGCTATCCTTTCCAACAGAGAGCCTGGGAGCATTGGGTTCATTGGATAGGCTATCCTTTCCAACACAGAGCCTGGGTAGGAAGATCGCAGACTTCCCGATGGATGGGTGATAGGTACAAAAGCGTTTATATCCAAGACTCCCAGACAATGGAAGAGGAGTGATAGAGACAGGCTTATCATCTGAGAGAGACTAGTGTCATGGGAGGGTACTGCGGGGGTGAGGAGAAAGGGAGGCACATCACTCAGAGGTACTCTGCCTTTCCTCTCCTTCCCCCAGACGCTCACTGTCTCCCAAGCTCTGGTTCTCTCTAGGTTGGACTATTGCAACAACCTCTTTCTAAAACTACCTGCCTCTACTCTCCGCCCTTTGCAACCTATCCAGAACAGGACTGCGAAACTTGTCCTTGGCCTAAAGCCCTAGGATAGTATCTCTCCAGCTCTGAAATCTCCCAGTGGATGCAAGGATAAAATTCAAAACCCTCTGCATTGACAACAAGGCTTTCTGGGGCCTAGGTCCAACATACCTTCAGCTATCCCTCTGCAAATACCTCGGCTCTCGAGCTCTCCGCTCATCTACCTCTAACTCCCGCAGGGTCAGTCGTTTTTTAAAAAAACGAGTTGGTGGTAGATCTCTGTCTTCGGCTGGGGCCTCCCTCTGGAACAGCCTCTCTGCCACTCAAAAACTTGAGGAGAACCATCTCTGGTTCCGGAAGCACCTCAAGACCTTCCTCTTTGCTTCTGCCTTCGCCCCCCCTCTCCTCTGCTGATTCTGTTCTCCCTCGGCATTGTGCACCTGGCCACCCTCTGTCCTCTGGGCCCAGGCACCTGATCAGCCTGCCACCCTCACTGCACTGCCTCTGGACCACCCCTTGCACTGGGGTCTGTATCTGTACCGATACAGCCCCCCCTTACCTTCCTGCACCTATCAGACCTACCCAGTCTTCTGCCTTAAACCCAGCACTTGTCACTTGCTGGCTGCACTACCATTGTCTGTTGCCTTTTTTATTTATTAATTTATTACTAGTTATTATTTATCTGTTTCTGCTTGCTGCGCCCTCTCATTTTTCTCCCCCTTCCATGCACGTTCCCCCCTCCCTCTCTCATGCACTTGCGTGTTCTCAATGTCACTGGGTCTAGTAAGATCGTTGTTTTTTGTTCTCCCCTGTTCCCTCTCCCTTGCCTTTTCGTGCTCTGAAACACTTGTGTATGAGCGCAATAGAAATAAAATATAAATTCAATTCAATTCAACTTCAGTCTGTCTGACGGGAGTGATAGCAATCTTGAGCTACATACAAGAATGGGCTAGGGGCTGTAGGTAAGAAGACCACTCTGCCAGAATGTGTGAGAGGTGAGTGACAGAGAAGGTAATGAGGCAGTGAGGAGAAAAGGAGGACCATCGCTTCAGTCTGTCTGACGACAGTGATAGCAATCTTGAGCTCCATCCAAGAATGGGCTAGGGGCTGTAGGTAAGAAGACCACTCTGCCAGAATGTGTGAGAGGTGAGTGACAGAGAAGGTAATGAGGCAGTGAGGAGAAAAGGAGGACCATCGCTTCAGTCTGTCTGAGCAGTTATGAACTCCATCCAAGAATGGGCTAGGGGCTGTAGGTAAGAAGACCACCTTGACAGAATGTGTGTGAGGTGAGTAACTGAGGAGGTAATGGGGCAGTGAGGAGAAAAGGAGGACCAGCGCTTCAGTCTGTCTGAGCAGTCATGATCTCCAGCCAAGGATGGGCTAGGGGATGTAGGTAAGAAGACCACCTTGCCAGAGTGTGTGAGAGGTGAGTAACTGAGGAGGTAATGGGGCAGTGAGGAGTAACGGAGGACCATCACTTCAGTCTGTCTGAGCAGTCATGAACTCAATCCAAGGATGGGCTAGGGGCTGTAGGTAAGAAGACCACCTTGCCAGAATGTGTGAGAGGTGATTAACTGAGGAGGTAATGGGGGAGTGAGGAGAAAAGGAGGACCATCTATTTAATCTGTGTGACAGGGAGTGATAGCAATCATAAACTCCATCGAAGGATGTGCTAGGGTCTACGGGTAAGAACACCACCTTGTCAGAATGTATGAGAGGTGAGTGACAGATGAGGTAATGGGGGACCGAGGAGAAAAGGAGGGCCATCACTTCAGTGTGTGTGGCAGAAAAGTGATTGATATCATAAACTCCATGCAAGGAAGGGCTAAGTGATGTAGGTAAGGAGACCACCTGCTGGGAACGTGTGAGAGTTGAGCGACAGATGAGGTAATGGGTGAGTGAGGAGAAAAGGAGGACCATCACTTCAATCTGTGTGACAGGGGAGTGATAGCAATCATAACCTCCATGCAAGGAAGGGCTGTGGGATGAAGGTAAGGAGACGACCTTCCCAGAATGTGTGAGAAGTGAGTGAAAGAGACAGAAAGATATCAGACAGGGCGTGGAGACATCGAGACAGAATGATCGACCATCAATCATTGCGATAGCGCCAGGAGTATACAAAGACTTATCCTTGGCCTCAGCCCAGGGGCCGTATCTCTCCAGCCATGAAATCTCGCCACTGTCTCCCGGTGGCTGAAAGGATCAAGTTCAATACCCTTTGCATTGTCCACAAGGCTTTCTGTGCGGGGGTACACACTACATCCAATGCTCTCTTCCAAAATACCGGCCTTCTCGAGCCCTTCGCTCAGCTACCTCCAACTCTCTAAGGGTTAGACGCTTTTCCAGGCAGAGGTTGGGGGTAGATCTCTCTTCTATGCAGGTGCCACCCTCTGGAATGGCCTCCCTGCCCCTTTCAAATTTGAGCCGGACCACCAGAAGTTCCAGAAGCAGCTCAAAACGTCCCTCTTCTCCTCTGCTTCCTCTCTCTTCCTCCCCTGCTGACCTACCTGACCTACCTGTCTGCTGTACCAACTAGTTACCTGGCTACCCTCAGAGTCTCACTGGGTACCAGTCTCTTTCTTGATCAGTCACCCTTGCACTGCCTCCGGACCTACCACGCACATAGGGGCTGTAACTGTAACCCTACAGTCCCTTGTTCTCCTTGCACTACAAAGAGCTGCACTGCCCTGGCTGCACTTTAATGCCCTGTTTTCCCCTTCCCTTTCCCTTGCACCCCTCATTTCCCCTTGCACTTCTCGTTCTCGAACTTGCATTATCTAAATGACACAAGGCCTAGTAAGATCGTTTGTCTTGTCCTCCCTCTGTCTTCCCTACCTGGTCTTATCGCGCTAGAAACACTTGGGTACGGATGCGTTATAAATGACTTTTTTTTTAAAAAAAAAATTATTTTTATTAGTTTGATTACAAACCTTTAAAAAAGAAAATTCGATCTACTAGGAAGGATAAAAAAAGGAGCGGGCACGAAGTACGGCGAGAAGAGAGAAGAGAAAGAAAGAAGAGAAAAATGGACTAGTCCATTTTACTGTCCACAGGTTCCAAGATTACGTTAATCGTGGAGCATATATATTTCCAGACCTACTGGCCTCAAGGTTAGTGAAATTCAGTACTTTAGTCGACCTTGAGCTCAAGTAATCTCTTCTCTAATGTTTCCAAGAATATAACCAGAGCAAAAATTAGCTTCTTGTCTGCACCCTCAAACATCCTTTCCACCAATCTTCGCCAAATAAACATGGTCTAGTCTCCAAGAGTTCCCCCATTAACTTAGTTCTTATGTCTGAAAGCTTTTTGCAATAGAGGGTCAAATGTTTTAGGGCCTCGTTTTCAGAGTCACAGAATCCACACAAATAGACCGACTTTGGAGGTAGTTGACGTAGATTCAAAAGTTCCTTGGTTATAAATAAATTCAGTCATGATTTCATATAAAGTCTTCGCTTCTTTGTGCAGGGAAATAATTCCATGTATCTTGGTATCGATCCCCGAGCTCTTGCTTCGGGTGCAGCAAGATTCATATGATGATGAGCATTTAGAGTGTCGCAAGTTTCGCACCAGTCAGCTTCCCACAGTTTCTTTTTAACTTTGTTTGGGTTTTGCATCAAGGTTTCTCTGTCCGTGTTCACTTGTTCTAGTAGGGCTAAACATCTACACTCCCATTCTTCTTGTATTGAGGCTGTAGGTAGTTTGCCTTTCGTTTGTCTCAAGATGGAAAATTGTGGAAGGTTTTCAGTGTCAACGGTCTTTCTATAGGGAGCCTGGGTATTCCATGATACACAGGCATTTATGGATGTTAGCCCTAGTTCGTATCGAGTACACGCTGAAGGTGACCCTTTCGGTAAGTGCAAAATTTGGTTACAGTAGGTGTTCTCACACCACCACCATGTCTCGTGCGCGCACCCCAGCCTTTGGACCATCGGGTCATCATTTATATGGGAGCTGAGCAAAACTCCCAAATACGGTACCTGACTGACACATTTGATCAGTTTGCCTCTGACGTCCCATTTATGCTTCTGTTTTTGTGATAATGTTGCACCGGTTAGGCTTTGGAAAACGAGGATCTCGGTTTTTGAGGCGTTAATCTCAAGACTGGCAGTATGGTATTCTAGGGTTCTCAATTTACTCTGTAAGCCGACCTGCGTTGAGTCAATGAGGACTATGTTGTCGGCATAAAGCATGTGCCCGATATGGGTTACATTAACTTTTGGCGGAAATGCTCTTACTTCGCCTAGGTCTTTCTGAACATCGTGAATGAAGAAACTGAATAGGGTTGCTCCCAACGGCCAGCCCTGCTTCACGCCTCTTGATGTTTGTATTGCCGGTGATAAGGAACCTTTTTGGTCAAGTCTGATTTTCACTGTCGTATCAAAGTAAAGTTCTTGCACTGCTTTCATTAGGCTCAGTGGGCATTTGTGAGCTATCATTTTGGCCCAGAGCAGGTCTCGATCGACGCAATCAAAGGTGTGAGCCAGATCAAAAAAGGCCAAATAGATCTTTGTTTTTTTCTTTATTGCCTCCATTTTTAAGATGTTTAAAATGAAGAGGTTCAGTGAACACCCAACCCCCCTTGTGAATCCGGATTGTCGGATGTCAGCAGCCTCTGCGTCTTTGATCCATGATGTTATATGGTTGAGGACTTGAGTTGCAAAGATTTTTCCGATCACATCGAGTAGGGCTATGGGTGTAAAGTTTTTAGGGTCAGATCGTACACCTTTCTTAAAAGTCGGCACAATCAGGGCACATTTCCATGTTTTGAGACCCTTCCTTCTTTTATAATGTTACAAAAAAGATTATAACAAAAGTCAGACCCATGCTCAGGATTTTGCTTTAGCATACAGTTAGTCAGTCCATTGGGGCCTGGAACTCGAGACAGGCTTAGACTTTTGATATTTTTCAAGATGTTGGGCCTCATTAGGACCCAGGCGGACTTCGCGGTGCTAAATGCACCGCGAAGCATGGCGGAAAGCCGCCGATAGCGCCATGGGGGTTGGCGGATTTACCGCCCCATTCCGACCTCGGCGGAGCGGTAAATCCCCAATCCCCATTCTGCCCTTCCCCATTCCCATTTTTGCCCCATAGGGCATAATGGGAGTGGGGAAGGAGTTAATTACGCCACCGTAAAATACGGTGGCGTAATTAACAACGAGGTCCCGTAGCGCCATGGTTTTCTCCGCCTGGTAAAACCAGGCGGAAAAGGCCGCCATGGCGCTACGGGAACTCGTAGTATGGCGGAGAGGTACGCCATGCACTACGCTGGCGTAACACCCTCTCCGCCAGGGTCCTAATGAGGCCCGTTATATTTGGGAATCCTAAAGTCCCATAGGCTGTGGTGTTCGAGGCTTTGATAACCCTCCTTTCGTTGGTTCTTTAATAGCTCAGTGTAATGAGTGATCCACTGGGCCTCCGTAACCGTGGAGACCTGTAGTGAACCTTGGCAGGCTACTGTGTTATTTATTAAGGACCAAAAGGATTTTGGGTTTTTTTGTGTCACAATCTTTATCATCACCTTGGCGTCGTTTTGTAGAATTTGGTTTTTGTGGCCCCTTAACCAAGCTCTATACGATGATTTCGCTTTTTTCGTTTCCAACAGGTAGTTGTGTGTGGAACCTGTCTTAACATTTCGTAAAAATTTCCTCAAGACCCTTTTTCTCGCGTCAATTTCCAGATCATAGGAATGCTGATGGCGAAACCCTTTTTTTTGCGGCCCAAGATTATGTTTGGTGTATTTCTCCAATAGTCTTGGATATTCAATTTGGACCCTGGATAAAGTGTCGTAATTTGACTGGAGGGTGGTTGCAATTTCGATGATATTGTCTCTGTTAATTCAGACTCTGGAATTCGAAGATAAGTGTGATGCTAGGTCGTAACAGAGTTCTTTTTCTACGCACCCCAAGCCATAAATTTGAATAGTTACTAAGTTGTGGTCACTCTGTTCCCTGGGGGTCACAACTAAGTCGGAAATTTTATTCGTAATGGCATTTGATACGTAGAAATAGTCAAGGATCGAGGCTTTGTTCCCTTGAGACCAGGTTGCTTTGTGGAGAATGTCCCCTCTGGTGTTTCCATTTAGAAGAGTTAATTCTTGGTCTATCCATCTCATCGTCCCATGCTGATTTAATATTGTATGGATCTTTCGTTTTTCTGTTTAATTTGTTATTCAGTGTGCTGACAGGTTTCAACTCAGCGCGTTGCATGTTCAGGTCACCACATAGAATTAAATTTGGCGCTACACAGGATTCTGTTATACGGTCAATTGTGTCACAGATTAATTCAAGGAAATCTGATTCGTCCGTGGCAGCATGCTGCCAGTATATATTTATGATGTGTAGGATCGTTGTTTCTTGAACTCAGTTTTCATTTAGTTCGATGGTCACAATCTGCAAGTATGGGGATGGATTTTCAGTATTTATAATTTTCAGGTTTTTTGATTTTTTTCACCATTATTATTAAGCCTGCCATTGGTCTGCCCATACCATGCTTGATTGCTGGATTCAGAACTATTTCGAAACCGTCGGCACAGGGTAGCTTTTGGAGCCAAGTTTCCTGGAGGCAAATTATGTCCAGTTTTTCAAGAGCATGGAACGATTTTCCAAAGAGGTGCTTAAATACTCTCGTGTTCCAGGAGCCCATCTGAAGTGTTTCCTCGGTCTTATCAGATTGGCGTTAGAGCCCCTCACAGTTGTTTAGTGACGCTGCTAACCAACTCCATGAACCGTGGACAATATCAGCGTTTTTCGCTCTTGAGTCTTTTTCAGTGCCGTTTGGAGCATTCAGGTTGTTCTTCGTGGTGATTTTGATTATTGTTATGGGACTTCCACGATAAACGGAATCGTATTCACGTGTTCGAGAGGATCTAGAGGGAGTTCGATATACGTTCCCTTTTGGAGCGTTCGAAGGCTCTTTAATTTTTGCACCTCCATTCTCGTTTGATTGATTACTCATATGTAATCTTACTTGTGGTGGTATTTTTGCATCACAAACTTCTTTTATATCGAATCCTAAAGAATTTAGCTCAGAGGTGCAATTTAAGATCAAGTTGTGGATTAGTCTGCAAGACATTTGTCAGTGAGACACCTCTCCCAATTGGCACCTCAATGAGGGTGTCCAACGGGAAAGGTGTCCTGCTCACAGGACATTGTGTGTCGAGCAATTCCTGCTCAGCATGCTCATTGACACCATACCCTTTTATGAACAGGAGAGGTGTCCCGCTGCTAGGACAATGTCCCAAGGAGCTCCGGAAAGCAGAGGGGGTCTCAGGTTGCTCTGTGTAAACTGAACTGAGCATTATTATGTGAGCCATAAGACATTGATGGGAGGGAGTTGGGGACTATTATCAGGCATTTTTATCCCTTCAGAAATGGAAATGGGAGGGAGTGATCAGAAGTTAAAATAGTGCATAATGTTGCATGCTTTATGAAATAATCACTATGGCTTTAAAACCCAAGGTTTTTTTTTAGGCTCACATTAATCTGCATGATGCTATTGTGATTTTGCTTGGTGGTGTGAGAAACCTGAGGGGGTTCTGCCAAGTAGATCCCGGGAACCCCTTATTTAGGTGGCCACAAAAGGACTGGCTCTCTCTTATCACAACCCTGAGGGCAAACAAGCAGGGAAAGATCACCTGGGTAGGGGAACCCAGGTTTATGCTCATGAGAATGCCCAAAGGGAGATGCTGCATGAGGAGAAGAGGAGGGTGAAATCTCTGAGACCTTTATAGGCTTGCCCACATCTGCCCCCTCCTATTAAATCTCTCCTACCCAAACCCATTAACCCAGAACCAATCCCTTAGGATCTCAACCCTGTCACTTTCAGAAACCGTCTTTTCCAAAAACCCTGTTTTCCTGTTCCCTGTCTGAATACTCCCAATTATTATTCTTCCTGTCCCTCTGATTATTATTTCACATGCTCCCAACCTACTCAGGTAAAATACTACAGTTCTCACAATCCCTCTCGTTTATTTCACAGCCCCAGCTATTCCTGTTTGCCCCACAAACCCTACCAATCCTGTCCCTTGGATTGTCATTTTCCGAACACCCAATCCACTATGACAGAACAGTACAGTTCACAGAATCCCCTCTGTTCTGTTCTCCATCCTGGTAATTTTAGTCCATTTAACAAACCCTCCAAAACCTACCCCTCCGTGATCACCCCAAACACAAATACGGAGGATATGATTCCATTTAACACCTCTTTCCCTTCCGACTCTGTAGGACTCTCTGACACTCAAACCTTCACCTTTTCCGAAACAAACACTTGCGCACACCACAAACAATGGTCGAATAAAACTGTGTACCTGACACGCCCCAACCCTAGGGTCAGGCAGAGTCAGGCAATTAACTTGAATCACACACACCTGATGGCCCTTCTTTTCCCCACACGGATCAAAGGTGGAGCAAAACAGCACAAGGGGAACAAGATGAGCATGGCAGACAGCACAATAAGACGGCTAATCAGACGCTGCAGTTCAAGAGAAGGAGAAAGGTGGCAGGAATGGAGAGGGTGACTCGTGCAGAAGTGACCTTGCCCTTTTTGTCCCAGACCCACAGAACCTTCATGGAAGAGAGCATAAGACTGCAAACAATAGCACAGGTGTCTTGCAGCAGATGTCAACGGTACACGGGGCAAGCTTACACCGATAAGCAGGTGCGAGGGAAGGCCCTGCAACCGTGTAGCAGACTTGACTGCAATGAAGTCGAAAGCCAAGTTGTTCATCACAGACGGTGAGTCGAGGGGAGACCCAATAAGAACTGGGCTGTGTTGAGAAAGAATCGCAAAGTGGAAGAGTTTGAACCAAGTTTCAATGAACTATGAGAGACCTGTAAAAAGGTATGAGGGGGAGACCAGCTGTAGAGGGAAACTGGCACAACGTGGGTTCTTTCTCGAGAGACTCTGGTCGATCCCCATCTGAGTGAAACTGTAAGTACCAAAAGGCCGTAGGAGTGACGCCAAAAGAGGTCAAAATGGTCATGCAGGAGTTCCAATAAAATCCCGGTACAATAAAAAGACTTTGATCTACGAACTGTGTGAAAGAAAGGGAAGTGAATCCCACATTGAGAGAAAGTAAGACACATGAATCCCATGCCAGAGAAGAGGGGCAAAGTCTAAAGTCCTGAGAAACAGTGTGTTGACAGACGTGAACCTGGCCGAGGGATGTACACTATGAACTGTTTGAAAAGACATTGAGAAAACAAGGCAAGTGAATCCTGATAAAGAGAAGCGGGGTTCCGAGCCTGACCAGGGGAGATCCAGGGGTGAAGCCATCACCCAAGTACCGAAAGAGATGAGGAGGTCCAAGCCTGACCGAGGGAGATCCGGAGGTGAAGCCATCACCCAAGAACCTAAAGAGAAGAGGAGTCAGAGGCCGACCGAGGGAGATCCAGGAGTGAAGCTATCACCCAAAGTTGATTGATAAAGGAACTGTTATATAATGTGTGGAGTACAAAGAGAAGGGTCAGTGCCCAAAAGAGGGGGAACCCAAGGGTGAGAATCCTCACCCTAAAGTGAAAGCAGGAAACACACTTTCATTTGTTTGAACTTTATTTTGGGAACCTGACAGGTCCTCGAAAGTGAGAAAAACATAGCTATCCGGGTTCCTAATATCAGTGAACGAACATTCTAGGGATTTGCGCCCAGAAAGGGTTACCTGGGGGTGAAAACCATCACCCAAAGCCCGAGGAAAACACACTGGGCCTCATCACAAGGGCATGGCTACCCCCAAACCTGGGTCCGGGGTTCCCTGAATGGGGAAATACTGGGCCATTCCGACCTTGGAGGGCCCGGTATTTCCCCATTCAAGGAACCCGGACCTGGTCCATCCCCATTCCCATTTGAGCCACGATAGGGTTCAATGGGAATGGGGAGCATGCTAACAACGGGCCTGTTAATGACGAGCCCGTTGTTAGCACGCTGGGCCGCTCGCAGGACCTGCTAAGGACGTATGGTAAAACCAGACGTCCTTAGCGGGTCCTGCGAGCAGACCTTGTAATGAGGCGGTAGGGGGTTAATAGCGCCGGCAGCTCTACCAGCGCCATTAACCCCCGACCCCCAAGGTCGTAATGAGGCCCAATGTTTATTTGTTTTGTCATTTGAACACGCCAGGTCCTCGGAGGCAAGAGACTTTCAAAGGAAACAAGACTTGGCCACCGTTAGGCAAAGTTGTATGCAGTACCCTCTGGGACCACTACACACAACTAGGACTACAGGTGTAAGCAAAACCAACCTATGGTATAAGTCTGTAGCACACAGTTTTTGGTAGCGAGCTGAGCAGCCAGGCTTATCTCATGAGGGAATGTGAGCTTAGAAGGATGTTACACAGAGGTCTACAATCACAAGTATTCAGATAGACACTTAAACTGTTTCATGGTAAAACACTTCTTAATTTATTTACACAATCAGTTAGAAAACATTCACTAAAAGGAGGCAATCAATATCACACTAAAATGTCCTACAATACTTCACACTAACTGGTTCTGAAACATTGAAACTACTTTGAAGTAGGAGCAAAATGCCATTCAGAGCAATTGAAGTAGGAGGAAAAGGGCATAAATTAATAAGACGAATATTAGAGTTACTCTTAAACAGTGCAAATCGTTTGAGTTCACCAGAGGAGTTGATTCAATGCAATAGGTAGGCCAAAGTCAATGGACTACTGTCTTGTGTAGGTAAAAACGGTTCTGGTATTTAAACAGAAAGGTCTTTGCCACGGTTCTCGGAAGTAGTTCACGGAAGAAAGGTTCATATGTTGGGTCACAAACTGACTAGGCCTGCAAGTTGCCAAAGTTCCACAAACTTTCGTGGTGAGAGGTAAGTTCTCTTGGTTGGGTTTTCACAGTACCTTATATTGAAGAAAAAGATGCAGCTGAAGACTTCTGTTCCTGGCAGCTCCTGCAGATCTCGCTGTTCCTGAGTCTCAGTCATGGGGACAAGAGGGAGGATGTTGGGGGACTCCTGCACTGCACGGGGGCTGTCTTAAAGCACACAAGCTGCTGTCCTTCTCCCTGGTTATTCGGTTTCCTGCAGCACACTGATGAAAATACAACCAGCTCTGAGAATGGTGTCCAGGTGGCTTACGAGTTGATTCATCCCACCAACTCAAGGGAAGAAGTCGTCCTTGAAGGGCTTCTCTGTCGAGGTGAACTTGGTGATTCAGACCTGCAGCAGGGCTCCACCAGGCAAACCAACAGTGCAGTAGTTGCAGCAGCCGTCCTCTTCCAGCTCGTCTTCGGTTATTTCGTTCCAGTGGTCAACTCTGCTTTCCAGTCCAAGATACTCACCTTTTAAACAGTTTTCCCCCATTAATTCCAGCCTAGCTGCTACTCACCCAGCAGGGTGGCTGTCCTTACTGGACAGTCAACCATCCAATCACGCTAGAGTGCATTTGGGTCTCCTAGGAGACTAAGCACAGGGAGTTTTGGGCACCTCCCTCACTTCCTGCCCACCCCAGACACTCGGGCGCCAGAGGTGGTCTTCAGTCCTGAAGCCCGCCAAAGGCATAGAAACAAAGGGACCAAACCTAGTTTGGTGCACAGACACAAACTCTAGAAGGACCTTTCCAAAAAGAAATGGTGAAAAAAAGAAGACAAGGACCTGTTTAAACAAAGGCGGCTCAGACGCCATCTTGAAAAACATGGCTCCCGCGAATTTTAGCTCACAGGGTTCGCGGTCGGGAAAAATCATGGTAGTTTGTTGTAAAACCACTGCCATCAGCCATTCCTATAGAAAAGGGTAGCATTTGACTGCACCATGAGTTTCTAGACATAGGGGATACTAGGTAACCCCTCCAGCACTCTATTGTAAGATAGTGGGTGCTGGGTCTAGAAATTTAAAAAGACCAGTAAAGTCAATTTAACTTTACATTCTCTGGGAAACAGTAGTTTAACCCAGAGAAGGTATTTAAACCTTGTGACAGCCTAAAAAGTCTTCCCTGTGTCACTGCACTGAGGGTGCTGTGTGACACACATGAAAAGGTGATGCCTATGGAGGTATAAAACTCCATAAACAAAGAACGCAAGATTAAAACACACATCAAAATACATGAGAGAGTGTGAAAAAAAGGCTCACATTCTCTCCAGGTAAAACAATCAAGTCAAGGGAATTAGCAAATTTATGAGAATTCTCCCTAACACTCATCGATGACCCTGAGAGCTGCCATTGGAATTGTTATCTCGTGTTGGAGGAGCCCGAGACTGTACTGAGGTCCAAGATCCCACCTTACCCGTGCTCAAAACGTGGTTAAGGGAGACCCAAGCTACCGCATCTTGACATATTATTTGAGAACACATCTTTCAATTCCTGAAAACTATCCTGCAACCGTTTTTGTATTAGTTGTAAGGTTTGGCAATAGGTTTCTTAGTATAGGTCCTTTGATTTGACACGACTCCACTAGGACTGCCTTAATTATCATTTGATCGTTGACGCTTGCTCCCATCCTAGATTTAGGTTTAGATTGGGCTTTTTTCCAACCTGCATACAGCATTCATTGTTCAATAAAGACCCTTGAACTGTGATCACTTCTGCCCATTTTACTTGTTGCCACCATGAGTTCCTCACAGTGGGGAGAATAAAACTAAAGCCTTACTCGTATTGCTCAACATATTTCTATGACAATGTATATACTGTATAGTTAGTTTACTATGAAAGGCTAGTTTATTATGTAATGTGGTTTGCTTCCAAGGCATTGCTATAAGTAAAATATTATTTAAGCACATGAAATGGAAAGCAAATCAACTAAACCTGGGAAGATTTGCTCATTTGCTTAAACTGTCTACATACCGGTTTCACCATTTAACCAAAGTGTGTGATCCTGTGCAAATCATTTAATCACACTGGGCCTCATTACGAGGCTGGCAGCTGCGGAGTGAACGGTCCCGGTAAGGTACCGGCACCATTCATTCCGGGCCGTCACATTACGAGTTTGCTCGCGGGTGGCGGTATGCACATCTGGGCCAGACCAGATGTGCATACCGCCATCCGCGAGCAGACCAGGATGTTAAAAACGGACCCGTCATTAACGGGTCCATTGTTAGCATCCTCCCCATTCCCATTGAGCCCTATGGGGGCTCGAATGGGTATGAGGATGTACCGTGTCTGTGTCCCGAGAAAAGGGAATTACCGGACCCTCAAAAGTCGGAATGGCCCGGTAATTCCCTTTTTTCGGGACCCGGACACGAGTTTGGAGGCTGCCATGCTGCTTTGAACGGCATGGCTACCTCCAAACTCGTAATGAGGCCCACTGTGTTTTATCTGCAGCTCTGTAAGTGGTTCTGATTCACTTCATAGCTTATGCTTATATACCATGCTATATTAAAAAAAAAAAGACTAATGACTGTAGAGTTGCTCCATATATAATAATAGTGTAATTTGGGTAATTTGCACCACAAAGTTATTTGCCACTTGTCTTACTTATGGCAACTTATTCTAAAGTCACTTCCGTTGGTGCAGTCCATATGCAAATGTGGAGGTTTTTCATGTATTTACCCCAGAGCGCATGGACAGAGCTCTAATAGATGAGTTTTACTGCATCTGTAATGATCCTGCAGTTTTATGTTGTCTGTTATGTGAAGATGCCATCTGCCACTATTGCTACCAAAAAAGTAGATTGGGGAGGGGGTGGGCGGTTTGCGGGCGCGAATGAGACCGTATGGAATTGGGGGTACCTCCCCCCTCTTCCAATGCTGAATACTCCCATGCCCTTTGCTCGTCCCCAAATGGTTTCACCACTGCATCCTCTCAACCCCTGCTGGACAGCCCACAATGCCTTAATTGTTTTGCTTGTGACGTGTGAGATGGCGCGAGAGGCTAATGAGGGAAATGAGGCATAGGCAAACAGGACTCATGCCAGTGCTCGTGCCCACGTCAGCGGCGGCAGTCCACCTGCTCGCCGAGCTGACATTCAATATTCATCATGGTAAAGTGGGAATAAAAAGCCCTTCGCAGGTTGTAAAGACTTTTAAATACGCGTTGCTGCTCCATTAACTGACTAGTCTCCGCTCCTGCTAATCACCTCCTCACAGGAAGTGAGAAGGCAGAGTGTTACTTGTGCTTGAAATGTCATAGCAGATAAAAGCATTGGGTGGGGGGAGGGTCAGATGGTTTCAAGGTACAAAGATTAGTGCTATGCAGGAAATGCACCTAGAGGCGGCTGGGGTCCACAGCAAGGAGACATATACCCTTCATGTCTAAGGACAAGGATACGTTTTCAGGGTAAAAAACAAATAAATAAGTCCCCTTATAATCTTACATATTTACCGTGCACACCCTCCAAATACCCAAATGAGTTTTGAGACAATGGGCCTCATTACGAGCATGGCGGTAGCCGTGCCTGTATGGCAGGCACGGCTACCGCCATGCTCGCTGCTGGCTCTGCCACCCACGATTGGGCAATAACCGGCCCATTACAAGATGAATGGCCCAGTAATTGCCCATTCGCAGGTGGCGGTATTGCAGGGCTCCCGGTCCCCATTCTGCCCCATAGGGCAGAATACGGGGGTGGGGAGCATGGTTGCACCGGCACCGTGATGATTGATAACGGTGCCGGTGCAATCACGAGTTCTCGCGGGCGGGCTGTCAGGAACCTGCGAGCAGAACTCGTAATGCGGAGGGACGGTATGAATGGTAAGGCACAGCACCGGCACCGTTCATACCGTCACTGCCACAATTATAATGAGACCAAATTTGCCTCATTACAAGCTTGACAGTGGGTGAAAAAAGTAACCTCCATTTTTCCTTCACCGCCAAACTACATGTGTGGCGGTATTAGCACCGGCGGAATGACCCGGTGGGTAACACTGCTGATTTTATTAGGTAAAGTGGGGGATCTACCTCCAAATGGAGGTAGATCCATCCTCCACTTTTCCTCAAAAAATTGATGGTATTGCCACCCGATAATTCCACCAGCTATAATACCACCAAAAATCCTCAATAAAATGGGGATTTACACCACCAAACCGTCATTTGTAATCCAGAGGAATTACCGCCGGAGGTAATACTGCCAGTAGTAAAACCACCAGGCCAAGTGGTAGTAACAGTAATAACCAGTGCTTTAAGTGAGCCCGGTCCAGCTGGGGCCAAGCCCTGGCAGTCTCCAAAAAGTGAGGCTGAGCCAGGGCCCTACCAGGGTCCCTCGCTCCCACCACGCTGCAGCGTGCCATTATCCCACCACGGCCACTGCTGTGGCAGGAGTTAAGCCCACCACCATGATTGAGTCAGGCAGCTGTAACTGACAGAAGTGCCAGCCAGCCACACCCTCGCCCAAACTGTTTGAGCAACACTGTGGCTACTTGGCACTTCTGTCAGTCACAGCTGCCTGCAGGAAACACACTGCAGCGTCTCCAAACAGTAACTTCCTACAGTTACAGTCCCTTGCTAGAGTTGGCTGTGGGCAGAATCATGCCCACACCCCCTCTTTAGGTGACCAAGGTGATTTTTGACCCTCGGCAATCCTGGGGGCTATGCACTACAAATTCGATCACCGAGCCCACAATTGAACAGCCCATGAGTATATGGCCCTTTGGGTATCGTGCATGCAATGGATGGGGATGCGGAATAACTCTGACACCAAATAATCGAACCAACTCAGGAAGATGACAAAGGTACTGTTTTATTAACAATTATCTAAAACAGGGAGTTACAGCGTACATCAACGAACGTTCACTCGAGCTCTCAGTGCATTTGTCATAAAAACATCCTTATATGCAGAAAATACGGCAGAGGTGACGTCATACTATGTGGCAAATAAGAAATACCTACGAGGGGTTGTGATAGGTTCAAGGGGAACATCTAAGTATATTTTCTATAAGGGCAGGGATTGGGATTGTCTAACTACTGTCAGGTGGGCAACTTATGCCTACCTCTAAAACATGTCATCTTCAACAATATTAAGTACACAGTATATGATTAGCTCTCAAACTATAAGGCCATTCATTATACCGCCCTGTATAATTGGTTGGCACGCTCATGCCATGTCTGGAACATTTGATTCACTTAGCAGCATGTAAGCCCAGACCCAGATGCCAGGAGGTGGACTTGACTTTACCTCCACCCAATTAGCCCAACATCTCTCATCACCCATGCCTTCTGCCATGAAGATTGTCTTTGAACTTGGCCTTGCAAAGTATCCTTGTCTGTGGGAATATATGGGAGTACAGTGTGGGGTACAATTACCCACTCAGCAGAAGTCCCCTCCATCTCCAAGCTGCACCAGCAGAATGGCCGGGCTGGCTCCTTTGCGCACCATTGCCTTGCATCAAATCTGCATTTTGCAGCTACCATTCCTTGCAACTTCAATCATAGAAACTCCTTCCTAGGATACCGTACCCACCATCACTTCGCATGCAGCACCATTAACAACACCCAAACCACATCACACACTAACCGGCCCTCAAACACTCACAATAACATAAGCACCACCCCCCTTGACAAGCCATACCATCCTCAATGCACTTCACAACCCAAGATCAACAAACTTAAATGTGCACTCATAAACGCCATATCCCTCGTAGCACATGCACTTGAAATAGCAGACCTCATACTAGCCAACAACTTAGACCTTCTGGCAGTCACTGAAACTTGGCTACATCCAGCAGCAGGCCCGGCCCTCACGCTCGCGGTCCCGGATAACTACACCATCACTAAAGCTGACAGGACAACGAGCAAAGGTGGAGGAATTGGCTTCATCTCCAAAACCCATCTCTGCCTAAGAGAATTCACTTCCCTACCGTTCCCATCAGGAGAACTTACTTCTGTCAAATTGCCCCTCTCGGGGCAAAGCACTCTACTCATACACCTGATTTATAGACCCTCAGGCCCGACTTTAACTTTTGAAGAGGACACCTCCAACCTACTTTCCCACCACACCAAAACAACAACTAAAATTGTACTTCTAGGTGACCTAAACCTAGGATGCAAAGACCCCCTAGACACACATGCCCTAACCGTAGAACATTCCCTCCTCTAAATAGGCTTTAAACAACATATATCAGGACCCACCATTGCAAAGGCGGAACCCTCAACTGGGTGGCTAACCTAAACTTCAATCTCAACATACTCTCAAACAACCCATGTGCTTGGTCCGACCACCACATTTTCCACTTTGAGTTAGAGTCCTCACCACACATCCCTTCTGCGACAGCACAAGCACCCACAGCATCGACCAGGAATAACAAATCCATCACCTTAGAGACCCTCTGCACCCTCATCCAACCTATCGTCAATCCATCCCCCACCACTGAACTAAATCCAGAAGCTCTAGTTAACATGTTTAATGAGAATCTACTGCAAGCACTAGACCAAATCGCCCCCATCAAAGCTAGAAACGCCAAACAACCCAATCACCTCAACAAATGGTTCACACCAGAACTGAAAGCACTGAGGAAATCTAAAAGATCTGCTGAAGCCACTTGGCAAAAAAAAACCATCTCCTCAAAACAAAGATCTCTTCAAGACAGCTGCTGCCACTTACAAAAAAAGCCATAATCAAAACCAAAAGCGACACATTCAATTATAGAATACTTAATGCAAATTCCAATGAGAAAGAACTCTTCACCATTCTTAGGAGGTTGGAATCACCCATACCCCCCCAATCTAGCTGTGACAAAGATGCCACCTGGTGCGTCAAGATCCAAAAGGCACTACTGGACAAAATAGCCACACTCCAGACCAAAATAGAAACTGAAAGAATCCTCCTAGCCACGAAAGGTACCTCTAACTCCAACCAAATCCACCAACCACATCCCAACAACTCAAATCTCTTTGAGTTCTCCCCTGTCACCACTACTCAGGTAGAATCCATAATTTCCAGCCTCAAACCCTCAAATGCCAAGGGGACATGTGTCCAGCTTCCATCATAAAAGGAGGAGCCAAAGACTTTGCCCCCTTCATCACAACACTCATCAACACCTCCTTTGTTCCTGCAGAGTACCCAAGAACCTCAAAGACGCCTGGGTCAAGCCGCTCATCAAGAAACCCACACTAGACCCAAGCATCCCCACCAATTACTGCCCTATCACCACAGTCCCATTCCTGCAAAAAAAATTGATAATGCAGCCTACAACCAAATTCAGAACCACCTCGAAACACACAACCTTCTAGGCCTCCGCCTATTGGGCTTCAGACCTAGACACGGCACCGAAACAGCCCTTCTAGATCTGAAGATCCAAATGGATGAGGCCAAAGATAAAGGCCTCCCTTCTCTCCTCTTACTCCTTGATCTCTCTGCGGCCTTCGACTTAGTCGACCATAACATCTTAATCTCACACCTGACCACCTCAGCTTCCTTCTCACGCAATGCCGCCAAATGGATCCAATCCTTCCTAGCTGAAAGATCCATGAGGGCTTTCTCCAACACTGCCTCAGCAGACCCATCACCTATCACGTGTGGTGTTCCCCAATGCTCCTGCGTCCCCCCCACTCTGTATAAGATCTTTACTAAGACCTCCTGGATGACATGAAAGTCCCATATACCAACTACACTGATGATACTCAGATCCTCATCACACTCTCTGGCTCTTACGAAAAGGATTCCTCCCACCTCAATGAAATTTACAGCAAAATTCAAGACTGGATGGCCAAGCACAGGCTTTGTCTAAACAATGACAAAACCGAGCTCCTACTCATTGGTTCCAATCAACGCCTTAATAAACTCAACCCACAATAAAATTCATTCAATATTGACGTAAACGTCCTCAAGGTCTTCAAAAACGCCAAAATAATAAGTGTCTACCTCGACTCCACCTTGTCACTTTCAAGACAGGTTAATGCCACAGCCTCCTTTTCAGCCTACACCACTAAACTAATAAGGGCTTGTAGACACTTCCTATCTACACTATGCTGTATCATACTAGCAAGAGTATTGATACTATCCAAACTTGACTACTGCATCTCCCTATATCTAGGTACCAGTAAGCAAAACATTCACAAACTCCAAATCCTGCAAAATAACGCCCTCAGAGCAGCCCTTAACATCCCACGCACTGACCACATATCCCAAGCAAGACAGACTGCCAAATGGCTCCCCATAAAAGATAGAAACACCTTCCGATCTCTCATGATCACTCACAAATGTCTCAACAACACTGCCCCTAAACACCTGGTTGACAAATTCTGCACAAATACCTCATCTAGACCCACCAGAGCGAACTACGCACATTGCCTCAACATCCTGAAATATAGACTCCAAAAATCAGGCGAAACCAGCTTCCCAGTACTAGCGGCTAGCACCACTAACTCTCCCAACTAAATCAACACCTATAGAAACCTTATGGTATGATATGATATGATAGTTTATTTATAAAGCGCCTATACACAATGTGTTTCAAAGCGCTTCAAGGCAAGGGAGGGAACAAGGGGAAAATACGACGACATTCTTACAGGCCCTGAACAATAAGGATGTGAAATTAACTATCGTACTCGGCCTGACAACATTTCAGATAGTGCAAGAGCTAAGACATAGATAGGAAGGGAGGGGGAGAGTGGGAAGGAAATGGAAACAGACAGGCATCTATCATAGTAGGCCTGACAACATTTCTGGTAGAGCCGGAGAAAAACAAAAGGTGAGGGAAATTAACTATCGTACTCGGCCTGACAACATTTCAGATAGTGCAAGAGCTAAGACATAGATAGGAAGGGAGGGGGAGAGTGGGAAGGAAATGGAAACAGACAGGCATCTATCATAGTAGGCCTGACAACATTTCTGGTAGAGCCAGAGAAAAACAAAAGGTGAGGGAGAGGGGTGCAGAAAGGGAAGGGGGGAACAAAACAAGCGACTATTGTGCTAGGTCTGACAACATTTCAGATAGTGCTGGAGGGAGGGGGGAACAGTAAAGGGATGGGGGAGCGACAGATGAGGTTGCTATCATACTAGGTCCAGGGAAAATTCTGATAGAGTAAGTGCATTGAAGAAAGTAAGGGGAGTAAGGGGAGGAGATAAGAAAAGGGAAAAGGGATGGGAGGAGAGAACAGAGAGTAAGCAGTCAAAAAGACAAAAAATGGTGCCTGTATATTCTGTAAATTTGCCTACTATAATCCTCCAACCTCCAACCTGTAAATAACTGTATAATCCTGTAATTGTTGTTATTATTGTACCACCCCCACTGTACAGTCCTGTAAAGTATTGTATTGTTGTACTTATACCTTAAGTGTAACCAACTACACAAAATATTCCCGTATATTCCTGTATTTTTGTACTTATACCTGTATGTAACCATTTGCTAAAGAAAGCGAAATATTCCTGTATAATCCTGTATTTTCTGTACTAATACCTGTATGTAACCAGCTCCTTAAGTAAGCGCCTAGCTACCTCATGGTTCAGCGCACTATATAAGCAAATAAAACAAACAAACAAACAAACAAAATGATGACTGCACTGTCTTGCCAAGTACCTATCGGGCAAGATGAAACAGGGAACACACCGAGAAAGGCTGCCAGTGTGTTTCCTTATGCGCACCAAAGAAGAGAATTGAAAAACAGAGCTGCTTTGCTGCTAGCCCAAACTTTCCCATTGAAAAAGGAAATATTTTAGATTTAAAATGATGCCGCCCTGATGCCCTTTTCATCTGTTCAACATATACAGTTCTGATTCAGTAAGATCCAACTATGCCCAGCCATATTCAAGTCGTGCTTTACCAAAAAAATAAAGCATTATCACTTAATGAAAGGCTGTATCAGCAAGATCTGGGAAATCACCAGAAACTTTACTCTCAGCCGTATGGAAAAACGCTTGACTTTTATGCTACAATATATCAAAATAAACTCTTCAAAAAGAAACCCTAGCTCTCAGTGCATATGTCAATTTCAGTAGACCTGTGCCTTAATCAGATTGCTGTGTAAGAGAAACAGACTAGGGCTGCAAACAATGTGTGGAATCCAGAAAGAAGAGAAAACTGAATTTGAAAGGGATATCCCAGCAGAATTCACCCCGTGTCAAAATGTGCTTTTGCAAACAAGAAAAATATCTGTTTTAAAAGTGTAATGTTGAATAAGGCCATGTCCTTGCCTAGAAATGTACGGGGGGTTTGTTGACATATAATATAATGTTTTATTCCAACTGACTTGCCTTTTGGGCTCAGTAAAACTAACTAAATAAATAAATACATGCATTGGCTGTACGGGAAGCCACAGAACAGGTGTTTCCTGCCCTGCCTTCAAAGGACATTGCATCCCCCAAAGGAGACCAGCATCTGTAAGCTTGAATGGACCAAGGGGGTGAAGGTAACACATCCATCAGACTTTGCGGCTGGGATACAGCTTGACACAATAGATTCTGGGACACCTACATGTTACTTTTGGAAGTGACACCTCCCATCCACTCAAACAAAGGAGCTCCAAAGACAAACTCCATGGCAAACCTGGGCTAAGCTGACATTTGGAGGTAGCCTGGGAAGAAATGACCATATTTGGAGGACAAAGGCCAGCCCATCTGGCTCAAAAGGCTATTTTAATGAATAAACTGTAAGGCTATTATTTCTATATCCGAACAACGCAGTAATGTAATAGTTTTACAGTTTAAATATCATTTTTCTGGCTTTAAAACAAGATGTTGTGGCTGTCCATAGTATGTATGTAACAAAAATGCCAGGAAAAGGTGAATCATGGGAAAAGTACATATGGTGGAACGTTAAAAATGAATGGAAATATATGCTCCATGATAATATGTACACATATCTAAAATTGTGTCATTTTGGGGGTAACGGTTCCCACTAAAAATCGCCAATAATTATCAGAAGGGCAAAACAATGTAATACCGACCTGGGAGTTGGAATACCATGTTCTGTATGAAATATGTCATCAGCCTATGTAATTTTAAAAAGTGCCACAATTGTAAAAAGAAGCGATTTATGTCAAAACTGTTTTTTTGGCAAAAATGACTGTGGGATGGCTTTGTACCTCATTAAACACAACCTCATAAACTGAGTCCCCTCCTGGAGGAGGTGATCAACATAGGCTGACCTATCCAGTTCTTAGGGGTAGGTCTAGCTTAGTTCTGCCCAACAATAAATCCTGTGATGTCTCCCGCCTTATATAAAGGGGGAAGCTCACAGAGAGAGGACACTCTCTTTTAAATTTTCCAGCGCTCGCGTATCAAGATATTCCACCTTCACTCTGCAAGATTCCAGATTCTACACCAGGCCAGAGCATAGCTGACCCTATCCATGCAGGACCATTGATCCAGAAACCCCACTAAAAATCCCAATAACTAGGGGCAAAATCTGCAGTACCCTTTTGGGAGTATCCTGTGACCAGACCAGCTTTTTGCCCCACTACCTGCATGCCAGCTGTACCCTTTCAATCCAGTGACCAGACAGGTCCAGCTGTCTGCTGTTAGGAGAGCCTGCCGTGCTGTGACCAGAGCCATTGAGTCCAGAACCCGGTTGGCTGTCCCAAATCCCAAACTCAAGTGCGGATTGTGAGTATTTCCCCATCCCATAGCAACACATAGCCTACCCCATCTTGATCCTTTGTCTTTGTTCCACTCTCTAAGTAATCTTATCCACAGCATGGTGACTTGTTTAAAACTGTCAGAATTCTCTGTGCCTCCTGTCCTTGATCTCGTCAGTGCCATTTTCTATTCATGTCTGTCTTGCATAAGTCATATTTTGAATAATTGAATTAGTTCCCACATAGAGCTGAACGCAGGGTGAAAGGTTAACTTTGCAAATTAACCTTGGAGCGTACTGTGTCTTTCATTAACAATCTAGTCTTGATAATCTAGTTTAAGTAAAACTTGTCCGTTCTTTCCAAACAGATTTTTCTCTGTTAACTGCTTTTATTTTCCCAAAACCGAATATCCTTCCACATTGAAAATCTCATTGAGTTATTCAGCTACAGTCACTCTTTTACTTCTATATTATCCCTGTGATGTGCATCTACAACCCAGCCTAAAAACCGAATTCCGATTCTGTCTATTTCACCAGTTTTCTTTAAAAACCGTTTTGACATTTAAAACAGCAAAAAGAGGAGAATGCAACTTTTCAACGTGTGATTTTGGCTGCACTGTGTTCTTACTTTCAAGTTGATTTTTGAACTGTATTTCCTTTGCTGATACCTTGCCTTGTAGTTGCTAGTGATATTACCTCCCTGATACTGTGATAAATCATATTTACCTCATTTATTCAACTGCACGTTTAATTTAATTATTTACCAATTCCGAGTGTCATTTCATGCAATTGCAAAGGGTTTTAAAATTCTGTTTGCTGCCTAATATCCCTGACTCCTTGCTGCTCGTTTCTATCCACTCAAAATTTGATTAATTGGGGTTTCAGGGAGTATTGCAGGGCGAAATCTTAACTCGAGTGCTAGCTACCTGAACAGTAAAATTGCTCCTATTCATCTGTGCTTTGGATATGTTCTATTAGAAGGTCAACCAAGTGTATTTCATCAGTTATTCTGTAATTATCACCCCATTGGTGATTGCTGTCCAATATTCAAACTGTGTGATTTTCTTTGAATTTAAAATAAATAAATATTGTATTACCACCGATCGGCCTGGTTCATGGTCTATTGTGTCCCGGGGTATTTGTAAATAGGGGTGTGAGATGGGTTCGGTGCCAGCTCAATCTGAATTCATAGAAAATAAAGAAAAGGTATTTTAATTGTGCGCTACATCCTAGGCATCCTAGGCTAAGGTCAAGAGTCCCGGTCTGGTGTGTGACGCCTGATTGGTATCCTTTACAGCAGGCTTTCACTATCTTTGGTCTAGAACTCCACGCTCAACTCTATTTCCATCTTTGGTTCATGTTACAGGAGACCACGATTTGGTCCATTATGCAGAATTTAAATGGCTTAAATGAATAAAACTTAGCACGCTTGGTAGTCTTTCTTTGCACCTTAACATGGGATGATTCAGCTTCTCAAGTTTACTGCCTTCAAGAATAGATAACCGACCTTCACTGCTTCAGTTTTGGTACCAGGCCAAACATCCCTGCCAGGCTCTTCCACGATCTCAGCTTATTCGTGCTGAGACACAATTCTCAGCCTTTCCTCTTCATGGGTCCTGGCTTACTAAAATTCATGACACCGATGTCCAGCTTCTTTAAAATGGCAGCTTCGCCTGCAGTCTATTCTCTACCTACAGCCACCTTCAAAGATTACTTAATCTGCTTGAGTTACAGCATCTGTACAGTTATTGAATGGCTTGCATTTTCTGCAGTGCTTCACACACGTGCAATCTTCTTTTCGCATATAAAAGTTTATTCTTAAATTTGTTGTCAGTTCCTGTAAGATCGATGCATTCTCTTCAGCCAATATTCTCTGGGTGTTACACTCATCTTTCTTGATGTCACCAGCTCCTCTTTTTGCTCTTTTCATATTCCTTTAGGGAGTTCCTCCCCCAAATTATCGTCTCTTTGGGGATACATTCAATAGGGCTGTCTCAGCGGGTTCATTCTTTCGAATACTCACTGTTGTATGCTCACAACTGCTGGCGTTAAGCATGTAACAATCTCAGGTTTCCAACATTTCGAAGGTAGGGGGGGCGGGATTTCCTGCAGAGGCATGTATCTGCTCCTTTACATTCCCCCCTCTGGTCCAGTCATCGACCACCTCTTCAATGGTTTCCACATCTTGTTATTTTCTCTTTAAAAAGTGCTTCTTTGGTGTCCAGATCTGCATCACCCCCCCTCAGGGTGCCGGTTGATTTGACATGCTCATCTACACTCCAGGTCATGTAGTTGCTCTGTCCATTTAGATTACAATAGACCCATCGTCCCACATACTGTCTATGATTCTTTGGATACAGGAACGTCGTTCCATCAGGTGCTACGATGCTGGCCTCTCTGTATTTTCTGACATCATCATCAGTCAATTCCTTGGGATCAAACCCAGATTTGACATCAATCTTGATCTTCATTCCTACTGCCTTCTTTGCTGTCTTCTTGCATTGGGCAATTATGATCCTGATCACACAGAATCCAAACATCACCATGACCAATATTGCTCCAAGAAACTCGAAGATGTTTGCCATCAACTGCGGAATACATGAGAATATGGAAGCAAAACTACTGTCATCCACAATATCCTAAGTCTCATCTTCCATCCTGTTATGCAGGCTCATTAGCAACGGTATGGCGTCTGTCAAGGTCTCATTCTCGTCATCGTGAGAAGGGGTGAATATGCAACATGATGGCCCAATTTTGGCTCAAACTCCTCCTTCCATCGCTGTAATCATATCAAGGTAATATCTGTTCTGCAGGGTCATTAGTCGTATGGGCCTCAGCTCTTCCTTGATAGCATTGAATCCGTTTATGGTGGTGTAGATTGTCTGCAGAAGCTCCCATCTCGTAATCTGAAACCACTTGGCATTGGCCATTGTCTGGATCCCAGGCATGAATATAGTCGTAAATATTGAAGCAGTCTTGCTGAGGAACATGTGTTCATAAGGGATGGAGTCATATGCTTCTATTGACTTGGCTGAGACGTAATTCCCTCTTCTGGTTCAATTGAGAAAGTCTCTTTCTCAAATGGAAATCTACCTTTGGAAATTCTCCAATGTTCAGTTCACTCCGAGGACTCACTAATGCTGGAACATGGATGAGCACCAAAGAGCATACTCCACCCCAATCCTTGGGCAACTTCATGTAGGCCCTAGGCCCACAAGCCCAATATCGATCCATCAGGACGGCTGTCCCTGCTCCCATCCTGGAAACGTCAACTGTAGTTTTGCAGGTTTTGTTATCTCACACACGATTCTTTCCATGTCTTCGGAAGCACAATGTTGAATTCGCTAATGGGATCACAACCACTGGACCTGATTCATAGTCTACCCATGTCTGCAGTTTGGCATGTTTAGCCCATGCCTTCAAACATCCATTGTTCACTCTCTGAACCTCTTGCACATATTCTGACTTCAGTAGATGAGCTGCACAGGACATCAGTCCTCCTTCCCATCCCTTCTTGGATTCACTCATCCATAGACTAAGACTTGAGTTCCGTCCCAACATCCAGGCAAATCAGCTATTTCTGTCACATCAGGGCAATCCATTCTCTTCATGTCTTCAATGACTACCACTTTCTGTCCTGCTGCAGGATACACAAGCATCTTGCTCTCCCATCCAGGTTCCTTTTCCATCTGTGTAGTCTTGATATAATCATCCCGGAATGGAAACAACCATTTCGATATCAATCGTAAAAAGTGGCCCAACTTCCCTGAAATTGTCCTCTGGTCATACATGCTGCAAGATGAATGAGGCGCCTGTCATCGTGTTCAGGTACTTCTCTGGAGATGAAAGCTTGCCTTGTATTCATGGGATAGGGGATGAGAGTGCAGACAAGCAACTCTCCTTAGATGTTTTTTCTCCTACTTTCCTCATGTGCTGATACCACATGTTATTACCCAGGTGTCCTGCATTGTCCAGATAGGTATTTATCCCGTCATTATCTTCCTCTGCATCTCTCCTGTGTCTTTTAGACACTTTGTAGCATTCATTATGTATATCAGCGGACGTTCCCATAGTTGGAAGAACCATAGGGACCTCTGCCTCAGTGGAAATATTAACATGAGACAGACTATGAAAAATGAGGAACAGAAACGCAAAGAGAGTAATCGTACAAGCATATATTATGCACAAAAACATAGGCATCCATTTTTCGTGCCATCCTGCCACTTACTGCACTTATTTTTAGGAAAGAACTCGATAGATCATTAGTAGCCATCGTTGAACAAATGTGTGTTGGCGTTTAAAAAAATATTCAGATAGAGTCTTTAACATCACTGCCATTGGGGTAGACATTAGACATTTACGAAAAAGAGACAGAGCGAAATTAGGCCCAGCTCACATCGAATCCAGGATACTGGGATGCATTGTGGAATCTGTAATATTTGCTTCCAAAATTTTGTTTCCCACCTGACAAATATTTGAGGGTGCAAGTGATTGTCAGTTTCTAATCCATATAAGATGTTGGGTATTACCTTGTATTTCATGCCAGCTTCTAGATTTCTCATCTTTAACACAATCATCAAATTTCTCTATGCTTGTAACTGTAAAATCTACTATATTATTGTGATGAGAAGTCTTCTTATCACTGGGCTACTTTTAGGATCCTGTACAAAAGTGTGAATATCAACGCCTCTTCTAACAAGAGCAGGATAAGCATGAAGTATAATCACACAGACAACAAGCACAAGTTGATGAACATCACTGTTGGTAAGTACCATATGTTTAGCTGCTTAGAATAGGTATTCACCACAAAATAATCTGGATACTGATCTCGTTTCCAATTTCTGATCAATGACTGACATTTACGAATGACTTTGATACTTCAATCTGTTTATAAAAGTTCATTTTTAGCCTACTGAAGTTCGCTGCAAGTCTTTTCACTCACTACTAAAATATTTATAAGGAGTGTCCTTTGAATTTCAGTTCAATCCAAAATCTGTATCATCCACTGGTAGTTGCTTTATAGTGCTTCTCCTTCGGCATCGGTTGAGTCTGCACACAGTGAAATTATTCTTCTTGTCTTGCTTCTGGATCAGAAATGGTGGGAGGGCGGCTCTCACCTTCATAGGCCTTTATGTCACCCAGGTGAAGCCAAGCTCGTCTTCCTTGGACCTTTACAGCTGAAGGGGTTATATTCTCCATGCAAAAAAGACCATTGAATCATGGCTCAATGCACCTTCTTGTAAGGTTTTTAATGAGAACTAGGTCTCCAACATATAACTTAGGTGCTGATAATAATTGACTTGGGTAGGTTGTTGAATTGTCTTCTTCTGTGTTCTGAGACCAACCCCCCTTGCGCTTGACTTGATCTGAAATGAGAGAAATGCTAGAGGTCATACATGTCAAATAATCGTGCATCTCATCACCTAAGGTTTTAGCTACACTCTAGGCATTACTTCTACTTCTAGATGAAGGTTTGAGGGGGGGTTATCATACGACGCCCTGTCACTAGTTCATGTGGGGTGAGGTGGTGGTCTGATCCTGGTTGATTCCGAAGGGCAAATAAAGATAGATGTTATGAGAATTTTCAGTTTAGTGCTAAATACCTCCCACCTTAGAGACCGCCAGCTCTTTTGCTGAACTTTGGGACTTTGTACTTTTAATCCTATGTGTTTTTCTGTGTTTCTTTTGACTTTGGAGTCTGACAAACTCCATAGGCATCATCTGTTTACATTGTGTCACACATCACCTTCAGTGCAGTGACACAGGGAAGTCTTCCAGATTTCCCAAAGGTTTAAATACCTTCTCTTGGTTAAGCTACTGTTTCCAAGAGCAGTAAAGTGAAATTAACTTTACTTACATTTTGTAACTTTCTAGACCCAGCACACAGTATTTTTTATCTTACCCTTTCTACAATTAATGGCTGGTGGCAGTGGTTTACTTTTTCCTACCATTGTGTGTTTTCACCATGGGCTGCAATTGCAGCTGCAGTAAAGCACCCATGGGTGCCCATTTTGTCACAATGACTCTGTTCTTCTCTTTTTGCCATTTCTTGTTGGAAAGGTCCTTCTTGAGATTTACTCTGCGTGCCAAACCAGGTTTGTTCCCTTTGTTCATTTAGTCTTTGGTGGGTTTCACTGGTGAAGCCCGCCTCTGTGTCCAGCGTGTCTGGCAGGGCAGGAAGTTAGGGAGGTGCCCGAAACTCACTTTGCTTAATCCCCTTGGTTACAGGAATGCACTCAAAGATATTGGCTGGCTGGCTGTCCTTGGAGGACAGCCACGCTGCTGTGTGAGTGACAGCTAGGATGAAAAAGAATGTGAGAAACCTGCATAAAAGGCGAGGCTTTTGGCATGGAAGGCAGAGTCGACCATTGGACGAAGGAATCCCAAGAAGATCTTGGACAAGAAGCTTGCTGCAACTTCTGGACCGTTGGTTTGCCCGGTGAAGCACTGCTGCATTGCTGAAGCTCCGAATTCGTCGCCTCTAGAGAAGCCCTGTAACGGATGACTTCTCCACTTGAGTTGGTGGGACCAATCAACCCCAAAGCGAATTCGTATGGACATCCTCTCGGAGCTGGCTGTACTTCCATTGCTGCTGCAGGAACCGATTGCCAGGGAGAGGAACACCAGGATTGAGTGCAATTGTTTTTAAGTCAGACCTGAGCTCCAGGAAGATCCTCCGGACTCCTATGAAGCAGGACTGACCAAGCCTGAGCCACCTCAACAGAGTGCTGGACCCCAGATGCGAGGAAAGTCCATAAAGGTATCTGAGAACCACTGTGGTGCTGTTTGCAAGAGTTGCAAGAAGCTGAAAGCGCAAAGTGCAGCTGATCTGAAGTTTACCCATTGCTGCCACCGACGTTCAATTCATAGTGCATGAGTCCCCAGATGTCCTCCCTCTTGTCCCCATGATTGAGGCCCAGGAACAACAGGATACTGTAAAACTAAGGGGTTGCTTACCTCTTGTTGTGTAGCCTTGATAGCTCTGAGTTGAGACTTGTCTTGGTTGCTTTTGCAGAGTTGCTTGCAGCTTTGCCCCTCACAAGCCTCCCAGTTTGTTGCCCTACAGTGATTTAATTTTCTACAAAGATTTCTAAAACATTGTACAAGACTTTTTACCTACCTGCTAGAAGTGTTTCAGCTCACCTAGACTTTTGCTCATTCACATTGGCTTTTCTGGCTCCCTGAAATACTCTTAGTACCTCTGACTTTGTGCTTTAACTATCCCTCAACAAAAGTCACACATTCGATAACTTGTGTAGCTGGGAAAGGGTTAATTAATTTTGCATTGGAGGGTTCAAAAAGTGCTTACCTGCTGAAGAGTTTTTGTTAACCATTGTTTTATTCCCTCATCTTTTCCTTTTGACACCAACCTCAGTATTGCTCTAAATGTGCCAGTAATATATCAACATCCACAGTGTCCTAGTTATTGAAGTCACCTCAGGGTGTAGGAAGTATCTGAGTGTCATCCCAAATGAGTATCTACTGATTTATTGTAACTGAGAGTGTGTAGTTTTGAAGTATATTATTGTGTTACATATATTTGCCCCCTTCTAAAGTAGGCTTATTCAACTGACTGTTACATTAATAAATATTTTTTTTCATCACAAATCCTTGAGTTTAAGTGTTTATTTGAATACCTGTCACTTTGAATCTCTGTGTAATAACCCTACAGCTCACATTGACCCCTCTTGAGATAAGCCTGGCTGCTCAATCACTCTACCAACTTGTGTAGTACATGCTTATACCAAAGGTTGGGTTAACTATTGCCAAGAGGACAAGGCTGGTGCAGTCTCCCACAGGGTACTGCATACAATCTTGCCTAACACTAGGGGAAGGCAATATAGCCATCCCTTCTTCAAAGTCAATTTAATCTTGGCAATCCTTTCTTTAAGGAGGCTGTTGAGTCTCTCATATATCCGTTCACTTGTGGGGGATAAAGAGAAGAAAACCTATGTTTAATGTTCAATAGAAGCCCTATTTGTTCAAATAGCATGTTAACAAAATGCGGCCCATTCTCGAATCTCGGCGCTTCACACACATCCCATCTCAGGAAAACTTTGTGTACGAAAAACTTTGCTGTGCAAGTGGCAGCAGGCTGTGTACACAGACCTGCCTCGATCCACCTAGAGAAGGGACAGACCACCACTAAAAGATACCCATATCTATTACATACTTGCAGCATATCGGCATAGTCGATATGTAAATGCTGAAAATGACCATCACTCGAGGTATTACCCCTCTCATTGTTCTCATTGTAATGCCCAGCGGTAAACTTTTGAGACATGATGCAGTTTACCATAAATAGTGCTACATGCTCCAACAAATTTGGAATGAACCAGTCTTCCGCAATTGTAGCAGCAATACTCTTCCTAAATACATGCGCGGAGTAATGCAGCTGTTCAATCGCGACGTTTAATAATGCTACTGGCATCACCACCTTTACTGTGCTGTCTTGTCAACACAATGGTTCTATGGGGGATAAAGAACACCCTCTTCATTTCCACAATTCCTGTTCTTCCTGTGTTGCACTCCCTTGAATCTCCATTAGTTGGGTTATTGATAATTTATTAAACCCTTCTTGCACTAACATGGTTGTAACTACTTTTTCTTCAATAATGTCAGTATCAAAACTCAAAATATCTGGGGAATATGCAACCCTTTTGTCTTCTTCGTCTGCTGCTATGTTCCCACATGAGATAAAATCTGTTTGCTTAGTATGTGCTGCGCATTTAACGACTGGCTACTAGGAGTTGTAGTGCCTTAATAAACAGGTCCAATAAGGATGCGTGCTGCACTAGAGTGCCGTCCGCATGGAGGTAGCCCCTCCTTTTCCAGCATGCTAATCCTGCATGTACAGCTCACGTTATGTAGGCGGAGTCACTGTACACCGTTACTTCCTGCCCTTTATGCTTCTCAACCACGACAATAAGCGCTACTAATTCTGCTGCTTGCACTGAAAAGTGATACGCAGCCTTACACTTCCGCTAACATCAAATTCTCCATTTAATCTGTCTCAATACCGCGGCACCTGAATGCCTTTCCCCAATAGTCTGATCAATTTTCATAGAACCATTGATAAAGAGAATTTCCACTCCCACCAAAGCATTCTCCTTCACTCAGGGTATATCATTATAAAAATCAACATAATTAGCACAGTCATGCACGCCTTCTTCTATTGACTCAGCTATAAACATGGCAGGATTTACTATTTTACATTTTACAATCTTAATCGTGTTCAGAATCATAACCTCATAAGCTGAAGCTCTTTGGGATATCAATGTGCCTTTGTGTTTGTCAAAAATGGGAAATAAAGCATGCTCCACGAAGAGAGTCATAGAGCAGCCCATGAAGACAATACATGAAGACTTCTCAATTGGGAAGACAGCAGCAGCTAAAGATTGTTCACAAGGAAAATATCCTCTAATAACTGGGTCTACAATCCTACTGTAATACGCTAAAGGCTTATACCCCAATGTAGTTCTCTGTGTAAGCACTGCTGTCATGACAGCCCCGTTTATGTGCAAAAATAAGTAAAATTCCACAGCATAATTGGGAATTCCTAAAACAGGGGCTGTACAAATTGCTTTTTCAGCTACTCAAACCCTTCTTCCATTTCTGCAGTCCATTCTATTTTTATTCTATCCACTTTTGTTTTCTTTAAAGCTTTTAGAAGGGGTCTTGGGTATGTACTGTAATCAAACACCCTCGCTCTAACATAGTTGCATAACCCCAAAAACTGTTGCATCTGTTTCACTGTATTTGGCTTTGAGTTTTTTCATAATCACCTCAGCTCTTTCAGGTGTCACCTTCTTTCCTTCATGTGAAATCAGCTGCCCTATGTTTAGCCCCTCTTCAGTATTGTAACTTTTCCTTGTCTACCTTATATCCCTTGTCTGGTAGAATAGTCATCAACTGAATAGACTCTTGTCTGCACTCATCTTCCGTGGTGCTACAAATTAAAATGTCATCGATACATTGTATCACTGCACTCTTAAGATCAATATTGCCTAAATCCATCTGTAGGACTCTGTTAAAGATCGTTGGCAGAGTCACAGTACCCCTGGGGCAGTCTAGTATGTTTCAGTCGAGTTTAGCGGAACGTAAAGGGAGTCAAGTCTTGTGAGTCTTTGTGCAACAAGATTGAGAGAAACACATTTTTCAAATCGATCACCGTGAAATATCGAGCTTCCTCTGGGATACTGCATAGTATCATTGCCAGATTAGCACTAAAAGAAACTCTGCATCTAAAATCTGGTTAAGCGGTCTCATATCTTGTGCAAATCTCCACGACAGTCCTTTAGATTTATTGATTGGATAGACCGCGGTATTAAACAATGATTCCGATGGCAGCAGAATCCCTTGTTTCATCAATGCTGAAATGACGGATCAATACCTTCATCTGCCTCTCGAGACATGGGATACTGTTTTGGTTGAGGTAAAATCTCTACTGGCCTAAGCTTTATTTTAACTTTCCCTATTCCCTTTAATAAACCTACATCATAAGGAACTGTCTTCGAAAGGACGCTGGGCACCTTCTCCAAATCTTCCTGAAAAATGCTGGACGCTGCTGTATTATAGCCATTTGCTGTGGGACTTGCATCTTTTCTATCCTTATCCAGTATGTGATGCTCATTAAGAACGCCACTTCATCATCTGTTTGGCCTTCTCTGAACATGTCGTATCAGTGATGTCAGTCAATCTGTACCCTTCCTGGAGAGCTATTACTGTTCTCCATGGTCTACCCTCACCATCTATTCCCTTAAGCATTGCCATTTCCTTTCGTACTATGGCTGCTTCTAATTCTATAGGGATAGTGTGTCCCCCTCTTTGTCCATAGGTATTCACGGCCTAAATAAAAACTCATCAGGTATCCTCACAATTATTCCCACTAAGCCATAGCAATAGAATTCTCACTCCATATAAAATCTCTCAGTCTACTGCAACGCCTCGCAGAGCCGCTTGCCCTGTGAACACCAGTCTAAATTCACCCACGTTTAAATAGTGTATTCCTGGAGTGGAGCACACTATCCCTTGATCAGTGAATGAAATCGTCATGTTAAGTTGTGTCATTAAATCTCTTCCCAAAATGTTAAGCGGTGTCTGTCGTGAATATAACAAAGGAACAGACATGTCACATTCTCCTACAGAGATTGGTAATTCATTAGTAAAAGGAACTCGACTCGTAGCTCCAGAGAACCCTAGAGCATTCATCGAAATTCCCAACGCTGGATATTTTCCCTCTCGTATACATGAACAAGTAGCTCCAATGTCTACTAGAAAAGAAAAAGATTTGCCTCCTATCATCACATCGACCCTTGGTTCCTCTTGGGGGTCTGGTGTCATAGATAGTACTGAACACATCAAGTCACCCTGTGAGCTGTCCTGTTGTGGGTACAGGCTCATCACAGTCCCTGTTAAAGGAATTCCTCCTACCACAGTGACACCTCCTATTCTGGGTGTCAGCACCTGCCCTGTGTTTACATACTGCTGTGTCTGCATGGGGGCTTGTTGTGACTGCCCTTGTTGTGGATTCATTTGCACTCTCTCTTGTTGCTGTACCTGCTGTACTTGCAGCGCTTGTGTCTGGTAAAATGTGTGATCTTGGGGAAACCCTTCTCTAGTTTGTGTACTATATGGTGGAGGATAAGCTGTCCCCCCTCTTGAAAATTGGCCATTTTGTAAATTACCTTGACATCCACATACATGTGCAATATGCCCTGTCATCCCACAAGTCCAACATACTGGGGTGCCCATCTGACAAGTCCCTTTTGGTTATATCCTCCCTGGGTACTCTGATTCTCATTCTGTGTATTCTGAAACTCACCTTGTTTATTTTGGAATCCAGCTCTCCTTCCTCTATAGCCCATACCTCTGCCTCGTGGCACAAACCCATATCCACCTTGGTCCATTGGGTGCTGATTACTCACCTGCGATGCACCCATTGCTTCCTGCATTCCCAATCCTTCTCCACTTGTCAATACCATACCTTCTATCGCAAATTTTGACAATTATTTCTGAACTAACTTGGCTTTCTCGATTTTCCTAGTCTCATCTTCTTATTTTTTTCTTGTAATAACCAACAATGGTGCACTATCGTCAGCTGTATCTCAGTCCATGCCTATGCTTCTATCCCCACTTGTTTTTTCATCTACTGGCTCAGGCAACCCCTGACATAAAATGTGGTGTAATAATGGCACTGTCTTTTCCCACAGCTCGCGAGTTTCAAGTTGCCATTTCTCCTGCATATCCTGATTGCAAGCAATTGGGTCTTCATCTTCCTTCATCTTACATGTCACAATTGCACCCATATCTGATGTATCGGGGTACTGTACCCTGAGAGCCCTACACACGTCTGCTCTACAATTATTAAACAGTGCTCCATCATGCACTGTGTTTTGTGCTGTCACACTTGAATAGCCTGCTCTCCTCCATATGTCATCAGCCGTTTCCCCAAGAACAGCTACCAGGAGACCTTTTATGTACCCTATGGCCAGCGCATTTCCTCCTGTCATTTTTTCTAATTCATATATCCATTTCTCAGCGCCCAAAGTCAAACTCAGGAGCTTACACCACAAATCATCCTTGTCCATGTGCGGCCATGGAATATACTGTAGTCTTGCTCTCCCTTTTTCCAATGAGGGAAACTGTGTGAACCCCAACACAGAGTTGGCTCCCATCATTAATCTATCCATGGCAGGGACGATTGTCCCGGTCTGTCTTCTTGTCGGTAACAACCTTAACCTGCTGACATATGACACGATTCTCCTTTCTCACTATATGATCGTCCTCTGGGATGCGCTGTATTTGGTATGGGATCATGCGTCCTATCCTTAGGTTCTCCCGTATCCATCCATCTTACTTCTTTATCCATTTGCAGGCTTCCTTCAGGGGGCGCACAGAATTTCTTCTTCGCTTTGTGATTGAAATGCTAGGAATTGAGCCCTCTTCCCTCAAGTTCCATACTTGCTACCTTCCTTTAATTCTTTATAGACCTTATCAATCTTTTCTCTGATGCTCACTGCATCAAAGCTTTCTTCCAATACTACTCTATATGCTCTTGGCATTGCTTCCTTCACCAGAGGAATCTCTTCTATTCTGTTCCATCGACATTTCTGGGCTTGGCCCTACTAGTTCCTTAAGAATGAGACTGGTATCAAGACCCCGCTGTCTTCTTCTACGTTATATTTCTTCATCTAGTGCTCTTCGCTTTCTTGCATCGTTTCTAATTCTTTCTTCCTCTTGCATTTGCTCTTCTTTCCTTACTCCTTCCCTTCTTTCCTCTTCTTCCCTTTGTCTCTGTAATCTTTTGTCTCTTAGTCTTTGAGCTTCCTCCTATTCTCTCTTCCTTTTTCTTTTATCCCTATCTTCTATCGCTCTCTGGCTATTGTCATACTTTCTTTGTTCTTCTGCCTGTTCTTCTTTTTTCTCTTGCTCCTCCTGATATATCTGTTCTCGTCGCTCCCTGCTGTTCCTTTTCTGTTCGTCTTCTTTCAATCTCTTCTCTCATTCCTTGTCTTTTCTTTCTTGTTTGTCCTTATCTTCTCTTTGCCTAACATCCTCGATGCGTTTCCTATCTATTTTAAGTTATATCTGTCCTCCCACCCATTCGTTCTACACAAGCGCTAACTTGTCAGCTTTATCCTTATCTCCTTTCCATCTCTTAATCTCCCTGTCTATTTCTGTCAACAGATTCACCCGCTCACTCCTTTCTTCTTGGTCTTGTTCGATCTTTTAAATCTCTTTTTTTTTCTTATTCTCCTCTGGACTATCTTCACGACTATAAGTGGGTGGTTCGTATTATACCCCGTCGCCATAATCCTGTTTCTTCCATACTAGCACCTTTTATTTCAGGTGAGGTAAGGGGAGCTGAGGTCTCAACACCTTCCTCCTTATGCTGACTAAGCATCCACTCCTCAGTTGGCGGATCTTCCCTTTCTTCTTGGTACATTTTCCAAAGCGCTAAAATCGCTAATCTTTTCTCTAATTACTTCCCTGTTTGCGCAGCATGAAAGTAGGTAGTCGTGTGTTGCAATACCGCTTTTGACAATGATCCCCCTTGTGGCCACAGCATAAACATTCTATCTGGCATGCCTTTCACCCATTCCGCACTATGCTGTTTGAGCTTGGTAATGCTTTGGTAACGTTTTACATAAGTGCATCATAGGAGTATCTCCCACAGTGACAAGTCTCAATTGACTGTCAATACTTACCAGACGTATGAAACAACCTTTATACTTTTGCTTAAATCACCACTTGTGCAAGGCCTTTAAAACAACAAATATGAGCATGCACCATCAATGGCCGCTCAAGCCTCTAATTTCTTAATTAGCTATCTCTACATTTTGATTGGTACCAATCACTATTGCTCCGCAACTTTTTCAATTATTTCACAACTTCTATCGCTCTTTGATATTTTTACTCAATAAACAACATTCAGACTAGTTGACATTACCCATTAATAAACACAGTGATCGCCTTTTTCTCTCTCGCCTTTTCTTTGTGCCTTATACAGGGTTTAAGATGTCACCTTATGTAAACCTGTTTATGCGTTATATGTTTCTACTATACCCCCACTGGAATTTGAAACGTCTCCTTCTGAAACTCCCTTGAGTCAGGACTCTAGGCCCTACCTTTTCTTCACACAATATTTCCCGTTACTTAAAAATGATCAGAATCCCACCCCCTTCATTAGCCATTCCCCATAGTCCAGTCGGCATTCATTTCAAGGCCTTCAGTATCGACTCCTCCTCCAATCCGACCACTTCGCCTTTTCGTCAGAAGAGCAACCATGGAATCCTGGTAGGGATTCGTCAAAGGAGGACAGGCCCACCGTCTCGGCTTTTCTTGCAAGTTTATTTCTATCGGCCGCTCTCCACAAGAAACCTTACTATCTTCCGGCTAATGGCGGAGGATGCCTGATCGTCCGAAAATCTGGAGACAAACTAGATTGGATCTTTTCGAACCATCCTCTGCTACCAGGTGTGCATATGGCCTTTTGGGTATCAGGCATGCGATGGATGGGGATGCACAATAACTCTGGCATCAAATAATCGAACCAACTCAGGAAGATGACAAAGGTACTGTTTCATTAACACTTATCTAAAACAGGGAGTTACAATTGACATCAACGGACGTTCGCTCGAGTTCTCAGTGCATTTCTCATAAAAACATCCTTATATGCAGAAAGTATGTCATACTATGTGGCAAATAAGAAAAACCTACGAGGGGTTGTGATAGGTTCAAGGGGAACATCTAAACATCTAAGTATACTTTCTATAAGCGCTGGGATTGTGATTGGCTCTCTACTTCTCAGGTGGACAACTTATTCCTACTCTAAAACATGTCATCTTCAACACTTTTAAGTACAGAGTATATCATTGGCTCTGAAACTATAAGGCCCTTCGTTATACAGCCCTCTATAATTGGTGGGCACGTTTGTGCCATGTCCGGAACATTCGATTCACTTAGCACCATGTAAGCTCAGACCCAGGTGCCAGGAGGTGGACTTGACTTTACCACCCCACCCAATTACCCAACATCTCTCAGCACACATGCCTTCTGCAACGAAGGTTGTCTTTGAACTTGGCCTTGCAAAGTGTCCTTGTATGTGCGAATATATGGGAGTACAGGCTTTCACTATCGCTGTTCTAGAAATCCACGCTCAACTCAATTTCCATACTTGGTTCACGTGACAGGATATGTGTATCTGACCAACAATGCATAAATAAATAAATAAATAAATAAATAAATAAATACACCGGGTCGTGGTCTGTTCCCGCTCTGCGCATGATGTTGTTAATTTATTAATGCATTGTTTGTCGGATACACGTACATTCTGTCAAAGTAAGAAATCCGCTTGTCTGTGCATGAACATCTTTAAGTATGGAAATGTATTACCATTGGGACAAACAGTTTCAATTAAGATCGTTGTTTGGATCACAAAAGGTTGGTACACAAAGAAAGTGTATGAAGATAATGGGAAAATAGAACTAGTGAGGTTATAACAACAATGCCGATAAATTGGGTTAATGTTAAGAAATTTGCTTTTTTTATGCGGCAGGAATGAATCAAACTAATTTGGAAGTCTACTGGTGGAGAAATCCAGGTAATAACAGAGGTTAAGAGCCCTGAGAGAGATATATATTGACTAAGGTTTAGTTACAATAGTTCATTTTTCATTAATTTACTTTAGGAACTGTGGTTCATAAAAGCATCCAAAGATTAAAGTGGAAACTTACCTTTAACGTTAAGATTTGCGGTTTGCATCTAAAAACGAAAATTGAAATAAGGCAATCCTAACTATTGTGGTCAGGAATCAAGTAAAAGTAAGTAAGAACTTCAGTTAACTTACTATTATTAAGGCAACAGAAAAAGAGGATTTCTAACTTTTACTATCACATTTTTGACAATGTTATTTTGTGCATATTTATTTATTGTGTTACTTTGCATTAGAGGATGAAGCAGACTAATGGAGAGTCTTTTTTTGTTCACTTTAATTTTTGCAGAACTACAAAGGTTCATATTGTTTAACCCTCCTGAGGAACCATTGATAAAAAATGGGGAAACACGTGTCAGGGGCCAACAGTATTGTTTGAATTTCATAAATAATGATGCCATACATACTTTGGAAACATAAAAAAGAATTTAAAAATCTGCTTTTGGAGCACCCAACAACAGCGTTTGTATCCTTCAATACATTTATGAGCTCTGTGCAGCCCTTAGAGCAACAAACACAAATGTAGGCAGCACCAACAAATTATTCACTTTGAAAAATCAAAACAAACTACAAATTACTCGCCATAACTTGTCATCAAAGGCTGCTCATTTTGGAGTTTCAATGCATAACTAAATAAATAAAACAGGTCTGTTCAAGGAGCGAAACCAAAGGTGTGAGAACAGAGAAAGGAACAAGGGGGTAGCGATGAAGTAAGGTAAAGGGGGCAGGCGGGAAAAGAAGTAGAGTAACAAGTTGGACTGAAGAACAGAGGGAAAAGTAGGAGAGGACAAGAGAGTGAGAAAGAAAAGTGGTGAAAAGAAGTGATGCAAAGAAGGGAACAACAGAGAGAGGGAGATAAAAGAGGAAAGGATCCAAGGACGGAGAGAAAAGAGCAGATTGATGAAAAAGAGAGATAAATAGGGAAAATCTGTGGTATGAAGATAAAAAAGAGGATAGGGAGATAGCGAGGAGATCCAGAAAATTATAAAAAAAACAGAGAAGATGGAGAGGAAGAAAGGTGTGTAAAGGGAATGAAGGAACAAAAAAATTGAAGGAGCAAAGGGAGGGAAAAGTGCGAGAGGAACTAAAGGGTGAGAGAAAGTTGGAGCATGCAAAATATTTGAGAGAAAATGGCACAGGAATTACTATCAAAGTTGAAGAGCAGATTAATAATGAAAGGTGATAGCGAAAAGGGGAGTAGCAAAGTAACGAGAGAATTGTAAGGCAATAGGATGTGATAAGGAAAGGAAAAAAAGGAGAGCACATTCAAATAAAATAGAGAAAAGGAAACGTGAGAAAGAGAAAATAAGGGGAGGAAAGATAGGGACAAAACAGATTCGAGGGGTGCATACATTACAGAGAACATTATGGAATGAGACTGAAAACGTGGAAAGAAATACAAGAAATGACAGAAAACGATGATGTTGTGGAAGAAAGAATGAGAGAAATTAGGTAAGAGTAAAGGAGGAGAGGAAAGTCAAAGGTTAAAATGGAGAAGAGGGGTGAAGGAATGAGAGCAGAGGAGGAGAGGAAAGAAAAGATGGGTGAGAATAGAGAAGATGAGGAAGAGAAGGAGGAGAGGAGAGATGGAACGAGACAAAATATAGGGGTGATACTGGTGGAACTGGGGTGAAGGATTGAAAGAGGAGAGGCAAGGAAAGACAGGGATAAGAATGAGTGAAGGATGAGAGGAGTCATGCAAGGAGAGGAAAGACAAGGGTGAAAGAATGGACGAGAAGGAGGAGAGATGGAAGAAGAGGAAATAAAACGGTGAGACTGGTGAAGAGGGGCAAAGGATTTAAAAGAGGAGAGGAAAGGAAAGACCGGATGAGAATGGAGCAGAGGAGTGAAGCATTGAGAGCAAAGAAAGAGAGGAAAGGCAAGAAGAAAGGGTTGACAGGGAGCCTGAAGAAGATTTAACTGATGAAACGCTCATGGTAAGACACTTCTTGAAATAATGTAAAATGACCTAACAGCAGTTTGACCTCATACAGGCATAGACAGACTCATTGCACATTGGTTTTCCTTGAATCTTGATTGTCCCTGCAACCTTGTTAGTATTTTGATAGGCTGAAGTGTTTTGTCCCACACATTTCCTCTACAGCCTATCATCTCAAAAAGTGCCACCTGTTCATTCCTTTTCCGATGCGCACAGCATCAATGGCACGGAGCAACACCCTGGCAGGGGGATTGCTAGCAACACATTGAGAGTTGTGTGACACAGTATGGTCATCCTCAGTCATCAAGCCCATGCTGCCACCCTTGTGGCCTCTGGCTTCAGTTTACCTCCACTGTAGTCCTTTGATAAGGTAAGTGAGGCCCACTTCCAAGGTTCTACATGGTTGCGCTTGCTGGGCTACATGAACAGCTACTTCAAATAATTTGTGTAGGTGTTTGCAGTTGTATCCGACAAACAATGCATAAATAAATAAACCTGGTCGTTCGCTGAGCGGGAACAGTTCTTGGGTCACAAGGCCTCACCTGCATACACAACCTGGTTTATTTTTTATGTATGCATTGTGTGCCGGTTGCAGAGGCTAATTTATCTATTTAGTTTGTACCAAGCAAACTGTGATGCGATATGCACTTAGTTATGTAGGCCAGACCATTGTTACATGTTCTTCGTTAGGCCACGCCAGTCAAGATTTACACCACGGCCATCATGCAAGCCACGGCCCTGAATGAGGTCCCTCTACCTCAGTTTCTTACCCCACTTAAAGAACTGGCAATACCGTTTGGGGTTCATAGTGAAAGGTTTGAATACAAAAGGATCAAATGCAATACTTTCGAACCAAAAGGATCTAAAAATAAAAATTCGAATGCCCGTTTTAATTATTTTTTTATTTTTGGGGGTTTCTCAACCAAACTCCTGTTTTTTGAGGGAAATACCACACATTTTTCCTATACGAAACAAAAAAAAATGACATTAAAAAAAAGCCACTTGAACATTTTTTTCGATCCTTTTGTTTTGAACATATTGCATTTCGAAACTTTGTATTCGGAACTTTGACTGGACACCCCGTTTGGTGGTATCACAGTTGTATAAATGACGAGATACCATCAAACCCGGAATGAGCACCAATGTATGGTCTGGCAGCACTTGGGTTAAACCACGACTTAGCCATGTGGGTTTTGTGGCTCCCATGGTTTGTCAACTGCTATCTCCTAAAATGAAGGCATCCTGTTTTTCAGTTTTTTACTGATTTGTGCACATAAAAACAGACAGAACTCAATCTGCATTCTGTCTGTATTTGTAAAAATTGAGCAATACACATGAACCTCAAGGTTGACTACCCCTCTCTTTTATCCCCAATTAGGCAGCAAAGCAGCGACACATTTATCTAGGGGGTAGTCGACCTTGAGGTTCATGTGTATTGCTTAAAGATTCTCTCTTTCTGTTCAAGATTGACCCCTTGAAAACAAAAAACAGGGAGTGCCCAAATTTGTAGGCCTTTGTAAAAATTGAGACAAAAAATGTTCCTCATGCTGCCAATCAAGCACTGCAGACCAATGGCATTGCAGACTGCCAGCAGGAGACACATCAGACCAATGGCATTGCAGACTGGCAGCAGGGGACACATCAGACCAATGGCATTGCAGACTGCCAGCAGGGGACACATCAGACCAATGGCATTGCAGACTGCCAGCAGGGGACACTTCAGACCATTGGCATTGCAGACTGGCAGTATGGCGCACATAGTTAAGTATAACAATATTAAGACACTATTGATACGTTTAAGTGTCTTTATTACGACTCCTACGTCGTTCTCGAACCTAGCAGGCTTGAGAACAATGATGGAGTTCATATCGCAACATATCCCCTCCAGGGATGAACAGACATCGAAATGGGGATGGAATGAAGAAAGAAAAAGGGGATTAAATATATACATTAAAAGGATACAGTTAGTAGTAAACATAGTCACTCTCGAAATGTGAAGTAACTCTCCTGTTCCTCAGCAACATCCCTTTGACAGGGAAAGAATCACTCCCACTGCTCTCCATCACAATATCAATCGACAATCACTGATTGTCAATTTTTTCTTGTCCTTTAAAAGCATGTGACAGCTCACTTGGTCTGTTCGGTTCTCTGGAAAGTACATCATCACACGACCACCTTTTACCATCCTCCAAAATTACTGATTTCTCTGACGCTTTCACCATTCTCTGTGCCTCCTGGAATTTGCACAAACCTTTCAAAACTTTCCTAGGCTCTTTTACACACACCTAATCTCCATCTTTAAACTCACTCTTCCTTGCAGGTCTGGTATGGTCATAATACACTTTGTATTCCTCTTGTTTCTCTTTCACTATCCTTATAATATCTTCAATGTCTAATCTTTTACAATTTTTTGTTGGTAACCATTGTGGTCTCAACCTGATAGATGCTACTCTCCCTCTCATCATCATACACTGTTTTCCTTCTGTTGAAGAGTGAGGAGTCATTCTATATGCATTTAGTGCCTCCTTGAGTGTGTTTCTCCATGGTAACGAGTTTGCCAGTTGTATTATATTCTTTATAAATCCATGCATGCGCTTCACTAATCCAGTGGCCATGGGATGGTAAAGTGAAGTAACTTAGGTACAATGGTTCGATCCTTTAAAAATGCTTGCATTTCCTCTGACATGAATTGGGCCCCATTATCAGATATTATTTCTTGGGGATCTCCTTCCCTGCTGAACATCTCTTCTAAAAATCTCAAAATCTTCCCTGTCATAATCGTGCCCTCCATTACTCCCCATTCAACCCACTTTGAGGTATAACCCAACAGCACAACTATATATATTTTTTGTGCATGCAATGTCTCAAAAGGTCCTTTAATATCTATTAGCAGTTTCTTCCACAAGATGTTTGGTATCTCCACAGGTTTTAATGGAGTAACATGCCTCGTCCTATTTTCATGCACACGCCTGGCAATTCCTTACCAACTCTTCAATTTCGTTCCACATCCCTGGCCACCAATCACATTCTCTGATTCTTCTTTTCATATGATTCCTTCCGAGATGCCCTTCATGTGCCAAATCCATGATTCTTTCATTAATGTTACAGGTGGTATTATTCGATCGCCCCTAAAAATACACACAGCATCTTCTGCAATCTCGTTCTCAATGTATGTGTATTCTTTCAGAGCACGGTCAACCTTCACCCATCCTACCTGTACGGCCTGGCACAGTAATATTTGCTCAGAGTCCTCGGAGGATGCTCGGACCCACTCTTCTTTTGATATTCCTAGTTCAATATGTGCAATAATGCATTCCATATCCTTCTCATCAACATGATCCTTGTTCTGTTCTCCATTATCCCAAGGTAGTCTGGAGAAACAATCTGCGATAACATTCATTTTACCAGGCATGTACACTATCTTTACATTGAATTGCATTATGTCAAGGTCCATCTACGAATTCTAGGGGAGACTAAGGGGCTGATTCATGGAATTTGTGTGCCGAAAAACAGGGATTTGTGCGCCATTCTGCCTACAAATCCCCATTTGTTAAACAGGGATTTGCGGGCAGAATGGCGCACAAATCCCCGTTTTCAGCACACAAATTCCATGAATCAGCCCCTAAATGTGCTATTTTTAAATGTAATATGTGTATCAATGGCTTGTGATCAGTCTTAAGGGTTACTGGAAGGCCCCATATCAATCCTCTAAAATGTTCCAGAATTATCTCACTCCAAGGGCTTACTTTTCTATAGTTGAGTAATTCAGTTCTGCTGCCTTCAGTACATGCGAAGCAAATGCAATTGGTACAACGCTATTCTCCTGGACTTGCTCTAACACGCCATCCAGGCCAACATTAATAGCATCAAATGTGATTACATTAGCGGCTGTGCTGCTAACATACTTAGGGTCTCATTACACGGATTGCGGTAAGGGAATAACGATACCGGTAAGGGAATACCGGTATTGTTAAAAACCTTTGCCAATTACGACCCGGCCAACCGTTATTAGCGGCACCGCTAAGAACGGTGCCACTAATAGTGGCTAGTCCGCGTGCACGCGACCCCTCATCCCGTAAATAGCTGCATGGCGCTATTAGCACACCATCACAAGCCATGCGGACATGCTAATAGCGGCATGTAATAGCCTCAAAAAGCCCATACCGGCATGGTGTAAATACTGGCATCGCGAACCACCCGTTAAGAGAAATGAGCAGTGTTCCCACCTGCCACAGGTGGACACAATCAGCACAGGTGGAGGCAATGGAGACTGTGGCAGCACAAAAGGAGCACACCACACCCCTTCCCACACCAAGATGGTTCCAATACTAGCAGCATTACATGGGCTGGAGGACATGATTGCATTGCAGCACCAACAACAACAGGCAGCACAGAGGAGATGTAGGAGGAGGTGGGGGAGGGCGAGACAGGCGCAGCAAGCGCCACCAGGGCACCTAGTAATACCACAGAGGCAGCCACCAATCCCCAGGATCCGAGCCAGTCCATTCAACCTAACCTCTGAGCAGATACACACCCTGTACCGTCTGGACCAGGATACCATCACCAGCATCGTGGACATGATACATGATGACATTGTGAGCCTCATAGACATCCAAACTGCCATCCCCCCTCTACTGAAGGTGGTAACTGTGCTCCACTTCCTGGCCGACGGCACCTACCAGCATACAGTAGGGCAGATGCATGGCATCTCACAACCAGTATTCTCACGCACGCTGACCCAGGTGCTCGATGCCCTCCTGAAGCACACAAGTGAACACATATCCCTGCCACGGATCTCCCACACCAAAGTTGGCTTCTATTCATTGGCAGGCATCCCAAGTTGCATCGGGGCCATCGACTGTACCCATGTGGAATTGGTGGTCCCACATCACAATGAAGCAGTCTACCAAAACAGAAAGCAATTCCACTCCATCAATGTCCAAATGGTATGTGACTCAAACAAGATAATCACACATTGTTGTGCCCGATTTCCCAGATCAACCAATGATTCAATGGTCCTGCGGAACTCAACGATATCATGCTACATGGAGCGACAAGCCGGACAACGTTTGTGGCTACTTGGTGAGTAGCAGGGCAAGCACATGGCAGTGTGATGTGGTGTGATTGGGGGGGGGAGAGATGCATACTCCAACTGGGTGTGATTGGGGTCGGGGGAGAGATGCATACTCCACTGGGTGTGATTGGGGAGGAGAGATGCATACTCCAACTGGGTGTGATTGGGGGGGGAGATGCATACTCCAACTGGGTGTGATTGGGGGGGGAGATGCATACTCCAACTTGATGTATTTGGGGGGGGGAGAGATGCATACTCTAACTGGGTGTGATTGGGGGGGAGAGATGCATACTCCAACTTGATGTGATTGGGGGGGGAGAGATGCATACTCCAACTGGGTGTGATTGGGGGGGGGAGAGATGCATACTCCAACTGGGTGTGATTGGGGGGGGAGATGCATACTCCAACTGGGTGTGGACTGTCGTCCGTAGAACAAATGGACATACAGATGTACGCCAATGTCCACCAAGGCAGGCCACAATTGGCCGAAAACAAAACCACATGCAATTTGAAGCTGCACAACATTGAAAACAATCCAAGATGCCAAACATGACACATACATCCACATGCACATTGCACATCATACCACACCACATATGACACTAATCAGTAACATGGCGTCAATATGCGAATAGAAAATTTGTGCTGCACAACATCACTACAGCTATGCACCCTTGAGTGCATGCAAAGGGATCACCTCTAGCCATTGTACTGAACCACACCCCTACACCACTAATGAAGTGACGCTTCACAGCATGGCGACATCTATTTCAGAATGGCAGTACACTAGCAGTGTGGTACCAAATTTGCCTGGGCCCAGGAACACCTAAGACCTGTCCTCACCCAGGACATGGCAATAACTGCCAGAGGCATGCATGGTGCATGTCCACTTGCAGGGACTAGCTCACCTTCTAACATTGCATTTACACTGATCATCTCCATGCATGCTGGGATTCGTGGATGCCAATCACAATGCAAAGTTGATTAGTGTGATATGTACAGGTTGCACTTGAGGTGAACAGTAACAATTCCCCATTGTTCCACCCATGCAGGTGATGCTGGCTATCCCCTGAAGAGGTGGCTCCTTACCCCTGTACGGAACCCACAGAACAGGCATGAAGAGGAATACAATCATGCACATACCCGTACCCGCGTCGGGATTGAGCAGACATTTGGCCTTTTGAAGACACGGTTCCGGTGCCTAAGCAGGTCGGGTGGGGCTCTCCTCTACGGCCATGAGAAGGTGGCCAAGATCACCATGGCATGTGTCATGCTGCACAATATGTGTATCAGACGGAATGTGCCACCGCCCCCTGACATTGAAATGCAACCACCTGATGAGAATGATGATGGGGATGAGGAGGGAGGGGACGGGGCTGCAGGTCATGCAAGAGGCGGTACCCAGGAGGGACGCGATGTGCGTCAGCATCTGATCAACCAAATATTCTGAATCACATGGTTCAACTCTGTTGGATGGATGTGGGTATTAGTACACTGGTGTTTGTGGTGAAGCGCACAATGGGCCCTGTCCCTCAATAAAGTTCACATACACGATGATGAAGTCCAAGCCTGTGTTTTAACTTGTCACCAGTGTATTAAACATATTTTGAGAAGAAAAAGTGCATGGCCCCAACTATGCAACCACCCTTTCACCCCTCTCCCCACAACACTCCCAAAACACCCTTTCCCCCTTCCCCCCACAACACTCCCAAAACACCCTTTCCCCCCTCCCCCCACAACACTCTCAAAACACCCTTTCCCCCTCCACCCACAACACTTCCAAAACACCCTTTCCCCCCTCCCCTCACAACACTCCCAAAACACCCTTTCCCCCCTCCCCCCACAACACTCCCAAAACACCCTTTCCCCCCACAACACTCCCAAAACACCCTTTCCCCCCTCCCCTCACAACACTCCCAAAACACCCTTTCCCCCTCCCCCCACAACACTCCCAAAACACCCTTTCCCCCTCCCCCCACAACACCCCCATGTGTGGCTGGTACAACGTTGCTGTCCTGCTGTACATGTGCCAGCTACATCTTGCTGGCCCTACTTCCCATCCCCACCACCACCATTAGGAGGTTGGGAGGGTGTGCGCCTCGTGGTGAGCAAGGATCGGCGGCGGGGGCTCGTCTGCCTTGAGCTTGCAGAGGGGGAGGTGCCTGGTTGTTCCTGTGATGGTGGGGGGTCCTGTCGGTCCATAGCGTCCGCTATGCGGGTGAGGACCTGCCTCAGTTGTGCCATCTCCTCACAGAGCCTGTTGGTGCAGGCTTCCATGCCCTGTCTCGTCTGCCTTGCATTCTACATTAACTCCTCCCTCAGACGGGCTGCCTCATCTACATGCTGGCCAACCAGCACTGTAATCTCCTCCTGCCACTGTCTGATGGTGGCCAGGTCATGGCCACTGTGTCCTGATCATGGGGTGGGTGCCGCACCTTGATCTATGGCTCGGCCATAAGGTGAGGGCAGCTGTGGGCTCCAACACCCTGCCATGGTCTCATCGCCAGACTGGCCATGGCTGCTGGATCGTGACGTTGGCCGTGGGCTTGCTTCTCTGGATTGGGTGGGGATGAGGGTGTGCATTTGCATGGGCAAGTCACAGGTCTCCTCCACGTCGGACATCGGCGCGGTGGCTGCTGCCTCACCGGTCGAACTGTTGGCAGCTGACAGTGTGCCCTCCATGGGTGTTTCCCGTGTTGGGGGGATCACTGCAGAGGGTGCAGCAATTGTTGCAGCTGTAGCTTCACATCTTGGTGACGTGGGTGGCTTGCTTTGATTGCCCCTCTGCAGGAGCACACTCCTCCATGTGCCCCTTGATGTGCCAGCAGTGTTCCCTGGTTCCTGTGCCCTGGCTTGTTTCTTGGCAGGGGGAGCCTGTGTTTACAGTGTCCGTCACGTCGCTGTCGGTCTGTGAGCCTGTGGGGGACAAAGAGGGGGATGGCATTGGTGATGGATAAACGTGCTTCATGCAGATGTTGTTCATCATGCTGTTCTATGCATTGGGACTTCATTAGTGGGCATTCAGGTCATGGGACTGTCGGGTGGGTCATTCATGTATGGGTCTGGGTGGCACGTGTCTGTGGTGATGCGTGCATGTGTGTGTGTTGGGGTGTGACACTCACATGGGCAGGGTTCTGTGCATGTATGTTTGTGGCCGCATCCATGAGCTCATTCTGGGCTCACATTTGGGGGGGCCTCACCTTTCACAGTGCATTGTTTTATGTGGACACTCACCTCCATCTGATGTTGTGGGCGCACCGCGCACCATGTCGCCAACTCCCTCTATGCATTCAACGCCATTAGTGCTCGCGGAGGTCTCTTCCCACTCCCTCAGTTTGATGGGTGAATCTCCGCCACCTCCTGTGGCCATGGCCAGGTTCCGATTTGCAGCCAGTATGCTGTGGACCCAGAGGCAGAGATCGTCCCACTGCTTCCTGCAGTCTTTCACAGTGCGGGTGGTGGTGCCCACCGCACTGTCTTTCTGGGCCACCTCTGCCCAGATGGCCTTTTTTTATCAGGGTCTCATGCCTCATGTCATTCGCGAAGACCACATTCGCATTTGCAGCAAGCGTCTCCGTGAGCATGATGAGCTCCTCATTTGTAAGTTTCTCCTTCTGCTGACGATCTGCACCTTTCTTAATCGCCTTGGGCATTGTCAGGGGATCCTTGATGGTTTGGTATGGCACTGGTGTGGAAGCACGTCCTGGGGGCAGAGGATGGCAATGGATTGTGTTTTAAAGATGGCCGCCGTGTTCTTTCCCGTTCCTGTGCGATGGTGCTATTTCCGTTTCTGCAATTTTACGGTGACCGCTAATATAGTTTGACCGCTAATAGCGGTGACCGCTATTTGCGAGTTGCTGGAGGTCGGAAGTGCTATCAGCGCTTTCGTCCGTGCCGCTAAGGGTCTTTGCAGGGTCTTTAGTGGCATGGCGGTAGGATCATTACCGGCATGGCGCGATGCTCGTGTCTGCGTACTCGTAATGGCACGCAATTAGTGGTCTCTTGCCAAGGCGGACACGTTAATAGCGCCATGCCGGTAAGGGCGGTATCTTACCGCAATCTGTGTAATGAGGCCCTTAGTGTTGGTGCATTGTTTATCCTTTTCTAAATGTTCTCTAGTTCCTCTTGACACTCCTCAAACCACACAAATCTTGTTGACTTTTTCATAAGATCCCTCATATGCAGTGTTCTGTCTGTAAAATGTGGTACACATTTTGAATAATATTCTGCTAGCCTCAAGGCACTGCACAATTGATCTTTATTTGAAGTTCAGGCCTTTTTGACATTGTTTCCACCAGATTTCTCTTTGGACCAATCCCTTCAGAATTTATAATGTGTCCCAAATATGTCACTTCTCTCACTTATGAATCTTGATTGTCAGTCTCCTTTCTTGTATGACCTGCAGAACCCCTAACAGTTTGGCATTTTCTTCTTCTTCTGTCATGGTTGCAATCAGCATATCGTCCTGGAAGTAATACACACCGTCAAGGCCACACACAGTTGTTGCATCAGCCTCTGAAAAACTGCCACAGCAGATGCCAGTACGAAACGCATGTGCCTATATGTGAAAACCCCTAGAGGACTGACAAATGAGGTTAAATGCTTTGAGCTTTCATCCAGAACAACTTGATGATATGCTGACGGCAGGTCAAGTGTAGTAAAGTACTTGGCAGGCTTCGTGGTTGCTAGCATCTCAGTTATATTAGAGGTAGAGGGTGCCTATCAATCTAATGTTGGCATTAGGATATCAAAGGTCGATACACATCCTTATGGAATTATCTGTTTTGCATACAATTACAATCGGGTATAACCACTCAGAGGACTCAATGGGCTCTATAATCTTCTGTTCACACAGTCTTGTCAACGCTTTCTCTAGTGCATCTCTTGTTCTCAACAGAATGTTTCTCACTCTGTTTGCAATGGGCTTGGCACCTCTCTTCAGGACAATCCTATGTTTGAAACCTTTGAGCATTCCAGTGTTTTCATTGAATACTAGAGGAAAAATCTTTGCTAAACCTTTGTTGGTATTATAGTATTCATTAGGCACACATAATATTGAGATCACTTCTCCTTGGTGTATCTTTATTCAGAGAGCTGCCTGCTCCTCCCGTCCTACTACTGACAATCCATTTTCCATCATGTACAATTTACAGTATGTCTCTCTACCTTAAACGTTGAGATGGGCCCATTTGTAACCTATGATGTTAATGGGACTCTTGCCATATTCTGTGGCCTTGATTTTGGTTGTCCTCAACTCTTATTATTTAGTGAGTGTTAGAATGTCTACTATTGTATATGGCAAACCTGTGTCTACCATCACTTGTATTGGTATTTTTTGGATATTCATGCACACCCATGGCCCTCGCTTTCCTCCAGAGGTGAGTGTCAAAATGTGTGCATCCTGTTCTACTCTGGAATTTGAAAAATATAATAGGCTGCGTGAGCCCCGTATTTCTTCCAAGGCTCTAATATTGGCATTAGAGGGGCGGTTACTTTCTGCGTATGTTCTACCACTTGAACCAAATCTTCCCCTTCCTCTGCCACTTCTGAAAACTTTTCAAAATGTCCAATATTTCCACATCTGAAACCATCTGCTGTGTATGCTGGGCATTCTCTGTCACCATTGCTGTGCCTGCCACAACCACATTTGTAACATCTCCATTGCATGCTATTAAAAGTTTCTCTTTCTTTACTAGGTTTCTCAGTATGTCTAATTTTTGAAGCCACCATGGACATCTTTTTTATCAACGCTACTATGGCATCTTCTCTATCCTAATCGCTTTCTGCTTGCACACTCTTGATTTCTGTTGTGTCTTGTTTGTGTTGTACAATCATCATGCATTTATCTCTTAATTCCATTTTCTGGCAATCTCCAATGCTTGGTCCAGAGCATTGTCCTTAAGACTGCCACAACCTTTTCTGAATGTGGGAATCCGCAGTGTGGAGCACTAATTGATCTCTTAAATATTCTTCTGCAACACACTGTGTTGCCATAAACACTCTCAAAGCTGCAATATAGTATTTACAGATTTTCCATTATTCTGTTTACAGGAGAAGAAATTATATCTTTCTAGAACCACGTTTGTCTTGTTCCCAAAATGTTTGGAGAGTTTATAAAGAGCGGCTTCATATCGTCTGTTGCTACTGGCACTAGTGGAATCTCCTGCCCCCTCGTCACTATTGCTCTGGTTGGGTAGTGTGCGGCAAATCCTGAGTGCTTCAGCTCCTATGCAATGTAATAGGGTGGCCTCCTTAAGATCATCATTGAATTTTGTTCCACCAATGGTTCATAAGTACACCTGGAATGTGTCTACCCACTGCTCCCACGGTGTGGTGGGGCTGCCAGGATTTACAAGGAAGGTGCAAGGAGCACGAGTGTTCTGCATTGCTCTGATTCTATTCTGTTTTTTTATCCCCCTTTTTATTGTTATTTATTTAACAATACAATCTGTGCAAGCAATCATGGGATGTCATTGAGTACTGAGGTTTGTTATTCTTAAATTCATGAAAACATTTGTACAGTTTCTATAGTTTGATGTGCATATGGGGTCTGGATATTAAGTCATTATTTTGGTAAGTAAAAAGTAAAGATGAGTGATTGTGTTGCCATGCTGGTTTCTGTATTGGCACTGCTCTACAACATCAAAATGATCACTGCGCTCTGTGTTGTGTTGCCATGGCAATGTGTCATCAACAAGGTGTATAAATAAAATGGCGGTCACGCTTTGGTATGTTTTTAAGGTCCTTTACTTTAGGGTTTGCCGGGATGTGTGTTGTGCTGTGCACGCGCCAAGCTCTGCAATTTGGATGTGCTCCCTCGCGCTGTGGGGTAAGTGACTCCTCTTGGACCCGACTTGATTTCTTTTTTTAACATTTTTTATTGTGGCCTTTCAGCTGACCTACCGGTGCCTCTGGTGTGCCCTTAAACCATACTTTGCTCTGCCGTGTAGCTACTCTGACTTCTCTACTGCATTGCCCCCCAGTCAGCAGCTTCCTCCTTGCTCTCCCTGGGGTCCCGGGCCATCAGGCAACAGTCAGCTCCCTGGAGCCACTCATTTCCTTGTCGCCAATTGTTAAGTATAACAATATCAAGACACAATTGACACGTTTAAGTGTCTTTATTACGAGCGCCCCCAGGTGGGTGCGCCTCATGCACAGCTCCAAGTATACTGACTCCCACGTCATTCTCGAAGCTAGCAAGCTTGAGAACAACATCAGAGTTCATGTCACAACACACGTCAGGCCAATGGCATTATAGAGTGGCGCCATGGTGAGTGCAACGTTGTGTGCTTAAATGCTTTTGAAGTTCATCTAATTACTGGCATCATATATCTTACATCAGCAGCAATCAGAGAAGCAGCCATTTGCTGTTATTATAAAAATGGAGCAGACACTGATGTGTGTCCTGTACGTCTGCATGACAGATTAAATACATTGGCCTCATTACAACTATGCCGGTCGGAAATGACGGTGCCGGTAAACTTACAGACACTGTTGTTTCCAGACCGGCATATTACAACTCTTCAGGCGGATGCCGTCCCGCCCAGCAGGGCACCCGCCCGCTGACTTTTCACGGAAGCACTGACAGCGTTATTAACGGTGCCAGTGCTTCCGTGGTCCCCATTCCCATAGAGTCGTATAAGACTCTATGGGAATGGGGACTTACCATTTGCCGGCACCTGACTTCCCGTTACCGCTGGGGTTGTAATGCTCCGGTGTTACCGGGAAGTCAGGTGCTGGTAAATCATTACGGGACCTGCGGCAACCTTCCGGTAGCACCGGCACAATTACCGCCAGACCCTTAATGAGGCCCATAGATTTTATTTTTAATCTAGGTAAATGAAGAGCAATACTGGTTGGCAATGATCTTTTTTTGTGACAAATAATACATGTGTAAAAATACAAATAAAAAGGGCAATAATCAAAATGGATAAATACAGACGAAAATGATGGGCAAATAAATACCATAAAACCAGGAGCCTTACCTAAAATACAGACACAAGTGTTGTCCTCACTGATAGCATTGCAATGTCGCTCTGTGAGTAATGCCTGGAAAACTTCAGATGTGTTTGCTAAAGTGGTGTGTTTCGGCTCCTTAAAACATAGCATTAATAGCTGTTCTTTCATAGTCCCCCATACTCCCTCTGCCACTTCCCAGCGCTTTGCAAATTTAGAACAGAACTCCAATTATGCAGCTCACAGTTACAGGCGCTATGAACGTCACAATGATATTGATCATATGTGTTCTCCTCTAGTGCCTCCTGACAGATTCCTTCCGCTTCTAAGCACTGTGATAACAGGTGTTATTATTATCCCACTGAATGATGGATGACTGAGTCAGCTCCACAGGGATTCCAGGTTCTGCCCGGCAGGTTACCCACACACAGACGGATCTCTCCAGCTTGTGAATTAGCCACAGACCTGCCTTCCCAGCAAGCAAGAGGTGCAAACGTGTTTGAAGACAACCAACCACGGTGTAGCGTGTGGTGCCCCTGAATCAGCCTGTGACCTAGCTAATGGCACCCAGGTGATTCATGAATCTGAAAGACGTAAGAATTAGCTACAGCCCTAAAGCGAGAAGGCGCACGGTGCGCAGCCCCACTCCTGCATCACCGCCTTCCTTTGCTTGTAGCAACGATTTCCTGCATGTCCCACTCCCTCATGTCCTTTCCTGCGGCAGTTTAAGGTCTGAATACCCCTGGTGGGGGCGCACTGCACCACGACATGGATGGCACTCTGAAACTTCCACAGTGGCGATTCGGTGCTGTATAAAACATAACCAATACGACCAGTGCCATGAGAAAACCTAACTACAGCACTAAAACAGGACACTGTAGCCGCAGCACTGCAATGGGAACATTTTATTGCAGCATTGCAATAAGAAAACTAACGGTAAAACGGTAAAAGGTTAAGGTGGCTTCTTAACCAGCGTATTTAATGAATGAAACTCAACTAAATCGCCACGACGGAAATCTACTGCCAAAGCACTTCGAAACACAGTCCTGTGAATCTTGGCACAGAAAGGTGTCTCCTGTCACTGATATGGGTACTTGGATTGACATTTGTTTTATTTTGTCACTGTTTACTCTCAGAGTCACAGTTACCAACTAACTCATTTACAAGTAAGTAAACCTTTCAACACTTCTTTTACTTTTCAAGGCAGACCCCTTCAAGTATCCAGCCCTTCCCAATTCTATGACATGAGTTTTCTCAAAGGCAGAGGAGGGACCATAGTGGTCTAGGAGCCAGATGTAGGCAGGTTGAGATAGGGCTCAGTTGCAGGCAAAGGCAGAGTACCTGACAAAGACTGTTCAAATAAGTAAATATTCTACTTTCAAAGTTAGTTGAGGGTCCAGTGACTTCAGAGAAGACACCCTAGGAGGATTTCAGCAGGGTCCTGGGTGCACTGGACTAGAAGACTCCCAATCACAGGAAACACTGTAAAACTACACAGGAATCACAAGAGACTTAAGGTAAGTAATACCCAAACATAGTAGCTTAGCACAGAAGAAGGAGTTTGCAGCCGCAGGACTTCAGGGTCTGTAGCCAAAAATCCAGGTGCATAATTCCTTATCGTGAAAATAGAAGACAGGAGTCTGGATGGGCTTTTTCAGCAGGGATCAACGAGTAAGGCTCCAGGCAAGAGTTATTTTGTGGCTGCATTCAGATCTGCAGATTTTTGCGCCCTTTTCAGAAGCCAGAAGAAGACTGAATATCACGGGTCGGATTCTTCTGGTTTGCAAGGTCCAGTACTCTGGGTTTGATTCATGTCTCTGGAGGTCCAGCAGGATGTCCACAAAGTTATAGCAAGATTCAGGATTCAAAAGACCATGCAGTGCACAGTGGCTTGAGGTCCCAGGGTATTAGGGTAGTGCAGCACTGCAAGGTCACAGCACAACGTGGGATGGCTCAAAATGCAGGTCCTCTTAAGTTCAGTTGGTCTCATTAGACTTTGGGTCAGGTCAACATTTTTGGAGTCCCCAGATTGATTGGAAGAAAGGGCTACAGCAGGCTCTGGTTACCCAATAGGTTCTTTGGTCGCTGGAAATCTTTTTCTGCTGCATTTTCTGCATCTCCCTCTTCGGATTCAGGTCCAGTGGTCGACTACCTGTTCAGCTTCCAGGATCAGACTTTTATGCAGGAACCCAGCCAATCAAACTATAATGCAACATTCAAACTTCAGGGGTTGGCAGTCCTTTCAGGACAGCCAGCCTTCCAGTTTGATCTGGATTCCTGCAGTCAGGCTGGAAGACAAAGGGCCACAGAGTTTTAGACGCCTCCCTCGCTTTCTGCTTTCACAGACTCTCTGCAACCTGGGTGGGTTTGACCGAGGTCTCCCACCGAAGACAAAGTTGACACAAAGGATTTTCCCACCCTGTATGTCAGGGGAAGGAACAAGAAAGGACAAGGAACACTAAAATGACAAAAAAAGAAGATACGGGTCATTTTGGTAAAATGAGCACCCATGGGTGCATTTACCAGTAAAGGTGAACCAAATTAATAAAAAGATTCACTGCAACCGGCCATTAAAGGTAGGTTTGTCCTTGTAACAGAAATGTTACATTTAGAATGAGAAAGGGGATAACAAGTATGTCACCAGCACTCCGCATAAGGTGGGAGGTTGATGGTCTCACCTAATAAAATGTAAAATGGATTCAAAGATCCTTTCTACAGTTGTGACCTGTAGTTCTCACAAGGCTAGCTAGAGAAAGTTAAAAGGGGAGCCTCAAGAGCAACCCAGCAACAATAGGCAGTACGTGGCAAAATATGTCAAAGAGGATACAATCAATAAGACACTATGGAGAGTCTTAAAAATGACACCCATGGTGGGTGGCCAACGACCGCGGCATGAAGACGTGAGCTTTCGGTGCTCCCGTGGCTGCCAACTGTATCCTGAAAATCCTGCCAGAAATATAACTGCACATGCGAAGAAAAAGTGTTTCTGAGCGTCGAAATATAACTGCTCTCACCTCTGAGGGTCGATGTGTGAAACATACTGCTAATTCCCGAAGAAATCGACCGACGAAGGATGGAGTGACGGCGGCTGATGAGAATCCAAGATGGTCGCCGGGAGCTGCTGAGCGCGAACCTGGCAACTCTGCATATCCTGGTGCCAGCGGACTGTCTCCTCTTCCTCTGTGCACGGTGCAACAGTGGCTAGAGGAGAGGATCGACTACGGGAGGAGATTTGAGCCGAGGCCCCTGCTCCTTGCCCTCCCCCAGCCCCCGTGGGATGCAGGCGCTCCGCGTAGCGTTGAGTGCCTGCCAGCTCGCTGCCCTGCAAGTCAACATTGGGAGCCGATGTCCGGAGACCCGGTAAGGAGAGGTGGGGGCGGGTCCTGAACTTTTTCCCTCCTGCCGGGAAACACTGTGCAGGAGGAATCTCCTGATCCTCTCTCTGCGCGAGCAGGCCCCTGTCCCATGCTTGACAACACAAGGTGGGACCTACCGTGTGGCGGCGGGTAGCGTGGAAGACTTCCCCGCCCTGAGAGACTGCCGGCTGTGTGCTGCGCGACCCAGATGCTGCACGAAGACCTGCTTGCTCCTTCAGTGCGAGCTCTGTAGAACTGCCGCATAACCGCACCCCGCACGACACGCAGAGCACCAGCAACAGTTCCTCCTAACCAGTAGTCACTTGAGAACGGCAACCAAGCTAACGTTCTTGGTCCCTGAATCTGTACTGATTCCAGAATCTTCGCTCCTGCGAGGACGGAGGCAGTGAGTGCTGAGTGACTGGGAACAACGGCGGTGATCTACCAAACTAAAATAACTACTACCACCTATTACCCAAGGGGCCAAACAAGCAACATCCTAATAACCACGCAAGAAAAAGACTGATGCGCATGTGGGAGGGCGCTGCAGTGTCCACAACTGAACCAGACAAAAACCAGGGGAGCCGGCAGACCCGTAATATAAGCAAAAACAGGGCACTCATACACTCCCCTAAAACTGCGACACCTGCACGAAACCGGCCTTATGCACATCCACTGATCGGTGCTGTAGCGGGAAGTACAATTTTCCCGTCAGTGGATAAACAGTGGATAACAAAAGCATAACGCTCCGAACAGAGAGATGGAGTACATGCCACAGCAATCATTGACATAGACAACAACCGGCAAATCGCAGCAGTCCCTGGCACAGCAGAACTAAGAGGTTCCCCTGGCGGATCTCCCCCGGCCCAGCAACCCCATCTGCCCTCTCACCCAGTCGCTGCCTTCCCCCTCCTCACGAAGGACGAACCTCTACCGACACCAAACTGGATACCCAGAAATGGGGAAGGATATACCCATGAAAACCTCTACGCAAAGCAGAATTGAGCAGTACGCTACCACACCATCGACTCGCTCCCCGGAGCGGCTGCCAATATCTGAGCCAGACTGCATGGAGGAGGATGTCTCCCTCAGAGATATGAGTGCCATTGCCAGCTCCAGAACTTCAATGGAGAAGAAGATGGACAGTATCGGTGCGGACGTGTCCCTGCTAAGGCACGATCTGTAAAAGTTGACCTCACGCACTGGGGAGGCAGAAGCACGGATCTCGGAAACCGAAGACAATCTACAAGGGATAAACCGCAATATGTCCGGCATGATGGCACGCATTAAACTCCTGGAAGCGAGAGTGGATGATAGTGAAGGCAGATCCAGGCGAAACAACATTTGCATACTCAGCTTTCTCGAGAGGGCAGAGAGGGACTGTATGGAACTATTCCTCGAGGAATGGCTTGTGGACACATACAACGCACAATCCTTCTCTAAATTCTTTTCCATTGAATGGGCCCAACGCCTTCAAACTGGCAAAATCACCCCAGGGGCACCGCTGCGCACAGTCAACGCAAGATTCCTAAATTATAGGGATAGGGACACGGTGCTGCAGCTGGCGAGATCAAAAGGGACAGTCATGTATAACGGATCAAAAATCGCCTTCTTCCCAGACTTCACCAGAGAAGTGCAAAAGGCATGCCAGTCATTCGATCCACTCAAGAAACGCCTGCACTCAATGAGTGTTAAATATGGGCTAATCTTCCCTGCCCAGCTTAAGATTTACCATAAAGGCACATCGGTGCATTTCACAGACCCCAAGGAGGTGTGGAACTGGGCTGAGAGACATATAGAGGGCGACTGGAGCTCTGAAGGGAGGAGGAGAGAAGACCGCAACAGACCACATCCTGAGCGCCCACCAGACTTGGAGCCGCAGCAGCAACAACAAATGGAGAATCCGCACCCAGGAAACGCATAAAGAAGCTGTTACGACTACTGAAGATGCCCAGAACACCTCATAAATAACACTAAGGAGCCCACGCTCCACAATGTATACTAAAATATAAGACATATCAAGGCTGGCGGCCAACCTAGCAGCCGCCCTCCAGACAAAGTAACAAACCCAAGGCACCGTAAAAGGGTGCTACACCGCCCGACCCTAACTTCATACAAACTGCAGATCCCGACCATGGCTGAGCGGGCACATGTGGGATAAAGTTTAGGAAAGTTTAACTGCTTCTAAGTTTATGTTGGGTCGACAGATGCTTCAGTTTGGGGTAGAGTATGGGGAGGGGGAGTTGGGGATAACGCTTTTATTCATTGTTTAGATTTAAAAACCGCATCAATGCCGACACGCGCATAGTAATATCTCTCTTGAGAATGAGTCCAGCAAAACAAAGGAACAAGCGAGCCTCAACAAATAATATACCTAGGTATGACCATGATCGAACCCTACCCAAATTGTTGGATCAGGAAACATCCTTAGAAATGCAACATACCGACTTTACATATACACAGATTACATGGCACAAATCACCAACGTAATTAAAAACAGAACCATCCGAGTGATGACATGGAACGTAAACGGGCTCGGAAGTAGCATTAAAAGGCGTCTAGTCCTACAAGCGCTGAACCGGCACTCCCCGGATGTAGCCTTCCTAATGGAGACACACCTGGCAGGCACGAGGTGTACACTATTTAGACATACAAACTACCGGCAAGCTTCCACGCCGGATTCACCATGCGATCACGTGGGGTATTAATCCTAGTACACAAAAGACTTCCCTATAGCCCCAATACGGTCACCCAGGACCAAGGAGGCAGGTTTGTTCACACGACAGGAACCCTCTGGGAACGCACTATATCTATGATCGCTGTATATGCACCACCTAACCTACTAACCCCTCTGTTGAATGACATTACGCCCCTAATTGCCAACAACCCTGAAGACCTCACGTTGATTGGAGGAGACTTCAATGAAGTCATGAACATAGACCTTGATAGGACGCATGCATGATCCAGGAACCCAGATATACTTACTAAACTGGCCACATTCACTAATGCACTGGGGTTGCAAGACATATGGAGATCACTACATCCCAACACAAGAGAATACTTGTATCAGTCTGGTGCACACGCCTCACTGTCCAGGCTAGACTATTTCTTCCTACCGCTAAGTAACATACATGAAGCATGTGAAGCTGTACTACTCCCCAGAGGTATTTCAGACCATTCCCCACTTACGATAACGATTAGAACCGACAGAACGACCCCCCCACCCAGCTGGAGATTTAATGGTTATTACCTAGGATTCCCAGACCTGGTGGAGCACATACAGAAGGTCACTGAAACATACCTTGAAATAAACACAGACTCTGTATACAGCCCAACAACGCCATGGGTAGCCACTTAAGACAGTACTAAGGGGTGAAATCACAGCCTGGACTACAGCCCACAAGAAAAAACATCTTGAAGCGTTACATGCAGCTGAAGCAAAGGTACGCGACGCAGAGGTTAATCACCTATCCCATGACCAACCCGAGACACAACGTGCGCTACAACGAGCACAAAAACAACTACAACACACATCCTTAGATAACGCAAAACAAGCGCACACAGCAATGCGAGCGAAAGTATACGAAACAGGGGACAAGGCGGGGAAAATACTGGCATGGTTAGAGCGCAGGGACCTAGGCCTCACCCAAGTCAGGAAACTAACAACAGAAGAACCAGAACCACTACTAACAGATCAGGACATAGCGGAGGGATTCGCAAAGTATTATGCTGAGCTATACAGAGCACCATCTTCACCGCCACCGACCGATATCCTAGAAGAAATCACCTTCCCTACCCTAGATGAACAAAAAGCTGGCCTATTAGAACCGGAAATTACTGAGGAAGAAGTAACTCAGGCAATGTCAGAACTCCAATCAGGGAAAACACCAGGCCCGAATGGCTTTCCTGTCGAAATATGAAAAAAAATAGGCGCAAACGTAATTTCCCCACAACTACTGCGCCTATTTCAACACTCGCATTCACAGGGTTGCCTCCCCCCAGACCTTAGAAAAGCCACAATAATAGTCTTACGAAAGGCAGATAAACCACCTGACCAGTGCAGTTCCTACAGACCCATCTCTCTTATTAACTGTGAGGCCAAAATACTTGCTAAGGTATTGGCCAAACGGCTGCAGCAAATCATACACAAACTCGTACACCCAGACCAATGTGGGTTTATGCCACAAAGATCCATCAGGCAGAATATATATAGACTGCACACAGCATTAGAAAAACTACCTAGGCTACAAAACCCCCTGGCCTTACTGTCCATAGATTTTGAAAAGGCTTTCGATTCTGTGCACTGGGAAGCAATTTGGGAAATTATGCGACGAATGGGTATAGGCCCATACTTCATGAGCTGGGTCAAGCTACTATACCACCTTCCAGTAGCAGTAACAAAAGTGAACGGGTACACTTCAGAACCCTTCCAGCTGGGTAGGGGCACGAGACAAGGCTGCCCCCTATCAGTTTTGATCTTTGCGTTAGCAATTGAACCTTTAGCGATCCTGTTAAGATCCACACAAACATGGAGTGGCTTCAGGTGCGCGGACGGCTGGGAGGACAAGGTGTCCTTATATGCAGATGACCTGTTAATATACCTGGCGAACCCACGGGTTTCCTGCCCTGTGGTGTCACGTCTACTAGAGGGATACGGCAGGTTCAGCGGACTTCATGTCAACTGGTCAAAATCCATACTATTCCCAGTATAGCAGATAAATAATGCAATACCAGACAAATGCCCTTACCGAGTTGAAAGGGGACAATTCAGATATCTAGGTATACTGATTACACATAAGCTGACAGACTATGTGGGGAAAAACGTACACCCGATAACGTCCAGGTTCAAGGAGGATGTCCGCCATTGGATGTCCTTACCACTCACACTACTGGGACGCGCTGCACTCTTCAAAATGATGGCTCTCCCCCGCTTTCTCTACATATTACAAAATGCACCGCTACCCATTGCGCCCGGCAGGTTTTACAGGATAGACGCTTAGGAAGTTTTTTGTGGAAAGGAGGTCACCCACGACTAGCACTCACTACCCTACAAAGATCCCTATGGGAGGGTGGAATTGGACTCCCCGACTGCAAACCTACTACTGGGCCAGTCAAATGGCGATAATAAATGACAAACTGCATGGGGACATCACACTACCGCACAACAAAATACAGGATCCCGACACACAAGAAAGGTCCGTCACGAACCTCCTATACCAGAAAAAAGATCGATCTTCGACCCCATCTATGATGACACACATAACCCTAGTCTAGACAGACACACACAAATACTTAGGTTGGGACAAAAAAACTAAACTTAGCACAACCACTGTGGAACAATAGACACCTCCCGGAAGTGAACAAACTCCCTAAGTGGCAAGCATGGGCCCAACTCAACTAGGCATTATGAAAATTATGAAAATTGGAGATGTAATAAAAGAGAATGAGATAAGATCATTCACGGATCTAGTTGCCACCTTCGCACTCCCTCCTAACGAGAAATACCATTATATGCAATTGAAACATGTGCTGCAGGCTCACCTTCCGGAATTGATTGATATGCCTGACTACTCCCCGTTGGAACGCAACGTATTCCCAGAATTGCTTAAACATAAAGTCACGTCCACCATGTACAGCATCATAAACTCCTTTGCCACAAAAGAACTGTCGAGTCTGAAAGCCAAATGGGAGAGGGAGGTGGGTGACATACTTCCAGAAGAATGAGTAACCGCATTAATGTACCCCAGAGAATCGACTATTTCCTCCAGGCTTAGATTAATTCAACTGAAGATATTGCATAGAATTTACTATCCAAGAGTGGCATTGTTCAACTGGGGGAAGACCACCAACCCAAACTGTCTGAGATGTAAGAGGGTGTCATGAGGGCTGGAGGCTGGAAGCTTTGGTCCCGATGGAAGCACCATTAAACTACACATTACGGCACCTCCAGCGCCGTTCTAGTAGTTACGTTTTGGGAGCATTCATAACGAGGTTAGCCACGCCCCCTCAGTGCGTTGCAACAATCTTCGTTTCCTCGCTCCACTGTAGTCGTATACTTCAGTGCTCCTAGCGTTCTCCAGCCTCAGATTCCTCTTCCCTCCTGCATTGCCTTTCCCTTCTGATTCTTATCTACTTTGTCCTCCTGACTTTCGGCTCCTTTCGTTTCATTAGTATTTCTCTGTTTACCTTCCGTTTTATTCCTGTCCGGTGCTTGGTCTACCTTATAACTTTTCTATGCTTCCGGTATTTTTCTGCCATCTTTACCGCCTTACCGTCTCCTATTCATCCCCCCTGCCCTTTCTCCTACGCCTGGTAATTCACGATATCCGGTGTTCATACCTATCTAACGGCTCGGTGAGTTTTTCCGTAGAGATTGGGGGATCCTTTCTCTTGGCCCATTTCCCTCCTTATTCTTTCTTTTACTGTCGTATTTTCACTGTTATTTTCGCTCCGTCTGTTCGCCTACCTGAAGCCCCCCCCTCCTTAGCTTCCTGTGTCACTGGCTTACCTTCCATCTGGATACCGGGTGGTTTGTGAGTGCTTCCGCTCCTGGTTATACAGTCTACATACTGGGGAAACTCCTGCCCAGCCTCTACTACGGAACATTCTAGGAAATCTCCGACTCAGCCTTGGCTTAAGTACAGTTTGCGGAATCTCAAGACCAAGACTTTGGACACTCCTCCTCTTTCGGTTTCGGAATTGAATGCTACTGGGGTTTTTTATGCCGCTGGCTTTTTCCCCATATAGGGCTGTAGAGGGAAGGTGCCATATATTATTGCAGTCTGTTTTCTATTAGCAACCATTGTGGCGCATTCCCGAAACAGACCCTATCTCTTCTCTAAAAAAGGATATTCCAAAGAGACAACAGAACTACCCGGATTGGAATTATCCTCCAGTGAATCAGACACCGAGATACAGGTGAGCTCCACTCTTGACAGATTGCAACGCCTAAAAATGGCCACGGCAGAACAAGTCCAGGAGCTAATAAACGCTGTACAGAACTTTTCCCTCGAACTGCAGGGAGTTAAGGCAGAGAACGCTGTTCTCCGTCAAATGGCAGTCGCCAGAGAAGCCCACCAGACGGATTTACCACCCTTGTCCTTGGCAGCAGGAAAGTTTGATGGTTCACCCAAAAAGGTTAAGGAATTCCTGGATGCTTGCATGATATACTTTACCTTCAGACCTACTACTTATACTCTAGATCGCACTCGGATAGGATTTCTCATATCCAACATGATCGGAAACGCCCTTGCGTGGGCAACTCCGTTGGTCACGTCCAACAATCCTGTCTTACAAGACTATAATGCCTTCACAACCCTGCTACGCCAAACCTTTGAAAGACAAGAGATTGGATTCTCTGCTGGAGAAGCCTTGTTTGATATTAAACAAGGTTCGATGGACTTAATGTCTTATATTTCTACCTTCAAGAAGCTGGCGGCGGAAGCGGGCTGGCCAGACACAGTGCAATACACCGCATTCAGAAGAGGTCTGCACGACGACCTGAAAGACGAATTGGCACGAGTTCCTAGACCGGCGACATTAACCGACTTGTACACTTTAGTCCTGCAGATAGATTATCGACTCATGGAAAGACGATCTGAGAAAAGAAAAACCCGAACTCTTTCTATCCCTGGACCGTCACCTGTTTCCACCCAGGGGTCACATCGCTCTGGTGAAGAACCCATGCAGATTGGTACGACCAGGGGTCCTCTTTCAACCACAGAAAGAAACCGACGGAAGGAAAAGGGCTTATGTATGTACTGCGCGTCAGAAACACACTTCCTCAGGGATTGCCCGGAGGTTCCCCCGAGACGTCGGGGGAACGACGGACCCCGGTCTTAGAAGGAGCCACTTACCGGGGTTCAGTGGAAGGCTCACATTGTGCTCAGACGTCAGGTGAAGACGCCCGACTTATGGTCCTTCAAGTGTCACTCCAGTGGAAGAACTGTCCAAAAAAGAACGCCTTAGCCCTCATTGACAGCGGGGCGGCTGGTAATTTCTTAGACATCAATTGGGCTAAACAAGAAGGTATTCACCTGGTAAATAAGACAGAGGAACAAAAGGTGGAAGGGGTGGATGGCCGTCCCTTATGTTCAGGACCCATTGTACAAGCTGCAGTCGACATCAAGGTATGCATCTCTCTTCATCAGGAAACCCTCACCTTTGATGTGATAAGAGCAGCACATTTTCCCATAATATTAGGAATCCCTTGGCTCCGTAAACACAATCCTGATATTAACTGGTCCCTCAACACCTTAAAATTCGAATCTGAGTTCTGCTTCCAACACTGCTGCTCTTCCAAACAGACGGAGGCAACCGTTATCTCTAGCCCATCAGGAACTTCTGGTTCCCTTCGAGTTCTTAACATTCACCCCATTTTTCATGAGTTTGCTGATGTGTTTGAAGATAGAATACCCAAAGACTTGCCCCCTCATCGGTCCGAAGATTGTGCTATCGATCTCGTTCCGGGTACCACTGTACCCTTTGGACGTATGTTCTCTTTAACCTTCCCAGAAAAACAAGCATTGAGGACATATCTAGACCAAAACCTCCAAAACGGATTGATTCGTCCTTCCAAGTCTCCAGCAGGGGCTTCCTTATTCTTTATAGCCAAGAAGGACACGAGTGAACTACGCCCATGTATAGACTATAGGGGCTTAAACAAGATCACAGTGAGAGATCGCTACCCGATGCCTTTGATAAAAGATATCTTGGAGGCAGTTGAAGGATCATGTATATTCAGCAAGCTAGACCTTAGGGGTGCTTATCATCTCTTAAGGGTCAAGACTGGGGACGAATGGAAGACGGCATTTCGTACACCCTTTGGATTGTATGAATATCGAGTAATGCCCTTTGGCTTAGTCAATGCCCCAGCAACCTTTCAGAGGTTTATGGATCGTCTTTTTGCTGATCTCTTATTTGTCTCAGTCATAGTATACTTAGACGACATCCTGGTCTTTTCTTGTAACCCTATTCAACATCAGGGCCATCTCACTGAAGTTATGGAACGCTTGAGACGCCATCAACTCTTGGCTAAACCGGAAAAATGTGTGATTGCAGTAACTTCGGTTCCCTATCTAGGTTTTATCCTATCGGAACATGGTATTAAGATGGATCCCAAAAAGGTCTCAGCTATTCTCTCCTGGCCAGCCCCCTCTTCGGTAAGGGAGGTACAGGCCTTTTTGGGTCTTTCAAATTTCTACAGACGATTTATCGTCAACTTTTCTGAGCAAGTTCTTCCGATAACAGCTCTACTAAAGAAGGATGTTCCCTTTATTTGGAATCACAACGCAGAACAAGCGTTCCTAGGATTAAAAAAGGCGTTTTGTTCGGCTCCGATTCTCAAACAGCCAGACCAACGAAGGCCCTTCGTGGTTGAAACTGATGCATCTTCAGGGGCAATAGGGGCTGTTCTCAAACAAGAACACGATGGTAAGGAACACCCAATAGCCTATCTTTCTCGCACGCTTACGCCTAGCGAAAACAACTACTCTGTTATAGAGAAAGAGCTTCTGGCCATTAAGCAGGCATGTTCAGACTGGAGACATCTTCTCCAAGGGTCAAGACATCCATTTGAGATTCGCACAGATCATTGCAACTCTCGTCTCAGCTCAGCAGAATACATCCAGTCTTCCACTCTTCTCTGTTGAAAAAGTTCATCCCAGACCCACACCACAGGAAAAGAAGAACCTTTCATTTAAAGGACACTAATCCCCAGGCAGACGAATATGAAGTGGAGAGGATAATGGATTCAAGATACTACAGAGGTCGACTCCAGTACCTAGTGAGATGGAAAGGTTATTCTCAAGCAGAGGATTCTTGGGAACCTGTGTCTAATCTCTCAGCTCCCAGATGTGTACGACAGTTTCACGCCCTCTATCCGGGTAAGCCTGGGGTCGGTACCCCAAGAAGGAGGCATACTGTCATGAGGGCTGGAGGCTGGAAGCTTTGGTCCCGATGGAAGCACCATTAAACTACACATTACGGCACCTCCAGCGCCGTTCTAGTAGTTACGTTTTGGGAGCATTCATAACGAGGTTAGCCACGCCCCCTCAGTGCGTTGCAACAATCTTCGTTTCCTCGCTCCACTGTAGTCGTATACTTCAGTGCTCCTAGCGTTCTCCAGCCTCAGATTCCTCTTCCCTCCTGCATTGCCTTTCCCTTCTGATTCTTATCTACTTTGTCCTCCTGACTTTCGGCTCCTTTCGTTTCATTAGTATTTCTCTGTTTACCTTCCGTTTTATTCCTGTCCGGTGCTTGGTCTACCTTATAACTTTTCTATGCTTCCGGTATTTTTCTGCCATCTTTACCGCCTTACCGTCTCCTATTCATCCCCCCTGCCCTTTCTCCTACGCCTGGTAATTCACGATATCCGGTGTTCATACCTATCTAACGGCTCGGTGAGTTTTTCCGTAGAGATTGGGGGATCCTTTCTCTTGGCCCATTTCCCTCCTTATTCTTTCTTTTACTGTCGTATTTTCACTGTTATTTTCGCTCCGTCTGTTCGCCTACCTGAAGCCCCCCCCTCCTTAGCTTCCTGTGTCACTGGCTTACCTTCCATCTGGATACCGGGTGGTTTGTGAGTGCTTCCGCTCCTGGTTATACAGTCTACATACTGGGGAAACTCCTGCCCAGCCTCTACTACGGAACATTCTAGGAAATCTCCGACTCAGCCTTGGCTTAAGTACAGTTTGCGGAATCTCAAGACCAAGACTTTGGACACTCCTCCTCTTTCGGTTTCGGAATTGAATGCTACTGGGGTTTTTTATGCCGCTGGCTTTTTCCCCATATAGGGCTGTAGAGGGAAGGTGCCATATATTATTGCAGTCTGTTTTCTATTAGGAACCATTGTGGCGCATTCCCGAAACAGACCCTATCTCTTCTCTAAAAAAGGATATTCCAAAGAGACAACAGAACTACCCGGATTGGAATTATCCTCCAGTGAATCAGACACCGAGATACAGGTGAGCTCCACTCTTGACAGAGGGAGGAAGGGTCCTACTATCATATACTGTGGGAATGTGCCATCATTCAACAAAACTGGCAGAAATGCTGCAACGAACTGTCAAGGGTAATGGGAAAGAGAATACCCGTAAATCCAAAACAACTATTGCTGGGAATAGAAGAAGATATTGAACTAACAAGGTACGAAAAAGCGTTCTTATCCACCACCACTGCAATACTCAACTATGGGGCTCCGAAAAGGCCACCGAGCTATGAACAATGGATCACGGATGTTGACATCTGCATCGCAATGGAAAAAAGGGTTTACACTGCCAGAGGCTGTCCTGAATATGGCAAAACTGGGAAGATGCGCATTAAAAGTAATCTATAACGACAAACTGAAATGTCACCCACAAACTTGCAAGTGTACCAGTTTGTGTGATATGACAGGAACAAAGCGTTGGGACATGTTTAAAGGCTCATTAGTATAAGACCATGCGGAGAACTATTGGCGGGCGGGAAAGGGAAGTTTTGTTTACCCCGTTGTATGGGGCTGTATATTTTATGTTACCAAAAACAATAAAATGTTTTATTAAAAAAAAAATATATATATATATATATTGTATGGTGTAAGGATTTGTGTGATAACTGTTTTCTCATTGCCAAAGTTACTTGTATCTATTTGGTCTGGCCAACAATAAATGTATAGATATTTTTCATTAAAAAAAAATTAAAAAAAAGACACCCATAAAAAAGAGTAAAAGATTCTGTGAATATGGAAAACGTTTCCCACTCACTGAGGTATAGGGAAAAATAATCCACCATTAAAGCAAAACGTTCTGGGGTTGACACACGTCAGGAAGATTTAAATCTTACCTATCAGGGATCACGTAGCCACATCTCTGTAATGCAAGACCTAGCTACAGCAAGGCATCAGGAAATCTGAATTGCAGGACTGGACTGGGAAAACATAAACACAGCACCACAATTCAAATTCTAAATAGCCCTGCAATAGAAAGCCTTAGCCAGAGAACTGAGAGAGGAGGAAATGGCTATAGGGCTTCAAACAGAAGGATTTACCCTAGTACTGCAACGGGAAGCAGTACGATAGGAATTGTTACTAAGATTTGGTTGAATCCTTAGGGATCGAGAGGGACTCCACCAAAAGCAAAAGATACAACCCCCCTTTAGCCTGTTAATCTTAAAAACAGAAAGGGTTGGGCATGTTTGAAGGGTATTCTCCATACTCAGGGTCTTGAGCCCAAGTGAAATATCTGTGTCGCTTCTTGGAACACCAGAGGTCATTCGCACATGTTGGGGAAAAGTGGCACTATTAAGCTGCTAACACAGTACGATGTTATACTGCTCAAGGAAACAGGGCTGACATTGCCAATAGCGATAGAAGATGGGTTCCATGTTTATGAAGTCTTAGCTGATAAAGGGCCAAGGGGAATACCTTTTAGAGGCCTTTTAACTGGTGTGTCTTATGCCTTTAAATCTAAAATCTTACCAGCCACTATACAATCCCATAACGTTATGGCAGCGGAAATTCAAACGGCCAAGGATAATGTATTGATTATTTATGTCTACGTTCCCCTCGGTTCTGGTACATCGGACGTGATTCATGAATACATTGAGGAAATCTTCTCTAAGTGGGACAGTGCAGGGTGCAGGGTGCAATTTTACTTGGTAGCGATCTGAGTGCTAGATGAGTTGATGGCTCTGGGTGCCTCGGTTATAAAAGTGTTCAAAGACGAAGTGTAATGCATCAGACAAAGGAAATGAGAAGGGAAAGAGCTGAATAGGGTTCTTGAAAGAATGAGATCTGGCCTTAATCAATGACAGGACCATCAGAGATATCCGAGGCCATTTAACTTGGAGCGACTGACGATCCAGGGCCACATTGCATTACTCATTAGCTAATAATGTGGCCCTGAACCAGATCCGGGAGTTGAGGGTGACGACGGAAGCACATAGTGTTCATGCAGTTTTGTGTTGAGCATTCATACAGTTTGTTGAGGACAGTCGGAAAATAAATGGGGGCCCAGTCAGGAACCACACAGGAAATCAATTTATTGTTCTGTGGAGAATCCCCACAAAGTGTCACGAGGTGCATTTAATGCCCCCCAATACGGTCTGGATAGCTTGGCCAATTTGTCCCCTGATGACTTTGAAAACTGGATAAAAGAGTTGGTGGAGGGCAATCGCCTGGCCATCCTGGTGAATGGCCATGCAAAGACCTTTGATATTGCCAACCGCAATGCCACGCGTACATTAAGGACTATCAGATCCATTAAACGCTCTAAGACCGACATGCCCGAAATATTAAGACTAATACGGCGGGAGAAAAATAGATACAGGAACTGGCTTAAGCACTGGGGCTTGACTATTAAGAATGCTCAATGGCAGCAAATGCTGTGTGCCCTGAAGTCTGGGAACTCATGCAGTATTTGGCAAATCCTATCGCAAGTCAGGGGTAAAATATCCGAAAACATCATAAATCCCATAGGAGAGAAAGTATGTAGGAGTATTTAAAAACAGGTAACAACAACGTTAACATGTCACCCTCTGTGGACCCAGATCCTGGGTGCGGGTGGCCAGTGAAACTTACCTACAAATCACTGGTAGAAGCTATTATTAAACTAAAATGCTCACAGGCCCCTGGCCCAAACGGTCTGTTCAATCTGGTCCTGAAGACCTTGCCTGACACCTGGGCCTCTCTTCTCTAATTACAATTACAGGCTGTTGTCAATGTTAGATGTTAGATATTATGATATGATATATGATATGATATGATATGGTATTCATAACGTGCCTATACACAAGTGTTTCAAGACGTGACAAGGTAAGGGAGGGGGAACCGAGGTAAGACAGAGACAGCGATCTTACTAGGACTGGTGATATTGAGATCGCGCAAGTGCAGGGGAAGGGGCAAGGGGAAAGTGTGGGGGGCAAAGGGGAGTGTGCAGTGCAGTACAAAGGAACAACATTAAATAAAGCAATAAGTAAATGTGTGGCTAGCTGGTGGCAAAGGCAAGGATAAGTGCAGACATCAAGTGTCCAGAGCTTGTAGGGGCTGTAGGGATACAGAAAACAGTCCCTAAGTGCGGGGGATACCAGGGAGGCAGTGCAGGGGTGCAACTGGCAGGGGAGGGGACCTGGGCCAACATCAGAGGGTAGCCAGGTGACCAGTGCAGTTTCAGGTTCAGCCAGGAGTTCAGCAGGGGAGAGGAGGAGAGAAAGCAGAAGCAAAGAGGAAGGTTTTGAGGTGCTTCCGGAACCGGAGATGGTTCTCCTCAAGTTTCAGGGAGGCAGGGAGGCTGTTCCAATGGGAGGCCCCAGCCGAAGAAAGAGATCTGCCACCAACTCATTGCTCAGTGAAGCGACTGACCCTGAGGGAGTTGGAGACGGATGAGCAAAGATCTCGAGGAGGAAGATATTTAGGAAGAGAGTTGAAAGTATTGAGGCCCCAGGCCCCAGAAGACCTTGTTGACAATGCAGATGGTTTTGAACTTAACCCTCGCGGCCACTGGGAGGAAGTGCAGAGATTTCAGTCCTGGAGAGATACGATCCCTGGGCTTGAGGCCAAGGACAAGCTTGCAGCCCTGTTCTGGATGAGTTGCAGAGGGCGGAGTGGGGAAGCAGGCAGATTTAAAGAGGCTGTTGCAGTAGTTCAGCCTAGAGAGACCCAGTGCTCTGGAGACAGTGAGCTTCTGGGGAAGGAGAGAAAACGAAGAACACCTCTGAGGAGGTGAACACTGTATTGTTCACTGTTGTTGGGGGGACTCCATAGATGGGTGGATGCAGTAGGGGTGCTATATCAATACGAACCGGGCTTTCGGGCCGGTTCCACAACTGTCCACAATCTTAGGTTGTAGGATACTTTGCTCAAAAGGTCAGCCTGTAAAGATAGCCCATCTTTATCTGTCACATTTGTGTATTTTAAGGCAGCATGTGACCGGGTTGACCGAGATAGATTGTGGTCTAAGTTGCAGATACTCGGGTGCCCTAAATGGTTAATGCATGCTATCAGGCTTTTCCACTATAACAACTTTGCAAGAGTGCATCTGGATAATGAGGGAGGGATGTCTGGGCGGATAAGTATAAATAGGGGAGTCAACCAAGGATGCTTGCTGGCTCCCCAATTGTATAATGTGTACATTACTGATCTGCCTGCTCATCTTCTAAAGAGCTCTAACTGTCCCTCAGTTGAGGAGGGAAAGAATAGGGTGAATTCTGATGATTTGGTTTTATTTGACTATACGTTTAGTGGGATGAAAGCCATGGGAAACGAATGTTATGACTGTGCAGACAAACTCTGTCACACTTAATCTCTCCAAGACTAAGTGTATGTTAATTTTAAAAAAGAGTGTATGAAACGGATTTGAACACTAAATTGGGGGTGATTGATTACGTGAGAAGTAATGTATATTTGGGTCTTGAAGTGAACAACAGAAATAACTAGGATGAAATCGTAGATTTCAAAAAAAGGAAAGCACTCTAGTCAACGCTTCTCCTATGGACATTTGTCAATAACACTGCAGGGTACACGATCCAGGGCATTTCGACTTATATAAGCAATGTTTTTGCCCCATGATACTTACTATATGGGTTGGAGGCCATAGTGATGAGAGAGGTTAGTTGGTTGGATCGCCTAGAGGACAGGTTTTGGCGTAGGGCCCTTAATTCACCATCATCGTGCCCTGTGGAATATCTACCGCTTGAATTGGGCATTGTATCATTAATTACCTTGTTGCTTAAAAGGAGAGGGGCTTTATATATACAATGTAAAATGTCACCTGTATGCCCATTATTGAACAAACTGGACATGGGTGGTGGAAACGAAGGATCAACTAGTGGGAATATTTTCGAATCAATACATTTTGCCTTTTTGATAAAGTAAGATGGACGCCTCGTCGAGAGGCCTGGCACAATTCTGCTCGCGTAGAAGCATCCTTTTTTTTTTAGAAAGGCTAATACTTGGGACTGGACTAAAAATTACACCCACCTGTCGACCCTAAGAGATTATACTGCTGTTGCTCAGGAATCTTGTTGTGACCTGAAACTGGAGGCCTATCTCCTTTTAAGTCCTAGCCCTGCGGTATTGCATTTTATGTTGAGCATCAATTTACTCCCACTATTAACAGTCAAAGGGCCAAAATTTGGCATTGCAACTTGTAAATTAAATGTACACCTGGAATCTGCGAGGCATGTATTGTCAGAATGTAGTGCTCTTGGGTGAGTATACTTCTGTCTATTGGGCAGCAGAGTGCACAGTTACGAATCAATTAGATCCGACTCCTTCTGTATCTACTGCCTAAACACTGACTCAATTCAAATGCACGTTGCACTTTATTCAGTCTGGAAAATTGTGAAAAAGTGTCTATTAATATACTAACCAGGGCAATTGGCAGTGGCTGTTTTTGACTTGAATGGGCAGATTTGCTACTGAGGACCTAATCCTACAAATAGCCAATGGGCCTCATTATTAGTTTGCTGGTCCGGTAACAACAGTACTGGTAAGCTATCGGTACCGTTGTTACCGTACCGGAAAACTACGAGTTCTGCTCGTGGGTGCATTTCCGTCCGCCAGGACGGGCCTACCGGCACCCACGAGCAGAGCGTGTTGGATGTACCGGCACCATTCAGAATGGTGTCGGTGCGTCTAACTTCCCCAATCCCATTGAGCCCTAACGGGCTCAAATGGGAATGGGGAGCATTTTTTTCCGGCGCCCGCGTATGGCCAATTACTGGGTCCGGCAGGGCCGTAATGACCCGGTAATTGCCCATTTGCGGGTGCCGGAACAAATCACAAGTTTGCTGGCAGCCTGCAGGTTTTACCGGCAAGCCTACCGCCAAACTTGTAATGAGGCCCAATGTCATGAGCCCCACTCTAAATAGGCTTTTAGAGTAGATGAAACAGGGGCTTTGACTGCCCATCTTTCTAAAGCTTTCTAAAGCTTGCACAGGCGACTAGGTTGCAGGGAGCTTCTGTAATTCTCATACTTACACTTTCGAAACGAACTGCAGTTTTTACAAGTATTAATGATTAATTGGATGTAAAAATGTTTTTGGGCCTCATTACGAGTATGGAGCTAATGAAAAAAGGAAGGCGGAATGGCATTACCGGCATCGTTAATGGGTCCAGGCCGTTACGAGCCGACAACCCGCCAATACCACCACCGCCCATACCGTGCCCCTTCTTACCGGCATGCGCGCGTACACGTGCCCCTTCGCAGCACCAATACCGGGATGCCAGGACATCACAAGTTATGCGGGCATGCACTTAACGGCCTCCCGAAGGCGGTAATTAGGGTCTGCGCGACGGTGGCAATACAGGCATCGAGGACCACCCGTAAATAGCAACCTGCAGTGCCGGCAACTGCCACAGGTGCACACAATCACCACAGGTGGAGTCAATGGAGCCTGTCCCAGTACAAAAGAAGTACACCCACACACCACACCCCTTCCCACACCAAATGATCCCACTAGCTGTTGCACTCATGGGGCTGGAGGACATTCCTGTACTGCTACAAGAACAGCAACAACAACAACAACACCTACAACTACAACAACAGGCAGCACAGAGGAGGCGCAGGAGGAGAGGAGGGTGAGACAGGCCCAGCAAGTTCCACCAGTGCAGCCAGTGGAACCATGTAGGCAGCCACCAATCCCTCGCATCAGACCCAGTTCATTCAATTTAACCCCTGAGCAGATCCACACCCTGTACCAGTTGGACCGGGACACCATCACCACCATAGTGGACATGATACACGACAACATCGTCAGCCTGATAGAAATCTGCACTGCCATCCCCCCTCTACTGAAGGTGGTGTCTGTGCCCCACTTCCTGGCCACAGGCACCTACCAGCACACAGTGGGGCAGCTGTGGCATATCACAAACACTCTTGTCCCGCATGCTGACCCAAGTGCTTGATGCCCTCCTGAAGCATGCAAGCATCCACATTTCCCTACCACAGACTGGCCAGGAGCTCACTGACACCAAAGTAGGCTTCCATGCACTGGCAGGCATGCCCAATTGCGTCGGTGCCCTCGACTGCACCCATGTAGAATTGGTGGCCCCTCATGCGAATGAGGTGGTGTACCGCAATCGCAAGCAATACCACTCCATCAATATGCAGATGGTATGTGACTCCAGCAAGATCATCACACATTGTTGCGCACAGTATCCCAGATCCACACATGATGCCATGGTGCTGCGTAACTCCACGCTACCCTGCTACATGGAGCGACATGCCCGACGACGTGCCTGGCTGCTCGGTAAATTGCCTGACTGGGCCATGGCAGTGCATTGGGGTTGTGAGGTGGGGGGTGCATACTCCACCTGGGTGGGATTGGGGGGGATGAATGCTCCACCTGGGTGGGATTGGGGGGGATGCATACTCCACCTGGGTGGGATTGGGGGGGTGCATACTCCACCTGGGTGGGATTGGGCAGTGAGTAGACAATGCACTCAGAGCTAAACACTGTTGTCCTGAACATCCTAACCTGAACATGGCACATCAATGCCATACATAAGACCAATGCCGCACATCAATGACAGCATGCTAGACTCACAAGCAGGCCACCATGGGTATGTCAAGCGATGCATGACTAAACATGATTACAACTGTGTCAGTGCCGCTAGTGTGAGTAGGTACAGAGTAGCATACACTGCAGTAATGGGTGGCAAGACATTGTTCCGCATCCACCGTACATCCACATCAGCATGCAAGTGAACACCCTGCATCATCTGTACAACGCAATCCACACTAGTAGGCCATTGTGCAGTACACAATGCATCAAATGAACCTGTGTGCATGCATCCAGGGACATGTGCATGTCAACACCAAATAGCTGCAGCCATGGTCGTTAATCCTAAAGGTGTCAGCTCAGATTGATTCACACATACCTCTTTGTGCTCCCATGCAGGTGATGGAGGCTATCACTTGAAGCAGTGGCTACTTAACCCTGTACGGAACCCGCATTACAGGCACGAAGAGGAGTACAATCAGGTTCATACCCGTACCCGTGTTGTGATTGAGCAGACCTTTGGCCTGTTGAAGGCACGGTTTGCTGCCTAAGCAGGTCTGGTGGAGCACTCCTTTATGGCCCTGAGAAGGTGGCAAAGATCACCATGGTCTGTGTCATGCTGCACAACATGTGCATCCGGAGAAACGTACCACTGCCACCTGACATTGACATGCATGCACCGGGTAAGGATGATGAGGATGATGATGGAGGAGAAGCAGCACCCCTGGCAGTACGTGATGCACAAGATGGCCATGCTGTACGCCAATCACTGATTGATGATTACTTCTGAACCACAGGGGCGTTGATGGTTATGTGTCAGTACTACACTGAGCACTGGGACCGTGTGGACATGGACACAGGTTGTGTGTGGAGTTGGGCACTGTGCGCTGTCATGAATAGAATGAACACACCTGCAATGAACAATGTCCAGGCATGAAATGTTTTTGAAAACAACTGGTGTATTAAGAAAAATAACAATGTAGTGCTTCCTCCCACCACCACTCACATGCCCTCCCCCTCCCCCAACACACCCAAACACCCCATAACCCCCCAAATGCCCCATCCCCCCAAACACCCCATACCCCCCAATAAACACCCCTCCCCCCTCACCCATTGTCATCCCACACACGATGTGGTTGGACCGGCTACTCGTAATGAGGCCCTTTGTGTTTTATTCACATTCCATTTGTATCCTTCATGTTATCTGTATTTCTATTGTATGGTAAACATTCATGTAATTGTGTTTCGATTATAAATGTGTTAAAGTTCTAATTGAACTATAAACAAATAATAATAAAATGAAAAATACAACTTCAGGAGAAAGGATGAACATGTCTCACCAGTGTGGTAAGATCCCCAAAAAAGCTTTTGAGAACAAGAACTGGCCATTTGTTTTTGACATTTTGATCACTATGATCCTGTGGGATGCATTTTGTAATATTTTATTGGCTGTTCATAGGGGCCTGCAACCTCTGGCACTCCAGATGTTTTCGACTACATCTCCCATCCACCCCAGCAGCCTCATCAAGGTTTTATAATGTGCCATTGTGCGAACGAGATGATTTATTCCCATCTAAAGTGTAGATAAATGGGCAAATAAAGAAGTGTGTATGTGTATGTGTTAGATGTCTAATACAGCACTGAAAAACACCCTGGTTCCGTCCCCAAGCCTTCTAGGGAGAAAGAGAGAACATGCTCCAGTTATTTTGTGTAAGCCTTTATTTTGATTACTTTTTGCAATTCAGGGAACGAGCAACAATTACAAATAATTGTCAACAGAATTCTGCAGTGTCTCAAAGGCATACAAGACAGTATACACGTTTGCAACTCGCCCAGTACATTGCCTCATATCGTGTAATTTATTGCAACAGCGCCCTGGTGTCTCATGGTTTGGGTGCTTTACAAATATAAAAATAAAAAAATAAAAAATAAATCAGCCCAATTGCAGTAAGGTAATTAAAGAAAACATATGTACCAAAGCTGTGAGGGGACAGGACTCAAAGGAAAATGAACCGGTCCACGTAATCTGGAATCATGCTTCCACTGATCTAAAAGGTGAGCTTATTTTCATTTGATTAGAAATGCGTCATTGGTATTTCTGATGGGGCAAACATACATTTTCAACCGTGCTAACCACCTTTTCCCCTCAGTATGCAGATACATGCCATTTGTTCAATCAGGTGGCCGGGAATACCAAAGCAATTACAGTGTTTCCTGATCCACCTGAGGGGCTCTCCCAGGTGTCCTACTTTTTTGACTCCCCCTCCCTCTCTACCAACTCATGCCCCCTCTGTTTCTCATGCAGTCCCCCTTTCCTCCCCACCGAACACCATGTACTTGCTCTTCTCAGGTCCCACTCATATCAGCTGCCGGTCTCCCATCATGGAAATGGAAAAGAGACTTACTCCCTTTTCTATTTTCTATGGCAGCAGCCATATATTTTGTTTTCACAAAGCTCATCTCCTATGTATAAGAAAAAAATGTTAAAAATATTAGCACCCCGAACGGACCCCGAAAGGTACTACTAGCTATAAACTCCGCTATGGGAAACAGATAGGGCGGTAACCCTTTGTGCGCTCACAAAGCCCCTGCAATGCTTGGGCATACCAGCTCAAGCTGACAGGTCGTTATTGGCCCTGTCCGCCACCCGGTAGTGGAGTTTCTCGCTGTAAACAAGCACTTTCACCGAGGAGCTTGAGGCTTTAGCTCAGGAAAGGATGTGGGGAAATTCAGAGTCTTCTGATGCCTCTGCCCCTCAAATAAGATGTATGTTTGTGTCCTAGTTTGCAGAATCTGCCCACTTTTGTGGGATGTCATTATGTGGCCACATGGCTCTGAAGGTGTGATGAACTGTAATACTAAGCACTAAGTGAGTACAAAGTTGGCCTCCCCACCTGTACAGGGACACCTCTGATGTTTTTTTTTAGCTAATGCTAGATCTCCAGGGGCCCACCGGGTAGATATCTACTCATTGTGAGAAGATTCTTCCCCTGACCTACTGTGTTCAAGCGAAACATGGTTCACACAGCTGGATATCATACAGATGCTGCCCTCTGAATATTGCATATTGCGTCTGGACATACCCCCCCCTGCGGTGGGAGGCGCTCTGGCCTTGATTCACCTGGCATCATTTATTGCACATCAGTTGCACTGACACATAACTGCCCTTGTGAGTTATATTTGATCCGGCTCCAACTGTCACCTAATGACACATTTTCTGCTAATTTACCTTCCCCCCTTCTGAATCTTTATGTAGTTTTTTGCAAAAATGATTTCAAAACTGATTTCAGATCTGGTTGTGACATACCACAAGTTGAATCTCATGGGAGACTTTAATGTGAAACCCAAATACCCCAAGGATTCACATGCTACTAAGCTGACAAATGTTTTAGCTGAAATGGCGCTCGAGCTGCGTAGCTATCTTCCTATTCATGAAGATGGAAATACGTTTGATCTGATCTTCTCGGAAAAGTGGCAGGTCACTACGTTTAATTCTTTGCCGGTCTTATGATCTAACCATTTAGTGACCAGAGTCAGTGAAATACGTGCAAATTCTTCTGCACTATGGTTCACCCCTGAGCTAAGGGTTTTCAAGCAAGCCTGCCGCTGGTGTGAGGCAGGTCACTACGTTTAATCCTTTGCCGGTTTTATGATCTAACCATTTAGTATTATCCTTTACCATCACTCGGACTGTTCCCCCCATTACTTCTCAAATAATATTCAACTACGCCGGCATTGGGGCAAGGTCTGCCCCACTGACCTTGCTAAGCATTTGGAGATTAGAACTCAGGACTCTATCTTGAATGATGAGCAAGATCCCAGTAGTGCACTTCTGCAGGCGATAGCGGCCTCAGCTGACCTCTTTGCACCGACCAGAGTCAGCAACAAACGTGCAAATTCTTCTGCACCATGGTTCACCCCTGAGCTAAGGGCTGTGAAGCAAGCCTGCCGCTGGTATGAACGCAAAAAGGTGCATTGACTATAGCACCTCCTCTAGGTTGATCTAGAAGCAGGCAGCTTTCCAATATAACAAACCTATCAAAGCAGCCAAATCTCATTACTATGGTAACCGTATCCTCACAGCCCCCTGTTTATCACAAGAACTTTTTAAAGTAGCAAAAGAACTCTCAGCAGTGGTTTCCCTCACTGATCCACTACACACAGACGCACAATGGGACCTAATTAGTGTCTTTTTTACTGAGAAAATTCAGACCATTTGCCAATCCATTTTAGGAAGTGAAACATCTGATGTCAAAGATATGCACAAAGGGCTGACAAGAACTAAGCCCCTACATGGTGTTATGAGGGAGGAGGAAGGAGCAGGAAGGTTTAAGGAGATATTGGTGGGAGGAGGAAGAGGAGGAGTGCGCTGACGGATGTGAAGTTCAGTTAATGAATAAATGTTGAACGCAGCAGACGTGTCATGTCGTCCTTTCATCTCGACTGAGGGATATATCCTTGTATCAACTGCCAACCTGGATAAACCAAAGAAAACCTTGCTTTCTTTAATGTGGCCAAACGCCGTCCTTTCCGTGTGAGCCACATGTACAGCACCGCCTTCCGGCGTCCTTTGGCCTTCAGGGCCGTCCTTGTGGCTACTCAGCCAGCCTTCACTGTAGCACTCGTGCCAGCACCCTCGCCCCCAAAGGGAGAAGGGAAATGAAAGGAGAAGCAGGGCTGCTCCGCAGAGCTCATGGGCTGAGTGGGAAGCCTGCAAGGAGGGGCCTGTGCAGCACAGTAGGAAGGCCGGCACCGTTGGCATTACGGCAGTAAGCCCCGCCCGCTGCAAAAGGAACACCAGCACCATTAGCAATAAGCTGTTCCCTGCTCTAAAAGCAACATACACAAAAAGAGGAGATGGACAAATGCAAAGCTGCAAGCCCCAGCACTAGTGACTGAGGGACAACACCTCACAGGCACTGAGCGCAACTGAAAAAAAAAATATATACAACTTAATAAATACAGAGCAGCCAGCTCCTACGGCATGCTGTAAGGGACAACACCTCACTTACCCAGCAACTGCACACCATCATAACCCTGGGCACCTATAATACCCAGCCCAGGCCCCTACGGAGACCACCAGGCCAAGGGCCAAGCACACCGTAGACAACCAAAACCACAGGGGAGCACAGCCAGTAAGTGCCTAACCTAGGTCCCTGATCATCATGGAGCATGGTGGACCAAGCAGATGGACAAGACACACCGCTGTGCACCGCAAGCAGCGTAGCCTTCCTAAGAAAACCCGCACCATTCAGCCTCCAACCACAAGCAGACAGAGGGCCCATATGGACGGTATGGGTCGAGGATTTCACCGGTTTCATCAATGCAGCGAGGGAAGAAAAATCTCCAGTACTAAAAGACATCTTCACGAATCTGTCTGGGACTGAGATAAACGGCATCATCAAGACCATCCCGCCCAAAACCATCCCGCCCAAAGAGAGAAATACCTACGAAACACATGTGGCCACGTTGGACAGGAAGCTCGTAATAAAACCAAACTTTGACTATGAACAATATGTTTTCAACAAATACCATCAGGCTTCCCACAAAACGGTGGAGGAATTCATTATGCAACTCCACCAGAAACTCATCCACTGCCAATTCTCTGGCTTCTCAGATGATGAGGTGATCCGGCTCTGCGCGATAGAGGATGTTTGTCACCTGTACTCCGAAAACAACTCCTGAAGAAACCCCTATCGATTGATGAGGTGATAGAGATGGTGAGGGTGCACGAGAGAGTGGAGATACAGGTCTCCGCCATCGAGATGCCAAAAAAAATGGACAGAGAGAAGACAGTGGCGGCATTCACCAGTGGCAGAGAAGGGAAGAGAAACACCACAGGCCACCAAACCCTGGCAATAACATCGCAGAGAGCGGGATACGCCCAGCCGAGACCAGGACCCTGACTCCAGAGGTCGCGTTATCATTATGGCCAAACTTTCTCACACGCAGGACCATGCCCGGAAATGACACAGAGGTATCCAGATGTGTGAGAGAAGGACACTTACAGACAGTGTGTCAGGAAGGGAAACCGTTCCGGCCGACACGTCAGCCGCAGTCAACACAACCCAGCTGCAGGATGCCGCACAGACCAACTCAACAGTTTGCATGTGGAGACAGGGCCAGTCTTACTTAAAACCACCGAGGGGAATGATAAGGTCAATGGAACAAGGCGGGGAATACAGTGAAGCCTCCGTGAACAAGGCACTATTTCAACCTGACTACTACGAAGACACGCATGGCTACCTTGAGGACCACACACCAACTGGGACGAGTTCTCATATGGACTAGACCCGGAAATCCCGAATGAGTTTGTGTACCTCATCCAGGGGACACACGAAGGCAGTGAAGCACCCAAAGTGCGAGTAATGAGGGACACGGTCATGCACACATTCCTCATCGATACCGTGGTAACCGTCAACATCATGGGGAAAGAAGAATTCAGACTTACAGGAAACACACAAGAATTGTTACTGTCTAAAGAAAGAATCTTCCAGTCGGGAGCCAGTGTACCACTACAGTCGATTGGACAATTTGAGAAATCATTCTCAGTCAAAGGAAAAAGGATCAACGCCATCATCCATGTCCTAGGCAGCCACGTCCAAGGAAAATGTCTCCTCAACTACCACACCGCAGAAGCGCTTGGCCTGATTGACACCCATTTCAATGAATGAGACATGGTGATATGCACCGGCAGCCATCTCAGCCGTGGATCACTCTTCCACATAGCGGGATCACCGCTCACCAAGGAATCAATCAAGGAAATGTTTCCTGAACTCTTTCAAGGGCTAGGCAAAATAAAAGGGATGGTAATCAGCCTTCACATCAACAGCTTAATCATGCCTGTCCCACAACACCTGCGTAGAGTGGGCTTCCACCAACAGGACGCTGTATCACAGAAACTACAACAGCTCCTGGGCAATGACATTATTGAACGAGCGACAGGGCCCACCCCATGGATCTCACCGCTGGTAGTGGTGCCAATGGAAGGCAACAGACTACACATCTGTGTCAACATGAGAGTGGCCAACACCGCAATAGAGAGACAGAGAGAGTGAGAGAGAGAGCGAGAGAGAGAGAAAGAGAGATAGAGAGAGAGAGAGAGAGAGAGAGAGAGAGAGAGAGACACCATGGGCCCAGAATAGAAGACATGATTGTCAGCCTGTACTGTGCCACAAAATTCTCGAAACTTGATCTCAATCAGGGGTACCACCAGCTTGGGCTGCGCCCAGACTCCAGAGGGATCATGAAAATTGCCTCACACATCGGCCTCTTTCGGTACAAGCGGCTACATTTTGGGATCTCCTCCGCTGCGGGGATCTTTCAAGAGTCTATTTAGCATCTACTCCTCCTTGTCCGAAGGGCATTCAACTACGCAAGAGGAACATGAAGAAGCTCTCTTAGAAGTGTGTGAAATCCTGAGGACAGCAGAACTCACTTTGAACTGCTACAAATACAACATCACCAGGGACAGACTAAGGTTCTATGGACACATCTTTTCCGGTCAGGGGTTGCAACCTGACCCCGACAAAGTACGCGCGATCAATAAACTGAAAGAACCTGCCAGTGTGAGAGAAGTTAGACCCTTCGTGGAATGGCAGGATACTGCGCCCGCTATTTGCAGAGATACGCCATTACCACTGAGCCGTTGAAATGGCTTCTGAGAAAGGACAAACCATTCAAGGAGTCGGGAGAATGCCAAAGTGCATTTGAGGCAATCAAAAGGGAGCTGGCGAGCGCAACACATCTGGTAAATTTCAACCCGAGCTGGCACAACGAGCTAGTCATGGATGCCAGCCCAGTAGCCCTAGGAGCCATCCTGGTGCAACGGGAGAAGCAAGACGCTCCAGTGAGCTCTGTCAAAGCATACGCAAGTCAATCCTTATCCCCCATGGAGAGCGCATACTGGCAGGTGGAGGAAGAAAGGCTATCAGCCATGTGGTCATGCGAGTACTTATATCATTTTGTAATAGGCAAAAGGTTCACGATCATGACGGACCACTAGGCCCTCCTATCACTATTTCGTAAGCCAGGGATGAAAATGCCTCCCAGAACCGAGAGGTGGTGCATCTGCCTCCAAGAATATGACTATTGCATCATACATCGACTGGGAGGAGACAACAACCCGGCCGATTACATCTCGAGGCACTTCACAAGATCCACTGGGTTGCCAAGAGGAGGCGATGCAGAATACCTATGCTACGTCGCATAGCAGATCCTACCACCCACACTTACCATCAAGGACATAGCCACTGCAACACAGGCAGATCCGCCAACCAGGTTGGCCAGGGAACTCACCATCACAAACAAATGGAGAGAATTCAAAAGGCTATCATGCCAACGCGAGGGTGTGAACAGAGAAGAACTAGAAGCATGTCGAAAGTCAGCACGGAGCTAGCAGTGCCAGAACAAGGAATACTGCTGAGAGGATGCTGGATAGTCATCCCGTCATCACTGCGCAGAATACTAGTACAGTTGGCGCACGAAGGACACCGAGGGATAGAGGAGACCAAGAACCTACTAAGACAATCAGCATGGTTCCCACGGATGAACGACATGGTAGAAGAGGCAGTGAGATGCTGCCTTTCATGTCAATGCACCGACAGGAGTGGCCCACCACTCCCCCTACAGCTGACATGCATCCCTGAAGAAGTGTGAAAGGGGGTTGCAACGGACTTCTATGGGCCACTTGAAATGGGGGCCATCTCATAGTGATCATAGATAAATTCTCAAGATTCCCCATCGTCGAACACACACAGTCCACAGCCTTCACCCAAGTCGTCAGCATCCTGGATGAAGTATTCAGCAAATGGGGCATCCTCACCATGGTAAAGCCAGACAATGGACCGCCTTTCAATGGTCACAAATTCCAGAGATTTGCAAGACACCTAGGATTTAACCATCAGTGGATCACACCGCTATGGCCACAGGCCAAGGGCATGGCAGAGCGGTTCATGTCATCAATCAAAAGAACCAACCAAAAGACAGACATCGAGGAGATTCCAATCCAGCAGGCCCTATGCCACCTGCTCCACCACTACCGAAACACACCACATTCTGTGACCAGAGTGCCACCCGCGGATCTAATGAAGATGTACCAGGCCAAGACGCGACCCAGAAGAAGCCAGAAGACCAAGCAGCACTGGAAGAGGAAGTCAGAGAACGGGACGCAGCAGCAAAGGAAGCAGCGAAAGAAAGGATAGACTCAGGGAGAGAAGGAGAGAACCCTCAAAGAAGAAGAGGTGTTAGTGAAACAACGCATGCAGAGAAAAAAAGATGCCTGATACAACAGCAACCCCCTCCGGGTGACAGGAATAAAAGGGACTATGATAACGGCTGCTAATGCACAGAGAGCCATCACAAGGAATGCGTCATTCTTTAGACATTTCAAACCTACAAGGGACGTATACATACGGAGGAGAAGTCGAAGAGGAAGAGGGAAATCCCCTGACCCAAGAGGGAGTAGGGGAAGGATACCCAGCTGAGAGCCTCCCCCAGCGACTCATCAAGAGACCATGCAGACTCATCGATGAAGTGTAACATGGACATAAGGAGATATGTGAGAGGGAGGTGTTAGGAGGGAGGAGGAAGGAACACAAAGGGTTAAGGAAATGTGAGGTGGGAGGAGGAAGTGGAGGAGCCAGCCGACGGACGTGACGTTCAGTTAATGAATAAATGCTGATCACAGAAGACATGTCCTGTCGTCCTTTCATCTCGACTGAAGGCCTTGTAACACATGGGTTTCAGTTTGAGCTGGTAATGGATGAAGTGTTTATGAGGGCCTTGCACAAACTCAAATCAGCATCCCCTGCTAATTCAATTCCTCTTTGGGTCTGTCAGTCGCTAACATCCATATTTATTCCGCTGCTCATGGCAGGTCTTCATTTTTCTTTCCCTACAGGTTCTATACCACCCCCTCTGAAGCATGCACCAGTGCCCCCCCCTTATTGAAAAAGCCACATCTTGATCAATCGCAGCCAGGAAACTATAGACCTAGTTCATTTCTTCCAACCATCATGAAGTTATTGGGAATAATAGTTACTCTCTACCTTCCTTTCTTGAATGGCAGTTTTTGCTTCATCCCTTTCAATCTGGTTTCCAGCCTTCCAGGGGTACGGAATCAGTTATGATATCGGTTCTGGATGATCTTGCTTTGTTTCAGGACCGCGTGGAAGTCGGATTGTTGATTCTCCTTGACCTCTCTGCTGCGCTTGATACCGTTGATCACCAGATCCTACTCAATTGCCTGGAAGATGTAGGAATTTCCGGTTCATCCCTGGCCTGGTTCACATCTTCCCTTTCGGACCACACTCAGACGGTATCTCTTGCTCCTTTTTTCTCTTCTGATGTTGCACTTTCTTGTGGGGTTCCTAAGGGATCTTCTCAAATCCCGCTTATTTTTAATATCTACCTTCAGCTGCTAGCAGATTTGATTCATGAGCACGAGGTGTGTTTTTATACATACGCTGACAACACCCAGTTGCTCTTCTGACTGGATTCTCCGACCTCTGCCCCCTCTCAGCTTACAAATTGCTTGTCAGCAATAGGTAAAAGGATGGCCAAAAACGGGCTTACATTTTATGGTGGCAAAACCGAGATCATGTGTGCTCTAGCACCTTGAAGTGTCTCTTGTGCTAGATGGAATTACCAATAAAGATCCAAGACCAAATAACCGGACAGACTCAAAGAATATGGCAAAGTGCTACTTTCTTCTCAATTTGATAAAGCAGGGTCAACTGCAGACATCGGACCGATGCTTGCCCACTCACACAAACTTGATTAACAGAGGTCTTATATCCCAATATGCATAATCTATGACATCATCCTACGTGGCAAACTGTGAAACCTATTAGCGGGAGGGATTGGTTAGGGAAAAATATCTACATATAGCATACATAAGGGTTAGCACACCGTTGCTGTCTCTTATCTATAAGAAACGCCTCAAACTACCTCTAAAAACGTATAATACTGATTATGCCAAACAGAATGGCAGCAGATTGGTCGATACAACATTGTATAGCAGGTTGCTCCATAGACCCACTGATTGGTTGGCATTCTCACCCAACCTTGGACTTTCGGCTCAGCTTGCAGCACGTAAGCGAAATGAAACCCAGGTGGTTGAATCACGTCATATTACTCCCCGCTTTCCCAATGAGTCCATCATCTCTCATCAATCCGGCCATGAGTCAAAGTTTCTCATCTGTAGGTGACCTTGTAGTCTGCTCTCTGTTCTGGGACATCCAAGGGAGTGTAAGCACATCACTATCTTCATCCGAGGCTTAATGAATAGCCCTTGTTTTCGACTTCATAGTCACATGTGAAGAGAGCACCAGTTTGTCCATTTCACCCTCTTATTTACTGCTTTTGATTTAGTTATCCTGAGTGTCATTGCTCTTCTTGGCCTCTAGATACTTGCTCACTCTACCTTGTATAGAATGTGTACACTTTTAATTGTCCAATACTTGGCACTTGCAGATGTTTTCTTCTTCTTTAATCTAAGAGAAATCTGTCTCACCCATGGCTTATCCGTCTGCCTCCCTTCGTGCTTTGCAGCTATTCCTTAAAAATAGCATCCATGCTCCCAAGCCAACATAGACTCCACTTAGTTTTGAACATGAAGATGTTCTTCCAGCATCTCCTGACTCTGACACCCTGATCTGTTTCTGAGGCAGCTGAATTGAATCTTAACACGAGCCGGCGTCCATTTTCCAATTATGGCCGTCCTAGGCATGTTATATATTCCTCTATAGCAAGTGTCTATGGATCTCATCTACCTTGTGTCACACTTATTGGTCAGCAAGTTACTTTGTCTTATTTTGCATCCATGATTACTTTATAGTTTTGTACATGTTTCTCTTATCACTTCAATTACATCGTCATCGCTCTTCAGTATTTTCATATCGTTTCAGTATGTCCTCGTATAGCTTCTTTATGACACCACTCTGCCCTCATCAGATTTCACTCAGCGCTCCATGATGACCAATGGTGTGTGCTAACAACCTTCCACATGGCTTGCTTCCACATTTTCAGTGCAAGGATACATTTGATACGGTTGTCTGAGTGCATATCGTCTCGCCTACAATCGATGCGGTATAGGGACAACACATGGAGTCTCACATAGGGCCCTTCTCCTGCTATTCCAGTATGCTGGCGGTGAGGGGGCAGGAGTTAGGGAACATTCATCAAACTGCTCCTCTACAATGGTGGGAGTGCCCACCACAACAGAGACTGCTTGGACTACAGAGTTCTGGCCTGATTCACTAGGTGGTTGTCCTGCACCTGGTAAATCGTTTAGAGTCTGGGAGTAAAACCTCTCCCCTCTGACTCCCGTGAAACACAAAACGCAGATTTTTGAAATTTTAAAACCTTTAAAAAAAGTTACCTTTCCTTCCTCCGGGATCCCGTGTCTGAGTGTTGGCAGCATCCATCCTGTGGTCTCTGGATTATTGTAATTGAATCTATTTGGGACAACCAGCCTTTCTAATCCAGTAAACATCAATTATTCCAAAATGCCACCATACGGCTAGCCCTCCGTGCTCCTCGTTTGGCCTATTCTCATGATCTTCTCTCACAGCTCCGCTGGCTCCCAGTTAGCAGCCGCATCAAATTTAAAGTGCTCTGCATTGTTCACCGGACAGTTCATTCTGCAGGAGCAGATTATCTTCAGGAAAAATTGACTCCTTATGTCCCAGTCAGAATACTTCTCTCTGCCTCACAGAAGCTTTTGGTAGTGACCAGATTTCAGAGAGCTTGGGCAGGGGGGAGAGCTTTTTCTTGTCTTGCTCCCTCAATGTGGAACTCCCTCCCATGGCAGCTCTGCGAAATAGGGTATCATTTTAGACTTCGAAAAGCTTTGAAGGCTCTTCTGTTCTGAACTTCTCTAGTGTTTTTTCTCTTTTTCTTTTGCCTTGCAGTAGATGTTTTCTTTCTCAGCTTCTCTCGCTGCTTTTTTAGCACCTAGTTGCGCTTTACAAATATGGAAACATATGGTTACATTACAATACATGTATTCCTATGATATTGACTTAGTGTAACTCTCCTAACAGATGACCTAATCTGTTGAAGCTCAATCACAATGAATATCTTAGGGAAAAGGAAATCACTGGATATGTGGCACGACGTTTTGCAAAGAGGTTCATTCAATTCTTCTGTAGTTTATCGAGGAAAATCAGCACAGTACGCAAATTTAATGTAGCCTTGTACAGTGCTACACTGCCATTTCTATAGCCGTGTTGAACACAGCTTAGCAAGAAAAGAGGAGTGTCTGAAATTTGGCTGTAAGTAGGCTTGGGACAGTTCAGATGAAAAGGCGGAACAGGATTATTGATGTGTGCAGGCTGGAAGCACCTGAGTCCTAAGCAGGGGCGTTGCTAGGGGGGGGCTAAGGGGGCTATAGCCCCTGATCTTTTGGTTGTAGCCCCGGATAGAATCTCAGGATCTACAGCCAAAAGACTAGCTAGCCCCAAGTCCCAACAGTACTGACATCAGCTTAGCCCCGGGTCCTTTCCAGACCTAGCAACTCCCCTGGTCCTAAGTGCTGGTATGGCTCTACATGGTTTGCGTCAGTGACACTTGGGCATGTGCTTAATCTAGGAGAACCCAAGACCTATTAGGTGGCAGCACTGGAACAAGGGGGGGGGTGCTTCTGGCATACAAGGGGAGTGTGGGGGTGTGATGAGCTAAAGATGGGAGCGTTTCGCTCCATTGAATTAGTGGAGCATTGGTAGACACAAAGCTCCGTGTGTGGTGGCCTTGGTGTGTAGTGTACAGTATGGATTCAGAATAAACGCATAGAACTGGACTAAAATGAATTAGATGTCTCGGGAGGATAGCTCAGCGGCAACGTGCTCGCCTTGAAAGCAAGACAACACGGAGCAATAGAGGTTTGATCCCCGGGTCCGAGCTTAGAAACCTCTGGGTATTAAGCACGTTATAAATAACCTATCATGTCATATCATAGAGCTAGAATCACAACACTGCCACTTAAAGTGCAGGGTAGCCAGTGGCCATAAGGACCACCACAACTTGGTTTCAATTTATTCAAGCACAGTTAATGTATTTTTTGAAAACGTTTATATCTGCGCTGAATAATAAAATAAATGCAATCATCAAACATGAAAACAATGATGAAAAAGATAGCAATAAAAGTCAAATATAACAGTAAAAGGATGAGTCAAAAATGTAAAAGGCAACCTTCCAAAACCAAGATTTCAGTGCTTTTGGAAATGATGAACAATGACGGATTGTGCGCAAACTTGCGGGGAGAGCACTCCAGCAGGACACAACAGCATCAGAAAAAGATCCTCAAGTCAAAGATATTCACGACGACGGCGGGCTCGGGATCCTATGAGATCTTCAGCTTTTCTGCTTAGTAGGTAGAAGTCTGAAAGTGCATGGCTTTCAAAACAATAGAAGTTCATTTAAAAGAGATTCTAATGTCAATGCGAAGCCAGTGAAGACTTTTTAAATAGGTGTAATATGACCAAGCTTCCTGGCTCCAGGTTTTGGATAGGCAGCTGCATGCAACACCGCTTTTAATGGAACCCTTGAGGAAGACCTGCATTCCTGGTGGCACATGCTCCTCGTGCAACAAATCGACCAACCGTCTTGAGTCACAACTCGGCTGCAAATAGAGGACCTGCAAACAATCCTTCTCTTGTCATGCACGCCCCCTCCAGAACTCGATCCCGGTGTCGGCTCAGAATGCCCCTAAAACACTCCAATTTTGCAAATCTCTCAAAACCAGTGGTCGAAGTGGGCTGGAGCGGTCAGGAGCGGTGCTCCTCTACTTCTTTTAATTAGGTCTTACCGTTCCTGTACTTTTATTTGAAAAATAAACCGTTCGTTTTAAAATAAAGGTGTAGGAAGAAGTTGAAACTTGCAGTGCGCTGCACTGGATGTCCGCTTAAACATCAGGCGTATGTGTTTTGGGGTTTGTATTGTGCATGGGAGGGATGCATCAATGGGGTTTGGGGGGAGCAGTGCAGGCCAGTAGGGAACATAGTTCCACTACTTCTTTTCGTACACTTCGACCACTGCTCAAAACATGGCTCTTTTAACAACACCTGACCAAGGACTAATTCTAATGGACGCACATACCAACGTACAGACCTCACAGTACTGTGCTACTTTTAAAAGATGCCAGCCCAAATGCCGGCTATTCACACTTTGTGCAGCGCTCTGCTGCTGTCGAGCTAAGTCCGCGCTTTAAACAATAAAATAAAATAAAAAATACAGACTTAACAAAGTCAATCCGAGATAATACCAAGGACCACACTAATGAACGGAAATGCACACACGATTAAAAAAGCTGCATGGCTTTTAAAAAAAATATAAGGAAGCAGTGCCTATGCTAGGCAAAGTGATATGATATGATATGATATGGTATTTGTAACGCGCCTATACACAAGTGTTTCAAGGCGCGACGAGGCAGGGAGGGAGGGAAACAAGGGGAAGACAGACAAACGATCCTACTAGGCCAGGTGTCATTCAGATCGCGCAAGTGCAGAGGTAAGGGGAAAAGGAGAAAGTGCAAGGAGAGGAGGTGGGGGGGAAGTGCAGTACAAGGTAAGTAGCGTAATAAAATAACAAATAATAAATAATAAATAATAAATAAAAAGGGCCCGCTGGTGGCAAGTGCGAGGTAAGTGCAGAGCAAGTGCTGGGAAGGGGGGCTGTAGGGATACAGTGACAGTCCCACAGTGCAGGGGGAGCCAGGGAGGCAGTGCAAGTGGAGAGTGGCTGGGCCCTGGACCGAGGTCGCTGAGAGTGGCCCAGATGCAGGTTTAGTGCAGAATTCAGTGGGGAGTTAAGCAGGTTTAGCAGGGGAGAGGGAGAGAGAAGGCAGAAGCGAAGAGGAAGGTTTTGAGGTACTTCCGGAACCGGAGATGGTTCTCCTCAAGTTTCAGGGAGGCAGGAAGGCTGTTGCAGAGGGAGGCCCCTGCTGCGGAGAGAGATCTACCCCCAGCTCGTTGCTTCGAGAAGCGGCTGACCATGAGGGAGTTGGAGACGGATGAGCGAAGGGCTCGTGAAGGAAGATATTTAGGAAGAGAGAGTTGAAGGTATTTAGGCCCCAGGCCCCAGAAGGCCTTGTGAACAATGCAGAGGGTTTTGAACTTAATCCTCGCAGCCACTGGGAGCCAGTGAAGAGATTTCAGTCCTGGAGAGATACGGTCCCTGGGCTTGAGGCCAAGGACAAGTCTCGCAGTTCTGTTCTGGATAAGTTGCAGAGGGCGGAGAGTGGAGGCAGGCAGATTAAGATAGAGGCTGTTACAGTAGTCCAGCCTAGAGAGAACCAGGGCTCGGGAGACAGTGAGCTTCTGGGGGAAGGAGAGGAAGGGAAGAATACCTCTGAGGAGGTGCAGCTGGTAGTGTGACTTCTTAGAGACGTCAGATATATGAGGAGAGAAGGAGAGTGTGGAGTCGAAGATGACCCCGAGGTTTTTAGCCTTGCAGGTAGGGGCGGGAAGGGGGCCAAGGGAGGCCGGCCAGAGAGCTGCAGGGAAGGAGGGAGTGGGTGTGCCGATGAGTAGAATCTCAGTCTTACTGGCGTTAAGGCAGAGGTCATTGGCGGCACACCATTCCTGGATAGCAGACAGACAGTCGGAGATGAGGGAAGGAGAGGAGGAGGCCGAGGGTAGCCTGAAAATGAGCTGGGTATCGTCCGCATAGCACTGGAAGTGGGGGCAGAGAGCGGCGATGCGGTGGGCAAGGAGTGCCAGATATTGGTTGAAAAGCCAGGGAGAGAGGATGGATCCCTGGGGGACACCACAGGTGGAGAAAAAGATGTCAGAGAGGAAGGAGCCCATTTGGACCTGGGAGGGTCGACCGGAAAGGAAAGAGGTCAGCCATGCCAGAGCCTGACCAGTGATACCCAGGTTATCACGGAGACGGTTGAGCAGGATGGCATGGTTGACAGTGTCAAAGGCAGAGGAGAGATCGAGCAGAATGAGAACGCAGGGAGTGTTGGAATCGAGGTTGAGATACCTGAGATAATACAAACCTCTTAAAAGACTAGTAACGCATAGTAGATTTCTCTATTTCCTTTCTTCTTATTTTTTGAATTTTGTGAGCTTTGTTCCAAAATAAGCACAAGTTAGTATTTTTGTTTTACATTTTAAAACAAGAGTTACCATGAAAAAAATGTGAATCAAGGTTCTTGCTCACTTTCAGTTCCCAGTAAACGAGAGGTGTTTCCCATCTACTGTACACAGTTGATTCAGTGATGGTGGTGGTGATACAGTGCTTAAGCTTGAGTCTTGTTGGTTTTATACCTGGTATTTATTAACCCGAGCCACGCTTTGGCCTTGCTAACAAAAATAAATACTAATTTAACCACTACGGCAGAATTTGGACTGTTGACAGAGCTAACATCCAAATGTAAGTGGGATAGACGAGTCCGACTGTGTTGTATCCGAGCACCTGTTCTATTGAATCTTCACGGGAGCAGCTTGTGAGAGGAACCCAGAAGGGCAAACCCAAATCCTTCCTCCCTGTGAACTTCACATTTGTGGTGAGAATTTGCCACTGCTATTGTGTGCTGATGATGAAGTCTCAATGACGCATACTCTGTGTGCATTCTGGGGATATCCTTACGCAGTTCACAGAATCTAAATCCTACCACAGAATCATACCCAGACCTGAAATGCCCTAATTACCATGCAGGGAGGGTTGGTGAGCCAGGCCAATGGGGGCATTTGGAGATTGTGTTAATAGATTTCAATTAATCTGTTCTTACAGTATACACTGTCAGATAGGGGAATGCTGCACCTCCCTCTTCAAGAGCTGCAGAGCACCTTCCTGTGTTCATCTATATCAGGAAGTAGAAAAAAGGACTTACTCCCGGGTGTGAAGGGCCCTGGGCAGTCAGTCAATGAGGGCTGGTGTTTTAGACCTTACCCCCAGTGTTAAGGGCCCTGGGGAGTGAGCAATAAAGACTGGTGTTTTAGGCCTGACTCCCGGTATTAAGGCCCCTGGGGAGTCTGTCAATGCAGGCTGCCATTTTGCCCGTTACTCCCAGTGTTAAGGGCCCTGGGGAATTGGTCAATGCAGGCTGGTATTTTAGGCCTTATTCCCAGTGTTAAAGGCACCGGGGAGTCAGCTAATGCAGGCTGGTGTCTGAGGCCTTAATCCCAGTGTTAATGGCCCTGGGGAATAAGCCAGTGCAGGCTGGTGTTTTAGTCCTTACTCCCAGTGTGAAGGGCTCTGGAGAGTCAGTCAATGCAGGCTGTTACTTTAGGCCTTGCTCCCAATGTTAAGGGCCCCGGGGAGTCGGTCAATGCAGGCTGGTGTTTTATTCCTTACTCCTAGTGTTAATGGCCCCGGGGAGTCAGCCAATGCAGGCTAGTGTTTTAGTCCTTACTCCCAGTGTTATTGGCCCTGGGGAGTCAGCCGGTGCAGGCTGGTGTTTGAGGCCTTACTCCCAGTGTTAAGAGCCCTGGGGAATCGGTCAACGCAGGCTGGTATTTTAGGCCTTACTCCCAGTGTTATTGGCGCTGGGGAGTCAGCTAATGCAGGCTGGTGTCTGAGGCCTTAATCCCAGTGTTAAGGGCCCTGTGCAGTCAGCCAGTGCAGGCTGGTGTTTCAGTCCTTACTCCTAGTGTGAAGGGCCCTGGGGAGTCAGTCAATGCAGGCTGGAGCTTTAGGCATTGCTCCTAGTGTTAATGGCCCCGGGGAGTCAGCCAATGCAGGCTAGTGTTTTAGTCCTTACTCCCAGTGTTATTGGCCCTGGGGAGTCAGCCGGTGCAGGCTGGTGTTTGAGGCCTTACTCCCAGTGTTAAGAGCCCTGGGGAATTGGTCAACGCAGGCTGGTATTTTAGGCCTTACTCCCAGTGTTATTGGCACTGGGGAGTCAGCTAATGCAGGCTGGTGTCTGAGGCCTTAATCCCAGTGTTAAGGGCCCTGTGGAGTCAGCCAGTGCAGGCTGGTGTTTCAGTCCTTACTCCCAGTGTTAAGGGCCCCGGGGAGTCAGTCAATGCAGGCTGGTGTTTTATTCCTTACTCCTAGTGTTAATTGCCCCAGGAGTCAGTCAATGCAGGCTGGTGTTTTAGTCCTTACTCCCCAGTGTTAAGGGCCCTGGGGAGTCAGTCAATGCAGGCTGGTGTTTTAGTCCTTACTCCTCAGTGTTAAGGGCCCTGGGGAGTCACTCAATGTAGGCTGGTTTTTGAGGCCTTTCTCCCAGTGTTAAGGACCCTGGGGAGTCAGTCAATGCAGGCTGGTGTTCCAGACCTTACTTCCGGTGGTAAGGGCCCTATGGATTCAGTCAATGCAGTCTGGTGCTGGGGAGTCAATCCCTGTAGGCTGGTGTTTGAGGCCTTACTCCCAGTGTTAAGGGCACTGGGGAGTCAGTCAATGCAGGCTGGTGTTTGAGGCATTGCTCCCAGTATTAAGGACCCTGGAGAGTCAGTCAATGCAGGCTGGTGTTTGAGGCCTTACTCTCAGTGGTAAGGGCCATTTGGAGTCAGTCAACGCAGGATGGTGTTTGAGGCCTTAATCCCAGTGTTAGGAGACCTGGGGAGACAGTCAATGCAGAATGGTGTTTTATGCCTTAATCCCAGTGTTATGTGCCCTGGGGAGCTGTCAGTGCAGGGTGGTGTTTTAGGCCTTACTCCCAGTGAGTGACAAGGGTCCTGGGCAGTCTGTCAATGCAGGCTAGTGTTTTGAGCCTTACTCCCAGTGTTAAGGGCCCTGGGGAACCAGGTCACTGCAGGCTGGTGTTTTATTCCTTGCTACCAGAGTTAAGGGTCCTGGGAGTTGGTCAATGCAGGCTGGTGTTTGAGGCCATACTCCCAGTGTTAAGGGCTCTACGGAGTCGGTCAATGCAGGCTGGTGTTTCAGTCCTTACTCTCAGTGTTAAGGGCCCTGTGGAGTTGGTCAATGCAGCCTGGTGTTTTAGGCCCAAGTGTTAAGGGCCCTGGGGAGTCAGTCAATGCAGGCTGTTGTTTTAGGCTTTACTCCCTGAGTTAAGGGCCCTGGGGTGTCAGTCATTGCAGGCTGGTGTTTTAGGCCGTTCTCCCAGTGTTAAGGGCCCTAGAGAATTGGTCAATGCAAGCTAGTGTTTTAGTCCTTACTCCCAGTGTGAGGACCCTGGGGAGTTGGTCAATGCAGGCTGGTGTTTTAGGCCCCAGTGTTAAGGTCCCTGGCGAGTCAGTCAGTGCAGGCTGGTGTTTTATTGCTTACTCCCAGTGTTAAGGGCCCTGGGAGTCAGTCAATGCAGGCTGGTGTTTGAGGCATTGCTCCCAGTATTAAGGACCCTGGAGAGTCAGTCAATGCAGGCTGGTGTTCTAGTCCTTACTCCCAGTGTTAAGGGCCCCGGGGAGTCGGTCAGTGCAGGCTGGTGTTTTAGTCCTTACTCCCCAGCATTAAGGGCCCTGAAGATTTAGTCAATGCAGGCTGGTGTTTGAGGCCCCAGTGTTAAGGGCCCTGGGGAGTCAGTCAATGCAGGCTGGTTTTTGAGGCCTTACTCCCAGTGTTAAGGGCCCTGTGGAGTCAGTCAATGGAGGCTGGTGTTTCAGTCCTTACACCCATTGTTAAGGACACTGAGGGCCCCGGGGAGTCGGTCAGTGCAGGCTGGTGTTTTAGTCCTTACTCCCCAGCATTAAGGGCCCTGAAGATTTAGTCAATGCAGGCTGGTGTTTGAGGCCCCAGTGTTAAGGGCCCTGGGGAGTCAGTCAATGCAGGCTGGTTTTTGAGGCCTTACTCCCAGCGTTAAGGGCCCTGTGGAGTCAATCAATGGAGGCTGGTGTTTCAGTCCTTACTCCCAGTGTTAAGGGCCCTGGGGAGTCAGTCGATTCAGACTGGTGTTGTAGGCCTTACTCCCAGTGTTATTGCCTTTCGGGAGTCAGCCAATGGAGGCTGGTGTTTGAGGCATTACTCCCAGTGTTAAAGGCACTTTGGAGTAAGCCAGTGCAGGCTGGTGTTTTAGTCCTTACTCCCAGTGTTAAGGGGTCTGGGGAGTCAGTCAGGGCAAGCTCGTGTTTTAAGCCTTACTCCCAGTGATAAGGGCCGCGGTGAGTCGGTCAATGCATGCTGGTGTTTTATTCCTTACTCACAGTTTTAAGGGCCCCAGGGAGTCGGTGAATGCAGGCTGTTGTTTTAGTCCTTACTCTCAGTGTTAATGGCCCTGGGGAGTCAGTCAATCCAGGTTGGTGTTTTTGGCCAAACTGTTAAGGGCGCTGGGGAGTCAGTCAATGCAGGCTGGTGTTTTTGGTCTTACTGCCAGTGTGAAGCGTCCTGGGGAGTCAGTCAATGTGGTCTGGTGTTTCAGACATTGCTCCCTGTGTTAATGGCCCTGGGGAGTCAGTCAATGCAGGCTGGTGTTTTAGGCCTTACTCCCAGTGTTAAGGGCCCTACAAGTCGGTCAATGCAGGCTGGTGCTTTACTCCTTACTCCCAGTGTTAATGGCCCTGGGGAGTCGGTCAATGCAGGCTGGTGTTTGAGGCCTTACTCTCAGTGTTAAGGGCCTTTTGGAGTCAGTCAATGCAGGCTGGTGTTTTATGCCTTAATCCCAGTGTTAAGTGCCCTGTGCAGTCTGTCAATGCAGGCTGGTGTTTTAAGCCTTACTCCCAGTGTTAAGGACCCTGGGGAACCATGTTAATGCAGGCTGGTGTTTTATTCCTTGCTACCAGAGTTAAGGGCCCTGGGGAGTTGGTCAATGCAGACTTGTGTTTGAGACCATACTCCAAGTGTTAAGGGCTCTACGGAATCGATCAATGCAGGCTGGTGTTTTAGTCCTTACTTTCAGTGTTAAGAGCCCTGTGGAGTTGGTCAATGCAGGCTGGTGTTTTAGGCACCAGTGTTAAGGGCCTTGGGGAGTCGGTCAATGCAGACTGGTGTTTTAGGCTTTACTCCCAGTGTTAAGGGCCCTGGGGAGTCAGTCAATGCAGGCTGGTGTTTTAGTCCTTTCTCCCAGTGTTAGGGGCGCTGGGGTGTCATTCAATGCAGGCTGGTGTAGGAGACCTTATTTTCAGTGTTAAGAGCTCTACGGAGTCAGTCAATGCAGGCTGGTGTTTTAGTCCTTACTCCCAGAGTTAAGGGCCCTGGGGAGACAGTCAATGCAGAATGGTGTTCTATGCCTTAATCCCAGTGTTAAGTGCCCTGGGGAGCTGTCAGTGCAGGCTGCTGTTTTAGGCCTTACTCCCAGTGAGTCATAAGGGTCCTGGGCAGTCTGTCAATGCAGGCTGGTGTTTTAAGCCTTACTCCCAGTGTTAACGGCTCTGGGGAGTCAGTCAGGGCAGGCTTGTGTTTTAGGCCTTACTCCCAGCGTTGAGGGCCCCGGTGAGTCGGTCAATGCAGGCTGGTGTTTTATTCCTTACTCACAGTGTTAAGGGCCTCAGGGAGTCGGTCAATGCAGGCTGTTGTTTTAGTCCTTACTCCCAGTGTTAATGGCCCTGGGGAGTCAGTCAATCCAGGTTGGTGTTTAGGCCCAACTGTTAAGGGCCCTGGGGAGTCAGTCAATGCAGGCTGGTGGTTTTGGTCTTACTTCCAGTGTGAAGGGTCCTGGGGAGTCAGTCAATGTGGGCTGGTGTTTGAGACATTGCTCCCTGTGTTAAGGGCCCTGGGGAGTCAGTCAATGCAGGCTGGTCTTTGAGGCATTGCTCCCAGTGTTAAGGGCCCTGGGAAGTTAGTCAATGCAGGCTGGTGTTTTAGGCCTTACTCCCGGTGTTAAGGGCCCTACAAGTCAGTCAATGCAGGCTGGTGCTTTACTCCTTACTCCCAGTGTTAAGGACCCTGGGGAGTCGGTCAAAGCAGGCTGTTGTTTGAGGCTTTACTCTCAGTGTTAAGGGCCTTTTGGAGTCAGTCAATGCAGGCTGGTGTTTGAGGCCTTACTCCCAGTGTTAAGTGCCCTGGGGAGCTGTCAGTACAGGCTGGAGTTTTAGGCCTTACTCCCAGTGAGTGATAAGGGTCCTGGGCAGTCTGTCAATGCAGGCTGGTGTTTTGAGCCTTACTCCCAGTGTTAAGGGCCCTGGGGAACCAGGTCAATGCAGGCTGGTGTTTTATTCCTTGCTACCAGAGTTAAGGGCCCTGGGGAGTCGGTCAATGCAGGCTGGTGTTTGAGGCCACACTCCCAGTGTTAAGGGCTTTACGGAGTCGGTCAATGAAGGCTGGTGTTTTAGTCCTTACCCTCAGTGTTAAGAGCCCTGTGGAGTTGGTCAATGCAGGCTGGTGTCTTAGGCCCCAGTGTTAAGGGCCCTGTGGAGTCAGTCAATGCAGTATGGTGTTTTAGGCTTTGCTCCCAGTGTTAAGGGCCCTGGGGAGTCAGTCAATGCAGGCTGGTGTTTTAGTCCTTTCTCCCAGTGTTAAGGGCCCTGGAGAATAGGTCAATGCAAGCTAGCGTTTCAGTCCCTAATCCCAGTGTAAGCGCCCAGGGGAGTTGGTCAATGCAGGCAGGTGTTTTAGGCACAGTGTTAATGGCCCTGGGGAGTCAGTCAATGCAGGCTGGTGTGTTAGGCCTTATTCCCACTGTTAAGGGACCTGGGGAGTCAGTCAGTACAGGCTGGTGTTTTAGTGCCTACTCCCAGTGTTAAGGGCCATGGTGAGTCGGTCAATGCAGGCTGGTGTTTTAGTCCTTACTCCCAGATTTAAGGGCCCTGGGGAGACAGTCAATGCAGAATGGTGTTTTATGCCTTAATCCCAGTGTTAAGTGCCCTGGGGAGCTGTCAGTACAGGCTGGTGTTTTAGGCCTTACTCCCAGTGAGTGATAAGGGTCCTGGGCAGTCTGTCAATGCAGGCTGGTGTTTTAAGCCTTACTCCCAGTGTTAAGGGCCCCGGGGAACCAGGTCAATGCAGGCTGGTGTTTTATTCCTTGCTACCAGAGTTAAGGGCCCTGGGGAGTCGGTCAATGCAGGCTGGTGTTTGAGGCCATACTCCCAGTGTTAAGGGCTCTATGGAGTCAGTCAATGCAGGCTGTTGTTTTAGCCCTTACTCTCAGTGTTAAGGGCCCTGTGGAGTTGGTCAATGCAGGCTGGTGTCTTAGGCCCCAGTGTTAAGGGCCCTGTGGAGTCAGTCAATGCAGGCTGGTGTTTTAGGCTTTACTCCCAGTGTTAAGGGCCCTGGGGAGTCAGTCAATGCAGGCTGGTGTTTTAGTCCTTTCTCCCAGTGTTAAGGGCCCTGGAGAATAGGTCAATGCAAGCTAGCGTTTCAGTCCTTACTCCCAGTGTAAGCGCCCAGGGGAGTTGGTCAATGCAGGCAGGTGTTTTAGGCCCAGTGTTAATGGCCCTGGGGAGTCAGTCAATGCAGGCTGGTGTTTTAGGCCTTATTCCCACTGTTAAGGGACCTGGGGAGTCAGTCAGTACAGGCTGGTGTTTTAGTGCCTACTCCCAGTGTTAAGGGCCATGGTGAGTCGGTCAATGCAGGATGGTGTTTTAGTCCTTACTCCCAGAGTTAAGGGCCCTGGATAGACAGTCAATGCAGAATGGTGTTTTATGCCTTAATTCCAGTGTTAAGTGCCCTGGGGGTCTGTCAGTACAGGCTGGTGTTTTAGGCCTTACTCACAGTGTGTGTTAAGGGCCCTGGGGAACCAGGTCAATGCAGGCTGGTGTTTTATTCCTTGCTACCAGAATTGAGGGCCCTGGGGAGTTGGTCAATGCAGGCTGGTGTTTGAGGCCATACTCCCACTGTTAAGGGTTCTTCGGAGTCGGTCAATGCAGGCTGGTGTTTTAGTCCTTACTCTCAGTGTTAAGGCCCCTGTGGAGTTGGTCAATGCAGGCTGGTGTTTTAGGCCCTGAGTGTTAAGGGCCCTGGGGAGTCAGTCAATGCAGGCTTGTGTTTTAGTCCTTTCTCCCAGTGTTAAGGGCCCTGGAGAATAGGCCAATGCAGGCTGGTGTTTTAGTCCTTACTCCCAGGGTTAAGGGCTCTACAGAGTCAGTCAATGCAAGCTAGTGTTTTAGTCCTTACTCCCAGTTTAAGGGCCCTAAGGAGTTGGTCAATGCAGGCTGGTGTTTTAGGCCTTATTCCCACTGTTAAGGGCCCTGGGGAGTCAGTCAGTGCAGGCTGGTGTTTTTGTGCTTACTCCCAGTGTTAAGGGCCTTGGTGAGTCGGTCAATGCAGGCTGGTGTTTTAGTGCTTACTCCCAGTGTTCAGGGCTCTATGGAGTAGGTCAATACAGGCTGGTGTTTTAGTCCTTCATTCCAGTGTTGAGGACCCTAGGGAGTCAGCCCATGCAGGCTAGTGGGTTTGTCTTCGCAGTTACTGCCAGATATTACAATTATTTTTGAATTGCAAAACATAATTGTACAAGCTCTGAGGAATCGTGCTATCCTTTTACATTCAATGGCACCCTGCTGATGCTGTAATAGCTTGGTACATTTTTATGGATATTTTAAATCGAGGGATGTTGTTTGATGTTAGTCAATTATGTATTGTTATGAGAGGTGCAGCAGTTTTGAAATGGTTTCGTGCACTAAAACATATGTTTCCCTGTTAGGCAATTTGCAGTAACTTTCTGTGTACTTGAATAACTAATAGTGGTGCTTTGGAAGGTGAGGGGTGCTTTAAATACTCAAATTTGAGACTCTATAATTCAAAACAGCCATCAGCTTATGCTTTGTTGCGATCCAGACTCATTACAACATAAAATATGGAAGGTTGGAGATGGAAATTCCTTTAACTTTCAAACAGTGTGTTTATAAATCTAGTAACCCTCCTCCACCAATGGTCATAAGAGTAATAGCCATAGCAGTGCAGGTACCAGCATTAGCAGTGAAAGCATTAGTTTTGTGATGAAGAGAGTCAAATTAACATGTCCATCATTGCTTCAGCCCTCGCCCCATTTCGACAGTATAGACATGAATAGTGTACCTTGCTCATAGCATCTACCTCTCGCCACCATTGTATCGCTGATGCGAGAGACATTATTCCCTGACACAACCTGACAGACCATACCCGGATGACGTCACTAAAGCAATCAATCTGCAGGCAAAAGAACCCCTGGATGAGCTGTAAGCATGAAAGAACCAAATGACGCCATGGCCGAGGCCAGCACACGTAGGTGCATTAGAAACACAGAACATAGGCATCCCAGCACAAAGCTATACTAACACTAGGTCAAATTGCGTTTAGACACGAAGAACATGCTTGCATCCACTAGGGTAGAAAACATATACTCTCTTTTCTAGGCTGAAATGCAAGTCGCACGAGAATGCATATAAAAGCTTGCTTAATGCACAATGTAATTAGAATAAGTGGCCATGGAAACCAAAGTGGAGGATACAATCACATTAGGTGAATGTGAAACATCGAGGAGCCATAAGACAACAGAGAGACCCTGTCTTGCTGATCCAGCAAAAGAGCTAAGGCTGAACGGCGCAGATAGCAATGTGCACTGTTTGCCAAGGTTAGCAGGGAAAGACAGATTTGAACCAGCATTGATAAAATATACAGACAATAAGCAGATCCCAGACAGCGAACATAACTCTATCTGAAGAAGCAAAAAACAAATGTTGCGGGAAGGGCAGGTTATCATTGGCTCACACCTGACACAGAGAGGAAAGTAGCTCAAACAAGTCTCTAGAGGTCAAGGAGGTAATAACACCCATAGTAAAAAGGGCTCAAATCTGCATACATTATTGAGCAGAATAATTTGAAATGCGGTCTACACACATGTGACTTCCAGAAAGCATTAGGGCCAGACATGGCCAGACAGAGACCTTCATTCCCATCCATCTCTTTGGGACAAAAGATACAATACAGAGTGAAGTTAAAAGATAAATGTCCTGGCTCGAGGCCTAGGGAATCAGGGAATGGTAACTTTAGTGAGACACGCACCACCTTGGGGCCGTTCTCATCACCTTCAATAGTTGCTCATGTGCTGGTCACAATCCAAGATTCCAAGGCTGAGAAAACTATAATATGATATGATATGATATCATATGATATGATATGATAAGGCATTTATAACGCGTCTATACACAAGTGTTTCAAGGCGCGACGAGGCAGGGAGGGGGAACAAAGGGAAGACAGACAACGATCCTACTAGGCCAGGTGTCATTCAATCGCGCAAGTGCTTGGGAGGGGAAAGGGAAAAGTGCGAGGGGGAAGGGAGAGGGGAAAGTGCAGTACATAGGATAGAAGAATAAATAAGATAAATAGAAAGGCCAACTGGTGGCAAGTGCGAGGTAAGTGCAGACATAAGTGCTGATAGGCACTTGACAAGGGAAAGCCTGCTCTACTTCTGCTCCTAGATCTCTCAGCAGCGTTTGATCTGGTCGACCACGACACCCTCACCAACCACCTCACGCAGGCAGCACACTTATCCAACCACGCAGCAACCTGGATCACTTCCTTCTTAGAAGGCAGAGCCATGAAAGTGTTCTCAAATATAGCCAACGCAAAGCCCACTATCATACACTGTGGCGTTCCCCAGGGATCCTGTACCGCCCCCACGCTTTATAATCTATTTACAAAGCCTCTTTTTGATAAACTGGATGCACTTGGGATTACATACACAAACTATGCTGATGACACCCAGGTGCTCCTTTCCCTCACCGAGAGCTATCTCCAAGATGCAACAACCCTTCAACAAATTTGCTCCACAATCCAAGCGTGGATGGCCACGAATGGCTTATGCCTTAACGGGGATAAAACTGAAATCCTCATCCTTGGTCAAAAATCCACTCTAGCCAAACTGGGCCTGACCTATCTAAACTTCTGCATTGACAACTGTGTCATCCCAGCCCTGTCCTCAGTTAAAACGCTCAGAGTCCACATTGATGCTACACTATCCATGGACAAACAAGTTAACGCCATTGTATCGGCCTCCGCTCTGCGTACTAAACTGATCAATGCCATAAAGCCATTTCTAACAAAAGACAACTGCCTCTCTATTGCTAGAGCCACTATAGGAGCAAAACTGGACTACTGCAATTCCCTCCTAGCCGGTACCTCGAAGAAAAACGTAGCCAGACTCCAAACTACCCCAAACAACTGTCTCAGAGCAGCTCTCAGTATTCCTAAAGGAGAACACATCTCTCAAGAAAGAAAAACTGTAAAAGGCCGAATCAATTTCAAGATTCTCTCCACCACACACAAATGCATCAATCTTACCGCACCTTCCTATCTCTCTGACACGATAGCGAGAACACATTCTACAAGACCCACCAGACTAGGGTACACCAACCAACTCACAGTGCTGCGAATCACCAGGGCCAAGGCAGGAGGAATAGGATTCCCTTATCTTGCACCTAGGCTATGTAATGCACTCCCCACATCCCTTGGAGCTGAAACCTCTCTCCGTGCCTTCCGCAGATACCTAAAAATAACCCTCTTCAACTAGCTGCTAGTTCATTGTCTTTACTCTGCTTACAGCTATGTTTTTCTGCACCAATTGTAACATGCGCCACAACGCCTTTTCCTCCTGCTTGTGTATACGTGAATGTAACTAAGATATGAACATCTACTGTAACCAGCGCCACAATGCCCACGGGCTGCGAATAAATACATAATAAATAATAGGGGGACTGTAGGGATACAGAACCAGTCCCCAGGTGCAGGGCTTGCCAGGGGGTCAGTGCAGGTGCACAGCTGGCAGGGGCCTGGGACCGAAATCAGAAAGGGTGGCTAGGTAACCAGTGCAGTTTCAGCCAGGAATTCAGCAGGGGAAAAGGGGAGAGAAAGCAGAAGCAAAGAGGAAGGTTTTGAGGTGCTTCCGGAACCGGAGATGGTTCTCCTCGAGTTTCATGGAGGTAGGGAGGCTGTTCCAGAGGGAGGCCCATGCCGAAGAGAGAGATCGACCACCAATTCGTTGCTTGGAGAAGCGACTGACCCTGAGGGAGTTGGAGGTGGATGAGCGAAGAGCTCGAGAAGGAAGATATTTAGGAAGAGAGAGTTGAAGGTATTGCGGCCCTCCCTGACCAATCACCGTCCATCTCTAACGCTCACCTTAACAGTGTTGCACTCACCAATCAGAGAAAACCCCGATGACCTCTTCCCCATGTATCTTTTTGTACATGGTCCCAGGTGGCGTTACCTAATAGCTGCGGACCAATTAGATTATTAACCTCATATCAAATGTATAGCTGACCATACTACACACCCAATCCCATCCCTGCCATATTTATGCAATGTATCATTTGTCTGTCATACCATTTCAAAGTGAAATTCAATAGCAAGACTCTACCAGGGTGAGAGAGAACTGGAGATCACCTGATGTTCATTACTATCCCTGTTTTATTTTGATTATGTAATAAAACAGTACTTTTGGCACATTAGTGGACTCTTCCATTTTTTGCACGTGGGGTGCTCCCAGCATGTCCACTGTATACCAGTGAGGGGCACCTTCCAAAATCTAGACATATGGTAGCAGAGGACAGTATGCCAATACCCTCAATGATTGTGCCACCTTTTTCCACCTTGAGTCTGAACGACTGCGTCGCACCCCGTAATTGCCAATCACGAGTGAGAACTCAGACGGTTGTCAGGAGCCCCCTTCGAGATAATCCTATCCGTTCCCCGCGGGAGTCTTTGTAGACCGAAAGGCAGGGTGGCAGACTGTGGAAAAATGTGGTTCCGAAGGTGTCAGCTGATCAACAGATGTAAGTATGAGCATAGTCATCTTGCAAACACGGGGGTGGGGGATATTGTACACATTGTGGGGTGAAAAGAGACAAATGGGATATGAGGGACAGTTTCCCTGTGACTAGATCTTTACTCGAGTTGTGGACAGTGGCACCTTATGACATACCTCAGAAAAAATAAAAATGATTAAAGAAAACAGAAAAGAGGCTTCCCTTTGACCGTGTGACGCATAGAAGAATAGTAACGCCACTGATGGCCTAGTGGGGCTTATAAGAAGTGATGTTTCACTTGTCACGGTTTAAGACAAGATCACAGCTGTTGGTTAAAATTGATTTATTATTGTGTTGTTTTATGAGTGCACTCCTATTTTGTATGTATATAGGGGTTGTTGTTGGAGTTAGGTTGTAAATAACATTTAGAAGGTTGGTAAGAGGGGGTTGTTGGCCCAGGATAAAGAGCACTCAGGTTGCAGCCAACTGATGGAAAAAATCTAGGCTTTTTTTGGCAAGAGCCAGTAGCCAAAGAGTGGGGAGCAGGCTTGATGGTTGTTGGAAATGTTGAGTTTGTGAACTCAAGGTTATTCAAGTTGTGAAGAAAGGTTGTTTTGACATTAGCAGAGGCTCCAGGAGCAAGTGGAGGTTTGGATTGCCTTAAAGGGCAGATTTTGGAGTATGGGCGGCAACTGTGGTGCATGCTTCAAATTAGTGCTGGTGAGGGTTGTGGAAAGACTTGAGAAGTGTTCACATTTGCAGAATAAAGTGAGAAAATTTGAGGTACAAAACAAAATCCAATTTTGAGGTCACGTAAGTATCGGCAGTCAGAAGAGTGACGTGCCATCATGGGAGACACTTCCTTAATGCATATGTGCAAGTCCTGTCTGCAGTATAAGGTTAAAATGTGCAAGTATAATGCTGAATGGACTCGCAAGACAGTGGGCAAGCAGGAGGGCAGCAGGAGGGCAGTTTTTCGAAACCTGTGTTGCAGCACATGACCAATATTTATGAGCTGCATATACAGGCAATAAGTTACAAAAATGGATAGCAGTTATAGAACTATGGAAGATGTTTGGGCACAAGGTGGAGGACCCACCCAGGAAAGAGTGAATACTTAATCAACATGACATAGAGGGCGAAGCGCCCATGGCACATCCTACTCCTCCCGAGAGCACTGATCCGCCAAGACAGGGATGGGGATTTTACCCATTGAAAGAATAAAAGGCAGCAGCAACGTTTGCTAACTCCGTGTATGCACCTCTCTCATATAGCAGTGAAGATGCAATAAACAGAGGCCAAGCAAATTGTCCAAAGTCACTGCCCATGTGCAATGAGTATAAGGAGCACTGCAAACTACGGGCAAAGCTAGCAGAGAGTGACAAAGAAGGGGCAATTGCAGCCAAGAGCGAATGGGTGTGAGGAGATATATTGCTCAAACTAGGCGGACAGCATCAGAGCAACCCTAAAGACGAAGAAAGGGACACTAAAGACAAGAGGAGAGGAAGCAGCACAACAGAAAAGTAGGTTAGATGAGGAAAGAGAATGGGAAAAGGAGATAGAAGAAGTGAAGGAAAAGGAGAGGAAATATAAAAAGTGGCAGGAGAAAAGAAGGAGGTAATTAGAAGAAGCAGTGAGGGCGAAGAAAATGGAAGGAATGAGAAACAAGAAGGAAGAAAGGGAGAAGCAGAAGGAGCAAGCAGAAAGGGCAGCAAGAGACGCAGAGGAGGAATGGAGAGACAGGTGTAACTGAATAAAGAAAGGAAGAGAGAGAGAGGAGGTTGAAAGGCTCGTTTGAGAGCGTATGCGCAAGAGTGAAGAAGAAAGTGAACAGCAGGAGCAGGAGAGAAAGAGAGAGAGGACCTTGGAAAGACGAATTAATAAAATGGAGGAAATAATGAAAAATAATATGATTCATGATGAGAGTGAGGGAGAAGGGATATGAAGGAGTATTGGGACATTATATCAAAGCAGAATATGGGACGGGGCTACCGTTGAGGCAACAGGTAGCACAGCAGGGTCTCTACAAAGGGAGGGGCCAGGTTTATTAGAAAGGGCTCTCAAAGGGTGAAGCAGGAGAAGTATGTTAAAATGACTGAATTTGTGACGAGGGTAAAAGGAGTGATGACATTTGTGGGACCATGGTGTCAGATGAGGAGAGATAGGAGAGTGAAGAAGAGGGAGAGGAAAGAAGCATACCAGCCTCCTCGGAGGGGGCAGCCTTAAAACGGGAGGTAGACTGGTCCGAGGGGGAAGAGGCATAAGGAGACAGGCTAGTGCTTAAGATGCACACTAAGCGCCCAAAGGGCTGCTCACGTAGCTTAGATGAAGTTACCCCATATTATCAGAGACTGAGCGTGTTACCAGGGTGAAAGAAGGTCAGCATGAATGGCGCAGTCACAGTGACAAAAGGTTTAGACACACCCAAGAGTTATGAACAGATAACAAACTACCCGCTACTAGAGATAAGGGGAGGAAGGCCACAATATATACCAGGGCCCCAAATGGACGAAGACAACTTCAGATGTAAATTGCCAGCACTGACAGCAGGGTGGGGAAATGGATTTAAGATACAGAGAAACTGACCGTAGGAATGACTTTAGCAGGGGGCGACATTAAAAGGTTGCTTTCTGCCATACTTGGATAGAGAGTGGACAACATTTGGAAATGAGCGGGATAGCCTGGGGTGACCTCACAGAACACGTCACATGATGGAGCAACAGTTAATAACCACATGGCAGCCATATCGCAAGGATTCAGAGTGCAGTAACCTGACCTGTCAGACATACCACGATTATGGATCGAAAAATGCATGATGACGGCCTCCCCATTATGTATGTTCAAGAGATCCATGAAAGTTGACGTCTTAAGACTCATGAACCGAGGGACAAGACAGTGGGTTTATTTTATCACATTTTAAGTAAGAAACTACCTGAGTACATAAAAACACAGTGGAAGAAATTAATGGAGATGGAAGCAAGACCATATCCAGAGATTCAGTTGACTACAGGACAATATTGTCCGTTAATGCAAGAGAAAGCTAGGAAAAAATGCAAGGAAAGGAAACAGGATGAAGCAAAATTTGTTCCAACATTTTTTTCAAAATATTCGATAGAATGGGCGGTGCTGATGAGTGAAGAGGGAGTGGTTATGCAGGATCCTCACAAAGCCAGCAAATGGCAGGAGATAGTTTTGCAGGGAAGAGCTCAATCATTGGCTCTGGGGAAGAGAGGGTGTGTCCAGAGGGATAGGGGGTGAATTTCAACCACCGCAGGTAGGAGGAGGATTTAACGGGTGACAGCCCCGACCAATGGGACCACCAGTGTTGGACATGTGGGCAGATTGGTCATATATCCCGAGTGTGTGGAAGCAGTGGAGGGATGCAACAGAATTTTCAAGACCCAAGAGGGGGGACAACATATCCACCTGCATACACAACAGAGCAATCTGACGGTTATGCCTAAAATCACACACAGTATCAGATACATGCACGGCAAATACAATAAACTCTTCAGATGCTACCACAAACACAGCAGGCACACATATAGATACAACCCCAGCAAGCACATATGCAGATGCAACTACAGCAACCGCACATGCAGACGCACCAACCGCAGGCACCACCCCAAGCACTGACCCAGCAGAATACCGTGACTACATGGAATCAAAACACTGCATAAAGACTCCCACAACCAGAATAGGGAACGTGACAGTAGTGGGAGGGAATCCTTTCACAGAGACAGGGATGAATCTAAACCCACAATAGGACAGTCCACAGACTGACTTGATGTGTTCCATCCTACCGGTCACTCCTGATTCGCAAGAGGAGCCACGAGTGCGGGTGACCATAGGTGACAAGACATTGCCCCTCATTACTACCCTGGTGTTGAGGGGTTAACAGCACCGTAAAAGGTGTTGGCGCCACTAAACCCTTAACGCCTGATTATGAGATCCCTTTGCGGCTCCCGACCTTAACGGCTGGTCTGGACCAGCCGTTAAAGTAGGGACCTGCAAAGGGACTTTCGAGGTAATTACGGTACCACAATTTGCGGCACCATAATTACCGCCTTCCGCAGTCCCATTGAGCCCTATGGGGCAAAAATGGGAATGGGGAAGGGCCAATGGTAAATGGGGAATTACTGCCCCGCCAACCTTCGAATGGGGTGGTAATTCCCCATTTACCATTGGCGGAATCGGTAAGTTACCGGCGTTAACCATTCGGTTAACGCCGGAGTCGTAATGAGGGCCATTCTCCTTCCTTGCAGATAATGGGGCCACTAGATCCTGTGTCAGGGAAGGGAGATACCCAATGTCAGTCGCTGTCATGAATGCACAAGGTTTGGGGCTACCAATTTGGTTCCATTCACTAACGAATTGCCCCTTACAGTTGGGGTAGTTGGGGTGGTCAGGAAGGGTCCCCACGGGCATGAGGGGCTCATGTTGTGTGCACTATATTGATGACTGGAGGTGCAGTGAACTGGGCGCGATGTTGTAATTTCATATGTATCGAGTGTGGTTAATTGTGGATGGGATATGTTACATTTAGGGTTATTTTTTATGGGTAGAACTGACACATATTAGCTTTGCATGCACATAGAAACACAAATGCTAAAACTGCTGAATAAAAAATAAACGCAATCCAGACTTAATGTATTATGGAGTGCCCAGAAGCAGGCAATAAGGCGTTTTTTTTTTTTTTTTTTTTTTTTTTTTTTTTTTATTTATTTGATATGGATAATATCATCATCCTTTCAAATTTCCTCTTTTTCTCCTTTTTTTCTTTCCTTCCCTCCCCTCTCTTTTTTTTTTTTTTTTTTTTTTCCCTTTTCTTTCCTTTCTTTCATTGTATACAAGTGAAATACTACAAATTGTTTACAATTTACACAGAAATGAAGTTTACACATTGGACAAAACTGAACCAAATTAATAGATAAAAATTAATGAAAGGTTGATAGTAGCTCAGAGCAATTAAACAATGTCGCAATTAGAAAGGCACAGAGAACAACCAACTTAGGATACTCAAGTTTGACCGTCAGATTAAGTGCTCGGAAAGATGGTTTCTAAGTAGTGTACAATGGCCACTCTCATTCCCAAATCTGGGTAATTGGTTATGTGGGACCAGATGGCATCCAGAGACATAAATTCATATTTGCTTAGGCTACATTTTGTAAAATGAACTGTCCTGTGACTTGCGAGCATTGGACAGAATAAAATGCAGTGTTTTAGGGTCTCTCTTTGTGATTTGTCTAAACAAAAACGGCAATAAGCTTGCTCTTTTGGAATTAAATTCCTTTTTGTCAGCAAATCCGCAGTTGGCCACAGATTTAAACGGAATCTAAGAAATTGTTGTCTGATATGTGAACTCGGGCATTTCAAAAGATAGAGTTCTGTTTTGTACAAAGCTTTGATAGCAAAAACCTGAGTGTCAAAATCTTTATACTTTAAACATAAACTGCGCGTTTTAATCCAGTCATGCAGATAGAGTTTTTTTTTTGCTCGGCTTGGGTTATGTATGATTAGGTCCAGAGTAATGGAGGCATCAGCAAAAATATGGAAGACACTGTTGCACCAACTCTTAGTGAACACATGATTCTGAGCTAGGAGATGCTGTGCTAAAATGCCAAGGAGTCCGTCAGATGTAAGACCTAATATGCATTTTCTAAATAGAGCACACATCCTCCATTCATTATGGGATTTTAGGGAGGGGATTCCTAATTCGTGTCGTATCAACGGTAGAGGCGTGCAATTTGGTAGCTGAAGAATCTGTTTCCAAAAGCGTGCCTCTAGGGCTCGCCACCAGCCAGATTTCATAGGTAGCTTGGTCTCCGAGCCATAACACAAGGCAGGAATGACCTTTTGTTGGTAAAAGAGGAGAATATGTTTGAGCGTAAATTTACCATATTTCTTCTTTAAGACTTTTGCCTGAGTAATTAGCTTAGAGAGTTTCAATTGTGTGTCCTCTTCCCATTCATGTGAGGAAGCAGAGGCCTGGATGACGACCCCAAGATATTTATATGAGGAGACTTGAGACAAAGGGGCGTTGGATAAATGCCACCGATGGCACTTTAGCTTTGAATTACCATGGGGCTTACATATCATGGTTTGTGTCTTGTGAGTGTTAATTATGAGATTGTTGCTGGAAACATAATTAGCCAAACAATCTAGTAGCTTTTGCAGCCCAAAGGGCGTCTGTGAAATGAGGATCAAATCATCTGCATAAGCCAGGTGAGTTATGTTGTGGGATCCGAGTTTGGGGGAGTCACTTTCGGTAGCTTGTAGATCAATTCCAAGATCAATCAGAAAAAAGTTAAATATAGAGGACGCAAGAATGCATCCCTGCTTAAGGCCTCTCTCGGTCGGGATGGTGGAGGAAAGTTTTCCTGTCAGGGATAGTCTAATCTGTACTGTTGTGTTGGAGTGGAGCAGCATTATTAGAGTTAAGAGTGAAGTGGGACACTTGTGGAAAATAAGTTTTTGTTGTAAAATTGCCCTATCGATAGAATCAAATGCTGCTTTAAAATCTATGTATGCCAAATAGAGTGCTTGGTTCCTTTTTGCATATTTAGATCTAAGAGCGTTAAGAGTTATTAGGTTGGGACAAGTGCCGAGACCGGCAACGAAACCCGCCTGAAAAGGGTCCCTTAAATTGTTACAAAGGGTCCATGAGTTGAAGTCTCTAAGAACAATTCTTGCAAAGATTTTACCAGGTGCGTCTAATAACGCTATGGGCCTATAGCTGGCTGGGACAGAACGATCCCCTTTTTTATAAATGGGGACTATTATTGAATGCGTCCAAGACGGAGGTAGCAACTGAGTGGTGTTAATGGTGGTGAAGATCTTATGAAGAATAATGGCCCATCGTTCTGGATACATTTTAAACATACGATTTGAAAGACCATCTGGGCCACAAGCACCAGAATTACTGATTTTCGAAATGAGAAATATGATGTCATCTAGATCAAAGATTAGATGAAAAGCGTTCCGTGTATCGGGAGCTATCAAACTCGGAGGAGGAAGCGGACAGGCGTACAATGCTGTGAAATGCTTAACCCACTCTATTTCAGGTACTGGATTAGATTGCAAAACTACCTGCGGAAGATGAGTGGAATTGTTTAATAGGGACCACACACCCATAGAAGATTTAGTTTGAAAAGAGGAGAGCATAGCTTCTCCATCATGTTGGTACATTTGGCTTTTCAAGGCTTTAATGGCATTTTTATGCCTTGTCTTAATAGATTTTAAGGTGGATGCACGATCAGCTGCGGAAACATACATGGCCTGACGTTTCAGGGCCCTCGTGTGAGCTTTTATTGTTTGTACTTGGGAATTAAAGACATGAAGTCTAGGGCCTAAGGTCATGGAGACTCCCTTTAGTATGATGGAGCAACAGTTAATAACCACATGGCAGCCATATCGCAAGGATTCAGAGTGCAGTAACCTGACCTGTCAGACATACCACGATTATGGATCGAAAAATGCATGATGACGGCCTCCCCATTATGTATGTTCAAGAGATCCATGAAAGTTGACGTCTTAAGACTCATGAACCGAGGGACAAGACAGTGGGTTTATTTTATCACATTTTAAGTAAGAAACTACCTGAGTACATAAAAACACAGTGGAAGAAATTAATGGAGATGGAAGCAAGACCATATCCAGAGATTCAGTTGACTACAGGACAATATTGTCCGTTAATGCAAGAGAAAGCTAGGAAAAAATGCAAGGAAAGGAAACAGGATGAAGCAAAATTTGTTCCAACATTTTTTTCAAAATATTCGATAGAATGGGCGGTGCTGATGAGTGAAGAGGGAGTGGTTATGCAGGATCCTCACAAAGCCAGCAAATGGCAGGAGATAGTTTTGCAGGGAAGAGCTCAATCATTGGCTCTGGGGAAGAGAGGGTGTGTCCAGAGGGATAGGGGGTGAATTTCAACCACCGCAGGTAGGAGGAGGATTTAACGGGTGACAGCCCCGACCAATGGGACCACCAGTGTTGGACATGTGGGCAGATTGGTCATATATCCCGAGTGTGTGGAAGCAGTGGAGGGATGCAACAGAATTTTCAAGACCCAAGAGGGGGGACAACATATCCACCTGCATACACAACAGAGCAATCTGACGGTTATGCCTAAAATCACACACAGTATCAGATACATGCACGGCAAATACAATAAACTCTTCAGATGCTACCACAAACACAGCAGGCACACATATAGATACAACCCCAGCAAGCACATATGCAGATGCAACTACAGCAACCGCACATGCAGACGCACCAACCGCAGGCACCACCCCAAGCACTGACCCAGCAGAATACCGTGACTACATGGAATCAAAACACTGCATAAAGACTCCCACAACCAGAATAGGGAACGTGACAGTAGTGGGAGGGAATCCTTTCACAGAGACAGGGATGAATCTAAACCCACAATAGGACAGTCCACAGACTGACTTGATGTGTTCCATCCTACCGGTCACTCCTGATTCGCAAGAGGAGCCACGAGTGCGGGTGACCATAGGTGACAAGACATTGCCCCTCATTACTACCCTGGTGTTGAGGGGTTAACGGCACCGTAAAAGGTGTTGGCGCCACTAAACCCTTAACGCCTGATTATGAGATCCCTTTGCGGCTCCCGACCTTAACGGCTGGTCTGGACCAGCCGTTAAAGTAGGGACCTGCAAAGGGACTTTCGAGGTAATTACGGTACCACAATTTGCGGCACCATAATTACCGCCTTCCGCAGTCCCATTGAGCCCTATGGGGCAAAAATGGGAATGGGGAAGGGCCAATGGTAAATGGGGAATTACTGCCCCGCCAACCTTCGAATGGGGTGGTAATTCCCCATTTACCATTGGCGGAATCGGTAAGTTACCGGCGTTAACCATTCGGTTAACGCCGGAGTCGTAATGAGGGCCATTCTCCTTCCTTGCAGATAATGGGGCCACTAGATCCTGTGTCAGGGAAGGGAGATACCCAATGTCAGTCGCTGTCATGAATGCACAAGGTTTGGGGCTACCAATTTGGTTCCATTCACTAACGAATTGCCCCTTACAGTTGGGGTAGTTGGGGTGGTCAGGAAGGGTCCCCACGGGCATGAGGGGCTCATGTTGTGTGCACTATATTGATGACTGGAGGTGCAGTGAACTGGGCGCGATGTTGTAATTTCATATGTATCGAGTGTGGTTAATTGTGGATGGGATATGTTACATTTAGGGTTATTTTTTATGGGTAGAACTGACACATATTAGCTTTGCATGCACATAGAAACACAAATGCTAAAACTGCTGAATAAAAAATAAACGCAATCCAGACTTAATGTATTATGGAGTGCCCAGAAGCAGGCAATAAGGCGTTTTTATAATGTTGATGCGAGAAAGGGGGCCTGTCCTGCAAGAATCCACTGTAAAGGAAAGATAGTATTTCTCAAATATGCCTGCACACTGAGAACATACAAAGTGGATTTAAAAATCTACATATATTGGGATTTTTAGGAACAGAATAAAACACAGCAATAAGGGGTTGACTTTCAGAAACTGTTTCTGCATGTTCTGCAGAGTTTCAAGGGCCAGAGGATGGGTGAATAAGTAACTACCACTTTAGCGATGGTCAACTCTGCTGATGGAGCCAGCCATAGTTTTTATGCTCTGATATGTATCGCAGATAGCAGATGTAATCTCATGAATTCATGGGAGCTTGACAGAGGAATAATGAGTCATCCAGTAGAAGGTCAGCCGGCGAACAGGACGCAGTGGTTTATGGCGTAACATTGCCGCAAGGAACAGATGTAATCTTTCCCATTGCATTGAAGGTACGCAGAGGGGGTTGGCTAGTTGCTTGAGCCAGCAATAAAGATGGGATAAGATGGCACCCGGGGCCATGGTGTTCGGTGGTCAATTGTTTTCTCAGGGTGGAACTAGAGGACATATGTGCTGGAGTGGTAGTCGCATAAATTACGATAACTTAAGTGGAGCCAGTAAACAAGGGCATGTGAGATAGCAAGCAGTATTTCAAAGAGAACCTGTTTGCTCCATTTTTCCTCATGTTCCTAAGATATCGATGTGGACCCTGTGCAATCACACTTAAGGTTAAAAGGCCTTAGGCCAGTGTTACCAGTGGACTTTAAATATGATCTAACAATAATAGTAAAGAATGTTAAAGACCATTGAGAAGGATTGAAATGGAAAAAGATGGAACTTGCTTTACCCAAAAAACATGCACTCATTCCTCAGGAGGTGGGCACGCTCGGATTGAGGTAATTAGGAGTCTGCCCCAAAGGGAACATAACCTTACCATACCACTTTTATATTCCCAACAGACTCCAGTGAACATAATGGGAAGGGATTTGATAGGCAAGATTAACATGACCATCTCATTTACTGAACAGGGGATAGTGTGTTCTACTCCAGGGATCCACTAGATGAATGCACAGGGTTTTATTCTAGCATTTTCTGAGCAGATGGTACAGAGGAGGGTTCCCCTAGATCCCGAAGTGATTCAGTACAGACTGAGCCCTATACTAACATGGCTTCCTTGGATACAAGGTAAAACATTGAGGTTACCCGCAGATATTTTATTCAAGCTGGTAATCCCCATGGGCAAGGAAGAGGGACATGTGTTTGCATCAGAACTAGAGTCGGTCATAATAAGTCGTTTTCCATGGGACAGATGACGCGGGAAAAGCATGGTGGGCAGTATCACCCTGAATGAAGGACACAAACAGATTGACTTGACTGATAAAGAATTGTTCAGAGGCGACTATTCAGACAGAGAAGTAGAGCTCTCTATAAATGTTACTTATTGGATGAGGATTGAGTACAAGGAAGTGCCGCAGAGAAAGGCACTCATGAAAAAGACACCAGCATTTCTTGAAGACGACTTGCACAAGTGCCAGCTGTCTTGTGGACCAACAGTCCTTATGACATTGGCCTACCAAAGGGAGTAGGGGCAGTCAAGATCAAATTAAAACCAGGAGCAACTTTACCCAGAGAAGCAGACAAAGGCATTTTTGAAACAATTTCAGCGCTAGTAGAACAGGGAATCTTAGTACCATCAGAGTCCCCATGTAACACTGCTGTATACTCAGTGAAGAAAGCGACAGGTGGGTCATGGAGATTAATTCAGGATGTGTGCCCCTAAACAACATTGTTGAGGCAAAATTTCCATTAGTTCCCACCCCAGCAACCATATTATGCAGCATCCCAATGAAAGCCACACATTTCACAGTAATTGACCTAAACAACACATTTTTATCAGTACCCCTAAATGAACAATCATACGATTTGAGCTTGTTTTCATATAGCAACCAGAACTGGAAACATAGATGATTACCATTGGAGTTCTGTGAGTCCACTTTTATCTTTAACAGAGGACTCAAGATGGATTTGGGGAATGTACACATGGATATGACAGTAATTCAGTATGTGGGTGACAGTGTGCAGTGAGACAGAGGAACAGTGCAGATGACACTCGATACAACTGATGGCAGTCTTGGCAGACAAGGGATACAAGGTAGACAAAGCAAATTTACAGTCCTGTCAGAAAGAGGTTTTATACATTGGGCAATTGATTTCGCAGGAGGGCATGAAGGTAACCCCAGAAAGAGCAGAAGCAATCACCAAAACACCACAGGTAAAGACAGTAAGGGAGATGCATCCATTTTTGGGCTTGTGCAATTATTGTAGGGCATGGGTATTTGGTTAGAGCACATACATTAGGCCACTCCTAGTAGGTCTCAAAGAAGCTCAGATAGACAACGGCGAGATATCCTGGAAAATATAAGGACATAAGCCTTTAACTAATTGAAAAGAGCAATATGCACAGCCCCAGTCTTAGGGATTCCGGACTTCAATGAAGAGTTTTACTTACTACTCTCACACTCCAATGGGGTGGTGATGACAACAGTATTCACCACCCCGGAAGACTACCATTGGACATAAACCTTTATACTACTACAGTGGGCTTAAATATCCAGTAATGATGGGTCATTACCCTTGTGAGGAAGTTTTGGCTGCAGCAGATTTTGCACTAGAGAAGTCAGCAAATATCACCATGGGCTGTGAAACAACTCTTTTTGTGGAGCATGCACTTTTTGCCATTCTTGAGAAACCCAAGAGCACATTGATGATGCAAAGAGTGTCTGGGTACAAGGTAATCATTTCAAACCCAGCAGTGAATATAATGAGGTGTAGGGTAGTGAATCCTGTGACATTCATATCAGAACAAGTTGAGGAAGGAGACTATGTACACGACAGCGCTAAATACCCTGAATGTCTATGACGACATATCGCACGTGAGAGTAAATGCCTTGGGAGGGGGGGGAGTACTATTTATTGACGGGTCGTCGACAACGGACCAGACTTCAGGGGAAAGGCATACAGAGACACCAGTAGTGAAGGCGAGACAAAATGGAATTTTTGAGGTAGTGGCAAGCGTGAGATTGCCCTCATATTTTTCAGTGCAAGGGGTAGAGTTAGTAGCGCTTATTGCAGCACTCAACTCACATGAGGATGAGGAAATCACAGTGTACGAAAAGAAACAAGTCTTTGAAGTCATAAAGAATGTGTTCAGTGAGAAGAGTCGAGTCTTTAGTTGTTTCTGGAACACCCAGAAGCAAGACTACAGAGAGCAACACAGGTTCGAATCCCGGGTCCTCGCTGTGAGCGCTTATGAATAACCAATTACCCAGTATGATTGTTCAGATCTTAATGTCAAAGGTAAGGCATTCTAGGCCTTAGAGGCTGTATGACCTGTACACTTTCCCTACCCAGCCGCTGCTGAAGCTCTTAATAGTTTCACCAAATAATTAGACTAATCTCAATATACATTTAGTGGGAACAGAGCTCAGCACCAGTGGGCGGAGCCTTGCCACTTTTTTCAGGAGACCCTCACTTTTTTCACAGGGCACCTTGATATGCTAATTTCTGGTGACGCCACATTCAATTGGTACGTTAATGAGTCACCACAATTTTTTTTTTTAGGACTTGACAACTGTCCAGCATCAACTGCAAACTATTGCAAACATCCATAATGAATGCAACATGTCCCAGAAAAAACAAAATGAGGCAGGGTGAAGCTGGACTAACCTATCCAGGCAGCAGTTCATACATGGGCGGGGACAGGGGTTTTTGTCCCCCCCAACTTTCATGGCACACTATTTTGTCCCGATTCATTTGGCTGGGGCACCTTTTCTTCAGATGACATGCCCCCCCCCAACATTTTCAGCAAAGTTACTCCACTGAGTTCATGTCAGAATGCAGGGATGCCGATCAGCCTCACTTGAGATAAAACGCCACGCTACCAGTAGCCTCGAGGAACCTGAGCACTGCAGGCCCATTGTGGCCACAACATTACAAAAGTAGGACACGCCCTGTGACCCAAACAACCTAATACTAGGCACCCAGCAAGCTGGACCACCAGCAGGTCCTAGACAATCCACAGCAGCGGCAGGAGACACAATATCCATGACTGGCAGAGATCATATGTGAGAGAGCTCAGGGGCAACGTGCGCGCCTTGAAAGCAAGACGACTTGGAGTACCACGGGTTCGATCCCCAGCTCTGCCTTAGAAAACTCCGGGTATTCAGCGTGTTATAAATAACCTATCATATCATATCATAGCAAAGATGGCAGCACACCCCAACGAGATTGTGAGATGCAATATGGGTGGTGCCGCAGCTCGAGGGGATGCTCATACTGGCTAGAGAAGTACAGCCACATGACATTGCTATAGCATGGAGGGAAATGCAACCAAAACCAGCAGAACGCCTGGGGAGACATGAGTGGGAGCTTCTCCTCCCCAGACAAATATCTCTAGGAGTCTTGCGCAACTCACGAGATGGGCCCACGATGTCGAGGGGCACGCTCATTTCTGCAATCACAGAGTGGGAAGACATTATCGTTAATGTGCTGACACAAAAACAGATCTCTAGTACGCCACGGCACGGATGAACCGGGTAAGGTCCATTGCATGTCTTTTCAAAGGGGTTGCGTGACAACCGAATGCAAATATGAAGATCAGCGTGGCATTGGAAGAGTGCAGAAGCCCATGCCGGTGGTGTGTGGAGAGGCAATGGGAGCTGGGGAGCATCGTCAGGCACACGAATCAGCATGCGGATTATGACTCACGGGCCCAAAGCTATCCTTGAATGTCAGTGCCTTGATGTGACATTTCACGGTGCACTATGATTAACGAGGCACATATAGGCAGGCGCGTCGACATCAGCAGGTGCTACAGAACGCGTCCCGAGCACCGTCCATGCAATCCCTTGCCAGCATCAAACATGCCTCGTTTGTCATGTGTTTTACAGAGAGGGAACATGATTTCAGAGTGCGGCCTTCCTGCAAAGGTCTCCAGCCGATGGGCCCACGTTGGTAAAGTGTGGCACTCATTTTACCACTGTGAAAGGCATTTACCATTCTCACTGCCCCGCAGATCTGAAGCCTGCTCCCTCTTCCATCCCTCTTGCTATATTGGCCGAGGAGAAGTCTATGCCTCACACTGATCATTGTCAAGAAAGACTGTAGAGTGTTGATAATTTGTACTGGAGCCTCATAGTATTGCATTGTATTGTAGTACTCATTTATGTAGCGCCTTTTCCCACTTGTATGGCCTCGAAGCGCGTTTGTGGTCATCATGCATCCAGGCTATTAGAGGCACAGAGAGAAGGCCCTGAGACCAGTAGGGACTGGCAGACCAGTCCATCATAGCATTGATCCATCTTCTGGGTCAAAGGGCACAGAAACCTGTCCCTGTGATGGCGCCAACATTTACTGGGTCCCAGGCTTCTCTGCCAGTCTTTTTGCACTTGCCTCGGGGCCGCTGCACTTTGTTCAACATTACTGCACTTTCAGCTTACACTCCTTGAGCAGAGCAACCTCTCTGCACTTAACCCAGGGCCCTGCTGGACTGGACTCTTCGTTCCCCTCCACAATCTCCCCCTCCCCCGTCTCTGCACCTCCAGTTATACGTATGCATGACTTAAATGTACTAGAGCCAGTTAGTTTGTCTGTCTTGTCCCCCCTTCCGCTTTCCAACCCACCCTCCCCCCGAGCTTGGTCTCAACTGTACCACTTCATGCACTTGCACTGTGAGAAATGTCGTCAGGCCTTGTATGCTAGTTTTTCTGTTTAGATAATTCGGAATCTTCAAGGCCTAAGAATGATCAGTATACTCCCTTGTTCCCTTCCCGCCTTGAAGCACTTTGAGGCACTTCACCTGTGTATAAGCGCTATATAATTAAACAATAAATAAATACATACAAATAAATAAAATGTATTTATTTAGCATTTCTAGAAGCGTGCTTAACCCATAGGCGTCTATGCGCTAGTTTTAGATAGAGGGGAGAGAGTTACTGAAGGGGGAGAGTTACTGAAGGGGTGAAGTTAGCTATAGAGAGCAGTTTTTAGTTGCTTTCTGAAGCTGTTGTTGGACGGTTCTGCCCGTAGTGCAAAGGGGAGGGAGTGCCACAATGTGGCGGCGGGGACGTGGAAGCTGGACCCGTCAGCGTTGGAACACTTGAACCTGGGAATTGTGATTGATCGAGTTGGTTTGGTGCTGCCAGCTTTTGTCCGTCTCTGGGATAGGTAACCTGGTACTCTGTTTCTGATTCCCCACTTACCTTTGCTTTGCTGCAGAGAATGATGCGTTTTAGGTGGAGAGGGAGCAGTAGATAGAGTCAAATAACATAGCCATTAGGGTGGGAGGCGATGATGCTCATAATAACTGGACCTTCAGAAAAAACATAAAAACGAAAATCTCCTCCACTGTTCTCTGTGCATGTAAAGCTCCCTGAACCAAGACTTTAAGACACCATGATACCCCTCTCCCCGGAGTATTTTGCATTTGTTTCTTGTATGCTTTGTATTTTGTTTTATCTCTCCTTGTATTTTCTATATAGTGTCTTTTTTGTCTCATAATGAAACCCCGCCTAGATACCCAAGGGTTAAGTGCACTGCAACAAATGCAAAAATAAATAAATAGCTCATGAGGGGATGGGGCATTGTCCGGGTCAGAAGGTGGATAATGGGTGAGGTGGCGAGTCTCTTGAGCACACGGAGATAGGTGCAGTTTGAGAGACGTGTCACACTTGCTGTAGAGGTCTCCGGGGAAGAGCATGTAGTCTCCGGTTTCTGTCTGTCCCAGCAACTCTGCCCACACCTCTGTGCAATTGGTTAGAAACAGACTTCTAGTGGCCAATCGCATGGAGGTGTGGGTAAGAGTGAGTGCACGTCATGCGTAAGGCCTTTTTTTTAAGTGGGTGGGGCTGGTGGGCAAAAGTGGGCATGACGGTGGACGGAGTCTTTAGTGAATATGGGCGGGGCGATGTGTGACGCAAATCTCCTGGTTTTCCTTTTTGAAATGTAGGCTGGTTTGATTCAGGGATGAAATGGCCAAGGCAAGACGGGCAATGGCAACCAACACACTTGCAAAAGGAAATGTCTCTGATACAACATGCAAGGAGTTTATTTCATTTGCAGCTGATGCTCCTCTGCACAGCGGGAGCTATATGTGATTGCCATCCCCTGAGTAAGGAGGGCGAGAAACTGCCATCTGTAGCATGGGAATCCAGAGTTCACTGCATCAAAGATGTTTCTCCGACAGATCTGGAGCGCTCGTCGCCTGTGCCGCAAATCACTGCACTCTAGACCTTAACAACCAAAAGTCCTTCTATATCTGTCACATTAGCCACAGGTTCATCACACTTTGCAGGGAAAGGTGAGGAATAAGTAAGTATCCCTAGCATGTTAAAGTAAGGGTCATAGGTGGGTGCTGCCAAGAGAACCCTTGGGATAGTACGAAGCAATGATAATTATTGTGCTAGTGGTTTCTGCATGAGTGAAGACATTGGGCCGTACACATAAGTATGGAGATGCATATGCAATAGGCCTCATTACAAGTGTGCCGGTGCAGTAATATTGTGCCGGCATTACTGCATACCGATACATTACCGCACCGGCACACTCCGAGTTTGCCAGTAGGGTGGTGGATTTACCTCCAGCTCTGAGCTGGAGGTATAGTTGCCACCCTACTGGGAAACAACTGTCAGTTTTACCGGTCCTGTAATACCAGTGCCAGTAATACCGGTGCCAGTAATACCGGTGCCAGTAATACCGTCAAATCCCCCCCATAGAGTCCAATAGGAATCCATGGAATGGGGATTTACTGGCGTTTCCGCCATTTGGAATCTGCTGGTAATTCTAGCAGATGAAGGGGCGGAAACGGTATTACAGTTTCCGGTGTCCCGACAGTAATACCGGTGGCATACCGGCAAACCTGCAATGAGGCCCTATGTCAGGGGACTAGTCAGAACTCCCAATACCCCTGGCGCTCACATCAAGCGAAACTAGTGCAGATGTGAGACGGTAGCTCAGAATGCATTAGCTGTGCATGCTGCACTGTCATCTCACACCCTGGGGCATGACTGTCCTCCTCATCCACTCGCAGATGTTACTCATGTGGTGGTGGCTAATGTGGTATATTTGTGACCTGACCAAAAACCATAGCCCGAAATACCATCTAACGGTAAGAATTCAACAGAAATTCAAATGGAACTGATGTCTACAATATATATATTACAGGGCCTGCGGTAGCGGAAATATTTTTATAGTTAAGTTGCTCAACCCGTAGGAAGAGCAGTTTTTGGGCGGCTTATAACTTTGCTCCCCTTGGACGAATCCTTACGAAAATTTGCAAATAAAGTAGCTGGCCCCGTCTGAATTTTGCTGGCAAGTTTGGTGAGGTTTAATCAACGGCGGGCCAAAGTTGTAGGGGGTCCATAAATGTTTTATTTTTACATAGACACAATGGAAAAAATGTTTTGCTTACGTCTACAGCCCACACCACTGGATGGATTTTCACCAAATTTTTTGGCAGGAGTGGCGGCTTGGTCCCGAAAGAACGCTTTTGCAAAATTGGTGTAAATCCGACAGGTTGTTTTTTAAAAAAAACAGCCCAAAAGTCGGTAAAAGAAAATTTGTGATATCTGGGTTCGGTCCGCAGACTCACTTCCCTGTTCGGTCCGCCCTGACGGGCATCCGATTAGCCTAGAGGGTGACATGATGTCCGCGGACATCAGACGCACCCACTGATTGGATGGTGAAAAGCGTGAAGTGCGTCAGATTTTTGGAAACGCCCGCCATGATGGATTCGCGGACAGGCGCCATTGACCACGAACATCGCAGTAAAAGCATATTAAAAAACATTGGCCCTCATTACGACCCAGGCGTTGGACCATGGTGCTAATAGCACCATGGTCCATGGCGGTAACTTACCGACTCCGCCATGGCGGAATGGGGAATTACCGCCCCATTCCGAGGTTGGCGGGGCGGTAATTCCCCATGCCGCCATGGCCCTTCCCCATTCCCATTTTTGCCCCATAGGACTCAATGGGACTGGGGAAGGCGCTAATTACGGCACCGTAAATTACGGTGCCGTAATTAGCTCCTAGGTCCCTTTGCGGGTTGGTTTTTTAACGCCTGCTAAAAGCAGGGGTTAAAGTGCGACCCGCAAAGGGACCTCATAATCAGGTGTTAAGGGTTTAACGGCGCTGCCACCTTTTACGGCGCCGTGAACGCCTTAACGCCTGGGTTGTAATGAGGGCCATAGCATTGCACTAGTCAAACTTATCAAACAATCTCTGGGGAGGTGAGGGGGGATGAGGATGGGATGGGAAATGCTGTAAGAAGCCAAAACACAGGTGTTTTTCATCCCTGAATTCGAAGAACAGTCTGTACGTTCGGGTAGAGTCCTGTGATGTTTTCAAACACTTCAGATGTTCGGGGACATCTATGCCTATTTCTGCATTACAGGGTTGGTGAAAAGCAGTTTTTGGATGGCTTATAAATTTGGCGCCACTCAATAAAACTGCATGAAATTTTGGAAATGTATTCTAGCTCTGATTCGGAATGGTTATGGGAAGTGTGGATCTGTTTTGTCAAGAGGGAACAAAACTAGAAGTGGGTTCCAAAATATTGTAAATGCTTATAAATGTGGTGCCATTTGATGAATCTGCACAAATGTTTGCAAATCTATTTTAAATTTAGACATACATGTTTTTGCAAGATTTGGTGGGATTCTGTCAAGAGGGGGATAAATTAGCCCGGGGCTCAACATTTTTAGATGGCTTTTAGCCTTTTTTCCGTTTGACAAATGTGGACAAATGTTTTCAGAAAGATTATAGACCCAACCTTGAATGTTTGTGTAAAGTCTGAATGGATTTTGTCAAGTGGGGACTAAGTTATATGACTATTGTATGTACATACATTATGAAACTTTTGAAAAAATAAAACATGGGCGGATTTCCAGCAAACTCGTGTATGGAGCATTGGCAAATATGGTTTTGCAAATATGCCTGTGTTTTATTTTTTTTACAAGTGTCATAATGTAGGTACAAAAAATTGTGCTATACTTTCGGTGACTGAGGTATAGCCTGTGGCCATGAGCAGTGGCCAGATTGTCCAGGTCATGGATAATCTGACCACGAGGGACGACAAATGGGATTGAAGTGGCCATGTCCACCTGGGACCGCCTATGAGGTAAAGCTATTCAAAAGTGGGATCGGTTTGAAAGGGAAAGAAAAATGTGCTTGTGGTAATATGGTCATAGGGCTCTCTCTACGCCTTCTGCAGGCTGCCACAGAAAGGGAAGAGGGATCTTTGTACAGAGCCCCACCTTCCCTTTCCATGGTGGCCATCTTGGAAAAGGATTTTCCTTCCTACAGCGGGACGCAGCAGGCAGAAGACTGCTCCAAAGCTGAGTGGAGGTGACTGAAACTCTACCTCCAAAGCGTGATCAGCGGAAAGGGGGAAACACAAGTAGACCCACGGTGGCTGATCGGAACTGTCTTGCAGGAAAGTAGCGAGTGAACCTGCTTCAAAGGTATTCGGCCCCTTGATCATGCAAGGCACAATGTACCAAGCAAAGGGATTTAAAGACAATACACTGTGTGACTGGCAGCCAATGTAAGGACTGCAGCACCAGTGAAATATGGTCCCCGTAGGGGGAGCCAGTAGCCACCATAGCTGCCATATTCTGCAGGTGCTGAAGTCGCTGAACTAGGGCTCGAGGCTGGGCTAAGTATAATGAGTTGCAGTAATCTAGGCAGCTGGGTAGCAGAGCTGCGACTACAGGGGGCGAAGGTCAGAAAAAATCAAAGGAAGCACCTTCTTAGGAATTTTAGATAAGGAAGCAGAGATAACCACGTCCAAATTCTTCACCTTTGTAGGAACTGGAAGAGAACTGAGGGAAGAGGGCCAGAAAGAGGACACCCAGATTGAAGGATCAGGAGGAGAACCCACCACCAGCACCTCTGTCTTGTCGCCATTCAACTTCAGCCAACTGTGGTTCATCCATGCTCCCACGGCAGTCAGGCACCGATGTAGGCACAATGACACCTCAGTCTGATCACGATTCAACCGGATCAGGATCTGGGTGTCGTCGGCGTATGAATAGCACCTGATGCTGAAGGAGCGGGTGAGACACACAAGAAGCCAGATGTAAATATTGAGGAGAATGGGAGACAAGGCGAAACCCTGATGGACAACACAGCAGAAAGAAAACAGACCAGAAAATAACGGAGGGTGTGAGAGGATTTGGGTTCTATCAGTCAGGAACGAATAGAGCCAGGCAAAAACATGACCCGATATACCCATTTGGGCCAGGCGTGCTAGCAGGATAGGGTGGTCAACAGTGTCAAAAGCTGCAGAGAGATCTAGTAAGATCAAGGCACCTACCCCTCCTTCATCTACCAACCTGGCCATGTCATCCTGAACTGAGACCAAGACGCTCTCAGTACACCCGACCCCGACCTGGTCTAAAGCCAGATTGGGAAGGGTCAAAGAGTCACATAGATTCCATAAATGTAGAGAGTAAAGGGGAAACCATTGATTCAAGAAGTTTCATTAGAAATGGTAAGAGTGAAATCGGACAATAGTTAGAAGGTTGTAAAGGATTGAGCGAGGGTTTCTTAAGAAGGGGAGTCACGGTGGCCTACTCAGATGGAATTATGCCAGATTGTGCCTGCGTTATCTTCTGCAACAGCTTGGAAAACATTTCTTTCATCACTGCCCGGGCAATAACATCAGAGTGGTCCGCCGATTTAAAACGCTGGATCGCAGAAGATACACCAGTCTCAGAAAATACGGGAAAGGTAGATCACCCATCAGAGACTCCTAAGCTCAAAGGAGCTGCAATTAGCATCGCGGAGAGAGGTATAGTCATAATCGACTTGACATTAGCACGTATTGTTTCAACTTTTGACACAAAGAATTGTGCAAGTGAATCACAAAGATCTTGCATGAGACTAACCAATGGGGCCATTCTGGCTGCAGAAGAAAGTGATCTGACCACAGAAAAGAGAGTCTTAGGTTGGCAGAGTGAGGCCTCAATCTTCTGGGAATAGAAGGCTTTCTTAGTTGACATAATCGCTGCTGAGTAAGTTGCAGCACAGGCTTTATATTGCTGCTTGAGGCTAGAGTCATATGCTCTCCGCCACTTGCGCTCTGCCTGCCTCAAGCCGAGGCGCAGTGACCTGAGATTCTCAGAAAACCAGGGTTCTGAGGGCTTCGCTTGGGCCGATAACTTGGGCTGCTGGACCGCTATCCCGCGTTCCAGTACCTGGAATGTCGGATGAACGTCACATTGTTCCCATTAACATAACACAAAATGCTAATGGAAATGTTGGAAAATCTTATTGAGTCTATGTACTTTTCTGAGAAATGTAAAGTAGATGGAGTCTATAAGATTTTTATTAACTGTGAAAGGTGGTTCCTAAAGGAACCTTTCTTTTGTTGTTTTTTGAGGTTTTGTGTGTTTGAGGCCTGCTTATTGCCTCATGTATGTGGACTATGAGCTCAAACCAAAACCTAAGGAAAGTAGTTTAAGAACATATGACAAGGTTAACGTCAAAATATTTAGCACCTTTTGAATTTTAATATTCTGTCAGTGAACAAACCCACCCGGCTTTGATATGTCAGTGAACAAAAACAAGTGGCCCATATATGTGATGTCATCAAAGACATTTGTGATGGGTGTTAGTGTTAGCAGTGCACGGTGGTGGCGCCAGTTATGGTTGCTTAGTTTACCATAACTGTTGAATTTCTGAGGTTTTTCAATTTTACTTGTAACAATAACGTCCCATTAACAATGTTTTTGCATTGAATTTCATAGGTTTTTATTAGTGCAACTTAAGCATAATGTCCCTTTAACAAAGTTTTTTCAGTGAATATATATATATATATATATATTGGGGAAACAGTTGTTGGCCCCCAGACTGCGCTCTACCTCATTATTGAGCTGGTGCTATTGGGCTAGTGCGGGCTAGCCTCTAAGAATTCAAGAAAATATTCTGTCAAAGTACAGGATAGCAGATAACCATAAGCTCCAGCTTCAGCCAAGAAATGCCCAAGCACTCACGACCATTTACTAAGTTTAAAATTACTTTATTAATCACAAGTAGTGCAAACTAATCAGAAAAAGCATACAACAACAGTGGCTGGCGTTTTTCCACCCGGTGGGGTGAGTGCTGCTTCCCACCTGGTCTGACCAGCCACTGTTGTTGTATGCTTTTTCTGATTACTTTGCACTACTTGTGATTAATAAAGTAATTTTAAACTTAGTAAATGGTCGTGAGTGCTTGGGCATTTCTTGGCTGAAGCTGGAGTTTATGGTTATCTGCTATCCTGTACTTTGACCGAGTTTTTTCTTAAATAAATAAATATATATATATATATATATACACATTTTGTATTATTGATGGAAAACAGATTGCTCGAAAATAAAAGCGTTACCTTTCATTAATCATCATGATATATTTCAAATGACCTGCAAAATCTATGAACAACAGGCTAGCAAATGCGTGCACCTTTTTCAACAGACATGTGGCAGCGACAACAGGAACAGCTGCTTGCCTTCTCTTTTGTCAGCCTTGTTGTTCTCGTTAATAGTGAAGTACTGGGCAGTTGTCTCGCTCTGTGAAAGGCTGATTAGGCTTTCCTCCTTTCAAATTTCGCCTGGGGCTGTTACGCTCAAAGCAGTTTTCTATTTTTCTATTTTTTCTTTGACCTTTGTCGTCGTCTGGCAAGCCATTGTGTTGGATTCTTGCAGTCAAGCTTTCTCCGAATGTGTGAGCTCGTCCTCTGCATGTTGGCCTTTTCTATTCACTGCACTCTCAGAACGTTTTGTGTTTTGTCCTTGTAGGTTTTTGTTTGGTTATAAATACATCTTTTGTGTGCTAGCTGTAGTTACGCTGAGAAGTCTTTTAATGACAACATTGTTCCTTAGAAACTGCTAATATTCACTGTTTTGGCAGCAGTTTTGCAACTGGATTGATTTGTCTTTTTTTATCAGCAATATTTGGACGGACAGCTATGGCAGGCGTTCATCAGCAGGGCTGATCTTTGTCACAAGGCGACACCAGTATTGCTCTCGTTAACCCGGAAGTGCATCCGTCACTGGAGTACATTTTGTTCTCCTTTACTGTGAAACTTAATGCATGTTCCATTTTACGCCAATCCATTTCACTTTTGTGATAATTGGTTTAGTTTACAATATATGTTCTAGGGTTCAATCCTAGAAACCCCTCCATTTGTTTCAATGTTCGTTGAAACACATTTGAGTCTTTCCATGAACTCTGAACTGAAGGTGAACTCTGAGGGAAGGCTACCGGGTGATACTGCGGCACGTGTGGCTTGCTAGCAGACATACTCTATTCTACTCCTCCATTTCAGGTAGAATGGTTATTATTTTTCTTGCATTTTAAAACCACCATAACTTTGATGGCATTTGTTAAACATACCCCAATGAGCCAGACTCCACCACCCTGGTGATCCCTAATGAGGGTGAATTGTGTATGTGGTTGTCTGCATCCTTGAGACTGTCCTTCTGGGATTGAGACAGTTATTTATAAAATCACTTCCTTTTAAGACAAAAACAATGTTCTGGCCCACTCTACTCTCATATTAAATCAAAGGAAAGTTGGAGGTTTCATTTTTGGTCTGTTCACCAAGACTTGTCTGTGTATCCTTCGGGCAGTTGGTGAAATATAATTTCCAGCATTGGCAGTCTGAGCTAAAAGATAGTGTTAAGAGACAGCTGGAAGTGCAAAGGGCGCACTCTTCCTGGCAGGATGCAGAAGGGGGAGGATCACTGGCAGGGGGAATGGCACTGTATTGCATTAAGCGTGTGAAGGCGCACTGTGCCTCTGGGAGACAGATACAACCATTCAGACAAATCAACCACATTACAGATACAGCGTAGCACCATGCATTCCATCCAGCCTTCTCAAACATACATCCCTTCAGCACCATCATCGCACAATCACTCAACAACTTCGCCCCCTCAAAACACGAAAAAAACACATCCATCAATCATGGTTCAACAATTCCCTCCTCTCTATCAAGCAGGAGCTCAGATGGCTCAGATGCCAAGAAAGACTCTGGCAAAAGTACCCATGCCCCACCACCAGAACTCCAACACTGCTGCAACAAATACAAAACAGCCATACGCAATGACAAAGCCACCCATTACCTCCAACATTGTCAAATCCCTCTCCAAACCACTATCCACACCTTCCACACCCCCATTATATATATACTAATTCAACTCCAGAATGCAAAACCTCAGGCAGGCCCTCTCCTATGCTCTCCCAGTCACGCCCTCCATCCTTCTGAAATTAGCCCGGAATTGTGGGGCGGGTTGTATTTCAGGGGCATTAAATCAGGTGTGCCCACTTAGTGAAAAGAATAACATATCAATTAATATATCTTACAGAACAAAATTAAGCATCACATTGGGCCTCATTCTAAGCTTGGAGGTAGCCATGGCGCTATTAGCGCCATGGCTGCCTCCAAAACCGGATCCGGGTCCGGTCTGGTGGAATGGGGACTTATCGGGACATTCCGACCTAGGCAGACCCGGTAAGTCCCCATTCCAAATGCCATTCCCCATTCCCATTTGAGCCCCCATAGGGCTCAATGGGAAGGGGGAAGGCACTAATAACGGGCCCGCTAAATGCGGGCCCGTTATTAAATCCAAGGTCCCTTAACGGGTCCCGTAAAGAACGTGTGGTCAGACCACACGTCCTTTGCGGGTCCCGCTAAGGGACCTCGGAATTGGGCGGTAAGGGTTTACTGGAACAGGTCTCCTTACCAGTGCCCGGTATCCTTTACCGCCCAACTCGGAATGAGGCCCATTGTCGTGGTGCAGGAGTGTTGCAGGTGTTGGGCCCTGGTGTGGGAGGGTACGAGAGCTGACTTGGGCATGAGAAGGACAGTTGTTGCATGTGACTGTATATAGTAATCTGTGCATGTGCACTGCATGTAGCACTGCACCCCATAGCCTACAGCTGAGTCCTATGAAACATTTGACCCAGCTGTCACATAGTCCCAACCATATACTCGTACACTGAATGTAAAGTATCGCAGAGTCTTCAACTGTAGACAGTTGCCCTAGGGGTTCATACACTTCTCATTCATGCTGCCTTCTTCCTATAGAGCTGCGTTCCATAGCATACAACTGAATCTCACAAATAAATGTGGTCCAGCTCTCACATTCTCTCTACCATCTTCAATACACTCATTTCCTCATCTCTATCCACTTTTCTGCCTCCAAAATCATTTTTGTACACTATCTCAAAGTACAATTTCTGATGCATGCATGGTGATGCTCATTTCGCTCATCTTTCAAATGGTCTGCTGAAGGACCATGCTTCCTTCAGCGCTTCAACGCCTTAACACAGGACAGTAGTAACTATACAAATAAAAGATATAACATAACATTATAAGTCTGTATCATCAAAAAGTGGATCAGGCGCTATGCCCGTAGTATGATGACAAATAGTGATCTGGTGATCAAATCCCTGTGACTGTAATAGGATGTATTTCGGCGCTGGAGTCAAGAAGTGGCAGCATGCTGTATCGCTGAAAGTGTGCAGTGTTTAGAGTAAATGGCACTCCCATGATAGAGCAACCACTGGCATTTTATTATTTGATGCATGCTGGGACTGTTGAGCGACACCGATCTGAAAGAGGGAATCTCCTTCTATTGCAAATAAACCTCTTGTCCCAAAGGCCTTTATCACACTCACTACCCCTTTGTAAATACATTATTTAAAACATACTTCTGGGTTACATGTTTTGAAAGATCTGACACACCACACAAACGTTCTTCCTTTTTTTATTTTTTTTATTTATTTTTTACAGAGAAAGCAACAGGGGGGTGGGGGGGTGCTCGAGAGCCCGACCAACATGGCCGCAGGTCTGTGAAGCTCTTCGGCACCCTTGGCAATCCGGAAGAAATCCTGTCGACTCTGGGGATAATTTGGCACCCTGGTGTGGTGCGCCGGCATTTGAAACCTTCGTGACCCTAGAGAGAAGCGGTTCGAGACTGCTGGCGAGGGTACAGCTCCAGACTGGAGACGGGGAGCCCCAGTGAGGTGCGGAGGAGGGGCAGACTTGAAGGGGCGAAGCCGCCGCGCGGGAGACCTGCCTGTGGCGGAACGCTCTGTCCCGCTTGGTACTGGGAAGAAGTGCTTGCCCCTGATTGCGGACGGCCGGTGCGAGTCTGGTGGGGCCGCCTTGTGCTTGGAGGAGGCGGTGCGGTGGAGACGCCGCAGCTGCCAGACAGAGAAGGAGTGTAGTTGTGTGCGGCCCCGGAGGAAGCCTATCGGGGGGAAGCGCCACGTGACGAGCCTGGCGGGAAGGATCCTAGCTGCTGGAGCGGAGGAGCAGCGGTGCAGCGCTGCTGCCGGGACCTGCCCGCGGGGTTCCCTGCCATGTGTTGGCCTGGTGGAGCGCTACCCCGGAACGAGTCTTATCAGAGTGGAGAAGTGCTCTGGCGGTGAGTCCTCAACGGAGGCACGGGCGGGTGCTCGGCTGGCTGGGGCCGCGTTCCCCTCCTGGTTCCTTGGGAGCAACTGTCTGGAGCGGAGTAGTGCAGGCGCTGAGGCGGATGGGCGCTGCCGGTGGGGGCCCCTGGCGGGCTCTGTGACACATCTGAGCTGTCCAGGATCGGAGGCAGATGAGGCCCTGGTGCTCCCCAGAGTTTGGGGGCGCTGCGCATGAGCGGATTGATTTGCGAGGCCATGCTAGATTGGCAGGCTAGATTTGGTGGAGCTGGGCCTGTGTGCTCTCCCGTATTCGGGGGATTTTATGTGCCTGGAATAATCTCTTCGCCCACAGGCTGTAAATTATACGTTTGTGGTGCTGTGGCTGCCTCGCGCCTGTCTTCCTCTAGACGTGCTGCTGGGGTTTCGGACCTGAATGAGGGGAGAACCATCTGGAATATAGGTGGCACCGAGGGGGAACTGGCAATGCGGGAGAGATCTTCGAGCCAGAAATACTGTATGGTGCATGTGCCTTCGTCCTCCTCCTCCTTCCCACTTATGCAATATGTTGAAGTCGGGCAAGAGTGGCAAACAACAAACCAAACTGCATTTTGAAGCACCTGACCAAGCTAAACCTAACAGAGTAATGGTGGATTTATAAGAGCAGTGTGCCCCAGTGTCAGGAACGTATCCTTCCTCTGCGTTTCAGGACATTAAGGTCATGTTAACGCAGTTGCAATCCGGGATACAGTCTCTTGATGGGAAGCTGGACACGTTGACCTGCAAGATGGATCACATGCAGGTCCGATTGGATGAACATGGGGAGAGGCTAGACAAGGCGGAGGGACGGATATCCGGAGTGGAGGACGTTGCAAACTCAGTGGGCCTCATTACAACCTCGACGGTAGCCATGCCGCTATTGGCGGCATGGCTGCCACCGAAATCGCGTCGGGGTCCTCAGAATGAGGAATTACCGGGCCATTCCGAGTTCAGAAGGCCCGGTAATTCCTCCCTCCAAGGACCCGGACCCGGTCCTTCCCCATTCCCATTTCAGCCCCCATAGGGCTGAATGGGAATGGGAGAGGGAGCAAACAACGGGACATTACGAGTTGGCCCGTTGTTTGCTCCCTCTCCCCCTGCGCGACCCGGTAAGCACGCCTGGTTTGACCAGGCGTTACTTCTTGGGTCCCTCGAGGGAACCTCGTAATGAGGCGGTACGGGGTAAACGGCGCCGGCACCTTTTACGGCGCCGTTTACCCCGTACTGCTAGGGTCGTAATGAGGCCCAGTGTCAGGAGCAATGGCTGAGGTGCAAAAGGCCCTGAAGGAGCTCAGGGAGAAGCAGGAGGACTTTGAGTCACGGTCGAGGAGGCATAACGTTAGGATTGTGGGCCTGGCAGAATCGGTAGATCAGAGAGATATGGAATGCCTGGTTGAAGGTATACTGAAGGAGGCGCTGGGTTCAGAGGGGTTCTCCCTGATATGTGTGGTGGAGAGGGCTCATAGGATCCCTAGTGGCAGGAGGCCGGTTCCGGGAGCCCCACCGAGGCCGTTGATAGCTCACCTGCTGAACTATCGAGATAGGGATACCGTGCTCCGGAAGGCGAGGGAGAAAGGTACTGTGACTTATAAAGGGGATGTCATCAGGTTCTTCCCAGATTTTTCGGATAAGGTGCAGGCTGTCTGGAAGACTTTTTTGGATGTGAAGAAGCGGTTGAGGGATAAGAATATGAAATATGCCATGCTATACCCAGCCAAGCTCCGGGTGGAGCATAAGGGCAAGTCGCTCTTTTTTCAGACTCCTGGGGAAGCAGCATCTTTTTTGGATATATTGCCAGAAGAGCCTGGTCAGTGAGGCAATAAATTGGTCTGATAAGGGGGCCGGAATATGTTTGGTCTTGGAACATTGGGGCTGGCATGATCTTCGGGTACGTTTTTTGAGGGAGGAGTCGGGGAATCTACAGTAAGGTGCCGGAGGGTCTGGCTGGTAGCTGCCCCTAGGTCGGAAGCTGATTGATTATGTTGTGGGTAATTGGATTGCCGGAGGGTTGGGGTGTCTGGCATGAAGGGGGGGTTTGGGGGGAGCCGTGAGGAGGGTTGCTGGGGTAGGGGGTCGGGAAGACACCGACAAGTTGGGGGGTTGTCGGTAGGGGAGGGGGGTAGGAAGTTTGAGGAGTTGTTGAAAGGGGGAGGGAGGGGGGCAGTGGCACGAGAAACACAATTCTATGGTAGGTCGGTTGATGCATGCACGGTAGGTTCTGGGATGCTCGACAATGGCGACACTTAAACTTTTGACCCGGAATGTGAGGTGCCTCAACAATCCACCAAAGTGCCGAAAGGTGTTGCAATACTTGTGGCGTCATCAGGTGGAGGTGGCCTTTCTCCAGGAAACCCATTTGACGGTAGACTCGGGAACAAGGTTTGGTAAATGCTGGGGGTGCCACAGATATTTTTCTTCATACTCTTCCTTTTCTAGAGAGGTTTGTATTCTAGTGCACAGGTCAGTGGGATTCCGCCTGACCAAGGTGCTGAGGGATCAGGAGGGGAGGACACTTATAGTCCAGGGGATCATTCAAGGAAGGCTATATATATGTGTATTTGTTATTATGGCCCTAATCAGGATACGACTAGATTGCTGCAGTGGGTTGAGCGGCAATTGGTGGATATGCCTGCGGGGGAGGTACTATGGGCGGGGCACTTTAACGTGGTGTTGGACCCTACCCGGGATCGGACGGGGCAGCATGCACGTTTATATAGTAGGTGCTCTGTTAAACTCCGGGGCATGCAGGAGGTGTGGCGATTGGCGGATGTTTGGAGAGTGCGGAATCCGGGTGGGTGTCAATATACTCACTACTCTGCGCCACACAATTCGGATGCATGACTGGATTACTTCCTGGTGTCTGAGAGTCTTCTGGGACAGGCGACCGAGGTGGAGGTCTTGGCTCGCTTTCTCTCTGATCATGCTCCGGTTGTATTAGCTGTCCGGTTGAGGGGACGGGCTAAGGGGAGACCGCCATGGAGATTCAAAAGTGACAAGCTCACGGATATGGTTTTTCGGAAGGAACTGGAGAATGCTATTGATAATTATTTTGAGATGAATGAGGGGTTGGTGTCCTCGGAGGGTATCCTGTAGGAAGGGTTTAAATGTGTGATACGGGGGGAGTGTATCGCTAAGGAGGTGGGTATGCTGAAAAGGATACGTAAGGATTTGGTGAAGAAGGAGGAGGAGATATGCGCCTTGCAGGAGGCTGCTCCTGTCCCTTCCAAACTTCAGCAGGGGGAGATAATGAGGAACCTTTAGCAATTCCGTGCATTAGCCCAGCGGGAGATTAAATATCTGTGGGACAGGTCGGCCCCTCGGAAATATGGTGAGGGTCAGGCTCTGGGTAGGTCGCTGGCTAAGGCCAAGCGCTTAAATGCCTCGGGAGGCAAAGTGGCAGTAATTACGGATGAGAGGGGGGCGAATCATTTCGAGGATGAGGCGATACTTTGTGAGTTCCATACATTTTACACTTGTCTGTATGCTGCCCAGTCCTGCGCCTTGCAGGCGGATATCGACGCATACCTCGATCAGGTGGGCTTGTTCAGGAACAGAGGGAGTGGTTAAATAGACCGGTGACATTAGATGAGGTGAAGGAGGCTATAAAGTCGCTGCCTAATGGGAAGTCCCCGGAACCGGATGGGTTTACTTCTGAGTTTTATAAATGTTTTGCTGACAAATTAGCTCCCTATCTGCTGCGGTTCTACCAGGAAGTGGTGACTGCAGGTCGACTACCGGAATCTCTCAGGGAGGCTTTGGTGGTAGCGCTATTGAAACCAGGAAAGCCTGAGGGGGATTGTTCCTCGTATTGCCTGATATCCCTGAGTAACTTGGATAATAAAATCCTGGCCAAGATCCTATAGTCCCGTTTAGCACCGCTAATGTCTACGGTGGTTAGGGCTGATCAAGCGGGCTTTATCCCTGGGCGGTCGACGTCGTTTGGGTTGAGGCGAATGTTTGGGCTGATGGCTGCCCTGTCGTGTACGGACCCAGCTGTTGCAGTTTTATTGGATGCCACTAAGGCTTTTGATTCTATTGAATGGCCGTTCTTATTCGCGGTCTTGCATAGATTGGGTCTGGGGGGGTTCCTCCTGGCTTTAGTATCACTTTTATATGAAAAACCGGTTGCAAGTGTACGGGCCAATGGGCAGATGAATGCACTAATTCCGCTTGAAAGGGGTACACGCCAGGGGTGCCCTTTGTCCCACTTATTGTTTGCTTTGGCGATAGAGCCTTGGGCCGAGAGAGTGAGGGCGTTTCATAGTCATAGGAGGATTCAATTGCATACCCATAAAGTGGTGATCTCGCTGTATGCGGATGATATGGTCTCGTTCCTGCGCCACCCTGAGGTTAATCTGAACCCAGTCATGTTAGATATTCAGCCATTTGGGGAACTCTCGGGGCTAAGGGTGAACCCTGGTAAGTCAGTGACATTTCCTTTGACGGAAGGGCTGGATCGTTTTCAAGATGGGTGGCGGTTTCAGTGGGATATGCTTAGTACTCGGTAATTGGAAATTACCTTGGCTAGGTCCGAAGAAGAAGTGTTCTGCAGTAACTATGGAGCGGTGCTTCAGCAGGCTAAGGAAGCAATGCAAAGGTGGGCTTCACTCCCACTTAACCTGTTTGGTAGGGTCTCTGTAGTCAAGATGACCATTTTGCCCCGATTTTTATACGTGTTTCTCAATGTTCCCATTCGGATAACTAAGAAGTTCTTTCATGACCTCAAATCAGCAGTGACTCGATTTCCTTGGGCTGGGAAGCAGGCGCGAGCAGCGTGGGATAAACTCACTGCATCTCTCCGCAGGGGGGGTCTGGCATTGCCCGATTTTGAATTATATTACTGTGTGGCTCAGTCTAGCTATTTAAGGTACTGGTATGGGCTGGCGGCTGAACATAGGCATGTTGAGGTAGAGCGGTCAATTCCATCCCCGGCATTGCTGAGGACAGTTATTTTGACAGCTCAGCCTCGCTCTGGGGTGGTTGGAAACTTGGTGGAGTTAACGTGCAGAGCTTGGTCTCGGTTAGAGCATGAGCCCAGGGATGGTTTACTTTATTCACAAGAACTCCCGGTTATATTTATACCCGGGGTGCACGTGACTAGTGAGGCAAGTTATGTTGCCATGACAAAACGGGTTTATTTCGCCAAATTTGCAGATTTGTTTCCGAATGGTAAATTCATTACTATTGATCAGCTGAGGGGTAAGAGGGCTCTATCGGCGCTGGATGTATTTCTTTACTACAGGCTGTGGGTGGCGCTGCGGCGGCTCTTTCTGACCTTTCCCGAGCAGCCTCAGGCGGCAAAACTATTAGACAGGGTGATAAGGGGAGACCTGGATCGGGGGTTGATCTCAGAGCTTTACGCAGTGGGGTCGGAGAGCAAGTCACTGTCTGTAATGTCTTCACTGGAGGAGTGGGAAAGGCTGCTAGGTAGGGAGATTTCGGAAGATACATGGTTGTACTGTTGTGAAGGTATGAGAAAAGGGGCTATTAACACCAGTTTTAAGCTTGTTCATTTTAAATTCTTGCATCAATATTATTATTCTCCGGACCGATTGCATCAGTATTTCCCTCACAGGTCTGCGGCCTGTATTAGGTGTGGGTATGAACCTGTGGGATTTCTCCATGTGGCATTGGATTGTGCATCGCTTGGTCAATTTTGGGGAGGAGTGTTTGATGTGATAGGGCAGATCGTGGGTCAGCGGTACACTCCGCATCCGATGATGGGCTTGCTAGGATATTCTGCCCAGGTACCGAACGGGTTTCGAAAGCTGATAACTCTTCTGTTGATTTTGGCCAAGCGCAGGGTTGCTATGGGGTGAGGTAAGAGTACCGACCCAATGATTACTCAATGGTCTCAGGATATTATGTAATGCAACAATATGGAATTGAGATGGGGCGTGATGAAAGGGAGGAACTGGGGTGACACTAGAATGTGGGATGCATATACGTCATACCTCCTTATTGGGAGCGGCGGGGATCAGGCACTGCACCATCATGGGAACCTTCGACTTCACCATCGCCAGACTGAGGGGCCCGACCGTTGTGTGCTGTGTGGTACAATCCTGTGACCCTGGACTATTGGAACATTGGGGGAGAGAGAGGGGTCGTACTGACTTGTGGTCCCCTCCTCATTCTATGTGGGTTTCGGGATCTGCCTCTGCGTGGTATATACTTCGCATTGACGCATTATGTGGTTCACTTTCCGTTTACTTTGGTCCGATTTAAGATATGTGGAATATTTACATGCCATGTAGGGAGGGGGGGGGCGGGTGGATTGGGGATTGGTTTGAAGTTGTAGTTCATGTGAAATGTCAATAAAGAAAATAATAATAAAAAAAAAAAGAGAAAGCAACAGGACTCTGTCTTTGTCACTAAGCAGCATAGCTAGGCCTCATCAAATCGCTTAACGAAAAGGCAGTTTACAGTCACTCTGATTTTTAATCTGGATTTGAACGGCATTATTATTGTACGTATTGGAATCAGTTTTGGTTACTTTTCTTTCTTTAAGTGTGTGACTTACATCTAACTTGCAAAAATGATCTATGGTACATATGATGCTAATTTAACCCACGTTTAACTCACATATAATTCACTATTAACTTTCTCACCACCACCATACTATGAAACATTTTATGCTAAGGAATTACACAATGGGATTGTTAGTTTAAATTTACATTATTTTCAGTTTCAAAACCCATCCATACTTTTGCAGAGTTCAAAATACTTTTAACCTGGCATCATGCTCCTCCATATTCTGCCATATGCTTTCATAGCCCTCTACAATAGGATGTAATCCTTAGAAAACACACCTTCTGGACACTAAGGTTATGCATCACACTCTGAATAATTATGACAGCTGACACCAGACTAAAATGCGTCCTACATAATTCAAATGAATCATGATGAGCCTAAAGATGCTGCCTAATCTGGTGGTATGGTAATGCATGATCCAGAACAGCATGTATACTGTCCTCTCCCAGTAATACTGTACTTTCCAGAATGTTCAAAGATGTGGGGCTGGTAGGCTACCATCACACAAAGATTTAGATTTCTAAGATCTACACATAGGCAGATACTCCCGGAATGAGGCCTGGTCATCACTATTGGTGCTAAAAACTGTTTGGCTTCTAACTGCTCTATTATTCCACTTAGCACACAATCATTGCAACTCTTTCAAAACCGACTCCCTTTCATTGATTGACCAGAACATGTGATTGTTTCTTCATTGGCAAACAGATCTGTTTCTTCTTTCACTGTGATACAGGATACAAAGCCCATAACGCAGCCAGGTTTTCTCTGGCACCCACCTTTCATGTCAACTCAAAACCAATAATTCTGTGCTGTGAGACAATATGATACTCAATAATTGTTGGTGGGTCAGCCATACAAACACCAGCCTTCCTTCAAATAATGTACTGTGCATATTGCTACATATCTCCTGAACCGTGCACCATAAAAACCTTATTTATTTTGGTATACAACTAAAGCAACCATGTTAAAAATATAATAGTGAATTTAGACTTTGAAGCCATAAAAGACTCACTTCTTCCCCATTCACCTTTAAATGCCCATTATAGTGCATTGCTAGAAATTACAAGAACCATATCATTGCACTTGTTACTATAGGATTGTTTCATCAATGATTCCTACAAGATATTTAGAGGTGAGGTTAATTTGTGCAATTAGGTCATTAAACCTTGTAAAAGTACTACAGTGAGTTGAGATCGTATTAATGGCAAAGAGATTGGTATGAGGAGAGAGGATAGACCTGATGCCTCAATTTGATCAGTTGGGGCCAAATCAAGTTTTGTATTGACTATGGGTCTTTAACCTTTGGGTCACCAGGTTTGATACTCCTATCAGCCCTACACAGAATAGTCAATGATGAGGCACATGGGAAGTCGTATTCCAAAAATCTGGGAAGCCACAGTTTGCAGACACCAGAATAGGTTCACAGCACCATCGCTGGACAATAAAGGCATAGTTTCCCACTTGGTAATTTAAAGCAGCTTTGTGCTTTGATGATTACATGTGCTTTGGTGTCCAGGTTTGAAACTGTGTGATTGCCTTTTTTCAAGAGGCCTATTAAAGGTAGATCTTGGCCCCAACATCCCAGAGTAGGAGCTGTTCCCCATCAGGCAGTATCCTCGTCTGGTGGGTGACACTATTTGGCTGCTGTGATTTCCACCAGAGAGAAACAGAGGCCTCTCTTGGATATCCTCTTCCAGTTCTAATCGCTCACAAATCATGCTCCTCCACCCGTTCACTTCCATCTCACATCCAGTAACAAAAGGGGTCCCACAAGGAGCATCCCTATCTCCCTTGCTCTTCGACATCTGTCTAAATAATCTGCTCACACTCATCCGCTCCCACAATCTTACCTGCAACAACTACACAGTCCACACCCAGATCATCCTTAAAATCCCCAAATCACCAGGCTCCAACCGTCCAGATATGTCATCATGTCACTCGAATATTGACTACTGGATGACCACCAACCACCTCATCCTGGGAAAACTGAAATTCTAGTCTGCGAGAAAATAGCATTTCACCCTAACCTATTCCCTGGCCACAATCCCTAGACCCCCCCCCCCCACCTCGGCAACCTCCAACTCGGTAAAAACCTTGCATGCAACTGAACACAAATATATCCCTCTCCCAACCCAATTCCATATCCAGAACTTGTTTCTTCCACCTATGCAACCTTGTGCGTTTCTTCCCTTACCTCACCTATCCTCACTGTTTCTCCGCCATCATATCCATTACCCTCCCACTTAGACTACGCAAACTGCCTTTACCTAGGTGTACTAGTGTTTCAGCTAAGGAAACTGCAAAGAATCCAAAATGCTGCAGCCCGCCTGCTCATTAACCTACCTCTCAGAGAACACATCAGTCCTGCACTAAGAGTCCTCCACTGGTTCCCTAATGGTCATCGCAGCCATGTGCATCGCCCACTGGGCCATCTGCAACACCGGCCTGGAATTCCTTGAAGACAAAATCACTCGTTACCACCACTGAAGGACTCTCAGATCTCACACAGCATTTCTCCTAGTGGTCCCACATTACAACTCCTCCAGACTGGGCGGATCCTCTTTCTCCGTCCAAGCGCCGATCATCTGTAACTCCCTCCCCCTGCACATTTGCAATATTGCCAATCACCTGGCATTCAGAAAGGCCCTCAACACCAGGCTTTTCCCTACCTTATCTTCAAACCCTCCCCCACTCTCCACTCTTAATAGGTGCACAGAAACACTGACCGATACGCAACAACACTCCTATCCACCAATACCGCATGAATGCCGGCAGCGGTTGCAGTGGCACACTGTGACAAACTGTTGTCCTCCCCAAACACAACACCACTCCTACACACCAATACCCCATGGATGCCGGCAGTGTTCGCAGAGACACACTGTAACAAACCTTCATCCTCCCGAAAAACACAACACTCCTACCCACCAATACCTCACGGATGCCAACACCTTTTGCAGAGGCACACTGTAACAAATGATCACCCTACCCTTTCGCCCTCCCCTCATCCTCTGCCGCTCCTTCCCTCTGGCCCCTCTCACACTGCTCAGAGTTTAGTCCTAGGGAGACAATGAATAGCAAGACCAAACAATCACACTGGGCCAAGAAAAAGAAGACTGCACTCCATCCAAGCATACGCTACCTGTTCCTTACAAAACATCTGTGGACACAGGCCACAGGCACGGCCATCCATCCATGAACCCTAAAAGGCAGCTATGGCTGTGCTATCCCGGTCGAGCAGCACACATAGGCGTCCACACTGAAACCCCTGATGTACCTCAACACCTCTGCCATTAGTATACAGCGACAACAAATGAAAAAGAATTCCGTCTAGCTGGACACACATCGAATCTTCAGCAATAGCACACTATCCTAAAACACCAACAGCGTCCACCCATGTGCCTGACCTCTGGGCTGCTTCCTGGAGCCTAGACAGCCCACCCAAGTCTTAGCCTGGCAAAAATGCACACAAGTATCTTTTAATTTAAACTCTTAGAACCTCCTACACATGGACAGCGGTCACTGAGGGCGCTCCAACCACAAAGTGCATTGAGGCCATGCAAATGGGGAAAGGGCGCTATATAAATAAGGAATACAATACAATAAAATACATCCCTCATAGCAATTTTGCACATTTTCAACTTTCCACGTCCATCGCAGGCCACCAGTATATGTCTCTTGTGCCAACATACTCTTGCATAAATAGTGGCTACCTTATTACATGGTTCCAGTCCAGAGGTTGACGTCTTACTTACTGCCAAGGTTTGATGGAATACACTCATCAATCCCCGACAGGCTTTCATCAGTTGTCATGTTTGCCTCCTCTGTTGGTTTATCGAGATCACCTGATTCGTTATGCTGCAGGTCCTCAATGGGAGACACTGCACATTCAACTTGCAAAAAGGTAGTGGTTGCTCTGTTCTTTTTTGGGAAGTCTGCCCAAACAGTCTATGCATGCTTTTTTAACATGATCTGTGCTGGCGGTCAAAGGAGGGGGAGGATTCCATCATGCAATCATATATCCTGAAAACATTCAGAGGGAAGGATTCCATCATGAATCCGGGGAATGACCTGCCCCTTGACCTAAGAGCATGCCCAAGCTTTGGGAAATTCAAACGCTACCTCAAAACTGTCTTTTTTAGGGGATTGCTCCCCCCCTGAACCACCCTGCTGTGTTTCGCTGTTCTTTTGTCTTGTCCCTGCGCTATTATGCCTACGGGACTAGTCTACACTCATTAAAAATAAATAAATAATGCAATGCTATATGCTGCAAACCTGACGGGGGAAGGATTCCATTATGCAATGCTCTATCCTGCAAACATGAATGGGGACGATTCCAACAGGCAATGCTATAACCTGCAAACATGCGTGGTAAAGGATTCTATCATGCAATACTATATCCTGCAAACATGAAGGGGAAAGGATTATATCATGCAATGTTACAGGGGAAGGATTCCATCATGCAATGCTGTATACTGCAAGGCTATGCGGGAAGGATTCCATCATGCAACAATATATCCTGCAACATCGAAGTGGCGATGATTCCATCATGCAATGTGATATCCTGAAAACCTAAAGTAGGAAGGATTAGATCATAAAATGCTATATAATGCAAACCAAAATGGGGAAGGATTCCATCATGCAATGCTATGTCATGCAGACCTGAATGGTAAAGGATTCTAGAATTCTATCATGCAATACTCTCTCCCGCAAACATGCAGGGTAAAGGATTTTATCATGCAATGCTATATCCTGCAACCACAATGCTGTATCCTGCAAACCTGAAGGGGGAATGATTGCATCATGCAATAATATATCCTGCCACCACAAGACTATATCCTGTACATCTGAAGGGGGGAAGATTCCATCATGCAATGCCATATCGTGCATGCCTGCAGGGGGAAAGATACAATCATGCAATGCTATATCCTGAAAACATGCAGGGTAAAGGATTATACCATGAAATACTATATCCTGCAAACCTGAAGGGCGAAGGATTCCATCATGCGATAGCCTGCAACCCTACAGGGGGAAAGATTGCAACATGCAATGCTATATCCTGCAAACCTGAAGGTGGAAGGATTCCATCATGCAATGCTATATCCTGCAAATTCGAAATGGAGATGATTCCATCATGTAATGTGACATCCTGAAAACCTAAAGTAGGAAGGCTTAGATCATAAAATGTTATATAATGCAAACCAGAAAGTGTAAGAATTCCATCATGAAATGCTCTATCCTGCAAACATGAAGGGGAAATGGAACCCATCATGCAATTCTATATCCTGCAATCCTAAAGGGGGAAGGATTCCATCATGCAATGCAATATCCTGCAAGTCTGAAGGGGGAAGGATTCCATCATGCAACGCTACATGCTGCACGGATGCAGGGGGGAGGATTCCATCATGCAATGCTGTATCCTGCAAACCTGAAGGGGTAAGGATTCCATTATGCAATGCATTAGCCTGCAAGGCTGCAGGGGGGAAGGATTCCATCATGCAATGCTACATCCTGCAATCCTAAAGGGGGAAGGATTCCATCATGCAATGCAATATCCTGCAAGCCTGAAGGGGGAAGGATTCCATCATGCAACGCTACATGCTGCACGGATGCAGGGGGGAGGATTCCATCATGCAATGCTGTATCCTGCAAACCTGAAGGGGTAAGGATACCATTATGCAATGCATTATCCTGCAAGGCTGCAGGGGGAAGGATTCCATCATGCAGTGCTATATCCTGCAAGCCTGAAGGGGGAAGGATTCCATTATGCAATACACAAGCCTGCAAGGCTGCAGGGGGGAAGGACTCCATCATGCAATGCTATATACTGCAAACCTGCAGGGGGAATGATTCCACCATGCAATCCTATATCCTGCAAGACTGAAGGGGGAAGGATTCCATTACGCAATCTTATTACAATGTGCTTATCTGCTGCCTGCATTGGGAGGGGAGGCGTCTCCATCTGCTTGCCAGCATGAAGGACTGGGGGCTCTCCTTCCATATGGGCCTCCATCTACTTCATTGATGCTGCAGTGGCCTGCGTTTTAACCCTAACCATGGCACATTGCAGTGGTCATGTGACAGATCACGTTACCGCATATAAGCAAGCCCTGTTAGGTCGTCCACAGTCCTGGGCGTCCTAATTAAAAAGCTCTGTACCAAGGGCTCTGACCATCCTGTTTTGTCCTATTTGCGAATTGAGTGACTCTGTCCATCTTTGGTTTCCATTTGTCATGATAATTCCATCCTAATCTTTGGGTTACTCCAGCTGTCTCCCCCTGGCCGTGGCCATCCTTCCTTTAAGACCTAGGCTTGTAGTCCCATCTTTGGTCGCCCATCTATTACAAAGTCTTATCAGCTTGCTCTGGCTGCTGCTTTTTTCTCTCTTATTATCATGCCTGTATGTATTCCAGTTCACTGGAAAACCCACCCCCCATTTGAATTCCTACTGCCGTCGTAATCGCTCCAACCTTTCCTCTATTCCCCCCATCCTGTTCCCCCCATCTTACTATTGGCCTTCTGAATGCACGTTCTATTTGTAACAAAAGTCATCTCCTCCTTGATATATCTTTTAATCTAAATATGCAATTTCTGTGTCAATGAGACTTGGAGTTCCTCTTCTGACACTATGGGCCTCATTAGGACCCTGGTGCTCCCGTAATGAATGGTGCCAGTTGGACCCGCTAGCAGGCCAGGATGCTAACAACGGGCCCGTCATTAACGGGCCGTTGTTAGCATCCTCCCCATTCCCATTGAGCCATATGAGGCTGAAATGGGAATGGGGATTGATTTTTTCCGGGGTCAAGAAAAGGGCAATTAACGGGTCTGCCAAGGTCGGCATAACACGGTTATTGCCCATTTCTTGGACCCGGTAAAAAATAATTACCGGCGGTAGCCGTGCCCTTACTAAGGGCACGGCTACCGCCAGGGTCGTAATGAGGCCCTATCACTTCTGCTTCTCTTACTACATGTTCATCCATTGTTTCCCACTCCTCTTGTTCAGTATGTAGGGTTGGCAGGACTGTCATACTTTACAACTCCTCTTTCTCTGTCTCCCCTTTCTCTGTTTCTCTTCCTGTATTCCCCTCCTTCTACCATCACTTTATCTCCTTTTCCAAGCCTTATGTGATTTAATTTCTCATCCTATATGGCCCCCTGGTGCCCGCTCAACCTTTTGCTCTGACGTAGACTTTTTACTTTTAGTCCTCTTAACCCTTCCCTCTACTTGTTTTCTTCTTGGTGACTTTAACCTTCATCTTTCCACTTCTCATTCCTCTATTCCTTTTCTTGCCCTTATGGACTTCTACACTATTTTCCAATACTGTACCCCCCCGTTGCTCTCATCTGGTTCATCCCTTGACCTTATTTTCTCTTTTGCTTCCTCGTCCTCACCTGTATCTTTCTATCCTTCTATTCTCGCTGGTCATTTTCTCCTTTCTTTTGCATGCATGCCTCCGACATTTACAGTTCTCCTTGCCTCTAAGCATACTTTTATCCGTGGGAATCTTCATACGTTTGACACCGGTTTTCTTCCCTAGGTCTCTGTCCTCTCTTCCTCCTCTTGTGGTATCAGGTTAAAAAATCGCAGCAAAAATGTCACTGGTAAAAAAATTGCAACAAAAATGCTGTGGTTTGACCCGGTAAAGGTGTACCCCACTATACCATTTAAGGGGAGCAGGAGTTGCGGGGGTGTCCCCCGCATGTTTCCATGATTGTGGTGGCAAAACCACAATATTTTGTATCCACAGGCATTTTTGCCACGATTTTAAGACATGGAACCCCTCTTGCAACCTTTTCTACTTTCCATGTAGATACTGTGCTCTCTTCTTTAAACACAGCTCTTTCTTCCTCACTTGATGTACACTACCATCTGCAATCTTTTCAGCCTTCTGCAAAAACTCCTCAGCCGTGGTTAACACCTGACCTGCGTTCATTGAGCTCCACTCTGATACAGGCTGAGTGGATATGGAAGAAAAATAGTTCACCCTCAGCTCTTATTACTATTCTTCTATACACACTTCCGAAGATTCTGCCCTTACCGCTGCTAAACATTTGTACCTCTCTAACCTTGTCTCCTCCTCTTTTCATCCTCAATGCCTTTTTGAACTTCTTAATCATATTCTTTCTCCTCCTTCACCTAACCGTTCCCTTTCCTCCTCTCTTTCTCCTTCCGACTTTGCTAACTTTGTTATCTCCAAGGTTGTGATGTTGTGAGCCTCCTCTGCATCAACTGTTAGTTTATCCTCAGCTAATGTTTCACAATCACTGGGCCTCATTACAAGTTTGCCGGTCCGGAATCAACGGTACTCGTAAGCTTGCCGGTACTGTTGTTTCCGGAGCGGCAAACTACGAGTTCTGCAAGCCTTTCACCCCGCCAGGTCTGACCTATCGGGTGGAACGGCACCCGCTCGCAGACCTTGACGGATGCACCGACACCATACATGAATGGTGCTGGTGTATCCGTTCTCCTCATTCCCATTGAGTCCAATGGGACTCATATGGGAATGGGGAGTAATATTTTCCGGCGCCCGGGAATGGCATTTACCTGGTCCGCCGGGGCTGTAAAACCCTGGTAATTGCCCATTAGCGGTCACCGGAAAATTCATAACTCTGCTGGTATTTCTCTGCACGGCTACCGCCAACCTCATAATGACTCCCACTGTCTTCTTTCTCTTCAATCACGCTTATACATCTGATACCGCTTGCTATCTTGCACATGCTTCTTCTCTTGACACTATTCCTTCTGCTATTGTCACTAAGCTTTTTCAATATTTACTGTCTTCTCTAACGCCATCTTTCTCACTCCTCTGACACTTTTCCTGCTGATTTCAAAGTTGCCATCATCCTCCCACTTTTAAAAAAACCTTCTCTGGTTACTTCTGTACCTCACAGCTATCGCCCTGTTTTCTTCTTCCCTACCTTTCTACATTATTAGAATGGATAGTTTATACTCAGGTTTCATCCTATCTGGACCATAACTCTCTCCTCCAATCCTCTCAATCTGGCTTTCAACCACTCCACTCTAAGGAAATGGCCTTTATTTCTGTCTTGAATTATTTGTTATAAGCTAGACACGCCTAAATGTTCATCAATTATAATTCTCCTTGATCTCTCGGCAGATTTTGACACTGTGAATCACTGCACCCAACTTTCACCTTTACATTCACTTGGTTTTTTGGCACTGTTATGTCTTGGTGTAGGTCTTATTTTTCTAGTTGACCTTTCTCTGTTTCCTGGGGAGGTTCTAATTCTACCCAATTTCCCCTTGTTCATTGAGTCCCTCAGGGCTCTTTTATAGGTCCTCTTCTTTTTTCTTTATGCACTCCTTCTCTCTCTAGTATTGTTTCTTCCTTTGGGATGTCGGCACATTTCTATGCAGACGACTCCTAGCTTTTTTCTTTCATTCTCCTCGTTCTCTGATTTGTTGCACTCTGCTATCTCTAGTTACTTACTTGCCATCCAGGCACAGAGGCAGAGGAATTCCATCATACAATGCTATATCCTGGAAACCTGAACTGGGAAGGATTCCATCATGGAATGCCATATCCTGCATACCTGAAGAGGGAGGAATTCCATCATGCCATATCCTGCAAACCTGAAGGGGAAATGGATTCCATAATGCTATGCTATATCATGCAAGCCTGTAGGGGAACGATTCCATCGTGCAATGCTATATCCTGCAACCCTGCAGCAGGAAGGGTTATATCATGCAATGCTTTATCCTGCAAACCTGAAACGGGAAGGATTCCATCATGCAATGCATTATCCTGCAAACCTGCAGGGTGAAGGATTCTATCATGCAATGCTTTACAGCAACCCTGAAATGGGAAGGATTCCATTATGCAATGCTTTATCCTGCAAACCTGAAAGAGGAAGGATTCCATCATGTAATGCATTATCCTGCAAGAATACAGGGCAAAGGATTCTATCATGCAATGCTTTATCCAGTAAACCTGAAATGGGATGGATTCCATTATGCAATGCTATATCCTGCAACCCTGCAGGGGGAGGATTATATCATGCAATGCTCTATCCTGCAAACCTAAAGGGGGAGGGATTCCATTGTGCAATGCCATATCCTGCTATCCTACAGGGGGAATGATTCCATCATGCAATGCTATATGCTGCAAGGCTGCATGCAGAAGGATCACACCATTCAATGCTATATTCTGCACAATCTGTGGGGACAGATTCCATCATGCAATGCTTTATCCTGCCAATTGAAAAGGCGGAGGATTCCATTTTGCAATGCAAAGGGGGAGGATTCCTTTCTGCTTTATCCTGTAAACCTACCGGAGGACAGAATCCATCATGCAATTCTGTACACTGCAAACCTGAAGGGGGAGGGATTCTATTATGCAATGCCATATCCTGTTAACCTGCAGGAGGAATGATCACATCATTCAATGCTATATCCTGCAAAACCTATGGGGGACTGATTTGATCATGCAATTCTAAAGCCTGCGAACCTGAAAGGGGATAGATGCCATCATACAATGCTTTATCCTGCAAACCTGAAGGTGGAAGGATTCCATGATGCAATGGTATACCCTGCAAGCCTGAAGGGGGAAGGATTCCAACATGCAATGCTATATCCTGCAAGCCTGACGGGGTAACGATTCCATCATACAATGCTATATCTTGCAAACTTGCACGGGGAAGGATTCCTTCATGCACTAATATAAAATGCAAACCTGAAGTAGGAAGGATTAGACAATTAAATTCTATATACTGCAAACCTGCAAGGGGCGTATTCTTTCATGCAACATAATATCCAGAAAAGCTGCAGCAAGAAGCATCCCATCATGCAATGCTATATGCTGCAAGGCTGTACAGGGACAGATTCCATCATGCAATAGTATATCAAGCAAACCTGCAGGTGGAAGGATTCCATAATGCAATGTTATATTTTGCAAACCTGCAGGGGGAAGGAGTCCACCATGCAATGCTTTTTCATCCAAACCTGCTTGGGGGTGGATTCCATTATGCAATGCATTATCCTGAAAACCTGCAGGGGAAAGAATTCCATAATGGAATGATGTATCCTACAAACCTGTAGGGTTAAGGATTCCATCATGCATAACCGGAAGGGGGATGGATTCTATCATGCAATGATATATCCTGCAAACCTGCGGGGGGAAGGATTCCATCATTCAATGTTTTACCCTGAAAACCTGCAGGAAGAAGGATTCCATTATGCAACAATATATCCTGCCAGCCTGCAGGGGAAACGATTCCATCATGCAACATTATTTCCTGCAATCCTGAACGTTGATCTCAATGAACTCTCTTGATATGTACTGGTCTGGAAGAGGCCAATCATGCAGATGTGGAGCTATTTGAAATAATAACTCATGTGGGAGGGTGAGAGTTTGCTAATGGAAATGGTCTGCATTTATATGAATAATGCTAAAAGCTGAAGTATGTATCAAAAAACAGATAAATACCACAGGGGATGGACTGCCAGTGCTTCTTGTTGGTGTGCTGCTGAGGTGATCTTTGGCTACTGACACAGGGGAAGGAAGAGGATGGGTAAAGTTTTTCTGAACGCTGGGGTTCTGTTTTGTGAGCTATGGGAGGAGAGGATAAAATACAAATCGTTCCTCTTATTCCATTGGGGTACATGTTCGTCAACAGTTGTATGTAGATTAATCATGCCTTGAACCACTATTGATCTTGATAATTACATGACCGCCTGCAAGGCACTATCATGCATAGGCAGATATAATAGGTCAATTGCTGGGCAGCAGGAGACAGACATGCCACACCATCACTTCTTGGTGTTCTTAGTGAGCCTCCCTGGGTTGCAGGGCCTTTCGGAGACCATGGTTTTTGGCTCGCTGCTTCTAGAGAATCAATCAAACCTCCAATGATGACATCCAAAATGGCCAAACCATGTCTGGTATTGCTTGTGTCGCTGTGGAAAGGACACATAGCTTGTTTCTTCTCTGCCTACTGGAAGGCCAACCTGTGTGGCAATCCTGTCTGTGTCAACACTCTTGAAGGAGCTCAAGACCCTACACTTCAGTCAATACCTCAGTGGCTTCTAGGCTCCTTGCATTCCCACATTACAGCCCACCTTCAATGCAGAACATCCTGTGGCAAATAGTGCCCTCCCAGCCCTTTAATGCCTATGTTACACTCAACAACATGTACAGGGCTCTTTTGCTTCTGAAAAGAAGTGAGTCAAGTTTCCAATGCAAAAGAATGGGGTCCACAAAGAAACAAATGCACTTTTGCCAGAAAAGCAAGTTTATTGCATGCAAACGATCAGGAGGGGCTAGTCCATACCTTTGAGCTGAAAACAACCCTGATTCTCTCTGTATGATAACAGAGTTAAAGTTTATATACCCAGTTAGACAATGTACATAATCACAACTATTTTATTACAGAGTTACCCCCCAACCCTCCATTGGCTTACTCTAATGCAAAGTAATTTAATTCCCTAGCTCAAAAGACCCATTGGATACATTCACAAAGTACAACACTTTTGACATGTGATCTTCTTCCATCGTCACTTATGACTTACTCCACATAATACATGTATCATTCATGAATAACTCTATTTATTATTCAGACCATGTGACAGAAACCATTTAACCCAAATGGTGATTTAAGGCATGGGGTGGGAAAGAAATAAAGAAGCATGCCTTTGAAGCAGCAGTAACAGTCCTTATCTTCCCAGATGCTCCAGGTACCCATACATTTTTCCTGCATTCTTGTATATAATTCTATTTGTGACTGCCATTTCAAGTCATACAGCCTTTGGCATACATTCAATTTATTTTCATCCAAACCCAATCAGCTCGCAATGTAATCTTCCATGTAACTTGAACTTTCTGGACATCAAAAAACAAGCATTCATGCTCCAAGGGAAATTACACTTTGCATCTAAGAACCCAATCCAGCCATACAAACCAGACAAATGGCTTTCCATTCAGCCCTTTGCGATGTTATCCCAACTGCCCACATGTGATTCACTTTCACCCCCTTCTACCCTCACACAACTGTACCAACACCTCAACTAGAGATTGACTTGGAAGGAAACCTTAACATCAGTCAGAAGACAGCGCCGACAACATAAGCACAAACCAAACTATACCTTCAAAATCCATTGTAACCTAATAAACGCAAGATCCATGTCAAAACACGGAACAGAGATCTTCGACCTTCTCTGCGACAACGGCATCAACATCCTATTCATCACAGAAACATGGCTGGATGATAACAACAAAATCACACTCCAAAGCTGCTTCCCCACCAACTTCAAATGCCTTCAGTTAAACAGGAAAAATAAAAAAGGAGGACACCTTGCAATAGCATTCAAGGAACACCTGAAAGTAAAAAGAGTGAATCCATGGTCATACACCTATCAGCAAATCCAAAAGCAAACATTAAATTCATACTGGTTTACAGACCACTGACATACGATGCAACCTTCGTCGACAACTTCATAGACGCCATCACCAACATAGCCATCGGACACGAACATCTAATTATCCTGGGGGACTTCAACATTTGGTTAGAAGAAAAACACGCCAACTCTCAAAATTCACTAATTGGACAGCTAACAACCATGAAACTACAACAGTTGGTCAAAGGGGCAACACACTCAGCAGGACACACCCTTGACGCAATCTTTTCCAAGAAAAAACGTATCACCACTGCACCACCGATACAAATACTTTGGAGCGACCATCTCATCATTCCATTCGTGATCGCACTAGCAACTCAAGTCAGCATCCCGCCCCTCAACACCATCACAAAAAGAAATTGGAAAATCGCCAAAGCAAGTAACGAAATAGAACAACTGGAGACAACCAAACCTTGAATGGCAGACCTACACAGAAAAGTGGAGCTACTCCACAAATGGATTGCTGATACAATCGAAAACATCGTCCCATAAAACCCATTCACCCCCTCAAAAAAAAGAGCAATGGCAAAATGGATTACCCCACTACTAAGCACTATGAAAAAGAACAACAAGAAGCTGGAATTGGAATGGAGGAAAGAAGACGACCAAGATAAGAAAACCCAGCTCCTGAAACAAATCCGATCATATCAGAAGGAAATTCAAAAGGCAAAAAGAGAAGGCATTATGAGGACAGAATCACCAATGCCACCAACACACAAAAAGAAATGTTCAACATCATAAAATAAATGAGAAACCCACCAGATTACGACAACACTCCAATACCCTCACAGAAAGTATGCAAAAACTTGGCAGACCACTTCAAAAACAAAATCAACGACATCCAACAAATCATACAAAACAGACCAATTAACCCTAACACTCAACCAACCAGACCCGACGAGGAGCCACAGCACAAACTCCAAAACTGCCTGGAAATATCAGTAGATACATTCGTCAAGCTGGTTAAACACAGCAAGAAAGCAGGGTCTCCCCTGGATCCCTGCCCCCCTGACATCTACAAATCAATTATCGCACAAGGAACTCCATCAAAATACTACAGAAACCTCTTGAATCTGTCACTCACAACAGGGACTGTACCACGATCCTTCAAATCAGCATATATTTAACAAACATTCCCTATCTGGCAAAACTCCTAAAAACATATTTATACAAATGAACCCAAGAATATGTAGAAAAACACCACCTACTAGACCAAGCACAAGTTGGCTTCAGAACTGCAAGAAGAACAGAATCAGCACTACTATCCATCTGGGATGACCTAAAAACAAACGCAGACTCAAACTCAACCTCGGCTCTTATTCTGCTCGACCTCTCTGCAGCCTTCGACACAGTAAGCCATGACATCCTAATCAAAAGATTAGAAGATATAGATATAACGGGCAGGGCACTACTCTGGATTAAATCATTCCTAGCAGACAGCACAGAAACCCTTCAAATCTACTCCACAAGTTAATGACTGTGGAGTACCACAGGGATCCTCACTATCACCACTATACTTCAACATCTACCAAACTCCAGTAATCAAGATCTTCAAAAAATACAACATTACATGCTACAACTATGCAGACGACACTCAAATCATCTACAAAATCAAAGACACTCAAGCCGATCACTCAACCCTAATAGAATGTCTAAAAGAAATATTTGATTGGATGAACGCCAACAACTTGAAAATCAACCCAGGAAAGACTGAAATCATGACCATATCCAAAAACCAAGAGAACAACACCCACGTTCACTGGCCGATGGAAATGGGAACCGCGTCCACACCATCTAAGGTAGTAAAAAACCTAATGGACAACGCCCTAAACTTAGAACCACAAGTAAACACAATAATTAAGAAATGCTTCTTCCTCCTTCACACAACAAGAAGAACCCTACCTTTCCTCTCTTTCACCCACAAAACACTGACAATTGTCGCCCTCATCATGTCAAGAATTGACTACGCGAACAGCCTCTACCTAGGGATGCCGGAATACCTCCTGAAGAAATTGCAACGCATCAAAACTGCAGCAGCCAGACTCCTCCTCAAACTATCCAGAAGAGAATACATCATTCCAGCTAAAAAAATTCTACTTTGGCTCACAATCAAACAACTTATCACGTTCAAAACAATGTGCATAACACACAGGGCAATCAGCGGACAGGGAGCAGAATTCATACAAAAGAAAATAACAATCTACAAGCCAACGAGACTCCTCAGATCAAGCAATGAAATCTGCCTGGAACCAAAACCATACTTTAAAAAAAAACTAGGGGGCTCTTCTTTCTCCAACCTAGCCGCAAAAACTTGGAACAACCTCCCAAAATGAATTAGAAACACCAAAGACCACCTAAAATTCTGAAAACTTTTAAAAACCTGGCCCTTCAACACCTCAGAACAAAATTGAAACTATAACAATCAAACAGGAAACACAGAGAACAGACTGTCTGACTATATGATGGCACAGACAACACCCAAGGCCGACTAAGGATAACCCCTACAAAAACAAGAGAGACAACGCTAGGTGGAATAGAACCCAAGCGACAAACCCATGAGAACAGAAATTAGCATAAATGCCCAACACTACCAACAACCTTACCCACTCAGAAAGGACGTAGGGTACAAGAGTAGCTTGCAAGTAAATCAATCCAAAACCAGATCACAGCAAAGACAAACTGGGATAAAAGAGCTGGCCGAATACAAAAATGGAAACACAAAAGTAGCTAACTTAGCATAATGACAGAGGGATGAGACAGCCTTATGACACTGAAGCGTAATCACAGAAAGGAAACTACCTTCTCTAAATCATGAAGGAGGTGAAATATGAATATGCATATCTCCTAACAACAAGGATACTAACCAATCCCAAAAACAACTAAAAACCTCACCGCTCCTCACACACCTCTCATATTCTAATCCAATACAACCAGACTTCTTAAAACCGCTGCAACCCGCATGCACTTCACCACACCGCAACAACAACCACACCACACAGACCCGCAAGCAACAGCACATGATGGGCTCGGAACCAAATAACACACCAATATGCTCTGCGAACGGTGTTAACCGAACTGAAGCTGCCAAAAGTACTTCACAGTCCCTTGCTCTTCTCCAAACTTTATCCTAATAACACACCTAACCTACCCTCTTTTAACATTAACATTAACATTCCGTGACCTCGGTCATCCAGCTCTACAAACGATGAAAAAAACCCATCCAGGAACTCGGCGGCTTACTGACTCTCCAAGCAGGAAATAAGAATTAAAAGAGCCAGAGGCCTAGGTAGATCTTCCAGGCATTGGCCCCTCCTTCTGGAATTCCTTAACGCCGTCCCTTAGAGAAACCTCCAGTTTGAGTCAATTCAGAAAATCCTTGAAGACCCACCTCTTCAGATAAATTCCTTTGATGCTATGACTCAAATAGTCTCAGCAAGGGCACATTAGTTGTGCTTGTCTCTTGTCCCGTCACTGTGTTGTTATTTTTGTGTTTGTGTAAGCGCCCCTGCGGGTTTTCGGCGCTATAGAAGTAAATACATTTTAACGAAAATAGGTGAAAGCAGCATTATGTGATGTCTCCATGTACCCACAATGATTCCCCTAATGCCTATGCCCTAAAATCAATGCAAGCACTGACGGGTGCCCAGTCACACTGGTGACCAAAAACAATGAGAATGAATACTGCTCCGATCAATGCTGAGTGGTTAGAAAGACACTTACATCCCTCATGTTTTGGCATAGTTAGTTACGCCTCTCACACCCACATGTTTCTGGTGTTCAGCAAAAAACATTGTGTTCACAAATATTTTCTGCATACTTTAGATCAATTAGTGATAAACAAAGTGTATGAGCGTCTGTATCAGAATTTGTAGATGAAATGGAACTTACGATTGTCAATACAAATGTCCCACATGGAGACTCTTCAGACTTTATGAAGTTATGATGCGAAATGGCTATGAATTTGCAGGCTCCATTTTCGTCTTGGAAGGTAACTTTAAATTTGCATTGGACCTAGAATTACATCATGGGCCGGCAAACCTTGGCTCTCTAAATGTTTGAAAAAACTCGCAGTAGCATTTTTCAGAATTGTAAAGGGTGAGGAATCATGGGAGATGCAGTCCAAAACATATAGGGAGACACAAGTGGCAGTCCACTGAATTTGATAGATTCAAGTACACATCTGTGAAGGGAAAGCAACTGGTGGTTTCATTGGTATCTGGAGTTCAAGGATGCGATGAGGTGAGACCCAAATGTTAATCCTCTGTATAGGATTTATTTTCATGAACTGATTCACCTTTATGCATCAAGAAATGCTGCCACGTGCTAGTGAGAGTGAAATCTTCTTGCCCAGAGACACTGGTGGATTTACAGAACAGAAGCAGAGGGCAGACCTTTATGATCAATGGCCAAGCAGGTACAGCATTTAAATCAACACTGCAAAAAGTAATCAATCCCTTCTTTACAAGCAAGATGCAATCAGCGCCACAAGATACCTTAAAGCATGCATGAATCACGGTATGTTGCAACTTCCCACATACATATTGTTTACTAAAATGGAATATGTTTTTCCTCACGCTAAATTAGCATACCCGAAATCTTATTTCTCTTTTGTTTTACCTTGGGGCATTCTTTTGTTTTCATTGGCTACATCCATTCATTGAAACACTGGTATGTGATTTTCTTTTGCTATTTGTGTTACCATGTCTGAATTTAATATTTATGGTTTGATTATTTTTATACATGATTATTTTATTTTTGTGGACTAATTCACAGCCTTGAGAACGACCTGAAAGGTCGAAACACGTGTCGGCTGTTTAGTGAACAATAAATTGGATTTGAAGCCTATTTTGCATTTAGTTTCATGGATTCCACAATAAGAACTTTGGGATCTGCGCACTGATTCTACCTTCCGTACTCAATCCTTTATGAACAATGGCCAAGCAGGTACAGCATTTAAATCAACACTGCAAAAGGTAATCAATTCCTTCTTTACAAGAAAGATGGAATCAGCGCCACAATATACCTTAAAGCATGCATTAGAGAAATATGTTTTTCCAAGAAGGTGGGATGTTGAAAGGACTGGGACGGGATCGAGATACAATAGATGTGACAATGAGGGTAAGGAACAGCTGGAGATATAAAGGTGATTTCTCAAATTCATTAAGGGCTGTTAAAATGTATGTCATTAATTAAAAGAGAAAATTGTTTATGTACCAGAACGTTTCAGCAAAATGGTATGCAGAAGGGGATATTCCTGGGTTATTGGCGCTGATGCTAAAAGACATGGATAAATCTAAAATCAAAAAGTAGGAATGGAATGTTGTTCAAAATTCTCCATGGTAGTAAATAAAGACCACATTTCAGTACAGCACTTCATGTCATATTCCTCCCACTTGTAAGTAGTGAAACAACATGGGCTCCCTTGATATCAGTGCCTCAAACAGATCCAACAGTATCTACTGCAAAAGTCAACCCAGTCACAAGGGTGTGGTCAGAATCAGTTGCTCTCCTTGCTCATGCAGCCAATGGTTTGGACACATCACTGCCAAATGCTCAATTGACCTATCCACCCCTTCATTATCAATCCCATCTACAGCCCTCATCAGCTACTACTCAAACTTTCCTCCAAAATCCAAGTTTTGTGAGAATTCAACCACTGATCGGAACGCACCAAAAACAGTTTTGATCGAATTAATCATGTTCAACGGCCCCAAAATGTCACGCCATCTTCTCAGTCCAATTTAATGCAGGGACCGCTCCCTTTATATCATCTCATCTACAACGGTAGAACTCAGATCCTCAATGTTGTCTGCGCTCTTTTCTCATAGTTTCATCCCCAATTCTACTGTTTCCATCTAAACTCTAGAAAGCTTCATGCAAAGCGTTTCTCAGTCTGATGAATCCTTTCCCTTATATTAAGTGCCAAGCGCTTCATACTATTCATCTCCAACGTTACTGTCCTCTCCATTAATCAATAGCTCGATGCTTGGCTGAATAAGGTCACTAAAGTCTTTGATTTTCTTGACTCCATAATATCCCAAATAACCAAATCTGCCTCCTATTGCCACAGTAGACGGTTCCCCTTCAGCATTGCAGAAGCCAAAAGAACTCGCTGGAAACCAGAAAGACATGGGCAAAGAAATGGTTTTCTGGATAAACATCCTTCCTGCTTCATACAGCACAATGGCCTCAATAAAGCTATCAAATAACTCTAAGCAAACTTTCTGCAACAAACTCATTAAAATAATAACCAGATAACCTTACACATAATAAATACATAATTAAAATCATCAAAAGAAATCTATAATATTTGCTTACAAATACTAAACAAAACCTGTACCTAGAATACTCATACAATAGAGTTAAAGCTTTTATATAGTCAATAGAACGTATAAAAGCTTCCTGCAATCATCTCAATTTGTTTCCCTAATCACTGTCACCAAGGCATAAACCACAGGGAATCTACTAAGACAGTCAAATTAATAGTTACTCCTGCAAAATAATCCTCTTAAAAAGCATAGAAGCTAGCACATTAGAGTTAAGGAATTTCCCTGAAAAATTCTAACCCACAAACATTATTTCAAAACATATGATTGATCGTGAATACAGTGGCTGAAACATAGTGGGCGTAGGTTCTGTAAAAAAGTACCATCCATTACTAAGTGTTTAAGACTTTCAGGCTCAGATCCGCAGCACGTACAGAGAGCTACCTCTGGAGCCAATGCATACCGAGTGCATTGCAGTTCTCTCGTATTTAATATGTTGAATCAAAATCTCATCAATATCTCCCTCAAGTAAAGTGAGGGCGATAGAGCCAAATGCACACTTCTTTCCCCTAGTTTCCTTTATTCATTGTGGATAATGGAATAATGTTTAAATCTAGCCACAGTGTTGCAGGTTTGCACCAGTTATGCTGGGTCAAGTGTTTTTTTACTTGTCCTACGTTTAACGGTAGGCACGACAGTAACCAACTATTCCCCTCCATAACATTTTCAAATATGTTTATATAATATAGAGTAGCGCACTGTGGACTTTAACCAAGCAACTCATACAGAGTATTTTGAGGTTGGAAAAGTCAAATTCTTACTAAGAATCAATTTTTTCCCTACGCGGTGGAAATGCAATGACCTCAGCCCCAACTCGTACCATATTACGACTGCCGGTACGCACAACGAAAGCCTCAAATCTTTTCTCCATATCAGACCTTCCAGTCTAGAGAGATTAAAGACATCCAAAAGGTAGTAGGACTCTACTATATATATTAATGAGGTAACCTTCCCTTCATAGAATTTAATTAGAAGATTCATGGAAAATGTCCCATAAGGTATCAATAAATTATGTATTTGAGCTCTTAGTTGGATGGTTTTCTTTTCCAGGCAGTTCAGCAAAGTTTTCTGAGTTGGACTTGCATTAACCATGAAGCGCAAGTATTTTGGTTTGTTAATGAGCTCCAGTTTTCCATTATTCAGCCACCAATTAAATGACTCTGGCCTTCATTACAACTCTGGGGGTAGCCATGCCGTTTTGTATTTTTCAGCACCAGTGAATGGGCAAGAACCGGGTCATGTCGAGTTAGGCAGACCCGGCAATTGCCCATTTTCGGGTGCCAGAATCAAGGGCCTCACCATCCCCATTCTGCCGCATAGGGCTGAAGGGGGATGGGGACCTCAGATGCACCGGCACATTCAGAGTGTGCCGGTGCATCCGACGTGCACTGCTCGCGGGTGCTGTTACACCCGCCAGGAAAAACCTGGCGGGTGAAAAGGTTCCCGCAAGCAGAGCCCGTAGTATGGCGGTCCGGGAAGTACGGTACCGGCATGCTTACCAGTACCATACTTCCCAGACCGCCATGCTCGTAATGAGGGCCTCTCTCTTCCTTTTTACGTTGCAAAATTGAAGAATTTCAGATTTGCTACTAATTATGACTAGATCATTGTTCGTAGTATATTTCTGAAAGGCCTTCAGTATCTTTGTGGCCCAATATTAGCGGTGTCTAAGAGAATGATACAAAAGAACTTGACCCAATTTACTTTAGTAGAAAATAAGGCAGCTTTTGCAAGCTTCTTCTCTGCCGTGTAGTAGGTTATATAGACACATGACGTAAGAACGCCCCCCTGTCTCAAGCCTCTACTAGTAGTAATGTCAGAGATATTACTTTGCATGTTCAGCCTCACCTGAAAATTAGTGTCTGAGGGAAGATGAATCAGTATATTCAACAAAAAATGTGGCAATCCCCAATTTTGTAATATTGTAATTTTTTCCAAAAGTGTATTCCTGTTAGCTGGGTCAAATGCCAACGAAAGATCAATACTGGCCATCTAGACCATTCTAACCTCTGAATTTTGTCGAATAAATATCCATTTAAATATGTACATACACTACTCCTGAAGCCAATTAGAAATCTATGTAAGATGTTATTGGTCTTGGCCCAGAGATTCAGCTTTATTTAACAACGATGGATGATAATATGTTTGCATCTGCATTCAGTAGATCAATCGGTCTTTAGTTAATTGGGTCAAGTTTAGGATTCTTTTTGTAAATTGGGATGAATGAAGACATCTTCCAGGAAATTGGAGTATGCTTGGTGGTAATGATTTGGCATAACAGGTGATTTAAAATATTTTTCCATAATAAAGGTTTATCCTCAAATATGCTGTTTAGACCCTTTGGCCTAGAATGTGTACATTTTGCAATAAACATGCTGATGTCATCTTCATCAACATTTAATTTCCACCGAGTACACTTCCTTTCGTAAGTAGGTTCCATCCCCAAAGCCAAGTATATTTTTGTAGAATGATCCCACCTGGTCTCTAGCATAGGATTTTCCTGGATAGTTGATTGGGAGGGATTAACTGCAGAGACTTGTTTCCAAAAGTTGGTGGCCAATTTCCTGAAGATGCTGTTTAACATACTTTCACCATCTGATTGAGCCATTTTTGCTCGCAATGCCTTCACTAACAAATCGTGGGAAATCTTCCAGTACTCCGGTAATGTCAAATCCATAATCCTGCTCTTCATAAAAATGTACCACAGTTGCCACTAGAATGTTATGCTCACTTGCCTGGGGAAAGATGACCTCTCATTTTTGGCATATATTAAAAATGAGATCTGAAGTATAAATATAGCCAATGCAGGATAATCCCAGCAGATCCCTCTTGAAATTGCCATTCAATCGGGACAGAGACCATTCCTCACAGAAGCCAATCCATTGCAGACACTGTATGTCCAATTTATGTTGATGTGACGACAGGTCAAACCCATTCAACGTCCTCCGGGGATGGTCTACCAAACAATTTGAGGTACAATCGCCTGCCAGAATCACAGATTCATTCCCAAAGAGGCTCATGCATCTACTCAAAATGATTGTCAAGCAATGCAAGAACAAAGATAAAGTGCAACGGGCCTTGTTATAATACACATTAATTAATAACACCTTGATTAAATAACACCTTGCTTCAGCTCTGTTTGGTGATGATATGCAAGGCCAAAATCCCTGGCACTTTGTCATCAAAGATCTTAACTAGCAGTGCCAAGGATGAGTTAACTGCCACTAAAAGACCACCTGAGGCCTTCCCTTTTCTCTTCTAATTGCCAGTTGTACAACTGGCCAAAAACCATCCAAGGTGACTGGCTCAAGTAACCATATCTCTTGAAGCAGAAAGATGTCCTGTGAGGATAGAAATGTACATATTTCAATATTATTTAGCAAGCTTGCGTAGCCCCTCGAATTTCATGATAAAATCCTCAGCTCCATGTGTGAGCTAAAAATTGTGACTAGGCTTTGGTACATGGTTCCCATTACCATTACCTGCTAAAATAGCAGATAACCAGGACCAGTTCTTGTCAATGGCTTCCACATTAGTTAAAGCTTCTTTCACTTCAACTATGCGGGTCTGGCTGGTTCCTGCGGAATATGAGATTTCAATCAGAGGAAAGGTCAATTTATCTCCCCTCATAGTCTCACTTTCACCTGATTCCAGGGGAATCGGAATATACTGATATGTCTAAAACTTTCTTTCTGATATCAGCTGTCACAGATAAAAGGAAGCCCTGGATGACACAGGACTGAACCATTAACAGAACCACATCTCCTTTTTTCTGTTATTAAGTCTACTAGGTCAACGTCTCTCGATGTAATTAGCGAAAGAGATGGTATTTCGTGTAACAGCGCTAACACATTTCATTGATTCAAGACCATCTTGCGATCATGAGGAAAGATGGCTTCAATCAGGATTTTTCCCAGTCATGCACACAAGTCACCAGTAGACACAGAAAAGGCTCCCCCATAATCCCCTCTGTCTAGATGGAGAAACTCAGAGGGACCCTGGGGGCCGAACCCTTTGGCTCTTGCGGGTTACCAACCCTCCACTGCCCGTCCTGGTGTGATCTCTGGGTCAGATGTCACCAGATGAAAACCTTCAGTCAGAGTTATTCCCTCAGTCTACATACTTGTGATATTGAGATTGGTAAATCACCAGAAGGAGCTGTAGGGAGAGACAGTTTAGTTCTCCTTCCCTTTTGCTTACTTCTCCCAGAGGGAATAGTTAAATTCTGCTGGTTGACATCCGCTAACAAGAGAGCTTCCGGCTCAACTTGTTGGATTGTATGATCTTCTGTGTCATCTCTCCTCCCAGCTGATATAGGTAGTTTTTTTTGTAAAATAGAGCTCTAAAGAATTTAGAGAAAACACTTTTATTTTTTTGTTCCCTATTTGATTTACATTTTTTTAGGATTTGGACCTTGCTTGTTAACTCAGAGGTAACTCAGAGGTCAGGAGGTAGGCTTTTAGTTCGACTTTGTACAAATCATGTGGACTGATACTTGGATGTCCGGGGAAAGAGAATTCCATGCAAGTGGAGAAAGACGAGAGAAAGGGCGCAATCAAGTGGAAGCACAGGGAGGGCAAAGTGTCACAAGGGTAGTCAAGGAGGCAGAGCAGGGATTACGGGAAAGCTTGTAGAGTTGGATAGATGAGGATCTATGCAGTGGTGCCTTTCCGTGGAAAGATTTGTGAACCAGGAGCAGACATTTAAATCTAGTCCTGTTTTACATTGACTGCCATCCAGCCTGGTGACGGTACGAGAAAGTAGGTGTGAAGAAAGGGAGTTCAAAGAGAGTCCGGGTAGAAAAGTTAATGATCTTGTCAAGAGGACAGAAAGCATAGTTGGGGAGACCAAGGAGAATGCTGACACAGTAGTCCAGTTTAGAGAATACGGGATTAGTTAAGAGATGCTTTGCAATGTTCAAAAGAAGAAGGTGCCTGATTTTCCTAATATTTAGGTTGTTGAGGTGAGCCACCATCACAGGTTAGTTCCTTGGACTGTGGATGTAGCTGTAAAGGAGTGGCAGGGGCACTCTTAGCAGCTACCCCAATACCAACAGGAGGGTACATGGGCCCCAACAAAATCCCTGCAGCAAGAATGGAAGACTCAACCATAGGACAATGTTTACTGTCTTTATTATCAAACAAAGTGACAGGGATCACACTAGAATAAAAGTCCACCAAAAGTGTGTCACACCATTTTAACCATGAATGACATTACAAAAACAAACTGCATCCCCAAAACCTATCAGGGAAGGGAATTGGTCAGTTTAGGAAAACTATATATGTAATACATAGGGGTTAGTATAACCATTGGGTAGCCATCTCAGGTGGCCCCTCCTAGGACCACATCTAAATGTAAAAAATACAAAGTTGCAGGTCAGCAGAGAAATGATTGGCCACTGCAACATAGTGTACCTTAATGTGAAAGGTAGCTAAGGATTGGACAAACTGTGTCTTTCCAGTCTTCGGACCCTGGAATGTTCCCAAAATGTTGCCACCTCTGGCCACCTAAGCCCTGGAGCATACATCTAACTTTGAACCTGTGCAGTAATTGTATCTTTCCACCTCTGGCTTGATGGGAAAACCTTTCCTTTATCTGCCTCTGTCACGTGTGCAGGGAAATGGAGCTCTCCTGCTTGCAATAATGAGAATTTTAAGCTATATTCCTTGCAGGTGCCTTATCACCTTGGTAAACTGGAAACTTTCCGACTCTGCTCGTCCTTGACAAGGCAGCGCACAGTGCCACAATGGAAGTCTTGTGTGTCTTCCTTTAGCTGAATCATAAGCAATTGTTTCAAATCTAGCAGAAACAAACTATCCTGTTTGTGTAGCCTTGTACATGAATGCCTATATGCTTCATGTATAAATGTATCTATGTCGGGATGTCGGTACTGACTTCAGCAGTTTTCGAAGGTCTAGTCAGTCGACTTGTTTGATTGATGACAACTCTATCTCCTCCATATTGTTAGTAGGTACGGTTTGAATTGGCTTTATGAGCAAATAACGTTTTGCACATCTGCGATGCATCGACAATGGTGACGAAGGGCCCATGAGGGATTTACATCTCTAATTCCTCTGCCTTTGGGGTGCAAGTCGGGTGGGGGGGCACGAAAGACACACTTGGATCTCCGTCTTCTTAATTGATAATATGCGGAGATGAGGTCCAATGACAAGAACACACAAGCATCTTCTAAAGTAGACAAATTTTTGGCCTCGTTCTGAGTTTGACTGTGAGGGAATAAAGTGGCGGTATTTCCGTTACCGCCATTTTTCCCCACACTGCCAAAGTACGCATTTTGGTGTGGTAATTCCGCTGGTTCTAAATTCTGCCAAAAATCACCAATGGAATCCTATGATCTCCATAAATGGGGACTAACACCACCCTACCACCAATTTTAATCCGGAGGGAAACCCACAGGACCAAGTGGGGGTAACCGTACTGTCAAAATACCACCAAACTCAGAATGAAGGCCAACATTTCTGCACTGTTGGGCAAGGGGTGATGATCTGTCCTCACACATATATTAAGAGCCTTGAGATTTACACAGAGTGTCAGCTTCCTCTTCGCCATTGTTACGATAACTAAAGGGAAGACCCATTCGGCTGCTTTCATCCCTTTGATGATTCCATCACTCTCAAGATTGTTAAGGTCTTCTTTCACTTTCTGTTTGAATGCAAGAGGGATGCTTCTGTCGTTGTGTATTATTGGCTTGGAGTCAGGGCAGAGCCTGATCTAGTGCAGGAACCCCTTTAAGCATCCTTTTGTTTGCTGAATATACTACCAGTGCTCTTGTCACCACTGTACATCACAGTTTCACACGCATTGGGATTCAACTTAATCTCAAGCCTTTTTTGTTGCAGCCACCTCAACAGGGCTGAGGTACCCTTCACAGTAACGCAAATATTCCCTGTTGCTTTCCTACCCTTGAATTCAAAATTAGCCAGGAACCAACCCCCATCCCTATTTTCACATGACCATAGCCTACTGGCTTAAAGTCCACCTCTATCAGTTTTTCATCTCTAAAAACTAGTCTTGGAAGAAGGGTATAGTTAGCACCTGAATCTATCATCATTTCTAATGTCTTTCCATGGATCTTCACGCTGTCTCTGTGTCCATCCAAATCGTCATCACCTATGGCAAATATGGCCTCTTCGGAGTACTCATTCATGTCCTCATCCATGTTGATGGTCTGAACCCTACAACATCTGGTTCAGTGTCCCTTTCTCTTGCAATTACTACACCTTGACTCAAGTCAAAGTTGGACAACTAGGAAAATGGGCCAAGGCATCACATCTGTAGCATCTGCTTTGGCTCGGCATTCCTCTTCGTGCATTACCCTGCCTGTGAAGTGTGCTAGCCAGTCTCTGGTTGTTCCTGCCCACGCCATTCCCTCTAGCTGGTGCTCTGGATATCATATTATTGGTCTCCGCTGGTTTGAGTCACTTTTCTCTTATTTGCCTTTGTTGCAAGGACTTCTTCTCCAGCGTTCCAACACATCTATTCCTTTACTATATGCATGACTTCATATATGGGAGGGTCACATTTTGTCCGTAGTTGTTCCCTAATCTTACTATCTGCATTTTAGCATAAACTGGTCTCTAAGACTTTCTTCTGTTATGCTGGACGAAGGCACATGATGAATTAATTGCTCTACTGTTTCCTTTTGAGTTCTCTTTCCAAATTTGTATCCCTCCAAAATTACACTTGTTTTGGTTTCATAGTGTCTATCCATTTTTGCAATACACTTCTCGTATTCCATCATGTTATTTGATTATTCGGCAGAGAGAACTGTGAGATCATCAACTTTATCTTGACCAGCAGTGCCCAAACAATACATGAAAAGTGATTTGTTCCTTTCTACCCCATAGTTTGTGCCACATACTGTGGCAGTGTGATGTTCAAAGGATTTTTTCCTCCTTCTTCACAGGGCTGGTGGTGCCTGTGACTAGACCACTGTCACTTCGGTCTCCAGGCTATTTTGTATGGTTTGTTCCTTTCCCATTGCTCTCGCGGGTTAACGGGTGTAGTGTCACTCGTGCTTGTTACCTTTGGTGTCTTCAATCCCAACATCAGCGTTGCCCGTTGCGTAGAACGCTGTGGTGCAGAACAGGACAGCACTGGTGGGGCCCTCTTGCCACTGTTGGGGTGGTGAGGCCACACACAAAGTAAGCTTCAAGGCTGTTTATTTCTTCTTAAGTCGATTTGATATATATAAGCCTCACCAGCAGCTCCTGTCTCACTCTTCTCTCTTCTCTCTGAACCGTCGCGGCCTTGCTTTGCTTCGGCTTCCATGTTCCACCTAAGCTCCACACTGATTTTCTACATGATGATACATCAGACACTGCATAAGTCTTAGCCTTTTGGAGAGAGTGCATCACGTACTGTTTGAGGTATATGCCTTTACAGAAGCTTGATTTTGGGATCATGCAAGAAGAACTGGAGGGAGTACAGGATGCGTGAGTTCTTTGATCTATGAGACTCAATTTCGTGAGAAGAGTCTAAATGTGGTCACTTAGGGAGAATAGAGCAAAATAAAAGGGCTTATTGAGAGGTAAGCAAGCCCTGCTCAGGCCAATCAACTCCCTCCATTCAGGCATGAACCTGAAGACTGAGAAGACTGAGCCAGCAGTTGAGGAAGTTGAGTACAATATTGGAGAGCAAGCACACATGGTGGTGTAAACTGAGAAAGCTATTGGTGGGATGGAGGTACACTTTGCCACCCTCAATCAATAGGTAAAGAGGGGACTGGCAAGTTCTCTGATAAGAAGGATTTTAAACAGAAGGATGTGACTATCATCCTACCATTGAATGCCAATTTGGAGATGTTACAGAATGTAAGGAGTACACCATGTCCAAGTTGAATGTTTGGAGTAACAAAGGCGATGCAGCAGATCTACTGTCCTTGTATATGCAAGAGGTTCAAGCAGATCAATCAAAGACTGACAGGCCATTCTAAGAGACATCCCACAAAATACCTGATTCAAGGTGATGGAGGGGTCAGTACATTGCTGGTGCTATTACATTGTGTTGGGTTGAGTGATAAGATGTTATAAGTGGCAATTAAACATAAAGGGCAATAATTACGAGTTTGGTGGTAGTGCTCAAAATTGTTGTTAATATTGTTGCTGCCTGTTTTACAACTCTGGCTGATTATGAAAAAACCATAGGCTAAATAACTGCCTGCTTGTGAGTGGAGGTACTATTTCCACAGACAGGTCCTCACCCTGAGTTTGGTGACGTGATTGTTTCTTATATGACAAAATCCAACTAATGTCACCGCGTGTGGTAAACCATGAATGTCCACACCATTACAAGTTGGGGTCATCCCCCATTATAAAGTACCATAGGAATTCATTGGGGAAATGCAGTGTTATTGCATGTGGTAATAACGAATACACCATTACCGCAATTGGGAGTGGAGGTCAGACCTTCACTCACAAGCAGACAGTATTTTAACCTATGGGTTGCACAACCCAAAATCAGGGGCAGTGGTAAAACAAGTGGTAACAAAATTACTGCCTGTTTTGACCACTACCTCCAATCTGGTAAGGATACACACAATATCGGTTTACCGAATTTACCTAATAAAATCTTATGCGAGCTCGTAATGTGGAATAACCCCAACTTAAAATGGGGCAGACAATCAACTGCAGTAGAAGTAATTAGGTTGTGTGGCATTAGCAAAGCTTTTATCACCAAACTCATAATGAGGCCCGAAGTGTTTCTGATGAGGGCCCACCACAACATGAGTCCAGGGATGTTTGGCAGTATCAAGGCATTATGCAAATAACAAGAAAACTGAACACTGGAAACAGGTTTGCGTCCCAGGTCATCCTACAGTTCAACATTGGGGTAGAAAAGATTTGTTTGGCCATGAAGAGACAGCTGAAGCAGATGAAGCTTTATTGAGGGGTTTAGGCTTGAGTGATGAATGAAACGCTGGTCCTGGATTGGACTATTCTTGTGGAGAATAGAGGTAGTTGGGGAGAAAGGATATCCCGGTGTTAGACTGGATAACTGCTGGGGTGCTCCTCTCAGAGAGAGTGGGATTAGGTTTGAAGGAGGAGGCTTCCTGTAAGGTTGGTAGGAGAAGCAGATCATTACTGTTGTGTGGCCTTGGTCCTACTGCCTTCCCTCTTGGCTCCTTTTGGAACCTTACGGTGTGTAGCTGCTTTTGTGCAGTTTCTTCTCAGGGTGGGGGCTACTAAAACATTATTAGACATGCCCCCGGAGTGGATTTGATTGTGAGAGAGTGACCTGTATTGCATGGTCTAATGTTTTTTAAGATGCTTCTCAAAATAATGTTGATTCGGAAATATACAAGATTTACAGAGCCCTTTCGGTAGCTGAAGCTGGTGGAATTTGGGGGTGTGGTGCCAAACATTGGAAACAAGTCCTCAGGGTACACAATTTGTATACATGGCCAAAGGCAATGGGAATAATGGCACTAGAGATATGCCAGAACATCTAGTATTCCATATGATCAATGGACTCTTCACACAAACCCCTGTCCTTTGTGGATATTATACACTGGAAAACCTTAACATAGGCCACAGGTTTGGACAAGAGGATGCAGGATGTGTGTAGGTATACACAACATTTAGCTGGGGTTTGCATACATAATTAGTATACACACAGGTATCTATCAACCCAAATTGCTTCTCTGATTCTGCACATACGCGATCACAAAATAGGGCAGGAGATTCAGGGGTCTTACTCATCCTCTCCTTGTATTTTTCTGCTTCTCTCGCCTTCTCTGGTCTTGTCATTTCTCTCTCTTATTCTCTGGTTTGGTTCTCTGAGGTTTAGGCATCAGACGCTTTATCCCAGAATACAGTATGTTAGGTTTGTGTTCTCTCTTTCCCACTAGACTCCTCTCTCCACCAGAGGCAGGGGCTTAATGTTCCCCTACGGTTATGCCACTGGGTTATTTCTCTCTGGCACAGTGCACTGGCTTCATTTGTGTTGGTTTATGAGCTCTTGGCTTTATCATTGTTGGACTCAAACTCCTAGCATGCAGAGATCTTTTCGCCCCTGGTTACCATCAGCTCTCTTCCAATCTCAACGTCCCTCAGTGAAAAATGTGCTGACGTCCCAGTTCCTCTGCTACTTTTGTTTCGCATGCCATTTCCCAGAAGCAGGTTGCTCGCTCCACTTGTTTCTGGTTTCTCTCTCGCTCTCCCTCTCTCTCTCTCTCTCTGTCTCTCTCTCTCTCTCTCTCTGTCTCTCTCTCTCTCTCTCTCTCTCTTGCTTCGGGGTTTGAAAGCATTCTCAATCTCCTCAGATTTTGGGAACACCTAATCTGTGTCTAATTTTTCTGAGTATTAGGCTGTTTCCACCTTTCACTTCCATGTGGTGCCTCTCCAGGCTGGTGCCCCCAGAGAGCTGGTGCTCTTGTCTACTAGGAGTTGTCTCTGAGCTGCCCCTCCTTGAGACTCTTCCTCTTCTCAATCCACTTGGGAGGCCAGTCTTCAGTAAAGATGCCCTCACTGCCAGGTGGTGGTTGTTGGGCGTAGGCTTTTGCGTTACCTGCCTCAGCGCCCCTGGTTTCATTTTCTCCATCGTCAATACATCTTGCACCAGGTGAGTCTCTCCTTCTCTTGCCTTCATCTTCCTCTTCTCATAATTTCAGCTCGCATTCTCCTCACATCTACGCTGCCCATCCTGCACCTCTTACAGTAGAAATAGAAGAAGCCTTTCTCCCCTGTCTGAAGTCTGTCTTCGAGATAGCATTAACTTTGGTGTTTTCTCTGGCACTTCGTCACAGCTCCTTGTAGCCTGTGAGAGTTGAAATGCCTTAGTTAATCTCAATGTATCATAAACATGAGACATTGCTGACTCTCAGGTTCTGGCCGCAAAAGTTTTCTCCCTTGCTTGGTCTTGGCAGAAATGTATGGTCTGGTTCTAAAATCACCCTTTCCAATCTGGTTGGAAAACAGGAAGGAACAGACCAAAGAAACAAAAAGGGAAAGTCTCCTACTGGAAAATACCACTGCATACAAAATAGCCTGGGCCACTGTGGGCTCAAATATGTGTCCAAGGTGTATGCTTCAGGAATCTTCCAGCAAAGACCTACTGAAGACTGGCCTGCTAATCTATACTGCAACATCGATTGAAACCTTTCACCTGTACCTGACATGGACCATACTGTAACCCGGTCCGTATGCTACCGATTATACTGCACCTTTATGTATCTTGTATGTGCAACCATTATGTAACTTGTGTCTTGCTCAAGCATAATGCGCCCAGCTACCCAAGGGTTCGGCCGCGCTTTATAAATAAATAAACTAAACTAAACTAAAGGGTAGTCATCAATCTGGAAAATGAACCAGCTGTGACAGACCTCCATCCTTTCAGCAGCCATTTAAAACATAAGCATCATCAAATTAGAGGAGGAGGACACCACACAACAACCGCCATATGGGAGTGGGAATATGTAGTAACTGCCATTCAGTGTTGCAACCTTACAACAGGAACACATCACTTCAAACAATGTTAAATGTAAAAAGTGTTTTTTTAAAACAGAAAAGCAGAAAATGGAATATGTTCTCTGCCACTACTCTGTGCGCTGTGCCTCAATACCAGCACATCGGCACCATTGCCCTTTCTTTTCTTTGCTTCAGAATGTTGTACCCATTTTGCCAAACCAGTCCTTGAAAGTGCAGAGTGAGAACCACTCTAGACACCACCTCCTTTTGTTCCCCTTTGAACCCTCTTCTAAATGAAGTTGATTGAGTGGTCACGTACACTAAGCTATGCAGCTAGTGGCCTGAACTTGGTCATCTAGGACTAGATATCCTCTGACGCCTGCCTCAAAGCACAAACAACTTCTTCAGCAGAGGATTCCAAATCAGGCTGAACGCAACAAATAGACTTTATAACCCTCCTAAACTTGATCAGAGGCTGACAGCATGGGATATCAGAAGGCAGCGCAGCACGCTTTCCAATCAAGGATCAAACTTTTAGAATGGTTTAAAACCAATGGATATCTAGAAGGTTCTTAACCCTCTTGGGTGCTCTGAGAACTAAACAGTAGGAATGCCACATTTTGGGACATCCCGCACAACTCCCTGGCGGCTAGAGAGCCCGATATACAAATTAATTGTATTTCTCTTTGCATTTGGGGCCTGCAATGCTGGATAATGCACTAGAAAACAAGTGGGTCACAACCCGTCAGGATCTGGCCACCCTGGTCTTGCATTTTTCCTCGATCTCCTAAGTAAAGAATACACTTTATTCAAAGCCACCCTGTCCATCCTGGAGCACTGAGAGTGCAAAGTCTCCAGTGGGGAGGAAAGATACGTGAGAATTTCTAGAGTCAAGCCGGAGTTCAAGAATCTTCTGGAAAAAGAGACAACATCACTTTGAAGAATGAAAGAGTAGTGACGCTCCTCCATCCAATTACCATCCACTTACATGGTAAGCACTGTCCGATGACGAGAGAAAAGCGACACACAATCATAACCAGACAACATGTAGCCCCTCCACATGTAGCCCCCACTATGGGCCAAAAGAAGACCTCTCTTTTCTAATTTTTGTGACCATTAAAACAAACACTTATTTCAAGTACAATTTTGAGAGTGTGGCGCAGAATCAATTTGTGGAGGGGCTACATGTTTTCCGATTGAGAGAGGTGGTGTTTTGACCTCTGCTCCTCTTGAATCTATGACACCCTGATTCTTTTTGCACAAATTACTTTGATTGGGCACAAGTTGAAGAAGTTGGTGCTCTCTCCCTTCGTGTCTTACATACACAATCATAACCATACTGAGAGAGAAAGAACTACTAGCTACAGCTTGGCTTTGACATTCAACAATTGAGACAGATTTTAATTTTTTATAATTATAATTGTTCTTTTATAATGCGCTTAATACCAGTGAATGGTTTCTAAGCTCAGGATTGGGATTTAATCCTGTGTTGCGCTGCCTTGTCTTGCTTCCCAGACAACCCTGTTGCCCATAAACTAGCCTTCCTCTATGATAAAAATGGCAGACAAGGTGATATATGTTCTTTCTCAGCAACCAAAGCTCCACCTGTGATGGAGATAGGGCTGTCACTTGCAATAGGCCTGGGGCCTGTGGTCCTACTCCTTGAAGCCACCACTGCTGCCTTCTAAATGCAAAACATGAACAGAGCCTGAGAGTTGTCTAAATGCAAAACATGAGTGGTACCTGATAAAGTGTCTAAATGCAAACCATGACTAGAGCCTGAGAGTTGTCTAAATGCAATGCATGAGCAGAGCCTGGGAGTTGTCTAAATCCAAAACATGAGCAGTATCTGAAGTTGTCTAAATGCAAAACATGGACAGAGCCTGAGAGTTGTGTAAATGCAAAACACAAGCAGTACCCGAAAAGTTATCTAAATGCAGAGCATGAACAGAGCCCGAGAGTTGTTATAGTTATAAAGTGAGATACACTAGAAGTAATGGTTGTGTTCACCGCCCGTGCTACCCTACCTCTAGTTGTCAGTGTAGAGTGCTTGGTCGGGTATCCATGGTGAACAGAGCCAAACAGGGAGTAGGAGCCACTCGGAAAGGGAGCTGCCCTTTGCTGTAACTCTTCGCTGGATGCCCGGGCAAAGCTGTCCTGGGGGAGACTCTGAAAAGGTTTCATCCAGTCACATGATCCAAGCCAGGCAGCCTATACCCTGCAGGGAGGGTGGGACAAGGATGAAAGGGGCGCTGGGAGCGAGGCAGAGGGAAAATGATCCAAAGCGTGTGAAAGTGCTTTAAAATGGAGTTGGATTGCACTCCAGAAGAGAAGTAACACTCACTGCATGCTCTGCTGAGAAAACAATTATCCTGAAGAAGACCTTAAATAAATGACTTTATGACTAAAACAAATATCAACAACAATTTAATATTGTAGAGGAGCAGCCTCCCTCACTCCCTCTCTAGTGATAGACAGGTGATCATGCCATTTAAGGGCTGTTTCCCACCCCCTGGTCCAATAGTGCAATTATGAGAATAATTGTGCACTCAGACAACTGTATTATCCATACTCTAAACAGGAACGGTGAGGATAAACATGGTGTGGAGCAAGGATGACAGAAGTGATGTCATTTCACCTATGAGGTCATATATTTGCATAAGAGACAGGGTAAAACTGTATTTATCATAGAATAACACAGACATTATGCCACACTGTGTTTAGATATGGAGGTTGTTACTCACACTCAATAGACATTACACATCAAAAAACTGGTAGTGCTCAAATACATGCAGACCTCCATTATCTTTAAATGGACTCCACGAGTTTGCCTTGCAAATGAATAAAGGCCTTAGGTCTGATAGGATTTTACAAGTGTTTAGAATCATAGAAACACAGGGTTGGGAAAACTCCAGATCAATGATTGAGCCACAGCCAAGGTTGAGCTGAAGACAGGTGCAGAAAATGTGGCAGCATTTAATAGCAGAATATGTAATTTTCAATGGTATGACTAATCAGACTCAACTGGCATACAGTCAGGATAATTGTAAGGTAGAGAAATTGGCCAACGAAAATCCAGTCAGTTTATTTATGTCTTGAGCACAGTGTGCTAAGAAGTCTGAAGACTTGCATCATTTCTAGAACTTGTTCCGTCAAGTTTTAAGGTTGCAACGTATTCCGATGATTCAGATCTTGTAGAAAAAAGCAAGTCATGATAATTAGCATAGGATGTCATATGTTTCAGAAAGTGTTTATGTCCAATGAAAATCAAGTGATGTTTGACATTTAAGTAAAATGGCCTATTAAAATATAAGATTCATATTAGCATAAAATGCTTGCATAATCAGTTGTCATTGTATAAAACTATGATGTATGCAGTACAAAGTTGAGACATTTCCCTTTTCAGCTGTAAGAAGAAGTTATTAAACTAATGTACTCCCAGCTGGCTTCCCAGATGTCTCTATCTTGCACAAAAGTTTATTTATTTCCAGGGATGGCTGAATGCAGAGAATTGTGGCTGAGAATGAATCTCTTTACAATATAACTGCAGGCACATAGATAATCAGACTTGCCACTGTGTCACCCATAAAAGAATAGAACAGATACTCTGTTCAACTGTCTATTAACTTCTTAAGATACTACGCTCGCTACTGTACACACTTGTTCCATAAACAAGAGCAGAGTGCCTTCTCAAGTTAGCAAAGGGGAATTTAACTGATAAATTGGGCATTCATGTGAAAAATTGGAACTAACAAATACACTGGATCTGCTAAGATAAGGTTAGATAAGTAACAAATTAATAGTTATGGTAAATACATTGACGTTACTGATTTACGTGTGCCACTAGTGTGAATAAATGTCATTCACATTGACTGCTTCAATACACTGCACATCATTACATTTGTAGACCCCACAGACTCATTGGGCCCAATTCACAAATTGCAAGTGAAAAAGGCATCTGCTAGTGGACCCTCTAGTTGTGGTAGGAGAAAACGGTGTATGATTCACAAAAAGAGCCAAATATTGCGTAACTTTGATCTGTACATTTTGATCTACTTTAAGAATTCAGCTGTGCAATTTTGCTCTTTCTGGGATTTGAGAGGGCATTATTGCAGACAAAGAGAATCCTAATATGCAACTGGCGTGCACTTTTCTCTCTGAGGAAAATCCATGAATCCCTCACCCCTGCTTACAATCAAGCTGAGCTAGTTAAGCCCAAAGCAAATAGGGGTCCTAGGAGCATCTCCTGTCGTACTTGCATTTTCATCCATCAAAGAGCATTCTTCTTTTCATATGGAAAACCTGTTATGATGATAGGACAGTTAAGGCACGTCATAATGAAATGTGCTACCAACACCTACGTGGGTTCCATCTGCCTATCAATACATTTGTATCACGCTTCGTTTGACTCACATCGGGCCGGGTTTTCTGTCAATTGGGCCCATTGACCACATTATTTTAACCTTTTCACTGCCAGGATATCAGCAGCTGATTATTCAGTCAAATACTACATGGTATTAACTGTGTTTTTAGAAATCACCCGAAAACATTTCAGAATCAACAGTTTTTCGCCAATGTTGCAGACATTAGTGGCACATGTCTTTTGTTGTTGTTGCTCTGGAACAAAAGAAGGGTAGCTCTCTGCGTTGCCTTTCCGCACATCGCGTAGCTTAAACATATGCATAAAATAAGTATTCCTGAAAGTTGTATAAGCATTGTGACAAACACTCTGACCATCACCCGTCTGTCTTTTGGGGTTCAAGAAAAGCCTGTGAAGCCACCTCCCTGATGGTCAAAAAGAACGGGAGGACTGAGGTTGTGGCCTCTGCGTGGGGTCCCTACTATTGCAATCGAATGTGAGGTTTGGTGGATTCCAGGGATGGCGTCAGGGCCTTTCAGCCTTTTATAATGAAAAGGGCTTCGAGCCTAAGGGGGCCCCCCAGAAACTTACCCCATGTTGACAGTCACCAGTCTTGTAACACAGCAATATGTTCCTCTATCTATTTTCGTTCTGGGACTTAAAATGTGCACTTTGCAGCGATGGCTTTACAGGCTGCATTTCCTGAAGCCCTTTCGTGAATCACTTCACACAGGATACACAGAAGTGGTATGGTTCCTCCACATTAGCCACTTGCTGACAAAGAAGGGTTTATAGTTCTTCGGTGGGCATTTGGTGTTTAACATCTTTTTTTAATGTTTTTTATTGATACAGCTGATTTATAATTAACTTTTCAATATATCATTTTTATACAACATAAATAACATATAACATATATAAACTCTAATTCATTTTTAAAGAAAAATACTAATAAAATAAAAAGATAAAAAATCAACAACAAAAAAGGATTAAATTAATATCAACAATATTTAAAATCTTAGTCAGACTGTTATTAATAATTGTCTTTGTCAAGATTTAATTATTTCAATGTTAAGAAACTATTCCAATGGTGTTTAATATCCCCTGCTGGCTGTCTTGTGATAATTGGCGGCTATTAACCTTATCTTTGTCGCCATTGTAATGTATGCACCCCAGGGGTGCTGCAGAATGTTTTTGCTCTACGCAGGGCACCCCAACCATCATGTTGAAATGGTCCCCCATATATATACAGGTCTGACCTGGCGGGCGGAATGACACCCGCTCGCAGACCTTGACGGCACTGAGGAATTACTGGGATCCCCGGTAAGTCCCCATTGCAGGGCACCGAAAAAAAAGACTTTCGGCAGCAGCCGTGCCATTTTTACTGGCACAACTACTGCCGGACTCACAATGAAGCCCATTGTAATGCTTTGTGCATAGTTAAAACATGTTTGCATACGGTACTACAAACGTGTGTGCCATCACGGCAACAAAGATATCTATACCACACCCGTGTATCAGCAGCTCAACACGCTATTATTTCAGATATTCCCAGATACGTACTAATAAATACCACAGACATACACAAATCACAACTGTGTGTGACGAGGCAGTTTTCACACATACACCTTTAACACCCACATTGCCCTTCATTGCTATGGAATTACACATAACACACCTATGGCTTCGTCTTCAAAAGAATCGCCAGGGCTCATTTTGAGCCCGGCGTACCATAACTTGAAAGCGTTAAAGTCCTGCATACACTTACTCAATTAACAATGCACCTCATTTTTCTCAATTTGTAAAGTGGAGAGGAGGGGCTTAATGCAATTAGCTTTCTGCTGCACCCTTCTTCGCCGCCAAATACTCCAGCATTTGCTCTGGCATGCATTTTCATGCCAGCGTTTAAAATTCTGCGGATCCCTATGGAATCCACCGCTCTTTGCACCAGCAAAAAGCCGGCGGACGCCGTAGGGATCCATTACAAACGCTGCATGCCATGAGTACATGGCAGGTGGCGTTTCCTCAATGTGGACAGCGTAGTGCAAAAGGGGAGGGCAAAACGCATTTATCTTCCCCTTTTGCACTCCACCGTGAAAATGATGGAAATTTGATGGAAATTTGGCGGTGCAGACCTGGTTACGATGGAGTGCAAACGTACCTGCTCCCCATCGTCAAATTACACAGAGATATATAATGAGCTCTTCATGTTTCTGCGGCCTGCCTTTTTTACTTTTTTCTACTGCATACGGGCGAGCCTACAATACGCCACCTACCATACGAGGCTTGATTCTTTGAGACCACAATGGTAGGGATTTGAAACAGTTTGAAAGAATTCTACCAGTGTACAGGGGTAGGCGGCATGACTATGTCTAGGACTCCTTGCCATTAACCATGGTTGATGGGTGCTGTAGGCCAAAATATCTACAGAGTCGCAGCTGCCTACCGAGGCATCCAAGAACAGAAGCAAGAGCGTGGAAGGTAAAGCCTTACAATTTTGAGTACCTGCTTTGCTAGTTGGTTGAGGCTGATTGGGTGCAGCCAGTGGTTTACCGAGTGGGGGGGCAGGGGTGGCAAGCTGCCCCCCCTGTGACTCTTTTAAGAGCCAGACCGAGACATATGTCAGTGCAACACCTCTCCCGTTAGGAGTCACAATGAGGTTGCCCAATGTGAAAGGGGGCCCGCTGGCAGGACAATGTGTGCCGACCTATTCCTGCTCAATACTCTCATTGTCCTGGCAGGATACCTTAGCCTTTCTGAATGGGACAGGTGTCCCGCTGCCAAGACAAGGTCTGAAGGAGCTTTGGGCAGCAGAGGGGTTCTAACGTTGCTCTGTGTCAACAGAGCATTACAACATGAGCCATTAGGCACTGATGGGAGGGAGTGGGGGCTATTAGCAGGGACTTTTGTCCCTTTAGAAATGTGAATGGGAGGGAGTGATTAGAAGTGAGAAGGGGGCATAATGTTGCATGCTTTATGAAATAATGACTATGGCTTTAAAACCCAAGGGAATTTGTTAGGCTCACATTAATCTGCATGATGCTATTGTGACCTTGTATGCAGGATGGGCTGGGGTAATAAAACTAAAGCAACCTCTTATTGCTCAACCTGTCTCTATGATGATGAATATATTGTAAAGTTAATTATGAAAGGATAGTTTATTGTGTAATGTGCTTTGCTTCCAAGGCATTGCTTTAAATAAAGTATTATTTAATCACAAGAAATGCAAAGCAAAACCTCAATAAATATCTATGTCAACTAAAGCTGGGAAGATGTGTTCAGTTGCTTAAATTGTCCACATCCAGGTTTCACAATTCAACCAAAGAGTGTGATACTGGGCAAATAATGTAATCACACTATGGGGGTCATTATGAGTTGGGCGGTAAGGGATACCGGGCACCGGTAAGGAGACCGGTGCCGGTAATCCCTTACCGCCCAATTCCGAGGTCCCTTAGCGGGAACCGTAAAGGACGTGTGGTGGCACCACACGTCCTTTACGGGTCCTGCTAAGGGACCAGGGCACTAATAACGGGCCTGCTATTCGCGGGCCCGTTATTAGCGCCTTCCCCATTCCCATTGAGCCCTATGGAGGCTCAAATGGGAATGGGGAATGGTTGGTTGAATGGGGACTTACCGGGTCCTCCAGGGGCCGAATGACCCGGTAGGTCCCCATTCAACCAGACCGGTGCCGGACCTGGTATTGGAGGCAGCCATGGCGCAAATGGCGCCATGGCTACCTCCAATCTCAGACTGAGGCCCTAAGTCTTATCTGCAGCTCTGTAAGGGATTCTGATTCACTTCATAGCTTATGTTAATATATCATGCTATTATAAACTAAAAAAGGTAATGTTTATAGTGTTGCTCCATATATAATGATAGTGCAATTTGGGTATTTTGCACCATAAAGTTATTTGCCACTTGGATTACTTTTGGCAACTTATTCTAAAGTCACTTCCGCAGTGCCTCCAAGTATCAAAGACTGATAGGCTCCTTGTAATGTCCTTTTGTGTGAAGTCACTTCTGTTGGTACAATCCATAACCCGTATGCAAATTATAAGGTTTGCATGTATTTTGCACCTGAGTACCCAGACAGAGCCCTAATAGACGAGTTTCCTAGATCTGTAATGATCCTGCCGTTTTATTTTTGTTGTTACTAAAGGTAGATTTGGAAAGGGGTGGGCGGTTTGGAGGCGCGAATGAGACCGTATGGAACTGCGTGCACTGCATAGGCTGAGTAGTGTGGGTTCCCCCCCTGCTCTTGGCCCTGTTGTTCTATGCCCTGACCCAGAAATGATAATGCGTGCACAGTTCTGTTTGCGTGGAAAAATTAGTGGCCGTAGGCCTTTTTATTATGTACAAAAATGACGCTATACACTGGTTATGACAACTGTACAGTAACTAACACTTTTTGGGCACCTCGTGTCCAGGGGTTGGGATGCCCCCCTTCCTTTAGCCTCCATTTCGTTGTCCTGTGGCATCCTTTCCTGGACACGTGCCGCCGCCGCCTACGACTTTTCTTATACCGTGTACCGTGAAAAGAAGTACTCGGCGTTCCTGTTCCGGCTTTCCTCCTTCCTTTCTTGTAGGGCGGGTTGGGTGGAAAACGAATCCTTTACCGCCTTATCCAGGCCCTGGGAGCTTACCCGAGTGAGGTGAGCTCCTAACCTGGTTGTGACTTGGTCCTGCTTCTCTGGGGTATTTATACCCCTTCCACCTTTTGTTGTGCTGATTGCGGGCCGCCGGTGCTCCTTCCTGTCCTCCCCCCCCCTGTTACTTTCCCACCTTGCCTCTACCTACTTGCGTGTCTTTGAGGCACGCCGCGGGTGGGGGCGCCGCTCTGGCTGCCCCTCCCTTTTGTTTCCCCGCCTGTTGTGCTCCCCCCACCCTGCGCCTAACTCCCCAGGCCCTCCATCGTGCCGCACTTCGTGCAACACGGGGCCTGGGGCATAGGCTGAGTAGTGTGGGTTCCCCCCCTGCTCTTGGCCCTGTTGTTCTATGCCCTGACCCAGAAATGATAATGCGTGCACAGTTCTGTTTGCGTGGAAAAATTAGTGGCCGTAGGCCTTTTTATTATGTACAAAAATGACGCTATACACTGGTTATGACAACTGTACAGTAACTAACACTTTTTGGGCACCTCGTGTCCAGGGGTTGGGATGCCCCCCTTCCTTTAGCCTCCATTTCGTTGTCCTGTGGCATCCTTTCCTGGACACGTGCCGCCACACCTGAGGGGTTGCTTGTCTAAACCGCTCAGGTCCCCCCAAAACAGTGACCCTGCCGCCCCCTTATTTGCAACCCTGTGCCGCTAGTGCTTGAAAGATGTTGTCTGCAAATCTCCCCCAGCCCTTGTTGGACAGATGTACCCCGTCCTGGTGGAACCAGTCGGGGTCGTTCTGTGATAGCCCATGCTTTATGAAATGGAGTCCTGTGCTCCTACAGTACTTCTCTATCGCTTTGTTCAGTTTTTTCCGTGCTGTCTCAATGGCCTGCCTCTTGCGCGCCCCGTACCAGATTCTGCGAGTTATGATCTCTGACATAAAGATTTTCGTTCTACCCCAGCAGTGCGCTATCGCCCTTAGTGATTCGCACATGTCGCGCATTAGCTCGCCCCGGTTTGTTCTGACCAAGTCGTTCCCCCCGAGGTGGATGACCAGATACTCGGGAGGGTCCCTGAAACCAATCAGATCTGACAGCCTGTCGTGGATGTCCTCCCAATGCATCCCTGGGAGGCCCCACCATGAAGTTATTGTTCTTTTGAAATGCAAACCCTCTCTGTAATCCTCGATCCACCTGCCTGCTCTTGTCACGAATGAATGGCCGACTATCCATGCTGATTTGTAGGGTGTTTTGTCTGTATGAAAAATGGGAAATGAATCATATCATGCTTTCTCGCACATACCTCTTGAAACATTGCGATTTCCAACCCCCGATACTCTTTACTCCATCTGCCCCCAATCCACCTGCCCATGCTGATGTGGCTGCACCTATTCTAAAAGAGTGGGTCCCGAACTCTGCCTTGTCCCACCCCACCTTTGTTATAGTTTTCTTTAGTACTGCCTGAAATTGATACCTGCTGAGGGCCCTACCGTCCCTATGTATCAATAGCTGGCCCCCTACTTCCTGACGCACTTTGAGGAATTGCTTCGTGATGCACCTTGGGCAGTGCTCTGTCTCTTTGATACAATTTAGTTCTATTGTCCGCCCCCTCCCCTCCTGGTCTGTTTTGGACTTCCTTAGTAATATTGCCATTCCTTCTGCCCTTATGCATATGTCGGTTTTTGCTAAGCCATCCCCTGCCGCTGTGTTACGCGCTACTAGCTCCCCGACCCTTAGTGCCCCATAATATGCCAATGCAAATGCTGCCCTAAACAATTTGATCTCGTAGCTGCTGTTGCATGTGCTGTGTAATAGTTTCAACAGTATCGTTATCTTTGCAAAATTCAGAGGCCTCCTGCTGTCAGGTGTCTTTCCTTCTAACCTTGCCCACCCCTTCATTGCGTATTTTATTCGTGAATTTGTTGTCGGGTCTGCTATCCCGGCCACTTTCACCGTGTATGCTATCGCCGCCAGGTGTGCTGCCGCCCAACTTTTCCTCTTTCCTTGCGAAAATGCGCTCCCCACAAAATCACATAACATTGCCACTGTGATGTCCCCGACCTTTTTGGCTCCTGTTTCTCTTAACACATTATTCACATGCTTTTTATATTGCTCACCAGTTCTGTATGTTATGGCGTTTCTGGCCAACTTCTCTACCGTCTGCTCCTGTGGTTCTTTTTCCTCTTCTGGGCCAACCTTGTAGTCGACCGTGCTTCCTCCCATTCTTCCAGAGGTACCCATGCCTTCCTTGGCGTGGGCGTTTTTTTCCTTCTTGCATCCGGGCGCAATTCTCTGAACCTGTCCCACTGAAAGCGAGATAATGCGTCAGCGACCACGTTTGCTTCACCTGCGATATGCCTTGCCTTTATGCTGATATTATTCATAAGACAACTTAGGGTTATAACCCTCATTATTTCCAGCACTAGTGGGCATGAGGCGCTCCCGTTATTTGTGACATGTACTACTGCCATGTTATCCGACCATACCTTTAAATCCTTGCAGCTCAGCTCTTTTTCCCATGCGCATAGCGCTACCCATATTGGGAATATTTCCAACAATGTAATATTACTAGTCCATTCTGCTTTTTGCCATTCTTCTGGCCATTCTTCCGCACACCATTCTGACCCTAGAATTGCGCCAAAACCGAAACCCCCGGCTGCATCTGTGAACAACACCCTTTCGTTTTCTTCATTTATAGGTGTGCGCCAAATTACTGAGCCATTGAAGGATTTTAAGAATTCTGCCCATACCCCCATGTCCCTTTTTATACCTTCCCCAATTCTCACTCTGTGGTGTCCTTCTCTGGCCCCTCTTGTTCTCAGCTCTAACCTTCTCTGGAATATCTTACCTTGCGGTATGATTCTTCCTGCAAAGTTCAGTTTTCCTGCCAGTGACTGTAGCTCCTTAACGGTGGCCTTGCTTTTCCCTATCAGGTCTTTGATTTTACTTAGTAAGTCTGCTACCTTTTCTTCCGGGATCCTGCATTCCCCCATTCGTGAGTCTATCTCGATGCCTAGGAATTGTATTGCCTGTGTTGGGCCTGTGGTTTTTTCTTCTGCTAGTGGGAAGCCCCACTCTTTTGCCAATGCTATGAATTTCTGCAGCGTGTTTTGACATTGATTGGAGCCATGTGGCCCCACAAATAGAAAATCATCTAGGTAATGTACTACCTGCGCCCCCTCATCTTCCTTTGTAAGTGCCCATTGCATGAATGAGCTTACTTTCTCAAAATAAGCACATGAAATGGCGCAACCCATTCGAAGGCACCTGTCCACAAAGTACTTGCCTTCCCACTGCATACATAGCCACCTCTGGGACTCTTCTCTCACTGGTAGTAGACGGAATGCCGACTTTATGTCTGCTTTTGCCATCCATGCTCCCTTTCCTGCTTTTCTGACTATGTGTACGGCTTCCATAAAATCTGAGTAACTTACTGACACTGCCTCTTTGTTGATCCCGTCATTAACTGAAGACCCTGTTGGGTATGATAGGTGGTGGATCAGTCTAAACTCGCCTGCCTCCTTTTTTGGAACCAACCCTAGCGGTGAACATATGTACTCTTTGAACGGGGGGGAGCTGTAGGGGCCTCTGATCCTCCCTAGCTCGATTTCTTTGCTGATTTTCTTGGTTACTAACTCTTTGTTCGCTAATGCTGATTTCAGATTTTTGGGCGTGTTGGTAGAACCGTGTCCTTCAAAAGGGATCTCAAAGCCCTCCTGAAACCCTTGCCTGATTGTTTCTGCCAATTCTTGATCTGGAAATACCCGTAGCCATTTCTCCATTACTTCCAGCTTTACTGGAGTGGCCCCTTTCTCGCCTGCCCTTCTAGTTCCGCTTCTCTGGCCCCCTGTACTTATTGTATGCTGACCTTGTGCATTTGTTGGTAGCGTGCTCCCCCCCACAATTCTCGCATTTGTGACTGAATCTGCATTTCTTCCCCCAGCTGCATGGCACCCTTTTCTCGAAATTCCTGCATTGTCCTGGCTGTGTTCTAGGACCCCCATTTTCTCCCCTGCCACCCCCTTGTGCTGTCGGTGGTATGCTGCTCTGCCAGCTTCTTTGCGCCTCGTATTGCCTGCTCCGAAAATTCTGTTCGCTTGCCCTGTCGCGACTACCTTCGAACCTCCTGTTGCTGTATCTGTAATCTCTTCTGTAATCATTATACCCATACTGTCTCCGGTAGTAGCTGCCCGCATTTGGCTGCTCCCTGCTGTCCCACTTCTCTTTTAATACATTGAAAATATACAGGTTGTAATTCTCCTCGTCCCACCCAATATCTGGGAAGCAATCCATCTCCTTCCTAAACTCATGATCATACTCTTTCCATGCATCCCCCCCGAATGCTTTGTAAACCTTCAGCACGCTCTGCTGATAGGTGACCAGCGATGGGCCGTCCTCGGGGAATTTCTGCAAAATGATGGACGACATTATCTGGAATGCTGCTGTCCAATTGTCAAAATTCCTTGTTACTGCTGATCTTCTCAATAAACCTTTCTCATCCTCTTTTATGTCCTCTTTTGCTACATCGTGGCCCCTTTTCTGTACATCTAGCAATGTGAATATGTCTATTAACTATTTTCTCCATATTTTTTCCTTAACTTTGTCGCTAATATGCCAGGCTTGTGCTTTCAATGACCGCCCCTGAGCATCCTTGCCTATCGTGGGTCTCCCATATTTTGTCATATTCGTGGGTGGCTCCTTTACTGTTACTATGGCAAGCTCTGGCGTTGCTATATGGTTTGGGCTTTGGGGTGGCTCTGGTGTAGGGGTGTTAGCCCCGTTGTCTGTTGGCCCCTGCCCCCCTGCCCCCCTGCCTCCACCTGTTCTGTCCTCAGTATTCCTTCCTCTCCCTATTACCCCTTTCTTTTTCACCCAGGCTCGCAGGTGGTCTCTCTCTTCATCCTCGCTACTTTCCCATTCTGATTCCGTTTTGTCTTGCTCTTCTTCCTTTCTCTTTTTGGCTCTGGGCGACCTACCCTGGGCCTTCATGCATTTGACATTTGCATTTAATACTTTAATCATTTTGTTAATGTTGTTGCTTAATTTTACGATACCTTTGTTTTTCTGCTTTTTCTTAGGCCTCTCTGGCTCTTGCGACTCTCCCGCTGCTCCTCTTGCCCTCGTCTGACCTTGGGGTACCGCCGCTTCTTCATCGCTATCTGTGGAATCCTCCAGCAGCAGGGGCGACATTGCCCTAGCCCTTTCTTCCTTTTGCATCACCTCCAGGACCCATTTGGCCCCATAGTCTTTTTCCGCCTTTTTGGGCCATGCGCTGAATTCCTGCGCTCTTCTTATTTTTTCTTCCATCCTTCTCACTTTTTTGCTTCTGTTGTTTCACTTGTGCTCCTCTCCACAGCCCGCTCTCCTGAACGTTGCAAAATGAACACACAGGGATTGAACCCGTGCCTTTGGTATTATTATCCCCACGCTCTAACCACTGAGCTAAACAGCCAGCTATGGATTGTGTTAGGGCCTGGCTATAAGAAATAAGTACTTGTTTTGTTTCTTGGCACAGCGCAGGGAAGGCTCTCCTTTTCCGGCAAAATCTGTATTGCCTGTGACCTTGTCTGCCACAGCACGTTGGTTGGTCCGTTCTTGCCGAACATTTTTTTTTTTTTTTACTAACACTTCCTGTTGTCTGCCGTTGGAGGGTTGGCGCGAACCCCCAACCTTCCCGATGCCAGCCTTACACACCTACTTCCTGCTCCACCACGCCTGGCCTTATGTACTGCTGCTTTAAGAACTTCTCAATTCCGTCCCTCGCCCCGCCTCCAAGGCGCTGCGTTCCGCGGGCGCCTGCTTCCTCTTCTCCGGCTCTCTTCTCTGGTGCCGTGTAGCCTGGCTTCTCCCGCTTCGTTCACCGCCTCCGCAGCCTGGTTCCCCCGATGTCTGCTGCGGCGGTCTTCTTTCTTCCGTTCGCTGCTCCGGCCTCACGGGTCCACCGCAACCGCTTCTCGCCAGCCGGGGTCCCACTCTTCCTGCTGGATACGCTGACGCAATGAGGTGGGTCTTCCTTCTCCCGTACGCCGCTCCGGCCTCCCAGGTCCACTGCTGTTGCATCCGCTTCTCGCCAGCCGGGGTCCCGCTCTTCGCCGCTGGATCCGCTGTCCGTACGAGGTGGGTCTTCCTTTTTCTTCGCTCCGCAACCGTTCTTTTTGTTCCTCCCGCCACTTAAGCCCGCAGAGCCGAAAAATGACCAGGGAAACAGCTACACAAATCCGCTTAAGCCCGCAGAGGCAAAAACGAATCCTTTACCGCCTTATCCAGGCCCTGGGAGCTTACCCGAGTGAGGTGAGCTCCTAACCTGGTTGTGACTTGGTCCTGCTTCTCTGAGGTATTTATACCCCTTCCACCTTTTGTTGTGCTGATTGCGGGCCCCCAGTGCACCTTCCTGTCCTCCCCCCCCCTGTTACTTTCCCACCTTGCCTCTACCTACTTGCGTGTCTTTGAGGCACGCCGCGGGTGGGGGCGCCGCTCTGGCTGCCCCTACCTTTTGTTTCCCCGCCTGTTGTGCTCCCCCCACCCTGCGCCTAACTCCCCAGGCCCTCCATCGTGCCGCACTCCGTGCAACACGGGCCTGGGGCATTTGGGAGGAAAGTAGCGGGACTCTTTTTTGGTGACCCTACCTCCCTTCCCCTTCCCCCACACACACACCCTCTTGCAACGCTGGATACTACCCTAGATGCGGCACTGTTTGAAGAGGAGGCCGGTTGGGAACCTTTTAAAAAACGCACCTGGGGCAAAGTCTCAAGAGCTGGCCTTCCGTCTTCCCAAATTACACCAGTGAGCTGCACGCCCCCCAGGGCTTTGGCGCGAATAATTACGCGTCGAGTTTAATTCCCCGCCGATGGATGCCACGTCAGCTCAAGCTGCCGGGCCAAAAGGTTCACAGAACAAGGAGGGCCTTTCCTACCTCCCCTCGCCAACGTCACTGGGAGCCGTCCCTTCTGGCACCCGACGATGGCAATTGGGCCATGAAGTATCGGAGCGCACGGCAGCTGCGCGTGATCACGCTGGGCCCCATTATCCGCGCTTCTGACTAGCAACTCGTGAACGTGATAAATTATGGAAATGAATTAGCACTTGTCGAATCACCGTTCCGTTCACACAGGAAAAAAACAATGACGAACTGGAACCAAATGAGAAACTCGAAATATCTTTCCCCCCATTCGGATGCTAAAAGCAGAGCCTGACTGAATCCAAGCCCTCCCTGCCTTCCCTTGAGGGGCATTGTCTGTATTTCTGACACATTTGAAGGCAGTTGATCTCTACAGTAATGGTAAAACAAGAGGTAATTTTGAAGACCGCCGGTTATACCGCTCTTCATACTTATCGTTTTGCATCCAGAGGAGTTCATTTTCTCCAAAAGTGTTATTTGGCGGCGGGGAGCCATTACATTATCACTGCAACGTAAACAGCACCCCCAGCCCCCGCCACATTTTTGTCATTTTAACGGCTGAGTGAAAAAGAGCAGGGCAAAAGACGCCCTGTTGCCCTGCGCTTTTGCATTCCGCAATGCCAAGGGAATAAACGTTGCCTGGCACGCTTGCATGCCAGGCAGCGTCTATTTTTTAATTGTGAGCTTGGAAGCAGAGCTTACAATTACAGTTAAACCCTGCATGCCGGACAGCGTTTAATTGCAATTATGAACACTGCTTACCATGCATGTCGGGCAGGGTTTAATTGTAATTGAAAACGCTGCCTGCCATGCAAGTATGGCAGGCAGCATTTACAATGGATCCGTATGGGGATTGCCTGCTTTATACTGTTGCATAAAGCTGGCGGACGGTATAGAGATCTCCCGCATATGTGCTGGCATTAAAATACATGCAGGTGCAAATACTGGAGCATTTGTATGACGGAGAGGAAGGAAAGTGGCGGAACCGCAGGTTGCGTTCCTCCCCTCCCCTGTGCCATACATATGAATGAAAATAGGGTGTGCAATAATAAAGATGTGTTAAAGGATTTTGTGCATGTTTGTTACCTTATGCCCCTAATCTACATGAGCGGCAATATGTGAGAAACACCCACACTTACAATGCCGGTATTGACCCATGAGGTACTATTTGCTAAATTATGGTTATGGGGATTTAATGTTATTATTATTTTGTGAAAAATTCTTTGCACATAGGACAAGGGAGATTGAATGCCATGGCACATTACGTCACTTCCTAGTTGGTTTTAATTACTTGATGTCCTATTTCTATTAATATGTCTTTGTGTGTTGGAATTATTGCTGCCATACTTATGTTTGGAATGTTTCTGGATTAATAAAAGTATGAGGCAGAGGCGTTGCTAGGGGGGGGGGCTAAGGGGGCTATAGCCCCTGGTCTTTTGGTTGTAGCCCCTGATAGAATCTCAGGAGCTACAGCCAAAAGACTAGCTAGCCCCCAGTCCCGACACTTCCGACATCAGCGTAGCCCCGGGTTTTTTCCAGACCTAGCAACTCCCCTGGTATGAGGCAAAATAAAGTTGATATGACGATCACCCATGTGCTGTTATTGTGTTATGCTATTGGAAATTGCACTGCGCACCTCTCCCATTTGCATGTTCGCAAGGTGCTCTGGCAGGTTTAAAAAAGAGGGGGGGTAGGTTAGTGGGGACATAGGGAAACATGCAAGATAGCTTTACTGCTATGTTCAGACTAGAAGGACTCTAAGCTCCGGGTGTGGGTCGGTTTCGAGGTGTTCAGTGACGAGAACAGTTGTATCCAGACAAGAGTGTTATATGCCTACGGTGCTAGGATGCTTTGGCCTGGCCTGTGGAATGTAAGCTGATTGTAGCGATGTACTAAGACATATTCTTGAAAGAAGCGCCTCAATGCCTCAGGGCTGCCAGGTGCTTTACAAATACAAAAATAAAATAAAAGTAGTGTTCTGATGTTTGAAGTCTCTTGGGAGGGGTGTTCTTTTGCCTATATGCATATAGTACATTGGAACATAGAATTTAAGCTGGGCAGATATTTAGGAGCCACCCTTGGTTGATGAACATAGCCAGAACAATTCACAGAAAATATGGGAGCAATCAAGGTCAACAGGCCGATTCATGGAATTAATGTGCGCCGAAAAAACGGCGCACGCGTGCGAAAACGTGTGATTCGCAGTGAAATAGCGAAAATCGCAGTGCAAGTGCGATTATCGCACAGAAAACATCGCACATCAATTCATGGAAGTCCGTGCACGTGCAAAATGTGGGATGTGCGCTGAAAAAGTGCGCGGCGCACGCTGGCGCACGCTGGCGCACAGGTCATCCAACGCCGTGCGATAAGGCCACAGCGAATTCGCACATAGCGCGGCGCACATAACAAAAGTAGGCGTAACACGGGGCGTCACATGCAGAATGGGGAACAACTCGTGAAAATGTGGGCGTCACGGGGGAAGTACAGGAGGCAAGTGCGCAGAACGCCCACACGCTCGCCTACAACACGTATTCATGGAATCGAATATTGGAAAACAGCACACGGCCAAAGACGCGCACAGGCCCATACATGTCCGCCACACGAAAGCAGGTGGTAGCGTCCCTGCGCAGGAAAAAATGTGCGCCAAAGTCCTACACGCGCGAGAAGGCCCACACGCGATCGGGCCTGGAGGAGCGTGTGCGTGTATTACAGAGGTGCGCGAGAAGTTTCACACGCGATCGGGCCTGGGGGAGCGTGTGCGTGTATTCCAGAGGTGCACGAGAAGTTTCACACGCGATCGGGCCTGGGGGAGCGTGTGCGTGTATTTCAGAGGTGCGCGAGAAGTTTCACACGCGATCGGGCCTGGGGGAGCGTGTGCGTGTATTTCAGAGGTGCGCAAGAAGTCTCACACGCGATCGGGACTGGGGGAGCGTGTGCGTGTATTCCAGAGGTGCGCGAGAAGTTTCTCACATGCGATTGGCCTGGGCGCGTGTATTTCAGGGGTGCGCGAGAAGTTCCACACGCGATTGGCCTGAGCGCGTGTATTTCAGGGGTGCGCGAGAAGTTCCACACGCGATCGGGCCTGGGGGAGCGTGTGCGTGTATTTCAGAGGTGCACGAGAAGTTCCACACGCGATTGGCCTGGGCGCGTGTATTTCAGAGGTGCGCAAGAAGTTCCACACGCAATTGGCCTGGGCGCGTGTATTTCAGAGGTGCGCGAGAAGTTCCACACGTGATTGGCCTGGGCGTGTGTATTTCAGGGGTGCGCGAGAAGTTTCTCACACGCGATTGGCCTGGGCGCGTGTATTTCAGAGGTGCGCGAGAAGTTCCACACGCGATTGGCCTGGGCGCGTGTATTCCAGAGGTGCGCGAGAAGTTTCACACGCGATGGCCTGTGCGCTTGTATTTCAGGGGTGCGCGAGAAGTTCCACACACGATCGGGCCTGGGGGAGCGTGTGCGTGTATTTCAGGGGCTCGCGGGTGTTTTTACACACAATCGGGCCTGGGGGAGCAGGGTACGTGTATTTCAGGGGCTCGCGGGTGTTTTTACACGCGATCGGGCCTGGGGGAGCGGGGTACGTGTATTTCAGGGGCTCGCGGGTGGTTTTACACGCGATCGGGCCTAGGGGAGTGGGGTACGTGTATTTCAGGGGCTCGCGGGTGGTTTTACACGCGATCGGGCCTGGGGGAGCAGGGTACCACTCACCGTCTGCCTTGCGTATAGAAGAACGCGTAGCCAACACCCACCCGCTGTGAAGTAATAGCGTGTGAACCCCAACGCCTGCAAAACACACGCACCGCACCCCATGAAAAGCAACGCCCGTGCGCGATACGTCACAGACAGGCATACGCGCTAAGGGCCTTTGGTCCAATGGAATCGCGTATGCGTGCTGACGCGCTTACGTGCTAAGGGCCTTTCCTCGATTCACACGCTGACGTGCAGAATTTTCACGTGCCAAATCACTCCGTATCAAGCTGGCCACGCGTAAGCACACGGAAGACCACGCTCCTGCCCAAAAGGCCGAATTACTGCCCCCCAAAGCCCCGAGCAGCCTCCCACGAGCCATCTGCTGCTGCCTGCCTGCCTGCTGCCACTGTGCCCTGCCATTTGGTGCCTGCATATCAGCCATCTGCAGGGGTCCAGTTGCTGTGTCCACCCCTGCTGGAACAGAACACTCCCGACTGGGATACCATCGCTCCACAGCCCAGCCCCAGGACCCAGTTGCCCACCCACGCCTGCCTCGGGGGTCGCCATGTCGGGGCAAACACCATCCGAGACCACTGACGACCCCCAGCCAGAGGGGCAGAGGGCCATCAGCTTCAGTCAGAAGGAAGTTGGTGTCCTGGTGGAGCTTGTCCTGGGGCATTATGATGCCCTCTTCGGATCACCACGCGGCGACAAGGAAGGACGGGACAGGATCTGGGACGACTTTGTGGTTGCCATCAACGCGGAGGGGGCGGCAACCCGCAACATCAAGCAAGTCAAAAAGCGCTGGGAGGACTTCAGGTCCAGGACCCTCATAAAGGCCCGGCGCCTCGTGGAGGGGGGCCGGGGCAGCATGAGTACCATCCAGCTGAGGGACCTGGAACGCGTACGCCCAGCGCTCCATGCCCAGATCCTTGAGAGACAGACCCGTCTGGAGTCGAGCGGTAAGTGGCCAAGCATTGCTGTGTGAGACAGGGCATGTTGCAGCGTGCTGGTTGTCTGATACTTGCCTGTATGTGTGACATAAGCCATGTACGCGTGTGTGTGTGTGCAGGGACATCATGGTCATGCATGTGAGACCAGTAATGTGTGAAGTACACGGTTGGTGTATGTGTTTAAATGTAACATGGGGAGCCCTATGCGGAATGGACACATGAGAGCATGCCAGTCTCTGTTCCTGGACATGGGTGTGGGTGAGGGATGGGTGCTGATGCCATGTACATGTATGGTGTCCATGTCTGTGTTTCTGACCTGCGTGTCTGTGACTTGTGGATGCCATGGATGCATGACACATGTCTGTGACAATGTTCAGATTCACTGATGCAGCCTAATTATCCTTGCATCCACTGTGTCTGGGGTGTACGAGTCCAGATAGATGAAAGTACGTTGAAGTGTGTGCATGTGATAGGCATGAACCATGATGCATGTGAGTCCAAAAACAACATTGTATGCTTCAAGAGTCCCTTGGACATGTTTTCTTATGTCCATAGCATGCGCCATGCCTGTTACTGCATGTGTTTTGCCTGCACTGACCCATGTGTTGTGGAGGGACATGATGGAAGTGATCTTTGACAGTGCCACTCCTCTGCTATTGCTTCCTGTCTAGGGGACCATTGTACAGTACCCTGATGCTTGTGTTCTATGTCTCCCTCTACACAGCGCAAAGTGAAGAAGAGGGCGGAGACGGCGCTGTGGAGCTAAGCGGCGGGGATGCCCCGCAGGGGCTTGCAACGGCGGAAGATGGTGTGGAGCCATCCAGGTTGGTGGTTTCCACAGAGGAGGAGGAGGCCGCTACTGAGCCGCACATGGGGCCTGGTGGGGGCATCCCTGCTGGTTTAAGTGGTGCAGTCCAGGGGCAGGGGCAGGAGGCAGCAAAGGTCGCCGTGGAGGTGCCTGTGCATGTCACTGTCCCTGACACTGTGACTGCACCACCATGCACCAGCAGGGATGCCCCATCCCAGGCCCGTCCGCAGGTAGGGGGGATGTCCATGTCATCTGACTCCCCTCCACCTGCGGACGAGGGGACCCCTGGCCGTATGGAGAAGGTCCTGATTGGTATCGCGTTGCGCACGGCTGTCATTCGTGATGAGGTGCGTGCTTCCCGGGGGGGAGCACGCACGTCATCACGAAGAGCACCGTGCCAACGTGGCCCAGTTGGGAGCGGTCATGGTCGGGGGTCTCGTACATGTGTCGGGCACTCTGGCGACCCTCTCCTCCTCTGTGGAGGCTATGCGCCAGTCGTACTCCATGCCGTCTTCTGGCCCAGATGCCACCAGGGCCCCCTGTGGAGCTGCCCCGACCAATGGAGCCACCTCGGTGGGGATCCCATCCCTGCCACAGTCGGGAGTCGGAGGTCCAGCAGGGGTGGACACACCAGCAACTGGACCCCAGCAGATGGAGGATGTGACGGCATCATCGGGCAGGGCACGTGCACGACGGCGTCGGTGGTTTCCATCAGCCTGGATGCCGTCGTGCTGGCACAGGCAGTTGCGTCGGAGGCAGCGGCAGGCTCGACGTGGGAGGCATCATGGCTCGGGGCCATCAACATCAGGGGTGCAGGCATCGGCCGGAGGGCAGGAGAACCCTGGAATGGGAGTGGCTTCCGTGTGGGAGTGGTTGGGCCAGCAGATAGGTGCGGAGCGGCAGCGGGCAGAGGAGGAACGGCTCACAATGGTCAGGGCGGAGAACTCCATGCGGAGGGTGCTGAGGCGGGCTGAGTGCCTCGAGGGTCTTCGCAGGGAGTTGGAGCTGGACACTGCATTATCCCTGCGGGACCTCGGGGCCAGGGAACATGCCCGCCTCCAAGCCATTGAACAGGAGTTCGATGATGCCCTGGCCCATGACAACAACCCGTGAGCCGTCGGACTAGCCCGCTGCCCTTGTAAATAGTTATGTAGTTAGTGTTAGGTTTCCTTTGCTTTTTTATTTATTTTGGACCTTTTGGACAATGGGCCACATTTTTTGTATATAGTTTTATTTTATTAGGTAGTATTTTTATGTAGGTTTCATTTCTTCAGTTGGGATCATGGACCCTGGTTTGTTTATCTGTAAATAGTTGACTGTTGGATTTTTTAATTTATTTTAGGATTTACCCATGGAGCAATGGTTTTCGGTTTTGTTTTTATCTTGGATTTACTTTCTTGAACTGTGACTTTGGACACCTTTCCTTTGGATTATGATTTTCGTTTTTCATTATTTTACGGACATGCTGCTTTTGGTTTTTGATTCCCATTGTCATTTGTTTATTTTTAATTCCATTTATGCTGTTTTTAATACATTTTTTTCATCAAACTTCAATGTGTAGTATCATCTCATTGGTATCATGCATATCATGATATGGGTTTTGAGATTCACTGACACCCATTGGGTGTATGTGAGGGCCATGTGTTCATTTCCAAACTTGCTATTGGGGTTCTATCATGTCATTGCCATTTCTAAGTGGGTGGATGCAATACTCGAGTGGGTGTTTTGCATTTGGAGGCTGACCATAAGGGCCAGGGATCGAGATTGTGATGACATGTTGGCTGGGGGACATGTGTGGGGCCCTGCTGGCAGGTGCCCCGCAATGCTGGGGGGTGGGGGTGCAGGGGGACCTGTGTGGGACATGAGTGGGGGCCTGCTGGCAGGTGCCCCGCAATGCTGGGGAGTGGGGGTGCAGGGGGACATGAGTGGGGGCCTGCTGGCAGGTGCCCCGCAATGCTGGGGGGTGGGGGTGCAGGGGGACATGAGTGGGACATGAGTGGGGGTCTGCTGGCAGGTGCCACGCAATGCTGGGGGGTGGGGCTGCAGGGGGACATGAGTGGGACATGAGTGGGGGCCTGCTGGCAGGTGCCCCGCAATGCTGGGGGTGGGTGTGCAGGGGGACATGAGTGGGACATGAGTGGGGGCCTGCTGGCAGGTGCCCCGCAATGCTGGGGGGTGGGGGTGCAGGGGGACATGAGTGGGGGCCTGCTGGCAGGTGCCACGCAATGCTGGGGGGTGAGGGTGCAGGGGGACATGAGTGGGACATGAGTGGGGGCCTGCTGGCAGGTGCCCCACAATGCTGGGGGTGGGGTGCAAGGGGACATGAGTTGGTGATCAGTAGTGCAAGGAGACATGTGCCTTTGCTGGGGGGCATGCCCATGTTGGGTGGGCTGCCTGCGGGACATGACCAGGGATGCAGGGTAGTCCCCTGTGGTGTGGGCTGCCTGCAGGGGCCGTGGAGGGTGTACAGGGGACACCTGGGAGGACCCACACTGCCAAATCACATGTAGGACTCCCCAGCACCCCTGAAATACACGTACCCTGCTGAAATCGCATGTGAAAATTCTCGCGCACCTCTGAAATAACGCACCCAGGCCAATCGCGTGTGGAACTTCTTGCGCACCTCTGAAATACACGCACACGCTCCCCCAGGCCCGATCGCGTGTGGAACTTCTCGCGCACCCCTGAAATACACGCGCACAGGCCAATCGCGTGTGAAACTTCTCGCGCACCTCTGGAATACACGCGCCCAGGCCAGTCGCGTGTGGAACTTCTCGCGCACCTCTGAAATACACGCGCCCGGCCAATCGCATGTGGAACTTCTTGCGCACCTCTGAAATACACGCGCCCAGGCCAATCGCGTGTGGAGCTTCTCGCGCACCTCTGATATACACGCACACGCTCCCCCAGGCCAATCGCGTGTGGAACTTCTCGCGCACCTCTGAAATACACGCGCCAAGGCCAATCGCGTCTGGAACTTCTCGCGCACCTCTGATATACATGCACACGCTCCCCCAGGCCAATCGCGTGTGGAACTTCTCGCGCACCTCTGAAATACACGCACACGCTCCCCCAGGCCAATCGCATGTGGAACTTCTTGCGCACCTCTGAAATACACGCACATGCTCCCCCAGGCCAGATCGCGTGTGGAACTTCATGATCGCGTGTAGTACTTCTCGCGCACCCCTGAAATACACACGCCCAGGCCATTCGCGTGTGGAACTTCTCGCGCACCCGTGAAATACACGCACACGCTCCCCCAGGCCAGATCGCGTGTGAAACTTCTTGCGCACGCGTGTTCCCGACACCCGTAATACTCGTTCCCCGCTTTGCGTTTGCTGTTTGCCAGTGCGGTAAACTGGTACAGGGTTGGCGCAGCCCTTTGCGATGGTTTTGCGATCTTGATGGCTTTTCCTTGTGCGAGGGAGTTCTTGGGGGCGTACCTGGTGCTGCTGCAGGGTTGCTGCGCCACTCTGCGCCACGTCTGCTTTTGGAGGCGAGAATCCATGAATACGCTGTGCGCGGAAATTGATTTTATCGCACGCGGCTGGCGCAGACATTCGCACGGGCACGCTGTGCGCCAGCCGCGTGCGACACTTTTGTGAGGAATTACATGAATCGGCCTGTAAATGTCAGGAGGAGTGAGGGTGATCAGGGACCTCAAAATGAGCACACAGTGAAACACCAAGAATTACTATTAGACAGTTGTGTACAAAAATATACTATTTATTATAGGCCCAATAACAACACAAATAAATGTTGAAATCCAATAGTGAAACACCACACAATCAACATACTATGGGCCTCATTATATGTTTCCCGGTCTGGAAACAAGGGTGCCAGTAAGCTCACTGGCACCCTTGTTTCCGGACCGGCAAACTATGTGTCTGCCTGCCATGGCCGCTGTGCCCGACAAGTCTGACTATGCCAGGGTGCACCGTTAACAATGGTGCCACTGCTTCCGAGTTCTCACTTCCATACAGTCCTATGGAACTCTCTGGGAATGGGGACTTATATTTTACCGGCGCCTGACTTCCCGGGTCGTCGGACTTGTAATCCCTTGTGGCGCCAGGAAGTAATGTGGAAACAAAGAAATTGACATGAGGCCGGGAAGCCCAAAAGGAAACACACCAACACAGGTTACAAAGGACATACAAAGCGCTTTATTTCAAAGTTACAAAGTTACCAAAGTCAATTGACATGCGAATAGCTATTCGGCCCTCTGACTAACACACGAACCTTCAACGTTAGGTTCGCACTGAAAGTGGGAGAGACCGATCATCGGGATGCTTGGGTTTTTATACATTTAGTACTGCATTGGCCAGCCCTCTTACAAGTTAACCATTTCTGGAACCATGGCTAGGGTTCGTAGCCAGGTCGAACACACAATTTCCATACATTAGATCAGTTCCGCTGATACGGTTACATATTTACACATAGGTTAAACAGAGGACAGGGTCTTAGTTCATGACCCTAACAAGTAGCCTGCGGACATATTATTCATTCACGTGTGCGGAGGTCACCATGGCCGAAGTCTTACTCGAAATGTCATTCGGCCTCCATTTTGTGATTCAGGGTGACTTCCACACTGCAAGAGTTCCTAAGATGGCGGCTAGATCCAAGATGGCGGCTTACACGATACATTAAGGTCAAGACCTTGCCGCGGAACCTATGTACATAGTATCCTTTAGACAGCTTGGCGTAGGCCAACATACATTTAAACGATGCGATTGGGGTCATAATATTATATCGATTTCCACAGACCCTCCTTTTGGCCTATGCCAAGTGCTAAAATATTATTTCCTAATACTTTTGAAAATACTTGAAGGCATTAGCATCCATAGGTTCCACATCATTGTCTGAAATGTCAATAGCCATAAAGTTGTTCATAAGAACTTCTTGCAACATGAATTCTTTAGATGCTGTCTTCGGGGTATATATTCGACGCCCTATTGCGCTCATAACTTGGGCACAACATCCCCCTATCATTCCGCATATACTCGGGAGGCATTGAAAACAGCAGCAAAGGAATAACAAAGTCCCTAAAATACTTAAAATAACAGAAAGCACCTTCCACCCCCAAAATCGTAGAGAATCCCAAAACCAAGTACTAAGGCTCCAGTCTCCTACAGGGATATGGACTTCAGAACTAAGAGTGTGTAAATTCTGAATTGCTTTGAATATTGTTGGTGAAGAATCTGGTACGAAAACACAGCAAGCGGACCCCACTAATTTACATACTCCACCTCGTTCAGCTAAAATGACATCTAATGCCATTCGATTTTGAAGTGCTACCAATCTTATCGCCTTTTGCTCTAAGGTCATATTGTAAAGTATGTCCGTGGTCCGGTTGATTGTTTTCTCCAACACCCTCGCTAATCCCCTGATGTTTTCTGAATTTGCTATTTGTCCCCAGAAGGGAACTACTGATTTGGCTATATCCCCGAACACTTGTCCAGGGGTATCTCCATCATTATGCGTCGCGGGCGAGCCTTAGATACCTCTAAGGTACTGGCTATAAATACACCTGGTAACAATATCCCTAAATAACAAGTCCGCTGCCAATCCTTGGGCAGCCAGGGAAAAGCTAAACTACCACACACAAAATAAACCGGTCCCCCTACATACAAAGGCCTATTTTCCCCAGTCAAATTTACAATATTTATACAAGGCTCGAAATCTCCCATTGGCCTAGTGCCGTTTCTTTGTACACAGAAAGGGACAGAATCAGGACTATGATTTACAGAATAAGAAGGAGGCATGGCATCCTTATTGCCTATCGGAGCCATCTTGAAAGAAACTAGATTTTGAAAAGGAAAAGAAAGTTTATCAGACGGCCTAATAGAAGCGATATTAGGTCTACTCCTATTTGCGAAAAGCGAGCATCCCAGGGGAGTCAATTCACGTTTTTCAAATTCATTCAAATTAGTCCCATTGAAGTTCCCTGAGATGCTATCATTCCATCGGCCAAAAAAGAGTGCTCTAAGAGAGGCATAGCAAGAGGTTGTTAGAGGTAAGGGATGTATATACCATCCCAGTCCCTTGTTCCCATGTTGTGGTAAGTGAGTGCAGACCCAACAATTACTTCTATTAAAAATAGCATGCGTAGCATTCATCACTATCATCAAAGTGTTATTATAATATTTCTGTCTATGCCGAGAGTCCCTAGGGGACAGAGTGTGAAGGTGTACAGAGGGAGTCAAAACAGTTGGTACAATTTTGGTCGGTAACAGAGGCTTCAAAGGATAAATTTCTTCAAAGTACCAAAGTCCCACAGCAGCAGTTGCAAAACTAACAATAATCAAAACGAGAACACAACAGTACGTTTTCGGGGCCCAGGCACATTGTCCATTGTTCGAATTGGTCAGCTCCTTATCTAATAGTTCAATACGAGGAGCAACGGTGAAGGCGGCAGGCATCATGGTTATCCCGATCGACGACCCCAATGTTCGTTGCTGGCGGCACTTCGGCCGCGCGACTTCTTAGTCCTTCCCAACCCTGGCCAACAGAACCCCCCCCCTTTTCTTTGTTCCAAAAAAAGGGAAGACGATAGTATTTCAATCACTCCTTTTTCTTCCAGATGCACGATACTCGTGCGGCGATTTTATTTGCGCGGTCGAAGGTTGTACCGGACGGTACCCGAGTTTGTTGAATCCGAAAGCAAAGTATCGTCGCTCCCTGAGGGGAGCGTCGTATCAGTAGCGACGGAAGTCGCAGAGCTCGAAACAAGGTTTTCCGGAAGTGATTGATCAAGGGAGTGCGGAGACAAAATGGACGGCTCCCCAAGCTCCTCAGGCTCAGAGAACTTCTCCGACGCACTCACAGCGCTGCCTGCTACTCCGAGATCAGAGAGTGTAGCATCAGCGAGGGGTTCTGTTTCTTCTGTAACGTGTGGCGCCGGGTGAGGGATCTTCTTGATATGTGTTGCGTGTATCCAGTTCTTCTTTCCTGCCACCCGCACTGCCGTCCTGGTGACCAATAAAACCTGGTAGGGTCCCCGCCAGCGAGGCGCGAGACAGGAAGACCTTTCGTAGGCCTTTACCAGGACCCAGCTGCCGGGCAATATATCGTGTCCTGGGCCCGTAAACCGTACAGGTAAGGCAGCGTTCACCTGGTGGTAAATGAAATACAGGTTTTTAGTCAATTGATTACAATAGTCTATGAGCAATACATTCTCCACATCCCTTAGGGCTTTAGGTTTAGGGAGACCCCAAATATTAGCAGGCCTTCCCATTACTACCTCGAATGGAGAGAGCCCAGTTCTAGTCTGGGGTGTGGTGCGCATAGCTAACAACACAATAGGTAAAGCATCTGGCCATTTTAATTTAGTATCGGCACATGTTTTTGCAAGTTTGTTTTTCAAAATACCATTGTGTCTTTCTACCAACCCCGCACTTTGAGGGTGCCTAACTGAATGAAAACGTTTCTCTATCCCTAAGGCAACACATATTTGCAACATTACGGCTGCGATGAAGTGGGGGCCGTTGTCCGACCAAATTATCCTCGGGAGCCCAAATCGAGGAAAGTAGTCTTTTACCAAGATCTTTGCGGTGGTCATGGCGGTAGCATCTTTGACGGGGAAAGCCTCGACCCATTTGCTAAAAGCACAAATGATAACAAGAACATATTTCAAGTTATTACATCGCTCCATTTCAATAAAATCAAGGTGAATGGTTTCAAAGGGGACAGAGGGGGGCCCGAAACTTCCCCTTGGAGTCACTGTCCCTTTACCCACATTGTGCTGCAGGCAAATCATGCAATTTTTAACGTGTCGTTTTGCAGTTTCCAAAATTTTATCATTCACCCAAACCTGCTGTAATATCTTCGCAATTTGCTGGGCACACACATGTGTTGGACCGTGTGCCATCGTAACCATTGCTAATACATAAGAATCAGGAAGCAACCATTTCCCGTCAGATGCGTCCACCCAACACCCTTCGTCATCCAATTTCCCCATGCCTTCAGCCCATTTCCTAGATTCTTCAACAGAGGCATCAGTCTGAATATCTCGCACAGACCCAATGCCTTCATCTATTATACAACCATCTCTCACTCCCCTCGAGGTGTACATGTCTGTGCTAAGGTCTGTAGCTGTTTATCTAGCTATCAAATCTGCAAAAGCATTTCCTCTTCCCACATTGTCTATGACCTTGCGATGTGCTGCACATTTCATGATTGCTAATTGTTCAGGGAGTGAGAGCGCTAAAAGTAGTTGTACTATTAAGGGACCATGCTGAATCTTGGTCCCGTGTGAGGTCAGAAACCCTCTTTCCGACCACAGTTTTCCGAAATTGTGAGCCACCCCAAAGGCGTACTGACTATCCGTATAAATGTTAACTCTATGCCCTTGGGAGAGCTCACAAGCGCGGGTCAACGCTATAATCTCTGCGGCCTGCGCGGAGTTATGCGGAATCCTTTTAGTTTCTACGATCTTGTTCAAAGTAGTAACTGCATAAGCAGCTGTAGATGTGCCATTCGGAAGTTTAAAACAGGAGCCATCACAAAACAGCTCCCCTTCCGCATTCTCCAAAGGAGTATCTGAGAGGTCTATTCTGCCCTTTGTTTCTTGTTCGGTGGCATACAGGCAGTCATGTGATCCGTCATCGCCGCAAGCAGTAGTTTGCGGGAGAGGCAAAAGTTCAGCCGGATTGAGAACACAACACCTTTTAATTTGGATATGAGGAGCAAATAAAACTAATTCGTACCTGGTCAACCGGGCAGAAGTAAGGTGTTCTGTTTGAGTTTTATTCAATAGAATATCGACAGAGTGAGGTACCATCAAAATTAAATCGTGGCCTAGGACCATCCCCTCACTCTGTTTTACAGACGCAGCGGCAGCAGCAACAGCGCGCAGACATCGCGGCAAAGCGCATGCAACAGGATCGAGGGCGGAAGAATAATAGCCGCACGGCCTATTCTTCCCTCCATGTTCCTGTGTTAACACAGACAAAGCACATCCATTACATTCATGCACAAACAACACAAAGGCCTTATCGTAATTTGGTCTACCCAGAACCGGTGCTGAACACAGCGCGGCTTTGAGAAGCTCAAATGATCGTTGATGTTCCGATTCCCATGGCAATGGCAGAGAAATGCCCTTCTTCGTCAAAGCCAACATCGGTTTTACCACTAGGGCAAAGTTCGGGATCCACAGTCTACAGTAGGACGCCATCCCTATCAGGGCTCTGACTTCCTTCTGTGTTTTTGGGACAGACATACCAGAAATGTGTTTTATTCGTTCAGGTGTCAATCTTCTCCCCTCCTTTGACAGGAGGTAGCCTAAATAGGCAACCTCCTGACAACAATATTGAAATTTCTTAAGTGAAGCTTTGTGACCATTTTCAGCTAGATGAACAAGCAACAATATAGTGCCTTCTTTACAAGCTTTCTCAGAGTCTGCAGCCAGGAGCAAATCGTCTACATATTGAAGCAGCGTGCAAGTAGGTGGTAATTCAAGGGTGTCGAGCTGCTCTTTTAAGGCTCTACTATAGATACTAGGACTTTCAGTATACCCTTGAGGTGCCCTTGTGAATGTAAACGAGCGTCCACCCAAGGTGAACGCAAACAAATACCTGCTCTCCTCATGTATCGGAATACTAAAGAAGGCGTTTTTTAAATCTACGACACTAAAGTGTGTAGCCGTAGCAGGGATCATTGTTAAGATCGTTGTTACATCAGGCACGATTGGAAATTGTGGGGCTACCACCCGGTTAATAGCACGAAGATCTATTATAAACCGGTACGGAATTGCATTGTCGCCTTTCTTATATACTGGCAAGATCGGGCTATTACATAAGCTACCTGTAATCTCTTCGATCACTCCACGATGTACAAAATCGGAGACAATGCATTTCAGAGCGCGCTCTCCTTCAATTGAAATTTTATATTGCGGAATGCGCGGTAGCTTAACCCCATGTTTCAATATTATCTTAACAGGTTCGATGTGCAATATCCCGACATCATTATCGTCTATTGCCCACAAACATTCTGGGACAATGTCGAATTCGGGAGGTAGAGGTCGGGTCAAGTATTGGGAGTTAAAGGGTTGCTGTGGTGAAACTGTTAATCTTATTCCGTCAGGGGAACAATGAATCACTGCATTCAGTTTCTTCAACAAATTCAACCCCAGCAAATTTTCTCCACAGTTTGAAGTAAGAAGAAAAGGGCACTGGTCTGTAAAAGGACCCAAAGAAACGGATACCGGCGCAGAAACCGGACAAACAGTTGGAATGCCAGAGAACCCTATAGAAACGTTTGTTTGCCCTGACAGTGGGATGTTTGGAACCCTCGAATGGTCGATGGAGCACTTTTGTGCTCCAGTGTCGATCAAGAACTGATGTTTTCTATTCCCCACCAATAATTCAACATAGGGGCCCTTCTGAATAACGGGAATAGGTAAAGGTTCCAAACGCTGCTTCGGGCAATCCTAGTAAGGCAGAACTTCATCAAAGGGAAGTTCCTCAGAAAGATAGGCGGCGGAAGGGTGATCAAATATATTTCTCGAGTCCATACTCGGGGTCTGATTTTCCCGTGAAAAAGGTTGCTGGGGATCTTGTAGAAGCTGACCCCTATCAGGGCCCCCTGCTCCGGGGCGGCCCCTTGGTCGCCTACCCATACCTCCAAATGTGCCTCCTGACCTCTGACGAAGGGCAGGGCACTGCGCTCGCCAGTGACCTTCCTGGCGGCAATAAGCACACTGATTAATATTTATAGAATTTGGAGGGGTATTTCCTCTTGGAATGTACTGACCTCTAGTCTGTATCGTACCTCCTCTGGGGTTCCTGACAATTTGCTGCAACAATACCTTAGTCTTTAGGTCACCCCTTCTTTTTTTCGATTTTCTCTTTTTCATTATTAACCCGATTCTCGTAATACTGAGCCATATGCAAGACTTCTGACTGAGATTTTGCCTGCCAAGCGCTCTCTGAGGACATAATTTGTGACTGGATGTCGGGCAACAATCCACGCACAAATTTGTCCACAAACAACCTCTTCCCCGACTCTGTACCTAAATCCTGTCCACTGAAGTCGGAGAACACCTGTTCGAATCTATTAAAGAATTCAGTAGTACCTTCAGTTTTCCCTTGGACGCAGGCCGTAGGCTTGTCCCAAATAATCCTTTTTTCTGGGATTATAGTTTTTAATTTAGCAACTATTCTATCGGGTAAAGTGAGTATTACCTGGGGTGGTTTCTCACCAGCTGGTCGTTCCCCATCTATTCTAATTAAGTTTACCCATGTATCCCCTAACCCCGGCACATCATCTATTGTTCGTACCTCTTTCCATACATCAACAGGTAAAAGCACTGGAAACAATAAATCCATGTCACTTAAGGTGAACACAGAAGACTGCAAGACGGATTCTATTTCTTTATAAAACCCTGTCGGGTTTTTCCTAATACCAGGGACTGATTGTCTAATCGTGTTCACTTCCTGTCGGGAGAACGGGACGTGAACAAACTGCGATACGTAATGTGCAGGGATATCCACCGCGGCAGCACCAGTCGCCGCGTTGGCGGGGATTTCTAATTTTGGGACAAGGGTCGGAGGGACCTCTCTCATAGGCAACTGAGATATAGGGACCTCCGACCGCTTACTGAGCAATAAGGCCAGATCGAGCGCTAAAGCAGCTGTAGAAGTGTCGGGCGAAAAAGTTCTTTTACAAATACCCAATAACTCTATGGGGCAACCAACCTTCTTCCTTATACATTCCTCCTGTAAGTGCTGTACCATCACTTGGATTACCTTCCTTTGCATCTCTACTGTGTATTGACTATATGTGTCATACACCTCATCTGGCGGTATCGATGAATCCGAGATCCATCGAATCGCATCTCTAGTACAAATCCGTACTTCCTCAGGTGCTGATCTTCGGCACGAAAGGAACCGTTTCTGTGCATACATCCTGTCGTCCTCATCATCCTCGTTTTGTAACCTTTCAAAATCCCTCCTAAACTCAAACAATCTGTCAACATGTCCATATACTTTCTGCTCTGTATCCCTTGAAAGTGCCAAGGCATTCAGATCTCTCACCCCTTGTGGGAGATCCGAAGTCTGCAATCTACCCCACATTACACCTAAATGAATCCCCAGTCCTTCAATAAAAACGTTTTTCTCGGGAAAATCGTGTAAATTAGATAATGTTGAAAGTACATCAGTTTGATCACCTTTTTCCATGCAATGTTTAGCCCAAGCAAATAGTTCCTGTTTCCTGCCCGCAGGAACAGTACTACGAGTCACAATTTTCGACCCTGCACCGGGATCTGATTTAGTGAACACGGGACTCCCCAGAAACGGAGGTGTAGGTGAACCTAACAAGGGTGCAGGGGAAAGAGGTAATGTAATAGACGAAATAGACAGAGGAGCGACAACCAAAGAACTAGGGGCAGTAGGCTGCGCAGGAGGAGTAGGAATAACGATAGGAGCAATAGCAGGAACGGGCAAGGTGCCCACAACGGGAGCATACGGAGGTGGCGCTGAAGAATCAGGCCTCCGTTCGTTTAATATTTTCTCAATAAACTCCTCGGAAACATGGAAATCTTTAGAGGGGTAAATTTTCTGGACCCCGAGCGAGAAAGCTCTATCCATCTTCTGGGTTTCATCTAATCGTTTTTCCTTGTCATACAACAATGCCTTTTCGGCATTCGTTTTATGACGTCGTGCATGTTTATCCCTACTTTTAAGCTGCTGTAATGCTTCCTTTTTCCAATTTTGTAACACATCAAAGGCTGCTGGCCTAGCCTTCTTTTTAAGCAAGATCGACTCTAAGTATTCAATACGGGGGATCTCAAAGCTACCATTGACTGGCCACTGAAATTCGGAGGCATTTCTGGTCTGTCTGTGCCAAATGTCATTAAATACAATACTACCAATGCCATACTTACAGTACATAGTACACGCCGGCGACCCCTCCTGTGGTGCCGGACGGCTAAATTCCAAAGATTGTCGATCGCTGCGGAACAGAACCCTAAAGCAGCTAGACAATTTCCCAGGCATTTCTCAAAAAATTGGTGTTACCTGGTCCAATAATTGTGTCTGCAGATACAATACGCCAAATTCAAATTGTCAGGGTTAAATTAAGAGCCGGGTCACGACTGCACCTGACCAAACCTAAGGAGGACCGTACGGTTTACAAAGGACTTCAACTAACAAATTTTACCTGCGTTCGGTGGTTTCGGCAAATCTGCCCGCCTCGGAATTGGACCCTCGTCAAGATGCCGTGTCAGACCGCACGACTATCGCCCAAGGATCGGATCGTGCAGCGCTGCCGAGGTATCACGTCTCGATCGGTCGGGCCCGCAGAATCACACCGTCCGATCCCGATTCGATAGTCTGCGTCAACCTTCAATGATCCGGCATCAATCTTGAGGGTCCCTATTCGGGCGCCAACTGTGGAAACAAAGAAATTGACATGAGGCCGGGAAGCCCAAAAGGAAACACACCAACACAGGTTACAAAGGACATACAAAGCGCTTTATTTCAAAGTTACAAAGTTACCAAAGTCAATTGACATGCGAATAGCTATTCGGCCCTCTGACTAACACACGAACCTTCAACGTTAGGTTCGCACTGAAAGTGGGAGAGACCGATCATCGGGATGCTTGGGTTTTTATACATTTAGTACTGCATTGGCCAGCCCTCTTACAAGTTAACCATTTCTGGAACCATGGCTAGGGTTCGTAGCCAGGTCGAACACGCAATTTCCATACATTAGATCAGTTCCGCTGATACGGTTACATATTTACACATAGGTTAAACAGAGGACAGGGTCTTAGTTCATGACCCTAACAAGTAGCCTGCGGACATATTATTCATTCACGTGTGCGGAGGTCACCATGGCCGAAGTCTTACTCGAAATGTCATTCGGCCTCCCTTTTGTGATTCAGGGTGACTTCCACACTGCAAGAGTTCCTAAGATGGCGGCTAGATCCAAGATGGCGGCTTACACGATACATTAAGGTCAAGACCTTGCCGCGGAACCTATGTACATAGTATCCTTTAGACAGCTTGGCGTAGGCCAACATACATTTAAACGATGCGATTGGGGTCATAATATTATATCGATTTCCACAGTAAGGCACTGGTAAAATATCACGATTCTAGCGGCAACCCGCCGGTAGCACTGGCAGGGTTAACGCCGGTCTCGTAATGAGCCTTATGTAATTTATATATATATATATACACTCACTTGAGTCAGTGAAAAAACGTTAGTAACTCCACCAATACCTGCAAAGGAAAAGGGTGGATAACTTTTATAGCACCAATAGACTTCAGAGATGGCAACCCTAACTTTATAAGTCCAGCCCTAAAATGAATGGAGCCTTGTGCTCAACTTTCAATGCCCGTGTAAAAGCGCCCGGTCATGCGTAAAGTTCAAAAAGTACTTCTTAGGGAGCAGGAAAAAAGTAGGGTTAGAATTCTGAAGGGGTGAAACAGGTTCCAAGAGTCAGGAAGCGATCTGCTATATAATGAACAAAGCTGTTCCTGACTTTTGGAGGGCTTTAGGAAGTAAATACTATGCAAGCCAAAGAGAAGGCCAAAATAACCTTCAGTGCGTAAACGTGTTTGGATGAACATAGGGGCACCGGTAAGGGACTTCACTGCTCACTACCCTTAGCTCAGTTTTGGTCTGGACTTTGAAAGTCTAGAGGTAGCTGTCCGAGGTTCAATTTCCTGCCCTCGGTTCGTCTTCCAGATGCGCAGGCGCTGCGGGTGCGCATAAAGGTCCGGTTGGGACAGGAGCTATAACTCTTGGTTTGGATGAAGTATGACGAAAACAATAATGCAGCAGGTCACAGAGCACAGGAAGGAATACAGGAATACCGCCTTCAGCGACCGACACTGTCGCACAGTGACGCAGGAGAACCCAACTCTCATGGTATGACGCAACCTCCTATCTCGGGACCCAAACGTGATGGATGACCACATTCCAAAGTCTCAGGTCAAAACTAAAAAGGGCAATGCTCCTGCACGGCAACCAAGGATTAAGCTGGGCAGTCCAGTGGATTGCCCAGGGACACTTCCGAGCAGACTCACTTGCAGGGTTACCAGGAGACATGGAGAGTGATTGTTCCCACCAATCCAAAAGTTCGAAGCACCTTTGCAGGTCTTCTGATATCAAGCGCAGAGAAGGGCTCCACCAGGACATTAACAGGATTCGGGTGCCAGACCTATTCAGTGTGTCTCAGGATCGTCCTTTGTACTGCTCGGCTCTTTAGGATACTTGGTTCCGTCTGCAGGTTGATTCTGACCTGTTGCTGATCTGCTGGAATGAATACAGGACACCACCTCATATCCACAGTCAGGTGAGTGCTCGCACCCAGCCCACCAATGGGAAGATCTGCTCCATGCATGCTCACCAGCAGTGGTCCAATCAGGGACCACTGGGGATCTTGTGCTCTCATGCACACCAGACACCAGTATTGTGGATTGGGATCAGACAGTACAAGCCCACTTCCTGTGTAGCTACACACGTGAACTGCAGGGACCCGCGAAAGAAGCAGCTTTCACCGGCAACTGCATGCAAAAATAAGGAAACCCTGGCCCTGGAATGGGAGGGAGAATTCTAAGGGACAAAATGGCCAAACGAACTGACAAAAGACCTTGAGCATGACAATGTTAGGCACTAGCCACAGTCATGAGCCAAGTGCTGGTAAACGTGGAATGGCTTGGTAAAAAGTCAGAAAAATTAAAAAAACCTACCAGCCTTTTCTAAGGCATCTTGTACAATCAGCAAAAATTCCTTAGAGGGTGTCTCGGCCCATAAAACGCAAAGACCCCATTGTGCAATAATGTAAGGTACATTGCACAATGATAAAATGTTACCAACCAAGTGCTGTGCTTCACTGTAAAATGTCATGTTAGGATACAGAAACAAATGCAGAACGTTTGGGGGTCCATGGACTACGGAGGAAAAGTTGCTTCAAGAGAAATTTTTTCTAACAGCAGCCATGCACAGTATAATATCGTAGGCCATAACACAACATGCAATATATCCGCATGCATCAATATCACATGAGTGATCATCATTTCAACTTTAACGTGCATCATATTTTTAAAGGTCCATAGAAATTCTAGGCATCAAAAATTACAATTACAAATAAAGAAATATTCTTACAAAAAAAAAAAAAAAAAAAGTAACTATGATGTGTCGCAACCCATTTGTCTGCATTTTGCAATAGAACAGTAACTGAGTTTGCCAGTATTACTGGACGTAATACCTCCAGACATATAATGTGTCTCATTCATCTCTCCTGGCCAAGCCCAGTTTCCTAAAAAATGAATAGCCTTGGGACTGCCAAGTAGGATCATCTCGAACAAGCAACACTCGTGAGAAAGTAGTGACCTATTGGTGCAGACCACCAGCTCAGTTTGAAGAATCCAACAGAGCAGATAACCAGCCAATCGCTCGCATCCTACCCACACTGACACAAAGGGGCCTAATTCACAAGTATGTGCATGGTAGCAAATCCGTAGGTGCCCGTGAGACTTTCAGATTTATTCCTGGTACCTTATGCATCATATGGCAATTTCTCAGACAAGGTGCCTCATTAGGAGTATGGCGGCCGCGGATTGAACGGTGCCAGTAAGGTACCGGCACCGTTCATTCCGGGCTGCCACATTACGAGGTCTGTAGCGGGCCCTGCTGAGGACGTCTGGTTAGACCAGGCGTCCTTAGCGGGACCCGCTAGCAGACCAGGATGCTAACAATGGGCCCGTCATTAACCGGCCCGTTGTTAGCATCCTACCCATTCCAATTGGAATGGGGATGTACCGGGTCAGTGTCCCGCGAAAGGGAATTACCGGGCTATCCAAGGTCGGAATGGCCCAGTAAGTCCCCTTTTGCGGGACCCGGACCCGAGTTTGGAGGTAGCCATGCCATTTTTAAGGACATGGCTACCTCCAAACTCGTAATGAGGCCCATGGTATCGACACTGTAAAACCACAACTGTGGTGACAGGCAGAGTAAAAAAGCTTTATAACATTAAATAGTACTCACCTAAGATGCCCTGGAGCAAATTGTTAAGAACCACATGTGCATGTGAACATCTGCCCTGGACATATCCAGATTGTCTCGATTTTAGACTTTAGGAATTGGGTATAAAACAGCAGGTGAAGATCTGACATGCTCACAGGCCTCTCCTCATGTGCCCTACAGCAAATCTTACTGAATCTGGCTAAAACCTTATGGGGAAAACAGAGGTGTTAGTGGTATACTCTCCAGCTTCACCTCTGTTCTGGATGCCGGATTACTGGCCAGCTGACCTGGGCTCACTGCCTGCCCCTGTGAAGGTAGTAACATATTGAGCGGTCACGATTGTGTACTACTCTCACTGGAGGACCACGTCAGTTCCATTTGCAGCACCAGCTTCCCAAAACGTAAACATCGGAGCTTTTGTTTACTTTACATCCCCACCAAGTTCCATGCCAAGGTCATGGCTGCCACTATTCACGGCAGCCTCGACTATTGCAATGCCATCTTCTTAGCACAACCGGCATATCTAGTGAATCAACTGCAAGTGCTGCAATGTGCAGCTGTTGGTCTGGCCAGAGGCGTTGCTAGGGGGGGGCTAAGGGGGCTATAGCCCCTGGTCTTTTGGTTGTAGCCCCGGATAGAATCTCAGGAGCTACAGCCAAAAGGCTAGCTAGCCCCCAGTCCCGACAGTTCAGACATTAGCGTAGCCCCAGGTCTTTTCCAGACCTAGCAACACCCCTGGGTCTGGCCAAGGGCATGACTTTCGGTATGCCAGTTCCACCAGCCCGATTTCAACTGTAATGGTTGCTGGTTGGAACCCACATCCAGTCTCTGTGCATCATACGCCGAGCATGCCAAGGCAAAGGTGGTCTCGCTTTACAGGAAATTGTTGTCCCTTAATGCCCTGCCCGATCTTTACGTTCTGCTTCACATTATTGCTCAAAGTTCCAAATTATCATTTGGAGCGCTGTGGAGGACGAGCTTTCTCTGTGGCAGGTCCTAAACTATTGAATGCTCTGCCTCTATTTCTGTGAAGTATCCAGGACTTTAACATGTTTTAGACACATTTAAAGACATATCCGTTTGCCTAGATGTTTCAATCTTTCCCACGTTATCTTATCGCCCTGATGTGAATGGTGAAGGTGCTTATGCACTTTATAAATGGTTGATTGATTGATTGAAGATTTGGTAGTATTAACACTTTCAATGGGATGGACAGGGATAATAAATTATAGTCCCTTCTTCTTAGGGGAAAATCCCCAAAAACGTAAATCACATTAATAGGGAAAGACATTTATTTTGAGAAGAGGCAAATATCACCACCATCTGTTTGATCAGCACACAAAAAGTGTAAGTTACATTTCTAGAGGATTTAGAGTAAAACTGTATAATTCAGATTTAAAAAAGTGTTCTCTCCCCCGTAGATGAGGATTGAGACATAGGTCCTCGAGGAGTAAAAACAATGCTTGTGGAATAAAAAAGTACATAGAGTATGGCGAGCACACAACTCTAAGAGTTGACAGATACTCCATTTGCATGCCTCCATCGAAGTGGCCGTGCATGTGTGTGTGTGTGTGTCTAGAAACACAGAGACCCTGCCTGCCACCCGGATTTGACTTCCCTTGTAATGGAAAACAGACTAAAGAGCTCTGAGCAGATATCACAAGAAAAGATAACAGAAACCTTTTGCTTTTCTTAGACGTTTTCTCCCCCCTCCTTGTGCAATCAAAGAAATCAAAGGCTACGGGAATATATGTGGGATATGGCTGTTTTTCCCACACCCGCTGTGAACAAGCTAGCAGAAGGAGCAGAGTCGTCGCGGTCCAGTAACTCTTTTTTAGCACATTTTCAAATGTAAAATAACATGTAAAGTACAAAAGTGCATTTACAAAATGAAAAACTCCTGATTTCTACCAAAGTAATTGATAAAAGATTAATGGAGCATGTGCAGCAATTATAAGTGGTATAATGCCACATAGACCTGATTTATTTTAAGTAGAAAAAGAAGGTCAGGCGCGCACTCTGGTTCCAAGTCATTTAATCCTGATGTAAGTGATAACAGGGTTGAATCCCAACACAGTTCAAAAAATAATAACAGGGCGGAATCCCAGATGCAAATAGTCCCAACAATGTTCAAAAATTACCAGGGTTAAATCCCAACTGCTACAGTTCCAAAGCACAATAGTTAGTTCTACTCCTCCAAGTACTTTCAAGTCTTAAACTCTCATCAGGGCGGCTGTGTTTGCTGTGTTCCTTTTCAGGTGTTGCTAATTACTTTTTTCAATTTCAGTCTCAAAGGATTCTGGTTATTGTAGTGATGGCACAAGTGTTTCATTCAGGAGACCAGGAACCAACTCCCCTCCAAACATAAGTCTTACCCACAATTGGGGGAGGAGGGGAAAACCATGAATATGGCTCTCCAAAGTGGGGGCATAATAGTCCCGGTGCTGCTGCCTCTGGAGCCCGGGTCTCCTGTAACATTAAGTAGAAAAAGAAGGTCAGGCGCGCACTCTGGTTCCAAGTCATTTAATCCTGATGTAAGTGATAACAGGGTTGAATCCCAACACAGTTCAAAAAATAATAACAGGGCGGAATCCCAGATGCAAATAGTCCCAACAATGTTCAAAAATTACCAGGGTTAAATCCCAACTGCTACAGTTCCAAAGCACAATAGTTAGTTCTACTCCTCCAAGTACTTTCAAGTCTCAAACTCTCATCAGGTAGGCTGTGTTAGCAGTGTTCCTTTTCAGGTGTTGCTAATTACTTTTTTCAATTTCAGTCTGAAAGGATTCTGGTTATTGTAGTGATGGCACAAGTGTTTCATTCAGGAGACCAGGAACCAACTCCCCTCCAAACACAAATCTTACCCACAATTGGGGGAGGGGGGAAAACCATGAATATGGCTCTCCAAAGTGGGGGCATAATAGCCCCGGTGCTGCTGCCTCTGGAGCCCGGGTCTCCTGTAACATTAAGTAGAAAAAGAAGGTCAGGCGCGCACTCTGGTTCCAAGTCATTTAATCCTGATGTAAGTGATAACAGGGTTGAATCCCAACACAGTTCAAAAAATAATAACAGGGCTGAATCCCAGATGCAAATAGTCGCAACAATGTTAAAAAATTACCAGGGTTAAATCCCAACTGCTACAGTTCCAAAGCACAATAGTTAGTTCTACTCCTCCAAGTACTTTCAAGTCTCAAACTCTCATCAGGGAGGCTATGTTAGCTGTGTTCCTTTTCAGGTGTTGCTAATTACTTTTTTCAATTTCAGTCTCAAAGGATTCTGGTTATTGTAGTGATGGCACAAGTGTTTCATTCAGGAGACCAGGAACCAACTCCCCTCCAAACACAAATCTTACCCACAATTGGGGGAGGGGGGAAAACCATGAAAATGGCTCTCCAAAGTGGGGGCATAATAGCCCCGCTGCTGCTGCCTCTGGAGCCCGGGTCTCCTGTAACATTAAGTAGAAAAGAAGGTCAGGCGCGCACTCTGGTTCCAAGTCATTTACTCCTGATGTAAGTGATAACAGGGTTGAATCCCAACACAGTTCAAAAAATAATAACAGGGCTGAATCCCAGATGCAAATAGTCCCAACAATGTTCAAAAATTACCAGGGCTAAATCCCAACTGCTACAGTTCCAAAGCACAATAGTTAGTTCTACTCCTCCAAGTACTTTCAAGTCTCAAACTCTCATCAGGGAGGCTGTGTTAGCTGTGTTCCTTTTCAGGTGTTGCTAATTACTTTTTTCAATTTCAGTCTCAAAGGATTCTGGTTATTGTAGTGATGGCACAAGTGTTTCATTCAAGCCGGTCAAGTGGCACAGCGAGTAGAGCGCCCGCTTTGACACCCGTGCAGAGCCTGTTAACGCAGGTTCGAATCCCGGCGGGGCCAAACTCAGCCTTTCATCCTTCCGAGGTCGATAAATGAGCACCACACACCGTGGGTAATAATAAGCAGCGCTCAGATACCTGAGGGTTTGTAGCGCTATATAAAAGCCTAATTATTATTATTATTATTATTCAGGAGACCAACTGGTCCAACAGGAGTCTCCTGAATGAAACACTTGTGCCATCACTTGTGCCATTGTGCTTTGAAACTGTAGCAGTTGGGATTTAACCCTGGTAATTTTTGAACATTGTTGGGACTATTTGCATATAAAATAAAGAAAATAAGAAAACAAACCTACATAAGGCATTAGAAAAGTTGCATGTGTTCACTGAAGCTACTAAGAGACAGACTGAGTGCAAGAAAAGTTCCAGGAGGCAGTTCAATCTCTTAAAACCCCAAGTACTCCAACCTGCAGGTACCGGCCCACAAAGCTAGGTACAAATGTTTATTTCCCGGAATTCAAGGGTAGCCCCTGCCAAAGCAAAGTCCTGAAGATATTCTGGACTCTTACAACCCTGCTATTTTAAATGTTGCAACCAACTATCAACTGGCTAGACTAGACTCTCTACCCAACCGCCAACCTTTCATCAGTCCACCCCAATAAACTCTATGGTCAGCCCATTATCCCCTGAAATACGAGCCCAGATTTCCAAACCTTTTCGCCTTCCTCAGCCACGTTTGAAGGGTCCCCAGAATTTGACAGCCAATACCAGTACTAGTGCATTTGCACTCAGACAGCTCATTGGAGGGGTGATACTTCAGTTACTGTACATCCCCCTGGAGCGCTACTCATTTGTTGAATATCGTTCAGAGATTCTTAAAGATAGGAGATGATTTGGTTAAGTTCCAAGAGGAGCTTCAGGTTACGATAGACTGTTATCACCCCACGTGCGTTTATTTGCATCAATTGATGCAAGCATTGCTGCCCTCAGATATTTTTTACCCTGCAAAAAGTGCACGCCAACTGGCCAGCTGAAGAACCTGCCACTGCTAGGGACCAGAAAATATTTACTGATAGGCTGGTACAAACTATCACTGAAATGTGCCAGCAAAAGAATGATTGGTCTAAAATTAATGCATGCAAGCAGTCCAAGGGTGGAAATTCTGTGGAGTATCTTGAAAGCTTGAAACAATGTTTTGAACAATAATCTCGGATTGTTGATGCAGCCATTATAGCGACTCAAGTTGTGGTGACTCACTTTGCTATGGGTCTGCAACCTAAGGTATCAGAGGGAATTAAGCCAGTGCTAATAGGAAAGGAATGGGAAGGAAATGGAAAGGAAAGGTTTTGGGTGAGGTTTTTTAGCTTCACAACACATCCATGAAAAGGTCGAAAGACAGAAAGAAACTACTGAAGCCAAATGTATGGCTTTGAAGATACAGAGTTTGCAACCTTCCCAGGGAAGAGGAGGCCGCTAGGTTGCTCTATTTACTGTTCCCCTGATGGTGTATACCTTGGCATCCCTGCTCATAGTGCTGTCAGTATTAAATGAAATTACCCATTTGAATCCTGACGACCGAGCCGACACACCCTGCTCGTGACAGGAATTGTTGGACCGAGTCCCAGTCAAATTTATGGCCAGCCCATGCAAATGATGCTGGTCACATGGTCAATGCAGAGCCAGTCAAAATTACTCTGAATCCTGCCATGCACCTGCCATGTGTACCTTAGTAATCTATTTCCAGACCGGTGAAAGAAGGCAAGAAAATCAAAAGGTGGTAGGCAATGAACCCGGTGTGTGCGCTATACACGTCCCACTTTTAGTTGTTAGGATTTGAGCTGCGTTGCCAGGGTAAATATCTGGGCAAGCCTACTCATACCCAGAATGAAGTAACAAGTTTGAAATGAATGACTCGCAGATCGCACTCTACCTTAGGTCAGTTAAACTAGACTGAGTTAGGTAAATGATATATATATAGTCATATCATAAACATTCAAAGTCCTTCACTGGACAGTCAAATTCCATTACCTCCATTTTTCCGACACCGCCTAATTTCAAGTTGTGGTGGAATTACCACCGGTGCAATTAATTCTGTTGATTTTTTGAGGAGGGGATGTACCTCCAGCATGATGCTGGCGTGAATACTCCACTTTTCCTTCAAAACATCGTCGGAATTACCACTCTAATTCTTTTTACATCTACATCTTTATGCATTCGATTCAGTGTATTTGTAGCTGTACATTTAGATCTTTTTTTTTATATAAATGCGGAAACCCCCCTGGCCACATCCCTTTAAATCTGCTTTGCTTGTTCCCTGAAAAATGAGCAACACCGTTGTAAATGCAGACATACTACCTTAGATTCTTCCAGTGGATTAAGACATTTCTCCTTCAGTACCATCTGGCCACTGCCGCATGGGCCGATGTCTGGGTGAAACATGATGAGTGCAATGCCTCACATTCTGTTTTGCCAGGGCATCTCCCCACAGATAGCTCCTAATGGACCAATTCATAATTTTCATTTTGATTCTGGGTTTTTACAATTGTGCATTTCTTTTGAGTCATTAATGGGCCTCATTATAAGTATGCCGTCCGGAAATAACGAGCCTGTAATAACATTCACTGGGACGTTTCTGCACCGGCATACAAATTTGGTGGTGGGGTGGCTGAAATTACCGGCAACGCAGAACTACCAGCTTTTCCCCATGGTAATTCCGGCAGATCAAGTGCCGGGAGGATGCTGGTAATGCCGGGATATTATGGGCGGTGGCGGAATGATAAGTTGCCATTCCCGTGGAGTCCGATGGGACTCCATGGGAATTGGAAAACTGAAGCACTGGCACCGTTAGTAATGGTGCTGATGCTTCTGTGAATTTTCTGCCGGTAGCGGCCAGAACTACCGGCAGGTTAGGCCTGCCAGTAGTTCACAGCCCCTACCGGCAGACTTGGAGTGAGCCGGTCTGGAAAAGGTGCCGGTTACTTGTTACCGGTACCTTATTTCCAGACCGGCTCACTCGTAATGAGGGTTGTAGACCTAAATACAGACTGCCGTGCAAAAAGGAGGTGTAAAGGCAATTTCGACTGCAATTTACATCTCCCCTTTGCGCATCAGATTGCAAATGACAAACATTGTTTGGAGGGAACTTGTTTGTACATAGGTGCAAATTTAGGCAGCCACCTCTGTGCAATTTACAAATTTCTTTAAAATTAACTCTATTGTCTTCCGATCTGCATGTGATGCGGAATATAAAATGTATGATAGAAAATGGTATATTTCACAACTGACTACCACGGATGGTCATAACTGCAGAACCAGAAATATTTAATGAAGGGCTTTTTTGTATTAAAGTCGGATAGTGACAGTCCAAGGCTTATTGAAAATGATGATCAGAAGTTACACTTTTGCAAGCAACACAGCCTTGGTACGCCCCCATTGCCTTGCAACAATCCATAATTGTGTCCCTGACACACACATCGACTATGGAGCCTTCTGATCTGATTGGCTCTGCTGTTGCTGCCCCTCACATGATGTGGTGGGCTACATGATGAGTATCAGAAATATGATCATTAGGTATATTATGAAGTAGAAGCAAGACCCCTTTTCCTGCCCAGCTCCTCTCTTAGCATATAATATCTGCACAAGTGCATCGCATTAGTTCCAAGAGTAACGATCCCTATAAGAGAACTGTTCGTTTTGAACAGCACTTTCATTTGCATTCACCAGGCAGAGCAGACTGGCCAGACATACTGGATGCCATCAACACAACACAATAGATGCTCCAACACCACACCATTGCTGGCAAACAACACAGCCCCAAAAGTCAAAAAGATGCCAATGAGTTGCTCCCCAGCAACGCAGATCACATACCAAACTCCTTTCACAAAACTGTGCGCAAATAGGTTCACCCAATATCACAGAATACACAATATCTATCATACATATGGATACATCTTGCCAGAGGCTGTGCAGTACAGACCACATACTGAACCAGCACAACACCAAAAGTCATACAAGCAGCTACATTTCACACCACAAACGCACTGTTCACAACCATTTTTTTAAACAAAGTTTTGCAAAAATTCAACAGCACTTTATGCAGAAAGTTATGTCTATAATTCCTTAAAACCAAAATTCATAAAATCCTCCTGGTGTAAACAACTTTGGATTTAATTAAACAGTTTGGCCCAGGTTGGTCACCTCCCTGGGGATGGGAGAAAGAGAAGAAAAGAGGCAGAAGTTAAGAGAGAACCAAAATGTGAAGGGAAAGAGATAAAAGGGGGAGAATGCATGGAATAAAGGGAACAGTGAGGGTTACCTATGAAATACCCAAATAGAGATGAGCAAGTATGATTTTGGGCAAACCTCTTCAATTACGCAGAGAGGACCATAAAGGTCCTGCATATAGCATCAGGCTTGTGTAGTGACTCACATCTGGTAGGGTGGTCAGGAAGGGTCGCAATGATTATAAGGGGTTCATGTTGTGCATGCTGTATTACTAGCTGGGGGTGGCAGCAAATTGGGCGCAATGTTGCAGTTTCATATGTTCATATGTATAGATGTGTAGTTAATTATAGATGGGATATATTACCTTAGTGTTACTACATATTATCTTGCACATGTGTAGAAAGATAAAATGTCAAACCCACCAAATTTAAAAACATACATGCACAATAATACAAATACATGGGGAATTCATGAATCTCAATATAGTGAGATTTTCACAAATTAATCAAAGCACATTAGTCAGGGGCTGTTTTGCATAGTGAACTTTGAAATTGATTCTGTGAGGTTTTAGAAGCCAGGGGATAGGTAAATATATAACTTCGTAACCTTTGCGGTCATCGCAGCTGTAGAAAAAAGCCATGAGCTGTTATGGTGTGATAAGTATCGTAGATGGTATATGTAATCTCCTGATGTCTGAGAACATGACTGAAGGAGTTTCATTATTTATTTTGGTCAACAGTAAATCTCAGGGTAAGCCAGTGCCCAAGGCTACCGTAGAGTTTCAATTGTGCAATAAGGTGGCAGTTTTGTAGATTGGAAAGTTTCAATAGAATGGTGACCTGGGGAATGAGTTAGTATCGCAAACTCAAAGAAAGATTATTTACCTATTCTTCCTCTTATCGCCTGATTTATTGATGCCAACCATGTAAATATTAAAAGTTAAGGCTAATGAGCTTGGGCCAGTTATTGCTAGTAACGAATTATGTTTCAACACCAATGTTTAACCATGTGCTGATGTCATGACCTACTACGCACAAATCCTAAGAAGTGGTGTGTTCTACATATGATCTGATGACAATTAAGATAAAACTGGCCAATGAAAACATAGGAATTGGAAAAAGATGGGTTTTCTTTAAAGAGTGTTTTTGTCCAATCATTTGTGGGGGTGGATTGTAATAAAGTATCTTAGAGTGTTTTAACTGTTGCAAACATGCATATAAGATGTGAACTGATGTGGTTTGTTGAGACTTGGGTTTGTTTGGTCCAACAACACCATCTAACTACTCCCCGGATAATTTTACAATAAAACCTGGTTAATGTACAAAGCATGCACTCATTCCTCAGGTGATGGACCTGGTTTGGGATGAGGTTATTAGGGGTCTGCCCCCACAAATTTGGCAAGCCAGCCAGAAGCCAGGCTTTCCGAGACATTGTGGGTCTTCTGTCCGCACCATTGAGCTACAGCACCTCACTGCGGGGACCAGTCTTCCGTGCACGGGGAAAAAGTGGTCTGTGAATGCCATATTGGTTAAAGGTACATCTGCTCCCCAGAGAAGTAATCCCGTGGCCTAGCTGTGGCAGACGACTTTCTGGAGCACCACATCTCAGCACCTCAGGTTCATGTGAGTGCACGTTTGGGGTGTAAAGCAAGAGGGAAAATAGGGTGTAAAAGGGGGTTGTTTCTTTGATTTAAGGGGTTTGGTAAGGGTAGACATGGAGTGTGGGTGTGAAATTAGTGAGGTTGCAGGGATTGGAAAAGAAGATGTTTTTGACAGAGTGATTGAGCTGTTCTCTGTTGTAAGTCCCTAGAGTTTGTTATTTTAGAGGTTTGAGGAGGTATCTTAGCCCACACACCCAGTGTGTGGCTTGTCTTTATACCCTTCCGTTTGCTTGCCTGGTTGGCTGAAGCCCTCACCTGAAGGTGGGGTGGTATCTTAGGGTAAGTCCAACCGTAGAAACCTTTCTGAAGTAGGCCTTGACATTCTTTTCTATTAGCCCTGCGGGCAGAGCCCACATCGCCATTTTCTTGGTTAGCAGTAGTCAGGAAAAGACGTTTTTGTCTTAAAGATGTCCGTACTAGTGAAAAAGAGAGCAAGAGCAGCAGTGATGAAGTGAAAAGCATTGCACCCCTCCTATGCTGGAATGCTGGGAATATCTCAGAACTATTGCTGCGTGAGTGTTTTTGATAAGATGCTGTCTTTTGTGTAAGAGTGAGAAGCAGAATTGAAATAAATAGCTGAGTGAGGTAGTTGCTTTATGAACGAGTACTGTGAGTGATTGTGGGGGGGCGACTAAGAAACTGGGTATGGGTAAGAAGAGGGTTCTTTGGGTGAAAGTTTTTTTGTGCTGCACGTTCAAAATAATTATGTGAAATTGTTTTCTGATATTGGAGATCCTGCATACCTTTTTAACTAAAAAGCACAATGGCTTGAAACTAGAGAAGCGTTTAAACATCTTGGAATTATAGAAGATTTGTGAAAAAGGCAGGAAGGGCCATAACGTTGAATTTGTGGGGGGAGGATTGAAAAAGGAGGGTGTGGGAATTCCTTCTGCAACGCCCCCATATGACTACTATCCTTTATCGGCCACAGAGGGGTACATATACCTTGAGTTCATATCCAGTGGCTACTCATGTGGTTGCGAGACAGGCACAGGTAACACCACCAGCATTTACGATTTCTAAGAACTGGAATTTTTAAGAAAGTGTCATGTTGGCAATATGGAACAAGAAGAGCTTATTCATGGCCCTAATGGGGAGCGGTCAGCTAAGCTTTGGAAGAGGTCAGGGTATCCGGAAGTTTAGTGAATACAAATACCCATGATAGAGCAGCTTTCAATAATCTTAGGGCACAGGTACAAGGGGCCTAGTGGATTGTGTATCCCGATACGCCTGATATCAATTACATTTTTGCAAAAATTATTAAATTGGATGATGATCCTGCCAAACACATCCAGTTAATTCAGGACCACATGCTGAAGAAGGGACTTCCCAAAGATGCCCAGCATGATTTAGATAAAGTAGTAAGGATGGAGGCCAAGGGTTGGCCGGAGATTAAAGCATATAGTATGCATTTTTGCAAAAGAAGACAAGAAAAAGAGAGGGAGAGTGTAGAGCAGGCACAAAAGCATAGGTTAAGCTTGTTCAAAAGAAATTGGCGAATATTTGTCTAGAAGTGGCATTAATTATGATTCTATCGAGGGACATTAATGGGAATCTAGAAAACAGGGACACAGTGAACTGGGTATGACACAGCGGTGGGTGGATGGGTATATCCTCAGTCCAGTGCCGATGAGAGGGTTTACAAGGGGCAGAATAGGTTTTCCACAGAGAAGTGGGTCATTTGGCAGGCTCAGAGGAATGGATCCATGATTAAATTTGGTGCTGGACTGTTAATAGGGGAATCCAGATGTGGGCCCCTTACTCACTATTCTTATAGAGGCACAGCTCCACCCTATTGAGGAGGTCCAACCAGACTGAAACACGTGTCTGGGGTTGCTGTTGGTACTCTTGTTCAGAGGAGAATTGCCTAGCATTTCGGTGCAGAACTGCCCCAGGGCAGGACAACGACTGATATGTTTTGGATATATCTCCTCTGTGAAAGATAATGAGATAAAGAATGTGGCTAAGGCTCTTGTAACCAGGACTAATGTCTGACAGAGGGACTCCCAAGACCCTTCTTATTAATTTGCATTATATAAGTAACTTTGGGTCTCACCCTAAGTTACTAGGAATCCAGACGTGGACCCCTTGCTCGCTATTCTTAGAGAAGCACAGCTCCACCCTACTGATGAGGTCCAACCAGATCGAAACACGTGTCTGGGGTTGCTGTTGGTACTCTTGTTCAGAGGAGAATTGCCTAGCATTTTGGTGCTGGACTGCCCCAGGGCAGGACAAAGACTGATATGTTTTGGATATATCTCTTCTGTGAAAGATAGTGAGATAAAGAATGTGGCTAAGGCTCTCATAACCAGGACTAATGTCTGCCAGAGGGACTCCCAGGACCCCCCTTGTTAATTTGCATTAATGGCCACTGGGAAATAATTATGGATGATTTTATGGGAATCAGTGTTGGACATGTGGATGGTTGGGACATGTCACAAGATTGTCATGGCGGACCACAGTATCTCAACATGGGAGCAGAGCAGATGCAATACCTGACTCAGGCTCTATGCAATAGAGGTAGGTATGGGTTGACCAGAACACAGCTACTGGGGCTGCACAGACCTTTGGGTTCCCACCGACCATGCCTGCACAAGCATCGGTACAGACATGGTGCAAGAACCTTTTACTCCAAGGAACGGTTACTCACTACAAAGGTGCAAGTGTTTTGGAGGGAATCATTTTTCTCTCCCAGTGCTAATTTTCACTATCAGAAGGACTGCCCACAGTGGTCTCTAATGTGTCCAGTCCTGTCTGTTACCACTGATCCGTAAGAGGAACCCTCTGTGGGTGTGCAGGTAGGTGACCGAATGCTCTTAACTATGGTCAAAACGGGGGCTACAAAATCCTATATTCAGGAAGGTGAGTTATGCTTGTCAGGCAAAACAATGGACACACAGGGATTCTCTGAGGCTATACTGCCAGTTCCTTATACTGACAACCTTCGTATTAAGGTAGGTACTCAACATTTATAAACCCCTTTGTTGTATTGTAAGGACAGCCCAGCAAATCTTTTGGGAAGTACCAGTCTGAGCAAGTTTCAGATGTTGATTGCTCTCATGGAGGAAGGTATTGTATGCTCGACTCCAGGGTTGTATCCGGTAAGGGAAGCAGCACATTTTCAGACCTCTTCTAGCGACAGCGCAATCAAAGGGGTTCCCATGCATATAGCATTGTTTCTTTATGGGGTGATGGCTTTATTTTGTTGGGTCTCAGGGATCAGAAATCAGACTGGGCGGGTACCGATTCGGTTTTTATTTCGGCCTGATGTGCCGCAGGATGTAATGCCAGGCACCACTGTTATGGTTCTCTGAGAGGCGGTAGTGATTAAGAAGAACAGGGTGGTTCTCTCAGGCACAGATGAGGAAGGCACAGAGTGGCGCACAGTTATGTGCATCGATCCAACCTTGTCACTGAAGAACGTGTCCAACAAGCAATTGTTCGATACCCCAAAGACACAGGAGAGATGATATTTGTATTTGGGGTGCCTTGCCAGATAGCGATAAACCAAAAGAAAGTACCACAGACCATGCTCATCATCAGAAATATATCGCCATTTTGGAAGGAGGATTCAGGAAGTACTGGACCATTTGTGTACCAGCAATCCTTGTGATGTGACGCTGCTTAAATGTGTTGGAGTAGTGAGGATAACATTGAAACCTGGTGCGATATTACCACTGGTTAAGCAGTACCCCATGTTTAAAGAGGCAGATGTAGGGATATATGAGACTACAGCTTTGTTCAGCTGAGCCTGGGGGAGCCTGGGAGAGCGGTCGCCGGGAGCCCTGAGGGAATTGCAGGCCCTGGAAGCCCTGCCCGACCCTAGCGGGCATCCGTGAGTACATTGTGTGCTCCTTTAAAAATAGTGAAATTACATCTGCGCTCTGAGCTCGTTGTTGTGCCTGCTCTCCCCTCCCCTCCCACTTCCTGGTTCTCCTCTCTCTCCCGCCTCCCTGCCCGCCCACACCCCCCCTCCGCTTCCTCTCCTCCCTCTTCCTATAACCACCTCCTTCTGGGCAGCCCTCTGCCCGGCAGCCCCCTGCGGCTAAGGGCCCCAAGGCCAAGGGCGACTCCTACAGTTGCGGCTCCCTGTGTGTCTGCAGGTGTCCGCAGGGGACGCAAGACGCAAGTTCAATTTGCCTTCACCACCTTCTCCCTGCCCACCCCACCTACGCCTGGCCACTGCATTCGCATGGTGTCTTCACCTCACTGTGTTCCACAGTTGCGGTAAACTAGGGTTTTTCTCCCCTCGCAGGATTCTCAAACTTAGGTGGACTCTCCACTGTGTACCTAAAATGCATTACTGTTGCTGTTCTTAAATGTGGTAAACTAGGGTTTTTCTCCCCTCGCAGGATTCTCAAACTTAGGTGGACTCTCCACTGTGTACCTAAAACGCATTACTGTTGCTGTTCTTAAATGTGGTAAACTAGGGTTTTTCTCCCCTCGCAGGATTCTCAAACTTAGGTGGACTCTCCACTGTGTACCTAAAACGCATTACTGTTGCTGTTCTTAAATGTGGTAAACTAGGGTTTTTCTCCCCTCGCAGGATTCTCAAACTTAGGTGGACTCTCCACTGTGTACCTAAAACGCATTACTGTTGCCGTTCTTAAATGTGGTAAACTAGGGTTTTTCTCCCCTCGCAGGATTCTCAAACTTAGGTGGACTCTCCACTGTGTACCTAAAACGCATTACTGTTGCTGTTCTTAAATGTGGTAAACTAGGGTTTTTCTCCCCTCGCAGGATTCTCAAACTTAGGTGGACTCTCCACTGTGTACCTAAAACGCATTACTGTTGCGGTTCTTAAATGTGGTAAACTTGTGCTTGCCGCTCTCTTCCTGTCTGCAGGCTCTCACATCGTCTGTCTCCCGCCCCCCACTCCCTCCTACTCTATGGTGCTCTCTATCTCGCCTATCTACTCTAACTGCTTCTCTATTGACTATCCTGCTCTCCTCACTAAATCCGGTAGGAAAAAGTTTAAAAAGGACATCCTGGTCTCCAACCCAGGCCTCCCTATCGCTGACACCTACACTAGTGCCTGCTCTAAGGAAACTCTCACTGACATCCTCTTTTTTGTGCCTTCGCCTGACCTATGGACCCTTCATATGGTCTCTGTGCTCTCTCCTTTTTCCTCTTCTCCCATTAATGGTGGCACCCGCTGGGATGTCCTCTTGGCCCCCTTCCACTCTTCTAAGGCCATCATTAATGTTTACGCTAATGGGACCGTCTTGGTCCAAGGCCCTCAGGCCAACATTCACCTCTTTGATAAACGCTTCCCTCGCCTCATCAACTTCCTCTCCTCTCCTGCTGTCCCCCCTCCTGTGTCCTCGGCTACCTTGCCTCTACCCTCCCTCCCTGCCCCCTCTCTTGCTCCTTCTTCACCTCCTTCTTCTACACCTCCGCAGGGCGTACCTCTGATCTCTACCCCTCCCCGGAAGTCCTTCAAGGATGGCAACCTTCTCCACATTGCCACTCTTAACTCTCGCTCTGCCATCAAGCATTCCTCTGATATCTGTCACCTTCTTGAGGAACTGGACCTTGACGTCCTCCGTCTCACTGAGACATGGTTCGCAGCCAGCTCTGTCACCAGCTTTGACACACTCCTACCTGACGGTTACAAGATCCTCTCCGTGCCCAGGCCCAACCGTGCAGGGGGGGGGGTGTTGCCCTTATCTTCCCTGAGTGGATTCCTGCCACTGGCACTCCTACGCAGACCTACTCCTCTTTTGAATGTCTTGTCTGCCGACTCTCTCTCTCTCCTAGCCATTCCCTTACCGTGGCTACTATCTATCGGCCACCTGGTCAAATTTCCTCCTTCCTCTCCGAGTGGGCTGACCTCTCCTCCTCACTCCTGTCCACTACCACTCAACTCCTCCTTCTTGGTGACTTCAACATCCACCTAGATGCCTCCTGTCCCCCCACTGGACTCTTTCGTGACCTCTGCGACTCTCTCTCACTCTCTATTCTCCCATCTGGGCCTACTCATTCTGCAGGGCACACTCTTGATGCTCTGATCTCTTCTGACCTTCCCCTCTCAGTCCCTCTCTCCACTCCTTTCTCCTGGAGTGATCACTTTCTCCTATCCTCCCACCTCACCCTCCCTACCCCACAGGCCAAGCCACCCTCATCATTGCCACCCACCTTCTCGGTCATCCGACCCATGAAGCGCGTGTCAGTTGAGGCTTTCGCTGCCACCTTCTCCCCCCCCTCCCCCTTCGGCTGACTCCCACCCTGACACAGCCCTCTCCTTGCTCCACTCTGCTATTTCTGATACTCTTGATATCCTTGCCCCTGTCATGAGAATCCACCTGAAGCCCAAAGCCAAATGTAACTCCTGGTATGATTCGGATCTCGTCACCCTAAAACGCAAGTGCAGGGTGGCAGAGAGGAAATGGCGTGCTTCTCTTTCATCCTCTGACAAACTGGCCTGTCGCCTGCTCCAAAGGCAATACCGTCTCTCCGTTCTCACCAAGAAGAGAGCCCTTATCCAAGCCTGCATCTCTGCGGCATCTAACAATTCGGCCGAACTCTTTAAAATCTGCAAGGAGCTTGCCACCCCTGCTGCAGTCTCTACCTCTCCTGTCCCCTCCCAGGCCCTCTGTACTGCACTGGCCTCTCACTTCATCTCTAAAACTCAGGACATCCTGTCCTCACTCTCCTCCTATCACCTCCCTCCCTCGCTTCCCTGCCGTTCTTCCGGCCCTTCTGCAGCCATCCCTCCTTCTCTGCCTTTCCCCTTTTCTCTGCTGATGAAGTTTCCAGACAAGTCCGATCGATGAAAGTCTCGTCTAAACAGGTTCACCCCTGTTCCTCCAAAACTATCAAGGACCACATCGACTCCATGGCTCCTGCCCTGGCTGACTTTTGCAACCTCTCCTTCGCCTCTGGAGTCTTCCCATCTCCCCTCAAGCAATCCCTTGTGCACCCTCTTCTTAAGAAACCCTCTGCCGACCCCTCCTGCCCGGCTAACTATCGCCCAATCTCCATCACTCCCTTCCTGGGCAAGCTCCTGGAGAAACTGGCCATCTCCCAGCTTAACCTCCATGCTGAAGCTGTTGGTAGTCTTCATGACCACCAATCCGGCTTCAGAGCGGCCAGAAGCACGGAAACTGCTCTCCTGAACATCCGTGATGACCTGCTCTTGAACCTCGACTCCAACACTCCGTGTGTTCTCATTTTGCTCGATCTCTCTTCTGCCTTTGACACTGTCAACCATGCCATCCTGCTCAACCGTCTCCGCGATAACCTGGGTATCACTGGTCAGGCTCTGGCGTGGCTGACCTCTTTCCTTTCCAATCGACCCTCCCAGGTCCAACTTGGGTCCTTCCTCTCTGACATCTTTTTCTCCACCTGTGGTGTTCCCCAGGGATCTAATCTCTCTCCCTGGCTTTTCAACCAGTATCTGGCACTTCTTGCCCACCGCATCGCCGCCCTCTGCCCCAACTTTCAGTGCTATGCGGACGATACCCAGCTCATTTTCAGGCTACCCTCGGCCTCCTCCTCTCCTGCCCTCATCTCTGACTGTCTGTCTGCTATCCAGGAATGGTGTGCTGCCAACAACCTCCGCCTTAATGCTAGTAAGACTGAGCTTCTACTCATCGGCACACCCACTCCCTCCTTCCCTGCAGCTCTCTGGCCAGCCTCTCTTGGGCCTCTTCCTGCTCCTACCTGCAAGGCAAAAAACCTTGGGGTCATCTTTGACTCCACACTCTCCTTCTCTCCTCATATATCTGACGTCTCTAAGAAGTCACACTACCAGCTGCACCTCCTTAGAGGTATTCTTCCCTTCCTCTCCTTCCCCCAGAAGCTCACTGTCTCCCGAGCCCTGGTTCTCTCGAAGCTGGACTACTGTAACAGTCTCTATCTTAATCTGCCTGCCTCCACTCTCCGCCCTCTGCAACTCATCCAGAACAGAACTGCGAGACTTGTCCTTGGCCTCAAGCCCAGGGACCGTATCTCTCCAGGACTGAAATCTCTACACTGGCTCCCAGTGGCTGCGAGGATTAAGTTCAAAACCCTCTGCATTGTCCACAAGGCCTTCTGGGGCCTGGGGCCTAAATACCTGCAACTCTCTCTTCCTAAATATCTTCCTTCCCGAGCCCTTCGCTCATCCGTCTCCAACTCCCTCAGGGTCAGCCGCTTCTCGAAGCAACGAGCTAGGGGTAGATCTCTCTCCGCGGCAGGAGCCTCCCTCTGGAACAGCCTTCCTGCCTCCCTGAAACTTGAGGAGAACCATCTCCGGTTCCGGAAACACCTCAAAACCTTCCTCTTTGCTTCTGCTTTCTCTCTCCCTCTCCCCTGCTAATTCTTCACTAAATTCTGCACTGAATCTGAAACTTGGCCACTCTCACCGACCTCGGTCCTGGGCCCAGCCACTCTCTACTTGCACTGCCTCCCTGGCAACCCCTGCACTGCGGGACTGTCTCTGTATCCCTACAGCCCCCCTTCCCAGCACTTGTCTGCACTTACCTTGCACTTGCCACCAGCTGGCCCTATTTATTTATTTATCTATTTATTTCTATTCTACTTACCTTGTACTGCACTTTTCCCTTCCCCCTACCACTGCACTTATGCGGTCTGAATGACACCTGGCCTAGTAGGATCGTTGTCTGTCCTCCCCCTGTTCTCCCCTCCCTGCCTCGTCGCGCCTTGAAACACTTGTGTATAGGCGCGTTACAAATGCCATATCATATCATACAGTAACGTATGTAAATATGTCCTATGTAAAGTACTTTAGGTTGAAGTGCTATATAAAAAACAAATTATTCATATTATAAAAAAACTAATTATTTACTGGTATGGTGTTGTTGAAGCAAAGCATAATACAACCTTCTGTGACCCATGCAATACAGACATCTACCTTGTGAAGAAAGTGAAGTCGTCTAGTTGGAACATGGTCCGGGATTTGTGTCCCCTCAATAATATTATTGAGGTGGAATTTCTGGTGGTATCAAATCCTGCAACCATTCTCTTAAACATCCCTACTGGGTCGACCCACTTCATGGTGATTGATTGAAAAATGCACTTTTCTCTGTTCCTTTACACCCCAATTCTCAGTACCTCGCAGCATTTACGTATTGTTGTCTAAGATTCGAGCTGACAAAGTTGCCCCTGAAGTACTGTGAATCTCTTTAACAGGGTGGTACCAATGGATTTGGGTAATGTACATGTTTCCAGTACCATACTTTAGTATGTGGACGATCTATTAGTCTGTAGAACTTCATAGGAGCAGTGTTGGGGAGACTCAAAAACGCTACTCACCCTGCTCGCGGAGAAGGCGTACAAAGTGTACAAAGAACAATTGCAGTACTGCAGTACAGAGGTAGTATATCTGGGGCAAGTAATATCACCTGTAGGAAGAAAGGTAATGCCGGAGAGAGCCACCACAGTTCAGAATATGCCTCAGCCAGTCACAGAGAAACAGATACAGCAGTTTTTTGGGCTCTATTCTAGATTGTGGATCTTTGAATACTCTAGTTTATTATTATTATTATTTTCATTTTTAAAGCACCTAAGCCCAGGAGCATCAGGGCAAAATTGCAACCAGTAACACGTATTGTGGGTACATAGGGAGAGAAAGAACTACACCTATACATACATTGCATATATACATATGGAGAACTCAAGATGTTATGAGGCCAGTCAGTGTTATAGGGCAGGCCGCCCAGTTCAGTGTTCTTTAGGCAAACAGCCATGTTTTCAGTGCTATACGGAAGGCCCAGGAAGAGTTCTCTGCTCTTAGGGTGGGAGAGAGTTCCAGTGATTTGCCACCACCCTGTAGAAGCTTGTGCCTCCTCCTCTGATTAGTTTGTATTTCAGTTTGGTGTGGCAGTGTATGTGGGCTGATCTCACAGGTCTGGACAAGCTTGCTTTGAATATTCCTTGCGACAGGTAGATGGGGGCTGAGTGAGACAGGCACTTGTGTGCAATAGAGAGAGTTTTGAAGATTATCCTTTCCCGAATGGGCAGCCAGTGTACCTCTCTTCTTACCGAAGATATGTGTTCTCTATTAGGGATGTTGAGGGCAGACCAGAGGGAATTGTTTTGAATTGTCTGCAACTTCCTGATGTTCTTCTTGAAGGTACCTGCCTAGGGGGCGTTGCAGTAGATCCGATTGTAGCTCGTGCAATGGTGAGACAGCTGGTTGGGGCGAGAAATGGTTTGGTTGCATTTATTAGCTTATTCGTGTAAGCGGCGAAGATGCGATGGAGTTCACCTGCCTTGTTAATGAAAGAGTAGCCTCCAGGTGGACACCCAAAGTTTTCAATGAGGCAGAAACTGGAATGAGTAGTCTGTCTATGTTGAAAGAAGGGTATTGTGCAAGGCTGGAGAGCCTACAAGCTTGAGCTCAGTTTTATTGTCATTTAAGCAGAGATGATTGTTGGCCATCCATGCCTGGATTGTTAGATACATTTTTTTTAAGAGATTTGGTGTCATCCTCATATATGCCTGATAGTGGGAGGAGAATCTGATTATCATCGTCATAGTTAGTGTAAGAAATGCAGATGGAGTCGAGGAGGTCAAAAGGGGGCTTGGTAAAGACACTCTATAGGATGGGGGGAACACAAGATCCTTGTTGGAGCCCACACCATATCGGGGATGCCTGAGCTCTAGTGTATCTGCAAGCACTTGCATTGTTCTGCCTTCAAGAAAGGAGGTGACCCTAGAGGAAGGTTCAGGGGAGAAGTCGGCAGAAGCCTTGAGATGGTGACAGAGTGTTTGGTGATTGTCAAATGCCGCTGAGAGGTCCAGCAAGAGGAGCCAGGCTGGCTTGCCCTGGTCTCTGAGATTATCCAACTGGTTTTTTAAGTCAAGCCAAGCTGACTCTTTCCTGTGTCCTGGCCGGAAGCCAGATTGTTGTATACCTATAATGTGATAAAATTACTAGAAATATTGTGTTTGGTTGTTAGCATCCCTATGCAGAATCTTTAGGAGGAAAAGGACTGTCGTTATAGACCGATAATTAGTAGGAACCTTGGTATCTAATGTGGCCTTTTATTAGGCTGGGTGCAACAAAGCATGAGTCGAAGGAGGCATTTATGAGTCTTGTGATGAATGGGACAAGGGCCTCCATGCAGTCTTTGATAGTGGTGGCCGGACCTATATCTCCTTTGCATCTGGATGGTTTCAGGCATATGAGGATACTTGTAGTTTCTAGGTCAGTGATGTTTCTGAAATGGAAAGTGGGGATGTTAAGGCTAGGAGAGTTAGGTAGAGGGGGTGGTGATTGTAGTTAGATTTGATAGTTGCTTGTTTTTGAGCAATGTTAAGTTGCAGGGAGTTTAATTTCCCTAGCATGGCTTTTTCAATGTTGGCGCACCAAGATTTGTATTTAGTGATGGTGCTGGGTGGGGAGGCTCGTGTTACCAATACGAGTATTTTGAAAATCTTTTGGACATTTGAACTGGTGTTTGAGATCCTTGAGTTATAAACTGCTGAGTTTGCTGCTAGGATAGCATGTTTGTATTATTTGGAATCAGTATTGAACTGTATTTTCAGGGCGTCAGAGGGTGATTTTTTCCAACTGCTTTCTACTAGGTGTTTCTTTGTGCATAGATCAAAGAGGTTGTTGGTAAACCAATAGTTAAGAGTGTCTAACCACTTTGGCATTGTGGGTTGTTAGAGGGGCTAGCCTGTTGACTGCTGCAGTCATGGTTTTCAGATACAGATGAACTAGGACACTAGGGTCATTGGAGTGAAGGAATTCAGGTTGAATTAGTGAGAGAAGATGTTGTCTTTGGTCATTTAACATGAGCTCCGAGAGCATATATGTGTGAGATGAGCATGGGTGTGTGATGACTGCTTAGTGGGGGGGGGGGAGGCCACGAGATGGTGATCAGACCAAGGGCAGGGTGAATTAGCTGAGATGTTTACCTGGCTTTTAAGGTCCGTAATCCATTCTAATGTGTGGCCTTCGATATGGGTGGGGGTTGTCCCGCATTGTCTGAAGCCGAGGGCACAGAGGGCATTTGTCAAGGAGGTGGCATTGTGATCCACAGGGTCACTGAGGCCTAAGTTTAAGTATCCTAGTAACATGGTTCTGGTGGTTGGCTTAATTTTGTCCCCTAAAATGAGTAAGAGCTTCTCCTCAAAGGATACCAGTGGGCCTGGGAGGCAGGAGAATACGTGGACGTTGATGGAGTCACTGTGGGAGGTAGCTAGTTTGACAGAGAGAACATCACTGTTTCCCCTCTCTGACAGAGTGTCTATTTGTATGATTTGGATGTGCAATCTGTAGGTCCGCAAGATAGAATAGCCTTCCGGCATGGCAAGGGACAGGGAAGGGCCAAAAATGGGTGTAGCCAGGATTAAGATATGGCAAGTATGCCAAGGTATTGTGCAGATAGGAGTGTGGAAACAGAGAAATTGACATGAGGCCGGGAAGCCCAAAAGGAAACACACCAACACAGGTTACAAAGGACATACAAAGCGCTTTATTTCAAAGTTACAAAGTTACCAAAGTCAATTGACATGCGAATAGCTATTCGGCCCTCTGACTAACACACGAACCTTCAACGTTAGGTTCGCACTGAAAGTGGGAGAGACCGATCATCGGGATGCTCGGGTTTTTATACATTTTGTACTGCATTGGCCAGCCCTCTTGTAAGTTAACCATTCTTAGAACAACGGCTAGGGTTCGTAGCCAGGTCGAACATGCAATTTCCATATATTAGATCGGTTTCGCTGATACAGTTACATATTTACCTAGGTTAAACAGAGGACAGGGTCTTAGTTCATGACCCTAACAGGTAGCCTGCGGACATATTATTCATTCACGTGTGCGGAGGTCACCATAGCCGAAGTCTTACTCGAAATGTCATTCGGCCTCCATTTTGTGATTCGAGGTGACTTTCGCACGGCAAGAGTACCTAAAATGGCGGCTAAATCCAAGATGGCAGCTTTCACGATACATTAAGGTCAGGACCTTGCCGCGGAACCTATGTTCATAATATTCTTTAGACAGCTTGGCGTAGGCCAACATACATTTAAACAATGCGATTGGGGTCACAATATTATCTCGATTTCCACAGACCCTCCTTTTGGCCTATGCCAAGTGCTAAAACATTATTTCCTAATACTCTTAAAAATACTTGAAGGCATTATCATTCATAGGTTCCGCATCATTGTCTGAAATGTCAATAGCCATAAAGTTGTTCATAAGAACTTCTTGCAACATGAATTCTTTAGATGCTGTCTTCGGGGTATATATTCTACGCCCTATTGCGCTCATAACTTGGGCACAACATCCCCTTATCATTCCGCATATACTCGGGAGACATTGAAAACAGCAGCAAAGAAATAACAGAGTCCCTAAAATACCTAGAATAACAGAAAGCACCTTCCACCCCCAAAATCGTAAAGAATCCCAAAACCAAGTACTAAGGCTCCAGTCTCCTACAGGGATATGGACTTCAGAACTAAGAGTGTGTAAATTCTGAATTGCTTTGAATATTGTTGGTGAAGAATCTGGTACGAAAACACAGCAAGCGGACCCCACTCATTTACATACTCCACCTCGTTCAGCTAAAATGACATCTAATGCCATTCGATTTTGAAGTGCTACCAATCTTATCGCCTTTTGCTCTAAGGTCATATTGTAAAGTATGTCCGTGGTCCGGTTGATTGTTTTCTCCAACACCCTCGCTAATCCCCTGATGTTTTCTGAATTTGCTATTTGTCCCCAGAAGGGAACTACTGATTTAGCTATATCCCCGAACACTTGTCCAGGGGTATCTCCATCATTATCCCGTCGCGGGCGAGCCTTAGATACCTCTAAGGTACTGGCTATAAATACACCTGGTAACAATATCCCTAAATAATAAGTCCCCTGCCAATCCTTGGGCAGCCAGGGAAAAGCTAAACTACCACACACAAAATAAACCGGTCCCCCTACATACAAAGGCCTATTTTCCCCAGACAAATTTACAATATTTATACAAGGCTTGAAATCTCCCATTGGCCTAGTGCCGTTTCTTTGCACACAGAAAGGGACAGAATCAGGACTATGATTTACAGAATAAGAAGGAGGTATGGCATCCTTATTGCCTATCGGAGCCATCTTGAAAGAAACTAGATTTTGAAAAGGAAAAGAAAGTTTATCAGACGGCCTAATAGAAGCGATATTAGGTCTACTCCTATTTGCGAAAAGCGAGCATCCCAGGGGAGTCAATTCACGTTTTTCAAATTCATTCAAATTAGTCCCATCGAAGTTCCCTGAGATGCTATCATTCCATCGGCCAAAAAAGAGTGCTCTAAGAGAGGCATAGCAAGAGGTTGTTAGAGGTAAGGGATGTATATACCATCCCAGTCCCTTGTTCCCATGTTGTGGTAAGTGAGTGCAGACCCAACAATTACTTCTATTAAAAATAGCATGCGTAGCATTCATCACTATCATCAAAGTGTTATTATAATATTTCTGTCTATGCCGAGAGTCCCTAGGGGACAGAGTGTGAAGGTGTACAAAGGGAGTCAAAACAGTTGGTACAATTTTGGTCGGTAACAGAGGCTTCAAAGGATAAATTTCTTCAAAGTACCAAAGTCCCACAGCAGCAGTTGCAAAACTAACAATAACCAAAACGAGAACACAACAGTACGTTTTCGGGGCCCAGGCACATTGTCCATTGTTCAAATTGGTCACCTCCTTATCTAATAGTTCAATACGAGGAGCAACGGTGAAGGCGGCAGGCATCATGGTTATCCCGATCGATGACCCCAATGTTCGTTGCTGGCGGCACTTCGGTCGCGCGACTTCTTAGTCCTTCCCAACCCTGGCCAACAGAACCCCCCCTTTTTCTTTGTTCCAAAAAAACGGAAAGACGATAGTATTTCAATCACTCCTTTTTCTTCCAGATGCACGATACTCGTGCGGCGATTTTATTTGCGTGGTCGAAGGTTGTACCGGATGGTACCCAAGTTTGTTAAATCCGAAAGCAAAGTATCGTCGCTCCCTGAGGGGAGCGTCGTATCAGTAGCGACGGAAGTCGCAGAGCTCGAAACAAGGTTTTCCGGAAGTGATTGATCAAGGGAGTGCGGAGACAAAATGGACGGCTCCCCGAGCTCCTCAGGCTCAGAGAACTTCTCCGACGCACTCACAACGCTGCCTGCTACTCCGAGATCAGAGAGTGTAGCATCAGCGAGGGGTTCTGTTTCTTCTGTAACGTGTGGCGCCGGGTGAGGGATCTTCTTGATATGTGTTGCGTGTATCCAGTTCTTCTTTCCTGCCACCCGCACTGCCGTCCTGGTGACCAATAAAACCTGGTAGGGTCCCCGCCAGCGAGGCGCGAGACAGGAAGACCTTTCGTAGGCCTTTACCAGGACCCAGCTGCCGGGCAATATATCGTGTCCTGGGCCCGTAAACCGTACAGGTAAGGCAGCGTTCACCTGGTGGTAAATGAAATACAGATTTTTAGTCAATTGATTACAATAGTCTATGAGCAATACATTCTCCACATCCCTTAGGGCTTTAGGTTTAGGGAGACCCCAAATATTAGCAGGCCTTCCCATTACTACCTCGAATGGAGAGAGCCCAGTTCTAGTCTGGGGTGTGGTGCGCATAGCTAACAACACAATAGGTAAAGCATCTGGCCATTTTAATTTAGTATCGGCACATGTTTTTGCAAGTTTGTTTTTCAAAATACCATTGTGTCTTTCTACCAACCCCGCACTTTGAGGGTGCCTAGCTGAATGAAAACGTTTCTCTATCCCTAAGGCAACACATATTTGCAACATTACGGCTGCGATGAAGTGGGGGCCATTGTCCGACCAAATTATCCTCGGGAGCCCAAATCGAGGAAAGTAGTCTTTTACCAAAATCTTTGCGGTGGTCATGGCGGTAGCATCTTTGACGGGGAAAGCCTCGACCCATTTGCTAAAAGCACAAATGATAACAAGAACATATTTCAAGTTATTACATCGCTCCATTTCAATAAAATCAAGGTGAATGGTTTCAAAGGGGACAGAGGGGGGCCCGAAACTTCCCCTTGGAGTCACTGTCCCTTTACCCACATTGTGCTGCAGGCAAATCATGCAATTTCTAACGTGTCGTTTTGCAGTTTCCAAAATTTTTTCATTCACCCAAACCTGCTGTAATATCTTCGCAATTTGCTGGGCACACACATGTTTTGGACCGTGTGCCATCGTAACCATTGCTAATACATAAGAATCAGGAAGCAACCATTTCCCGTCAGATGCGTCCACCCAACACCCTTCGTCATCCAATTTCCCCATGCCTTCAGCCCATTTCCTAGATTCTTCAACAGAGGCATCAGTCTGAATATCTCGCACAGACCCAATGCCTTCATCTATTATACAACCATCTCTCACTTCCCTCGATGTGTACATGTCTGTGCTAAGGTCTGTAGCTGTTTGTCTAGCTATCAAATCTGCAAAAGCATTTCCTCTTCCCACATTGTCTATGACCTTGCGATGTGCTGCACATTTCATGATTGCTAATTGTTCAGGGAGTGAGAGCGCTAAAAGTAGTTGTACTATTAAGGGACCATGCTGAATCTTGGTCCCGTGTGAGGTCAGAAACCCTCTTTCCGACCACAGTTTTCCGAAATTGTGAGCCACCCCAAAGGCGTACTGACTATCCGTATAAATGTTAACTCTATGCCCTTGGGAGAGCTCACAAGCGCGGGTCAACGCTATAATCTCTGCGGCCTGCGCGGAGTTATACGGAATCCTTTTAGTTTCTACGATCTTGTTCAAAGTAGTAACTGCATAATGTTGTGTTTGAGTTTTATTCAATAGAATGTCGACAGAGTGAGGTACCATCAAAATTAAATCGTGGCCTAGGACCATCCCCTCACTCTGTTTTACAGACGCAGCGGCAGCAGCAACAGCGCGCAGACATCGCGGCAAAGCGCATGCAACAGGATCGAGGGCGGAGGAATAATAGCCGCACGGCCTATTCTTCCCTCCATGTTCCTGTGTTAACACAGACAAAGCACATCCATTACATTCATGCACATACAACACAAAGGCCTTATCGTAATTTGGTGTACCCAGAACCGGTGCTGAACACAGCGCGGCTTTGAGAAGCTCAAATGATCGTTGATGTTCCGATTCCCATGGCAATGGCAGAGAAATGCCCTTCTTCGTCAAAGCCAACATCGGTTTTACCACTAGGGCAAAGTTCGGGATCCACAGTCTACAGTAGGACGCCATCCCTATCAGGGCTCTGACTTCCTTCTGTGTTTTTGGGACAGACATGCCAGAAATGTGTTTTATTCGTTCAGGTGTCAATCTTCTCCCCTCCTTTGACAGGAGGTAGCCTAAATAGGCAACCTCCTGACAACAATATTGAAATTTCTTAAGTGAAGCCTTGTGACCATTTTCAGCTAGATGAACAAGCAACAATATAGTGCCTTCTTTACAAGCTTTCTCAGAGTCTGCAGCCAGGAGCAAATTATCTACATATTGAAGCAGCGTGCAAGTAGGTGGTAATTCAAGGGTGTCGAGCTGCTCTTTTAAGGCTCTACTATAGATACTAGGACTTTCAGTATACCCTTGAGGTGCCCTTGTGAATGTAAACGAGCGTCCACCCAAGGTGAACGCAAACAAATACCTGCTCTCCTCATGTATCGGAATACTAAAGAAGGCGTTTTTTAAATCTACGACACTAAAGTGTGTAGCCGTAGCAGGGATCATTGTTAAGATCGTTGTTACATCAGGCACGATTGGAAATTGTGGGGCTACCACCCGGTTAATAGCACGAAGATCTATTATAAACCGGTACAGAATTGCATTGTCGCCTTTCTTATATACTGGCAAGATCGGGCTATTACATAAGCTACCTGTAATCTCTTCGATCACTCCACGATGTACAAAATCGGAGACAATGCATTTCAGAGCGCGCTCTCCTTCAATTGAAATTTTATATTGCGGAATGCGCGGTAGCTTAACCCCATGTTTCACTATTATCTTAACAGGTTCGATGTGCAATATCCCGACATCATTATCGTCTATTGCCCACAAACATTCTGGGACAATGTCGAATTCGGGAGGTAGAGGTCGGGCCAAGTATTGGGAGTTAAAAGGTTGCTGTGATGAAACTGTTAATCTTATTCCGTCAGGGGAACAATGAATCACTGCATTCAGTTTCTTCAACAAATTCAACCCCAGCAAATTTTCTCCACAGTTTGAAGTAAGAAGAAAAGGGCACTGGTCTGTAAAAGGACCCAAAGAAACGGATACCGGCGCAGAAACCGGACAAACAGTTGGTATGCCAGAGAACCCTATAGAAACGTTTGTTTGCCCTGACAGTGGGATGTTTGGAACCCTCGAATGGTCGATGGAGCACTTTTGTGCTCCAGTGTCGATCAAGAACTGATGTTTTCTATTCCCCACCAATAATTCAACATAGGGGCCCTTCTGAGTAACGGGAATAGGTAAAGGTTCCAAACGCTGCTTCGGGCAATCCTAGTAAGGCAAAACTTCATCAAAGGGAAGTTCTTCAGAAAGATAGGCGGCGGAAGGGTGATCAAATATATTTCTCGAGTCCATACTCGGAGTCTGATTTTCCCGTGAAAAAGGTTGCTGGGGATCTTGTAGAAGCTGACCCCTATCAGGGCCCCCTGCTCCGGGGCGGCCCCTTGGTCGCCTACCCATACCTCCAAATGTGCCTCCTGACCTCTGACGAAGGGCAGGGCACTGCGCTCGCCAGTGACCTTCCTGGCGGCAATAAGCACACTGATTAATATTTATAGAATTTGGAGGGATATTCCCTCTTGGAATGTACTGACCTCTAGTCTGTGTCGTACCTCCTCTGGGGTTCCTGACAATTTGCTGCAACAATACCTTAGTTTTTAGGTCACCCCTTCTTTTTTCGATTTTCTCTTTTTCATTATTAACCCGATTCTCGTCTCTGTACCTAAATCCTGTCCACTGAAGTCGGAGAACACCTGTTCGAATCTATTAAAGAATTCAGTAGTACCTTCAGTTTTCCCTTGGACGCAGGCCGTAAGCTTGTCCCAAATAATCCTTTTTTCTGGGATTATAGTTTTTAATTTAGCAACTATTCTATCGGGTAAAGTGAGTATTACCTGGGGTGGTTTCTCACCAGCTGGTCGTTCCCCATCTATTCTAATTAAGTTTACCCATGTATCCCCTAACCCCGGCACATCATCTATTGTTCGTACCTGTTTCCATAAATCAACAGGTAAAAGCACTGGAAACAATAAATCCATGTCACTTAAGGTGAACACAGAAGACTGCAAGACGGATTCTATTTCTTTATAAAACCCTGTCAGGTTTTTCCTAATATCAGGGACTGATTGTCTAATCGTGTTCACTTCTTGTCGGGAGAACGGGACGTGAACAAACTGCGATACGTAATGTGCAGGGATATCCACCGCGGCAGCACCAGTCGCCGCGTTGGCGGGGATTTCTAATTTTGGGACAAGGGTCGGAGGGACCTCTCTCATAGGCAACTGAGATATAGGGACCTCCGACCGCTTACTAAGCAATAAGGCCAGATCGAGCGCTAAAGCAGCTGTAGAAGTGTCGGGCGAAAAAGTTCTTTTACAAATACCCAATAACTCTTTGGGGCAACCAACCTTCTTCCTTATACATTCCTCCTGTAAGTGCTGTACCATCACTTGGATTACCTTCCTTTGCATCTCTACCGTGTATTGACTATATGTGTTATACACCTCATCTGGCGGTATCGATGAATCCGAGATCCATCGAATCGCATCTCTAGTACAAATCCGTACTTCCTCAGGTGCTGATCTTCGGCACGAAAGGAACCGTTTCTGTGCATACATCCTGTCGTCCTCATCATCCTCGTTTTGTAACCTTTCAAAATCCCTCCTAAACTCAAACAATCTGTCAACATGTCCATATACTTTCTGCTCTGTATCCCTTGAAAGTGCCAAGGCATTCAGATCTCTCACCCCTTGTGGGAGATCCGAAGTCTGCAATCTACCCCACATTACACCTAAATGCATCCCCAGTCCTTCAATAAAAACGTTTTTCTCGGGAAAATCGTGCAAATTAGATAGTGTTGAAAGTACATCAGTTTGATCACCTTTTTCCATGCAATGTTTAGCCCAAGCAAACAGTTCCTGTTTCCTGCCCGCAGGAACAGTACTACGAGTCACAATTTTCGACCCTGCACCGGGATCTGATTTAGTGAACACGGGACTCCCCAGAATCGGAGGTGTAGGTGAACCTAACAAGGGTGCAGGGGAAAGAGGTAATGTAATAGACGAAACAGAGAGAGGAGCGACAACCAAAGAACTAGGGGCAGTAGGCTGCGCAGGAGGAGTAGGAATAACGATAGGAGCAATAGCAGGAACGGGCAAGGTGCCCACAACGGGAGCATACGGAGGTGGCGCTGAAGAATCGGGCCTCCGTTCGTTTAATATTTTCTCGATAAACTCCTCGGAAACATGGAAATCTTTAGAGGGGTAAATTTTCTGGACCCCGAGCGAGAAAGCTCTATCCATCTTCTGGGTTTCATCTAATCGTTTTTCCTTGTCATACAACAATGCCTTTTCGGCATTCGTTTTATGACGTCGTGCATGTTTATCCCTACTTTTAAGCTGCTGTAATGCTTCCTTTTTCCAATTTTGTAACACATCAAAGGCTGCTGGCCTAGCCTTCTTTTTAAGCAAGATCGACTCTAAGTATTCAATACGGGGGATCTCAAAGCTACCATTGACTGGCCACTGAAATTCGGAGGCATTTCTGGTCTGTCTGTGCCAAATGTCATTAAATACAATACTACCAATGCCATACTTACAGTACATAGTACACGCCGGCGACCCCTCCTGTGGTGCCGGACGGCTAAATTCCAAAGATTGTCGATCGCTGCGGAACAGAACCCTAAAGCAGCTAGACAATTTCCCAGGCATTTCTCAAAAAATTGGTGTTACCTGGTCCAATAATTGTGTCTGTAGATACAATACGCCAAATTCAAATTGTCAGGGTTAAATTAAGAGCCGGGTCACGACTGCACCTGACCAAACCTAAGGAGGACCGTACGGTTTACAAAGGACTTTAACTAACAAATTTTACCTGCGTTCGGTGGTTTCGGCAAATCTCCCCGCCTCGGAATTGGACCCTCGTCAAGATGCCGTGTCAGACCGCACGACTATCGCCCAAGGATCGGATCGTGCAGCGCTGCCGAGGTATCGCGTCTCGATCGGTCGGGCCCGCAGAATCACACCGTCCGATCCCGATTCGATAGTCTGCGTCAACCTTCAATGATCCGGCATCAATCTTGAGGGTCCCTATTCGGGCGCCAACTGTGGAAACAGAGAAATTGACATGAGGCCGGGAAGCCCAAAAGGAAACACACCAACACAGGTTACAAAGGACATACAAAGCGCTTTATTTCAAAGTTACAAAGTTACCAAAGTCAATTGACATGCGAATAGCTATTCGGCCCTCTGACTAACACACGAACCTTCAACGTTAGGTTCGCACTGAAAGTGGGAGAGACCGATCATCGGGATGCTCGGGTTTTTATACATTTTGTACTGCATTGGCCAGCCCTCTTGTAAGTTAACCATTCTTAGAACAACGGCTAGGGTTCGTAGCCAGGTCGAACATGCAATTTCCATATATTAGATCGGTTTCGCTGATACAGTTACATATTTACCTAGGTTAAACAGAGGACAGGGTCTTAGTTCATGACCCTAACAGGTAGCCTGCGGACATATTATTCATTCACGTGTGCGGAGGTCACCATAGCCGAAGTCTTACTCGAAATGTCATTCGGCCTCCATTTTGTGATTCGAGGTGACTTTCGCACGGCAAGAGTACCTAAAATGGCGGCTAAATCCAAGATGGCAGCTTTCACGATACATTAAGGTCAGGACCTTGCCGCGGAACCTATGTTCATAATATTCTTTAGACAGCTTGGCGTAGGCCAACATACATTTAAACAATGCGATTGGGGTCACAATATTATCTCGATTTCCACAGGAGGTCATATATATCCAATGCATGTGCTGGAATGGACCTGCATTTATAAGAGCACCTTTAAGCAGGGGTAAGGTAGTAGTGCAAACAGCTTCTGTGATGGAGCTGGGGAGAGTGTATGTTGGTGGAGCATTCTGTGTGAGCTGGCAGCAAGGTTTCTTGATCTGGGGCCTGTAGATGGTTGGTGGGGTTGGGGGTTATGGCTTTAGAGGAGGTGGCTTTAAGGTGTTGGAACTTCCATGTATTCTAGTTGTGTAGAACGCTGCTGAGAACACATGCCTTAGGGTTCTCTGCATAGGTGGCGTCAGTGCCCTCCTGTAGTTTGTAGTTTCTCAGAGTGGTACAGATGGGGTTGGATAGCGTGGTTACTTTAGTTGAGCTGAGGCAAAATCCTGAGTTTCTTTCTTGGGTGGAAGCTGGGCATAGGTGTAACGCTCACTTGGTATCCACAGGGACGTCACTCAGCCTGTTCTGACCTCTTACGACTTCAAACCCTTCCCATGAGGCTATTCGACTGGAGACTGGGCCTGAAACACAGGATTGGTAGAGTTTAACTCCCTATTGTCTCTGTGTGCTTGAACCCCTTCTTCCCCGGGGTCCAACCCTTCCCTTTGATCCACAGCTCACCTTGTTTTCTTGGATGGTGTGCTCTCCATCCTGCTTTCAGCGCAGGGGCGCGTTGATTGATGCGGGCTCGCTGCTGCCTAGTTACTTCACTGGCAAGAGTCCGACAGGTAAGCATAATGAGTCTTTTGAACAGTTCTCTAACTTCGTTCCTTTCCTTCCTTAGATGATGGCCGGCGTCCGGGAATGGCGGCGTGCTGCTGAGATGAGTAGCGCTGAAGGTGAGTGAGAGCGCGATGCGCGATGCACCCCTTTCGTATTTGCATAGAACTGAGTTCTTTTTCTGTGTCTTTGTTGCGCGACATTTTCAGCGTGGATGCCGGTTATGAAGAACAAATGCGGTGGTAAGCGGGGTATGCAGCGCCTCTAGATGTTTCCACGCTAAACTGGAGTCTCTTTTCCCTCTTGCAGATGGATGAAAAGTTCCGGAGACAGAGTTCCCCCAGAGCGGCTGGGATTCAGGTAAGAGTTTGAAGCTCGTACAGTATTTAAAAATAAGCGAAGATTTGCAGAATGCTTACTAATGCCTTTTTTCTGTTCTTTTCCCTTTTCCTTAGGAAGCGGCGTGCCGGGATGGGAATGACACCACCGAAGATGCCCACAGAACAGAAGGAGCGATGAATGATGGGATGAAGCGCCGCAAGGTAAGGCTGTTCCTAACAATGTTCTTGTTCTTGCAGGAGCTGAGCGCAGAAGAAAGATGCAGGCCTACTGGAGACCGATCCGAACACGGTGAGTGTCACGCTACAGGTGCAGAAAACGCAAAGCATGTTTCTCAGCCTGAGTGTGGCTTAAATAGTCTCTGGGTATCCCAGGTGTCTCTGGGCGGAACCATACCCAAAAGACTAGGCCGCACATGCAGTTCTGGGAACTGAAATGTGTGGGGGCACCCATCTTGTCCCCATCAATGCACTACAAGTCCAATCCCCAATGTTATCCTATAGGAGTGAGTGAGTCTGGTGCCACAAGCGCCAAGTCTGACTCCAAGTGGGTCTTTGGAGGGATGCAGGGGCCCTTGAGGGCCATGTAGGTGATCGTGGCCTGCTCCAGCCTGACATCTTGGAGGGCTGGGGACATGAGGGGCATGAATCATGACAGCACCCCCCCCCCCAGGCCCCTCTCAAGGTGGCTCTTCTGTCTGGTCCTGGTTTGGTTGGATGGTTTTGATGAAATCATCTAAGCAAGCAAGGTGCATGGATGTACTCACAAGGCTCCCATGTCCTGTCTTGTGGACCATACCCCTTCCAGTCTACTAAGTAGTATAATTTGGATCTGACGTACTTTGAATCTAGGATGTCCTTGACTTCGAATTCTGGCTCCCCGGCGACTACTACTGGCAGTGGTGGCGTTGCTACCCAGGTTGAACAGGTTCAAGGAGAGACACGTGGAACACAGGATGAATCTGCATGTTTGACGGCAAAGCTAGTCTGACCGCCACAGGATTTATCACGGAGGTGACAGTGAATGGACCCAGGTATCTTGGACGGAAAGTTCGGGCTCCTTTAATTGACACGTGTTTAGACGCCAGCCAGACTTTGTCTCCCACTTGGTAGTTTGAGGCCTTTGCTCGGTGTTAATCAGCAAACTTCTTTTGGTGATTTTTAGCTTGAAGTAGGTGTGCAGCTGCCCTTTTAAAGGTTTGAGAAATGGTTGTGTGCAAGGTTTTGACTGCTGGCATTTCCTGGGTTGTAGGAACGTCCAACTCAGAAGTACGTGGGTGCCTGCCATACATGGTATAAAAGGGTGTCTGCCCAGTGCTGGTGTGTAGGGAATTATTATAAGCATATTCAGCTATCCATAATAGGTTGAACCAGCTTCCTTTAGCTTGGTGTAACATGTAACGCAGATACTGTTCGAGCGTCTGATTTGTCCTCTCAGTTTGACCATTCGTTTGGGGATGGCGACTGGTGGATAGCCGGATGTCGATCTGGGCCATAGAGCAGCATTTTCTCCAGAGGTTAGATACAAATTGAGTACCTAGGTCTGAGACCAAAACTGAACGAAACCCATGGAGCCGTACGATGCCTTCAAGAAATACCTTTGACAGAGTGGAAGCATTTGGGAGCCCCTTAAGAGGAATGAAATGTGCCATTTTTGAAAATAGGTCCACGACCACAAGAATAGTGTTAAACCCTTGACTGGTTGGTAAGTCAGTAATAAAATCGAGGGACAACGTGTGCCAGGGTGCTGGTGGGATTTCCAATGGTTGTAATAGCCCAGCCGGTTTCTGCTTGGATGACTTGTTTTGAGCACACACTCCACAAGATAGGATGAATTGGATAATGTCTTTACGCCACGTGGGCCACCAATAATTTCGTTTGACCGTGGCTAGGATTTTAGCGATTCCGGGGTGGCCCTCGATCAAGGAATCATGATAACCGGACATGACTTGTTCTAGTAGTTCTTGTTTTGGTAAGAATAAACGATTCCTGAAGTAGGGCAACTGATCTTGTATCATGTACTGTTCTCCTTGTGCACTCCACGCTTGTAATTGCTCCGGACTCATCAGGTTTTGGATTTCTTCATGTAATTCCTTCTGAGTTATGGTTGCTGTGATTCCTAGGAGCTTGTCACTCGGGATGATTGCTATTGGGTCAGGGGTCTGATACCCTTGCTCTTCCACCCCCATACGGGAAAGGGCATCGGCCTTCCCGTTTTTCACCCCTGATCGAAATGTAATCACGTAGTCATATTCAGCAAAAAAAGAGCCCAACGTAGTTTTCGTGAGGATTGGGCCTTTGCCGTTTTTAGGTACTGGAGGTTCCGGTGGTCAGTTATTACGGTGATTGTGTGTCTGGCGCCCAAGAGGTAGTGCTGCCATGCCTTAAAGGCTGACTTAATGGCCAGGAGTTCTTTGTCTGTGATAGCGTAATTGAGTTCAGGGGGTGTGAATTTACGCGACCAGAAGGCAACAGGGTGTAACTGGCCCGTTTCGGGATCCTTTTGTGAAAGGACGTCTCCCATAGCCATGCTTGAGGCATCCGTTTCCACCAGGTATGGGATAGCTGGGCGAGGGTGGCGTAAGATTGGGGCAGATGTGAATCTTGCTTTGAGTTCCTGGAAAGCCTCCTCGGCTTCTGTTGTCCACTGGAACTTCCTTAGTAATGACGTGATGGGATGCACGATTTGCGAAAATCCTGGGATGAACCGGCAGTAGAAGTTTGCAAAACCCAGCATGCTTTGAACCCCCTTGAATGAATTTGGGGATGGCAAGTTCAGGATAGCATCTACCTTGTGTACATCCATTCGGATTCCATACGGGCTGAGAATAAAGCCCAGGAATTCCACCTCGGAGACGTAGAATGAGCACTTTTCGAGCTTGGCGTAGAGCTGGTGTTGACAGAGTTTCTCCAATATGATCGGACGTGTTTAACGTGGTCCTGTTTTGATGCGGAATATATTAGGATATCGTCGATGTACACTAGAGCACAGACATCAATCAATTCCCGTAGGACATTGTTCATGACGTATTGGAATGCAGTAGGCGCGTTGCAAAGGCCAAAGGGCATTACTTGGTATTCGTACAAGCTGTATTTGGTGCGAAAAGCGGTTTTCCATTCGTCCCCCTGTTTTACGCGAACAAGGTGATATGCCCCCCTAAGGTCTAGTTTTGTGTAGATTTGGGCATCTTTGACTTGATCAAGCAATTCAGGGATCATTGGCAGGGAGTAGCCATTTTTTACGGTAATCTGGTTCAGTGCGCGATAGTCGATGCATGTTCTCAAGTCCCCCTCCTTTTTCGGTACGAAGAATAGAGGACTGGCTGCTGGAGACTTCGAGGGACGGATGAACCCGTTGGCCAGGTATTGGTCAAGATAGACCTTCAGGTGCTGGTTTTCTGGTTCCGTGAGTGCGTAAATTCACCCACAAGTGATTGTGTGCCGGGTATCAGATCGATTTGGCAATCGTATGGTCTATGCGGTGGCAGGGTATTAGCCTGTTCTTTCTGAAAGAAATACTTCTTGAAAGTCCTGGTATTCACTTGGTAAGGTGCTGATTGCCACAGTCGCAAACATGGAGGTTCTGGTGTCTATTGGTTGTTTCTCTTGGCGATAACATGTGTGGGCGCAAGTCTCGGGAAAGGCCAATTCTGTTGCTCGCCAATCGATTCGAGGATTGTGAGCTACCAACCATGGCATTCCCAAAATCAACCGGAACTGTGGTACCTTAATGAGGTCGAAAACAATAGATTCTTGGTGTCCATCCTGGCACAGAAGGGTTAAAGCTGCAGTGCATTGGCGATACTGGACCAGAAGCTATTTCCGTACCTCTGACAGTGGTAACAGTGTCGGTGGTTGATTTAGGGCATAACGGAAGCCCCATCTTTGCCACAAGATCCTGGTCAATGTAATTCCCAACGGCTCCACTGTCTATGTACGCTCTTACTGCGTGCATCCGAGATGGTTGTTGGTGATTGATCAAGACCACAGATAGTGCAAAATGGGAGGTCTGTAGTTCACTTTCTTCTCTCCACAAGTGGACCCCTACACTTGCCGGGCTGGGGAGTTTTCCGATTCCATGATGGTATCTTCTTTGTCCGTGGCCCCTACCGTCCTCCTCGGTGGCTTCACAGGGCACTCTTTAAGGAAATGACTAGACCTTCCACAGTACAGACATAACTGCTGCTGTCTCCTTTTATCCCTTTCCGCTTTAGTCAAGGGGGATCTGACCCCCCCCCGATTTGCATTGGTTCTCCTGAACCTTCCGTTGTTCGGGCAGTATTGTCCTTTGAACGCACATACGTAGGGCGAGGGTCTGGTCTGGTTCGATCTGCTCTCCGGTCCTGCAACCTATGATCCAGTTGAACAACAAGGGCAATGAATTCTGAGCAGTCTTTCGGGGGGTTCACTACTTGTGCGAGAACATCCTTGAGCTCCCCCCGCATCCCCTGATGAAATAACGTGATTCTCTTCTCCACTGGCCATTCTGCTTCAACTACGAGTCTATTGAACGTGGCTCTGTATGTTAATAGGTCTTGATTCCCTTGGCGTAGGGACAGAAGGTTGTTGTCTAATGCCTGCCCATGAGTACAACGGGCAAACAGCTTTTCCATCTCCTGCTGAAAACCCCTGAAGTCATGCAGCAAAGGATCGTCTTGGGTCACAAAGGATACAGACCAGTCTGCGGCGCTACCACTCAGGTAGGATAGCACAAAAGCGACCCGTGATTGGTCATTCATACAAAGGAAGTGCTGGCGGCACTGGTTCATGAACGTTGCAAACCTCTTGGGATCCCCCGTAAATCGTTCGGGTGGGGCCAAGGGAACTGCCCCAGGAAGGGTTATCTGAACGGGATTGGCTGATGGCGCTGGCATTGAGGGCACGCTTCCTGGCAATGGTGCATACCCTGCTTGTGACTGGAGAAGTTGCCGGCTTAAATCATCAGTGCATTCTTTGGCTACTATCAGCTCTCTCCTCAGGGTGTTGGTCTCCTGCCTGGCTGCATATACTTTGGAATGTAGCTGCCCCAACATGTGGGCAAACTGGTCGGTTTCTGATGTTTTCATGATGCCCAGGTGGATTTTGATATGAGGCTTTGCGTTCTGTAACGCCCACCTGGTATCCACAGGGACGTCACTCAGCCTGTTCTGACCTCTTATGACCTCAAACCCTTCCCTGGAAGCTATTCGACTGGAGACTGGGCCTGAAACAAAGGATTGGTAGAGTTTAACTCCCTATTGTCTCTGTGGGCTTGAACCCCTTCTTACCCGGGGTCCAACCCTTCCCTTTGATCCACAGCTCACCTTGTTTTCTTGGATAGTGTGCTCTCCGTCCTGCTTTCAGCGCAGGGGCGCGTTGATTGATGCGGGCTCGCTGCTGCCTAGTTACTTCACTGGCAAGAGTCCGACAGGTAAGTATAATGAGTCTTTTGAACAGTTCTCTAACTTCGTTCCTTTCCTTCCTTAGATGATGTCCGGCGTCCGGGGATAGCGGCGTGCTGCTGAGATGAGTAGCGCTGAAGGTGAGTGAGAGCGCGATGTGCGATGCACCCCTTTCGTATTTGCAATGAACTGAGTTCTTTTTCTGTGTTTTTGTGCCGCGACGTTTTCAGCGTGGATGCCGGTTATGAGGAACAAATGCGGTGGGTAAGCGCAGTATGCAGCGCCTCTAGATGTTTCTACGCTAACCTGGAGTGTCTTTTCCCTCTTGCAGATGGATGAGAAGTTCCAGAGTTCCCTCAGAGCGGCTGGGATTCAGGTAAGCGTTTGAAGCTCGTACAGTATTTAAAAATAAGCAAAGATTTGCAGAATGCTTACTAATGCCTTTTTTCAGTTCTTTTCCCTTTTCCTTAGGAAGCGGCGTGCCGGGATGGGAATGACACCGCCGAAGATGCCCGCAGAACAGAAGGAGCGATGAATTATGGGCAGAAGCACCGCAAGGTAAGGCTGTTCCTAACCGTGTTCTTCTTCTTGCAGGAGCTGAGCGCAGAAGAAAGATGCAGGCCTACTGGAGACCGATCTGAACACGGTGAGTGTCACGCTGCAGGTGCAGAAAACGCAAAGCATGTTTCTCAGCCTGGGTGTGGCTTAAATAGTCTCTGGGTATCCCAGGTGTCTCTGGGCTGAACCACACTCAAAAGACTAGACTGCACATGCAGTTCTGGGAACCGAAATATGTGGGGGCGTCCTTCTTGTCCCCATCAATGCACTACAAGTCCAATCCCCAATATTATCCTATGGGAGTGAGTGAGTCTGGTGCTACAAGCACCAAGTCTGACTCCAAGTGGGTCTTGGAGTCAGACCGTCTCGTTACCGGTGACCGTAAACCCTTACCGCCCTACTCGGAATGAGGCCCAGGCTGTTATTATGATCAGTATCCATTTGGTTCTATGGGACCATGGCCTTTGATGGACAGGCCTATTTTCAGCAAAACCATCAATGTTATCATTAGTACGAGCGGCCCCAAACATGGGCATAGGTTCTCAGTGTCTGTCAAGAAGCCTCACTGTTAGGCTTTTTTCTTTTCAGTTCATCCATTGGTGCCACTTGCTTGAAGGTAACTTTGCCGGTCCCTGCCTCTTATCTATGCAGAAGAGGAATGACGAGGGACTGGCTCAACGTTGGTTTCTTGTGGGCTTCTTGCGGGTGCAGAATCCTAGATGCGCTTTCCTATTCCATTCCATTAACGTAATTTCAAGCCCTAAATCTAAATCCTGTTTCGTGGTTGCAAGTTGTACCTTGAAACTCCAGGTACAGTATGGTCAGAAAACAATGCGTTGTCGCTTTCTGAAAAGGATGAAGAAGCAACATCGGTCGATGGTGAAGAGGAAAATGAAGAAGAAGCTGCAGTCTCCCCAGGCCCCATGGGCTCAGGAAGCAATTTTGTAGCACACTCAATCTCCTTGGTATTGATCAGAGCTGGCTCACTTGGAGCGTTGGGATCATCAATTTCATTCTCATCCCCTTCATCATATGGCAAAGGAAGAGGAACTCTTTTCACATGTGTCGCGTGAATCCAGTGTCGCTTGCCGTTCACTCGTACAGCTGTTTGCGTAGCCAAAAGGATCTGGTAGGGCCCCTTCCAGTGAGGTGCAAGACAGGTGCCCCTCTCAAAATTCTTCACCAAGACCCACTCGCCGGGTCGGAGTCGGTGACCTGGACCTTCATATTTTACAGGGAAGGCTGCTCGTACCTGTTGGTGAATCAAACGCAAGTTTTGAGTCAACTGATCACAATAATCAGACAAAAGCCGATATTCAATGTCCTTCAATCGTTTTGGTCTCGGTGCATTCCATGCATTTGCTGGTCTCCCCATGACACTCTCATAGGGGGAGAGCCCTGTTTTCTTACTGTGCGGTCGATCGCATCGATAGCAAGGCTATTGGTAAAGTGTCAGGCCATTTCAGATTGCTGTGTGCACATACTTTAGCAAGTTTATTCTTCAAAATAACCACCCTTTGGTGTTGGTGTTCCCTCTCCGATGTTATGGTGTAAACATATCTTACAACCCTGAACCAAGTGTTCAGCAGCTTTCTGGATATTTTCATTATGCCAGATGGGATCTAACTGCTGACAAATCTTTTTAGCACGTATGTGTGTTGGGCCATGAGCTATGGTGACTAGCAGTAACATAGGCGTGGGGCAGAATCCATCTCTGTTTCTCATTGTCTACCCAACAACCCTCATCATCTAGACCCGCTCGACCCTCAGCCCACTGTTTGAATTCTTCTGGGATATATTCAGCCTGAATCTCTTTTACACTGCTTATCCCTTCCTCCATCATGCAAGTATCAGTAGCCCAGCTTGCTGAATCGAGCACATACATTTTCAGTTACAGATCATTAGCAGTCTGTTTGGCTATTCTGTCAGCAAAAGCATTTTCTTTTCCTACATTGTCCGTCACTTTCTGGTGTGCGGCGCACTTCATTATTGATAGTTGTGTAGGAAGCGCAAGTGCCATGTTACATTTCTGTCCCATGTGATGTCAAGAATCCCCTTTCAGCCCATAGTTTTCCAGAATTATGAACCACTCCAAACGCATACTGGTTATCTGTATATATGCTTACACTAAGCCGTTCAGAAATTTCACAAGCTCTAGTTAATGCAATAATCTCTGCAGCTTGCGCAGAATTGTGCGGAATTCGTTTGCTCTCTACAACAGTGTTTAGCGTGGTTATCACATGTGCAGCGTTGGATGTACCATCAGGTAGCTTAAAACAGGAGCCATCACAAAATAGCTTCTCTTGCGGATTCTTTTAGGGTGTATAAGCAAAATCAATTCTATTCTTAGTTTCTTGTTCTGTAACATAAAGGCAATCATGTGGCATCTTGTCACTGCCGTCTGTCTCTTGTGGAGAAGGCAATAGTTCAGCCAGATTCAATGAACAACATCTCTTAATTTGGATATGCGGAGCAAATACAATCAGCTTGTACCTTGTTAGTCAAGCTGTTGTGTGATGTTCAATCTGTGTTCTGTTTAATAGAACGTCTACTGAGTGGGGTACCATCACGGTTAAAGAGTGACCTAAAACCATACCCTCACTTTGTTTTACAGATGCAGCAGCAGCAGCTACAGCTCTCAAACATCTTGGCCAACCGAATACAACAGGGTCTAACGTGGAGTAAAAATAGCTGCACGGCCTATTCTTACCCCCACGTTCCTGTGTCAAAAAAGCCAAAGCACAACCGTTACGTTCATACACATACAAAGAATTTTTTTTCCGTAATTTGGTGTGCTCAAAACTGGTTCTGAACACAACGCAGCCTTAAGCAAATCAAAAGCGTTCTGGCAATCAATGTTCCACGGTAAAGGCAAAGAAATGTCCTTCTTTGTCAATGCCAACATGGGTTTTATCAACATTTTATCAACAACAACAAAAATTGGAATCCACTGTCTACAATATGAAGCCATGCCAATTAAAGCTCTGACCCCCTTCTAGGTTTTTGGAACAGACATATCAGAGGTGCTTTATATCCGTTCAGGTGTCAGCCTTCTTACCTTGTTCGACAGGAGATAGCCCAGATAGGCGACCTCCTGTCGACAATACTGAAATTTCTTCAATGAAGCCTTATGCCCATATTCTGTTAAATGAATGAGCAGCAACACGGTGCCCTCCTTGCAAGCATCTTCACAATCAGCAGCTAGAAATAAATTGTCTATGTATTGCATCAACGTGCACGTGGAAGGTAACTGGAGCATATCAAGCTGCTCTTTAAATGCTCTACTGTAAATACTCGGACTCTCAGTGTATCCTTGCGGAACACAAGTGAACGTGAACCTCTCTAGGGTGAACACAAACAAATATCTGCTGTCAATATGCACAGGAATACTAAAGAAAGCGTTTTTCAAATCCACAACACTAAAATATGTAGCCATGGCTGGAATCATAGTCAGAATAGTGGTGAAATTGGGCGCAATCGGGAACTGTGGAGCAACCACCTTATGAATTTCAAGTAAATCAATAATAAAACAGAAAGGAATCGCATTATCCCCTTTCTTGTAGACGAATAAAATCGGGCTATTACACACGCTCCCCGAAATTTCTTCAATGACAGCTCAGTGTATGAAATCTGATACAATACTTTTCAAGGCCTGTTCACCTTCGACTGAAATCTTATACTGCGGAATACTCAGCAATTTAACACCTGGTTTCAAAACAATCTTAACTGTCTCAACCTGCAAAATTCCAACATCATTGTCATTAACTGCCCATAAACATGATGGAATCTTATTCAATTTAGGTGGTAAAGGCATAGACAAAAAATGTGAAACGGAAGTTTGTTGGGGCAAAATCGTCAAGTGCACTCCATCTGGAGAACAATGAATTACAGCATTCAATTTCTTCAATAAAGTCAATCCCAACAAATTTTCGCCACAATTTGTCGTTAACAGAAATGGCCAAGAATCAGTGAATGGTCCCAGTGAAATTGGTACTGGCCGAGAGACCGGACTAACCACTGGTGTACTAGAGCACCCTACAGAAATGTTGCTCTGCCCTGACAGAGGAATATCTGGAACCCACAGATGATCAATAGAACACTTCTGTGCTCCTATATCTATCAAGAAAAGATGCTCCCTATGCCCCACCTTCATTTAAACACAAAGCCCATTCTGATCAATGGAAATAGCTATCGGTTCCAGACCCTGCTTCGGGATGTCCTAGCGGAACAGTATTTGGTCAGACATAAAATCGTCAGAAAAATAGGCATTCGAAGGATTGTCAAAAATATTCCCACTATTAACATTCTGTTGCTGATTATCTTGTGGTGGTACCTGTTGGTTCTGTGCAAACTGATTTCTACCAGGACCCCCTATCCCAAGACGGCCTCTGGATAGTCTACCCATGGTGCTAAACATTCTATTCGATCTCTGCTGAAGGAACAGGCATTGTGCTCGCCAATGACCCTCTTGTCTACAGTATGCACATTGGTTTATATGCACGGGACCCAGTTGTGCGCAACCCTGTGTCGTAAATTGGCCTCTAGACTGTGTATTCTCACCTCTCGCTCCTCTTGCTATTTGCTGTAATAACACTCTAGTCTTCAAATCACCCTTCTTCTTTTTCATCTGCTCTTTCTCCTTATTAACCCTATTATCATAATATTGGGCCATATGTAAGACTTCAGATTGTGATTTCACTTGCCATGCAGTCTCAGAAGTCATAATCTGTGATTGGATTTCAAGCTACAATCCACGCACAAACTTGTCAACAAACAACCTCTTTTCTGGCTCCGTACTGAATTCTTGACAACGAAAATGCAAAATGATGTGCTCAAATCTGTTAAAATACTCTGTTGCACCCTTTGACTTCACTTGAATGCAAGCTGTAAGCTTATCCCATATAATTCTCTTTTCAGATACCAGAGTTTTTAATTTAGTCACTATTCTATCTGGCAACATCTGTATCACCTATAGCGGTTTCTCAATGCCTTTCCTTTCCCCATCTGCTTGTACTGAGGCATCCCATGTATCACCCATCACTGCCTGAACATCTACAGTTCTAATTTGCTTCCATAAATCAGCAGGAAGGATCACGGGAAACAGCAAATATATACTGCTCAATGTAAAAACTAACAAACGCAAGACAGATTCTAGTTCTATGTGAAATCCTGCTGGATTCTTCCTAATGTCTGAAACTGATTGCTTAATGGTATTCAGTTCCTGTCTAGAAAACGGGACTTGACCAAACTTTGAGATATAATGTGCTGCAATAGTTGCAGGTGTTCCTGCTCCGGCGTCATCAGGACTCTCTAATTTTGGAACAAATGTCGGAGGAATCTCTCCTATTGCCAATTGTAAAGAAGGCAAATCTGAGCGTCTATTAAGCAGTAAGGCCAAATCAAGTGATAAAGAATTCAATGCAGTATCGGGTGAGAATGCTCTTTTATAAATAACCATCAAATCTGCGGGACAACATACCTTTTTTTGCATTGGGAGGAATTGAAACATCCGAAATCCATCTAAGAGTGTCTCTTGCACAAATGCGCATTTCTACTTTTGAATCGCCGCATAGCTTCCTTCCTCCCATACCTAACAGTGTCAAATGCTTTAGGCCTAGCCTTTTTTCTCAACAATATAGATTCTAAATGCTCTAGGCTGGCAATTTCAAAACTACCATAAACTGGTCACTAAAGCTCGGGAACAAATCTGGTCTGTGTTTGCCAAATAGCATTGAATACGATAGCTCCCAGGCCATACTTACAATACATTTGATAAGCCGGCGACCCTTCGGGTGGCGCCAGTTGGCCATGTTTCAAAGAATGTCTTTCCCTCCCGGAAAAATTCAGCGAAGCAGGATGACAATTTCCCAGGCATAGTTGCAAACACAACATGTACAACCAAACAAATATCAGGACTTTTATTAACCGGGGCACGACTCACCTGATTTCAACCAACAAAGGTCCAAACGGACATCAATCATTGCGGCTAGCATTTTTGTCAAACAAGCCTCGACATTAGGACCCTCGTAGTGATGCCCTCTAAATGCTGCCAAACATCCAGGTATCTGGGGGCATGCATTACAGCGGAAGAATCACGTCTCACTTTGCAGGGCGCCCCATCACTCTCTGATCTCGGTCCAGTGGCCTCGTCTTCATCCAAGCGATGTGGCATCAATCCTGAGGGTCCCTATTCAGGCACCATCTAAAAGATTAAATATCAAGGCTTACTTCTACATAATAGAAATACGCCAGTCACAAGGTCAAAGTTACAATTGTATTTATAAGCAAGTGGCCACTTGGTTTTCAACACCCCACAATGTGTGCAAGCAGACACTGTGAGATGAGAGACTAAAGAACATTCTAAAAGTAGACATATTTATGCAAATTATTTACCACCTTGGATACATCGTCCAGCCCCTCTTCACATAATACATAACCTAGGGTTTGTGACCTAACTACATAACTAATTCATATTTAAACATCATTGCATAGTTTGCTGTTTTCCATCAAACAATTCACATGTTTTCCAAATGCAAGACACAAGGTAACATCCCTCCTTTTACTCGCTTATATTTGTCTACCATTTGTTCTTTGAGTTTAAAGTCAGTTAGTTCCAAGGAGAGAAAACAAGGGTTTCTGCAGAAGAGCACGTTCAGCTATTCATTATTCTACTTTACTGTTTGAACAAAAAAGGAACTGTTGGGATAGATGGCATCTAAATTACTGATTAGTACAGCTTTTGTTTAGCTTCAAGGTTCTTCAGTGCAGAATAAACAATCCACCTTAGCAGCTTCAACATTCTTATCTAAGTTAACATCGTAAAGCAGCACAAAGTTCATCTTGCTCTGTTGAGGCTGAAAACACAAGTTCTGAACATGGAATGGAAAGCAGGAGGCGATCAAAATGGTGGGCAACTCAAAATGGCAGCGTAGTCAGCCTGTTTCAGGTTCATTCAATGCGAGATTACAGTGCAATGCGAATGTGCTTATGCCAATATTTACTATCAGGCGGTATTATAGAAAATACATTTTCAGTTTATTATTTTATCTTTATAGATGTATCCCTATGCTCCAGTATAAAAGGATCACATGTTTTTTTGGTTTCGCCTGTGATTTGAAAGCAGGATGACAGCCATGCAGTATTTGTGTTGTCATGTCTTGGTCTATTGTGCGGTTTAAGACTGCACTCAAATATTCAAATATTCAAATTGTTGTGCATGCATAGAGGTTGGTAACGTCACAAAGAGGTGTGAATAGGACACAGCGCATTGACAGAGGGTTGTTGACTCACAGTGGGGCAGAGTTGTTGGTTAAGACGAATGGAAAAGTTGTTGTTTTGTAGAAAGGCAAAGAGGTTTTGAAGTTTTGGAAAATGAAAAGATTGTCGGTCCATTAGGTTGGCTCTTAAAGGCGGAGGTTATAGTCGGGGTGACCTGTGGTATCTGTTGTGTCTGGAGTGCACTCAGGTACGCAGACAGTGTGTTTGCTGAGGTATGCAGAAATTATGTGTGTGTCTTTTGTATTCACACTCTGGCTGTTCGTCTAATCTATTGTTACGCTCACCTGGTCTCTGCTGAGGCGTTGGGGCACAGTTGGGGCCCTCCCGGGTGTGAGGTCACTCGGGTCCGACTTCGCCCTCTGCGCTTATGTGGTGACTGGTGGCAATAGGTGATGCTGCTCGGGACTGCTCCTGTGTGGAGAATATGGGGCGTGAGTATGCCAGCTTGTGCGCCTGATCCCCTTCCAGACCCCTTCTCCCAAACCGTGGTACCCGTGGGATGTGCTGTCCCTGGAAAGCTCACCTGTTGATTAGTCTCTGTCCTGCTGTTTCTGGCAGGGGCACTTGTATTATCTGGACTGAGTTCCTTCAATGGTCCCTTGCACGTGGAAGTCCAGTCCTGCTGCGACTAAGCCACTATACTTCAGGTAAGTGTTCCTGTTTGCCTTTGTCTTTCCTCGTCTGTTTTTGTTGTATTGTAAAGTTCGGTGTCTTATGTTGCTGTCCATTCCACTTCTGATGTTTGCTCTTTTGCTTTCTTCCCTTGCAGGTGATGTTGCTGGCCCAGCAGAAGCTGCGGAGCTCGAGGCGGCACCCGAAGGGAACGAGGAACGAAGCTGCAGCGGTACAGTAGCTGGTAAATTGTTAACTAGGGGGCGCATGGGGTTCGAATGCGGCGCGGCCCTAGGACAGATGTTCTAACCTTGTCTTTCTTCTTCTTCACAGGGTCCGAGTTTGTAAAAACTGATAAAATGGGGATGCCTGGAATTGTTATCATTAGAGAATCAGTACTCTTTGTTACAGAACCATTACCCATTATTACCCTTTGTTAGTGAACCATTATTTAGTATATCCCTTTAGGAATCATTGCATCCTGTTTAGCTATCCATTGTACATTATTGAAGTAGACACTATCCACATTATTAGACTGTCACTTTGTATGCATTAGCCATTTGCATTATGCATCTGAAGAAAGAAATAGGCCATGTTATATGAAGGGTTTGCTTAAGTTATGTTATTGCCATATATGTTTGAAAGAGATGCTTTTAGAATGATATGTTTGCATTATAGCGCTTGCCATTAGGAGAGAAATGTGCTAGGCAATAGAGAGAACAAATGAGGCCTGAAATGACACACTGTCATATTTTGAAATGCCATGTAGAGCCATTTAGAATGACACATTGTTATGTTCTTGTAGAGACACATTTAGAGATATGTTATGTACACATATATGTGTATAGAGTGTGCACTTAGAATGAGTTTGTATATAGGTAGCGCTTGGATTTGCGAGAGGAAACGTTAGGAATCATTTAGATGGCATTATAAAACCATTCTGAAGGAGACAGAGGGCCACTGGGTTCAGTGCGGAGATGTTATGGTACACTGTGAGAAGGAATTTGTAAACAGTTTGGTTGATAAGAGGTTGCATTTGTCCGAGTGGAGACGGCCTGGCTAATCAGCAAGCTTGTGTGCGGCAGAGACAGCAATGGTGGGAGGGAGCGTGACATGGGGAGATGGGAGAGAAGCCTTTTCAGGCAAGGAGATGCTTTGAGCACAGGCACAGAGAGAGGATGTCGTGATGCAGACAGAGACAACAGTGGAGTGAATGGAGAAATGGAGGAATAGATGGTGTTTTGCACTGCACACAGAAGGCCAAGGCAGAGATATGATGTCCAATGCCACTCTGACACAGAACACATAGTGACCAGAATACGAAACAACACGCATAACACAGACTGGCAGGCATTGGTAACAGAGAAAAAGACATTCTTAGCTTAGAGAATGTAAGTAACCATGGGAATGAGTGCGTCATTGGAAAGTATAACCAGAAGTGGAGAGAGAGAGTTGGGGTAGTTGCTGTGGGAGAATCCGATGGGCTAGTTGCTGTTGGAGATGTTGCTAGATGCGATGAGGGAGAGGTGTCTTGGTGCAGCAGAACCTGATGAGGCCTTGATGAGATCTGAATGACTGGCTGATTGCAGAGTAGCGAGAGAGGAGACACTTGACAAAGACAGAGCTGGAGAGGAGAGACATGCAAATGGGAAGTATGGTTTATGGGCTTGACTGAGCTGATTGATTAGAACAGACACTCACACAAAGAGCTTTGGGTTTGGGAGAAGGGGAAATCAGACAGGGATTGTCTTAGATAGAAGTATTGAAGTATCATGTGGATTGGATAGGTTTTATCCTGCATGAAGGAGAGGGATGCTGAATGCTTGCATTAGACTGCATTAGAATCACAGGCTTGCATCATAGGCTTGCATTAGAAACCTGTAAGGCTTATAGTTATTGCATGGTAGATTTGCACAAAAAGTATAAAAGGTGCAAATTAGATGGTTGCAATAGTTTTAGTATTGTTTGAATTATGCTTTGCTGTGCATGAATAAATGTATTCTATTGTTATAATTGAATCGATTCTTTTTTTTAATTTGAAAATAAACTTCAGTGTGTAGACAAGGCACAACTTTTGTTTAAAATAAAAAGAGAAGAAGGTCATCACACTTAGCCAAGCACCAAGAAGGATAAGACCAAGGCAACTTCCTTAACATTCATTAATTGAATTGATTAATGTGTTTTCTTTGTGTCTTGTGTTATTGTGTCTATAGGTATATGTATGTTAGGAGTAATCTAGGAGTAACACAGTGCACATAGGCCCTGAGACACAGAAGCAGGGGGGGTATAGTGATCCACACCCCATAGGAGATTGTCTAAGACCGGTTCATGGTTGTCCAGGGGGGCAAGACGATGGTAAGGATTTGTTTTACAAACTAACAAATGGAGGGGACACCCGGATACTTCACTAATGCTGACTGATAACATGGAATTGCAGCTGGCTTGTTGATCCACTTATCGGTTTTGCAGCAGTCGAAGTTTGAACATCGTGTGCAACTGTGTTGTGTTTTTTCTGGTAGTTCGTCGTGGGAATAGATTTTTTATGTTTCATGTTTTGTCTGTCTTGGGGATGTTATGATATGATTTAGCGCATGCTTAGTCCACAATTTTGTTCACCGTAGGAAGGGGAACGTAATTGTCTGACTGACCTTTGAAATCCGGAATTGAATTTGGCATTGACCCAGAGCAGTATTTTATGACTGGCAATAATTTAGGAATAAATGTACATTTATTTGGCCGAGCAAGAGACACAGATTTTTTCTTGAAGAGGCTTGTGGTACTTTGTTTGGAAATCCACAGAGACTGACACATTTTGGTGAAATCTGAACTTTGTTTTGGTTTCCATTTGGTTGAAAATTTGTGTACACATTTTTTGATCGAGTTGCCAAAGTCTATGGGCCTCATTACGACCCTGGCGGAGTGGGTTTACACCAGCGGTATTCGTGGCGGACCCGTCCGCCCCACTACGAGTTCCCGTAGCGCCATGGAGCGTTTTCCGCCTGGTTTTTCCGGGCGGAGAAATCCATGGCGCTACGGGACCTTGTTGTTAATTACGCCACCGTATTTTACGGTGGCGTAATTAACGCCTTCCCCACTCCCATTATACCCTATGGGGCAAAAATGGGAATGGGGAAGGGTAAAATGGGGAATGGGGATTTACCGCCCCGCCAACCTCGGAATGGGGCGGTAAATCCGCCAACCCCCATGGCGCTATCGGCAGCTTTCCGCCGTGCTCCATGGTGCATTTGGCGCCACGATTTCCGCCAGGGTCGTAATGAGGGCCTATATCTGCTTGTTTTAGAGAAGTCTTGGAACTTGTTTTTTTTTTGTAACTCACTGAAGTGTAGTGAGATTAGTTGAAGAGAAATTCCGAGGGTGAATAATTGAAACTGCAGAATGAGCTCATTTCTTTGTGACCTGGAGGCAATAAGAAAATGGCTTATAAGTATGCTTGAGGGCTGGGGAGAACTTTCACCGGCTCCAACCATACGAGAAATGAATAGTGAAAACGTGAGCACATATATTGGTGATTTGGATTCAGTAATATGTCATTTCAGACATGTGATTAGTAATTGGGAAAAAGTCCCAGCAGAATCAGAGCCATTGAAATCCATTTCATCACAGTAAAGGGTGGGAACAGAGTTCATAGAGAAATTAATATTGTTCGTGGGGAGAAAGAGTTACCTCAGAATAATATGAGAAATAGTGCATTTCTGACAGACATGGAGAAAAGGCATAGAGGGTTTGCCTATGAAGATTTGAGGCATTGTGAAACTGTATTATTGAGCTTACCTTTGCATGAAAAAAGTTATGTGCATGACGGCAGTTATGTGAAGATCTTTGATTTGAATAGAAATAATGACAGTTTTTGCAGGAGTGATAACACCAGTTTTTTGCCTATGTTTTCGAGTGAAAAAAAATATTGTCTAATGACAAAGAAAATTTGATAGCATTGAAGGAGAACGTTGATAAAGAGAATCGTGCTAAAATTGGATGTTTTGAGACTTTGTATGCCTGGAATTTTTTTAGTTTAAATGAGTGCATGGAGAGGAAGTTTGTTGACATTAGAGATTGCGCGGGACTGGCAGACTGTTTATTTGAAGCAGGAGTTAGCAGTGCATTGCAGGAATGTTGTTTGAATGTGAATCGCATTGTACATGAGAAGGCTGTTTGAATATGACCCATTTGATTTTTCAACATGGAGTTATTCAGCTTCGTGAAAACATGATGGTGAAAAAATGGGAGTGTGCTAGAACACATGGAAGTGACACAGAAGGGAATATAGGATATGGAATGCAATTGAATGAGAATGAAGTTGTGACATTTTTGAATGTGCATTATTTGAATGTGAAATGTTTGGAGTATGTGAAACTGGCTGTTTTGTTTTGTTTTGTTTTGTTTTGTTTTGTTTTGAAAAGGACAGAGATGAAATTGCAGGAGTCATACATTAAGCATGCATTTTTATTTATTTTATTTTATTTATTTCATTTGTTAATCGCCCTGACCCTTGGGTATCACAGCGAGGTTACAGACATCTTGTGCATAAATTGAACAATGTTACATTTGTGCAAGTAAAACAAAAATGCCAATATGGCTCTAAACAAATATTTAGTTACAATTAGTTATATGTAGTAGGTCTGCTATGTATGTATCAAGGGAATGAGAGTGGCCCCTGTGTAGACAGGAACCAGGTGGGGGGTCATGGACCCTCAGTATTGGTTAAATAGCCAAGTTTTGAGCACTTTTTTAGAACTTGCCATTGATGCCTCATTTTTAATTCTGAGTGGTAAGGAATTCCATAGGGTGGGGGCGAGGACTCTGAAGCTGTTCCCTCCTGCTTTGGTACTTTTATACCGTGGAATTTCTAGTAAAGCCTTGTTGTTAGACCTCAATACTCTGTTGGGTGTTTTTTTCTTAATGGTCATATTGAGGTAACTGGGGGCTTTATTGGTGAGGTATTTGTGTACAACACATAGAGTTTTGAAAATGATTCTGGCTTTGACAGGTAACCAGTGGTTTTCTCTCCTGATGTTAGAGATGTGCTCTGATTTTTTGATACCTAGCACTGCTCTTAATGGTTTATTCTGTAGCAGTTGCATTTTGCTTGTGTTGGCGTTGGACGTTCCTAGTAGAAGCACATTGCAATAATCGAGCTTAGTTAGTATCAGGGCTCTAGCTAGGGTTATGCAATTGGTAGGAGTCAGGAGTTGGCGGCTGAGGGCAATGAGTTTGGCTGTGTATGCTGTGGAGGAGGAGAGGGCTGAGATGTGCTTGCTCATAGGGAGGTTAGCATCTAGATAGACACCGAGGGTTTTAACTTGTTTAAGTACTGATATCCGGGTGCCGTCAATGTTGATGTCAGAGTATTCTGTGTGAAGAGAGCTTAAACTAGCTTGGGAACCTACGATGAGGATCTCTGAGACTATTTAGTGCCATCCAGTTTTGTATGATAGCGTAGATTTGGTTAATAATTTGGGAATAAGGATCTGGGTGTCATCTGCAAAATTCGTGTAGATGACACCCATATTGTCAAGTGCTGAGAATAGAAGTTTGGTGAAGGCATTGTAGAGTGTTGGGATGAGGCAAGAGCCCTGGGGTACTCCGATGGGGACGGCTATGGGGTCTGCTGCCTCTGTGCCAATGGCGACTCTGGATGTACGTTCAGAAAGAAACGATTTGACCCAAAGGGTGGCGTTGTTGGAGAAGCTAAAGTCTTTAGCTAATGTTTTGCACAGTTTATCATAATCTACTAGATCAAATGCTGCTGACAGATCCAGTAGCAACAATATAGCCATTTTTCCTGCGTCTCTGATAGTGTCTATTTGGATTTTTAGGTCGGTGAGAACAGTTTCAGTACTGCGGTTGGGTCTAAAGCCGGATTGTCTATCTCCTACGAGTTTGTTCTGTTCGAGATGGGCTTGAATTTGATTATACACTATTTTTTCTATGATTTTGAGAAGGAAAGGGACTGTGGTTATGGTCCTGGTCCTATAATTCGTTGGGATAAGAGGGTCCATGGTTGTTTTTTTTAGTAAGGGTGTGACCCAGGCTTTTTTGATGCTGGCTGGACCCAGATTCGTATTGAAGGAAGCATACATGAAGTTAGTAATAATGGGGGTAAGGGTAGGGGCACATAGTTTGACTAGGTGTGCTGGGAAATTGTCCCCTTTGCAACTAGACGCTTTCAATTTCCCTATTGTATTGAAGACTATTTCTTGGGAGACTGGCGAGAAATGGAAGGTTGGAGTCTTCCATTCTATGGTGTTGCTAGTTAATTCTGTCTTGGTAGGTTTTTCTGCTAGGATTGTTCTTTTTGTGACTATTTTGTTTTGTAGTAATTTGATTTTTGCGGCCAGTGCGTCTTGGATGGTAGTACACCATTCTTTGCTCGGTTTAACCGGGTTGGTGATAGGAATGGGGTTTTCCAGTTCTTTGAGGATGGAAAATAGTTTTTTTGCGTCAGATGCTGCATTAGTAATCCTGTTGTTAAGGGAAGCAGTTTTATGAGCAGTGATGGATGCTTTGTAGGTTTTGTTTGCTGTGTTGTAGGCATTGAATGTTTCAATAGTATGGGATTTGTTGTGGCGGTGTTCAAGCGCACATTTAGTTCGCCTGAGAGCTACCAGTTCCTCGTCAAACCAGAAGGAGGTTTTTTTATCCGCTCTTCTGGTTTTGGTAATGCAGGGAGCTAAGGCATCTATTGTGTTAGTGAGGCAATTGTAGTAGGTGTCTGCTAGTGAGCAAGGGTTATCATTAGTGATTAATGTCTCTGTGGGCAAGTTTTTAAAAATTGGGTTCAGGACTTCCGCTGATAGTTTGCAGATATTTCTGGTTGCGTAGGTGTCTAAAGTGGTGGATTTAGGTGATTCAAGTTTGTTACACTCAATTGTAAAGTTGATGGCATGGTGGTCAGTCCATATTAGGGGGTTTATAGTTTCTATTGAGACTGCGGTGTTAAGAGATAGTACCCAATCCAATGTTCTTCCTTTGGAGTGGGTTGGTGCATTAACTAGTTGTACAAATAGCATGTCTTTGAGGGCGTTGTGAAGGGCCTCTGCTTTATGATCTAGCGTGTCATTGAAACCGAGGTTCAGGTCTTCAAGTACAATACATTTAGTCTTGGGTTTGATTAGGGGCGTTAGTAGCAGTGTTATATCTAGATCAGGTTGAGAGTTATTATTTGGAGCTCTGTATATAGTGACTATATTGATAGCAGATTTGTTGTTTGTGGCCAGTTTAATGAGTTGCATTTCGTAACCGTCTACATTGTCAAGGGGGCAGGCTCTAATTTGGAGGTGGTTTTTGGCTATGATGGCTACTCCTCCTCCAATTGAGTTGATTCTGTCAGGCCTAAGTATAGTGTAGTTAGGTAGTATGGCGATAGTAAGTATCGGGCCTGAGGCTTGGTGAAGCTAGGTTTCTGTCACTATTAACAAGTCAAGTTCCTGATCAATGATATAATCATGTATTTCTGTGGCGTGGGCCGCTATGGAGCGTGCGTTGATGAGCGTTGCTTTGAGATTCGTATAGGATTGAGTTTGCCGGTTTAGTGGTGGCTGGGCCTTTCTAAGGCTGTGTAAGGTGATTTGGACCTTAGTGGTATTTAGGACTGTCCTTTGGGGAGAGAAGGCTGGGTAGTCGCATATGGGCCTGAACGAGGTGGGCTCTGTTGCGGGTGGATCAGCTGTAGAACTGCATTTCATTGTCCGTGCTCTGAGCCGGTAATTCCTGGCATTTAACTGCAGAGGGTTCAATTTATCGGGAGTGCTATTGGTGTACTTAAGTGGGAAAGTTTGTGTCTGTGATCTGAGGCGGTAGCATCTAAGTGTGCCTTGGCTCGGGTAGGACTTCCTTATAAGCTTTGTATTTGTGGTAGCGATGTTAAGAGTAGGGGTGCATCTGGGGCTTTGGTAACTGCTTTGGATGGTATAGTGGTTGTTATGGTTATGGGGGGGCTGGAATGGGCTTGTATTGGGGAGGAATGGGGTGGGACAAGGGATGGGGAAGTGTCTTGGGCATGCTAGTTTACTAAGCACATTAGGATGTGCTAGGTAGTGGGTTCCTGTACATGAAAGGTCTCTGGCAATGATGCAGAATGGGAACATTGTGAGGATTAATCAGCCTTGCATAGGTACTTGTTTGCAGTGGGCTGAGACTCTGTTAGTGACAATAATATAGTTGTAACTGATGCAAGATGTGGTTGGCACTGTTTAGGCACCTTGGGGTAGGCTACAGCCCTTGGCTATATACATCAAGGAGCACTTTAGAACCATATAGTATACATTTGTGGCTAAGGAGCGATTACATGGAAAGATGTGCCATGATAATACATAGGTACCCTGACCCTATCTTTGGAGATACACGATATAGTACAAGCATTGTATTTGGTGCTGTCTCTCTATGTTGGTATACAGCAGGTGCATATGGTCCTAAACAGCGTGCATCATGCATAACGGTGTGCATTTATTTACAGTTTACGGCAATGACTAATTGAGAGCCTCAGTAAAGTCTAGTCTTTGCATGGGTCAGCTGTGATGAGGTAGCTGCGGTGCCCTTGTGGTCACCCCGCGGACAGGCGCAGACAGGCCCTTATTGTTGCGGCCCTTGCTGGAGCGGCCTGCTTCCGCCTCCGGTCCGGGGCACGAAAGTAAATATTGGCGCTGAGCCAATCAGCTGTGCTGGGCGGGGAGATGAGGATTCAGATGGTCTCTGCCGACGTTGTCTGGGCGGCCATCTTCGAATGTCTCAGCAACACTAAATTCTGTAACTGGAGGAGGTGTTCAATACGGGTCGGAAGAAAGCAAGATAAATGCTTTCGTGGAAGCAGGAGAAGCTTCCTTTGGGTGCAGGTACGGCAGTGCACCGCGGCGATGCTCCGTGTGCGCAAATGTGCGCAGGTTAGTGGAAATGGTGCCACGGGTGGAGGGGGCTCCTGCCCTGCCCTGGATGGCTGTCTGAGTGAGAACAACAGGCGCAGAAAGGCCCTTATTGTTGAGGCCCTTGCTGGAGCAGCCCGCTTCCGCCTCCGGTCCGGGGCACGAAAGTAAATATTGGCGCGGAGCCAATCAGCTGTGCTGGGCGGGGAGATGAGGATTCAGATGGTCTCTGCCGACGTTGTCTGGGCGGCCATCTTCGAATGTCTCAGCGACGCTAAATTCTGTAACTGGAGGCTGTGTTCAATGCGGGTCGGGTCAGAAGAAAGCAAGATAAACGCTTTCGTGGAAGCAGGAGAAGCTTCCTTTGGGTGCAGGTACGGCAGTGCACCGCGGCGATGCTCCGTGTGTGCAAATGTGCGCAGGTTAGTGGAAATGGTGCCACGGGTGGGGGGGGCTCCTGCCCTGCTCTGGATGGCTGCCTGAGTGAGATCAACAGGCGCAGACAGGCCCTTATTGTTGCGGCCCTTGTTGGAGCGGCCGGCTTCCGCCTCCAGTCCGGGGCACGAAAGTAAATATTGGCGCGGAGCCAATCAGCTGTGCTGGGCGGGGAGATGAGGATTCAGATGGTCTCTGCCGATGTTGTCTGGGCGGCCATCTTCGAATGTCTCAGCGACGCTAATTTCTGTAACTGGAGGCCGTGCATTGAGCAGCAAAGAGAGACAGGCATAGTTAGACATATGCACTGACACATTGATAGAACTGCCTGAGACACTGAGGGAGATAGCATTGATGTCTTCTGAGAGACATGGGAAGAACTAGATGTGCCCTGCAACGCACAATGAGAAATGCTGTTTTGTTTTTTTGACTTTGATTACACCTGAATCTGATTGAAGACTGATACTTGCACTTTTGTTTTCTTTGCATGAAATCTGGAGACACCAGCCCAGACCGAGATCACATTGATGACTGACAAGATTGCATCGCCGCATGAATTGACCAGACCATGATTAAAAGCAGCATGTCCAGATTGACCAGACTGACCAGACCAGATTGACCAGACCTTGATGACCGTCTGTTCGAGATCCATGATGGCTGACACCTTGTGACTTTGCATGGCTGCCCTGAAACAGCACCAGAAAACAGACTGGCTTTTGTCACCTTGTAATGTGACACCATCTGACCTTTTGCTACGCTTTACAGCAGCACTTTTGGGGAATGCCAACCGACCGATTTGAGGCCTTAGGGTGTGGCCTCGTCTAATGGCTGTACTCTGAGAATGTACCCAGAAAACCTGCTTGCTACTCAGAATTTCCTGGCATGACACCTATTGCCATGGAAAGTGAAGATCGTGACTGACTGTGCAGAGAGAATACACCTTGCAGCATTCTGTGCCAAGAAAGAGAGAGAAAGAGCAGTGAAAGTTTGTTCAGCAAAGAAGAGAGAAATTGCTTTGGGAGCAGTTTTGTAATCTGCAGCGAAAAGAGAATCCATTTGGAATGCTTTACTTTGTGAACCAGAACCAGACACAAGTTTGGGCCTGAGGAGAAAGAGAGAAATGCAGGAATGAGCAGGAAGACACACTTTGAAAGCTTTTGAATTCCTGATCCATGTTTGAAAAGCAGTGAAGCTTTGTCTCTTGAGTGAAAGAGATTGAGCATTGATCCATGGTGCTTTGAAATTTGCACTTGCATTCAACGCTGGCTGGTTCCTTATTTGAAGAGCATGGCACGGGCATAGCATGGAACTGGCATTGCATGAGCTGGAATACTGGCAACAGCATGACCTGGCAAGGAAGAAGAGAATTTGAAGCTGGAGTTGGGCCTATGGAGAAGGGCCACTGTGCCAGAGTAGAGTTACCATCTGCATTGTCTTGCAAACACTCTGAATGAGTGCACCTGTGCTTTTTTTTGCACCACCTTTGTTCCCCAAATTTGAATGAAATGGGAATGAAGGCCTAGGGAAAAGGGAGCGTATGATCTGCATCAAATTGACAGTTTCTGACACACGGTTTCCCCGGTGCTACCTTTGAAAAGTGAAGGGCATGTGTGATCACTCCATGGGGACAAATGGGGCGCATATGGTACCAACACTTGATGCTTGCTCCTGTCTTTTTGGAGCTCTGTGCAAAATCTCATTAGCTTTCTGCCATTTATTCAGCAGGCCAGCCTGAATTGGCGTGTACACTTTTCTGCTACCTGAACTTTGAAAACCTTTGCTGAACACTGATATGCTCATAGTGAACACATTTGCATACCGATTTGTGAACACTTGCTTCGTTGACACTTGTTTTGTTGACATTCTGTGGCTGAACTGTTGCATTAGAACTGGATTTGTACTGACCTGGAATTGTGCGCATATGTGAGGACACACATACCTCATGAGTGACCTGAAAATACCTTGGACTGGAATATAACTGAATTGGCCTATATGACTAATACACTGGATATATACACTGATATGTATGCATTTATCTGTAATGAAATGCTTGGCCTGTTTAGCTACTGACTGAGCTTTGACACCTGCGAAAGTGATTGTCATATTTTGTGCTTGACACATTGAAAGATGCAAACACCTGTATCCACAGTACACATGCATTGATCCTATGCATTGCATTTTCGTTTTCTGCTTGTAGAGACACTTTCACATTTTTGGCTTGTAGACACTTTTAACCTTTGACTTTTGACTTGACTTTTGCTATGAGAAATTTGGCTATGCTATTCTGAATTCTGACACATTTGCAGCTATGCATTTCAAGTTTTAGCTTGCCACTGATATAGTGAAACACTTGCATTTTTAAAAAGGGTTTTTTATGCATCATGAAATAATATGCTTTTTCCCTTTTTCAATTTTGCTTGGTATTAGCATACCACATTGTTTTGTTATGTTATGACATATAGTTAGGAATGATTATCTAATGATAAGAGGAGAGATTGTAAAAACGGATAAAATGGGAATGCCTGGAATTGTTATCATTAGAGAACCATTAGAGAATCAGTACTCTTTGTTACAGGACCATTACCCATTATTACACTTTGTTAGAGAACCATTATTAAGTATTATCCATTTAGGAATCATTGCATCCTGTTTAGCTATCCATTGTACATTATTGAAGAAGACACTATCCACATTATTAGACTGCCACTTTGTATGCATTAACCATTTGGATTATGCTTTTGAAGAAAGAAATAGGCCCTGATATATGAAGGGTTTTCTTAATTTATGTTATTGCCATATATGATTGAAAGAGATGCTTTTAGAATGATATGTTTGCATTATAGCGCTTGCCATTAGGAGAGAAACGTGCTAGGCAATAGAGAGAACGAATGAGGCCTGAAATGACACACTGTCATATTTTGAAATGCCATGTAGAACCATTTAGAATGACACATTGTTATGTTCTTGTAGAGACACATTTCGAGATATGTTATGTACACATGTACGTGTATAAAGTGTGCCCTTAAAATGACTTTGTATATAGGTAGCGCTTGGATCTGTGAGAGGAAAGCGTAAATGTTAGGAAGCATTTAGATGGCATTATAAAGCCATTCTGAAGGAGACAGAGGGCCACTGGGCTCAGTGCGGAGATGTTATGGTACACTGTGAGAAGGAATTGGTAAACAGTTTGGTTGATAAGAGGTCGCCTTTGTCCGAGTGGAGACGGCCTGGCTAATCAGCATGGCTTGTGTGCCGTGGAGACAGCAATGGTGGGAGGGAGCTAAACATGGGGAGATGGGAGAGAAGCCTTTTCAGGCAAGGAGATGCTTTGAACACAGACACAGAGAGAGGATTTTGTGATGCAGACAGAGCCAACAGTGGAGTGAATGGAGAAATGGAGGAATAGATGATGTTTTGGACCGCACACAGAACACTGAACCAGAGATATGATGTCCAATGTCACTCTGACACAGAACACGTAGTGACCAGAATACCAAACAACATGCATAACACAGACTGGCAGGCATTGGTAACAGAGAAAGAGACATTCTTAGCTTAGAGAATCTAAGTAACCATGGGAATGAGTGCGTCATTGGAAAGTATAACCAGAAGTGGAGAGAGAGAGTTGGGGTAGCTGCTGTGGGAGAATCCGATGGGCTAGTTGCTGTTGGAGATGTTGCTAGATGCGATGAGGGAGAGGTGTCTTGGTGCAGCAGAACCTGATGAGGCCTTGATGAGATCGATCTGGCAGAGAGAGAGTGAGGCCCGGCTCTGAATGACTGGCTGATTGCAGAGTAGCGGGAGAGGAGAGACTTGACAAAGACAGAGCTCGAAAGGAGAGACATGCAAATGGGAAGTATGGTTTATGGCCTCGACTGAACTGATTGATTAGAACAGACACTCACACAAAGAGCTTTGGGTTTGAGAGAAGGGGAAATCAGACAGGGATTGTCTTAGATAGAGAGAGTGAAGTATGGTGTGGATTGGATAGGTTTGATCCTGCATGAAGGAGAGGGATGCTGATGCTTGCATTAGACTGCATTAGAATCACAGGCTTGCATCATAGGCTTGCATTAGAAACCTGTAAGGCTTATAGTTATTGCATGGTAGATTTGCACCAAAAGTATAAAAGGTGCAAATTAGATGGTTGCAATAGTTTTAGTATTGTTTGAATTATGCTTTGCTGTGCATAAATAAATGTATTCAATTGTTATAATTGAATCGATTCATGTGTTTTCTTTGTGTCTTGTGTTATTGTGTCTATAGGTATATGTATGTTAGGAGTAATCTAGGAGTAACACAGTGCACATAGGCCCTGAGACACAGAAGCAGGGGGGTATAGTGATCCACACCCCCTAGGAGATTGTCTAAGACCAGTGCATGGTTGTCCAGGGGGGCAAGACGATTGTAGGGATTTGTTTTACAAACTAACAATTTATTGAATGTGGAGCGCAGTGCTTCGGCATCGGGATTAAGATAACTGGATGTCAGGAGATGAGTCTGCAGATGAAGCGATGAAGCAACGGTTTCCTGGAGGTGAGTATGCAGGAGAATGCCTGGTTTCAAAGGTAAGTAAACTGGTCCAAGCGGCGGTGAGCGTCACGTTGCACACGAGTGCACAGTAACGCGAAGCACCGGCCTTAAGAATGGAGCAGCTTATATAGCTGAGCTTCTGAAGCAACGCCCACCAGGTTCAGCCTGCCTGCTACACCCTGCCACACCCGATGAGTCAGCACATGAAGACCAGATCTTGGGTGCCACACCCGATGAGTCAGCACATGAGGATGTATCAGCTCCTGGAAAGTTCTTGTAAAATAAAAGCACTCCTGCATTGAAATAAAGTAAAAGCACTCCTGCACTGAAACAAAGTGTTCCTGCTCACATCTCTATAGGAGTCCAGCCATGGCCCCTGTGTTGATGGGTCCCAAAGGGACCTAAGTGAGTCAATAGACCCATTGCCCCCATCACTAGATGGTGTGGTTTTTGTGTTCTGGGGCCTGTGGCCATGAGAGCACTCCCCCTCAAGGCCCCTCTCATGGGTGGTTTCCCCCATGGCCCTGGTTTAGTGGGGTTATTGTGGTGGAACTGCCTGATTAATCAACGAGCGTGGACATGCTCACTGGGTTCCCAGGTCCGTTCTTTGGGTCCATAACCTTTCCAGCCTATAAGGTAGTATAACTTGGACCAGCACATCTTAGAGTCTAGGATCCTTTTAACTTCGTATTCTGGTTCTCCTTCAACTATTTTGGGATCTGGTGGAGTATCGATCCACGTACCTGGTCTCAATGATTTTAGGAGGCAGACATGAAACACCGGGTGGATCCGCATGCGGGCCGGTAATTGTAATTTCATGGCCGCAAGGTTGATCACAGTCTTGATAGTGTAGGGTCCCAGATATCTGAGATGGAACGCCTGTGGTCCTTTCAGGGGGATGTTTTTGGATGCTAACCAAACTTTGTCTCTGACTTGGTAGTTGGGAGCTTCCCTTCGGTGTCGATCCGCAAACTGCTCCTGTTTCTCTTTGACTCTGGCAAGATGCTCTGCTGCTTCCTTAAGAACCTGGGTGATGATTTTTTGTAAGGTCGTTTGTAAGCTGGCATTTCTAATGATTTGAGTGGGTCGAAAACGGATGTCCGTGGATATAGACCGTACACTAGGTAGAATGGGCTTTGTCCCGTGCTGGTGTGAATGGAGTTCTTATATGAGTATTCTGCTAACCAAAATATGTCCTTCCAGGTATCCTCAGTTTGTTTCAGCATACACCTTATGTATTGCTCGAGGGTCTGGTTAATCCGTTCGGTCTGGCCGTCGGTTTGGGGGTGACGGCTTGTAGATAACCGGAGGCCGATTTTGGCAATTTTACAACACCTTTTCCTGAATGCAGAGACAAACGGTGTTCCTTGGTATGATATCAATATTGCTGGGAACCCGTATAGTCGGACAATCTGTTCCAAAAACACGAGAGCCAGAGTAGAAGCAGTAGGAGACCTTTCAGGGGAATAAAGTGGGCCTTTTTGGAAAACAGATCTACGACGACTAAGATGGTATTGTATCCACTACAGGAGGGAAGGCCTGTAATAAAATCCATTGATAGCATATGCCAAGGTGCTGGGGGTACTTCTAAATGACGTAGCAGACCTGTGGGACTTTGTTTTTGGGACTTGTGTTGTGCACAGGTGCCACAGGTTGCAATGAACTGGACAATGTCCTTTTGCCAAATTGGCTACCAGTAATTTTTCTTTATTTTAGCTATGGTTTGGCTATCCCCGGATGGCCTTCTACTAATGAATCGTGATAGTTTGCGATGATTTCATTCTCTAATTTCTTATCTGGGATGTACAATCGTCCTTGGTAGTATGGTAGGTTGTCCACAATCGTATACCAGTCTCCTTCCCTAGCAATTCCTGTTGCACTGGTGGACTCATCAATTGTTGCAGGTCTGATTTTAAGTTATCTACAGTGGTGGTTGCGGCAATCATGCCTTGTATTCGTCCTTCCGGGATGATGGCCACAGGGTCTGGTGTAGTGAATGCCTCTTCTCCCTCACTCATGCGAGACAGGGCGTCCGTTTTTCCATTGCGTACTCCGGGTCTATATGTGATGACGAAGTCGTATTCCGCAAAGACGAGAGCCCAGCGGAGTTGGCGTGATGATTGCCCTTTAGCGGTCTTCAGATATTGTAGATTGCGATGATCTGTGATGACGGTGACTGTATGTCTATCTCCAAGATGATAATGTCTCCAGTCTTTGAATGCTGCCTTAATTGCTGGCAGTTCTTTATCAGTGACTGCATAATTCAATTCAGGGGCTGAAAACTTGCGAGACCACAATGCCACGGGATGCAACTGACCTGTTTCGGGGTCTCGTTGTGACAGGACTGCTCCCATTGCTATGTTGGAAGCATCAGTTTCAACTAAGTATGGTAGTTCTGGTCGAGGATAGCATAGAATTGGTGCAATGGTAAATGCTTGTTTTAGCTCCTGGAAGGCTTTCTCTGCCCTGCAGGCAAATAAATTGTTAATTTTTCCATAGTAAAGAGGTGATTGGGTGGATGATCTGGGAGAACCCTGGAAAGAACCTGCGATAAAAGTTGGCAAACCCAGTATTCTCTGCATTCCCTTTATGGATGTCGGTGAGGGCCAGTTAAGGATAGTGTCCACCTTGCGGGTGTCCATGCGTACGCCCCGTGGTGTGAGAATAAAGCCGAGAAATTCTACCTCTGTCACATGAAAGAAGCATTTCTCCAATTTGGCATATAGCTGGTGTTGCCACAATTTCTCCAAAACTGCCCAGACATGGTTGACGTGGTCCTCTTTGGTGGTCGGATAGATAAGAATGTCATCATTATAGACAAGAGTGCAGACGTCCAACAGTTCACGGAGCAAGTCATTCATGAAAAATTGGAACGCCGCCGGGGCATTTCATAGTCCAAAGGGCATAACCTGATATTCATAAAGGCCATATTTCGTGCAAAAGGCCGCCTTCCACTCGTCTCCTTTTTTGACTCTTATTAGATGGTAGGCCCCTCATAAGTCTAGTTTTGTATATATCTGAGCATTTTTGACTTGATCCAAGAGCTCGGGAATAAGCGGTAACGGGTACCGTTTTTTTAACGTGATCTGGTTAAATTCTCTGTAGTCAATGCAAGTTCTCAGGTCTTCCTCCTTTTTAGGGACAAAAAAGAGGGGCAAGGATGCAGGGAACTTGGATGGATGAATTAAGCCATTTGCCAGATACTGATCGAGGTAGGTTTTTAGATGCTGGTTTTCCTGTTCTTTTAGGGTGTAAATCCGGCTGCAGGGAACTTGAGCTCAAGGTATTTGGCAGTAGTACGGTCTGTGCGGAGGTAGGTTGTTTGCTTGCTCTTTTTGAAAGACATCTTGGTAATCCAGGTATTCAGGTGGTAGTGAACTGGTGAGGCCCAGTATGGTTTCTTTCTTCGATGAACCTGGGTTGGTAAGACCTTTTAATGAGAATCCCTTGCTATAACAGGTATCAGCACAGTCTTGGGGAAAGATCAGAACACTTTTACACCAGTCAATCCTGGGATTGTGGGTCTCCAGCCAGGGCATTCCCAATATTATCTGGAACTGAGGAGCACTGATACGATCGAAGGTGATATCCTCTTGGTGATCGTCCTGACACAGAAGCGTGACCTTCTCGGTGTAATGCATCACTGGGCCGGATGATAGCTGAGATCCATCATCTGCTGTGACTTTTTGCGAAACCTGCTTCTATCGGAGAGGAAGGCCTATCCGGGTAGCCAGATCTTGCTCCATGTAATTTCCCACAGCCCCACTGTCAATGTATGCCTCCAGGGCATGTATTTTTGACGGTTGCTTGTGGTTTACCAGGAGCACAGGGATGACTAGATGTGAGGTCTGTATAGGTTCCTTTTCACCGCTTGACAAGTGGACCCCTACGTTTGCCAGGCATTGGAGTTTCCCGAGTCCTGTTATTCTTCTTCACCCTTGTCAGTTGCTCCAACTGCTTTCCTGGGTGGTTTCACTTGGCATTCTCAGAGATAGTGACCTTCCTTACCACAGTATTTAAACAAAGCTGCTGCTGTCTCCCTTTCTCCCTTTCTGCCTTGGTGAGTGGGCTCTGCAAGCCTCCGATTTGCATTGCTCGGACTGATCGTAGGATTTGGTTTGATTCTCATTGGATTGCACATAGACCGACTGCCCCTCGGCCTTGGCCCAATCCATCTTCTGTTCCTGCAATCTGTGATCGAGCTGCACTGTCAGGTCGATGTATTCAGGACATCTTTCCGGGGGATTTACTACTTGGGCTAATACGTCCTTAAGTTCCCCTCTCAAGACTCGGTATAAGAGCGTAGTTCTTTTCTCCTCTGGCCAGTTAGTTTGTGCTATCAGATGATTGAAGGAAGCAATAAATGTTAGTAGGTCTTGATTACCATGCCGTAGTGATAACAGTTAATTGCCCAGAGCCCGCCCTTGAGTATGCCATGCAAATAGTTTCTCCATTTCACACTGGAAACCTCTGAAGTCTCGAAGCAAAGAATCATCCCAGTTTACCAAGGGTATTGACCAGTCCGCTAAGCTACCTCCCACATATGAGAGTACAAATGCCACTCTCGCTTGATCATTGGGGAATGTCCCAGGTCTGCACAAGAAATGTAGGCGACATTTATTCATAAAGATGGCATACTTATTTGGATCGCCTGTGAAGCTTTCTGGCGGGGCCAGGGGGACCCCCTGGAAGAACCACCTGTATTGGTGTGGGCTGTGGAGGCGCGGCAAGAGGGGCATATTCCGGCAGTGGGACACGGCCTGTCTGTGCCTGGAGCATTTGCCTTGCTAGATCATCTTTCCTCTCCCGGTTCACAATTAGATCCCTCCTTAGGGCATTGGTTTCCTGTCTTGAGGCATGAACTTCAGCCCATAACTCTCCCAGTAATCGAGCCAACTGGTCCATTTCAGAAGTTTCCATAACGCCCAGCCAGAGATTCGAAGAGACTTTGCGTTCTGTTACGCTCACCTGGTCTCTGCAGAGGCATTGGGGCACGGTTGCAGCCCTCCCAGGGGTGAGGTCGTTCGGGTCCGACTTCGCCCTCTGTGGTTATATGGTGACTGGTGGTAATAGGTGATGCTGCTCCGGACTGCTCCTGTGTGGAGAATATGGGGCGTGAGTATGCCAGCTTGTGCGCCTGATCCCCTTCCAGACCCATTCTCCCAAACCGTGGTACCCGTGGGATGCGCTGTCCCTGGAAAGGTCACTTGTGGATTAGTTTTGGCGAGCACTCCGTCCTGCTGCTTCTGGCAGGGGCGCTTGTATGATCTGGACCAAGTTCCTTCACTGGTCCCTTGCACGTGGTAGTCCAGTCATGCTGCGACTACGCCACTATACTTCAGGTAAGTGTTCCTGTTTGCCTTTGTCTTTCCTCATCTGTTTTTGTTTTATTGTAAAGTTTGTTGTCTTGTATTGCTGTTCGTTCCACTTTTGATGTTTGTTCTTTTGCTTTCTTCCCTTGCATGTGATGTTGCCAGCCCGGCAGAAGCTGCATAGCTCGAGGCTGCAGCCGGAGGGAACGAGAAACGAAGATGCAGTGGTACAGTAGCTGGTAAGCTGTTAACTAGCGGGTGTGCAGGGTTCAAATGCGGCGCGGCCCTAGTACAGATGTTCTAACCTTGTCTTTCTTCTTCTTCACAGGGTCCGAGTTCATGGATGCGGAGCGTGGTGCTGCAGCATCGGGATCAAGATCACTGGATGCCAGGAGATGCAGATGAAGCGATGGAGCACCGGTTTCCTGGAGGTGAGTATGCAGGAGAACGCCTGGTTTCAAATGTAAGTAAACTGGTCCAAGCGGCAGTGAGCATCACGTTGCACGTGAGTGCACAGTAACGCGAAGCATCGGCCTTAAGGATGGAGCAGCTTATAGAGCTGAGCTTCTGAAGCCACGCCCACCAGATTCAGTCTGCCTGCCACGCCCTGCCACACCCAATGAGTCAGCCCATGAAGACCAGGCCTAGGGAGCCACACCTGATAAATCAGCACATGAGGATGTATCAGCTCCTGGAAAGTTCTTGTAAAATAAAAGCACTCCTACACTGAAATAAAGTGTTCCTGCTCACATCTCTAAATGAGCCTGGTGCCCGAGGTGCCAGGAGTGAGTCCAGCCAGGGCCCCTGTGTTTATGGGAACCAAAGGGACATAAGTGAGTCAAGTGACCCATTGCCCCCATCACTAGATGGTGTGGTTTTTGTGTTCTGGGGCCTGTGGCCATGACATCTATGTGTTTTCTGTGCTTTAACCGAGTGTTCACTGGTGCCGGAAATAAACCCCTCCCCTATCAACAACAAAAAAAAGACTGTGCGTGCAGAGCAACAGGGAAGAGGGAGGGTGTGGCTGAAGCAGGCGAGCTGAATCCAGCTTAGCGAGCGAGTGTACATGCAGCTGATCTCTCAACATATGTATTGGAGTAACATGAGATAAAATTAAGTAGGCAACAGGACAAAGTGTTCAGCATTTTGGTAGGTAATTGAAGTATGCTATGTGGGGCCTACCGACCTGAGAAGCAATGTTTAGGAGTGGCAAAGATATTAGAGAAGCAATACACACAGGCATTTGGACAAAGGAAGAGAAGAGTTTTTCCGTGTGAATGTTGATTTTGATTGCACAGTAATGACAAAAATTCCAGAATGCATACATTAGGGAAGAGTATGACATTGAAGTGCAGTATGCAAAGATGCATTTTGTTGGAAATTACTGGTTGTTAACCCTACATGTGTAGGTAACATGCCAAGTTTGGAGAGGTGGTTTGGGGAAGGAAGAAGAATGTAAACCGCAGGAGGTGGAAGGGGAGGACAAGTAAAGGGGTCCTTGGAAAAGGTGTGGTTTTTGGCCCTTTGACAGATATGGAATGGCTGGAATAAAGTGTAGCATGCTTATAAAATGTGATTTGGACAGAAATAGAGACAAGGGCTATGAATTAAGTTAATAAGAATTTAGGGGTTTGATCTGAGGCGCATACAGTGAGCGCATGGGAAAAATACATTTGGGAAGCCTGAGATTTGGCCTAGAATATTTAGGAGTCGGTAAGGGTAGAGATGATATATATGTGTGTATGTATATAACTGGTGCAGATTATTGAATCGGACAGGTCTTAGGACTTGCAGCTTTAATCTATGTCAGGATGAAGCAATATATTGTACATGGTAAGCAAAGGGATTTTTGACTGACATTGCTAGTAGAGCGAGTATTAGGATGGTTGTGATTACATGTTTTGATAAATGTATTGTATTAGCAATCAGCGGGACACCATGAAGGGCACACTACATTGTGCATAATGCAGTCACGCAGAGGGGAAGGGAGAGAGGCTTTGATTAATGAAGGGAAATCACTTTTGGAGTTTAGATGCATTGCGGGACAATAAATTGGAAAAGAGAGATGCCTTGCCAACGGTTCCCCAGACACACATGATGACACAGGAATGACTTCAAGGGTCCCTGGACATGCCAATACATTGGGTAACAAGACAGCAGCAGGCTGACACATACAGACATAATTATGTGGAGTGAGAAGCCCCGGAAATAGATGTGCAAAGTTTTCGCTGTGCAGAACATAACAACAGGAAGGCGAGGAAGGCGAGGAACATGTGGGGGTGGGGAGAAAGAGAGCGAGTGTGTAAGAATAGGACATATTTTTCAAGTTGCAGTGATCAGGGGAAGGACATAACAAAATTGGCAAGATTCATGAGGGGGGTGGCACACCCTTCACAGTACAGTGCATAACCACATGAACAGTATGCCCAAGATCACACAGTGTCAGACGCATGCGCCGTGAGTTAAACATGCATCACAGACAAATGCACAGGCATCAATACGACTGCCGACGTGCACACACAGGACAGGGGCTGTTCGGTATTGAGGGGAGACCTCTTTTAAGAGAGCATGACCTTTTCATACCATTCATGTTAGAAGTTTGTGGTTAGAGGAAACAATGGAGCATGCCATTAATATTCAAGTAGTTGCCCTATGAAACACACATACCGTCAGCATGACCGGTAGGGACAAAGGGCAGACTATAGCGATTACTAACAGGATTTTTATTCAGATGAAAGGCACACATAGAGGAGGAAGATTGACAAATGACTTTGAGCGAGCTCAAAAGCTGCAATGGTTGGGGAGGACAGAGTGATTTCACACGGGGATAATAATGAGGGAGTGACGTGGGGAATGGGGACAGATCTTGATGAGGGGCAGGCTGACTCATTAAATAGCTGGAGGCGTGTTTATACCAAATGAGTGGGTATTTAATATGACTTTTATGTACTAAGAAAACATTGAAGACAGAGACAGGGAGGATTTGCCATCGCTACTAAGCATATTGTAAACTGGTAGGGCTTTGGTCGTTTTTTTGGGGTTTGTAATGAGGGGTTCTAAGGAGAAGCACTATGTGCAGAAGAGGAACACATCTGCCAGCCAGAACGCAACGTACAGGAGTAAGTAACACAATATTTTGTATGTAATTGATAGACACTAGGTATGCCATAAAGTTAAGGAATGTCACTGTTGTATATGGTCTCATTGGTGTAGCATATTAATATAACTGTAAGGAACAACACATGAGGAGGTAGGTACTTGTGGAAGTGAAAGGAATATGAATAGGGGTGACAGGTAGGTATTGGGAAGACGAGAGGAGTGTGGGAGATCCGCTATTCATCTCCATGGGAAGAGAAGGAGGCACAGGTGAGTAACAGGTAGAAGGTGAAAGAGGAGTAGAGGGGATGTGAGTGAGGAGCTTCTTTTGTATAGAGCAGGAGACACAGGTAAAGTATGGTACTTAAAAGGTTGCCATTAACAAAACAAAAAGGAATCTTTTATCAGATGTAGAAAAAGTAAATATTTATTGAAATGTTAGGTAATGTTTTGTTATGTTTGAAAAGTAATGTATGTTTTATGAGAAATGTTTTATTATGTGCCTTTGGAGAAGCGACAGAAATGTATTTACTAGAGATGGTAGTCAAACTCGTGTACATATATGTCACACATCCATACGTATGTACATGCATGTGCTTGTTTCAGCATCATGGGTAGATCTGTTAGCATAGGGAAAGATTAGGGAGGTAACAAAAAACAACAGTTAGGTTTTGTAGGGACAACACAGCAAGAAAGGGCTCTGGTCACAACACAACACAGCATCATGAAGGTGGGACAAGAGGAACACGCCAAGACCAAGAAAGCTCATGCAGGCCTGCCAAAGGATCAGTGTTGTTGGAAAGCACTGGGAAATTACTCTTGGACTTCACATGAAAAATATCAACATGGCATTGGCCCAGAGTGGAGAAATTACCAGCCCTCTACCTGGAGAATCACACAGCGGCATGGCCACAGCCCCCCGAGCAGAAGGTAATAAGAGAGTTCATTAAAAGGGGAGTAACATTCTGCCCATTACTTTAGTATGACTTTTTGTCCCCATTTGTTCTCTGCAGGATATAAATAGATGAAGCTCAAAAATACACCCAGGAGAAGGAGCAGAAGTGGAAAAGACTGGAAAAGGGTTCTATTAGTGTTGTTTCTGTTTTGTTCTTTGTCTTTCTCATGCTGCTAAAGGAAAATGGAAAAGTAAATTCTCAAGAGAATATAAGAGAGCGATAACATAATGAATGACTTTGAAGGCAGAGGTGGATTGGGTAGTGAGCATGTGGAATGTGAATTAGATGGAAGAAGTAGATAATTAAAAGGAAAACGTTTTAGTAGCAAGTATCTAGGCAATGGTAGAAAGTAATAATAAGCAAATGTATATACACTTTGAGAAACTCACACAATTGTCTTTGTATTTCAGGCACAAAGGGACTTTTAAATAAAACACAAGAGGGGGGAATGCACATCGAATTACCTTGCACTCGAGCCCACAAAAAAGGCCAGAAGGCCCTATCGCCAAGAGGGCCTGTGGGACCCGGCCTGATGCCCAGATATAAAAAAGCTGGGGCATGAGAAAAAGCACCCTGGTTGTGTGCTCCCCCACTTCTATGTCCCCCCATAATAATATTGTCCCCACAAACTGAGTATCCTACTACCTGACATCTGATGATAGGTTCCTGGAATTGGAGCAGTTAGCAGGCGTTAGTGTCTTACAAAAATATACATGGTGTCCAAATAAATGACAAAGAGGACCGGGACAAGAGAAGGGCTTTTGGGGTTGGGAAGAAGATGAATTGGGGGTGGCAACTTTAAAAAAAAAATAACCTTGGACTGTTGGGCCCCACTAAAAGGTGTTAGAGCATCACTTAAGTGACCTCCCCAAAGCTCGTGGTGACAAGGGTCACCCGTAGTGCATTAAAGAGGGAATTAAAAAATAAATAGAGATATGTGAAATTATGTTGGTGATACACCATGGTGTAGCTTTTGCAAGGCATAAAGGTACAAAGGTAATGGGCGTGCACACTTGCAGCACATGGATTGCACAGTTGAAAAAGAAATGTGAAGCTATGTTTGTTTTGCATTCTGCTGTCTTTACTTCTTTACCCTTTGAGTATTAATAAAAAAGTAACAATGTATTCTGCATGCATTATGCACTCGAACAAGTACATGGTATGTAGCATATGTTTCTGTAGTTACTGAAGTAATGACCCGACCCCTTGCTAGTATACCAAAAAGAGATGAAGCAGCTCCATCATTACCAATTTTAAACATGCGAGTAGTTGTATGACCAATTTGGCCCATACCGCTAACAATATATAGTACCAGCACATGACGCATTTGGGAGGGAGGCTTCAGGGGAGGGCTGCCATGTGTGCTCTCTCACTTCCCAGGTCATGAACACCTACAAGAATTCTGTGGCGGTTCCAGAGAAAGCAGGCTACAATATGATGAATGACAGAGAACATACTCCCCCATGAGGGCAGCTACATGAAAACACGGACAAAGATAGAGGATTGCTAAAATGCAGATAACCTGATGCAATATATACGGAAAGGCCCAGACAAACAAAGAGTGGGAACTGTAACACAAAGGGAATTGCAATGCTGTAAGATAGGAAGAAGAGGGGTAAGGGAAATGCTTGAATGCTACAAAAGGCACCAGCTACTAGGTTATGGACTCGCGTTTGCAGAAGAAAGGGTGAAGGGCTGCGGGGATGCAAATCACAAGCGCTCCTGAAAGTTCCAGTGGAGATGGTGCAGAGAGGAAACAATGAGTGCCTGAAGGAGTGGGCAAGGAAGTTCAAGTTGCTCACATAGGTAGAAGACAAGGCAGACCTCCCAGAAAGCCCCTCAAGAATAACACTGCTACGTTACCAGAATGAAGGTACAGTAAAGGTTGGAGGGAATGAAGGCTGCAGACACATTTTGAAGGTATATGGCATGAGAGGAGGTGCAGCAGTATTCACAGAAAACAATTGAACCTGAAGCTCACATGCAGATTCCCCACATGCCCGATAGAGGAAGGGTATTCCCCTGGCGCCATCAAACACATCAGCCTTGATGGTGCCAAAGAAAGACATAGAAAAGGATGGATTCCCCAAAATGGATGCACATCGGAGGAAGGAAAGGTATTTGAAGCTGAGCAGGGTGAAGATGACGAAGTGACCTGGAGCACAGTCAAACACAGAAGGGGCTCAAGCAAAAGAGGGGAGTGGCAAAGGTATGGAACCACAAGACACCTATCAGTAGGGAGGGGCTTCAAGTATGGGTGGTCCAAATATGGACCAGAGGGAGGAATGTAGTGTTGCATCTAACCCCCCCCAGTATATCACCCAGATGACATACGCCACTCACTGAAGCAGCCCTACAGACTATAAACCAATGACACCACCGAAGTAACCATGAAGAGGCAACATGGCTAAACACACACACGTAGATGCGTTAGACATGAAGCACACGCATTGCTGCATGAAGCTACGCAGACACTTAGGCCGCATTATTCTTAGACACTGTAAGGAACTCATGGTGGCAATAGTAAAGACAGACACAAGTGATCACAGTTCAAGGGTGTTTATTGAACTTTATAATAGGTGAGATAAATGCCTAATCTAAACCTAAATCTAAGATGAGAGCAAGCTACGTCCATCAAATAATAATAAGACAGTCCTAGTGGCGTCTTGTCAAATAAAAAGGGCCAATACTAAAAAACCTATTGCCAATCTATACTACTAAATTACAAAAAGAGTCTGGCATAATGTTCACCAGAAAAGAAAGAAGTGTTCACCAAATGATAAGTCAGGACGGTATGGCTGGGTCTCTCGTCCCCACGTTTGAAACACGGGACAAGGCAGGACTCTCTAGCACAGGCCTGCCAAAGGATCAGTGTTGTTGGAAAGCACTGGGAAATTACTCTTGGACTTCACATGAAAAATATCAACATGGCATTGGCCCACTCATTTGCCTCGTCAGCACGAGGTACAGTTCACGTTCAACACTATCAAACTCTTCAGAGTCTAAGTCTCTTTCCAGAAAAAGTCTCTTGCCATAGAAGGCTTGCTGATTCAAAGTAACAAACAAACAAACAAAAGGATCCTTTGGTACTGTCGTAGCTTGGGTGATTGCTCTTCGCCCCTTGGATCTCCCTTTGTTGGGCTCAGATCCCTCTTGCAACTTGGGCCCCCTTCCATCGGGTTCACTGCAGCCTTTCTTTAACACAGTTCATGTATTGCTTCTTTATATCAGAAAGTGGGTGTCTTCCTTCTAGCTTTCTTTCGGCATCCCTCTGTTGGGTTTACATTTGCCTTTCTCTACCGTTTACAATCCTATTGGAAAGCAGGATTTCCTTCCCCTAGCTTTCCTCTGGCAACGGGTCAGAGACTTTTGAATGAACAATGGATTTGACGTAACCCTTGTAGGACAACTCTGACACAACACGCCACCCTTTCCTAGGGCTTCTGGTTCTTGCAGTTTTCAAAGAACAACTCCCTGTCAGAGTCTTTCAAATGAGCGCCCACGTGGCGCCAGTCCGCTCTGCACCTGGACCTCAACTGGGCTTTCGTTAAAGTTTATACACATACACAAGTTCTTTGTGTTTTGGATTCCTTGCGTTCAAAATGTTGCCACTTGCAACCTTGGGCTCAACACAGTTCGGTTTACTATCAGCTTCCTCTGACTCACCGGCTGTGCTGAACCCGTTGCCTTCTTTGTTCTCTTATTAGTCAAGGATAGTATCACGGTAGCCAGTTTGCCTCTCCGTCTGAATTATCAAAGCAGAATGCCCCATGTACCATTGACATCTGCTGCTCTGCACACCAGCTGCAATTCCCGGTCTTATGCTTTCCCTTTCGGAGGATTTGAGGGTCTGAATTGAGGGTAATTCCCTCTTTTTCATCCTTCCAGGTCTCACCGCCTTTCTTCTCCGTTTGAACTGCTGGTTTGGTGTAGCTGTCTCCTCATGCATTCGGCCTTGCTCGAAGTGTGCTTTCGTGCTCTGCTTTTTATCCCTGTGGGGAAGGTAAAGGGCTGTCAGGTGTGCATTGTTATTGTCAATTAACTGACTCTGCCTGACTGTGTGTTGTGACATGTCAGGTAAACAGCTCTGGTGTTAGTCCACTGACTGTTACCATGTAACAAAGTGTTTGTGTGGTGGGAAAAGGTGGCGGTAGAACTTCTAAATATCCTACAGGGTAGGATGGGGAAAAGGTGTTACCGGGAAGGGGCTACCACGTCTCAATCTTCGGTGTCCCACTTCCACTCCCTGAAGACCCGTCGCCCAGGTGATCCTCCCCCACTGGTCTATTCCCAGGAACTAGATCCGATAGCGATGGCCATGTCCTGGCAACCTGGACAACAGATCTCTTGGGACTAGCGGGTGAGACACCTTCATCCTGGATACCCTGGAGAAATATCATCTCAGATTCCATTTGTATGCTGATGATACTCAGCTATATATCAGGCTCGATGATGTGGAGGATGCTATTGCCTTGGTTAGCAGGTGTTTGGAAGAACTTGGATGGAAAAGAATTGGTTACAACTCAACCCAAAAAAAGAGGTGATTTTATTTGGTCCGAAGCATCTGCATGAAGGAAATAGATACCCTCTAAACCCCCCCACTTTCTGGGAAATAGCCTTAAATATTGTAAAGGAGGTTCCAGACCCCCCTGACCACCATTTCGAGCTACCAAGAAGGTACTCGCCAAGGCACCTGATGTATGAGGAGCAAATGAACCAACAGAGAGTTGCACTAGGACTCTGCCCAGTATACATTAGAAGATCCGTACCTGTCAAAGCACCCAGAACCAGACAACCCTGGGCAGCACGGTACCCTATAAGACAACAATATCAGCCCATGATACGAAATGAGGAGCACCTACATATGGTCCACGAACAGACCCCAAGAGCCCTAATGGAAGGCCAGTGGAAATGAAACAAGGGCCTGAACAGGCTCATGAATGAACAGAAGTCACTATCGACTAGAACAAGCCAGCGTAAGCAAATACAAAATGAATGTAATGGACACAGAGAAGAGACAATGTTGAACGTGTGGAAACAGAGATACGAGACAAGATGGAAGCAACCAACCTGTTAACCGTATGTAAATAGCTTGGAACGCAAGATGCTAAGAAATCGATACTGCTTGCAATGCTTAGTAGAATATTAGAAGCGGCATGCGCAAGCTATATAGCTACCTCAAGAGGATTGTTATACGAGTGCGACTCCATTCTGTAAAGCAGAAATGGGCCCAGGCTGCCAGAGGCCTGGCAGGCCAGGTTTCACAACTCAGCCTGAACAAGAGAGAAAGAGCAGAATCGAAACTCAACAGAGAACGGCTCGTGCAGGGGAAATCGAGATCACCCAGAGAAGGGAGGAGAGCGTCAACTCGCAAGAATCAAACTTCAGTGCATACCAGCTCGCTCGTGAAGGTCAAGATAAGAGAGGCCCAGTCAGGTGGCAGGGCCAAAGAAAATACAATAAAAGCTGGAAACTGAAGCAAATTCATGGGGAACAGACACGTGACCAGCCAGGCGCGAAGATGTACCATCACCTGATGTCATCCAGAACCCAGGATGCCATAACTTTTCCCGATATGAGGCTACAGTCTCGAGGCCATACCCAGCCAACTAATTGACATATAGCCCTAGGATACTGATTGATAGAAGGGAGGCAGGGTGAAACTTGGTACACCAGGCCCTTAGGTATCCGTTCTGCATGCTGCTAATTAAAATGGGGATTTATGTCTAGGGTGTAACCCGACCAATCACAATGAACTAAGTTATCTGGAGTCCTATAGATAGTAGAACCAATGAGACGTCGTACTTATGATGACGTCAATCACGTGTGATATAGTGGGATGGGCGTTAAACGACCCACCAGATAAGAGTTATCCAATCTGCATGCCCTATTAATATATACAGATATAGCACTCATACTTAAGTTACCTTTCCTAACCAATTATATTGCATATCGAGTTTTGTAAAGTTAGACGTCAATGATGATGAACATTGCCTATAAGAATCTCTGTTCAATTGAAGTTCGAGGAAGTCGGAGAGAGACCGGTGATCGCACTACAGCTGATTCCCATTTGTTTCCCTGTTTGATGTATGTATCATTAAACAGACTTCCATTTGCCAAACTACTGAGTCCTCATTATTGAGTCGTGTCGGAGTAAGTGAATCCTGCACTCCCTGTCCTCACATGGTGCAGCTATCTTGTCTTACAAGTTCTAGAGGGTGGGTGCTGACCAAAGGGCCCGTCAGCGAATTCCTCGCCTCGTGAACACTATACCAGTATAGTAAAGAATCTCGGCTGCATTTGGCAGAGTGATCTGGGATGTAATGCCCAGGTCTCAGCCAAAGTGCAATTGGTTTTCTACAACATTCACCTTTTGCGTCAATCACTACCTTATGTTCTCACTATTGATCGTGCTGTGGTGGTCGAGGCTCTAGTCAATTCCAATTTAGATTACTGTAATGGACTTTTGGCTGGAGCGACGGGCAACCAGATCCACCACCTTCAAAAAGCGCAAAATGTGGGTGTAAGGTTGGTTTTTGATGTAGCTAAGAACACCCCTATCTCTGGTCTCTGCCGGTCGTTGCACTGGTTAGCAGTGGAAGACCGGATAAAATTTAAAATTGGGTGTCTGGTCTACAAATGTTTGACTGGGCTGGCACCAGTTTATTTAATAAATAAACTGAAGCGCTGTCAACCAACTCGGGCCCTTAGGTCTGAAGACCAATCTCTCCTCATTATCCCTAGGACTAACTGTATCTCAAGAGGAGATTGCAGTTTCTCAGTTGCCGGACCAAGACTATGGAATAGTCTTCCACTGAGCCTAAAACAGGCAAACTCCTTATTGAGTTTTTTGAGCGGGTTTAAAGACCTACCTGTTCAAGTAAATCTGGTGATTGTGGCTTCTGTTGAACTTCTGTGGCGTCAGTCTCTACTAGGTTGTTGTTCCTTTCTATCATATGGTACCACCTGCGCCAGGATTCTATTAAGTTTGTTGTGTGTGCGATATAAATCCTTCAAATTCAAATTCCTCAGGTTTCTCACAACACAAAGAACATGCTTATGACTCACTTAGCTAGTTGCACAAGAATACACATGAACTCCATTGTTCTCATGTGATGGTAATTTACCCAGGCTGAGAAAGCTCACACTGCGAATCCTAATTCACCTCTAACGCTGCTCACACTTTGTTGCAGCAGCCACTCACAACACACTAGCATGACATGATTTCACTTGCAACCTCTTGTAGGTGGTCCCAGGCAGAGCTACCCAATATGACCGGTCCAATTAGATCATCTGTCCCATATAGAATAAATATCTATCCATACTGTTCACCCAATCCCAAGCCCGCCCATCGCTGTTTTTACTGAGTACACAATGTGTTACATTGGGAATCTGAGAGCACCAATATACTCTGCTCCACTAATGCGAAAATCATCTCAAAAACACCCTTATCTGCTTCCTTGGACATGGGATACTGCTTTACCCATGGCAAGATTGCTTTTGGTTTCACTTTGCCCTTACTCCCTTCAATAGGCCCACTTCATAGTGACTACTAGTCCACGGTATGCTTGCAAACTGGGCCAAGTCATTCTCAAAATATTTTGGTTTCTTTTTTTTATCAGGGCCATCCTCTGTGGCACTTCCTTTTCTCAATTCTCAACCAATAAGTAATGCTTATGAAAAACACCACTTCAACATCCTCCTCATCGTCTTGGAACAGCTCTTCATCTGTCAAGTCAATTAGTGTGTATCACTCATCTAGAGCAATCACTACCCACCATGCTTTCCCCTCGTCATCAGTCCCATGGAGGATGACTCTCTCCTCTGTTACTATAACTTCTTCCAGTTCTAGTGGGAATACATGTCCTTCCTCTTCACCCATGGGAATCAATGGTCTAAACAGGATCGGGTAGTCGCAGAATTGTGCCTTGTATCCCAGGAAGCCACGCAAATATGAGATTCACCACATACTGAAACACCTTGGGATGAAAGGGGTGCTCCCATCTGTGCTGTCTGGCCACAAACTGTGAGTATGAATACCCATGCGTTCATGTAATAAATTCCTGGGGTAGAACACACTATTCCCTGGTCAGTGAATGAGATGGTCATGTTGAGTTTACTCATCATGTCCCTTCACATTATGTTGACTGGAGTCTGGGGGGGAATACAATAGTGGCATGGTGAGGTTGTGCTCCCCGATAGTAATGGGCAAATCATCAGTAAAGTGAACCAAATCTGTGGCCCTTGAAAAGCCTTGTGCATTCATGGCAATGCATGGGAGCTCGCCTCCTTAACACAGGAAGGGGTCGCTCCAACAGTGGTTCCAGTCATTCAGACATACCAGACATACTGGCACCAGAAGTGTGGATTGGGGCCAGACAGTTTGCGTGGGAGGCTGCATGCCCAAATAAGTGATACACAGGTCTCTCGACCTGGGGGAAAGCAAAGGGACAAAATGGTCACAGGACAGAACAAAAGACTTTGTGGCACAGCCATTTTCAGCACTAGCCACAGTCTTGGGCCAATCATGGTAAACACTATATAGTCCATCAAAAAGAAGTCAAAATACTTTAAAAGTAAACTGCTGCCACCAGTTCATCCTACGCCCAATTGTACAAACACCAAAAAATCTTAGAGGGTGGCTAGGGCCATAAAATAAAAGGACCCGTTGGCGCAGTACTGTAAGGTACTTGGCACATAGATAAAATGTTACCAAGAAATGGCAACCTAGTCGAAGACTAATGAAAACATAGTTTCCCAGTACTGACAGCCAGAGGCGAGGGGAATGGGGAAGTGCAGTTAACTCGCAAGTGCAGCCAGCGGGTGGCTTGTAATTGCAGCGAGAAGGGACTGTAGGTTTACAAATACAGACCCTTAAGTGCTGGGGAGCCCAGATGCCGTGCAAGGTCAACTGGACATGGAGGAGCCTGGGCCTGAGTTCAGTGTGCAGAGCAGTCATGTGCATCAGCAGAGGAGAGGAAGAGAGAGAGCGGAAGTGAGAAGGAAGTTCTTGAGTTGCTTCCGGAACATAAATTAAGCATTATGTGTATTCTTGTGCGTCTTGTAAGTGATTTCAACCCCGCACTCCACCTAAGTCAATGCCTAGCTTGTGATGCCCAGCTGAAACCCTTAATTATATATTTTTATGTCTAAAGTTCTTTTATTTCTGAATGATGTACCCTTATATCACGCCCCTCTCTTTGAATCCCCCCGGTCTCACTGAACCAAGAAGAAGGTTGTTTTGCAAAGTTAAAAGATTTATTTTATGGATTGAACAAGATATATATCACACTTTTATGAATTTGAACAATATCTAGATAACACACTTACTAAAATGTATACAAAGATCACCAATGGGTAATATTACAATCAACAATCTCTTTAATCAGTAGGAGTATGGATGAGAAGAATAATATAGCATAGAATAAACTGTGTGTGGGTTCAATGAAATGCAATGATAGGAAATTAATGCAGCACAGAAATAATACTTGTGTGTGTTCAATCAAATGCAATGTAATCACTCTTCCCCCCTGATACTACTCAATCCCCCCTAATATGCAATGTAGAGTTGGAAGGAGACAAAACAGGTTTCCGGAATAAACACTCTACAAATGCAGTTTCAATCCCAATTCCCCCCAGCAACCTTAGAGAGAAACAGGAATGATTTCAAAACAGGTAAAATGCTTTTGAATGTGATTTTGAATGAATGGGAGAAATGCTAAACATTGATTTAATGGGTTTAATTCTCTAAATTGGATTCAAAACTAGTGGTAGCCGATTTGGATAGCTTCAGGTAAACACTAGCAATGAGGATTGAATGACTAGTGGATTGGAAGCTGAATTCTGAGGTCATATGCAAATAATAGCTATTTTACATGTGATTAAACTGAGCCAAATACAGATTTGCAGCAAACCTTTCAGCGATAAACACGATTACAGTAAAACTATAAGGAGTTAGAATGCGGTTTTGGGTTTGTTTGAAAGCTGAGGATGTTAGCTTCAATCTGACACTTAAATATTTGTTTCTAGCATGTACGGTTCAAAAGTTACAAAGGTTTTAGTGGAGGTCGCTTTTTCTCAAAAAGAATCAAGATTTTCAAATGAAAGATGCGCTTTTGAAAATTATAAACAAAGATATTTTACACTAGGGAGTCTATGAACCCCAAGCTACACGACAGCACAGCCACCGATCCAGTGACGCCCCGGATGGTTTCTATCTGCCGATATGCTTGCCTTTCTTCAGTAAATATATTAGCACAAAGATGATATTATCACTACAATTATCAAAGGACTATATGGGTGAGGGAAAGATTTAATAAAAGACAAAAGAGATTCTATAATGCAGTTATGGAGATGCTAGAATGCTTTTGGATTGGATTACTTAAGGCTAAGAGATTAGCTATGGACAATTCTTTGCTAGATACTCACAACTATGGTTTTGGAATAGGCCCATCAGGATCTGGTCAAAGTGTTCTGAACTGGAAATCTGCTAGCCCACCGGACAGAATTCAGGCGCTTGGTTCTGCACTCAGCACGACACTCTGGACACTGCACGTCCTCTGGTTCTGGATCTGACGGGTTGGTGCTGGGTTACAGCTCTGCTCTACTGGTTTGGATCTCTGGGTTCTAGCAAGAGTTTTTTGCAAGAAAGCAGAAACAGCACAGCCAGGCTGTTCAAATTTTAATGTGCCCCTTGGAAGTCTGGGGGTAGAATAAGGTTGCAAGATTTTAAAGGCCAGCTGAGAAGGGTTCAGCTTTGGAATTGGGCATTCTGCTCTCAGAGTTCTGGAGACTTGGATCTGAGTTGTCCTGCAGAGCCCTTTCCAGTAAATCAGTTGATGGGTGAATGTGTGTACTTTTTGTAGGTCCTAAACTGTCCCTATTTATGTATTTCCCAAAGGGGTGGGTAGGCTGATTATACTAAGCCCACCCTCTAGGAATTCAATTTGTCAGAGTATTTTCCCTCTCCTGATTTGAGAATGAAATCTAGTGTCATAGTGATGCTGCAATTTACAATCCAGGGAAAAACTTCCCCTTTGTTTCTACACAGAAAACCTATTTTTCATATAAAGCATATTTACAATATCACCAACTTGCTAATAATACATATTCACATCACCTATTTAATAGAGCACGTATCTGTCCGAATCCCATCTTCTTGAGAGTTTTGGTTCAAACTTTACAGTTTTTCACGCTTTTGGTTAGTTACCGAGTGTCAGATCCTTACACATTTTTCCACAAAAATGCGCACGACATCTGGGAATAATCCTGTAAATTTTCATATTCCTAGCCTTATCACAATTGCTACAACATCAACATTTTAGTGGTCCGGTCTCTGAATATCGCACAAGGTTCAGAGTAGTTTCAAACTGTGAGCAGCAATTCCATATTAACAACCTATAAAATACAGATTTTTCCAAGTTTTACACAGTTTTCTATGAGTCTTTTTCCAAAAAGATATTTCCTTGAAGTTTAAGATACACATATTTGTCTAGTCCCGCCTCCATGGTTGGCTGGGCCAGAGCACTCCCAGACTTTACTTCCTTTGACAGTTGATTTCTGTTGACACACGAATTTGCATTTTCCTTCAGTCAAGGGAGTCTTTTGTCTGCACTCAGAGCAACAGGCCAAAATCTCCTCCCACCTACATTAACAACTCAATGCCAGTTCCTGAGCAGAGAACAGGAGAAAGATTCCTTTGTTTGGGGAGAAGCTGTGGAATGGCTTTGAAGTCCAGTGTGGCTAACATTAGTTCACTTTTAAAACACTGTTTAAAATGGTCTTTTCCAAAATACAAATTACATTTTCTATAAATATACACATAGATCTTTTCATTCCAGTCTTTTTAAAACATAGAAATTGAATTGTAGCAACCCATATTGCTTTTGATGGCAAGTCTGTTCTTTTCTACAATTTGATTTTAAGACGCACGTTTTAAACGGACAGTATAGGTAGATGACAGCTTGGATACAGGCGAGTGGCGGTACTGCGCCCATATCTGACATATTTTTCCCAGACAAGCACCTTTTAAATGTGGATTTTTTTTATGATGAAAGGTGCTTCTTCTGACATTGTGCTTATGGGGATTCCTTAAAAAAGGTGATGGTGAACACCCCACAAGGATGTTGGATCTTCTCTGCTGTTTGGAAACCATGATTTTGCACTTTCAACAGCCAAGGAAAAATGGATTTTTAAAGCACTTCTGGATTTTCCTGGCAATGCAGCACTGCCTTTTCGAGTAGTTTCATTTCACTCTGTGGGCAGCTCAATGATAGGTTTTGGCAGTGTGGTCTCCTGTTTTTACCACTGACATAAGTAAAATGGATTGGCGGCCTATTTTTCAGGTTTCCCTGCACACTTCTCAGAGATTTTTAGCACATAGGGCTTTTGGCAGCCATTCTGTTGTTTTTTTAATTAAAGCAGCACACAGTGATGTTGCAGGGCAGCCTAGTGGGTAAGAACATCCCACAAGCCCCCACTTGTGATTTGGCATTGATTGTCCATCAACGGGAAGTCACAAGACTGGGATGATCAGTCTGTTTTGTTTTGGTTCCAAAAATGGCAATGTTCATCATCTTCTCTTCCATCAGGGGTGGATCGACCAGTTCTCCTCGCCCAGTCCTGATGTGAGTATGGAGCGATACTCCGGGCCCCTTAGATCTTTGCTTCCGGTCTCTGGATGGTCCTCCTTGGTTTTGGTTTCCATGGTTTCCAATTAACTATGATGACAAAGCAAAAACATATTTGTAGACATTTCCCCACCACTATTAATGTAGTGGGGTGGACACATACATTTTGACAAATCAGGACACATTTTTCTATTTGTAAGTTATTGGCCCTCATTACAACCCCGGCGCTGAACCATGGCGCTATTAGCACCATGGTTGGTGCCGTGTTGTAACGAGTCTGCCATGGTGGAATGGGGAAATGCAGCCCCATTCCAAGGTTGGTGGAGCGGTAATTCCCCATGCCGCCATGGCCCTTCCCCATTCCCATTTTTGCCCCATATGGCTCAATGGGACTGGGGAAGGCGCTAATTATGGCACCGTAAATTACGGTGCCGTAATTAGCTCCTAGGTCCCTTTGCGGGTTGGTTTTTTAACGCCTGCTATAAGCAGGCGTTAAAGTGCCACCCGCAAAGTGACCTCGTAATCAGGCATTAAGGGTTTAACGGCGCCGACACCTTTTACGGCGCCGTTAACCCCTTAACGCCTGGGTTGTAATGAGGGCCATTTACTGTATATACAATATTTTATAGTGGGAATTTCTAGGGAGCTGGAGTGACCCCCTCTGGTGTTGCAGAAGACTCCTCCAGTTGCTGCAGTGTGTGCCTAGGATGGCAACACTTTAGTTGGTTAATATGGACCCACTTATCTTCCCCCTCTGCCAAACAGCCTTTGGGGATACGGATTTTGTAGGAGACTGGTGAGATTTTGTCTACAATTTCAAAAGGTCCCCTCCAGCTAGGCAAAATTTTGCACTGTTGGCCTGGTTCCTTTGGAAATTGTATAAGTAGACCCATTCTCCTACATTGTATTCTTTTCTAGTAGTCTTTAAGTCATAGTGGGTCTTCATACTGTCTGCAGATCTCTCTAAATTTCGCTGAGCATAGGCAAAAGCATGTTGAAGGTGTTTTCATAGATTTTCAACATACTCATGAGTTGTGGAGGCGTTGATCAATGTCTGCTCTTGGATTCTGTAGAGCAGATGCTGGGGAAGCACCATCCTGCGTCCAGTCATCAGCTCAAACAGTGACATTTAGTTGCAGATGAAGGCGTAGATCTGATGGCCATTAGGACAAGAGGTAATCGAATATCCCAACTTGGCCCAGAATCTGCCATAAACTTTTTTAATATTGTCACAATTGTTTTATTGTATCTCTCCACTACACCACTAGAGGCTGACCGGTAGGCAATGTGTAATTTCCCTTTGACCCCAAGTATCTCCCACATCTTTGTCATTACTTCGCTAGTGAAGTGGCTACATCGGTCTGACTCTTTCCTTTGGGGTAGTCCAAAACGCGAGAAGATGTGGTTGATCATCAGGGCAGCTGCTGTTTCTGCCTTGCAATTTATGGCCGGGAGACATTCCACCCACTTAGTAAACAAGCATGTCACGGTCAAAATGTACTTGTTTCCCCTGGAGGAGCGAATCACGGGCCCGATATAATCGACTTGTAAATCTGACCAAGGCAGTGTCATCCCCCTCTTTTGGAGCGGCGCACAGTGTGTGAGGGATGTTGGCTGAAATTGTGCACACACAAGACACCCCTTCATGTATTGGTCGAGGTCCTGCCCCATGTGTGGCCAGTATGCAACCTCTCTTAAGATTTCAAGTGTTGAATGAAACCCCCTAGGACCGGCTGTGGCTGCATCATGGGCGTAACTTAACATCAGGCTTCGGAATGAGGTAGGGACCACCCACTGATCATGGCCAGCTAGGGATTTCCTCACCAACAAACCGTCTTGGATTCGGAACATTTTTGGACATTTCATCAGGACTTGAGGTCCTCTTTCCCTATGTAATCGGTATCCGTCAGAGGAAAGTTTTCAGGGTCCTCAATGTGTTGATAGAACTTACCATATTATTGGATCACTTTTTTAAGCCGTAATCATATCAGCATCTGCGGTCTCCTTACTCCATTGTGCAGTTGAGAGTGATGGCAGTGACCTGGATTTCCCCCAAAAGGGACTCGATCTCAAGTAGATACCCTTGGATGGCTCCGGTTTTGGCCAGCTGATCAGCTAAATCATTTACAGTTTTGTCTGGTCCCTCTACTTTAGAATGACCTTTGATAATTTTCCAGTAGATGGTCATCCCATTCGAGGTGACAAGATCATCAATGTTTTGAATTAATTTCCCATGTTTCAATGGTTTGTTATTAGCACATAACATGCCTCTGGTTAACATGCCATATGGCTCAATGGGACTGGGGAAGGCGCTAATTATGGCACCGTAAATTACGGTGCCGTAATTAGCTCCTAGGTCCCTTTGCGGGTTGGTTTTTTAACGCCTGCTATAAGCAGGCGTTAAAGTGCCACCCGCAAAGTGACCTCGTAATCAGGCATTAAGGGTTTAACGGCGCCGACACCTTTTACGGCGCCGTTAACCCCTTAACGCCTGGGTTGTAATGAGGGCCATTTACTGTATATACAATATTTTATAGTGGGAATTTCTAGGGAGCTGGAGTGACCCCCTCTGGTGTTGCAGAAGACTCCTCCAGTTGCTGCAGTGTGTGCCTAGGATGGCAACACTTTAGTTGGTTAATATGGACCCACTTATCTTCCCCCTCTGCCAAACAGCCTTTGGGGATACGGATTTTGTAGGAGACTGGTGAGATTTTGTCTACAATTTCAAAAGGTCCCCTCCAGCTAGGCAAAATTTTGCACTGTTGGCCTGGTTCCTTTGGAAATTGTATAAGTAGACCCATTCTCCTACATTGTATTCTTTTCTAGTAGTCTTTAAGTCATAGTGGGTCTTCATGCTGTCTGCAGATCTCTCTAAATTTCGCTGAGCATAGGCAAAAGCATGTTGAAGGTGTTTTCGTAGATTTTCAACATACTCATGAGTTGTGGAGGCGTTGATCAATGTCTGCTCTTGGATTCTGTAGAGCAGATGCTGGGGAAGCACCATCCTGCGTCCAGTCATCAGCTCAAACAGTGACATTTAGTTGCAGATGAAGGCGTAGATCTGATGGCCATTAGGACAAGAGGTAATCGAATATCCCAACTTGGCCCAGAATCTGCCATAAACTTTTTTAATATTGTCACAATTGTTTTATTGTATCTCTTCACTACACCACTAGAGGCTAACCGGTAGGCAATGTGTAATTTCCTTTTGACCCCAAGTATCTCCCACATCTTTGTCATTACTTCGCTAGTGAAGTGGCTACATCGGTCTGACTCTTTCCTTTGGAGTAGTCCAAAACGCGAGAAGATGTGGTTGATCATCAGGGCAGCTGCTGTTTCTGCCTTGCAATTTATGGCCGGGAGACATTCCACCCACTTAGTAAACAAGCATGTCACGGTCAAAATGTACTTGTTTCCCCTGGAGGAGCGAATCACGGGCCCGATATAATCGACTTGTAAATCTGACCAAGGCAGTGTCATCCCCCTCTTTTGGAGCGGCGCACAGTGTGTGAGGGATGTTGGCTGAAATTGTGCACACACAAGACACCCCTTCATGTATTGGTCGAGGTCCTGCCCCATGTGTGGCCAGTATGCAACCTCTCTTAAGATTTCAAGTGTTGAATGAAACCCCCTAGGACCGGCTGTGGCTGCATCATGGGCGTAACTTAACATCAGGCTTCGGAATGAGGTAGGGACCACCCACTGATCATGGCCAGCTAGGGATTTCCTCACCAACAAACCGTCTTGGATTCGGAACATTTTTGGACATTTCATCAGGACTTGAGGTCCTCTTTCCCTATGTAATCGGTATCCGTCAGAGGAAAGTTTTCAGGGTCCTCAATGTGTTGATAGAACTTACCATATTATTGGATCACTTTTTTGAGCCGTAATCATATCAGCATCTGCGGTCTCCTTACTCCATTGTGCAGTTGAGAGTGATGGCAGTGACCTGGATTTCCCCCAAAAGGGACTCGATCTCAAGTAGATACCCTTGGATGGCTCCGGTTTTGGCCAGCTGATCAGCTAAATCATTTACAGTTTTGTCTGGTCCCTCTACTTTAGAATGACCTTTGATAATTTTCCAGTAGATGGTCATCCCATTCGAGGTGACAAGATCATCAATGTTTTGAATTAATTTCCCATGTTTCAATGGTTTGTTATTAGCACATAACATGCCTCTGGTTTTCCAGTTAACCAGGTGCTCCACGAACCCGTTCCGTACACAATCCGAATCTGTTCGTGGAGTTGATGTTGGCTAGCAGTGAGGATGGCTTGATGCGCATCCAACAACTCTGCCACTTGACTACTTCGGGGACCAATCTTGTACCCAGCAGAGGGTTCTGGGGTCTCATTCACCCATACGTTCCCTACACCGGCCACAAGTTCTTTTTCCCCGTTGTTGTCAACATGGTAAGAGCATCCATCCACATAGACAGTGAGCATTCCCTCACACTTGTCTTCTTCAAAGACTTTGTGTGGGGAATTAAGGTATGCCTCCATCTTGTCCTTGATTTTAAGAATTTCGTCCTCGAGACAGTTTTCTCTGGCACAGTCATGCAAGTCAGCCAGATCTTGCGCGAGGGGACTCTTCTTGTTGTGGCCATATCTGACCTACACAGGAAAGCCTTGCATTGACAGAATCCAGGAAGTAATTTGGGAATTACTCACATTTCCGCCACGGATTCTGTCACTTTGGAAATATCGCAGAGGATGGTGTGCAGTCTCCACTATGATGTGTTCCCCATGGATGAACGGGGTGGTAATTCTTCAATGACCACACCGTTGCCAGGAGAGCCTTCTCACAATCGTTGAATTTTTACTCGCATAGGAGATTACTTTATTTACCTTGTCATGCTTTTGGTATAATACTGCGATTAAGCATGTATTAGAGAATCCTGTCTCCAAGAAGAACTCCTTGTTTTTGACAGTGTAATTTAGGCAAGGCGCTTGTGAGAGACTTCTTTTGAGTTGTCTTACTGCCTCAGCTTGTTCTGGACCCCACTCCCACTTGACCCCCCTTCAAAAGATGAATCAGGGGTCTTGTGATTTCTGCATAGTCCTCAATGCCCTTTCTGCTGTAATTAGTCAGTCCAAGGAGGCTCCTTATTTCCCGCAGAGTTGTGGGGTCTTTCAATTTCTGGAGTGCTTCCACTTTATTTTCCTGGGGACTGAGACCCTGAAAAGTAATCTCATGCCCCAAGAAATGTACACGGGTTCTATACCACTGTGCCTTTTGAAAGGAAAGTTTTGCTCCGGCAGCCCTCAACTGTATCAGAACATAACGGATCTCCGCTATGTGTTCCTCCACAGTCAGGCTTTTGATGAGTACATCATCTACATAGCGCAGGTTACCCCTCTGACCCAGGTCGGGCATGGCCTTGTGTAGAAAAATGTTGAATTCATTGCCGGAGTTGATGTACCCGAAGGGAGTCCGGGTCCATGTGTACTGCTGCCCCCCAAAGGTGAAGGCCAGCTTGTATTGGTCCTCCCTACTGACAGGTACAGTCCAGTATCTTTTGGTCAGGTCTATTGCAGTGAATACCTGTTACCCCTGGATCTGGGCCAGCCCTTGGTCAATGTAGGGAAGAGGCCATCGGGAAGTATGGACCCGTTTGTTGAGCTCCCTAAGGTCGGCGCAGAGTCTCCACTGGCCGTTTGGCTTCAATATCCTCAGTACCAGATTATTGAAGGTGCTGTGGACTGGACGGATTATCCCACGTGACTCAAGGTTCTTAATTATTTCTGTAAGGGACTCCACTGATGCGAGAGGCAAGCGATATTGCTTCACAAACTGGAGTCATGCCAGGGTCTGTGGGAATTGTTGTTGTGTGGATGTCGGTGCGACCACAGTCATATGAGTCCACCACAAAGAGATCTTGAAAATCCAAGAAAACTTTTTCCAATTTTTGCCTTTGCTCCAGAGTCTCACAGGCATCAGCTAGGTTGACTCTCTCTTCAACCATCTGCATGAAGCCTGGAAAGACTTCTGGTTTTGCTATCTCAGCGGCCTCCTCCAGCCGGGTGGAGAAGTCCCTGGTCAAAGTGCTGATTTGGACCGGTAGCTTCAGGTGGGAAAGGCAGCCCTCATGGACCTGGAAAATCACCTCATCCCTCCTGAAGTCACAAGTCACATCTTCCTTACCATAAGGGCAGGAAGTGTACACCAGGACGTTCCCCCAATGCTGGGTAAAGATCCTGTCTGGTGTTGTGTTTTAATCACTGTCACTGTCAAAACAGTCCCTGGGGATTGGTCCTAACAGTTCATTTCCTAAATCTATGGAAAAATGTCGGTCATCAACCACCATTCCAATAATGGTTCCTGCGGCTAGAGTAATACTCTTTAAGTCTCTGTTATCCACCTCTATTGGAATGGTGTCATGTTCTATATTGACTAGTGGTGTTGGGTTTACCCCCAACCCTTGCTGTTGGAGAGAAGCATTTAGATGAATATAGGCATCAGGGTTTTTCATTTTCTGTCCTCTTTTAACTTTCACTTCCAGGAAGAATTGTCGGGTCCTTTCTGGGATGGTGACTTCCTCTCCAATCTGAATTTCAACTGGATAAGGCAGCAATTGAGGAGACCTAAATGCTTTCTCTGGGCCATCAAAGCCCATGGGATTATCCACTAATCGGGACCAAGCTTTGAAGTTTATTAGTTCCAAACTAATGGCAAAGCGATTGAGAATGTCACTGCCTAAGTAAAAGGCGACAGTGACGTCTCGCACAACCCAACAATTATGGACTATGCTCTTGTTGCCTATGGAGATTTCGAGCAAACACCTGCTTGGCAGGAGATGTTTGGAATTGGGTGTTTTCAGATCCATTTCCCATTTGTCTGTCAGTTTAAATGTGGGAATAGCTGGATCTTTTGGGAGTTGGCGGAACATAGCTTCATTGATGAAGCTCTTACTGTTGTTCACACACACTCGGGCGAGAACAGAGTCCTTCCTTTCATTTAAATGAACAGGGATGAACAACTGCTCTCCAAATTGCTGAATACCAGCCAGGCTTTGAGCTGATTTCTCATATTTCTGGACTATAGGAGTGGGAATGTCTGATTGTGAATTGGTAAAGAATTTCAGAGTGTTTCCTTCCAGTGTGGAATGCCACCTTAAACTGGAAGGAAGGTTGATTTTCAGACATAGAGAGAACCCCCCATCACCAGTTCGGTGTCCGACTGCTATTGCTGTCACGTCTGGGATTTGGTTGTTCTGGAAGTGAAATTCTACTTGGTCAGATTTTTGTTCAACCACGTGGCAGGTGCCGTTTAAACTAACATGGTTGACACTCTGTTTTAAATGTATTGGTCGGCTAGTATGCGTCCAGAGGACCTTGTTTACGCAATCTATTAGGGGTGACAACCTTAGCTGGAGGTCATTCCCTAGTAAACAAGGGGTGCCTTCTGGAGTTACAACTATGACCGGGTGCTTCGCCTTGTGTCGTCCAAATCCGCAGTCCCCTCGATAGGAATTTCCTTCCCGCCAAAGTTCTGAAGTTGTCCAGGAAGAAGGGTGAGAGGAATTTGGTAATCCTCCCCCCTTCCTGAATTCAGTTTATCAAAGGCCTTTTTGGACAGAAGGGTAGCTTGGGATCCAGTGTCCACCAGTGCCAAAATTGTACCCTGCCCCTGTATTTGGACCGGGGCATAGAATCTTCCCTCCTTCTCCTCAAGGGGGCACAGGTAATGTACATTTTTGGAGAACTGGTGGGTTAGTTCTCCAGTGTGGACACTGATAAAGAAGAGATTTGGGCAGAATTCTGTTTGGAGACTAGGGAATATGAAAAGAAAGGGTGGCAACTAGATATGGGAGAATGTTTGGGTTTCCCTGGTTCTGGTTCTGGGCCGCCACCCCCCCTTTTTGGAGGCAGTCACCAGGATGGGTTTGAACCAGGGGATTTTCAGGTTGTTGTTTCTGGGGGTGGAAGATGGGCGGTGCTAGCTCAGTCCCCACATCTCCCCAGTCTGGATTTGAATCCTTTTGGACCCATTTCTCTTTGGGAGGAGTTCCCCCATCTCTGAAGGAGAAGATCATTTCCCCAGACTCCTCTGAGGATCCCTCTCCTTCAAATTGGAAGATTTGTACCTCCTCCTCAAAATGGGTCTGTTTGGGTTCTTTGTTTCTCCTACCCCCCTCAGCTCCTAGGGTGGCAGACTTTCAGGGGCAGGAGATTTTGTTTCCGGTTCCTGGGTTTCCAGGGGCTTTCTACAAGTGGGGAAGGAAGCTTCCTCCAAGGCTTTACACCCCTCTTCCCTTTGTGCCTCCTCCCTGGGAACTGGTGGGTTGTCGGGGTTCTGCCCCGTCATTGTTCTGGAGCACCAGGTACTGTGTTTGAGGCATTCTGCGCCGGCATGCGCATCTGAGGGTTCTGTTGAGCCCTCAGCATGCAACCCAGATCCTGTGCCATGTTTTGGACCTGGCGGTCTAGCTGTGACATCCGCTCAGGCTGATATGGGGTTCTGATGTCTCCCCTGGGCTGATCCCGGGAAGGGTAGCTATCCCTTCTCTGACAATACCCTGGGTTTGGAAAATTTGGGTACCCCTCCAACCTTGGCCTCCCCTCTCCCGGATTAGGTTGTCTGAGCTCAGGAAAGTGGGGAAAGAAGGATGGATTGTTCTGGGGTGGAAAGTTTTGTGGGTACCTGGGGAAAATGTTCTGTCCATGATTTGGGGAATTTCTGCCCTCCTGGGGGAACTGAGGGGGGAAGTTCCCTGGGTTAGCTGCGGTTTGGTTGAATTCCACCCCCCCCCTTGGGCTGGTGGGCTGGAGGAGTCCACACATAACCCAGGATGGGTCTGTTCCCCTTGTCGCGGGGACTTATGTAGTCAGGGGAGTGAGGGAGCCCATTTGTGGGACTACCTCCTTGGCTCCCTGTCTGTGACTGGCCCGAGGGCCTTCTGGGCTTGGGATTGCTCTGATTTTGTGCAGGCGTGTTTTTAGGCCCCCCCATCTCCAAATCCAAAATGGGGGCAACCTTCACCTCTTTCACCTTGGCAGCAGCAGGGGTGTTGGTTGGTTTGGGGCTTTTTGCATTATTCTTGTTTTCTATGGGCTTTTGCACCTCATAAATTTGGGTGGCCTGTTCAATGACCCAGGCTAGTGATCTTTTCTCATAAAAATCTCTCACTAGCTGGGTCATGATGTACTTGGGGAGAGCGTGGAAAAAGTATTGGCAAATTCTTTGTTGTCCGTGCACACCCTTCTGGTGGTCTGCGCAAAGGCACGCTTTAATTCCTGCACAAATTCTTGTGGGGCTTGATCCTCCCCACATTGCAAATTGTAGGCTGCCTTGCGAGCCTCCTGAGGATTTCTGTGCATGGAAAAATGATTCAAGATGGCCACCCTATAGGTGGACCATCTAGAATGATTTTGGTCCTCCAGCCCCGCAAAGAAGCTGGAGTATTCTGGTGAGAAGGTCCATTTCACTTACTGAATACAGCTTTGGCTGTCCTTCAAATGGAAAGTTTCCATCATCTACTCAAAGAGCTCTAAGTGCTCCAAAACAGAATACTTAGCGTTCTTATGATAGGGCGTGATGACACTCCTTATCGCTTTGATTTGTTTTAAGGGGTCCCTCAGCAAGGCCCTTTTTGCCTTATTGGCCTTCTTGGTTCGGGTAACTCTGGTCCACTCCTCCTCTGACTCGGAGGCACTGCTCCCAGAGGTGCCCGTCTGGTCTTCTAAGTTCTCCCGGATTCTGTGAGCCTGGGAATGGCTGGCAGAATGTGGAGACCTAGTCTCCTGTGTCCTGGGGCACTCAGAGGAGTCTTCTGATTCCTCCTTGCTCCCAGGATTTGATGGGTACCCCCCCACTGTCCTACATGGGCAGAGGTTTATTTAGGATGCCCTTAGTGGGCCTACTCTCATGGAGTTCCCCACTAAATTTCACAGTACTTGGGTACCCATACCCAGATGCCCGCCCATCCATTCCTGGGAGGTGCTGGTCTATGAGCCCCATATTTCTGATTGGATTGAAATCTGCCATCCCCACAAGAGCCTGCCTCTGTGCCGCCAGGTTGTCCCTCTGTCTTTGAAGCACACCAGCTTTCTGGCACTCCTCATCAAATTCTGCCTGGGTATCTATGTCTTTCAGGATTAATTTAATACTCTCCTCTTTCTCTCTGTCTAGTTGGCTTTGCAGGGTGCTACCTACTCTGTGCATGCCCTGTTGAAATGAATCTGTTGCTCCAGCTTTTTCTGGCTCTGTAGTAGAGAGTACAATCTTTCTTGGTACTCCTTCTGCAAGGCCAGAATTCTGGTATCCTGTTCTGCCTTTTCCTGCTGCAGGATACCCATGTCCTCTTTTATTTTGATTATATACTGCCTACTTTCATTTTCTGAATCCTGGCTCCTCTGCAGCCTCTGATCAGAAGAGTCCATGTCGGTTTGGGCCTTTTCTAATGCCTGCAGTTGCCTGTTTGCCAGATCTTGGCCCTCAGCATATTTATCCTGTATGGTTCCAATATATAGGTATGGAAATGCCGCTATTTTGTCAATCTTGTTTTGTTCTTCCTTTGCCTTAGGGGTCATATATAGTTCACTCAGGGCCATATGTAATTGACCCTGATCTTGCCATGTATCTAACCCTGTTGCAGTGATCTGTTCTGTGATTGCCTGCAACCACACATTCTGATCCTGCTCTGTCCATTCACCGCTTACAAATAACTTATGCAATAGGTGTTCTCTAGCCATATTGATCTCTACCAATGTCGCCATTCTGGAAATATTGATTTCCTTCCTGATTTACAGAACTTTATTTTATTTTTGCAAAACAGACCAATTCCTTAGACCGTTCCTATTGAGGGGTGCTTTTCACAGTGTAACACAGCGTGGTAGCCCAACCGGGATTTATGTATCCTGTCAGTTAGCAAACTGTATTAAGCTGTCTCCAAGTGGTATATCTAATTCAGAAATCTCAGATGATCCCCCAATCTGTAAGTAATTTCAACCCAGCACTCCACCTAAATCAATGCCTAGCGTGTGATGCCCAGCTGGAACCCTTAATTATATATTTTTATCTCTAAAGTTCTTTTATTTCTGAATGATGTACCCTTATATCACACCCCTCTCTTTGAATCCCCCCTGGTCTCACTGAACAAAGACGAAGGTTGTTTTGCAAAGTTAAAAGATTTATTTTATGGATTGAACAAGATATATATCACACGTTTATGAATTTGAACAAAATCTAGATATCACACTTATTAATATTTATACAATGATCACCAATGGGTGATATTACAATCAACAATCTCTTTAATCAGTAGGAGTATGGATGAGAAGAATAATGTAGCATAGAATAAACTTTGTGTGGGTTCAATGAAATGTAATGATAGGAAATTAATGCAGCACAGAAATAATACTTTTGTGTGTTCAATCAAATTCAATGCAATCACTCTTTCCCCCTGATACTACTCAATCCCCCCTAATATGCAATATAGAGATGGAAGGAGAGAAAACAGGTTTCCAGAATAAACACTCTACAAATGCAGTTTCAATCCCAATTCCCTCCCAGCAAGCTTAGAGTGAAACAGGAATGATTTCAAAACAGGTCAAATGCTTCTGAATGTGATTTTGAATGAATGGGAGAAATGCTAAACATTGATTTAATTCTCTAAATTGCATTCAAAACTAGTGGGAGCTGCTTTGTATAGCTTCAGGTAAACACTAGCAATGAGGATTGAATGACTAGCAAATTGGAAACTGAATTCTGAGGTCGGATGCAAAGAATAGCTATTTTATATGTGATGAAATTGAGCCAAATGCAGATTTGCTGCAAACTTTTCAGCGCGCGAGAAATGCGATTATAGAAAAACTATAAGGAATGCTTTCGTTACACAGGTTTTAGTGGAGGTCGATTTTTCTCAAAAAGAGTCAAGATTTTCAAATAAAAGATGTACTTTTGAAAGTTATAAACAATGATTTTTTACACGAGGGAGTCTATGAAGCCACAAGCTACATGACAGCACAGCCACCGATCCAGTGACGCCCCCGGATGGTTTCTATCTGACGAGATGCTTGCCTTTCTTCAGCAAATATATTAGCGCAAAGATGATGTTATCACTACAATTATCAAAGGTCTATATGGGTGAGGGAAAGATTCAATAAAAGACAAAAGAGATTCTATAATGCAGTTATGTCGATGCTAGAATGGTTTTAGATTGCACTACTTAAGGCTAAGAGATTTGCTATGGAGAATTCTATGCTAGAAACTCACAACTATGGTTTTGGAATAGGCCCATCAGGATCTGGTCAAAGGATTCTGGACTGGAATTCTGCTAGCCCACCGGACAGGATTCAGGCACTTGGTTCTGCACTCAGCACTACACTCTGGACACTGCACGGCCTCTGGCCCTGGATCTGACGGGTTGGTTCTGGGTGTTATGCTCACCTGGCTCCCACAGGGGCGTCGATCAGACCAGGACAGCTGCGTGCTCCAACCACGTGATGCGTAGTGCAGCGATGACTGACTGGATCTGCCCTCCTAATCTTGCGTGCTTAACCCGTAGAAATATTCTCCTGCAAGTGGAGAGATGGATTTAGCCACTTGTGGATTCAAGTGATGGCACCCCCCCAGCCCTCCCCAACTTATCACCTCCGAAATGCCCTCACAGCAATCTCATCTTATATTCTTGAAAGATGAGCTCTCCATCCTGCATGGATTTGCAGGGGCGCATCGATTCCAGTTACTTGACTGGTTTGAAGGCTCGGGAGAGTTCCAGAGAGTATTGACTCTGAGGTTCCTGGTGAGGACCAGTAAGTATTAAGTTCACAGAGTTCAATATGTCCGATGTTCACTCTTGTTTCCCCCCTTCCTTTCTTGTCTTGCAGCTGGCTCGTGAGAAGATGCTCTAGTGGCAGCTGGTGGCGCTCAGGTAAGAGTCTGTATTACCCGGCGCTGTCCGGTAAATGTTGCACAAGGAAAATGTGTTGTTTTGTCTCTCTTTACAGATGCAGCACGTGAAAATATGGAGAGTCACAAAAGGATACCTCCGGTGGTAAATCAGGTAAGTCTATGGTGGTAAGAATTATATTTGTTGGTTCCCTCGGCTCACCTTGTGGTTTTCTTTTGTCTCCTAGGTGCCGAAGTTCGGCGAAGAAATGATGGAGGCAGCGCCTACCCGAAGGATGCTGTGAAGACTGGTGAGTATGGCATGGCGCTGCAGCTGGAGGTGCGGCGCGTGCAGAAATGATGTTCTTTACATGTCCGGAGACAAGATGGATCCAGAATCAGGTGTGGAATAGAAATAAGTTTGTTTTTTAACCTTGTCCCTTTCTTCCATCTTTGTTTTAGGAGCTCCGGATTCGAGGCGGGCATGGCAGAAGACTGGATGCAGGTTGCAGGCACGGTGAGTGTTGCGCTGCTGGATGCAGAATAACGCGAAGCGTGTGTTGCTGGTCGGGCGTGGTTTAAATAGACTCAAAAGTAGTCGCAGGTAAGAAGTCCCTAGAACCACACCCGAGTAAAAAATAGTCCCTGTAGAAAAATAGTCCCTTTCAGGCTTCATGTTGGATTGGAGTCATTTGCAGCATGGTCTGCCTGAGGTAAGTAATGACTATGAGCCTGGCGCCTTAGGCACCAGGACTGATTCCTACTATGAGCCTGGCGCCTAAGGCGCCAGGACTGAACCCAGATAGCCCCTAGCCAGGGCTGCTGAGGTTTTACTAAATGTCTAGATGCCTGCTCCCGGGCTGATGGGCTTGGTCCGGATGCCTGGGGTAGGCATCATGACAGCACTACCCCCCAAGGCCCCTCCTAAAGTTGTTCTTCCCCTGGGCCCTGGTTTGTCTGGGAAGTTCCGATGGAATCTTTTCACCAACCGAGGTGCATGGACGTGGTCACTAGGTTCCCATGACCTTTCTTGTGGTCCGTAGCCCTTCCAATCGATTAAATAAAAAAGTTTTGATTGGAGTCCAGGATATTTTTTACCTCAAATTCAGGTTCTCCATCTATCAAGATGGGGTCGGGTGGTTTGGTTAATCTTGTTCCTGGTTGAACTGGTTTTATGTTTATGTTTATGTTTATTATTTGATAATGCGCACAAAACCCAGGGGTAGCCGGGCGCAGCAGGTACAAGGTTACTTAAGCTTAGGTTACATACATACGGAGTACAGTGCATACAGGTCAATACAAGCAGTTGAGATGAGAGCTAGCATGTTAAAATGTTAAGAGTACATCTATACAGAGATGTAGAAGGGTAAAGGCAAAATAGTCTTAGAAGCGGATTTCAGGAGTATCGTGACAGTTAGGTACCGCGAAAATTCGTTTTTTTTACCTTGCTTCTAAAGCTGGAATAGGATAAGTTTGCTCTCAATGCAGTGGGCAATGCATTCCAGGAATCGGCAGCTCTAACCGGGAAGCTTGCTCCGTCCGCTTTGGATCGTCTAAATCTAGGGGTTTCTAGCAGGAAGTGGTTAGTAGCTCTGGTGTGGTGGCTGGACGATTTTCTGGTCAATCTGGCTGAGATGTAGGGGGGTGCTGTGTTGTTGAGCCCTTTGTGTGTGAGAGATAGTGTCTTGAGAAGGACTCTGTCGCTGATTTTTAGCCAGTGGTGGTCTTTCCTGATGCTGGAAATATGTATTCTACGGGTATGTCGAGGGCTGCTCTAAGAGCGTTATTTTGAAGGATTTGCATTTTATTTATGATGGTTTTATTGGCTCCTGCATAGAGGGCATTACAATAGTCCAGCTTCGACATTACTAATGCGTGAGCTAGCGTGATGCTGTTAGTTTTGGAGAGGTAAGGTCTACAGGTCCTGATTAATTTACAGGTGTACGCTGTAGAAGATGCCAAGGTATCAACTTGCTTTTTGAGAGATAGAGTGGAATCAAGGTAAAAGCCTAATGTTTTTACCTTGGTTGCCACCTTGATTGTATTACCATCTATGTTGAAATTGCGATAATTGGCGCTAAGTTTTTTTAGTGTGGAGTCGGAACCCAAGATCAGTATCTCAGTTTTGTCGTCATTTAGGCAGAGGCCGTGGGAGGCCATCCATGCCTGAATGAGGAGGTAAATTTTGTTTACTAGAGCTGTGTCTTCGACAAAGTTGCCTGATAGTGGTATGAGAATCTGCGTATCGTCCGCATAATTAGTATAGGTTACCCCTAATCTGTCAGGTTTGTCGAAGAGTGCCTTAGTAAAGATATTATACATTGTTGGGGAGACACATGAGCCTTGTGGGACACCACAAGTGATATGGATTGGGTCCGCTGCAGCTACAGGGGAGAACACTCTCATCGTACGGTTGGCTAGAAAGGATTGTACCCATGCTATAGCTTCACTTGAGAAATGGGCGGCAGACGCTAAGTGGTTGCATAATACTGCATGATCCACCAGGTCGAAGCCCACTGATAGGTCAAGGAGGGGGAGCATAGCTGTTCTACCTTTATCCTTCAACTCGTCGATTTGTGTCTTGAGGTCGATTAGGGCCGTTTCAGTACCGTGAAGTGGTCTGAAGCCAGATTGTCGTGAACCTAATAGCTGGTGTGACTCCAGATAGTTTTGGATCTGGAGGTAGGCTACTTTATCGATGATTTTAAGGAGAATTGGGACCGTAGTAATGGGCCTGTAGTTGGTGGGGATTGCTGGGTCAAGTGTCTGTTTTTTGAGTAGGGGCAGTACCCAAGATTCTTTAAGGTTTGTGGGTACAGTACTCGTATTGAAGGAGGCGTTTGATTATTTTCGAGATGAAGGATGCTAAATCTCTGGCTGCATCCTTGATGATTTGCGCAGGGCAACTGTCGCCTTGGCAGTTTGATGGTTTAAGGGATCGAAAAACCTTTTCAGTTTCCAGTATAGAGATGTTCGTAAACCTAAAGGGTTTACAATTGCTTTGGGTTGAAGTGCTGGGTATCTCTTTCAGTGGGGTGGTATGAGTTCCACTAGGGCTCAAGGAGGATTTTATCTTAGCAATTTCAGATTGAAGGGTTGTGATTTTATTTGCTAGGGCATTTTGGATGCTGGTGCACCAAAGTTTTTCCTTGGGGACATTGTCTGTAGGGGCAATTGGGTTTTCCAATTCCCGGTGAATAGTGAAGAGTTCTTTGGAGTTCGAGTTGGCTTTACTGATTCTTTCATTGAATGAATCTTTTTTAGTTTGAATTATTTCCTTCTTGTAGCTTTTGGCAAAGTTGGCAAGTGTGGTTTTATTGTCAGCAGAAGGGGTGTGCCTCCAGATAGCTTGGAGTTTGCGTTTTTGGATGTGCATTTCTTTGAGTTAGGGGTGAACCATCAGTTAAGGTGAGCTTCACGTTTACTTTTATGGAATTTGATAGGGGCAATCAAGTCCAGAGCTTTGGTCATGGAATTGTTAAATGACTCAACTAACTCGCTGGGGTTGGATTCACTGGAACTGGCAGTGAGAGCTGGTAGGAGTAGTGGGAGACGTTTTTCAGCCGTGATTTCTTTTTTGCTTCTCGTTGGCTTGGGGGGAACTATTTTATTCTTGTTGGGTTTGGGAGGCTCTATGCTGGCTGTAGACCATATAAGATAGTGTTCCGTCCATATTTGAGGTAGAATACTAGAGATGGTGATGTCACAGTTATGGTTGGCTATCCAGTCTAGTGTGCGTCCTTTTATGTGTGTAGGAGCTAGGACTTTTTGGGTAATGTCATGATTGACTAAAATGGATTGGATAGATTGGGCTTGTTTGTCCTGAACATCGTTAAAGCCCAGGTTAAAGTCACCTAGTAAGAGGAGCTGGGTGGAGTCTTTAATGCTATTAGTGAGGAGACTGGATAGGTCTTCCTCAAAGTTGCCTAGTGGGCCTGGAGGTCTGTACATTAGGAGTATCGTTAGTGTGCTATTGTTGGAGATCGGTATTTTAGCCGAGAGAAGTTTGCATGATGTGATTGCTGAGTGTGGGCTAAGTCTAGCAACTAGCTGCATTTTGGTTATGATGGCCAGGCCGCCTCCTCTAGTGTTGGGCCGGTCGACTCTTAGGATATTGTAATTGTCCGGTATGGCAGTCATGAGGGCAGAGGCAGCTGCATCATGGAGCCAGGTTTCAGAAACAGCAGGGATATCTAAGTTGTCCATAGCCAATAAATCAGCTATTTCAGTATTGTGTGCTATAAGGGACCTAGCATTAAAAAGGTCTCCTGATAAAGTAGGAGTTGTAGTGGTGTCTTTGACAAATATTGGACTAGGGTGGTTAGGTCTCCTCTGTTTGTGATATGGGTCACTTTGTGGTTCAGGACAATTTACCGTCGCTGAGGCTAGGAGGTCAGGATTAGTGGCAATGGAGGTGCGTGTAGGGACTGGTGGACTGGTTCTTTTGTTTTTGATGTCATAAAGTCGTGGCAACCTAGCTCTGAGTCGCATGTTTCTCTCTTGCAGATTGCATGGGGAAGTGTTGGTGAGGGCCATTATTGTGGTGATGGTTAGAATGGTCCAGGCTAGGGACCAGGATGTGTATAGGAGGCAAGTCTGTAGGGTGCGCATGTTGCAGGTATATTGAACAGATCCGGTAGGGACTGAGATACAATTATGCTGATGCTATAGCACCAAAGTTTGGCAGTCTTGATCAGGGCTAGCGTGCCTATATACTTCAAAGGGGCATCACAGGCATCACAGTTAAGCTAATGCTAGAGGCATGACTAGACAAAATGCAATATTAGGTAGATTTGATTGTCTACACAGTATGCAATTATGGGCAGATTCGAATTTCTAAACAGTGTGCAATTAAAGGCAGATTCGATTGTCTACACAGTATGCAATTATGGGCAGATTTGAATTTCTAAACAGTGTGCAATTAAAGGCAAATTCGATTGTCTACACAGTATGCAATTGTGGGCAGATTCGAATTTTGCAATAGCAAAGGTAGTATAACAGTATAGCAGTGGGGCTTTGTCAGGCTCTAACATATGAGATATATAATATAAACATATATTGTGATATATAGTATAATATAGCATTATATATTACATATAATATGACATGTGCAGTGACAGGTACCAGGCAACAAGTTTTGCGCATTGAGACTGGTTTACAAATACATATAACAGCTGTGTTGCATTGGGTTAGTTAAGATGTAACTCTAAGAGGTGAGTGTGGCTGATTTTGCTATTTCATACAGAAAACAAGCTAGGGATGGCTGGTTCTAAGTGGCACGGCATAGATTAATGACTCGATAGTACCATGTATCTATGTGTCCGTAACAGTGGTGGTATAGCAAGTAAACTGAATCAGGGTGTACTTGCTACTGATATGCTGGGCAGTTATGCATATTAAGATAAGGATAGATAGTCTAAATGCCGATGCAGTCTGAATGGATGAAATACGCTCTTGCAGCGTTAGTATCGTAGTTTGATATACTGTTCATGAAGTTCGTTTGAATCGATTATTTTCAGCTCGGCAGATTCTGGTTGCAGACTAGACAAGACATATAACGAGTTACATAAACCGCATTTCCCGGGGATAGGATGCAACAGGACTAATTAGTATGACAAAGAGGTTTGGAGCTTCGCTCAGTGAACGCAAAGCGGCTGATACACACGGCTGTTCTGCTCATGTAATCAGGCAGATCCGAGAAAGCAGATTAGTAGGTCGGGTGAGGCGATTAGCAGATGTCGGGTATTTTGAAGCCAATGAATCATATAATAGGTCGAGACAGAGTGATAAGGATGTTTAGTTTCATATTACAGATGACTCGCCTCCATTCGCGGACAGGCGCAGACAGGTGGCACCCTTAATGAGCGCCCTTCGTGTAGCGCCGGCTTACGCCTTCTGGTGACCCAGCATCACGGAAAAGCAGCACAGAGACAATGGGATTGCAATCTGTTGCTAGGCAACATGTAAATACGAATATATGCAGCCATTTTGATATTCCTTTCCTCTCGTGTGCATTGGCGGGCGGGGGGGCAGCTGCAATAAATGCACAAATGGTGCGGATGGATCGAGTAGCAGAGACTTGATTGTAAAGTTGTCAAAGGGGTCGCTTGGAGATAGATTGCAGACGTTTTAAAAGTGAAACATGAAAGACAGGATGAATGCGCATATTAGAGGGTAATTCCAATTTGACGGCTACCGGGTTGATAATGGCCTTAATAGCGTAAGGTCCCAAATATCTAGGGTTAAAAGTCCGAGTTCCCTTCAGAGGTATGTGTTTTGTAGCCAGCCAAACTTGATCCCCAATCTGGTATTGTGGAGTTTCACGTCTATGTTGATCAGCATTTTTCTTATATTTCTCTTTTGCTTGTTTCAAATGTTCTGTTGCCTCTTTAAAGGCTTGTTTAATAGTAGAATGCAAATGACTAACTGCAGGCATTTCTAAATGCTGAGGCGAATCTAGTTCTGAGGTTCGAGGGTGATGTCCATATATGGTATAAAAGGGGCTTTGTCCGGTTCCTGAATGTACAGAGTTATTGTATGCATACTCGGAAATCCATAAAAAATCTTTCCAATTACTTTTGGTCTGGTGTAGCATGCAACGTAGGTACTGTTCAAGGGTCTGATTGGTCCTCTCCGTCTGACCATCAGTCTGGGGATGGTGACTGGTTGATAACCTCACGTCGATTTGCGCCAGTTGACAACATTTCTTACATAAATGTGAAATGAATTGACTACCTCTGTCAGAGACCAATACGGAAGGAAATCTGTGTATTCGAACAGTGTTTTCGAGGAACTCCTTGGCCAGAATTAAAGCAGAAGGTAATCCCTTTAGAGGAATAAAGTGGGCCATCTTGGAAAAAAAATCCACAATAACTAGAATGGTGTTAAATCCATTACATGGAGGTAGATCTGTAATAAAGTCTAACGATAAGGTGTGGCATGGTGTAGGTGGAATATCCAAAGGTTGTAAGAGGCCAGCTGGTTTTTTCTTCTGACTTTTGTTTTGGGCGCAAATGCCAAAAGACATTACAAATGACTTTACATCTTTTCGCCAGATGGGCCACCAGAATTGTCTCTTAATTTTAGCTTCAGTTTTTGCGATACCTGGGTGTCCTTCCATCAGGGTGTCATGATAATTGGAGATGACTAGTTCTTGTAGTTCCTTGTGTGGTAGAAATAGTCGCCCTTGATAATAAGGTAGGTCATTGATGACTGAGTAGTCCGGCCTTTCTTCACCCAGTCCTGCAGGGCTGTTGGATCGAAGAGTTGTTGGATCTTTTCTTGAATATCCTCTAGTGTCTGTAGAGTGGTTATGCCAAGAATTCTTTGTTCTGAAATTATAGGCACCGGTTCCAGGTTTGCATATGCTTCTCCCATCCCTATTCGGGATAAGGCATCTGCCTTGCCATTTTAACAACCTGGTCGATAAGTGATCACGAAATCGAACTCGGCAAAGAACAATGCCCATCGAAGTTGACACGACGATTGGGCCTTGGCTGTTTTTAAATACTGCAAGTTCCGGTGATCAGTGATTACCGTAATGGTATGCCTGGCACCGAGAAGATAATGACGCCAAGCCTTGAAGGCGGATTTGATGGCTAATAATTCTTTATCGGTAACTGCATAGTTTAACTCGAGTGCCAAGAACTTTCTGGACCAAAATGCTACTGGGTGAAGTTGACTGGTTTCAGGATCCTTCTGGGACAGGACAGCTCACATGGCTAAACTGGATGCATTAGTTTCAACTATGTATGGAAGTTCGGGGCATGGATGCTTTAAGACAGGTGCAGATGTGAAATTCGCTTTCAGCTCTTGGAAGGCCTTTTCAGCTTCTTCGGTCCACAAGAAGCATTTGTTTTTTTCGCAAAAGTGCTGTGATAGGGTGTACAACATGTGAGAAATCCTAAATGAATCTGCGGTAGAAATTAGCAAATCCGAGCATGCTCTGCACCCCTTTAACTGAACTGGGTAATGGCCACTTGAGGATTGCGTCCACCTTTTGATAGTCCATTCGGACTCCTTTTGGAGTCAGGATAAATCCAAGGAATTCAACTTCCGTAGCATGAAAAACGCATTTTTCCAATTTTGCATATAACTTGTGCTGGCGTAGTTTCTTAAGGACTGCACAAACGTGCTTCACATGGTCCGATTCTGAAGAGGAGTACACTAGAATATCGTCTATGTATACAACAACACAGACGTCAATGAGTTCACGAAGGACATCGTTCATAAAATACTGGAAGGCTGCTGGTGCATTGCACAACCCGAAGGGCATCACCTGGTATTCGAATAACCCGTACTTAGTGCGAAAATCAGTCTTCCATTCATCGCCTTTCTTTACACGTACCAGATGATATGCCCCTCAGAGATCTAATTTAGTGTAGATGCAAGCGTCCTTTACTTGGTCTAGTAATTCGGGGATCAGAGGCAATGGGTATCGGTTCTTAACCGTGATCTGATTTATTGCGCGGTAGTCTATGCACGTTCTGAGGTCACCTTCCTTTTTAGGCACGAAGAACAAAGCTGAAGATGCAGGGGACTTGGATGGACGAATGAAGCCATTAGCAAGGTATTGGTCCAAGTATTGTCGTAGGTGAAGGTTTTCGGGTTCCATAAGGGCGTAGATCCTACTACATGGAGGTTGTGCACCGGGTATGAGATCAATTTGACAATCGTATGATCTGTGAGGTGGTAGGGTGTTTGCCTGTTCCTTTTGGAAAACATCCTGGAATTCTTGATATTCCTGAGGTAACTGGACGACTGGAGTAGCGACTGATGCCAGGCCTTGGTTCAAGGGTTTTTTTGGGTAACAAGTATGTGCACAATCCGGGAAGGTTATTCTCTTGTCTCGCCAATCAATACAAGGATTATGTGTTTCCAACCAAGGTAGCCCCAGTATTATTTGGAACTGCGGGGCTTTGACTAAATCAAACACAATAGTCTCTCGATGCCCATCCTGACCCAATAATTTCAGTTCCATCGACTGTGGTGATGACATCCGAAGTGGTCTTTTTGCAGAGGGATAGATTCATCCTAGAAGCCAACTCGTGGTCCACATAGTTTCCTATGGCCCCGCTATCAATGTATGCCCTCACTGCGTGCATACGTGATGGCTGCCTTTGATCTATAAGGACCATTGGTATGATAAAGTGCGAGGTCTGAGTATCCTTCTTCAAGCTCGGCAAGCGGACCTCTACGCTTGTCGGGCGTGGTCGTTTCCCGAATCAGGCTCTGTTTGATTTTTATCAGCAACTCCGACTACTTTTTTAGATATTTTTATAGGGCAATCCCGTAGAAAATGTCCTGAGGCCCCACAGTACAGACACAATTGCATCTGCCGTCTTCTTTCTCTTTCCTTTTGAGGTAAGGGTCCCTTGACCCCCCCGATCTGCATCGGTTCTGATACATCTGTTTTTTTGAGGGTAACATTGGGTTTAACCAATACCCGATTCTCGAACTTAGCTCGATCAGCCTTTCTATTCTGAAGTCGGTGGTCTAACTGGACCACTAAGTCTATATATTCTGCACAATCCTGAGGTGGGTTCACAACTTGGGCCAAAACGTCTTTGAGTTCACCCCGAAGTCCACAATGAAATAATGTAATTCGTTTTACCTCTGGCCATCCGGTTTTCACCACTAACCTATTGAAAGTGGCGATATAGGTTAGTAGATCCTGGTTACCTTGTCGTAATGATAAAGGTTTGTTAAAATGGAAATAGTCTTTGCATGCTCAATTGAAAACCTTGAAAATCCCAAAGAAGAGTGTCATCCTGGTTAACTAATAGAATTGACCAATCCGCTGCGCTGCCACTAAGATATGATTGTACAAAGGCTACTTTAGTTTGGTCGTTCGGAAAAGCTCCAGGTCTGCATAAAAAGTGCAAGCGGCATTGGTTCATAAACACGGCAAACTTTTTTGGGTCCTCAGCAAAACGTTTGGGTGGAGCTAAAGGAATGCTCCCTGGTAGAACCACTTGCACAGGATTGCTCGATGAAACAGGAGTTGGATTCTCCCCGAGTCCAGGTAATGGTGTTTGCCCAGCTTGGTTTTGCAGTAATTGTCTAGCAAGATCATCAGTGCACTTCTTTGACACAATCAGTTCTCTCCTGAGGGCATTAGTCTCTTGGCGCGCTGAGTGCACTTCTGCCCTAAGTTCCCCTAACAATAGGGCTAGTTGGTCGATTTCTGAGGTTTCCATAACGCCCGGGTGGGGATTTGTAGATAGGCTTCGCGTTCTGTTACGCTCACCTGGCTCCCACAGGGGCGTCCGTCGGACCCGGACAGCTGCGGTCTCCAGCCACGTGATGCTTAGTGCAGTGATGACTGACTGGATCTGCCCTCCTAATCTTGTCTGCTTAACCCGTAGAAATATTATCCTGCAAGTGGAGAGATGGATTTAGCCACTTGTGGATTCAAGTGATGGCACCCCAACAGTCCTCCCCAACTAATCACCTCTGAAATGCCCTCACAGCAATCTCACCTTATATTCTTGAAAGATGAGCTCTCCATCCTGCATGGATTTGCAGGGGCGCATCGATTCCAGTTACTTGACTGGTTTGAAGGCTCGGGAGAGTTCCAGAGAGTATTGACTCTGAGGTTCCTGGTGAGGACCAGTAAGTATTAAGTTCATAGAGTTCAATACGTCCGATGTTCACTCTTGTTTCCCCCCTTCCTTTCTTGTCTTGCAGCTGGCTCGTGAGAAGATGCTCTAGTGGCAGCTGGTGGCGCTCAGGTAAGAGTCTGTATTACCCGGCGCTGTCCGGTAAATGTTGCACAAGGAAAATGTGTTGTTTTGTCTCTCTTTACAGATGCGGCACGTGAAAATATGGAGAGTCACAAAAGGATGCCTCCGGTGGTAAATCAGGTAAGTCTATGGTGGTAAGAATTATATTTGTTGGTCCCTCGGCTCCCCTTGTGGTTTTCTTTTGTCTCCTAGGTGCCGAAGTTCGGCGAAGAAATGATGGAGGCAGCGCCTACCCGAAGGATGCTGTGAAGACTGGTGAGTATGGCATGGCGCTGCAGCTTGAGGTGCGGCGCGTGCAGAAATGATGTTCTTTACATGTCCGGAGACAAGATGGATCCAGAATCAGGTGTGGAATAGAAATACGTTTGTTTTCTAACCTTGTCCCTTTCTTCCATCTTTGTTTTAGGAGCTCCGGATTCAAGGCGGGCGTGGCAGAAGACTGGATGCAGGCTGCAAGCACGGTGAGTGTTACTCTGCTGGATGCAGAATAACGCGAAGCGTGTGTTGCTGGTCGAGCGTGGGTTAAATAGCCTCAAAAGTAGTCCCAGGTAAGAAGTCCCTAGAACCACACCCGAGTGAAAAATAGTCCCTGTAGAAAAATAGTCCCTTTCAGGCTTCATGTTGGATTGAAGTCAATTGCAGCATGGTCTGCCTGAGGTAAGTAATGACTATGAGCCTGGCTCCTTAGGCGCCAGGACTGATTCCTACTATGAGCCTGGCGCCTAAGGCGCCAGGACTGAACCCAGATAGCCCCTAGCCGGGGCTGCTGAGGTTTTACTAAATGTCTAGATGCCTGCTCCCGGGGCTGATGGGCTTGGTCCGGATGCCTGGGGGTAGGCATCATGACACTGGGTTACAGCTCTGCTCTACTGGTTTGGATCTCTGGGTTCTAGCAAGAGTTCTTGGCAAGAAAGCAGAAACAGCACATCCAGGCTGTTCAAATTTTAATGTGCTCCTTGGAAGTCTGAGGGTAGAATCAGGTTGCAAGATTTTAAAGGCCATCTGAGAAGGGTTCATCTTTGGAATTGGGCCTTCTGCTTTCAGAATTCTGGAGTCTTGGATCTGGGCTCTCCTGCAGAGCCCTTTCCAGTAAATCAGTTGATGGGTGAATGTATGTCCTTTTTGTAGGTCCTAAACTGTCTCTATTTATGTATTTCCCAAAGGGGTGGGTAGGCTGATTATACTAAGCCCACCCTCTAGGAATCCGTTTGGTCAGAGTATTTTCCCTCTCCTGATTTGAGAAGGAAATCTAGTGTCATAGTGATGCTGCAATTTACAATGCAGGGAAAAACCTCCCCTTGTTTCTACACAGAAAACCTATTTTTCATGTAAAGCATATTTACAATATCACCAACTTGCTAATAATACATATTCACATCACCTATTTAATAGAGCATGTATCCGTCCGAATCCCATCTTCTTGAGAGTTTCGGTTCAAAATTGACAGTTTTTCGCACTTTTGGTTGGTTACCCAGTGTCAGATCTGTACACATTTTTCCACATACATGTGCTCAACATCTGGGCATAATCCTGTAAATGTTCATATTCCTAGCCTTATCACAATTGATACAACATCAACATTTTAGTGGTCCGGTCTCTGAATATCCCACAGGGTTCAGAGTAGTTTCAAACTGTGAGCAGCAATTTCATAATAACAACCTATAAAATACCGATTTCTCCAGGTTTTACACAGTTTTCTATGAGTCTTTTCCAAAAAGATATTTCCTTGGAGTTTAAGATACACATATTTGTCTAGTCCCGCCTCCAAGGTTGGCTGGGCCAGAGCACTCCCAGGCTTTACTTCCTTTGGCAGTTGGTTTCTGTTGACACCCGAATTTGCATTTCCTTTCAGTCAAGGGAGTCTTTTGTCTCCACTCAGAGCAAGAGGCCAAAATCTCCTTCCACCTCCATTAACAACTCAATGCCAGTGCCTGAACAGAGAGCAGGAGGAAGATTCCTTTGTTTGGGGAGAAGTCATGGAATGTCTTTGAAGTCCAGTGTGGCTAACGTTAGTTCACTTTTAACACACTGTTTAAAATGGTCTTTTCTAAAATACAAATTACATTTTCTATAAATTTACACATAGATCTCTTCATTCCCGTCTTTTTAAAACATAGAAATTGAATGGTAGCAACCCATATTGCTTTTGATGGCAATTCTGTTCTTTTCTACAATTTGATTTTAAGACACAAATTTTAAACTGACAGTATAGATAGATGACATCTTGGATACAGGCGAGCAGCGGTACTGCGCCCATATCTAACCAGACCTTCCAGGATTTTGCGGCATGAAATGGCAAATTTTGCGGCATGAAATGGCAAATTTTGCGGCACAAACCTTTATTTATTGCGGCATTTTTGCGGGACATTTTGTATTAACTGGAGGGTGTAAGATTGCCACATTGCAGGAAATAGGTAGAGTGCAAGGCTAGAAGAGAGCCAGGGTATCATTATTATGTGTCTTTTGTATTAATTTAATAGGAAGAGTCCCAGATGTCTCTGGCTTGGCAGAACAGTGTTTGATTTGGCTACATTTCTGGTTTAATGTTCATGCCTATTTAATAGTATTAACTAAATTGATCATTATCAATTGTAATGCTGAAAATATTCCCCTTCTATGTTCTCCAATCCCCCAAACACCCACAAACATCTCACCAACTCTCCATCATAACTTACATTCCTTAACCTCTCACTCTGTCATACAAATACTCACGTGCTATGTCACACTGTCAAGTCACAATCTGCACTGCCCAGCCCCTGCCACACTCCAAATCATACTCCCAACTCACACCTTACACTCTACAATTCCTCCCTCAATATACAGTCCTTCATTCTTTTGTGCTGCTTCTGCATCTTGCATCTTTTCTCCCATTCTATCACATTCTTCCCTCATCCTTTTTCCCAATCTGCAGCTCACTGCCTCTTTCTGGCCAACCGCTTCCTCTACTTTCTGTACCTCTGCTCGCTCTCAGATTTCTGGCCCACCGCATCACTGCTTCCTCTGCTCTCTTGTGCAGCACTTCCTCCTCTGACCCACTGCTCTTCCTCTGCTTTCTTGCCCATCACTTCACATCTCACCCATCACTCTCCCTCTCTCTCATAGTGTAACCATTTTTATTATTTTTTTTTAAATGTAGATTTTGTCCCAGTTCCTCAAATGAGGGGGCATTTAAAAAAAAGAACGGAGGATATGCTATTTTTAGACAACCCATTTTTGGAAATGAGCAGGTCACCTTATTCTCAAAGGTGACCGGCGCATTTCCACAGGCTTGAGCTGTAGCGCAAATTGTGCGCTGGCAGCTGCCTTGAATGGTGTTCTGGGTTGTTTGACCGAAGTGTAATTATTTGCGGCGGAATTGACCGTAGTCAATTTTGCTGCAAATTGATTTGCACTTCAGCCAAACAACCCAAAATGTACCTTTCACCACCACCCGACCCCCTCCCCTACTTAACCGCTTGGTCGCTGCAGCTTCCCCTGCAACCCTGCGGTGCCAGATCCGTCCCTCTAACGCGGGTCGGATCCGTCCCTCTAACGCTGTCCCCGCCTCCAATTTTGAGGAAAAAGGGGAAAACACTTCTGCAACCACCCTAGACCAAAAATACTAAACAAGGGGAGCGGGTGACACCCCCGCAACACATGTTCAGTATTTATAAAAATCGATCGAATAGTACTGCACGTAATTGGTCAAATTGTAACATTCGATAGATTTTTGTCATCAAAATGGGGAGTACTTTGAATAGAATCGCTCTCCCGACAGTGTTCTGCAAGCTCCCAGCGCCTTTCACAGGGACAGGCACTCTAGGTGCCTGCCGCTGTAAAATGTGACCCAAAAAATGCATTTTTATCCTGTTTGAGGAACAGAAATGCAAGCGACTCAGCAGCGGTTCATACCTTAAAAGAAATGCATGACAGGGTCAGGAAAGACCCTGGCCCTCATTACGACCCTGGCGGAAAGCGACTGACCGGAGCGCCACAGCGTAAATAGCGTTTCCGCCATTGTACGAAGGAGCAAAGTGCGGCCCATTCCGACCCATCGGGCACGAGCACCACGCCACGGCGGAAGTGCAAAGTCCGCGATGGCGGAAATGACCCCAAAACGGCCCACACCGCCGCCGTACGGCGCCCTAGGTGCAATACCGCCACCCCTCTTAGCGGTCACCGCAGTGTGCGCCTACCGGAAAGTACGGTGCCCGGAAATATACGGAAACGGAAGTTAAAACATGGGCCCGGAACGGGAAACATCCCGGCGTACACCTATAAAAACACCAAAACCACACAACCACTAAAATCACTACCCTGAAACACACCCCAACCCGTCAACCACCCTAGCGAAACCAAGAAAAATGGGAAAAGTAGCGAAGAAAGCGTGCGACCGCAAGCGGCAGGTCCACTTCTCCCGTGAGGAACTCACCGTGCTAACAGAGACCCTCCAGGAGAATGCTGCCGTCGTCTTCTCCACGCAAATGACCAGGACGGCACTTGCAAACAAGAAGGCCATATGGGCTCTGGTGGCACAGCGGGTAAGTGCGGTGGGGACCGCACCCCGCACCCCACAGCAATGCCGCAAGCGATGGGACGACCTGCGGATACGCGTCCGCAGCATACTCTCTGCCAACCGCAACATTGCCACAGCCACCGGGGGAGGTCCTGAATCACCCATCAAGTTGACCCCCTGGGAAGAAATCTGTGCCTCCACCATCGGAATGGAGAGCATAGAGGGAGTCGGAGGGATGGAGAAAGGAGTGCAGACATCCGAAGATTCAGGTAGGTGGGCCAGATAAAACAATGCCAAATCCACACAGTCCATCCATGTGAAGTACCATGCGTCCACATAGTGCAACAGAAACACATGTCCAGGAGAACGTCCACACACATCGGCCTGAAAGCGCACGTCAAAACCCACAATAAATACATAAATAATTAAAAACCCCTAATACACGCACTACACGTGCAGCAGGCACACCCTAACTGCAGGCTGCCAAACAACTGCACCCTCACTCCACACACAAATCAAAGCACCTCCAAGACCCCGACCCAAATCACCCTCAGGTACCACCCCAATGCATGTGATACAATGCCATTCCAATTCCCACTGACCCATCAATAACCCTCGCCCTCCTTTACTCCACCACAGGGTCCGATCCAAACGACGAGCTACAGGACACCCCTACCAGCACACCTGCAAAGAGGGCCAAGACCAACGGCCAGAGACCCTCCACCTCAGCTGCACGCATCAAGACACGGCAGCAGCACAAATCAGGTGGCAGCACAGAGGAGGGAACATCAACAGGCACCCCAGCAGCCAGCATGCCCACAACACCACCACCACAGGTCCCCCCAATGGATGCCACAGAAGGCACTGCCTCTGGTGGCAGCAGCACCATAGGTGACACCCCATTGATGGCAGCATGCTCGGACACAGAAGACGGGGATGTCGAGGTCAGATTCATCCATGACCTGTCCCAATCCCCCTGTCTGTCCCATCCCGTACAACATGAGGATACCACGCAGGTGCAGCCACAAGACGACGACTGGCCATCCCCCACAAGCCCTGTGGCAAGGCAACATGAGGACAACAGCCCCTCTGTGACACCACCGCAAATGGCCATGGCCCAGCAGAGGCAACAGTCCCTCGACAAGTTAATCGTCCAACAGCAGCAAATGGCCACACTCCTCAAGGGCCATGCCGATGAATGTGGGGGCACCAAGGCAGATATAGAAACATCAACAGAGACACTTAGGGCAGAAATGGAGAGAGGTACAGAGACGCTAAGGGCACAAATTGAGAGTAGCACCGAGAGCCTGAGAGTCCAAATGGAGAGTAGCACCGAGAGCCTGAGGGGGGAACTGCATGCGACGTCCAAAGACGTATGTGCCGAACTTGCCGCAGTGCGCCGTGTGCTTACTGAGCTCTCGCAAACCCTTAGGGACATGCATGGACGTGAGCAGGCAGACACATCATCCGTTGCAAGTTCCGTCCAGGGCAGCCCCCAACGTAGATCTGGAAGGAACCTGCGCTCCACAGGCAGGGGTGCCCCTGATACCCGCAGAGGGGGCATGCAATAGCGACAGCCCACTGACAATGAGCATCTTTGGACACTGGTGTTCGGGGGGGAGGTAGGAGGGTGGAGGGGGTGTGTTGGGCTCACTTGGGTGGCGGGTCGATAGGGTGTTCAACATGATATCACATATGCCATAAAAAGTGCACGATCAACCAATGAGAAGTGTGGACATTGATCTTTGTGTACTAGGCCATCATAGGCGTACAGTCCATATTGTGCATGTCCCAGACACACGCAGTGCCACGAGTCCCGTGTCCATGTATCAGCCACCAGGCGTGAGTGCTAGAAGCATACATCAATGAGATGCTGACGAATGTCACGGCCCTCCGGTGCCTCGCAGACTCCATGAGGTGCTGCCACATCCCCACCCTCATCATGACCATCATCAGGTGCTTGCAGTTCTGCGTCAGGGGGCATGGGCACATTTCTACGTACGCACATGTTGTGGAGCATGACACATGCCATCACCATCTTTGCAACCTTCTCATGGCGGTACAGGAGTGCCCCGCCAGACCTGCTGAGGCAGCGGAAACGGGTCTTCAGTAGGCCGAATGCCTGTTCAATGACTACACGGGTACGTGAGTGGGCATGGTTGTAGTCCTCCTCATGCTGGTCCCGTGGGTTCCGGACTGGTGTGAGGAGCCATCTCTTCAGTGGATATCCAGCATCACCTGTATGTGGACGAGAAACGTATGATGTGGAATGCCATTGATACGTACGCACACCCCCCCCCCTTCCTGGCAGGTCATTGACAATTCACATACCCCACATCATCATGCATGTAATGAGACTCACCGAGTAGCCAGGATCTGTTCCCTGCGTGTCGCTCCATGTAGCGTGGTATTGTAGAGTTCCTCAAGACCATAGAATCATGGGTTGATCCAGGGAATCGGGCACAACAATGTGTAATGATCCTGTTGGAGTCACACACCATCTGTACATTCAGGGAATGAAATTGTTTTCGGTTGCGGTACTGGGCCTCCATGGCATGTGGGACGACCAATTCAACATGGGTGCAGTCGATGGCACCAATGCAACCCGGTATGCCGGCAAGTGCATGGAATCCCACTTTTGTGTTGGTTATTTCCTGCTCCGAGCGTGGTAGAGAGATGTAGTCGTCTGCGTGCTTCAGGAGGGCATCGAGCACTTGCAATAGTGTCCGTGAGAACAGTGGCTGAGAAATGCCATGCAACTGTCCGACTGTGTGCTGGTAGGTGCCTGTGGCCAGGAAGTGGAGTACAGACACCACCTTCAGTAGGGGTGGGATGGCGGTTGGGCTATCTATCATGCTGACAAGGTCAGCCTGTGTCATGTCCACAATGGCGGCTATGGTGTCCCGGTCCAGACGGTAGAGGGTGTGGATCTGCTCATCAGTGAGGTTGAACGGATGTGCTCGGAGGCGTTGAATTGCGGGCTGCCTGCGTGGTGGTAGTGGCTGTGCTGGTGGGCCTTGCTGGCCCTGCCTTGGCCTCCTCCTCCTCCGTGCGGCTGGTTGTAGTTGGTGTTCGTCTACTTCTTGGAGTCGGAGCACTTGCAGTGCTATCAGGTCCCCCAGGGCCAACATCGCGAGTCCTGCCGGTAGCATTTCGGTTTGGTTGTGGGAGGAGACTGGCTGTGCAATTTATGTGTTTTCAGGCTGTATGGCCTCCACCTGTGGTGATTGATTCCACCTGTGCAAACTGCTCTCCCCTTTGGCCGAGCACGTCCCGCGCACAACGCTGCAATTCGGGGAATTGTATCTTGCTATTGCAATCATGTATTTGTACCCGATGGCCGTGTAAGATTGGTTGATATGTTCATTCTGCTGTGCTCCCATTGTTTCACATACTATCTGTGCAGTCGCGAACAGACTTGTGAGGGGTCAGTGGGACGTAGTACTCGAGTAACGGTGGGCCCTCATGCATCACTGTACCGAGTTGCAACGACGGGCGGGGCGTCCCATTCGTGGGTGAAGGCAGTTGCCATTCTCACACACAGCCGCACTCGATGGAATAATTAGTGATTTCAAACGGCCACAGATGCCTTTTCGACGTGATGTTGCAAATGAGGAATTCGAAGGGCGGCGCTTTCGGTTTCCAGCTAGCGGCGAGGAGATGCCCACAGGTCTGACTGCAAATGTAACGTTCTATTGTTCTATGTCCTTGAGACAGGGCCCATGGCGAGGGAGCAATGATTGATATGAATAGTTTGGGATGCGCAATAGCTACGTGGGCGATGAGGCCGTCCGTTCCCAAATACATGTTACTTCACAACACTGGAATTACGGGCTGGGGCACTGTGGATTTAGCAGGCTGCATAACGCACAGACTCAATGGATGTTTCTAATGTTATGTGAGTAATTATTCAGGCATTTTGATCCCGGGATGAGGGAATGATGGATGGATGCATGGGCAGGTGATTTGATACAGAGTTTGCCATGTACAGGGCTTCTTGGGATCTATCCGCCTCCCCTACGCTATGTGATGCAGGGCTGCCATAGTGGGACCATCGTCCATCTGGCCTTGTTGAGCCCTCCCTGTCTCGAGGCGCCCTCAGACACTCGTTTGTGATGGTGTTTGCACCTCGATATAGATGGTTATGAGTCGCAAGTGGTTTTGGGGTGGTGATGTTCCTTTGGAGTGGGCTAGCATGCATATGGCTGTGGATTTCGTGTGATCATTGAAGTGAGTTGTTGGTATGTAGTTCTGATGGCCATTCTGTTCTTTTTCTTTTCTTTTGGTTGACAGGTATCTCCTCCCCTTTTGCCACTGCCATCTGTATGCCACTCCTGCAGATGGATTTTACTCCCGACACCTGCTGCTTCGTGTTAATCAGTGGAGCAGCATTACGATCTTATGGGACGATCGCCAATGGGCAACATGCCCTTACGCAGTACTGGTGGCTCGGAGCAACATTTCGGCCTTTCAGCTGGACTAGTGCCTCCCCATTGGGACGGCCCTGCGGTTCTGTGCGCTTCCATGTTGCCTTTTCGTACGTGAATGTGGCTCTGTGTACCATGGGGGAACAGGGCGACACACAGGTAGTGGCTGGTCATTTCTTGCGGAAGCAGCCCACAATGGTGATTAGTGTTTTGGAGTTCATGGCCTGATGGCTGTATGTGCTTGGTGATTTTGATGTGCATAAAATTTCTATTCTGATTTGGCCCGTGTAGCGTTTTTCTTTGCAAGTGATGTGGCATATGCCTATTTGGGGGGCGATGTATTGTGAGGAGATCTGCATTGGGTTCCAGCTTCGGGGTTTAGTTGCGTGGTACTGTGCTGTGCGCGTTTGCCTACGAAGCCCAGTGAGGTCAGGGATGGGGGCTGCCAATATGCCAGTTTGAATGTTGTCATGCTCAGGGGCGGGGGATTGGGTTTTGTGTAGCAGATGCCGGTCAGCCAGGTGGACTGGTTGAATGATGTGGTTTTCGGAATATTGCTGGTCACAGGTGCCTGTGTTTGCGTGCGTTTCTTGGTGGGGGACTGTGGTCATGTCCATTGGGATGGCTTCTGTATTCGTGCCATCTGTGCCCTGCAGCTCCCATTGGCCCCTCTTGTGTTTCTTTTGTTCGTTGGCATGCATGGGTGACTTGTACATTTCAATGGTTGCATTGTGGCTTCATTGCACCTACGGGGAGTTGTACTTTGTGGGCAGGGAGCGGTGTACAGGCACTCAGTGGGGCCGTTTACGGTTGATTCGCGATGCCGTACTTCTCGCCATGGCGGAATGGTACATTCCGCCATGCCTGATGGCGTTAGGTACATGTCCGCTAGGGTCGGAATTGGCGTACCGTTGCACCATGGTGGTGTTTGCGGTTTGGCATGGCGCGCGCGCGCGTGCTTGGTGCAGTTAGCGTTGGCGTTCACTACGGTGTCGCTAATGGCTTCGTACTTTGCGGTGACGGGTCATAGTCGCACCGAGCGCTATTCGATGGCGGTATTGCATTTCCGCCATCGTTTTTCGATTTCCGCCAGGGTCGTAATGAGGGCCAGTGGCAGCCCCACATCCCGTGCGCGTAGGGTTGCCTACAATTTATGCACATTTAAAAGTGCATCTTGCTTGGAAATGAGGGATGTGCTTTTAAATTGACAGAAACGCCACTTTATTTGATCAAGGAGGTGAAAAAGCCCATCTGAATGGGCGCGCATATAAAATGTGCCCATTCATGTGTCCCTTGTGGATTGGGCTGCAATTTTTGGGGCGCAAGTGATTTCATTTCTTGTGTAAATAAAAACAAAAAAAAAAAGTTGAGCACCTGGCACCCTGAGGATTCTTTTTTTCAAAACAGTAATTTTTGCAGATTACTTAGAAAAAAAAAAAAAAAAAAAAATTTTTTTTTTTTTTTAAAAGATGCTGTTTTTGCACAAAACGGCAATTTTTGCGGCATTTTGCGCAAAACGGCCGTTTTCGCGGCATTTTGCGGGATCGCAAAATCGCAATAAGCTGGAGGGTCTGTCTAACATATTTCTCCCAGGCAAGCACCTTTTGAATGTGGATTTGTTTTAATGATGAAAGGTGCTTCTCCTGACATTGTGCTTATGGGGATTCCTTAAATAAGGTGATGGTGAACACCCCACAAGGATGCTGGATCTTCTCTGCTGTTTTGGAACCATGATTTTGCACTTTCAACAGCCAAGGAAAAACTGATTTTTAAAGCACTTCTGGATTTTCCTGGCAATGCAGCACTGCCTTTCCAAGTAGTTTCATTTCACTCTGCGGGCAGCCCAATGATAGGTTTTGGCAGTGTGGTCTCCTGTTTTTACCACTGACATAAGCAAAATGGATTGGCGGCCTATTTTTCAGGTTTCCCTGCGCACTTCTCAGAGATATTTAGCGCATAGGGCTTTTTGGCGTCCATTCTGTTGTTTTTGATGAAAGCAGCACACAGTGATGTTGCAGGGCAGCCTAGTGGGTAAGAACATCCCACAGTCTTGCGTTTCAGCATACAGCAAGAGTATGTGTCTTCTATCCTAATGGATGTAAGTATATTCGTCATGTCTAAATGCCTTTTGGCCTATTGTTCATGTATCTTCAAGGTGGAGGCTTATGAACTTCACGTCTAATGCACCTACATGTGTGAGTGTTCAGTAGTTACGTCATTTGCTTTCGTCATTTTGATTGCAGCTCAATCATGCCCTCAATAGCCTGCAGATTCATTACTTGTTGGATTGATCCAGGATATGGTCGATAGGGTTGCCTTAGTGAGTAGCGTCTCTCGCACCTGCACTACGCTGGTGGGGATGAGTCAGAGACCATAAATGATACACACCTGCCATTTCTATAGCATCGGGGCAGGGGAGGGGATGGAAAAATCAATGACACATTGTGATGCTGGAAATGCATTGGAGGGACAGGGCCTCTGTATCCTTGTCCTTTACTGCTTTTTATCGTGTGTTCTGTCATGTTTTCCGCACAGGAGTTCATGTGGGACTCCTGGCGGTGCAGCTCTCTTTCTTTTGGTTTGGTGAATGGACCCGTGGGATACCCTTATGGCACCCATGGGTGGGGGTACAACTCTGTGCCCCTAGTGTATGTTTTTGGGCACCTGTGGGTGGCACGCCGAGCAGGGTATGGGCTGGTGGCAGCTCCATGCTGAATGTGTTAAGTGCGCGGCGTATCCTCCATTTTGGGATACCCCGGCCCTGCTATTGGGATCCGTTGATTCTTGATGGAAAACAAGATGGCCCCTGTGGCCTCTTGCTTTCTATTCCCAAATACCTTGTTTTCCCAAAGTCCTGGGAAGCCGTGACTCTGTCCCTTCCCCCTGACTGCTGTTGGGTGGAAATGCTGTATATGGTGTTATTGTGAAGGCCGAGGCATACGAGCTGGAGCCTTCCCGGTGATGTATGTTGTGGGTACCTCCTGTGGGTGGGACCTGGGTGAATAGAGTGTGTGACGAATATGCATTCTGTGTTGTGGGTGTCTAGTATCTGGTGGTTGACACAATGACTGAGACAACCCTGCCCGAAACCGGTATGAATGCAGCTTGGAGTGTTGAATGGCTCGGTACTTGTCCCAATACACATAACTTGTTGTGAGTGTCTGGAGAGAAGTGAATGGCCTGAATACCTTGTGTGCCTGATTGGCTGCCTGCCTGCATGAATGCCCATAGTCGTGATTGGATGCTTGAGTGTGACCCAGCGGAATGAATGGGAGATCAACAGTATATCTGGGGACCTCTCACTGCTAGGAATCGTGTTCAGAAGCTGAAGTCCACTACGACGAGTAACTGGAGTAACTGACGCTTGACCTTGAAACCCCCGCTGGATGAGAAGGAGTGCTGTGGCTCTCCTTCGCAATCTGAAAGCTGCTGTGTTCCCAAGGACTGACCCAGAGAGGACCTGGTAAGGCGCCCTCTTCCCGAGCTACGAGGGACCATCGTGCACAGCTGATCTTTGCCAACGCTCCCTGGTAGACAGACCTTCGACAGGCTGCCGACCCGATACGGGGACTGCTGCGGAACTCCAAGGAGAAGCACCTGGACTGTTGTCCGCCACTGTCGACGACCGCCGTCGCCGACCAGAGCCGCCGTGCTCCCGTTTGCCTAAGAACTTTAATTGATCATCGGACGCTCTCGTCTGCATCCTCATCCGCTTGTCTCCCGCTGGAGAAGGCCCGACCGTCGACGCTCCGAGGAGCATCCCCCGGTGGGTTTCCCGCCACCTAAAGACCACAGAGACGCCAACGACTCGATGCCCTTGCTGGGCCACAGTTCTTCAACAATCTCTTTGCGGTCCAGAACTATCGTCACCGAGGTGCCCCGCACGCCTCTTCCTTGCAGGACGCAAATGCTCTGTCGTCGACGAGCACCGCTAGGAATGAAGCTGCCACTTCCCTGCCATAGTTCACCCTGTTCACCGTCGGATGTTCGACGACCTGTGACTCCTGCCTTAAAGGGAGGGCACTCAAGTAGGGCCGTCGATTCCCCGACACCGAACGCCAAGTTCGCCGACACCTCTCGACGATCCGTGGCTCCCACCTGAAAGGGAGGCACTCAAGAAGGATCGGTCGACGCATCGTCGGAGAACTCTACTCCAGCAGGTACATTGGGGGGGGAAAGCCTTAATAGGAAGAAGTGAGACTATTGTACACTAATACAGTGTGTGGACATTCCTTTGTTGGGGTTCGGGGACTACACTGTACTTAAGAACCAGCCTGCATCACCTCCTGAGAAGCTAGGCCTTGATTGCTCGTCCATTGCTACCATATAGAGAATCTTGGCTGGGGTCCGCTGTGCCTCTCCTCTACTATATAGAAAGCGGAAGTACAGACACCCCCTACCAGTCTTTACACTGGTGGCAGCAGTGGGATGCTCATGGTTTTAAAAATCAGTGTATAACCGTGCCACTTACAAAATATCTGCACTTTATTAGATTAAGTTTTGGGTGTGTACAAAATAACTGCATTACAAGCAATGGAGTCTATTGCGAATAGTAAATTGACTCGGATGAGCTTAGAGGCTCTCCAGAGTGCTTGTGAAGCCAGGGAGTTAGACTTTGTGGATAAGTCTAGGGTTGAGCTGATAGCTGCCCTGGTGGACTACCAGACCGATGGTGAAACTCTTGATGAGGGGGGGAATGCAACCAATGAGGACTCTGCCCCTGGGGTTTCTACTGAATCTGTTTCTGGGAATGCCGCCATTCCTGCGGCCTCTGTTCCGAACCCCAGCAATTAATTGGAACTTGAGTTATTAAGGATGAAATTGACCTTTGAATATCGCAAGTTGGAAATAGATGCTGAGCTTAAGAAAGAGGAGCTGGCGCAACAAGTTGAACTCAAGAATAGGGATCTTGAGCTCAAAGACAAGGACACTGAATGTCAGAGAATCCAGCTAGAGAAAGCTCGAGTGGAGACTTCAGCGAAACCCAGTGAGAGTGTCAGGTCCCCAGCAACTAAATTTATGAAGGATTTGGTTGGTGTGTTTTCGGAGGGTTCTGATATCCTCCAATGGATTGAAGCGTTTGAAATGGCTTGTGCAATTCATGATGTTGACAAAAGAGATTGGGCTAAGTGTCTGCTAAGCAGAGTGCCAAAAACTGGATATGACTGTATTCTGAAGCTGAGTGTGGAAGAAAGGGGTCAGTATGAGTGTATGAAATCTGCTTTGATTGCCAAGTTTGGCAAGACGCCTACCCAATACCTTAAAAGGTTCAGGGATTTTAAGAAAAGAGAGAATGTGTCTTGGGTTGACTGGGTGAGTGCTGCGCACATGAATATGATGGGGTGGATTGATGGTTACAACGTGAAAACTTTTGTTGAATTGTCCCACCTGTTGTTTTTTGAGCATTTATCTGAAGCCTGTTCACCGGAGCTGCGTTAGGATGTTGCTGACCAGAACATTTTGGATCCCTTTAAACTGGCTAGGTTGGCTGACCAGTGGGTCTCCCACCGGGTGTCACCTAAGGACTCCAGTGGGAAGGACAAGGACAAAGAAAAAGGGGCCTCTCAGAAAGCTGAGGAGTCCCAAAAGCAGTCACAGTCGAATAAACCTAAACCCTCCTCTCCTAAGACCCAAAAATCTAGTGGGGATAAGTCATCTGTGGGGGGGAATAAGAGTAGTGGTCCACCTGCTGCAAAGCAGGCTCCCGGTGGTTCCAGTACCGTACCCCGCACTCCCAGCACTTGTTGGGACTGTGGGGCTCTGGATCACAAAAGGGGTTACTCCAAGTGTAAAGGTAAGGGACTCAGAGTACAGGCTGTCAGCCTGACCTACCCTTACCCCATGTCTGAGGTGGAGGCCACTGCCCTCCCCTCTTCTACAGGAATCACTTTTGGTGCTCCCGTAAAGATTTCCTTACTGTCCCTTGGGGCCTGGGACCAGTATGCGGAAGTGCTGGCGACTATCCCACAGAACACCCCTAGATTTTTTAGAAGTGTCCTCCTGAATGGCCAGCCTTCTACTGGTTTGAGAGACACTGGGGCAAGCATGACAGTGGTGGACAGGACCCTGCTCAAGCCAGAGGACTATGAAGATGCTCCTCTGAGAACCACCAGGTTAGCTGGTGGGCTTCCCAAATTATCGCCTGTAGTCCGAGTCACACTCGTAATTGGAGACAAGACAGCAAACCTTTCTGTCCTGGTTCAGGACAACGTCCCTGCTAACATTCTGTTAGGTAACGATCTAGTCGAGTTTGGATTGATTGCGGATGGTCTTCCCATGACTGCTGATGCAGTCACTAGATCACAGGTGACACCGGGTCTGGCTGTGAGTCAGGTACCCAAGCCGAAGGCGCGGCCTAAGGCACGACGAAGGAAGAGCAAGAAGGCCACCTCTGTGGCGGGAGCTCCTTCTCTTCCTGCTGTTCCTACAGCACCCATTGGGATCCATGCTCTGGACGGGCTGGGTCCAGTGGTAGACCCCGTCTCAACTCCTGTGGGAGAAGAGCCAGAAGACTCTCCTGTGGGAGAGGTTCTCAACCCAGAGGATCATCCCGATCTTCAATGCTTGTTAGCTGAAGGGGGACCCTCCCGGGCAGACTTCTGTAAAGGACAGAGAGAGTGTCCCTCTCCCGAGGGTCTGAGGAAACAGGCCCTGTCCCAGGCACAAGGAGAGGTGCCTAGGACTTTCTGGATTTATTGGGAGGGTGAGCTCCTTGTTAGTGAGCCCACTAAGCCTGAACCTGGTGCCCTTAAGAGGTTGGTGGTACCCCAGGTTTACCGGCCCTTCCTACTGCAGTTGGCGCATGAGGTGCCCTTGTCAGGTCATCTTGGTACCAAGAAGACTAAGCAGAGGCTCTCTGCCCATTTCTACTGGCCTCGAATGGGAGTAGAAGTGGAGTCCCACTGCAGGACCTGCCCAACTTGTCAGTTGTCTGGCAAGACTGGAGGCAGTGTCATTGCCCCACTGCAGCCATTGCCAGTGGTTGGCACACCGTTTGAGAGGGTGGGCATCGACATTGTCAGTCCCCTTGACCCTCCCACGTCAGGTGGACATCTGTTCATCCTGGTTTTGGTAGATCATGCGACCAGGTACCCTGTGGCTATACCCCTTCGGACTGTTACTGCCAAGGTGGATGCCCGGGCCCTCTTGGGCATTTTCACCCATGTTGGATTCCCCAAGGAGGTTGTCTCTGACCGAGGATCCAACTTCATGTCTAGTTACATGAAATCCATGTGGAAAGAGTGCGGGGTAACCTACAAGTTCTCCACTTCTTACCACCCCCAGACCGATGGTCTGGTTGAGAGATTTAATAAAACTCTCAAGGGCATGCTAGGTGCTTTGGAAGAGCCCCTAAGGAGGAAATGGGATCTCCTCCTGCCATGCCTGCTGTTTGCTTACAGAGAGGTACCTCAAGAGGGTGTTGGTTTCAGCCCCTTTGAGTTACTCTTTGGACATCCCGTGAGGGGGCCCCTTGCCTTGATCAGAGAAGGTTTGGAAGCCACCCCTCCCGGTCCCGCCCAGCAAGTGGGGGACTATGTGTTAGGCCTCCGACCGAGGATGACACAGATGATGGGTCAAGCAACAGCTAATCTCAAGGCCAGCCAGGAATTGAACAAATACTGGCATGACGTTAAAGCATCGCAAGTGGATTGGACTCCGGGACTGGAGGCCCTCGTGATGGAGCCTACCAAGCCTCGGGCATTGGCAGATAAATGGACTGGACCCTTCCGGATAGTCTCCAAGATGGGCGAGGTCAATTATCTGGTTGACATGGGAATCCCAGGGGTAGCCCCTCAGGTATTCCATGTTAATAGGCTCAAGCCTTTCCACCGGCGAGCAGAAGTCTCATGTCTCTTGCTAGCTTCAGAGCAAGAAGAGGATGAGAGTGAGCCCCTTCCTGATTTGCTGCATAGCAACCCTCAGGATGGCTCCGTGGAGGGAGTGCAGCTCTCTCCAGATTTTACAACCGAGCAGCAGAGGGCCTGCAGGACTTTGCTCCAGCGGTATGCCTCTCTGTTTTCACTGACGCCAGGCCTTACACCGTGGTGTAAGCACGAGATTGACACTGGTGACAGCGTGCCTGTCAAGAGCAGGAGCTACCGAATGTCAGATACGGTTAAGAACCACATCCAGGCTGAGGTCGCCAAGATGTTGGATCTGGGTGTTATTGAACCCTCAACCAGTCCCTGGTCCAGTCCCGTGGTCCTTGTCCCCAAGGCAAGTTCCCAGGCAGGTACCAAGGATTGGAGGTTCTGTGTGGACTACCGAGGAGTCAATGCCGTCACCAAATCTGACGCACACCTTTGCCCAGCGCTGATGAGCTCGTGGACACCATAGGTGCTGCCCAATTTGTGAGCACCTTTGACCTCACCTCAGGCTATTGGCAAATAGCTCTGACGGACCATGCCAAGGAAAAGACGGCGTTCTCAACACCAGATGGACTCTACTAGTTTAGGGGCATGCCTTTTGGGTTGAAGAATGCCCCTGCCACCTTCCAGAGATTGGTCAATCATGCTCTCAGTGGGCTGGAAGCCTTTTGTGTGGCTTATTTAGACGACATTGCCATCTACAGTTCCACTTGGGAAGAGCACTTGACACATCTGGGTAGAGTGCTGCAGGCCTTAAAAAGGGCTACCCTCACTATCAAGGCCACCAAGTGCCAGATAGCTCAGGGGAAAGTCGCGTGTCTTGGTCAGGAGGTAGGAGGGGGTCAAATCCAACCTCTCCCCAGTAAGGTACAGGATGTACAGGACTGGGAGATTCCCACTACTCAAACCCAGGTGAGAGCCTTTTTGGGCCTCAACGGGTACTATCGCAATTTCATGGCGGACTATGGAACCATAGCTGCACCACTGACAGCTCTGACTTCACCCAAACAGCCTAGGAAGGTTAATTGGACTGAACACTGTCAGAGGGCCTTTGATGGCTTGAAAGAAAGTCTGTGTCGGGCACCCGTGTTGTGTGCGCCTGACTACAGCCGACCCTTTATCGTCCAGACGGATGCCTGCGACACCGGAATTGGAGCTGTCTTGTCTCAGTTAGATGACAAAGGGAGAGAACATCCTATCATATTCATCAGTAGACAACTCAAGGATAGAGAACTTAGGTGGGCGACTGTTGAAAAGGAATGTTTTAGTATAGTTTGGAGCCTTAGGCGTTTTATGCCCTACCTTACAGGGTCAACCTTCAAGGTCCAAACAGATCATAAGCCCCTGAAGTGGCTTATGCAGATGAAGGGTGAGAACCCGAAATTGCTCAGGTGGTCCATTAGGCTGCAAGGGCTAGACTTCACCATAGAGCACAGACCAGGGAAGAGTCATGATAATGCAGATGGCCTTTCCAGAAGGTATGTTGACCGTCTGGATGAGGGTGTCTATCCCGTGGGCGATTAGGCACCCTACACCTCAGTCTGGGAGGGCGACTGTGATGCTGGAAATGCATCGGAGGGACAGGGCCTCTGTATCCTTGTCCTTTACTGCTTTTTATCGTGTGTTCTGTCATGTTTTCCGCACAGGAGTTCATGTGGGACTCCTGGCGGTGCAACTCTCTTTCTTGTGGTTTGGTGAACGGACCCATGGGATACCCTTATGGCACCCATGGGTGGGGGTACAACCCTGTGCCCCTTTTGTATGTTTTGGGCACCTGTGGGTGGCCCGCAGGGTATGGGCTGGTGGCAGCTCCATGCTGAATGTGACAGGTGCGCGACGTATCCTCCATTTTGGGATACCCCGGCCCTGCCATTGGGATCCGTTGATTCCTGATGGAAAAAAAGATGGCCCCTGTGGCCTCTTGCTTTCTATTCAACAATACCTTGTTTTCCCAAAGTCCTGGGAAGCCCTGACTCTGTCCCTTCCCCCTGACTGGATGTTTGGTGGAAATGCTGTATATGGTGTTGTTGTGAAGGCCCGGCCAGACTAGCTGGAGCCTTCCCGGTGATGTATGTTGTGGGTACCTCCTGTGGGTGGGACCTGGGTGAATAGAGCGTGTGACGAATATGCATTCTGTGTTGTGGGTGTCTAGTATCTGGTGGTTGACACAATGACTGAAACAACCCTGCCCGTAACCGGTATGAATGCAGCTTGGAGTGTTGAATGGCTCGGTACTTGTCCCAATACACATAACTTGTTGTGAGTGTCTGGAGAGAAGTGAATGGCCTGAATACCTCGTGTGCCTGATTGGCTGCCTGCCTGCATGAATGCCCGTAGTCATGATTGGATGCTTGAGTGTGACCCAGCGGAATGAATGGGAGATCAACAGTATATCTGGGGACATCTCACTGCTAGGAATCATGTTCAGAAGCTGAAGTCCACTACGACGAGTAACTGGAGTAACTGACGCTTCACCTTGAAACCCCCGCTGGATGAGAAGGAGTGCTGTGGCTCTCCCTTGCAATATGAAAGCTGCTGTGTTTCCAAGGACTGACCCAGAGAGGACCTGGTAAGGTGCCCTCTTCCCGAGCTACGAGGGACCATCGTGCACAGCTGATCTTTGCCAACGCTCCCTGGTAGACAGACCTTCGACAGGCTACCGACCCGATATGGGGACTGCTGCGGAACTCCAAGGAGAAGCACCCGGACTGTTGTCCGCCACTGTCGACGACCGCCGCCGCCGACCGAAGCCGCCGTGCTCCCGTTTGCCTAAGAACTTTAATTGATCATCGGACGCTCTCGTCTGCGTCGTCATCCGCTTGTCTCCCGCTGGAGAAGGCCCGACCGTCGACGCGTCGAGGAGCATCCACCGGTGGGTTTCCCACCACCTAAATACCGCAGAGACGCCGACGACTCGACGCCCTTGCTGGGCCACAGTTCTTCATCAATCTCTTTGCGGTCCAGAACTATCGTCACCAAGGTGCCCCGCACGCCTCTTCCTTGCAGGACGCCAACGCTCTGTCATCGACGAGCACCGCTAGGAACGTTGCTGCCACTTCCCTGCCGTAGTTGACCCTGTTCACCGTCGGACGTTCGACGACCCGTGACTCCTGCCTTAAAGGGAGGGCACTCAAGAAGGGCCGTCGATTCCCTGACACCGAACGCCAAGTTCCCCGACACCTCTCGATGATCCGTGGCTCCCGCCTGAAAGGGAGGCACTCAAGAAGGAACGGTCGACGCATCGTTGGAGAACTCTACTCCACCAGGTACATTGGGGAGGGGGTAAAGCCTTAATAGGAAGAAGTGAGACTATTGAACATATGGACTGGGCTTGTGCGATATATCTTATTTTACAGGTTGCCCAGGTGGGGGGATCTCCACACAGAACTGTGTCTAGGGTACGGGCCAGTCTTCTGCCTACTGTTTCAACCCTCTTGCGTTCCTTCCTATCTCTATTGCTGGTTTCCTCGTTATTAATCTGTGTGACATTTTAACCGTACAGTTGATGCACTTTAATGAGATTCAATAACACTAGTGGTACCACTTTAGAATTGTATATATTTATCATTATTGACTTCCAAGTACAAACTGCGTTATTGTGATCGTGTACCTACCTTTGAATATTAATTATATAAAGACTGTGTTTTCAGTAATACTGTGTGTGGACATTCCTAAGTGGGGGTTCGGGGACTACACTGTACTTAAGAACCAGCCTGCATCACCTCCTGAGAAGCTAGGCCTTGATTGCTCGTCCATTGCTACCATATAGAGAATCTTGGCTGGGGTCCACTGTGCCACTCCTCTACCATATAGAGAGCGGAAGTACAGACACCCCCTACCAGTCTTTACACTGGTGGCAGCGGTGGGATGCTTATGGTTTTAAGAATCAGTGTATAACCGTGCCACTTACAAAATATCTGCACTTTATTCGATTAAGGTTTGGGTGTCTACAAAATAACCGCATTACAAGAAATGGAGTCTACATGTGTGAGTGTTCAGCAGTTACGTCATTTGCTTTCGTCATTTTGATTGCAGCTCAATCATGCCCTCAATAGCTTGCAGATTCATTACTTGTTCGATTGATCCAGGATATGGTCGATAGGGTTGCCTTAGTGAGTAGCGTCTCTCACACCTGCAGTACGCTGGTGGGGATGAGTCAGAGACCATAAATGATGCACACCTGCAATTTCTATAGCATCGGGGCAGGGGAGGGGACGGAAAAATCAATGACACATTCTTTTGGCTCTCTTCACACATAACATTACAAACAGATGGCAAAGTGTGGATCTCTAACTGCAAGATTCACAAATCGTGCACAACTTAAGCTGCATCACCCCACTGTCACAAACCAGTTGCATCTCCAGTGACAACCACCAGCAGCAAGACGCCTGCCACCTTACATTCAATGAGGAGTTGAAAGCCTGGCTTTTCCTCCACTAACTCTCTTTTCTCCTGCCCTTATGACCTACTCGCATTCATCTTTCTCATATTCTCCGACACGACTTCTGGCAGGAAATGTGTTAAAAGTGTGAAAAATGCATAATCAGAGTGGAGGCAATAGCACAATATCCGACTCAAAGAAAGGCATTAGCTTCCTGACTGTGCTTATCTATTACACACGATCGCGAACTGTGCTAACCCCGCCTTCCGTACAGCAGCGTATATAGAATTCTCAACACATTGATTCTAAGGCAACCAGTGGAAGGTGTCATGACTTCAGTGGGGAGGATGTTATCCCTTCCAATAAGCACAATAACGAAGCCTCTATGTGGAGAAGGACAAACCTTGGTCTTCCAAGGTTTCTCTTGTCACCTCAAGAGATACCAGCACACATGTGCAATCATTCTTCAATTAAAGCACTGTCTTTCTTATCAATGGTCCTTTGAAGTTGTTTAATACATTTCTTTGGCATAATAGGTCAGGATACATAGACGGTGCTGAGGCTTTAGTAAGCTAGAGTGCAAATATATTGCTGCGTCTCTGAGCCAAGATACAAACTCTGTTCTAACATCGAGCATTTATGTAATTCAAAATGGTGTCTCCCCACCTGTGCCAGGTCAGTGCAGTGAATATAAAGCCCAGCTCCCTTAAACCAGTCTATTTATCTCGTTTTAATTTGAATTCACTTACCATTTTAATTCAATCTACCTTCTATAAAACCATCATTATATACAACTGCATTTTTCCTCCACAGATCATGATGCAAAGAGGACAAGCTATAAATAACTCTATTGCAGCACACTCACATTGGAAACAGCACCGTGGCATGCAACAGGGGTTTCATCCCCAGTCAAGCACTTAGAAAATGAAGTCTGACATGAAGCTTTATGAAAAACTAATAATAATTTAACAAAAAACATGAAAAACACACCCTCCGGTTCATTTCAACTTGCTCTTGAACAAATTACACCACTGGCGCCAACTGCAAAGGGCCAGAGGGTTCCCCTGCCCCAGTAAAGATCAGGGTGTGAGGACTGAGGAGGCAACCTTTCGTCCGGGAATGACATGATATGGGCTGCACTATTAGTGGCTGGTGCATTTGTTTTCTAATGCATTGATTTATTTTGTCACCCAGCAGACAAAGCATGGATTACTTTGAAAATGAGCTGTGGGATCGGGGCATTTTCACCTCAGCGTGAAACTATAAAGTTCTTTGCTCACGAGTGTTTACAAGGTATAAACTCTGAAAATGTCTGTGTTCATTTGACTAACAGAATTTCAACCGACACTAAAAAAACAAACTCATTCACAAAGTAAAACTAGTTTCTTAAACTGCTAATCACAGGGGATGTTTGTAACTCACTGTATGTTGAGTGTAATTACATGGGCATGAAACACTTCATCATGAATACGGTGCATAGCTATATCACAAAATGGCCAGGAGCAGGTGACTTTATCACACATGTATAGCCCAGAAGAGCAGTTTAAAGACCTCTCAAGTTTGTACATATCAAGAGTGAGCTGCTCCGCCAGTCCTGGGTTCTAGACTCCTTTCAAATTGCATTCAGCTGCTTGTAGCCAGCGGTTTATAGTGGCTAAAATAATACGACGACAGCAAAGGTATACAGAATGATGTGTGCTAAAAGCCAGGAATGGCAAACCATTGCAACCCTTCGCCAGGACAACTTGAAATTTTGTTTCTGCAACATTTTTCTTTTATAGCAATGGGCCTCATTACGAGATTGGTGGCAGTCATGGCGCTATTTGCGCCATGACTGCCACCAATAATGGGTCCGGCACCAGTGTTGTTCAATGGGGATTTACCGGTGAAGTCCGACCCTGGTGGGACCAGTAAGTCCCCATTGAACAAACCATTCCCCATTCCCATTTGAGCCCCCATAGGGCCCATGTAAGGCAAGCCCGTTATTAGCGCCCTGGTCCCTTAGCGGGACCCGTAAGGGACGTGTGGTCAGACCACACGTTCCTTACGGTTCCCTCCAAGGGACCTCGGAATAGGGCGGTACGGGATTACCGGCACCGGTCTCGTACCCGGTGCTCGGTATCCCTTACCGCCCTACTCGTAATGACCCCCAATGTCTCTAAATAAAATGATGTGCACTTGTAGTCCTTAGATTCCGTTCACTCAGAATATCACTCAGAATATCAGTCTTTCTGTGGGGATGATGGAGGGCCAGAGAGCATGTCTATGTCCAGTCTATAAAGGGCTGAATCATGGCAGTGGCCCTTGTGAGAGACATGGTTCTCCCATAACGGAAAAGCTACCGCTTTTGATCAAAGAAGCTTGCCTGGAGAATGGGCCTTACATGTGCAAGGAGTCCACCCGATCTATGTGATTTCATCGAGAAGACTTCTTCGAGGCCCGTTACATCGAATTTTCATTTTTTTATACACATTTCATCGCAATTCATTGCAGTGGAGACACCCATAGATTTCATTTATTTATTTATTTATAGAGGATATTTTCCCGCAAATATATGCAGGGAGAACCTCCCCTAGCCCCCCACACAGTTACCCTAATCTCCCTTACCTTCATCAGCATCATCATCAAGTTTATTCAGAGCTATATAAAAACAATCCATAAAACCAATACAAAAAAGCATACAAATATTGCACGATAAAACATAACATTTGGCCTCACAAGGAGAACAAATGTGCAGGGAAAATAGTCAAACTGATTCCTTGGCCAATATATTAAATGGAAGTTTTTGGTCAGAACATAAAGTCGTTTCCTGTGACCCAGTACTATTTTTAAGTACAAGAGTAACGTCCAGCCCACTTAGGGTGAGATTGCCCATAGCAAATAAGTTAGGGCAGGCCGGTATTGCACAACACCCAATTCCCTTAGTAAGGGTCGTATAAACAGGTTTCTTGCTTTCACATATGCAGGGCAAAACAAAATAAAGTGTGCCAGGTCCTTCTATGATGCTTTACAGATTGGGCAGGATCTATCTGCACCCCCCTCAAGCCCATGCTGCCCACACAGCCTTTAGGAGAATGCAGTTAAACCTTGCCCTTGTCACAAGGACTCTATGCCTGGGAGACTCGGCCCACAATAGGTAAAGCTGTACACCCGGAGACATAATAGTCATCAAGCCACGATTCTTTGGCTTCATAATTTGTCTACTTTCTCTGTCCAGGTGTACAGACTCTTGAAAACAGGCAGTCCAATTATTTGTTTCTCCCCTGGAGAGCACACTGCTGGATGGGCACAGATGTGGACAATTAAACCCGTCCAGCTGTTTCCTATTAAGAGTCAACCACGGAATATTGCCACTCTGGTCCTTGATTATCAGAAAGGTGATCAATTCATGGGTGAGTGTCGCCCTGCATTTCCCCATAGCCTAAGCCAGTGTAGTACTGGCTACATGTAGATCGTATCACTAATTGGTGTAGAGCCCATTTCCGTCCAAACTCCAAAATTAGGTGCGGAACATGGCAGCCCTAGAAGATTTTTCATAAATTGGTTCTCTAGGGTCTGTATCACTTTAACCCCAGAATTACCCCACAGTTCCATTCCAAACTTGGCTAGAGAAAGTGCTTTTCCCTTATACAGCTGGAGCAGAGGATTTATCGGTTTTACTTTAACAGGGACTTTGCCCTTCAGACCCCACCCAGAGTCTGTTTGAACTGCAAGGCTTATTTATTAACCTGAGCTGATGTGCCCATGTAGGCGGAGAATCTGACACCCAAATAATCACATTGGTCCAACCTGGGGATAACAGTAGACCTACAAAGCATATCCCTGAAGTTGATCCTTTATCTCCCCTTCCAGCAGGACAATACCGCTGATTTGGCTGCGTTCACCACCAAATCCAGACCCTCCATGAAGGCGGCATATTCCGTTATGAGAGCCTGCAGAGGCCTTGGGGTAAGAGCCATCAAAACAGAGTCGTCTGCATACACCAAAACAGGTAGGGCCAGTTACCTAGCATTGGGACATCAGGAGTTCACCCTAAAAGGTGCTTGTACAGGCCATTTATGTATAAGCATAACACACATCCCTGGCACACCCCCAGTTCAACTTTAAAAGGGCTAGTGCAGCGCCCACCCACGCCGCTCCGCACACATACTTGAGTATTACCATGCAACCTCGCCAAGATGTCACCAATGCCCCCAGGCAATCCATTGACCTGAGCATATCCCACAACTTTGTGCAGTTGACTTTGTCGAATGCCTTGCTCAAGTCTATGAATGCCAAATATATGGGCTCCTCCCTCAAATATAGTGAGTTTGCCAGTACCAGGTAGAGATGGCATCAGGTAATATTATCCCCATATATATGGTCGCCGTAAATAATATCGCAGGGAAAAGGTTGCAGCGATATTATATGGGTGACCATATATATGGGGACAGGGGCAACAAAAAAAAAGAAATTAAAAAAAATAAAAATAAAAAAATAAAACAAAGTTTGGGAGGTTGCAGGGGTGTCCCCTGCATGTTCCATGCAATAATGTCGCCACAAAAAACTGCCATTTTCCGGTGATATTTTTGCATGGCGAGATTTTTGTGGCGACATTATTTCATGGAACCGTAGAGATTAAGTGTCTCTTCTGTTGTACCTAGCCCCGGTTTGAAGCCTAAGTGGACCAGGGAGAGAACACTGCTACTCGCAACCCAGTCTTCCAGTCGGACCTATATTTTGAAAATGTAGTACAAAAGTGAGATGGGTCTATATAAGGCAGAAGAGGCCCGGGATCCCTTCTTAAAAATAGGCTGAATCAGCACCATAGACCATGAGGATGGAATTGCCCCTTCCGCACATATGACGTGAAACTTCTGGGTCAGCATTAGTGCCCAAAGATCTGGCTCCATGCCAAACAGATCTGACAGGATGTTGTCCGGACCAGGGGCTCGATTACATTGGTGACAGCCAACGGCCTTCTTTATTTCCTCCACTGTAGACACACTATTAGCCTCAGTGACCATCTCATTAGTAGGCTCTGGGCTAACCCATTCTGCTTGTGCATCGCCCATCACCCTACTCCCCACACTGTAGAGTAAGGAAACTTTTTCCAGCCAGGCCTCATCTGAGACATTAATAGTTGGGGTCTCAATAATGAATTTATAATGGTGACCCTTGTGGGCAATTTCCCAGAATAGCTTTGAGTCATTCTCCTCTGGGGCTACCACCCAGGCTTCCCATGCTTCTTCCTCTATTTCTCTTTTCCTGGCTGCCGGTGCTTTTTTATAGCATGGTCTGGTGCTTATAATGGTGGTTTTGGAAGCACTGTATCCACTCCAAACCTCCAGTCGTTCTTCTTTGCTTTAGATCAGGCAGAGTCAAACCAAACCCCTCTACTCTTAGCTCCTTCTTTACCTGGAGGACAGGAAAACACCCATGATAGCTGCATCAGCATACTTCCAAACTTCTACAGTATGACCCTACTATCCCAGGTCCCTGATAGCAGGATATCAAGCTCACTCGAACTTGACACTACTGCCTTTTCTAGTAATTCCTCTTTCCTATAATCCCTCCATTTGTGCCTACGCCTCGACGTGTCAAGGGATACACCCGATGGATATACCTGGCTCGACATCCCCCCGCCCCCTACAGGTGACTCAATCCAAAATTAAATGGGAAAATGATCACTGCAGATATCACGCAGTACCTCAATGCCCCTTATGAGTCCCCAGTGCGCTACCGGGACACAAAAATAATCTATTGTGGAGCTGCCTAATGCAGAAGAGAAAGTAACCCTGCCAGACATATCTCCAACCAAATGCCAATTTGTGGTCTGTAGTCCTCACTCATAAAGATAGTGCAACAGGCACACACCTTCCGCACAAAGCCTGGCATCCATCATGGTGGGCGGAGGTATCCCAGCCACAGAATCCTCGGTGTTATCATATAGATTGTCTACCGGGCCACCCCCCAGTTTTGCCTTAAAATCACCACCCACGATCCAGCACACCTTCCCCAAAGGAAACCTTGCTGATAGTTCCTCCAGTGCAAGGCTTAGGGCACCCAAACAGTTTTTCTCATATTACTATTGAAGAAATTCACTACTACAAGATTGGTTCGGCCCGATCTGCACATTTTGACCACCAGAACAAATGGCAAAGGGTTTACCAGGCCACCTACACACTCTTCAACTGTGTTTTGACCAAAGTCCACAGCCCCCCATAATTTCTGCCTCTCTTATTTTTCTCCGCCACCCACTCCACTGATACGAGACAAAGCCATCAACAATGATTTCTTCCCGGGACCATGTTTCTTGGAATAAAGCAATGTCAGTCTTGTTTAGAAACCTCTGGGTATTAAGGGCGTTATAAATAACCCATTACAATTACAATTAAAATTACCGTTTGTGACTCTATGCAAGCTAATCTAGTTTTTATTCCAGCCACATTCCATGGCAATAATAACAGGGTATTTTTCATAAGCTCCACATAGGGGAAGCCCTGAGCAGCAATGTGCCACACCTCTATTAGCTGCCCAGCGGCAACCCCCAGAGACTGGCATCATTCGATGTCATCCATGTCAGTAAGGCAGGCAAATTGGTTCTGGGCCAATACCGGTCCAGGGGCTCTACCACCCAGTCCAGTCGCCCCCTCATGCTTTGGCTTACACCATGTGAGAGTAAGGATTGGGCCACATGGTGGGGTTCGACCAGAGCCCATAGATCTATATAGTTGAACACGGCTCATGGCCCTAGATTATTGTCCCTCGTTTCTCCCTGTCTTGGGGGTAAAATAAATGTAACGGGACCAGCCAAGCCCTACGATTATGACTGGAGGTGCCCAAATTAAACTCGACCAAATGCTTGGTCACCTGTGTATTTTTGAAAGTCAGCACCACAGCAAATGAGGAAAAACGAGTGCAAAAGAAGCTAGCTAAAGTAGCTGTAGAAGAGTGATAGCAACACTGACACAATCAGAGGGCACAGATAATGTGCAGGGGCCCACGGAGGTCCGGACACCAGCGTTTTGGCCAGAAGGAGGACAAGGGCAGTGGGGAGGACAACAGTACCTCACTCAGGAGTGGCAACAAGGAGGTCAGCAGCCTGGGAGGGGAGGGTTTAGGGAAGGTCGAGGTGGCATTGGAGGAATGGGGCCAAGTGGAGCTGGCATGGGTCCGTCCCAGAGTTGGAATTGCTAAAAGAGGGCACACTTTTTGATGAAATGCAGAAGCAGACAAGGCAGCAGATATAACTTGTACAACACTTACCACCCACCGCCACAGGGCGCTCCAAAAATGCCAACACAAAGGATGACCTCTATCCTTTATGAGATACACCAAGTATATACACAACACGCTCCTCGGCCCCCCAGGGTTGCTAGCACCACAGATATAACCTCAACAGCAACAGTATCCACAAGAGCCTATGGCCCAGCAGGGAAATGGCACCAACGAGTTCCCGAATGGCATTATAGTACCACAAAGCGGGGTGAGCGTCATGGGTACAAACTTATTCATGTTCCCGGGGTCCAATACCTACCCAGATTATGATAACCCAAAGAGAGCGCTTGCGTGACCAGTCCTATCTATGACTGTCCACCCTGATGAGGAACCCTTGGTGGGCGCAGAAATAGGAAACAAACACTTAATTTTTATGGTTGAATTGGATCCCACAAAATTATGCATCAGTGAGGGGGATTTCCCACTCTCGGGGAAAACTCTTGACACACACGGCTTCCCTGGGGCTGTGTCCACGGTTCGATACACTGACGAGGTTGACATCAAAATAGGGGGAAGGTGGTGCGGGCCCCCCTACTGTATTCCGAAGGTTCACCAGTTAACTTGTTGGGCAGGGGCCTGCTCAGCAAGCTTAACATGATGATTTCATTCACTGATAATGGCATAGTTTGCACCACACCTGGGTATGACCCATACGAGCATTGTTGATAATACACGTAATGGGGGGAGAGGTGGTGGTTTGGGGTATTCCCATCGACCCGGACATGTTTGTGTATGGAACAACTGTGCTTGTAGAAGCGGTGGCTCGAATTGGCAAAGGTTGTTGGCGAGTGCCCTCAGATTTCATTTTTAGCCCTGTTGTGTCACCTGAATTGGCATCAGGTACAATACTGTCCCTAGACTTACAAGGATTAGTGGTCTCAGCAAAAATGATTGTGGTGATAGCGAATGACCAACATGGATGCGAGTGGTGCACAGTACTTTGCATTGACCCTAAAATACCTCTGAAGGAGGTCACAGGCGCAGAATTGTTTGAGGACAAACCAGAGGGCGGAGAAATCGTGTTGGAAATATGTATCCCTTGTGAGATACTGGTGCAGTACAGGAAAGTCTGGTGTCCCATAATCGCCCTCGTAGCACCACCCCCGTTTCTTGACACAGACTTAGAGCGGGTGCCCCAGAGACTGAGGACGATGAACCCCCATGACATAGGGATCATGCAGGGAGTGACCCCGTGCATATTAAACTAAAACTAGGGGCAGTGCTGCCACGAGTAAAACAGTACCCACGTCCAAGGGTGGCAGAGGAAGGAATAAAAGATGCCATCCGTGCCCTACTCGCCCAGGGGATAATTGTGCCATCTACCTCCTCATGCAACACAGCTATATACCCTGTGAAAAAGGCAACAGGGGGGAGTTGGAGGATGATACAGGGCTTGCGACCCCTCAATGATCTTGCACAGTGACTGTGAGCAACAATGCAACAATGCAGGCAGGATTCCATCACACCCATAGAGCTCCTGGCCCACAAGGGATACAAGGTGGACAGAGCAAAACTGCAGTACTGCCACCAAGAGGTCTTATACTTAGGGCTGTTCATATCAGTAAATGGGAAGAAAATAATACGAGACAGAGCAACATCTGTGCATGCAACCCCACTACCCACAACAGTGAAAGAGGTGCAAGAATTCTTAGGGTTGTACAACTACTGTAGGGCATGGATACTTGATTATGCAGCAAGGCCGTTCTTACAGGGTCTCAAGGAGGCACAAAAGACTCACAGTAAGGTGGTGTGGACTGAAGAGATTTTACAGGATGTTAATGATCTCAAGGAAGTAATATGAACCACCCCAGTGTTAGCAATACCAGATTACACACAGGAATTTTACCTGTTCTCCCATTCCAATGGCCAACTCAAGACTGCAGTACTGACCCAAAAAGAGCATGATGGGTCACAGGGCACTGGCCTATTATAGTGGCATGTTACACTTAGTGATGCAGGGACAGCTCGCATGCCAACAGGCTCTTGCGGCAGCTGCATTCACCATAGAAAAAAGTTCAACAATTGTGATGGGCTGTTCTGTCACCCTCTATGTCGAACATGCCGTCTTTGCAATCATGGAAAGATCCAAGTCCATTCTAACAGCCCAAAGAGCATCAGCATACTAAATAATTCTCTCCAGCCCAAATAATGACAATGTGTGGTGTAAAACAGTGAACCCTGCAACCTTCATTACAGAAGCATGCACTGATGGGGATATAGCATTACATGACTGTTTGATGTATGAGGGGGAGGCAGATGACATCCCCAAGGCAAAAGACAGGCCACTCGAAGAGGGGTGGGGGGTTCATGTCATTGATGGTACAGCAACAATTCACTGGGACACAGGTCTCAGACACACTGTGGCAGCGGTAGTACGCATAGCAGACGGTGAATATGAAACATTGATTTTGAAAAGGCTACCAATGCATTAATCTGCCCAGAACTCATTGCAGTGATTAAAGCAATGCAAGCCTCACAGGGGTGCCACGTGACTATTTATTCAGACTTAGCATGCGTCATTACTACTGTGCATGTCAGTCTGTCGCGGTGGAAGAGAAGGGGCTTTAGGAGAGCAGATGGGTCTCTGGTGCAGCACACCACGCTGTTAGACAAACTGATCTTCGCAGTATCCCAACCTTCTGTCATGGCAGTCCTCAAATGCTCCGCCCACACGAACAACACTGACGAAGTGTCACTCGGAAACACTGTCGCAGACACCGCGGCCAACCTTGCAGCGTACCTCCAGTTCCCAATGTAACTGAGTATGTCCTCACAGCACCTGCAACTGATCAGCCCTCTGGCGGCTACAATGTCCTGCCTGTTGCGCTGATTATTGAAGTACAGGGAAGCACCCCAGATGAGGAGAAAGAATTGTGGGTACAGAGAGGTTGCGCACAATCCCCTACAGATTTATTGTGGTGGCAGGAATGCACAGAAAAGGTAGTAATGCCCGGTAGCCTGCTCGTAACAGCATTTGATCAGCTCCATAACCCCTCTCACATCTTTTGCTGTTCGCATACAGGAGGATTAGTTTATTCCAAACCCCCTAGGAACACCTAAAAACATGGTCACTAGATGTACCACTTGTCAAAGTTTCAGCACATGCATGACCTAACGAACATTGAGAGGCACCCTACCCCACCCCACTGGGCCATTCGCGAGTTGCATATCGGCCAGCGGATATGGAGGAGCTGTGCAACGGGTCCAGATATTTGAATGTTGTTGTCTGCCCCTTCTCATGTTGGGTTGAGGTGGGTCCTTGTGCGCATCCGGATGCCAAATGCACTGCAAAATGTCTGGTCCATGAAGTGTTCCACAAATGGGGCATGTGCAATGTGTTAAGGTCAGATAATGGCAAGCACTTCTTTAGTTCATTGTTTAAGGAGATTACTGCACTGCTTGGCAACATCCGGCTACAATGCCCTGCCTATTGCGCAAATTATTGAAGTACAGGGAAGCACTCGATATGAGGAGAAACAATTGTGGGTAAAGAGCGGTTGCGCACAATCCCCTAAAGATTTATTGTGGTGGCAGTAATGCACAGGAACGGTAGTAATGCCTGGTAGCCTGCTTGTAACAGTATTTGATCAGCTCCATCGCCCCTCTCACAGCTCCAAGCACCATATTGCCACTGATATACAGGATTGGTTTGTTCCAAATCTCCAGGAACACCTAACAAACATGGTCATTAGAGGTACCATGTGGCAAAGTTTCAGCACTTTACAAACATTGAGAGACACCCTACCCCGCCTCACAGGGATATTCCGCGAGTTGCATATCGACTATGAGGGCAGGGGTGATCGGTGAAACAGGTCCAGATATTTGATCGTTGTTGTCTGACCCTTCTCACATTGGGTGGAGATGGGTTCTTGTGCGCATCCGGGTGCCAAATGCAAGGCAAAATGTCGGATCCACTAAGTGTTCCACCGATGGAGCATGTGCGTTGTGTTAAGGTCAGATAATGGCACACACTTCTTCAATTAATTGTTTAAGGAGATTACTGCACTGCTTAGCATTAAACACTGGATGTGTACGATTTATCACCCCCAGGCCAACTGGATTGTGGAGAGAATCAATGGACTGCTTAAAAGTAAACTATCTAATTTACACCACAATAAAGAAAAACTGCTGCATTGCCTACTCTTTGTCCTGTTCAGTTTGCACACACAACCCAGCAAGGACCACCATTTATCACCCCATGAAGTGGTAAATAGTCATCTCATGCACACACCAATATCTCCCATCATAAGAATATCAGACGCGCACAGGGCAGCAGTGGTTCTAGGTGATGAGTTTAAAGACTAGTTAACAACCCTAACATGCGCCATTTAATTTCCTGACAGATTGCACAGCCCCGATCAGAAGACAAACCAAGCGTCACTGCTGACTGCACAACTGAATGCCCACCCACTGAACCACTGCTGACAAGTGAACATGTCTACGTTTGGTCCTTTGTCCATAGGTGGAACAGTCCCAGGTTCAACAGACCATTCGAAGTGATCTATTACACTCTGGTTGCCATCAAAGAGAAGGGCCTCCAGCTTTGGATCCACTTGTCTGACGTTCGGAAGGCCCCTACAGCCGCTACACTTCATTCCACTTCCTACTGTCATAGCTTAAAGTTCAGTTTCAGGTCCTCCCCTAACGCGTGCGCACAGAAAATGCTGCTAAAACTCTTATAGTTTTGATTGCCAGACGATTGCCAAAAGATCTCTTGTGCTTACTTTTATCTCTCTCTCAGTCGCCCCCTCTCCCCTTCTCCTTTTTGTGCATATATTTTGCCTTTCAGATTCATCGAAAACATGGAGCCAGCACCTTTGAATAACTCAATATATGAGCAGATGGCACCAGCACCTTCGAATTACTCTATACATGTTAGAAAGCATTTAGGAATATGTTAGATCTAGATTTCTGTACTCATATATGTGTGCTATGCATTTAATAGCCATTGTATTTGCCATTTCCATGGTCAGCCTGGGAATTTATTTTGTGAGTATTTTTATCTTAGAGGATACTATAAAAAGGGGGAGGGCAGGAGGAGCTTATAACTTTACTATGAATAGTGGTTCACATGCAGAATCAGATAAAACCAAACATTCCACAGGTAAAGAAATATGTATTGATCCCAGACCCCAACCCACAGCCTAAGGTATCACTTCCAAAGTGGAAACCCATGGCCCTAAATGGTAACACCCCACCCCCTTCAGCTGGAATATTAGAATATATTGCTAAATCCCTACTGTTTTCCAAGTTTACCAACCCTGCTGATTTAAATAATGCAACCACAATCATAAATGGATATAGAGGGGTACCCATACATACAAAGAGACAAGCCTGAAGGCAAACGTATGATGCATTACCGTGGGCTTGGTTTAGATGCTGATGATTTGATGGTTTGATGATTTTGTATTTGTAACGCACCCACGATGGACTTAACCGTATTGAAGCACAGATGGAGATACAATTGTGAATAAGAGAAACAAAGGAGTCCCTGAGTCACTAGTTCATTTCTGTGTACCTAGAGAATGGCAAACTACTGGGTGATTATTTAAACAGAAAGGTTTTCAAGGCCTTCCGAAACTGAACAAGTGTCTGAGATTCACTGATCTTTTGCGGTATATTGTTTCATAATTTGGTTCCAAAAACTACAAATCTCCTGTCACCTCTAGTGACAAATACTGACCGGGGGCTACTTAACAGTAATTGATACCTTGATCTTAGAGTCCTCGCTGGCCTACAGAGGCACATTTTTTTGCTTAGATATTCCCGGGCCAGTCCCTTTAAACACTTACAAATCATACAGAACTTTAAATTTGATACAGTCATCGACCGTTAGCCAGTGGAGTGTCCTCCATAGGGGGTAAACATGATCTACTCTTCTCAGACTACCAATCAGTCTAACTGCTGTGTTTTGGGCCTTCTGGAGGCTATGCAGTTGTTTAGCTGGAGCACCCATCAGCAAACTATTGCAGTAGTCTAGTTGGGTAGATGCTATAGAAGATGTACGTCACCCTGAACCATCTAATAGTTGGTAAACTGATTTAAGTGCGGTGGGAAGAAATAGAGTGAAATGTGTCAGTGGCACCCAGTGTTAGGGAGAATTCTCAAGAATGTGCCACTTTCCCTTACCTTTTGAGACCCCAGCAACTTTGCTGGATTTCAGGGATTTTCATTTTTACCTGGAAAGAGTGTGAGGCAATTTTACCCTCTCTTTCATGTATTTTGATGTGTGTTTTACTTTTGTGTTCTTTGGATATGGAGTTTTAAAACAACTCCAGAGGCATCATCTTTTTCTTGTGTTCACACAGCACCTTCAGTGCAGTGGCACAGGGGCATCTTTCAGACTTCCCAAGGTTTAAGTACCTTCTCTGGGACTGATTTCTGTCTCCCAGAGCATGTAAATTTAAATAGCCTTTGCTAGTCTTTTTTAAATTCATAGACCCAGCACACACTATCTTCCTATAGAGTGCTGGAGGGGTTGTCTAGCATCCCCTGTGTCTAAATACTAATGTAACAGTCAAATGTTACCCTTTCCTCTTGAAATGGCTGGTGGCAGTGGTTTTAGAACCAAATACCATGATTTTTCTCGACCGCGAAACACCGGTAGCTAAAAATCGGATCAGCCATGTTTTTCAATATGGCGCCCAAGACCCCTCTGTAAAAACAGACTCTGGTAATCTTTTTTCGCCATTTCTTTTAGGAAAGGTTGTGTTTAACCCTGCGAACCAAACCGGGTTTGGTCCCTTTGTTCGATGCCCTTTGGCAGGCTTCCGTGCTGAAGCCCTTATCTGGCGCCTGAGTGTCTGGGGTGGACAGGATGTGAGGGAGGTGCCTGAAACTCCCTTTGCTTAGTCTCCTAGGAGACATGAATGCACTCTGGTGTGATTGGCCGGTGATTGACAGCTAGGCTGGAATGAATGGGGGGAAAACTGTTTAAAAGCAGGTCTCTGGGACTTGGAAGGCAGAGTCGACCACTGGAACAAAAGAACCGAAGACGAGCTGAAGGAAGATGACTGCTGCAACTCCTGGACTGTTGGTTTGCCCGGTGAAGCCCTGCTGCAGGTCTGAATTGCCTGAAACTTCATCAACAGAGAAGCTCCTTCAAGGACAACTTCTTCCCTTGAGCTGGTGGGAACAACCAACTCATAAGCCACCTGGACACCGTCTCTATACTGGTCGAATTTTCATCAGAGTGCTGTTGAAAACCGGATAGCCAGTGAGAAGGATACCAGTTTGTGGACTTTAAGGCACTCACACCTTAAAACCGATGTTTTTCCAAGCTTGTGGCCTCTTCCCTGGGCAGTGCAGGAACCTCCCGGCATCCTCCTTCTTGTCCCCACGACTGAAGCTCAAGAAAAGCGAGATCTGCTGGAACTGCCAGGAACAACTGCCTCAGCTACAGCTTTTCTTCATACTTAAGGTACTGTGCAAACATGGTGTGGAAATCCTTTCTGCCACAAGGAAAGTTTGTGAAACTTTCCCCACTTTGGAGTCTTGTTCGCTCCTATACTGACATATAACTCTTTTTCTGGCAAAACTACTTCTAAGAACATTGGCAAAGACTTAACCGGTTACTACCAGAACTGTGCTATCCTATCCAAGACACTGAACCATTGACTATGGCCCAGGCCTATTGAATTGAATTACCTCTTGTAGTGAACTGAAACTATTTGCCCTCCCTATGAAAGTAATTGTGCTTTAATTCTTTTAACCTTTGTCTTTCTACCCCTTTTGAAAGTTACTGAAGTGCCATTTTGCTCCCACTTCAGGAGAACCTAACTTGTTCAGAAACGTATTGGCTGTGTACAGCAGTGTATTATAGTGTGATATTGAGCTGCTTCTTACTAGTGGAATGTTTTACAAAATGTGTAAATAAATGTATATTCTTTTACCAAGAACCCGTGATAGTGTTTGTTTGAACTACTGTGATTGCAAGTAATTTGTGTGACATCTTGTACTGCTCACATCCCTCTTGAGATTAGTCTGGCTGCCCAGCCACTGCTACCACATAACTGTGTAGTACAGGATTTTACCAAAGGTGAGATTGTGCTTACACCTGTAGTCTTAATTGTGTGTAGTGTTCCCAAAGGGTACTGCATGTAATTCTGCCTAACACCCATGGTCCTAGTACCACAGGAAGTACCATTCTAGAGGCTCAATGCCTAGTACATCTTGCTCTGTGTAAGCTCAGAGGCACTTTCCAGGCCCTCAATGTAAGACTTGAAGTGGTGGAGGCAGATCGCCTGAAATGCAACAACCCAAAAAGCACCCAATGTCTAAAGAGAACGTATCTGATAATAGAAGTACTAAAATACTTGAATAACAAGTGGCAAGATACAACAGTGAGCTGAATGGCAGAAGGCCTCATGGGGTATGAAGAAGGGGTTCCAGAAAGGGTGGAAGCTGCCTCTACACAATTCTGGACTGAACATATCATAAAACTAACATGGATTGAAGTAATAGTGAAACCAGTGAAAGTGCACAGAGAAGAAACGTATGACCTTTGCTTTAACAGTGCTGGGACGATACCTGTGGGATCCAATGAACATTGCAACAGAACTCTACCTATTCCTGATCTCATAAAAAAGGCACGGCGGCAGTGATGGATTACTACTAGGTGTGTGGTTAACAAGCAAACGTCCACTCCAACCATTATGGAGGGGCTATTGTGCGCTGGCCAGACAGCCCACAGCCATACTGGTAATCCCAGAAGTACACTTGCAAGGTGGGCCTACAGAAACATTTACCCCTACCCCCTTGCCAACTCCTGAAGAGGAAAAAAGAAACACCTTGCCAGCACTACAGTTTTGCATCCTCCCAGAAAATGAAAAGCATGACCACCTAAGAAGAAAGAAGAGATCGAATTACTTGTCCCAGGGTTCAGCAACCCTGCTCCGTGAAATACCAAACGAACACCGGCTCTTCAGCAGGGCAGGCACATTAATTGCCTCATTGATGCTGCCCGGAGTGCAAGAAGCGACCAATATGAAATGGCTGCAGATTGTCCGCTGTTAACTAATACAGCTCGCAAACGACACTGAACAAGGGTTCAATGTCATAAAAGTGGAACTCCATGACCTAAGACTGATGATGATGCAATATAGGTACATCCTGGACATGCTTAATAACAGGGAAGGAGGTCTGTGCAAGAAAATTGGTGATTCTTGCTGCACATTCGTGTCTCTTGAAGATTCTGAGAATGGCTCACTGTCGCACGTCATCGAGATGGTACACAACTTGGTGGTACGCCTGAAGAAAGCAGCTGGAATACAGGATTAGGACTGGTTCGATCTTGCTTTTTCTTGGGCTCCTTCCTGGATGGGGGAGATAGTGAAGATGCTCGTGCCTGTCCTCGTTTTTATTTTGGTCATTTTTTGCACGTGCCAGATGGGACTCTTATGCTGTGCCAAAGCAGTGCCAAATAGCTCAATGATTACGGTCTCAAATGCGGTAGCAGCCAAAGCACCTTGTGGTACCACAGAAAGTGGTACCCAGACAGATGACCCAAACAAACCACATATGGTTGAGATTTACCATCCCTTGCATCCCACTGGCACTGTCACCAAACTCCCACCCGACCTCGAGAACTACACTGAACACTGAGTTGACCTAGCTGGGGATGGGAGTTGCATTTACATGACATGTACACCAAAAGAATACGCACAGTCTGGAGAAAGCCTGCGAGATGTGTGCAGAGCATGGGGCCCAATTACAGGCTCACCCCTGTACTTTGAAGCAAAAAGACTAGAGGAAGAAAAATCCAGGAGAAATGCTAAAGAGTACAGAAAAACTCATGGGCCGCTGGGGGAACCTATTGGGGAGTTTATTACTGTAGAAGTAACAAAAGGGGGAATGTTGGGAAGGAGACAGGGTCTTCCCACCCCCTTAGGCAATACTGAATAAGACACAAATGTTAGAAGACACATTCGGGGAGCAGGAAGGAGGAGGGTGCACACTAAGGGGCATGAAAGAACACTGTAATGCAATTATTGGAAGCCATAGAAGAGACGCAAATATGAACGCCATCTTATACAAATGGCAGCCGTCCTAGAACGTAGGCCATAGGCCCAAGCATGGCGAATAGCAGTAGGTGCTCAAATAGTAGTTCCCTCACATGAGCGCAAACAACATCCCCACCCCGGCCAGGTCTAACACGGCTCATGAAGATCCTTCATTGTTCCAAAGAGTTACAGGCCCTCGCACACAGGAAAGAATGCACCCTGCAAGGTCATAAGAAGGGAGCAGTGCACCTCTTGGCAGCACCATCCCACGAGACAGATAGCAAGGCCCCTGCCCCTGATTATTCCCAGCATGAGAAATACAGCTTTGAAATGCGTTTATCCTGAGACCCCTGCATGCCACAGTGTCATCCAAACCCAGACCACTGTCCATAAAACCTTTATATCCCTCGATCAATCACTGAGGTCAGAAGGCAAGGCTATCGCGCCTTCAGAAATAGGTCACGTGACTTGTGCAGCGAGGTGCAGGGTAGCAACTAAATTATAGCCCAAAACTAAGGTGGACGACCATGGGAGTTGCTGAGCTGCCTGGCAATGAATGAAGCATGTGAGTTAGTGTGACCTCGGCTTTCTTGTAGCCCATTAATATGTTTGCCAGGTGTTTGCAACAGTGATAGGGTAACAGTGCATAACAGAGTAGCCAATTTGTGTGAGACCAGCCTCACCAATATAATATAAATAATATAACACGTAGGAACTACATAACTGCGTCCAATTAAAGACGCGGTAGACCATATTTACAAGGTTGCACCCAGGAGAAAAGCTGGGATTTGTCCATACATCTTGGTTCATCCTCACGGAATGCTACGTAGATCTGGCATGCATCATCCTACCATGAGAAATCGGACGCATTGAGGGTCTTGTTTATGTCCTGCAGAAGGTTGCACTACTTAATGGACAATAGTTTCTAAGTCCTAGTATGACAACCGAAACACATGTAGGCAATATAATCTGTAGAAACTTTGTTATACAGATTGAGTTACCCGAGACTGGACAAGAGGAGCCGAATTGTGTCAGAAATTGTTATTTAAGTGATGTGAACAATACATTTTGGTCACAGAAGATTGTAGATTGTGAAGAATATGAAGAGTGAATGAGTATGAATGGAAGGTGGGGTTATTAGAGAGTGCAAGCCAAAAAAAATGGTCGAGAACTTTGTGTGAAACTGTATCTTAAACAATGTGTAATACTGGTTCATGAAATGAAATAGTGTAAATAACATATGTACATGAATCTGTTTTTAAACATATAAATAAATAAAAAATAAAACCGTATGCAGTGATTGTGACCCACACACCTGCTATACTGTGCACTGCGTCTGTTAGCATGCTCTCCACCCCTCCAGCGCTATCTGAAATGTCGTCAGGCCTAGTATGATAGTCGCTTGTTTTGTTCCTCCCTTCCCTTTCTGCACCTCTCTCCCTCACCTTTTGTTTTTCTCCAGCTCTACCAGAAATGTTGTCAGGCCTATTACGGTAGACACCTGTCTGTTTCCATTTCCTTCCCGCGCTCCCCCTCCCTTCCTTATATATGTCTTAGCTCTTGCACTATCTGAAATGTCGTCAAGCCGAGTACCATAGTTAATTTCACATCCTTACTGTTCATGGCCTGTAAGAATGTGGTTGTATTTTCCCTTGTTCCCTCCCTTGCCGTGAAGCGCTTTGAAACACATTTGTGTATAGGCGCTATATAAATAAACTATCATATCATATCATATCATATCCAGACACTCTGCTGGATCTAAAAGTGAGTGGGTGGGTATGGTGGGGTGGCTTAGTGAAAGACCTTGCTGTTGTGTTGAGGTGGAAGCACCCTGATCCCTGCATGCATGCATGCGTGTCTGTTTCTCAGTGTTCTGTGCCAGAGCACAGAGGCATTTGTGACCAGGGTGATCCCCTTGTGCCCATGATGCTATGATGCGTTTGCCAGGACTGTGCTATGTAAGTTAATTGTAGTGGTGTAGACCTCTGTTCTTTGATTTCTGTTCCGAGTGACTTAGAAGGTATGCATTTTGTGTGCTGACTTGGGTCAAGGCCTGAGAACCCAGTGGTCGAAATGAGCAAGAACGGTCGGGAACGGCTTCCACTACTTTTATTTTTTACTGTTAACAGTTCCACTACTTTTTACACACTTCTCCACTTTAACACCCAATAGCAGTTCCAGTTAAAATTAGATCTGTTTCCACTCAATTGGAAGTCAAGCAGCATGGCTGCAACCCTTGAAAAATATATTGCACAATGCTCCCTTCCTGCCTACTCTGTCTCCTGCTGGGGTCACAGCTCCACTACTTTTTATGATACACATCTAACACTGGTGAAAACTAATTACCAAGGACAGTGTTCGCACCCATCTCTCCCCCTTCCCCAACGCGTGCACCTCTTGTGATCAAGACCTGTAAAACCAATATGTTATTCATAAGGGACTGTGCCACCCTCCCTGCCTCAGAGTCTGTGGCCCTCAGAGTTTGCCGGTAATCCTCTGGTGCTATTGGCGAGTTATCAGCAAACTCCTCTTACCGTTACCGACACCTGATTTCCCGGTGTCATAGGGATATTACGGGCGCCGCCGGCCAAACGGCAGTAAGTTCCCATTCCATGGAGTCCCAGAGGACTCCAGGGAATGGGAACCACTGAAGTGTCGGTAAGGTTGGGGCTCCAGGACGTTCACGGACCCTACTGGCAGACACGGAGCAAGCCGGGTCCGGTAACAATGCTGGAGCCGGTCATCCCAGCATTCATTCCTGCGTCATTACTGGACTGGCTCACTCGTAATGAAGCCCAGTACTGTGACTCCTTGTGAGACTGGACCTGTAAAATGGATGTGCAATCTAAAAGTGAGTGGGTGGGTATGGTGGGGTGGCTTAGTGAAAGACAGCAATTTATCAGGGAATGTGACGTTTCATCCCTCCCTCCTGCCTCTCCTCAGTAATTCCCCCCATCCAGCTCCCTCAGAGCTACTTATTGGGGTCTGTGCCTCTTATTTGTCAGTGATAAGTGGTCAGACCCTGCGGAGCCCCCACGCCCCTCCTGATGCTGGAGGAGGCCTCCGGTCCGCGCAAGCTGCTTCCGCTGCCTTTGATTGCAATGATCGGAGGCTCTGCCTGGAAGAATGGTTTTAGAGCCGTGACGTCGGAGGAATCCTGTAAGTGCTCGTCAATGGAAACTTAATTGCTCCTTTGTGAGGGCTGAGCGCCTGCACTACAGTCTGACGAACTCCCCCACCCCCGCTTGCAAAGGATGAGCCACTGCATTACTGAACACCCCTCGGCCCCCACCCCACCACCGGGTTGCTTTATTGTCTCATAAAAGCAGACAAGGTGTGAAGGGCGCTGATAAACCAAAGATAGAAATAGTATTAACAGGAATAGGAGAGCAGAGCGACCCTGAGCGTGGGCCCTCGCAGGAGGCAGAGGGCCCTTGAGTACCACATGCAGAGGCCCCACACCCTGAGCACACACAGGCAGGAAGGTAATGAACCACCCGCACACAAAGCATAGCCTTCAACATAAGGGCACCAGGAAAAGGGTGCCCTGGAAATGTTATGTGGGCACCCACAAAGTCCCAACCCGCTAGCTCAGTCCCCTCTCACCCCCAGAGGTATCTGGCCCAGAAATATTCAAAGGCTGCCACAGCCGCGAATATTATCTGAGGAAGGGCGTAAACATGTATCCAAATTACAAATGAGCGAATGATAGGGAGACCAGACGCCCGGTTTTTCCGAGACTGTCCCGGAATTGGGTGCTCTGCCCCCCTTTCTCAGGATTATTTTTCCGTTCGAAAATGCAGTGGTCGCGGTTTTTGGTGGTAGGTCTTCATAGTTGCAGGGACGCCATTTGGGGGTTGCCAGGGGTGCGTGCCCTGAGGTCTCTCTTGCTACCCCTGTCGTCTCCCTTCATACCCCAAAAAAATAAAATGGTAAAATAATGATATATATATTGTTCTCTTTTCTTTACAAATTGAAGCTCCTGGGCTGTGGCCAGCGCAATGTGGCTCTTTGTTTCTGTAGTGGCTGGCTTTCCTGTTCAGGACAAAAACAGGGGTGCTCCACAAGTGTAACACTTTGAGCAGTGACCCTAAATAAGAAGGAATAGGAATGACAAATAATGTGTCTTTCTCGAATTCTATACAGTAATTGCTAGGCTCATTTAAGGTTTATTTCAGGCACATATCAGGGGGTGAGTCACTGATTTAATTTGTTCTTAAACACCTCAAATGCAGTTATAGCATGTTTTTTTCAGCCGTTGTCTCTGTTACGATCCTCACGAGACATTCCATCTCCGTGTTTTCGGTCAACTGACAAAATCCTTGTCCCTAAAAGCTTGTGTGCAGTGCAGAAATGTTTGTCCATAGCACCTAAAGTGGTCCTTGATTTAATTGTGCCACAATGAATGCTATGCTGTAATGTGTCCATCTTTCCAATCTCCATGGCATGCTGTTCACGATGTTTGTTGCATGTTGGAAGTACCAAGTGCCCAGAGTACGGGATGCTTTGTGAGTGTGCTGCTTTCCCTGCAATACTCTGAATTCTTTAATGCAGTTATGAACCCTCCCAATGGTATGTATTTTGCCAACCTCTGAAGCCTGAAAAGTAGATGCACGCAGGCTTGACATGTGGCCAACTTTGCACCAGAGCTGCAAATGAACTGACCTGCTGTTAAATCTCAGCTACCAGTTTAATGGTTTCCACTACAGAGTGTAATTTGCTTTCTGACTTTGAGACCATTCAGACATGTAATTGCTCATTTTACTATAGCCGGTAAGATAGCTCTATCCAGTAAAATAGCGCAGTAGATTGAGCTCTAGCGGCTGCGATATGTGTATGATCTGGAGATTGCAGGTTTTAATCCTGGCAAGGTCAACCTATCCTCGCACCCTTCTCAGGCAGATAAATGAGTGCCAACACAGGGTGGGTGATATTGTATGCATATTTGTTCTATATAAAGTGCTTAAGTGTAAATGTTATATAATAACACATCATTATCATGTTGGCCTTGGAAGTCTGATTGCATTCACAGTGATCCATTCTTGTATGAAATGTACATCACATTACAGTGCTATTGCAACCATATTTTTCGTAGTGTACTTAGAAAAAATGCTGTGATGCCACTTCCTGTTTCGTCAATGAGTGAAAGCTTGTGTTCCATCGCTTCCCGTGATGTCACTTCAAGTGGGGTCAAATGACATCACTTCCTGTGGTGTCATCAGAAGTAAAGGGTTGTGTGATGTCACTTCCGCTACACTTGGCATTTTGGTGAAATGACGTCCCTGCATAGCTGGCAGGCAGGAATGCACAATCTCACACAGAGGAAATGCTGCATTTTACGAATGAAGATAGTGGTAGTTAGTGATAAATTAATTCTAATATGTGTTTAGTCCACCAGTAACTCTTAAACCTCCTTCTCCTCCAACTGCTACGGAAGTGTAGTGCCGCGAAAGCCACTTTCAAAAGTTAGTCCTACATTTTTGTTAGTTGCCCGGTCGCAGTTTTTTACTTTTTAAATCTGGTCACCCCAGTGAATGAGCTAGTGACAGAGCCAAAAATAATGTAGGAAGGTTCTGGAGTTCACCACACAGGGAATTTCTTTTAAATAATGTGTTTAAATGGTGCATTTTACAGCAAATTTTCTGAGAGAGATGAGGTAAAAAGCACTGCATTTTACAATTCTCTATGGTAACACATGAAAAAATCCAGTAAAGGCCATGTCACCAAAAGTGCACTACATAGGAGAACTTTGCACCTTTTTCATGAGGCTGCTGCCACAACCTATCTATGCCAGTAATGGTCACTGTAAACTACTTGCAAGATGCTGCACCCCACAACCTATCTATGACAGTAATGGTCACTGTAAACGACTTGCAAGATGCTGCACCCACACTCTTTCTATGCCAGTAATGGTCACTGTAAACTACTTGGAAGATGCTGCACCCCACAACCTATCTATGCCAGTAATGGTCACTGTAAACCTCTTGCATGATGCTGCACCCCACAACCTATCTATGCCACTGTAAACTACTTGCAAGATGCTGCATCCCACAACCTATCTATGCCAGTGGTGGTCACTGTAAACTACTTGCAAGATGCTGCATCCCACAATCTATCTATGCAGGTAATGGTCACTGTAAAATACTTGCCAGATGCTGCACCCCACAACCTATGTATGCCAGTAATGGTCACTGTAAACCTCTTGCAAGATGCTGCACCCCACAATCTATCTATGCCACTAATGGACACTGTGGTGCACCCCACAATATATCTATGCCACTAATGGACACTGTAAAAGGGTAAATCCAGATCTACAAATCCAGGAACGCAAAGTTAAAATCAGTATAGAACTAGCATCTCCAGAATGGTATGGGGCGTGTTGGAATATATCCACAGGTCAGAGAGTAATCGGGCACTGAACTGCACAACGCTCTAGGCCAGTGTTTACTCTGGGCACAAACAGGAAGCACGGCAAGATAGGCCCCAGAACTACACACAGACAGGGGGAAGGGCTTCTATGACCATGCACAGGCAAGCGGGTAAGAGGCACCTAGACTGCACACTTACTTGTGGGGGAGAGGGGCACCTAAACACACAAGCATGAAGGAAAGATGGCAGTGAAATGTACACAGACAGTATGGAGAAGGTCCCCTAAGCTGAACACTGACACTATGATGACGACTCCTTTTGATAAACACATAGCAGAGGGAGAGGGGCCCTGAGTGGAACATGTAGGAAAGTGAGAGGCTGTTAAACAGCATACTACACGAGAAAAAGTCAGGGGGCCACTGAGAAGCACACTGGAGGAACAGTGACCATTCAACAGTAGATTTTGGGTGCGCATCTCACACGTTATATGCTCCCCTTGGACTTGGGGTCAATCTGGGCATTGCAGGCTTCAATACCAGCAGAGCTTGCTCAGCCCTTCATCCTGCCTAGGTGGCTACATTGAGTTCCATTAAATTTAGAAATAATAACTATTGCTACTGTGGGATGTATTGACCCACTCCGCTATGCTATGCGGCATCACACTGCCAATTATGATGAAAGAAACTGCAACAATGGCGGCAAAAACCTTGTGCGTGCCAAAAACCTACAAAAACTGTGTGCTTCAGCACACAAAAAGAGAGATGCACAACCGGCCACCCATGGTGCATGTGAGGGGGAATAGAGCACACCCTGCAGAAAATGTGCCAGTGGGCTCCATGACCAGAAAACAGAGTGGAGAGAGAGAATCAGCACTTTGCAAGTGAAACCCAAAAATGTGCCTACAAATTACATTTGCTCTGATGCTAAAAACTCACAAATGCCTACAACACAAAAATTCTCAACATTCAAAATCTTGCCTGGTGCTAAAATTCATGTATCTAATCAAACATTGTGAACATACAAAGTCCTAATGTGAAGAGCAAAACATTCTTCAGACAAACTGTATTGTCTGAAAACTGACAGCCTATGCCAAAATCACCTGAATGACAGCTGTCAGAGGAGTACTGATGAAACTTTAAAGTGACCTATATCTAAAAATTCTGCTGGATTAGCAAACATAAAAAGGATTATTGCCAAAAAGGAATACAGATTTTAGTTGTGTTTTTCATCCTACAGATTTTAAGACTAAGAAAGAAATGTATTTATCTTTGATGCAACAAATGTGGTTTTGGCTGGATTTAAGAAGTTAATTAGCCTGGCTGGGGCTGCAAGAACTGGAAAAGCAGGTCTTTCTCGCAGGAGGAGGGCCTTCCTCTCAGCAGAAACTCACTGGGAGGTGCTAATTGCAGGTTAGAACAGAATCTTGTCTACAGAAAGGGAAGGAACAATGACAGAGCTTCAGCCCAGGAAACTGGAGGTGTGAAGGGGATCGTAAATGGCTTCTGGAAGGAACAAACAAGGAGGGGGATGCCCCTGGACTGCAGGGAGACAAAAGGGGGCGGACCATCTGTTGCTAAACATGAACAACGAACCAGTCTTAAAAGACGCATAACTTGTCATCCAAAAGGGTGAAAAATATAAAAAGGACAGAGTTGTTAATTTAATTTTTGGCTGCACGTGTGAAGAGGCGGTAGAACTGTGTGACATGTTCTGGACTGGAATGGCAATGTATGTGGTTTTAAGCAAAATATATTAATGTTAGAATTGTGAGAATTTACACGCACACCCCTATGTTAAAAACACACATTTGTGGAAATTTGCATAAAATATGGAAATTGTGTTCATAGCGAAAAGGACAAAATTCTGTAGAAAGCTGAGACAAGATCCCACGGCTGCGGGGTTTTGAGGAATAGCTGCTACATAAAATATAGCATATTTGTGTGTGATTTGTATAAAGGTGACCAATGTAGAAATGTACATTTAGTATCAAATCCGATTTTGAGACCAGTGGCTAAAGGGAGGTCTCTGAGCACTGTAAAGCAAATCATAAAATGTGACATCATCCGGCCTTGATCCAATCACTCAAATTGCAAGGCGGAGATGAAGTGTGGTCCTATCCCAGCTCACAGGGGCAAGCTTAGCTAAGCCGGCCCATGCACCCCCTTTGTGATGTCATTTTAAAGCACAAATAGAGACAGCTGACAACACATAGGGACTCACAGATCCACTCACTTTCCTGATTCCGGCAAAGCACTCTGATCCAGCATTCTACATCCAGCTTTAATATTCTTCCAGATCCAGAGGCCAAGACTCTTGCCAGCAATAGAGACTATTAATTTCAGCAAGGCCCAAATCCTCAAATGTATTCTCTCCACCCAGTAAAGCGCTGTGTGGTGTGAGAAGGACTTTTGAACCAGTATCCTGGAATCCTCTGGCTTGCCACCACTATGCTTGCCTGAGGAACTCGCCAACCAGCTGATTCAAACACCCACAAACTAGGAGGGCAGATCCTGTACAAATCCGGTGACCGGCCTAGATGATCCAGTACCATGCCTGATGTGCTGTCTTTCCTAGACCAGACCCAATCCAATGGCCAGAGCTGACGGTCCCATTTAAAAACTTATCCTGTGAGTATTAATAGGAAGAACTGTGACCCATAGTATATTTACTTTGCCTTATCCTTATCTCAAACCCATAGTATCTTGCATTCAGAACCAGTATGGTTAGGAGTATCTTTGCATTGTCGTATCCCTATCTCAAACCCATCCCATCTTTGCTACAGAACCAGTATTGTTAGAACTATCTTTGTGCTGACCCTTTTCTCATCTGAAGAAGTCGAGTTTCCAAAGCAGGCTGGTCACACAGATCACGTGACTGTAAGATCCCTGTGTGGTATTTGATTTTTCATAGTCATCCTTTAGTGTAAGCAAACCCATTTGTCATTTTCAAAAGTACATTTCTGTTTTCCATTTTCGCACCTATTTTACTAAAACCTGTGATAGAGATGAAATTTCAACTCCTACTTGTACCTAACATCTGTAGCTATCCATAGCATTTCAAAACAGTGTGATTCTCCCATCATAGCGAAAATCGCGCAAGGAAAAGTTTGCCACCATTTTAAAAATCTGAAAGGTTTACACGTGTACAGTAGCTTTAAACTGCTTCCAACTTGGACTTTAAGATTTCAAATGTTTTCTTTGGACTAAATCATTGCTTATGCTTGTGTGCAACTGTTCAAAGTGGCTCCCATAAGAATTTATAACAATTTAAGTATATTTGGCCATATTTGGGGTTTTTGCCCAGTCAATTCTAAAAGACATTTTTAAAGCCATACTGACAGCTGAAAAGCCAATTCCGTTTTTTCACTTGTGTTTGAAGGGGGAAGGTGGGACTGATATTCTGTTTGATTTGTGCTATTCCTGAATACCTGCTCTCTCCTCACATCTATTTAATTGCCTATTGGGGGGTTGAGGGGTGTTGCAGGGGGAACCTCTAACCATAGTGCTATCTGATCTGAACCAACACAAAACTATTATTTCTGTGCTGAATTTGTTTGCTCATTACTTATTCCTAGTGTATTTAAGATATTCTTTAGTGTTCTGTCACCCCATTGGTGATTGTTGTGTACCTATTAAAATCTACTGTACTTTCAATACATAAATAAATATTTACCTTTGCAAACTAGCCTGATTCCTGGTTCAGTTTGACCGGGGGGGTCTAAGGAGAAGGGTCTGATAAGAGTGGTATATCGTTCAGAATCTTTAACTTAAAGACAAAAATAAATAAAGGTTTCAGTTGTGCACTACATGCTGGGCTTTGACTTGGGTGTGTGCCGGATTGAAATCACTTACACTACATTACTGAAAGGTAGAAGGAATGTGGCATGAAGTGATATATAAATATCATTAATATTATTGCAAAACCAGGAAAGCAAAGGATATCTGAAGCAGAGATAGACAAGAGGTTGATGGGCTCCTCAACTGCACACAGTAAGATGAGGGGCTCCTGAATTTCAGGATTGTTGTATTTGTGTTTAAGAACAGGGTGTCATTTTGAAAAGAAATGACTTATAATGTAGGTAATAACATAAAGAAGAGGCTGTTCTAGGGTTAGGTGGCATTATTACATATGGGCATTGTTGGATTTAATTACATATATTGGATGGTGAAGAGGTAAGAACATAAACATTATCCAAGGGCAGGGACTGGAAGACATTAAAACAGAGCCTGAGACCAGTATTTATATATTCACACATATATTCACACAATACATAAAGCAGTCCTGAGGTTGGAATGCAGGCAAGGTGGGTTGGGTGGTTAGTTTGCATAAGAGGGTAGAGGGGTTTGGATAGCTACTCACATTACTTGCTGGTGGAGTTTGACTAGGTTTTTCAGAGTTCCACTTACGAGATGGTCTGGGAGAGCATTCCAGTAGGAAAAAGGAACAAATGCAGGAGCAGGCCCGGGTTGTAGGAGTAGACGATGAACACAGAGTTTGAGAGAAGCAGTACCGTGAGATGCATTCGCCAAGGTAGCGAGGAGGTGGGGAGGGCAAGACCGTCAATGAATTTATAGATGAGTAGCAGTAATTTAAACGGAACAATTCTGCATTGAGAGCTATCCAGTATTCTGATGTTTTGACAAGGTGGGGGAGGGTCTGGGTATGTTGAAAAGGTTGCTTGTCACAAAGTTGAGGACTTTGTTGAGTTATGATATGACAGGTTATTTATAACACGCTTAATACTCAGAGGTTTCTAAGCGCAGACCCGGGGTTCGAACTTGTGTTGCTCCGTGTTGTCTTGCTTCCAGGATGAACACATTGCCCCTGAGCTATCCTCCGGAGAGTTGAGCAAAAGTGCAGCAGGGTAGGCCAAGAAGTAAGCTCAAACAGTAGTTCAGTTTGCTGAGCACAAGTGTAGAGAAAAGTGTATTAGTTGAGTAGTGAGTGAGTGTCATGACCATAGGGTTTCCCCTCAGATGTGCTCTCAATAAGTCTTGGTTGGCAGCCTACCATTCCTGGTCAAAGAGTAGGAAAGGCAGTGTAGGCTGTTAAATGTTAAGCACTTCGTCATCATTCAATATGGCCGCCAGGTTACCTTCCCTGAATGCTACATTATGGTCTAGTAGTTGGTAGCTCTGGAGTACTTAAGCCCCTCCCCCTTGTTGTGCTGTGCTTCGCGTCGTCTCTGCAGATAGCAGTGTACGCTTACCGCAGTCCGTTCCTGACTAGAATTTCCACTGACACTATTTTCACAGAAATATTCCCCGTAGTGTTCCCTGCTCCGTTTCTATGTTCATTCACTGTATCCCTATAGCCTTGTTTTCGTAGTGCTATTCCTGTCATTCCAGTCACCTTTCACCAGTTAGGAATTCTGGGGTTTTCAGTTAGCGAGCAGCTGAGAGAAGCAATCTCCTCCGCACGCATCATACCGCAAGTACCTGTATTCATTGAAAGTGTTGTGAATGTTTTGAATAACCCTCTGCGAGTGAGCGCTTTGAGCTTCCTCATGTGCTCCGCTCTGTTTCCAGTAAACAAGCCTTGTTAGAGTGTTTCTTAATGTTCGCACGTGTGAAGAACTACAGTTTTGATTCCCCTCACATGCGCTCGTGTTTTTGAATTAATTGCTTTGCAAGAGCGTCTGTTGAAGTTTGCGCGTGTTAGGAAATCACAGTATTGATTCTCCTCACGTGCGCTTGCTATTTTTGGATAAACTGTTTGCACGCGGGTTCTGAAGTTCGTGTGTGTGAGGGAGTTTCCATTAACAGTAAAGGGAGACATCCCAGTCTTCATTGACCATAGTTGGCCTTCGAATTAAGCCATGGTGTTGCAGAGTTTAAGCTTTGAGAAAGACATGGCATTGGTACTTGTTTACAGTGTCTTTTCAGTAGCATATTGTGTGAGAAAGAATACACTTAGATTGTGTTAGGTTGCACTTAGGTATTTAGTTAGTTCACTGCAGTTGTGGTATTATCTCCATTTTGGGAGAGAGCACATTGAAACACTATACACTGCAGGTTCATTCATCCCAATTTTCCTTAATTCTATTTACAGGGCAATAGTCTGTGGTTAAGGGCAGGGTTTAGTAATTATGTATTGGGCTCCATTCACAGTAGGCAATTCTTTACCCTTCCCAGTCAAACCGTTCCCCTCTTCAGGACATGCGCCCCTGCACAGAAGCAGGATGGAGAGTTCATCATAACACTAACTGAGGTGAGGAGGGCATCCCTAGTTAAGGGAAAGGTTAAACTCTAAGGCAATTAGCATAAAAGTGATCACTGACACCCCCTTGTATATTACATAGATTCCAGTTTTCCATAGAGGAACAGTGGGTGGTGAGAGAGCAATGTTCTCAGAGAAGAGTCATAGTTTATCAGGAGTGGTGTTCCCGCAGGGCCCAGGGTAAGCATTACAGAATGCGAAGCCGTGCAGAAAAGTGCTCTGCCTGGACATCATGGGAACTCCTGAGATGGACCAGTTGACCCAACTTCTGGGAGAGCTAAGGGCTGAAGTCCATGCAGCTCGGTCTGAAACTAGTGCCCTTAGAAGGGAATTAGGGGTGAATAGAGAGCGGACAGATGAACTGGCTCGTCAACTGTTACAGAATCAAGCGGGACAGATGCCCTTACCCCAAGGTAATTCCCAGGCTTCCTCCTCTACCTTGCCCCCGGTTCCGGTCCAAGTGGTCATTCCAGGGAATATTCCTTTAGCACCTCCAGAGCGTTTTACAGGGGACCCAAAAAGGTTTGCAGTGTTCGTAAATCAATGCAGGCTGCATTTTTTGTGCAGACCTGGAGTGTTTCCCACTGACCAATCAAAAGATGCATTTGTATTGTCTTACCTGGGTGGATGTGCGGCAGATTGGTCCATTCCTCTGGTTAATAGGGATGATCCTGTGTTGCAGAACTTTGCAGAATTTTAACAAGAGTTAGAAAAACTATTTGCTCATCACACTCAAGGACAGGCGTTGGACAATGAGTTGCTGTCACTTAAGCTGGGAAATCAGGAGTTGCTTGCGTATGTGGCTACATTTAGTAGACTGGTAGCAGAAACTAATTGGCCCTCGGAAAGGAGAACAACATTATTCTATCGTGGTTTGGGCAGTGAGTTGAAAGACGTTTTGGCTCAAGTTGTGAATCCGCCTGACGGTATCACGGAATTCATTGACCTCACTATACAATTGGATCATCGTTTACAGGACCGAAGAACTGATCGAGCTCGTCAGGACAACCGAGCCTTTGTGGTTCGTTCAAGGGAAACACCGTTGAAATCAGGAACAGATCCTCATCCAGAACCAATGCAATTAGGTGGAATTCGTGGTCCTATCTCCCAAGCAGAGAGAGAGAAACAACGTCAACTACAGTTGTGTCTATACTGTGGCAAGGCCGGCCACTTTTTGAAAGATTGCCCAGTTAAACCTGCTAGGAAACCTTTGGGAGGAGTTAACCAGGACAAGAAGGATCAGAAGGCGGAAAACTCCAGTGCCCGACAAGTTTAGAGGTCAGCTTGTCGAGCATGGAAAAGGTTGGAGTGACCTCACACTTCGTGTTTCCTATAGTCCTTTGTGGTCATGAGACTCCCACTAAAAGGCATGCATTGACTGTGGGGCAATTGGCAATTACATGGATGTACATCTGGCAAGCAGATTGGGTCTCTCTTTCAGGGAAAAGTTAGAAGCCAAGAATGTCTCCGGGGTGGATGGCACTCCATTGGTGTCAGGTCCCGTAACACAGTGCACTAACACTCTCATTATGCTTTGCCAGGAAGGACACAGGGAGAGGATCTCTTTTGACCTGATTCAAGCCCCGCAATTCCAGATCATTTTGGGAATGCCTTGGTTGGAGAAGCATAACCCCTTAATTGATTGGTGTTCCCGAACTTTAACATTTGCATCAAGTTGCCAGAATGTTTGTGTGTCAACAGATGAATCAGCGATAATGAGACAGCCTAATTCCACTGTTGCAGCCACCTTAGGTCTTGTAGGCTCCCTACCAGGAGAGTATCGAAAATTCCAGGAAATCTTTCAAGAAGAAAAACAGGCGGAAGTTTTGCCCCCACACAGACCATATGATTGTCAAATTGATATCATCTCAGGAACTCCACTTCCATGTAGTAGATTGTATGCGCTCACTGAACAAGAAAATTTCCATTTAAGGTCCTATCTGGATCAGTATCTGGCTAATGGGTTTATCAGGCCATCCAAGTCACCAACGGCCTCTCCACTCTTTTTTGTGCCAAAGAAAGAAGGTGAATTGAGGACCTGCATAGATTACCGAGCACTGAATCAAATCACAGTGAAGAATCGTTATCCACTTCCCCTCATCTCAACCTTGCTGGATCAGGTGAAACAGGCACGGATATTTACTAAGCTGGACATCCGAGGGGCCTATCATCTTATTCGAATTAAGAAAGGAGACAAGTGGAAAACCGCTTTTCGAACACGGTTTGGGCTTTTCGAATACAAAGTTATGCCCTTTGGGCTTTGCAATGCTCCAGCGGCCTTTCAGTCCTTCATGAATGACATCTTCAGAGAATTGTTGGATATCTGTGTGGTCATCTATGTAGACGACATTCTAATCTTCTCTGCAAATCCTTCAGATTATGTAAAGCACGTGACTTCAGTACTTCAAACACTCAAGGATAACTCTCTCTATGTCAAGCTAGAGAAATGTCATTTTCATGTTCCTGAAGTGGAGTTTTTGGGATTCATTCTGTCTGCACATGGAATCAAGATGGATAACCGGAAGGTCGATGCCATTCTTACCTGGCCGGCACCCACTTCTGTCAAGGGAATTCAAAGTTTTCTTGGATTCGCAAATTTTTACCGGTGATTCATCTCTGATTTTTCACGTTTGGTTCATTCCATCACATCGTTGCTTAGAAAAAACAGAACATTTGATTGGACTAAAGAGGCAGACCAGGCCTTCCAGAAATTAAAAGAGCGATTTACAGCTGCACCCGTTCTCCAACATCCGCGACCTGATCTACCTTTGTTGAGGAGACCAATGCATCCAATGTAGCCAAGGGAGCGGTTTTGTCCCAGCGCAACCCCGACTCCCAAGAACTGCACCCAGTGGCCTTTTGGTCTAAAAAATTCTCCCCTGCAGAATTGAACTACACAATTACTGATAAAGAGTTATTGGCAATCAAATGTGTGCTTAAAGAATGCAGACATCACCTGCACGGAGCAAGACACACTGTAACCATCTTCACTGACCATCGAAACTTGCAATATCTACGCGCTGCAAAGGCTCAATCCTCTAGACAGCTACGATGGGCCCTCTTTTTTGCAGAATATGACTTTGTCATTACCTTCAGACCAGGGGTGCGGAATGGAAAGGCAGATGCCCTATCCCGTATTGGAATAGGGGAGGAAGCTTATGTGCCTGTGAATCTTGTGGAAATAATTTCCAGGGAGAAGGTACTCGGCGTGATAGATACTACAGATTCGACCTTTGAAGAACTGAGAAATGAGATTAGAACCAGCATCTCTAAGGAGGAATTGATGAAATGGGAGTCAAAAGGAGAGTGTTTTTCAGTACAGGATGGTTTACCCTTTTATCAGAAACGTTTGTACCAGCCCACGCTCACCCTACAAGCACAAGTGGTTGCTAACTATCATGGAGCCCCATTGGAAGGTCATCAGGGAATCACTAAAACCTTGAAAAGGGTGAAGAGATCTTACTGGTGGCCTACTTGGCGTAAAGATGTCATTCAACTCCTGAAAACATGTGGTAATTGCGCCCAAAATAAAACTCAAAAAAGAAAACCTGCTGGCCTTCTCCTACCATTGAGTGTGCCACCTGCTCCTTGGCATACTATTTCCATGGACTTCATTACAGACTTACCTAATTGTGCAGGGTTTGACACCATCCTGGTGGTGGTGGATTTATTTTCAAAGATGGCACATTTTGTAGCCTTGAAAGGATTACCTACAGCATCAATCTTGGAAAAACCTTTTTAGAAAACATAGTTAAGCTACATGGCTTTCCTTCAGTAGTAATCTCAGATCGGGGTAGCCAATTTGTCTCTAAATTTTGGAGGAAATGCTGTGAGTTGGCAAAGATAGATGTGCGCTTGTCCACCAGCCATCATCCCCAGACTCATGGCCAAACGGAGAGAACTAATCAAACCCTGGAACAGTATCTCAGATGTATGCTACATCAACTTGAAGACACCTGGCTAAATGTGTTGTGGATTTCTGAATATGCATATAATAATTCTGTCCATGCCTCCACTGGATTGAGTCCTTTTTACACCTTGCATGGCTGACACCCACGCACATCGGCCTTTGACCCACCTGAACCATTGGAGATGCCAGCTGTGAAATCCCTGCATGAAAATATTGCTACCGCAGTTGATCAAGCGCGGAAGCAATTGTCCTTGGCAAAAGAGTCTCAAAAGAAGTTTGCGGATAGCAAAAGATGCGATGCTCCAAATTACAAGGTGGGGAGTTTAGTATGGTTGACCACAAAGAATCTGGCCTTAAAAGGGTCTCGAAAATTCCTTCCACGATTTCTGGGGCCCTTTGCCATTGAAAAAGTAATCAATCCAGTGGCCATGAAATTAGCTCTCCCAAGAACCATGAAAATTCACTCGGTATTTCATGTCTCACTTTTGAAACCAGTTCACCCAAACACTCGAATCCAAGATGCTCCAGCTCCTGTGGAAGTAGAGAATTACCAACTTGAGTATGAAGTCAAGGCAATCTTGGACTCTAAGATTGTGCGCAATAAACTATTCTATTTGGTGGATTGGAAGGGGTACGATCCTCAGGATAGAACATGGGAACCCATAGAAAACATTCATGCCCCCAGATTGTTGAAGGCCTTTCATCGCAATAACCCATGCAAACCGGGAAGGGGAAGTTCCAGCTTAGGAGGTGTTTTGGGGGGGTTATACTGTCATGACCACAGGGTTTCCCATTAGATGTGCTCTCAAGAAGTCTTGGTTGGCAGCCTACCATTCCTGGTCAAAGAGTAGGAAAGGCAGTGTAGGCTGTTAAATGTTAAGCACTTCGTCATCATTCAATATGGCCGCCAGGTTACCTTCCCTGAATGCTACATTATGGTCTAGTAGTTGGTAGCTCTGGAGTACTTAAGCCCCTCCCCCTTGTTGTGCTGCGCTTCGCGTCGTCTCTGCAGATAGCAGTGTACGCTTACCGCGGTCCGTTCCTGACTAGAATTTCCACTGACACTATTTTCACAGAAATATTCCCCATAGTGTTCCCTGCTCCGTTTCTATGTTCATTCACTGTATCCCCGTAGCCTTGTTTTCATAGTGCTATTCCTGTCATTCCAGTCACCTTTCGCCAGTTAGGAATTCTGGTGTTTTCAGTTAGCGAGCAGCTGAGAGAAGCCATCTCCTACGCACGCATCATACCGCAAGTACCTGTATGCATTGAAAGTGTTGTGAATGTTTTGAATAACACTCTGCGAGTGAGCGCTTTGAGCTTCCTCATGTGCTCCGCTCCGTTTCCAGTAAACAAGCCTTGTTAGAGTGTTTCTTAATGTTCGCGCGTGTGAGGGAACTACAGTTTTGATTCCCCTCACATGCGCTCGTGTTTTTGAATTAATTGCTTCGCAAGAGCGTCTGTTGAAGTTCGCGCATGTTAGGAAATCACAGTATTGATTCTCCTCGCGTGTGCTTGCTATTTTTGGATAAACTGTTTGCACGCGGGTTCTGAAGTTCGTGTGTGTGAGGGAGTTTCCATTAACAGTAAAGGGAGACACCCCAGTCTTCATTGACCATAGTTGGCCTTCGAAATAAGCCACGGTGTTGCAGAGTTTAAGCTTTGAGAAAGACATCGCGTTGGTACTTGTTTACAGTGTCTTTTCAGTAGCATATTGTGTGAGAAAGAATACACTTACATTGTGTTAGGTTGCACTTAGGTATTTAGTTAGTTATCTGCAGTTGTGGTATTATCTCCATTTTGGGAGAGAGCACATTGAAACACTATACACTGCAGGTTCATCCATCCCAATTTTCCTTAATTCTATTTACAGGGCAATAGTCTGTGGTTAAGGGGAGGGTTTAGTAATTACGTATTGGGCTCCATTCACAGTAGGCAATTCTTTACCCTTCCCAGTCAAACCGTTCCCCTCTTCAGGACATGCGCCCCTGCACAGAAGCAGGATGGAGAGTTCATCATAACACTAACTGAGGTGAGGAGGGCATCCCCAGTTAAGGGAAAGGTTAAACTCTAAGGCAATTAGCACAAAAGTGATCACTGACACCCCCTTGTATATATATTATATAGATTCCAGTTTTCCATAGAGGAACAGTTGGTGGTGAGAGAGCAACGTTCTCAGAGAAGAGTCATAGTTTATCAGGAGTGGTGTTCCCGCAGGGCCCAAGGTAAGCGTTACAGTGAGGTGTGTGTGTAGATCTTTCCAATGTTAGGTTAGGCTGAGTCGGGCTGCAGTAGCAGTGGTTGTGATGAACTGGTAGAGTTTCAGGTCACTGTCAAAGAGAACTGCAATGTTGCAAGCCATGGGTGGGGGGGTGAGGAAGTCAGGGAGAAAGAGATGGGAGAAGAGAGAGTGTTTTTCCGTTGTAGGTAGGGAGAGAGATGTCTTCTGTCCTTGAAGAGTTTAGCATGAGGCAGTGTAGATCCAGGGGCGGATGGTAGTTAGGCAGCTGGGTATGCATTCAGAGATTGCCGGGGTTAAACGTGAGAAGAAGAATATCTGCGTATCATCAGTGACAGGCTCATAGCCAAAGTAGGAATTGAGTTTGCAGAGGGAGGAGGTGTATACGGTGAAGAGAAGTGAGTATAGAACCGATCCTTGAGGAACTTCCACAGAAAGGGATGTTGGAGAGGAGGTGCTCAATTCCAATGAGATGAAAAAGTAGTGGTCAAACAGGTAGGAGGGCACCCAGTTAAGTATTGTGTTTAAACCAAAGGAGGGAAGAGTTTGAAGGAGCGAGGGATGATCAACAGTGTCAGTAGAAAGGTCTAGAAGAAATAGAACTGAGGAGAGGTGAGAGTTGTGGGCAGTGGTACAACATTTGTGGGCATGGTTGAGTTTAGTCTCAGTGGAGTGTTTGGAAGGGAATCCAGACTGGAGGTGATTCACAAGTGAGTGTACCTCAAGATAGTTGACTATGCATTTGAAGACGACCCTCACAAGGATCTTACAGTGGTAGGGAAGGAGAGGAAATGTTGAGGAGTTGTTGTTGGAGTCAGTAGTTGGCTTAGACAATACCAGTTGAGAGCAACATAGAAACCCATTTTATAAGGCATATAGATGAACTGGGATGATGGGTTGAAGCTCCTTAACAATTTGTGGTGGAATGGGGCCAATTGGAGCAAGGAATACGTTGGCAGAGCAAACAGTGAGTAGATGTTTAGCTGAGGAGGTTAGGGAGGAGTATGTTAGAAAGGAGAGTGTGGAAAAGATGGGCGGAAGGCAGCATGGGAGAGAGTGGGAGAAATAGAATGTTGGTTGAAGTGTTCCATATCTTGGTGATTTTAATGGAGAACTTGGCGGCAATGTCATCAGCAGATAGAGAGAGGAAGAAATGTAGTGTTTTATTTGGTAGTTTGTGAGGGTTCGACTGGAGAGAGGACGCAAGATTACTGTAATGGGAGCCTTTGACTGTGTCAATAGCTGTGGTCAGGGTCAGTAGAGAGTCTTTGTAGGCAGTGGGAATTGGTCTCTGAGCCACCAGCATAAGCACTGACACAGTGTTGTCCTCTTCAGCCGGATGGGAGCAGAGGACCCTGGTTGAAGATACAGTTGGAAGGCAGTGAATGAATGGGCAGGGTAGCGATCATAGAAGGAGGTAGTCTGTTGAGAGTTGAATTCAGTGAATGCAGTTCAGTGGCATTTACAAGTGGGGAGAAAAATCTTTCAGTGAGAAGTTGAGGTAGGGGACCATGTACTCAGGCTCGAGTTTACATTTGGGGAATAGATGAGATAGAGGGGTGGTGGAATGGGGGTATTAGAGAGGATGAAGTAAATCAGAGCGAGATGGACAATTGTGGGAGCAGGCAAGACCAGGGTGAAATATAGGAATACGATTGAGAGAGTTGCTTTGGATGTGGTTTGGCAGGTTTTGTAGGGTGCTAGTGAGTTGTCAGAGAGTGTGGAGTCAGGTTGGAGCTGTACGGACTTTAACCATGTTGGAGACGTTGAGGTGACTCATGATGATATTGCGACCCCTGGCAACTCCTGTGCGACCCCTCGCTCTTCCTCTGCGACCCCTGGGGTCTGCAGAGGCAGAGAGAAACCAAAAGTAAAGAGGGCTCTCAGGCGAGAGTCCTCTTTACATTCATTTCTTTTTTAAGTCAGCCTGACTTCAAAAAGAAATTATTTCCTTTACGGTTTTAATTTCTTTTTGAAGTTAGACTGACTTCAAAATAAACCCTCTCCCTCTGCCCCCCACAGGACATGGATGGCTCTGTCTCTCCTGCTCTGCGCATGACAGGAACCAGAGCTGGTTCCTTGAGGAGTGTGTGGGGCCTGGATGATAGGCCTGCCTGCAGATGAGTCATTCAGAGCAGCAATGGATTTGGAAAAGGTACGAAAGTGGGGCTTTTTGTAAATGAGTGTGGGCGTGTGTGCATGAAAGATCATGTGTGTATATATATATATATATGTATAGTAAGTAATGTGTGTGAGTGAGTGCATGATGTATGGGTGGCTGGGAGGGTGAGTGAATGGTGGATGGGTGAAGTATAAATGAGAATGTGAATGGTGTGCTTGTGTTCAATACTTGGATTCTTCCTCATCCAAGTACTTGCCTATGAAGGACCTTCCCTCATACGTAAGTGCTTGGGATGAGGAGGAAGGATGTGGAGGTGATTCTGGGCCATGAGGCTGAGTTTGGGAGGAGGGCTGGGAGGATAGAGGACGTGTCAGGATGGTGGGACAGTTGGGAGTTTGCTATCACCTAAGGGGCATCCATGTTAAAGCAGGCATGATATGTGTTATTAGCTGGCATTTGGGTTCAGCCAGCATAGTCATTTGTTACTGTGGCATGACATTTGTATAAGGCATCCATAATAAAGTAAGCATGATAAGTGTTTGTTACCTGTCTAAACTGGCATTTGGGTACAGCCAGTCTAGTCATTTCATACTGTGGCATTGCATGTTATGGTCATCTATAATGAAATAAGCGTCATAAGTGTAATTAAGTGTCTAGACTAGCATTTTGCTGCAACTATATTAGCTATTTCTTACTATGGCTTGACATTTTGTACTGGGCATCTCTGATAAAGCAATCACGATAAGTGTAATTACCTGACTAGACTGGCCTTTGGGTGCAGCCAGTCCTTACTGTGGCATTGTATATTTTTCTGGGCAGCTATGATAAAGTCAGCATGATTTGTTTTATCAGATGGTTGGATTGTCATTATCTTGCTGCCAGTCTAGGTATGTCGAACTGCGGCATGACATTTTTTATGTACATCATCAAAGCTACAGTAAACATGATAAGTGTTATTACATGTCTGACCTACATTGTGCAGCCAGTTTTGACATGATTTCATATGGTGGCATCGCATTTTTAATAGCAAAGCAGTAAGATAGCTCAGCGGTTTGAGCGCTGGCTGCTGTGATCTGTGTGTTATCTGCAGGTCGCAGGTTCAAATTCTGGCAAGGCTTTTTTCCGAGGTTGATAAATGAGTACCAACTTCGGTTGGGATGCTAATTGTATGTAGATTTGAGCTATGTACAGTGCTTTGGCGAAAGCTCTTTATAAATAACAAAGCATTAATGTTCCAGTGCACTGAAAGTGACTTGGATTTTTGGATACTGTTTTATCGCAGCAACTGGCACTGTAGGGGCTCTACCTATCATATAATGACAATGCCCGACATGCAACTATAATTGGCATAATATGGAAGTAACCGGCCATACAATGCTGAAGTGGCATATCTATGGCAGTTCCTCAGCCTATTTATTTTGTGGTTTTATAGCTTATTAAAAACTTGAACACATTTTTAATAATATACTTCACAACTCTTAGTTCATTATAAATGGCAATAAATTATTTGAGGCACAATAACAATATTCTAAAACAAACATTACAGACACTAATTCATTCAACACAATAGATTATAGTATCATATTCTATATACCTAACCGGGCCTCCCTTTCTAACCTATCCAACAAATTACTCCTTTCCCTTTTTCATTATTGTGGACTAATAGATAAAAACCGTTTCCCCAACATTTTGTGTTTCACTATTAAAATATTCCCTAAAGCAGTGGTCACTGAGATAGAGTATCCATACAAGATCCTAGCCCACTTGACTTCACTGTTTTAATCCTCTAATCGCCTTATGACAACCACATTTTCCTCGGCCCTAGTATGGCGGTGCAGCCAATCAGCCAATGTTTTAGCATTTCTGCTTCCCCGGGCTTTTTACAGAGCCGGCAATTTCTTTCTTGCCAATGGATCCCTCTTATGGAACCCCCCCCCCACCTTTGTAGGGAGTCTAGTAGGTTAAGATGATAGCGCATATAAATGTAAGGATATTTCGTCCCTGGGAATCTCATGGAGGACTGCATCTCCTTGTTTGTCCTCAGGTGTACTTTATACAATGACATTCTCTGTATATCTTTCCCCATTTTACAATTTTCATTTTGTTGTACATTTGCAACAATGTTTCCATCAATGTAAGCGTGTCTGAGTCAATTTCAGCAAAAATTGCTGAATGCTTTGTGTTAATTATTGCTTAAAGATATATTCAAATCTTGAAAGAGCGAACCCCATGGTGGGACTCATACTACCTCTGCCTATGTTGTACTAATAAGTGTAGTTCCTATATAGCATGACCCTATCCATGGCTTAAGAAGGCAGCACCCTTGTTAAAACGCGGTTGCTATCAAAAATATGTGTGTCTGCTTCAGTACGTATTTGGTATTTTATATGTAAAATGTGTATGTGTATGTACTTTGTTTTTACTCCTGCAAGACACTTTCGGTAATGTCCCCAGGGTTAAAGAGAAACTGATGGCATCCGTGTCAAAGGTCAAGTGACATCACTTCATGGGATGTCATCAGGTCTGATGTCACTTTCGCTACCCCTGGCATTTTGGTGAATCGACGGCCCTGTGATGGGGTATTGAGCCGTGAGCTACACACAGACAGGAAGTAAGTGGACTTTGTGTAACACATAAGTAGAAACTCCATGTTCCAGAGTTATTTTGTGGTCCTGAATGATGTGCTCTCTTGTGGTACATGGTGCCGCATGGAATGTCCAGCAGCAGAGTTTAAACTACAATTCATGAATTCCACGGAATCCTGATTTGTCTGGTATTGCTAAGGTCTCTATATGCTGGGGTTCAGTGTTGTGCGGGGCACAGTTCGTGCGCTTTGAGCCCAGAATTTAACGTGTGTGTGTTATGGCGCGGTTCACAGTTGCATTGTGTGACACAAATGTACGGTTCCCCGGGCTTCGGTATCCCATGCCTAGTTGTGCTTTGCAGTGAGGTGATGCAATGGTGAGGTACTGCAGTTATACTGAGCCTTCCCTGCCCCTCTTTCACGCTCCCGGCTCTCCTGAGAGGGATTTCTCATACTCGGTTGTTCAAGCTCCAGATACACGACTCGAGACAATGACACATTCCCCGAACGGAGCCTTCTGCGGGCTCTGTGTCAGCTGTCAGGGAATTAAAGTGCATTTCCTTATGCTGGACAAAGCGTGAACACCGGCTCGAGCCTCCGCCTGGCTGCTTCCCTATTCCTGAGGGCGAGTGAATCGTGTGTGCTGTCAGCTTTCGGTTGGCCACAATCACTCACCTCCCACGCTGAGGTGTTTGGGGGACGGGGGCGCTAGATAGAATCCCGAACCCTGGAGTAACCCATCAGCACCCACCCAGTGCTGCCTGGAAATCCCTGAGATAGGGGTAACCCCCGGTGACCTCTATAAATATTTGATGTTAGGTATGCGTCCTTCATTAGGTCAGGCTGCAGAGAGTTTAGCTCTCGGATAATTGACCTAATGAGAAAGAACAACAATGTTATGTCATGTTCGCTGATTGGAATTTGGACAGAGCTTAAACCATGCTAAGGCCTCTTCAAAGCACTGTGGAACAGAAGAGGAGGGAGGCACTCATTAGAGGGAGGAAGGGAAGAGGGGAGTCAAAAAGGCAACATGCCCGCCCCCCCTCGCTCACAGGCACATACATTACCCGCGTGCGTGCGCATCCGCGCGCGCATCCGGGAAGTGCACGGAAGTGCCATGCTGTTGTGCTGGCGAATCTGTGCTCTTGTAAATGCTGCCTTGAAGTAACGTTTTCATCCGTGGATTGCGAGTTGTATGCGCAAGAGGAAGCACACTTCCTACTCTTCAAGGCGTAACATTTAAGGATCGAACTGTGAACTGTGGACTACCATTCCAACAACACCTTGCGACTACTGGCCCCACCCCCCCTCGCTCACAGGCACGCTACATTACCCGCGTGCGTGCGCATCCGCGCGCGCATCCAGGAAGTGCACGGAAGTGCCGTGCTGTTGTGCTGGTGAATCTGGGCTCTTGTAAATGCTTCCTTGAAGTAATGTTTTCATCCGTGGATTGCGAGTTGTATGCGCAAGAGGAAGCACACTTCCTACTCTTCACGGCGTAACATTTAAGGATCGAACTGTGAACTGTGGACTACCATTCCAACAACACCTTGCGACTACTGGCCCCGCCCCCCCTCGCTCACAGGCACGCTACATTACCCGCGTGCGTGCACATCCGCGCGCGCATACGGGTAGTGCACGGAAGTGCCGTGCTGTTGTGCTGGCAAATCTGGGCTCTTGTAAATGCTGCCTTGAAGTAACGTTTTCATCCGTGGATTGCAAGTTGTATGCGCAAGAGGAAGCACACTGCCTACTCTTCACGGCGTAACATTTAAGGATCGAACTGTGAACTGTGGACTACCATTCCAAGTAATTAGGTTTCTTGGACCCTTTGCTGCCTGTTTGTTTGGACCCTTGCTCTTTGCTCTGTTTTTCTCTTCTGAAAGAACGTAGAAGAGAACGTTACTTACGCTGCTTCTTTTTTTTCTTCCTCTCATTTCTCAGCAACACCTTGCGACTACTGCCCCCCCCCTTGCTCACAGGCACGCTTCATTACCCGCGTGCGTGCGCATCCACGCGCGTATCCGGGAAGTGCACGGAAGTGCCGTGCTGTTGTGCTGTTTGGCTGGTGAGCTGGTGGAAGGTGGAGGGACGTGATGTAGACTAAAGCTTTGCGTCTATCATTGGAAGAATAGGATCCGCATTGAATTGTGAATTTATTACTGTTGTACCTTTTCTGTGGGGCAATTTGTTTTTTGTTGTGGGGTAGGTGAAATGGTTACCCGCTTGCGTAGCGGGCATATTGAAACTTTATCCTCCACCAAAGTGTCCGAGATCAAAAGTCAAAGGGATGACACAGATAATGCGAATATCGTACAGCTTGTTCAATCAATCAAGAGATCAAAGGTCCCAATTTACAAATCTGAAATTATGCCCGTATCAAAGGGCAAAGGAACTAATACCCAAGTCAACATTAGAAAAAGCTTTCTAAGTATGCTTGAGGTTGACGACAGCACCACTCTTGGTGCGATACAAGAGCTACCAGCAGGTTCTTCGTCTGATGTGTGGATCTTGGCTCCTGTTGTCCTCAATGAGTTAGAGAAGAGAATTTTACTTTCGGCTTTGCCATCAACCCCTGTCACTGCTAGAATAGGCTGTAAGGACAGAGTTCACTTACATCTTGAACCCCTAAACGCACCAACGATATCTACGCAGGAAGTTGAATATCACGCTAACACGACAGTCCTAACTAAAGAAGACAAAGAAAATAAAAGTTTGGTAGGTACAGAGTTGAACTTAGCTTCTTCTCCTGAGCCTCATAAATACATTCAATTAATTTCCCCAGTTTCGAACCATGCTACATCTTCCCACATCTGTTCGTCAACCTCAAGTATGTCAATTCCCTCAATGATATGCACAAGTGCTTAATGCACCTAAGCCAAACAATTCAATTCAAATTCCTACATTTTCTCAACTCTGTCAGACTGTGGCTCCTCACGCAGAAAAGATCGACCAACTGCTATTTTTTAATCAAACTAAAGAGGGACCTTCAAACTTACCAACTATACCCTATGATAATGCTATCAATGACCCCAATCTCTCACAACCCAATAGTCCTTCAGCATTGATTGCACTCTTTGACCAGCCCTTTCTGAATGAAATCCAAAGAGTTGATACCCAAGTGTGTGAGGAGGAGAATGTGGCTATTACTCCTCAAACTCAGTTTGCCTCACGCAAAGAAAAAAGACGATTCATACGTGCTATGAACAGACTTAAAACTCGTAAGGCTGCTGAAGCTCAAAAAACTAAAAATCAAGACAAAACAAAAAAACAAATAAAGGCTAAGTTCTCTGCGGTGGTCGACAATAAGAATAGAACGTTAAACGATATGCAGTATATCGCAAGTGAGGGCCTGGAATTTACTCCTAAATGCACACCCCATATTGACCTAGGAATTGACATAGAGGAATTAACTAATGAAAGTAAGATTGCATTACAAGCTCAACCTAGCAAGACTAGAACTGGGGAAAAAAATTTGACTTCAGCAGCATCTTGCTCAATAACTAACGATGAACGGGCTACAGTCGTATTACCATCTACGAGCGCTCAGTAAACCCTTTTATCGACTTTCTATAAACTTATTTCGAATAGAAAAACGAATCTAAGTCCAAAACACTTGAGTTCCAGTCCTGGAGACGGTGTAAACCGTCTCGAGAACAAAATTCCTGATAAAATCACGTTACCAGTGAATCTTCAGGAATGTGAAATGGAACGCTTCAGTAATCAAAACTCCCATTCAATTCAAGAAAGTATAACCAGAGAATCTTCAAATGAGAAAAACAATGTAGTCTCTCCTCACCAATTTAACAAGAATCCGACTCTTGAGATCTGCCTAAAATCGGACAACAAGGTGGGTGCGGAATCAAAGAATGATGGAAATAATTTGTGCGCTAAAGAAGACTTGTCTGAAAACACACAGCTCTCTTCGATCCTAGGATGGATCAGTTCTCCTGAAATAAATGGTGAAAAGAGCTTAAACAGATCTTTTATGCTTCACACATTTCAGAAAATTCCTGCACTTAGAACCTTAGCTTCTAATGACATCATGTGGATTACTCTTCCATCTATTAATAATTACAGAATGGTGTTTCAAGTGCAATGAACAATCATTGCAGGATTAATTTGGGCTCATGAAAGGGAACTAAAAATGTTAGGACTGGCTGTGTATTCCCTAGTCTCCATTGACGAAGCTAAGGTATTCAACGAGACTCCTCTTGTATTAATCCGAACTCCTGAAGCGGTGTCATCTAGCACCACAACCTTGATAAACCCAGAAGCTTCTGTAATAGCACAACTGGCAGCCATTTCCAACACTACAAAAGATTGGCCTCCGTGACAGTGATGTTAAACGCTAGGGCAGAACAAAAAACATCGCCCTCATAGTAGCTATACTGGCCTCAAGGTGATGTCGTGGAACTCATGCGGTAGCAGGAATCTATTAACTTGGGCGAACAGAGTCCCATGCCCGCTCGACTACGATATCATCTTATGCCAGGAAACTATGTCACACAGGCAAATTCAGCTCAATGGCTACTCCTCTTTTCAAATAGAAGCTAAACTTGGGATACAAGGGAGACCGTCAGGGGGGATTGCAGTCTTTATAAGTAATCGACTTCAATTCTCTACAATTATGCAACAGAAAACGCAGGGTTTTGTAGCTGTGCTTATGGAGATGGTAACAGGTAATTGTGATTTTTTTTGTTAATATCAATATACTTTAATCCTCTTCAGATGTCGATAGACACTCTATTGGAAAATCTCCAGAGGTTATTTTGTGTGATATTTCCCAAGTATCCTGAATGCCAAGTTATCTTAGGGGGGGATCTCAATGCGGATTGTATGAGGTACATCGATCCACTTGAGAATCCACACAGGAAGCATCACTTATCTCCTGTGATCATGAGAGGGGAATTAATCCACAATTTCTTGTGCCAATGGGATATTGTACTAATTCCATTTAAGCAGCAAGGCTGTGGTTATACCTCGAAGCGAAATCTTATGACTTCTTGTATTGACTATTTTGCAATGACGAAGGAACTAGCAATGCTATCTAGTGAAGTCGTATGCACAACTTTGGAGTTTAGCGATCATGCACTACTACATTTAATAATCGAAATACCTACTCCTACGCTGCAAAATGATCCCGCCCATATATTTATTGAAGGAGATCGACCTGGGGCCTCCTTGAGGTGGAATCCTCTGATCTGTAACAGACTAAATATGAGGATTGCAATGCGGTTTGATGACTTGGTGAAATTGTGCTTTTCTATTTGTACTAATTCTTTGACCTCTTGTGAAATCACGCAAATCATCAACGCTGCAATTATCGACTTAGTCCACATCTACAAGTCTCCTTATAAACAAAGTGAGAATTTGAGAAATGCATCCACTAATACTATTAGAATGTTGGTAAAAAAAAAGAATGCTGATCTCAGGCTCTTAAAAAGTTGTCAACTTGGAGAATCAGAATACCAAAGTCAGAAAAATAAAATCTTAAACAAATGTCATAGTAGCATTAAGAGTCATAGAACGTACCTACACAATCATACTAATCAAGAAATGATTAAGAGCTTATGTCGAAATGATAGACGATCAATCTGGGCACTTCTTAGAGGTGACGATGACGTTGTGAGATGCAATCAATCCTCTAACATCTCTGAGGAGGTTTGGACTGTATATTTCAAAACCAAGTTTGCGCTTCCGACAAGATTTCTGAACTACAACCACAGGTACTACAATTACGATCTGAAAGGATTCAATGGATGGTCATTGGAGGATATAATATGGGGAATTAAAAAACTAAAAAACTCGAAAGCTCCTGGCCATGACTGTATTCCGCCCTGTGTTCTAAAATCTAATTCTGAATTGTGGGGGACTTTGCTGAAAATTCAATTCAACGAGATCTGTGCAACAACTATTATGCCCAGCTCATGGCTGAAATCAATTATAGTGCCTATTTACAAAAAAGGCCCAAAAAATGAACCCAATAGCTTTCGACCTATTGTTCTTATCGACTCATGGGCGAAAGTATTTGCCATTTTATTGCTTCAAGAACTCAAAGTATATATACAGAAAAACGCCATCTTATCAAAATTTCAAATTGGTTTTCGTGCCGGTATGGGCACTGCTTTAAATGCAACTGTCTTAGCTCATTTGCTTAGGCAAACTAAATTATCCAACTCGGCTACTTTATATATGGCATCGGTTGACCTTTCTGCCGCCTTTGATTGTGTGGTGCGTTCTATTTTGTGGGGAAAGCTCGAGACAATGGGTATTCCTAAGTATATTATTTCATTGATTGCAAAATTACATCAAGATACATCGTATATGGTACGAGCAGACGGCACTGGTGCCACCACGCAACCAATTCCCACGGAGGTCGGGGTTAAACAGGGCTGCAACTTGGGGGCGACCCTGTTTAACCTCTACCTCTGTGACATCGAACATATTTGGAAAAGCGAAATCTGCTATCCCGCCAAGTTGGGGCATCTTAGTTTGCAATGGATGGCATTTGCTGACGATGTGCTGATATTCGATCAAACGCCATTTGGGCTTCAGAATAAATTGCACATTTTCTCAGAATACCTATAAAAACATAATCTTCAATGTAATGCAAACAAATCAAACATACTAATATTCAAAAATCTGAAAAGAAAGAAGTATTCTGTGAAATGGTCAATTGACAGTCATGAAATTAACATCGCTTCGAACTTGAAATACTTGGGTTATGATGTTTCAGACTCTAATTCAAAAATACTATGGAGGAAAAATTTAAACTCACAGATTCCGGTACTGGGATCCCAGATGAGGATAGTGTATGCTAAATACTGCAAATTCTCTATGGGACCACTGTTTGAGTTTTACCTCCTAAAAATTGAGGCTATCCTGTTGTATGGGCTAGACTTATGTTTGGTGGATATTGAGGATATCCTCGATCAGATTCAGGGCCTTTTATGGAAGACTACATTGAGAATTTCCAACTCTCTTCCAAATTGTATACTAAAACAAGAGCTTGGTTTAACTGCCCTATCCGCTAGATTCCAGTGGAGACAGCTATCTAACCTTGCCAAGATGTTATATCCACCAGTAAATTCATTATACAAGGATTTTGGTATAATGCTTCGTACAGGAAATCCAGCATCGGTTGGAATGTTCCTTCGGCGCATGACTAAAATTCTCGAACTGTTTGCCTTAAAACCCACTGATCTCGAATTTCGTTATTCATATGTTAAAAAGCGCTTATTCGAATACGATTGGGCAAAAACGTTGAATGAAATGGCTACAAAAAAATCGTACTTGGAAGCTACTGTTTTTGCTGCAACTAGGACTCCACTAAGAACTTATTTGATGAAATTTCCATCTAGTAAATTACGCAATTTATATCTAAGATTCAAGTTGAACCAATTACATACCTTAGACAAAACTGCAGTATGGAATAAGATTGGTGATAATGGTTGTTCAACTTTATGTCGATTCTGTGTTGATGGTACTACGACTGAAACACTCAAACACTTGATACTGGAATGCCATTTCTTTGAGGTATTGCGTTCCGACTCCTTCGGAACCCAATTTTTTGGAAACACCCTTAACTCCAGGGAATGGTGTTGGAAAACACTTATGTGGGTTGTTTCTCTCAAAAATAATTTGGCATTGACACAATTCTTGGTTAAATTGGAACAAGAACTAGATGCTAAACACTAGGTGAATCCCAAATACGATGTGATGACTCTGAACCTATGAATCTCAATTGTGCTATAATGAATTCACCTTGATTGTAAACAACGCATTATATATGAAATACAGCAAGAATTGATTTCTCTCGAGGGATGGAACGGTTTATAGATAATGTCTTGTATTTTTTTCTGTAGGAATATATAATCACGTCATATAATGCTAAGATTTTACTTGATATGAAATATTATTGAAATTTTTCTCTAATTGTAACAAAACACGATGTATATTTTTATGTTGTAACAGTTTGTTTATCAAACTAATAAACAACTTTTATATAAAAAAAAAGGCAACATGATGTTATGTTGGTTGCGGACTGTATGACTAACATAATACCATTATTTCTCTTCAGAACAACAGGGTGGGGGATGCGTGCGGGAAGAGGGGATGGGAGAAGGGAAAGAGGGGAAGCAGAAGAGGGATGGAGGAAGTGTTATGTCATTATTTTGGTTGCTTGGTTGGTTCATGGGGCAACAGTGAAACGAAGCAGGGCCTAACAGTGAGTTTGACATCATCAGTGAGTGCCATCCTGCTACAAGGACCTGTCAGAATGTCAGACTGGGGCATACAATTGTGTCTGGCACCAATTAAAAAGTGGGCCAGAAAGATAGTTCAGGGGCAACGCGTAAGATTTGGAAGCAAGACATCGCATAGCAACACAGGTTCAAATCCTTGCGCTTAGGGTAGGTATTTAGCATGTTATAAAAGAACAATTATAATATAATAAAGTGGCACAAAGTTGCAAATGGCAATTCATTCCTCTTGTGACAGACTGTTTTAATAGTACCCAAGTGGGAGATTTTGATGAAATTGTGCATTTTAAAGAATATTTACTGAGTAACATTGGTCAAAACTACTAGTCGTATGCTGAAGTAACATCAAACTGGCCCACATGGGCAAACAAGTGGCCCACTATGACCAAAAAAACTGGCCAACACTAGCATTTTGTGTTTTTGGTTCGGGCATTCCCCTATTGCCCTATAAACCAGTCCGAGCCTTTCCTCAGGGAAGCAGCAGAGTTAGATGCCACGCATTCTAACCAGATGTTATCTGGGATGAAGGGCTTTATTTTCCGCAGTTGATAGTTGATATCAAGCCATTTGTGTCTCCCTTGCTATATGCTGTTAGAAGGAGAGTTGTTTGACTTCATAAGCCATGGATGGGGTCATGATGTATAGGAATACACTGATTAGTACAACATAGGCACAGGCAATATTAGTCCCACCTTCGGGTTCGCTCTTTCAAGATTTGAATATATCTTTAAGCAAAAATGAAAACAAAGTATTCAGAAATTTTGAGGAGTGCTGTGACCTGATTCTTGCTGAAATTCACTCAGACACGCTTACATAGATGTTGAACCCAAGGGATTTGTCGCAGGTGGACAGCTGTTATGGGACTCCCTTCAGGTACATAGCAGCCGGTATGGATGTCAGGGTGTTCACTGTTGTTGGCCAGCAGTAAGAATTCAGTCTTGGCAGGGTGGAGAGTCAGGTAGGCACTAGACCTCTGCAACTGGGTCAAAAAGAGGCCGGCCTTGAGCCCGTGGATGTCTTCGATGGAGGTCATCTTGAGGTAGAGTTGCGGGCTTCGATGGAGGTCATCTTGAGGTAGAGTTGCGTGTCATCTGCATATTGGTGGAAGTGGATGTTGTGTGAAATGAGGAAGGGTCCAAGCGGTTCTATGTAATGATTAAAGATCACGGAGGAGAGGGTGGATCCTTGCAGGACTCCTCTTCATATGCCCCCCCAAGTCACAATCCCGAACTCACCCTCTGGTTCAAAGAAGTTGCTACAGACAGCCCACACATATGCCACAGCTGTGAAATCCCTTGGCTTTACCATTGGCTCCACCTTTCGTTCACACAACACATAGCTGCGGTCACCAAAACTTGCAATCTACAACTACACCTCCTACAAAGATCAGACACATCTCATCCTGATAACTTCTGCACAGCAGTCCAAGCACTGGATCTGGCCAAGCTGGACTATGGCAATGCTCTACTCACCCCCAGCAACACCCTTTCCCAGCTCTACTGGGTCTGCCATAACGCAAAGAATTGCCTCCAGAGGACTCTGGATTGTTTCCAAAGCCATCCATTGTAAAACCCCATATCACCTCCATGACCAACTAAAACCCAATACCCATCCAAACACAAGACAAGCAAGTCAGCATCTCCTACACATTCCACTCTGCAAACACACATGAACACAAAAACGAGCATTTACCAACTGGGCACCCAGGGCATGGACCACGCTACCTCTCCACATCCACACTGCATCCTCTATCACCACTTTCAGAAAGAGGCTAAAAACATACCTGTTTCCCAACACATAACCCTGCCCATCCACCCATCTCCCCTGCTGCCACATATCTATTCTAATCTTTCTATCTTTTTGTAAAACACAGCAATTACTTTGCAATTGTATGAGAACGTTGTGGATGTAATCTTTTGGGTAGCAGGTAAACTTCCAGCACAAGGAGAAAAGGCAGGAAATAACCGCTCTGTGAGAATAAAATGTGACTGTGAAAAGAATATAATGGGTAATGTCAAGCTGGACTCTATTCTAATTAACGTCTTAGGAACATACTGGGTTTGTTAAATAGAAGCAGTATTGGATTGTCCAATAGGGATATACTGGTGTAGGGGTGGACCTTTATTCACCTTAACCCAAGACAGGCCCACCACTTAAGAAGCAAGCGCACAGTTGTACATAAAGCAAATTTATTGTACAAAAACTCCCAGTGGCAGTTAGATGGTATTGCAGGATCAAACTAACCCAAGTTTCAACAATACGACATCAGTTGGCAGTTTATATACTTTTTACAACAAGTTAAAACACTCCTAGATACATTTATTACCCTCCACCCCCTAAATATGGTTGGACAAAACGTTGTCAAAGAAATCCTATCTTTCCATTTTCATTGGTCAGGCTTATCTTCATTATCATCTTCAGATCATATTCAAAACACACCTGTTCTAGGGATTCTTTGTAGTAGGTCCTGGCGTCAGTACATGATTAAACATTGGTATTGAAAACGCAATTCATTGCTAGCAATAACTGGCCTAAAACCTAACTTTAACTATGATTGCACGTGGTTCTACTGATGTATTTTGGCAAATAGAGAGAGGTCTGCTTAAACAGGATTTTCCTTTGAACCACAGATGGCCATCTCCATTCCACAGACTCCTGGCCCCTAATCTAATTTATGCAGCCACATGCACCCTCTGATAACCTGACAAAATAACTGTTGAAAGCTGGCCTCGGGCCTTATGTTTACTACCACCGACCAAATGACTAATCCCCTCTTAAGATTTTAATACAAAGGGCTAGATAACATCTGTTGCTTGCAAGGACTGTGAACCATGCCCTGTTTGTTCGACCTTATTACTAAGTAACTAATTCTCTTTCCCCATCAAGAATGTCCTTGCCACTTTAGAATGCCTGTGTAAAAAGCACCCCCCAGTATGAGTTTGTGTTGTGCTGCATTTTCAGTTTTAATATTGCATCTTCTTACGTGATTCGGATGGATTTGCGACACTATCCCAGTTTTGCTATCATCCCCCTCCTGTCATCAGTATGGTGTGGGCAACATGAATCCCTCACAATAAAGGAGACCCTCCTTCACCCCCCGACACCGCCTCAGTGCAAAAATGGTAAAATACTGGAGTTGTTAGAGGGTTGCATTTGGGAGTACATGTAATGTGTGCATACATTGCTGGACACGGAAAATATTTGCCTGAGCGTTCAGGCTTGTGAAAGGACCTCAAATTGACACAGGTGTTTATAACTTTTAAACCGCGCACACAATATCATTTAGAACATTTTTGCAAACAACCGCAAAGATTTGAAACTTCTCAATATCTTCGTAAATGATTTGATAATATTTTACAATTTCAACAAATTCTAATGTAAACTTTTAACAACATGTCCCCGAAACAAGTTAGATTTTTGTATTATTATTCATTTTGCAAAAACCGATTTGAACTACTTAAAACCTATATATAGTTTATTACAATAACATTAGATTTATTTCTGTAAATCATGAGTTAATTTTTCAAAAAAATGATTTATCTACTTTGAACTTAAAAGATAAACGTAGAGCCTTATTGACAGTAGCTGCATATTTTGGCAAAGATCCACTGTTGTTCATAGCTGTACATGCATGCACAATTGCATGTCTGAATGCACACTGTATTTTGTTCTATGTCCTAACTGGCTCATTAAAAGGCCTGATTAAAAAAGTGCTCCAGGTGGGACTAGATTATCAAACCTTTACACTAGTACAAAAAAAAAATATGGAACAAAGGAGTTTAGGAGCAATTTTACTACTTTGATAATACAGAATAGAGCAACAAGGTTTAGTCCTAATCCATATTATTTAGTAATGTTTGCAAACATGAAGCAGAATCCTTTATTTCCTATGTTTGCTGCTTGACATGGAAAGAAATGTAGTAAACGCATTTGTTTTTATTTTCTGCAGCAAGCAGAAAACACAAAAAAACAGTGTCAGTCTTTTTTGCCTTGGTGCACGTTTTCTTTTAGATAATAGGGATTGTGATAAAAACCTGTTTGCTCAATTCCATATAGTGTAAGCATTTGCATGATAAAGAGATGGCTGTCTAAGAAAGGAACAACAATTGGAAAGGACCCTAGTGTAGTGTGTCTCAAGCAGGCCACGCCTATGCAGTAACCTTAGAAACAACCATGGCAGATGAGACAGGAACTGACGAGTGACAGCATGGGTGGAAGCAAGAGTAACTCCAAGAAGGCACAGGTGGGGGTCCTCTTTTCCTTCATAAAGGGGCATGTGGATAAGCCATGGATGTGCATTGTATAGGAAGAACCAAGGCACAGGAGAATGGTCTCTGGCAGAGGTCTCCAATCATTTCAAGATCCTATAGGTTTTGCCTTGCACTGTAATGATGTGATAAATCGCTGGGAGGATGTTCAGAAACGGCCAAGGGGAAGGTGGGTCAACTAAGGGTGCATGTCATTGGAGGCGGTGGAGGCAATATCACACAGTAAATTGATGAAGGCTGCAAGGCTGAACTGGGCAAGTGGGAATCGTACAAAAATGCTGACCTTATTTGTGCGCCCCACGCAGTCACCGCGACTTTGAGGGCGCACAAAATACCAACTCCCATTACTGCACCCAAGCTCTCCTTGGGTGCAGTAACGGGAGTTGAGGATTGCAGGGGTGTGCCACGCTTACCATTGTGGTAAGCCGGGAGACAAGAACGTTTTTTTAAAAGCACCCTGCCGCGGCAACTCTGACCCAAGTAAGTGGGAGGAACCGACGCTGCAGGGATATCGGGGAGTCGGCTGCACACACAGAAGCGGCGCCTCAAAGGTAAGTGAGATGGGGGCTCAGTTAAGGGAATGCAGGCCGGGGGATGCCTATGAATTGATCTATTTGATCACTGCGTTGTGCTCTAATTGGCATCGACATTTACATCGGCGCAGTTACGGGCGGCGCAGTAATCGCATGGATTCGGGCAAGTGGTGTTCAAACTGGAGGACTAGATAGAGCAGCCAGCTTAATGTGCCTCTACATGCATGTACCTCCGCATGCACACGAGTTCAGAGGTAATTTGCATAGATGTATGAACAATTGGGTATGATAACCCAGATGTGCTATATAGTTGCAAGGTCGGGCATGGTAGCCAGGGTATGGGCCAGTGGGAAGGTAGTGGGGAGAAGGTAGGAGAATGGGAGGTAAAATAGATGGCATGGTAGGATGCAGGAGGGAGATTCAGGCAGAAGGGCACAAATTGCATATATTGGCATATGATTCATTGGTAAATCTAATATCAGATATAATCATGAAATTAGAGGTATCAAATGTCATGCCCCATGAAATAATGGACACGTGTGGTGCTGTGAGGAATTCGATCATCCCGCACGGTGTGTGAGCGCTTGCCTAGGCTTTTTTGAAATTTTAAAGGGACTTGAATGATGGTAGATCAACCTCCGGAAAATGTGTGGGGCTAATCCGTGCACATATTCCTATGCTCACCACACAACATATACATAGACCTGTGTACTCTGGGTGTCCACAGCAGACAGGCGCAGTACCCTGTGCCATATCTAGTTGGGATATAACAGCCAGGAGTACACCATGTCAACTCAGATGTGGTGTGGGCAAAATCTTCCTCCTGCCATGGACAGTGTAATTAACTAACAAAAGCTCCATGGATCCACCCTTTCCTTTTGTTTACCTCTGTTGTTGGTGGCGGCCTCGTATACTAATCAGAGTTGAATTCAAAAAGGCCCACAAGGGGTCTGGCTGCAGAGGTTACCAAAGGAGATAGGAAACCCCCACAAGCTTTGATATGCACTGTGGCAACCTAAAGCCAGCTCCTACCCTTAATATCCATGGACTGTGAAATTAATGAGACTGAGGGCCTCATTACGAGAATGGAGGTAGCCATGGAGCTATTAGCTCCATGGCTGCCTCCGTTCCGGGCTCCATTACCGAGTTCCTGCAATGGGGACTTACCGGGTTACTCTGACATGGGAGGACCCGGTAATTCCTCCTTGCAGGAACCCATCCCCATTCCCATTTGAACCCCCACAGGGCTCAATGGGAATGGGGAGGGAGGTAATAACAGGCAGATTACATCGCCCGTTATTACTCGCGGGACCCGGAAAGCACGCCTGGTTTTACCAGGCGTGCGATCCGGGTCCCGCGATGGGGAAGCTTGTAATCGGCGCTCCCAGAATGAAGGGGGCCGATGCTGTACCAGCCCCCTTCATTCCGGGAGTGCCAGCCTTATAATGAGGCCCTGAGTGTATTACAGTAGTCATCCCCACAGAGGGGCTCCATTCAAAAGTTACGAATATGTGGATTGACAGTGCCAGAAAGTCTGGTCCCAACGCAGCTTCAAGGGAGACATGCTGCTTTAATCAGGAACCACAGGGAGCTCCATTGACCAGATAAACCCTTTGATCCACAACAGACATGAAGAAGGGTGATACTTAGTATTCCATGTTATCACCCCTTTTCCTTTCTGTTGCAAAAAAGTCTGGTTATGACCTATGTATGCTAGAGATTGTTGGTGCGGACCAAGGATTGGTTCATTAAGGCAGGTTTAGCCTACATCAATCACTGTGGCCCATTTGGCTTCAAAAGAGGACTGAGCCCCTCATTTGGGCAGATCATCTGAAAACTTTGCAAGGAGTAGCAAGAAGAACTCAGCATTGGACCCTGGCTGAAGGTACTGTCTGCTTTACATCTTTTGCCAGTAAGGAAAGTCCAGGACCTCCAAGAGAGAAGCAATATCCCTCCCCTAAACATCTCCCAGGGAACAGAGGGAGATACTAAATCCAGAGGACCCTCAGGCAGCTCCAGAACTGGTACCCAGCCAGCACACAGCATGCCCTGCTAATCACTGCAGCAAGCTTCTTAGGTTGGAAGTGCCAGAGAGTCTATGAACCAAAAAGGACAAGGCAGCTACCTGCAACACTCTCTTCAGCTTTGGGACATCCATCTTAAAGGACAACACAAGCCCAGTGAAGAAGCTAGGAGGTGTGCATTGAAAAGCATCTGCCAACGTCTACCTTAAAAGACATTTTTGACCCAGTCAAGCCCGTTAAGCTGCAACCAACTCCTCTACTGGCTGTTGTTAAGCCGCAGTCGCTAAAGCCGTCCCAGGCGCCTCAACCAGTGCTTCAGAACCGCCGACCAGCACTGAGACAACGATTCCTGACCTCAAGCTACTGTGTAGGCCGGCCGGCAGCCGACCCTACAGCTTCGCTTGACGAACTGCCTGCTGCCTGATACCCACCACTGTCTCCCATCTTGAACTCTGTTGCAGAAGCTGCAAAGGGCCATGAAACGGACTCTGCACTGTCGAACACCAAGAACCTCTACAAGCACAAGGTACATTGTGGTTCTGTACCCCTGATTCTTCTCCAAAGGCTCCTAGTAACATTTTATGACACATTTCTCACTTTGTGTTGAAACCAATTATTTGAGAGTGACAAAATATGGGCAACAATTGCCAGTGATGAGATTGGTACAACTGTAGAGAAACCCCTCCACGCTCACAACAGAATAAATGCAACCCACTAGGGAGAAAGGCTCGGGAACACCTCTTCAAAGAACAAAGTTTTATTTCCACAAAAATAGAAATGCTCCAGCAAAGCACTCTGCTGCCACGGAACATTCTGGCATAATCAGTATGAGTAGCACTATATGAAGGCACACCGCATCATCAGTGGCATAAATTACAAAATGTACAAATCCAACTGGCTGGTTGGCTAGACCCTATACATAGGCTACCTGCTGCATAAAGGATGCCAGGCCATTGGTCCCAACCCATCGGTCCATCTTCTCTAATGTGGGTTCCTCCTTGCATGTCATCTTGCATGAAGCTACACCTAATTGGCAATTACATGAACAAAAACAATGCATGCTCTATCTCTAACCTTATATGCACCTGGTACTGCAGACAAGAGCTAGGAGGATAGTTCGAGGTCATTTCATCGCACAGACTACGTCGATTCCAGACATGTCAGTGCCCATCCAATGCTCCCCACCCTTGTTTTGGCTATGTTGTTTACAGCTTGTTTACAGCACCCGGCACCTCGCAGCACAAAGCACAAAGCATAAAGCACGTGACCTATGGTGAAGGCAACTGGTCCCTGCTTTCTGATCTTTTTTCAGGGCATCTGGGTGCTAATACGTAGAGCTGGGACAGGTTGCCCTCCTTGTAGAAGCATTGCTTTTTGCAGAGAGCTCTCATACCTCTCATATCCTTGCAGGGCGCATTCCTTCTCGGATACAAATGCTGGCAACATGAGACAATGAAAGGTCTATGAATCTCTGCAGCTCTGGCCTTCCTCACCGTTGCCCAGTCTACAATCTATTTCCTATTCCTGCATGCACACACTTATTTTCATGTGTGTGGCTCAGGCTGCGACTCTGGCTGCATTGGGAAGCTAGGCCTCAATGTCTATATGGCTGCTAATATGCACGATGGCATCTAAGTCACAATTTATTTTAAAGTCAAAGCATACACCAATCTCCCCGCAATATAGCCCCTGGCAAAAACCCCCTCCTCCTGTAACCTCCCTGAGTCCCTATTATACACTTCCAGGCTCCTGCCACATCCAAAATATCGCTTGGGGGATCGGGACGAATGTCCCCCCTTCCCAACATTCCCCCCTTTCGTCAATATTACATTAACAAACTCCAGTGTAATCTTTGTATCCTCGTTTATCCTTCTTTCCCTTTCCAATCTTTTAGCTTCCAAGTATGGTGGTGACCCATCCCTTGGTACACACGCTCTGCATACGGTCCATAAACGTTCCCCTCCTTGTGCATTTTGCTCGGGAGGGTGAAGACGTTGCTCTGTTGTGACCATGCATGGTTTGTCTGGCTGATCAGTTTGTACTGCGCTATATTTTGTACCACGAGGTTTACCTTTACCCCAATTGAAACCATCATCATTGCGCTGATAGTGTGAGGAACTCATGGTGGTCAACAAGTAAGACAGACATAAGTGATCACAGTTCAAAGGTTTTTATTGAACAATTAATGCTGTATGCAGGTTGGAAAAATGCCTAATCTAAACTTATATCTAAGAAGAGAGCAAGCATCCACCATCAAATGAAAAATAAGACAGTCCTAGTGGCGCTGTCTCAAAATTAAAAGGGCCAATACTAAGAAACCTATTGCCAAACCTTACAACTACACAAAAAGGGGTGTGGGATAGTTCTCAAGAAAAGAAATAAGTGTTCTCAAATAATATGTCAGGATTAGGTAGTCTGGTTCTCCTTTCCCCACATTTTGGACATGGCGTAAGGTGGGTAAGGCGGGAGCTTGGAGCACAGCACTGTCTTGGGCTTCTCTAGCACGAGACGACAGTTCCAATGGCAGTTCTCAGGACCGTCAATGAGCAAGTCTCGTTTCCTTTGAAAGTTTCTTGCCTTAGGAGCCTGATGCATTAAAATAACAAAAACAAAAGTTCCTTTAACCAAACAAAAGTTCCTTCAGGGTGATAATGATTCACCCCTGGGTCCCCCTCTTCTGGGCGTTGACCCTTCTCAATTGTTATCCATAGTTCAGATAGGTTGATGATTTCACCTCTGGGTCCCCCTCTTCTGGGCTCTGACCCTTCCTGTATCGTATTCCACAAATCTTAATGTCTTGTTAAACAGTTCAAAAAACACTGTTTCTTGGCACTTTAGACTTTGCCCCTCTTCAGATTAGCTACCCTTTTTTTCACACTAATGTAAATCAAAGTCTTTCGATTGTACAGGGATTTTACTAGACCTCCTGTATGACCACTTTGACCTCTTTCTGTGACTCTCCTACAGCCTTCTGGTACCCGTAGTTTCGCTCAGATGGGGATGGACCAGAGTCTCTTGAATTAGCACCAATGTGGTGCCGGTTTTCCCTCTGCAGCAGGTCTCCCCGTAATGCTTTGTGCAGTTCTTTACACCGTTCATTAAACTTGGTTCAAACTTGCCACTTTGCGCTTCTCATTCAACAGTGCCCGGTTCTTATCAATTCTCCCCTAGATTCACCAGCTATGATGAACCGCTTGGCTTTTCTTTTTCATTGGTGTCAAGGCCGGTACCATAGTCGCGGGAGCTTCCCTCGCTCCAGCTTATCAGCGCTGGCTTGTCCTGTGCACCGTTGATGTCTGCTACAAGACACTTGTGCTATTGTTCACGGTCTTAGGCGCTCTTCCACGAAGGTTCTGCGGGTCCAGCCCCCTTCATTCCGGGAGTGCCAGCCTTATAATGAGGCCCTGAGTGTATTACAGTAGTCATCCCCACAGAGGGGCTCCATTCAAAAGTTACGAATATGTGGATTGACAGTGCCAGAAAGTCTGGTCCCAACGCAGCTTCAAGGGAGACATGCTGCTTTAATCAGGAACCACAGGGAGCTCCATTGACCAGATAAACCCTTTGATCCACAACAGACATGAAGAAGGGTGATACTTAGTATTCCATGTTATCACCCCTTTTCCTTTCTGTTGCAAAAAAGTCTGGTTATGACCTACGTATGCTAGAGATTGTTGGTGCGGACCAAGGATTGGTTCATTAAGGCAGGTTTAGCCTACATCAATCACTGTGGCCCATTTGGCTTCAAAAGAGGACTGAGCCCCTCATTTGGGCAGATCATCTGAAAACTTTGCAAGGAGTAGCAAGAAGAACTCAGCATTGGACCCTGGCTGAAGGTACTGTCTGCTTTACATCTTTTGCCAGTAAGGAAAGTCCAGGACCTCCAAGAGAGAAGCAATATCCCTCCCCTAAACATCTCCCAGGGAACAGAGGGAGATACTAAATCCAGAGGACCCTCAGGCAGCTCCAGAACTGGTACCCAGCCAGCACACAGCATGCCCTGCTAATCACTGCAGCAAGCTTCTTAGGTTGGAAGTGCCAGAGAGTCTATGAACCAAAAAGGACAAGGCAGCTACCTGCAACACTCTCTTCAGCTTTGGGACATCCATCTTAAAGGACAACACAAGCCCAGTGAAGAAGCTAGGAGGTGTGCATTGAAAAGCATCTGCCAACGTCTACCTTAAAAGACATTTTTGACCCAGTCAAGCCCGTTAAGCTGCAACCAACTCCTCTACTGGCTGTTGTTAAGCCGCAGTCGCTAAAGCCGTCCCAGGCGCCTCAACCAGTGCTTCAGAACCGCCGACCAGCACTGAGACAACGATTCCTGACCTCAAGCTACTGTGTAGGCCGGCCGGCAGCCGACCCTACAGCTTCGCTTGACGAACTGCCTGCTGCCTGATACCCACCACTGTCTCCCATCTTGAACTCTGTTGCAGAAGCTGCAAAGGGCCATGAAACGGACTCTGCACTGTCGAACACCAAGAACCTCTACAAGCACAAGGTACATTGTGGTTCTGTACCCCTGATTCTTCTCCAAAGGCTCCTAGTAACATTTTATGACACATTTCTCACTTTGTGTTGAAACCAATTATTTGAGAGTGACAAAATATGGGCAACAATTGCCAGTGATGAGATTGGTACAACTGTAGAGAAACCCCTCCACGCTCACAACAGAATAAATGCAACCCACTAGGGAGAAAGGCTCGGGAACACCTCTTCAAAGAACAAAGTTTTATTTCCACAAAAATAGAAATGCTCCAGCAAAGCACTCTGCTGCCACGGAACATTCTGGCATAATCAGTATGAGTAGCACTATATGAAGGCACACCGCATCATCAGTGGCATAAATTACAAAATGTACAAATCCAACTGGCTGGTTGGCTAGACCCTATACATAGGCTACCTGCTGCATAAAGGATGCCAGGCCATTGGTCCCAACCCATCGGTCCATCTTCTCTAATGTGGGTTCCTCCTTGCATGTCATCTTGCATGAAGCTACACCTAATTGGCAATTACATGAACAAAAACAATGCATGCTCTATCTCTAACCTTATATGCACCTGGTACTGCAGACAAGAGCTAGGAGGATAGTTCGAGGTCATTTCATCGCACAGACTACGTCGATTCCAGACATGTCAGTGCCCATCCAATGCTCCCCACCCTTGTTTTGGCTATGTTGTTTACAGCTTGTTTACAGCACCCGGCACCTCGCAGCACAAAGCACAAAGCATAAAGCACGTGACCTATGGTGAAGGCAACTGGTCCCTGCTTTCTGATCTTTTTTCAGGGCATCTGGGTGCTAATACGTAGAGCTGGGACAGGTTGCCCTCCTTGTAGAAGCATTGCTTTTTGCAGAGAGCTCTCATACCTCTCATATCCTTGCAGGGCGCATTCCTTCTCGGATACAAATGCTGGCAACATGAGACAATGAAAGGTCTATGAATCTCTGCAGCTCTGGCCTTCCTCACCGTTGCCCAGTCTACAATCTATTTCCTATTCCTGCATGCACACACTTATTTTCATGTGTGTGGCTCAGGCTGCGACTCTGGCTGCATTGGGAAGCTAGGCCTCAATGTCTATATGGCTGCTAATATGCAAGATGGCATCTAAGTCACAATTTATTTTAAAGTCAAAGCATACACCAATCTCCCCGCAATATAGCCCCTGGCAAAAACCCCCTCCTCCTGTAACCTCCCTGAGTCCCTATTATACACTTCCAGGCTCCTGCCACATCCAAAATATCGCTTGGGGGATCGGGACGAATGTCCCCCCTTCCCAACATTCCCCCCTTTCGTCAATATTACATTAACAAACTCCAGTGTAATCTTTGTATCCTCGTTTATCCTTCTTTCCCTTTCCAATCTTTTAGCTTCCAAGTATGGTGGTGACCCATCCCTTGGTACACACGCTCTGCATACGGTCCATAAACGTTCCCCTCCTTGTGCATTTTGCTCGGGAGGGTGAAGACGTTGCTCTGTTGTGACCATGCATGGTTTGTCTGGCTGATCAGTTTGTACTGCGCTATATTTTGTACCACGAGGTTTACCTTTACCCCAATTGAAACCATCATCATTGCGCTGATAGTGTGAGGAACTCATGGTGGTCAACAAGTAAGACAGACATAAGTGATCACAGTTCAAAGGTTTTTATTGAACAATTAATGCTGTATGCAGGTTGGAAAAATGCCTAATCTAAACTTATATCTAAGAAGAGAGCAAGCATCCACCATCAAATGAAAAATAAGACAGTCCTAGTGGCGCTGTCTCAAAATTAAAAGGGCCAATACTAAGAAACCTATTGCCAAACCTTACAACTACACAAAAAGGGGTGTGGGATAGTTCTCAAGAAAAGAAATAAGTGTTCTCAAATAATATGTCAGGATTAGGTAGTCTGGTTCTCCTTTCCCCACATTTTGGACATGGCGTAAGGTGGGTAAGGCGGGAGCTTGGAGCACAGCACTGTCTTGGGCTTCTCTAGCACGAGACGACAGTTCCAATGGCAGTTCTCAGGACCGTCAATGAGCAAGTCTCGTTTCCTTTGAAAGTTTCTTGCCTTAGGAGCCTGATGCATTAAAATAACAAAAACAAAAGTTCCTTTAACCAAACAAAAGTTCCTTCAGGGTGATAATGATTCACCCCTGGGTCCCCCTCTTCTGGGCGTTGACCCTTCTCAATTGTTATCCATAGTTCAGATAGGTTGATGATTTCACCTCTGGGTCCCCCTCTTCTGGGCTCTGACCCTTCCTGTATCGTATTCCACAAATCTTAATGTCTTGTTAAACAGTTCAAAAAACACTGTTTCTTGGCACTTTAGACTTTGCCCCTCTTCAGATTAGCTACCCTTTTTTTTCACACTAATGTAAATCAAAGTCTTTCGATTGTACAGGGATTTTACTAGACCTCCTGTATGACCACTTTGACCTCTTTCTGTGACTCTCCTACAGCCTTCTGGTACCCGTAGTTTCGCTCAGATGGGGATGGACCAGAGTCTCTTGAATTAGCACCAATGTGGTGCCGGTTTTCCCTCTGCAGCAGGTCTCCCCGTAATGCTTTGTGCAGTTCTTTACACCGTTCATTAAACTTGGTTCAAACTTGCCACTTTGCGCTTCTCATTCAACAGTGCCCGGTTCTTATCAATTCTCCCCTAGATTCACCAGCTATGATGAACCGCTTGGCTTTTCTTTTTCATTGGTGTCAAGGCCGGTACCATAGTCGCGGGAGCTTCCCTCGCTCCAGCTTATCAGCGCTGGCTTGTCCTGTGCACCGTTGATGTCTGCTACAAGACACTTGTGCTATTGTTCACGGTCTTAGGCGCTCTTCCACGAAGGTTCTGCGGGTCAGGGATGAAAAGGGCAAGGTCACTCCTCTCCTCGCCACCCTCTTGCTTCCAGTCACATTTCTCCTTCTCTTCCACTGCAGCGCCTAAATAGCTGTCTCGTCGTGCTGTCTGCCATTCTCGTACTGTGCTCTCTGGCTCCACCTTTTATCCCTGTGCGGAAGGTAAAGGGCCATCAGGTGTGTGTGATTCTGATCAATTGCCTGACTTTGTCTGACGCTTGTATTGTTTTTATGTTGGAAAAGAAGCGCGGGGACAGTGGTTTGGAGTGTCCTATTTGAGAGGAGGGGGAAAAGGTGTCAAAGTAAGGAGGATACCGAGTATCACTAGTCAGAAGTCCCACACCCCGAGGACCCCCGATCCAGGTGATCTTCCCTCACTGGTCCACCCCCAGGAACTGGATCCAATAATTATGGCCGTGTACTGGCCACCTGGATGACAGAACCCCGGGGACTAGCTAGGATGGCAACTTCAGGTTTCTGACATACCCTACCTCCATGCAATGTAACCACATTTGTTTTAGAGGGGAACCGGGAAAGAAAATCCACGTTTTCCATGTCTTTTCCTTTCCGGTGCTCTACCGTGAAACAATAGGGTTGTAAGTCTAGAAACCATTGCATGGCCCAAGGGTTGGACTCTTTGCGCTGGCTAATCCAGACTAAGGGTCAGTGGTCAGTAACCAGAGTGAACTTTCTTCCTAATAGATAGTACCTGAGATGGAAAAAGGCCCACTTGATGGCTAGGGCCTCTAGTTCCACCATGGAGTAGTTATTCTCATGTGGGAATAACTTGCAACTGGTGTATAGTATGGGGTGTTCTAGTCCATCGCAAATTTGGGACAGGACGGCTCCTAACCCTGTAAGGGAGGCGTCTGTCTGTAACACAACCTCCTTCGAGATGTCGACTACCTTTACAATTGGGTTTTGGCATAGTGCTTGCTTTAGGATGTTATAGCATACATTGGGCCTCATTCCGGGTTTGGAGCTAACCATGGAGTAATTAACTCCATGGTTGCCTCCGAAACCGTCCCAAATCCGGCATGGTGAATGGAGTAATTATCGGTCCATTCCAGGGTTGGAGGGACCGGTAATTCCCCATTCACCTTTTGCTCTTCCCCATTCCCATTTCTGCCCCATAGGGCTCAATGGGAATGGGGAAGGAGGTAATTACGGCACCGTAAATTACAGTACCGTAATTACCTCCGAGGTACCTTTGCGGGTCCCGTACTTAACTCCTGCTAAAAGCAGGAGGCTTAGGAGGGACCCGCAAAGGGAACTCGGAATACGGAGGTAAGGGATTACCGGCATCGGCGCCCTTACCGGTGCCGGTAATCCCTTACCTCCAACCTCGTAATGACCCCCATTGTTGTGCTCATTCCACTGAAGTTTCGGGGGTTCAGCATTTTAAAGTGTATCTGTCAACCGTGCTGTTTTATCCGAATAGTTGGGGATAAATCTACTATAATATCCTATGAACCCAAGGAAAGCTCTAAGGTTACTTTTGGTCTTGGTGAATCCAAGACAGCTTTTACTTTTTCATGTTGGGGCTGTACAGTTCCATTCCCTACGAAGAAGCCAAGATATTTCACAGCGGATTTGGCTAATCTGCACTTAGCTGGATTTGCAGTTAGACCAGCTTTCCTAAGGACTTTCACGATAGTATAAAGATAGAAGAGATGGTCTACTCAGGTCTTACTATAAATGACGATATCGTCAATGTAAGAGCCACAAAAGTCTGAATAGGTTTGTAGGATGTTATCCATAAAACATTTGAACGTAACTGGTGCACCGTGTAGGCTGAAAAGGGAGGACTTTAAACTGGAATAACTGTACGATTGGTAAAGGATTCAGAGGGGCAGGCAATGGGACGTGTGCGCTAGTTTATTAACATATTTCACATATTTGGATAAAGGTCTTTATATCAGCATCGATACCTGGCCAGTAAAACATCCCACTGATGTGTGCTTGGGTTTTGGATTGTCCTAAGTGGCCTCTGGTAAGATGGGAATGTGTGATCTCCAGTACAACCTTTCGGTGCGTTCTGGGGATCATCAAATGTGTTTTTATTAACCCTTTGGTCGAGGTTTCCCTTCTGTACAACAATCCCTGCTTTAAGAAGAAAAAGGGTCTCCCTTTTCCTACACCTTCTCCTTCCGGAATAGCCTGTCAAAAGACTTCAGTGAGAGCATGGTAGTCTCGCTGGGCGAAGGATAGATCGGGATAGATGATGGGCTCCTCTCCCTTTGTTTCTTCGGTGTTAGAAGGTTTATCAGCTTCCCCAAAGCCGAAGTGTCTTCTTTCTGTTTCGTCTGGTTCGCTTTCTTTAAACGGAGGGAATAGTGCCCTTTCCAAAATTCCTTGGGCAATTTGATCCCCACGATGTACTTCAAATGGGATTTCACCATGATTCTGTAAGAGAAACTTAACGTCCCCTCGTAAGTCACAGTGAGGATGCCTGCTAAAACCTCTATACTGAACTTATTTTGGGGCTAACGTGATGTAACACCATGGATGTGGTATCAAAACTAAACCAGTACGAATCATTCCTCTTTTCTCAGGGGGAATGACAGCATTCCCTTGTGACAACAGACAGGTTAGAAGCTTGATGACCATGTTTTTGAAATTGTAGGGATCCCCAATTTGGTTCAATTGAGTCACATCCCACTTCGGACACCATGTGTAAGGAACTCGTGGTGGGAACAGTAAGGACAGACACAAGGGATCACAGTTCAAGGATGTTTATTGAACTTTATATTGGGGGAGATAAACACCTAATCTAAACCTAAATCTAAGATGGGAGCAAGCTACCACCATCAAAATAGAAATAAGGCAGTCCTAGTGGCATCTTGTCAAATAAAACGGGCCTATGCTAAAAGAAAACTATTGCCAATCCTTACCACTAAGTTACAAAATGAGTGCAGATTAATGTTCACCAGGAAAGCAACAAGTGTTCACAAAATGCCAAGTCAGGATGGTATGTCTGGGTATCCCTTCCCCATGTTTTTAGCACGGGACAAGGTGGGACTTCTGAGCACAGCACACTCCTGGGCCTCTCCAGCACAGGGCTCACAATTCCAGTTCAAAGATACCAGAACCTTCAGGGGACAAGTCTCTTCACTGCAAAGTCTCTTGCCTTAGAAGGCCTGATCAATGAAAACAACAAAAAAACAAAAGTTCCTTCTGTAATCCTGTACCTTGGACGATTGCTCTTCACCCCTTGAATCGCTCTCCGCCGGGCTCAGATCCTTCTTGCAACATAGGCCTCCCTCTGTCGTGTTCACTGCAGCCACTGAAATGCAGCTTGCAACTTCCCACTGCCACTGCGGACAACCCTCAGCTGGGTTCACTCTTTTCTACACAGTGTTCACAGGTGTATTACTCTTCACCCCTACTCACAGGCATCCCTCAAACCGGATTCACATTTTTGCCTAATATACAGTTCACTTTGTGTCATCAGAGTGTGGGATTCATACTCCTTTAGCTTTCTCTTGGCAATCGGTCAGAGACTTTCAAGTGTACAAGGGATTTGATGTGACCCTTGTAGGACCACTCCAACACCCCACACCACCATTTTCTAGGGACTTCAATTCGGAAAGGGCCAGCTAGAGTCCTTTGAATGAGCACTCCTGCGGTGCCTAACCACTCTGCAGCTGGCCCTTCTCTGGGCTTCCGCAAAAGTTCAAACACACACAAGTTATTTGTTCTCAAATTCTTGCATTCATCTAATGGTGCTACTTGCAACCTTGGGCTCAATATGATTCAGTTTGCGATCAGCTTCTTCGGACTCACCAATTGTGTCGGGTACACTGGCTTTGCTTGCTTCTGGGGTCAAGGAGGGTACCAGGGTAGCCAGCGTTCCTCCCTGCCTGTGTCAGTAATGTGGGAGGCCCCTGTGCACCGTTGACATCTGTTTCTCCACACACCAGCTGTAACTCCCGGTTTTAGGATTTCCCTTTTGGAGGCTTCATGGGTCTGAGTTGAAAAGGGCAAGGGCAGTTCCCCCTTTACTCCTCCCTCGAGGTCTTGCCACCTTTCTCCTCCGTTTGAAATGCCGGTCCGTTGTAGCTGGCTCCGCGTTTGTTCGGCCTTGCTCGTAGTATGCTCCTGTGCTCTGCCTTTTATCCCTGTGGGGGAAGTAAAGGGCCATCAAGTGTGTGTGATTATTGTCAATTGCCTGACTCTACCTGACCTTTGTGTTGTGACATGTCAGGTAAACGGCTCTGGTGTTAATCCATTGTCTGTTACAGCGTAGGAAAGTGTTTGTGTCAGACAAGGGTGGGGGTAGAGCTTCTAAATATCCTACAGGGTAGGATAGGGAAAAGGTGTTAAAAGGAAGGGGGTACCGGGTCTCAACCTTCGGTGTCCCACTTCCACTCTCTAAAGACACTGTATCCTGATGATCCTCATCCACAGGTCCACCCCCTAGATCCAATGGCGATGGCTGTGTTCTGGCCACCTGGACGACAGATCTCCGGGGACCAGCGCATGAGACACCTTCAGGTTTCTCACAGCACATATGTTGGGTTAGTGTAACCTGTGGCTGAGTGGGCAGTAAGTGGATGAAGCTTCCTCTGGCGCTGTCACGTTTGATATATTTGAGGCGGGCTATCTTCATGCCGGGGTGTACAGCCAATAGTATCCTCTATATCCTCTATCGTTTTCAACAAGTCTGAAATCTCTTTTCATTTCTGCAGTTGTTTATCTTTATACTTAGCAGTTAGGAACATGTTCATATATTCTAGTCTCTCTCTGTTATTGGCACTCTGCTCTGGCCGAGGGCGGTCATCCACCCTTGGTTCTCTACCACCCACTGGTTGTGGTACTTCTCTCTCTTGTCCTTGTACAATGGCAATGCACTATACATATACTCCAGTGGAATCGTTATCCCCATATTGAAAATGGCATATTCAAAAGAAGCTTCTAGTTGTACATCACACACAGTGCTATTATAACCGTCACTACCTGTCCTCTGTTCCCGGTCGCCCCCTGTTCATGCCCCCCTTCACGCTCTCTCCCACACTTCTCACACCTCACACTCACACTATTTCCTTGGCCCTCCTTCGGCCTCCAAATTCACAATAATAGTTCAATACACTAAAACAATAAACTAAAATAACAAGTCAAAACAACAACCACTACTCTGCCATCTTTCCCGACCCAGAATATATTGGGCACAGGAATCCGATCTCTCTAATCATACGTAGCTCCTACTTTTGTATCCCTTAATCAAATAGAAATGGTGCCATCATCTCCCCTTACTTGGAAAGGATCCCACACTCCAGTTTTCCTCCTCGTTACCTCCTTAATAATAATAATAACAATAAAGATAATTAAGATAATAATGATAATAATGATAATAATATGAAAAATACAAAAAACCGCCATGTAACCTTTCACGTCCCCCCATCAGACACACACACACACACTGTTACCCCCGTTCTTGTTGCTCGCAAGAGGCGTACTTACATTAGCGTGTTCACCCAAGCTCCTCCATCACGGGGTACCGATAATGGCCTACACCTTCCTAGGAGCCGCACCCCACTCCAAAGAACAGACAGGAATTCTGCTAAAATGGCTCCTGTACACCACTGCGAGTTGCGTGCTCGATACTGGTCACTGTAGGTGGGCGCTGCCCCTCCGGAGGTGCGGCCTGGAAGCATCCATCTTCGCGGGGTCATGGGATCACATCGGGTCACCAAAAATGTAGAGAAACCTCTCCACGCATGTAAAGCACCGGAGGGGGGCGTCTGTACGCCTGTTCTCTATATGGCAGTGTCGAAGCACAGAGAACCCCAGCCAAGGTTCTCTATATTGGTCTAGTGGCTGAGCAACAAAGGTTTAGCTCTCTGGAGGTGATGCAGGCTGGTTTTTAAGTACAGTGTAGTCCCCAAGCACCCACAAAAGAATATTCACACACCATGGGGGTCATTCTGAGTAGGGCGGTAAGGGTTAATGGTCACAGTTAACGAGACCGGTGCCGTTAACCCTTACCGCCATATTCCGAGTTCCCTTTGCGGGTTGGTACTTTGCAGCCGTTAAAAAACCAACCTGCAAAGGGACCTAGGAGCTAATTACGGCAAAGTAATTTACGGTGCCATAATTAGCGCCTTCCCCATACCCATTGAGCCCTATAGGGCAAAAATGGGAATGGGGAAGGGCCCATGGTGAATGGGGAATTACTGCCCCACCAACCTTGGAATGGGGTGGTAATTCCGCCATTCACCATGGCGGAGTCGGAAAGATAACGGCGTCAACCAAGGTGCTAATAGCGCCTTGGTTAATGCCAGGGTCGGAATGAGGCCCTATGTTAGTGAAAACACAGTCTTTATATAAATAAGGCTTTGCTTATGTACACATACAATAACACACTTTGTGCTCCAACAATTCTAAAATGGTAAATATATACAGGGGGTCATTCCGAGTATGGTGGTAGCCATGGAGCAATTAGCTCCATGGCTGCCTCCCATACTGGTACCGACTCCAGTTTGGTTCAATGGGGACTTACCGGTCCATTCCGACCCCAGAGGGACCAGAAAGTCCCCATTGACCAAACCATTCCCCTTGGGCTCAGTGGGAATGGGGAGGGCACAAATAACGGGCCCACGAATGGCAAGCCAGTTATTTGCACCCTGGTCCCTTAGCGGGACCTGTAAGGGACGTGTGGTCCGACCACACGTCCCTTACGGTTCCCGCTAAGGGACCTCGGAATCGGGCGGTAGGAGATTACCGGCACCGGTCTCCTTACCGGTGCCCGGTATCCCCTACCGCCCACCTCGGAATGACCCACACAGTCTCAATGTGGTACCACAATTGCTCTTAATTACATTAAAATACATCCACTGTACTCAGTTCATATGTCATACAAATCAGTTAATAAAGTGAACTAACAATACACATAGGAGGAAAGAAGGTTGATTAAAACAATAGGCAGAATACTGGTCCCCTACCACTAGGAACAGTTCTGTATGACGATCCCCCCCACCTGGGCAACCTGTAAACAAAGATATCCTACAAGCCCAGTCCATATATTGTCTCTATAAGTCTTATTTCCTTCTATAACAGCTCTGCACCACAATGTACCTGGAATATCAGAGTTCGATGTCGGGTCATTGACGGTACCTTCTTGAGCGGGTCCCTTTAAGGCAGGAGCCACAGATCGTCGAGATCCCACGAAGAAAAAGGGTGAACACTGTCATTGCAGCAGCAGCTTCGGTTCTTGCGGTGATTGTTGACAATCGGTCGAAAAATCCTGCAAGCTGAGACGTACGGTGCACCTCGACGAGTGTTCGTTGCCGCAAAGAGTCAATGAAGAACTATGGCCCAGCAAGGGCATCGCGTCGTCGGCGTCTCTGCAGTCTTCGGCTGGCAGGAAACCCACCAGTGGATTCTCCTCGGTCATCGGCGGTCTTGACTTTCTCCGGAAGGATGAAAGTGGTTGACGGGGATGAGCTAGGGAGTCCTTGTTTCAATGTTCTTAGGCAAAGGAGCAGTGTGGCTCTGGTCAGCAATGACGGTCATCGACGGTGATGGACTTCAATGTCTGGGCACTTCCCTTCGTGACTCTGTGGCGGTCTCCAGTCGGCAGCCTTTCGAGGGTCTGATGTCCATGGAGATTTGGCAAAGATCAGCTGGTGTACGATGGTACCTCATAGCTCGGGAAGAGGTCTCCTAGCCAGGTCCTCTCTGGGATCAGTTCCTTGACAGTCACGCAGCTTTCAGATTAGCGAAGGACAGCAGCAGCAGTTCTTCTTCTTCCAGTGGGCTTCAAAGTTAAGCATCAAGTATCAACTTCAGCTTCTGAACGATTTCCATCAGTGAGAGGCCCCCAGATATACTGTTCATCTCCCATTCACTCTGCTGGGTCACACTCAGTCAACCAATCATTCAGAAGGGCATTCATGCAGTCAGGCAGCCAATCAGGCTCACAGTGCATTTAAGCCATTCTTCTCCATCCAGACACTAACGGAATTTGGAATCAGACAAGCACTCTGCCATTCAGCATTCCACACTGCATTCGTACCAGTTTCGGGCAGGGCTGTCTCAGTCATTGTGTCAAACACCAGATTCTAGACACTTACAACATGTAATGCGTTTTTGTCACACACTCCATTCATCCAGGTCCCACCCCACAGGCGTACCCACAACATACAGTCATTGGGAAGGTTCCAGCCAGTCTGGCCTGCACTTCCCCACACTACCATATATGGAACTTCAACCCAACAGCCAGCCAGGGGGAAGGGACAGAGTCAGGGCTTCCCGGAACTTCGGGAATACAAGGTAACAGGGAATAGAAAGCAAGAGGCCACAGGGGCCAATGGCAGGGCCTGGATATGCCAAAATGGAGGACACTCAGAGCACCTGTCAAATTCAGCATGCAGCTGCCACCAGCACATACCCTGCTTGGTGGGCTACACACAGGTGCCACAAAACATACACTAGTATTACAGGGTCGTACGCCCACCCATGGGTGCCATAAGGGTATCCCAAGGGTTTGTTCACCAAACCAAAAAGAGGAAGAGCCGCACCGCCAGGAGTCCTATATGACCTCATGCGCAGAAAACAAGACAGAACATACATGATAAAGCAATAATAGACAATGCAATTCCAGCATCACAATGATCACGCCAGAAAAAATTGAACCCACTTCGGAAAAAGGCTAGACACACCTCTTGCATGAGGAACAACGTTTTATTTCCACAGAAATAGAAATGTGGCAGCAAAGAACTATGCTCCCATGGAATGTTCTGGCAAAATCAGTATGAGCAACACTTTATGGCGGTACAACGCGTCATCATTGATGTAAATTACATAATGCATAAATCCAACTGGCTGGTTGGTAAGACCCTATTCATAGGCTACCTGCTCCCTAAGGGTTGCCAAGCCATTTGTCCGAGCCTGTCTGTCCATCTTCTTCCACGTGGGTTCCTCCTTGCACATCATCTTGCATGAAGCTACACCTAATTGGCGATTATATGAAAAAAAACAATGCATGCTCTATCGCTAACCTAATTTGCACCTGTTACTGCAGGCAAGAGCTAAGGGGATACTTTGATGTCATTGCATCGCACCCTCTTGATCGATTCCAGATACGTTGGCACCCATCCAAAGCTCCCCACCCTCGTTTTGGCTATGTTGTTTTACCGCTGCAGGTACCTTGCAGCACAAATCAAGTGACCTATGGTGAAGGCAACTGGTCCCTGATTGCTCATCTTTTCTGATCGATTAGGGGTTTAACATTTTTATGGTCGGTGGTCTGGGACTGACTGGTACCTTGGAATGCTGGGGGTCTTGGGATGGGGGCATCTGGGTGCTATTACGTAGACCTGGGAGAGGGGAGGTTAGAGGCTTGTGCCCTCATTCTCATGGGAACGCTTTTCACAGAGAGCTCTCCACCCCATAGTGGCCTTGCAGGGCACATTCCTTCTAGGATACGAGTGCTGACAACTTGAGACAGTGAAAGGTGTATGAATATCTACAGCTCTGGACTTTCTGACTGGTGCCCGTGCTACAACCCATTCCCTGGTCCCGCATGCAAACAATTATTTCCATGTGTGTGGCTCAGGCTGCGATTCTAGCTGCAGTGGGAAGCTAGGCCTCAATTTCAATATGGCTTCTAATATGTAAGACGTCTAAGTCCCAATGTATTTTAAAGCTAAACCATACACCACCCTCCCCGCACTATAGCCCCTGGCGACACCCTTCTCCCCCCTATAACCTCCCTGAAAACCTACTGCACACTTCCTGGCCTCTGCCGTATCCAAAGGCACTTGTGGGTTTGGTACGAACGTCCTCCCTTCCCAACATAACCTCACCAAAGGATGTGTAAATATTAAGTACAGTTGGCTGAAATGTGAGGAGAGATCCTGGGTGCACAGGCTGCACACAAGGCACAGGCTCTTATACCTTGCTTGATAGGAAACACACCTCCCAGTGGCCCAGCATGGGGAGAGCACGGTGGATGGTCTGGGAAGTGTATGCCATAGGGGAGAACACAGCAACAATTGCTGCTCTGTCGGGGAGACACAGCCCAAACATTATGGCTACAGATGCACAGCAATAGAAACACCTAATTGGTACTAAGAGTGTCTCCAATCCCTACAACCCACCATAGCCACCCTTTTCTCTAAGGTGCAAATAAGATGTACCAAAAGAGCCATTGAACTGGAGCGCATCCAGAGGAATGCCTCTAAAGAACTACTTTTCATTTTTAGTTTGCATATCGGTGACATCACTTCCTGCGGCCATCTTGGATCAACACCATCTCCCGCCGAAGGCCACAAGAGGCGCCTCTGGGAACACCAATCAGGGAGAAATCACCTCATTCCAGCAACACCAGGGACAATGTCAGAGAGACCAACCACTGATGGACTAGGCAATCAGGTGACAAGAGTGTGTGCCAACCCTTCTGGTTTTTGGCGTCACTTTCTATCTGAAACTTCACTGCCAGTGGCCATCCTGGATTGGTGACTGACATCACTTCCAGAAGCCATCCTTGATTGGTGACATCACTTCCTGTGGCCATCTTGGATCAACTCCATCTCCAGCCGAAGTCCTCTGTGAACACCAATCAGGATGAAATCACCTTATCCCAGCAACACCAGGGCCTAGATCAGAGAGACCAACCACTGATGGACTATGCTATCGGGTGACAAGAACTAGTGTCATCCCTTCTGAACTCCCTAGGGCGTACAGCCAGGGGCATCCCAGTTAAGGGAAGAACAGTGAAGGGTGAAGACCAGCTAATGGCCAGACTCTTTGCCTCTTCACCTATGAGACTTTGCTTTTGCCTTTCTCCCTGCTGCACCTGTGAGTACCCCATGATTCCTAATTACTATATTGTCTCTTCACATTGTGCTACTCACCTAAAATACCTTCACTCTTGCTCGTCCTGCTCCTCCTCTTGCCACTCCTCCCACTAACCTCTCACTATGCTTTCTCCATTCACGCTACAACTTCCTCCTTTCCTATCCCTATTATAAAACTCACAATTCAAAACTCCCACTGCTCCATCTCTCTCCCACCCTTTCCTACAAACAAAACCAACAAGCGAATCATACCTCCTCTACCACCTGGCAGCTGTGGAAGCATTGTACACCTACTCTCTTCCCACCTAAATGCCTCACAGATCTCCAATGCCATGTCTTCTCCTACCTCTCTTGAATTCACCATCTCTACTATTGCTCTGCCTCACCAGGTTCACATCATCTCCATCTATTGCCCTCCAGGTCCCACTGGATCATTCTTTGATGATCGTGGGCAACGCCTTGACACTCTTTCCACTAAGTATCACCTCATTCTCTTATGTGACTTTAACCTTTGCTCGCCGACCACTTCCCCAAAATCTTAACTACCGACCTTTCTTAGTGACCACGCTCTCCACTCTATACATTACCTATCTAATCACATATGGGGTAACTCTTTCGATCTCTTATTCATATCAACCTCTCTCTCAGTCACTAATACTATTGTCACACCTTCTATATCAGATCACTCAATTGTTTCCACCACCATCTCCTTTCCACCATCTGACCTTTCCTCACCATTTGCTTAACCTATGACTGAAAGGAAATGTAAACCTTCTGCCATTCCCCCCTTTCTCTCTGACCTAGAGTTCTCACTCTCTTCCTTCACACCTGATGCCTGTTCCACCAACACTGCCTTCTCCACCTTCCAATCCCTATTATATGACTCATTCTCACTTCCCACCGCATACTTTCACCCCTAAGTCTCAGCGTCCTCAACCATGGGTCACCCCATTCATATATTCTCTCTGCACAGACATGTGTCAGCTGCTGCGCAAAGAAAGGTGTACCCATTCACATGAGGACCTGCAACTCTACCTCTCTGCCTTGAACTCTCTCACATCCACTCTTGACAGATCAAAAAGGGAATTCTACCTAACCGTGAGAAGTCAGGAATGAAACTCTGACACAAGTAAGCCATGGTTTTGGTTAAGTACTTTCATTGAAAATAAAATGGTTGGGAAAGGGCCTCTCTGACCCTGCTCTAAGAGGAATTTCCCATACCTAAACCAAAAACTAAGGATCTGTCTGCATCAGAATGTCCAAAACAAAACTGTCTTGAGTGCAAAGTTCTATTCTGACCCTCACACTATAAACTAAATTCTACGTTGAAGATGGAAATGTCTTTATCATTGGGTGATTTAGAAAAGTGTTCATACAAAAGAATAAAAGGCTCCAACACAAAGTTCTTCAAAGACAAGAGTCCTTGCTCCAGATGGTGGGTCCCTTGCCCTGGATTCCTCTTTACTCTCTGATCTTTCACAAACAACAGTTCCTTGTGCCTTTCTTGGCCAACAACAACCTTGACACACAAAATAATTGTCCTATGTTGCGCAGGGTACCCAGGTAGGTTTTGGATAGCTGTGCTGATGTGAGGGGGCAGGTAAGCACATCCAGAGGGAAGCTAAACAAGAATGAAGAATAGGCAAGGTAATTCAGAACGACGGAACAGGCAGAAAGGATGGATCTCAATGGTGAACAAAAAGGGATGGGACCCATGCAGTGGACAAACAATGAGGAATCCCACTAGGGTGGTATACACAGGTTGGACTAGAGATTGCCTACAGATGTAAGGGAAGCTCAATGCCTCTGTGCAAGTTACATTTACAGGCACCACTCCTTGCAAGCCAATGGAAAGGGGTAGCAGGAGTAGACTCTGTGTCTGGATCCTAGGGCACAAATAAGGAGTGTACTTACACAACACAAGCCAGTATGGGTCCAGCCGGAACCTACAGTGGATGCCCTCTTAGGGAACAGAACGCCACACACTTTTATATTTAATTCACTTTAGACTACAAGTTAAACAAGACAAGGGAAGGGGCAGAGATTGCCTGCTGGTGAACTCAGCAGCCAAACTCTGATCAAAGGAATAACAGAAGCACAAGTGAGGTCAAGAACAGTAATATAAATAACAAGGTTAGAATGGGAAAGCAAGTAGAAAAGAATCTATTTTCAATAATATAGGAGACTAGAACTGCAGACCAGTAATCAGGAACTGTAAATCTGGACTGGAATAACCAGGGCAGGACTGAAGACAGATAATAGGGAAACGAGGGAAACGGTAGCTCTGAAGTGGGAAAAATCAAGGACAGAATAGAAGACAGATCACAAGGAATCTGTAGTTCTGAAATGAGATAATGAGGGCTGGATAGAAGAGAGGTAAACAAGGAAACTATAGCTCTGAAGTGGGATAACGAGGGCTGGACAGAAGACAGATAAACAAGGAAACTGTAGCTCTGAAGTGGGATAACGAGGGCTGGACAGAAGACAGATAAACAAGGAAACTGTAGCTCTGAAGTTGGATAACGAGGGCTGGACAGAAGACAGATAAACAAGGAAACTGTAGCTCTGAAGTGGGATAACGAGGGCTGGACAGAAGACAGATAAACAAGAAAACTGTAGCTCTGAAGTGGGATAACAAGGGCAGGTCAGAAGACGGATACAAGGAAACCTGGAACTGGAACTTGGAAGCTAAAGCCAGGAAAACCAGACTGAAGGAAAGGAAGAGGGAACAGCAGGCAGGGAGCCAGATAATAGGAGGTCGATTGCAAGGGGCTGCAGACAGGGAACAATGACTGTAACTGAGGAGCAGGGCTGAAATGCAGGAAGCTCGGAAGAGCGGGGCAGAAGGCAGAGGAGAGTAGCGGGCTGCAAGGCAGTGAGCCCAGAGGAACAGGGCAGAAGGTAGAGGAGAGTAGCCGACTGCAAGGCAGGGAGCCGAGAGGAGCAGGGCAGAAGGCAGAGGAGAGTGGCAAGGCTGCCAGGCAGGGAGCACCGGGCACTGGAACCGGAGAAGGGTCTGACAGCAACAGGAAACAGCAGAATATCGTGGCTCAAGGCAAAAAGTGTTGGGAGCGAACTCAATGCATGAGACTTGTGCTCCTGCAGGCAGCTGCTTAAATACTGCCATGCCCTGCCCTGTGCTGAAGCAGGCTAATTAGCAGCACCTAGAGCAGCACACCTAAAGGTAATCTGCCTCCTCCCTCTCTGGTCCTGGGAAGGTGAAAGTAGCACTGATCTCTGGGGGTTCTGAGGATTGTGGTTCCAACACTGATGCATAGGAATAACCAGGAAAGGAGAACTGCAGCAAGATGCATTATGGGAATGGAGGTCCATGTTTTCGGAAATACCGATTTCAGAAAGGAAATGTCAAATAATGATTTAGGGACTTCTCTGAAGAGGGTTGAAAACATCCCGTGGGTCTGAAGACAGCGCCACACAGAGGCAGAGATGCAGAAGCATGACAATCATCTGGCTTTGCAAATGTTGTTTCCTTCAGGCCAACTGATATATATTTCTGCCAGGGTTTTGTTCCTATGCTCCTAATTAACACACTCCCTTTTCTAGTCCTGGTGTTTCTTCTCAGGACGTCTTTATTTCACATGAACGCAATCCTTTTTCTAGTCCTGATGTTTTTTTTTTAGACTTCTTTATTTTGATTAACACAATCTTTTTTCCCAGTCCTGGTGTTTCTTCTCAGGACTTCTTTATTCCAGACAATTGTAGTTGCCTGGTATATTCTCCTGCCAGGGCTTCTTGTTTTCATACACTTGTAATTGCCTGGCATACTCTTCTGCCAGGACTTTGTGTATTCACACACTTGTAATAGCCTGGTATACTCTCCTGTCAGGACTTCTTGTATTCACACACTTCAAATTGTCTGGTATACTCTCCTGCCAGAATGTCTTATATTCACACACTTGTAATGGCCTGGTATATTCTGCATCCAGGGCTTCTGTTCATATGGGGTCTCTGCGCTCTCCTGGAGTTGCATACTGGTTGATAATGTATCCTCTTGAAATATTATCCTGTCCGAGATTCCCACATACTTCCACTGTATGCCTTAACATGTCTGTAAGGGTTTTTCTCGTGGCTCAATTACCCCTTTAACATTAACTCCTTTTGCTATTTCTCTCTTGGTTGCTTGTTTTACAATTACTTGTACTCAGGGTGACCATCAATATGCCCTGGTGTCCCCAGTGTCTATGGGTGGACACACCAGCTCTTGTTGGTTTTCCCAGATTCTCCCGCGGTCAGCCGGCAAAGCATTTCCGACTTCTACCTTCTTGCAACTGCTTTCTCTTAGTGTTATGCTCACCTGGTCTCTGCGGAGGTATTTGGGCACTGTTAAAGCCCTCCCTGAACTTAAATCACCCCCTTCAGGACTCTCCCTCAGTAGAAAAGCTGTGAGCGGTGGTACATGGTGATACTGCTCCTGCGTGGAGATAAGAGAGTGTGAGTTCGCCAATCTGTGATTGTTGTACCTCTCGAACCCTTCACCCCAAAGTACGGTTTCTGTAGCATACGCCGGCCCATAAAGCACACCTGTGAATTATGGAAGATAAGCTCTCCGTCCTGCTACTTCTGGCAGTGGTGAATTGAATGGGATCTAGTTCCTTCACTGATCCCTGATAAGGATTAGTCCAGTCCAGCTGCGACTATGTTTCTCCTTGTGATTGATAAGTCTTTCTTGAGCTCTTGTGATGCTGTTCGTTCTGTTTAATGTCTTTATATGTTGCTCCTATTTATGCCCGCAATAATGTCTCTCTTCTGTTTTCTTCCCTTAGATGGAAATGCGGCCTCAATGCAGCTGTGAGACGCGAGACGCGGGCGGATGGAAGATGGATGCTTCTGCAATGTTCGACAGCAGGTAAGTGATGATTGTTAGGGAGAATTCTCATAAATGGCTGATTTCCCTTACCTAATGAGTCCCTCAGCAGCTTTGCTGGATTTCTAGGACTTATTTTTTTCACCTGGTAAGAGTGTGAGCCTTTTTTCCCACTCTTACATGTGTTTTGCTGCGTGTGTTTTTACCATTTGTGTGATCTTGGGCTTTGGAGCCTCACCTACTCCATGAGCATCATTTTTGTGTGTGTTACACAGCACCTTCAGTGCAGTGACACAGGGTTGTCTTTTAGACTTCCCACTGACTCAATTTTTCTTGGACTGACTACTGTCTCCCAGAAACATGTAAAGTTGTGATTAACTTTATGTATTCTCTTTAAATCACAGACCAGTACAAACCATCTTACATGGAGTATTGGAAAGGGTTAATTCCTATCCCTTTTTATCTGTCCTTCTTTGAGCACTGTTTCGCTCCCTTTACATCAAGACTTGCCTGGTGGCAGTGGTAACTACCCTAACTTTTCTACCGCGGTTATCTTATGTAAAAATGGTATGGTTTTAGGCTATTATATTAGCCTCGAACATAAACCCACTTGACCAAATACATTTTATTTTGGCTCCGGCTGGGTTTATTTGCCATTTCGTTTTGTTAAAGTCTTTCTCGTGTTTTTCTCTGCGCGCCAACCCGGGGTTGATTCCTTTGTTCGCCGTCTTTTCACGGGCTTCTGCACAGAAGCCCTCCTTAAGGCGCATGAACGTCTGGGTAGGCAGGATGAGAGCAAGGGGTCTTAGGACCCCTGCCATGGGTTCCCTTGGAAACCCAAGTCACACTCCTGTTTGATTGGCTGTGTTACTGTCCTTACCAGGACAGCCACCCTGCTGTGTGATTAACAGCCAGGCTGCATGAATGGGGGAAAACTGCATAAAAAGCAGGTCTCTGGGACTGGAAAGGCAGAGTCGCCACTGGAATGAAAGAACCAATGAGGAGCTGATGGAAGTGGACCCCTTCAATGACTGAACTGCCCGGTGAAGCCCTGCTGCAGGCCCGAATCTTCAGAATCTGACGACAGAGAAAGGTGCCTAAAAATGGTTTAAGGAAAAGCGTGAAGTATGGCAAAGCTCAACCTTAAACTGACTGTTTTTTCGATATCTAACCTTGTCTTCTGTTTTTCCTTGCAGGTGCTGCTGTCGACGACGGAGCGTGTCGTGCTGCGGTGCCAAGATGAAGATTTCGGCGTTCCGGAAAGTGTAAAGATGAATACTTGGTTCGCCGAAGAGATGTACAGGTAAGAACGGCTTCCCCCAGTTGGTAAGTATGCTGGCAGGAAGCAGGATGTCCAGGAAGCAGGATCTTCAAAGGTAAGTCTGACCTCAGGCGACTGTGACCGTTACGGCGCTTGCAAGTGCAGAATAACACAAAGCGTCTGTCTTGAGGATCGGGGCAGTTTATATAGCTGAGATCGTGGGCACGCCCATTAGGGCCGGCTTACCAGCCACACTCTGCCACTCCTAGAGAGTGAGCACATGCGAAGGCAATCCATTAGCAGCCACACCCAAGAATATACTTGGGGCTGCTTAATGGATGGAATGGTCAAGGTTAATGCATCCTGTTTAATGGGTGGAATGTTCAAGGTTAATGCATCTGAAGTGCTATGTCCATAATAAAAGCTTTTTGGTGTTAAATGGATGTTCTTGTTTACTTTTGTTCATGAGCCTGGCGCCAAAAGCGCCAGGACAGTGTCCACCCAGGTCTCCTGTGCATGCGACCCCTGCATGCCTGTGCCCCTGACTTCATGACCATGACACTTAGTAATCGTGTCTCTCGCGGCTTCCACTTGACAAGTCTGCTTTGTTCCAGGCTCCGGTAAGTGAAGCGCTGCTATCTGTCACCTGTAAATTCCCAGGAGACTCCTGCTGCCTCATGGCATTCCTGCAGTGTGCATCTCACGCTGCAACTTCTTCCTTGGTGCACAACCTGGCTCCACCATGCTGGTTTCAGCTTTTAGGTTTCTTGAATCTCTCAGAGAGATGCAGCTCTCTCCTACCAACAGCAGCAGAATCAGATTCCCTGTTTCTGCTCTTTAAATTTCCCGGTCACAGGTGTATGCAAGCAAGCACTAGAGCGCTCACTGGGCTTGTGGCCTCATTCGCTTTGCATTGCTCGATTCCTCATCCTTCTCTCAGTAGGCAATAAGGGTATTAGATATGGGAGGGTTATTTTCAAGGGAAAATGGGGGGTGTCGTAGCTCACCCCTTGAACCATGACATCTCCCCAGAGGTTGCCTCCCCCCATATGATCCTCCCTCCTATAGCCATTCCCAGGTTCAGGATCAAGTATTGGCTGCCAACCCAAAGCCACATGGGAGGAGGACACCGCCGAGAAATCAGTGATGTCTCCATCAGATTCATCACCTAACTCTCATTGACTCTCACGCCAAGCATCCTTGCCGGCTACAGGGCACCCTAAACTCACTCCTCACTCCTCCTAAGTCTATGACTCTCAACTCCATTGTCACAGCTAATGACCTAGCTGAAAACTTTGCTGCAAAAAATGTCCAAAATGTGAGACTCTCTGCTGACCTTCCTCACACTCCCTCCTTCATCCTCTTCTGCCTATATCTCTACTGATAAGGCTGACCTCTTTTGCCCCCCCATCAGACCCTCTTGCTCCTCAGCTAGTGAAGCCTATTGTCCCTTTAGTGGCCTCTCATCTCACTCTACTCTTCAGCTTGTCCTTCGACTCTGCTTGCTTTCCCTCTGTTGCAACATAGCCACGGCTATCCTTCTCCTAAAGAAGAAAGAGGTTGACCCAAACCTACTGGCTAACTTTCATCCTGCGTCTCTACTTCTCTACTGCGTCTCTACTTCTTTACTACTAAAGTGATTGAAACGATTGTGTTCAAACTTCTTACCAATTTCTTTGACATCCAAAACCTTCGAGACCACCTAACAAGCAGGTTTCTGCTCCTGTCACTCCATGCAAAGTGCTCTCATGAATGTGTCCAACTTCATCGCCTCTGCTAAGCACTCCAACCTATCCTCTATCCTAATTTTCCTTGACCTGTCTGCTGCCTGTGACAGTGTTGATCACTCTGATCTCCTTAATACTCTCCTTCTTCTTGGGATTAGCGATACCTTGCACCTCGCCAATTATCTGTCTCCTGGAGCAACAACACCTCTGAACTCACTCCTCTAACTGTTTGTGTTCCACAAGGCTCTGTCTTGGGTCCGCTCCTCTTTACAATCAACACCTCTGCTTTTGGGGGCACAAATCTCCTCCTTTGGGTTCTCGTACCAACTCTTTGTGGGCGACACCCAAATCATCATCTCGTTGCCTGAACTCTTGTCTCTCTTTCTCTTTCATTAAATATTGGATGGCTTTGCACTGATGGTAAAACAGAGGTGCTCTTCTTCCATGCCAAAATCTCTCTCTCATCTCTTCCTCTGCCTATCCAGTTCCCACCTGACACTCGCCCCTAATCTTCTTCAGCTAGAAACATCGGCAACATCTATGACCCTTCTCACGCCTTCTCTACTTTCATCTCCAAAATTGCAACAGCAGCTCGCCTCAACCTCCTAAATATTACTTAAATCAGGCACCTTCTTCCTTTCAGTAATGCAAAGTATTGCTTAACAACTCTTGTTTTTTCTAAACTGGACTACTGTGCCAGCATCCTCTTTGGTCTCCTCAACTATACTTTTAGCCCTCTCGACATGACCAGTAACTTTGCTACCGTGATTCTCTTTGAACTCCCTCACTTCACACCTATTTCCTCGTATAGTCACCAGGCTGGATGGCTGATGATAATAAACCGTGCCAGATTTATCTTTCTTCTCCTGGTTCACAAATCTAACCCCGGCAAGGCACTACTATATCTATCATCCTGTATTCAACTCTACAAGCATTCTCGTAATCTCTGCTCTGCCTCCTTGACTACCCTTGTGGCTCCTCGCCCTCCCTGTGCTTCCTCTCACTTCTACTCTTTCTCTCTTCTTCATCCACTTGAATGGAATTCTCTTTCCCTAGACATTTGAGAAACAGTCTGCATGGATTTGTTCAAAACCAAACTAAAAGCCCACCTCCTTGCCTCTGATTTACCCTCTCAAACTACCTCTCATCTGCCTGCTAGTTAACATTATTCCCTCACCGCTAGCCTGCCTCTGTCCCTCACTTCCTCTGCCTCCACTCTAGCGCTTCACCCATCATGGTCACATCCTGAGCACAGCTGGCCGAACCGCCTAGTTGCACTTAAAAATGTCCATTGTTGGTTGTCTTTAATCTATGTATGTCTACTTATGTATTGTCTCCGGTGACTGTTCCATTTACTCCCCTCCAGAACTTGGCCAGAATGCCCCTCAAACTCACAACATTGTATGAAGCTCACTGCTTCCCGTCAAATATGATTTCTTATCTATTGTTTGTTATTTTGTAATCAAAAGAGCATTGTTCCTCCTTTATTTATAAATAAATAAACACAAGGATATTTGTGCCACTGAAGTAAGGTAGTAGAATGTTTAATGTGTTCCAATATATGGGCACCAAGCAACACCATCCCAGTCTTCTCAGATGCTGAGTCTTGAAGTGGTGGCAACTCAGCACCCAGCAACGGCAACAACATCCCTTTCTTTTTTTGGACAAAATGTTATTCTCTGATCTGTTCAAAGAGTCCACTGGTCCTGAGTCACAAAGATCTGCACTGGAGTAACCCAGGCGATGCCTTTTGAGCATCTCACAGCTGCACCTGCTCTCCAACCTTGACTCTAACATTCCCTCCATCCTCGTCCTACTTGATCTCTCCTCTGCTTTCGACATACCATACCATCCTGCTCAATCATCTCTGTGACAACCTGGGTATCACCGATCAGGCTCTGGCCTGGCTGACCTCTTTCCTTTCTGATCGACCCTCCCAGGTACAACTTGGGTCCTTCCTTTCCTCTATCTCCCTCTCTACCTGTGGTGTTCTCTAATGGTCTAACCTCTCGCCCTGGCTTTTCAACCAATACCTGGAAACTCTCGCCTACTGCATTTCCATTGTCTGCTCAAACTTCCAGTGCTATGCTGGTGACATCCAACTCATTTTTAGGCTTCCCTCAGACACCTCCTCTCCTTCCCTCATCTCTGATTGCCTAATCGCCATTCAAATTTGGTGTGCCGCCAGCGATCTTTGTCTAAATGCCAACAAGACTGGGATCCTCCTCATTGGTACACCTTCACCATCCCTTCCCCTCACTCTCTGGCTGCCTCCCTTGGCTCTCCTCCTACACCTACCTGCGAGGCTAAGAATCTCTGGGTCATCTTTGACTCTGCACACATCTCTGACGTCTCTAAAAAGTTACACTTCTTACTGCACATCCTTAGAGGTACTCTGCCTTTCCTCTCCTTCTCTCAGAAGCTCACTGTCTCCAAAGCTCTGGTTCTCTCTAGGTTGGACTACTGTAACAGCCTCTTTCTAAATCTACCTGCCTCCACTCTCCGCCCTTTACAACTAATCCAGAACAGGACTGCAAGACTAGTCCTTGGCCTCAAGCCCTGGCATCGTATCTCTCCAGCTCTGAAATCCCTTTATTGGCTCCCAGTGGCTGCAAGGATTACATTTAAAAACCTCTGCATTGTCCACAAGGCTTTCTGGGACCTCGGTCCAAAATACCTTCAACTATCCCTCTGTGAATACCTCCGCTCTCGAGCCCTTCGCTCCTCTACTTCTAACTCCCTAAAGGTCAGTCATTTTTCAAAGAAACGAGCTGGGGGCAGATCTCTGTCTTTGGCTGGGGCCTCCCTTTGGAACAGCCTCCCGGCCACCTTGAAACTTGAGGAGAATTATCTCTGGTTCCAGAAGGACCTCAAGACCTTCCTCTTTGCTTCTGTCTTTGCACCTCTTCTCCCCTGCTGATCTGTTTTCTCTCTAGGCACTGTGCACCTGGCCACTCTCTGTCCTTTGGGCACAGGTACCTGCCCACCCTGTCTCCCTGCTGCACTGCCTCCGGGCCACCCCTTGCACTGGGATCTGTAGCTGTACCCATACAGTCCCCCATGTTTCTTCTGCACTTATCCGATAATCATGCACTTGCCACTCGCTGGCTGCACTACCACTTTTTCATTGCCTGCATTTATGTATTTCACTTATTATTTATTCTGTTCTCTTCTCTGTTCCACACTTTCCACTTCTCCCCCTTACATGGACTTTCCCCCTTTTCCATTGTCCACGCACTTGCGCGTTCTTAATGTCACTGGGCCTAGTAAGATCGCTGTTTTTGTTCTCGTTTGTTCCCCTCCCTTTGCTTGGTCACGCTCTGAAACATTTGTGTATGAGCGCGATATAAATAAAATATCATATCATATATCACCAGCTCTGTAAAAAAAACTAATTCACACAACAATCAAACGGGAGCAAATGTGGAGATGCATGAAGAATCTCAGGGCAGCCACTGAGCAAAGTTTGTTGATCACATTTATAAGTGAGGTTCTGAGACATACTCCCGGCATCTCCCGATTTGGTCCAGTTTTAGACTCATTGAAACAGGCATAAGGTAGCAGGTGTAAATCCAGATGCTCCTGGGCACCTGCTAATTTCCAGAAGTGTAAATAGATGTGAATCCAGCCACTGTCTTCAAAAAGAGTCAGAGAAGAAGATCGAGAATTTAAATAGAAGGTGTAAGAGCGAGTGGAAGTCGAAGAGGTGCCCCAGGTTTATCAAAATGGTTACCTTATTGTGCGTATCAGAAATAATGCAAAATGATGCTCTGGTCTGGGGTAATGGTGATATGGTTGATGATCACACAGTGAAATATCCAACCCTAATTCTGAAATTATCCATCATGATACTGACTATTGAAGGGGAGGATGTTCGGAATCTAAGATTGGCAGTCTCTCCATTACCTTTCAATATGTGGATACAGGCATGGGCATGTGTAAATACATTTGCTTTGAACATTAACACTAAGGAAGCCTTTTGGGGTTAAGGGCACCAATAAATTGACAGTAAGGGAGATGTATAACCTCCAAGTTATTATCAGCTTTTCAGAGGGTCCTGCACTGGGCAGGGACTTGGTAAACATGTATCCAGATATTTACATTGACGCCAATGGGTCCCTCAAGTTCAAACATTGGGAAAAAATCAAAATGTATTTTAAAGTTTGATACCTTCAGTCCTGTTGATGCATTTTTTTTAAAAAGGGTGCGAGCTGTACTTATGCAATTGGACAAGGATAAGAAAGGAGAAGGTCGTAGCCTAACTTGAAAACAAAGAGCAGTCATCACAAATGTGTCAAATGGCGCTGATACGGGGAGTGGAGTGGTAGAGGTTAAATGTCACCTTAATGATGGCTATTGTTATAAGAAGTTAGATGTTAATCCTGCAAACGTCTTAAGATGTATGGGCATCGGAATACTAATGTAGAGTTTGCAAAACAAGTTGATTCCTAAAGATTAATATGACGTTGTATGATACCCAACCAAAACGCTCTTGGATATAGATATATACATCCATTGGCAGCCTACATGGAAGAGCCTATGAATATGAGGGCACATTTCTGTTCCCATCTGCCTGAAATTTGCCATGTTATTTGAGTGATACTTACTGTGTAATGCATATAATAAATGTTAGAATTAATCGGGCGGGGCACCATACTAGTCAGTCATGCTGTTATGGGTCATTAGACATCCATACATCGTGAGATTGGTTCCAGGCCACATATTTTGTTTTTACAACACTCTCGTCCTATTTTAAACACCATGAGATAGTGATTTGTGAAGCTGGTTTCTTTTTAAATGTCAATGTATTGCTGTGAAAAGGTTTCCTTTTCCAAATAGCCCAGAGGTGCTTTGGGGACTACACTTGACACTAGTCTACTGATGAGATGGTTTGGGGAGGCCGCAATGGTCTAGGAAGAATTTCAGATAGATATGGTGTGTGTGCCAATGGCAGAGCTCTAGCCATGACAGTCTGCTCATTTGGTCTGAAGGTACAGACATGCTTCATTTGTTTTAGCAGAGGTGTTGCAAGGGGGGGGGCTAAGGGGGCTATAGCCCCTGGTCTTTTGGTTGTAGCCCCGGATAGAATCTCAGGAGCTACAGTCAAAAGGCTAGCTAGCCCCCAGTCCCAATAGTTCGGACATTAGCATAGCCCCGGGTCTTTTCCAGACCTAGCAACACCCCTGTGTTTTAGGATGCATTAAATGGTAATGCATGTAAAATTACAAACATCATGGGATATTCTTCACAAGAAATTGTGTTTTTTGGCCTTGTTAAGCAGCTTGTGGTGGAAATTAATAGGAATCAAACAACTGCATTTTGTGTGCCATTAATGCACACCCACCCTCAACAATGAATGGTGTGCCCTGCCTCCTGTGAGTTCCAAAAGGCTAGGAAACATTGAAGAAAACTGAACAGTTTTATAATCACACTCATGTTTATACCGTGATAGCCCCGGGTCTTGCCGTTACAGAAATGTAACAAACAAACAAACAAACAAACAAATAAATAAATAAATAAATAAATAAATAGGAGCATGCCACTTACAGAGAAGGTTTATAATACAGTAAGGAAGTTATTTTTTTTAACAAGGTGTACACAGAGTGGTATGAAACAGAGATATCTTGGACAAATCACCATGAGCCCAAGATATTGCTGAGGCTGGGGTTGGCAAAGAACCTGTGAGGTTTGTCACTGGGTATTTGGTGCATTCCACGCAAAAAAAGACACTGAAATGACACTGGTGTTTATAATGTAAGGACCAGGAACTAAAATGTCCAACAAATCCTCCCATTACCTTCAGGAGATTATCCAATCTCAAGGATACGCATTGTGCTAGTTTCCGTAAGGAATTGATATAAGGTCAGCTTAGCTATTGCAGACTTAAAATGCTTTTTTCCTGATTGGGAAATGTAACGTTTCTGATTGTGTACCACTGATCAAGTTTGAGTTTAATCACATGACCCTTGAACCGAGTGTTAGCATTGAACAATTCAGATCATACACATATGTGGTATACATGATTATCTCCCCATGAAATAAACAGTGTGTGGGTTCTACTCATGGAAAGTTAAACATCTGTATATAGGAACACATTAGTTTTATAAAAAAATAAAACTGCAACATACCGTCTACCAACACCTTTCATTGGGTCTCGTTGTAGGTTGTTGAACTTCTAGGTTGGAGCGTGTCATTTTTATTTATTTATTTTATTATTTGCTTTCTTAAAGCACTCACACAGTCCGCGGGCATCGAGGCTCTGATATAGGAATTGTTTTTTTTTAGTTTCATAATTGTTTATTTTTATCTTGCGTATTTATCACGTGCTTAAATACCCAGAGATTTCTAAGCATGGACCAGGGATTGAACCTGTGTTGCTTCAGGACGTCTTGCTTCCAAGGCGAACACATTGCCACTGAGCTATCCTCCCAGAGGAAAAAACTAAAGTGGTGGTAATCCTGTAGCCACTTTTAGACGCAAGGAAACTTGGTTGACCCTTACATTATTCTGTAAACAATCACTCCAAGGTAGAAAGTACAGTAGATTCCTAATTAACCAAATAAGGTCTACATCACTGCTTAGGGGTTGGGGAGAGTGTAGTTTACACAATGGCCAGGACAAATGGTTATCAGCAATCCTACTGAGCCACATACATTCACAGTCCTAAGTGCAATACACACTTCTTCGGTGGGCTTGAAGTCTGGGGAAGAGGTGTGAGGGTGGAGTCAGAAACCCTTGCTGCAGAGTCTGATTAGACGGGCATCACAGGTGTAGTTCTAATCCCTTTATATCATAATGTTTCAGGGTCAGCATCAGTCCAAACGTTAATTAACGTAGAGGACCTGCTTTGGTACTACCTCCATAGCTTGGTTGTCTTTAAGCTGAAGTAGAGAGACATGTGTCAGGAATGAGGATGCAATGTAATATGGCATTTGCATGTGAACGACCTTGGAGAACTGAGGTCCGAGTGATGAGAAATGTGCACATGTGGACCACATGTGCCCCAGAAGAGATACGGGATAGTGAAGTTAAGAGGGGAGGTGGTCAAGTGGTGTTGGGGAAGGCTTCAATTATCTGTTGGTTTACTGCAAGTTCCGGATGTGTAAAACGCAAAGATCCTCTCTGTATCCGAGTCTCTTAAATGAAGGGGATGTCAATCTTGTCTGAAGATCTGAGAGTTGGTTTTAAGGAGAGCTGAGTTGTATCTAGGTTATTTGTTGAAGAGGGTGCAATGATATGGATATGATATGGCATTTATAACACGCCTGTACACATGTGATTCTAGGCGCGACAAGGCAAGGAGGGGAAACAAAAGGGAGGACAAAACAACGATCTTACTAGGCCTTGTGACATTCAGATCGCGCAAGAGCAGGGAAGGGGGAGGAGGAAGTGCTGAGGGTGGGGGGAGGACGGAGAAGTGCAGGACAAAGGAGAAGAAACATGAGTGCAGCCAACAGGTGGCAAGTGCGGGTACTCCTAAGTGCAACCAACAAATGGCAAATAAGTGCAAGAGAGGGGACTGTAGGGTTACAGATACAGACAAGTGCAGGGGAGCAAAGAGGCAGTGCTGGAGTGCAGCTGGAAAGACAGGGACCTGGGCCCGAATTCAGAGGGTGACCAGGTGACAAGTTCATGGATCCTGCAGGTGATCAGCCAGGGAGAGGATGGAATAAGACAGAAGCAAAGAGAAAGGTCTTGAGTTGCTTCCGGAACCACAGATGGTTCTGCTCAGGTTTCAGGGAGGCAGCTAGGCTGTTCTAGAGGGAGGCCCCAGCTGAAGAAAGAGATCAGCCCCCAACTCTTTGCTTGGAAAAGCAACTGGCCCTCAGAGAGTTGGAGGTGGAGGAGCAGAGAGCTTGAGAAGGCAGATATTTAGGAAGAGAGAGTTGGAAGTAATGTGGTCCAAGGTCCCAGAAAGACTTGTGGACAATCCAAATGGCCTTGAACTTGATCCTTGCCGCCACTGGGAGCCAATGAAGGGATTTCAGAGCTGGAGAAATACAATACCTGGGCTTGAGGCCAAGGACAAGTCTTGCAGTCCTGTTCTGGATGAGTTGTAGAGGACGGAGAGTAGAAGCAGGAAAATTTAGAAAGAGGCTGTTGCAGTAGTCCAGCCTAGGAAGGACCAGATCTCTGGAGGCAGTGAGCTTCTGCAGGGAAAGTGAGGAAGGGAAGAATACCTTTGAGGAGGTGCAGCTGGTAGTTTGACTTTTTAGGGACTTCAGAGATGTGAGGAGAGAAGGAGAGTGTGGAGTTGAAGCTGACCCTGAGGTTCTTAGCCTCACAGGTAGGAGCAGGAAGAGGGACCAGATTGCGTGGCCAGAGAGTGCGAGGAAAGGAGGGAGTTGGTGTTCCGATGAGGAGGATCTCTGTCTTAATGGCATTAAGGCAGAGATCATTGGCTGCACTCCACTCCTAAATTGCAGAAAGACAGTCTTGTGTTTGTCGCGGGTGCTCCTCGCCCATGTGTGGCCCTTTTGCCTGCTCCCAGCTCCCCTTCCACGTTCCTTCTCTCCCTCTCTCTCCCTCCTCCTTCCCGCCCGCTTAGCATACCGCCCACCACCTCCTGATTCGCTTCTCCCTCTTTTATCCTTGACGTCCCCAGGGCAGCCCCTGCCCGGCAGCCCCACAGCTGAATGCCCCAAGGCAAAGGGCCGCTCCTACTTGGCGGCTCCCTGTGTCTGCAAGTGTCCACAGGGGACGCCTGCTGCCTGACACCTTCCTTCTGACTGCCCTATAGACGGTTTGCCATCTGATGTTTGAAATTGGACCGTATCAGTACTGTTATACAAATTGCATTGTGAAACCTAGGCCTTCCTCCCTCTATTCAGGATTCTCAAATTTAGGTGTGTTTTTCTCCTGTTATAATATGCACTGTCTCAGTATTTAAAATTGCATTGTGAAACCTAGGCCTTCCTCCCTCTATTCAGGATTCTCAAATGTAATTGGCCTTCTCTCCTGTCTTAATATGTGCATTCTGTAAACTCCTGTAATCCTGATTGTCGTCATCTTGTCCTGTTGCGCAACTGGCTTGCCTTTCGCTGTCTCGCCTGACTACTCTAGTGTCCTTCTCTAGTACCTCCCCCTCTCCCTTCCATCTCTCTCCTCTCCCACCTACTCTATGGTGCTCTGTGTCTCTCCTATCTTCTCTAACTGCTTCTCTATTGACTATCCTGCTCTCCTCACGAAATCTCGTAGGAAGAAGTTTAGAAAAGGACATCCTGGTCTCCAACCCAGGACTCCCTATCGCTGACACCTACACCAGTGCCTCCTCTAAGGAATCTCTCACCGACATCCTCTTTGTCGTTCCTTCGTCAGACCTATGGACCCTTCATATGGTCTCTGTGCTCTCTCCTTTTTTCTCTTCTCCCATTAATGGTGGCAGCTGTTGGGACGCCCTCCTGGCCTCTTCCATTCCTCAAAGGTCATCGTTAATGTTTACTCGAATGGGACAGTCTTGGTCCAAGGCCCTCAGGCCAACTTTCACCTCTTTGATAGAAGCTTCCTGCGCCTCATCAATTTCCTTTCTTCTCCTGCTGTCCCCTCTCCATTTTCCGCAGCGACCTCGCCTCCCCCTTCTGCCTCCTCCTTGGCTACCTTGCCTTCTCCTTCCCTCTCTGCCCCCTCTCAGGCTCCTTCTACACCTCCGAAGGGTGTACCTCTGACCTGTACCCCTCCCCGGAAGTCCTTCAAGGATGGCAACCTTCTCCATATTGCCACTCCAAACTCTCACTCTGGAGTGGAGAGGGGACAGCAGGAGAAGAAAGGAAATTGATGAGGCGCAGGAAACTCTCGCTCTGCTGTCAAACACTCCTCTGATATCTGCCTCCTTCTGGAAGAACTTGACCTTGATGTCCTTGGTCTCACCAAGACATGGTTCACGGCCAGCTCTGTTACTTGCTTTGACATGCTCCTACCTGACGGCTACAAGATCCTCTCCGTGCCCAGGTCCAACCGCTATGTAGGGGGTGTAGCCCTGATCTTCTCTGGGTGGATTCCTACCTCTGTCACTCCTATGCAGTCCTACTCCTCTTCGGAATGCCTCGTCTGCAGGTTCTCTCTCTCCCCTAGCCATTCCCTTACTGTGGCTACTATCTTTCAGCCACCTGGTCAAATCTCCTCCTTCCTCTCTGAGTGGGCGGACCTCTCCTCCTCACTCCTGGCCTCAACCACTCAACTCCTCCTTCTTGGAGACTTCAACATCTACCTGGATGCCTCCTGTCCCCCATCTGGACTCTTTCATGACCTCTGTGACTCTCACTCACTATTCTCCCCTCTCACCCAACTCTATCTGCAGGGCACACTCTGGATGTTCTTATCTCCTCAGACCTTCCCCTCTATGTCCCTCTCTCCACTCCTCTCTCCTGGAGTGATCACTTTCTCCTCTCCTCCCACCTCACCCTCCCTACCCCTCAGGCCAAGCCACCTCCAACACTGCCACCCACCTTCTCGGTCATCCGACCCATGAAGTGTGTGTCAGTTGAGGCTTTTGCCGCCACTTTCTCTGTCCCTCCTCCCCCTTTGGCCTGCTCTCACTCTGACACAGCCCTCTCAACGCTCCACTCTGCTATATCTGATACTCTTGATATCCTTGCCCCTGTCATGAGAATCTGCCTGAAGCCCAAAGCCAAGTGCAACTCCTGGTACGACTCAGGTCTCGTCACCCTAAAACGAAAGTGCAGGGAGGCCGAGAGGAAATGGCTTGCTTCGTGTACACCCTCTGACAAACTGGCCTGCTGCCTGCTCCAAAGGCAATACCGGCTCTCTGTCCAAACCAAAAAGAGAGCTCATATCCAAGCCTGCGTCTCTGCGGCATCTAACTCGACTGAACTCTTTAAAATCTGCAAGGAACTGGCCAATCCTGCTGCAGTCTCCACCTCTCCTGTCCCTTCCCAGGCCCTCTGCACGGCACTGGCTTCTCACTTCATCTTTAAAACTCAGGACATCCTGTTCTCACTCTCCTCCTTCCCCCACCTCCCTCTACTCCCTGCTCTTCCCCTGGCCCTTCTGCAGCCACCTCTCCTCCCTCCTTCTCTGCCTTTCCCCTGTTCTCCGCAGACAAGGTTTCTAGACAGGTCCGATCTATGAAAGTCTCATTGAAACAGGTTCACCCCTTTTCCTCCTAAACTATCAAGGACCACATTGACTCCCTGGCTCCTACCCTGGCTGATTTCTGCAATCACTCCTTCACCACTAGAGTCTTCCCATCCCCCCTGAAGCACTCCCTTGTGCACCCTCTTCTTAAGAAACCCTCTGCCGACCCCTCCTGCCCGGCTAACTATCACCCCATCTCCATCACTCCCTTCCTGGGCAAGCTCCTGGAAAAACTGGCCATCTCCCAGCTCAATCTTCACTCTTCATCTGTGGGTTGTCTTCATGACCATCAGTCTGTCTTCAGAGCAGCCAGAAGCATGGAAACTGCTCTCCTGAACATCCGTGAAGACCTGCTCTCCAACCTTGACGCTAACACCCCCTCGTCCTCATCCTACTTTGTCTATCTTCTGCCTTTGACACTGTCAAAGTGTCAGAACTTCATGCCATCCTGCTCAACCGTCTCCGTGATAACCTGGGTATCACTGGTCAGGCTCTGCCGAGGCTGACTTCTTTCCTCTATGACTGACCCTCCCAGGTCCAACTTGGGTCCTTCCTCTCTGCTATCTTTTTTTCTACTTGTGGTGTCCTCCAGGGGTCTAACCTCTCTCCCTGGCTGTTCCCAACTTTCAGTGCTATGCGGATGACACCCAGTTCAGTTTCTGGCTACCCTCGGCCTCCTCCTCTCCTTCCATCATCTCTGACTGTCTGTCTGCTATCCAGAAATCGTGTTCTGCCAATGACCTCTGCCTTAATGCCAGTAAGTCTGAGATTCTCCTCATCGGCACACCCACTCCCTCCTTTCCTATAGCTCTCTGGGCGGCCTCCCTTGGCCCTCTTCCTGCTCCCACCTGCAAGGCTAAAAACCTTGGGGTCATTTTCGACACCATACACTCCTTCTCCCCTCGCATCTCTGATGTCTCTAAGAAGTCACACTACAAGCTGCACCTCCTCAGAGGTATTCTTCCTTTCCTCTCCTTCCCCCAGAAGCTCACTGTCTCCAGACTCTGGTTCTCTCTAGACTGGACTATTGCAACAGCCTCTTTCTTAATCTGCCTGCTTCTACTCTCCGCCCTCTGCAACTCATCCAGAACAGGACTGCAAGACGTGTCCTTGGCTTCAAGCCTAGGGATTGTATCTCTCCAGGACTCAAATCTCTGCACTAGCTCCCAGTGGCTGCAAGGATTAAGTTTAAAACCCTCTGCATTGTCCACAAGGCCTTCTGGGGCCTTGGGCCTCAATACCTTCAACTCTCTCTCCCTAAATATCTTCCTTCTCGAGCTCTATGCTCATCCGCCTCCAACTCCCTCAGAGTCAGTCGCTTCTCTAAGCAACAAGTTGGTGGTAGATCTCTATCTTCGGCTGGGGCCTCCCTCTGGAATATCCTCCCTGCCTCCCTTAAACTTGAGGAGAACCATCTTTGGTTCTGGAAATACCTCAAAACCTTTCTCTTTGCCTCTGCTTGTTCTCCTCCTCTCCTCTGCTGATCTCCTGGGTGTTACTGAAACTGCACCGGCTACCTGGATACCCTCTAATCCTGGACCCAGGTCCCTCCCCCGCCAGCATCACACACCTGCACTGCCCACCTGGCAACCCCCGCACTTGGGGACTGTTTCTGTATCCCTACAGTCCCCCCCAGCCCTAGGCATCTGATGTCTGCACTTACCCATGCACTTGCCACATGATGGCCGTTTCTTACGTATTGTTTATCTATTCCCATGTACTGCACTGTCCCTGCCCCCTTCCCACGCACTTGCGCAATCTGAATAACACCTGGCCTATTAGGATCGTTGTCTGTCCTCTCTTTATTCTCCTCCCTTGCCTCGTCGCGCCTTGAAGCACTTGTGTATAGGCGCGTTATAAATGACATATCATATCATCATAACTAAGCAGGGCACGCAGTGTGCTGGCTGGGTGCCGGTCCTGCAGCTGCTGGATGGGTCCTCTGAGTCTGGTATCTCCCTCTGTTCCCTAAGAGATCTTTAGGGGAGGGATCTTGCTTCCCTCTAGGAACTCCAGGCCTTCCTTCAGTGGTGGAAGATGTAAGGCAGACTGTACCTTCGGCTTGGGTCCAAATGAGTCCTTTTTCTTACTCCTTGCAAAGTCTTCAGATGATCTGATCAGTGAGCGTCTCAGCCCTCTTTTAAAGCCAAACAGGGCCCAGGATTTGGTGTAGACCAAGCCTCACTTAAGTGAGCCAATCCTGGGTCTCCACCAACAATCTTCAGTGATGCTTCAGGTCAGAATCAGAGCACTTGGCAACAGACAGGGGAAGGATGACAACATATACTTCTAAGTCCCACCCATCTTCCTGTCTGCTGTACATCAAAGTGTCGCCCTAATTAACTGAGCCTTATGCAGCGCTTGATCACAAGATGGGCCTCCTTTGAAGTAGGGGGTTGCAGGGAGACTTTCGTCTCCTACAATTCAAATGCTTGCCTGCTATGAAAGGAGTGGTTCCAGACAGGACATTCACTGCTTTTTCATACCGAGGAGGGTTGTTAGTACCAAGTTGACATATTGCATTACAAAGAGGTGTTGGCGTCTGGTCTCCATTGTCACTTCCTGCACCCAGGCCTTCCCTAAGTCCTGCTAATTACCATTCTTCAGTATTTGCCACCACCAGCAAGGCTTGATAATGGAGATGCAAATTGGGACCTTGAAATTCAATTCAGGCTGCCCACGGCCAAAGGCTTTTGATGTACCCATGGCAGTCAGGTGTCAGCTACACATGACAGGGGAGGGCGGTACTGGTAAGATGTGTCCTCCCTGAGTACATGACTATTTTTCTGCTGTGCAGTGAGCGTGGTAAATATGTGCGGGAATGGCCACACATATCTTTGGAGGTTGCTCTCTCATCATTCATTCTTTTAAACAACCAAAAAAAACCCAGGCATGTGCACTCTTCCCGTGCGGATGGTTGAATCCCTCACAGGGTGGTATGATACTGGCAAGATCAAGCTGTCAGATACACTTGTCTAACTGAGGTGGACCTTTATCTAGCAAAATGACCACCTGGCACCTGACACCCAGCACAAGCAAACTCCACATAAATGCAGAAAACCTCTCAGCCATGCAGCGTGCAGCTTTGCAAGAGAATCAGCAGGCTCGGCTCTGAAAAAAATATATGAAAAGGTGTCTATAAAAACACACTGACATTTTTCCAAGGCAGACCAAAGGGGGTCACAGAGGGACACTTAGGAGGGCAGTAGTGAGAGCGAGAATTCTGAGGTGCTTCACAATCCCAGCTATGTGAGGGCAGTGAAGGGATGGACACTTGTGGGGACAATCATTGTGGGGTGACCAGTGCGGAGGTAGCGCTGTTCTGGACAATCGATGATGGGCAAACTTCTGCATGCAGCAATGAGAGGCAAGTGTTGGGGGCAGCAAAGAGAAGGTGGCTCTTGCATGATGCACAGAGTGCTGGAGATCAGTGATTTTGGGCAGAAAAATGAGTTAGAATTTGTGGAGCACATATTTGTAGAACGTCTTTTGCTGTGTTTTAACATTACTTTCTGTCTAGAAGATGATCGTTTTTAGTAATACGGGGGCAGTAGTGCCTAGCATCCAACACATGTTTGAAAAGCACTTTTCCGCAGCAGTTTACATCCAGGCAGAGTCATCCTATCCTTGGTCTGCTTCTTAATCATAGTCCAACACGTCCACATGTCCACCTGCTCGCCCCATAACAGATTTACAACTGTCACCTTTAAACCATCCAATTTATTTCCATGTCTTCTACTGGTATCACATGAACAAACAAAGGGTTTCCTTTTTGTGCAATTTGCAGAAACAGCTCAAGACTTGGCTTTTTAACCAACCACTTTGAGAGAAATTAAAATAATAGCAACCGACTGAAAACTGTGCATGAGAAACATGGGCTAATTGATGACAAGTATTTATTGAAACTCTTGGCACCGCCATCTGCAGGAAACCAATTTGACTTATGGAATCTATACACTTTAATCTCAAGAAAATCTACCATCAAGATCCAGGAAGTGACAACACGCCCAACCCCCTCTCAACGCCCCCTCAATCCTCAACTAACCCCTCACTTCTAAAATGTTGCATCCTTACACCTTACACCTCCCACACTCCTACAAATGACCTCCTAAATCTAGTGTACATTAACTGATTCAGACCCTATCCATCTTCTATCAACAGCCATGCTGTTAATTTGTGCACTCCACAATCTATGGGCTGCCCATATGGCTAACCTGCCAGGTACGTACCAATCACAAACAACATAGAGATTGGTATATATCTGCACACGCGTAAGGGGTACTTCCGGTCTGCATCCATCAACACCAAAGGTTTATCCATCTGCCTTCTCGCTATCCAACTAGCACACTCTGCACAGAGAGGCCAACATTACTGGCAGTGTGGCACTATATAAGATCTCTTAACATCATATTGCATATGTGGCAGTTTCTGAGAAATCGTATTTCAGTTTCTGCATCACAATTATTGTTTTTGTTTACACGTTTCTAATGCCTTCCAGAGTGGATGCTTTTATCTCAGTTGGACCCAAATTCAACTGTACTTTTTCTAAATAGTTTCTCTGGACCCAATTGCTGACATATGAGTTTTTTTACATCTCTTTAACAGCTTTAAAGAAGGTTTAGAGGTGATTGTTAGACCATCCATGTGCACAGCACCACACTTAATTTCCCTTGCCATACCTCATGATGGCTGCATGCTTTCCCTTGCTAATCACTGCCCCTCTTACACTCACTCCTCTTCACCCTTCTGTTCCTCACCCTCTACTTTGCATTACCCCTCTTATCCTCACTCATCACTTCCCCTTTTGCCGCAATCTGCATATACCCTCTGTCATGCCTACACAAAAGCCAAAACTAGTGGTTTTGCTGATGCTTGTTTCGTTTTTACATAGCCCTTTTTAAGATGGTCACTTTTATGCACTCCCACTTTCGACTGGGGCATGGGGGAAGGTGATTTGCCCAGAATTACACTATTTTGGTAATATGGGGAATACAACTCTCCTTTTTCTAAATTATACACCTGGGCCTACATTTGTTTCACTTTTCTGTGGCAGAACCGGACTCACACGTAAATCTGACAATATGTTAGTGTTGTATTCCCTGTTCTCTGGAATCACTCATCCGTGTCAGGTTTCAGGTGAGCAATTGTATTGTCTTCAGCTACACGCACCACAGCCTCCTCCTCTCTTGGCCTCCTCTCTCTGGCATTGTATACTGTCATCTGTGGGACACTGATTCCATCATACCATCCCAGAGGACACTGCCTTGATGAATCATTGCGTCTTGTATTGCAGATGTCAGAATAAGGTTATCAAACATGTTAGACAAAACACCACAAGAGGGAATGCAAATATCCACAGGGTAATGCAGCAAAATAGGTGGATTGAAGCATCAGAGCTGCATCTGTGTAATTCTACAAAGTGGAGTGTCAAACAGAATTAAGGACGCATTTTCTGAATTAAGATTTGAGAAGGTGGCATATTTCAGCATAGCAGTAGAGGTGGTGAACCGCTACTGTGAGGAATTCAACCATCCGCACGGGGAGCGTGCACTCGCCTGTGCTGTTTTGATATTTTTTTTAAAGAAATGGAATGTTGGCAAATAAACCTCTGGCAAATGTGTGGGGCTAATCGGCACAAATTTCCCAATGCTCACTGCACAACAAACGCATAGTTAGGTGTACTCTGGGGGACACAGCTTACCGGCGCAGTCCTTCTGTCATGTTCAGCTGTAATGTGACAGCCATGGGTACATCAATGCATCTCAACAAGGGGTAAGGCAACACCTTCCTCCGGCCATGGCCAGCCTAATTAAAATATCAAAGGCTCAATGGATGCGCCAGGCCTATTGTTAAGTTCTGAGTTGTGGCCGCGCATACTGATGAGAGTTAATTGAAGCAGGCCTGCGAAGAGGCCTGTACACAGAACTAACAAAGGGCAGGAAACACCAACACCCTTTTGATATGCAATGTGTTAACTTGAAGCTAGCTCTCACCCCTCTGTATGAAGGGGAGTGATTGTCATGTCTGGGACAACTGTTTATAGTAGGCAACCCCTGCAAGGAACCCCATTTCAGAGGGAAGAAGTTGGGAATTGATGAGACAGAAAGTCTGTTCTCACCACAAACTTCAAGGGAGACCTGCACTTTGATCAGGAGTCACAGAGGGCTCAATTCACCAGAGAGGCACTTTGATCCGGACTTAGTAGTACATGTTGTCACCCCTTACCTTTCCTGTTGCAAAGCACTCTGGTTATGACCTCATGCATAACATAAGATTGTTGGTGGGACCCAGGATTGGTTTATTAAGGTAGGCTTAGTCTGCACCAATAACTAGGGCCCCTTTGGCTTTAAAAGAGGACTGAGCCCATCACTTAGTAGATCACCCGACGACTTTGAAAGGAGTAACAAGAAGGACTCATTTGGACGCTGGTTGAAGGTACAGTCTACCTTACATCTTCTACAGTCTACCTTACATCTTCCGCCAGTGAAGGAAGGCCAGGATTTCCAAGAGGGAAGCATGATCCCTCCCATAAACATCTCCCATGGAACAGAGGGAGATACCAACCTCAGAGGATCCGTCCAGCAGCTCCAGAACCCGTACCCAGCCAGCACACAGGGTGCCCTGCTAGGTTCTGCCAGCGAGCTTCCTAGGCGGGAAGTGCCAGAGAAGCTCTGAACAAAGGACAAGGCAGTTGCCTGCAAACACTCTCCTCAGCTTTGGGCCGTCCCTTTCCTTTGTGAAACTGTCTGTCCTCTGTGTTCCTTTGCAGGGTGGGTTGTATTTTGTAGTGTGCTAGAACTGTCTGTTGTAGTAATAAAAAGTAGATCTTTTCATACAACCTTGACTGGACAGTCCCTTTTATCATTGGGTAATAATTGTATTTTTTTGCTGCATTGCAACTAACCAACAATCCACGACCTTGTAGAGATAAGCCTGCCGTTCTGTCCACATCACCAAAATTGGACAAGGAGGTTTAAAAGTTGCTTGTGTTTCCAATACTCTCGGATCCCTTTTGGTGTACTTGAGGTGTAGGGCTGATTGATGGTTTAGGATCTAATATTCAGCCCTGGACCATTGGTGCCCTGAAAGTTGATTCGTCACAAACATTTCATGCAAAACCTTGGTCCCAGGATATATATCGCCATCTGCGGGGCAAACTGGCCTCCCCCTCGTGGCGTCCGCCGAATGGAAGGCAGACCTCTAGGGCGGCAGAGAGACATAGGCATTAAAGTGGCGGATTTGGTGATGGCAGAGTTTTGGAGCCACTGCTCTAAGGCGTATATTAGCACATAGCAAAGTGGGAGACATTTGAGGGTAGGTGGACGGTCTGAGAAGCAGATATTTTGGGTAGCAGAGACTTGGGGCAGCTCTGAAAGTTAGTTTTCCTCCGGGGTGCTCCAAGAAGCAGATGCTTCCCGTGGGTACCACAGGGTCTTATTTTGGAAAAGCCGCTACAAAAGGCTTCTTTCCCGGGCGCTCATTTCGTTTGTTATGGTAACTGCGCAGGGACTCATCGGTGCAATCGTGCCTGGATCTGCGAGAATCGCTCCTCCGCTCAAGAGAGCAACAATTTCCGCGCTCCCATCGATCAGATGGCTGCCACTGCCAGCAGCCCGCAGCGAGACTGCACGACGCAGGCCATTACACCTGGAGGCTGGGGCGATTAATGCCCCGCGCACGCCCACGCTCGCCGCCGCCTCGCCGTGACGCCGCCGGAGTGCGGAAACGGCCGCGTGCTTCATGAATGAACGCGAGGGGGAAGGCAGCCCCCCTCGGCTCCTGGTAATTATAGATAATCGTGTCTGAGTAACGCTGCGGCAGAGATATGCAGGAGAACAGGAAGGGCCCCTGCGGTGGCGGCACAGGCAGGGGCCCACAGCCACCGCCGACAGGGCCGGGACTGTTTCCTCGCTTGAAGCGTCAGTGTTTCGCAGCGGCACGTCTTCCCCCTGCTGATATTGGCTGTGATGCCCGCGCTAACCCGCCCACCCCCACATGCCTCCGCCGTGTAACCGACGAGCATCCGGAAATTGATTGACAATCAGAGAAAGCGTTTATAACTGCAATCGATGGACACCTCTCCTCGCTGCACCCGCTGCACCCGCACGCCTCCGAAATAAAAGGAGGAGAGTGAATCTTTAATTACTTATGTATAATGTGTCTGTGCCCCAGTATGTCACTTCGCGGCCATTTCACGACCGAGATGTTTTGGGGGTGGGGGCCAGTTCTCTGGTTCAAGTTTGCAAGAGCCACCCGAGTCGTTGCTGTTAGAAGAGCGACGATAGCAACAACAGATATCTTAAAGGGTGGGGGTGTGATCTGTATTTTTATATGGTTAAAAGTAAAATGAGTGCAGCCATGAAAGTGGCTTCCCCCAGGCGAGGACTGACCTGGTATTTGGAGACCTAAATTGACATTACATGTGCCCTCCACAAACCCCCCCTTCCCACTGAGGGCACATTGTCCACATGAACAGGCTGTTTTGGGGGTACAGCCAGTGGTTTAAGTGGCCTTCACACTTGAGCCAGGGCTCTTAGGAGGCGTGGCCTGATATGGATCGCACAGCAATTACCTGAATGATGCCTGTTAGGCCACACCCCTGTAAGAGCCCAGGCTCTATTTCACAAAAGGGTCGGGCCGTGGCCTAACAGACAGCAGTCAGGTAAGGTAATTGTTACCTATCTTTTAATTTTTGGCGCTGACTCCCTGACGGGCACCCTTTTCTCAAGAGATGCGGGCACCATCACACTCTCACCTGGGGTGCGAAGGGGATTATCCCTGCATCTCTAATGAAACGGGGGGCATGGCAGTGGCTCAGTGCAGCGACAATGAAATGGCAAGTTTTCTTTTTCCCAAAGCCTGAAGTACTTGTATTTAAGCGACAGCTTCATGCTTTATATAACAAAAAAGCCTCACTTTTCCACTGTGTCGCCAACCCTCTGCCAGACACTCTTTTCACTATATTTGCAGGGATCATCACCCCTGCATCTCTAGTGAAAGGGGTGTCTGGTAAGGGTTTGGCGCAGCAACACAATGAAAAGGCGCGGCTTCTTTTTCTAAAGCCCAAAGCTCTTGCTTACACACGAGAAGTTCCAGCTTTAGAAAAAAAAGCCTTTCTACAAGCCTGGTGGACTGGGGTTACCATGGGACTTCAGGCAGACCCGGCAGGGCCCCGTCTCAGACACACATTTCAGAGCCTGCTAGGGCTCTGCCCCAGCTAGCCCCATCCCACTTAAAGCCCTGGGTGCAGCGATTCTGATTGCCCTTTTATGGGACCAGAGGACGAGCCTGCAGGATCTACAACTGTGTTTTTTTAATGTGTATTTGTTTTTGATTTTTTTGTATGGTGTTATATATGATAGTTTATTTACAGACTATAATAAATGTGTAGGTTCCGCAGCGATACCAACCAATCAGTGGGAAACGTACGATTAATCAAGCATTTCCATAGTGTTACAGAAGAAGGAGAAGAAACTTCCGCCTCCACACCACCCCCGCTGAAGTCCCTCTTACAGGATATCTTCATCAACGGACATGGCAGATGAACACTGGTCTAGCTGGCGACATGGGTACTTGAAGTTACTGTGTGTGCAAAGAAGTGAGTTAGGACCTCATGCCTGCGTCTTGGGGCCCTGACAATAGCGGTGAGCATGGTGAACTGTGAAAGTGTTTATGGTTGGGATGTAAATGGGTGAAAACAATCTGCCACTTCATTGGGTTCTGAAGGCCCTCCTGCTTCTCGCTTCCAGAATGGGGATGTGGATGCGGGACAGAGGGTCTACGTGAGAAAGAATTTTAGAAGACATGGGGTAAGGATTTATTTATTTCAATTTATAAAGCGCCCAGCGGCCCGGAAGCATCGTGGCGCTGTTACAGAAGATTTACTTAGCGTGCAGGCAACGTTACAATAGTACATGTTTTAGTGACAGTGTTGGGAGGGTGTTCCGAGGTGACAATGGAACAGTGGGGAGAAGGGTACATTTGTAGACAGTATTAGTTAAATAACTTTGTTTTAAACAACTTTCTGAACACTGTGATGGATTCTTCGGTTCTTAGGCTGAGGGGCAGCGCGTTCCAGGCTATTGGGGCTAGGACTTCAAAGCTGGTGCCGCCGGCTTTGGCTCTGTTGAACGCTGGAACAGAGAGCAGGTGAGAAAATTGGTCACGTTTGGGTCTGTGGGCCAGAGCCTGGTGTATTCTGTCTACTAGGTATGTTGGGGCGGTCCGGGCGAGGCATTTGTGTATGATGGTGAGGGCCTTGAATGTTATGCGTTCTTTGATAGGGAGCCAGTGGACATCCTTCCTAGCCTGGAAGAGGTGCTCTCGCTTAGGGATGCTGAGGGCGGCTCTGAGGGCATTGTTTTGTGCCATTTGAAGTTTGTTGATGTTATTAGCAGAGGTGCCTATGAGAAGGATGATACAGTAGTCAAGTTTTGGCGATATATTGAGTAGGTTGCTTGGCGAAAGGTGAGGTTTTACAGCGTTTATGATTTTTGTGGTAAATGCAGCAGCGGATGAGATGGCACTGACTTGCTTGTCCATTGTTAGCATGGAGTCCAGGTATACCCCAAGGGTTTTCACTGCAGTAGAGGCTGTGGTGGTGGTGCTCTCAGTACTGAATGAGTTGTACTTCTCATCTAGTTTTTTTAGGTCTTCTTTGGTGCCTACCAGAAGGATTTCTGTTCTTTCCCCATTTAAACATAGCCCATTGGTGGCCATCCAGGCCTGAATGCGAGCATATGTAGATTGGAGGGTGTTGAGGTGTTGCTCATAGTTGCCTGTTAGTGAGAGAAGAATTTGTGTGTCATCGGCATAGTTTGTGAAAGCTATGCCGAATTCTTCTAAGTCTCTGAAGAGTGGGCGTGTGAAGAGGTTGTAAAGAGTGGGGGCGGTGCAGGATCCTTGTGGCATTCCGCACTCAATGGGGGTTGGGGATGCTTAGGTTTGGTCGGAAAAGACTCTCATAGCTCAGCCTTCCAGGAAAGAAGTGATCCAGGCGGTAGCCTCCGGAGAGAAATGAGCATTGTCAGCAAGGTCTTTGCACAAGATCTTGTGGTCAACCAAGTCAAAGGCAGCTGAGAGATCCAAGAGTAGCAGTAGTGAGGACTTGCCTTTGTCCATGACTTCGAGGAGCTGATTCTTAAGGTCAAGTAAGGCACTGATTCAGTGCAATGACGAGGGCGGAAGCCAGATTGTCTTTTGCCAAGGATGTTATGAGTTTCCAAGTAGGACTGTATCTGTAGATAGGCAGCCCTGTCCAGAATTTTTAGTACAAAAAGGCACAGTGGTGATTGGACGGTAGTTGTTAGGGGAATCAGGGTCAAGGGACGGTTTGTTTAGTAGTGGTCGCAACCATGCTTCCTTGAGGGCGTGTGGGAAGGTGCTGTTAGTGAAGGAGGCGTTGATGAATGTGGCGATGAATGGGGCAAGGGCAGTTGCACAATCTTTGATTAGATTAGCTGGACATATGTCACCTTTGCATAGTGAGGATTTGATGTGCTTCATGATTGATAGGACTTCAGGGATTGTTACTTCCCTGAATGCAAAGGATGTAGGCTTGTTTGTGTCGTGTGGGGAGTCTGCGACCAGCGGGATGGTCGAGAGCTCTGGTGAGGGCGTAGTGATTGTGGGAAGGTTGTCGTATTGTGTCTTGATTTTGTTTTGGAGAGTTTTGATTTTGTCTAACATGGTATGTTGGATGTTATTACACCAGGTTTCATTTTTCTCGATAGGTTGTGTCGGCGTAGGGGGGGTGGTCAGTTCATTGTAGATAGCTCTTTAGATTGGGAGATAGCTTTCACTATTCTGGAGTTGTATGTGGACACTTTAGCTTTGGCGATGGCCTGCTTGTACTGTTTAGCGATTGTAAGGTATGTGTCCCTTGTGGTGGTTGACGGGTTCGCTTGCCAGGTGGTTAGTGCTGCCCTTTTTGTGGTTCGTATGTCCGAGAGTTCTTGTGTGAATCATGAGTTGGGGTGTAGTCTAGCTTTGGCTTTTTTCAATCAATTGGAGCTAAGGTGTCTAGTACCTCTTTGAGAGTGGTGTTGTAGATTTCTACTAGTTCTGTGGGATCTTGGGAGGTAGGGTGGGCAAGTACAGATGTGTTGAGGAGAGGGAGGATTCTTTCTACGGTGAGCAGTTTCTTGGACCTGGCCAGTGTGGCTGGTGCCGGTGTGTTTAAGTTGGGCACTGTTTTAGTTGGTATGAAGAAGTGCAGAAGATGGTTGTCAGTCCATGGGCGTGGGGTATTGGAGCTGATGTCTACCTCACAGTTGTGATCAGCGATCCAGTCTAATACACGACCTTTGATGTGAGTGGGATCCGTGACTAATTGGGAGAAGCCTAGGTCTTGGAGAGCTTTGGAGAGGGCTTTACCTTTCTTGTCTTTGGGGTCTTTGAAGCACCGGTTCAGGTTGCCTACGAGGATAGCACGGGTGTTTGCTTTGAGGTTAGCTCCTAGTGTGTGGGTGATGTTATATTGGAAGTCGAGTGTAGGGTCTCGGGGCCGATAAACGATGTGGAATGTAATGGTGTCGTTATGTGATGGGGATATTTGTACTGATAGCATGTCAAAGTTGTCAGCTTCGGTGCTTTTGAGTTGTCTGGCGTTGAGGGTTTCCCTAGTGATTATGGCGACCCCTCCACCTTTACTAGAGGTTCTATCTTGGCGCAGGATGCTGTATCCAGGTGGTAGGGTTTGGCAGATGGCGGGACCAGATGTTGTGTGTAACTACGTCTCGGTGATGGCTAAGATGTCTAGGTTCAGGTCAGTGATGAGATCGTTGATCTCCATGGTATGCGCTGGGATGGAACGGGAATTAATGAGTGCGCATTGGAGTTGTGTTTCCTGATTTTTCCTAGGTTTTGGTTTGAGAGGGATGTGAGTGGTGGTGGTGGTTACGCTGAAAGTTTTTAGTGGCGAGGTGACATTTGGTGAAGGTGTCATCAGGGGTGATTTGGCAGAGTGTGTATTTGGGGTGGTTGAGAGGTGGTGCGATCGCGTGCCTAGCCTTTGATTTCTAAGGTGAAGGGGCATAGGGTGAGTGTTGGTTTGTGTGCAGTGGATGGTGCTGTGTAGGGTGGGCCTTGAGTGGTTGGGAGTTTGTCTGGTGTTGGGTGAGCCTGTGGTTAGGGCTGGGAGGCAGGGCGTGGGAGGCACATTGTGGGAGAGTGGTAGCGTTGGTCTAGAGATTGTACACGTGGGTAATAATCTCGTGGTGAGTGAACATATGGTTAGCGCTGGGAGGGACGGTGTGGGTGGCACGTTGTGGGAGAGTGGGAATGTAGGAGACATGTTTGGTGAGGTTGCTGTAGAGTGTTAGCCTGGGCTGTATTAGACTGGGTTGGAAGGGTTACATGAGGGGGTGGGCGTTCAGCAGGCAGGCAGCATATGTAACAGAATAATAGCGGTTAAACAGAGATGGCGGATAACTCTTTCAGCGCACAAACAGGATTGGCAATACTTTGCATAGAATTTCACTGTAAGACATCATACATTTAGATCACAGACATTACAAGGTGGAGGACGATGCTGGTAAGCAGTGCAGTGGGCATGGATACAGTAGGTGGAATACAAGGTAGTGTTGCACAAAAATGACTACCAATGTAGGCATAGGATGGCGCAAGGTGGGCGGCCGTGCTTGGGAGCAGGGCAGTGGCACAGTCGGGCGAGCAGCGTGCAGGTAAGGAGGGTAGCACTTGGGCAAACGGCTGGCTTGCGGCATATGTGACACGTTGTGGCTCGACAAAGACGGTGCAATACAAGGTAGCGCAGGTGGTGGCCCAATCGGGGAGGCAGGTTTAGGAGGGAGACAAATAAGGTGGGCAGCACTTTCAAAGGGTAGACAGGATAGACTACATGATGTGCAATAACATCGGACGTGGCTCGTATTTGAGCTGTGTCAGAGCGAGGTATTTAGCATATAATACGTTGGCGTAGGGAACAGGAGCAAACAAAGCAGCAGAGTGGTAATGGACACAACGACTATTGCAGAGGGTCGTGTATTAGAGCTCTTAGCAAAGAGGACATGCTACAATGGGTAAGCGACTACTATATCTGCTGTTAGGGCAGTGGTTAATGAATTGTTACGTGCAGTAGAATGCGCATGTCGCTGCTACGTTAGTGTGCAGGACAAAGAGTCGGTACCATAGTGCAGTGGATTTGTGGAGGACAATCGTGAAAGTTCAAATGCTTGTGTGGGGAACTTACTGCGATTTGTGCACGATGCAGAGGATTGGGGCTCCCCAGGCTCTCCCGGCTCAGACAGGCTTGGACGGCCGTGTAGCCTCAGCTACAAGCCTTTGTTGCGAAGCTGGCTCTGCCTGCCGGCGGATTCTGATTGGCCTTTATGAAGGTGGCGAACCAATCAGCGCGGGTGCAACAAGGAAGTAGGGCTGTGCATATGGGACAGTGCACATGCCCGGCCATTTCACAGCTATCTTTAGAGAATATAAATAGGATGGCATGACAGCGATGTGAGTGAAAGGGTAATGAAAGGGAGTACACTGTGCAAGAAGTTGGATAAACGTATCCAGCTAGGTCTGGCGCGCTCTGTGGAGCTCTCATGGAGCTTTTCGATAACTTGATTCAAGTTTGTGCAGTCTTAATCGGAATCTTCTTCAAGAGGTTCTTGGTATTTTATATTATAATTTATCACTAGCATTCAGGCATGATAGTTTAACAATTCAGTTTGCAAACTGCTACGTACTGAGATAAGAAGCGGACTAATTTGGTTTCTTGTGTAGTTAGTTTAATGCCGATGCATTTCGGCGTGAACCTCCTTCGTCAGGGTGTTAACCACACTAACATATTCAAAATTAATATATTTTTTGAAAAAAAACAGGAAATGCATCAATCACATGTTTGGGACCGTGCCAGAAATTAAATGTAATAAACAAGCATATAATGCGTATAAGTTTGAACATTTCACAAATACACACAAATTAATTCAATTATAATCCATTGTAATGATAATAATGATGAATGCAAGAATGTGGTTTGACATATGCGTACATACCCTTTCGTAGCAAATTTTTCAAATGTGAATACCAGAGGAGATGATATTAGGGAAAAAAACAACAACATAACATGCTCATTAGAAAAGTGCTCGTAAAAAAATAAACAGTGGTAGATATCATGTTCACGACGCCGAGTGTACCAATTACTCTGTGAACCCGTGTTATTAGTTAAACTGAATTACCTTTGGCAATTCCTTGTGGCATCTAACACCACTAGAGGGTAGGAGACCCTGTATTCTCAACGGTTTAACTGTAAATAATAAGAAAAGAAGATAACGTGCACTTAGCATTACTTCGAATTTGTATAAAATATTACGAGATGCCGTGTGCCTTAAAGGAAGGATTCATGGCTTACCCGTGTAATTTCACTGGTATCTGTTCTGTGTCACTATGGCCGCTCTGCGGGGTAATGACCATTGAGCCTAATCTTAGTACAATGGTAAACTGGCTGTCAATATATTGTAATATATGTGCGGGCAGGTAAAGGCTTACCGTTGCGTTCTGCTGTTCATGGCCGTAGGAGCAGACTGGTTTAAAGCGTTTGCCACATTGGTAAACTAGTTTATGTTGTACTCAGGTGTCCATGGCAATCCTGCATGGCGTACGCAAACGTGTAGGGCGTTCCTAGCGTTGCGACGTCTCGCGTCCTGTGTCACCATAGAAACGGGGAGACGGGACGGGCGGGGTGTCTGTGAGAACCTAGAATTGTTTGAATTGCATAAAATGAAGAATGTTTTCATAATGCATCTTACATGCGATGTTGCAAAAATAAGAAAACGTCTTTGATATGATATGATAGTTTATTTATATAGCGCCTATACACAATGTGTTTCAAAGCGCTTCAAGGAGGGAGGGGAACAAAGGAAAATACAGTTACATTCAGCAAAAGTCCTTGAAACAGTACAGAATATAAAAATAACTATCATAATAGGCCTGTCGACATTTCTGATAGTGCAAGTGCATAGAACAAGTAAGGCAAGAGGTAATGGATAGGAGGAGAACAAAGCAAGCAGTAACATTACTATGTCTGACGACAATTTACGCAGTGCAGGTGGTAACAAGAGGAGGGGTGGGAGGGGGGGCAAGGGTACGGAGGGGAAAGGAGAACAAGGCACGATATTGAACAAAAATGTCGGTGACAAATTTGAAAGTAGGGGGGGAAGAGAACAAGGGGGAGGAGGGGGACAGACAAGCTGCTATCGAGAGTCACGGAACAAAAGATAGGAGTAAGTGCTAGGAGGGGGAAGTCTGAGAGGGAGAAGGAGTGGGGAGTAGGAAAGGTAGTAGAAGAGGTAAGTTGTGTTGATGTTTCAACATGACGTGTGTTGGTGAAAATATGCTCAGGTTATAAATTACACTCCTAAGCGGTCTTGAGGGGTTAACATCGCAACAGATTGCTAAAATGTACAGATAGTGCATTTGTGTGTACTTGTATAACTATACGACTGAATGTGTTGCACAATGTATAAACCTTAATCAGGCAAGTATTCGCATTGTGTATATGGATATATAGGTGAGATTCTGTGTGTCATATCAAGAAGCTCCTTACCAGTTATATTTGTAAACATTTTGAATTTCAAATACAGATTGAAAAAGGTTCTTTAAATTCTGATGTCTGCATTGAGAACCATGTCTCATCTTGAGTTGTTTTGCAGTGGACTTTTTGTGAAACAATTCTGCATTGGTGCATGTACCTAAATCATAATATTTTTGTGTATCGTAGCCATCAATATTTAGAAATACTGGGTGTGTTCATAAGAAGCATGCCCAGTTGATTTCTTCATTCAATCCCCGCAGAGTTAAACTCTCCAACTGTTCGATCCAGTAGCACTCCCTTCTGTCAAGTCTAGTTTGGATATTTTCGTGTGGCTCATTCCTCTGAACTACCTCTAATATCAGGAATCGGATTTGTGTTAAATTATGTCTCTCTTTGAGCCAATGTCTTGCAACTGATTAATTCAAGTTTTTGTTGCGTATGCAGGAGCGATGTTCGTTCCAGCGGAGTTTTGCTTTTCTTTGAGACTGTCCAACATAGTATTGTCCACAAGGACACCTAATCGCGTAGATGATATTTGATGTATAGCAGGTAGCGAATGATTTTAACATGATTTTCTACCAGTATGAGGATGATTTATGGTTGGTCCTTTGTGCACATAACTACAATTGCTACACTGTAAGAATGGAAGAGTTCCGACACGTTTGGTGTCCAATTGTTTGCTGGGTTGTTTTGTTTGTACTAGACAGTCTCAGAAGTTTTTGCTGCGTTGGTAGGCAAATGTTGGTGGTTCTTTGAAGAGCTCCTCAGTCCTTTGGTCGCAGGACAACACTTGCCAGTGTTTTTTAATGATTGATTCGATGCAACTACTTTGTGTGGAAAATCTAGTGACAAACACTAATGGTGGTTCAGTTTTCATTTTCCTTGCAGCTGTAAGTAATTCTTCTCTGCTTTTTTGTTCCACTTTCTGTTTTGCTTCTGTTATCACCTCCTGTTTGTATCCACGTTTTATGAATTTTTCACCCATCTCTTGGAGTTCCCTGTCATAGTCCATGGGATCACTAAAGATGCATTTAACTCTGAGCATTTGACTCTATGGCAAATTCTTGATTAGGCTTGGTTGATGAGTCTATGGAGCAAATTGTTACGATCAGTTGTTTTTGTATAAATGTTGGTCTTGTAATGGTGTTCCATGGACTGTATTTTCACGTCGAGAAAGTGGATATTGCTCAGGGAATGTTCGTGAGCGAACTGGATTTTTTCATCAATAGTGTTCAAATACAAGAAAAATTCCATGAGTTTCGCCTCTGTGTCTGTCCAAATTCCAAAGACATTGGGCCTCATTACACGGTAGGCGGTAACCATGGCGCTATTATTTTACCGTGTCCGCCTTGGTGGATGGCGGAATTACCGCCCTACTCCAAGGTGAGCGGGGGCGGTAATTCCCCATTCACCAAGGCACTTCCCCATTCCCATTTTTGCCCCCATAGGGCATAATGGGAATGGGGAAGGCGCGAAATACGGTACCGCAAGTTGCAGTACCGTAATTAGCTCCAAGGTTCCTTTGCGGCACCCTACTTTAACGGCTGGTAAAACCAGCCGTTAAAGTCGGGTCCCGCAAAGGGAACTCGTAGTAAGGCGGTACGGGTTTACCAGTACCGGTGCCCCTACCGGTACCGGTAAACCCTTACCGCCTAACGTGTAATGAGGCCCATTGTCTATAAATCGTATCCAAATGGCTAAATGGGGTTCCCATGTTTGGTGACTCAATATGTGATCTGTTTCAAATTTGTGCATGAAAGTGTTTGCATATGAAAGGGCCATCATAGCTCCCATTGCAGTTCCTGTTATTTGCATATAAAACTGATTTTTATATTTGAAATATGAATTTGTTGATATGAAGCGTAGTAAGATGATAATGAATTCTTTATTTGCTTCTATTTCACTCGTGTTGAAGAGTAACCACTCTATTGCTGCAATCCCTAGATCATGTGGGATTGATGTGTATAGGTTCCTTAAATCAACAGTAAATAGAATATGTGACGGTGAATGTGGTATTGCAGCCAATAGTTGGAGAAAATGTGTTGTGTCTTTAATGTAAGTAGATGTCTTCTGGATCAGAGATTGTAAAAAGTAATCGATGTATTTTCCAATCTGCTGTAATATGCTACTGATTCCAGCCACAATTGGTCTGCTGGGAGGGTTAGTGAGGTCCTTGTGTATTTTTGGCAGCATATATAGGTTTGGGATACGGGGGTTCTTATTCATCAAAAACTCATGTGTATGATGATTTATCCATGCATTTTCTTCAGCCTCATCCAGTATGATCTCTAGGCTTTGTCTGCTCTTCATTGTAGGGTCACTGTCCAATGGTTTGTACGTGATGGTATTTGCAAGTTGACATTTGCACTCTCTGTCATAATCTTCTGTATTTAGAATGACAAGCGCTCCACCCTTATCTGCAGGTCTGATTGTTATTGAATCATTACTGTATAAATCTTTCAGCAGTGTGAGTTCATGGGGTTTCAAATTCTTATGTTCAGTGCTTCTGAAATTGATTTTTCCCAAGTCTTTCAAAACTTGCTTTTCAAAAATGTCCACAACTGGTATGTTGATCTGTGGTATGAATCTACGCGTTACTTTGAATTCTTTGTAAGGTGATTCGTCCTGTGGAGTCTGTGGTATTTCTGTTACGTTGAAAAAGGCTTTTAGTTTCATTTTTCTGATTAATTTATACAGTTCCACCTTGGTGTCAAATAGTGAGGTATCAAACGTAGGGACAAAATTGAGTCCCTTTTGGAGTGTCTCTGTTTCAGCAGAAGTGAGGATTCTGGATGATACATTTATCACTAGATTCTCTTCTATTGTTGGCGTTTCTATGGTCCTCCTCATCCTTTGTCTCTTGCCCCTGCGGGTTCTTTTCCTCTTCCTAAAAAATTAGTACCAGATGGCCCTGCTCTCGCTTCTGTTGATTCGGGGTTTACTGTTGGTGGGTTTTCCTCTGTTGTACGTGTCTCGCTTAAAGAAAGGGTGTTCTACTCGCAGGGTTCTCGTGGTTTGCGGTTGGTGGGTCGGGGTTGACTATTTGGAGGGTTCAGTCTTGGTCTCAGGGCCCCACTATGCAAAATCTGGGAGTACTTCAAAACATTTTAAATGCAAAGCAGTAAAGAGGCAGAAACACCACTAGATGGACCTTAAAGTCCATGCATTTCTTCAGGGTCTGGGAGTCCGTTAGAAATCTGGGGAGCACTGATGAAGGCCCTCCGTCACACAGAGAGATCCAATGAAGTGAATTGGCTTTTCCCCTCCCATCCTCTTAGAGATTATTAGCTTAAAGACCCTTCGAGCTCTCTCTTTCTCTGACCCCATTCATATGGAGCCATTGCCTAGACAGAGAGTTTCAGGGAGTGAGAGATGGGTTCAAGCCATCACCATTCTCACTTTCTTTGGTTGTGGAGACTTCTAGATCATTGAGGCATGGGAATGAGGCATGGGAATTCACAGAATGCCTTTGCCAGGGTTCAGGTGGCTAAGCCATGTCACTCTTGTGCCCCCAAGGATGGCATTGGCCTTGGATTCTAGGGAACAGAACAGACTGCAAGATGCCTGTGTGAAAACTGCTGTAGTTCTTAGCCTGCAAATTGCAAATTCCATTGGGCACTTTTTCCCCCCCTGCTCCCACCCATCAGGGTCGGAATGAGGCATACAATTGTCTCGGGCACCAATGAAAAAGTAGCGCACTGTTCGATGGAATGACAAATCGTTCCGTTTGTGAAGTACTGTGTGAGTAGCACCCAAGGGGGTAGGTTTCTGATGAATATTTGTTGAATAACACTGAAGTATAGTATCTGTACAGTGAAGTTGCTCATCAAACTGGCCGATTCTGGCCAAAAAAACAGGCCCACTTTGACCAAATAAACTTGCCCACACTAGCATGTTGGGGTGGCTCTTCTGACATTGCCATATTGCCTTGTAGGCCAGTCCGAGCCTACCAACCACTCCACTGTCCCTGTAGGCACAGGTCAGGAAACCCCCATACATGAGCACAATTTGTGTTCGAAAGAGAAGCCGCAGCACAGGAATAATACTATGGTGGTCCCTGGTGTAAAGTAAATGCTTTTTGCGTTATATTTGGGTTATGAGGACCACACCGGGGGCACCACCAACTGCAGCACAAAGGTCACCACATAGCACTTCCTGAGGGAGGAGTCGACAGGAAAAAACGTCAGTAGCAAGAAAAAAACTTCATTGGCTCCCAGTCCAACAGCGAATAAAATTCAAATGTTCTGTTATGACCTTTAAATGTTTGACTTGTACTGCCCCTAACTATCTTGCTAAGAAATTAACCAAGGTTCGGGTCCGAAGAAACCTTTGATCCAACAAAAAACATAACCTACTACAACCACGTAAAACCTTGGAAAGAGTAGGTGGTACTAATTTTATTCACTTGGCTCCATTGATTTGGCGCTCCATGCCATCTCTGATTAAAAACAGCACGTCTCTTACCATATTTAAGAAACTGCTCAAGACACATTTGTTTGATGAAGGAGAAATCTAACAAACTCTTTGCTCCTTTCTCTTGTTGCTTTTCTGTTCTATGTTGTCTGTTCTATGTGAGCGCTCTGAGGCCCATGGGTGATAGGGCGCTATATAAAAACTACAATAGATAGATAGAAATTGAAAAGACATCACAAAATGGAGGTCATCTTGTCAATTACAACCACATCCCTGGCATTGCATGCCTCACAGGCTGCTGGCTTCGTGGTCGTATGGTGTCTATTGATACCTCGCCTTATTTCCTGCATTGTGCCTGAAGGGTGCTGGCAGCAGTAGGGTAATATTCTTGTTGTGTGTCTGATCGAACTGTGAACGACTGTGCATGTTTGTGTGTGTATGTATATGTGTGTGTGCACCAGACACCAAACAAAAATGCGCAGACCAACAATAGATGAAGTTAGCCAAATCGATGGCATTCCAGAGCCAGAGGAAGACTACATACACAACAGGTAGGGGTCTCCAACAGCAACTCACTTGCCTCCCCCCCTCTCTAGGCAAGTGGTCCAGTCCTTCAGCGACATGTGGTCTTCCTGGCAAGTTGCAATATCAGATTTATGCTGCTGCAGGGCATCCTATTTGTTTGTAATTTATTTCCAGCGAGAGAAATGATTGTGTTATTGAGCGTGAATTGCTGGCAATGACTATGCCCTGATCAGAATGGAGACATCTTCTGTTTGGATCGGGCTGTACTTTTGAGAGTCAGAGAGGTCATAGTAATCTGCAGGTGTTGTGTCAATTGTTACAGTTTACAATGGAAAGCATAAAAAGTAGGCGTAACTGTTGCAAGGATAGGAAGAGCTGGAATCATGAACCGTTCTATTATTAGGAGGTAGGTAGGCAGCCTGTTTTTTTGGCTCGCAGAAGCCAGGCCTTTTATTCTGAGAGAATGGCGCGGCCCTCAAGTCATTGCATTGAGACAGTGGCTAGCATCATAAGGCACTGCAGAGATGGAGATTATGAGAACCTAGCATGCAAATACACAGACCTGGGAAGTACCTTACATCTAGGCACCAGGCATTGTACGTTTCATGTTTTTAGTTCTGTTTATATCTTTCCCTGGCTTGTGTTACCAGCAGCAATTACATCTCACCTGTTGTACTGGAGTTAGTTTAGCATTCCCAGAATTATTATTCACGAATGGTGCCAGATGTAAAAGACCCTAATACAGTAAGCATACATATGTTTCAGGATTGCCCAAGCATGCTCTCACACACTCCGCATTACTCGATATCTCTAAAACTACCTTAAAATCCAAATGCATATATTAACTCAACACATACATCTCTGTCTCGCCTCTCGTAAAAGATAGTCCGTAAATCCAGGACTAACGCACATACATTCTAACACAAAGCGATTCTCCCCGCTGGACTCCCTCCACCCATCAACAAGCTCCTTTCCCGCTTCACCCCATATCTCTTGCACTCTTTCTCATGCTCTTCTTTCCAGCAGACTATGGTCTACTGTCCCCAGCTAGGTAACAATACGCAAAGGGAAAGTATCAGTGCTTTGAAACAGTGGTGATTCAGCGAAGTACAAATGCATAGTAACATTACATAATATAACATAAGCCACATCTGGGACTGGAGTGACAGCCCAGGACATCAGGACCTGCTTGATGGCATTGAGCTTTGGCATCAGCGATCCGTTCCTGGGCGTGAGGGTCAACAAGCCGTACCTGGGCGTGAGGATCAGCATGCCGTTCCTGGGTGTGAGGATCAGCATGCCGTTCCTGGGCGTGAGGGCCAGCATGCCGTTCCTGGGCATGAGGGTCAACATGCCGTTCCTGGGCATGAGGGTCAGCATGGTGCTCTGGGGTGTTGTCACCAGCACAGTACTTATGGGAGTCAGAAACAACATAGAGCCCTTAGGCCTGTTGCGAGGCTGGAGCCATTGCATTCCAGTGCTGTTTTACCAGTGGTGGTGATTGAGGTGGTTCGCGGCTTTGCATGATGCTCGGGCGTGTTAGACAGTAAGTGCCTAGTTGTAGTACTACAGAGAGGACATGTGGTATTTTCCTTGCAAGGCATCAGCCAACTTCAACCTGCTGAGACAGTGCGGTAGTGTATTTACGCAGCGTGTCCTCTTCTAACATGGCTGGTATGTTGTACATTTTAATTAATATTATTAGGGTATTTATTGAGCGCGGACCTAGTTTCGAGGAGCAACGGATCGCTTTATAGAGGTATACAACAATACAGATGCACAACGGAGCGCTTTACAGAGGTAGCAGCACAGAACAGACATACAGTGGGGGTAGAATGCAGAGGGGCACAGAGGAGGGGTACAGCAGTACCGGGTGGCGGGGATGAGAGGGTTCGGTGGCGTCTAGCAAGTCCGGTGGCGCGAGGGGCGACGTGATTGCCTCTTCCAGTCACATGGCCAGTGTAGAGAACATAAGCAGCTTGTAACAGGATACAGGTGCACTGACTCTTGTAGTCTTACATGATTGCTTCTGGTATCCTCACCAGTCTGTTCTCCTCTTCGTGACTGACAGTCTTGATGGACTACATCAATGCTTCCAGGCTTTGCCTTTGGATTTTTCACTTGGATGAAATAATTTTCAGTGGGTTAGATGACTTTGTTTGGCAATCTGACTTGGCAGGGTGGCTCGTGGAAGGGTCAGCCTTTTCCCTGGACCCTAATGGTAAGGGTCCCTCTAGTGCATCCATATTCCTACAGCTGAACGCATACATGCACTATTTACCTTATAATGGGATGGACCTTCACTGGTAGCCAATTTTGGGATCTAAGAAGATGGGCAAAAGGCCGCATTATGTGTAACCTACAGACCAGATTACGTACATTTTTCTGGGCATACATATACCTTGTAGTACCCCCTTGTAGCCAGATGTAAACTATTGTATAGCTTATAGCGCAAACATAGCTCGAGCGAAGCGGAACTCTTTACAACGAGAATGTGCCAGCATTGGGCTTGGCATTTTATATAGTAGAGCAGCACTGTTGGTGCACGGATGACAGGAATTAGCTGGTATTGTTGAAAGTGCCATGATTGTGTAGTGTTTTGGGGAACTGGATGATGGTGGGGGCATTTCAAGCCTCTGCAGGGATTGAGTTATATGGTCTGGGTATGGCTGGAGAAGGGCTGCTTGTTTTGTGAGGTGCAAGAGCCTCCAGAGGTGTGCAGTGTAGCCATCAAGTACATTGGTGTTCCATTCAAGACTGTTTTGTAGGTGGTGCATACAGTTTTCAATAGGATCCTGACAGGAAGCGGGAGCCATTGAAGCGTGCACAGTTTAGGAGAGATATGGTTACATTGGCAGGCACCCGTAATGAGGTGGGCTATGGCCTGCTGGGCTACCTTAATGATGGCCAGGTGCTTTGCTGGACGTCTCTTCAGATATTTTGGACTACAACTCCCATGATCACTCACAATTGCTGGTGTTGACTAGGTTTGATGAGAGATGGAGAATCAAAGTTTGCGGAATTCTGCACTAGCAAGATAGCAGCCCACTTTATTTCATGCCTTCTTCTCATTGGGACGACATGGAACTTAGTTTCATTCCCATGTTCCCAAACATATCCCGTCACTTGCAAAGAGGATTGCAAGCGTGCCTTGTATTGATCCGGCACCACACCACATAAAAACACAGGAGATCGGAGACCTGTTTTTGAAAAGACCAGTAGGTATGGACTCTTTAAGAAATGTTGGCCCTCACGCCAGCTGTCAAAGAAAAGGTTCACATACAAAGTAAGCAGTAACACCTGACTGATGACACATACATTACTTCATGTTCGTGTCCACCAGGAAAAGCCTTGATGTAATGCACAGCGAGGTCGCTCCTTAATGACTGCAAAATAAAGCCAGATTTCAGTTCTACTTTTCAGATGAGCAATTGACCCCATTTTGGAATTTGAATAAGTCATTAATAAGTGGGATTAGGAGGAAAGAAGGTTTAGTTGATTGGACGAGGAGACTGAGGGGTGCGGATGGCTTGCCATGCTTTTTCCCATAGCATGAACTCACGAACAGATGACTATGAGTTGCTCATTATGCTAAACATATCCCGTGGAGCGCAATACCATACCATAGTATCGGAGAGGGGACATCGCCCTAGATGCTATTACAGTCTACACCAGTGATCTTCAACCTTTTGTTCCCATCAGCCCTGGTCAGCATGTCCAATGGTGAGTTATCATGGGAGTTGTAGTCCATAACATCAGGCAAGTCACAGTTTGCAGACTCAAGTCTAAACTAATAGGTTGGCTGAAGTCACTGGACTTGAGAGAGTTGCATCTTACCTTAGAGCATGTGGCATTATAAAGGGATATAAGGGTCTCAAAATAAGGCTTTGTGTCAGTTCAAAAGGTAGCAGCAGCTGGGTATGAATTAAAACATTTTTTTAAGTAACTGGTCAAAGCAACTTAAGCCAATCACATTTTGATCTGAAAAACTCTTGCAACAGCTGGGATCTAGAGGTGAATATTTTAATTTAAGTCTGCCAAGACTAGCAATATACTGTCAAGGAATGCTGTGCCAGGCCTTGCCAACCTGCGTACATGCAAGGTCATTACAAACCTTAATCTGGTTCGAATTGACGAATATAGGCATACAGCACTCTTTACAGTCCTACCATAGGAGCATGTCTGAGTCATCCCCAAAAAAGTTCTCTTTTTAGAAAACATATTTGATCTGTGCAAAGGAGTCCCAAAAGATGTGTTAACATCTTTGCCAGCCTATTACCTCCCATCTCGCATAATAAACTCGTATTGCTTGAAATGTGCCGTTTCTGTACAGTTTCGCATCATCTAGGGCTCTAGAAAAGCTCTCAACGTATTGCTGGGAATGTTCAGCTTCTGGTCAGTCTCAACAGCTGGGGCTCCAGAGAAGCTGTCCACTTACTGTTTTGAATATTCAGCTCCTGGTCAGTCTCTCCAAAGCTTGGGCTCCAGAGAAGCTCTCCACTTACTGCATGAAATGTCGGACAGTCTCTCAACAGCTTGGGCTCCAGAGAAGCTCTCCACTTACTGGCTGGAATGTTCAGCTTCCGGTCAGTCTCTCAACAGCTGGGGCTCCAGAGAAGCTCTCAACTTACTGCTTGGAATGTTCAGCGTCCGGATAGTCTCTCAACAGTTCGGGCTCCAGAGAAGCTCTCAACTTACTGCTTGGACTGTTCAGCGTCCTGACAGTCTCTCAACAGCTGGGGGTCCAGAGAAGCTCTCAACTTACTGCTTGGAATGTGCAGCTTCTGGTCAGTCTCTCAACAGCTGGGGCTCCAGAGAAGCTCTCCACTTACTGCCTGGAATGTTCAGCATCCGGACAGTTTCTGGGGATCTGGACCTCTTAGAACCTATGGTTTGCTCACACAAATTTCCCAATACTCCCTATGTCTCATACTAGTGGCCAGTGTACATCTGATGTTTTTCTTGAAAAGTGGCACTTGGGTAATAAGGCATTATACCTTTCGTTTTGCCTGATCACTTCTAAAGAAATGTCCGCATGTTTCACAACTCTACATCGATGCAGTGTTGTAACCCTCTCCATTCAGTGGGTGCGAGAACAGAGAGGGGCTGGCAATTGTCTGCCAAGGAGATACCATGTCCAAATTCAGGTTCTGACTAGCCTTCTCTCAGTAAACAGTACCTTCTTCAAGACGCCCAGTTGCTAGCTTTCTGATGATTGTGTTAAACACAAACCTTCCCTTTCAGAAACTGGCAAAGAATACGGGTAAATGTAGTGACATTCGATCCTGTTAAGCATGTAGTGGAAAAACAAACATGATTACATCAAGTGAGATGAAGACGAAGTGAGCTAGAGCTACTTTTGAAGAGGCTCCAGACTTGACGGGGTCAATTAGGGACGTGTTCTAGACGTCAATTGTTAAATGAGAGGGAAGCTGTATACAAGTTAAGGGTATTTATTTAAGTTAAAGGGGAACAGGCAGCAGACACATCTGCAGGGCAGTAACAACACACCACCAAGTGTCTGAGCTCGAGTGTGTTCGAGCTCAGAATAGAACATCAACAACAAAAGTAATGTGGAATGTACAGAACTCATAATGAGCCACAAGCTGAGGATAAACGAGCAGCGTTAACTTATGTATAAACATAACACACCTCCCTCCTTACATAACACTGGCGACGAGGATTCTTTGGACACTGTGGTGAAGCAGGAACAGGAGAGGAGCAAAGAGTACAATAAAGGACTTGGACCAAGAGGCAAGAGGGGCAAGTTACCCACCAGGAAGCTGAGAGGAACAAGAGGCATCCACCGGCACCCCCCAGCCCCAAGGTAAGCGCGCCCTGTGCCTGCATTAATAAGTAGCAGGCTCAGCTCTGTGCAGGGAGGGGCTGTGCTGCGTGGCTGTATTTTGATTTGGATATGGCCTTGGCAGTGTGCAGTAGCCAATAGTACAGCGCGTAAGGGGCCGGGGGAGCTACTGTTTGATTATTGTGGCCAGCTTTGGCGACTAGGATCCACAGTGCAGAAGTAATTACAAGTTTACCATTCTCATGCAGTGGATGTTCCGTTGCGTTGGGGTTCTGCCTGCTGTTGCTCATGTGTTGGTCTGCCATGTTGGGGGTGACGGTTGGTGCCTGGAGCTCTGAGCTGTCCTACGCTCAGTTCAGTAATGGTGACATCACAGGACAGAGCAGGGTATTAGCGATGGTCTGCTGCTAAAGAACATTGGAGCTAAAGTTCTTGGAATTAGCAGTAGCGAACTTCACGTCATGGCAAAGTGGTGTTGCATTAGAAAAAAGGACCTTAATAATGTGTTCTAAGAGTCATCCGGAACAGGTGGAAGAGGTTACGGTGCATTCACCAACTGCTTTTGTACGGCAAAAAAGTGACTTCTTTTAATGGGCAATCTCAGGAACCAAGCGATGCAGAACATGTTCCATGGACACAGGAGTAGGACGTGTTCCCATATCAGCACGCACGACATTGTGGAAAAAGGAGTTCAAATGGCAGATTGGCAGTAGAATCAAATGGAACTTGCCACATCATGAGAGTGTATCTGACATGGACCTCATATAGATCTGAAGTACTGGAGTAAAAATGTTTTTGATGTCGCTGGGATCAGTGATGTCTAAATGTATTATTACAAAGTTATTAATAATATGCTATGCTAAATTTGAATATGTAATGCATAAAGGTTAATGCATAAAGGTTATCTGCATTATTCATTTAATGTGGTTATATGGGTCACTGCTGCTGTGTGTGTTGTCATCAGCTATTGATACTTAGGTTTACAAGAGACAGACTTGGTGATTGGATATGTGTCCGAGTACAAGTTGGCTATAGGAGGTGGGAAGTGGCAAGTTTAGGTAAGTGCTTTTATAATAGTTGGCTAAATACCCTTAACTTGTATACAGCGTCCCTCTCATTTAACATTGGCGATGAGGATACAATGCATGGAACAGGCAAGGTGGCACTTACCCACGCTCTCTCTCTGTGTGTTGCTTCACGGGAGGCGTTGCCTTTATCCGCCTCCCGGCTTCCCAGCCTGGAGAATGGTGTCAGGCTACCGAGAAGCCCTGAGCTCCCACTGCGAGAGGCGCCTTCCCCGGCATACCAACTGTTCCGTCGCTGTGCGCAGCGGAGGACCCGGAGGACCCGAAGAGCCTGGGAATACAGAGTTTCCACACAGACCCCTGTGGAGCTCCATCAGGCAGCGCACACCGTGGCCCCCTGCCCGGTGAAAGGTCAGAGCAGGGGTAAACAGAGGTTTGAGCTCGCCCGCCTCAATCATTGAAAAACAAAACAACGCGCTTTCACCTATTGCTGAGCTTGCGCACCTCCTGCATAGAATGGACCTCCCATGTCAGCATGCAACGGGTGCGCAGGATCACCTGACTTTAACCCATGACGTGCGATTTTTGTCTCTTGATTCCTATCTAGTTGTGGTTGCTAAGAGACCACATACACATTGTGACGCTGGGCAAAGGCTATAATTCTCTCCCAGGGACCTCTCATTGTGAGGTCACAAAGCATACAGCAGACTGAAACTTCCCTCTTCTCACTGTGCCCTGAAAGAACCACATTGTTGAGTCACAAAGCGCCCCACATACTGCACACTTCTCCTGGATGTGCGGAGACAGGGCATTCTGAGTGGATCCTAGAGGTGTTTTTATCTGACTACACAGAAGTCTCCTCACTACATATCAATTCCATTACTCCAGGTAACACAGCTCTTCGAATATGGCTGCAGCAATTCCTCCACCTGCCCCCCTTTCTTACCGAACCAGGCCGTCCCCCACTGAGATGGGACAGATATATTTGCATGTTTGAAAACTATATTTTGGCCATAGAGGGAGATAGGTACAGTTCAGCCAGAAAGAAAGCACTGCTTCTTCACAATTTGGGTCCCGAAGGGCGCATTGTTTTCGATGGTCTCGCATCAGGCGCTGAAGAAGGGGCAGGTGATGCTGATGAATACCTTGATGCCATCAAGAAAATTGAAGAACATTTTGAGCCCAAGAAGAATGTGACTTTCGAGAGACACACATTTTTTCAACGCTCCCAGGATAGCTCGGAATCTGTGGAGTCCAATGTAGCATCATTAAGGACCCTAATGACTTTGGAGATTTGACTGACTCTCTCATAAGAGACCAACTTGTGCAATGCACTAATAGCATCAGCGTGCAGGAAAAACTGCTTGCAAAAATTGTGTCTTTGGAACATGCCACAGAACTTACCAGCAGTATTGAGCAAACCTCCCAATATATGAGGGACATGAAATAAGACAAACAACCTACACAGTGTGTTGCACAAAGCGTGTGTCCGATAACGACAAGAAAAAGTCAAGCTCCAGAAGAGACTGGTGGAACCAAAGATGTTCCAGATGTGGTAGCCCCAAGCACTCAGCCAACTCTCCAACATACCCATCAAGATTTGCGGACTGTTTCAAATGCAAGCGCAAAGGACACTTCGCCAATATGTGCAAGGAATCCTCAATAAACCTAGTGGAGCAAAGAGAACAGGACAATCAAATACCCCGTCAGTCTACTGCCAGGGCATTAGAAGGCCCACCTGTCCAAGAAAGAAACACTAAACATATATTTCACATCTACGCTTTTTCCGGTGAATTTAAAGGAGCAGTTGATGACTTCTTAGTTGATGGACGTCACCTTAAAATGAAAGTAGATTCGGCTTCTCCTTGGACCATAATTTCTGAAGATACATTAGAAAATGTTCTTGGCAAAGATCCTGGGATTCTATTTCCTGCCAAAGTTCAGCCTTGTAGCTATGGAGAATCCACCATTATACTGACTGGGGAATTTCAAGGGAATGTGTCATATAACGGAAGGGAATGCTTGGCAGAGATATTAGTGGCTAAAAAGGGGACATCGCTTCTAGGCTGGGACGAACAAAGGAAACGGGGGGTTCGCATTTAGATGAGTGCTGTAGATATGATAACGATTGCTGAAGTAGAGGACAAGTGGTCAAGGGAGTTTCCAGAAGTTTTCACTTCAAAATTGGGAAAACTGAACAATTTTGAACAAGAGATCAAATTAAAAGCAAGTGCGCAACCTGTGGTGCACAAAGTCAGGCCAGTTCCCCTGAAATTGCGACAACAGCTTAGAGAAGAACTGGATAATTTAACACATAAAGGAGTCCTTGAGCGTATTGAGGGCACTGTTGGCTTTCTCCAGTAGTTCTTGTCACCAAGAACAACGGAAACCTGAGACTTTGTGTAGACCTCAGAGATCTCAATAAGAATATATTCATTGAGAGACATCATTTGCCTGTTATTTCTGAGACACTAGCTGCTCTAGGGGCACCTAACTGGTTCTCAGTGATTGACTTATCTGCTGCATATCATCAGGTGCCGCTATCCAAAAACTGTCAGCATGTCACAGCTTTTGTCACCTCTGAAGGGACTTTTAAGTATCTACGTATGCCCTTTGGCTTGGCATCCGCTGCCTCAGTTGTTCAGAGAGTCAGTACTAAGAGGTCTCGATAAGGTTGCTGTGTTTTAGGACGATATCCTGATTTATGCTGATTCTGAGAGTGAACATGATTGTGTGTTGAGAAGTGTACTACAGAGATTGAGAGAAGCGGGACTAACGGTACAAAGGAAGAAGTGGAGAATTGATGTCAGGGAGGTTGAATATCTAGGACACAAGGTATCTGGCCAAGGAGTGTCACCAAAAACAAGTCTGGTAGAGAATATTTGTGGAGTGCCGACCCCGATTGAAAAAGACCAACTTAGATCTTTCATGGGGATGGTGGAATTCTACCACAAATTTGTTGATAAATTCGCCACAGTATCTTCACCCTTAAGGAATTTACTGAAGAAAGGGATACATTTCAAATGGTCTGAAGATTGTCAGGTAGCTTTCACAGCCATAAAAGAAGGTATATCAAAAGCTCCCTCATTAGGTGGTTTTGTGAGTTGGAGGAAGACAATACTCATGGTAGATGCTAGTTTATCAGGTTTGGGGGCCTCACTTTGTCAAATAGATTCAGGAAAGGAACCGCACATAATAGCTTTTGCCTCCAGACCCTTGAGGAGAGCTGAGAGAAATTATTCAGTGATAGAGAGAGAGGCTTTAGCAGTTTACTGGGCCATTCTACATTTCAATTTTTTTCTTTAGGGACAGGAGTTCCAAATAAAGTCTGACCACAAGCCATTGGTACAACCTTTGAGTAGCAATGATTGGGCCAAAGGCTCCCCAAGAATTTCCAGATGGATGGTCAGGGTACTGGGGTATAATTTCAAGTTGAGTTAAATACCTGGCAGAGATAATGTGGTCGCTGACTGTTATTCCAGGTTTCCGATTGGAAATGCTGAAGATGTCTCAGAAATGTTCAATGAGGAGGACATGACCATTTCAGATGTGGTAGGATGTGCTGTAAGCAAAGACTAATGGCTCGATGCAGATCTAGGAGACACAATGTTATCTAGAGTGAAGGAATGGACAAGGTGTGGATGGCCCAACAGAGAAGTGTTAGATAGGAGTTTTGATCGCTACTATGAGGTCAAGTTAGAGTTAAGTCTGTCTGAAGATGGGGTTAACTTGAGAAGGGGCTCCAAGATTGTTCCTCCTTCGAGTATTAGACCCTGTTTGGTTAACTTGGCTCACCAGGGTCACATGGGCATGAGTGGCACCAAAAAATGACTGAGACAATCCTTTTGATTGCCCGGTATGGACAGTGAAGTAGAGAAGAGAGTTTGTGTGTGCAAAGAATGTGAGAGAGCAGACAAAGGAAAGATGGTCAGGGAGGTTCCTCTTACTCCTGTTCAGGTTCCCAGTGAACCATGGAAGAAACTTGCAGTAGACATAATTGGTCCCATTCAAGGACTGGGTGATGGGTTTACGTTTATGGTGGTGTTAGTAGATTATCACTTCAAATGGCTAGAATGGAAACCTTTAAGAGAAGCAGCTACAAATGAAATGATTGCATTTTTCTAGGACATTTTTTATAGGGAAGGTTTTCCCCCTGAGATAATCACAGATAACGGAGTGCAATTCTGCTCTGACAAGATGAAGGGGTTCCTAGGGCGTTTTGGCGTTAAACATTTACGCACTGCGTTGTACCACCCAAGGGCAATGGTTTAGTGGAAAGAGCTAGCAGGTTTATTAAAGGAGGAATACAGTTGGCGCTTTGTTCTGGTTTAGAGTAGTCTGAGGTGGTGAAGGAAATGGTCTTGAGCTACCACACAACACCTAATTCCATCACTAAAACATCACCATGTGTGTCTTTGAAGGGCCGGCAACCAGCTACATGATTATGCCCAGGATGGTTGGAGGTGGCTGGTTGTGTGGAGGTAGATAGATAGGAAATAATGAGATTAATTGCTGACACCCAGAATGTATATAGAGATGGATTCAATTCCAACTTTAAAGTTAAAGATGTGGAGTATGCAGTGGGGGATTTAGTATTGATTAAAAATCCGTGTTTTGGATTTAAGTGCTTAGAAAGCAGGTTCCTAGGTCCCAAAAGGATTGCAGCTATACGTGGAAGTGTGGTGATGCTTGAGGGTGGTGAGTGCTGGTCAAAATCTGAACTGGTTAAGAGCTCAACAATTCTGGGTGGTGAAGAGATGGTTGCGAATATAGAGGATGGTTAGGTCAATGAGGAATTGAGAGGGGAGTTATTGCAACCAGACAAAAAAAGTGTTGAACATCAAGACTCCAGCACAGAGACGTCCAATAGGAGGATAAAGAAAATACCCAACTGTTTCAAAGATATTTATGTTGACTAATTTTGTTAATGGATCTTTGTATGTGAGGAGGGACGTGTGTTATGTTTGTACATAAGTTAATGCTGTTAGTTTATCCTCAGTTTATGGCTCATTATGAGGTCTGTTCATTCCAAATTACGTTTGTTGTTGATGTTTTATTCTGAGCTCGAACACACTCGAGCTCAGACAGTTGGTGTTGTGTTGTTACTGCCCTGCAGATGTGTCTGCTGCCTGTTCCCCTTTAAATTAAATAAATACCCTTTACTTATATACAGCGTCCCTCTCATTTAACATTGGCGACGAGGATACAATGCACGGAACAGCTGTAAGTGATTTCAATCCGGCACACACCCAAGTCAATGCCTAGTGTGTAATGCACAACTGAAATCCTTATTTATTTTTGTCTAAAAGTTCTTTATTCTGAACGATGTACCACTCATATCACGCCCCTCTCCTGGAACACCCCCCCCCCCCCCCGGTCACACTGAATCAGGAATCAGGCTGGTTTGCAAAGTTAAAATATTTATTTATATATTCACAATTTAATCACACTATGTTTTAATGGGTATACAATAATAACCAATGGGGTGATGTAACACAGAATAATCTCACCAGGAGTAATAGTGAGCAAAACAATTCAGCACAGAAATAATACTTTTGTGTGTGTGTGTGCGATCAGATAGCACTGTAATTGAAGGTTCCCCCTGCACACCCCTCACCCACAATAGACAATGTAAAGAAATAGGAGGAGAGAGCAGGTATTCAGGAATCGCAGAATTCAAACAAAATAACAATCCCACCTTCCCCCAGCAAACACAAGAGAAAACAGAATTGACTGTCAAGCTGTCTGAATGGCGTTTAAAATTATCTTGAGAATGGATTGGGCAAAAACACTAAATATGGTTTAAATTGCTGAAATTGTTATAACAATTGTTATAACTAGCCACTTTGGTTAGTTGTACACAAACACAAGCAATGATTTAATACCAAGAAACAATTTGAAATGTTAAAATTAAGGTCGGGAACAATCATGAGCTGTTTTACACGTGTCAGAATTTCCCTAAAATGAAATTCGCGGTAAACCTTTCACTGCGCGATAATCCTGAGAACGGGATAACTGTAAGGATTTGGGGTGCGGTTTTAGATGTGATGTAAAGCTATGGATGTTAGCTACAAGCAGAAGTTGAACTTATGTTTCTAGCACACAAACTAAGGAAGTTATGGATGTTTTAGTGTAGGTCATTTTTTCGAGTTGGGCGCAAGAATGGAGAACAGGAACGCACTTTTAAAATGACAAAAAGGATTTCTTACACTAGAGTATAACCATGAAGACAATGAATACCACACAGGAACACAGCTACTTGACCAGGGCGACTGCATGCAGTGGTCATGCCTTCTTCAGATGAGAAAAGATCAGCGCAGGGACAGTTTTAACACAACTAGCACAGGAGGAAGATAGGAAAGATTGGATAGAGAGTTCAGGCAATTCAAAAGTACTCCTAACAATGCAGGTTCTGAAGAAAAGATAGGATGGATTTAAGATCGGGATTAACTAGACAAGGTACATATGCTAGTGACACAGTTCTATCTATAGATACTCACTAGATATGTTTCAAACAGAACCGTCAGGGTTCTGGTCAGGACAGACTGCTGGGCACATCGGATTTGGGCAGCGTCAAGGCACTCTGGACACCGCACGGCACAGGACTAGATCTGATCTGCAATGCATTCGGGTCACAGCACGGCACAGGACGGGATTGGATCTGCCCTTTTCAGTTCTGATGATAATTATTTCAGCAGGCAAGCAGTACAGTGCAGCCCGGCTGTATTTTAGTTTCCCTTGGGCTTGTGGGGTTGGTTCTCGTACTGGAAATTGAGGCCTAGCTGAAAATGGTTCAGCTATGCAATGGGTTCTGCTGTGCCAAGTTTCTGGAGTCTGGAGCAAGGAAGATGGAAAGTTCTGCAGCAGGGCGCTCCGCCAGCATTCGGATAGTGGGTGAATCTGTCTGTCCTTTTCTGCCCTCTGCTGTCTCTATTTATGCCATTCTAAAGGGGGTGTGTGTGCTGGTTTAGCCTAAGCTCGCCCCTTTGACAGGGATTGGTCAGAATCTCCTCTCTACTAGTGTGTCATCTTTATGGTGTGGGTTTATGAGGCTAAGAGTCCACCCCTAGCCTCTTGAACAAAAAATCTACTTTTGACACAATACATATTTACACATATGCAACCTCTATAACAACCACATATATAGATTACATATTTTGTACAGCAGCTACTCCTCCAAACCCTGTAGCTGTGGGATCTTGTCTGCTTTTCCCAGAATTTCGCCATTTTCATCAGGAACACAATGTCCCCTTTATCAGCAAATTTCTACAAGTGTGCGGGTTTAAGGTGGGCACAAGTGTATAAAGTTTCATACTTCTAGCAAAAATACATTTGGTGTAAAATCACATTTTCTGCCATTTCCTTCCACAATAGGTCACACAATTTTGCCGCCTCTTGAAATGTGCAGCCAAAAATTAGATTTACAATTCTGTTATTTTTGTGTTTTTGACAATTTAAAGTGGCAAGTTATATGTATTTAAACAAAATGTTCTTTGTGAATGTCCAGCCAAAGATGGCTGTATGTCTCTGCCTCTTTTTGTCTCCCTTCAGTTCAGGAGAAATCTCCTCCCCGTTCTCTTGGCAGAGACCATTTTACGACAGTCCTCACACTTTGCCTTTCCTGCTTTGCAGCTGTTCATTGTGTCCTTCCCCACTGCAGACCAGGTTCTTCCCCCACCCTATAATTATCACATAGGTGTGATTTCCTGGTGGAGGGAGCTGGAGGGGGAGGCCTTGCCTCTGTGAGGAAAGCTGTTATTCCAGTTTGGTTGCTTTAGCCAGGCTTAAATTTAAATGTTAATTCTGCTGGAACGCAATATCACTGTGGGAGAGAAAGGTAGTTCCACAAGGATGCTTATCCCCCCGATTCTCCTTTCTCTATTACGGTTGACCAACTTATTAATAAAATAAAAGAATTAAAATCATCCGTGCACCTCGGCCGAACGGATTGGCTAATGTCACACTGAAAAACAAGCCGAGATTCTGGGCATAGCTCCTAAAGATTCTGTTAGAAAAAGTCTTCTGCAAAGGGAAAATCCCAAATTCGTGGCAGAAGGCAATATTATTCCCTATACATAAAAAGGGTGGCAAGCTAGAGCCAGCAAACTATAGGTTATTGTCCATGCTAGACCGTACTGGCAGCCTTTTTGCCAGTTTTCTATTAAATGAACTTCAAAGATGGATAGATCTGAGGGGACTCCTCAATCGTTTTCAGAGTGGTTTTAGGCAGGGGTACTCCACTACGTACACCTTGTTTATTTTGGATACCTTGCGCATGAAAGCAAGAAAAAAGGGGAACCCCCCTATTTATGCCTTATTTGTATACTTTAAAGCAGCTTTTGACCGAGTACATAGAGAGCTACTCTAGGCTAAATTAGAAATGCTTGGTTGTCCGCAAGGTCTTCTTTATTATTTAAGACTTCTTCATGATAATAATATGGTTTGCCTAAAGCTTGATTTACAAGGCAACATGACTGCACAAGTGGAACAGAATCGAGGGGTTAAACATGGTTGTATTACTGCACCGAATCTATACAATCTTTTTGTTTATGACCTCCCCAAAGCGATTTTTGAGGTACATAACTGTCCTCCTCGTATAGGAGCGGATAGATGCCCGGTACTTGCATACGCAGACGATCTTGTCATTCTTGACCACACATTTAGTGGTCTGCGACGATCTGCGGAAGCACTTTCGTTATATAGTAAGATGAACAAGCTGATAATCAGTTTTCAAAAGACCCAAGTAATGTTTTTTTTCCAGTAAAAAGATTGCTCGTATAAGACTTGCAAGAATTTGTCATAATATGCACTTCGTCTGCTACACCTTCCTACAGATATCTGGGCATTGAGTTTGAGATGACCAACGACTATTTGCGCTGCATTCAAGCTTGCAAAATTAGAGCAGCTCAAATCACCGCTCTGGTGTATCATTTTACTTTGACCCATCGGGATTTAGCATATGGGTGGCTCGACTATTGTTTCAGCAGGTTTTTACCCCTATGATGATTTACGGCCTCGAGGCCCTACAGAAAATGTATCTTAAATGGATACAGGTGGTGGAGGGTACATTTTGGAAAAAAGTGTTGGGCCTCCCCACCTGTATCCCGATGGCCCTCATCAGACTTGACCTGGGGTTGCAATCTTTGAAATCAATGGTGCTCAAGAGAAGGACAGAACTTTTCCTGAAGCTCGATAGTACCTCCTGTAACCAATTGCTGGTCTCTTTCTGGCAAGAACTGTGTATGGAATCCAAGAAGGCGCTCCTAAAAAACAGTGTTGAGAATTTCCTGCACACTATAAACTGGGCTGTCGCCAGGGTAAATTTTCCCCAGCAGTTAAGTCTGCTTTGTCAAGGAAAATTGACTTGCCTGACTGGATAGATAAGTATGCTCACCTAGAACAACTAAACAAATATCAATTTGGGAAGTACATTCTCTATACACACAAAAAGCTTAACAGTATTTAAATTTATGTCCCGGCATTGGACTCAGACGATATATTGTACTTATTAGGATTAATTATCTGACAGTTCTGGAAAACACTGGAGTAATAAATAAACTAACTGATGAGGATCGATGCTGTAGATTATGTGAGGACAAAGAAACAATTGAATCAGGGCAAGACGTGTCGACCTGCTGCCCAAGAATGATAAATACCTACAAAAGACATTATGGGAAGTATGTACATAATATAGAGCATATAAAGGAGGAAATATGCTGGTGGCGGAATTTGAATTCCACAAATTTCAAATGCTTAATAGCAATGTATAATGTGTGGTTAGTGATTGAGAGACAATTAGGTATTTCTATTTGAAACAACTGTAGTGCTTGGGAATTATTCTTGTGTATAGCAAGAAGCTTAGGGAATTGAATGTAGAATGGATATTCATGGGTGCAAACTGACCACAAAAGTGATGGGAGGAAGGTTTGGAATGAATCTAAACCATTGGCAATTGCTCTGGGCCAACCCTCCACACCACCGTTTTTTAGCCCGTCTGCGCCATTGCAAAAGGGGGCCAGCCATGTGCAAATCAGTCAGCAGCTGCCACCACCGAAGGTAGCAGCCCAGCCCGAACTGCTAGGCCAGGTCCCCTCTGCACAGAAAACCAAGCAACCCCAGACATGTTTCGGCCTTGTTGGACCTCCTCAGTGAGGTGCAGCCTGATTCCCTGTGGCGCAGCGAGCAAGGGACCCACGTCTGGGCATACCCTCTCTCACAAGGAGAAACAAACTGACCACAAAAGTGATGGGAGGAAGGTTTGGAATGAATCTAAAACCACTGGCAATTGCTCTGGGCCAACCTTCCACACCACCGTTTTTTAGCCCGTCTGCGTCATTGCAAAAGGGGACCAGCCATGTGCAGATCAGTCAGCAGCTGCCGCCACCGAAGGTAGCAGCCCAGCCCGAACTGCTAGGCCAGGTCCCCTCTGCACTGAAAACCAAGCAACCCTAGACATGTTTCGGCCTTGTTGGACCTCCTCAGTGAGGTGCAGCCTGGTTCCCTGTGGCGCAGCGAGCAAGGGACCCACGTCAGGGCATACCCTCTCTCACAAGGAGAAATAAACTGACCACAAAAGTGATGGGAGGAAGGGTTGGAATGAATCTAAACCACTGGCAATTGCTCTGGGCCAACCTTCCACACCACCGTTTTTTAGCCCGTCTGCGCCATTGCAAAAGGGGACCAGCCATGTGCAAATCAGTCAGCAGCTGCCGCCACCGAAGGTAGCAGCCCAGCCCGAACTGCTAGGCCAGGTCCCCTCTGCACAGAAAACCAAGCAACCCCAGACATGTTTCGGCCTTGTTGGACCTCCTCAGTGAGGTGCAGCCTGGTTCCCTGCGGCGCAGCGAGCAAGGGACCCACATCTGGGCATACCCTCTCTCACAAGGAGAAACAAACTGACCACAAAAGTGATGGGAGGAAAGTTTGGAATGAATCTAAACCACTGGCAATTGCTCTGGGCCAACCTTCCACACCACTGTTTTTTAGCCCGTCTGTGCCATTGCAAAAGGGGACCAGCCATGTGCAAATCAGTCAGCAGCTGCCGCCACCGAAGGTAGCAACCCAGCCCGAACTGCTAGGCCAGGTCCCCTCTGCACAGAAAACCAAGCAACCCCAGACATGTTTCGGCCTTGTTGGACCTCGTCACTGAGGTGCAGCCTGGTTCCCTGTGGCGCAGCGAGCAAGGGGCCCACGTCTGGGCATACCCTCTCTCACCAGGAGAAACAAACTGACCACAAAAGTGATGGAAGGAAGGTTTGGAATGAATCTAAACCACTGGCAATTGCTCTGGGCCAACCGTCCACATGGGTGCACACAGGATAATGTCTTATGGTATATTTTATTGTATTTATTGTATTTTAGGTATTTTGATATGGTTTTAGTAAGGATTATGAGTATTAAATCTGAATATATAAATAGTTTTCTGTTGCTAGAATATATTTATATAATTTGTAATCATGTGAAAAGTTTATTTATAAACTGTAACACATTAATACATTATTATTATTAAATGTTAATTCTGTTGCATTTTTCCTTAGCTTGCAACAAACTTGTGGGATAAAATCACAGCTAAATACTTCTTCAAGATTTTAAACCATGGAATCAAAACAATTGCAAGATGGGTTACTCTCAATAACAGGCCTCTTAGCTTGCAAACATTTGATTTTAGTTTATACATGATTAAAGTTTTAATCCTGCAGGCCCCTGACAGCTGTCATTCAGGCGGCCGAGGGTACTGCGCCCAGCTTTTGACAGATTCCACAGGCCACTTTTGCTGTGCAAATCCCTTGATGTTTTCAGCTTTTCAGAACATTGTAAGTTCACAATGGTTTCTTGCACTAAGTGAATTGTAGTACCCAGCAAGAATTCTGGATGTTTGAGGGTGTTTTATACCGGCATTCTGCAGTTACAGCAACAAAGAAAAAGTGATTTAAAGCAAGATTTTAGGTTTCATCTAGCAAGGCACTGCCTTTCCTTCTGTACTCCATCTTCACATGTTGTGGAGCCCAGTGACATGTTTCAGGAGTGAGATCTCTGTTCCACCACTGACCTCATGCATGGCAGATTGGGCAGCCATCTTTTTGTGCTTTGCAAAATGCGATTTTCAGAGGTTTTGGTGCGCACAAGGTTTTTGCGGACATTTTGATGTTTCCGGCACCATCAGAACACAGGGCTACCACATGGCAGATCAACAAGTGGGTTGAATCATCCCACAGAGGCAAGGTGGCACTTACCCACGCTCTCCCTCTGCGTTGGTTCACGGGAGGTGCTGCCTTTATCCGCCTGCCGGCTTCCCAGCCTGGAGAACGGTGTTGGGCTATCGGGAAGCCCTGAGCCCCTGCTGCGAGAGGCGCCTTCTGCTGCATACCGCCTGTTCCGTCACTGGGCACAGCGGAGGACCCGGAGGACCCGAAAAGCCCAGGGAACGCAGAGTTTCCACACAGACGCCTGCAGAGCTCTGTTAGGCAGCAGACACAGCACCCCCCGCCTGTTGAAAGGTCAGAGGAGGGGTGTACAACAAGGGCGGGGAGGAGCCGGTAAACGGATGTTTGGGCTTGCGCGCCTCAGTCATTGAAAAAAACCAACAACGCGCTTTCACCCATTGCTGAGCTCGCGCACCTCCGGCATAGAAAGGACCCCCCATGTCAGCACGCAACGGGTGGGCCGGATCACCTGACTTTAACCCATGATGTGTGAGATTGTCTCATTTGTCCATTGATTCCTAATGGTTGTGGTTGCTAAGAGACCACATACATATTGTGACGCTGGGCAAAGGCCATCATTTTCTCCCAGGGACCTCTCATTGTGAGGTCCCAAACCATAAAGCAGACTGAAAATTCCCTCTTCTCACTGTGCCCTGAAAGAACCACATTGTTAAGTCACAAAGCGCCCCACACACTGCACACTTTTCCTGGATGCGCAGAGACAGGGCATTCTGAGTGGATCCTAGAGGTGTTTTTATCTGACTACACAGAGGTCTCCTCACTACATATCAATTCCATTACTCCAGGCAACACAGCTCTTCGAATACGGCTGCAGCAATTCCTCCACCTGCCCCCTTTCTTACCGAACCAGGCCGTCCCCCACTGAGATGGGACAGATGGATTTGCATGTTTGAAAACTATATTGTGGCCATAGGGGGAGATAGGTACAGTTCAGCCAGAAGGAAAGCACTGCTTCTTCACAATTTGGGTCCCGAAGGGCGCATTGTTTTCGATGGTGTTGCATCAGGCGCTGAAGAAGGGGCAGGTGATGCTGATGAATACCTTGTGGCCATCAAGAAAATTGAAGAACATTTTGAGCCCAAGAAGAATGTGACTTTCGAGAGACGCACATTTTTTCAACGAGCCCAGGATAGCTCGGAATCTGTGGAGTCCTATGTAGCATCATTAAGGATCCTAAGTCACATGTGACCTTGTAGATTTGACTGACTCTCTCATAAGAGACCAACTTGTGCGATGCACAAATAGCATCAGAGTGCAGGAAAAACTGACATGGGCTCTGTTGCCTAGTCATGGACCATCTTGCCAGCAGTTGATGACATCATTACATTTTGGCAGTCTCTCTGCTCACTCGTTAAAATCTATTTTGAACTTTAAACTTTCACTCCAGGACAACATCTTTAAAATGCCTCGGATGCTGTACTACCAGACCGTACAACCAAAGAGCATCATAGCTCATTGGAGGTTCAGGCGCTGGTAACGTTGCATAATGACACAAGCAAGGCATTGCTAGAGGGAGCTCCAAAATCTGAATTGCTTCCTCTTAAATTAGCCTTTCATTCCACCCAGCATCTGGTGGCAAGAACCAAGATGCATCTCTCTTTCCAAAGAAGTATTGGCCCACCAGAGCTGGAGCTCTGGCTTAAGAAAGGCTTAAGAAGTGAGTTTGGCTAGAAGTCTCACTGATGTAATGGCAAGCTCGAGTGCTAATACCCTACAACCACCTGGAAGTATAGATTCCCTCAGAAGAGCTTTGCACCATTATGTTGGCTCTAGGCAACAGTTGCACTCACTGATCGCCATCTAGCAGATGAGTCCTGCTTGAGGGAAAGCAACTCGGAGAGAGACTCCTGGGATCGGAGAATATTGACTGTGCGGAGCTGCAGCCTTGAGGATGGTGCACCCTTTGCAGACCACTTCTGCTTCAGCTCTCATTTCTTTAATTCTCACAAGACTTCATCACAGCTTCTGACAACCATCCAACTACCAGTGCCAATATATGGGCATTGAAATATCCACGCCTGCAAAAATCGAATCCAACGACGAATGTGCCGCTTCGCCATCCCCAAGGGATACTGAGTAGTGCTGTTTGCGGTTTTAGGGTGTTTTCCTACATCATTGTGCCTGGCTTTACGAAGGCGACTGCCTCCTGCTGTCCCTAAACCTGTGCAGACCTGTCAGGCATTTGCTGAACTCCAACCCACATACCCTATTCACAATGGGAGGGGCCGCTGGCTTTGGTTGGGCCATGTGACTTGCTCCTTGTGCTCTGAAACAAATGACTGTCAATGTGGACTCGCTCACGGTGCTCAGCAAAAGGTGGCCTGGCAAAGAGTAAGGGCCTCATTACATTGTATGCGGTAACCATGGCGCTATTAGCGCCATGGTTGCCGCCGGTATTTTACTGTGTCCGCCTTGGTGGATGGCGGAGTTACCGCCCTACTCCAAGGTGAGCGGGGGCGGTAATTCCCTATTCACCAAGGCACTTCCCCATTCCCATTTTTGCCCCCATAGGGCTCAATGGGGAAGGAGCTAATTACGGTACCGCAAATTGCGGTACCGTAATTAGCACCAAGGTCCCTTTGCGGGCCCGTTCCTTAACGGCTGCTAAAACCAGCCGTTGAGGTCGGGTCTGACAAAGGGACCTCGTAGTAAGGCGGTAAGGGTTTACCGGTACCGGTGCCCTTACTGGTACTGGTAAACCCTGACCGCATTCCGTGTAATGAGGCCCTAAGTCTTTGCCAGGTTTACCTTCCTCTTCACGTTGCACAGCTACTCTGGCAATCCTTCCTATGGCCCTGTCTGCCACCTGCAAGTACTTCCTTCTCCCCTGCCCTTGCTCCAACCCCATTGCCTCCTGTACCTCCAAGTGTCCCCTGCACTCCCTCCCTTCTCACAACCTTAGATTACACCACAGGTGCTGGAGCGACTTAGACCCAGGGCTAGTGTCGACGGTACACACGGGGGGACCAAGTCCACCCACTTTATTCAGAGGGTGGACTCAGTCTCCCCAGCTAAAAGAGAAACATTGGATGTGCTCTTTGAATTTATGAATTAAAGCTGACCTTGGCGATCAAAACGCAGTCGTCAGGTTTTCAGGCCAGACACTTCACCACTGCACTATATAACCTGATGAAAAATAACAAACAACTAAAGGTGAAATATGCCATTTCGGTACTGCAAGTCCCAGGGAAAATATTTGTATTGGTTCTTGGAGTTTAAAACATGCACACCTTTTAACGTTTTCAAAAACACTATTAGACGAAAATACCCTGTCTTGGTTTTGTGTGTGTGTTGATTTTATGAAAGGCAAATGCCATTCTTCCTGTTCAATTTGGGTGGTTATGCAAAGCCAATTTAATGAAATGTGCATATTTCACCTTTATTTGCTAATTTCTGGCGATGTCACATCCCATCATTGCGTTTGTTGATGAGTCCCCCCACTTCAATTTTTAGGACTTGACCCCTGCTTAGACCCTTCTGATTCCCACTCTACCCTTATACTCATCACTCCCTTTGGCTTCTCTGTGGCTTTCTCTCGCTACCTCCAGACATCATTGGCACGGAAATCCCTCGACTACTCTCCCCGTCTTCCCCTCCCTTGCAAGTCCCTTGCTCAATGTGTCTCCTGGATTCTCTGCCCTCTATGTTTCTATGCTACTTGCGGGTATTTCCTTCTCCTTATCACATTGTTTCTTCCTTTTCTGTGTGCATCCTTCATTCTGGTAAATGCCTGCATAAACCCCCATACCGTTCCTTCTCACTTATTGTCCTATAGTCACGTCTTTTAAGCACATTTTCCTCTCCCTGCTTTTCACTTCACCTCTCTACGCAATTCCACTCCTATCTCAATCTGCATCACCTCCCTTATTTCCTCCTTATGGTCATCCCTCCTCCCCATCTTTTTCTTGGGCCTCCTCATTCCTCCATTGTCAGCCTATCGCTTCTTAAATATTTCCATTGGTTGCCCCACCACCAGCCTCCTTACCACCACTCCGACTGGATGCAAACTCTGACATCAGGCTACCCCTCTAACTCCTGTAGCTACACCTGTGGAGGCCTACTGCGCCTCACACTTTCCAAAGGAGAGAGGGCAATAGAAAGGTAATCCTAGGCAGAAAACCCTGGAGGCTGGCCACTTCACTTTAGCTGCAGAGAGAGGGTCTTCTTCCTGGATTTGGTTTTAGCGGTTGGTGGCTGTCCCCTTTTTCAGGCTCTCCCCCAGAACAACGGAGGTCCTTCTTAGCACAGCGCAGGTCTTCAAGCTCGTCGCCATGAAACATACCTTATTGGGAGATGATGAAACACAACTTATTGGGAGGCAGGTGAAGGCGGGCATACTATATATATATTATACCTTAACCTCTAACATGACCCGCTTCTTACCTAAATCCAAACCTATCACTCTGGTTAGACCTGCTGTTCAGGTGATTAATGTAGGGAAAATGGGTAGGTTAGGGGGGATCCGCAAACACCCCTAAGGGAGAAAGACAGAAGGTCATAGTAACTCGCACACAAAGGGAAAGGTGGGCAAAGGAATGCTCCTATACGTTTATTTAGTTGTTATATGCACACGTTCTCCTTCTGGTACACCAGCAGAGTTTTAAGAGGTTTTAAAAAAACACAAGACACTATAAACAGATTAAACTAATCCTAGCAGTTGCATTTCAAACAAAAAGTTAAAAAAAGTCATTTTAAATATTAAAATATGAGAGAATCTTTAAAAAATACATACACTGTATATACACTGTATATAAAACCTTACTTCCAAGAGAACTTGGCCAGGGCTGTCTCAAGGTCTCTGCTGCTGCTCTCTTGATGTTCTTCTCCCTTGCGCTCTTATGTGGTGGTTCTTGCAGGCAGCAGCAGCAATGTGTGGGCTCCATCGCCCTTTCTTGAGCTGGGTTGCTTAGGCAAGGTGCAGCCCAGCACTCCGATGCAGCGTGGGGAGCACCACACAACTCACTCCACCTGGGCCACGTCTGCCAGTTGTGGCCTGGGAGTCCTGGATGGCCACCTGACAGGGATGGCCCCTTTACTTATAGCCAGTGCAGGAGGGCTTAAAACCACTGGGCCCTCCCCTCCTGTGGGAGCGCCATTTAACAGGTGCCCAGGCAGGCAGTGATTGGTGGCCACCTCAGGGGTTGCATTTTGTGTGGCGCTCCCCTGCCTCTCACAGGAGGTCTTCCAGGCCTGGGCAGCGGTGGTGTCCCGTGTGCTGAGCAGTGCTCTGCTCATGCCTACAACCTTTTTCTTTCTATTCAGATTAAAGGGACCCTGGTGTGTGCATGCACAAGGGTTCTTTACTCTGCACTTTTTTAAATTTACTTCCCCACGGCGCGGCTCTCACACCAGGAGCCAATTCTTTTTTTCATTTTTGGAGCCCCAGCATGGCTTCACGTGTTACAGAGCCTTTCTTTCATCCCCGCACAGGGGTTTCTTGCCCCCTCTTTGTACTATCCTTGGCCCTGATGATAGCCTTGGGCTGTTCTATGAACTTATCCAGCCATGATTTCAAAGGACAGGCCACCGGTTGCCACCCAGTAACCTGAATCTCAGGCACCTCCCACTGTACACCTGAACTCCCAGGAACCTACTCTAGAGAAGGAGGAATGGAAGACTAAATGAAATGAACAATTGGAACCTCACACTATACCCCTGGTGAGTCATATGTTAATTTCATAATGAGTTTGTTCTTCCTGGTGGTACGAAAGAGAGCATCTGGGGCCTCACCTAGGTTTTCTCCAGTACTTGGCGGAGCACTCTGCACCACGTTGTGGTCCCTATCTTCCAGTGGAGAAATGGATAAAGATTCCTCTGGCATGTCCACCGTAGCAGCAGCGAGTGGGGCCAGATCATGATTGGACTCAATAGGAACACTTTCAGGATGGGGTTCAGGTTCCCTAGGAGTGGGATCTGTATCAGTGGGTGCAGGGACATACACTAGTGTCTGCAATAACCGTTGTTCTGGGTAGACGCCAAACTGATTGCCCTCGGTATCAGCGTATTCACTGGCTTCCGGCTGGCCTTCTGATGGCATCTCATCCTCGGTAGTTGGAGAAGTTTCGGGGGATTGAGCCTTCAATGGATTTTCTTCTAGCCTTTTAGCACAGAGTCACTGCTTTTTTATTACCGGACCCTCGGCCGGTTCTTCCTCTATCACCTCTGGTGCCAGCTCAATCTCATCCCCGACTGGGAGCAGGTTTTCTGTTGCAAGGTCTTGATATTCCTTGGCCGTCCTTCCTCTCTCAGTTGGTAGACAGGGAGTTCTTCCAACTGATGCTCTATGATGAAAGCTTGAGACTCTCACTTATCACCTAGCTCATTGTGTCCTCCCTTTCGGAGGCTGTGGATTAGCTCACAATTGCCAGGTTGTGCATGAAACCCGACCTTGGCGTCATAGCAGTGTTTGTTTCCTTCCACTGTCTTCTCTGCTGCAGCCTGGGCAAGCTGATTAAGCTGATCTGACTGCTCCATTTGATACTTGAGCTGTTTTACATAGCTGGTGTAGTTCTCGCTGCTTGTTCCATCTGCAGACACTCCAAAACACAGGTCTACATGCAGCTGTACGTCCCTTCCAAACATCAAGAAATACGGTGTAAACCCAGTGGCATCATTCTTCTTACAGTTTATGCCTGGGTCAGGGTGGCCACATGCTGACTACACCTGTTCTCCTCTGTCCTCAGGGTTCCCAGCATTGCCAAGGGAGTTCGATTAAGCCTCTCTCTTTGGGCATCCCCCTGAGTGTGAGATGGAATTGTAAGGGTCTTCTTGATGCCAACTAGCTCTAGCATCTGCTTGATGAGCGTCGATTCAAAATCTGGTTACTGGTTGGAATGAATCCTGGCCAGCCAGCCGTAGTGCATGAAGTATTTTTCCCACAATGGCGGGCAACAGTGGTGGCATGCTGATCTTTGGTGGTAAATTACTGCATGTACCAAGTGAAGTGGTATGTCACCATCAGGATGTTCTGTACTCCCCGCCTGTCTAGCTCCAGCTTGAGGAAGTTGATGCAGACGAGGTCCATGGGCCCGGAACTCTGCAGAGGGTGAATATAGGCTGCAGGACGAGCCGTGGTCTTCCTGGTGACACACCTGGCACAGTGCTGGCAATAATACTCAACATCTGCCACTAGTCTGGGCCAGAAAAACCTTGGAGGACCAACTTGAAGCTTCTGTCACTGCCAAGAAGTCCATGCTGGTCATGGAGTGCATGCAATACAGCTCAGCGGAATCTCTGTGACGAAACCCGGTGATGTAGTAGCCGGTGTCCAACTTTGCTTTCCTTGTACAAGATTCCACCCTTCTGCACAAGTGTCTTCCATTCCTTCAGCATCACAACTTGAGCTGGGTCATGAGGGACGTTGCTGGACACATCTGCTCCTGTAGTCTTGGCTTTCAGGAATGGAGCGATGCCAGGATCCGCTAGCTGTGACATACGGATCTCATCTCGGCTCAGGCACGGTAGCGTAGATACCTCCAGACTGGTGATGTTGCAGTAAACGGCGGGTATCGCTTGAGCTGAGAAACCCAAGCAATTCAGGCTCTCTCTGGCTCCTGCTGACTTGCAGCCTGGCATTCCTGCTGAAAACAACTCCTTCCACAAGGTGGATCCAGTTGTATCATCCGGCTTAGCATGAGGCCTCTGAGAGAGGGGATCGGCATCAATGTTAGTGCGCCGAGGTCTGTATTGTTGACTGGAATTGTATGTGGACAGTGCAGCGAGCCATCAGTGGCTGGTAGCATCCAGCTTCACCAACTTCAACACATACATAAGGGGGTTGTTGTCCATCCTCAACATGAAGGTGGCGCCATTGAGGTAATCCTGTAACTTCTCTGTAACGGCCCACTTCAATGCCAAAAATTCCAACTTGTGAACTGGGTAGTTCTCCGCCATGTGCAGGCCTCAGCTGGCAAAAGCGGCCAGTCTCATCTCACCGTTGGTCTCCTGATAGTTAATGTCTCCCAATCCCTCCAGACTTGCATCCATGTGCAGGGTGTAAGGCAACTGTGGATCTGCGTAGGCCTGAACCGGTGCAGTGGTGAGGGTCCGCTAGAGCTCCTCGAAGACCTGCTGGCATCGGTCAGTCCACCGCTCACCAAAGGACTAGTTAACTGTATTCCTCCAGCTCCTGTGAGTAGGTGTGTATCCTTTGGTGAGATCCACAAGTGGTTGGGCATTGTTGGTGTATCCCACGATGAACCTTCTGTAGTAGTTACAGAATCCCAGGAAACTCTATAACTCCATGAGGATCTGAGGTCTTGGCCAGGTGAGGAGGGCATCCATATTGTCTGGATCCACAGCGATGCTGTCCATGGAGACGATGTGTCCGATGTGCTTGACACTTATCTGGCAAAACTGGCACTTGCCCATACTGACCTTTAACCCTTGCTCCTGCAGAATATTCTGCACGTTCATGAGCCTCCTGTTATGTTCTTCCAGGGTCCTCCCAAACACAATGCTGTCATCCAGGCACACAGGTACGGCCAGGAGGTTCATATTAATGATTGTCTTTTCCATGAAGTGCTGGAAAGTTGCTTGCATAGCCGATATCTCAGAGGCATCCAGACAAGCTTGTGAAATCCCAATGGACAGATGAAATCTGTCTTCTCACAATCCAACGCATGCATTTGGCTCTGGTAGTAGCCACTCCAAAAGTCCAGGACTGAAAACCACTTACTCCCAGTCAGGCAGTCCAATTCCCCATCCACCCAGTGTGTGGTGTACTCGCCAAGAAAAGTGCAGGTGTTAAGTCAACGGTAGTTGATGGACATCCGGACATCCCCACATCTGGGTGAGGATGATGGGAGAAGCGTAGGGGCTCCTGAACTCCTGGATAATCCCTGCCTGCAGAACATCATCCAGATGGCGGCATACATCGTCCAAGTCTCCTTGAGAAAGGCATCACAACTGCTTCCTAAAGGAAGTGTAATCAGAGACCTGGATCCGGTGGTCAACTCCATGGGCTTTGCCAATGTCTCAGGGGCATGTGGTGAATGCCTCAGCATTCAGGGTGAGCTGCTCCCTCAAGTGGTCCTTGTCCCACTACAGAAGCTGTCAGATGGAACTGTGCAATAATGGTGCATCCTAGTACATGGATGGTCCTATTGGTCACATTAATTACTGGGACCTTCAGGTCCATTCCATCTGTCGTCACCAGGGTCCACTGTACAAGTAAACCCCCTGGAAGATCCCCACGATCTGGTGAACCCATAACCAGACATCTTGGTTGTTTCACTCTACTGATGCGTATTGAGCCAGGAACCATCAGTGTGGTGTGTGCTGGGATTGTGATCTGCCCGACCCTGGTGGTGAGTACATCTTCACTTCGACTGCTGCAGACCAGTGTCAGGTTGTCCATAGGAGTTCTGACTCCAGCTACATTGCGTGGAAACTGAAGTCTGACCCAGATGTACCCCATATATTTGCAAAGGTTTTCTCCCACCCCGAGAAGGTTCAGTCCAGCCAAGAGCTCCAATGGGATATGTGCCAGGCATTTTCTGTAGAATGGCTCATAGACGATGGTCACCAGTGAGCTGCTACCCAAAAGTGCTTGTGCCTGTCGTCCAGCGTTGGCAATTGTCACGGTAGCTGGACTCATCAGGTATTTCCCTTGATTTTTGGGGACTGCACTTGCTGGTAGTTTGACTACAGGTGATCTTCCTCTCAGGTGGACTAGCCGGTCCGGGTGAATGCTGTTTCCCAGATGACTTGACAGCCAGTGGTATCCCTGCAGCCTGGGGGCTGTCTGGTGGCTCAGACTTCTTGTGTCTCTACTCGGTCGGAGCGTAGAGGTATTGAGAATTCAGGTGCTCTACTTCCTGGATATAATATGGTGGGTTCATGTACATAGGTAAAGTGTGGACCTCCTGTCCACACCTGTGGCAGAACTGCCAAAGCTGGAACAGTGTGGTACGCCGTTGGTTCTCTTGGGGCTGCCTTGGCTCTCGAGTGCGTCAGAAGAGCTGGTGTTCTCTCTCTCGGGATGGCAGTGTATAGCCTCTTCTGTGCTCTGGTGGCCTGGATGTCATTATAGGTGGTGGCTTGGCCAGCACCCTCTGCAGCTGCATCACCTGGATGGTTTGGGGCAACTCCTCCACTTGATGTCTTAGGTCATACTGCAGATCAGTGTATGGAGACACCAGTTGACTTGGCTAACTGTACAATGCGTCCTCCATCTCGCCTTCCAGAATATGCACCTCTCAGACCAGTTAATCAAAGGGTGGTAGTTTCTGGGTCTGTTCTTGGAGTCATAGCTGCAGAAGCAACAGGAATTTGACTCCAAACATGACCTGTTGCAGTCCGACCTGGTTCAGGCTGTTCGACTCAATCCCCTTCCGTTGTAAAGCCAGCTGAAGAATTGTCTTGGTTCTAGCCACATATTCTGGAAGACGCTCATACTTTTGGAGGCGGGTGGCATAGTACTTTACCATCAGATCCAAGCTGGACTTGGTTGCTCTGAACACACCATCCAGTGTGTACATGATATCCTTCGCTGTGGGGTCTGACTGCGTGGCATGGAGGGCGTGGATGACTCTCAATGCAGGACCGCAAAGACTCTCAATAACGCAATGCCTCTTCTCCCGGTCTGTAGCTCTCCAGTCATGTATCATCTCTCCAGTCATGTATCATCTGCTTGATCTGGTCCGCCAAAAGTGGGTATTCTTCTTCACCCCTCGGGGGTGATTTCTCCCCAGAGAAGGGTTTCAGGCGGTCATAGGGACCATGCTCAGATGGTGTCGCGATAGCCCTGAGTACCATGTCCTTGAAAGCATCCGCCATGGAGGAAACAATCAGTTTGGTGTCTCCATCCTCTGGTGTAGCACTAGCTTGCACTCTAGACACTGGTAAAATAGGGGTGCTTACGGCACAGCCATGATGCCACCTACAGTGGGCGCTGCAGGATGACTGAGCGCAGTGCTAGGTAGGCAGGATTTGGGCTTTGGTGATTGGTGCACTAGCCTGCAAGCCTGTCCATGTGGTCAATACACAGAGAGGCTATGACAATATAGGGTCTCCCCCATGGATGGTAAGGGGTAATGTCTTAGGGTTGACATCCTTAGGCCCATAGCAAGCCAGGATACTGGTTACTGCTAGGCCAGTGGCTTTACCCAGGCTTTGGACCTGACCGATGAGGGACACTAGGGACGCCGTCAATCTGACCACATGGTGTAGAGCAGTGGTCTTCAAACTTTTTTGTCCTGGGCCCCCCCTGAGCAGTTTGGGCAGGCCGCCCCACCCCCAAAAGTGCCAGATGGACAGTATGTAGAAATCGATATGAACTTTTGCGTGCCATCACTGCACCCTACCCCCAGTACAGACCCTGGGCTCTCCCCACCCTACTCCCACCACTATCCCAGTGCTGCCACCCATCCTGCTCCCACCACAGTCCGATAACACAAGCATACACACATCCATACACATTTAAATAAAAAATAAATCGCCATAAACGTACCTCACGTGGTTGCTAAAATGCCCCGCTCCAGGTTGCTCTGCCCATATGTGCGAGGAGGCGCAGGAGCACCCCCTCGCACATACATACATGCAGTGCCCAAGCCAGAATTTCCAATGAGCTATGAAAGGCTGGCAAATCAAAACACCCCCAGCGTTGCATGGCTCAGTGATCATGTGCAGCTGGGGAAATAAACTGTCAAAGGCAAACAGAGTTTCCCTTTGACAGTTCAGCCAGCCCAGGAGCACTCCCTTCGCTGGAAAAAGCAGCTGAGGGAGTGCTCAGTTTTTCACTGGGCTGGCTCCTCGGCTCCTCCATAATGGGTGAGGCGTCCAGTGGGTGAACACCCCCTCACCCATCATGGATGAGCCGGCAGGCTTGGACTGGCCTATAGGGCAATAGGGAGATGGCCGTACCAAAAATGCAAAATGCTAGTAAAAATGGGCCACTTTTTTGGCCAATGTGGGCCAGTTTGAGGAGTTACTTCACTATGCAGCTAGTAGTTTTGACCATTGTTGCTGAATAAATATACTTTAAATATCACCATGTGTTTACATTTGAACAAAATAAAACCCTTGGGTACTATTCAAACAGTCTGTGACTAAACACTGAATATCCATCTGCAACTGCTGGCCATTTTTTCATTGGTGCCTAAGACCGTTTTATGGCCCAGTCTGACCATGTGAGCTGCCCCTTCCCATTTCCTCCAATCTAAAAAAAAAAAAAAAAGCTATTTTTTTTCTTTTTTTTTCACAGTTTGAAGACCTCTGGTGTAGAGTGTGCTTCAAGGGACGTCACCTATAATAAAACAATGAACAGGCTTAATCCCCTCACCCTCAGCCCAGCTGGCTACCTGAAGCCCATCCATGAGGAGGGTACCTGTCTATCAGATGGGGTGGAAAATCCAGTAAAATCAAACACAATGAATATAACAATATATCTAACTCCCTATCCAAAACCTGCACAAAAATACTGGTTGGAAAAAAACTAAAACTTATACTAGAAAACTGTACACTACACCAGAAGAAAAAAGGGTAGGTATGAGGTAAGTAAGCAGGTGGATAGGGTGGGTATATGCACACCAAAGGTGATCTCAGCAGTGTCTCCAAAAAATGTAGTGGGGTGATCGTGTTACGCACCTTATTGGGAGGCAGCTGTAGGCGGGCACACAATATATAGATTAAACCTTGACCCGCTTCTTACCATTCTCCAAACACTGCTCTCCTGGGTTCGAGATCACCTAGGTGAGCCCCGCTGTGAAGGAGATTAATGTGGAGAAATTAGATGGTTAGGGCAGGATCCCCAAATACCCCTAAGGGAGAAAGAGACAAGGTCATAGTAACTTGCACACAAAAGGAATGGTGGGCAAAGGAATGCTGGTCTGCAGGTCTTTTTAGTTGTTATATGCACACTTCTCCCCTTCTGGTACACCAGCAGGGTTTTAAGAGAATTATTTTTTAAAAGGGGAAAACACAAGGCACTGTATACAGATTAAGCTAATCCTAACAGCTGCATTTCCCCAAAAATATTAAACATTTCTTTTAAATATGAAAATATAAAAGAGTGATAAAAAATATATACAAAGTCCATACAGTGCACCGTACAAAAAAACTATACATAAAACCTTACTTCCAAGACAACCTGGCCAGTGCTTTCTCAAGGTCTCTACTGCTGCTCTCTTGCTGTTCTCTCTTGCGCTCTTGTGTGATGGTTCAGACAGGCAGCAGCAGCAGCAGCAATGTGTGGGCTCCAACGTCCTTACTTGGGCTCGGCTGCTTAGGCAAGGTGCAGCTCAGCATTCTGATGCAGCGTGGGAATTGCAACCAGAGAGTGCTGGTGGGCCACCTGACAGTGTTGTGGTCTCTTTACTTACAGCCAGCCCTGCAGGGCTTAAAACTGTTGCGCGGGCCTCTGCTGTGGGGAGCGCTGTTAATTTAACATGTGCCTCAGCGGTGGTGATTGAAGGCCACCTTTGGAGTGGCAGTGCTTGTGGCGCTCCCCTGGACAGCAGTAGTGTCCCAGACCCTGAGCTAGTGCCTGCAACGGTTTTTTTTTTTTCAGAGTAAAGGGTCCCTTGCGTGGGCCTGTGTGAGGGTCCTTCACTCTACCCTTCTTTTTCATTTACTGGGCCCCAGCTCAATCCGATTCTTTTTTTTTCCTTTTATGAACCCCAACGAGGATTCACGAGCCTGGGATCCTTTCTTTCATCCCCTGTACAGGGGTTGGTTGCATTTTGACCCTTTCAACCTTGCAAGCCTACCCCTCCCCCCTGCAAATACCTTCTTTTATTGATCGGCATTTGACTACCTCTCAAGCATTCACTTGGTCTCAGATCCTTCCCTTTTACCTTTCACCAATACTTTTCTCTACTTCATAGCGTTTCCTTGATTGACCTTCTTGTGCCTGGTTCCCAGCAGACTTCTTTGAGGGATAATGCAATGGAAACTCACCTCTTCTCTTTCTCCCCTCCCCTTTCCCAATCCCCACTACTGACACTATTCAACAGCCCCTTCCTCTGGCTTTACGGGTGGCTTTCTCTACTAGCATACCTTTAGCCCATCACTTCCTTCATGCTTACCCCAACCCCTCCCCCAGATACTATTCCCTCCATTTTATTGATGGCCCCACTCTTCCCATCAACAGCGCTTTGACCTCACTACCACTCCTTAGCTCGCTTCACCTGTATCCCTACCCCCTGCGCTATATTGCCTTTGCCTTGATCACTACTCTTACCAAACTTCCCACCTGACATCTACAAACTCCACTTACCGCTCGTTCTTGCTATGATTCAAAAGAGGTCCCTGCTTCCCCCGCGTGGAACTATCCTTCACTTAAGTTTGCATACACCTACTTCTTATTCTCTCCTAACCCTTCCCCTCTTCTCTCACTCAAAGATCATTGTCTAGCTCCATACACAGTCCCGTCCCTAAACCTCCGATGCCCTCCCATCTGTCAATTTCTGGCCTCTGCCCTTCACCTCTCATCTGCCTTCACTGACCTCTATGCTTCTTCACTTATTACCTCTGGCTTGGCATCTGTCTAGTGGGGCACAGCTAATTACTTAACCTCTGCTCTTTTCTTAATCCATTCTCTTCCATGCTACCATCTGAACCTGTACTTCCTGCCCCACATTTATGCCCTATCTCACCCCACCATGTTTACTATTACCTATGCTCTCTTCAGGAACTGTTCTTCCATCCTCTTTCCTACCACTCTGCCCAAAAACAAAAAAGGCTAGTCTTAAAACAACCCAGAATTACCCATTGCAGATTCCTATATGAATATCATCTAGGGAAACTTTAATAGACATCCTTAATTTCCATCATAATCTTGATGGGAATCCTTCATGAAAGCAATTTTTCTCAATTTCTACGTTCATAATTTATAGATGGTACTCCCTAGAAGAGAAGAAAGCTTTAGGATTTTTGTTAGAAGGATAGTATAACCAAAGATTAAAGTCACCGAGAATAATAATGAGCTAGGAGATGCTTACAGATTAGATATTTAGTCGGCCCATTTGAGTATAAAGCAGGTTTAGGGAAACCGTAATAGACATCCTTATTTTCCATAATAATCTGGATGGGAATCCTTCATGAAAGCAATTTTTCGCAATTTCTATGTTCATAATTTATAGATGGTACTCCCTAGAAGAGAAGAAAGCTTTAGGATTTTTGTTAGAAGGAGAGTATAACCAAAGATTAAAGTCACCGAGAATAATAATGAGCTAGGAGATGCTTACAGATTAGATATTTAGTCGGCCCATTTGAGTATAAAGCAGGTTTAGGGAAACCGTAATAGACATCCTTATTTTCCATAATAATCTGGATGGGTATCCTTCATGAAATCAATTTTTCGCAATTTCTATGTTCGTAATTTATAGATGGTAGATCCCTAGAAGAGAAGAAAGCTTTAGGATTTTTGTTACAAGGATGGTATAACCAAAGATTAAAGTCACCGAGAATAATAATGAATTACAAGATGCTTACAGATTAGATATTTAGTCGGCCCATTTGAGTATAAAGCAGGTCTAGGGAAACCGTAATAGAAATCCTTATTTTCCATCATAATCTGGATGGGAATTCTTCATGAAAGCATTTTTCCCAATTTCTATGTTCGTAATTTATAGATGGTACTCCCTAGAAGAGAAGAAAGCGTTAGGATTTTTGTTAGAAGGATGGTATAACCAAAGATTAAAGTCACCGAGAATAATAATGAGTTAGGAGATGCTTACAGATTAGATATTTAGTCGGCCCATTTGAGTATAAAGCAGGTCTAGGATAAGCGTAATAGACATCCTTATTTTCCATCATAATCTGGATGGGAATCCTTCATGAAAGCAATTTTTCGCAGTTTCTATGTTCGTAATTTATAACGTGCAGACCTGTCATGATAAACTGCATATAGGCGCAGGTGGAATATCAATCTGACTGTCAGTGCAAGAACGCCTGAGTGGCACCAGAATGAATCATTGAAATAAATTTGTGTTCACAGCCTTTTGGAATTGCAATGGCAAAGTGGTATCTCTTAGTTCAAGAAGTCACTATACGGAGAAACATCTTTCCCCTCTCTGGACACAACGGGAATGTGGTGTTATCAGTAGTTATTTGTCCTTTGATCTAAGTGATCTTGTGGGTTCATATAAATTATTTCTGTTGACTAAATATTGTAGAGCAAGTCCAGACACATATTCATATATTAAACATAGCACTTTGAAGTCTATTCTTTAAGCTACAAGTCTAATTTTAGGTTGCATGCATCTATCAATAATGGCAAATGGTGGCCCATCAATATGGACTCCCCCTTGCATAGAAGGGTTGTTATTACCATCTGCAAACATGGTACAATCGTGGTCCAGGGTAGCCATAAAAATGTCTTCCCATTTCCCTCGCATCTTCCTACCATAGAGCCCTCTACACCATTGCCAGATTGGCATCCTTCTGCTAAACCTCTTCCTTTTCCTGGAGACTATGCCACCAATGAACCTAGGAAATTCATCCTTTACTCGAACACGGTGGTATCTTCTACATCTCGACTCAAGCTTGTTACTGGCACCTCTATTGCATACATTGTCAAATCAGCAAAGTCCACGTCTTTATTCCCCATCTATACATTGAATACTTGATCAGCTATAAAACATTCTGCCAGTATTATATCGTAGAAGACACACAGTTTGACATTTGGGCTTTGTTCTCTGACAATTGTACTACAAAAGCTGACATTATTCACCCTCAGAATCAGAAAATCCTGACAAACAACGGACAAAGCAAATGGGGGCCCATGTCATCGTGATCTATACAGCTGACATCCCTACAACCTGAATTTCACGCCTAACATGTCTCCTTTCAAAAATAGAGCATTTAAATATATCTTCAATGCCAACACTAGCTTGACTATAGTTAGCATCTATAGACTACTTGGTTACTCAACCTGCTTTATACTCAAATGGGCAGACTAAATATCTTATCTGCAAGCATCTGCTAACTAATGCTTATTCTTGGTGACTTTAATCTTTGGTTATACCGTCCTTCTAAAATAATTCCTAAAGCTTTCTTCTCTGTCTATGAATCCCCACCCTGGAAGTCTAGCCCATTGATTCAACTCACATGCAAGGTGAAGCCATCCATTCTTCCCTCTGTACATATTCAACTCTCCACTACGTAGATTACTCGTCTTCATTGGACTGATCATCACCTACTCTTCACTAGCTTTGCCAAATTAGGGTAGTACTGTAACTCCTCTCGTCCACTGGACTTGGGCACTATACAAGTCACATATGTGTCACCCCAGATATCGTCTTAGATGATACTATACTGAGATCATACTATACCCACCAGCCCTCTTGAGATCATTATCTATATTTAATTAACTAACTAGTACCTTCAATCTCCTAAAACCAATTTATAATGAGCACAAATCACCATCAAAAACAGTGTCTGGTTCGACACAGAACAAGCCCGGAAAAAAAGAAAAAAAAACGGGCTCATCCACAAGAGAATATCATCCTATATGATCTTATCTCCCAAGCCGGCCATCCTGCTGCTGCGATGTACAGGATATGCAATGAACCCATACATTCTCTCCAGTACACCTCCCTCCCAGCCCCTTCTCAGGATTCTGTTGATCACCTAATAGACCTTTTGTGAAAAGATTCAAAGCATTCAACACACCATCTCCAGCCTATCCAGATCGACTGCCCACCTAATCTGAAAGCAAAGTGTGAAGTCTCCTTCCTGGACTTTAAACCTTTGACACATTTCAACCAATTCACTCAATTGGCAAACAGAATGAAATCTTCTTTTGAACAAATTCACCCCAGCCCTGCCAAAACCACCTAAGAAAATATCCTCAATTTAGCGTCAGTCCTGTCAATTCTGATCAACATTTCCTTGTCTTTGGGTGTTTCTCCTTCTCTCTCAAGATGGCTCGCATCTCACCTTGCATCAAAAAGGACAGGGAAGAACCTAGCATCCTGGCTCACTACCGCCGAAACACACCACACTCTTGACCGGTAGGATCTTAGAAAAAGTGTTACCTCAACAGCTGATGGAGTAAATAGAATGAAATAACCCCATTTGGGATTTCCATCCTTCTAGAGGCACTGAATAGCACTTCCATTCACGAGGGGTGAACTCCTGAATGCCACGGACATGCACTCCCTTTCTATCCACATCCTTCTTACGTTAACTGCGTACTTTGTACCGTTAATCACACCACATGATTTAACTTCCGAACATGCTCCTTTGATATTGATGTTTCTGTACCTCAATTGAATTGCTTGATTTTTAACAGACAGAGTCACAGATTCGGGAAGGCTGCTTTATCTCTAATGTTACAATTCACAAAAATGGTGTGATGGTGTGGCCCAAGGTTCTATTCTTTCTTTCTGGCTATTTCATATCTATCTGAAACTCTTAGCTGACATTATCTTGCCTCTCACTGACACACCCCAAACATAGGCTGTTGATACACAAATTACGTTTAAAGTCACATGATCTCTCCTAGATTCCAACAGCATCTCCAGCTCGCTTCTATAAATCCAAGACCGGGTGACTGATCATCAAGAACTGACATTTTAGCTAATCAACACTGCTGTCAATTCCTTTCACCTAGCCTGCCTCTTTAGCTGTTCTTAACTTGTTGGGGTATTTTCCAGGGCTGAGCCCAATGAATTATTTCTTTTCAACACTACTGTTAATTCCTTTCCTCTGGTCTGTCTCCTTAGCAGTGCTTAATTGGTTGGAGTGCTTTCCAGGGCTGAGCCCCAGGAATTATTTCTTAGCACCAGGACTTGTTGTCTCAGGCTCATTTGAATTATGATGTGGTGTTTTGGCAACTGTATTTATTTGCCAGTCTTAGTCACACAACAAGCAACAACAGTATGAGCCGCACTGGAGCTGCTCTGCGAGTTATCAAGTTTCATGAAAAACAAAGAGCCAGATGGTGACAGCGCTGGGCACTTATGAGCACCACTTCCGCCCACTCCGCAGGGTACCAGGTGCAGCACACTAGATCAGTGGGCAGGTGAGAATGCACATGTATATGTTGCAGTGTTAGTATGACGCTGGATTTGCTCTGTCTCTGAAGACCTGGGCACTCAGCAGGCACATGCATGGCCTCGTCAGGCTGCTCTGTTCCCTTTTATCATCTGGTTTGCAGCCATCGTGGAGAGCACCATTACGCCAGCATGTGCCAGATCATCAACTCACTGAGTCTAAAATACAGACTGGCACATGACTGCAATCAAAACCGCTTAGTCGCTAGTGCTGCTAGTGGGGCACCTGACAGAGAGGACGCCACATGACCGCCACTAGAGGGATAGGTCTAGGGAAAGGGGCATTGCCAATGACGAGTGCCTATGCTGAGTAGCCATCTAGAGGAGAAGGTCTTGCTATGGTATTTGGCAGGAAAGTTAATCAGTTTAGTAATGTGTTTGTCTTCATTTGTCTGTCATTTTCCTGAGGGGAGATATCACTTTTGCTCTACTTTGAGTGGATAGAGGGTCTAAATGTTGCATTTCCTACCTATAGATTCAGACGAAATTGATAGCAAGGGTGATGTGTTTAAAGAAGCAGTTAAACATTTGGGGCCTCATTATGAGTCTGGTGGAAACCCTGCCGGTGCTTCCGGCGGGTTGCCGTCGGACTCGTAACATTTTACTAGCACCAGGAATGCGTTCACGGCAGCACTGGTACCATTACTAATGGTGCTTCTGTGATTGTCTGCCTACCGGGGCCGCTGCACCTGGCAGGGTCAGACCTGTCGGGCGGAGCGGCCCCGGGAGGCAGACTTGGAGTGTGGCGGTCCAGAAACAAGGGTGCCGTTTGGCTTACCAGCACCCTTGTTTCTGGACCACCACTTGGTGTTTCCTTTCAAAACACAAGTACTCTGTTATGTGTTGTTATTTTGATTGGTTTTTGTAAATCACACATATGCCATGTGCAGTGTGCATATTATCCCTAATGAGGCGGTGGCAGTTTCAGCTGCTACAACAAAGATATTGGCATAGTGAAGAGACTGAGTGGGTCAGGCGCTGTAGTCAGTAGCAAGCTATCACCCCGTTCCCCAACTGCGTCTTAGAATATATTCTGGCCCAGGAAATTATTTATTTTTGTATTTACAAATTAAACACTGCTACTTAGAGGGCCTGCCTCCACTCACTAACTCTGCCCAAAAGAAAACCTGGATGTTGTATTTGATGGACTCTTTTCCCCATTAGATCAGATCCACGAGGTGATTAAGACATCTCACTCTCAACTTGCTTCCTCTTCTTCGTGGCATCCTCCCTCTTTTGACCATGTCCCATAGAGAGAAGGTTACCTCTGAAACTATCATTTAACCCCTTAACTTCTGAGCTTTAATCAAGTCTGTGCAAAAAGGACGATCATACTTGTCCTTAGCACTTTTAAAGCACAAACTACTGGTCTCCCATAAAACCTAATCCACCAACTTCAGGTAATGGAAAGCAAGGCTTCCAGACTGGTATTGGGCATGAAACCATGTGATAGCATCACCCAAACTCTTTGCCTTGCACTGGCTTCCAGGGGGATGGAGGGCTCGCGTGGAGTTTAAGACTCTGCAGCCTGCGCAGAGCCATTTTCATGACATGACTCCGGGCTATCTCATTCAGAAGACTAAAAGGTACTTTCCAAATACTCTCCACAAACCCTCCACTGCCAGGACCTTTGATGGTGAGGTATTTGTCCTTCGAACAACCTCCCTACGGTCTTTAGCTCAGAATAGAACTATCTACTTTCAGTAGACAACTACATCTCTTTAAAAAATATGGCACCAATATTCCCGTGATTCGCGTGGGTTCTCTTTGCCTGACATTCATTCCTCATTATATATCACTGTAGCCCAACTGCACACATGTTTATCCCTTTCAAACTTTTCTGTACTTGCTTTGTCATTTAGTCTATCCAAAACGACTTCAAATTGCGGGAAAACGCCATAAATTCAGACTCAAATCAAATCGCTGGTCATGTTGTTCGACTCTTCCCTCTCTAAATAGTACCTCCGTGGATTTTCTATGTGGACGATTTGGCCTTATTAGCAAAAACACCCCGAGTATTACAACAATTGCTTAACCGATTGGGGGAATATGCAGAAGCAAACCTGACGACCAACCTAGATAAGACAAAGATTATGATATCTGCAAGCAAACAAGCAATCAAAAAAACAACATTCAGATGGACTATATAAGGAGCTCCACTAGAAATGGTCAAGGAATACATCTATTTAGGCCTGAATACAAACAATGGCACATCCGATCGGCCCTATTTACTAGAGGTTGATAACAAAATGCAAACCTCGGCCAGATGAGCCACCATCATAAATGACAAATATGGAAGGTTTTCCATTCTCCCGGCCCTGATATTTTACAAACAAAAAGCAGTTCCAACTGTGAGATATGGAGCCGAAACAAGAGCGTGGTGCTCTGAGTCGTTCTGACAAAGGATGGAAGGCTTGTACTGGAAAAAAGTGTTAATGCTACCACCAAGTCAGCCTATCTGTCTAATAAGGCATGAACTAGGTTTGTTATCCCTGTACATTTCATATATGTGAAAATGAATGTCTCTCTACAGAAAATGTATATTACTATCTGATCCATGCTCACGGAAGAACAGTCTATCAATATATGTTAAATGTGGTAACCACTAGTTGATGACAATTTGGAAACAGAAGATCATATTATTAATGAAGCAGGTGGATATGTCAACCGAAATGTTGAAAAACAATCCAAATAAGGCAAAACAAAAAGTATGGAGACATGATTGGATCACAACAAGAAGTCAGTGTATGAAATACAGGAATTTTCAAAATTGGCAATTCGCCTGTAAAAGGTTGCACTGTATGGAGTCATATCTGACAAAGTTTCCATCAGCTTGATACTGAAACAGGTTTCTCAGATTCAGACTCAACTTGTGGAAAAGGAATGACCTGCTTGCTAAGCGTAGATTGATCTCATCTGAATTGAACGCTTGTAGATTTTGCCTAGTCAAACAACAGCCAGAAAACCTCAGACACTTATTAACTGCATGTCCTGCATTACTAACGACACAGAGAATGCTTTTGGAACACCTGCTGACAGAATATGACATTGTTACCCAGGAATCCTTGTGGGACAAGCTACTTAATTTTGAACGGAATGCTATCAGAATTGCAATCATACATTTTTTAATATCCTTAAATCTAGATTCATTGCAACACTGTTCTGAACATATTCATTTGAAAAGATGTTTGTTGAATGTAATTAACAGGTTACACTTTTTATTTTGTTAAAGACAGTAAGTGTTGAGCCGAACTGACTCATTGAAGTATGTCATACTGAGCAGACAAAATATATTCGCAATTCATATTGTATTTTTTGATTTGTCTCAAACACACAAGATTTAAATATTTTGTATGTTTTTGTATAAAATATTGAGAGGTTGATTTTTTAACTAAAGTTTAACCAAGTTTTAAAGAACACCAATTACTATCTGATGCATTTTTTTAGACTAGCTAGTCCGTATCTCGGAGATCTTTCCTCTATTTTTAATAGAGCGTTATCGGACGTTAGTGGACTATTGTAACTCTCTGCATGGAGGGCTAGGAGAACTCGCTATTTCTCAACTTCAGGTTCTGCAGAACATCATGGCAGCCATTGTCACCAACAACCTCAGATCAGCTCATATATCCCGTGTGCCCGTAGGCTTCATTCACTGCCTGCGAGGAGCTGAATCTCCTTTAAATTGCTTGCTTTAGTACGGTTCCTCTCTATGTTATGTTATTATGATTTAAACCGCGCACCACTGCCATTTCCATGGTCTCCAGGCGCCCTCTTAAATATCACTACAGGTGCATTCGTTCCCTTGCTCCTCTACTCGATTTATAATGTTTATTCATCGGTTTCGACATTACTTCCAGTACTTTTGGCAGATCCAGCATCGTTCACGCGGCCGGGCTCGGAAAGCATACCTGAAGACTTCACTAGGGCGGATAATCTATCTTAGTTTCAGAAAAGATTCAAAACGTTTTCTTTTTAATTGTCTGTCCTTTTTGATAGCCTCTCATGGGATTGGGTCTAGTACTTAGAAACTTTTGGTAGCTTAATCCCTAAAATACATTAAATATATATTGTTAAGCACTATGTATATGAATAATTCATTCCACTTATTGTATCGATCACTGCACATGCCTGATCTCAATTTTCCCCTAAGCTTGCAGATGATCAGGTGGCCTGTACACTTTGCCTTTCCTGTTCACTCCGTGGTGCCATGAAAGAAAATTCAAGAAAACAATAATAAACATATAAATAAATAATCTAGTAACATCTCTGGCTACCAATCCCACCTAATTATAGTTTGCAAAACAGGTTGTCCTGCACAGAAAGATACATATCAGTTGCATGCAGTAAACACTGTAATTAATTAATCTATCTTTAATAACACACTTAATACTGGAGAACAGTCTCCAATAACAGAACCGTGATTCGAACGGGTGCTGCTCAGCGTTGTCTTGCTTCAAAGACAAACACGTTGCCTCTGAGCTATCCTCCCACGCCCTGTAGCCAGAACTTACATATGAGTTTGCATAACGAAGGGGTTATCAGCTGTTGAGGGAAGCTGGCTAGGTTGGAGACCAGGTACAAGACTGACAAATGGACATGGGGGAATTGCCATTGCAAAGATGGGAGGGTGAAATTAGGGAGGAGGGGAAATCAGCAGAGAGGGGTGGGTGCATTCTTGTGGAGAGGAAGTGTGTTGGTGTTGTTTATTTATCTATATAGTGCACCTAAACCTCAATTATCTAGGCGCATTACAGTGTTGCATATACAGTTAAAAGTACAGAGAAAAACATATACAGGAGAAATAGTTACAAGTGCATTGCGGATATGTACAGAATTGACAGGTAGGCGCAATTGTTATGCTTCCTACGAAAAGAGCCATGTTTTGGTGTTTTTCCTGAAGCCGTGGATGGTTCAGATCTTAGATTGGCAGGGAGTTCCATAGTTTGGCTGCAAGAACGGGGAAGGTACTGCCTTCTGCTTTCTGTAACTTAAATCTGGGAACTTGGAGGCAGTGTAGGTGTGGGGATATTGTCGGTCGGTCTGATGTGTTTCTGGAGAATTTGCATGCCAGGTATTTAGGAGCAGAGTTGGAAGGGCATTTGTGAGTGAGGGTTAAGGTTTTGAAAGTAATTCTTTCTTTAACTGAAAGCCATTGAGTGCTGCGTTTTCCTGCTGATATATGCTGGGTTCTAGCGATGTTGAGCGCAGTTCTTAGCGCATTATTGTGCATTGTTTGTATTTTTTTTACATTATGCTTGCTAGTTACTAGATACGAGGTGTTGCAATAATCTAATTTAGATAGGATAGTAAGATAAGTTCTCTTGCCAATGTAATGCAGCTTGCTGTCGACAGAAATTGTCTGCATGCATTGATTAGTTTGCATGTGTATGCGGTGGCAGAAGCTGTAGCATTGACTTCTCTAGTCAATGTCAAGGCCGAGTCAAGATAAATTCCCAGAGTATTTACCTCCTTGGACACTGTTATGTTCGAGCCATCTATTTTGAAAGATTTGAATTGGTTACCTAGTTTATTCAGTCGTGGCGGGGAGCCAGTGAGAAGTAGCTCTGTCTTTTCATCGTTCAGACAGAGACCGTGATTGGCCATCCACACTTGAATAGTGAGGTAGATTTTATAGAGCAAAGTCGAGTCAGTGTCATAGTCACCTGTGATGGGGATGAGAATCTGGTTGTCATCTGCATAGTTATTGTTTGGGTGACACCCTGACTATCAAGATCATCGAACAGGGGCTTAGTAAAAATATTGTAACGTGTTGGAGCGACACAAGACCCATGAGGTACTCCACAGGTGACCAGTGCAGGCTCTGCCGAAGTGTGGCTTAAGGTTTTTAATGTTCATGGCAGATAGAGTTACAGGGGTGATGGCCAAGCAGGGGGGAAAGATCGGTATCCCAAGGGATCCCATTGCGGGAGAAGAACAAACAGTTAAGAGTGTTGCTGAGAGGAGCATGCAAGTAGAGGAGTAGCAACAGGTGAGGGTTGATGGGTGCTGGGGCAGAAAGCCTGGTGTCAGAGGAAGTGCTTGTACATTGAGAGCAAGCTAGCAGGGAAACAGTGAGGAGAGTGGGGAGCACGGCGAGAGCACAGGGAACAAAGTTAGGGATTTTGACAAGAAGAAAAAAAAGCAAGTAATAGGCTGGCACAGTAGTAGTAGACTGATAGGTTAGGAGAGGGCAGAACTTTCTGATATATAGTAAATTCTCCCTGACACTTCCCCACATTTAAAAAAATGAAATTAAAAGATGGTGCTATCCGGGGTAGGGCCTCGGGTGTCTGGGAAAGAGCGCGCAAGCACTGTGTATTCTTGCCCTTTGTTCCAGCCACTGCTATTCCCCTCGATGGCGGCAGCCATGGGCGGAACACTTTGGAATGGAGCACAAACCTCTGGTCCTGCAGATAAGGGGGGAGGGTGGGAGAGGGTCAGGAAAGGATATGTTTTGTTTTGGGAGTTTGGGAGGAGAGTGGGGAGGTGGAGAGGCAACAGGGAGAGACTCCCTGACACTTCCCCACATTTAAAAAAATGAAATTAAAAGATGGTGCTATCCGGGGTAGGGCCTCGGGTGACTGGGAAAGAGCGCGCAAGCACTGTGTATTCTTGCCCTTTGTTCCAGCCACTGCTATTCCCCTCGATGGCGGCAGCCATGGGCGGAACACTTTGGAATGGAGCACAAACCTCTGGTCCTGCAGATAAGTGGGGAGGGTGGGAGAGGGTCGGGAAAGGGTATGTTTTGTTTTGGGAGTTTGGAAGGAGAGTGGGGAGGTGGAGAGGCAACAGGGAGAGACTCCCTGACACTTCCCCACATTTAAAAAAATGAAATTAAAAGATGGTGCTATCCGGGGTAGGGCCTCGGGTGTCTGGGAAAGAGCGCGCAAGCACTGTGTATTCTTGCCCTCTGTTCCAGCCACCAGACTGGCTGCGCATCCTTCCCCATGTGCAAATGTTCTTTAATTATCTTACACAAATGAAATGGGGTATGTGAGCTTTATAGACCCCAGCACTCCTGACAGATTTTGATATTGAGCAGGGCTCTGTTAAATATAGAAAAGGTACGGGTACATTAAGAAGGCTTTTGGAATGAATCTGTGTGAATGCAGTTTGATAGTTTATGGTTATGGAGCTTAGCTAAAGCATATCTAGCCTCTGTCCATTTTCTCTATTGACTCGTTCCTCAAAATGATTGCCTGTGCACTGAGCATATACTGGAGGTTATTGAAACTGACAGAAGTTCCCTGTCAGAAGTTCAGTTTCCATACTGTTCAGTGCTTCCTGTTCACGCCCGATAAGAGCGAAAGATAATGTATAATGTTGCCTTACAATGTGCATTTAATCTACAGATGAGTTGGTTCATTTTATTCATGTAAACAAATGGCTGGTCTATTGCTGCTCCTTTAGAATCACAAAGAAAATTACAGATGTCTGCAAGAGACCTTGTAAAGGTACTGTTTCTAGTTAGGAACATCTAATGTTCTTTTTATTCTAAACTAGTGGTTGTCACTTAACTCGTTCATCATCATAAAAGCCATTATATGCCAATGGGTACTTCCTGCTGGAGCTACAGGCACATGTTTAAATCAATATGCATGATTGATGTATTTACTAACTGTAAGAAACTCATGGTGACAAGTAAGACAGACACAGTGATAATAGTTCAAGGGTGTTTATTGAACAATGAATTCTGTATGCAGAATGGAAAAATGCCTATTCTAAAACTAAATCTAGGATGGGAGCGCGTTGTGTCAAAATAAAAAGGCCTATACTAAGAAACGTATTGACAAACCTTACAACTAAAACAAAAAACAAGTGTGGGAAAACTTCTCAAGAAAAGAAAGAAGTGTTCTCAAATAATATGTCAGTATGCCGTAGTCTGGGTCTCCCTTCTGCACATTTTGTGCATCGGTTAAGATGAGAGCTAGGAGCACAGTACAGTCTCAGGCTTCTCCAGCACGAGACAGCAGTTCCAATGGCAGTTCTCAGGGCCATCTATGGCCGTCTCGTTTCCTTTGAAAGTCTCTTGCCGTCGGGGCCTGACGTGTTCAACTAAAAAAAACACCAAATTTCCTTTAACAAATGAAAGTTAATTCCCAATGTTCGCTGGGTGATGTGTTCACCGCTGGTCCCCCGCTCAGGGCGCTGACACGTCTCAATTATTTACTACAGTTCACATGGGATGATGGCTTCAACCCTGGGTCCCCCTTTTCTGACCAATGACCCTTCTCAATTGTATTCCTCCATGTATATGTCAGTTATTTTCTTACTTGAAGTTTGGATGATAGCTTCACCCCTGGATCTCCCTCCATCGGGCTCAGACACCTCTTGACTGGTTGTACTTCAGTAATGGCATCACCCCTGGATCTCCCTCTGCCAGGCTTGGTCCCCTCTTGAATGCTGGTACTTGGCTGATAGCTTCATCTCTGGATCTCCCTCTGCCGGACTCGGACCCTTCTTCTCTGGCATCCCTTTCGGGTTTACTCTTGCCGTCTCGTAATTTTACTTCCACTCTTCTCAATCTTTGGGGGTGACAACTTTTCACCCTTGGATCCCCCTCTGCTGGGCTCTGCCCCCTCTTGATTCTTAGCCTCCCTTCACCAGGTTTACTGTGGCTCTCGATCAGGGTGATAGTGGCTCATCCCTGGTTCTCCCTCATCTGGGCACTGATCCTTCTTTACTTTCACACTTCTACTTTTACACAGTTCAATGTTTGCGAGATTCACTTCTCTTGCCTTTCAACAGTTTGCAGATCAAAGTCTTTCGATTGACCATGGATTTTGTGTGGCCCTCAGTATGAGCACTTTGACCTCTTTTACTGGCACTTTTACGGCCCTCTGTTATCTATAGTTTGTCTCATATGGGGCTCTACCAGAGTCTCTTGAGTTAGCACCCACGTGGTGCCGGTTTCCTGCTGAATTTGGTCTCCCCTTAACACTTTTACAGTTCATTCACAGTTCCTTGAACTTGGTTAAAACGTGCCACTTTGCGATTCTCTTACCAGCTGTGATGAACCGCTTGGCTTTTGGCTTTCCTGGAGTCAAGGCCGATACCACAGGCACGGGAGCTTCCCTCACTCCTGTTTATCGGCATAAGCTTGCCATTGACATCTGCTGCAAGACACTTGTGCTATTGTTCGTGGTCTTAGGCTCTCTTCCAGGAAGGTTCTGCGGGTCTGGGACAAAAAGGGCAAGGTCACTTCTCTCCTCGCCACCCTCTCGCCACCCTCTTGATTCCTGTCACCTTTCTCCTTCTCTTGAACTGCTGTGCCGTTGTGCTGTCTGCCGTGCTCGCCTTGCTCGTACTGTGCTCTCTGGTTCCACCTTTTATCCCTGTGGGGAAGAAAAGGGCCATCAGGCATGTGGTATCCTGATCAATTGCCTTTCTTTGGCAGACCCTGTATTGGGACTTGTCAAGTAAACAACTCTGTTGTTAGTCCGTTGTCCTTTGTGTTTTGCAAAAGTGTTCGTGTTGGAAAGGAGGGAGCATTGGTTTGGAATGTCCTACGTGAAAGGATGGGAAAAGGTGATAAAGGACCTTTCCTTTAACATCGCATTTCAGCCATCGGTGTCTCACTCCCACTCCCCGAGGACCCCCATCCAGGTGATCCTCCCTCACTGGCCCACCCCCAGGAACTGGATCTAATAGCGATGGGCGTGACCTGGCCACCTGGATGACAGATCCCCGAGGCCTAGCTAGGGAGACACCTTCAGGTTTCTCACATAACATAGAAGCTAGGCCAAGCTAATCATAGATTGTTCTTTGTATTTGCAAAAGGTACACAGTGAAGATAAAAGCCTAAACAGCTCAATGTTGTTTCCATCAGCCGGTATTGTATACTTGGTGATATCAGTTTCTGTGTATATCTTGTACCTTAACCATATCCTCTTCCACCTCTCCATGACCTGCTATCTTTTCTGTCTGCTGGATCCCTTCAGTGAGTGCTAATAAATGGGCATGTGCAACCAACACGGCTTGTAGTTGTGCCTCACCTTCCCCTCCATGCCTTTGACATTGACTTCTCTTTAGTATCTTCAGGCTGTGCGGTGTCATGCTGGTTTTCTGTGAGCAGAGCAGTAAAACTGCTGTTGCTGAACAATGAACAAGTCTACAGCACTACAAAGCCATTACAGTGACAGGCTGGTGCTAGAAAAATGCCAAGTACCAGAACAAATGTAGGTGAGAAGCTGATGGACATGTAGCTTATTTCCTGCAAATGTGCAGAAATGCATTGCCTTTTTTGCACTGCAGCTGATGCGCATCTCTGCAGCAACCGTCTTCTGAGACGTGGCCAGAATTGTCTTACAAGTGGGGTCTGAAGCTAATGTAGCTGGTCCCACTGCAGTGACATTAACATTTGTAAATGCCCACACAGTGCTGCTGAGTGGGCCTTTAAATATTTTGGGTGGGTCTTGCCCACTCAGGCCCTACCCTGCCTACGCCTCTGCCCGTCTTCCCTCTGGGCGGACTCTATTCCCTATGTATACGTGGAAAGCTTATAATGAAAACGCGTCGCCACACGACCCAATGCCTCAGACAGCTCCATTTCCACGCTGCTCTTGGCAGACATACAATACACAAGCCACATCTGCTCCCATGTCCTTGGCTCCAGATGAAGAACTACTTGCCACTCGGGCATAGAACAGAGGCTCTTCAACTGTGTCATCATAAGTGCAATGCGGTGTATGTGCATGCTTACTCCTAAACAAGAACCACCGCTTATAATAAGAAGAAATTATAACAATTTTATCCCATGCAAGTTTTACCACCCCTGCACCTTCGATCTCTGGCCAACTTCCTAAAACTCCAGAGGTTTCTCAAGACTCAATTGAGGCCTAGTCTTCAATGTTACTGTCTCTGCACCTTCAGTCTCTGGCTAACTTCCTAAAACTCCAGAGGTTTCTCAAGAATCAATTGAGTACTAGGCTTCAATGTTACTGGGCCTCATTATAATCCTGATGCTCCAGTAATGAAGGGTACCGGTACGGGACCGGCACCCTTAATTACGGGAGCGCCGATTATGAGGCGTCCTTAACGGGTCCCGCGAGGGGAAGAGGGAGCTAATATTGGGCCGTAATTCACAGCGCCATTATTAGCTCCCTCCCCATTCCCATTGAGCCCTATGGGGGCTCAAATGGGAATGGGGATGGGTTCCTGCAAGGAGGAATTACCGGGTCCTCCAATGTTGGAATGACCCGGTAATTCCTCATTGTAGGAACCCGGTATTGGAGCCCGGTACGGAGGCAGCCATGGCGCTAATAGCACCATGGCTACCTCCAAACTCGTAATGAGGCCCACTGTCTCTTTACCTTCAATCTGACACCAACTTCCGTGAACTCTAGAGGTTCCTTAAGATTCAACTGATAAACAGGGTCTAATTTTACAATCTCTGGACCCTCATTCTGAGGCCAATTTCCTGAAATTGCAGAGGTTTCTTAAGAGTCATTAGATTTGTCTGTCAATGGTGATGACTCCCCAAAGTCATGAGACAGCCCTCTCTCCAGTCCTTATTTTTAGATCTCAATACTGCTTTCCAGTGGTGGAAATGGAAATTATTTACTGTGGGATCCCACCAGTGATGGCGCAATGGGGGTGGGGGGTTTTCTCAGCCCCCCCCATAAACATTTGCCTCTAAGAACATTAATTATGAACCTGGAAAATGGTATAAAACAGCACTATTTGCTATAATATTGCTGACAAAGGATAAAAGATGAGACATTGTAAACATAAAAGCTGTATGTAAATACTTCCTGCAGAGTACAATCCTAACAAGCGATTTCACAGGCGCAGTGAACAGATGTTCAAGTGGTCTTGTAGCTAAGTGTCTCGCCTCTAACCACCTGTGTTTGGAGCTTGGCATCAATGCCATTTAAAGCCCAAACACCCGAAACCACTTAATCATTTGAAGGCGACAAATGGGTTTTTTGAAGGTTCCAGGATCTGGAAAGATTCAGCACTGCTACTTCCCCTAGTCTCTTCGCTCCTACACTACTGGATCAAAGCCTACGAACAACCTGCCACTCTGCGAGCACCTCATTGGATTACACCCAAATAAAGACTTCTTCTTGCCCCCACCAAGGCTCTATGAGGTATTGGAAATACACAGCATGGAACCCTGCGAAAATCAAAACGTAAGTAAATACATTTCAATTTTTTTGAGTGACAGAATATAAAATGGTAGGGGGCTCAGAGCTCTCATTTAAATGGTTAGAAGGAGAGAAGCACTGCTGAAGGGAAAAGGCAGAGTGGTGCCCGTGGAGCCATTGAAGAGAAATACGTATTAATAAAAGAAAGTGAAGTAACCTACCTTCGTGGACCTCCATACATCAATTGGCGTTGAGTGGCTAGAGTACATGTGTGCAGGACCAGGACTGAGGACCTTGCGGCGCCCATTGGGCTTCCAATGTTTGCAGTGTCTCTGGCTAGCTCGCGATGATCGGCAGTGTGTCAACTGGCTCTCTCGTGTTAACCGTGCTCGCCCTGGGGTAAAAGGGTGGAAGGCCAGGGATTTGGGAGGCTCGATCTGCTATCGAAGCAAGTGCAGCATTCAAGTTCTGGAGAGCGCAAGCGTGTATCGTGCTGATGGAGAAGGAGGCACGAGATTAGAGGAATGGGCCCCTAAACATGCTTCTCCATGCATCAGGAAGAGCTGGACAACAACAAAGTGGTTAGAAAAAAGACCCCATAAATTGTGAGGATGTGCCACCACGGCGGTCACCACCTATAGGTGCTCCACACAGTGTCAGCATATTTGGTGTTACACTGCAGCTCGCTCCTGGTCATTATGGTTGATGGATACACTATCATCACTTCACAATTAAAGTGAGTCTGAGACAATAAGTGCTGGAGCTCAAATATAAGTGCCAGGGCTGAGACCTGGCAAACTCCCCCATAAATTAAGCACTGGGGTTAACACAAGATTACCTCATAAGGGATCAAATTGTAATCCATATGAAGAGCAAAGTTATACCAAGAGGTTATGGCTGTGCAGTGATCCTTCATTGGAGGGAACTATAGCGATTGCCAAGAAGGTAGAACATACCACAATGTGTGCCAAATATATAAAAGAAAAGGATAAGTACTTGCAGAAACCAACAAAGGTTACAGCAGTCAAGCCTAAGGGGAGGGGAAAGACACGTCCATTCGAAATATAAGCATTTTGTATAAATGCATGGCGGATTAGAAAAGTACACAGTCAGATGAGGATTCCTCCTTTTCGTGTCAGTACTACTGGAAAGAAGTGGTAGTACAATCTTGACTTCCTTCTTCTTCATGTCAGTAATGCTGGTGAGATGAGTGACATGGAAGAGGCCACTATTAATCCACCACAGCCCTTTTTGCCGGCACCTGGTGAACCACCAACTCCATGGATGGGGCAGATGGAGTACTGGGTGAAATATATTGGTTCAATTGAAAGAAGAAGAACATGTTGCTACTGCACTCCTTAGGTCCAGAAGGACATTGAGTTTCAGAGAATTACCTCCTTCACAATCAGGAAAAGGAGAGGGTAGTAAGGAAAGACACATCTGTGGGAAAATATAAGGAGAATAAAAGCAAGGAGGGTTGGAAAAGTACACAGTCAGATGATGCCGGAGGGGTGAAAATAAAACCCTTAGCTGGAAAATGCTAGCGCTGTGGAAAAAGTGACATTGTGCAAATTCAACCAAAACTTTTCCAGTTGTGGGATGAGGGGTCATTTTGGAATTGTGTGTGAAATAAAAAAAAAACAGGTTAATATAGTAAAATGGGTCAAGGAAGGTGAAGAAGAAAAGGGAGAGGAGCAGTAGGTGGAAGTGGTTACCATAGTGATGGGAAATTGAAAAAAGGCTCTGAAAACTGTATTTAAAATTGATGTGGTGAACTCAGAATTAATGGTGGATTCAGGATTGCCATATACCTTTATTACACATGATGAATAGGTAGAGCTATGTAGAAAGGGTTATAGGCCAGAACTGAAGAAATCTGATTTAAGAGATCCAGGGGCCTTTGAGGGTTCAGTAATTCAAATTATACTATAGTGAACAGCCTTAATTGAATTCAAAGGGAGATTAACAGAAGGTGTCTGTGGCCAGGAAAGAAGTGAATGTTTTGGACTGGAGGGATCAGGCCAAATTTAAAATTAAGCTTAATCCTGAAAGTGAGGAATCTGTGTCAGTTGTGATGACAAGAGAGAAATAAATAGGAGAATACAATTAGGGAAGAGAAAGAGCATTATTTCCTGGTGTATTTAAAGATGGAATGGGAAGTGTAAGGGTTGTTGCCAAACGATTGAGCTCAAAGCCGGTGTTAAGCCGATGTCACATGCTGTGAGGCATGTACCTATATCGTTAAGAGATGATGTTAAGGAAGATTTTAACCGACTTAAAAAAGAAGGAGTAATAGAAGAGGTTGAGGCATCGGAAATGGGCTTTCCAATTGTGGTAGCAGAAACCCCAATGGTAAGGTGAGAATTAGTATGGATTTAAGTTGAATAAGGGAATTGTAGTAAAGAAGTATCCCTTGCCAGTGATATCAGAAATGTTGAACTGGATAGGAAATGAAGATACATTTTCCACAATTGATTTGTCTGTAGCATATCATCAAATCCAATTAAATCAGGAATCTATTAAATACGCTACATGTATAAAAAACCTTTTGGCATTCACCTTTATGTGAGGATGTCGTTTGGGGTAGCATCGGCCACTGCTGTATTTCAAAGGGTAATGTCACACGTGTTGGGAGGGATGACAGGTGTGCAATTGTTTCAGGATGATATCCAATGTGTCTGGACAAGAAGAAAGAGAACATAATGGAAGGCTAGTCATGGTGTTGAGGAAGTTGTTAGAGAAAGGACTTACAGTGGAGCATATTAAATGCAAATTTGGCATGCCAAAGATGGAATATTTGGGCAATACCTTATCAAAAAGCGGATATAAACCAAGGTTGAAGGACATGAAAGCAATAGTGGGAGCTTCTTTTCCCAGTAATAAAGATGAATTGCAGTTTTTCATGGGTATGGCAGACTATTACAATAAATGTATTGCAGGGTTTGTAGAAATGACTTAGCCTTTAAGAGAAGTTATGGTGAAGAATGTGAAATTTGTGTTGTCGGAAAGCAAAGAACAAGCAGGTAAGGGAGATTAAGCAAGGCATAATGGGAGCACCATTTTGGGGTGGCTTTCTGCAAGAAAGAAAATCTATAATTATGGTGGATATGAGTTAAAAAAGGTTTGGGTGCAGTGTTATCCCAGAAAGATGGGATAAAGAGAGAATAATAATGTTTGCATCTAGGGCAGAGACTGATACAGAAACATGTTATTCAGTGATTGAAAGAGAATTCTTAGTGTGTTGATGGGGAGCAGAGCATAACAGCTATTACGTTTTGGGAGAGGAATTTGTGATGAGGATGGATCAAAAACCTTTAGTGGATGTTTTGACGGTGAAAGGATTGTCCAAGGCATTGCCAAGGATTGCCAGGTAATGACTAACTTTAATGTAATACAATTGTGAAGTGGAATATTTGTCTGGGAAAATAAATTATGTAGCAGATTTATTTGTCCACGATGCTGTTACCGGCAAGTAGTACACGTGTTTCAGAAGAGGGTGTAGAGGAACAAGTATGTGGAATTGTGGAGGCACTAGGAAGGGATGAGAGGAATGAGTGTAATGGAGAAGATGAGTTGCTTAATAAGGTGGAAGACTGGATTGTCGAAGGATGGCTAGAAAAGGATAAATTTGAGGAAAAGTATAAAGGATACTTTATGGATAAGGGGTTGTCCATTGGAGGGTGTTGGATTATGAGAGGGTCTAAAGTGATACCTCCTGAAACGTTGAGAGGACAGTTAATCCAATTGGCCCAGGATGGTCACCCTGGAGTCACAATAACAAAAAGGAAGGTAAGTGGGAGATATTGGGGGCAGGTGATGGGTGCACAGGTAAAGCGAATACTTAATATGTGTGCACTATGTGCACATTGTGATAAGAATTTTGTAACTAATACACTACCATTGACTCCCATTCATGTGCCAAAGGAACCATGGATGGAGTTAGGAATTGATATGTTGTGTCCTTATGAAGGATTTGGACAAGGAAACAGGTTCCAGTTGGTATTGGTGGACAGGTATTCACGTTGGCCAGAAGTGGCAGCGGTGAATAAAGTGACATCAAGGAAAGTAATTCTGTTTTGGACATGTTGTAGGAGAGAAGGCAATCCACATGTGGTGCTTACTGATAACGGTGCTCAAATTAGAGTATAGGAGATCAGGAATGTTATGATAAATTGGGTTTAGGATGGCAGTTTTCATCTATCTATCACCTGGAAATGAATGGCATGGTAGAAAGATTGAATAGGGTTGTTGGGGAATGTGTGCAACTAGCTTTAGCTAATGGTAAGGACTGGAAAGGACCTTTGAGCATTTGACTAATACCCCTCAGCGTAACTGGGGTTTTGCCTTTCAGTTTGATGTAGGGCAGAGAGCCCAACAGTACATTTTCCCCAGCGTGGATGAAGAAGAAAGTGGATGTTTTGTTGCCATTAGAATGTTGGAAACTCAGAAGAAGAAGAAGGAATACTATGTCAGGAAATTCATGGATGTATGAAAAATGGAAATGACAGGATTAGAGTAGGAGAGTGGGCAAAATGAAATGGGGAAGAAGAGACAAGAAGGTAATTTCAAAATTCTCCAGTCCAATGAAGGTGCAAGAGTGTTTTAAGAGTGCAGTGAGAGTGGAAGATGGAACGGTGTGGAATTTAAATAGAATTGTGAAATGTGAGTTTGGATCATACTATGGTAGAGGGGATGGAGCATGACAAGGCCAGTGTTAGAAGAGATCGCAATGGTGCTGTGGAGAATTTGGTGAGTGATTGTGAACTCGGAAAATGCCAAGCAAGTTACAGGAATATGTTGTTTATACAAAATAAGGAATGCTTAGAAATTATAAGGAATGCTTACCATTTTTTTATTATTATTGTTATGTTAGAATTCTTATTTTTTTCACTGTTTCTATCAAAATTGTTTTAGTGGAAGTGAGTGTGTAGTGTTGTAGTAATGGAATTGGAATGATGGAATATAGAATGATAGGGGGCTCAGAGCTCCCACAGGAACAGTTGGAAGGAGAGAAGCAGTTGCACTTCTGAATGGAAAAGGCAGAGTGGTGTATGTGGGTTCATTGAAGAGATATACATTATTAATAAAAGAAAGCAAAGTAACCTACCTACGTGGACCTCCATACATCAGATATATCTTAATATATGGACCACTGGACTCACTACGATGGCACAGAGCCCAGCTCCCTATTCATAACCTCTCTCTGGCCAAGGTCTTTAGATGTGTACCAGAAGTGGAAATATTAGGGACCACTAACCACATTTGGCAATAGGGCCCTCGCCTTTCCTCTTATGCACCTTAGCATTTGTAAGTGTTTCACTAACATGAGCTCAGATGTTTACAAAATACTTTATTATGTCGAGCAGGAAGGGGAGTAAGTGGTACTGCAAATGCATTCTTTATTGGGCCCTTTTGGTGTAGCTGAAGTATCTGCTTACAGACTAAAGATGGTATATTTTATGTTGGCGTCTTATTCACTGCCACACTGAGGAATTGGCTTATTGACACAATGCAACAGTGGTAAAGGGGGCCCAAAGTGAAAGACGTTACAATACCAGAATACCAGCTACATTTCACCATACACAGGGACAATATGGTATCTTTATTGTTGGAGCCTGTTGATGTATTGTGTAATGTAATTTTATTTATTTATTTATTGTTTGCTTTTAGGTGCTTATAAAGCAAATAGATTATGATTCAAAGCATCCAGCGGGCAACAGGGAGGGAACATGCGATTGTAGTTCAAATAAAACATACAGTGGGGGAAGAGACGGCTGAACCTACTATGCCTTGTGAGTATTGAAAACGTGCAAGTGCTGGCATTGAATCAAGTCACTGTGAGATCGAGAATGTCAAGATCAGTGTCTTCAAGGACGAGGCAGATGTCAGCAGAGAGTTTGTTTGCTGAGCAGGCGTTAAGAGTCACCAGGTGGAGGAGGTCTCTGTCTTTGAATGTTTTCTGAGGAGGAGTACAAGGGCGTGGTACTCAGGTCAGAGGGGGGGCAGTGAGAGTGGTGAGGGCAGAGGCAGCAGAAGGAAGGAAGTTAATGAGCGAAGGCAGGACCGGTCAAAGAGAAGGAGGTTGGGTTGAGGACTGTGAACCAGGATAGTTCCAGTGTGGTAGACATTAACGATGCAACATGAGGATGAGAAGCCAGCTCAGAGGACTTCCCACTTTGTGCCATCGTTAATGGGAGAGGAAGTCAATGGGGAGAGAGTAGAGATGAAATGAGTCCAAATATCTGGAGAGGGGACAGAGAAAAGGATATATGTGAAGACCTCTCTAGAGGTTGCACTGACATAGGTGTCTGTGATTGATGGGAAGGCCAGGGTTTGCACGCAAGATATCTTTTTTGTGCTTTTTCATTCCAGACTTAGTGAGAGAGGGGGGATAGGAGATAGAGTAGCAATTAGAGAAGATAGGAGAGATGGTGAGTGCCATTAGGATGGCGGAGGGAAGTTGAAAGGAGCAGAGTGACTGCACTGGACAGTTCTGGCCTACTATCATAGGTGGCCTAGTACCAATAAAGGGAGTACAAAAAGCAATGCAAATTTGAGCGCAGGATGGAAGAGTCACAAATGCAGTGCAATTACGGTGCAGGATGTAAAATACACACAGCTAAATGCGGGTTTCAATGAAAAAGGCACAAATTCACTGAAATGAGGTTGCAGGGTGTAAAATACACAAAGCTAAATTCGGTTGTGTACAGTGGACACAGGCAGAGAGAGAGTAGAGAAGGTAATGAGCATAAAAAAGTGAGATATGCAAAGATATAGATCAGGGTGTCAGTGGAGGAGGCAAAAGAAAAGTTCAGTCCTCACTCACAGGAGGCTCAGCAGTTTGTAGGGGTGCTGCCCGAGTTCATGGGAGAGCAGGATGTACAAAGCAGGCTGCAGCATAATTTGTGGTGGGACTGAAAGGCTAGGGGCCCTCCTAAGCCCAGACAGGCACAGACAGGTCCTTAGTGTGGGCCTTGGGAGAGGTCGGCATTCGCCTGCCAGCTACCGTGATAGGTGTAAAAGGAGAGGAACAGAGTAAATTCCGATGTAGGGCAGTCAGGCAGTGCAAGCACTCTGTTGCATGAAATTCGGCGGTGGCCATGATGGAGTGATGAAATAAAAGTTGCCCAGCTGCCCTTTGTAGTTGTTCCACAAGCACTTCTCCCCCAAATGCCTCTGCCACATTCAACGATGGCAGAGGGGGATTCAGATTATGATCAAATTAAAATTGAAAATAAATGTAAACTTGGTTTTCTCTTTTTGTCTCTCACAGAGAGACCGCTCGCAGCTCAAGATTAATGAAAACAAATCTGCCCCCTAATTCGAAATTGAGGGGCTAAGGGCGTCTATAGGAACGGTTGGCAAGAAGCAGTTGCACTGCTTAGAGAGAAGATTGGGTGGGGTCTGTGGGGTCATTAAGATATATACTCTATAAATAAAAGAAGACAAAGAAACTTACGAGGTATGGACCCCACCCGGTTGGGTGGGGCACACTGCATATTCAGATTTTGTCTCAGGGTGGAGCAAAAACTATCTGTGTGGACAGTGGCAGGTGGCAAAGGTGCAAATGGTTGACACAGCTCTCCACTTGATAAAAAGAGTCCCAGACATCTGAGCTCGACTGAACAGTGCTGGTTTATCTTTTGTTTTTTAAGGTTGGGCATGTTTGGATTCAAGCTCTTTAAAGGTTATTTGCACTTGTAATTGAACAAGGTTTTTGTTGTTGTCCTTCATTCGTGCCATGAGGTTTATGGGGGCACTTGAGGTTGCACTTGACGTATGTAGGACAAACCCATTGCCAGTGATTGTGTTGTTTTGATTTGATGGGCCCATTCAGCCAAGTCTTACAGCTTTTTGATTAACCATCAAGACACCAAGAGTGGTAGTTAAGATAGAAAGGGAACGAGGGTGGTTGGTGCGCCATGAAACAAGCCTGAGTAGTGGGGACTCGAGTGCTACAAAGAAGTACAAGCTGTGAACATTGCCATCAAATTAACGAGGAAGAAAGTTGAGACGAAAAACAAAGTGAAGAGTGCTCTAAAGTGTGTACGCTGGCCTGGAAGCTGTCTCTGGCTCGCCGCACTGCGTGATTCCCTTGCACAGCCTTCTCCACCCACACACGCATCCCCTCCCAGCCCCCACCATCGCACTCCTCCCACGCAGCCCTTCCGCGGCTTGTCCAACCGTGAAATTAAATCCATGTCACTTCTGCAGAGAGAAATACGCGGGTCTGAGCAGAATCTCCTGCGACAATGACAATGTGCAGTCGGCCACCGTCACCCCAGCGGTGGCAGACCCATAAGAGGAGTGATTAGCAGACGCTCAGCTTCTTCTTCGTCTTGGGATGGCTCCTCAAGTCCCAGAGCCGTAGATTTCCATCTGGGGGAAGATGTTTGCGTTAGTCACCCATGTCAGACACTGGCCACCACTGAAGCTCCTCCCACTCCTCAGTCTCCCAAACATACTGCCTATTTGTCCTCTGACCCCGTTTCCAGGTGAAACAATCAGATGTTCCCCTCACTGCCACCCGACGCTACTTACCCTGGCTATTAGCAGACACGCTGCTCGCGCACACCTCACGAGACGGAAGTACAAACATTAATAAACAAGCACACACCCTCTACCGGATGCACCGACGCAAACCTCAAGAGGATGGAAACGCACTACTCAAACACACAGAACACCCTTGGCAGGTCAGGTAGACGCACACTTGTATCAAGAGAAAGAGTGAGCATTACACAGCCACGTGAACACACCCAGGGTACACAAACCTCAAGGTAAAGGAAAGACACCATACAGACTCGCACGCACACAAGCTCAAAAGAAAACACCTCGATAGAAAGGAAACACGCTGCACACGTACACGCTCTGCCGGATGAGACGCACACACGCCCAGCTGGACCCACGGACACGCACTTGAGACTTATTTAGAGAGACAGGAAACGTGTGCACTCTTTCTCTCCTGTCTTTCACAGCTGAATGTACCGTTCACACACACACCGACACATATCCGAACACACACAGCATACAATCATTAGGATCATCATACAGATCACATTCACACCAAGAGGAAGGAAACACCAACACACACAATGACCGCACTGACTAGAGAGGAAACCCAGTGCACATACAAAACAGCATCATTTTCAAGAAGATACACACTGGTCACAAACTCCCTCTCTCTCTCTCTCTCTCTCTCTCTCTCTCTCTCTCTCTCTCTCTCTCTCTCTCTCTCTCTCTCTCACACACACACACACTCCTTGCAAACACGCACGAACCCCTGGGAGATGGTGTCAAGCTGCTCAAAAGCAACACATTCCAGGGAGTCACACACACAAACCTCAGGATAAAAAAGACACACAGCACACTCTAAGAAATGCACACACACTTCATGACACACTGCAGGAATACAGTCCTCTCTGCACATATGTACACACTTAAGATAACAGATGTTGTTCATACACACACACACACACACACACACACCTCGAGACAAAGGAAAAGAATTGATGAACAAATCCCAAACACAAATCATACATATAAGGAAACATGTTGCATACATACATTCAGGACTCTTTGGGGGTCATTTTCTAAGCCCCAAAACGTTAAAACAAGGTGTAAATCCAAGTTGTAAAGCAGATTACGCCTTGCTTTACGGCTCCCTGAGATTGTATTTCCATTTCAAGGTGGAGTAGCGGCGCAAACCGGAAAATACGTTTCCACCGTGCCTTCTCCTTCGGCCTTCAAATACTCATGATTTAAACCCATCATCGTGCATTTCATGCTGGCTTAATATCAATGGATTCCCCTGGAATCCGCCTCCATTTAGGGCCAGCTTAAAGTGGACAGATTCCATAGTAAATAATGGATTTAATTGCAACCGGAACCCCTCAAACTGCTGTAAAAGCAGGCGGTCCGGCAGATGGAGCAGAAACACGCACACGCACACACACACACGCGTGCACATGCTGCAAAGGGTACTGATGCAGACACATATAACTCTAGAGTCGCACTGCACACGTATCCCCACATACCAAAGGACATATACTACTCCACATACACCAAGAGAAAAGAAAACACACACACCCAAGCAGCACGCACACACCCACACACACCCTCCATTCGTCCTCAAAAGAAATGAACGCTGTGGAAGACTGATATCCTCGCAGGCCTTTGGGGGGGAGTGGGGGAGGGGTACAGGGAGTCCTGACGCGTTTCCTGTTCCTGTTCTCCCCCTCAATCTCAGAGGAGAGCCTGCTTTCGTAAGACATTCATTGTTGTAAGAGGATTAACTGCAGCCCTCTGGAAGAGTTACCCCAGGAAGGAAGCAGAGCCGTGGGCCAGCTGCCGTCAGACGCTAATGCCATTAGCTGCCCAGGCCTGCCACCCTTCCTAGAAGGACATCTCTCATCTCACCCACAAAGGAGGGGAGTTAGAAGGAAGTCAGTTACCTAGCCCCTTCCTCCCCACCCCCTACCAGGAGCATACCAGCTTACGTATGCCACATCTTAAGAAAGAAAGCAGGAAAGGGCAGGGTGAAGCAATCCGAGAAAGCAGCCAATGGATCAGCCACGCCACACCCATGGTATTTAATTATGTGATGGCGACTTGACACGTCTCCCTTCTCGTTAGCTAACACCAGAGCTTTAAATGGGAAGGTACTTGCCGGTCCTGAGTAACTGCACTTGTTTAATTTACAAGGCATAGTACCGCCACTTCTCAGCAGGAAGCCAATGCTTTTAATGGAGGAGTACCAGCACTTCTCAACTGGAAGCAGGTACTCTGCTTTAGTGAGTACCTGCACTTCTGACTTTCCATTTAAAGCACCGCCTGACAGTTTCATGATCAGAACAAGAATATAACAGCAGCAAGGCTCAGAGAGAGCACTAACCAGTTCCTTTGAAGAACCTGACCACACAACACCGATTGGCTAAGCCCGGGTGAACCTATTTGGGTACATTCTGAACCATCTGAAGTGCACCACTTCGGCAGGACAATTGTGGTGTCTTGTCCTTCCTGGTTGCCTGAGCTGTGATGGCAGTGTAAGAGAATGTTTGGATGTAAAAGAGGTTCCGCACAGAGGCAGTTGGAGCTGAGAGCCTGGCTTGTGGGAGCCAGTGGGCTCCTGTCCGGTACCCTATTACCCTAATGTACCCTGCACTGTTCCTGTCCTTTTGTAACCTGCCCTTACCTAATGACTACAGAGTGTCACTTCATAACAACAGTACGTTTGTGAACTTCCGACAGGGTTGTTTTTTTTTTAAAAAACATTTTTATTAGTTTTCAAACAAACAATACAAACCAAACATACAGTGCATATATGAACAATCCAATTGCACATTACTTAGTTTTGAGCACTGCTTCCCTTATCACAGCCCCCTATTCCGAGCCTATTACTTCCCAAATTCTGTTCTCGCATCTTGTGGTGAGATCTCCTCTTCCATGGGTTCTGTCAGGTCTTGTATTGACCCAAACAACTCCGCTATTAGTGCTTTCCAAGCCATCAGGGTCTCTGTCTCCTCTCCCCCCCCCCAACACCGCACGCTTCTTGCCATACCATGGTTTCTGCCTCTCTCCCTTTTCTGCAGATCTTTCCACCACACCTCTACTCGTGGCTTGTGGCATGTTTTCCACCCCATAGCAATTCTTCTCTTTGCAAGCACATATGCTAAATCTTTTAATTTACCCACATGCTTAAGTTTCTGTGATCTGGGGAACCCTCCCAGCAAGCAGGCCCACACTGTGTCCACCACAATCTTGACCCCCTTCTCCGCTAGTTTTTGTGCAACTTCACTCCAGAAACGCTCAATAACCGGGCATTACCAAAACATATGTACCATACCCGCCCTCTAATTCCGACAGGGTTTGAGTCGGCAGCGAGGGTTTTTATGTGGGGTTACCCTGAGGTTATATCAGATGCTTGCACGGTTGGAGTTCATGATCAGACTTGAGGGCAGAAGCAAGAGGCTGCTGTTGGCTTGGCTGGGGTTAATAGGCAGTGAAGGACTTCCTCTTTAGGGTGCCTTAGGCTATCCGAGCGAGGGAGAGGCAGAACATTGACATGAAACAGGTTAGTTCAGGGTTTGTTAGAGGCAGCAACTCGATTAGTGTTCAGTGCCAAAGCCCCGAAACAGAGTCCCAGTGACCACCTTGCCCAGCATACATGCATGAGAGACAGGCTCGGACGGGCCTATACGGCAATGCCAAAACAAAAACGGAAAATGCTGGTGTGGGCCAGTTTTTTGGGTCAAAGTGGGACACTTTATTGGTCAATGTGGGCCAGTTTGATGAGAACATTGTTGCTGAATAAATATCGTAAACATGCACAATTTGTATCACATTTCATCAACAACTAAAAAACTCCCTCTTGGGTACTATTCAAACAGTCTGTCACAGAAGGAGTAAACTGCCATTTGCAAGTGCGGGCCACTTTTTCATTGGCGCTTGAGATAGGCTGGCCAACTGTCCTGTAATTTGCGGGATTGTCCCGTAATTGTGGACTCTGTCCCGTAGTTTGCGGACTGGCTCTGCGGGACGCGGGTTGTCCCTATTTGCTCTGTTTGAGCAGAATTAGGCATGTTCGTGGCTGGGGCCGGCTGCTGCAGGGCGCTGTCTCACAGACTTGCTGCCACTTGCCAGCCACTGTTATTCCGATTCGCGGGAAATGTATCTATATGACCTCCCTCCCCGCTCCGATAATACTTTGTGAGATCCTTTTGCTGGGCACAAGGCAGTGATGACGTCACAGCGTCATTCACCGGGCAGAATCAATGCATTGCACCTGCAGCTGCTGACCACCTCTTTTATATTTTTCTATTATAGGAGCAGGGAGGGGGGTCATATACATACATTTCCTGCGAATCGGAATAACAGTGGCTGGAAAGTGGCAGCTAATCTGTGAATAAGAGTCCTATTGCATTGCACCAGCAGCTGCTGACGTGACAGGCCTGCAGCAGCTGCTGTTGCAATACATTGATTCTGCCCGGTGAATGACGCTGTGACGTCATCACCCCCTTGTGTCCCGCAAAAGGATCTCACAAAGTTGGTCACCCTAGTTTGAGACAATGGGCCTCATTACACGGTAGGCGGTAAGGGTTTACCGGTACCGGTAAGGGCACCAGTACCGGTAAACCCTTACCGCCTTACTACGAGTTCCCTTTGTGGGACCCGGCCTTAACGGCTGGTTTTACCAGCCGTTAAAGTAAGGTGCCGCAAAGGGACCTCGGTGCTAATTACGGTACCGCAATTTGCGCTACCGTAATTACCACCTTCCCCATTCCCATTATGCCCTATGGGGGCAAAAATGGGAATGGGGAAGGGCCTTGGTGAATGGGGAATTACCAGCCCCGATCACCTTGGAGTAGGCCGGTAATTCCGCCATCCACCAAGGCGGACACGTTAAAATACCGGCGGCAACCATGGCGCTAATAGCGCCATGGTTACCGCACAACATGTAATGAGGCCCAATGTCATGCTCCAGTCCTACCCTGATGAGACAATGCTTGTCAGTGGGCCTCATTACACGGTAGGCGGTAGGGGTTTACCGGTACCGGTAAGGGCACCAGTAAACCCTTACCGCCTTACTACGAGGTCCTTTTGCGGGACCCAACCTTAACGTCTGGTGTAGACCAGCCGTTAAAGTTGGGACCCGCAAAGGGACCTTGGTGCTAATTACGGTACCGCAATTTGCGGTACCGTAATTAGCTCCTTCCCCATTCCCATTGAGCCCTATGGGGCAAAAATGGGAATGGGGAAGGGCCATGGAGAAAGGGGGAATTACCGCCCCGCCAACCTTGGAATGGGGTGGTAATTCCCCTTTTCTCCATGGTGGTACGGTATGGTACCGGCGGCGACCATGGTGCTAATGGCACCATGGTGTACCGCATTCCGTGTAATGAGGCCCAGTGGCTACTAGGGAGAAGAAAATTCACAAAGTTGGTTGGAGGCCAGGGATTGGTTGGGTTTTTGTATCTCAAAATGTAGGCTTGAGATTATATTCCAAGCTTGTATTTACGTATGCAACACACGTGCCTTCTTTTGGGGAGTTCTAGGGAGAACAGAACCCCAGTGATCCCGTTGCATTACATACACCTACGCATGTGACATTTGTTGTCAATGACTAGTAGGGGTGTGAAAACGCCTTTGTTGATTGGAGAGAGGCAAAAACGATCAGCTGCTGTAACATGTAAGCCATCTTGCTGTGACTTGGGAGGAGAGTGTTTGGGAGGGAATCGAGGGAGCTGACGGGTCTAGTGAGAATCCCCGGCTAATCCAAACTTTATGTCAAACAGAACTAAGCAGCTAATTGACTATATCTGTGGTAAACATTAAAGATTGCCAAGTTTCAAATGAACTGGAGATTGACCATGATCTGGTAATAGTTCTGTTGGGGTTGGGTATGGTAGCTGATGTTTTGTGGCCACAACTAAACAACCCAGTACAAGATCCCATGCAAATTCGGGGTTTAAGGAGGAAACTCACATGGTCAGGGCAGTCTGCATAAGCTTTGATGCCAGCAGTAGTTAAGAGCATCTCGCCAGAAATTGAAATAATCGTGGCAAAAAACCCTAACCTGAGGTACACCTTCGGGACATATGGGGGGGGGAGAAACATTGGTGATTTATGCTCTTTGAAACAACAAAGTGGGATGGTGAACTTTCAAGTGCACAAATAATAAGGATGGGTGGCATGGAAAAACTCAAAAAGTGTTAAAAATACATATTTTGATCTTTAGTTCATAAAGGCAACACAGAAAGCATGTACACAGTTTACATTAGGTAGGAAGAAACGTTTTATAAATAATAAAGGGCCTGCATAATATGAATCTCCAGAGCCACAACATCAAGAAACCTTTGACGAGAGTATAGCCACAGGCTCAAGAAACAATTAACTTCATGACACAGTTATCACTGCTACTAAAGCAATAGAACCTGAGGAGGTGGGACATTACCGGTCTGAGGGCATTACCAGACTGCGAATGCCGTCTCCGAGGGTTCTATTGCTATTAGTTCCTCGTCTTCTTGTATCAGCGTATTAATAGCATTTTTTCTCGAGTTGGGAAACGGCAAGAGAGCTGTTACGCAACTCGAGAAAAAAGGAGAAATAAAAATGGTCACCATGGATCGGGGAGAAGGGAAAACACGTAGTCGCTTCTCCCTTTCCATGGAAGGAAGGGAAGGAACTTCGAGAGATGCAGTGCCCAGAATGGGAGCAGGTACTTCTTTGTCGGTCTGGTAACGACCAAGCAAGAGCCAATCAGATTGATTGTTTCAAACTGATTGTCCCTCACTGTATATTAATGGCTGATATGATTATCTTAACATTACGCAGAGAGGTAGAGCGTGTATACAACCTGTGATGTGATGCAATAAACCATACAGCGAAAATAAGCAAAAATAAACTATTCTAGGAAAGTTAAAAATTGATAAAATATCAATAAACCAATGAGACAGTTTATAAATAACAAGCAGTAGACAGGACACCACAATATAAGTTGTACAGTTAATATACTAGATACAGAATAGTCACTCTGCGACTTTCTAGGTTCTACAACTCTTCTAGATAGAGATAGTTGTGGTTTGAGGGAAATATATTATTTACGATCTCCGAAAGATATCAATAACTGTGTGTAGTTGGATCTTATACACACATTGCCTCTGCTTTTGAGCTTCGGCACATTCTACGATTCTCTTTCCCCCATCTATTACACAGAGGATGGCGACGTGATTAAGCAACACAGATACCAGGAATGTTAGATGCTTATGTGGAAACACCACGTTTCTATCAACAGCAGATGTAGCTGAGACCAGTGGAAAACCACAAAATGGCAAGGCACTGGGCCTAACAGAATCCCAACTGGTCTAAAGAGGCAGAAGAGCTTTATGTGGGATGCAATCCTAAGAAGGCTTTTTCAATAGATCTTCATAGAGATTTGCTCTTGGAAACATGCTCAAATAGTCCGTGTTAATGAAAAAGGCTACACGGGTGCCAGCATATCATGAACCGATCTTCTTGGCTGATTCTCATGGCAAGCTGATGGATACAATCCCGTGGGAGTGGGCTAGTAGTAAGAGCATGCTGCACAGGTGTAAATTACATTTGCAGGAGAAGGACATTATAGACCAATGTATAATGCAACATGTCTTGTTGGTCAAGAGCACGTAAATCTGGAAAGAAAACATTGTATAGGCTTTTCAGGACTAAAGTATGGCATTTCACACAGTTTCTCGGCCACACCCATGGGCTACACTAGTTTCACAAGGGGTCCAAGCCGACATTTTAAAATTAGCAAAAGCCCTATGTGAAAACAAGCCTCAGTGCAATACGATAGAATAAGGCGAGGAGATAAAGCCAGGGGTGCATATTCAGTCCTCCTCTTTTTATTCTATATATTCTATATATTAACACTCTCTTTAATAGATTGAGCTCAAAGATCCAAATGTCCCAAAGTTCAAAGACCAATAAGCGCCCTTTCAGTTTTGGATATTAGGTGGTGATAAAGCACTGCCTATGAGACAAAACTATTGCATTAGAGTGCAGCTAGAGAGGAGAGAAATGGCATATGAGGAGCACACACAGCTTGTAGGTGTTGTTTGAGTATGTAGCCACTCATTGACGGCCAATGGCCATGCTAATCCCTATGGCCATTCCAACCCACTTCCTGCCCAAAACACATCCTCCTGGGATCTCTTTGAGGTAGCTTTATCAAGCCTTGCCATCAGCTCTCTTCTCAAAGTGCCTCAAGGTTTTTTTAGAGAAGTCTTTTGAGAGTTAATTACTTAACTGGAGCTGTAAACCTACTACTGATGTAATAAAAATGTCTTAACCAGGCTTGACGAAATGTGGAATCGTAAGTGAGTTGCCACACAGCGAAAATACAATTAGTACACAATGATAAAAGGGACTGTCCAGTCAAGGTTGTATCAAAAATATCTCATTTATACACAACCGACAGTTCTAGCAAGATATAAATTACAACAAACCTTTCATAGGAATGCAGAGGGCAGACAGTTTCAAAGAAGGAAAAAGCGATGCACTCTGGATACTGACATGAGGGTAGTCAGTATGGTTGATAACCAAACCAGTTTAAGGTTACTTGGCTTCAGCACAAAGGGAGCAATGTGTCTTAATATGTCTTTAGGGGTCTTCTGGGAAGGGCCTTGCGGACAGAACCACAATGTACGTTGTGCTGTAGGTGTTCTTGGTGCTCTAAAGGGTCGAGTCAGCTTCAGGGTGCTTTGCAGGCTTCTTGGACAGAGTTCAAGACGGGAGGCAGCTGCAGGTATCAGGCGGCAAGACGTTTTGGTGTGCCAAGATGGACAAATGGCTGCAGTCTGGCCTACTTAGTGGCTCAGGGTCAGGAATTATTGTATCAGTGCTGATTGGGCAGTTCTGAAGCACTGGTCGAGATGTCTCGAATATATTTAAGTGACTGCTGCTTAATGGTCAACTGGCTCAAAAAAGGCAGACATTGGTAGATGCTCATCGAGGCACTTCTCACAGCTTCTTCAATGGGCTTGTGTCGTCCCAAGTGCGGAGTGTCTTCCAGGCAGCTGCCTTGTCCTTTGTTTTAGGTTCAGAGACCGTGTGGAGCTTCCTACCTAGGAAGCTTGCTGCCAAGCCTAGCAGGGCATGCTGTGTGTTGGCTGAATGCCAGTTCTGGAGTGGCTGGAGGGTCCACTGAGATCTTCATCTCCCTCTGTTCCCAGGGAGATATTTAGGTGAGGGAGATTGCTTCCCTCTTTGGAAATCCTCACTGACTGAAGATATAAGGCAGACTGTACCTTCAGCCAAGATCCAAGGCTGAGTTCTTGTTTGTTACTTCGAGTGAAGTCTTTGTGAGGAATTTGACGATTTGCACTCGCCTGGGCTTTTTACATTTTTTGTAGGAAATAGAATGATGGGAGATCAACCTCAGAAAATGTGTAGGCCTAATCCGCACACATTTCCCAATGCAAACTACACAACAAACCCATAGTCAAGTGTACTCTGGAGGGACACAGCCTACCGGCGCAGTTCTCATGTCATGTTCAGCCGGAATGTGATAGCCACCGGTACATCAAAGCATTTAAAGAAGGGGGAAGGCAACACCTTCCTCCGGCTATGGGCTGCCTAATTAAAATATCAAAGGTTCCATGGACATACTGATGAGAGTTCATTGAAACAGGCCTGCGAAAAGGCCTGTTCACAGTAATAACAAAGGGCAGACAACCCCAACACCTATTTGAAATGAAATGTGTTAGCTTGCAGCTAGCTCCCATCCCTCTGTATGAAGGGCAGTGAATGTCATGTCTGGGACAACTTTTTACAGTAGGCAAACACTGCAGGGAACCCCCTTTCAGAGTGAAAAAGTATGATTTGATGGAGACAGAAAGTCTGCTCTTGCCACAAACTTCAAGTGAGGCCTGCGCTTTGATCAGGAGTCACAGAGAGCTCAATAGCAAGCCATAGTAAATGTTGGACTTGTGGAAGAGGCCATCATTAGTGTGTGCCTCTCAGAGGAGGACATTACACTACGCCGGGGAGTGGCTGAATTTGTATTGATTGCACTGAGTGGGAACAGTACCGGATCTCCAGAAGAGACCTGAGTTCCCAATAATATTCAACTCTATCTAGAACATCGGTATATCAATGGACACAAAACTCCTGCGGTCCGAGACACTGCGGCTACCATCACCCGGCAGTGGGTACAGCTAGGCCAGGATATTGAGAGCCCTGATTTGTGTGTCAGTTGGGTGGGTTTGATGCAAAGAGTAAATACCCCTTGGAGATAGTACATATCAGCTGGCAAGGTGAAATGACCCAGTGCTGTGTAGCAGTGAAAGACTCCTTCCCTGTCCCTTGTCTTTTGGATAATGATCTTCCTGTTCCCGAAATAGTCACAATAGCTACCTGATCGAGGGCCAAAAAGATCGACAGATTGAACACTCTGAGAGCCTTAGGGCCAGGAGTGGTTCCAGAGGGCTTGTTGGTAGGACTGGCATCGCCGGTAGCCCCTAGTCAAGTTCCACAGACTACCGAGTCACCTACCACTGCAGGAGAGGGGCTAGTAGCCAATTTATTTATTTATTTATATATTTATAACGCGCCGAAGCTCGCAAGCATCAGGGCGTGACAAGCACACGAGAGGACAGATCACAGGACAACATAAAAAGAGAGGACGAGGGACTCAAGGGAGTCCATGCTGAATATGTAACGAATTATCGAAAAAGTAACGTTTTCAGCTGCTTCCTAAATAGCGAGTAGCTACTTTCCAATCTGAGATTGTCAGGAAGCTCGTTCCAGAGCGCAATAGCTTTGGTGGGGAAGGCTCTCCCGAATCCAGTAGCTTTGACTCTAGTGTGGCTAACTTTGAGTAGCCCTTTTTTTGCTGATCTAAGACAGCGGCTTGGTTCATACCAAAGAAATTCCTTCTCTAGGTATGTAGGAGCCGTGCCAAAAAGACAGCGGTGGACAAGTGTCAGGGATTTGAATTTAATACGCTCCTCAATGGCGAGCCAGTGAAGGCCTATTCGGTCATGGGTGATGTGCTCGCGCTTGGACTTCCCAGTAATAGTTCTAACAGCGTTGTTCTGGATTATCTGGCATTGTTTAATGCAAGAGTTACTTGAACCGAGCATCAGCGCATTCCCATAATCCAGTCGGGACAAAATCGTGGCTCTAGCAATGGTGGCGCAATTTGTGATGTTGAGATATGGCCTAATGCGGCGTAGTAATCTCTGGTAGTATTGGCAGTTTTTTTTAAGAAAAGTGACTTGAGCATCTGCTCCTAATGAGGATTGCAGGTATATGCCAAGTGTTTTCACCTTACTTGAGACCGTGATGCTAGAGTCCTTTATAAGAAATGATGAGTAGGCTGGGCCTAGATTGGATAAGGCTTTTGAAGATCCGAATGTCATAAGTTCTGTTTTTGAACTATTCAAACACATCCAGTGGGCTTTCATCCAGCTTTCTATAGTATTATAGATTGCTGAGAGTCTGTTGTTGTCTGTGGTGTGGTCTCCGCTGAGTTCTATAATCAGTTGAGTATGATCTGCGAAATTGGTAAAGTTAATATCCAACTGTGAAAGGAGGGCGCAGAGACAACGGATATATAGATTGAATAGGAGAGGGGAGAAGCTAGCACCTTGCGGGACGCCACAATCCACTGGATTCGTACCAGAGGAATGTCCACCCCAGGTGATTTTGGATTTTCTGTCATCCAAAAAAGAGGATATCCAATTGATGGCTTCCTCGGCACAGTTACCTGCTTTTCCCAGGGCCTCACGGAGCTTCCCGTGGTCTAATAAGTCTAATGCCGCCGAGAGGTCCAATAGAATGAGCAGGCCAGCCTTGCCTTTATCAAGGATTTCTAGCATTTTAGATTGGAGGTCTAGTAATGCTGATTCCGTGCTATGTGCACTTCTGAATCCTGATTGCTGGGGATGTAGCAGGTCGTGCTTGTCCATGTACTCTTGAAGTTGATGAGTGGCCACCTTATCAAGAATTTTCAACAAGAAGTTGCAATTCGTGATAGGGCGGAGATTGGCTGGATTTTGCTGGTCGAGGCCGGGTTTTTTAACCAATGGTGTAACTGTAACTGTAACTGTTTTTAGGCTGATGGGAACGGTCTGGTCTCTAAAAGACGAGTTTGTCATGCGGCAAAGAAAGGGTGAAAAAGTGTCTGCATTATCTAGCATGAACTTGGGGGGCAGTATGTTTTCAGGGCATGAAGTGCAATTCATGTTAGAGAGAGTCTCCGCCATGATTTCTGGTGTTAATGGTGTGAATTGGAATTTGGCCAATGAGTACCCTACTTTGGTAGCAGGGGACTCAGTGACTTCAGAGTCACCTGGCGCAGCACAGGAACCTGAGCTAGAGGACCAGGTGGGCACAGATCTGAAGGGTATGCCCAAGCTGATGAGTTCAGCATCAGCATGGGCCCAGGTCAGACTGACTTCTTCACAGCCCAGAAAGACAGTCACACTCTGGCGGGTCTGTGGAAGCAGGTTGGACTGGCTGCGTCGGCCACTCGGCCTGTGGCCGATGAAATCCGAGGCCCTGGGGGCCGGTCTTCTAATGTGGCCCGGTGTGTCAGGTTACCTTGGCTCAGGGCACTGGCTGGCTTGCCTGCAGACTGCCTGCAGCCCGCTCAGCAGCCATCTCTCGCCACAGCGGATACATTCATTAAAGAAAGGTAACACACAAGTGTTACCTTTCTTTGATAAATGTATCACATAGCCGTAGGCCTGCTGGCCTGGCAGTGCCATGGGCCCTGAGCTGATCCGGCGCCGGCATGACGCCAATTGTTGCAAATGCAATGAATCAAAAAAAAAGGAGCGGCTCCTCCAGGAGCCTCTCCTTTTGTTGCAATTCATTGCCTTTGCAGGCCTGTGCCCCATTCCTTTCTTGTCTCCTCTCTCCACCTGCTGCAGCCCCTTTCCTGCAGGGAGTCCCCAGCTATCAGCTGCCCTGCGACCCCTTCCTGCCTTTGATGCCCGTGACCTCTGCGCCAGAGCCTGCTGCTATCAGTACACTTTGGAGAGAGAGCTGACCAGCTGCTCCCACCCCTGTGCAAAGGAGAAAAGCAGGGTTTCCTGCAAGAAAGAGGGCCATCCCGGAATCTCTGGGCCAGGAATCTGTACCAGTGGGTGAGCCGGGGTCACCCACATCACCGACACACATGTGGGCTGCAGAGGAGCCAGTGGATCTGGCCAAGGCCCACCAGCAGTATGGCGTCTACACGGGCATCCTGCACCAGAAGTTGGGCCTTCAGGTGATCGAGATTGCCGCTGATGAGGAGTTGCCAGAAGCCGTCATGGTGTAGGACGTGGCTGTGGTGCGTGGAGACACAGCCCTCATTACCTGACCGAGGACACCCCCCCCTCGTGCCAGAAAGAGGTGAGTAACGGTGGGTGGCCTGAGTGCTGTGCAGGTGGGTAGGGAGGCAGGGTCTTGGGAAAGCTCCAGGGTGCTGGTTTCTACAAAGACATCTGATGTTTTAATCTTTCTCTGCTGGCCACCAGTCACACTAATTATTCCGAAAAACATGCACAGTCTTTATGGAACAACAAAATGTGAAATGTTTTTCATCATATCGCTCAATACACTGAGCAACAGAAATGCTTTTTTTGCCCCAGCTAAAATCCTTTTGTTGTCCACGAGCATTGAGCAAAAGTCTGCATCAACAAAACTCCAGAACAAGCACATGGCTCTGGGACCGACTGCCATCCACACCGAGGGTGGGAGGAGGGGAGACGGCAGGGTTGCGCAGTCAGAGAGGAATGCTGCACCGTGCTGCACATTCAACAGTTAAATATACGTTTCTCTCCAAGCAAATCAGAAATGAGGCGAACCCCAATTGCAAGGCGAATTCATTATCAAATTGCATGACAAAATTTACTATGGAACTGATAAAAGTGTAGCAACTTGGACGCAATGCTGGAGCCTTGATGCTGCACATTCCTATGCTTGTGAAATGACACTTACCCCGTTTGCATCTGGTCTGCTTATAGCAGAGGGCAAAGTGGAAGTGAACTAAAGGGTACAGGACGTTCCATTACTTCTCAGGGAAATCTGCCTTCATTCCCTTACTGTATGTGACCAGGTATACAGTCCCAGGACGGTAGGAATGACCACTTGTTTTTTTTCTATAATTTCCCCCCTGCTGGGAATTTGAACCTGGGCTCTGCCCCGTAACAACTATCTGTTAAAGCTCATTATGCTTACTCTAAAGTGCTGGCTAAGCTTTGTTTATTTCAAAGGACTGCTTGCACATGAAGCCCATTCCCAAGCAGTCGGGCAGCAATCTCTGAATTGCTGTGGGCCCAGGGGAGCTTGTGTAGGCACAGAGGTGTTGGCAGGTAATGGTAGGGGTGTGTCGGTGGCCATGGTCTTTGGCATGGCCCTTAAGAGGAGCGAATGGCTGGTGATTGCAACGTGAGGCTGCATCAAGCTACATGCTGAGGGGGGACAATGACACACTAATTCACATGTGCTCCCACCGATTTAGGTGCTATATAGATGAATGGTTGGCAAAAACACAGTTCATGTGTTTTAGTGTAGCGAGTATTCCCCATTCTAAACCTAAGTGAAATCCATAGTCCTCCTGTGAATGTTTGCCTTTTGTATATTTCATAATGCGATCACTTGCTATATGGTGCATCGTTGCAGATTGTTCCCCAAGTGCTGAAAATAACCATAGCTCATCAAGTGGCCATTGACTTCATTGTGCCACAATGAATGCTTTGTGGTAATGTGTCTATCTTTCCCATCTACCTGGCATGATGTTCAGGATGTTTGTTTGCATGTATGATGTAACAAGTGCTCAGAGTATGGGCTGTCCTGTGAGTGCACTGCTTTCCCTATTTTGCCAACCTCTGAAGCCTGAAAGAAGATGCACGCAGCCTTGAAATGTGGTCAACTTTGCATCAGACCTGCAGATGAACTTAACTGGTCTGCTGTTAAATCTCAGTTACCAGTTTAATGGTTCCACTACAGAATAATTGCTAATTTTACTATAGCCGATATGATAGCTCAGTGGGTTGAGTGCTCGCTGCTGCGATGTGAGTATGATCTGCAGGTTCGAAACCCAGCAAGGCCATCTCAGCCTTTCATCCTTCTGAGGTCGATGAATGAGTACCAACACAGGTTGGGTGATATTGTATGCATATTTGTTCTATAAATAGAGCTTAAGCGTAAGTGCTATACAATAACATATTTCTATGAGTGTAACAGCTCGTTGGAAGCGTGCGCAGTGATCAAAATCTTACCCTAAAATCCCCACCGTATCCATAACCTGTTATGCTCACCTGGACCCCACAGGGGTGTCGATCGGACCCGGACAGCTGCGGTCTCCTTCAATGTGATGCGTAGTGCAGAGATGACTGTCTGGACTGGCCCGCCTAGTCTTGTCTGCTGGACCCGAAGAAGTATTTTCCTGCAAGTGGAGACAGGGATTAACCACCTGTGGGTTTTAGTGATGGCCTCCCAACTGTTCTCGCTCTCCCCCACTAATCACCTCCGATATCCCCTTAGTAACCTCACCTTATGTTCGTAAAAGATGAGCTCTCCATCCTGCGTGTCTTGCAGGGGCGCGTAGATACCAGTTACTTCACTGGTTTGAAGGCGTTGGGAGAGTTCCGGTAAGTATTGACTCTGAAGTCCCTGACGGGATTGGTTCAAAGTATCAAGTTCAAAGAGTTCAATGTGCCCGAGGTTCACTCTTGTCCCCTTCCTTCCTTAAGTTGCAACTGAGTTTGTGAGAAGAAGGTCTCGTAGCTGCTGCTGGCGTTCAGGTAAGAGTCTGTGTTACCCAACGCTGTCCGGTAACTATTGCATGCGTTAATGTGTTGTTTTTCTCCCTCTTTACAGATGCGGCATATGAAAATGTGGAGAGTTATGGTGGTAAGTCTATGGTGGTAAGAGGTTGTATGTGTTGATTCCCTTGGCTCACCTTGTTTTTTCTTGTGTCCCCCTAGGTGCCGGATTACGGCGAAGAAATGATGGAAACAGTGCCAGATCGAAAGATGCTGTGAGAACTGGTGAGTATGGTGCCGTGCTGGAGCTGGCGAAGTGACACGTGCAGGACTGATGCACTTTCCAGGTCCGGAGATGAAATGGTTCCGGAATTAGGTGAGGAATTTGAAATAAGTTTGTTTTCTAACCTTGTCCTTTTCTTCTTCTTTATTCTAGGAGCTCCGGATTCGAGGCAGGCCTGGCAGAAGACTGGATGCTGGCTGCAGGCACATGGGCGTGGCAGAAGACTGGATGCTGGCTGCAGGCACGCTGAGCGTCACACTGCTGGATGCAGTATAACGCGAAGCATGTGCTGCTGTTCGGGTGTGGTTTAAATAGCCTCCAAAGTAGTTCCAGGTAAGAAGTTCCCTAGAGCCACGCCGAGTAAAAAATAGTCCCTGTAAGAAAATAGTCCCATCAAGGCCTCATGTAGGCTTGGACTTTTTTGCAGCATGGTCTGCATCAGGTAAGTAAAGTCTATGAGCCTGGCACCTATGGCGCCAGGACTGATTTCTATGATGAGCCGGGCGCCTAAGGCGCCAGGACTGAACCAAGACAGCCCCTAGCCGGGGCTGCTGAAGTTTAAACAAATGTCTGGATGCCTGCACCCGGAGCTGAGGACCTTGGTCCTGATGCCCGGGGGTAGGCATCATGACAGCACCTCTCCCTAAACCTCTTTCCAATTTCCCTACTTCCCTCTTCCTATCCAACCATCGTCACCCTAACCCTCCTTCCCTGCTGGGGTTACGGAACCCTGTATAAGCATCTACTTGCAGCAGGTCCCAAAACCGCAGTGTGGGTGGTTGGTTCATGCCACTCCTGCGCCTCAGAGCTGTGGACCCTGTCACAGAACTGTATGCAAAGTTATGTTATTTTATGAGTTGTGTTGTGATATAACAGACACATGAACCCTCCATAAGTAGCATTTTCTGTAAAGTTGTGAATTGACGCGATTCACGGATGATGGTTTGAGGGCCACTTTTTTTGAGGCGTGGGCCACTTTTTTTTGCGTGTCCGGGCCTATTTCTTGTCCCAGTCCGACCCTGTGTGGAAGCAGGCAGAAGAGTAGGCTAGGGGCGAGGCCCCTGGCCTGTTCAAAGTGTACTGGGAGGACGGATTCCTGTACAGTGAGCAAAAAGACCCTGAGGGAGAGGGCACCAGGAGGCTGGTGATTCCCCAATGCCACAGAAAGATCCTTTTGGTTTTGGCTCACTAAATTCCTTTAGCGGATCACTTGGGAGTGACTAAGACATCACACCGGTGGTGTCTGCACACTTTTACTGGCCGCAGTTTGGCATAAAGGTTATGGAATTTGTCCGGTCCTGCCCGACATGTCAAGCTTCTGGCAAGTCAGCTGGTGCCACAAAGGTTCCCTTAATTCCCCTATCCGTGGTTGGGCGGCCTTTTAAGAGAATAGGCTTGGATATTGTGGGTCCTTTGTATCCTCAAACCAGCTCAGGGAACAGATATATCGTGGTGGTGGTAGACTGCGCCACAAGATACCCCGAGGCTCTCCCTCTGAGGAGCATCAAAGCCCCTGTGGTTGCAGAGGCTCTGATTGGGATATTCCCCCACATGGGATTCCCCAAGGATGTAATTTCGGACAGGGCATCATACTTCATATCAGCGTATATGAAGGGTATGTGGGAAGAGTGTGGAGTCACCTACCAGTTCTCTACATTCTTCCACCCACAAACCAATGTGCTTGTTGAGCGGTTCAACAAGGCCCTGAAAGGCATGATAGGTGGCATGGAAGAGCACCTGAGAAGAAAATTGGATATTCTCCTGCCATGCTTTCTGTTCACCTACAGGGGACACCCCCAACACACAGACACAGGTGAGAGTCTTTTTATGTCTCACCCACCCGTCGTTGTTTGGAGGGTATGGGACGAATGCCATGCCCCTGAATGATGTAACCACCAAGTAAATGCTGAAGAAGGTAACTTGGACTCCTGGCCATGAAACCTCCTTTCAGGATTTAAAGGATGGATTGTGCAGTGCCACAGTCCAGAAAGTGGCAGACTATGGTCAGGCGTTCATTATCCAGAAGGACACCTGTGATTTTGGGATTGTAGCAGTGTTAGCGCAGCTGAACTCTGAAGGGGTAGAGCAACCTGTCGCCTACATTAGCTGGCAATTGACAAAAAGGGAAAGAAACTGAGCTGTCATAGAAAAAGAGGCGTGCTTGGTCATGTATTCTGTAAACAAGATAAACCCCTACATCTTTGGGACTCACTTTACGATCCAGACAGACCACCGGCCTCTGTGATGGTTAATGGCCATACAAGGGGACAACCCTAAGTTTTTGCGTTGGACCATATCCCTGCAGGGATTAGATATGGACTCCCAGCATGGAAATGCAGATGGCATCAATCGGTCCTTTTGTCTTGATGATGAACCAGACCCTCAATAGGGTGGTGGCTCACATGCTGGGGGGCATGTGAGGAATTTGAATGTCCTCACAGGGAGTGTGAGCTCGCCTGTGGTGTTTTTTGACATTTTGTACAAAATAGACTGATGGGAGATCAACCTCAGAAAATGTGTGGGGCTAATCCACACACGTTTCCCAAAGCTCACTGCACAACAAACACATAGTCAAGTGTACTCTGGGGGACACAGCCTACCGGCACAGTCCTCCTGTCATGTTCAGCTGGAATGTGACATCCACGGGTACATCAAAGCATCTCAAGAAGGGGGCAAGCAACACCTTCCTCCAGACATGGGCTGCCTAATTAAAATATCAAAGGCTCCATGGATCCGCCCTGCCTATTGTTAAGTTCTGTGTGGTGGCAGTGCATACTGATGAGAGTTAATTGAAGCAGGCCTGCAAAGAGTCCTTTTCAGAGAGCTAACAAAGGGCATGAAACCCTAACACCTTTTTGATATGCAATGTTTCAGCTTGAAGCTAGCTCCCACCTCACTGTATGAAGGGCAGTGAATGTCATATCTGGGACAACTGTTTACAGGAGGCAACCCCTGTAGGGAACCCCCTTTCAGAGGGAAGAAGTATTTGATTTTATGGAGACAAAAAGTCTGTTCTCACCAAAAACTTCAAGGGAGACCTGCCCTTTGATCAGGAGTCACAGAGAACTCAATTAACCAGAGAGGTCAAGACAATGATTCTTGACCCAAGCTGCGGTGTAGGCCAGCATGCAGCCGTCTGTCCAGCCTTGCTAGCTGAACTTGCATGCTGCTTTATACCCACAGCTGTCCCCCGTCTTGAATTCTGTCACAGGAGCTACAAAGCGTCCTGGAACCGACTTGACGCTGTTGAGTATTAAGATCATATCAAGCACCAGGTACATCATGGTTCTGTCCCCCTCGTCCTTCTCCGAAGCGCCCTAGTAACATTTATGAGCCTTTGCTCCCTTGGTGCTAAACAAATAACCTTGAACAATTAAGACTGATTGCTTTACTGACTACCCTCCTGTCAGTATCCAGAGTGCATCCCTTTCCTTCGTGAAACTGTCTGTCCTCTTTGTTCCCCCACAGGGTGGGTTGTATTTTGTAATGTGTTAGGATTGTTTGTTGTAATAATAATGAAGTAGATATTTTTATACAACCTTGACTGGAGAGTCCCTTTTATCATTGGGTAATTGTATTTTTGCTGTGCTGCAACTAACCAACGATCCACGACCTTGCGGAGCTAAGCCTGCCTTTCTGTCCACGTTATCAAAATTGGACAAGGAGGTTTATAATTTACTTGTGTTTCCAATCTGTTCAGCTCCCTTCTGGTGTACTAGAGGTGTGGGGCTGATTGATGGTTTAGAAACCGATATTCGTCCCAGGTCACTGGTGCCCCAGACGTTGATGTGTCACAGTCATAAAATGATCTTCCAAAAGTGGGGCTCCACCCTCTTTTAAAGCAAAGTGGGTGCCAGTGATTTTTGTAGGCTAAGCCCACCTTAATTAACACATCCTGGAGTCCACAGCAACAATCTCCTCTGTGCATGGGGTCAAACAGAGTGCTTTACAACAGGAAAGTTAAAGGGGTGACTACATGTGATACTGAGTCCCACCAACCTTCCTGTCTATTGTGGATCAAAAGGTCTCTCTAGTTAATGGATCTCTCTGTGGTTTCTGTTTAAAGCGGCAGTTCTCCCTTGAAGCTGCAGCGAGACCTGACTCTCTAGCTCCTGCAAACAACATTCTCTTTACTGATAAATGGGGTCCCACTCTCAGGGAGGGTTACTGTAAACAGAGTCCCACACAGGACTGTTCACTGTCAATGAAATTGAGGGTGGGAGCTGGCTTCAGTTGGACACAGTTACATATGAAAGTTTGCTGTTGAGGTTTCCTGACTCCTTTGTTAACCTCTGCAGCCAGGCCCCATGTGGGCCTGTTTGAAGTACATTCTATTAGTATGATAATCGCTGCCACTAGCTGCAGAGCTGAACAAAAGAGCAGGGTGGATCCATTGAGCCTTTGTTAGTTAATCAGCATGTCCAGGACAGGGGAAAAGTTGACCCTCCCCTTTTCTGGGGATGACATGGTGTACTCCTGGCTGTCATATCCCACTAAAAATGACATGGCAGACTGTGCCTGTACTCTGTCCACCCAGAGTACAAGGGTATATGTGTTTATTGTGGTGTGAGCATAGGAAAATGTGTGTGGATTAGTCCCACATATTTTTCCGAGGCTGGTCTACCATCCTTACATTTAATTAAACATAATAAAAAGCCCCGGTAGCCCACAAACACACTGCGCAGTTGTTATGCTATGTTATGTTGTGTTATGTTATGTTACTTGGCATTTATATAGTGCCTTATGTATCAGTGGTATGATGTCAAAGCGCTGGTAGGTTGAACGCCCTCGGACGTCAGTAGAGAGGGAAGGGGTCATAAGGTGCATGTGTGCACCGACTATGTGTGCAGCCGACGTGGCAGTTGCGGGTTAGCTGCTTCTTAGCGATAGGTGTAGCGGTTGGGAGGTCAGGCATATGTGTTCCTTCTGGGGGGATGACGGCCAGACTTATTTGTGGCTGCGTTAGGCCTGAGGAGACACTTAAGTTAGCGGTGTGCTCAACTAATGTTTAGTCAGGATGATGGGGAGTATGCAGCGGGTTTTAGTATGAGAACAGCTATACCGAATGTGTCATATTATCGCTGTGTTCTAGATGAGTGTTGGTGTGTAGGAGAGAATAAGCATAGTGGTGTGATATGGCGGTTATCAGTTATGCGTTTGAGGTCGGGCACTCCAGCTGTACCATCCACTCCATCCGTTCCATCCACCCCATTTGTTTCATCGCCTCCATTCGTTTCATCGCCTTCATAGGTTTAATTTGCTATACCTGTTCCATCCACTCTACCTGTTCCATCACTCTACCTGATTCCAACCACTCTACTACTCCCATCCGCTCTACCTGTTCGATTTGTTCCATCCACTCCACCTGTTTGGTCTATTCTATCTGTTCCATCCACTCCATCCGTTCCATCCACTCCATCCGTTCCATCCACTCCATCCGTTTAGTAGCCTCCATATGTTTCATCCACTCTACCTGTTTAATCACTCTACCTGATTTCATGCGCTCTACTTCTGCCAACCACTCTACCTGTTCCATTCCATTCATTCTATCCACTCCCTTTGTTCTATCCACTCCCTTTGTTCCATCCATTCCATCTGTTCCATCCACTCCAACCGTTCCATCCACTCCAACCGTTCCGGTTGGTCGACTTCCTTACACCAGGTCTGACTTCAGACACTTGATTTATAAGCAGTATGTGTGTCGTTCACTGAAGTCCTGGCAGAAACCGGCCCTGGAAAAACAAACAGTTTTGGCTTATGTTAAAGTATTAGGCATTTACCAGGTACTGCTATTGTATGCCCAGGTACTTGCACAATGTTCCAGCTGCTACATTTAATTACCAGTTATTACCATTACAGCTGTGCCTGGCAAGTTCCTTTTCCATGCACATACAAAAGCCCAAACTGTTGGCATTGCCAATACTTGTTGCTATTCACAGATGATGCACTGATCTCAGCCAAGAGTGAACTTACCTCGACCTACCTTATAAAGGAATATCATCTAATATCTAATATGGCAAAATGGAATGTATTGGTAGTGTGCCAAACATATAAGCTTAAAACAAGTGTTATGATAAAGGGGGATTACCTGGAAGCAATGGCAGTTATAAATATTTGGGTATAGATTGTTCATCAAATTTGACCTGGTCGCACCAGGTGAAGTTGGCCAAAGAGAAAATTAATGCATTAACAGCGGCAATACTAGCGTTCTAAAATAAAACAGGTCAATATATCGCCAAAGCTGCCGTGGCTGCACACAAAGCAAAGACAGTGGCCCTCATTAGGACTCCGGCGGAAAACCATGGTGCTATTAGCACCATGGTCGATGCCGGAGTCCGCCATGGCGGAATGGGGAATTACCACCCCATTCCAAGGTTGGCGTGGCGGTAATTCCCCATGCCACCATGGCCCTTCCCCATTCCCATTTTTGCCCCATAGGGCATAATGGGAATGGGGAAGGCGGTAAGTACGGTACGCAAATTGTGGTACCGTACTTACCTCGAGAGTCCCTTTGCGGGCCCCTACTTTAACGGCTGGTCTAGACAAGCTGTTAAGGTCGGGTCCCGCAAAGGGACCTCGTAGTAAGGCGTTAAGGGTTTAACAGCGCCGACACCTTTTACGGCGCCGTTAACCCCTTAACGCCTAGGTCCTAATGAGGCCCAGTATCACAAATGTGTTATGGGGCGGGAGGATGGTGTCTGGGAGCCCTCAGTTCCTTTCACTCCAATGAGAATTATTTTTATTTTCTAAGTGTTGGGAATTAACAGAACCTATGTAAGTTAATATTTAAAGGAAAATCTGCAGAAGTAAGTGCTTTCTCTCTTTATGCAATACACAAATTTACATGCCATTTTAGGCTGGCATATATTAAATAAAGAAAGCTAACTAAGGGATCATGATTTATGTTTTAATACAGAATTTAACCAGAAGAATAACTCTTCGCAACCTATCTCGCCTACTACAATTTGAAATAAAAGGTTAAGCCACAAGAATAGATCTTGACAACAATTTAAGGGCATTCTATGGTGGTATTTTGAATGTAAAACAGCTAGGAACTAGAGATGTCTTGTGTGTGTTTGTGATGCAGGTAGCAATGTTATCATCAGATAAGTACACCATTTATGGAACATAGATTGAAGAGAAGCCAATATAGAATGAATACTGCATCATGGTGATTGAACTATATATTATCTCATTATTTAAATGGGTTAAGAAGACAAAAGCGAAGAAAAAATCCTCTGAAGAAGGTCCTGATAGTAACAAAACCGGAAAAGGAAGGAAACATGTTGGGTTAACATCTACATCCCTATTAATAGACACTTTAAAGGGATATGTTGTCATTAATAGCAATAACTCAGAAGATAACTAGTTTACAGTTACTATATTTGCTGCTGTTTGCATCTATGTGTATGAATTGTTTTAATATTTATAGATTATGACTTTTGGAATGTTTTAGTAAGCACAAGTCACATTGGGTTGCACTTTAAACTCGCAAAGTAGAATGAAAAAATATTTTTATAAATAAGACTACAGACATGTATTTGTAATAATAAATTGAATATATATTTTGTATATTGAGAGAGTAAATTGAACTTTTTTCTCACTCCATCATTGCTACAATCTGCATCACAAACAGTCATGCACACTAATACCCAGGTATTCTATAATATGAGATAGGTATTGTTAGACCAGGATCGACCTTGTTGTATCAACCCTGGTGTCCATCTTTATTTTATAAGGGAATTAACAGAGTAACATCAAACATTGTCACCCATTCTGAATTAAATATGCATTGCTCGGGTGATTTAATATTGTTGCATTGTGTCAAATCATGTGCCAGATTGTGGAATGGAAAGAAAACAACCTTAGCCTAAGCTCTTCTATAGGAACTACAACCTTTGTGGAATTTGTATAGAACTTAATGGTTCTTTAATACAAAAATACTTTAGATCAATCGAGAAAGAACAATGGTTCTATACCCCATTGGTCATCTCTTTCAATCCTAAGCATTGTCTTAGGTCCACAGGTATAGCCTTAAAAAGAGACTTAAGATGAGAGGGCTGACCCTATATCACCACAGTTCAAACGCTCTTGAACATTCCCCTCCTCTAAGTGAATTGTACTACCTGGATCTTATCCATTAATATCATGATCTAAATGTATATAGAAAGATTTCATCTTGACACATACCTGGTAATACTTCCCCTTTGTGCCAATATGGCCTAGCGTTCCCTGAGAACATGCACTGTGTGCGGGTTGGGGGGCTATCCAGGCTAATGGGAGCGCTCCTCCTCTCTTTTTTTTATATATTTTTTGTTTTTACATATTTTATGCATACATAATAAAGTAATGGTTTTTATGTTGATTTAATGTATGTTCATAGCTCATTGTAAGGAAGTTATTTGCCCATGTTACGCCTTGACAAAGACTGGATAGGGCATCTTTGTATTTGATTTATACCATGTACTATGATTAGGTGATGAAATTCATACAAGTTTGATATACTACTATTTGGTGTATACTTATAATTGGTGTACTCATAACCTATGACTTAATTTTAAAATAATCACATGGACTTGTTGTCCTAATTGTACACTGAATGTGCATCACAAAAATTATTTAGGCACAAGCACATTTACTCTGGTTTACAATATCTTTTACAGGTTTTCTTAAAGAGATGTTGTATTTTCTGCACTTCTGTAAATGATCTGATGAGAAGATGGATTGTTCTGATATTTGGGGACAATGGATGGCAAAGCTATTGTAGGGCTTTTCTTAAGCTTGTGAACCGGCCAGCCCGATTTCATTTGCATAAACTAGCGACTTATAGAAGACTGGTCTTGATACTTACTGAATGTTTGTTGACCCATGTTGCGTAGTTTCGTATAGAGTTTGTATATACTAAAAGTATTGATTTTATATTGTATTGTAGTTGTCATCTATATAGCGCCACTTACTCAAAAGCGCTTTGTGGTAGTAACGCCCTCGGAGACCAAAGTCCAGGTATGGAAACATTCTCAGAAAAGGCTTAAAGAGCATGTGTGCATTTGGCCAAGATTTGGAATTAGATTAGATGGGCTGGCTAGGCTTCAATAAGCAACCAAGAGGTCAGGGAGGTCAAGTGACAGAGGTGTTGAGGCAAGTCTGGTGTAAGGGTGAAGCCCTTATGTGTCCAGCTAGAACGAATTTTTCGTAGTCGTAGATGCATTCTAAAGTGTTGGATGGATAGCCGTGCCTGCAGTGTATGTCCACCGACGTGGTGCATTTATACATACCTTAAGCTCAGATGGAGCTTATCTTTGATGTTGCTGTGTCATCCGATCATCTGTGGGGAAAGAAACCAGCTACCCTCCTAGACTCTTCTATGCACTATGGACAGGCTACCCTCAAATCTACTAAACACAATAGATTTACTGTCCTAAAACATCTTCTAGGTGAGATAGACAGGCTACCATCGGACATAGTTCATCATGGTCTACCAGGTCAAAAGCTGATGACAGATCTAATAGTAGTAGAACACATAGGTTTCCAGAGTCTCTTATAGAATCCCTTTGGTATTTTAAATCTAACAGTGCTGTTTCAGTACTGTGATTTGGGTGAAATCCTGATTGTCTAGCACCTAAGAGCTGGTTGTGCTCCAGATATTTTTGTATATGGGCATAGGCGATCTTATCAATTATTTGAAGTAAGAAAGGCACAGTAGTGATAGGGCGGTAGTTTGTGGGTACCGCAGGGTCTAGCTCTGGTTTTTTGAGTAATGGGGTGACCCATGCTTTTTTAATAGTGGCTGGTACAATGTTTGGGCGGAAGGAAGCATTAACAAAATTGGTCATGATAGGAGTGTGTACAGATGCCAGAGTGTTATATCCTACACAGTGATAGCTGCAATTAGTTGCATGAGATAGGCAAAATAATTGTTGTAAATGACAAAGCAGTGATAAACATTCTTACACAAGCAGAAGAATATAACAAGTCAAGGGTGGGGGGTGTTATTCTACCTTATGACAAATTTGTTTCGAGTACTCTATCGTATTCTGTAGCAAATCGCAATTTGGGTCAATTTAAGGCATTACATATATTGTGAGCGTTTATGGAGATATATGTCGTTCCCTATTGCTGATCGAATTGAATACGTATGCTGAGCCTTATAGTTCAAGCCGTGGTCCACGTGTTGTTAAACGAAGAGGGTAGGCATCACGTATAAAAGGGAAAGATTGGAATGTTCTTGCTCATGCGCTTAGGTAGGTTGCATTCAGGAAATGGTCTGATGCAGTGACGCACGCGGTTCGAGGAGCACGGTTGGGTCCGGGGTTATGATGACTTAGTTGTGTCAGCTATTAGCGACTTCAGGGACCATGCAGATCAGGCAGTCTGTTTGATTGCTGGGTCGAATGGTAGGTACAGCTGGATTTCTAACCTGTAGGCCTGACTAGGCAGGGTTTACTTGGTATGTTTGTCCAGAGAGAGTGAGTGAGTAGGAGGCAGTGTGTCGTAGTACAACGGGGTTGGTCTGTTATCGATGCAGTGGTCAGGGAGTACAGACAACTGTCAGCAGATTTACGACTGGTTTGGTGCATTGGTCAGGAAAATTTCTGCATAGCTGGACATTCACGGTTTACTTCAGAAAGAAGTGTGAGCATGCAGGAGAAGAGGAGAGTAATAAAAGGTGCGATACCTGGACATATGGCATTCCCCGTTCCTCCTGGCTCCGACAGGCTCGGGACAGGAGCCTTAGTTTAGAGCCTTAGTTGTGGGCCGGCCTGGCCGTTGACTGGTGATTGGCTGCATGGACATTTTCAGCCAAACCGCATATAGCTTGTGTACTACAAGACAATCACGTGGAGGTGCGCTTTGGGGAAAGCACGTCGGCCATGTTAGCCAAGCTGGTCGTCGTGTAGATTACCTCAGATACGAATCCCCAAGTATAAATGGAACGTTAAGACACTGCTGCTTTCTATTAAAACAGTGCTATGCTTGCCGGATGATTAATAGTTAGTGCTATATGAACGGCACAAATTTGCGTTGCTAGCAGTGGGGAGCCAGCTGGTAATTTCTTTCAGCCCACGGGTTTACCGTCTTGTGAAGAAGGGGGACCGGATAGGCAGGGGGCACTGCTCCTGCATTGTGGAAGGAGCGCCTGCTCCTGGGTTGCAGCAGCTGTTGTGAGTCTCAGGACAGGAGCCTTAGTTTAGAGCCTTCGTTGTGGGCCGGCGTTCACCTGGCCGGTGGCTGGTGATTGGCTATATGGACATTTTCAGCCAATCTGCATATAGCCTTGTGTTCTACGAGACAATCAAGTGGAGGTGCGCATTGGGGAAGCACAGCGGCCATTTTAGCCAGGTTGGTCGTTGTGTAGATTACCTCAGATACGAATCCCCATGTATAAATGCAATGTTAAGGCACTGCTGCTTTCTATTAAAACAGTGCTACGCTTGAAGGATGATTAATAGTTACTGCTATATGAACGGCACAATTCGCTGCGCTAGCGGTTGGAAGTCCGCAGAGCCCGCTGGTAATTTCTTTCAGCCCACGGGCTTACCGTCTTGTGTAGAAGGGGGTCCGGGTAGGCAGAGGCTTGTAAGATTGGGACTGTCTTGCATAGTCCCAATGTTGAACCTTATGTGGTCTGATGCTCAGAGACCAAAGGTGATTTGCCCAGGATCCCACAATTCTAATAGGAATTTGGGGGATTCAGCTCTACTGCGACCAAATTATAAACACGTGCCCTCAAGAGTTTGACACACATGCACCTATCCAAATCCCATGCACATATGAACTGGCATATATAGCAAACTTCCCAAGCTCCCCTAAGCTACCCTCATATGTATTGTGAGATGGGGGAGAAATGAATGGCCTCACATTGATTGTGTGCCCTCGGACAGAATGCAACATATCGTTCATCGACGCCTCTTGTCTTTGGGAAGTTTCCCGTCCACCCAGCGTTGTTGCTTAACGCTTCTTTCACTCTTCCGTGGAACAGCCGTTGAACCTGCCAGTATACACGTTTATTTAAACATATTATGCAAAACATGCACAGTTCACATTTCTCAGGGAAATAACCGAAGCAGCGAATGCATACATTCAAAAGGTAATGGAGTAAAACAGGTGGATTACAGAAGTCGAACTGCAGCTTTGCCATTCTTTAAAGTAGAATGTCAGAACGTAGGAAGGACACATGCTGTGAGTGAAGATGACACTACATGCTTCCAGCTTTTAACACATAGGATTAACTGCTACATTTTAAGAAGTAAATGAGGCAACTCACTTAAAAGGCTTGCTGCCAGGCTGCAGGGGTGGAGTCAGCTGTTAGCGCGTGCTGCTTCACTCCCCTGAATTGTGAGCTCCAGTCTCGTGTTGAAAATTGCCCTGCACGGGTGGGCGTGTCTTATGGGCAGGCCAGCATAACAGAAATCAACCAATAACCCGTGCATCCGTCCATTTTGGACCCATTACATAGCAATAACTCATTCCTCTTTTCCCCCCCCAGAAAAGGTGTAACATGAGTCTTGCTTTGTTTGGCATAAAAAGGCCGCAGATTTATTTTCACAATATCATAACCACCACTGCACACATTAGTGGAAATAGTTCTGAAGATGCGGCGACTGCTCCGTGTACAAAAACATGCTTCCCCCTTTCCTTCCAACAGTCCATCATAGGCCCAACTCTCCCAACCCTTTGCGCCTGAGCCTCGCCTGCCCATGCAGGTGTTCGGGGGCGGGGAGAGTGCCGTTTCCTTGGGGGAAGCTGAGCCCTTGTTGTTCCCCCCAGACGCCCCTGCCGTGTTAGGCTCCCAAGGGGCGCTGGTCTGAGAAGAGCGAAGACCCTTCCAGCTTTCTCCTGGCTCATCCGGAGTCTGTCTCTTGTGTTTGGTTGCCCAAACACCGCCACACCGCCTGTTGTCCTGCGACGTCGACGATCAGGCCTCCTTGCATGTTCTGTTTGTAGGGTGGGTGGGTGGAAAACGAAGTCCTGTGTTGGCAGGCGGGCGTCCCACTGCCAAGGCTGGATGCTGCCTGCAGTGGGAAGCCCACTCACTATAAAGGGGGTAGCCCCTCCCCTTTCTATTGTTGCCCCCTTCGCGGGCTTTTTTCCCTTTTTGGCGCGCTGCGCCGTTTCGCGGGTTTTGCCCCCGTTTTGCCGCGCTTCGGCGGGCGCCTCCCCTCCATCCTGTGGAGGAGGGAGGGGGAGTCTTTAGGAGGAGGACACCGCCCGGGTTATCGGGGTGCCTCCTCCATTTCGGGATTTCTCGTCGTCACCTTCATAACCCGTGCATCCGTCCATTTTGGACCCATTACATAGCAATAACTCATTCCTCTTTTCCCCCCCCAGAAAAGGTGTAACATGAGTCTTGCTTTGTTTGGCATAAAAAGGCCGCAGATTTATTTTCACAATATCATAACCACCACTGCACACATTAGTGGAAATAGTTCTGAAGATGCGGCGACTGCTCCGTGTACAAAAACATGCTTCCCCCTTTCCTTCCAACAGTCCATCATAGGCCCAACTCTCCCAACCCTTTGCGCCTGAGCCTCGCCTGCCCATGCAGGTGTTCGGGGGCGGGGAGAGTGCTGTTTCCTTGGGGGAAGCTGAGCCCTTGTTGTTCCTCCCAGACGCCCCTGCCGTGTTAGGCTCCCAAGGGGCGCTGGTCTGAGAAGAGCGAAGACCCTTCCAGCTTTCTCCTGGCTCATCCGGAGTCTGTCTCTTGTGTTTGGTTGCCCAAACACCGCCACGCCACAGGTGGGTTACCGCCCACCGTGGCTCCCCCCTGCTTCCTTCCCTCCATTTCTAAGATTTTTGTGCAGAGGTTCCAGTAGAATAGCTCTAACCCCAGTGTTGACAAATGTACCCTTCCTTAAGAAACTACTCTGGGGATTTAAATTAATCAGGCCCTACCTGATCTGGCCAGGACCCCTGCCGAATTTTGCCATTGCCCAGTTTAGCTTTGGTCTGGACCTCTCCACGGCTGCGTGATTATCTGCGCCCACCCACTTCTGCCTTTGGAATTCTCTGACCAAATGATTTCTGTTCCCCAACTGACCTGCCAGCTCCTGTAGAGAGCACCTCATTTCCCGCTTCAGAGCCCCCCTTCCCAGGCTTGTCAGGTCGTTACCTCCCCAGTGTATGACCCGCATGAGTGTCCTACTACCCAGACCTATCTCCATTCCTCCGGGCTGCTGCTGGTGGGGAGAAGGCATGTCAATTTTATATTTTACCAGCCTGATATACCTCTTAAAACACCCAGACCTCCATCTACCATTCTGCTTGATTGCTCCTTCCCCCATACCCAGGGCTGTGGCTGTGGCTGCCGTGACTGCCCCAATCCGATCTGAGTGAGACCCGAATAACCCTTTCTTCGGCGCCAGTTCCATAACCGGTCTAAGTTGGACGCGGCTTAGCGCTGCCCCCCTGTGATGAATGAGCAGCGGAGCCTCCCCTCCCGAGGGAGGTCTCAGCCCGAGGAAGACCGCCACCGCCCTAACCGGGCCTTCTGCATTCCCAGGATGGGTTGGAGGGTCCCCGTGCACCCCTTGTCTTCTTGGTCAGTTGTTGATCTCTTTACCCGTAGCGCCAGCTGTTCCCCTGAACAATGCACATCTTAAAACTGCAAACAGGTTTTTTTTTTTTTTTTTTTTTTTTTCCTCTCCCAGGGTGTGCCTCCTCTGGGACCCTCCTGCCTCAGTCACCTTTCCGTCCTGTTCCGCCTTAACCAGGGCGGGCCTGCTCCGGGACACTTCTGCCCCTGCCCCTTTCCATCTTGCCCCGCCTTAACCAGGGCGGGCATGTTCCGGGACACTTCTGCCCCTGCCCCTTTCCATCTTGCCCCGCCTTAACCAGGGCGGGCCTGCTCCGGGACCCTTCTGCCCCTGCCCCTTTCCATCTTGCCCCGCCTTAACCTGGGCGGGCATGCTCCGGGACACCTCTGCCCCTGCCCCTTTCCATCCTGCCCCGCCTTAACCAGGGCGGGCATGCTCCGGGACACTTCTGCCCCTGGCCCATTCCATCTTGCTCCGCCTTAACCAGGGCGAGCCTGTTCTGGGACCTTCTGTCCATGCCACCTCTCCAGCTTGTTCCTCATACTGCACCCGCCATAGGTTCCTCACCCCTTTTATTCGGCAAAAGCTCCCCAACCCCTTATCTTTGCTCCGCCTGCCCTTTCAGGAGTTACCCTGTTGGGAGAGTGCCGCTCCTGGCAGGTGCGGTTGAGCTGTATTCTTTTCTTGCTTTCCAAAACCAACTTGCCTTTATTGCTCCCTTCCCGGCTTGTTATGGCCCTCCCTCACCCTTTATCTAGCAAATGCTCCCCAACCCCTTATCCTTGCTCTGCCTGCGTTACCCCGTTTGTAGGGCGCCGTTTCCGGCGGGAGGGTTTGCGCCGTATTCTTATGATTGATGCTCCAAAACCCCTTCGTCATCGCTGATCATCGTCTCCCCCCTATCTATTTCTTTATCTTCCCCAGGAAGGCTCCCTCCTGCCACATTCCCTGTCATGTGAGCCCAACTCCTCCCAACCTCGGCTGGGCCCTTCCCTGCTTCTATTCATTTGGCAGGCTAAACTGCAGCGTTGGGCTTGCCGACCTGATGAACCACACTCCAACTTTGCCCTTGTAGCTTGGTCACCCTTGCCACCAGTCCCACAGACCTATCTCCTGACACCGCCCACTGGACCTAGCCATGACATTAAAGCGGGTCTCCGGTGTCGAACCGCAGTGGTTAGGTTTGCAGGCCAGACACTTCGCCACTGCCCCATATGACATGGTGAAAATTTACAAATAAGTGAGGTGAAATGTCCCAGTTCGCTATTGTGAGTTTCGGGGGAAACATTTGTATTGGTTCTTGGAAGTTAAATTTGCCCACTTTTATGTCTCCACCACGGGCAATTACCATTCGTCCCGTTTAATTTGGGTTGTTTATGCAAAGCCCATTACTAAATGTGCATATTCCCCTTTGGTATGCTACTTACTACCGCAGTCACATCCCCTTGTCTTGATGCCATGACCCCATACTTCCCCTAAAATCCGGAGCCCCCAGAGGCCGTGCTTGCATGTTCCCCGGCCCACATATTTGACATGGACCACGCCCCTCCGCTGCTTTACTAGCCTTGTAGTGGCGCTTTTAACCTGAAACCCTTAAGGAATCCCTAATGCAGAGCCTGCCCCTGCGTTAACATAACCCGGGCCATGTCATGAATACATTGTGCTTCCCTCATTACCCGGAACACTACAGCAGATGGAAGCCCTGTAGAACGTGAATCCAAAATTTTTGCGCTGCATGTGAGAAATTGGCACCACTAAAACACACATGCGCTTTCACTCGTACTCTTATACCAATCCAATCACTAACCAAGCAAACGAAAATGATGGATCCTTTCGTTTTACCACTGAGTTCCACCCCTGCTCAGCAGCCCGCCAGCCTTCTCTGCTCCAGTACCAGCCCCATACATCGAAATGCTGCTGCCTCTCAACCCAATACTTCCCCAGTGTGTAGAGAAACTCTTTATATTCCTTTCATCAACCTCCTTTTCCTATCCGACAGTAACTCCAGCCAACCCATCTCTCTCCGCCGTACCCGCTTCCGAGACGGGCGCCTTGTCCTTCTGCCATCTTATACCCTCTTACCCAGGAACCCTGCTTGTCATCATTGGTGCCCTGCCGTGCAGCCCTGGCACAACAAGGGGACACCCAACATGATTACCGTACCCCGTCCCCTACGTATGCCTGTGCAGTAGGTGCATTATCCTTTGATCAGTGCTCACCTCTGTAATCCTATTCCTCGGTAACTATTGCTTCCCCTGGGCCTCAAGCAGTGTCTCCATTATTCCTTCAGAGAAAACACAGGCCATTCCTAAAGCTGTGCAGGTGCGTAAGCTACCCTGCCCCGATAAAATACTCCTGTGCCCATAACAGCCGCGCTTCCGTCTCCTTGGGCGCCCCAAAGCACGACCCATAGACCACTTAAAACTGTGTTTCAAGACCGACCTTAGGCGAGGTGGCGAAGTCTCCTAATGAACCGTGGTACCATGCAGCATTAAACCGTTAGGCTTACATACATCTTTCATTATTCAAAACCTGCCTGCAACCGGCCCCCCACGCCAAAGCCTTCTTCTTAAAAGGTGTGTGCTCAAAGTTAAACTTCCACGGTACTATTTGTAAAACAACTGCTTACTACTAAAGTACCCATTACGTCCCGCTACCACACCTCAGCCTCGCAGCTAACGTACCCAGACATCCGCGACAAAAGAAGGAAAAACTAACGTACCCAGACATCCGCGACAAAAGAAAGAAAAATGCAGCATTCTCTAGCAGTTCCCCGTGCCCGTACTGGGAAACCCCATTAAATAATTTGTAGTACCGACCGGCAAGTGCCCTAATAATAATTTGGCATTCGAATAGCGCTACGAACCCCCCCGTATCTGCGCGCTGCATATTATTACCCACAGTATGTGGTGCTCATTTAATCGAGCTCAGAAGGATGAAAAGCTGAGTTTGGCCCTGCCGGGATTCGAACCTGCGCCAGCAGGCTCTGCACGGATGCTAAAGCAGGCGTTCTACTCCCTGCGCCATCGGACCGGCTTTATAACATAACAGACGCCAGCTTCCAGTCTGTCTGCAAGATTATGGCAAGGTGCCTGCTTGCTTCACCGCCACGCTCAGCTGGAGGACAGCGCAAGTGCCCAGTGCGTTTACCCCCCAATATTAGCCCCCCCAGCAGGTGCCTCCTCCCGATGCCAGGCTTCGCGGGTGTGGGGAGCCATCCTCTAACCCGTACCTTCCCCCTTTAAATCTACCCTACCGTCATCGACTTTTCCCCTACGCACACCAATCCGACGTGCGTGTTACTTCCCCTCACTCGCGCTCTGAAAACGCCTGTATATGAGCGCGGTATAAACAAAATATAACATATATTACTGTGACGGTACGAATACAAACGTCACTCTGTCATACATGCTTCCCGGTCCATATTCCAATAATAAATTAGCATTTGGTTCAAAGGTTCAACGGGTCTTCAGTTTTAGTCCCTCTGTCCACACAACAGCTGCTCTAGGGATTCAATTTACATAGTTACTGCCCGCCCTGATAAAAAGTGGGATAGACGGTGGTGCTTTGCAGCAATGGCCTTCCTCCACACGGCAGACAAAAAAGGGTGAATAAGTGCGGGAAATTCAAACCCAGTGTAGGCAAATTATCCTGCAGCTGGGACCATACTCACTGTACCTTGTCCGGCCCGTCTACCTGTTATTTCCCCACTACACTTCCCACTCCGATTAATAATAACAATATAATTAATTAATCCCGACTGCACCAGCTGTTAGATCTTTCAGCCCAAGACGCGACAGAAGGCTAACAGAGCGAAGTGCAGGCTCTGCACCACAGCCACTCTTCCCCGGCCCCCACTCGTCTCCGTTCACAACATTCCCCGCATTTACAGCGTTGCGACCTCCTCTCAGGGCGTTATGGAGGTTAAAGGAACAAACCTCTCTGCGTCGGCAATACCGTCCCGGCACTTTCCCCTGCATGAGACCGGACCCCCCAGCCCCGTATTCAGTACCGTACCCTGATTGTCCATATTTCCCTTATTTATTTTGGCGCCCCCCTTGAGCCCCTACCTTCCCTTGTCCGTGACCCACCGCTCCTCTGGCCTGTACTCGATATCTTGCTGGAACACTGGAGCGCCGACCTCCCGAACGCTGCTACGCCCTTCAACTCGAAACACTGCATCTCGAGACCGTAACCGGAGTCACGAACCAGCAGCAAACCGGGCCGGAAAACGAAGTCCTGTGTTGGCAGGCGGGCGTCCCACTGCCAAGGCTGGATGCTGCCTGCAGTGGGAAGCCCACTCACTATAAAGGGGGTAGCCCCTCCCCTTTCTATTGTTGCCCCCTTCGCGGGCTTTTTTCCTTTTTTGGCGCGCTGCGCCGTTTCGCGGGTTTTGCCCCCGTTTTGACGCGCTTCGGCGGGCGCCTCCCCTCCATCCTGTGGAGGAGGGAGGGGGAGTCTTTAGGAGGAGGACACCGCCCGGGTTATCGGGGTGCCTCCTCCATTTCGGGATTTCTCGTCGTCACCTTCATGAATAAGGCAGCAAGGCAGAGTACAGACCCTCCGTTAGAATCGACGCCCTGGCCAGCAAAACAAAATAAACAGTAAATGCTATCTTCACATGCCTGCGAGACTCCTTTGAAAGAGAGAGGCCTGCGACAACTGACCCCATGCCACAACCTCTCATGATGACCCTGACCAGTAGATGTCTGCCACTATGGAGGAGTGGAGGAGTGGAGCGGAGGTGCGTCCCCGCCAGAGCGTCAGGCCGCTTGAGTGACAGTTAGAACCTTGTGTCCTTTATTTTTTGCTGGGGCTGTGCTGCCTGGCTCTCTGCAGGGTTGCGTCCCCCGCTACACTATTTTGTTTTTCTTTTGCAGAGCCTCTGGGCTCCTCAACAAACGCACAGACGAATAATGGGAGCTGGTGGGGCGTCGGAAGACCGGCCCTTTCAACTCTCATTATCACGCCAGTGGTGTAGACATTCTCCCTGACAGGAGACGAGCCCTCTCCCACAACGTGAGCACGCTGACTGACTGCACAGGCATCCTAAGTGTTACTCACACGCCATGCAGTGCTTTTCTCATCACACATTCATTAAATCATGTCATCACATCATCAGTGACCAGGGGCACCGAGTACGTGAGTGCTCTGCGGCCCGGGCACCCCCCAGGTAGCGATATCTGTGTTAAACCTCCCTATACCTTCAATGAGACATCCTAAAAATTCTGCCCACTTACACCTCCCGGGAAAAATCAAAAGTCAGCTCTCCTGTCAGGGACATCACCTATGAAAACACACATGACATCACAAATGAGCTAAATAATGACATCACTGTTAAAACAAGGAGCTGCGCACGTAGCAGCTATGTACTCACATAAGAGTAGGTAATGAATGCAGATCAAATAAACAAACACTCATATGCAACAGAATAAGCAATCTTCACAGGAGCAAGATACACCAATCACTACAAAGCCCAGAATAAGGAACCCAGCAGATCATTTCAACAGAATTCAGAATAAGGAATCCCAGCAGATCACATTGTCACCAATCAATGCAGCTACCTCAACAGATCAAAGGCACGCCAGGCCATACATAGCCCAGAATAAGCATCTATCCAGATAAAATAGACACCAACCCCAGCACATTTCTGAGTAAGGTATCTCAACAGATCAAAGGCGCGCAAATCCAGGAATAGCGCAGAATACACATCTATCCAGATAAAATAGACACCAACCCCAGCACATTTCTGAGTAAGGTATCTCAACAGATCAAAGGCACGCCAATCCATCCATGGCCCAGAATAAGAAACTATCCAGATAAAAGAGACGCCAACCCTTGCACATGTCAGAATATGCTACCTCAACAGATCAAAGGCACGTCAGTCCATACATAGCCCAGAATTATCATCTATTCAGATGAAATAGACACCAACCCCAACACATTTCTGAGTAAGGTATCTCAACAGATCAAAGGCACGCAAATCCAGGAATAGCGCAGAATACACATCTATCCAGATAAAATACACACCAACCCCAGCACATTTCTGAGTAAGGTATCTCAACAGATCAAAGGCACGCCAATCCATCCATGGCCCAGAATAAGAAACTATCCAGATAAAAGAGACGCCAATCCTTGCACATGTCAGAATACGCTACCTCAACAGATCAAAGGCACGCCAGTCCATACATAGCCCAGAATTATCATCTATCCAGATGAAATAGACACCAACCCCAACACATTTCTGAGTAAGGTATCTCAACAGATCAAAGGCACGCCAATCCATCCATGGCCCAGTATAAGAAACTATCCAGATAAAATAGGCCCCAACCCCTGCACATTTCAGAGTACGGTAACTCAACAGATCAAAGGCACGCCAATCCAGGAATAGCCCAGAATACGCTCTATCGCGATAAAATAGACACCAACCTCAGCACATTTCTGAGTAAGGTATCTCAACAGATCAAAGGCACGCCAATGCAGGAATAGCCCAGAATACGCTCTATCGCGATAAAATAGACACCAACCTCAGCACATTTCTGAGTAAGGTATCTCAACAGATCAAAAGCATGCAAATCCCGGAATAGCCCAGAATACGCGTCTATCCAGATAAAATAGACACCAACCTCAGCACATTTCTGAGTAAGGTATCTCAACAGATCAAAGGCGTGCAAATCCAGGAATAGCGCAGAATACACATATATCCATATAAAATAGACACCACCCCCTGCACATTTCCGAGTAAGGTATCCCAAAAGATCAAATAGACACTAATACCTACATTTCCCTGATTAAAGGATTCCTGCAGATCGCAAAGACACGGATCAGTGTAAGGAAACCCTGCATATCATAGAGGCATCTTTAGACACCTCCGTTGTGAGGATCCATACTTGCTGCAGATTAACAATCCCTACAGGATTCAGAGAAAGGGGTCTATTGAAATAAACTAGACACTGACCTCAGATTAAGGGATTTCTGCAAATCCAGGACACACAATCCAGACACACGTGAGAATAAGGGAATCCTGCAGACAAAATAGTTGCAAAACGATAGAGACCCCAGAGTGAGGAATCCCTGCAGATCAAAGATATATGAATCCCTCCACGCCCAAGATTAAGGGAATCTTTCAGATCAATTCAACAAAAATATTCATATAACCTCGATAATTTCAAGATAATTAAAGATCAAAGAGACACCAGTACACACCTGCCCAAGAGAAAAGGTCTGCTGCAGATCAATGGCACAACTTTCTGAAAAGTGTAGAGTAATGGACGCAGAGAGATCAAAGAGGCACCAACCCGCCCATGTCCCAGAGTAAGGAATCCCCACAGATTAAAGAGTTGCCAATTCCTACAAACCTCTGTCCCAGGAGTCTATCTATGATGGTCACAGATGGATAATTCAGAGCAAGGGATGTATGCAGAGCACAGTGTCAGATATGACTCCAAGTAAATAATCCTTGCAGACACCAAAGCAAAGAATCCCTGCAGCCATTTCTCTGTTTTTATTTTGATTTTTATTCAGATTCACAAGTTCACCCCACTTGAAAATGGATTATAATCAGGTCCACTTGTTTTTTAATGTTGATCTTCACACACGTTCCCATCCACACTTGGGAAATAATCGTTGGGCTTTCCAATGGCCAGGCACAAGGAACATAGTACAGAAGCCGTTGTCTCATGGCAGTGATTCCTCAATTTTGCTCCAACCTGGATGCCACCAATAAATAAAATAAAATTGAATTTCATATTTCAATATTCTTCTTGATTTTACATGCGTCATGTTATGGTATTCTGCTTTTGTACAGCACCAAATCACCACCGTAGGGGTTTCAAGAGCACCTGGTCTTTGTCTGTGGCGAACTGTGCACCCGCCACACAATCCAACACGTAACTGATTCCCACAGCCTATTACTTGGATTTCTGCAAGCCACACATTGCATACAATGAGCAACATGACAGAAACTACAGTACACAAAGCAATCCCTTGCCAGGTACATCTGCCAACATCTTCCGATAAAAAAAAGGTAACAAATGTTGGATTTACCCCAATCCGGCGAATAGATGTATCCCTGCACCAATATCTCTCCAGAATCCTGCCTAAATATTTGCAAGATCCCCTCCCCACGTTCACTGCATTGGCAAACATGCATAACCAACACGTCTTGGCCTTATATCCACTGGTATTGTCCCCTTTTTTCTTCTTCCTCTAGATTTTTCCAGACTCCAGTCCAACATATGGTGAACATGCACAGGGTGGTTTCAAGATTGTAATGAGAACTACACCAAACAAAAAAGCATTGGCTTTCCCACAGTAAACTGACATGCACTTTCCATAGCTCTTCTGCACCTCTGTCACAACATGAAGTCAAATGGGCACCCCCAAACGGTAACCATGCTTTGTATCAAATCTCGATTAATTCCTGATTCGCCACAGTGCCCCAAATGGAAGACATCAGTATCCCTGTATTTATTTATTTATTGTGCATTTGTTTGGCGCTTATACAACAAGTAAATTGTGTTTCAAAGCGCCTGCATGGCCACAGGGTGGGAACATGGGATTGAAAAACAATATATACACCAGAGGATGGAGACAGAGCTACTATGCCTTGTGAGTATTCAGAACGTGCAAGTGCAGAGGGAGAAGGGGGGAAGAGGGAGTGGGGGTAAGTGCTGAAATGTACATGCTCGTGGGTGAGCAGCAGATGTAAGTGCAGAGTATAGTAAGTGCAAGGGAGCATTGAGCTGCAATAAGTGGGTAAGTGCAGGCCTACAATGTCTTAGCCAGTGGGTGCCGAGGCAAGTGATGTGTGCCAGGGGTAAGCCTGGCCACAGCTCTACCGTCCGAAATCTTTGTATCTGAATATAGTTAAATGAAGAACCCCCCCAGCCGCCCAACCTTGTTACCATTAACCTTTCACATTAGATCTTGGATTTCCTCCACCCTCTTGATCACTCTATTGAATATGGAGCAAGAAAGCCAAACATTAAAGATGCAGCGAAACATCAGATAGCTTTGAATCAGCATATAGTCCGTGCAGCCCATAACTTGCTGTATGAGGAGGAGTAGCCTACCCAATATACCAGGAAGATGGGTATTAGTCCGGGAAGTGAGAGGAATATACAGTGGCGTGCAGAAGTGGATCCCTGGCAGAAATGTCAGACGCCGAGATGGAGCGAGAATAGGATGTGTATACCACTGTCTCAAAAGCAGCCACTACCAAGAGCGCGTGGCAACTGGAGCTGATGTTTCTGAAATCCTGCTTGGAAAAAAGAGTAAACAAAATGGATAAACCAAAGAAGAATGGAAAGGAGATTCTGAGAGCACTAACTTCCGGAAATCAGTGCATCTGGTTACAACAAAATGGAGTGAGATTTGAGAAAGCATCGAAAAGAAATCAGAGACACCCACCAGACACTTACTCAACACTTGGAGGAGCGTACACTTCTAATCAACAGTTTTTAAAAGAAGATTGATGATGCAGCTTTTCAAGCTTTAGCTAATGCAATAGGCATTACAGGAATTGCTGCTGATGCAGAAATGTTCGACGAGAGACTGGAAAGGATGGATATGTATTTTATGACAAATACTTTTCAATTTCATGGCATCCCAGAAGGGCTGAGGTAAATGCTGCGAGCGTCAAGAAGCTTATTAATATCCTTATCCACTCATTAGAAATATGACAAAGCGCATTATCTGCCATGGGAAATCTCAGTAACTTCCTAACTGGTGGTAGAACTAGGCAAATAACACGTCTCTTAATTCCTATGCTATAAACTGCTGGGAAATATGTCCTACACTGCAAAGGTGGCAAAGACCATTGAAGAAGGAGCTTTCATGTCCTACGTGAGATCTGCCCTCTGTGGGGAAAGCCGCATGCCGCAGAGGGAGATGGGTAAAGGGCTAGAACCAGGGAAGAACTACGCATAGAACTATGCGCCCGGATGCCCTTGGGCCTGGTGCGCTTTACAAATAAATAAAATACAAATACAATTACAAACCACTGCAAAAGATGGGAGAATTAATGCAAATATGTTTCCCAGATCAGCTTACGGTTGCATGGAGAAATAAAACCTGCCCTTTTCATGGGGCAGCAACTGCCCAACCATGCGTGTCTAATTTCCAAGATGAACAGGCTTGAGTGTATGTGCTTAGTTTGGCCCCACCGTGTAATGTAAGGTTTATGGGTGGTGGAGACCTAGAGGACTGGAGTAGTGGAAAGACAAAGAATAGGGAAAACATTTATCAGTGCTTCTTGAAAGTTATGTTGTATGTGTATATTAACTAGCAACATATGAAGGTCTCCATGAAGACACATGCGCATAACCTTCATGGAGCTATCAAGCGTGTGGATTTGTGGGTGGATGGTCAGTTCCTGAGCACCTTCTACTGAACTGGTGTCTACCGCAGATGTCCTAATCAGCTGTGCCAGTGGGGCTGTACTAATCGGCTGTGCCAGTGGGGCTGTACCAATGGAAGATTATCACTTCAGGTTGAAAGATACACCTCCACTTTTCAAAGGCTGCTGATCAGCATCTTCACTATACTAGTGGAGCTCTTTATTACCTTCCTCGGTTAGGCAGATATTTCAATTCTAGATGGATGAGTTAATGCCACTCACTTTAAGGAAGCTCATTCGCCATCGCGTCCTCTCAGTGTCGGGCAAGGCGAACACCCTGCAGTCTCGCTTGAATACTGACAGCATAAGAAGTTGTTCATTCAATGCAATCAGTTCAGCGCAACCATGCCGCGCAGCAATAAGAAGGGCCAAATATGATAATGAAGAGGTTCTCCACTTAGAGGAGACCTAGCTGTGGGGAAAGGAGCTCAGTTTCTCTGTGCTGGCCTGCGAGTCATGTAGGCCTTCCATCTGAGCACTGCCTTCATTATTCTATCTGCAATGGAGCCACTACAAACACCCCTGTCCTCTCCATCTGTGGCCTAGTGAACGTATGTCATGTTCAGAAGGCCTTGTCCCACATATGCTCTGGCGACTGGTACTGCAAGCCAAGAAGCTACCACAAATATCAAGTCATAGTTTGGTTTCAGGGAACACAGTCAATGAAGCAATGCCTCATGCTGTCCTAGCGTTACGCCTGAAAGGCAAATCTTAGCACATAACAGATTCACGTTTACCTGAATACAAAAATGCATTTATCATGTTACTGTTAACTGCTGTTCTATTTTTAATCCTATCTCTTTTCTTTTGACACCTTCAGTTTGGAAGCCCATGGCTGTCTATTGGTGACTGAAAAAACTCATGACTTTCAGAGTTGATTTAAATAATGTATCAATGCAAATTCCTGAAATGATCTTATTGATGGTTTATGGTTATGTAATGATTATGGTAACGTTTCAACGGGATATGCATTTTGTATGCTACATCAAGTTTAGGGGGCATACCAATTGCCAAATGTTCATTCTGCTCAAGTTCCTAAATTAACTGTTCTTACCTGCATATTGGTATTGGCTAGAGAAACATTGCTATCATTTATGCAGATTAGCACTAGGTTTATGGTGCTGTTAGTGGCTATTTGACATAAACAGGTATTCCTATTTGTAATGGAGTCTACCTCTCAGCCTTGATGGAAGTATGTTATTGCCCTCTGCACCAACCATAGGTAAATGCAGGGGACACAATTTATCTCACTCGGTGTTCACAACTGGCAACTCCCCTGCTGACAATTCAGTGCAATTGGCGCATTCTGCATCTCACTCTGGAAAAGGGGCCAAGATTGTCCTACTCGGTTTGCACCTTACTTCCCTACAGTAGCCTAGAACCATTGCAATAAATGTCCTGTTTATTTGGCCCATAACCTATAAAAGCTGTAAATACTTTAGGCCTCATTACAAGTACAGCGGTGCAGGTAATGCTGGTGGTAATGCAGCAGGAATTCCGTTACCACTGCATTATTGCCACATTATCACACCACTGTAGTACAAGTTTGGTGGTAAGGTGGAGAAGCTTTCTCCAGTAAAAAGCTGGAGGGAAATCCTCCACCTTACCACCAAACATCAGCAAAATCAGTGGAATCCCCACAGCATCCTATGAACTCAGAAAATTGGATTTAGCTCTGACCTACCACCACTTGAAATCCTGCGGTAAATCAGCAGAAACAAGTGGCAGTAACAGTAATCTAGATTGGCAGTAATTTAGCAGATTTACTGACGAATTACCACTAAAACCGTAATGAGGCCCTTTGCCTTCCAAGCATCCAGCACTGGAAGGCCTGTTGCTAGACATTCAGATTGATTTCATGCAGCTACCTAAATGCCTATATTTTGAATACTGATTGCTAATAATGTACTTGTTCTCAAGGTGGGTGGAAGCGTACCCATATCAAAAGGCCGAGTCTGTAGGTGTTGCTAAAAGGCTGCTTACCAAATGCATACCTCAATTTGGTCTTCCTGCAGATATTGACAGTGGCATATGTACACATTTCATTGGTCAGGCGGCTAGAGATATTTGCAAGGCTTTAAAGATCTCCCAGCATTTTCACTGTGCATATAATCCCAATCAAGTGGAACAGTGAAATACTGTAACAGAGACATAAAGAACCGATTATCCATAGTATTTGAAGAGCATTCAATGGTGCAAAGTCCTCCATGGGCTTTGATACATATGCAAGATAAACAGAATAAGAAGCATGGACTGTTGCCGCACAAGACTTTGATTGGGTACTCAATGAGCATAGTCAGAGCCTCTCCTTTGACAACATGATGTGTGGATTTACACTTGGAAGTTTACTCTGTATTGACTTATTGTTAAGTCCATTCTGAAGGCTGTCAGATCTCTCTATTCACAATTCAAAGAAGAATAGTTGGAACATCCTGCTGGACCCTGCCTTTCCCTTAGACCTGATGATTGGGTCTACCTGGGAGTGCATCAGAGGAAGTTGATGCTGCAGCCACATTGGCGGGGGCCATTGCAAATCCTTCATACAAGGCAGGCTCCCATTAAATGTGCGGGGCATACAACGTGGATGCATGCTTCACATTGCGCAAGGTGCAGCCTCCACCTAAGCATACGCGTTGACTGCAAACATTCCAGAGGTCTCTACATCTCTCACTCCTGGTGGGATTATATCGGCAGGATCATACACACACAAATCTGCTTCTGTATTCGGCACTAATGAGACGAGTGCCACATGTCCAATGCCTATTGAGAATAGTGATACTGCTTCAGCGCAGGCTTCGCAAGTCTGTTGTTCATTTCAATTGTCAGTTAGCACTGATGCAGACAAAGAAGAGGAGCAGCCACAATCGCCTCCTGATCTCCAAAGTCCTGATTCTACCTTTGATACCATTTCCATCCATGCAGAGGACAATCCAGTGATTAAGTGATTTGTCAAAATTAAATATATAGACAATTCTTTGCAGATCACATTACACAATTGGGAAAATCCACAATTAAATTACCATGCTGCCTTTTGAACAAGGTGAAGTTAAAAGAAACAAAACCAAAGAAATCATTTGTTCAAGGCTCTTTTGGCTTCCTTTCTAGAACGGTGCCACTGGGTTATTCCTGGTTGTAATTGGTACCTTGGTCCTCTTACACATGCATGATCATGTTCGACTCTACGTAACGCCAATGACCACCCTGCACATCCATTGATGAATCCCGAGGACGTCTGATTTTTGTTTGAATTGTTGTTAAGTTTGCTCCCAAGTCTGAATGCAGCATAACAATTTCTTGAGAGCCTGTTAAGGACAGAAACACACTTTCGAACTGCTCCTGGTATCGTGTAACAAAAACATTTTAATTGAAGTAGATTATTTTTTATTTATCAAAACAAATCTTACATGTTTTCTAATGCTGATATTTATCCTAACAGTGGGAGCATGTGATATACGTTATCATAAATTACATACAGCTCATCCTTAGTTACAAAGTAATAACACGTTTGTACATGCAACCTGCTAATATGCCTTCATCCTGAAGATCTCCAATTGATGGGTCTGTGACCTTTTCCCACATGATCTAGACTTGGGTTTTCCTGTGGCACCAGCTCCTTTTAATTGGGGAGACATCTGCAGTGATTTGAGATTGGTTTCCAGATCTAGTGTCCCTACACCATGTTCTGGTCATTATTCACATATAGGTTTCTCAAATCCTCTGAATTGCCTACTCTCAATCAGATTTAGAAGAAACCCACTGCAATCCGTCTTCTCCCATTACAGGCCTACTCTGTACACTTATTATGGTTCCCAATTTTTGGGCAGCAGCAGGTGCATACATTCTCTGTACGCCAGCACTAGTAGTATCATAAATAATGTTACCTTCTCTTTTGATAAAGGATTTTGTTTTGCCCAATCTGGTCATGCTAATTATCACAATAACTATTTCATATGTGGGATTTTAGCCGATAGCTGGTTACCTATTGTTAGAGATTTTGTCAGAGGTCTATACCTAATCTCATGGTATTTTCTTATGGTGGTAGAGTGGTGTGCCGTTATTATGGTAATGCCCTATATGGTGTGACAAGGCTCCCCTCTAACACTTGTATTATATTTAGGGTCAACTCTACATGCAGGTTACCAGACTTATTACACTTGGAATCTTGACAGTGCTAACTGTCAACCCAACTACTTATCTATGAGGCTGGGCTACTGCCTTTTGCAGATCTGTTCAGCTGTAAGCATGCACCGCTGAAACATTGCACTCACACTTTGTCTATCTACAGAACCTACAATGATTCAAATGCCACAACCCAAACACCATAAAAATGTATCAAGGTACACAGTGAATTTTATAGTATGCATTTATGTTGGCAAATAAATTTACCGATCATGAACAGCAACATTGAACAGTGATACAATTAACAGTGTGAATGTGGGTCAGCAAGAATAAACAGCAAGAAAAAAAAACATTTCAACATGAACTCAGCTCAATGGCAAAATAGCATATGCTTAACCCGCTTCGACCTTGGGTCGTGAAACTTGGCAGGACCCACGCTTAATACCTAAAACATGTACCTTCTCCGAACATCAATTGAAATGTGTTGAATTCTTTACATTAAAAAAAATCTCTCTGCTGTCTGACAATGCATTCACCCGTGTGTACACCTCAGTTATCACAGATATACTCACTTTGAGTATGGGCGAGATTTCTGCGCTGTTATCACGGGAAACCCCTCTGTGTCAGTTGACAGCAATTGCTGTGTTGCGACCTCCAACGACCCACAGGGATAACACAAATTCTATGCCAGGAGAGCCGCTCCCCTGTCTATCGTCTGTCTCCTCTGCCTACTGACTGCCACGAAAAACTGTGCTCCTCTGCACTGCACAACTCTTGGAAGTCTCTTGGAATATCTGTCTGCTGTTCATCTCCCCACACCTCTTCTTTTTCCTCAATTTAAATGCTATCCCTGTCAATCTCACTAAAAATGGCCTCTTTTCCTGACGTGCACCGTCACCCGATCTGGTTCCCCTGGAAGCATAGCTTTGCAAATACATTTGCAACACTATTTTCCTGATCATACAATGGTGCTTTCTGAACAGTGCATATTTTCCTTGCAGTTTGTGTAATGAAATCACAGCTTGCACGTTTTAAATCCATTGCAGAAAAACCCCTTCAATTTCGACCTGTCATCTGGGCCTGCTTTGCACTGCTTTGTTAAAGACATGTTATAGATTATGGGGTAAGGGTGTTAGTTGGTTAATTCAGGTTAGCATATACACAGTGCAAACCGGACAGAGGGCCTGTTTACCCTGCTTTAAACATGTGCTCACTGCAAGAATGTGCATTTCCATTTGTAATGTGCACCATCCATCTGAGGTCTGTATTTCCCACATAAATCCTCCTGCCATTATTTTACTGCCTCCTCTAAATGTAATGTCATGGCTCACTTACTGCCTCCATATACAGTATCCCTACACTATGGAATGAGGTGGAAGTTGTTGTATGGGCTATGACCTGCCGGCTATCAGACACTCTCCCAAACTGCCACTACCTCCTAGAAACAAAAGAGAATCTGGTTGTGAAGTTTGTATTGAATGCATGGGTTGTTTAACGGCTGGATTAGACATCAAGCTAAACCATTATGAGATGCTGAATTTATGCCTACGTCTGGTGAGAGTGGCAAATGGCACTTCAATTTCCCTTTTACTTATTACTCATGAGCACGTAGCTATCCGCACATTGGCACTGCCGAAAACCAAATGGCCCTAGACACTATCCTGGCCTCAAAGGTCTGTTTGTTAGAGCTCTTGTAGAATTGGAATGCTGGTCATTTATCCAAAATAATTATGACAACTTTACTGGTATGTTATCCCAAATTAGAAAGATCAGGCTATATTAGACAATGAGACTACACACATTGGTCTTGTATTCTTTGTGACAATACAAACACTTTGGCCCTGGTAAACACGTTTAGTTGGCTCATTTGGAGCCTCTATCATTCAAGGCAGTGTATTGCTACTCAATTGTGCTTTTAAATGTTTGGAAAAAAAGACAGTTAATACCTTGAAAGTAAAATGAGGATTTATTTTCATAAAACATACTCAAGAGATGTTTAAGAAAGGCCCTAGACATTTTGAGCTGATCATTAAAAGTGTTTGGACTGTGGGGCGTGTGGTCATGAGCCTCAAAGGGGGATTCCTGTGGAGAAAAAGTGCAGTTGTAAGTAAATGACTGCCTAAGAAATGTAGACGGGAATTGTGACTGTGAGTGATTCTAAATGGAGATAAGAAAAGTATATTGGTGCAAAAGAATTAGGTCTTGTATTCTGCACTCAATGCCTAGTCTCGCATAGAGAAGACTTTATTTTGAATTATAGGCTTGCTGTCCGAATGGAGAAATGAAACATGGCACACTAAAGTGGTATTTTATTCGTAGGCTACCTTTCTGCAGTTTCAGCGTGTACATTTGTAACCTTGCTTACGCTGCCAAAAATATATCTAGTTGCTAACCGAAACGAATGATAATAAGAAACTATTATTACTAATTGCATTGTGAATACACATCTGTGATGATATCTCTTGAAGGTGGCAGCAGTAACCTTGGAAGACTAGCCTTGCCCTGATCCTCATAGAAGTTTGTTGTACTAATTGAAAGGAGTGAAATCATCGTCTAGGGAATTCATAAAATCTTCCCTTCATTGCATTTGAGTTTAGGTATTGAAACACCTATATATGTTGTTGGAAAAGTTCAGGAGTAACACATTGTCAGGATAGCATAGAGGTTGTGTCTATATGTACCTGTGTCCACCCAGCAGTGCTGCCAATAAAGATTTATGGAACTAACCTGACCCCAGATTTGAGTGCAAGACTTTATTTGCTCTACACAGTTTTGCTTATCTTTTTTTCTCAAGAAGTAGAAGAGGGTCTAGCTATTCAATACCCGAATTGTTCAGAACACGTAGGACTTGGGATCAGAAACTAGGTGCAAATAACACCAAGGATAAAAAGCACAGTGCGAGGACAACTGGGAGGAAAATAACAGTGGTGGACACCTAGGAGCAAAATCACAGTAGAGCCAAATAACAATGGGAGAACATTTGGAACAAACCAACAGAGGGGACGCACATAAGCGAAACTATGGTTAAGGTAAATAACAGTGGGGGTCACCTGAAAGAAAATTAACCATGGGGAACTCCCAGAAAAAAATCACAGTGGAACAAAATAACAATGATGGGCCCCCAGGCGCAAAACAACAGTGCAGGAAAGGTAGGAACAAAATAATTCTGCAGAAAGATAACACTGAGAGACACCAATAAGTAAAATCATAATGCACCAACATAACAGTGTGTGACACCTAGGGGAACATTAACAGTAGGGGACACCTATGAGCAAATATACAGTGGGGGCACCAAGAGGCAAAATCAATGTGGGGCGAACCAACTGAGGGGACACCTGGAAACAAATTACAGTGAAATAAAGTGTTAGCGGGGGTGCACCTAGCAGAACAATTACAGCGGGGACAATTAGGAGTAATATGACAGTTGGGAAACACCTGTGAGCAAAAGAATTGATGGGTGGGGCAGGACAAAATCACAGTGGAGGGAACTTTGAAGCAAAATTAAAGTGAGGAACACCTAAGGGCAAAATAATCATGGGAGACACCTAGAAAAATAAATAACAATGGAGCAAAATAACAGCGGGGGTGTTGAGGTGAAATTGCGCTGATATGCGGGTGCTGAGATAATGGTGATGAGATGGGAAGAGGTGCTGAGATTCTGGTGTTGAGGTGAGGGTGCTGATAATCCTGATAGCTGGTTTCTTGCCAGAGGCCTTGAACACTGAGAACTTGAATCACAAGGGTGATGGTGATTGTCCAAGCACTCAGCTCAGCAAGGAATGGCTGACCACAAATCCTGCTGCTTACGTGTGCTATAATAATTTGCTAATCATTTTCTTTGGCCTTCTTTATTTTTATTTGACTGTAACAATTTAAATAGCAATGCTTTTTAAATCATATACCCAGTTTTTACAAAAGTAAATACCTTACACTTTTATTGTAATAATATTAATTTAATTCTATATCTGGCTCACACAAATCCTCTCCCCAACACCCCTAAGTCTAGGCCTTCTGTGCTCAACCGTGTTAACCATAGGTACATCTAAAGAGCTTCTGAGTCCTGCAGAGCCTATATCAGAGACATTTAATGGTGCGGTGCCCAGTGAGTACTACCCAGAACATCTAGATCCCTCTGTCCACACCAAGACCTGGAGAAATATTCTGAGGATTCAGACACAAGAAACGTTAGGAATGCTATGTAGAGCTTACTCATAAAGAATAATCTGGTTTTACAGCCAGAGCGGGAAGATGAGAAGATATTCCTTTTATTTATTTCGAGAGGTCAAATTGCAAGAAGCCAACTTATTGCTTACATAAATCAGGAAATAGCCCTATACTATTAGGAGAACTCAAGAGAGAAGAACCAGAATCCAACAACGGAGGAAACAGGGTACTGGGATAAGGTGCTGGATTGAAATGGGAGTGCTAAGGCAATGGTGCTCAGATGGGGTAGTGATCTGAGTGTGCTGAGATGGGGGTAGTGATCTGAGTGTGCTGAGACAGGGTAGTGATTTGAGTGGGCTGAGAAGGGGGTGCTGAGATGAGGATTCATTGAAATGCAAGGCAAAGGAAAGTGGCAGCGGTCAGATTCCATTCCTCACTTCCGGGTAGACTGGAGCCTTAATCCAGCACCTTAGGCCGCTCGGCCACGCTACCCTACTGCAGCGTGTTAATGTGTGCAAACACAAATCATGAGGCCTGTACCACAGTTCTGAAATACGATGGTAGAAATGGCTTAATCTTGTGGAGCATTGTCAGCTGATAGCAAGCAATCTGAGCCCATTTGGTAATAATCTGCTGGAAAGCGATGTTACTATCTATTAGTAAACCGGGGGAGGGGGTTGACAAACGGGACGAGCTGCAGAGTGATCCCATCAAAGTGCATGGCTTTCAACCTTTCTTGGATGATTTGCTGTTTGGATGGGTGACTGAGGAAAACAATTTCACTTTGGTTGGGTTGAGCTTCTGGTATGCGCTTGTACTCCAAATTTGAATGGTGTCTATGTATTTCCAGAGGTGTTTAATGCCATGGAAGCAATTCATTCTTAGGTACAGCTGGGTATCATAAGAGTTTTGGTTTGAGATGTTTTAATCATTGAGGCACGTGGGTGTACTGCAACTAGAATGCTGAGACATTGCAGTGAAGATGGGATTGCTTAGATAAGGGGGCCAAGATGAGGGCGTTGAAATGAGGGTGCTAGGGTGAGGTTTTTGAGAGGTCTTAAAATGCTAAGATAAGGTTGTTGAAGGTTTTGAGATGTGTGCATAGAAGAGTTCTGCCTAGATAGCAGTGTTGAGATGAAGGTACTGAGAAGAGGTATTGAATTGAGGGTGTTGAGATAATGATGACAAGGTGGCTTGTTGAAGTGAAGGTACTGAGATGGAGCAGTCAAGATGTGAAGGTACTGAGATTATGCTTCTGGGAAGGGGTGCTGAGATGATGGTGCTGAGAAGGGGTGTTGAGATGATGGTGCAGAGATGATGGTAATGAGATGATGGTGCAGAGAAGGGAGGCTGAGAAGGGGTGTTGAGATGATGGTGCTGAGAAGGGGCGCTGAGATGATGGTGCTGAGAAGGGGCGCTGAGATGATGGTGCTGAGAAGGGGTGTTGAGATGATGGTAATGAGATGATGGTAATGAGATGATGGTGCAGAGAAGGGAGGCTGAGAAGGGGTGTTGAGATGATGGTGCTGAGAAGGGGCGCTGAGATGATGGTGCTGAGAAGGGGTGTTGAGATGATGGTGCTGAGAAAGGGTGTTTAGATGATGGTGCTGAGAAAGGGTGTTTAGATGATGGTGTAGAGATTCATGGTGCTGAGAAGATGGTTTTGAGAAGGGGTGCTTAGATGATAGTGCTCAGAAGGTGTGTTGAGATGATGGCACTGAGAATGGGTGTTGAGATGATGGTGCAGAGATGATGGTAATGAGATGATGGTGCAGAGAAGGCAGGCTGCGAACGGGTATTGAGATGATGGTGCTGAGAAGGGGTGTTGAGATGATGGTGCTGAGAAGGGGTGTTGAGGTGATGCTGCTGAGAAGGGGTGTTGAGGTGATGGTGCAGAGATTCATGGTGATGAGATAATGGTGCTGAGAAGGGGTTCTGAGAAGGGGTGCTGAGATGATGGCACTGAGAAGGTGTGTTGAGATGATGGTGCAGAGATGATTGTGCTGAGATTGTGGTGTTATGATAAGGAAGCAGAGGTTCACTCGTTGGATGGGGTGTTGAGACAAGGGTGCTGAGATGTGAGGCTGAGATAAGGGTACTGAGATGAGGGTATTGATATGTAGGGCTGCAATGGGATATTCAGATAAGAGGTGGATTATGTGCTTAAAATAAGTGAAACCAGGGCCCATAGGCAGAGGCAGAGGCGCGTGGAGGAGGCTGAAGCTGTCATTCTACAGCAGTTTGCTACTGGGATTTCTGCTTCTGAGTTTGTGTAGTTTGAAAAGTGGTATACAAGATAACAACTGCCCTTTTCTGCCCCTGCTCAGTACTTTACAAGCTGCTCCAGACCTTTCCTCTCATCTGCTTCCGACATTACCATTTGCCGGGGCTGGATGAAAATGCGTTGAGCTTCACTAGGGACGATTTTAAAATAATTTTAGGTTGCCCTCTTGCCTACAAATGATCTGAACGTAAATTACTATCCAAGCATATTCATTGCCCCAGACCAAAGAGCTGAAAACAGGGTGAAAAAATGTCTGTGATGGAGACCACCCAGGGTGCAGGCAAAATGGCTGCCCTAGCGTGTTGCTCCCTGGTAAAGCATGCTTTCACAGCAAAATCAAACAATGTTAATGCAGTGCTAGACAGCAGGAGTGCGCACATGATGAAGATGAGGCAGTGGGCGGTGAGTGACCAGTCCTGGGAAGCCAAGAACGATTTGAAGTACCAAGAGCGCCATAAATCCCTGGGCAAGAAGGGAGGGCCACAGTCTGGTGGGTCAGTCCTGGAGTAACAAGAACAGAGCTGGTGGTGAGGCGGTACACCAGCAATGAGAGAGGTGGCCCACCTCAAGAAGAGCCGCAGTCACCAGATTAGAGTGCCAGGGGAGCGGGATCGCCCACGTGGGATAAGAGTGGCAAGGTGCTGAGGACGGGGCTGCCAGGATGAGCAGAGCTGGCTGGTAGGCCAGAGTCGACCCGAGGCCAAAGCAGCAGAGGTGGCCCGCCTCATGGGAGATGGAGCAGCTTGCCTGTGAGTACCATAAAGAAACCACCGACTGATGGAGAAAGGGTTGGTAAGGCACTGTGGGCCATGCCGCAGTGGCGAATGAGGCTGGCGGACATAGTCCAAGGCTGCCTTGGACAACAGAAAGGCCCTGGGGGAGAAAGGAGGCCACGCAGCAGAGCCGTAATGGTGGCAACACTGGAGGACATTAACTAAAGCCCTGCCTGCTAAGGAAGCCAAAGAGAGACAGTGCAGCTAGATGAGAACACACAGGAAGGGAGGTGCGAGTAGTGAAGCTGGACAAGTAAAGGCGTATGATGGCGCGGCCAGAGAGGGCACCGCTCCTGGAGGGATCAGAGATCTGGGAGCAGGTCACAGACATCATAACCCATGGAGAGACAAGCTCCCTTGTGAGCAGAACGGAACAAGGCATGAGAAGTGAAGGTGAGTGGGGAGCTTGAGACAACCGTGTCTGAGCCCCCAGCGATGTCCCATGAGAAGATTTGTGGATGCCTGCAGTCACGGAATTCACTCCTGATGGCCACTCTGCTGAAAGTGGAATTGGGTGTGCGTTTGGGGACACAAGGGATCCCCAAGCACAAGGAACCACCTGGAAGTTAACTGAAGTGGGAAGAGAGGAGCGCTAAGGGGAGTGCATGTCCAGACAACACCAGGGCTCACGGGCAGAGGCCAGGAGCTGGGCAGGTCTGGTGATACTGTGGGCAGGTAGGCCTCTGGAAAGGGAAGTGGAAAGGGGGCTGGGAGAGTGGGCACGAGGACTCGAAGTCGTCAATGGAAGTGCCAGCACAGCTTGAGAGGTTCAGGAGGATACAAGAGTGGACAGGAACGAGAGGCATGGTGAGCAAAGAAATGGTCCAAAGAAAAGAAAATGGTGGAGGATCAAGGGATGATGCCTTGACAAAGGCTGACATCAATACGCTGATGGCAGAAATTAGGTCAACGCAGAGTGACATCCAAGCGTCGGTGTAGGCATTGAAAGGCAAAGTGGAAAAGGTTGAAGAAAAGATAGAAGCGCTCAAGCACAACCAGTTATCAGCAGACAAAGAGCAGGACATCTGCCTAAAGTTGGACGACCTTGAAAACAGGGAAAGGAGATGCAACCTACACACAATGGGGATCAACGAAGGGAATGGGGAGAGAGCACTGGCGCTAGAGCATAAGTTTAAGTCTATAGTGCGCTCCTCTTCTCAAGTGACAGCCAGGGGTCTTGAGACTTCCTGTTTGACCGTATCCACCCAGCAGGGGGCAGGGGGTGCACCAGGGGTTCCACGCACTGTCCTGGTGAAATACCACTACTACAAGGACTAAGTAGATATCTTGGCCAGAAAACATCAAGATTTCAACTTCGAAGGCCCCAGAATAGCAATTTACCAGGCCCTCTCAGCATTCACCATGGTGTCTCGGAGAAACTGCAGAGCCTTAACTCAGTGTTTGAGAGAGAGAGAGAGCGAGAGAGAGAGAGGAGTCGACCAAGGAAAGGAGCCTAATTCAGGCAGTATGGGCAGAGCCGGTGGATGCGTAGTGGTAGGGGGTACAGGAGAGACGACGGACATATGGAACTCGAAAATACTGCCGGTTGAACAAGTTATCCTCCAAGATCTGTATGGGGCTTGTGCCTACGAGATGGAGGAGCCGGAGAAAGATGTGAATGACTGGGCGTAAAACATGAAAGAAGCTGGAGATGCTAAACAAGAGAGGTTGGGTGGGGGTGGAGGGATTCAGGATCAGCCCTTGAGAAGGAAGACAGAGGTTTCTTGCTTTCCCTACCATAAGCCCTATCGGGGGAGTCCTCTTGATCACCATTCCCAGAACCCCCCTCGTTCCTTTTACTGTCAGCGCGAGCTGAAACATAATTGCCAAGTCTCATAGCATAGTAAGATTTGGCTCCCTTAATCATAAAGGCATGAACTCCCCAGGGAAGTGGGCCACGGTGGTGAGAATGTTCAGGCTAGAGAAGTTGGATATCTCATTTCTGCAAGAGACAAGGAATAAGAAAGGGGAGGAAGTTGCTGTCAGAGGGCAACCACTTGAGCGAAGGAATCTGGGCTTCAGGCCCAGAGAAGAAAGGAGTGGGCATAACATACAGGAAATCCCTGGGGCTAAGCATTCAGGAGGTGAAGTGAGATAAAGGAGGCGAGTGGGTAGCCCTAAAATGTATGAAAGGGTACTCAACCTTAACTCCCTGCGCAAGTTATGCCCCAAAGGTGACCAAAAGGACTTCATTGCGGCCGCCCTGCAACAATAAATGGCTTGGAAGGAGGACTTCTTTATCTGTGTGGGGACTTTAATCTGGTCATGGACCCGGCAAAAGACTGGTGTCCACTTCGTGCCACAGCACCCAAGATCAGCAAAGCGCCAGAGAAACTTGTACAAAGTTGGTACAAGAGTGGGGCCAAACGTAAGGAATTGAGGGACTTGTCGTCGGATAAAATAGAAACGAAAATCCGGTTCTGCAAACAAGCCTGTTACAAAAAGGGGAACAAGCAAATGTGATGCTTGTCAATAGGTCAAAACAGCAACAAGAGGAAAGGGTGGTGAAGCAGATAAGAAGGAAAGGAGGGGGCTTCTTGGCACAGCCGATGAACATAACAAATGTCTTTGGGAAGTATTATAGGTAGCTGTATATGTCAGGGGAGGGGGGCAAGAACTCATGATAATGACTTAACAGAGGGGCTGGGGATCCCTGTACTATCAAAGGTAGACCAGAATATACTAGAACTAGTAACCCTCCAGGGGGTGTCTTAGGCAATTCAATCACTGAAATTGGGGAAATCCCTGGTCCCAGATGGGTTCACGTCCTTTTTTCATAAAAGATATGAGGAAATCTTGGCACCATTTTTGCAAAAGCTTTTTTTCTTTTTGGGTATTTATTTTCATTTATTCAGATATAAATACATAAATAAAGTAAATCAGTACAAAACAGATCATCAATAAAACAAGAGCATATTAAACTTAAATAACAGAACTATATATGCTTTTTAACTTGATTGTCGAGGGGCGGGGATAGCCGAGTCCTTCCTGAAGTATAGCATAGTTGTGATTCATGAAGAGGGACGCAGTAAAGGGGAGTGTGGCTCCTATGGGTCTTTCTAACTGCGATGCAAACATTTTTCACCACGGTCTTGGCAAAAACGTTGAGTGCTATTCTTATGAAGCTGAGCCATGCAGATCCGACCGGCTTTATAAGGAACAGGCAAGAGGCTGACAATATCCACAGAACTCTGGACCTAATTTTCTGAAAGGGTTACATAACGACCCACTCAGGCGTTTGATCAAGTGGAGTGGACGTTTTAATTTGCAACACTATGGCGCATGAGCATCGGCAGGAAATGGCTGATGGGGTTGGGGGCACTAAACTGCAGCCCTGGAGTATATGTCTCAGTGAATGGGGTCGTTTCAGAGAGGTACCCGCTCACAAGGGGAAAAAGGCAGGGATGCCCCTTATCCCCACTGTTATTCATGATCGCAATTGAGCCTTTGGAGATTGCTATTTGAGAGGAGAAGGGGATAGCAGACTTTACGGTGGGAGACAGGGTGTATAAGCGTCAACCATGCCATCCTGCTCAACCGTCTCCTTGATAACCTTGGTATCGCTGACCAGGCTCTGGTGTGGCTGACTTCTTTCCTCTCCGACCGACCCTCCCAGGTCCAACTTTGGTCCTTCCTCTCCGACATCTTTTTCTCTACCTGTGGTGTCCCCCAGGGATCTAACCTCTCTCCCTGGCTGTTCAACCAATACCTGGCACTCCTTGCCCATCGCATCGCCGCTCTCTGTCCCAACTTTCAGTGCTATGCAGATGATACCCAGTTCATTTTCAGGCTACCTTCGGCCTCCTCCTCTCCTTCTCTCATCTCTGACTGTCTGTCTGCCATCTAGGAATGGTGTGCCGCCAACAACCTCTGCCTTAATGCCAGTAAGGCTGAGATTCTACTCATCGGCACACCCACTCCCTCCTTCCCTACAGCTCTCTGGCCAGCCTCTCTTGGCCCTCCTCCCACTCCCACCTGCAAGGCTAAAAACCTCGGGGTCATCTTCAACTCTGCACTCTCCTTCTCCACTCACATCTCTGACGTCTCTAAAAAGTCACACTACCAGCTGCACCTCCTCAGAGGTATTCTTCCTTTCCTCTCCTTCCCCCATAAGCTCTCTGTCTCCAGAGCCCTGGTCATATCTAAGCTGGACTACTGTAACAGCCTCTATCTAAATCTGCCTGCCTCCACTCTCCGCCCTCTACAACTTATTCAGAACAGGAGTGCGAGACTTGTCCTTGGCCTCAAGCCCAGGGATCGTATCTCTCCAGGACTGAAATCTCTGCACTGGCTCCCAGTGGCTGCAAGGATTAAGCTCAAAACCCTATGCATTGTGCACAAGGCCTTCTGGGGTCTGGGGCCGCAGTACTTTCAACTCTCTCTACCTAAATATCTTCCTTCTTCGCTCATCTGCCTCCAACTCCCTCAGGGTCAGTCGCTTCTCCAAGCAACGAGTTTGTGGTAGATCACTCTCTTCGGCAGGGGCCTCTCTCTTGAACAGCCTTCCTGCCTCCCTGAAACTCGAGGAGAACCATCTCCAGTGCCGGAAACACCTCAAAACCTTTCTCTTTGCTTCTGCTTTCTCCCCACCCATCCCCTGCTGAATTCATGACTGAAACGGCACTGGTTACCTGGCCACCGTTTCTGATCTCTGGCCCAGGCCCCTTCAATTGCCCACCTGCACTGCCTCCCTGGAAACCCCTGCTCTTTGGGACCGTTTTCTGTATCCCTTCAGTCCCCCTACCAGCACTTATGTCTGCACTTCCTTGCACTTGCCACTAGCTGGCTGTTTTATTTGTCTTATTTATCTTATTTATTCCGCTTTCCCATGTACTGCACTTTCCCCTCTCCCTTCCCTCCGCGCACTTCTCCATTCCCCCCCTTCCCATGCACTTGCGCGATCTGAATGACACCTAGCCTAGTAGGATCGTTGTCTGTCTCCCTCTGTTCCCCCTCTTGGTTCCCCCCCTTGCCACGTCGCGCCTTGAAACACTTGTGTATAGGTGCGTTATAAACGCCATATCATATCATATCATATCACTGGTCACCGACAACATCTTACAGTATCTAATGAAGCAACAGCAGTCGGTATCCATGTATTAGGCTGTTGGACGCATTTGGAAAGTTGTCAGGATTCAAAATAAATGTTGCTAAGTCCTGGGGGATGTTGCTCACACTGACATCAGATGAGACTCAGCAAGAACTGAGGGACACATGCATGTTGGTCACGGAGAGAGGGATTAGATATTTAGGGGTAAATGTCACGAAAGCAATAGACTATTTATATGAGGCCAATTATCCTGGCCTATGGGCATCAATTAAGAGCGATCTGAGAAGATGGGGAAAGTTGGGTCTGGGACTAAGGGAGGCTAATGGTCAACAAAATGAATCTTCTCCTCAGATAGTTATTCTTATTCCAGATGCTGCTGGTCAGAATTCCTGGGGGGTTCTTTGAAGAAGCGAGCAGGGCATGGTTGAAATTCTTGTGGCAGGGAAAGCGCACTAGAATGGCATATTCCACCTTGATTTTGAGCAAAGAAGAGGGGGGGAGTGGGATTTCCCAACCTGCAAAACTATTCAAGGGCGGCCCAACTGAGAGTGGTGGTTAAAGGAATAGTGCGCTCAGAAATATTATTCTCCCGAGGGTTCGGGCATGTGTTTTTAAGCATACGTTGATCGATCGTACAAACATTTCCTTTGCGCCTTACCGTAGGTTTCCACTTTTGTACACATGCGAAATCAGGCAGCAGGGCGCAGCCATTTTGTGATAATCTGATCAGTTGCTGCATCGTCCAAGCAGGACTGCCCTGGCGGCACTAAATCATATCCCCGGCCCCTGAAGCTGAGATCACTGCACGCCTACCGCCCATTTCACAACGCCAAGGCACGTCTCATGTCAACATTCTCTGCGCTTCAGCTAATGACATGTCTCCCTGGAAATGGCAGGACGCTTCTTTCCTCAATAAGTATAAGCAGACCGCTTCTCAACACACAACATCAGATATTCTTTTCCATTCCTTTCACTGTCTTTTTTTGAGTATTCTGTGTCTCGTTTCTGTGCTCTGGTCAGCTACCTTTGTTGCTTGTAGCCAGTGCGAAGAGATACCGGAACCATCAGTTTTTTTTGTTTCCCCCATAATGGCAACAATACAGCCCTATCAGTCTGAGCCGGAGTGTTCTGAGGCGGAATTACTCGAAAGAGAAAGATGCGTAAATGATGGTGCTTCGGACAGCAGTTGGGGGGACGATTCAACAGATCAAGAGCCTGAGCCTAGTCGCATGGACGGCGTCTCTACCTGTTGTACCTGCAATCGGTGCACGCTAATGCAAACCGAGGAGGAGAACTGCTGCTGCCGAGAAAACTCTGGATGCTTGTCCTACATATCAGAAGGCGAGACACGGCCGCAATGCGTTACCGAGCTGCCAGACTTCAGGGCAGCCTGCCTCACACGGACCGTGTTGAGGATTATGATGGTCCTTATGCATGAACTTCGAGCAACAATTCGCCCTCGGAATCTAAGTAACGAGTAAGTGTACTTTAGTTATGATGTCACTTAGGCCACTACCATTTCATGCTTGTCTCCTATATTATCGTAGCTTTGTTCTATTAATGCCAAATGAATGTAGTCTTGCAATTCTATAGTAATAGTCATATAATAGTCGTTCAATATTGTACAGTGTCTAGGTAGAATTTGTACTGGCAACAATGCCATTGGATAAAAGAATTGTCATTGACAACTAAGGTTTAATACACTTATCTTGTTCATTTAAAAACAGTTTGTATCTTTCTCTTTCACAGGTGGTACAGGCTGGTGGCCTATCGTTTGTTTACATGGTGGCTGCATGGGAGGCTTGGACACCGCGTTAGGCGAGTAATACCGGCCTGTGTCATTTGTGCCATTAGAGAAACTTTCCCAAGTGACAGCGGTCAATGCAGGGGATTTTCCCTCACTGTGCTGCAACCGGAACTTTAAATGTGTAGTAGTTTTGTGCATTAAAAAATAAGAAACAAAATAAAACACAACAGAACTTTTATCAATGGTTGTTTCAGTTTTTCAGTGAATCAAGTGTGTCTCCATTCAGTAGTGTACCGGCCCTTTCCTGCACGCCTCATGCCCATCCACCTCCCCACCATCATTATCAAAGGCAGTTCGCACCAGTGGATGTGTGCTGCCAAAGGGGGCTTGCAGGGGTGGGAACGGCCAAGGTGCCAAACAGCATGTTCACTTCAAAGCTATCGTCCGCACAGGGGCCATTGTACACATGGCCTCGCCAGACCCAGGGCCCGATTCTCATCTTGGCCAGGCGCTACTGCTATTCTCATGTGGGCCTGGGCGTCTTCGCAAAGCACAACAGTGCTTTTGCTGTAATCTGCCTGTTTCTAATGGAAACAGGTAGATTGCAAAATCTCGGCAGCATTTTCGTTAGTAAATTATTTAACGAAAATGCTGCCGATACACTAAAGTGAGCAGTTTCAACATTGCAGGATGTTGAAGCTGCTTACTTTGTTGTATAGGAAAGTGTTCATATATACCCGTGTGGTGTATATGAACACTTTCATTTAAAGCGAGCAGCTTCAACGTTGCTTCCTGCAACGTTGAAGCTGCTGGCTTTGGTGTAAATGAAAGTGTTCATATACACCCGTGTGTTGTATATGAACACTTTCATGTACACCAAAGCAAGCAGCTTCAACGTTGCAGCAACGTTGAAGCTGCTTGCTTTGGTGTACATTAAAGTGTCCATATACAACACATTTACACCAAACAAGGCTCCTTGTGGCACTCCTTCAGTTTAACGGCACCAAAAGGGTACCGTATATGTGCGCTAGTTTAGCACACATATTTAACTGGAGGAGTGCCACAAGAATAGGCTTCCGAAAAGCCAGTTTACAAATGTGGTGGTTGCTAGGTTGGTTTCCAACCCATACTAGCAACCGCCACATGTATTCCGAAAGTGGCGCATTCCTTCCGACTTCGGAGGAATGCGCCACCTTCAGAATAGGTTTTAAGTACCGAAAAGGTTGTTAACCCTTTTAACGTCCTTTTCGGTACTTAACACCTTGATGAGAATCAGGGCCCCAGTGTCTCCAGGCATGATCCCCTGAAGCAGGCCATGCACCTACAATCCACATAAGAGTGTCTCCATTCAAAAGTGTTCCGGGCCTTGTCTGCATGCCTCAGGGACATCCATCCCCCCACCCAATTATCAAAAGCAGTTCGCACCAGTAGATGTGCTCTGCCAAAGGGGGCTGGCAGGGGTTGGAACGGCCAAGGTGCTAAACGCCATGTACACTTCAAAGGTATCTTCCGCACAGGGGCCATTGTACACATGGCCACCCCAGACCAAGTGTCTCCAGGCATGCTCCCCTGAAGCAGACCGTGCACCTACAATCCACATAAGTGTGTCTCCATTCAACAGTGTTCCGGGCCTTGTCTGCATGCCTCAGGCACATCCATATATCCCCTCACCCCATTATCAAAGGCAGTTCGCACCAGTAGATGTGCGCTGCCAAAGGGGGCTGGCAGGGGTGGGAACGGCCAAGGTGCTAAACACCATGTACACTTCAAAGGTGTCTTCCGCACAGGGGCCATTGTACACATGGCCTCCCCAGACCCAGTGTCTCCAGGCATGCTCCCCTGAAGCAGGCCGTGAACCTACAATCCACATAAGTGTGTCTCCATTCAACAGTGTTCCGGGCCTTGTCTGCACGCCTCAGGCCCATCCCCCTCCATTATCAAAGGCAGTTCGCATCAGTGGATGTGCGCTGCCAAGGGGTGATGTCGGGGGTGGGAACGGCCAAGGTGCCAAACACCATGTACACTTCAAAGGTATCTCAGGCACATCCATTCCCCCACCCCATTATCAAGGACAGTTTGGACCAGTGGATGTGCGCTGCCAAAGGGGGCTGGAAGGGGTAGGAACGGCAAAAGTGCCAAACACCATGTACACTTCAAAGGTATCTTCTGCACAGGGGCCATTGGATACATGGCCTCCCCAGTCCTAGTGTCTCCAGGCATGCACCCCTGCAGCAGGCCGTGCACCTTCAATCCACATAAGTGTGTCTCCATTCAACAGTGTTCCGGGCCTTCTCTGCACGCCTCAGGCCCATCCCCCTCCATTATCAAAGGCAGTTCGCATCAGTGGATGTGCGCTGCCAAGGGGTGATGTCAGGGGTGGGAACGGCCAAGGTGCCAAACACCATGTACACTTCAAAGGTATCTTACGTGCAGGGGTCATTGTTCACATGCCCTCCCCAGACCCAGTGTCTCCAGGCATGCTCCCCTGAAGCATGCCGTGCCCCTGCTATGCACATAAAACCACAGCATATACGTATCATTCATTCACATACACACCCTCTATTCTATTTCGTTATAAACCACTCGATATTTATCATGAGAACATCTTTGAGCACTGCAAGTCAACTCGTGAACATGCTACCTGAGAACTTCTGTGACCACTGCGAGTCAGCTCTTCATCATGCTACCTGAGAACTTCTGTGGCCACTGTGAGTCAGCTCCTCATTGTGCTACCTGAGAACATCTCCCTGTTCTCCTGCCACTAACTACCCTGCTTGCAGAATCTAACTGTTTGTTGGTCAAGGTAAGGGCAGGTCACCTAATCTCTTTGATCTCTAAATTTCTATCTATTTCGAACGAACGTACCCAGTAGTGTTATGTTCATTCATCTCATTGCCATTGGCTTGATTTTAATTTGTTATGTCATCGATATATATCAACTGTAATCAGTGTCAATTGGGCTCTAATTGCATCCTTCGCGGACCGTGTCTATAAGCATGTTTCCTTTTGATGCACTGATAGTACATTCAAGGGACGAGTAATATGTTATGATTTTCGTCACATCAATTAATTGTTTGTGAAAGTTATCGTATAATACAGCCGGCCACAATACACTGGTTTTGCTGCTGGCACCAAAACATAGCTTGCATAGAAGAATGTATGGTACAATTCCTTATTTCTCACGTTTTTATGCAAAGTAATTTTCGAATAATGTTTTCCAACAATGCCTGCATGTACGATTTTCGGTTGCCCTTCTAAGACCCATGAAAAATCTGAAGGCACTACAATGCATGTATTCCCGAAGAATATAGATCGAACAAGAGAATGGGTCAGATATTGCAGATTTGCGCAGGCAGAGCTTGAAATAGAGTCAAAGAAGTCTTGCTGGAAACGAGGGGTGATCGATTCCGCATCTGCAGCCTGCACTTTACCCCGAATATGTATGACCAATTTGGTGTTTTAGGTGTAAATGTCCCTTGTAATACTTTTCATATTTAAAAGATTGTATTGCTTTTTAAATAGAGACCATTTTTCTAAAGATCTGTACTTGGTTTTAGGAGACTCATAGAAAACTATTTATGGGCACAGATAACTATGCTATAGTGCCCTTTGAAATAAGCATAATGTTTTCGAAATCTGTCTCCTTATATGCCAATTTGTAAGATTTGCATTTCTAAATCAAATCAAATTTTCCCTTTACAACTCCATGACTATGCACTGAATATGAAGGAGCAAGATTCAGCATCCATGTCTTCCCTGGAGCCAACAACAACTTTGTGCGCGTATCAGGTAGTCTTACTTAGCTATTCAGTTCCGGAATAGTTTTATGCATGGAATTTGAGATAATATGACCATATTTACGTATTGTGTCGTTCGTTTACACAATGTTTCATTCATGGTTTGTTATTGATATGCACCATTGTCCGCGTCACATTGTGTGTGTTCAATTTCGAATTTTTTCATCCATACTAAAACAAGTACTGTGTTACAGGGAGATGCAGAAGCTTCAACAACCATTACATCATCCCTCGTAGTTGATCCAGAGCCAGAGGTATGCGTACTGACAGTTCTCTCGAATGAAAGAAAGTCGGTCCTAGACCTGATACTATTAGACAGTGACAATATTAGAAACAAGCAGTTTTTGCAAATTGCTTGAGTGCAACATTTCGAACAGTGTGCTTCGCACAGTCAACTTTGATCGAATAAACTAGACATCAATCAGGTGAAATTCAAAATGTATATTTTGACTAAATTATGTACATGATGCATGAGTTTATTTGTGTAAGCCATGTGTGCAAAGGAATACGTTGATTTCTAATACAAATGACTTATTTTTAATGGATACTCTTTTCTAGGGATGTATACAAGATCGGAATATAGAAGAGGAGGCACGTGGATACAAGTCAGTGGACCAGCTTGCTGGTGCAGTCGTTACAGTGAAGAAGAAAGTTTCACAGAAAAGCGAGAACGATACGGTAAGTTACACACAATTTCATTTTCAAGCAGTGCTTTGTGGTGGTGCCTTCATAACATGCTTTTTTTGTAATCTAAGTTGTCCAATACTGTATGTTGGATTTACATTGAACATGTTTTTCCAACCTGTCTTCTAGTTTCCTGTTGGTGTACGAACTATGCAGACACAGACAGTGACAGAAATGAGAGATGCTGCTTGCCAAACTGATTTCACCATGGAGCAACTATTATTTGAGGCGCAGCGTGTTCAAATCAATAAGCAGACTCGAGATGCTTTTGCCCAATGGCCAGAAAATGAATTTAATGTGACTGGCGAAGCCAGCAAAGTGTTGCTGGACCATTGCTACAATGCGACTGCTCCACCAGATGAAGAAGAAACTGAATGTATTGAAGATGCATTTGAATTAGTCGCAGACCACTTGACACAATCGACACCCGCCAAAAAAGGGCCACCCAAAAACCAATCAACATTGATGATTTCTCCAATTCATGTTCAAGTAACAGACGCTGAAATGACATAGACTGAAGCCTCAATACAATTGACTGAGGAACTAGACAAAGATCTCGACTATAGTATTTCCAGTTTGGCTGATATGTCAACCACAGTTCATTCAGAAACAACATTAATGCAGGATGATAGTCTAATAAAGGAGGCCAAATACATAGCATTCGACAGCAGCTTGATGGGGATTATAATGTTGCTAAAATGTGTGCATTCAGTGAGAGGGTAAGTATGTGGGAAGCTATTGGTGAATGTGACTCGTCTATCACAAGACAGTAACCTCAAAATACATGCCACCTGTGAAATGCTCCATGAAAAATGTTCATGGTCCGCTCAACCGATGCTGGGGAAACTGCCAGCTGGCAATCTACTGTGTGCAGCAGCTTTACTTTTCAGTGGCTCTAGTTTCATTAAGTTGTCCAGTTCTGTCAATTTGTGAGACTACATTTCATTTCTAAAACGCAGTACTACAAATATCAACGCCAATATCAATTCCCTGCCATTAGTGAAGCTTGGAAAAATGAACACTTGTCTATTCAAAGTACATTCTCCGAAAAACGCTTCAGGCTAGCTGGCGGTCATGCAGGTGTCCGAATGTAAATCCTCAGTGGCCATGGAGAAACTTGGTTTTGTAAAATCACTGGAAGATCTCCAATCGAGGGGAATGCAAATCAACCTCATAACAACGGACAGACACGTTTCAATAGCCATGACAATGAGCGAGCAGTTTCAAAATATTCACCATCAATTTGAGGTATGGCACGTTGCCAAATCCATCAATAAAAAAATCTGAGCTGCAGGAAAAACAAGGTTCTGAAAATATTTCACAGTGGTCCCAGCAACCATCTTTGGCGGAGCTCTAAAACTTGTGATGGTACTGTGGAATTTCTACTAGAAAAATGGCTCTTTGTTGCTGGAGCAGGAACGGAAGAAGAAGTGGTTGATACCATCTTCACCTCCACACAAAGCCCTTTAGAAGATTGTGTTTGATAAAACTCTATCAAGAGATCTGAAGGGACTTACAGAATTCTGTCACACGGAAGATTTGGAGGTGTTCCACAATATGGGCCTAAAGTACAGGCCGAAGAGATTGCATTTCGGCATAGAAGGGATGAAATATAGGACATTACTAGCGGTATTAGCGCATAATGAGAATGTAGGCCGTGAACAATCGAGGACTGCAGGAAACTTTGGTATGCTTCGCTACACTGTGGCCTTTACGAAAAGAAGCAAAAAATGGGTGGTCAAGCCCGTATATGAGGAAATGGAATTCAATTTTGTGAAAGTTCTTATTATTAATGTTTTGGAGATGCATACTCACGGAATTGCATGCGATTTTGTTCTGAGTACACATACATTGCAACAAAACATTGCCAACGTGCCCTGTCCACCTAAAGCAGAGCTCCTGGAACAGTTCACTTCCCGGTTCAAATGATTACCATCTGTTTTTTGATCAACAATGTTTTTATGAAGTGTCCAAATAAAGCATCCAATTTGTCTTTTGAAATCTATCCTCTTTGTCAATTTTTTTTTCAACAAGTCCCATTTCTACGAATGCCATACAATGTAACGCTGTGCTTTCACAGTTCACAGTTTCGTTGAGCTAATGTGGGACCTTCACTGATCGTGGGAGGGCCAGATGGATAACAGTCTGAAAGTAACTTTGGGGTTCGGCAGTTTCCTTACCATACAGTTGCCCAAATAGCTGAATAACTACTCGTCCCACAAAAGGGATGAGACCTAAGCTACATTAGATACTCGTCATGCAAGAACTACTGACTGGGAACAAAACAGCGCATCAAAGTGGGTTGTTGCTGAGAAATAGAAGCACTCAGACCAATATATTCATGGGGGCATGTGTTGGGGGTTGTTGCTGATGTAAGGAAGGAGTGGGTCAGTTGAGCCCCCGTCCAACATACATTATACGTGAAAGTGAAATCCTGATCTTGCACTCGCGGGGGGCGCCTCCTTTGCCCGTCTGCTGCCATGGGGAAGAAGGCCCTGACATAAGCAGAGGTGGGGCTATTGCTAAACACACTGGGCCTCATTACGAGGTGGGTGGTAAGGGGTTAACGGCGCCGGTAAAGGTGCCGGACCCATTAATACCTTACCGCCCTATTACGAGGTCCGCTTGCGGGACCCACTCTGGACCCCTGGTTTTACCAGACGTCCTTAGCGGGTCCCGCGAGCGGCCGAACGCGCTAACAACGGGCCTGTCATTAACGGGCCCATTGTTAGAATGATCCCCATTCCCATTGAGCCCTACAAATGGCTCAAATGGAAAAGGGAATGGTCTGGAATGATCCGGTATTTCCCCATTCAGAGAACCCGGACCCAGACCTGAGTTTGGAGGCAGCCATGGCAGGGCATGGCTACCTCCAAACTTGTAATGATGCCAAAATTATACCCCTTACTGCCCTATTACGAGTCTGCTTGGGGGACCCACAAAGGGCGCCTGGTAAAACCAGGTACCCTTAGCGGGTCCCGCTAGCAGACCAGGGAGCTAACAACAGGCCCTTTATTAACGGGCCCGTTGTTAGCTCCCTCCCCATTCCCATTGAGCCCTATGGGGGCTCGAATGGGAATGGGGATGGGTTCCCTGAATGGGGAAATACCGGGTCCTCCAAGGTTGGAATGGCCTGGTATTTCCCCATTCAGGGAACCCGGGCCCTGTATGCGGTATGGGGGTAGCGATGGTGCTAATAGCACCATGGCTACCTCCAACCTCAGAATGAGACCCAATGGGCTTCATTATGAGTGTGGCGGTAAGGGGTTAACGGCGCTGGTAAGGATGCCGGTGCCGTTAACCCCTTACTACCGCATTCCGAGGTCCTTTGGCTGGTCCCGCTAAGGCCAGCTGGTAAAACCGGCCGTCCTTAGCGGGAGCCGCTAAGGGACCAGGGAGCTAATAACGGGCCTGCTATTTGCGGGCCCGTTATTAGCTCCCTCCCCATTCCCATTGAGCCCTATGGGGGCTCGAATGGGAATGGGGAAGGGTATTTTGAACGGGGACTTACCGGGTCCTCCAAGGTTGGAATGACCCGGTAAGTCCCCATTCAGAGAACACGGACATGACTATGGAGGCATCCATGGAGCCTCCAAACTCGTAAGGACCCCCAATGTCGTCCTCAGAGGAAGAAGGCTGTAAAGCGCTGGAGAAAAAGAAAGCGGAGACGGAGGAGGACAGGGCAGATGATGACTTCGACCCAGAAGCATTGATACACCCCCGATCTTCCGAAATGGGAGCCGCTGAAGAAGAAAGCAGCCTATCTTAAAAAGCGCCTGAGGGTACTGCAGACGAAAGAAGTTAGAAGCAAAATGAGGGCAGAATGCCCAAGACCGCACCTCCCCAAAGGTGCTGCTGAGACACCCGAGATAGATGAAAAAATGGTCACATTTATGAGTAAATATGTAAAGGACGTGAGGAAAGGTCTAGATAGGTCCTGGCGCTCATGCCAGGACAAGATGTTAGACATTGTGGGACCTCTCACCAAGATTTTACAGCTGGGAGAAGAAGCCAGAGAGAAGGGTGAAGTAGTGGACCCGATGAATCTAATCGGGTGGGCCAAGAGATTTTATGCTATTACCACAGAGAGAGGAAGATCACTACAAGTGAAAATAAACCCACAACTGAGTGAGTTAGCCTCCTCAGAGACAGTGACGGCAGCGAAGAGAAAACTCTTCAGAGATTCATTTATCAAAGAATTAACAAAATTCACAAACTCTTACCCAGCGCTGGATAAAGCACATGCATCGCTCAAGAGAGCATTCAGAAGACACATTTTCGGGAGGGCCAGCAGAAGTAGGGGTCGCTCTGCTGGCCGTTTCCCATTCAATAGATCCTACAACAATAGGACACAGTGGCGAGACAAAGAGGATCGGAGGCAGACCCCTTTCTTCTCCTCAAGGGGCAGAGGCTGGTGACATGGGGCTCGTCAACAGAATTCCACAGGTGAGAGTGAAGAACCTGTGTTTAGTTACCCCAGTAGTAGGAGGGAGGCTAGCGGAGTATATAAAAAACTGGCACGCTATATCCTGAGATATCTGTGTGCTACAGACGGTACAGGGTTTTCACATAGATTTTCACATGATACCACACCAGAGGAACCCACCAAGGGTTTTATGTCTAAACAAAGAAGACAGACAATTATTAGAGGCAGAGCTGAGAGAGCTGGAAAACAAAAATGCCGTAAGACAAGTAGCAGACTCCTTAGGAAGTTTCCTAAGCAATATGTTCCTAGTGAGGTGAAAACACAAGGTGAGGCCAATCATTAACCTGAAGGGTTTGAAAGAATTTGTTGTATATACAGACACTTCAAAATGAAAGGGATACAACTTTTCAAAGACACTTTAATTCAGAGTGATTGGCTCGCCAGGATAGATCTGAAAGACGCATACCTAACTATACCCATAGCGACAGAACACCGCAAATTCCTAAGGTTTATCTGGGGGAGTCAACGTGAGAGTTTCAATGCCTACCCTTTGGACTGCATCCGCTCCATGATGTTTCACCAAAATAATGAAACCAGTGGTGACCCACCTCAGGAGTCAGGGGATAAGACTCATAATATATCTGGGTGACATATAATTATTTTAACAAGACAGGGAGACACTCCAAACACAGGTGCAGACGACAGTAAATCTATTTCAGAACATGGGCTTCCTAATAAATTGGGAGAAATCCAAAATATTGCCGGCACAGACGATTGAATTTCTAGGGTTCATAGAAGAGTCGACACAGGGATCCTTCAGCTGACTGATTACAAAGGTGAACGACATCAAGAAACAGATAAGATGTGCCTTATCAAGGAGAGAGCTGTCGGTGAGAGACATTGCAAGGTTAGTGGGACACCTAGCGGCATCGATCCAGGCTATATCCCAATGACACTGGCATAACAGGGGCCCCCGCAGCCCCCATGGTGCGGGGGGCCCCACCAGCACCTGTTGTGTGGGGGGGCCACCTGGAGAAAAAAAAACAAAAATATATTTTTTTCTTTTTCAATTTACTCTGCATTCATAAAGAAATGATTTCTGTAACAGAAATCATTTCTTTATGAAGGCAGTGACTACAAAAAGAAAAATTATTTTTGAAGTCCGAGGGCTCCGCCCCGCCCATGGCATGGCTGACCCTAGGCTGGAGGCCTCCATGTCATGGGGTGGGGGGAGCCCTATGACTTAAAAAAGAAATAGTTTATTTTTAAAGTCACTCTGCCTTCCCAAAGAAATTATTGCCGTTATGGTTCGGTCCTTAACGGAAATAATTTCTTTATGAAGTCAGAGTGACTTTAAAAAAAACAATGGGCCTCATTACAGGTTTGGCGGTAATCGTGCCGGTGCTACCGGCAGGTTGCCGCCGGACCCGTAATGATTTACCGGTGCCCGATTTCCCAGGAACACAGGGAGATTACAAGCCCATGGGTCCGGGAAGTCAGGCGCTGGCAAATGATAAGTACCCATTTCCATTGGACTCTATGGGAATGGGGTCCAGGGAAGCACCAGCACCGTTAATAATGGTGCCGGTGCTTCCATGAAAACTCTGCGGGTGGGTGTCGTTCCGCCTGGCAGGTCTGGTCTAACCTGCCAGGTGGGATAGCAACCGCCCACATAGCTGTAATATGCCAATCCAGAAACAACGGTGCCAGTAAGCTTAGTGTGTGTGTGTGTGTGTGTGTGTGTGTGTGTGTGTGTGTGTGTGTGTGTGTGTGTGTGTGTGTGTGTGTGTGTGTGTGTGTGTGTGTGTGTGTGTGTGTGTGTGTGTGTGTGTGTGTGTGTGTGTGTGTGTGTGTGTGTGTGTGTGTGTGTGTGTGTGTGTGTGTGTGTGTGTGTGTGTGTGTGTGTGTGTGTGTGTGTGTGTGTGTGTGTGTGTGTGTGTGTGTGTGTGTGTGTGTGTGTGTGTGTGTGTGTGTGTGTGTGTGTGTGTGTGTGTGTGTGTGTGTGTGTGTGTGTGTGTGTGTGTGTGTGTGTGTGTGTGTGTGTGTGTATATATATATATATATATATATGGTGAAAGGGTGCACACTTAAATGTATAGGTGGCTGCCTGTGTGAGCATATCATGAATGGGTGCACACTTAAATTTATGGGTGGGTGCCTGGCAGTGTGTGCCTCTATGGTGAAAGGGTGCACACTTAAATATATGGATGGCTGGGTGCGCGGATGTGTATATGGTGAATGGTGTGTGGGCTTGCGTTCAGCAGCGCAACAAATCTACATTTTGGGGAGGTAACCTTTCAAATGTTGGGAGAGGCGCTAACTTCATGGGCGGTGAGGGAGGGGCAAACTTATTTGTTTGGGGCATCTCATTTCTTTACGCATTTTAATGAGCCTATTCTAGTGCAGCTTCAATGTTACAAGCAGTTAACTCTCTCCTTTAAGTTTGAAAGTACCCACTTATGGACTGCTGTGAGAATGAGCGGTCTCCTGCTGCCTCCCTACCCTTCCAATCACTCCGCTGGCATGCAAGTATTAAACCCACATCACGATTTCAATTGCCTAGAAAATGTGGCATTTGAATGCAGGTACTAACAGTGAAATGCTTTATGTTAGTAATTGCTGGGCTCTTGTTAACAGCAAAACCCAGGTTCCCTTTAACATCTGTGTCCTGTTCTGTCTGGCAACTGCTGTGAAGGTCGACCAAGTTGAGTCATCATAGCCCAAAATTTCAGGGGGATGGTGGAGGGAGTGCTGAATCCCAGTCAACTCAATGGTGTTTAATGCCTTGATTACTCATTACTCCTAGCCCTATTCTTCCTCATCCCAGTGTGTATGAGACAGTACTTGTGTATGAGGCAGAGTGCCTCATACACAAGTACTGGGATGAGGTAGTGGTACATGGAGGTAATGCCTGACTTAGCTACCTGTAATCATCATTACTCCTAGTCCCACTTTTCCTCATCCCAGTACTTACCTATGAGGCAAAGAGCCTCATACGTAAGCTCTGGGACAAGGAAGAGGGACGTGGAGGTAATTCTGGGCCCAGGAGCTCAGTTTGGAGGTTGGGGTAGGGTTGGGAGGGAGAGGGGATGTGTGGGGGGATGCAGGATTGTGCAACAACTCATAAAGGCTGTTCATGTCCAGGCTAATCAGGCATGATATGTGGCATTAGTGGCTAGAGAGGCATTTTGGTGTAGCCAGTCAAGTTATTTCTCAGTTTGGTATGACATTTTTTAACTGGGCATTTCTGATAAAGCAGTCCTGCTAAGTGAATTACCTGGCTAGACTGCCATTTGTGTGCTGCCAGTCTAGCCGCTTCTTACTGCGGCTTTGTATATTTTTCTGGACATCTGTGATCAAATGATAAGATATAAATCATTTATAACGCGCCTGTACACGTGTTTCTAGGCGCAACAAGACAAGGGCGGGAAAAAAGAGGGAGGACAAGACAAACAATCTTACTAGGCCTTGTGTCATTCAGATCGTGCAAGTGCAAGAACGAGAAATGCAAGGGGAAAGTGAGGGGGGAAGTGCAAGGAAGAGGTGAGGGAAAAACAAACAAGGCAGCAATGCTCTGAGTAAGTGCAGCGCGGCTCTGGGTAGTGCAAGGAGAACAAGGGACTGTAGGGTTACAGTTACAGCACCTAAGTGCGTGATAGGCCCAGAGGCAGTGCAAGGGTGACTGATCAAGAAAGAGTCTGGACTCAGTGAGACTCTGAGGGTAGCCAAGCAACCAGTTGGTACAGTAGACAGGTAGATCAGGTAGGCCAGCAGGGGAGGGAGAGAGAGAAAGCAGAAGAGAAGAGGAAAGGTTTGAGCTGCTTCCGGAACTTCAGGTGGTCCAGCTCAAGTTTGAGAGGGGCAGAGAGGTTATTCCAGAGGGAGGTGCCTGCAGAGGAGAGAGATCTACCACCCACTCTCTGCCTGGAAAAGTGTTTAACCCTTAGAGAGTTGTAGGTAACAGAGGAAAGGGCTTGAGAAGGAAGATATTTTGGAAGAGAGCGTTGGATGTAGTGTGGGCCCCTGGCCCAGAAAGCCTTGTGGACAATGCAAAGGGTCTTGAACTTGATCCTTGCAGCAACTGGGAGCCAGGGGAGAGATTTCAGGGCTGGAAAGATACGATCCCTGGGCTTGAGGCCAAGGATATGTCTCGCAGTCCTGTTCTGGATTAGTTGCAGAGGGTGGAGAGTAGAGGAAGGCAGATTGAGAAAGAGGCTGTTGCAGGAGTCCAGCCTAGAGAGAACCAAGGCTATGGAGACAGTGAGCTTCTGGGGGAAAGTGAGAAAGGGAAGAGTACCTTTGAGGAGGAGCAGCTGGTAGTGGGACTTCCTGGCGACGTCCGAGATGTGAAGAGAGAACGAGAGAGTGAAGTCAAAGATGGCACCAAGGTTGTTTGCCTCACAGAATGTCGAAGGAAGAGGGCCCATGGCGGGCGGCCAGAGTGAGAGAGGGAAAGCAGGGGCAGGAGTCCAAATGAGAATGATCTCCATCTTACTGACATTAAGGCAGAGATCATTGGAGGCACACCAATCCTGAATCGCAGATAGACAGTCAGGAATGAGCAAGAAAGGAGAGGAGTCTGAGGGGAGCCTGAAGGAAAGCCGCGTGTCATCCGCATAACATTGAAAGTCAGAGGCGAAGGTAGAGATCAGGTGTGCCGAAGGGGCCAAGTAGAGGTTGAAAAACCAGAGTGACAGGATGGAGCAGAGAGAAAGGGACCAAGTTGGACCTCGGAGGGGCTGCCCAAGAGGAAGGAGGTCAGCCACTCAAGGGCCTGATCCGTGACGCCCATGTTCTCATGGAGTCGATTGATCAGGATTGATCAGGATGGCGTGGTTGACAGTGTCGAAAGCAGAGGAAAGATCAAGGAGGATGAGGACAGAAGGAATGCTGGAATCAAGGTTAGAGAGCAGATCTTTACAGTTGTTCAGGAGAGCAGTTTCCGTTCAGGCCAGCCACTCAAGGGCCTGATCCGTGATGCCCATGTTCTCATGGAGTCGATTGATCAGGATGGATCAGGATGGTGTGGTTGACCGTGTCGAAAGCAGAGGAAAGATCAAGGAGGATGAGGACAGAAGGAATGCTGGAATCAAGGTTAGAGAGCAGATCTTTACAGTTGTTCAGGAGAGCAGTTTCCGTTACTTTGGCAGCTCTGAAACCAGACTGAAAGTCATGGAGCACAACCAACAGATTCCGTGTGGAGAGTAAACTGGGAGATGGACAGCTTTTACAACAGTTTGCCCAGGAAAAGGGTGATGGAGATTGGGCAATAGTTTGCCAGGCAAGCAGATCGGCAGACAGCTTCTTGAGGAGTGGATGCATAAGGGAGTGTCCAAGGGGAGAGGGGATCGTGCCAGTGGTGAAAGTGTGATTACAGAAATCGGCCAAGAATGGAGCGAGGGTGTGTGCATTAAAACACATATTTATATCGTTCTGCTAGTGCAGTGTATGGCATATACCTTCAGCAGCACATTCGTGGGTATTGCGCAAGCGTGATGATCTATGGCGGCCAAGAGTGTGGCGCGACCAGTGATTTGTTGCTGAGTTGGGGGGGCCCCCTCAGCATAGCTCGCAGGGAGGCCCCCACATTTTGTGTTACGCCACTGTCCGATGACCGCTACATTACAGAGCCCTACAGAGATTGAAGATCAGACAACTCAGGAGGGGCGCATCTTACGATTCAAACGTTACACTCTCTCAGGAAGTAAGGGGAGATTTAGAATGTTTGCTACACCACATGGATGCATGGAATGGGAGAGCCATATTTGGCTCGTCCCCGGACCTGATCATCAAATCCGATGCCAGCAGATGGGGCTGTGGAGCCCGATGCGGAAACCTGTCGACAAGGGGCAGGTGGTCAGATCAGGAGACAGCTCTTCACATCAATTGTCTAGAATTACTAGCAGGGTCCTTCACAGTGAAATTCTGTACCCAGGAGAAACCACAATGTTGTGTCTACTCAAGATGGTCAAAGTCTCGGCAGGCAAATATATGAACAGACTGGGAGAGACGAGGTCCAAATTATTGGCAGAAATGGCAAAGGAATTCTGGGAACTCTGCCTCCAGAGAAAAGTATCAGTGATTGCAGAGTACTTACCGGGCCATCAGAACGAGGTGGCCGACTGGAACTCCAGATATCTCAGGGATGCCAGCGATTGGAAGCTGGACGAAGAGGTATTCTGAGAACTGATGACTCATGGGGGCCATGCCAGATCAATCTCATTGCGCGAGATTGAACAACCAGCTACCTCGGTTTTTCAGCTGGAGACCGGACCCAGGGGCAGAAGCAACAGATGCTTTTTTCAAAACATAGGGTCAACAAACAAATTATGCGTTTCCCCCTTTTTTCCCTGATTGCGAGAATGCTAGCCCAGGTGAGGAGGCAGAAAGCATCCCTAGTTCTGATTACGCCAGACTGGAGGTGTGGCTCCACAGCCTACTGGAACTATCATATCATGACCGGGCGGAACTACCCAGGTACAAGTTCGTTGTACAGGATCCCGGGGTCTCAGCACGCACTAGTAAGAATAGACAAACTCAATCTAATCGCATGGACGATTTCAGGATATCTTGGGTTAGGCCAGGACTATCAAATGAGTCTGAACTCATCATTAATGAATCTTGGGCCCCAGGAACACATAGAGCTTACAAACCTGCATGGGCTAACTGGAGTAGCTGGTGTATGGCGAGGGACATAAATCCCGATGGAACAGATTTAGTCCACGTTGCCAATTTCCTAGCCCAGATGGCAGCTCAAGGGAAAGCATATAGGACCATCATTACGGCCAGGTCCACGATATCAGCAGGGCACCCCAGGATTGAAGGGGTCCCAATAGTGGAACACCCCCTGACTTGTAGACTGTTAAGGGGAGAAAAATGTCCAAACCCCCTAGATAGAAAGATACGCAACTTTGGCATGTGGACACAGTACTGAAACTTTTTATATCATGGCCGGACAACCAGGATTTATCCAGGAAGGCCATTTCAGCAAAATTATCCATGCTCCTATGTCTGCTGTCTTGTAAGAGATCATCGGACATTAGAGAGCAATAGGAAGAGTGTATCACCGAATGGAGGGACATTCCTCATAACGAGGAGGACTAAGACAGGATTGAAATCTATATCACACAAATCTTTTCCAGTGCAGCATAAATTATGCCCGATTAGATGTTTGACAGCATACGAGGATATGACGAGGGAAGTAAGGCCACCCGGGGTATACCAGTTATTAATAGCAATCTGCAAACCATATAAGGCCGTGACACCGGCTACAATAGCCATATGGGTGATGGATCAGGCAGGCATCGACATAGTAAGATATGGTGCTCATTCAGTGAGGGGAGCAATGGCCACCAAGGCATTTAACATAGGTGCCAGGATAGAAGACATCATGAAATCGGCAGATTGGTCGAATTAATCAACTTTTAAGACTTTCTATTTTAAAAGCATGGTGACTATGGCAATGTTAGTAGGGAGGAAGCTTTTAACAAGCATAATCCGAGCCTCCAGTCTTGACATAGAATTCAGATTTTGAACACATTTGTTCCAGAAAGTCATAATTGTATTAAAGACACAGAGGCAAAGGAGTATCCCACCCTGTCAAAAGTATTATCAATGAGGATGGTTGAACATTTATTAAACTGTTTTTTAAAGGTATATAAATGCTCAAATGGATATGAAGATGAATAATACAAAGATGTTAAATGTTATGTATGCATAAAGTTATAAAAAGATTGAAACTGTCTGAAGTATACGACTGACCCACCCTCTTTTGACTTACAGTTACCATATACATTTGTTTTTTACTAGGTACAGTGGTGGATTACAAACAACTGGGTAATTGAAGAAAGTCTTCAATCATACAATGGGATTGTGGTTAACAGTGGACACAATTTCGACGAAGCAAAGACAGAGGAAGTGGAAGAGGATGTTCAGTGTGGTCATGGCCAAGGACTGATTGGTACATTTTGTCACGTGGTCAGTTAAGAGACCAATAATATCAGTACTACCAAAGACTCTATCTTCAATGATTATTGTAGTTTGTTTCCTCTTTGTTACCCGTTAATATTATTGGTTGTCTTTGCTGCTTGAGTAGTAAATTGAACAAGAAGCATAATCCTTTGCCTCCTTATGACTTTCTGGAACGAATGTGTTGAAAACCTGAATTATATTGACAAAGCAATTTTTATTTTCCATGGATAAATGCGAACACTCTGTCGCATGATTGCTTTTTCTGTACCACTTTCTCTCTTTCCCAACTTGTAACAAGTATTTCAACATCTCCCCCTGAAGCCCTGTCCTGCCGAACCTGCCTCGCCCGCTCCAACCATACCCACTATCACATCTCCTTGATTCCTTTCCCTGGACCCTGAACCCTAGCTCTTCTATCTGCACGCCTCCACATTAACGCTACGCCCCTGTGCCCTCAACTCAAAGTTCCCATCTCTTTTCTCAGGTACCCCTCAGTCATCTTCAGCCTTTCCTATATTGTATTGTATTGTATTTTGTTATTTATATAGCGCTCTTTCCCCACTTGTATGAACTCAATGCGCTTTTTCCTTGGTTGGAACACCCTTGGTGACCGTGGTCGATGGTGTTAGAGATTCTAGGGGGGTTATATTAGATGCGTGTGTGCGTGTTTGCCATTCTAGGTCTTGGGTGGCTGGCAAGGCTTGACTAAGCAGCCCAGTAGATGTCAGACACGTGGGTGGGTGCTCTGGAGGGTTAGAGGTAGATTGCTGTTGTCGAAGAAGGTCTATGTGAAGCCAGCTATACCAGGCTCCTTTCGGGTGGTGGTCTCTGTATGCTAGTGGCAGAGGTGTTGGGGTATGTCAGGTGTTTCAGCCTGGCCGGCTATGTGTAAAACTAGACCCAGTACACATCCGGGGTGGACTCACCTATAGGGAACTCTGGAGATTTCCCGGTAGGCCTCTTCACCCTGGGCTCTTTTGTGTGGTAACCAATTTTATTTCCAATTTGGGTTCGGCTTGCTAAAAATTTGTAATATGGGGCCACTTCCAAAATTATTTCCAGGGCCTCTTTCGGTTACCAATCCACCCCTGGTACACGTGCCACTTCCCCCCTCCCCCAGTACCCACCCCCCTATCCTCACATCCCTCCTTCGCAGATGTAAATAGAAGGTCTATTCTGTGCACTCGCACTGGGAGGAGGCGCTGCCGCACACGGTGGGGAAACCTTGATTGCATTTGTTTTGTGGGGGCGTATTTATGGGGCTTGGGGGCTCTTTGTGTCTGAGCTAATCCTCAGAGCAAGCACTGATTGAGAAGGACAGCGGCATTAAAAGCAATTGGCGCTGTTTAACACAAAGGGTCAGAGTCCCCCACCCCCTCCATATCTCCAAGAGCCAGAGGAGGTTTGATCAATGAGAAGTGCGCACGTGGTGACGTCACTGGTCCCAATCTGATCCTGAGCCAGTGACAAGCCTCATTCAGCAGAGCAGTGACTCATCCCCTGACAGCAGAGGAATGGAGGGGCTGCGGAGAGTGCAGACTGAGCCGCTGGCTGCAGAGTGCAGCCGGAGACATAGAATCCAGAGACTGCAGACTGAGACACTGACTGCAGAGTGCAGCCACAGAGACAGTCTCGAGAAGCAGCAGACTGAGACACTGGCTGCAAAGCGTAGATTGGGGGCAGACTTTAGAGACCGCAGCATGTCTGCAGAGTAGGCAGAGACATACTGCAGGCTGGATGTCAGCCTACAGATTAGAATCTGAGACAGACTGCACACTGAGCACTGTCTGCAGAGTACAGAGTAACACTCTAAAAGTGAAATACAGATAAACATATCACCGATAGTGTAGCTTGAACAAGTGGCTGTAGAATACAGAAGGAGGCATGCAAAGAGTTCAGATTGAACCACTCACTGCAAAGTACAGATTGCAGAGAGAGTGCAGATTTGAGCCCCTGACTGCAAAGTGTAGCTGGAGACATTGGCCCTCATTAGGAGTGAGTCGGTCTGCAAAAGAGTGCCCGAAACAACGGTTACTGGCACCTTTTCCCGACCCGCTCACTCTGTGTCTGCCGGTAGGAGTTGTGAACTACCGGCAGGCCTGACCTGGCGGTAGTTCAGCATCCTACCGCCAGAAAAATCACTGAAGCACTGGCACCGTTTCGAACGGTGCTGGTTCTTCTGCCGCTGTCCATAACATCCCAGTATTACCCGGATATCGGGCGGTGGAAACGGCAACCTCATAATGAGGGCCACTGACTCCAGAGACTATAGACTGAGCCAGTGGCTGTAGAAACCAGTCTGATATGCTATAAAGAGGGCCGAATGAAGGACTCGCTGCAGAGTACAGACAGACTCCCGAGCGTGCAGCCCATAGCTTGAATGTACAATCAAAGACACAGACTCCAGGGACTGTTGATTGATCCACTGCCTGCACAGTAGAGAGTGAGACAGACTGCAGAGTGCAGACCAAAATACTGGCAGCAGAATACAGACTGCAGAGTGCAGACCGAGATACTAGCTGCAAAGTTTAGACTGAGTAAGAATGCAGGCTGGGTTATAGTCTGCAGAGTATAGAGGGAGTAACACTGCAAAGAGTGCAGTCTGTACCAGTACAGACAGAGACATACCACTGCTAGTTCAGACTAAGCCAGTGGCTGTAGAGTACATACTGAGATATTCTACTTCACAGATTTCAGATACGACAGTGTGAGATCCTCTGCAGAGAGTAGAGTCTTTACCACTGACGATACCCCTGGCTACAGACTGAGACATACTGCAGATAATGCAGGCTGAGCCACTGGCTGCACAGTGCAGACTGAAAGTAAGTGCATTCTGACGAACTCAATGCAGAATTTGCAAACTGACTCCCAGAAAGTGGATAGCGAAAGACAGGGTTACTGACCGAAACACTCACTCAAGAGTGCCGACTAAACTACTCAGCGCCAGTCTGATACAATAGCTGCAGTGTTCAGACTGAGACAATTAATGTGTCGTACCCTTTCCGCATTGTATCTGTTCCCTTTCCCTTCCCTGTTTCTTCTAGTTTCCCTCTCATCCCGGCCATTGTATTGCGGATCGTTTGTCAGACTGAACCACGGACCGCAGAGTAGCAACAGAAATAGACTATAGAAAATGAGGAATGATTACCTAGGTGTACAGACTGATAGGGACCAGAGAGAGTACTGGCATGACCAATGGGTTCAGCTAGTTCAGACCATGTCACTGAATGCAGAGTTACAGAATGGGAACATTTCAGCAGAGTGCAGACTCAGACTGAAGAACTGGCTGCAGGGAGCACAGACCAGGCCCGCGGCTGTATAACATGCAGTCTGATCCATGTGCAGCAGAGTTAAACACTGATTCCATTTTTGCAGCGTTTGAACACTGACTCCCTGACAGCAGATAATACAGACCGAGCCATTGACTGCAGAGTACAGACCAAAACACAGTCTCTGGAGAGCACAGACTGAACCACTGACTGTGCCACTAACTGCAGAGTATCGATTGAAACACTCACCAGAGAGTGCAGACTGAACCGCTAGCTTCAGACTCAGACAGTTTCTGCAGAGTGTGGGGAATGAGGCAATGAAGGCATGGACAGGCCAGAAGTAGCAGAATCTGGGCCACTGACTAACTGACTAGAGTGTTAAAAGCGGTGGGAATGGCCATAGAGAGGGAAAACCTGGGCGAAGACGTAAGAAGGACTGACTGAACCACTGACTGTACATAATGCAGACTGAGTCACTGGCTGCAGGGTACAAACTGAAAAACACACCGCCTAGAGAGTGAAGACCTAGCCACTGACTGCAAAGTACAGACTGACATATAGTCTGTGGAGGGTGCAGACAGAACAAATGACTGCAGAGAGTGCAGATTGAGACATTTGCTGCAGAGAGTGCAGACAGACCCATTGACTACAGAGAGTCCAGAACTGCAGAGATTGCAGACAGAACCATTGACTGCAGAAAGTCCAGACTGAGACAATTGTTGCAGAAAGTGCAGACAGAACCATTGACTGCAGAGAGTCCAGACTGAGACAATTGCAGCAGAGTGCAGACAGAACCATTGACGGCAGAGAGTACAGACGGAGACAATTGCTGCAGGGATGCAGACAGAATTGACTGCAGAGAGTCCAGACTGAGACAATTGCAGCAGAGTGCAGCCAGAACTACTGACGGCAGAGAGTCCAGACTGAGACAATTGCTGCAGAGAGTCCAGACTGAGACAATTGCAGTAGAGTGCAGACAGAACCATTGACTGCAGAGAGTACAGGGTCAGACAATTGGTACAGGGATGCAGACAAAACAAGCAATTGACTGCAGAGAGTCCAGACTGAGACAACTGCTTCAGAGAGTGCAGACGGAACCACTGACGGCAGAGAGTCCAGACTGAGACAATTGCAGCAGAGAGTGCAGATAGAACCATTGTCTGCAGAGAATAAACTGAGTCAATTGCTGCAAAGTGCAGACAAAACCATTGACTGCAGGGAGTACAGACTGAGTCAACTGCTGCAAAGAGTGCAGACAGAACCATTGACTGCAGGGAGTACAGACTGAAACAATTGCTGAAAAGATTTTCGACCAATCATAGGTCATAAAACTTAAAACTTAAATAAACACAGTAAAGTTCACATAAAATATACATCATCAGCAAAATCAAAGATACACAGGAGATAAAAACTAAAATGCGTTTAAAAGGATCAAATGGGGAGCCCAAGAACCGATTTAAAGGATTTCTGCTCCACAACCCGCAGGCTGCAGGTGCCCCACAATTCGGCTCCATGGAAATCTGCCTGCCTTGTCTGACTCTTCTGTATTTGCAGAGTAACACTGACCGGACCCGGCCCATTGGCCTGTATAAATCTAGATATATCTGTGCAGTTCCTGGTAAGCTTTAGCCCTGCCTGCTTCACCTGTTCAGACCAAGAACAATATTCCATCAGACAAACGCCCATGTCATCAAAACTCGCAACCTGCTCAATAGGGCTGCCACTCAAGGCCACTTTCAAATTTGGAAGCTTCTTAACCCGTGTTTTGGCAAGCACCATGGACTGAGTTTTCTGCAGGGTCATTTTAAGGCCATTTCTCAAACAGAATCCCTTGAAAATTTTCTGCAACACGGGTGGGGTCAAAGAAATCAACAACATATCATCAGGGGATAAAAGGATGGGAATTATCTTCAATGCCAATGATGGCGCATCTTTCTGTTCAGCCAACTGCAGGTCAATCACTCAGCTAATAAAGAGGCAAAACAAAATAAGGATGAGAACACAGACCTGACTACCTCCAGCATCAAATTGTACTCTAGCAGAGAGTTAACCCTTCGATGAGCACCTAATAACTGCTCCATTATTATTGACTGGATTGCGCTCAGAATTCCCATTAGCAAACCCAAATTTGACAGTACAGCCTACATGCCTGCCCTTGGCACGCTATCGAAGGTGGTCGTCCAATCAACGCAGACTGCATAGATCTTCATAGATTTTAGCACAGCGTACTTCTGCATTATCAGGGAGAGCCTCAGGACCTGGTCAATTGTGCTAACACCCTTCTAGAAACCAGCTTAGAGATGGTGTACAGCCCCCGTTTCCTAGCACCAGATCTCTGAGTGACACAACACTGCCTTGGTAATTTGCCGGACAGCCACTGTCACCCTTCTTGAATATTGGGAGGAGAATTGCTTAGGTCGAAGAAGAAGGAACCCTGTTCGCCACCAACAGGGCATTCAAGAGTTTATGCAGGCAAGGGAGCTGTAAGGATATTTGGCTTGTTACAGCACAGAGTACAGCACTACTGCACAGGTAGCAATTTTTTTTTGATGCAGCACCACCACATGGGTGTGGTGCATTGCTATATGTGTTGCCAGATTAACATGGACATATAAGTAAAGACAGGCTATTCAGTCAAAAACGATTTTAACATATAAGAGGCAAATCTATTTTTACAGTTAAAAGCACACGTGCACATTCAAAAATGCACACTATTTTTCACCTGAAATGCCTATGGTGCAAGAGACATATTTGAAAATTAATAACTAACCTGACTAACAAAACTGCATTTAACATAACCCACTAATAAAAATGTGTCTCCACTGCATAATTAGGCCTACTCTGAAAGTGAACTTTTAAACGCACATTCATTTTTTTCCTTTTTTTCTGCTGCTCTGTCCACATAACTACAGGAAGCAAAGGGCTCGAAGGAACAGGAAATCAGTTGGTTACAAATGGTTACTGTAGAAATGAGCCATTGTGTAGTGAGGGAGGAGATGGCATGATTGATTCTGATTGGAGCAGCGTCATAGCAAGTATCATGCTAGAGGCAGTGATTAGAGTTTTGCTGGGGGAGCTTGAGGAGAGGGGGAGAACAATCGAGATTTGGCAGAGCTGGGAGAAGGACCTGTTTCCTGGCTGAAGCATTCCTGCTGCAAAAGCTGAGAATTCCAGGCAATAACCCCGGTTTGAGAACGAAAGACGCTTGTTTTCACTGGGGTTAATCTTCAAGGGAGCCAAATTCAGAAAGAGAACAGCTGGAGAAAACTCATGCTGAACAGATAAGGTAATTACAGAAGTGTGGGGGCTGAGTGTGTACGAGAATATTCAGTCAGTGTAGGAAAAGAGATTCCTGTGCTTTACTCACATGTTTAATGTTGCAAATTGAGTTCTTGTCTCCACCACTCTCTTTTCAGTGTATCACAGACAATGCTGTTACTGTGCTATTTTATTTATTTCTGTAAAGGGTGAGATCGTGTTTAAATGCAACTTTTATAAAACACAAAAATATTTGAAAGCAGACGGGTGGTGTGTTTTATATTTACCAATACAGTGCTGATGATGTGGGGAGATGTTTAGACAGTGCAATTGTCATTTTCAAGGTAGCTAAACATCAAATTTGGCTGCAGCCGTGTGCACAATATAATTCAGTATGAGCAATTATAACTAACTGTGTGTGTTGTAGTTTGTCGGAGGTCTATGAGTCGGCAAAAAAGGGAGGCCCGGGACATAGTTCACTACCGTATATAAGATAGTGAAAATACCACATGATAGCTCGCTGCCGTAGATAAGACAGAGAGAAATTGCCCATGGTGGCACACTAAAAATGAAAATGTGGTGTTCTTGAAATGCAAGCCTGAGGTCTCTCTCGTGATTACACGAAAAATCTAAACAAAAAATAAGGGGTTCTGGATATTGGGGCCACAAATAAAACAAGGGAATTATGCTCACCAAAATACCACCAACCACGCATACCAACCACGCATACCAAATACGCATGTCTGTGTGCTGAAATAATGCATGTCCACTGTATTATTGTTGTACATGGCCCAATCTGAATACAAGGAGTGATTGTTGCTAAGTTATTTTTCGGCAGTAAGAAAATACCGTCAGGCCCCAAATCTCCACAAAATACCCTACAGAGCCATATAGTCAACTCATGCCTGAACCTGTAAATGGGGACCAAGTCTGGACCAGGCCCTTTCCCCAACTTCAGAGTTAATAGGGCCCCCTCAATGTCGTGCATCGATAACACCAAAGGAGCAGTGGCTGTCCCACCTGACCTATGGGAAAGAACCTCCAGTCCCAGACCACTGGAAACTCTATCCCTCCCTATATAGAGTTTCAAAATGGGACACCTAAGACACCTCAGGGATTATGTCCTGTGACGGACAGTGCTCCCTACCTTTCTGAGCTTCAACATATTGCCAAAAGCCTCTACCAGCCTCAGACTTTGCGGACCAGATCTGATTATCCCAAAGTTCCACCACTTTTCCCCTTAGTATCTTACGTTACTGGGCCCTTGCTTCCACAAGGGCCCTTGTGCCCAGTTCCCTGGGTTGCCTAGCACACTCAATCAGCATCTTTTTTGCTGTTTGACAGTCCCCGTCATACCAAGATATATTATGCTTAGCCCTTCAGGAGTATACTATACTGTGGCTTGCTCAAACTATTTCCGAAGAAGATCACAATACTTTCATATTCTCATAACAAATGGTGCGCATTAAACATCTCACTGTGACATAAAAATTCCAGCATGTGCAAAATGACTGCATACATGCCTGGTACCTTCATCTCGAGGTCCAGCACATGCCGCTTAACAGGTTGCCTCACTCCACCTACTGGGTCTCATGAAGTCAGTTCGAGCCTACAGCCCTCCTCTTTTACACCAAAAAGTGACCCAGTACCTGAAGCTGCAATCAGATTGTGGTCGCTTTCCAGCCTCTTCAGCCCCCTAAAACCCTGGAGGTGACCCCAAGCTGAGAACCCAGGCCTGACTAAGAATGAATAGCCAGGCGAGGGAACCTGTTTTGTTCACAGCGCTCGTTGTACCTTTTAAGGTAATAAGAAAGACTATGCGTTCCCATTGTTGCCAATGGTCTGATCACATAGCCTGAGAGAGTGCCTGCAGGTTGCAGTTTTTGGTGGGCAACGTAAGTGTCAATCTTGTCTGCTTCGCTGGGAACAGCACCTCTTCTCACCATGAGTAAATTTTCAGTTCTGCTGGGTCATGTGCGCAAGGACCACATTACTGAACCTTTCTGTCTACAATTATGAGGATTTTATTCTGTATTTCGCAGGCATCAGGAATTTTCCACCTGCCATTGTCCTTGGCTGCAAACATCGTCTCTGTGCTTCGTGCTGCAGGGACAGCACTTTTCCCTCCATGTATTTGAGGCCTATGGTTTCACATGTATTCACTACAGTCATTCTATAATTTCCCTATGCATCTACTATTTTCTTAGAGGTTAGTCACGATAGACCCCTATAGTTTCTTTATAGGTCCCTGTAGCTCTGTATGGTTACTTGCGATAAAGCAGGTGCAAGCTCGATCCACATATTTTTGTTGGCTTTCTTGTGTTTCCGCAATTGGCTAAGGAAAAGCTCTTGACAGTATGTACATGCATCTGTCCTCTATCTATAGAAGGTGTAAGCATGTTCTTTGTGTATACGTATGTGTGCCTGCATATCTTCATGTAGGAATGCAAATTTGCTTCATGACTAACAATACTATGTTGTGTTGTCACTAGTGACTTCATCAGGCTGGACATTGTCATCAGTCAATCTGATCCATTGATGAGGCACATGTCTCTTTGAAGCTGTCAACCGGATAATGTTTAAAAGGTTGTCTGAGATAATATCTCTTTGCATATGTGGGATACACTGGTGCGCCTGGTGATTGGCTGAACAGCAAGTTGCATCTTTTGTTTCTCATTCTTCGGGTTGACATTCGCATAGGGGACATGAGGGCCATTCCAGGGACCCCCTCCCCAGTCCCCCTATGGTCGACCTGTCAACCATTTCTTCAAACCTGTAAACCTTCAACTTCAGGAGCCAAATCTGTGTCACTCCCCCTAGGTGTCCATAAAATCTTGCATGGTCATCCAAACTCCATGCCAGGTAACAACAATCTCCTCCAGGGTTGCACCAAACCCATTTTCTCCAATAGTCTCTGGAGTCATCAAATACTACTCCAGTCGTGAACAGATGACAACCTGTTATCTGTGCTCTTAGGGTGTCTCGATCTATCATTATCTTGTCATCTTCTGAAGTTGTTTCTATTAGTACTTACATGCCTATAGTCTTTTCAGTCATTTTTCAGCATTGTGTGAGAATGTCAGCAACACTAGTACTAATGCTGCAAGAAATACCTTCAGTCCATTGGCCATCCATGTTGGTATCCATGAGAAGATGTATGCTAGCCAGCCTTCATCTTTTCCTGCGTCGTTCTTTTCTGCTTCCATTTTTGCATGCATTTGTGATAACCTCGTAACTGCTTCAGTGAGTGTCCAATTGTCTTTGTCATTTGCTGGAATGAATGTACAGTAAGAAGACCCGATCTTGGCACACACTCCTCCATCCCTGGATGTCAGGAGGTACAGAACATATCTATTATGGAGAGCCATGAACCTTAATGCTCGGACCTCTTTTTTCACAGCATTGAAGCACTTAACAGTTGAGTTTATTGTCTGAATCAGCTCCCACCTCATGATCTGCAGCCATTTTGCATTCGTGTTGGTCTGTACTGCAGCAACAATGGATGCGAAGAACATTTCCGTCCTGCTGAACAGTCTATGCTTGGATGGTATCTCATCTAGAGAGTCCTCCATTGCTGATGATATATAGTTTCTCTTTTGACCCTTGTTAGCTTGACAGATCTCTTCTTCCTTCTGTTAGCACCATTTTAGGAAACTCATCCATTGTGATGTCCTTCTGCGCTTCTACCAGTGCTGATGTGTTGATGTGCACCAGTGAGCACACTCCTCCCCAGTTGGGGGATAACTTCTCATATGCCTTGGATCCTTAGGCCCAAGAATGATCCATTAAAACTGCTGTTCCAACTTTCATGCTTGGAATCTTTGTTGTCTGCTTGCATTCTTTGTTTTCTCCAACCTTTACTGGTTCTGTAAGCATAATGCTGCTCCAGTTAGTGGTACTAGGGGCCTGGGCCCAGCCTCATTGTCTACCTACGTTAGTAGCTTTGTACTTGTTTCCCATTCTTTTAAGCACTTGTCATTCTCTTCTTGTACTATGTGAACTGGAAGTGTTAGGAGTGCATGCGCCTTGCTCCCCACCACTTCTTCTTTCCATCCTTCAGCTGTGTATACTTTACAACACACAAGCATCTGCAGTCTTTCCCAGCATCCTGGTTCTCATCCTATTTCTGCTGGTCCCCACTTGAGACAGGGCAATTCCTTTAATGTTATGGTTCTTGTCTCTCCCTTTTGTGTGCCTTCAGTTTTGTATTCTATAGCCTGGTCCTTTTTCCAGTAATTGTCCATCATGTCTAGCGTTTTTATATAGCTGTCTTCATGGGCAAAAGTTGTCTTAGAAATCCACCTTAAGGTTGCTGTCTTCCCTTGGAGCATTCCTCTGGTGGTACACATTGATAGGCACATAAGACACTGTGCTCTTGCTGCTGGAATTTCAGTTGCCACAAACGTTCTGGAGGTACACATGGCATAGGGGACGAGGGAGCAGACATAGCAGCTCTCTCTATTGGTTTGTTTGACCACTTTGATCATGTGCTTGTACCACATGTTATTAGATACTTGAGCTGTATCGTTAGGTAGGAATCAACCACAACTACATCTACATCAGCACTGTCCTTACCTCTCTTTACTACTTTGGCAGTCCTTATTGTCAGATCTGTCATGGTAGCCATACCTGCCCGAAATGGGTTTGCGTTAGTAGGGGTCACAGCTTGTTCTTCTACAACAAAAGACATTCACCAAAAAGATGGAGGGGGAAAAATACAAATCATCATTATCACACTTTTAATAATGGCACCCATACCTTACTCCGCTTCGGAATCTTGTGTAGCTACTAATGTAATGATGAACCACCTGGAATTTGCTAGATATGCTTTATTATGTTGTTAATGAGTATTAGTTTCATCTCTGCAGGCATAATATTGTGCGAGTGCGATGAAGAATAATCATTCCCACACAATGCATATTCTAGGGCATGGGTGCACAACATATGGCCCGCGGGCCAGTTGCAGCCCGCCATGCTCTTTTGTCCGGGCCCGCAAGGCACAAGGACTTTCCTAATGGAGGGCGGCCCGCGGCCGCCCTCCATTAGGAAAGTCTTTGTTGTCTTCCGGGCCGGACAAAGCACTGGCTCTCATTGGCTCAGCACACACACGCACGCACCACGTCGCTCCTACGAGCCATGCAATGCGTGTGTGCTGCACCAATGGAGGGCCAGCACTACGGCTGGCGTGGTCTATAAGGCTTGATGCCGGAAGGCATTTCAGCCTTGGACCACGCCAGCCGTAGTACGATTCCAGCGTTCCAGCTTACCTGCCTTCCAGCATTCCAGCACGTCTCCGGTAAGTGCTCTGTTTGTGTTTGTGTGTCGGGTTTGTTTTGCTTTATGTTTGTGTGTGTATGTTGAGATGCGGGGGTGGGGGTGTGTGTCGGATGTGTAAGAATGTTTGTATTTGAATGTATTTTGTGTGTATGTTGAGATGCGGGGGTGTCGGATGTGTATGAATGTTTGTATTTGAATGTATTTTGTGTGTATGTTGAGATGCGGGGGTGGGGGGGGTGTGTCGGATGTGTATGAATGTTTGTATTTGAATGTATTTTGTGTGTATGTTGAGATGCGGGGGTGGGTGTGTCGGATGTGTATGAATGTTTGTATTAGAATGTATTTTGTGTGTATGTTGAGATGCGGTGGTGGGGGGGTGTGTCGGATGTGTATGAATGTTTGTATTTGAATGTATTTTGTGTGTATGTTGAGATGCGGGGGCGGGGGGGTGTGTCGGATGTGTATGACTGTATTTGAATGTATTTTGTGTGTATGTTGAGATGCGGGGGCGGGGGGGTCGGATGTGTATGAATGTTTGTATTTGAATGTATTTTGTGTGTATGTTGTGATGCGGGGAGAGGGGTGTGTCGGATGTGTATGAATGTTTGTATTTGAATGTATTTTGTGTGTATGTTGAGATGCGGGGGCGGGGGGGTGGGGGTGTGTCGGATGTGTATGAATGTTTGTATTTGAATGTATTTTGTGTGTATGTTGTGATGCGGGGGGGTGTCGGATGTGTATGAATGTTTGTATTTGAATGTATTTTGTGTGTATGTTGAGATGCGGGGGTGGGGGGGTGTCGGATGTGTATGAATGTTTGTATTTGAATGTATTTTGTGTATATATAGAGATGCGGGGGTGGAGGGGTGTGTCGGATGTTTATGAATGTTTGTATTTGAATGTATTTTGTGTGTATGTTGAGATGCGGGGGTGGGGGGTGTGTCGGATGTGTATGAATGTTTGTATTCAAATGTATTTTGTGTGTATGTTGAGATGCGGGGGTGGGGGTGTGTATGAATGTTTCTATTTTAATGTATTTTGTGTGTATGTTGAGATGTGGGGGGGGTGTCGGATGTGCATGAATGTTTTGATTTGAATGTTTTTTGTGTGCTGAGTTGGGGGGTGGGGGTTCGGGTCTGTATGGGTGCATGTTTGTGTGTGTGCTGAGTTGGGGGTGGGGGTTCGGGTCTGTATGGGTGCATGCTTGAGAGTGTGTGTGCTGAGTTGGGGGGTGGGGGTTTGGAGTTGGGGGAAGTGGGGGGTTCGGGTCTTTATGGGTGCATGTTTGTGTGTGTGCTGAGTTGGGGGGTGGGGGTTCGGGTCTGTATTGGTGCTGGTTTGTGTGTGCTGATTTGGGGGGTGGGGGTTTGGTTGGGGGTGAGGGGGACATGGGGCATAGTGTTTGGTTGGGGATGAGGGGGACATGGGTCATAGTTTTTGGTTGGGGGTGAGGGGGACATGGGGCATAGTGTTTGGTTGGGGGCGAGGGGGACATGGGGCATAGTGTTTGGGGGTGAGGGGGACATGGGGCATAGTGTTTGGTTGGGGGTGAGGGGGACATGGGGCATAGTGTTTGGTTGGGGGTGAGGGGGACATGGGGCATAGTGTTTGGTTGGGGGCGAGGGGGACATGGGGCATAGTGTTTGGGGGTGAGGGGGACATGGGGCATAGTGTTTGGTTGGGGGTGAGGGGGACATGGGGCATAGTGTTTGGTTGGGGGTGAGGGGGACATGGGGCATTGTGTTTGGTTGGGGGTGAGGGGGACATGGGGCATTGTGTTTGGTTGGGGGTGAGTGCCATGGGGCATTGTGTTTGGTTGGGTGTAAGGGTGCCATTGGGCATAGTGTCGGGGGAAAAATTCTGCCGGGGTCGGCCGGGCCGTCCGCAGATCTCCGGGCAGGGAGGCCCCAACTCCTCCCGTATATCCCAGAAGAGATAGAGTATGAGACACACACAAGAAGCAAGGTGACTCTGCTGTTTATTATACAAAAACGGCAGGGATGGGTCAAGGATCGTACGCGTCCGTCCTGACACACACACAATCGTGGGGCTCGCAGGCCCTTTTCACCTTAGTATGACGCGCTACTTGCGTCACCTTAGAAGGTTAGCAAAAAACCTATCGCCACTCTTAATTGGTTGCTCGAGTAGTAGGGTTAGTATAGCATACGTATAGAGAACAATATTAGTGGACAAGGGTTAGTCAGGTGATATATCTGGGTTGTCCCTACAATTAGATACATGAGAATTGTTACATGAAGACTCCTGATGATTGGTTAATGTTAATGGCGTCAGTGATAAGAGCCCCATGTTCTGATTGGTGCGCCCGCGAGCTTCCCAGCCTGGGACCATCGCTGTTCCCAGCTCTCGGTGTACCTGCCATTTGCAACAATGTTTCACTATGAGTACGTGCAGACAATGTGAGGACTTATTCATGAGCTGAAAAGCCGACTACTCCCATTGTCGCAGATGTCCATTGAGCCTTTTAAGTGTATCTGCCTGTGTCTTGTAACGAGGGATCCAGACGCCTTCTTTCTCCTGGGCTTGGCATCCTGTCAGATTCGGCTTGGTCACGTGAGGTGGGACCGTGTTTGAGGAAGAATTCTGCACAATTAATATTGTTTTTCCACTGTGTGCCTGGTTTAATTTGCAGGTGTGACTTTAACGTTGGTGCGCGGCGTGCGAGGTTGCAACATCGTGCCCTTGATGGTCTGCTTTTGGAATGTGGGTTTGCAACATTACGACCTTGGCTGTCTGCTTTCGCCAGGCTCATTCTGCAGGATCAGCAACCTGACTCTTGTTCTTTTAACGTCCATGGGAGCTCTTGCTTGCTTGTGGAACCGTTTGGTGCACAGGCGCTTTAGGTTATAGTAGCATATTGTCTTATGATCGGTATCGTGTCTTCGTTATACTTTTCATTATGGCACCTGGGTTTAGGAGAAGCGTAAGCAAGCTCTTTAGATGAGTTCATGATGCGTCTTGCGTTTCTGCATTTTGGGAGCCTATGTGGAAAATAATAAAGACGCACGTCTGTGAGTATGTCTGTCGCCTACGTCATAGCACTGAGTATATTCTTCGTGTAGATTGGTGCGGGAGTGTCAAGTGTGTATATTGGCACAGGGGTGCTGACCGTTGGCTAGGTCGTCATGGCATCTCTAACGACGTGTAGGTTTTAGTCTAGTTGATCCGTGCCGCAGGTATCGGCAGGGGCAGGGCGGGCTGCTGGGCAGGCAGATGGACACATCCGTATGTTCCTGTACCAGGGTATTTGGTCATCTGGTAGATGGGCAAACTCTTCTCGTGTTGGGTGTCTGGGCCGTGATCCTTTAGGCCAGGCGCGAGAGGGGAAGGACGGGAGCCTGTTTTTCCATTCTCCCACTTCAGTCCCCCCTCTGGTCGACTTGTCGACCACAAACATATCCTTTTCGTTATCTCCTCTTACTCTCCATATCTTAGTTATTCCTCCTAAATGTCCATAGTGGTTAACATGATCTTCAAATGACCAATACATATATTCACATGTTCCTCCAGGAGTACAGTATACCCATTTCCCTATGTAACTCCTGGGATTTCTTGGGTTCTCGATCTTCACCGATGGTGGGTCCAGGTGGTTGGTGATGATCTGGTTGCGCAATTTCTCTCTCTCTTGTATTATTATGCCTGTGTGCTGGCCGTCATCTGCTGGCATCAATGGGTGCATACCGACCATTTCAAGCAACTCGTCAGTGGTGCGTGCCTTCCGGGCCTTCCAAAATCTTATTATGATCAGTGTAGCTCCAGCCAAAATAGTACAACCAACTATAATTTTCAGTCCATCTGACAGCCAAGATGGCATCCATGACCATAATAGCGAAAACCAGCTCTCATCCTTTTTCACGCCTTTACTTTCATCCATCATTTTGGAGTGCATCTGGGCCAATTGTGAAACTGCTTCAGTCAGTGTACCCTTGTCAGCATTGTTGGCAGGAATGAACGTGCAGCATGATTGTCCTATCTTTGCGCAGACTCCTCCTTCCATGGCTGTGAGGAGGTCCAATACATATCTGTTCTGAAGTGCTACCATCCTTATAGCTCGCAGCTCCTCTTTTATTGCGTTGAATACATTTACTGTAGAATTGATGGTCATCATTAGTTCCCATCTAGTTATCTGGAGCCATTTTGCGTTTGCGTAAGCCTGCAGTCCCGGATGGATTATTGAGGAGAAGAACATTGCTGCTCTGCTGAATAGTCTGTGTTCTGGCGGAATTGAAGTGAGTGCTGTTTCCGACCTTCCCCATAGGTAATTTCCTGTCAGAGGTTCTCCTTGTCTTTTCCTTCTATTTAGGACAGTATTATTGCCGTTGGTCCTGTTTCCTGGCTCCTCCTGAGGTGGTGCAGATCTCTTCTTTCTCTTGTCCCCTTCATCCATTTTGGGAAAGTTTGCCACATTCACATGCTTCTGGGGTACCACTAGTGATGGTACATTGACGTGCACCATCGTGCATACACCATTCCACAGAGGGGGCAGTGTGTGGTATGCCTTTTCTCCACAGGCCCAGTAATGGTCCATTATCACTGCTGTTCCTGCTCCCCCCTCAGGTAACTCCATCACGCTTGCACAGTTGGTGTTGTATCCTACGTCCACCTCTCCTTTATGTTGGTAGCATATCTTAGGCGCAGTCAGCGGCAGTATGGTTATTGGGTCTTCATCCGTCTCTATCCACGTGAGCATGGGCACGTACTTGATCCAAGTCGTCCAACATCTGTGGTTGTGTGCATCGATAGTTGAAATAGTTTCTTTTGTTACCATGTTGCTGCCAATCACTCCTATCTCCCATTTGTTGTCCAAGTACACCTTCCCCGTTATCGTCACCATTGGCCTCTCCCAGCATCCTAGTTTACCAGGAACTTCGGTGGCATACCAATCACATGGTAAATACTGCAGTGTTACTTTCTTTGTTTCCCCTTTTGCAGGACCACTTTTTATGTATCTGAATGCTTCAGCATGTAAACTGCTCTTGTGGTAACTCAAATAAGTCTTGAGGAAGTTGTTTTCGTATGGGTATGAGTCTCGTGTTTTCCACACCATAAGCACCACTGTCCCTTGAAATCTTCCTTTCGTTTGGAACAGTGCCAAGTATATTATGCATCGTGCTGTATTTTCATCTATTTCTGTGGCAACAAATGTTCGAGAAGCGCTCATGGCGTATGGTATTAATGAGCAAACGTAGCAGCTGTCTTCTGTTGTCTGCTTACCAATGCGGGTCATGTGTTGGTACCATATGTTGTTTGAGACGTGTGCTGAATCTTGTATATAATTGTCAATACCTTTATTATCTGAGTATGTGCTGCGTTGAACTCTATTTTGTTTGTGCGCAATTTTACTAGTATCACCTGACGTAACACCTGTTGCAGCTGGGGATGGGGGTGGGTTAGGTTTGGGTACAGCAATAATATTGATAGCACAGCTGTACTGCCATACAGAGGCAGCCAAGAACCCGGTGATCATGAAAATCCCTATTATTTTTATTACACATGCTAATTTCACCGGCATTTTGCTCTTACCTTGCTGCAGTCCGGCAGCGTATTCTTGCGACGTTAGAGTTGCCCGCCTGAAAATTCTCAATATGCTGGTTATTAAATGTTAGTTGTTGTTGTTTAAGCTCTCCCTATCAAATAGTCATTCAGTGCCCAGGCGAAGAGCTGTTCCCACGCTAATCTAAGCGATCTATCTCTTAGGGCAGGCAAGTATAGGTGGAGGTGGGGCATTGAGTATTCTATGGCCAAGAGGAATGCTGTGTAGTAGACACGTACCTTTTTCCTTTTCAGGTACGTTGGCCTTTTTATTTCATATACAAATTGGTGTGACAATTCTTCTGGGTAGTTATCGTCTGAGGGTACCATCTACTCCTGGGCAGTGAATTTGTTAGTTATCTATTTTCTTAGCAGTACAATAATACGCAGTTCCTGCATGTGCGAGAGAAAAGAAAAGAAAGCATTCACGTGTTTACATGTGTACATGTGCGAGACAATGTCCTTCAATTCAGGTATTACTGCAATGGGGTAGGGTCAGTGGGTGGTGGGCAGGGGGTTTGGGCTCAACTGACGGAAGTATCTTTACTCTTTGAGCGTGTGACCATGGGGTGGGCAGTATGGGGATCACCCCTTTCTTCTTCAGTTATTGTCTCTGGGGAGTCTGGGGAGTGACAGGGTATGGGAACACTTGGGCCGTTGGCTGTGGTAGAACTTTCTTCCTCCGTTGGTGATGTTGTTGCTGTTCTCCCAATGGACCTGTCGGTGGCTCTGGGGCGGGTCTGTGGTTTGTAGATCTTTACATCGTGTAGGTGGTTCCAGGCACGCTTGTCCTGTAGCTTTACTGCTCTCGTTGATACCTCCTCTACCAGATGGGGGCCAGTGAATCGTGGACTATTCCATTTCCTGTTGAAATTGCGAAGTAGTACGTGGTCACCTTTAGCAATTCTACACAGTCCTTCCTTTTCCAGTTCTTTATCCGCGTCTTCTTGTTGATTGCTGTTAGACCCGCCCCGTGTGCGCTCGAGCTGGTGAGACACAAACACTACACTAGTAATCAAAGAAGACACATATTGGTACATTTCATCACCAAGAACACTCGCTGTGCTTTCGTGGTCGGTAAATGCTCTTGACGTTGGCGTTAGGGGAAGGCGCATTTGACGTCCAGTAACCACCTCGTGAGGGGTGAGGTGGTGGTCGGACCCTGGTCTATTCCTTAGCTCAAATAGAGCTAATGGAAGGCAATATAACCAACTCTTCTTTGTTGTTTGCTGTATCTTTGCGATTGCCTCCTTTAATAGGCCATTCAGGCGTTCACATACACCGTTGGCCTGTGGGTGGTATGCACATGCAAATTTATGCTTGATGTTCTGCAAGGATGTGATGTGCTGGAACATTTCGTTTGCGAAATGTGGGCCATTGTCTGACCTTAACACCTCGCACACTCCCCACCTTGGGAAGACCTCCCTCACTAGGAATTTAGCTGCTCTAAATGCATCTGGGTGTGAACAGGGCCCTGCCTCAATCCACCTAGAGAATGGGCATACTACTACAATCATATACCTATTTCCTTGACATATGTTGATCATATCAACATAGTCAATATGGAGATGCTGGAAAGGTCCCTCTGGCCGGGGTATAGTACCTCTTATCACCTTTAGAGTATGGCCGGCCGTAAACTGTTGGCATGTGAGACAATTACTGATAAAATTTGACACATGAGAATTTAACTCGGGGCAGAACCAGTCTTCCCTAATTCGTGCTGCAATTACTTCCTTGCCTGTGTGGGCTGGATGATGTAGTTGGCTCAGGGCGGTGTTCAAAAGTGCCAATGGTATTACAACCTTTCCAGTGCCACCCTGGCGCCATAGTGCGTCGGTCGGTGACATTGTACATCCTCTTTTTACCCATATTTCTTTTTCGGCCATTGGTGCAGCCGCTTGTAGCTCCATAATCTGTGTGGCTGGGAGATGGGTGTACCCTTCTCTTATCAACATCTCCTTAGCCATTCCCCTCCCTCTCCCTCTCTGTGACTCTGGGGGGTTCCATATCTCACCAAAGTATGCAGCATACTTCGCATGTGCGTCTGCTGCTGCATTCCCTTTCGAGACGTGGTCCTCACCATTGGTGTGTGCGGTGCATTTTACTAAAGCTAATTCTTGGGGGTCATTTATTACTTCAATTAGTTCAGCCAATAAGAGGGCATGTTGCACTGGAGTGCCATCAGCTCTCCTAAACCCTCTTCTTCTCCATTTCGACAGCCCTGAGTGGACAGTAGATGTAACATATGCGCTGTCGGAGTATATGGTCACCCGTTTGTCAAAGCTTTCCTTCAACGCCAAGATCAGTGCAACCAATTCCGCTGCTTGAGCGGAGTAATGCTGTGGTAATTGTACACATTTCATTGCCACACACACCGGTACCTCCATCATTTTTACCACTGCAGCCCCAGTCCTCCTCACACCATCCCTTTGATCGATAGTTGATAACCCATCAATAAACAAGAGCTCACCTCCCTCTAGTGCGTTTTCTTCAACCTTTCTAGTACATGAGTACATTTCAGTTATTTGCATACAGTCATGGGCATAATCTCCCTCCTCAATTACTTCTGCTAAGAACCTTGCAGGGTTGACCGTGCTACATCTAACAATTGATAGTTCAGCTCTGGATAAAATGATCTCATAACCTGATGCTCTTTGCGTGGTTAGGGTGGATTTAGGTTTATTCAATATCGCAAATAGGGCATGTTCCACAAATAGTGTAGTTGGGCACCCCATGGTGATTGCTGATGCTTTTTCCACCGCAAAAGCAGCTGCGGCGAGACCTTGTTCGCAAGGGAAGTGGCCTAACATCACAGGATCTAAGTGGCCGCTGTAAAATGCTACTGGTTTGTAGCCCATGCTTGTTTTTTGAGCCAACACTGCTTTCATTACTGCTGAATCGCAATGTGAGAATATAAAAAATTGTCGCTCATAGTCTGGGGATGCCAGTACCGGAGCAGTTGATATCGCATCTTTCAATTCATCAAAAGCCTCTTTCATTTCCATCATCCACCCCAGCTTTTTCTCCCCTTTATTAGCTTCCCTTAACGCCTCAAGCAGGGGTCCTATGTACGAGCTGTAATCAAACACCCATGCTCTACAGTAGTTGCACAGCCCCAGGAACTGCTGCAGTTCCCTCAAAGTTTGTGGCATTGGAGTGTTTGAAATGGCCTGTGCTCTTTGTGGTGCAATCTTTCTTCCATGTTGGGATATAAGTTGACCAATGTAAAGTACCTGTTCTTGACAGTACTGTATCTTTTCCATATCTACCTTGTAACCTTTTTCAGCCAATATTGTCAACATCTTTAAGGAGTCCTCTCTGCATGTTCTTTCGTTTTTACTGCAAATTATTATGTCATCCACATACTGCAACACTGTGCTTTCCACTTCAATGTTACCCAAATCCATCTGTATTACTCTATTGAAAATTGAGGGTGATTCGCAATACCCTTGTGGCAATCTGGTGTGCTTCCACTTTGTGTTTCTGTAAGTGAAGCTCGTCAGATCTTGTGAGTCTGGGTGTAGTGGTATTGAGAAAAAAGCATTTTTAAGGTCGATCACCGTAAATCGTGATACTTCTGCTGGAATGCCAAACAATATTGTGGCCGGGTTTGCTGCTACGGGATATTCCACTTCTACTATGTTGTTCAAGGGCCTGAGATCCTGTATGAAGCGCCAAGACCCCCCTTTAGCCTTGCGCACTGGGTACACAGCCGTGTTACATGGTGATTCTGAGGGGACCAATATACCATTTTTTATAAGGGCCGTTGTGGTTTCATATATGCCCTTATCTGCCACTTTTGATAGTGGGTACTGTTTTACTCTGGGGAGTATTGCACCTTTTTTCAATTTTATTCTTACTCCCCCTATACTTTTTATGCACCCCACGTCATAGGGGCCAGTAGTCCACAATGATTTCGGTACCTTTGACATAACCTCCTTAAAGAAGGGGACTGGGGTGCATGCGGGTGCCTCAAGTGCCATTGCAATTTTCTGTGCTACTTGTTTGTAAGCCACTCTTAGCCATATTTCCACACTCATCATAAACACCATTTCACCTTCCTCCTTTTCATCTGAGTACAGCTCCTCATCTGACACCTGGGTGAGCCTACATCCTTCTGCTAATGCTATCACGGCCCTCCATGCTCTTCCTTCTCTGTCTTGGGCATGTACAGCAATGTAATCAGCTGTTGCAATAATGTTCTCAATGTCCATTAGAACCACCTTTCCTTCTGGTTCATTAACAGGTGTTTCTGGTCTGAACAGATAAGCTGCTGGCCTCCTCCATATTTTCCCTTCTATCCCTGGCATCCATGCAATTGCCATATCTGTTCCATACTGAAATAGTTCGCCATCTACTGGCTCCGCCCTAATCGCTGTCTGTCCGCAGTATGCTTGCATAATCTGTCGTGCTGTGAGCATGTTAATCCCTGGAGTAGAGCAAATTATGCCGTCCTCAGTAAAGGAGATCGTCATATTCAACCTGTTCATTATGTCTCTCCCCAGTATATTTACTGGTGAGGCACTATAATATAGAAGTGGAACTGACAGATCATAATCTCCAATAGATAAGGGAATGTTATCAGTAAAGGGAACCAACCCTCTAGCCCCAGAGAATCCTTGGGTGTTCATGGCTTCGCCTGACATCTTGAATCTACCTTCCATTATGCAAGACCGGGTCGCCCCGGTGTCAACAAGGAATGATAATTTTTTGTCACCTATCGTTACCTCTATGCGTGGTTCTGTCATGTCTCGCTGGTGCCGCGGCTCCCTTTGGCGGCGCTGGAGAATGCGGACTTTGTCCTTGTTTCCTTCTCCCAGCATGGCTCCTGTTACTACGGGTAGCGTTGCAGTGTTCCCGTCTTCAGTCAGACGTCCTCTGACGTCACCGCGCTGTTCCAAGGATCCCGGATATGGTGCTGCAGAACCACAGCTCAGCGCGTCGCTTCTCTCTTCAGACGCTCCGTAAGTTCGCAGCTAGGGTGCATGTTACCTACATCCTTGTCCTTAAACTTACCTTTTCTCTTTACCTACCTATCTACATATCTACAGACTTGTGTCCGTATCCAGCCTCCCTCTCCCGACCTCCGAGACTCCTCAAGACTCCTCCTCCATCCAACCCGCTCGGTACTGCTCTTTTCTCACTTCTGTCTGTTTTTTCCATGATTATATTTCAGCTCATACCCTGTTTGTTTAAATTAGAATACAGAAGCAGACAGAGTCCTGCAAATAGAATCCTTCCCACGTTGAAGATCGACGTACCGAGGACGATTGGATCCATCTCCGTTCCGGCAGGGTTTTCTCCCCCAGGAGGGTTTCCCTGGGATCCCTTACACCACCACTTGTGTCCTAATCAGGAGAGGGGAGGTGTCAGGGTCCCTAGGGGGCTCCCCAACTGCCTCGTTGATTGCTGCACCATCAGGTTAGTGTTTGAAAACCTTACAGCAAGCGACGCCCGTAAAAAATTCTGATTATGACAACGCTGCAAGCAGCGTTAGACCAGGTGCAGCAATTAACGACTGTGGTACAAGGTTTGTCCCATGAGGTACAAGCCTTGAAACATGAAAACGCTTATCTGAAACAGCAAATGTCAGTGAAGCCTCCCACAAGTTCGGAAATCCCTCCGGGTCCATTACCAGGAGGGAAATATGACGGAAATCCTCAATCACTAAGGGAATTTCTGGACGCATGCACAGTGCAATTTGCATTTAAAACATCTTTTTTCCCCTCAGATAGAGATAGAGTAGGATACATGATTACCCATCTAACAGGACCTGCTCTAGCCTGGGCCACCCCTATTGTAACTTCTAATAACGCCATTCTTGATTCAGTGCCCGCTTTTACTGCCAGCCTGAAGGCTATGTTTTCAAGAAAAGAGTACCATGTCTCCACTCAGGAGAAACTGCTAGATATCAAGCAAGGATCCTTAGGTATTCTAGAATACATCACTCGATTCAAACAAATGGCGGCCGGCACCTCGTGGGCTGATGACGCTCTGATAACTTTGTTCAGAAGGGGGCTTCATGATGAGTTAAAAGACGAACTCGCGCGGATCTCTAGGCCCAATACTCTTGCGGAATTGGTCTCCCTCACCATGCAGTTAGACTATCGGCTACAAGAACGACAAGCGGAAAGGAAGAAAGGGAGAAGTCACCGCTTTGGGCCAGACATAGTTTCAGTTCCTAAAACCACTAATTCAGATGAACCTATGCAAGTGGGAATTACTCGGGGACCTCTTACTCCAGAGGAACGGGCTCGCAGGAAAAACCAAGGGCTATGTATGTACTGCGGCTCTTCCTCTCATACAGTACAAGAATGCCCTATTGCTCCTCTTAGACGGCAAGCACGTTCGGGAAACGCCAGACCCCAACCGCAAAGGGAACAACGGTCGGGGCAGCGGGTGCTGGTTCCCACTCTCCAACCCTGATTCCTCCATCATTGGACATGGTAGTTTTACGGGTCTCTCTATCCTTACCAGATAGAACCGTAGTAACGGTACCCGCCTTGATAGATTGCGGTGCAGCGGGATTGTTCATAGACGATTTGTGGGCTAAATCACAGAATTTACCTCGCTCTCCCAAAGCCTTTGCCATACCAGTTGAAGGGGTGGATGGCACGCCTCTAGTTTCAGGACCTATACGGGAACAAACGTTCGCCTTAAAGATGTCTATCGGTTCCCACAGAGAAGAGATCATATTCGACATTATTAAGGCCGCCCACTATCCCGTCATTTTGGGGTTACCCTGGTTAAAGCTACGCAATCCATTCATAAATTGGTCAGCTGGTTCTATCTTTTTGGGGTCAGAACACTGTGTTCAACACTGTCTTGCAGACAGCTCTGTAGGATTCTTTACTCCTCCTTCACCTCCTGACAGATCCCATAAAATAGTGGACCAGATCAGTCTTCTTCCTCCCGAATATGAGGAGCTCCAGGACATTTTTTCTTCTCCTCAGTTCTCGGACCTTCCGCCTCATAGAAGAGACGATTGTTCGATTCGACTTGAATCTTCACAACCCATACCCTTCGGTAAAATGTACATCCTTTCGGAGAAGGAAAAATCGGTCTTAAGACAGTATCTGGATACCAACCTCAAGAACGGTCTGATAACGGAATCAATCTCTCCGGCAGGGGCATCATTGTTTTTCATAGCGAAGAAGGACACAGAAGAATTAAGGCCCTGCATAGATTATCGGGGTCTTAACAAAATCACCATTCCGGATCGTTATCCGATGCCACTCATCCCTGATATTTTGGAGGCCGTAAAGGGAGCCACAATCTACACTAAACTAGATCTCAGAGGAGCCTATCACCTCATCAGGATTAAGGAGGGGGATGAGTGGAAAACAGCCTTTCGCACCCCTTTTGGTCATTTCGAGTACCGGGTGATGCCCTTTGGTTTATCAAATGCTCCTGCTGTTTTCCAGAGATTTATCGACCATATATTTTCTGATCTCCTTCTCCACACAACAGTCGTATATCTCGATGACATCCTGGTGTACTCCAAGGACCCAAAAGAACATCACCAACATGTGAGTCAAGTCTTACACAGATTACGGAACAACCACCTATTCTGTAAACCAGAAAAGTGCAAATTTCATCAGACTACAGTTACTTATCTAGGGTTCGTCCTGTCCTCCTCTGGGATTTCAATGGATCCCAGCAAAGTAACAGCAATTCTAGAATGGTCTCCACCTCGTACCGTCAGAGAACTCCAAAGTTTTCTGGGATTCTCAAACTTTTACAGGAAGTTTATTGCAGGGTTTTCTTCTGTTGTTTTACCTCTAACAAGGCTGCTTAAGAAGGGGAAGACTTTCGAATGGACAATAGAAGCTCAGTCCGCCTTTGACACTTTGAAAACTCTTTTTACGTCAGCCCCAATCTTACGAACTCCAGACCAGAGCCTACCCTTTATTGTAGAAACAGACGCCTCTCACTTCGCCTTGGGAGCCGTATTGAAACAGACTCAGGCACTTGGATTAGAACATCCTGTGGCCTATCTTTCTAAAACCTTCTCTCCCTCGGAAATCAACTACACAGTATTAGAGAAGGAACTATTGGCCATAAAACGAGCATTTCAGGAATGGAGACATCTCCTATTGGGTTCCCAACATCTTATCGAAGTACGCACGGATCATCAAAATCTTAAAAGCCTCCAGTACGCAGAAACACGTAACAGTCGGCAAGCTAGATGGGCACATTTCTTTTCTCCCTACAACATAACATTCACAATCATTCCGGGTAACACCAATCTACAAGCCGATGCATTATCACGCAGAGATCCAACATGCAAACCTGGTTTTCAGACCGAAAAACTGTTTCCTCGGGCTACATTTATTGCTGTAGTCCAAGATTTCCTTCACTCAATTGCATCCCAAACCTGTCTCATCAAGGATTCTATCAGTCTTCAAATGGGAAAGTGGGGTCTCTCCTTTGAAGACGGATGCTATTATCAGAACCATCGAGTCTATGTCCCTACTCTCCAACTCCGTACTGAAGTGATGCATATGTGTCATGATTCTGTCATGGCCGGACATCGCGGTATAGCCAGTACTCGGGAGCTTGTTTTAAGGCATTTTTGGTGGGAAACCCTGGGTAAGGATGTGAAAGACTATGTTTCATCATGCATGGTTTGCCTCCAAGCCAAAACCCCTCGCAGCAAACCGTTTGGGGAACTGGCAATGGTACAAATACCTACCTGTCCCTGGCAACTGATTTCTACGGACTTCATTGTCGACTTGCCTACGTCTAAAGGTTGTACCACCATTATGGTGACGGTCGATTATTTTACCAAATTGGCCCATTTTCTGGCTTTGCCCTCCATACCAACTGCCTCACAAATGGCCAGACGCTTCATCAATACCATATTTTCTCAGCATGGTCTTCCAGACAGTATAGTGTCCGATCGAGGTTCGCAGTATATCTCCCGATACTGGAAGCAGGTCTGTTCCGCTTTGGGGATTAAAAGAGCTTTAAGCTCAGGCTACCATCCTCAAACTAACGGACAGACCGAACGTTTGAATCAAACCCTGGAAACTTATCTGCGTTGCTTTGTGTCTGCGGCTCAAGATAACTGGATGGAACTGTTACCCTTGGCAGAGTTTGCCTATAACAACGCTCCTCATGCATCCATTAAGACAAGTCCATTCCATTGTACCTATGGATACCATCCCTCCTGTTCTCCTTCCTCCCTTCTCAAAACTTCGGCATTTCCAGATGCCGACGCCCTTATGGGGGACATCCATCAGGGACATCTTTTGGCCAGGACTGCTTTGCTAGAAGCTCAGGAAAGCTCCAAACGCTTTGCGGATTTGCATCGTTCACCATCACCCAAGATTACTCCGGGGGATTTGGTTTGGCTCTCGGCAAGATTCCTTCCTAGACACTTGATTCCGTCTAAATTGTCTCCTAAATTCTTTGGACCTTTCACTGTTTTAAGGTCGAAGGGCTCTCTAGCCTTTGAATTGCAACTTCCTCCATCTTGGTCCCGAATTCACCCAGTATTTCATGTGTCCCAACTCAAGCTCCATGTTCCAGATCGATTCGGTCGTTCTAAGGACTGTCCTCCACCTGTGTCAACTGAAGATGGTCCCGAATTCGAAGTCTCCGGTGTTTGTGATTCTCGTTATCATCATGGTCGACTTCAATATCTGATCCACTGGAAGGGGTATACTATAGCGGACCGTTCGTGGGAACCAGCCTCTGCTGTCCACGCACCTTTGCTTGTTCGCCGCTTTCATAGGTTGCACCCCGACAAACCCGGTGGGGGGACCCTTGGAGGGGGGCATACTGTCATGTCTCGCTGGCGCCGCGGCTCCCTTTGGCGGCGCTGGAGAATGCGGACTTTGTCCTTGTTTCCTTCTCCCAGCATGGCTCCTGTTACTACGGGTAGCGTTGCAGTGTTCCCGTCTTCAGTCAGACGTCCTCTGACGTCACCGCGCTGTTCCAAGGATCCCGGATATGGTGCTGCAGAACCACAGCTCAGCGCGTCGCTTCTCTCTTCAGACGCTCCGTAAGTTCGCAGCTAGGGTGCATGTTACCTACATCCTTGTCCTTAAACTTACCTTTTCTCTTTACCTACCTATCTACATATCTACAGACTTGTGTCCGTATCCAGCCTCCCTCTCCCGACCTCCGAGACTCCTCAAGACTCCTCCTCCATCCAACCCGCTCGGTACTGCTCTTTTCTCACTTCTGTCTGTTTTTTCCATGATTATATTTCAGCTCATACCCTGTTTGTTTAAATTAGAATACAGAAGCAGACAGAGTCCTGCAAATAGAATCCTTCCCACGTTGAAGATCGACGTACCGAGGACGATTGGATCCATCTCCGTTCCGGCAGGGTTTTCTCCCCCAGGAGGGTTTCCCTGGGATCCCTTACACCACCACTTGTGTCCTAATCAGGAGAGGGGAGGTGTCAGGGTCCCTAGGGGGCTCCCCAACTGCCTCGTTGATTGCTGCACCATCAGGTTAGTGTTTGAAAACCTTACAGGTTCCTCCGCACTATTAGGTGTTACTGACAGGATGGGACACACCAAGGCCGTCTGTGGGCTGTCCTATTGAGGGTACAACGACTGGCCATTTCCGGTATAAGGGTTGTGTCCCAAAACTGTCACCCTACCCAGTTGTGTTTGTGGTGCTTGGGGTTGTTGTGTCATCGCTACCTGTTGTTGTGGCAGTGAATATGTTTGTGGTTGTTGTTGTGTTAAATGTTGTTGTTGTTCATTTCCCTGTTGCAACGTCTGCTGTTGTGGTAGGCCCTGCTGTTCCTGTGAGGGCCTTGTTTGTCCCTGATCACTCCATGATGGTGTTCCTGGTCTAACTCTACACGTGCGTGACATGTGCCCCAATAGTCCACAGCTCCAACACACCAGTGGTTCCCTACTCTGCCATGGAAAGCTCCCTGTGTTGTCCTGGTATACTGGTTGCCCTGTGGGGTAGGAATTTCTAAGTCCTCCCACCTGCTGTTGGGTGCTATATCCGTATCCTCTCCCCCTGTTATAATTATAATACCCAGCTCCTGCCATTGTATGTCCTCCCCCCATGTTGGTCGTGTATGGTTGTATTGGCGGCGCCTGTTGTGTTATAGCCGGTGAAGGTGGCATTTGGGAGGAATCTTGTGCAGCCACTACCTGTGTGGGGCTTTGGGTCATTGTTGGAGGCGTAGTTATTAGTGCCCCTTCCATTGTATATTTAGTAAGCTTTTTCTGTACTAGTTTAGCCTCTTCCGTTTTCCTGTCCTCTTCCTTTTGTTTCATTTTTCCTTGCCATGTCCTGCAATGATGCACTATAGTCAGTTGTATTTCGGGCCATGGTTTTGCTTCCATTCCCACTACTTTCTTTAGTTGTTTCTGAACTCCTTCTGGGAGCCCTTGTACCAGTATATGGTAAAATATTGCTGGTGTTTTATCCCATTGTTCTCTAGTTTCCATGCGCCACTTCTCTTGGATTTCCTGGATATAATCAACAGGATCTTCGTTCTCATGCATCTTGCGGGAGGTAATTGCTCCTATGTCTGATGTGTCTGGATACTGTACCCTCAGTGCCTGCCATAGTGCATGTCTGCAGTTTGCGAATGGTGCCCCATCATGCGATGTGTTTGTTATTGTTACCCCATGGAATCCCGCTCTCTTCCAAATGTCATCCGCTCTATCCCCTAATATTGATATTAAAAGGCCCTTTACATCTCCTACTGCCAGTTTCTGTCCTGCGGTGTGTTTTTCCATTTCATATATCCATTTACCCGCACCTCCCCTTAATGATGGGAGCCTGCATTTTATATTTTCTTTATCGGTATGCTTCCAAGGGACATACTGTGGTCTAACCCCTCCTCTCTCCAAAAGTGGCATTAAGTTATGTCTTGTTTCACCCTTTGTGTTCCATAATATCGAGTCCTCACACCCTTCCTCCTCTTCTCTTTCTTCTACATCTTCAACTTCGTCCATATTTCCCCTGCTCGTAACTCTTTCCTCTCCATCTTTTCCCCTTCTTCCATCATTTCCTGTATTTAATGTGGGCATGTGTATTCATCTTTCCTGCCTGCGACTAGGGAGGTCTCTAAGCCGACATGCACAGGGTGTCAGTTCGTCTGTGAAGGGCGCTAGTTTTATTTTGCGTAACGAGCGTGAGGTGGTTGGACATGTAGGGTGCGATGGGGGAGGGCGTGATGGTGCGTCCTCATGTGCCTGTCTTTCCGCTATTCCTTGCTCTCCCTCCTCACTTCTCCCCAGCTCCTCCTTTCTCCTACTGATCCATGGTGAGTCTGTGTTGGTCCGGGTGATGTATAGTTTATCTAAGCTTTCCCTTTCACTGTTTCTTCCTTCCTTTTCCACTCCTTCTTCTTCCTCACTATAAAAGCTAGTCATAAACGGCACCCCCCACTCGGTCTTTTTCCCCTTGATCGTTACTGTTTGTAAGTCTATTAGGTCCAGTTCTCCCTTTCCTCCTTCATCAACCGCTCCCCTTTGTGCTGATGTTGTTGCTACTTCTGTGTTTCTACATACATCCCCCCATGCTCCACTCTCCCTTCTTCTATCTTCTATTTCTTCTTCATTTCTCTCCTCCATCTCCCTACTATTTTCCTCCCTTTTCCTTTTTAATTCCTCCATCACTTCACTTCTCATCTTTTCCAATATTCTTTCATCCTCTTTCTTCCTTTCCCATTTCACCCTTTCTCTTTCTACTATACTCTCTAACACCCTCCCTTCTTCGTATTTCTTAGTTGTTTCTGATAGTAGCCTCCTCTTCCACATTGCCATTTCTTTTTCTTTTTCTTCTTCTTCCCTTTTCTTTTCTCGCAGCACTACTCTTGATACCCTTTCTGCTGCTGCTTTTACCCTATCAGCTTCTCTCCTTTGCTCCTCAGTTCATTCCCTTATTTTTTCCAATTCGTTCTTACCTTCTTTCCTTTTCCTCACTCTCTCTCTCTCTTCTCTCTCGAGCTGCTTGATCAATTCATTCTGGTCATCCCTTAATTTTGCTAGTCGTTCCTCCAAAATCTCTTCCTTCTGTCTTAACAGCTCTTCCCCCCTCATTTCACTCTCCCTGGCATTATCCTCCTCTGTTTTCTTTACTACCTCCTTCTCTTCTCCTGTTAATGAACCTCGTAATTTTAATAATATCTGTGCAGCTACCCACTCATCATTTCCTATTTCCACAGTCTGGTCTTCTCCGGTCCACCCCTCCCCTGCTGGCACTTCCTATGAGCTACATATGGTGGAGGGCTGTATGCCGGGTTCGAGTATCCCTCAGCCGCCCTTAACTGTCCTCTTTCTATTTCTCCTAATTCTCTTAAAGGGTACAGCCCCCTTCCCTCTGTTTTCACTCCCTTTGCTAGGGGTATATCGTTGCTCGGTTCCTGTTTTATTTCATCTGTTTTATAAGTCTTTTTTCCTCCCTCTCCTCTGTTTCCCGTGTTCTTTTGGTCCTCACTCCCCTGTTTCCCATCCTCTCCTTCCTCCTTAATCTCTTTGTCTTCCGGTATTTCCCCCATAGTGAACATTCCATTTGGTCCTGGTCGGGACCCCTGGAACATCCTCCATAAGTTAAACACCTCCACGTGGTTTGCCAACTTCTTCCCTTTATATGTATTGTGCAGATGGTTTAATAATGAATGTTGGACATATGGATCGAAGCTACCATTAGGCGGCCACGGAGTCAGCATTTTGTTATCCGTCCCCTGGGTCCATTCTATGCTATACTTAATCAATTTCTCCCTATGGGGTGGCAGTGTTGTGCATATGTGTTGCAGTGGGGTAGTGAGGGTCTCCCGATCTTGTCCCCACCCTCCCGATCTTGTCCCGTATGACATAGTAGCGCTCCACTTGCTACCCTTCCCCTATCTGGTAGCAGTTTATGTCACTAGTAGTTTACAATATACAGCCTTATATCGTTACCAGGCCCCGTAAGTTTGGGGACTTACGATAGTCCGCTAAGGAAAATTATAAAAAATATACTATGTTACATTTGTACATTTTCTCCTGTCTTACTTTCTTTATACGACACCCTTACGGCCCCCTGCGGCCGAGGCGCACATAGCCCCCTGCGGCTGCGTACCCCTTATGACGTTCTTATACAGTCGTCCTAATTTCATGTGCTCCTCCCCCTTCTACACTTGCCGTGGCTGGCGTTCTCCGTGCGCAGCCACGTTCCCTCTTTCGCCTTTCCCCGATCAACTCATTTACCGTTTATCTCCGTTTCCACTCCCTTACCACACTTCTCTTCCCCATCACTCTCAAAACGGAGATGCCTTGTGTTCGCAATATCCTATGAAAGCCCTACTGGTGACGTCACCGATCTCTTCGAGCTACTGGTAAGTTCTTCATATATTCTTTAAGTTCAAAATACACTTGCAATTTACCCCCGTTACCCTTACAGCTGTCTTCCTGTCACTCCTGGAACAAGGTAGTCAAATCAATAATATAATCGGACTGCGCACGCTGCGTCGCCTCGCGTGTGATACGCCCCTCGACAGGAGGGCTTAACCAGCCAATTATCTTCCGTATTGGGCAACTAACTAGCTACCGCCTACAGGGAAACGTCATCTACCTATCGAGTGTCTTGCTCGAACAATAGGGATCCTCATCTACTCATTGATCAATAAATGCCAAATCGTAGGAAACCATACACACACACACCCTTACACGTAGTCGCGACCTAGGCCAATCAGTTTCTACGAGCGGCCGCACGTGATGTTTTTGTGCTCCGCCCCCTCCCTTCGCGTGACATAGCCGACTGCCCTCGCACTTGTTCTGCTACCATTCATTCCATTTTCAACAATAAATTGTCAAACCTTCGCCGCGCTCCTGTGTAACACCTCCCACCTCCCGTATTTAATTCCTCCCCCCTCCCTCACAACTTCACATTGCTTGTTGTGCGTGGCATGCTCACCAAGTTCTCTTGATGCGGGGCCGCTCGACTGCGTGCACCCCTCCAAGCGGCTCGTCACCTCCCCTCGTCTGGACCACGTCTGGACACTCGCCAACCGCGGGCGGGATACTTCTCAACCGGCTCCCGAGGGCCAATATCCGGATTGCGCTGTCCGGTCTTCCCGTAGCTCCGCGATGGTCCTGTAGTCCTCAGAAGGGGGCGACGGCAGAGGGGGCCGCGCCGCCGGGCCTCCTCGCAACCGGAGTGCCTGGAAAAAGCAAAAATAAAAAATGCCGATCTTAAACAGATCTCAGCAGTGCCTCCAACTTGTCGGGGGGAAAATTCTGCCGGGGTCGGCCAGGCCATCCGCAGACCTCCGGGCAGGGAGGCCCCAACTCCTCCCGTATATCCCAGAAGAGATAGAGTATGAGACACACACAAGAAGCAAGGTGACTCTGCTGTTTATTATACAAAAACGGCAGGGATGGGTCAAGGATCGTACGCGTCCGTCCTGACACACACACAATCGTGGGGCTCGCAGGCCCTTTTTACCTTAGTATGACGCGCTACTTGCGTCACCTTAGAAGGTTAGCAAAAAACCTATCGCCACTCTAAATTGGTTGCTCGAGTAGTAGGGTTAGTATAGCATACGTATAGAGAACAATATTAGTGGACAAGGGTTAGTCAGGTGATATATCTGGGTTGTCCCTACAATTAGATACATGAGAATTGTTACATGAAGACTCCTGATGATTGGTTAATGTTAATGGCGTCAGTGATAAGAGCCCCATGTTCTGATTGGTGCGCCCGCGAGCTTCCCAGCCTGGGACCATCGCTGTTCCCAGCTCTCGGTGTACCTGTCATTTGCAACAATGTTTCACTATGAGTACGTGCAGACAATGTGAGGACTTATTCATGAGCTGGAAAGCCGACTACTCCCACTGTCGCAGATGTCCATTGAGCCTTTTAAGTGTATCTGCCTGTGTCTTGTAACGAGGGATCCAGACGCCTTCTTTCTCCTGGGCTTGGCATCCTGTCAGATTCGGCTTGGTCACGTGAGGTGGGACCGTGTTTGAGGCAGAATTCTGCACAATTAATATTGTTTTTCCACTGTGTGCCTGGTTTAATTTGCAGGTGTGACTTTAACGTTGGTGCGCGGCGTGCGAGGTTGCAACATCGTGCACTTGATGGTCTGCTTTTGGAATGTGGGTTTGCAACATTACGACCTTGGCTGTCTGCTTTCGCCAGGCTCATTCTGCAGGATCAGCAACCTGACTCTTGTTCTTTTAACGTCCATGGGAGCTCTTGCTTGCGGCCTACTTAGGCCTGGTGTATAGGTGGAACCGTTTGGTGCACAGGCGCTTTAGGTTATAGTAGCATATTGTCTTATGATCAGTATCGTGTCTTCGTTACACTTTTCATTATGGCACCTGGGTTTAGGAGAAGCGTAAGCAAGCTCTTTAGATGAGTTCATGATGCGTCTTGCGTTTCTGCATTTTGAGAGCCTATGTGGAAAATAATAAAGATGCACGTCTGTGAGTATGTCTGTCGCCTACGTCATAGCAGTGAGTATATTCTTCGTGTAGATTGGTGCGGGAGTGTCCAGTGTGTATATTGGCACAGGTGTGCTGACCGTTGGCTAGGTCGTCATGGCATCTCTAACGACGTGTAGGTTTTAGTCTAGTTGATCCGTGCCGCAGGTATCGGCAGGGGCAGGGCGGGCTGCTGGGCAGGCAGATGGACACATCCGTATGTTCCTGTACCAGGGTATTTGGTTGTCTGGTAGATGGGCAAACTCTTCTCGTGGCTGGTGTCTGGGCCGTGATCCTTTAGGCCAGGTGCGAGAGGGGAAGGACGGGAGCCTGTTTTTCCATTCTCCCACTTCAATAGTGTTTGGTTGGGGGTAAGAGGGACATGGGGCATAGTGTTTGGTTGGGGGCGAGGGGGACATGGGGCATAGTGTTTGGTTGAGGGTGAGGGGGACATGGGGCATAGTGTTTGGTTGGGGGTGAGTGACATGGGGCATAGTGTTTGGTTGTGGTGAGGGGGACATGGGGCATAGTGTTTGGTTGGGGTGAGGGGGACATGGGGCATAGTGTTTGGTTGGGGTGAGGGGGACATGGGGCATAGTGTTTGGTTGGGGATGACGGAGACATGGGGCATAGTGTTTGGTTGGGGGTGAGTGACATGGGGCATGGTGTTTGGTTGGGGTGAGGGGGCCATGGGGCATAGTGTTTGGTTGGGGGTAAAGGGGCCCTGGGGCATAGTGTTGCACTCCAAGAGTTAACTCAATAATAAAGCTAAAACAGGCACAGTTAGGAGATGTTCATCTTTGGCTTTTTGAGGAAACCTGACTCAACGAAGGCCATACTCCTCTTGGGCAACTCAAATAGCAAACTGTAGCAATCCAAAATAACGGCATGTCCAATCTAGGGTCAATAAAATATATATAAGTTAATTAAACAGGCGAGATACAATAACTAAATAGAAATAAATTATAACAATGGAAAATGTGTAGTACAAAATGTAAGTTTGAAATGCAAATAAAAATCGTTACCCCTCAAAAACATTCTTTTTCCATGTGTTTAGTACAACTTTGGGGTTTAAAAAGCCTCCTGCCACGTCCCGCCTACCGCCCCGCCCAAATTTACTTTTCGGCCCACTATAGCCCTCATGTAAGGTACTTTCGGCCCTCTGTCAAAATCAGTTGTGCACCCCTGTTCTAGGGTCACAGAGTATCGCATTTACTGAAGGACTTCCTCAGCGAAGTTGTGGGTATGTTTGTGCCAAGCGGATCAGAAAAGCACGAAAGAATAAACTGGGAGATGGTCTTCTTCCTCGTTAGGACATTCTAACAAAATGGACAAATTGGCCCTTCATAGGTTGTGGGGTGATTATCCTGGGGAATCATGGGACACTAAATAAGTCACAGTCACTACTTTCACAATGAATAACTATGTGTAAAAAATGGACTTTGTGCCCTCACCCTGGATGTGTAGGAAGTCCTTTCCCTATCTCTCTCGCTCTAGAGCGTGTAATCATTGGTTGGCCCCTGCTGGAATATTATTGTCTTTGCTGATCTTCTTGTTCTTCTTCTTACGCAATGCTACCCCCCTCCTCGTCGCTGCTAGGAGAGGCCGCTGCTCAACAGGGGTTCATGTCACCAAGGAAGTTTCAGGCTTTCTTCCCACACATTTTGACTGCCCTCTCAGTTACTTCCTCTACAGTGTGAGGTCCCACGAACCTGGATTTGCACCAGGTCCGGACGAAGTTGCGTAACAGCACTGAGTCTCCTGGGTAAAATTGTGGTGGCATGAGATGGTTTTCACTGATCTCTGTATTGTTATCTTCCTCCCCCAATACATTAGACACTGAGTCTGCATCCGTTAAAGCCCTGGTGGGAAAAGCCAGGGGAAGTCCATGCACTGTCCGGGGACTACCTCGTGTGGGGTTAAGTGGTGGTGGGACCCTGGTTTGTTGCACAATGGGAACAAAGCTAAAGGCAAACAGTGGAGGCAACTTTTATTCAGGTTTACTTTAATTTTGGCAATGGTCTCTTTAAGCAGCCAGTTTAGGCGCTCACATACCTCGTTTGCTTGTGAGTGATACGCGCAGGAGAATTTGTGTTGAATCCCTAGCAAGGTTACAATATGTTGCAACATCTTGTTAGCGAAGTGAGGGCCATTGTCAGACAGCAGGACCTCAAAAATGCCCCATCATTGGGAAAATGTTTCTAAACAGGAATATTGCGCCCTAAGGGCATTTGGGCGGGAACAGGGACCTGCTTCGATACATCATGAAAAACGACACACAGCCACTATCATTTAGCGGTAGCCCTGGCATACTTGGAGCATGTCAACATAGTCAACATGAAGGTGTTGGAATGTACAGTGGGCAAGGTATGGCTCCTCTCACTACCCTCAATGTAAGGCCTGCTGTGAAACTCCTGCAGACAATGCAGTTGGTCATACACTCTGCCACATGTTCCTTAAGGTTGGGACACAACCAGTCTTCTCCAATGTGAGTAGCAAGTACATTCTTCCCCAGGATGGTGTAGTTGTGTCAATGCTGTGTATAATAATGATAATGGCATCACTACTTTAACCATGTTTTCCTGTTGCCACAAGGTGTCTGAGGGGGATATAGAAAACCCCCTTTTCACCCATAATTATCTTCCCTCCTTTGGCACATTTTCCTTGAACTCCATTGTTTGTGTTACTGATAATGCATTGTACCCATCCTTCAGTACCATAGTGTGTGCATAATTACGCTGATCCTTCGTTGCACCAAGAGATGGGATACTCCCCTCTCGGGTGGGCCTGGCAATTCGTGACCGCTATGGCTTTTGGGAATCAGAGCGCCTATATCAGTTTACCAGAAAAAGAGAGTGCGCTGCACTGGTGTGCCGTCAGCACGTCTGAAGATCCCCATCAGCCAGCGTGCCAGCCCAGAGTGGACTGTAGATGTCACAGAGGTTGAATCCGAATACACTGTCAATGTCTGTTTTTTACTCTGCTCCAATGCCAATATAAGAGCCACTAGTACTGCAGACTGTGCTGAAAAATGGGACAGTAAGTGTGTGCTTACTACCACTACACTTGTCCCATCTGCATTTAACCTCACCACTGCCATCCCAGGTTGTCTTTCTCCCGTGGTTTGGTCTACTGTCAATGTACCGTCAATATAAAGTATTTCTCCCCCCTCACGTAGCTTCTCTCTGACTCTCGGGATGTTGTTGCAGCTTTCTATGTTTGTGGTACAATCATGTACATAGGGCCTCATTACGACCCAGGCGGTAAGTTACCGCCTGGGCCGTGACTTTACCACCATGGCGTAAACTAAGTTTACGCCATGGTGGTTGGCGGACTTACCGCCCCATTCCGACCTTGGCGGGGCGGTAAGTCCCCAATCCCCATTTACCCTTCCCCATTCCCATTTTTGCCCCATAGGGCATAATGGGAGTGGGGAAGGCGTTAATTACGCCACCGTAAATTACGGTGGCGTAATTAACTCCATGGTCCCTTAGCGCCATGGATTTTAACACCTGCTAAAAGCAGGTGTTAAATCCGCCATGGCGCTAAGGGACCTCGTACTCAGGCGGTAAGGGTCGGCGCTGTTAACGCCGTCGTAAAACCCTTACCGCCTGAGTCGTAATGAGGCCCATAGCCTCCCTCCTCTATGGGCTCGGAGATTAATGTCGCCGGATTCACAGCTCGGCATCTCACTTTCTTTATAGCGGGATTGGATAATATTATCTCGTACCCTAAAGCCCTTTGTGTAGTCAGTATGCTCTTGGGTCATTCTAGCATTGCGAAGAGAGTGTTCTCCAAAAAGAGAGTGGTGCTGCATACCATGTTAATACTTGCTGACTTCTCTACTGAAAATGCGGCTGCAGCCAGTGCCTGCTCACAAGAGTAGTGCGATCTCATTACTGGATCGAGTTTTCCACTGTGGTAAGCTAATGATTTGTGACCCATCTTTGTTTTTTCTGTGAATACTGCAATCATTACTACTCCATTGGAGGGCGAGAACAAATAAAATGTGTCTTTATAGTCTGGGATCACTATCACTGGAGCTGTGCATATTGCTGTCTTCAGCTCCTCAAATGCACTGGTGATTTCTTCTGTCCACTGTAATGTACCCTTCCCTCTTTGTGCTTCCTTCAGTGCGCTTAAACAAGTATATGTGCTGTAATCGTATACCGATGCTCTGCAATAATTGCAGAGACCTAAAAACTGCTGTTTGTCTCATTGTCATGGGTGTTGGTGTATTGGGTAATTGCCTCTGCCCTTTCTGGTGTCACTTCTCAGCCCTTTCTGGCAATACTGTAATTTGGCTTTGTCTACCTTGTACTCCTTTTCTGCAAGTACGGTGAAGATGTTCATGGAGTCATTTCTACACTGCACTTCAGATTTGCTGCTAATCAAATTGTTGTTCACGTACTGTATCAGAACACTTTCCAATTGCACGTTGGACCCATTTGGAGGACCCTATTGTATATGGAAGGGGACTCACAGTACCCTCGTGGAGCCGAGTATATTTCCACTTCCTATTTCTATATAGAAATGAAGTCAGATTTTGTCAGTCTGGGTGGAGTGGTATAGAGAAGAAGACATTCTTCAAATCTATAACCGTGAAGTGGAAGCTTCCGTAGGAATGCTACACATAAATTTCTCTGGATTTGGGAGTAAAGGAAATTCTGCCTCAACAAATTGTCTCAAAGGGCATAAATCCTATATAAAATGCCATGATCCTCCTGTTGCCTTTTTCACAGGGTACACCATGGTATTGCATATTGATTCTGATGGTACCAGAATGCCTTGTTTAACTAAGGCTGCAATTGTCTTTTAAATGCCCTCATCTGCCTCCATCGACAGGGTATATTGCCTTATTCTTTGTAAAATTGCTCCTGGTTTGGGCTTTATCGTCACTGCCCCTATCCCCTTCAATCTCTGTGGTACTTGCTGTAGTGAATTTTCACCCAGTATGTGACGCTAATGTCGAATACCATTTTGTGATCTGAACGATTGTCCTGAAACAGTTTCTCATCGGTCACAGTAGTCAACCTGTACCCTTCCCCCACTGCAATTACTGTCCTCTAAACTGGTTTGGTGTCATCTGTCCCATGCAATGTTATTCTCTCTTCTCCCACTATCACTGCCTTTAGTTCTAGTGAGATCTCTGTCCCTTCCGGCTCATCTAGTGGTTGTTCTGGTCTGAATATGTACTCATTGGAAAGATGCCATAGTTTTCCCTGAATGCCCGGGAGCCATGCTATTATCACTTTCACTTCATATTGGAATAGCTTAAAATCTGCTGGCACCCCCTGTGTACAGTGCATTCAGAATAGGCTTAAATAATCTCCCTTACATTCAAAAGGTAGGTCCCAGGTGTGGAACACGCTATCCCTTAGTCTGTGTAGAGTGCATTCAGAATAGGCTTGAATAATATCCCTTACATCCAAAAGGTAGGTCCCAGGTGTGGAACACACTATCCCTTGGTCTGTGAATGAGATGGTCATGTTAAGTTTACTCTTTATGTCCCTTACCATGACGTTTACTAGTCTCTGTCGGGAATACATTAATGGTAGAGCTAAGTCGTGCTTGTAAAGACCGGAGGGGGGGTCTGCACTTCCGCTCTCTATATGGTAGAGGGGAGGCACAGAGACCCCTGCCAAGATTCTCTATTATTGGTACGTGGTCGAGCAATCAAGGCCTAGCTTCTCAGGAGGTGATGCGAGCTGGTTTTAAAGTACAGTGTAGTCCCCAAGCACCCACGAAGGAATGTCCACACACTGTATCGGTTAAAACACAGTCTTTATATAATTAAATTTCAAGGTCATATACACGATCACGATAACTCACTTTGTACTCCGAAAATAAACAATGGTAAATATGTACAATTCTAAAGTGGTACCACTGATGTTATTAGATCTTATTAAAGTGCATACGGTCAGAATGACACACAGATCAAAATAAAGAGGAAACCAGCAGTAGAGAGAGGAAGGAAAGCAAGCGGGTTGAGCAATTTGCAGAATACTGGCCCCGTCTACCTGGACACAGTTCTGTGTGGAGATCCACCCACCTGGGCAACCTGTAGAAGAAAGATACAAGCCCAGTCCATATATTGTTCACACTAGACTTCCCAATAGCTCTGCAACCCCAAGGTACCTTGGCGTTGTAGCGTTCCGCGTCGGGGAAATCGACAACCCTTCTTGAGTGCCCTCCCTTTCAGGCAGGAGTCACGGGTCATCGAACGTCCGACGGAGAACAGGTCGAGCTACGATGGTGAGGTGGCCGCGTCGTTCCTAGCGGTGCTCGTTGACGGGGAAGCGTAAACGTCCTGCCAGGAAGAAGTGTGCGGGGCACCTCGGTGTTGATAGTTCTGGACCGCAAAGAGTTGAATAACTGTGGCCCAGCAAGGGCGTCGAGTCGTCGGCGTCTCTGTGGTCTTTGGGTGGCGGGAAATCCACCGGTGGATGCTCCTCGGTGCATCGACGGTCAGGCCTTCTCCAGGAGGATACAGCGGCGACGATGCAGACGTGAGCGTTCTTGGATCAATTAAGTTGTTAGGCAACGGGACCAGGGCGGCTCCAGTCGGCGACGGCGGTCGTCGACAGTGGCGGACAACAGTCCAAGCGCTTCTCCTTGGAGTTCCGCAGCAGTCCCCGTATCGGGTCGGCAGCCTGTCGAAGGTCTGTCTACCAGGGAACTTAGGCAAAGATCCGCTGTGCACGATGGTCCCTTGTAGCTTGGGAAGAGGACGCCTTACTAGGTCCTCTCTGGGTCAGTTCTTGAAGCACAGCAGCTTTCATATTGCGAAGGAGAGCAACAGCAATTCTTCTCGTCCAGCCGGGTTTCAAGATCAAGCTTCAGTTACTGCAGTTACTCGTCGTAGTGCACTTCAGCTTCTGAACACGATTCCTAGCAGTGAGAGGTCCCCAGATATACTGTTGATCTCCCATTCATTCCGCTGGGTCACACTCAAGCATCCAATCATGACTGCGGTCATTCATGCAGGCAGGCAGCCAATCAGGCACACGGGGCATTCAGGCCATTCACTTCTCTCCAGACACTCACAACAAGTTATGTGTATTGGAACAAGAACCGAGACATTCAACACTCCAAGCTGCATTCATACCAGTTTCGGGCAGGGCTGTCTCAACCATTGTGTCAACCACCAGATACTAGACAGCCACAACATAGAATGTATATTCGTCACACACTCCATTCACCCAGGTCCCACCCACAGGCGTACCCACAACATATGGTCGTTGAGAAGGCTCCAGCCAGTCTGGTCGGCACTTCCCCACACTACCATATATGGAACTTCCACCCAACAACCAGTCAGGGGGAAGGGACAGAGGCATGGCTTCCCGGGACTTGGGGAAGATCAAGGTAACAGGTGATGGAAGGCAAGAGGCCATGGGAGCCATTTTGTCTCCATCCGGAATCTACCAATTCCCAATGACAGGGGCTGGGCATCCCAAAATGGAGGATGCTCAGGGCACCAGGCATTTCAACACGGAGCTGCCACCCGCCCGTACCCTGCTCTGTGGGTCACACACAGGTGCCCAAACACATACACTAGGGGCACAGGGTTGCACCCCTACTCATGGGTGCCATACGAGTATCCCACGGGTCTGCACCAAACCAAAAGAGAGAGAGCTGCACCACCAGGAGTCCCACATGAACTCCTGCACAGAAAACACGATGGAACACACGATAAAAAGCAGTAAAGGACAAAGATACGGAGGCCCTGTCCCTCCGATGCATTTCCAGCATCACAGTGCTCCCCTATAGAAAGTTTAAGATCATCTGTAAAAGGAAGCAAATCCATCGCCCCAGAAAATCCCTGCGCATTCATAGCGGTGCCTGACATTAACTACCTTCCCTTCCTGATACAGGACCTAGTTGCCCCTGTGTCTACGAGAACGCAGAAAGTCTTGTCACCTATCGTCACCCCTATACGTGGTTCCTCTGATGTGTTGGGTCTGTCTGTGGGCTTTCCTATTGTGGGTGCAATGGCATTCCATCACCCATGAATGGGTTAGCTCCCACTCCAGTCATCCCTCCCAACTTTCAAATGGGAGCTACTCCCATGGAATCAACTTGTGTCAATGGCCCGTCATTCTGCTATGTTGCTTGCAGTGACTGCATGTTACTCTGTATCTGTGATGCAGGTGGTGCAAGTAAATATGATTGTGCAGGTCCCTGCATCTGGGTGTCTGCAACATAGGCTGGTATGCCTGTGTGTGTACATCTGGGGTCTGTACTTGTTGCTGTGTTTGATCTTGGTCAGTCTGTGTCACCTGATATGCAGGCTAGTATTGCATTCCCCTGTTCTGTTGCATCCCTCCCCTGCTTGAACACACTCGAGAAATATGCCCTATCTGTCCACATACCCAACACTTGGATGGTCCTCCCTTTGGTCTCTGATAGCCCCCTGTAATACTCACTTGGACTTGCAGCATCTGATATCTCACATCCATACCCCCTTCCATTAGGAGGCCCTCCTCTCCCTCTAAACCCATGGTGCATGTCACCCCACCCCATGAAACCTCCTCCCTGCGGGTGGAGGTCTGTATAGTGCGTGCAGCGTACCTGCTCCTTCTGTGCTTGTCAACATCGTCCTTTACATAGTGTATTTTGGCAATTTCTTCTGCACTAACTTCGTCTCTTCCTGCTTTCTTTCCTCGCGCTTATTTCATGCGTTTTATTGCATTAACCTACAATAGTGTACTACAGTGAGTTAAATTTTGGACCACTGTTCAGCCTCCATCCCCACTAACATCTTGACCTGTTTTTGCACCTGCTCAGGTAACCCTTGGCATAATATTTGATAGAATAATCCCACTGTCGTATCCACCAGTTCCTGTGTCTCCATTTCTCTTGAATAGCCTGAATATACTGCAGGATGTTTTCATCTTCAACCATTTTGCATGCCATAATTACCAAAGTGTCTGGGTACTGAACCCTTAGAATGGCCACATGGCCGTCGGCAGTTGTTAAATGACAAGCCATTGTGCACCGTATTCTGTGTGGTCACTCCTGGGTAGCCAGCCCTTTTTCAAACATCATCTGCAACCTCCCAAGAATGGCCAAAAATAAGCTTTTCATGTCCCCCACTGCTAATGCGGTCCCTGCTGTCAAACTTTTCATCTCATATACCCATTTCCCGGCTCATGTGGTCAACAATGGTAACTTACACCTCAAGTTATCCTTGTCAATCTGTTGCCATGGTATATATTGACTGCTCTAATAGTGGGCACTGTGTCAGTCCTGCCTTTCCACCTTGTCTCCTTGTGTCTTTAGTGGCGGTGAACACCCTCGCCAATTCTCCCCTCCTTCATGCTGGAAGATCTCTGAGCCTTTGTGTGTATGGAGTAACACTGGCTGCGCTGTGTGATATATCCCTAGAATGCAGCGATCTTTCCCCTCTGTCCTCCCTTAGTCCGTCTAGGCCTTTATCGTCTCCCCACATTGTGTCTAGGTCTGTGATCTTCCCTTGGGAGTGCTGGAAGGACCGCCCTACCCCCTCATCCTCACTCCCCACTAAGTCATCATCTGACCCTGTGTCCCCCATCAGTATTGTCAAAGTTCTCCTGGACGCTGAGCCTCCTCAACACTGTGCCTTCCTGCTGCCTCTCTTCTAGGTTACTTGTCATCGCTGTCTATTCACGGGCGGCCCCTGCTATGTTTCCTGCCTCGGTCTCACTCTCGCCTCCCTTGCGCCTCGCCCTCTTCATCGTCACTAAAATGTGCTACACCCATTTTTATGCACACTTCCCTCACAGCGCCTATCCTCCTCCCTGCGCTGTCGCTCTCTAAGGAGCTGCTCCACTTCCAAATTTCTCTTGTCCTTCTTTATCTACACTGCCTTTTCTTCTCTTCTTCTCCCCTCCTTCTTGCCATGTGCTCAAGCTCTCTCTGTCTCTGCGCTTCCAGCTTCTCTCGCACTTGCGCTTATGCCTTCTGCTTCCCTCTGCATACTCGTTTGTTCTCTTCCTTTTACTATTTCTTGCATCTCTCTACTTCTTCCATTACTGCTGCCCATTCTCTTGCTTCATCTATGTCCTTGAAACCCACTGCTTCTTGGTTAGGGTCTCCCGTCTCTCCTGCTACCTTCCCATCTAGTTTATGCAATATCTGTCCACCGACCCATGCGTTCGGAACTATGTGCTCCGGTCCCTCCATTCTTCCCCCTGTCTCCATGTCGTTTTCTTTTACGCATGCCTGAATCTCACTGCGTTTCTTGCTTTTGCCACCTGTGCCTTGCACTCCCTTAGTCGCACATCCAGTCTCGTCTTGTCCCTCCCTCTTGCTATATGTAGGAAGAGAAAATATGGGATTGGTATACCCTGCCCCCACCTTTAATTCCCTCGCTGGATATAATCCCTGGGTCCCTGCTGTTACGCCTTTGCTTTTGTGTTCAGGAGGAAGACGAGGAGGGGCTGAAGGCTTTTCCCACCGGCCTCTTGTTGGTTCAGCATCCAGTGATGCTGTGCCACTTCCACCCCCATGATCCTGAAACATTTTCCAAAACTGAAATATAGCCATTAATTTGCTCAAGCTCTTCACCTTGTAAGGCTTGTGTATACGCGTGTGTAATGGATGCTGCACACATTTGGAGAAGGTCCCTCCTTTTGCCCATGGCTTAGGCAGCTTGCCTTCTTTGCCTCATGTCCATTCGGGGCTATATTTACAAATCTTGTCCTTATAGTGTAGAAAGGACTTTCACAGGTGCTGTAGGAGTGTATACCCCATGTTCTTGTCTGAATACATTACTTCAATACTAACTTGATCCCAATTCAGGTTTTTTGACACTTCCATTGTTACCACACAAACTCACATTAATTTGCCTTAACACTAAATGCTCAAATAGCTCTCCGAGCCACAAAAATCTCTGGCCCTTCTTGCCATCGACCAATACCGTGTCTTAAAAAGCACACCCACCAAACATGTCCATGCGTTTTCTGCATACTGCCCCAAAACACAGCAACTCTTCTAATCCTTGATTGTTGTTTACAACCACTGAAAAGATCTGCACCCCTCATGCGCTCAACGTCTTATACACAAACCTGATTGGTGACGTCACCTCTACAATACAGGAGAGAAAGAAAAAAATCACTGACACCGGCCCTTCACCGGTCCCTTCACATTTCGCAACTGCACCAACATCCCAACAAGGACAAACAACATGTACACGGCCATCTGCCTGCCTCCTAACAGGGGATACAAATATTTCACATGTTCAATCTGTACCTACAGCTTCGCCTTGTAGATAAAACAACTCTGCATGACTTAACCAGAAATCACCTTCCGCGATTCAAGCTAGCTTCACCTGCTAAGCCCCATAAATGGGGATACTGTCATCCAGGACCCGAGCTACAATGCCCAACCCACAAGAAATCCAATATTTACATATCTTCGGTCATCCGTACCCTTGAACCAATCATCTAGGTCAACTGCCGAAACTGGTCACCCCAAGGTTGAATGTTCCCTAACCACAAACAATTAACAACCACCTCCGCTTCTTACCACCCGAGGTACTCAACACCACCCAACATCTGTTTAGTCCTTCCCTTGTTTGCCTTATGGCTAAGTCTATACTCCGTGATCAGCTGACATTGCTCAGCCATCGGCTCTCCCTCAACCTGCCAATCTGCTCTTCTGGTCTGCTGGACATCCCACGGACAGCAGGCAGGAATTTATTCAAGGTGGTACCTTAAGACCTCTTCAAGGTATGCACCTCCTGTGTCGCTCTCTGTCTCCATGGGTCACCTCGCAGCCCCCCAGGCATTGCGACGGGATGACACGGCTTTGTGCCAATCGATCGCAGCCAACCATCCTCTGCTACCACTTTGTAATTGTATGCCAGAGGACAGGGGCATTCGCATCAACAATATAGAAAGTTACCATAGTATCTAGGGCCCATCCAAAACATTCCCACCAGCAATAACAGAAGACTCAGTCATGGAACAAGTTGCATTGTCTTTTATTCTCCAATAGTCAGGGATCATACAGGAAAACTCTGGCAATCTCATCTTCTGAGCCTGTATCACCCAGTTGTGAATCGTGGTGATGTTGAAAACACCAACACCATCCCCAAAAACCTATGGGAACCCCTACTGGTTAGCTCGGGCTTATTACCTGTGGGACCCATATACATCTGGATTCCCACTGATCTTACCATATCAGGTGACTTTGCCCAAGCCTCCCTACAGAACTATCTATTACTTTATTGCAGGGTTGCACGAAGACCATTGGTCTGTGCAACATTCTACTACACCCCATTATCTGAGCGTCTGGATTGGCTGGAGCGTGTCCCCTCAGGCCTGGGACCCTGTTTCATTCACATTGCTCAGAGTACCTTTTCAGGGTAATGAGAAAGACTAAGCGTTCCCGTTGTTGCCACTGGTCTGATCACCTAGCCTGGGAGAGTGCCTGCAGGTTTGCAGTTTTTGGTGGAGAATGCATGTATCGATCTTGTCTGCTTTGTGGGAACAGTTCCTCTTCTCACCATGGGTAAGTAGCCTTTGTTCGATTTTGCTGGGTCACATGTGCAAGGACAACAAAACTGACCCTTTCTCTCTACATACAATTATGTGGCTGTTTTTATTCTGTATTTCGCAAGTGGCTCACCGACTCAGGAATCAGGATTTTCCACCCGCCCTGGCTGTGAAAATCATCTCTGTGCTTCGTGCTGCAGGGACTGCACTTCTCCCTCCATGTATTTGAGGCTTGTGATTTCACGTGTATTCACTACAGTCATTCTATTGTTTTCCAATGCGTTCTAATATCTTTTAGATGTTAGTCGTAATAGAGACCTATTTGTTCCTTATAAGTCCCTGTAGCTCCTTATGGTTAGTTGCGATAAAGCGGTTGCAAGCTCGGTCCACAAATATGTTTGGCTTTCTTGCATTTCTGTATTTGACTAAAGCAAAGGAAAAGCTCTTGATAGTATGTACATGTATCTCTCCTCTATCTATGGAAGGTGTAAGCATGTTCTCAGTGTAGACGTGTGTGTGTGTGTCTGTGTATCTTCGTGCAGGATTACACATTTTATTTGTGACTAACAATGCGTGATGTCACTAGAGACATCATCAAAGCCGGACTTTGTCATCAGTCAATCTGATCCATCAATGAGGCACCTGTCTCTTCATCACCTGGATATGGTTTAAAACGTCGTCTGAGAGAATATCTCTTTGCATATGTGGGATACACTGGCCTGCCTGGTGATTGGCCGAACAGCGAGTTGCATCTTTTGTTTCTCATTCTTCGGGTTGACATTCGCATAGGAGACATGAGGCCCATTCGTGGGACCCCCTCTTCACTATGCTCTGTGGTTTGCTATATAAGTCTTGAAAACTAGTTGTGCCCCTAGTCACCTTTGCATTGATGTGCTGATTACTGCCTGCCTCTACAAAGAACAGTTTACCAGACAGAAACATCAAAAGATCAGACAGCAGCAAATACCTTGAGGCAGCCCTGGCCAGGCTGTATCTCAAGTAAGGAGTTGGGGATTATGTATAGTTTTACAGTGCACTGTATGGGGACATGATAGGCATTTTTTTAAGGACTTTTAAATATTTTTTAAAGAACTGTTTATAGCTGCTTAGGTTGAGGTTAATTTTATATAGTGTCTTGAGATTCCCTGTTATACAAAATCATTAAAAGTAAACCTTCTGGTGTACCGGACAAAAGTATAGGTAAGTCAAAAACAACTAAAGGAACCATACATCAGCAATCCTGTATCTGCCTTTCCTTTTGTGTGTCGGTTATTCTAACCCAGAGTCTTTCTCCTTAGGGTTATTTGGAGAAAATCAATCCTGCCCTAACCTTTGTCTTTCCGTCCACTTTCAAAGCCACACGGGGGCTCACCAAGGTAAACAGCTGGACAAGTATTTGCTAAAGTTATATAAAAACTGCATTGTGTGCCCATCTACACCTGAGTCCCAATGAGGGGTGTGGTACAATCCCCCGCTACACTGAGCTAACACAGACAGATCAGACTGCAGTGAGACCGAGCTAAAAGAGACCAACATGAATCTAGAATTCAGAATGAGCTAACAGAGATCAATCTGAATGCAGAATCCAGGCTGAGCAAGCAGAGACCGAATGAACACAGAATACAGATGGTGCTAGCAGAGACCCACTTGAATTAAGACTAGATACTGAGTAAAAATGAAATCGACATGAATGCAGAATCAAGATTGAGCTTGCAGATACATACCTGGATGGAGACTCATGGCAGAGCTAGCAGATATAGACTATCATGCAGAATCCAGACTGAGCTAGCAGATACAGACCTGGATGCAGAATGTAGATTGATCTATCAGATACAGAACATCAGGAAGAATCCAGACTGAGAAGGCAGATACAGACTGGAATGCAGAATTCAGACTGAGCTAGTAGATACAGAACTGTATACAGAGTCAAGACTGAGATACCACATGCAGACCTGGATGGAGAATCAAGGCTGAGCTAGCAAGTACAGACCATCATGCAGAATCCAGATTGAACAGGCAGATGCAGACCATCATGCAGAATCCAGACTGAGGAGGCAGATACAGACCTTAATACATAATTAAGACTGAGCTTGCAGATTCAGACTTGGATGCAGAATCAAGACTGATCTACCACATAAAGACCTGGATGGAGAATCAAGGCTGAGCTAGCAGATACAGACCATCATGTAGAATTCAGACTGAGCAGACAAATACAGACCAAGAATGCAGAATACAGACCGAGCTAACATAGTACAACCAGACCTTAGAATACAAAGTGAAATAATACAGACTGGCCTGAAAGCAGAATCCAAAATAAATAAGCAGAGTCTGGCCTAAATAAAGGATACAGAATGAGTGAGCAGAGAGTGACTGAATCCAGAATCCACGCTGAGTTAAAAAAGATCATGTATGCATAATCCAGAGTTAGCTAACACATGCCAACTAGATAGCATATTAGCTCTAGTATAATCTGCATCTAGCCTAGCACTGTCTCCCATCTAGCCTATCCGATTAAGGTTTCTCATCCTAATACTCACCTTAACCTAATTGCATAGTATGCCTAGCTTGTATACACGTGATGAAACTGTATTTTGTAGCTCCCAGTATTCTGCTAGCCAAACTGTATGACTTGCCTACTGTGCTGAAACTGCTGTATCCTGTAGTACTTTTGGCAAACCGCATCTAGCCCGCCTGCCAGAACTGTTTTTCTTCACTCACACTGCTGAACTATATGATATGCCTTTGTTGCTCTGTCCTAGGCCACATCTGCCATTTTGAGTGTACCTATGGTCGCTTATAGGCCACATTTGCCCTCTTGACTGTGCCTCTTGCTGTTCGTAGGCCACATTTTACCATGCTCCTTACCAGGCTTACTTACCACTGTGAACATATGCGTGTTAGCACATTGTATTGCCCACTACGATCTGTGACTACAGCACTTGACTCTGACTATTGCCTAGACTATTGACTAGCCCAGTAGCGAAGTTAGAACCTCTGAATAGTTGCTTTACCCTTATCCTAGTCCACTGTGCCCGAATCGAGTGACCGCCTACTGTGCCAGCCGTAGGATCTTGTGCTCTCAACCCACTTATCTATACGACATATTATATAGTAATACATCCTCAACTCTAGCAGAATGCATTTTAGCACAACCCTATTAACATACGCCCCACTGCTGTTATTACAGCTTATACTGGCAACTATGGACCAATTTAAACATGCACCCTGCCCTACTCTCCACAGAAACCCTAGGCTTCGCGCTAGACTCTCCACCCTCTACGAACCGCAGTTACCTAGCAATCCCTATTTAAATCGCCGTACCATACCCAAAAACCAGACTAGGAGCTCAACGCAACCTAAACCACAATTACCTGCCAGCACCTTAATGAAAGAACCCATCCCGGTTACTTCTAACACCAACTGTCTACCTAAAACAATCTCCATAACAGGAGCACTGATCAATGCTAGATCAGTCGTGGCCCACGCCACTGAAATAGCTGACCTCCTTACCTTGGATAACCTTGACCTCCTAGCAGTCACAGAAACCTGGCTCCATGACGCAGCAGGTCCAGCCCTCTCCCTAGCAATACCCAAAAAGTACCAACTACTAAGACTAGACCGCCCTAACGTCAGAGGTGGTGGCTTAGCCATAATTGCCAAATCCAACCTGAATGTAAAACCAGACTAGGAGCTCAACGAAACCTAAACCACAATTACCTGCCAGCACCTTAATGAAAGAACCCATCCCGGTTACTTCTAACACCGACTGTCTACCTAAAACAATCTCCATAACAGGATCAATGCTAAATCAGTCGTGGCCCACGCCACTGAAATAGCTGACCTCCTTACCTTGGATAACCTTGACCTCCTAGCAGTCACTGAAACCTGGCTACATGACACAGCAGGTCCAGCCCTCTCCCTAGCAATACCCAAAAAGTACCAACTACTAAGACTAGACCGCCCTAACGTCAGAGGTGGTGGCTTAGCCATAATTGCCAAATCCAACCTGAATGTAAAACCAGACTAGGAGCTCAACGAAACCTAAACCACAATTACCTGCCAGCACCTTAATGAAAGAACCCATCTCGGTTACTTATAACACCGACTGTCTACCTAAAACAATCTCCATAACAGGATCAATGCTAGATCAGTCGTGGCCCACGCCACTGAAATAGCTGACCTCCTTACCTTGGATAACCTTGAGCTCCTAGCAGTCACATAAACATGGCTACATGACGCAGCAGGTCCAGCCCTCTCCCTAGCAATACCCAAAGAGTACCAACTACTAAGACTAGACCGCCCTAACGCCAGAGGTGGTGGCTTAGCCATCATTGCCAAATCCAACCTGAATGTAAGGTTAACAACACTGCCCACCTTAAAATCCTGTCAACTCCTGGCCGCTAAATTACCAATATCCCCATGCAAAACCCTAACTATTTATCTCATTTACAGGCCACCAGGGCCCTTAGGCCCTTTCGACGAGGAATTATCCAGCCTCTTAGCATGCAACACAAAAAAGTCATTCCAGACAATGATCCTTGGCGACCTTAACCTAGGTCTTAACGACCCAAATGACAAACAAGCGCAAACAATCGCTACCATGCTTGAAGGGCATGGCCTCACCCAAAAAGTCCTCACCCCCACCCACGACAAAGGGAGAATACTAGACTGGGTAGCCACCTCCAACTGCCCTACTACTATCACTAAAATTACACCCCAGCCTTGGACTGACACTTCCTCATCAATTTCTACTTAACACTTAACAAGATGTCCAGAATTGAAAAAAACAATGGCACCATCTGTTCCCACTAGATCCAGAAAAAACATCACACCAGACAATATCCTACCCCTGCTCCTCCCAACCATCAATGCCTTGCCATTTGATTCTGACCCAGACACCATGGTTAAAATATACAACGACACCATGGCCATAGCCATGGACACTATCGCCCCACTGAAAAACTGTAAAAGTAAACAACAATCCCACCTTAATACTTGGTTCACCCCCCATCTAAAATAACTGAGACTGGAAAAAAGGAAGCTTGAAACTGTATGGCAACACTCCCCTACAGCTGAAAATAAACTTAAACTGAAATTGTGCGCTACACATTATAAGAAAGCAATCATCCAAGCTAAAAAAGAAGTCTATAACGACCGAATTTCCAAAGCATGCTCCAATACAAAGGAACTATTTGCAATCTTGCGAGAACTCGAATCCCCCATATCACCACCTGATAATGTACCCAAAGACAAGCAATGGTGTACAAATATCCAAAATGCCCTCGCTAATAAAGTAAAAACACTACAAACAAAAACTGCTATAAAAAAAGCCACGCTCCCTCTTAGTGAAATTCCCAGCACGCCCACGCCCACGCTCAAACCTAGCCTAACACCCTTCAAATTCTCTAAAGTTTCCACACATGAAACTGACAAAATCATTGCCTCACTAAAACCATCCAATTGCAAAGGCGATTACTGCCCAGCCCAGATAATCAAGGATGCCGCTAGAGACCTTGCCCCCTTCATCACTAAACTCATCAATGCCTCCTTCTCATCTAGCACCGTCCCAAGTAGCTTAAAAGAGTCCCGGGTTCTCCCCCTGCTTAAAAAACAAACCTTAGACCCACACATCCCCAATAAATATAGGCCCATCACTACTGTCCCTTTCCTCCTGAAGATAATTGACAGAGTGGCCTATCTCCAAATCCAAAAATACCTAGAGACCAACCAACTCCTCGGCACTCGTCAATCTGGCTTCAGACCGCAACACGGCACTGAGACCGCACTTATAGATCTCAAAGCCCAAATTGACGAGCTCAACGATAAAGGAAACACAGCTATGCTACTCCTCCTTGATCTGTAGGCGGCTTTTGACCTAGTGGACCACGCAGTACTCAGCAAACACCTAGCGTCAGCCACCCACTTCTCAAGTGAAGCTATAGCCTGGATCCAATCCTTTCTCGACAACAGAAGCATGCAAGTCTTCTCCACCTTAGACTCTGCAAAACCTATCCAGACAACATGTGGAGTCCCACAGGGCTCTTGTGTCTCGCCAACGATGTATAATATCTTTACTAAACCTCTATTCGACAAATTGGACAGACTGGGTATCACCTACACAAATTATGCAGACACTTCGGGCAATTTCACTACGGATACAGCTTTAGTAAACAAAATGTACACTCTCATTCAGGCATGGATGGCAACCCATGGCCTCTGCCTGAATGATGAAAAAACAGAGATCCTCATTCTAGGCTCACGCAACAACCTAAAAAAACTTGATTCCAACTACAGCTCCTTCAATATCGATGGCAATATAATCCCCGTCGCCAAAGAGGTGAAAACCCTCGGTTTCTATTTGGACTCAACTTTGTCCCGAAGGAAACAAGTGAACTCCCTGGCCTCATCCACAGCCTATACCGGTAAACATATTAAAGCATGCAGACCCTTCCTCTCACCAGCTAGCTGCATTATCCTAGCCAGTGCACTAATCCTCTCAAAACTGGATTACTGCAATGCACTTTATGCAGGCACAAATAAATACATCATCAATAAACTTCAAACCCTACAAAAAACGCGCTCAGAACGGCCATGAATCTCCCAGCTAGAGAGCACATCTCGAATGTGCGGAGGAAATACAACTGGCTAAAAATTAGCGATAGGATCACCTTCAAAATTGTCACACTAACATTCAAATGTCTGAACAATGCAGCCCCTCCATACCTTAGGGATAGAATAATAAGAAAAACCGCTGCACGACCAACCAGAACAGCCAACTCTTTCTGCCTCCAAACCCCTAGGTTCCGACTAAAATAAAACAGGAGGTAATAGCTTCCCTGTGCAAGCAGCCCAATACTGGAACGCCCTACCAGTTGAACTAAGAAGGGACCAGCCCTACAACAGCTTCAGGCACCATACCCGCACCTGGCTTCGATGCAATGACCTCTGAAAATGGTGACCCTGAGCATTGTGACCTGATGACACACATACCCCTCCACTCCTACATGTAAAATGTATATAATGTATTTACTGTATATAATTTGTTACCTTTCCACCCTTACATGTAAAAAATTTACATAATGTAATTACTGTATACAATTTATGTTACCAAAAACCTGTAATATGCAACCTGTAACCAAGTTCTAAGCATTCTTGCTATTCTGTGCGCCCAGCTACCCAAGGGTTTTCGGGCGCCCTATAAATAAACAAACAAACAAACTATCCTACCAGAGAATGACCAGTCAGCAGATTTCAGACTGATTTAATAGAGATCGACCAGGCTGTGATAACAGAGAAGGTCCTGGGTGTACAATACAAACTGAGGTAATACAGACTTACCAGAGTGCAGAATTCAGATTGAACTAATTTAGACTGGCCAGTCTTCAGAATGTAAAGTGAGCTAACAGAGATTGCCCCAATGCAACATCTAGACTAAGATGGAATGGAAAAGATCGACTTGAATGCAGAATCTAGACTGAGATGACTAATACCAAACTGAATGTGGAATCCTGATTGAGCTAGCAAAGTGTGACCTAAATTCAGAATCCATACTGAGATGAAAGAGATCAACATAAATGAAAATCCAGATTGAGCTGGCAGAGACTGACCTGAATGTAGAATCGAAGCTGATCTAACAGAGACCAACGACATTTCAGAATGTAGTCTGGGCTAGCAGATGCCAACATCAATGTATTTTCAGACTGAGCTAGCAGAGACCGACTTGAAAGTAGAATAAAGACTGGGCTACCAGAGACCAATCTGAATGCAGAACACTGACTGGGTGAACGTAAACAGACCACACTGCTGGATGCAGACTGAGCTAGCAGACAATTACATGAATACATAATCCAGACTGAGCTAACAGAGACCAACAAGATCATAGAATCTAAACAAAAGTAATAGAGATCGCTCTGCATGCAGAATCTATAAAAAACTAGCAGAGACAAACCCGAGAGCTGAAACCAGACTGAACAAGCAGACAGAACTAAAGAATCCTGACTGAGTTAAATGAGACCAACCTGGATGCAGAATCTAGACTAATTTAACAGAGGCCAACCAACTTGCAGAATGTGACTTAACAGAGATTGACCAGATAATGCCAACAGAGAATAACCTGAATGCAGAATCCAGAAAGAGCAAGCCGAGACGGACCTGTATACAGAATGCAGATGGAGCTAGCAGAGACCAACCTGAAAAAAGAATGAAAACAGCCAACAGAAATCGACCTGAATTCAGACTAAAGACCGAGTTAGCAGATACAGACCTGGTTGCTGAATAAAGACTAAGCTAGCCGATTTAGACCACAATGCAGAATCAAGATGGAGCTAGAAGATACAGACCCCAATGCAAATTCAAGATTGATCAGCCAGATACATACCTGGATGCAGAATCAAGACTGCACTAAGAGAAGCCAACCAGATAGTAGTTAGACTAATCTATCAGCGACTGACTAGACTCCATAATCCACACTAAAGTAACAGAGATTCACCTGAATGTAGACTCCAGACAGAGCAAGCAGAGACCGACCTGAACGAAGAATTCAGATGGAGCTAGCAGAGAGCAACCTAAAAGCAGAAACACGGCTGAGCAAGCAGAGACAGACCTGGATGCACATTCCCAACTGAGTTAAAAGAGACTGACCTAGATGCAGAATCCAGACCTAGCTAACAGGCACCCACCAGAAAGCAGTTAGACTAATGTACCAGAGGCTGACCAGCCTGAAGAATCCAGACTGAGTTGAGAGACATCAATCAAACTGTGCTAACATAGAACTACCTGAATGTAGAATCCAGACTGCGATAGCAGATACAGACCTGAACGCAGACACAAGAATGAGCTAGCAGATACATACCTGGTTGCTGACTGAGAATGAACAGACAGAAACACACCCGGATGGAGAATTAAGACAGAGCTAACCAAAAATGACCAGACCACAGAAGCCATCCTGAAGTGATAGAGGCCACCCTAAATACAGAATCCAGACTGAAAGCACTGAGACTGACCAGGCTGCAGAATAAAGACTGAAATTAGAGTAACCTGAATGCAGAAACCGGAATGAGCTAACAGTGAGGGACTTGAATCTAAAATCCCCACAGAGCTAGCAGAGACCCGCCCAAATGGAGAATCCAGACTCGACTAACTTGAACCGGCCACACTTCAGAATGTAGACTGTGCTAGCAGATATTAACATGAATGTAGAATCCAAACTGAGCTAGAAGAGATGGATGGACCTGACTGAAGAATCCAGACTAAGCAAACAGATACTGGCCTGAATGCAGACTGACTTAAAAGAGACCTTCCTGAATGCATAATCCAGCTTTAGCTAACAGAGTCCAGCCAGACAGTAGTTAGACTTATCAATCAGAAACTGACCAGACTTCAGATGTTAACAGAGATCGACCAGCATGTGCTAGCAGAGAATGAACTGCCTACAGAATCCAGAATGACCTAAACAGAGACCAACATGAATGTAGAAACCAGACTGAGAAAGCAGAGACCTATCTGGATGTATAATGCAGAGGGATCAAGCAGAACTGACTGGAATAAATAGACTGTATAAGGCCTGGATGAAAAAACAAGACTGGGGTAACAGATATGGACCTGTCTGCGGAATCAGGACTGAGCTACCAGATACAGACCTGGTTGCCGAATCCAGACTGAGCATGCAGATACATACCTGAATTTAGAATCCAGACTGAGCATGCATATACATACCTGAATGCAGAATCCAGATATAGCATGCAGATACATACCTGAATGCAGAATCAAGATTGCGCTAGCAGATGTCGAGCTGAATGTATAATTGAGACTGATCTACCAGATATACACCTGAATGGAGACCATAGACTTAGTTAACAGAGACCAACCAGATACTATAGAGACCAACCAGAATGCAGAATCCAGACTGAGCTAGCAAAGTCCAACATAAAGGCAGATTCCAGGCTGACTTAACTAAGAGTTACCAGACTTCAAATACACAGTGAGCTAACAGAGACTGAGCACACTACAGAATCCAGACTGCATTTAACGCAACCTGCATACAGAAACCAGACTGCGCTAAAGGAACCCGAACTGAATGCAGATTCTGCACTGAGCTAACAGAGTGACTTGAATCCAGAAACCGCAAGGAACTAGCAGTGACCCGCCTGAATGCAGATTCCAGACTAAGCAAACTTAAACCAACCACACTTCAGAATGCAGCCTGAGCTAGCAGACATCAAAATGAATGTAGAATCCAGCTTTAGCTAGCAGAGGCCAACACTAAGGAAGAATCCAGACTGACTTAACTGAGACTTACCAGACTTTAAATACACACTGAGCACACAGACCAGACTGCAGGATTCAGACAGTAGGTCAAGGATCAGACGAAGCAAGAGTAAAGCACCTTACATTCGGACCCCTCTGTCTCTCTTCCCTGGGAAACTCTCTCTAGAAAAATCTAGAAAAGCCCCCTTTTAACTACAAGTGAGTGACTAAACACACTTATATTCCATAGCTCACATTATGGGATTGTTCCTAGGCGCCCTACTGTCTGTTTTTCCTCACCATTAGCTTACGGATATAGAAGGTAAGGCTGGAGACGTTTCCTGGACATAAATATATTTTTTCACATTTATGTTTGCTGCAAACTTTACCTGGAAGGTAATTCTACCTGTTGGGATCTAAGGTGGAGAACTTGTGTCCTCTCAGCGTGGGCCAGTGAAATAGCAAGGGCATTGCACATCATTATTTTTCATAAACAAGGAGAACGTGAAGGCATCTTCTAGAAGGCTCAGGCACTTGGATCATATCTGAGGATAAACAGAGCAAAACACGGAAAGAGGAGGATATTAGGTCACATGTCCTGGACTGGGGTGACCAAGTCCCAAATTGAAAGGGCAGAGAAGCCCTTTCTTGTGGGCAGCCCAGATAGAAAATTGTCATCAATCTTATGGTGAAATGTATCTTGAAAGAAATAGACTGAACTCAATGATGTAAGAACAAACATGGTTGAATTGCAGACTCTTTCAAACACATTTGTAAGAAAAATGACAGACATGAATGATTTCAAAATAATTGAATTTAATAAAAAGATACATTTAAAATCAGCAAGGATACTTACTTTAACACATATTAAAAGCATGTTCGAGCTGGGCCAAAAGGAGCACACCAGAAACATGCATGATCAAATTGATCTGACGTCGTAAATGAACATATCCTTTATCTTGCAATGCAGGTCACGCGTTAGAAAAAAAACAAAAAACCAATATAAAGTAGCAACAAACTTTAAAAAAAACCAATGTACCAAGCAGCAGGGAAACAAAACACTCTTTAGAAACCATCATTCAGAAATAGCTTCACACCTTAGACAGTTCAACTCTCTCCTACAAAATGGCAGCCACTGTAACAGAGTTTCCAGCAGGATGAACTCTTTTTGCATCATGGAGCAGCTGACTGGCAACAAGGCCCCTTTCTAATATATATCTTCAAAAACTCTAGCTGAGCGCTAAAGCTCTTCTAGCTCAACTTGAAAAGAATGGCAACTATAAGTGGAAAACGTGTTCAGCAGGTGCTTCACTGGACACAGGGATATGCAGCTGCTAAATGTGAACCATTCCATTGCTACCTGATTTCCGTTGATTGACAGTAAGCTTTTACATAGTGCTTTCTCATGATTCCATCACTGCTGTGGGCATGACATATTCCGAACTTCATATGAATTTGTCCTATAGACTCACATGTATATCAGATCGGTAAAACGGAGCAGCATTTCTGAAATTGTGTCCCACATTTGAAAGATGCACTTTTTGAAATCGCTTGAAATGGAGAATTTAATTAACAACTGCTCCAGTTTCCATGGATCTTAAATCCACGAGGCATCAACAGTGCTTAATTTGAGGGGGTGTTTGCCAGCGCTCAGCCCGGCACTTATTTCTGAGCCCTGGCACTTATTGTCTCAGACTCAGTTTGATTATGGCAACTTTATTGTTTTAACTGTCAGTCACAGTCACACAGCAAGCTACAACAGTGTGCAGTGGCCAGGGTCTCTGCATCTTGGGCTGGCTCAATGCTATTTATGAACTGAATGACTCAGGTTGGTTGGGCAGTGCTAGCTATTCATTTTCTTGGATAACAACTTGGCAGGTGACAATGCTGGGCACTCAAGCTGGCCGTATCCACACACTGCTCCCGTCGGCCTGCATGAGATTGGTGCAGCTATGCTACAGTAATGAAGAGACACAACCACAGCAGTGTGAGCTGATAACATGACAGTCGCCAGCTGGCAGTACCAACATAGGAGCAATGCCACGGACAAGCACACGGGGAATGCCGAAGAGGAGCGCCTGTCATTATAAGTGCCTACATATACAAGGAGATCTTCCTGCAGAGTTTGATAGGCAAGTTCATCACTTCCATAATGATTGTTCCTGCATTTGGCAGTCTACCATAGGAGAAAAGCATGTTTGCTCTCCTCTGTGTGGATAGACGGTCAACATCTCCTACTTGCCACCTATAATATCATAATAAAATGTTGAAAATGATGTGTTTAAAGAAGCACCTAAACATTTCTCTCATTTCAAGATACAACTAGTAAGCTATTTATGTATTATGCTGATTGGCTATCTGTAAATTCCACATCTGCTATGGGTAAGTGCATCGATCACCACAAGCAGCTTTGGACGGTGGCAACAGGGAGCAGGGAGCTGTCTGCCGCACGTGTCTGAGGTGCACTAGAAAATATTTCTTTACAAATTAAGCTCTGGCACATAAAATTTACGTTTTTTAGTTTGTGCGGCTGAAGTACGACATCTCAGTGCCAGATTGCCTTCTTAGCTACTGCACTGAGGAAAATGTGTCGCTAAGAATGGCTTTCCGGTGCCATTTTGGCTAGAAAGGGAATGCAATTAGGAATTACAAATGTCACTAGAAATGACTCTCTTAAGAGCTCCAGGTGCCCACGAAAGAGTTCTGGAATTGCTGGGAGATGCTATTGTGACACCAACAACAACTGCAAGTAACTATTAACTCCCTGGGCAAGCTGGTGCCATACAAATATACCAATGTGACATTAACGGTTTGTTTCGGGATGTGTACAAAGGAGTAGACTAAAGGATACATGGGAGGGCACCATTCCGCATTTGATACGCTGAGTTATGGTAGCCCCAATCCACCATTAGAGCTGTGCCCCCTAGAAGGCATTGGAGTCCTGAAGAGAGGGTCCCTGCAATGGGCCTCATGTCTCCTATGCAAATGTCAACCCGCAGAATGAAGAATGAAAGATGTAACTCATTGTTTGACCAGCCACCAGGCGCACCAATGTACCAACGATATGACAAGAGATATTCTCTCAGACAACCATTTAAACCGTATCCAGTTGATGGGTTTGAGGAGACAGGGATCTCATCGATGGACCAGGTTGACTGACAGCAAAACCAAGCAAGTGATGACGTCACTAGAGGCATCACGACATAGCAGCGTTAGTCATGAAGCAAATCTGCACTCATGGATGGAAGTAACGCAGACATACACTAGTTTATATAACTTGTAAACATGAAAAGCATGCTTATGACTCCCGCAGGTAGATAACGGATACACTTACGTAATGCCAAGAATCTATTCTTTCTTTCGCCAAAGCAGAAACGCAAGAAGGCAAAGTATACATGGACCGAGCTTGCATGTGCTTTATTACAACTTTATCGCAGCCTTCCGCAAGGCCTTAAAAACTAGGCTCTTTGTCTAATGAGCTTATCCCTATGAGTCCTGAATTACATTTGCTACCCTTCATCACCCCTTCACCACATTTTGCATGAATGTGTCACACCTTTCTATGCAGTACACAGTACTATGCAACGCAAACTGTGTAAATAATTGTAACCTGACAAACTGTATCCAAGCACTATTCTTGGCCCGCTTATTGTAACCCTCAAGCAAGCCTTCTTAAGTATCCCTTAAAGCACCTCGATGCCTGTGGGCAGTAGTGTGCTGTACAAATCCAAAAAATAAATAAAAATAAAATAAACTAACCTCAGGAAGCTATAGAAACATATGGGGAACCTGTAGGGTGACTAAAGAATGAGGCTGGAAACAAAGGACTAAGATCCATGGAAGGGGAGACACTGGTCCTGCAGCAAGAAGTGCAGAGCTGGTGTTCACAGCCAAGGACAGGGCCGAGTGGAAAATTCCTGTTTACCAAAGCAGGAAGCCACAGGCAAGAATTCAGAATAAAATCCTCATTATTACAAACAGAGGAGCTCGGTTTTGCAGTCTCTTTACATGTGACCTAGCAGGGCAAGACAATACCCATTGGCTCGTGATGAGAAGAGATGCTGTTCCCAGTGAAGTAGAGTGAAATGATACATGTGTTGGACACCAACACTGCAACCTGCAGGCACTCTCTTAGGCTAGGTGATTAGACCAGTAGCAACGATCTGGAAGACACAGCACTCCATAGCCATTTTCATTAACTTGAAAAGGTATAATGAGCTCTGTGAACAGAAAGGGGTCCCAGGCCTGGGTGGACCCACTCTAGCCAATCCAGAAGCTCCATTTGTAAGGTGATATAAAATGTTGCATGGCCAATGGTCTTCCTGCGACCCTGCAACAATGTATTGGGGACCTTTTGGGGAAGTCTCAGGCAGAGCCACGTGGCATAGCGAACCAATGGGATAAATTAATATATGGGACCACTATGTGATCCCTGTCTATTGGAGAAATAAAGACAGTAAACTTTGACCCATGGACGAGTCTTCTGTTTTTGCACTGGGGAGCTTTGATGGGCCTAACTTAATCTGCTGATTCGGATTTTGTTATTGCGAAACCCCGATTACACTGGCATACTTCAGTTGGAAGCAGAGAACATTTTGCTACGATCACTTGGAAAGAGGCAGTCTCATCCCACAGCACGCCTGGAAGGCTGTGAGGTGACCCACAGAAGCTGAGAGTACACGGATAGTGCACACAGTGAAGAGGGCCTCAGGAACCTCCTTTGAGAAATTCCTGCCCGCTTTCTCTGGGACGCGCAGCAGACTGGAAAAGCAGTGTGGCAGGTTGGGGGAGAGTCAGTGCTGAACCAAAGGTAGCGGATCACAGAGTGGAAGTATAGACTCAGCTATACGGCAAACTGGGGAGGGGTGGACCGGTGTTGATTGGTGTCTCTGTTGGAGTATTAGGGGTGACAAGGAGTGTTGTTGGTTGACTTTTGTTTGTGGTTAGGGAATATTCGTTCTTTGGCTGATCAGTTTTGGCAGTTAGCTTAGACGATTGACTTAAGGGTACCCATGAAAGAAGTTTTGTAAATATCGGATTTCCCCGGGTTGAGCTCGGCTCATGGATGAAGGTATCCCTGTGTAACAAAGCTTCGCAGATGAAGCTAGTTTGTATTGCAGAAGGTTTGCTCCTGGTTAAGTCTCGCAGAGGCGTTTTATCTACAAATCGACACTGTAGGTAGTCAGATCATGTGAATTATTGGTATTCCCTGTTAGGAGGGCAGGATGACGGCCGTGCATTTGTTTTTTGTTCTGTCAAGTTTGTCGTTGTGGTTGGGGAGTGTTTAAGTGAACATATTGTAGGGGCAGATATCAGCGATTTCTTTTACTTCCTTACTGTAGAGGTGATGTCACCAGTTAGGTTGCTGTATAGGACTTAAGGCGCATGAGAGGTTCAGAGCGTCATTCAGTGGTCTGTGAACAGTAATGGAGTTATGAAACAGTGGTCACACCTTTTGGGTGGAGGGTCAACAGCACATGAGCAGGGTTGTCAGTTGAGCTTTTGGGGTGGAGACTTGCAGAAGGGCGGTTTGCGGAGCACACCCATGATATTGGTTGAGAGTCGGAGAGGTTGGGATTAAGGTGGCGATTTTATTATCAATAAGAGATATTTGTTAACTGCATATTTGAACTGTGGCTGTGTCGAAAACCTGATTTAGGGTCAAGTAAGTATTGACGTATAATGTACTTAGGTAAAATCACTAGGGACACATCCCTACAGCACATTTGCAAGACCCTCCAGCTGTATAAGGATAAAATCTGTCAGTATAGCACGTAAATGACTTGCAGGACAGAGGGCAAATTGGCGAAGCCCTGGCCAAAAGAAGGGAGCTTCTCCAAATGTGTGCAGCAACACACGCGAATATACACAAGGCTTACAAGGGGAAAAGGTTAAGCAAACAAATAGCTATATTAGAGTTATGGGAGATGTTTCAGGACGAGGAAGGGGACCTGGCGTGGCAACAGTAGATGCTGAATCAGTGAGAGGTGAAGAGTGAATCTCCCTCGGATGCCAATCCTCCTCCTCAAAGAGAGAGCAAAGAAGCAGCAGCAGGGACCCAGGGATTATACCCAGCGAGGGAGTTAAGAGCAGTGCAGGTTACACCAATCCCCCTTTTGCACCTCTGGTGTATAGAAAACGGGATGGACAAAGCGAGGCGGAGCAGGCAACTAAGGGAACGCAAAGCACAGGCGTCGAAGAGAAGGAGCGCTGCAAGATCCATGCAAGCTTAAAGGAAAATGACCTGGGGGAAAGGGAGAAGCCTTGAGGGGCAGAAGCCCATAGTCTCGAACGAATGGGTAGGCGGGCAGATATTGCTTAAACTATATGGGAAGGTTGCAGGAGAGACAGGAGGCGCAAACAAAGAAGTTGGAGGCAACAAAGACACAGAGGAGACAAGAGAATGGGCAGCAATAATGGAAGAAGTAGAAAGGTGGAAATGGAAGAGATGGAAGAGAGCAGAAGAGTACACAGAGAGAAACAGAAGGCAGAAGCACAAGAGCGAGAGGAGCGGGAGACGAGAAGACAGAGGGAGCTTGAGGACATAGCAGAGAAAGAGAGGGAAAGACAAGTGCAGATAAAGAAGGAGAAGAGGAAGTTAGAGGTAGGATGGCTCCTTAGGGAGCACTGACGCAAAGAGGAGGGACATGCTCTAAGGGAAGCTCAAGTAAAGATGGGTTTAGCACATTTTACTTACGATGAGGAAAGGAAGACACAAGGGAAAGGGGAATGAAATAGAAGTGGGAAGAGCTGCAGGGCTACCTCACAGATAGACATACATGAGATTGATCTTCCCATGAAGGGGGAGTGTGGAAGTATGGGCTAATCGGGGGGCAAGCAACAGGGAACCACGGTATTGAGGAGGATTAGATTCAAGGGAAATATTGATAGTACCGGTGTAGACACAGGGTCCGATTATGATTTATTGGTCAGTGAAGATGACGAAGGGGGGAGGCCCTCTCACCACTCCCGAGGGATAATCCCAGATAGGGGCACAGTGTAGGGATACAACAAATCAATGGACAGACTAAGGAGAGATGGAGTGGGACGGCTGCAGCATTGTAGAGACACATCGCTCAGCGCAGGCAATATCAACCCATATACGCAGAGGCTTTGAGATCTGCCAGGGCGAAATAAGGGAGAGATGAAACAGGCGTTTAACGCCACAAAAGACAAGGGATACAGAGCGGTGGGGTGCGACTGACTCAGTGCCCACTATTAGAGACAGGACGAGGGCGACCTCAATACATAGCATGGCAGCCAATGGACAAAGACAACTTAAGGTGTAAGCTACCATCGTTGACTTAGGAACTGGGAAGTGTATATATGAGCTAGAGAGGCTGATGGCAGGGACGACATTAGCAGCGGGTGACATGAAGACCTTGCTTTCAGCAATTCTCGGGGAGGTTGCAGATGATGTATGGAAAAGAGCAGGTTACCCTGGAGTAACAGTTCAAAAAATGGCACACAATGGATCACCATTCAATAATTTATGAGCAGCCATGTTGCATGTTCTGAGGGTGCAGTGCCCCCATCCCTCTGATATTAGCGTGATTATGGCATACAAAGTGTGGGTGGACAAGAATCCGATTCAAGATATTCAGGTTATTCAAGAGAAATGGAGGTTGAGAAGTGTGACCTTCACGACAAACAGTAGGATTATTTTATCATATATTGTGTCAGGGGTTACCTAAACCAGTTCAAAAGCAGCAACAAAAAAAAAATAGGGGGAATGGAAGCCAAACCATGGTCAGAAATTCAGCTTACTATAGAACACTATTGTAGGCTAATGCAAGAGAATGCAAGAAAGCGTGAGGACAGAAAACAGGAGGAAGCAAAGCTAGTTCAGAAGAAGCTATCAAAGTATACAATGGAAGAGGTGATGTTGACCAGTGCGGAAGGAGCTGGTGCACCGCATGTGCAGTACAGAATGCCAGCCGCAGGGGGAGGCCTCAAGGGGGCAGGGAGACATGCACCAAGGATTTAGAGGGAGAGGAGGAGCACCGAGGGGAAGAGGGTATGGATATCAAATGCAACTAAGGCCACAGGGAGCCCCAGGGGGCTATCAGAGACCAATGGGGAGGCTACCACAGTGTTGGGTGTGAGGACAGATAGTGCACATCTCGTGAGTGTGCAGAAGCAGGGGTGACATGCAACAGAATGGGGGAGTGTCAGACCAACTCACATATGAGGTAGAGCAGACTGACTATTGTGCCCAAGACTACACACAGCAACAAGCACAGACCCAAAACACATGCATGCAAGCATATCAACCTACGATGCAGGTACCATACATGCAGGTGTCCGTACAACCATACCCGCAGGCACCATCTGCACAGCAGATGCAAAGACCCATGCAAACACTACAAGCAGCACAGCGGGATGCTGGGACAGTGACAACTGCAGACTCCGTAAGATAGACTCCCATTCGCAAGCTTGAGGGTTGACTGTCGTGGAGGGTAACCCGTTCACGGGAAATGGGATGTCATTATACCCACAATAAGGTAGCCCACAGATGGACATGATGTGTTCAAGCCTATTGATTACACCCAACCCAGCAGAGGAACCACGTAGATAGGCGACAATACTTTTTCCTTTCTCGTGGACACAAGGGCAACTAGATCTTGTATCAGGGAGGGAAGATACCAAATGTCAGGCAATGGCATGAATGCGCAGGGATTCTCTGGGGTGACAGATTTGGTTCCTTTTACAGACAAACTCTCACTATTCTCAACAGACACCAGTGAACAAAATTGGGAGAGATATCATGATTAAGCCCAATATGACCATCTCATTCACAGACAAAGGGATAGTGTATTCAACACCAGGAATTCATTATATGAACGTGAGAGAGATTATTGAGGCATATTGTGAGCACATAGTATAGAGAGGGATGCCAGTAGACATTGAACTGTTTCAATATGTAATAGAAGTACGGATAGCATGGCTCCCAGGAATTGAGGTAAAGCTATGGTGATTACCCAATGAGTACATATTTAGGCCAGATGTTCCATTAGATGAGCCTGGGGGGAAAGTGGTCCCATAGAATTCCACGCATTAATAGTGAGGGACGACAGGATAACATTACATGGGACAGATGACAGAGGACAATCCTAGAGGACAGTGATTGCAGTGGGGGAAGGGTACAGGTTGACTGACGAAAAGCTGTGTCAGGACGATCGATCAGATCACAAGGTGGCGTTTCACATCAGCATCACGTATTGGGTTTGAATATACTACAGGGAAGTACCACAGAGAATGTCAATGTTGCAGAAAGCACCACAACCATTTCTCGAGGAAGATTTGGCAAGGGTACCCAGTGTCTTATGGACCACAAGTCCCTACGATGTGGCGCTATTGAAGGGGTTAGGGGCAGTAAAGATAAAGCTTAAACCAGGAGCAATCTTGCAAAGGGCAAGACAATATCCCTTGTCGAGAGAGGCAGATGAGGGCATTTATGCGACAATTGCAGCATTAATGAAACAGGGCATTCTGGTACCATCAGAATTGCAGTGTAATACCGCAGTGTAACCTGTGAAAAAAGGCAACAGGGGGGCCATGGCATTTTATACAGGATTAGCGCCCTTTGAACTAGATTGTAGGGGTAGAATTTCCTTTAGTTCCAAATCCAGCGACAATTCTATGTAGCATTCCCACAGAAGCTACCCACTTCACGGTAGGAAAGCTCAGGGGCAACGTGCTCATCTTGAATGCAAGACGAGGTAGAGCGACGCAGGTTCGATCCCCGGGTCTTCAGGTCCACGCTTAGAAACCTCTGGGTATTACGTGTGTTATAAATAATAATGACAATTACAATAATAGATTTGAAAAATGCTTTCTTGTCTATACCACTTCACCCAGAGTCACAAGACTTAATGTTGTTTCTATATAGAAATGAAAAGTGGAAATACACTAGACTCGCACAAGGGTACCTGAAGTCGCCTTCCATATTTAATAGGGTCCTTAAGATGTATTTAGGCAATGTACAATTGGAAAGTACCTTCATACAGTACGTTGGCGACATTTTGATCTATAGCAATTCAGAGATACAGTGCAGAAACGACTCTGCGCATATGTTGACAGCATTAGCGGAGAAAGGGTACAAGGTAGACAAGGCAAAGGTACAGTATTGTCAGAAAGACATTGGACAGTTAATATCACAGGAGGGGCACAGGGTGGCACCACAAAGGGCTGAGGCAATTTGCAGAACGTTGAAGCCTATGACTGTGAGACAGATGCAGCAATTTCTAAGTCTCTGTAATTATTGCAGAGCATGGTTATTTGACTACAGCACATACACGGGGCCTCTGTTGAGCGCACTCAAGGAGGCACAGAGAAGGGAGGGCACACTACAATGGACAGAATAAATGACAGGTGCATTTAAATAGCTGATGGAAGCAATACGCACAGCTCCTGTACTAGAGATACGAGATTATCAAGACAAATTGTATTTGTTCTCACACTCCAATGGAGTAGTGATGACTGCAGTACTCACACAGAAGACAACGCTAGGGCATAAGCCATTGGCATACTATAGTGCCAAGTTAGCTTGAGTAATGAGGGGACATTACCGTTGTAAGCAAGCACTGGCTGCTGCTGCTTTCGCAGTGGAGAAATCAGCGAGTATCACAATGGGAAGTAGCACCACTCTCTTTGTGGAGCATGCTCGCTTTGCAATACTAGAATGGCCCAATAGTAGACTTACCATACAGAGGGGTTCAGAGTACAATGTGATATTATCGAATCCAGCCATAAAGTTAGTGAGATGCAGGACAGTGAACCCGGCAACATTTGTTGCTGAATCATTAGAGGAGGGAGACTATGTGCATGAATGCACCGCAAACATGGAGCAATATGACGACATCCCAAGAGTAAGGGAAAAGCCAATTGAGCTGGGAGAGGTGATTTACATTGACGGTTCTTCAACAATAGACCAGAGCACGGGGGAGAGACCTACAGGGACAGCAGTAGTGAAAATAAAGGCAGATGGACACGCTGAAGTTGTAGCAAGCGCACGATAACCGCACATTTTTTGGCACAGGCAGCAGAACTAGTAGCCCTTATTTTGGCATTAGGGAAGAGCAAGAACCAGGAAGCGGCAGTGTATTCAGACTCAGCCTACATGACATTAACAGTACACTCTGGATTGTCACGTTGGCTAAGGAGGGGCTTCGATGTGCTGACAGCACACCAGCGCAGCACGCACCCTTATTGGGCTGACTCATATAGACGTTTCAAATCCCAATAGGCATAGCAGTCGTGAAGTGCCAAGCCCACATGAGAAGGGAGGACCCCATCTCCAGCAGCAATGAGGTGACAGATGCAGAAGAAAAGTGTGCAGCATATTTTGATGACATTTTATATATCGATACCCCATCTCACATGCATACTCGTGTGCGCACGGTTACAGCGTGTTAACAGTGACACACATTGTGGAGTTACAGGGAAGTGCGCCAAGGGAAGAAAAAGAATTATGGGTGAAAAGGGGATGCTCTATATCTCCATCAGATGCCCTAGGATGACAGGAGAGCACAGGCAAATTGGTGATGCCACTGTTATTATTACAGACTGCACTTATACAACTACACCATCCTACTCACTTGTGGAAGAATGTACTTGCTGCTCACATCGGAGAAGACTGGTTCTGTCCCAATTTAATGGTACATGTGAATGTGTTTATAGACATTTGTGTGACATGTAAATGCTTCACTGCGGGGTATACATTAAAGGTAGTGAGAGGAGCCATACCTCGCCCATTAGATCCATTCCAACATCTCCACGTTGATTACGTAGACATAGTTCAAGTGTGTCAAGGCTACCGCTATAAGATAGTGGTTGTATGCCCATTTTTCCGATGGATCGAATACGGTCCCTGTTCGCACCCTGATGCCCTTAGAGCGGCATAAAACCTGGTTAAGGAGATGTTCCCATGCTGGGGCATGTGGGAGGTCCTGCAGTCTGATAATGTACCTCACTTTGTTAACAAAATGTTCCAGCATATCACAGCTTTACTGGGGATCCAACACAAGTTTTCCTGTGCTTATCACCCACAGGTGAATGGGGTGTGCAAACGTCTCAAAGGCCTGCTTAAACAGAGGATTGCCAAGATTAAGGCAACCCTGGATAAAATCTGGCTACATTGCCTGCCATTTCCCATTGTTCACATTGCCCAATTAGCCTGGGTCCGACCACCATTTAACGCAACATGAGGTGGTAACCAGACGGCACATGGGACTACTTCTGGCTCCTCCCAACAGGTCACTAACAGATGCAAACCCTGTATCTGATGTGCTTAGAAGAGAAATGTATGACTACACCGCTTCTTTGATGGCTAGTGTGTCTTTTATTTCTCGCCAACTGCAGGCACAGTGGGAGGGGTCCAAAAAGAACAAAGGGGACAACATCCCAGAAGCCAGCGAAAATCGCCTGAAACCACTACAGCTTTACCCTGGAGACTTAGTTCTCCTGCGCAACATTGTGCAAGCCTGGTACAAACCAAGGTTCCTCTGCCCCTACACCATGGAGAAAGCAACTGATCCAGCTGTAAGGATCAAGGGCAAGCAGACCTGGAATTATATCAGCGACGTGAAACCCTGTCGAGCAGAGACCTCTCTCAGCTGCGAACAGGAGGGGGGCAATTCACAATGAGAGAAAGAAAATAACACCCAAATAAAACAAAACCAGGCAGAAGACTTGCAGCCAAGGATTACCTGCTCTAGAGCAAGAGTGATAGGGAACGGACTTCCTACACATCCAGATTAAGACACACTGGGCCTCATTATGAGGTTGGCAGTAAACCCGTAACACCGAATCCGGCGCCTGACTTCCCAGTGCCACCGTTACATCACAAGTCCGGCACCGGATTTTGTAAGTCCCCATTCCCATACAGTCCCATAGGTCTCTATGGGAGTGGGGAGATGGAAGCACTGGCACCATTGCTAATGTTGCCGATGCTTCTATTACAACTCTGCCTACCGGGGCCGATGCGCCCGACAAGGTCAGACCTGTCAGGCGCAGCAGCCCCGGCATGCAGACTGGTAGTGTTGCAGTCCGGAAACAAGGGTGCCGGTGAGCTTATCGGCACACTTGTTTCCGGACCGCCACACTTGTAATGCGACCCACTGTCTTTTTCTTACACATGGCTATTCATTGTGAAAGTGGCGACTGTTATTTCTGTGTCGCATGATTTTCTCATTCCCTATGATTTTCCAGGACCCTAGGCCTCCCACATTTCAGGGGCAATTAATCCTATTTGTCAGAAGGTCTGAATGAGAGATTCTGATTCATTTGGCCCAAATGTATACACGACTTTGCCAAGGAAATCCCTCTGTCACACAACTTCTCTGTGATCCCAGAATCTGTGTTGTATGAGAGCAACTATTCTTCATCGCACTCGCAGAGCTTAAGCTAATATAAATTAACAACATAACCATGCATTTTTGGTGAAATTCAGGCGTGGCCACATTATCTTTGGAGCTACAAAAGAGTCCGAAGCAGAGTAAGTGATGGGTATCATTATTAAAAGTGTAATTGTGGATCCACCAGCGGGCGCCGAGATGTGCTAGCTCATCTCCATTAGCCTCCTCCACTGGGCTTGCGTAAAGGGGATTGAGCCCCCTCTCACCCCCCAGGGAGTAAAGACCTAACACCCCCAGGGGCTCTGTGAAACCCCCAGGCACTGAGCAAAGCAATTCCGGTGCTACACACCGCCGAACATGGGGACGGAGCTCCCGCGCTTCCTTTCTGGATCTGTGACCCGAGGTGGACTAACTCACGCCGTGGCTACTGGGAGCACCTTCAGCCCTGGAACTCGGGCTTCCCGTGGCACTTCCCCACCGAACAGCCCACCGGACCGACTAAAGGGGCCAACCTGCTCATCTGGTCGTTTGCCTGAGGAGGGTGGGCCGTCTGCCCAACTTGGCTGCGGCTCCCAGAGGCAAGTGTTACCTCAGTTGCATCGGCAGAGTCCCTGCCGTGGTGAGCATTCAGAGGACCCCGCTCGCTGGATTATTGAAGCGGTCAGGGGACCTGCCTGCTACCCCCCTGACTCCAATTTGGCCTCCTTGACCGAGCCAAACCCAGCATTCCCCACTGCTGCAATGAGGTGAGGAGAGGGGACACAGAATGTAGAGCCATTGTTGCTGGCCCCCCGCTTGTCCCACACGCCTCCCCTCGCTCTACTACACGGGGGAGCCACAGGGTGGCAAGGGGACAAGGGGCCCCTGTAGCCCAGAAGCCTTCCAGAAACTTTTACAAAGCTATGGCCCTGCTTGCAGCCCCTGGGGTGGCCACCCACCCCCCAGACACTACCGGATTTCTTTGACTGCCCAGGCCCTGTATAGAGCTCACCTCAGAAGTCCTCCGCTGGAGCGAGCTGGGACCTCCTCCAGCTCCCAACCCTTCTTTTCATGGACCACACTGCCATTGCGGACTACTCTCCACCCTCCCCCTCCCTTGCCCACGCGGGCCTTTACCGGTGAGGAGTCAGGAGGAGCTCGGCCTGCTGACCCCATCGTGGCGACGGACTGTTTCTACCATCCTGGGCCTAGCTAAAATTAAGATGGGCGCGAAGCAACCCCTTCACAGTGGTCTTTAGCGTAGGTAAACCACTCGGGGCTTGTCACCAGGGAACCCGCCTAGTGCCAGCCGACTGTGCCCTGAAGCACCCCATTTCCCCCCCAACACGGACCTTGGGTGCAGGAGGGAGACAAGGGGACTGGAGGATCCCCCGGTCCCCTAAATCTCCCCGTCTGAAGCTGGAGTAGCGGGGAGCCACCATACCATGACCTGCCACTCTGTAACAGCCTACCGGGCCCCTGATCACACTCATTCACATCCTGGGCCGCCCCTGGTGTGCAATAAGAGCTCAAATAATCCAGAGGAAGGGCAGATAGGAGCTCTCCACCTGGCCTATCAGCAATCAAGAGTGTGGGGGGCCCACTACCCTCATTCCCTGTGGGACAAGGGAGATCAGGCTGCTGTTGACGCTTTATGTGGAGAGGGCCGGTACAGCGGGCAACAGTAGCCTAATCTCCCTTGTCTCAGGTCAATTCTGGTGCGCTTCCACTACAATTCTGAAAAGACTAAGCTCCTGGAGCTGGCGCGTAAGAAGTGCCCGATCGAGTGGGAGGATGCAAAGATCACAATCTTCCAAGACCTCTCTGCTCTTACCCTGGCAAGAAGGCACCTATGTGGCCCACTAACCAAATGGCTCCAGCCCAAAGCTGTTAGGTACAGATGGGGCCACCCTTTCTCCCTCTCATTCGAGTACGAAGGCTACAAATACTGCTTGGTTACAGAAGATGACATACAAAGGGTGACTCAGGAAATCCTGGGCGAACCCGCCCCTGAGTCCAATCAAGAGGGGTGAGGGAAGGATGCAGTGAGCCCCCTGCAGACCAACGCTGTGACCAACAGTTTTTCCGAGAAGCGACGAGTCCGTGGCAACAGAATATTTAGGTGGGTTGCCCCGGCCTTCCCCTAGCCTGCCAGCGACTGACTTCATCCTACTGTCATTTGTGAGATCTGGGCGACGGAAATCGCTCTCGGCAGGTGTCTTGGATATCCTGAGACTACCAGCGTTCTGTGGTCCCGGGGCAATCTTTCTTATAATGCCACTTGCCTAGTCCGGCATCCACCATGGGGGAAGGAGATGCAATGCTGTCGTTTGATCCAGTAGTTGAAGTTTTGGGGGAGGTAGGATTCAGATTATCATTTGTTTATTGTTGTCTACTAGCCTAGTGGAGGTAGGTGTTGGTGGCCTGGTTGGACAACTTTTTCAATGTCGCAGGTAGTCCAGCTGTTCAGGGAGTAGGGGGTAATTTGGGGGGTCGGTTTAGCTTGTTTTGGGGTTTATCTAGCTTGAATCAACTGGACGGGGTCTTTTATCTCCCAGGGTCCGCTCCCCTACAATGGTACCTTCAGTTTCCAGCACAAAAGACGGAGGTGGGTTACATTTGCAACCTTCATGGGTCTCAGAGAATCAGATACCCCTATAATGGTTGATGCAATTCTCTCTCTGACATTGGGTTCGCTGAATGTTCAAGGTCTAAATTCTCTGAACAAGAGATCATTACTGGTGAAGGAGTTTAACAGGCTCAAATTGCACGTCCTATTCTTGCAGGAGACCCACTGGGCAAGGGGTAGGGAAATGTTGCTCAGATCCAGGTCTATACAGGACGTTTTTCACGCTTCACTCCCGACTAAAAAAAGAGGGGTTGCAATAGCTATGTCCCCCAAGGCCCACTTTGTCCCAAAGTCCCAGCGCAAGGACTCAGACGGCTGCTACATGATGGTGAAAGGGGAAATCAGGGGGAATAAGGTGACACTGGTATTGATATACACCCCCAACGAGGCTCAGCACCAATTTTGGGTGGGGATGAAAACAATCATCATGGCATTTACTGAGGGACTCCTTTTAGTAGGTGGTGATTTCAACATGGTCCTTCATCCTGAGCAGGAAAAAAGTCTGAGCGCCATTACACTGACCTGCACTCACAGATGGCTCCCTCTTTTCACACCACTAACAATAAACTTGGTCTCCTTGACTCCCACTCAGCGCATCAGGGACATCACCCCCTATTCACATTCTTCTCTAATCCGCACTCCTCTTTCTCCAGAATCAATTATGTCTTGGTCGACAAACTACTGTGCGAGAGAAAAATTGATTTTGGTGTCAAGCTGATTCCGTGGTCCGATCATGACCTAGTTCGTGTCCAGGTGGGGGTCCTCCCGAGAGCTCGAGATGGACCTGTAATGACTTCCTACTGAAGGACAAAGAGTCGGTCTAGTCTCTTCTCTGGGACATAAAAGAGTACTTTGCGATTAATGACAATGGGGAGATAGGGGAGGCGGGTGTCTGGGAGGTCTTTAAGACCACGATCCGAAGTGTGTTGATTGGAATGGGGGCAGCGAGGAAGCGGGAGAGGGCTAGAGAGGAGAGGCTCCTTAGAGACAAAATAGAAGCGGTCCAACCAGGGGGCAACCTCCGATCCCAAATGTTCCCGGGTAAATGGGCCGAGCTCCAATGACTCAGAGTGAAACTGGCCTCCCTTTCGATTGGGCAGACCTTAAGAAAACTGTCCTTTCTAAAATAAAGGTATATGGAAAAAGGGGAAAAAGCAGATAAGATCTTAGCATGGAGGCTGCGTGAACTCAGAAATAGCAGGAGGGTTGGCTCGATCTGACCTAGAGGACTTGAGTGTCTAGATAATCCAGGGATAGCAGAGCAATTCCGCCAATATTATGAGCATCTCTAAACCTAAGTGCATGTGGAAAACGGGCCTGAAGCCGACAATTTCCTGGACTCCCTTCCGAGACCACGCCTCGCTCCGGAGAAAGCGGACCCCCTAGAAAGACCCATCACATCCCAAGAGGTAGTGGACACAATCACTTCCATGAAAGGAGGCCCACCCAAGTGATTATGGCTTCACAATTCTCTTCTACAAATCCTTTCGCTCCACCCTTGCCCCGTTCCTGTCCAAATTGTTTCATGCGGTCCTGGACTCAGGGTCCCTTCCCCAATCCATGTTATCAGCCCGCATCATGGTCATCCCTAAAGTGGGGAAGGACCCCTCAATTTGCTAATCCTATCGCCCTATTTCTCTTCTTAACTCCGACGTAAAGGTCCTAGCAAAGCTCCTTGCCAATAGGCTGGCCCAGCATCTTCCGTCTCTGATCCACGGAGACCAAGTGGCCGTCATCCCAGGGAGGTAGGGATCTGACAACATCAGGAAAACCCTGGACCTGATGCACAAGGCTACATCTAACAATGTAGAAGCCTACCTTCTCTCACTCGATTCAGAAAAGGCATTTGACCACATCAAATGGTCTAACATGGGCAAGGTGTTACAAAAGATGGGGCTGGACGAAAGATTCTGTGGGTGGATCGCCTCTTTGTATAATAGCCCCTCCGCTAGTGGCAGTAAACAGGACGGTCTCTGCTTCATTCCCCTTAAGCCGCCATGGTTGCCCCATTTCTTAGCTCCTATATGCCCTCGCAATGGAGCCCCTCGCCATAGTGATTAAGCAGAACCAGGGTATTACGGGGATCCGGTGTGGGGATCTCGGTTTTAAGCTCTCACTCTTTGCAGATGACGGCCTCGCCTACCTAATCAAATTGAACTTGTCTCTCCCACAGCTCCTAGACCTGATACTAACATTTGGGTCTTCTCCAGGTTGAAAATAAACCCATCATAATCGTGTCTCATGCCGATGGGGAAGGGGGAAAGGGACATTGAGGGGTATCAGAATAGAGTGCATGGCCACACCGTACCTGGGGATCCTCCTCCCTGGAGACCTGAGTAACCTCTTTGAACTGAATTTTCGCCCCATCCTCTCCAAGTTAGTAGCGGTCCTCCAACGATGGGCTACCCTGACGCTCTCATGGTTTGGGCGTATGGTATCCATAAAAATGAAGTTTCTTCCCCGTCTACTGTATCTCTTTACCTCTCTCTCAACTATTATGCCTGATGCATTTTTCAAATCCTTGCACTCCATGACCCAACGATTTACCTGGAATGGTAAAAAAACAAGAGTAAAATTGGCTACCTTGACTCTCCCGAGATCTCAGGGGTGGTTTGGTCTCCCAGACTTTCGGCTGTATTACAAGGCGGCCCATTTTAGGGTGATGCTGGAACACACGAGAGATGACATGCATACCTACTGGATCTATATAGAAGCAACCCCCATGCACCCCAGCAAAGTAAGAGACCTCCTGTGGGCCTCGTCCAGAGATCTCCCCGCCATGTCAAAAATCACCCGACTGTCAGTCCTGTGGGCTCTATGGAAGCGGGATAAGTGAATGCTGGCCTCTCTTACTAGCCTTCGGCCCTGTCCTCCCTATGGCCCCGCCCCCTTGATTTAGAAAAAAGAGGCCTCCGGCATACCCAAAGGTGGTTGGATATGGTCCTGGAACGAGCCGACCAATTATTTCAACATAACTCCTTTATCGAGTATGACAAACTAGCGGAAGCCATGGGGGATCGGGGATCACCCGATGTCAATCTTTTGAATATCTCTGTGTAAAAGGGTTCCTTACCAGCCCCTCATGGGGCGAGGCTCTTGCCCTCCCCCTCACGCCTCTGGAGGGAGTACTTGTGGAGTACACCTTGAGGAAGAGGTCTCTGTCCAGAATGTATAAAGTTCTTATTGCGGCATAGATGGAAGGTAGGCAGGGATTCAAGCGGTTTTGGCGTGAAAAAATGGGAGGGTGGCTCGAAGAAGTGATTTGGTATAAGCTCTTTGGGGTTCTTTTCTTGGGTTCCCTCTATACCTCGGCCATGGAACAATGGCACCTCCCCGTCAGATTGTCTAAAATGTTCACCAGTGTTTCTCCCCTCTGTCCTATGGAGTGTGGCCAACGGGGGACTGTTCCGTTACCCAGAATTATTGGTCAGAGCGCCTGAGCTGGATCAAGGATATAGAGTCCCTCTCTCTCCCCTTGCATCCTATTGTACTCCTGTTTGGTATCCCCCCCGAATCAGATGCAAATAGTATTCCTAAGGTGGTCCAGGCCATGTTGAGAGCAGGGAGATGCCCTCCAGATCAGAGTGGCTTGCTAAACTCTGTGTCATCTTCACTTATGAGAATCTAACAGCGCTAACCCACGATACTATGAGTGCATTTCTGCTGGATTGGACAGCGGTGCTCCTGCATGAGGACTGTGGTACAATGAGACTTTGATGATTCTTGCCCCGAAATGACTTGCCCTGTTGGTTTCTCAAAAACTTTTCTTCACCTCTCACATTGCTTTTATTGTACGCTGTGAATTTATTGTATGCTGTGAACCTTACTTTTCAGCCCTTTGACAGCTTATGGTCCCGAGGTAGTGCCGTCTGAAATCCCCAGTGCCCGTATGCGGCCGGTTGTGGGTAAGGGAGGGCGGTGAAGGGTAATTTGATCTTACTTCTTGTGCTTTATTGATTGTTCTTTCATTTGCAATTTCTAATAAAAACTAAGTGAAAAAAAAGTTTCATTGTGGCATTTTGTGTCTTCTATTGTCTCTACCTCTTTACCCTCATTGTTTTTCGGAGGCTACTTTTTGTAGATGCACAAGCTGTGACCCCTTCTAACGTAACCCCAGTCCAGGCAGGAATGGACACCCTATCAGGTCGGGTGATAAGCACTGCCAAACCAGTAAATAGAAGTGGGTGCAGTGCCGATATAGATTTAGGTTGCGTTGATTCATACCTAACTGATTCAGCCCGGGTATCTAATAACATGTGGTATAAGCACATGACCAGTAGGCAAACAAACAACTTGAGAGAGCTGTTATGTCTGCTTTCTCATCCCCTATGCCATGAGGGCCTCCAGAACGTTTGTGGCAACTGAAATCCCAGCAACAAGAGCACAATGACTTATGAACCTATCATTGTGCACCACAAGGGGAAGATTTCAAGGGAAAGGAGCTACCCTAAGATAGATGTGCAAAAAGACTTTTCCATATGAAGACAACTATATAAAGACTCTAGAAGATTACTGGAAAAAAGACCAGGCTATAGAATACATAACTGAAGTCCACAAAAGAGAGAAACAAGAGCAGTGACATTAAAGGAATTGCCCTGTCCCAAAAGGGGGCCAGCAGAAATAGGAGGAGAACCAGGATTCTGGGGAAGACCACAAATGCAGGTGCATGGTCAAGTATACACAGCCGACCGCTGGAAAGAAGGGGTGGTGGGGAGCAAGGCACATGCGCTCCTAACAATTCCAGTTCAAATAGTACAAGAAGAAAATGGCAAATGCCTAAAAAAGAATGGGAAAACAGTACAAAGTTACTAACATGGGTAGAGAATGAAGCTGGTCCAATACCCATAATGCCAATCAAAGAAACAGCATTATGTTTCCAGAATGATGGTCCAGTAAAGGTTGGAGAAAACAAAGAATGTAAGCAGACAGTAAAAGTTCCAGGTATGAAAGTTGGAACAGCTGTACTGATGGATCACTATTTGGCCTGCTGATCCAAAGTATACGTCAAACTGCCGCCTAACTGAGGGGATGTGCTCGCTGGTGCATCTGAATACACCAGCACTGGTAGTATCCCAGAAGGATATTAAAGTAGGCGAATTCTGAAACAATTCACTATAACAAGAGAAAAAAGCGATCTGTAGAGCTGACCAGAGTAAAGAGGGGAAACTATCATCAACTATGTAGAACTCCCTGGATGCAATACCTCCAGTGCATAGACTAATTAGCAGAACAGAAATATTCTTTGCATCCATCATTCCAGCAATGCAGACCAGCACAAATGCAAAATGGCTCCAGATCATGATGCAGACAATAAACTCAACCATCAAGGGCTTCAATGCAATAAAGGAAGAGCTTGAGCAGTGAGGTTGATGGCGCTACAAAATAGATATGTCCTAGATTTGCTGACAGCAATGGAGGGAGGAGTTTGTGCAAAAATTGGGTTCTCTTGCTGTACCTTCGCTCCGGCAAATGGTGAAGAAAATGGAACGCTCACTGAGGCGGTTACCCGATTATCAGAGATGCATGCCAAAATGGAAGCTTAGACAAATGCTGCAGGGAAGGATGAAGGTTGGCTTTTCATGGATACCAACATGGATGGCCAATGGACTGAAGGTGTTAGCTGCAGTGCTGGTGTTAGTATTGCTGACTTTTTCTGTCATCAGTATATGATATGATATGATATGATATGATATGATATGATATTTATAACGTGCTTAATACCCAGAGATTTCAAAGTGTGGACCCGGGGATTGAGCCTGTGTTGCTCCATGTTGTCTTGCTTCCAAGGCGAGCACGTTGCCCTGAGCTATCCTCCCGAGTATATGCATCACACAATGCTGGAAGACAACTGAAAAAAAACTGTAGGGATGAAAGTACTGGTAGACATAGACTCAGAAGATGACAAGATAATAAAGGCTTGAGATACACAGAGGGTCCAGATAACAGACTGTCCTCTTTTCCCACCTGGAGCAACGTTTGAGTATCCCCACCACACCAAAGACTATTGGGGAAAATGGGTTGGTGCAATCCAGGAGGAGACTGCAGTTATGTGACATGGTGTTTGGATGATCATGCAAGATTATATGTGGAGTGAAAAAGATATGACTCCTGAAGTTGAAGTTGAATAAAGTTGGAGGAGTGATCGACAGGTTGACCAGAGTGGGGAGTGAAGAGAGGGTCCCTGGAACAGCCCTCATGTGCCCTATGCGAATGTCAAGCTGCAGAATGAAGAATGATAATGATAATGATAATGATATTTATATAGTGCCTTTATCCAAAGCACTTTACAGAGCACATATTTACATACATTATCACCCAACCGAAATTGGTACTCGTTTATCGACCTCGGAAGGATGAAAAGAATGAAAGGTGTAGCTTGTTGTTCGGCCAGCAACCAGGTGCACCAATGTACCAATGATATGACAAAAGATATTCTCTCACACAACCATTTAAACCATATCCGGTTGATGGGTTTAAGGAGACAGGGGTCTCATCGACAGACCAGGTCGACTGACAGCAAAACCAAGGAAGGGATGACTTCACTAGAGACATCACGACATAGCAACGTTAGTCATGAAGCAAATTAGCAAACATGCATGAAGTAATGCAGACATACACTTGTTTCTGTTACTTGTAGACATGAAAAACATGCTTATGACTCCCGTAGGATACACTTACATAATGCCAAGAACCTATTCTTTCTTTTGCCAATGCAGAAATGCAAGACAGCAAAGTATATGTGGACCGAGTTTGCATATGCTTTATTGCAACTAACCGTAGGAAACTATAGAAACATATAGGGACCTGTAGGGTGACTAAAGTATTACAAAAAGAATGAGGCTGGAAACACAGGTCTAAGAGCCATGGAAGGGGAGACACGAGTACTGCAGCACGAAGTGCAGAGCTGGTGTTCACAGCCAAGGATAAAGGCGGGTTGAAAATTCCTGGTTCTCAAGGCAGCAAGCCACCTGCAAGAATTAAGAATAAAATCCTCATAATTACAGACAGAAGAGCTCGGTTTGTCAGTCTCTTCACAAGTAAACCAGCAGAGTAAGACAATGACCATTGACTCGTGCTGAGAAGAGAAGCTGTTCCCAGCAAAGCCGAGTGAAATGATACATGCATTGTCCACCAACAATGCAACCTGCAGGAACACTCTCCGGCTAGGTGATCAGACCAGTAGCAACAATATGGAACACACAGCACTCCGTAAAAATTCCCATTACCTTGAAAAGGTACACTGAGCTATGTGAACAGAAAGGGGTCCCAGGCCTGGGAGGACACACTCTAGACAAACCAAAATCTCCATTTGTAATGTGATATACAATTTTGCACAGGTCAATGGTCTTCCTGTGACCCTGCAACAATGTAGTGGGATCCTTTTCAGGGAAGTCTCAGGTGGAGCCACCTGACATGGTGAACCAATGGGATACATTAATATATGGGACCTCTATAGCTGATTAGTGCAAACTAACCAATGGAGATACCTCGTAGGTTTTTTGGGTGGACCTATTTTTGTGACATCACTCATAAATAAAAACATGGGTTTGGGAGCTGAGATTGCTGGAGAATTTATTTTTCCTATCGACATTAGACATGATCCCTGTCTATTGGAGGAATAAAGACAGTAAACTTTGATGCATGGCTGAGTCTTCCGTTTTTGCATTGGGGAGTATTGATGGGCCTAAATTACTCTGATGATTCAGATTTTGTCATTGCGAACCTTTCATTCCTCTGGCATACTTCAGTCCCAAGAATGATATTTTCCAGCTGTCGCACAGTTCCTGACATAGCAATGCACGCTACGTCATCTCGGATAATAATAGATCAGTTGCTTGAAATTATACATAGTGTTTACATTCTATTTAATTCTCTCTTTATTTCATCTCTGTTCAGACTATGTTTGCCAAGGGGCAGTTACTCTACAGCGCTTCAAAGCCATAACAATGGTAGTAAGGCACTATACAAACATCAAGCTACATAACATAAAAGACATCACTTCTGCATGAGACCACAATCATTCCTAGACATGTTTCAACCTTTTTTGGCATGGTCAGGGAGGTGTAGTTTGGGCCTCTAGGTACAGAAGGCTTGGGACACACTTCTTGGCAGACCGGTCCCACTCGTGGTGACATTAGCAAAACTGAGGATTTACGGGGGAACTATTTTGAATTTATCATAGCCTTGGCTCTGCTCTTGGCAACCCTCCAGACCATCGTTGTGAGCCTTCCATACAATTACAGAAGGGAAAAGACCATAGGCAAATCAGTATAGGGCCTGACCAAAAGAGGTAATCCACCCCAAACTGCTGTGTCATATTTCATCTGCATGACACCACGAGCAACCTAGACATGTTTCAGTCTCATTTGGCATTATCAGTGAGGTATAGCTTGGGTCCCTAGGCACAGCAGGCTAGAGACCCATCACTGGGTATACCCGGCCCATGCAGGGTGACAGTGGCAAAACTGAAGATAATTAAAAGGTTTTTAATCCATAATAATCTCTAGTATTGCGTTGATCAACCCTCAAAATAAATGTTTTTCAGCCTACTATGTGATTACAGGATGGGAAGAACCATATGAAAATGTGGCTTGGTCCAACCCTAACTACTAGGTCACATCCCTTCTGCACAGAAACACAAGCAAGCCCAGCATGTTCCATTATCATTGGGTATCTCCAGTGAGGTATATTTAGGTACAGCAGACTGGGGACCCAGGTCTCGGCATAACCGTCCTTCTGGGCTGAAAGTAGCAAAACTGAACATCAACAGCTTGATGGATTTGAATTAATCATAATCCCTGGCACTGCTCTGAGCAACCCTCCAGACCATAATTATTCAGTCTGCAATTACATAAAGGTCATATGCAAGTCAAGCTTTCTCCCACAAACAAAAGGGACAGTCTACAACCTTATCTAAGTCTAAACACTTTAACAATCATATCTCCTTATTCAAATCTCACCCTTGCAATGCGTACACTATCCTCCACGCCATTCTGCTGCTCTCATCCTTCTATCTAGCTCCTCCTCTCTGCCTGCCAACATATCTGCCATCTACTTCTCATTCAATAGCTACGAAATCTGCGATAACCTTATCACCCTTCTCTCACCTCTACCTCACACCTCCTTTGCATCTCCCTCACTACCTCAACTTTCTTGACCCTCAGCTCCTTTTCTCCCACCTCTCCTGCTGAACTTCCACTCATTCTTATGACATCTAATCCATGTTCTGCCCCTGTACACCGCTTACACTGAAGCTAACCAGCTCTGTGACCTCCCCTTTTCTGAGTTTCCTAGTAATCACTGCACTGAGATGCCACTGACCAATGCCTCCATCTCTTACCATGTCTATTCACTCTAACCTATCCTTAATTCTCATCCCATTGGACATTTTAGCAGCCTTTGACACCATGAACTACCCTTCTAGACTTCTTACAATATCTAACCTCAGCGTCCAAGACACTGCACAAGCCCAGGTTGATTTCTATCTTTTCAAATGTTCATTTGCTATCTTCTGAAACAACTATGTCAGTAAAAGCCATAAAATTACATATAAAAAAAAATAATAGACTCATGTAATAAAATGACGCCTCGGTTAGTGTGATTCGGTTAATAATAGTCGGTCAGAAGACATTTTAAGTTTGACGGTCTGATATAAAATTACATTAATTTAAATCACACAATATAAATATAGTAAAATAAAATAAAGGCATGTTTATGGCCCAACGCTCCAATAAAATCAACTGTTGCATAAAGCGAAGAAAACAAACATAGACCAATTAAGAATGCTCAAGGCTACTGCATCCGGTTAATGAGGTCTAACAGTGTGGGGTGAGAAGAGAAAATATTGCATCCTCACCCCCGTCAGCCTACCTCCTTAATGCTGAATGTAAAGGGGCAGCCGAATGCCTCTACAGGAAGTCCCGCCCCCTATTGCCTGTATGTTGGAAGCCTAAAACTGCACCATGCTTGACACCAGTAGTTCTGACCATACCACAACAAGTGTTTGAGAAAAGGTATCCATTAAGAAAGCCATACCAGATGTATGCCAGAACAGATGGCAATCTAAGGGAGGAACTCCTCATAGGAATCTTAGAAAGAGCAGAAGAGGAGCTAGTGATGTCACGAGCAGTGAGAAGAGACGCACTAGGAGGGTCAGCTGAAGAGAATGTATGGGCCTTATCGAAACTGATGACAAAGTAAAGAATCAAGTAAACTACCATATGCGGAAAGAAGATTGCATATGTGTGATGCACTGCAGAAAATGCAAGCCGTTCAATGAATGTACAGATGCAGTAACACAAGTAGACTGAGTGATCATAGAAGCAGGCTATACGTAGTGAATAGACTGCAGGTGAAGTCGCCATTATATTTATAGAAACACGACATCAGTGTCACGAATTTAGTAAACTCATACCCATGCAGAAAGAAGGATTAAAAACTGTGTTACAGCAAAGAACTAGCCTGGAGCATGGAAGAAGCGAGAAGGGCTGTCTAGACAAAAAGCAGCCAAAAACTGGTTATTGATCCTCAAAGAACAGAGAACGTGAGAAGCAGGATTGTCGGATTGTTAAGTAGGGCTATGCAGCCCGCCCACATCGTTGTGTGGGCAGACCGCCGTTGCGGTCTCAGTTCCCGGGCAGGGAAGTGACGTTGGGCTAGGGAGGGGGCGGGACGGGAAAAGTCAGTTCGAGTTGAAGGAGAAAATAAAGTGGTCGCACGAATCCCCGGCTCCCGCGTACATTATTCCGCGGTTCGGGGGACCCGCGCAAAACCCCACAACTGGCGACGAGGAGCACACGAACCCGCAGGAGAGCGGGTGAGGCGCTTCGGCGCAACGCCACAAAAGCTCCGCGGAGGTCCGCAGTCGAGCGGCGTGGCGCGTCGGCGCACCTCCCAGTGCCAGCTGAGGCCGCAGTCACGGGCGGCCGCAGCGTCAGGAGCCGCGAGGGAGCGGGTGCGGAGGCACCTGCAAAAGCACGCGCAGGCCCGGAGGCAAGTCGCCAGGGTCCCGCCCCCCCTCCCCCAATCCCACACACGATCAGCGGGAGACCCTGAGGGGGGCCTCAAGAAGAAAAAAAAAAAAAATACATTTTTTTTCTTCTCCTGTACTCGAGACCTGCAAGGCCAGCACACGCACCAGCCACGCCAGAGCCGGCAAAGAGGCTACCCATAGCCACGAGGCACCGCCGGCACGCACCAGCCTGTGCAGATCACAAGGGCAAGCCACAGCCAGCCAAGAGGCGGCACACTGTCACACGGAGCGACAGGCACAGCGACCATGTCAGGCCCAGCAAGCCCCGTAGCCTCCTCGTCAGATGGTTCGGGAGCAGCGCACGATGGAAATCAACAGGCACCGACTTCAGGTACGGCTGCCCATAACTTACCACTACCGGGCCCATTTGATGTGAGAGACACTTCCAACCTAGGACCCAGATGGGTCATATGGCTCAGGGATTTCAAGTTCTACACGGGGGCAATAGGATTGACAGACAACGCAATGCTGAAAAATACCCTCTTCATGACAGTAGGCCCCGCTGTCAGGGATATTGCAGGCGAACTAATGAACGTAGACACCGTCACCTATGCGGAACTACATGGAAAATTATCGGAATACTTCACGCCCCATACAAACATTGACTACGAGCGCCACGTCTTTCACACCACGCGACAGGAGAAAGGGGAATCCCTCGACAATTTCGTGATGCGTCTACGCATCAAGCTAAAGTACTGTGAGTTCCATAAGTACTCTAATGATGAAGCGTTAAGATCTCAAGTGATAGCGGGATGCATCTCACAGCCATTCAGGAAACAGCTTCTCCAGAAACAGAGGTCCCTGGAGGAAATCCTTGCACTTGCCAGGATGGAAGCAGCAGTGGAGTCGCAACTCGACAGCCTAGGCAAGGTCACTATTCAACACCCGCCACCGACCGCTGAGTCCATCAATAAACTATACACGGCCCCCTCACAGAGTGGGAAAGGAACGGACGCCACGTGCTACAGATGCGGATTCGAGTATCCGCACGCGGGAGACTGCCCTGCACTTGGACAAAAGTGCGCCGCATGTGGCGGAATGGACCACTACAGAGCCGTTTGCAAAAATCCACCGGGGCAGGGACCCAGCAAAACGAGACACCTAGAGAGAAGGAGAAGCTCGCGACACAGCCCACCAGCAGGCAGAGGTGAGGAAGACCAGCCGGGACCCAGGAGAGAAGAAAAACCACGAAGGAGCGCATACACCAATAAAGTGGTCGCACGAATCCCCGGCTCCCGCGTACATTATTCCGCGGTTCGGGGGACCCGCGCAAAACCCCACAAGGATCATCCCTTATTAAGATACAAGGATGAAACACCATTAGTGCCAAGTTCTATTAATTCCAGACAATTAAATGCTGCAAAATTGGCCATAATATGGTTTCCTGTCACGTGAGCCTCCATTGGAAACAGAGCTGGGCATGCAGTCCCAGAACTATGATAAGAGGGTGCCCACACTCCCTTTTATTCCCAGAGAAGAGAATGTATTGTAAGGCCAAGTTCAAAGACAACCGTCATGGCAGAAGGCATGTATTCTGAGAGATGTGGGGCTAATTGGATGATGAGGTGAAGTTAAGTTCAACCCCCGGCACCTGGAGTATGAGCTTACATGCTGCTAGTGAACCGAATGTTCCAGACATGGCAAGAGTGTGCCAACTAACTGTTGAGGGTTTGGACACTGGTGCACACCTATAGTTAGTAGATGGTTAAGGAGTTGATTTAGATAAATCTTTGTATAATTTTAGGTGCAGGGCTGGAACTGGGATCATGGCACAAAACCCCAACAGAAAACAAGAACAAATGGTGAAGATTCAGCCTAGGAATCCTCCCGTCCCCTGCACACTATCAATTGCTAGAATAAATCAAATTTGTTTGAAATATTCAATCAATTATTTATATATTCTACAGTTAGAATCATTTAGTCACAGACAGACAAGTTTTATGAAAAAAAGGGATTGTATTTCGAATCAAAGAAAAAGATGAATTTACATATAAATTATCAATCCAGCATTAGTGCATGTTTATAAAAACAAGAAGAGAGTCCGTTGTCATAGGCAATGCATTTCAAGGAGTATCCCCATTCTTCAATGGCTAAAACGGACTATTGGAAGAAAGATAATTTACAGTATTACAATCCAGTTATTACAAAATACATAATAAATGCAACCTGTTGGTCGTGAAATTCAATGATTGATAAGTTTTTTTCAACATTAGTCCATTGGTCTAGAAATTAATTCATTACAAATATTCATTCCTGATGTAGCTGACAGGTCTGAAAGTGTCTGATATATGGTTATTTACAGGGTAATTCATGGAATAAATGTGCACCGAAAAGGGGTGCGCAAGCATGAAAATCGCAGCACACGCGTGCCAAAGCCACACACGCAGCCGTTCATCGATTCATGGAGTGTGCTGCGCTAGTAAAACCTGGTATGTGCTCCAAATCCGCATGTGGCGCACGTGGGCGCACACGTCACTAAACGGCGTGCGCTACACGCACAGGGAAAGCGCACATCGTGTAGCGCACACAAGAACAGTGGGCGGAACACGGGCGTAACACGCGGAATGGGGAACTACGCATGAAAATGTGGTTGTTACGGGGGAAGTACAGGAGGTAAATGCTTGCAATGCCCACACGCGTGCTAACAACACATATTCATGGAATAGAACAGGGAAATCTGTGCGCAAAAAAAGCCACGCTAATCCGGAAACACGTACGCCAGCAGGAAGCAGGCAGAAGCGGGCCCGTGCAGCATAAAAGGGCACGCAAACAACAAACAAGCTCAGACGCTACGATGAATATACCGTTCCTCACAGAAGTGGTCGTGGGACACCGCAGGAGGAGGAGGATAGCCAGGCCCCGCATTTTTTTACCCAGGACCAGTCTTTTTGGGATGCCTGATGACCAGGTGTATGGGAGGTACAGGTTTCCACCACACATAATCCTAGAACTGGTCAGGGAGTGGGAGCATAACCTCACATCACCCACCCTGTGCTCCCAAGCACTGAGCCCCTTGGAAAAGGTGCTCAATGTACTGCACTTCTTGGCCACTGGTTCATTTCAGCGGACAAGTGCCATAGTGGAGGGGAGTGTCACAGGCCATGCAGTCACGCTGCCTACACCAGATGTTGGCCATCATGACAGCACGTCCCTCAGTCCGCAGGCACATATACATGCCCAGAACACCTGCAGAAAGGCAAGCCCAGCAATTTTACGGGGTGGCACATTTCCCCAAAGTGCTAGGTGCCATTGATTGCTCCCATGTGGCTCTACGTCCTCCCAGGGCCACTGGCCATATCTATCAAAACCGCAAGCACTGGCATTCCATTAACGTGCAGGTTGTATGTGATGCCAAGGGAATCATTACCTCATTATATGCCAACTATCCAGGGTCCAGCCATGATAGTTTCATATTCAGAATGTCACCCCTAAACCGGGACCTGGAAGCTGGCCGGCATGGTGACACATGGCTAATTGGTGAGTATAAATGCCTCTGCACATGCATGCATGTCAGAGACAGAGAAATGTGAAAACCCCACGAATGACAACCATTATCACCTCCCCAGGGGACAGTGCCTACCCTCTGAGCACCTACATTATGATGCCGATTCGGAACCCCACCACACCATCCAAGGTAAGATACAACACAGCCCATATTGCAACCCGGGGCATAGTGGAGCGCACATTTGGAGTGCTCCAGTCACGCTTTCGCTCCCTTGATGGCTCTGGTGGCCAGCTGCTATATGCGCCCCCAGTAGTGTGCAGGATCATAGTGGCAGCATGTGTCCTGCACAACGTTGCAACACGGCGGGGCGTGCCGGTGGACATGGTGGTGCCCCCACATCCCCAGCCACATGCACCGTAGCTGCACATGGGAGGTGAAAGGGCATGTGGTGAGGCAGCCCGTACCCAGCTTGTGGCAAATTACTTCACCTAAAATCCCACCCCTGCGGAGTGTACACAGGCCTGGCACATACCAGCTCACAATCAATGATGATGACAAAAGGGACAGTCAACTGTCACCACCATACCAGCTTGGCATTGTTCACCTGGAAGTGCTACATTGTGTGCATCCCTAGCTACTCAAAGACACCCAATGCTGTGTCAGAAAAAGGTACACATTCATGCAGCATGAAGGACTACCTCCTTGCAAAATACCACATCAAAATAGTGGCATGTCACCCAACCCCTCCCCATCTCATCTACCCAACGCACCATGGCATGGCATGCAATGTCAAAGCAACCAAATGAATGCACACCACATGACACAAGTGTCACAAAGTGCACTGTCCCAAATGGAAACAGGGCACAGACCATTTGCCCTCAATAATGAACAAATAAAACAACACACATGAACAAATACTTACCACCAAGAGAAAACATCAGTACATGATCAAACAGTGGCAATATATAAGAAAAAAAAATTCAAGTAGTGCAAGAGTCACAACCTGACTAAGGCAGCACATCGACCCCTTCCAACTGCAGAGTGTTGCTGGAAGTCAAATGTATCAGTGTACTGCATACAACATGAACTGCATCTGCAAAGTAGACAGGCTTGTTAAGACATGAAGAAGGTACATGTATATAAGGAAAAAGACATGGATGTAGAACCATATATAAATCCACCATCCAGTGGAGATTTCTACAACAATACCCACTAGGGATGTATACACAGTTTTGACTACAGACTGTCCACACAACTTGTGGGAGCCCAATGTCACTGTGTAAGTTACTGTCACTTGGTCACACCCTTTGCAAGCCCATGGAAAGGGGAAGCAGGAGGGGTGTGTGTGTCAGGAACCCAAGTATCTAACCCAAAGACAGGACAAGCCTGCATGTACCCAGGTGCAATACACAGTTGATGCCTACGGGAGCCACACAAAGCATCACACTGTAAAAGATTTTTTTTTAAAAAAAAAATCAAAAATGTCCATGTGTGGACCAGGGGGGGGAGGCCACCCAGGAGGGATGAGGTACAGGGTGCACCCCAACACCCACATGCGTGGATGTTGAGAAAAAAAACCCTCCATGGGCTCATGGCCTGCACGGCTATGCTACAGTGGGAGAACTGGCGTCGCTGTCATCACCCTCTGGTGGTACATTAGAAGGTTGGCGTGATATGGGAGGCAGACCACGCACAGCCCTGGCATGCTCCTCCATGGCAGCAAGCATGCAGGTTTGAAAGGATTGGTTCTGCAGGATGATGGTACGGAGATCCCCATGCAGCACCTCACGGGTAGCACGCATTTCTGCCTGCATAGCCTTGCGTGATGCCCAGATCTCCTGACGGGTTGCCTGGAGCTCAGCTGACAGTGTGTGGGTCAGCTGCTCCAGCTGCTGTTCTGCCCTTGTACTCCGGGACACCTCGAGTTCACACAGACTATCTCTGAGGGAGCTGTGTTCCAACCTCAGGGCTTGCCTGTGGGCCTATGACTCTACAGATCGCGCAGAGTCTCCAGTCCTGCTCGTCGCTACCTGTCGGACGCCAACATGTCCTCCCTGTGTGAGTGACAAATAGACTCTGTTGCCTGCTGCTGGAGCTCCATCTGCCTTTCAGGGGGCAGAATGGAAGTGGCCACCCTATCCATTGCCTGAGCCATAATTTCACACAATGCCCCCTGTTGTGCTGCTATAGTGTAGATGGAGGTCTCCCACACAGTATTGCCTGGTGGCGCACGGCCACTGTGTTGGTGGGCACCACACCTGTTTGGGGCAAGGTGATGTGCACCTTGCTATGCTGGCAATGTCTCAGGCTGTGGGACGGCATTCCTCCTTTGATCTGCTGGCCCAGGAAGAGGAGCAAATATTGTGGAGTGTGACCCTGCATTCGTAACCGCCACAGGCAGACTTTCCAACACTGAAATCCCCATAGAGGGGTCTACCCCAGCGCAGGTGGGTTGGACAGAACAGGATCCCTGCCAGAAACACTCACCTGCGACATAACATATGTCTCAATGTCCGATTCAGCACCTGATTCATAGAGATCTCCGGAGGTGTACCCAGAGACACTCGTGGACAGTATGGTCTGTAGGAGGATTGGGATTTCACCCACCACCACCCCACATCCTCCACTGGTGGCCGGTTGTGGCTGTGAGTACTCCTGGCTCTGCACCATCTCCTCCTCCTCAACAGCATCAAGTGCCTCATCACCTGCAAAAACATGAAACATAACTAATGGAAACATGTATGAGCACCATAGCACACACACATAGGCATGACGAGGCAGACATTCAGTACATAAATGAAACATGTCATACATGACAATAACTCTGGCATGCATGCACTGTCCATGAGTTGGAAGGGGAGGCAAAAAGCAGACACTGAGGACTCCAGGATGGAAATCCAACACATGTGCTGCATGCTGGATAGCACTGGCATCACACATTAGCCTGTGAGTGGCATGGCCAATACACATACATGACACATGCCAGCACACAGATGGCACGTAGCATAGCCATGGCAGATTTCACAAGGACCCCCTGATGGTAGCAAATCAGTACTGCCACCCATCCATGTGAGAGGGACATCATGAAATAAAACATGCAAAATAGTGTGACAGAACATGCATGTGCCACACGCTGCAACAAATCCAGTGTTCACTGATGCAGTGATGTCAGGCACATGGATACATCAATGGGTGTTCACTTCGACATGACAGAAGACAATTGTCATGATCAACATTCAAACAAGGCCCAAAAATGATTGTGTGCAGGCCCTGTGTAGGTGCACATTACTCAATCAGCCTGATTGGTGAAATCATTCCCATAATAAGGTAGGAAATGTGGCCCATTTTGGGGTGTAATCCCTGACTGAAGCATGTTACATTTGGGGCAGTACGGCACAAAAATGTGGGGTAAAAATGCTAAGGATTTCATCAACCAGGCAGAATGAACAGGAAAACAGTATGAACAATGTTGTGGGAAGATGACAGTCGAAGGGCAAGTGCAGTAATCAGGTGCAAATTGTCAACTGCGGTCAGAAAGGATACGTTGAAACCCAAACCCAAGGCCGGGGAATGGTTTGGAGGGACCACATGGGTGACCCATAGCAGTCATGACCACACAGCCTCACCTAGCACTCATTCAGAACACATCACCCAAGCAACATACACATGGATTGCACACACATGCATGGGCACTCACCGGACATTGCTTCAAGTTATGGTAGGTCTCCCACTCCTTGGATCTGAACCTCTATGATGAAGGCTCCAGCGATAGACTCATGTTCAGTGAGTTGTTCCTCCTCTGGTGGAGTCCCACCGCCAGTCACCACAGTAGAGGCATGATTGTAAGCCAGCTTGTTCTTTTCTCTGCTTTTCAGGTCATTCCACCGCTTAGAGCAATCATCAGCTGCGCGCCTCACAAATCCAAGGGAACTAATGTGGTCCGCGATGGTCTGCCAGTGGGCCCTACGTTGAGCAGGTGTAGTCTTGCACCCTGCAGTCACCACCATTTTGCAACCATTGGCCGACACGGAGCCCACAAGTGCGTCTAGTTCTGCATCATTGAAACTAGGCTTCCTTTATGTGCTGGAGTGGGTAGCTGTGTCTGGGTTCCCAGCCTGTACCGCAAGAGCACCCTTATTTCTCTTGGAATGTGGTAAGGACCCTGAGTGGCTTACGCCACTCTGGTTGGTAGGGGCTGAAGCGCAGGAGGACTGGGCACTGGAAGTAGCCAAAGGCACGATGACCAAAGGTCTCACTGCAGGCATTGGCTGCTGGGTGATGTTGGCAGGACCAACCTTGGTGTGATGGACTTCGACGAACACTGTCCCGGCTGGGAGACTCAGAGCTGGGGTGGATTGAGGTGCAGCTGCCCCTGCAGCCTCCTCACCCTGCCTACTTGGAGCAGCAGATGACATTGCTGCCCCAGATCCATGGAGCCTGGTGACAGCAACTTCCACCGCTGCACGTGGCTTTGACTTGGTGACGCGGAAGTCAGCCTGGGAGTCATCCTGTGCCGGTTCAGTTGACAATATAGGGGGGTAACAAGGCCTGAGCTGGGATGGTGTCGGATGCATCTCCCTGACCCATTGGGGGGGGCATAGGTGTCCCTGATTGGTCCTCCACACACTGGCCTCTTGGGCCACCCTGCACATCCTGTCCACGTCCCCTACCGCGCGCACCTCTTGCAGGTCGGCCACCTTTGCCTCCCTTACCGCTTGGTCGCCTCCCAACCATGGCACTGATGTTGTTGTGCGATTGGGAGTTTCAGTAAACAATTGTCCTGGGCAATTGGGGTGTAAGGGGTAGGGTACTAGATAGAATACATACCCTAGTGCTCCAGCAAGGCTGTCTGTGACCCCTTGGGGAAGACGACAGGTCATGCAATGCACAGGCACCCCAAAACCAAAATTTAACTTGCACACGACCCCTGGTAGACCATGTGCGTGGAATAGAAAACCTGCACTACACTGTGGCACCCAGAAACACAAAAATAAGCGTACGTGTGGTACACGCAGGCTACAATGACCTCTGAATGGGTACGCAACACACGAAGGCAACCACAGTTGGAAAATACAAGCACGACTCACCGTCTGCCAGGAAAAAGAACATGAAAAATACGTGCGTTGGCAACACCCCCCGCCAAAAGAAGAATAGAACTCTGTCTGAGAATACAAGGAGTACGAACTGGAACCGTTGTGAAGTAATCGCGTGTGAACCGACAAGAAGTACAAGAATCACCCGCTCGCTCTCCACAAAAAGCACATACAAGAAAATGGCATCCTACGCCTACCTTTTAAAACAGCCCACAAGTGCAACGTCACTTACGCATGTACGCGCTAAGGGACATTCCTCCAATTACACGCATTAAGACGTGTACGTGCTGTTTCTTCACGTGCTGATTCACTCTGCACCCATCACGAGGGAAACACCCGCGCACGTAACGTCACAAACGCGCTTATGCGCTAAGGCCCTTTCCTCAAAAAACACGCTGATGAGCACTCTTTTCACGTGCCAAGTCACTCGGTATCAAGCTGGCCACGCGACAACACACGGAAGACCACGCTCCTGCCCTGAAAGCCATTTTCCTGCCCCCCAGAGCCCCGAGCACACTCCCACCTGCCATCTGCTGCTGCCTGCCTGCCGGCCATGTGCCCTGCTATCTGGTGCCTGCATGTCAGCCATCTGCAGGGGTCCAGTTGCTGTGACCACCCCTGCTGGAACAGAAGACTCCCGACTGGTATACCATCGCTCCACAGCCCAGCCCCAGGACTCAGTTGCCCACCCACACCTGCCTCAGGGGTTGCCATATCCGACACAACACCATCTGGCACCAGTGGCAACCCCCCAGCAGAGAGGCAAAGGGCTGCCAGCTTCAGTGTCAAAGAAGTTGGCATCCTGGTGGAGCAAGTCCTGGGGAATTATGATGCCCTCTTTGGACGTTCACGTGCCGACAATGAAGGACGGAAGGGGATCTGGTAGGACATCGTGGCTGCCATCAACGTGGAGGGGGTGGCAGCCCACGACATGCAACACATCCGGAAGAGCTGGGAGGATTTCAGGTCCAGGACCCTCACCAAGGCCCGGCACCTCTTGAAGACAGAGGGGTGCCGAGTCCGCCTGAGCAACATCCAGATCAGGGTCCTGGAATGCACAAACCCAGCGCTCCACTGCCAGATCCTTCAGAAGCAGACCCGTCCCGAGTCGAGCAGTAAGTGTACATGCGTACTGATTGGACGCAGTGCATGTTGAGGTGTGGCAGGTGTGTGCCGGTTGGACATATGTCTTGGAAGGGCCATATATGGATGTGTATGTACAGGGACATGTGCATGCCACATGTGAGTCCAGTCATGTGTGAGGCACATCAATGGTGTATGTGTTGAAATGCATGGTGGCCAAATACATGTGTCGGTACACACATGCTTTGAATTAAGTGTATGTACTGTGGCATGGTTGTCGTGTGACACATGGAAGCTGGTTCCACCTTCATGTATGTGCACAATGTACATGTGCGTGTGTGTGTATTTGACATGTGTGCCACTGTGACACACCATGGATGGATGTGACACCGACATGTAGGAGGCTGATTGGCAGATGTGACATGGATGGCAATGATTTCACTGCGATAGGTGGTGGAGATGTACATATGCATGTATGTCTGGTGGCGTGTGTGCATGTGTTTGGCACTCCCCGTGTTGCATGTGACGTCAGGCTAACCTTCGGATGCACATGCTGTTGTATGTTTATGGATGCTGCTGCCAGATGCAACAGTCCTGTTAACTTGCGCCTGTGTGTGGGTTGAAATGATGGTGCTGGTGAGTGTGATGCCATCTGTGTAGTTTGACACTGCCGCACATGTGCAAATGTCATGTGTGTATCGGACCATTGTACAGTTCCCTGATGCCTGTGTTTTGTCACTCCCTGTCTGCAGCCTCAACTGATGATGAGGGCAGAGACGGTGCTGTGGAGCAAGCGGCAGGGATCCCACCGCCAGCCAGAAATGCAAGTTCCAGCTCCCCTCCCAGGTTGTCATCTCTGTGGGGAGTGAGGAGTCTGGTGCCGCATCCACTGCCGCAGCTGCCGAGGGGAGGTCCAAGAGAGGGAGGTCGGAGGTGGACTCCTCGGCAGCAGAAGGGGCAGCTGAGCCCCCACAGGGGGCTATGGAAGTAGATGGCACGGAGTCATCCAGGTTGGTGGAGGGTTTGGCTGAGGAGGAGGCTGTGGAAGGCCCACGCACGGAGCCTGGAGGTGGGGATTTCAGTGGTGCTAGTGGTGCAGTCCAGGGGCAGGGACAGGAGGCAGCCCAGGCCACCGCAGAGGTGCCTGTGTGTAATCCTGTCCCCGATCCTGTGACTGCATCATCCTGCACCACCAGGGATGCCTACGTCCAGACCCGTTCTCAGGGAGGGGATCTGCAAACACCACTGGCCTTCCTCTCCCTGCGGACGTGGCAATCCGTGACCGGGTTGAGCCTGTCCTAGCTGGGGTGGCGGTGCATCAACGTGGATTATGGGATGACTTGCAGGCTTCTGGTGAGGAGAATGCAAGTAATTTCGAAATCCTCATTGACCGCTCAACCTACTGGTACAGGTCACCAGCACGGGGTTCCTCCATGTGCTGGGTCTTCACCCGACCCCCTCCTCAACTGAACCCCCTATGCGCCAGTCGTCCTTTGTGCCATCTACCTGCCCAAATGTCACCGGGCAACCCTGTGGAGCTGCCCCTGAGCCAGCGGCCAGGCTGGTGGAGGACATATCCCTGTCACAGTCGGGAGTCGGAGGTCCAGCAGGGGTGGCCACCCCAACAACTGGACACCAGCAGGAGGAGGATGTGCAGGCATCACAAGGCATTGCACATGCACGGCAGCAGCAGGCTCAGGGTGGGAGCGATGATGGCTCGGGGCCATCAACATCAGAGGGGCAGGCATCGGCACAAAGGCAGGAGGACCCTGGATTGGGAGTGTCTTCCGTGTGGCAGCGGTTGGGCCAGACAATAGATGCGGAGCGGCGGCGGGCCGAAGAGGCACGGCTCACTATGGTCAGGGCAGAGAACGCCATGCGCAGGGCGCTGAGGCGGGCTGAGTGCCTCGAGGGAATTTGCAGGGATTTGGAGGTGAACATGGCATTATCCCTGCGAGACCTCGGGGCCAGTGAACAGGCCTGCCTCCAGGACATTGAAGAGGAGTTCGATGATGCCCTGGCCCGGGACATCAACAAGTGAGCCGTTGGACTTGTCCGCAGCCATTGTATATAGTTCATTAGTGTTAAGTTTCCTTTCTATTTTTCTTTCATTTGGGGCGCATGGACTTTGCCCCACATTTTTGTATATAGTTATTTATTAGGCAGGGTTTTTTTGTAGGTTTCCTTTGGATTGTTGGGCTCATGGACCCTGGATTTTCTAATTGTACATAGTTCCAGAAAGGATTTGAATTGTTTGCATTTTTTTGACCCATGGAGCAATGGTTTTTTTATTTTTTTTTACCTTTGAATTTGGTTTGATGGACGTACCCGTTGGAGCCATTTTCATTTGGATTTATTTGGATTCTGCATTCATATTTTTTTATTCATTTTGGACATCCAGCCTTTTTTTAATTTAATTTTTTTCTTGTGTGATTTTCTTTAATTCCGTTGATTTTGTATTTAATACATTTTGATTTCATACTTCATGTGTGTGGTTTTCTCTCATTTGTTTTGTGCATGTTCCAAATTGGGTTTTCACATTCACTTGCCCCCATTGTGTGTGTCTGACGGACATGTATTGATGTGCATACTTCTTATTTGGGATCTATCATGACATGGTGATTTCAATGTGGAGTGGATGGAATACTTGTTTGGGTGTTTGGACTAGGGTGGCGTGGGGTGGGATTTGGGTGGCCTTGAGGGCCATGAGTGTGGATCATGATGACGTGTTGGGGGGCGACATGAGTCGGGGCCTGCTGGCAGGTGCCTGTCACTGCTGGGTGGGTGAGTGGGTGGGGGTACATGAGTCAGGGCCTGCTAGCAGGTGCCCATCACTTCTGGGTGGGTGAGTGGGTGGGGGACATGAGTCGGGGCCTGCTGGCAGGTGCCCGTCACTGCTGGGTGGGTGAGTGGGCGGGAGGACATGAGTTGGGCCTGCTGGCAGATGCCCATCACTGCTGGGTGGGTGAGTGGGTGGGGGGACATTAGTCGGGGCCTGCTGGCAGGTGCCCGTCACTGCTGGGTGGGTGGGTGTATGGGGGTACATGAGTCGGGGCCTGCTGGCAGGTCCCCGCCACTGCTGGATGGGTGAGTGGGTGGGGGGGCATGAGTCGGGGCCTGCTGGCAGGTGCCCGTCACTGCTGGGTGGGTGAGTGGGTGGGGGGACATGAGTCGGGGCCTGCTGGCAGGTGCCTGTCACTGCTGGGTGGGTGAGTGGGTGGGGGGACATGAGTCGGGGCCTGCTGGCAGGTGCCTGTCACTGCTGGTTGGGTGGAGGTGCAGGGGGACATGTGTCGGTGCTCACTTGTACATGGTGACATGTGGGCTGGCTTGGGGGAATGGCCAGGTGTGCAGGGTAGTCCCATGTGTTGTGTGCTGCCTGCAGGGCCTGTGGAGGGGGGAGAGGGCACACCTGGGAGGACACACACTGCCAATTTACATTGGTGCAACCCAGGAATACACGTAACCCGCTCGCCCAGCGAAATCGTGTGTGAAACTCCCCGCACACCCCTCAGTATACATGTACCCCGCTCGCACAGGGCCTATCGCATGTGATACTCCCCGCGCACACCTCAGAATACATGTACCCTGCTTGCACAAGGCATATCTCATGTGAAACGTCCCACGTACCCCCAAGATACACGTACCCCGCTTGCACAAGGCCTATCACATGTGATACTCCCCGGGCACCCCTCAGAATACACGTACCTCGCTCGCACAAGGCCTATCGCGTGTGATACTCCCCACGCACCCATCAGAATACACGTACCCCGTTCGCACAAGGCCTATCGCATGTGAAACTTCCCATGCACCCCCAAGATACACGTACCCCTCTCGCAAAAGGCCTATCGCGTGTGATACTCCCTGCGCACACCTCAGAATCCACGTACCCTGCTCGTACAAGGCCTATCGCGTGTAAAACTTCCCGCGCACCCCCAAGATACACATACCCCGCTCGCACAAGGCCTATCGCGTGTGATACTCCCCGCGCACCCCTCAGAATACACGTACCCCGCTCGCACAAGGCCTATCGCGTGTGAAACTTCCCACGCATCCCCCAAATACACTGTACCAGCCCTGTGAACTGGTGCAGGGTTAGCGCGGCCCTTTGCGCTGCATTGGGGATTTCAATGCCTTATCCTTGCACAAGGGGCATTTTTGGGGGCGTAACTGGCATTGCGGGAGGTTCTCTGCGCCAGCGCTCAAAATGGCTATGATATTCCATGAATACGCGGTGCGCCGGAATGCTGTTTAGTACACACGGCTGACGCACACTGGCGCACGCTACCTCTCTGCGCTGCCTCTGCGCTGAAATCTATGAATTACCCCTTTAATATCATATAACTGTTACAAACTATTATCACAATTGGCACAAGCCCCTTAAATGAAAATCCAATGAAGGCACTGTATATTCAAAAACTCGTGAAGATGCAATTAGAGGAGAGGATGAGCCTATTTAAATATTCCTGACTGGTTAAGATAGGATGAGAAGTAAAATGGTAGCAACATACCTACTATAGTGAGGTAGGAAGAGTAAGGATCCAAAAAAGGAAACGTGAAGAAGCCGGGAACGGCAGCAGTAGAATTTGTCATGCTGTACAGTTATAGAGAGTTCACACGGCGCAGAGAAGATGCCTGCCTAGAAATATTTTGGCATATAGATAGAATGAATTATCTACATTTGAGTCGTAGGTGAAGTACAACAAATCCTTATAAAGCAAATGGTCTCTGATGCGAATTTCTCTCTCAAGTACGCAATTAATGTAGAGTGACATACCCTGCAGAATACAGCGTGCATCAAATCGCGATGTATATTGTTCTAGAATAGCGTTACAAAATGTACGCATTTATGACAACGTGCGTTGTGTTCCTTAGGTTCCAGTCTGTTTGCTCAGCTGAGCTACAAGAAGAAGTAAACAGAAAGGGAATTTATAGATAAAGAAAAAAGTTATATAGAGCGTAAAGCTACACGATTTATCTAACAGGGATAGAGAAAAATGCATACCTTCTGTACAAATTAGTTTTGTGCGTAATAATATTAGCCAAGTTCTTAATCATCAGTTTCAGATATTCGGAAGCACTTATCTAGAGTTCGTACACCCTTCAGTCCGTCCGATTCTATACTGAAAAATCACATATGTGTAAAGAGATAACACTTTATAGGGAGTCTCTAATTGTCTAGCATAAGTCAGCCTCAACACGTACCTTGTTCAAGTCAAACACAATGTGAATAGCAGGAAGCTGCCGCTGGCGTCTGGGTCCGTAGTCACGGAAACGCCTCGCGCCATATTGCTGAGGGTTTTAAGTTACTGGATATATAGAGCGGACTCTACAAATGGTAAGACGTCGTCCTACAAAGGTAATAGATATAGAGAGAGGACTGGTTGGCTAGTGGTGCCAAATCCTCCACAGTTGTAACCATTCAACATGCCTGTTAAATGGGAAATGTGAAGAAATACAATTGTGATAATAGTTTGTAACAGTTATATGATATTAAATAACCATAAATCAGACACTTTCAGACCTGTCAGCTATATCAGGAATGAATATTTGTAATGAATGAATTTCTAGACCAATGGACTAATGTTGAAAAAAGCTTATAAATAATTGAATTTCACGATCAACAGGTTGCATCTATTATGCATTTTGTAATAAATGGATTGTAATACTGTGAATGATCCTTCTTCCAATAGTCTGTTTTGGCCATTGAAGAAGGGGAATTCTCCTCGAAGCGCGTCGCCTATGACAACGGAATCTCTTCTTGTTTTTATAAACATGCACTAATGCTGGATTGATGGTTTATATGTAAATTCATCTTTTTCTTTGATTCGAAATACAATCCCTTTTTTTCATAAAACTTGTCTGTTTGTGAATAAATGATTCTACATGTAGAATATATAAATAATTGATTGAATATTTCAAACAAATACTCTAGTAATTGAATTTTATCCAACAATTGATAGTGTGCAGGGGCCGAGAGGATTCCTAGGCTGAATCTTCACAATTTTTTCTAACCAACTGTGGAGGGCCATATAACGAAGGGCCTTATAGTTTTGAGAGCCAATAGAGTACTGTGTTTCTAATAACTGATGAAGATGACTTGCCCTAGGGGTGGGCATGAGCTGTCCACCCGACTGTAGAGACACAATGTCATGATCTCTGCTTTCAAAAGGTCAGGGTTTTCCCAACTCCCTTGGAAGCAGAGCCATAACCCAGGTTCCGAGTGCCAACCAGTCCCAATTGGGACCTTTTGGACCCAGTCCTGGCGCCAGTGGCACCAGGCTCATAAATATGCCCAGTCCCAGCGCTGGAAGCGCCGGGCTCATAATGCTTGGGTGGACTTACCTGCAGCAGACCATGCTGCTTACTTGCCTGCCAGTTGAGTCTCTGATCCTCTTCTGTTTGGAACTACTTTTCCTGTTGGGTGGGGCAGGAGCCACTCCCTAGATTCAGTACACTGGAACTCTTCTGGAAAGCAGGAACTCTTTTCTTACCTAGGCGTGGCTGTGGAAGGAGACACCTAAGCACTACAGGAGGCTATTTAAACCACACCCGATGGATGAATCTTGCTTTGCGTTATTCTGCATCCTCAGCAGCAGAACGCTCATTGTGTCTTCTGCATCTGATCCTGGGCCTAAGGAAAAAAGGCTTACCATTCTGAATCCAGTCTTCAGCAACACCTATAAAGACAAGAAAGAACAGGTTAGCATTACGGTCTTCAGTGACAGCTCTTCACTTACCTGGTCCATCGGCTGTCACCAACGCCTCGCGCTGCATTCCGGCATCTGAAAGACAAAGGCTTACCTACTCTTTGTGCGCTCCGGAGGTCTTCACACTGCATTCCGGCATCTGAAAGACAAAAGCTTACCAACTCTTCGCACGCTCCGGAGGCCTTCGGTGCTGCATCCCGCATCTGAAAGACAAAACAAGGTGCGTTTAAAGACATTGGGGAACTTTAATACTCACGTGCCATTACTCCTTTCCACATCTAACCCAGTGGGTATTCCGGCACCCTGCAGCCGCCCCGAACTTGTACCTGCAAAATAAAAAGACAGTTAGAGCGCATCGTGAAGCAGGCAACAACCGCTTACTTACGTGCTTCCAGGCGCTTCTATTCATCACACGGGCTCCATCTTCAACTCACTTCAGCCCGCCATCCGCCATCGCCGGAACCCTGCAAAACAAGAGACATCATTACTAAAGACTTTAAAGACACTAGAATTACTCGAAACTTACCGTTCGTGCAGTAAACGACGGACAGCAGTCCTCTGAAGTCAAGAGGCCTGCTCCCCTTATCCAGTGAAGAAACTGGTTACAGCACCCTGCCTCGAGGCAGATGGAGAGCACGGCGTTCACTTAGCTAAGACATCTTACCCTTCGAGCCAGACATACAGTGCACAGAGGTCCAGCCCAAAGAGCCAGACGTGTGTTACACATCACCGTTGAAGATACGGTATACGCCCAGTCAAGACCGGCGCCTCTACGGGAATCAGGTGAGCGTTACAGAACGCAAAGCCTACCACAAAACTCCCGTCCAGGCGCTATGGAAACCTCAGATACCGACCAGCTAGCCCAGTTACTTGGGGAACTAAGGGCAGAAGTGCATGCAGCCCGTCAGGAAACGAACGCTCTAAGAAGGGAACTGATTATTTCCAAGGAGCGAACAGATGATCTCGCTAGACAATTGCTACAGTCACAAGCCGAACAGACCCCGTTACCCGCATCTGGGGGAAATCTTCCTTCTACATCCTCTATGAATCCAGTGCAGATCAACCTACCTGGGAATGTACCTCTGGCTCCGCCCGAACGATTTTCTGGTGACCCAAAGAGGTTTGCAGTATTTATCAATCAGTGCCGGTTGCATTTCTTATGCCGGCCAGCAGCCTTTCCAACTGATCAAGCTAAAGTAGCTTTCGTGCTTTCGTACCTTAGTGGCAATGCGGCAGACTGGTCGATCCCTCTAGTAAATCAAGATGATCCGGTCCTCCATGATTTTCAAGTTTTTCAGCTCAGTATGGAAAAACTGTTCGCAAGACATTCACAGGGGCAGGCCCTGGACAATGAGCTTCTTTCGTTGCGACAAGGTAATCAAGACCTTTTGGCTTACATTGCGTCTTTCAACAGACTGATAGTGGAAACTAACTGGCCTGAGGACAAAAGGATTACGCTGTTTTATAGAGGTCTATGCGGAGAGCTCAAAGATGTGTTAGCCCAAGTAGTGAATCCCCCACAAGATTGCTCGGACTATATAGACTTAGTCGTTCAAATAGATCACAGACTGCAGAACAGGAAGGCCGATCGTTCCAAGTTTGATGCTCGAGTATTTTCCAAACCGCCAACTCCTTCCAAAGGAGTAGACTCCGGGGAACCCATGCAAATAGGGGGTCTGAAAGGTCCTCTAACACAAAAGGAGCGGGAAAGGAGAAAACAGTTGCAATTATGCCTCTATTGCGGAAACTCAGGGCACTTTCTTCGAGACTGTCCGGTGAAACCTGCCAAGAAGGCAGTAGTAGCTGCAGTTACCAAAGTTACAAACTCTGAGCAGGGAAACAACCTTGCCCGACAAGAATAGAGGTCCTCTTGCCGAGCGTGAAAACCAGTTCCGTGACCTCGCATTTCGTGATACCTATGGTCCTCATCAGCCCTGATAATCCGGATCGATTACATGCAATTGAAGCTTACGTCGACAGCGGTGCCATCGGCAATTATGTGGATCATGAAATGGTTTTGAGGATGAATCTAACTCTTTGTCCCAAGGCTGTAAAGGACGTCATTACTACGGTGGATGGTACGGAGATAGCCTCCGGGCCAGTAACGCATACCACTCAAGAAGTGACGCTAGTAAGTCAAGATGGACACCATGAGAAGATCGTGTTCGATGTGATCAAGGCCCCTCAGTTTCAGATTATTCTAGGAATACCTTGGTTAGAGAAACACAATCCTCTGATCGATTGGCGAGCAAGAACGGTCCAGTTTCCAGAATGTGTCTCTACTTGTCACCCTCCACCTGGTGTTGCACTGGCAGCAATTTCTTCAGAGACTCCCCAGTTACCTCCCGAATACCTAGAATACCAAGATGTTTTCCGGAAGGATCAGGCTAACTCTCTACCTCCTCATAGGTCTTATGACTGCCAGATCGACCTGATACCTGGATCTACTCCTCCTTGTAGTAGAATTTATGCCCTCACCGAGCCTGAGAACCTTCACCTTCGACAATACCTGGATCAATACCTGGCAAATGGGTTTATTCGTCCTTCCAAGTCCCCTGCTTCTTCAGCTTTGTTCTTCGTTCCAAAAAAGGAAGGAGACCTTAGAACTTGTATAGATTATCGCTCCCTGAACCAGATCATCGTTAAGAATAGATATCCGTTACCTTTGATCCCTGAACTCTTGGACCAAGTCAGAAAAGCATGCATATATACAAAGCTGGATCTTAGAGGAGCTTACCACTTGGTACGAGTAAAAGAGGGCGATGAATGGAAGACGGCCTTCCGCACCAAGTATGGGCTATTTGAATATCAGGTCATGCCCTTCGGACTTTGTGATGCCCCGGCCGCCTTTCAATATTTTATGAACGATGTCCTCAGAGAGCTCATAGATGTGTGTGTTGTTGTTTACATTGACGACATCCTCGTTTATTCTTCATCGGAATCTGAACATCGGAAACACGTGAAAATGGTCCTCGAAAGATTGCGTCAACACAAACTTTTCGCTAAGTTGAAAAAATGTGTTTTCAACGTGACTGAAGTTGAATTCTTGGGATTCATATTATCACCTGGCGGAGTGCGTATGGATTCAAAGAAGGTCGATGCAGTTCTCAAATGGCCATCACCATCCTCCGTAAAAGGTGTGTAAAGCATGTTAGGCTTTGCTAACTTTTACCGCAGGTTTATCCCCGAATTCTCTCGAATAGTCCAGCCCATCACTGCCCTGTTAAAGAAAAACAAACGTTTTGAATGGTCTACCGAGGCGGAACAAGCTTTCCAGGATTTGAAGACTAAATTTATCTCTGCACCAATCTTAAAACACCCTCGCCCCGAACTCCCCTACATCGTGGAAACTGATGCTTCAAGCCTTGCCATGGGGGCAGTTCTATCACAAAACGACCCGGTAACCAATCAGTTGCATCCCGTGGCATTTTGGTCCCGCAAATTCTCGCCTCCTGAAATCAATTACATGATTACTGACAAGGAACTTCTGGCTATCAAGTCTGCCTTTAAGGCTTGGCGGCATTATCTGCTGGGGGCCCGACACACCGTTACTGTGATTACGGATCACCGAAACCTGCAATATTTGAAAACCGCAAAAGCCCAATCCTCTAGACAACTCCGTTGGGCATTATTCTTTGCCGAGTTTGACTTCATAATTACCTATCGACCTGGTACAAAAAACGGTAAAGCTGATGCCCTTTCTCGGATGGGAGTGGAAGAACACTTGATCAACCCTAAACCTGTACCAATCATTCCCGAACAAAGAATTCTGGGTGTAATCGCCACAGAATCCATAGAGGAAGTTAAGGATAAAGCCAGGCAACTTGTAACTCCAGCAGACATACAGAATTGGCATCTGCAGGGAAAGGACGTTGCAGTAAAGGACAACTTATTGTATTTCCAAGAACGATTATACATACCCAGCACAGATTTACAGAAAAAAGTAATCTCTTGTTATCACGATTCTTTAATGGAAGGACATCCCGGTATGGCCAAGACCTCAGAAAAGATCAAGCGCTACTTCTGGTGGCCGTCTTGGAAAAAAGATATCAGAGACTTTATAATGTCCTGTGGAGTATGCGCCCAAAACAAGAGTCAAAAGGAAAGACCAGCAGGCCTCTTACGCCCTATTGACATCCCACCTCGCCCTTGGCATACGCTTTCTATGGACTTCATCACCGATCTACCTCCATGCTCCGGATACAATACGATTCTAGTAATCGTGGACTTATTCTCCAAGATGGCGCATTTCATTCCGCTCAAAGGCTTGCCAACAGCAGCAACTCTGGCCCGAGAATTTCTCGAAAACATCGTCCGACTGCACGGTTTTCCTTCGGTTCTAATTTCGGATCGAGGTAGTCAATTTATTTCTCATTTTTGGCGAAGTTGCTGTCGGTCGGCTCAAATTGATGTGAGACTATCGACCAGTCACCACCCTCAGACCGACGGACAAACCGAGAGGATCAATCAAACTTTGGAACAGTATTTACGCTGCATGCTGCAACAAACTGAAAAAACTTGGAAAGACATCCTTTGGATAGCCGAATATGCCTACAATAACTCTGTCCATTCGGGAACTGGGAAAACCCCGTTTTTTCTTTTGTACGGCAGTCACCCTCGAACCTCGGAGTTGGATCCCCTCCAAGAACTTGAAACACCAGCAGTAGACTACCTGCATTCTACAATCACCCAAGCCTTTAAGGAAGCTGTTTCTCACCTTCAAAGGGCTAAAGAACAATACAAGAAAGGAGCAGATCAACATCGGAAGGAAGCCCCTCAATATCAAGTAGGGGATCAAGCCTGGTTATCCACCAAATATCTACCTCTAAAAGGGCCACGCACATTCAACCCAAGATACCTTGGTCCCTATTCCATCACTACCATAGTAAACCCAGTAGCGGTCAAGTTGGACTTGCCCCCGCACATGAAGATACATCCGGTCTTCCACGTCTCTCTATTAAAACCCGTGCAACCTCAAACCCGACTAACCAAATCTCCAAAACCTATCCTAGTTGATGGAGAACTCGAGGTTGAAGTCAAAAGCATTCTGGACTCCAAGATCTCCAAATCTAAACTATTGTACCTAATTGACTGGAAAGGCTACGGCCCCCAAGAGAGATCCTGGGAACCTGCTGAATATGTCCACGCTCCTCGCCTAATCAAAAGATTTCACCGAACATTTCCTGACAAGCCAAAACCCCCGGAGAAGCCCGGTTTGGGAGGGGCCTTGAGGGGGGGTACTGTCATGATCTCTGCTTCCAAAAGGTCAGGGTTTTCCCAACTCCCTTGGAAGCAGAGCCATAACCCAGGTTCCGAGTGCCAACCAGTCCCAATTGGGACCTTTTGGACCCAGTCCTGGCGCCAGTGGCACCAGGCTCATAAATATGCCCAGTCCCAGCGCTGGAAGCGCCGGGCTCATAATGCTTGGGTGGACTTACCTGCAGCAGACCATGCTGCTTACTTGCCTGCCAGTTGAGTCTCTGATCCTCTTCTGTTTGGAACTACTTTTCCTGTTGGGTGGGGCAGGAGCCACTCCCTAGATTCAGAACACTGGAACTCTTCTGGAAAGCAGGAACTCTTTTCTTACCTAGGCGTGGCTGTGGAAGGAGACACCTAAGCACTACATGAGGCTATTTAAACCACACCCGATAGATGAATCCTGCTTTGCGTTATTCTGCATCCTCAGCAGCAGAACGCTCATCGTGTCTTCTGCATCTGATCCTGGGCCTAAGGAAAAAGGCTTACCATTCTGAATCCAGTCTTCAGCAACACCTATAAAGACAAGAAAGAACAGGTTAGCATTACGGTCTTCAGTGACAGCTCTTCACTTACCTGGTCCATCGGCTGTCACCAACGCCTCGCGCTGCATTCCGGCATCTGAAAGACAAAGGCTTACCTACTCTTTGTGCGCTCCGGAGGTCTTCACACTGCATTCCGGCATCTGAAAGACAAAAGCTTACCAACTCTTCGCACGCTCCGGAGGCCTTCGGCGCTGCATCCCGCATCTGAAAGACAAAACAAGGTGCGTTTAAAGACATTGGGGAACTTTAATACTCACGTGCCATTACTCCTTTCCACATCTAACCCAGTGGGTATTCCGGCACCCTGCAGCCGCCCCGAACTTGTACCTGCAAAATAAAAAGACAGTTAGAGCGCATCGTGAAGCAGGCAACAAGCGCTTACTTACGTGCTTCCAGGCGCTTCTATTCATCACACGGGCTCCATCTTCAACTCACTTCAGCCCGCCATCCGCCATCGCCGGAACCCTGCAAAACAAGAGACATCATTACTAAAGACTTTAAAGACATTAGAATTACTCGAAACTTACCGTTCGTGCAGTAAACGACGGACAGCAGTCCTCTGAAGTCAAGAGGCCGGCTCCCCTTATCCAGTGAAGAAACTGGTTACAGCACCCTGCCTCGAGGCAGATGGAGAGCACGGCGTTCACTTACCTAAGACATCTTACCCTTTGAGCCAGACATACAGTGCACAGAGGTCCAGCCCAAAGAGCCAGCCGTGTGTTACACATCACCTTTGAAGATACGGTATACGCCAAGTCAAGACCGGCGCCTCTACGGGAATCAGGTGAGCGTTACACACAATCACAATCCCAGTCCCTATAGAAAGTATATTTAGATGTTCCCCTTTGTCCAACCATGATCCCTCATAGGTTTTTCTTATTTGCCACGTAGTATGACATCATGTATGACAGGTTTTTGTTATATAAGACTGTTTTTATGTGATTTGCGTTGAGAGCACGTGCGAGCGTCCGTCGATGTCCATTGTAACTCCCTGTTTTAGAAAATTGATATTAAAACAGTCAAATTGGACCTTGCCAACTTCCTGAGTTGGTCTTGGTTTAAGAGTTACTCTGCATCCCATCCTTTGCATGACATGTTACTGATTAAGGACCTTATGTTCACATGGTAGTAATGTCGGATGGTTCTGACCGATTGACCTGTTAGCTCCAGATGTTTGGATGATCTGACATCCTCCGCCATTTAGCCAGAAGAACGCAGGGTTTCCTGTGGAGAGCGGCCAAATAGAAATCTTGCAAGAAAATTGAGATGGTGGTCAGGGTCCCTCTTTGACGAAATCCCTACCTGGTTCCCACAGGTGTTTTGAGGACGGAAGGCGAAAATGGTCGGTTGGAGGATGAGACGATACCGAGGGCCTTGAGTCAAATGACCGAATGGTGAGTAGATTGAGGGGAATGGCAAATGATGTGGACGGGATTACAATCATTTTAAAGTAACGGGAAATATTGTGTGAAGAGATAGAGATAGCACCTAACCAGTTCTGACTCAAGGGAGTTTCAGAAGAAATCATCTCACACTGCAGACAAAATCTTTAGGCTAAGTATGAACAGGTTCATATAAGGAGACAATTTAAACTCTCTGATAGAGTAATTGATTAGTGGCAAGGAGAAAAAAATGTGATTACAGAATATCTTTAGTATATGTGTACTAGTTTGTCTTATTTGTCTATTGAAGTAGAAATATTGAGGAGACAGTAGAAGCTGTGAAATTATTGTTGAGAAGAATTGAGAAGCTATAAGTAGCTACTCTAGTGGAGAAATTGGTACCAATCTAGAGACAGACAGAGATGATTGAAAAGGGTAGAGATTTCATTGGTGATTGTTGGAGCATGCTCATATTTGTTGTTTTGAAAAAGCATTAAAAAGCGGTGAAAGGCGTTTTGTAAAAACTGGTAAGCATTGACAGTCAACTGGGGCTTATCATAATGGGAGATATCACTCCTCTGATGTATTTATGCAAGACATTGCCAAAGCAGATGTCCAAGCTCAAACAGGATAGTGTGGAATGGGTGAAAGCCATGGCAGATAAGATGTTCATGCTGTGGCCATGAGGGGGATAACTGTCAAAATTGGTATTGCAACACATGACCACATACTTGCACACTGCATACAAGGGGATGAAATTAGAGAAAAGGTTAGCTATTTAAAAGGGATAGGGGAAGTCAACATAAAGTTGAAGCCAGGGGCGATTTTACCTTGAGCAAAATAGTACCCAATGTCTCGATAGGCAGATGAGGGTATATTCAAAACCATTTCCGCACTAATGGAACAAGGTATTCTGGTACCATCAGAATCGTCGTGCAGCACTGCAGTGTATCCTATCAAGAATCAAAGGGAGGGTCGTGGAGATTCATACAAGATATGAGACCGCTTAACCAGAATGTAGATACAGAGTTTCCTTTAGTTCCTAACCCGGCAACGATACTATGCAGCATCCCAGTGGAAGCTCGATATTTCACTGTGATTGATTTGAAGAATGCATTTTTCGCAATCCCGTTGCACAAGGACTCACAAGACTTGACTCATTTACATTCCCCCAAACTCGACTGAAACATACTAGGCTGTCACAAGGGTACTGTGAGTCTCCATCGATCTTTAACAGGGTCCTCCAGATGAACTTAGGCAATGCTGATTTAAAAGGAACGGTGATACAGTACGTAAATGACATTTGAATTTGTAGCGCTACAGAAGATGAGTGCAGACAAGACGCGATTCAGCTGATGACTATCCTAGCAGACAGGGGATACAAGGTAGACAAGAACAAATTGCAGTATTGCCAAGAAGAGGTGTTATACATAGGACAGTTGATTTTACACGAGGGAAAGAAGCTGACACCTGAAAGGGCTGATTAAATTCTGAAAACCGCAAAGCCACTCACAGTAAAACAGATGCAACCATTGTTGGGACTATGTAATTATGCTAGAGCATCCGTGTTTGACTATAATTCATAAACAAGACCCCTTTTGCAGGCTTTAAAAAAAGCACAAGTGGACAAAGTTACAATAGAATGGACTGAGGAGATGGAGGAAGGATTTGAAGAGTTGAAAAAAGCTATTTGTACAGCTCCTGTTCTGGGGATTCCCAATTATGTGGAGGAATTTAATTTATTCTCGCATACAAATGGGAAAGTCATGACTGCAGTACTTACACAGAGGATCACATTGGGGTACAAGCTTCTAGCGTATTACAGTGGGATTCTAGAACCAGTTATGAAAGGACACTTTCGGTGCAAACAGTCATTGGCAGCTGCCGCGTTCGCAATTGACAAGTTTACAAGTATTGTGATGAGCTGCTCATCCTTTTGTGGTGCATGCTCTGTTTGCCATTTTAGAGAAACCCAAAGGCACATTGACATCTCAGAGAGCTTCAGTCTATGAAGTAATAATTTCGAACCAAGCGATTAAAATTGTCAGGTGTAAAATAATGAATTCACCACATTTGTAGCTGAGCCAGTAACAGAGGACGAACATGTGCATGACTGTGTAAATTATGTTGAATTATATGATGATATACCTTATGGGAAAGAAAATGCTTTGCCAGGAGGAGAAATTCTCTTTATTGATGGTTCTTCAAAAATTGATCAGACAAGTGAAGAAAGGCATTCAGGCGCAGCAGTGATAAGGCATTGAGCAAATGGCGAGTTTGAAGTGATAGTAAGTGCAAGCATATATCTCACTTTTTGGCGCAAGCAGCAGAATTGGTAGCGCTCATTGTCACGCTTGAGAAAAATGAAGGACAGGAAGTGGCGGTGTGCAGTGACTCTGCCTACATGACGTCAACCATACATGTATGGTTAGCACATTGGAAAAGGAGGAGCTTTCTTCGTGCGGACGGCACTCCAGTGCAGCATGCATCCTTATTGAGCAGGCTTATTAAGGCACTACAACTCCCAGTAGCCATAGCAGTCATTAAGTGTGCAGTTCACAATAAGCAAACAGAATTTATTTCTTGTGGGAAGGAAGCCGCAGATGCAGAAGCCAAGAGAGTTGCGTATTCCCCAGATATTTCAAGTTTTGATACTCCAAATGTCAAAGAGAAAGTAGTCACAGTTATGGTGATGTAAGAAGGTTTTAATCATTTGCCAAAGACCGAATTAATGGCGTTTCAAGGAAGCTATTTGGAAGAGGAAGAGCAGGAATTATGGAAGCTAAGGAAGTGTTCTTTATCCCCCACAGAACGATTATGGCAACAGGATGGCACTGAAAAGCCAGTGATGCCATTAGCATTGTTAAAGTTTGCTCTTGCACAGCTGCATTATCCTGCACATGTAACTAGGGAATGTCTTGCTGCAACAGTTGCAGAAGACTGTTTTATTCCAAATTTGTTAGAACATGTTACATTTTATGTAGTAAACTGCATTGTATGTAAAAGGTTTACTGCTGAGCATACACTGAGAATGATTAGAGGAGTAATTTCTCAACCGAAAGGTCCCTTTCATCATTTACATATTGACTATGTTGATATGCTGTAAGTGTGTAGTGGATTTGTGTTGAGAGCACGAGTGAACATCCGTTGATGTCTGCTGTAACTCCCTGTTTTAGACAATTGATATTAAAAGAGTCAAATTGGACTTTACAAACTTCCTGAGTAGGTCTGATTATTTAGTGTAAAAGTTACTCTGCATCCCATCCGTGGAATGACATGTTACTGATTAAGGACCTTATGTTCACTACCGTCTGCCGTAGACATTTCCTTCTTGATTGCCAAACCCTATATAAAGATCAGGTAGTTACAAAAATGGAGGACATAGACCTCAGGAATGAGTCACATGATCATTGAAGTATAGTGACAGGGAAAATCTCGCAACCCCAACAAATCTGTACTCAGCCAACTTCGCTTCACCCTCTACAGTGCCTCATTGGACAAGCATCTCTTTTCTTTGGCTTCTTCTACCACTTATTTGCTGACAACAAGCTTCTTCTCCTTTCCCACCTTTATTCCTGACCTCTCCTCTTGTATCTCTGTCTTCTAGTTACCTGCTACCGGGTGGCTTTCGATTGTCTTATGCTCAACTTCTCTAACACCAAAGTCATCTACTTCCTGGCATCTCATGCAGCAAAACTTCTTTCTTCCTCCTTTTTACCTCTCCCTCATTATCTTTCAGCAACTCCCAAGAAATGCAAGTTTGAAGTTCACATTGACAGGACCTAAAACTTGATCAATTTATAACATCCACTGCACCAGCGCCTAGACTAAACTTACTTAGTAATCTTATATTCTGACGTTCCTCACCTACTACTCTAATAAAACTCTACCATCCACCTTAGTACTCTAATCACTTGACAACAGTTCCAGCCTCCTTCTAGGCCACCCTTTGTCCCCCCCCGCTTCACACAAAATGAACAACTTTGTTGCTCAACTAACTCAGCTCACTGGCTCAGTGCAAAATGGATCTCCATGTATCAATGGTTACTCTTTGAATTCCTCCTACTAATCTTTAAATCTGCTACTGGTTCATGGTACACACACTCGGGAGGATAGCTCAGTGGCAACGTGCTCACCTTGGAAGCAAGACGACACCGAGCACCACAGGTTTGATCCCCAGGTCCGCACTTAGAAACCTCTGGGTATTAAATGTGTTATAAATAACCTATCATATCATATCTCTCCAACTCAATCTCTCTTGCGCCCTGTGCTCCAGCTGCCAACTCAACTTCGCTGTCTCCTGCACTCTGTACCGGGTCTCACTCCCATTCCTCTTTTCTCATGGCCCCTATCAGAATGAAACCAACTTTCAAATTGTTATGGGTCGACGTTCACCTCCTCCTGTGTGCAAAACCCGGCCACCTGCATCCCTAGCACTTTGGTTTCCCAGTGCAACTACCAGAAAGGTTAGGAGGTTCGTAGCGCTCCCCAAAAGGATACGGCATCATGCTGCCCCATTCTATGCACAATGGCAGCTGCCGTGGAAGTTAGCAACTCGAAAACTACACTCCCCAGAAAACCTGGCTCCGTGCGGTAGTTTGCCGGTAGAGCCTTGCGTTGGCTTGCCCCGCCTCTCTCACTGATGTAGTCCGTGGAGGCAGCCAGGACGCTGCTTCTGTTTACAGCTACTCCCGGCATTTAGAAGTTCCTTCTTCGATTGCCAAACCTCTTTGTTTCTTACGGATTCGACTCGGATTGTTTACTGGACCCGCTATTTTGGAATACCCTTATTGAACTGCCTTCCTGTGTACCGAACCTGTTTTTGCTTCCACAGACCCCGCTAGAAAAAGTTTTGTCTTTGTTTTCGCCTGCAAGTGTACCGAAACCCTGTTTTCTTCTGGACTTCTCTTCTACACGCTTTTGCCATAGTCCCTGTCCGCTAGTGTACCAGACCTTGCCTGCCTTCGACTTACCTATCTCAGGAACTGCCATCCCGACTGGTTGTTCTTCATCGTGCCAGACCTTACCTGCTTTCAACTTACCTTACCTGGAACTGCCATCCCGACTAGTTGTTATCATCATTCTTCGTTCATCAGTGGTAAGACTTTTTGCTTCACGAACGGAACGTTTGGATTGAACCTGTTTTTTCCCGTGCACTCAAGGACGCTCTGCAGCTGTGCACCATCCCGAATCCAGTGCGACCCTCCCGGGTATTAGTATCCTACTAACATTTACCTTTTTCTTATTTTGTCCCTGTCGTTGTGTTCTAAACTACTCAAATCCTTCAGTCCTTCTCCACTGGTAAGATCCTGTCCACCTCATGAATTGTGTCATAGTTTAAACCAGTTAGGTGCTATGTTTTGTTATATTCCTAGGTGATTCCCGGGTTGTGCCGTTCTTCCATTCTACGGGGGGAAGAAGCTCAGGTATTCCATCAATTAGTAAGGCTTACAGGGGACAACTGTTACCTTCGTATTACTTACTTGTTGTTCTTTCCTTTACAGCCTGGTTCGTGGCGGTGTGCTCTCCCCCCGCCCTCCTGGGTGATCAGTCCCCTTGTCTGGTTAATTACAGCAAGTGGTCATATCATTTTGAAGGTCTTATTCCCTTACAGAGAGGAGGCTTGGGTAGAGGCCCTACCCAAAGCTCTTCAAGCAACTTCCTGGGTTTTGGATACTCCCCGGTTCTACGCACTCATCTCACCGGTGAGTAACAAAACCAGAAGCCATGGATGAAGCTGATCCTTTGGCTGCCTTGTTTCGTTTAGTGTCTGAGTTACGGTCTGACATGACAATAGCCCATGACGCCATGCATCAAAGGATCGACAGTTTACGGAGTATTCAAACTCCCCCGACACTGGGGGTAGACATGTCGGGTGCGGCCGCCTCAGGGTCTGGTTTATCTTCAGCTTCCGCTTCTGGGTTTTCTGCGACCCCGGTTTTGATGGCCACACAATTCCCGTTGGCCCCTCCGGAACGCTTCACTGGAGATCCAAAACAATACCGGACCTTCATAAATCAATGCAAACTGCATTTCTTGTGTCGGCCCACCGCCTTTCCAAACTCCACCACCAAGGCAGCCTTTATTCTTTCCCATCTCGGGGGTACAGCGGCTGCGTGGGCCAACCCTTTACTTGAGTCCAACAGCTACGTCCTCTATGACTGTGACAAACTCATTTTGGCCATGAATAAGGTTTTTGATAACCGCTACAAATCTCAAGCATCGGACCTGGAGTTGCTGAGTCTATGACAAGGCACTTCTTCTCTTTTTTCTTATCTCACCAGATTCAATCAGCTAGCTGCTGAGACAGACTGGCCCGAGGAGAAGAAATCAGCCGTATTCTACCAGGGGTTGTCTGAAGAATTTTATCCTAGCCACAGTACCGGTCGTTCCGACCTCCTTCGGTGAATTGTTAGACTTGGTGTTGCAAATAGATGCCCGAAGGTCTGAAAGAAAAGGGGAACGTAAAACCCCGGTCCTTACCCCCTCTCCAGCAGATGTAGTTACTCCTCCTGCTCCGACTCCAGAACCCATGCAGATAGGGGCGGTGAGGGGCCCTTTGACTCCGGCACAACGTGAATATCGACGTTCACATAATTTGTGCATGTATTGGGGGTCTTCAGAACACCAACTGAAACACTGTCCCAAAAAACCGGTCAAAAAGGCGGGAAACGCCAAATCCCAGCGATAGATAGAGTCCCTACGCCGGGAGTGTTTTCTTTGGACTCACAGGGTTTTTTGTCTGCTCCTGTCAGTCTTCCTGTGTTATTCACCACGGCCGAAGACGCTACGTTCTCCTCCTTGGCTATCATAGATTCAGGAGCTACGGGGAACTATATGGACTTTGACTATGCTGCTAAAAACAATGTGTCCATTCTACCCAAGGCTCAACCCGAGAGGGTTCATACTGTGGATGGTACAACTTTGGTATCCGGTTTGGTTACACAGAATACTTCCCTTGTCAGCATGAAGACCGAAGACGGACACATTGAATCGATTTCATTCGATCTAATCAAGGCTCCTCAATATCAGGTCATATTGGGTATTCTGTGGTTGCAACACCACAACCCTGCTATTGATTGGGTAAAGAAGAGTGTTCGCTTCCCTTCTTTGGAGTGTAATGAACACTGTTTTCAGAACACGTATGTATGCCCGGAGTCTTCTTGTCCAGCTCTGGTGGCTTCCTTGTCTGTCATAGGTGCCATCGTTCGTGACGCCAGTAAAGACATCCCTCCTGAATACGAATCCTTTCGGGATGTGTTCGATAAGGGCAGGGCAGATCGATTTCCGCCTCATAGGCCCTATGATTGTCCGATAGACCTGTTACCAGGGGCCAAGATACCAGCCGGCAGAGTCTATTCCCTCACCTTACCAGAAGACAAAATTCTGAAGGAATACATAGATAAAGCCTTGGCCACAGGCTTTATTAGGCCTTCAAAATCCCCGGCGGCATCTCCACTATTTTTCGTCCCTAAGAAGGAGGGGGACTTGAGCCCTTGTATAGACTACAGGGCATTGAATGCTATTACGGTAAAAAACCAGTACCTTCTTCCGTTGATATCAGTGCTTTTGGATCAACTTGGTTCGTCAGTGGTGTTCACTAAACTTGACCTTAGGGGTGCCTATAATCTCGTTCGGATTAGAGCAGGGGACGAGTGGAAAACTGCCTTTAAGACACGTTATGGCTTGTTCGAATATTTAGTGATGCCGTTTGGACTCTGTAATGCCCCGGCCACCTTCCAGGCCTTCATGAATGACATCTTCCATGACTATCTGGACCAATTTGTTGTAATTTATCTAGATGATATCCTTATCTACTCATCCTCTATGAAAGATCACTACGTACATGTGCGTCTTGTGTTACAGAGGTTGAGGGAGAACCACCTGTACGTCAAGGCAGAGAAGTGTGTTTTTAATTCCACCGAGTTGGAATTTCTTGGCTATGACTTGACCAGTCATGGCATTCGTATGAGTCACTCTAAGGTTAGAGCGATTCTGGAATGGCCCGTTCCTACCTCTGTCAAAGCATTGCAGTCCTTCTTGGGGTTCTCCAATTTTTATCGGCGTTTCATCCATTAATTTTCATCAATCTCTTCTCCTTTAACGGCACTGACCAGCTCCAAGAAACCGTTTGCATGGAACCCGGAGGCACAACGGGCCTTTGAAATTCTGAAGACCGCCTTCTCGACGGCACCGGTCTTGCAACACCCGGACCCTCTCCTCCCTTTCCTAGTGGAGGCAGACGCCTCCGGTTCAGCTATTGGGGCAGTGTTGTCACAGGAATGTCCTGATTCAGGGGAAATCCATCCAGTGGCATATTTCTCCAGAAAATTGACCCCGTATGAACGCAATTATCCTATCACAGAGCGCGAGTTATTAGCCATCAGAGATGCCTTTGCGGAATGGCGTCATCATCTGTTGGGTGCCCGTCATCAGGTTACTGTTTATTCGGACCACCGTAGCCTCCTTGCCTTTAAATCAATGAAGTGCCTTACGGCCCGACAAGCTCGTTGGCAACTTTTCTTTTCCCAGTTTAACTTTGCCATCACATATCGACTGGCTCGTCTCAATGCCTGTGCTGACGCTCTTTCAAGGTTATCCCACAGTTCTTGTGTTTCTAAGGCTGATCGTCCCCTGCTGTTACCTGAAAGGGTGGTTTGTGCCTGCACTCCTCAGGCTTCGCTCCGTGCCTTTATATCATCTTGGGTGACCTCAAATAAGGAGGAATGCGAATCATTGAACTTCGACATTGTACAGGGCTTGCCTTATATCCAAGGTCGTTTCTTTATACCTCCTGGAGAAGCACGTCTTCGAGCTTTAGCCTGGTCACACAATTCCTTGATGGCAGCCCATCCGGGGCAGCAAAAGACGTTGGAAGCATTGCGCCGCTGGGCTTGGTGGTCATCAATGCCCAGGGATGTCATCGATTACGTGGCCTCTTGCTCAGTGTGTGCTCAATGCAAAGTCTCTAGATCCAAGCCTGTGGGCCTTTTGCGTCCCCTTCTGGTGCCACATAAACCATGGTATATGGTCTCCATGGATTTCATTGTGGACCTGCCTCCCCTAAACGGTTATGATACCGTCTGGGTTGTCATCAACTACTTCTCCAAGATGGCTCTGTTTGTTCCCTGCTCGGGTTTGCCTTCAGCCCCCGTCTTGGCTTCTTTGTTTCTCAAGCATGTCTTTCGTTTCTTTGGACTTCCCTCTATCATTGTTTCAGACCGCGGCCCTCAGTTTACTTCTCTCTTTTGGAGGGTTTTAACTTCTTCGCTTCACATTGACAATTGTTTCAGCTCTGCATACCATCCACAAACCGATGGACAGACTGAGAGGGCTAATGCCACTCTGGAGCAATTCCTCCGATGCCTGTGTCTCCAATTTCAGTCCACCTGGTTAGAGACGCTCGCCCCTGCCGAATTCGCCTACAATAATTCGGTACACTGTGCCTCAGTTGTATCACCGTTTTTTGCCTTGTATGGATTCCATCCACGCTCTTTGCCCTTGGATCCAGCACTCCCCATTGACAACCCGGCCGCTCAGGCTTGTGTAAGAGAATTGGAGTCAGTCCGTAGGGGAGTTCGATCCCACCTTCTGCTTGCCCAGGAGAGAGCGAAAAGATACGCTGACCGGCATAGGACTGCAGCTCCGGAATACAAAGTGGGCATGAAAGTTTGGCTGTCTACGCGTAATCTACGCATTCCTGGCAAACGTATGCTGCTACCGAAGTTTGTGGGTCCTTTTCCCATTATGGATGTTTTAAATCCTGTGGCAATGCGTCTTTCTTTGCCAACTTCATGGAAACTGCATCCTATGTTCCACGTAAGTCTCATCAAGCCTTGCCTTCCTTCCACGCGTCTACCTACGCGACCTTGAGCTATTCGCGTGGATGGCGAAGAAGAATATGAGGTTGCTGATATTTTGGACTTTCAACTCCGCAGGGGTCGGCCCTTTTATCTGGTTGACTGGAAGGGATACGGTCCTGAGGATAGGTCTTGGGAACCCTTGAGTAATATTCACTCACCTGTACTCCTGCATCGTTTCCATGCCCGCAAGGGGTTGCCGCCACCTTTGGGGGCGAATGCTGTTATGGGTCGACGTTCACCTCCTCCTGTGTGCAAAACCCGGCCACCTGCATCCCTAGCACTTCGGTTTCCCAGTGCAACTACCAGAAAGGTTAGGAGGTTCGTAGCACTCCCCAAAAGGATACGGCATCATGCTGCCCCATTCTATGCACGATGGCAGCCGCCGTGGAAGTTAGCAACTCGAAAACTACACTCCCCAGAAAACCTGGCTCCGTGCAGTAGTTTGCCGGTAGAGCCTCGCGTTGGCTTGCCCCGCCTCTCTCACTGGTGTAGTCCGTGGAGGCAGCCAGGATGCCGCTTCTGTTTACAGCTACTCCCGGCGTTTAGAAGTTCCTTCTTCGATTGCCAAACCTCTTTGTTTCTTACGGATTCGACTCAGATTGTTTACTGGACCCGCTATTTTGGAATACCCTTATTGAACTGCCTTCCTGTGTACCGAACCTGTTTTTGCTTCCACGGACCCGCTAGAAAAAGTTTTGTCTTTGTTTTCGCCTGCAAGTGTACCAAAACCCTGTTTTCTTCCGGACTTCTCTTCTATACGCTTTTGCCATAGTCCTTGTCCGCTAGTGTACCAGACCTTGCCTGCCTTCGACTTACCTATCTCAGGAACTGCCATCCCGACTGGTTGTTCTTCATCGTGCCAGACCTTACCTGCCTTCAACTTACCTTACCTGGAACTGCCATCCCGACTGGTTGTTATCATCATTCTTCGTTCATCAGTGGTAAGACTTTTTGCTTCACGAACGGAACGTTTGGATTGAACCTGTTTTTTCCCGTGCACTCAAGGACGCTCTGCAGCTGTGCACCATCCTGAATCCAGTGCGACCCTCGTGCCGCCCGGGTATTAGTATCCTACTAACATTTACCTTTTTCTTATTTTATCCCTGTCGTTGTGTTCTAAACTACTCAAATCCTTCAGTCCTTCTCCACTGGTAAGATCCTGTCCACCTCATGAATTGTGTCATAGTTTAAACCAGTTAGGTGCTAAGTTTTGTTATATTCCTAGGTGACTCCCGGGTTGTGCCGTTCTTCCATTCTACGGGGGGAAAAAGCTCAGGTATTCCATCAATTAGTAAGGCTTACAGGGGACAACTGTTACCTTCGTATTACTTACCTGTTGTTCTTTCCTTTACAGCCTGGTTCGTGGCGGTGCGCTCTCCCCCCGCCCTTCTGGGTGATCAGTCCCCTTGTCTGGTTAATTACAGCAAGTTCTCCTCCTTGGCTATCATAGATTCAGGAGCTACGGGGAACTATATGGACTTTGACTATGCTGCTAAAAACAATGTGTCCATTCTACCCAAGGCTCAACCCGAGAGGGTTCATACTGTGGATGGTACAACTTTGGTATCCGGTTTGGTTACACAGAATACTTCCCTTGTCAGCATGAAGACCGAAGACGGACACATTGAATCGATTTCATTCGATCTAATCAAGGCTCCTCAATATCAGGTCATATTGGGTATTCTGTGGTTGCAACACCACAACCCTGCTATTGATTGGGTAAAGAAGAGTGTTCGCTTCCCTTCTTTGGAGTGTAATGAACACTGTTTTCAGAACACGTATGTATGCCCGGAGTCTTCTTGTCCAGCTCTGGTGGCTTCCTTGTCTGTCATAGGTGCCATCGTTCGTGACGCCAGTAAAGACATCCCTCCTGAATACGAATCCTTTCGGGATGTGTTCGATAAGGGCAGGGCAGATCGATTTCCGCCTCATAGGCCCTATGATTGTCCGATAGACCTGTTACCAGGGGCCAAGATACCAGCCGGCAGAGTCTATTCCCTCACCTTACCAGAAGACAAAATTCTGAAGGAATACATAGATAAAGCCTTGGCCACAGGCTTTATTAGGCCTTCAAAATCCCCGGCGGCATCTCCACTATTTTTCGTCCCTAAGAAGGAGGGGGACTTGAGCCCTTGTATAGACTACAGGGCATTGAATGCTATTACGGTAAAAAACCAGTACCTTCTTCCGTTGATATCAGTGCTTTTGGATCAACTTGGTTCGTCAGTGGTGTTCACTAAACTTGACCTTAGGGGTGCCTATAATCTCGTTCGGATTAGAGCAGGGGACGAGTGGAAAACTGCCTTTAAGACACGTTATGGCTTGTTCGAATATTTAGTGATGCCGTTTGGACTCTGTAATGCCCCGGCCACCTTCCAGGCCTTCATGAATGACATCTTCCATGACTATCTGGACCAATTTGTTGTAATTTATCTAGATGATATCCTTATCTACTCATCCTCTATGAAAGATCACTACGTACATGTGCGTCTTGTGTTACAGAGGTTGAGGGAGAACCACCTGTACGTCAAGGCAGAGAAGTGTGTTTTTAATTCCACCGAGTTGGAATTTCTTGGCTATGACTTGACCAGTCATGGCATTCGTATGAGTCACTCTAAGGTTAGAGCGATTCTGGAATGGCCCGTTCCTACCTCTGTCAAAGCATTGCAGTCCTTCTTGGGGTTCTCCAATTTTTATCGGCGTTTCATCCATTAATTTTCATCAATCTCTTCTCCTTTAACGGCACTGACCAGCTCCAAGAAACCGTTTGCATGGAACCCGGAGGCACAACGGGCCTTTGAAATTCTGAAGACCGCCTTCTCGACGGCACCGGTCTTGCAACACCCGGACCCTCTCCTCCCTTTCCTAGTGGAGGCAGACGCCTCCGGTTCAGCTATTGGGGCAGTGTTGTCACAGGAATGTCCTGATTCAGGGGAAATCCATCCAGTGGCATATTTCTCCAGAAAATTGACCCCGTATGAACGCAATTATCCTATCACAGAGCGCGAGTTATTAGCCATCAGAGATGCCTTTGCGGAATGGCGTCATCATCTGTTGGGTGCCCGTCATCAGGTTACTGTTTATTCGGACCACCGTAGCCTCCTTGCCTTTAAATCAATGAAGTGCCTTACGGCCCGACAAGCTCGTTGGCAACTTTTCTTTTCCCAGTTTAACTTTGTCATCACATATCGACTGGCTCGTCTCAATGCCTGTGCTGACGCTCTTTCAAGGTTATCCCACAGTTCTTGTGTTTCTAAGGCTGATCGTCCCCTGCTGTTACCTGAAAGGGTGGTTTGTGCCTGCACTCCTCAGCCTTCGCTCCGTGCCTTTATATCATCTTGGGTGACCTCAAATAAGGAGGAATGCGAATCATTGAACTTCGACATTGTACAGGGCTTGCCTTATATCCAAGGTCGTTTCTTTATACCTCCTGGAGAAGCACGTCTTCGAGCTTTAGCCTGGTCACACAATTCCTTGATGGCAGCCCATCCGGGGCAGCAAAAGACGTTGGAAGCATTGCGCCGCTGGGCTTGGTGGTCATCAATGCCCAGGGATGTCATCGATTACGTGGCCTCTTGCTCAGTGTGTGCTCAATGCAAAGTCTCTAGATCCAAGCCTGTGGGCCTTTTGCGTCCCCTTCTGGTGCCACATAAACCATGGTATATGGTCTCCATGGATTTCATTGTGGACCTGCCTCCCCTAAACGGTTATGATACCGTCTGGGTTGTCATCAACTACTTCTCCAAGATGGCTCTGTTTGTTCCCTGCTCGGGTTTGCCTTCAGCCCCCGTCTTGGCTTCTTTGTTTCTCAAGCATGTCTTTCGTTTCTTTGGACTTCCCTCTATCATTGTTTCAGACCGCGGCCCTCAGTTTACTTCTCTCTTTTGGAGGGTTTTAACTTCTTCGCTTCACATTGACAATTGTTTCAGCTCTGCATACCATCCACAAACCGATGGACAGACTGAGAGGGCTAATGCCACTCTGGAGCAATTCCTCCGATGCCTGTGTCTCCAATTTCAGTCCACCTGGTTAGAGACGCTCGCCCCTGCCGAATTCGCCTACAATAATTCGGTACACTGTGCCTCAGTTGTATCACCGTTTTTTGCCTTGTATGGATTCCATCCACGCTCTTTGCCCTTGGATCCAGCACTCCCCATTGACAACCCGGCCGCTCAGGCTTGTGTAAGAGAATTGGAGTCAGTCCGTAGGGGAGTTCGATCCCACCTTCTGCTTGCCCAGGAGAGAGCGAAAAGATACGCTGACCGGCATAGGACTGCAGCTCCGGAATACAAAGTGGGCATGAAAGTTTGGCTGTCTACGCGTAATCTACGCATTCCTGGCAAACGTATGCTGCTACCGAAGTTTGTGGGTCCTTTTCCCATTATGGATGTTTTAAATCCTGTGGCAATGCGTCTTTCTTTGCCAACTTCATGGAAACTGCATCCTATGTTCCACGTAAGTCTCATCAAGCCTTGCCTTCCTTCCACGCGTCTACCTACGCGACCTTGAGCTATTCGCGTGGATGGCGAAGAAGAATATGAGGTTGCTGATATTTTGGACTTTCAACTCCGCAGGGGTCGGCCCTTTTATCTGGTTGACTGGAAGGGATACGGTCCTGAGGATAGGTCTTGGGAACCCTTGAGTAATATTCACTCACCTGTACTCCTGCATCGTTTCCATGCCCGCAAGGGGTTGCCGCCACCTTTGGGGGCGAATGCTGTTATGGGTCGATGTTCACCTCCTCCTGTGTGCAAAACCCGGCCACCTGCATCCCTAGCACTTCGGTTTCCCAGTGCAACTACCAGAAAGGTTAGGAGGTTCGTAGCACTCCCCAAAAGGATACGGCATCATGCTGCCCCATTCTATGCACGATGGCAGCCGCCGTGGAAGTTAGCAACTCGAAAACTACACTCCCCAGAAAACCTGGCTCCGTGCAGTAGTTTGCCGGTAGAGCCTCGCGTTGGCTTGCCCCGCCTCTCTCACTGGTGTAGTCCGTGGAGGCAGCCAGGATGCCGCTTCTGTTTACAGCTACTCCCGGCGTTTAGAAGTTCCTTCTTCGATTGCCAAACCTCTTTGTTTCTTACGGATTCGACTCAGATTGTTTACTGGACCCGCTATTTTGGAATACCCTTATTGAACTGCCTTCCTGTGTACCGAACCTGTTTTTGCTTCCACGGACCCGCTAGAAAAAGTTTTGTCTTTGTTTTCGCCTGCAAGTGTACCAAAACCCTGTTTTCTTCCGGACTTCTCTTCTATACGCTTTTGCCATAGTCCTTGTCCGCTAGTGTACCAGACCTTGCCTGCCTTCGACTTACCTATCTCAGGAACTGCCATCCCGACTGGTTGTTCTTCATCGTGCCAGACCTTACCTGCCTTCAACTTACCTTACCTGGAACTGCCATCCCGACTGGTTGTTATCATCATTCTTCGTTCATCAGTGGTAAGACTTTTTGCTTCACGAACGGAACGTTTGGATTGAACCTGTTTTTTCCCGTGCACTCAAGGACGCTCTGCAGCTGTGCACCATCCTGAATCCAGTGCGACCCTCGTGCCGCCCGGGTATTAGTATCCTACTAACATTTACCTTTTTCTTATTTTATCCCTGTCGTTGTGTTCTAAACTACTCAAATCCTTCAGTCCTTCTCCACTGGTAAGATCCTGTCCACCTCATGAATTGTGTCATAGTTTAAACCAGTTAGGTGCTAAGTTTTGTTATATTCCTAGGTGACTCCCGGGTTGTGCCGTTCTTCCATTCTACGGGGGGAAAAAGCTCAGGTATTCCATCAATTAGTAAGGCTTACAGGGGACAACTGTTACCTTCGTATTACTTACCTGTTGTTCTTTCCTTTACAGCCTGGTTCGTGGCGGTGCGCTCTCCCCCCGCCCTTCTGGGTGATCAGTCCCCTTGTCTGGTTAATTACAGCAAGTGGTCATATCATTTTGAAGGTCTTATTCCCTCACAGTGAGGAGGCTTGGGTAGAGGCCCTACCCAAAGCTCTTCAAGCAACTTCCTGGGTTTTGGATACTCCCCGGTTCTACGCACTCATCTCACCAGTGAGTAACACAAATCTGCCTTCAAACTTCATCTCCTCTTCGTGGAAGGAGACCCTGCTCAAATGCACCACATTATCCTGACCATATGTATGTACTGTCAATTATTTATATTGTCAGATTCTGCTACCCTCAGTATATGCCTTCTATGATATCTTTGCTGCCCTCCACTACCAGGACCATTGAATGCCTATCTACCTCTGCGACCTATTGTAAATTATCTTTTGGGGGATTTTCCCCATTCTGTTTTGGTTACCGTGTGCAGTGTTTCTGATCCAAGTGCTTCCTTCTCAAAAAATACAGCCCAGCTCGTTGATGCTACAACGGGCCACCTCAGTGTGGATCCCTCATTCTAGACTTGTAGAGTTGGCCCAAGGAAAGGACCTAGCCTGCTGACCTAGAAGCATCTGTGCCCAAAAGAGCAAGGATGGCAGAGGGTTTTGGGATGTAGAGACTATTCAGAGGGTCAGTACCAGGGTCTCTCTTCTACGACAGATGGCACCAGAGGCATCAAGCAACAACAGAATTACCAAAGAGGAAAAAACAGTGGCAGGAACTGGAGAGAGCCATGCTTTGTGGAGCAATAGATACGAGATCTAAAGAAGCAGAGTATCCACAAACTAGAAGTCAGGTAAGTGGTCGTGTATAGCACCCTTCTTCCCATAATGTTGGCCTTGGTGTGTAGGGCTCTGCACTCCCCGGAAGTGGGGTTATTAGTGGGATAGAGGGACAGGCAGATATGTAATAAACTGTGGTATTGACAAGTGCAGTTCGGAAGCATCCATTACCCGTACATCACAATTAAGTCTGTTTATGTGAAGCGTTATGGTGAGGTGGGTTATCCAGAATGGCTGCCCTACGGTTGAGAAGGCAGGTGGTGATGGTGGGAATATGCTCAGTACCCTACAACTTGCAGATCCATGATGGGGAAACGATTATGATGTAAGGATGCAAGATTTTGATTTTAGTGGTGAAGAGGTATAAGATCAGAGTCCTACTACATTAGCAGGTACTTCAAAAAGTATTTTTCAACTTCTTTCTCAGTTTCTTTATTTTGTCCAATCATGCCTGCTCTAAGCCCTAGTTCTGTGGGTTACACCATTTAGGAATTATTCCACTCAACCTGTCACACACACTGGGGAGAAATAACTTGACTCCTCCCACCCAAGCAGAACTCACTGTGCGTGGTATCCTCCAAGAGTTACGAACCAGTCATGCACAGCCTAAGCCTTCTACCTCAGCATCCCTCCACTGGCTGAAATTACTCTGGGCCTCATATCAAGTACAACGGTGGAGGTAAAGTCAGTGGTAATGTGGGTGCAAATACCTTGCTGCTGCATTGCAACGACATTACCATACCACCATAATACAAATTTGGAGTAAAAAAAAGCTGGAGCGAGTCCACCACTTTACCACCAAAATTGGAGGAATTGGTGGAATTACTACGAGTGGAATTATTGCCTGAGGTAATTCCACCGAAATCCCCAAGGCGTCCATTGGGGAGTTCAGTGGATTTACCTCTGGCAATAATTCCACCCACAGTAATTCCACCCATTTTGAAGAAAATGTTTGGTATTAATTCTGTAGATTTACTGTCAAAATAGGACCAAACTCATAATAAGGCCACCTCATGCATACAGACTTTTCATTTTAAAAAGAGCTTTTTTGTTACAGGTTGGGGCAGACACCGCCATCAGTGATTAATGAAGTGTAGAAGGTGCTGTATGAAGCTGTTCATATTTTTGGTTGAATTGAAAATTGCATTTGCATATGCATCATTCACAACAGCAATAAGCATGTGCGTGCCACACAAAGACATTGGGCCTCATTACGAGGTCGGCGGTAGACCTTTTTACACATTCCTCTGCCTGATATCCCGGTGCCACCGGGATATTACAAGTGGCGATGGGCAGGGATGTCAGGCAGCTGGAGCTGTAAATACACATTCCCGTGAAGTCCCACAGGACTCCACGGAATGGGGAAATGGAAGCACTGGCACCGTTACTTCTGTGAAACTCATGCCTGCAGGGGCCGGTACTCGTGGCACATCAGATCATCAATACTTCATTCACACTCTTTATTTCTCCAAACTATGCACAAAGAAGGTCCTCAAGAATTGCCCTGAAAGTCCTGGCATTTAAGAGCATGCCATTTTGCACCATTGGTGACAAACTCCCAGGTAGGTCCGAGGGCTACTAGGAGTTTGCAGACTCAGACTCTTGGAAGGCCCAACTCCTTCCCTCAAAAGGAACACAGGTCCAGTCAGACAGCAAGATCAAACTGTGGTTTATTACAGCCAAAACCAACAAGGATAATGTAACGCTCACCTGATTCTCGCAGAGGCGCCGGTCTTAACTGGGCGACTACCGTATCTTCAAAGGTGATGTGTAGCACCCGGTTGGCTCTTTGGGCTGGGCCTCTGTGCACTGTATGCCTGACTTCAAGAGTAAGATGTCTTAGGTAAGTGAATGCCGAGCTCTCCATCTGCCTCGGGGCAGGGTGCTGTAACCAGTTTCTTCACTGGATCGATAGCGCAGGCCGCTTGACTTCAGAGGACTGCTGTCCGTCGTTTACTGCACGAACGGTAAGTTTCGAGTAATTCTATTGTCTTTAAAGTCTTTAGCAATGATGTCTCTTGTTTTGCAGGTTCCGGCGATGGCGGATGACGGGCTGAAGTGAGTTGAAGATGGAGTCCGTATGATGAATAGAAGCGCCTGGAAGCACGTAAGTAAGCGCTTGTTGCCTGCTTCACGATGCGCTCTAACTGTCTTTTATTTTGCAGGTACGAGTTCGGAGCGGCTGCAGGGTGCCGGAATACCCACTGGGGTTGATGTGGAAAGGAGTAATGGCACGTGAGTATTAAAGTTCCCCAATGTCTTTAAACGCACCTTGTTTTGTCTTTCAGATGCAGGATGCAGCGCCGAAGGCCTCCGGAGCGTGCGAAGAGTCGGTAAGCTTTTGTCTTTCAGATTCCGGAATGCAGTGTGAAGACCTCCGGAGCGCACGAAGAGTAGGTAAGCCTTTGTCTTTCAGATGCCGGAATGCTAACCTGTTCTTTCTTGTCTTTATAGGTGTTGCTGAAGACTGGATTCAGGATGGTAAGCCTTTTTCCTTAGGCCCAGGATCCGATGCAGAAGACACGATGAGCGTTCTGCTGCAGAGGATGCAGAATAACGCAAAGCAAGATTCATCCACCGGGTGTGGTTTAAATAGCCTCCTGTAGTGCTTAGGTGTCTCCTTCCACAGCCACGCCTAGGTAAGAAAAGAGTTCCTGCTTTCCGGAAGAGTTCCACTGACTTGGTCCAGGAGTTCAGGGATCAAAGGTAACGGATATCTATTCTTAACGGTGATCTGGTTCAGGGAGCGATAATCGATACAAGTTCTAAGGTCTCCTTCCTTTTTTGGAACGAAGAACAAAGCTCAAGAAGCAGGGGACTTGGAAGGACGAATAAACCCATTCGCCAGGTATTGATCCAGGTATTGTCGAAGGTGAAGGTTCTCAGGCTCGGTGAGGGCATAAATTCTACTACAAGGAGGAGTAGATCCAGGTATCAGGTCTATCTGGCAGTCATAAGACCTATGAGGAGGTAGAGTGTTAGCCTGATCCTTCCGGAAAACATCTTGGTATTCAAGGTATTCGGGAGGTAACTGGGGAGTCTCTGAAGAAATTGCTGCCAGTGCAACACCAGGTGGAGGGTGACAAGTAGAGACACATTCTGGAAACTGGACCGTTCTTGCTCGCCAATCGATCAGAGAATTGTGTTTCTCTAACCAAGGTATTCCTAGAATAATCTGAAACTGAGGGGCCTTGATCACATCGAACACGATCTTCTCATGGTGTCCATCTTGACTTACTAGCGTCACCTCTTGAGTGGTATGCGTTACTGGCCCGGAGGCTATCTCCGTACCATCCACTGTAGTAATGACGTCCTTTACAGCCTTGGGACAAAGAGTTAGATTCATCCTCAAAACCATTTCATGATCCACATAATTGCCGATGGCACCGCTGTCGACGTAAGCTTCAATTGCATGTAATCGATCCGGATTATCAGGGCTAATGAGGACCATAGGTATCACGAAATGCGAGGTCACGGAACTGGTTTTCACGCTCGGCAAGAGGACCTCGATTCTTGTCGGGCGAGGTCGTTTCCCTGCTCAGAGTTTGTAACTTTGGTAACTGCAGCTCCTACTGCCTTCTTGGCAGGTTTCACCGGACAGTCTCGAAGAAAGTGCCCTGAGTTTCCGCAATATAGGCATAATTGCAACTGTTTTCTCCTTTCCCGCTCCTTTTGTGTTAGAGGACCTTTCAGACCCCCAATTTGCATGGGTTCCCCGGAGTCTACTCCTTTGGAAGGAGTTGGCGGTTTGGAAAATACTCGAGCATCAAACTTGGAACGGTCGGCCTTCCTGTTCTGCAGTCTATGATCTATTTGAACGACCAAGTCTATATAATCCGAACAGTCTTGTGGGGGATTCACTACTTGGGCTAAAACGTCTTTGAGCTCTCCACGTAGACCTCTGTAAAACAGCGTAATCCTTTTGGCCTCAGGCCATTGAGTTTCCACTATTAGTCTATTGAAAGATGCAATATAAGCCAAAAGGTCTTGATAACCCTGTCGCAACGAAAGAAGCTCATTGTCCAAGGCCTGCCCCTGTGAATGTCTTGCGAACAGTTTTTCCATACTAATCTGAAAGGCTTGAAAATCATGGAGAACCGGATCATCTTGATTAACTAGAGGGATCGACCAGTCTGCCGCATTGCCACTAAGGTACGAAAGTACAAAAGCTACTTTAGCTTGATCAGTTGGAAAGGCTGCTGGCCGGCATAAGAAGTGCAACCGGCACTGATTGATAAATACTGCAAACCTCTTTGGGTCACCAGAAAATCGTTCGGGCGGAGCCAGAGGTACATTCCCAGGTAGGTTGATCTGCACTGGATTCATAGAGGATGTTGAAGGAAGATTTGCCCCTGATGCGGGTAACGGGGTTTGTCCAGCTTGTGACTGTAGCAATTGTCTAGCAAGACTGTCTGTTCTCTCCTTGGAAATAATTAGTTCCCTTCTTAGAGCATTCGTTTCCTGACGAGCTGCATGCACTTCTGCCCTTAGTTCCCCAAGTAACCGGGCTAGGTGGTCAGTATCCGAGGTTTCCATAGCGCCTGGGCGAGAGTTTTGCGGTAGGCTTTGCGTTCTGTAACGCTCACCTGATTCTCGCAGAGGCGCCGGTCTTGACTGGGCGACTACCGTATCTTCAAAGGTGATGTGTAGCACCCGGTTGGCTCTTTGGGCTGGGCCTCTGTGCACTGTATGCCTGACTTCAAGAGTAAGATGTCTTAGGTAAGTGAATGCCGAGCTCTCCATCTGCCTCGGGGCAGGGTGCTGTAACCAGTTTCTTCACTGGATCGGTAGCGCAGGCCTCTTGACTTCAGAGGACTGCTGTCCGTCGTTTACTGCACGAACGGTAAGTTTCGAGTAATTCTATTGTCTTTAAAGTCTTTAGCAATGATGTCTCTTGTTTTGCAGGTTCCGGCGATGGCGGATGACGGGCTGAAGTGAGTTGAAGATGGAGTCCGTATGATGAATAGAAGCGCCTGGAAGCACGTAAGTAAGCGCTTGTTGCCTGCTTCACGATGCGCTCTAACTGTCTTTTATTTTGCAGGTACGAGTTTGGAGCGGCTGCAGGGTGCCGGAATACCCACTGGGGTTGATGTGGAAAGGAGTAATGGCACGTGAGTATTAAAGTTCCCCAATGTCTTTAAACGCACCTTGTTTTGTCTTTCAGATGCAGGATGCAGCGCCGAAAGGCCTCCGGAGCGTACGAAGAGTCGGTAAGCTTTTGTCTTTCAGATGCCGGAATGCAGTGTGAAGACCTCCGGAGCGCACGAAGAGTAGGTAAGCCTTTGTCTTTCAGATGCCGGAATGCTAACCTGTTCTTTCTTGTCTTTATAGGTGTTGCTGAAGACTGGATTCAGGATGGTAAGCCTTTTTCCTTAGGCCCAGGATCCGATGCAGAAGACACAATGAGCGTTCTGCTGCAGAGGATGCAGAATAACGCAAAGCAAGATTCATCCACCGGGTGTGGTTTAAATAGCCTCCTGTAGTGCTTAGGTGTCTCCTTCCACAGCCACGCCTAGGTAAGAAAAGAGTTCCTGCTTTCCAGAAGAGTTCCAGTGTTCTGAATCTAGGGAGTGGCTCCTGCCCCACCCAACAGGAAAAGTAGTTCCAAACAGAAGAGGATCAGAGGCTCAGCTGGCAGGCAAGTAAGCAGCATGCTCTGCTGCAGGTAAGTCCACCCAAGCATTATGAGCCCGGCGCTTCCAGCGCTGGGACTGGGCACATTTATGAGCCTGGTGCCACTGGCGCCAGGACTTGGTCCAAAAGGTCCCAATTGGGACTGGTTGGCCCTCGGAACCTGGGTTATGGATCTGCTTCCAAGGGAGTTGGGAAAACCCTGACCTTTTGGAAGCAGAGATCATGACAGATAAGTACAAGGATAGAATAAATCAGAGGACCACTCAATATCTCACAGGCCAGTTTTGTGTCCTGGTTGTGTCATAGTGATGTCACAACCTGGGCCCCTCTCCAGAAAAGCTATCACCAACTAGATTGGGTATTGAGTAATAGTCCACATGTAGTGGACACTATACATGTTAGTCTACTGGCTCTCGTATGTCAGGTGGCTGGCCTCGACGATTCTCAAATTACTATCTCTACACAATATTGCAGTGTGAGGGTCTTACCATTGGTTCTTGCTGGTTGCTACCCAAACCTAGGATGCTGAACTGTGGTTGGCTAGAGCTGACATCCCCAGGCCTGGGATGCAAAATGATTCCCAGCTCTTGGTGTACCTTCGCAAGGTAAAAAGAACTATGTGTCTGCATTGTAACTTGTGTGCACCACTATAGTCTATGAGAGTGCTTGTTCACGTCGTGCAACACTTGTCTCTCATTGTAACAACTTTGTTGCAAGCTTCTGTCTGGCAGCATGAGACTAACTCGCATTCCCAACTTCTGGTTTCGAATCATCATCTCAGTCAGCTGGGTCACATGTTCGGAGACCATGATTTGGAGCTTCTGCAGCTCTGAATTACTCTGAATTATGAGGAATTATTTTCATTTATTGCAGCTGGTGTTACTGTCGTTCAGGAAATGGAATGTCACTTGTATCTAGTGGCCTTGATAGCTGACCCTGTCTCACACGTTTGCTTCTCTCACAAGTTTGCTTCTCTGTTCTCACCAACTTCTACATCGTCATTGTTCTGATAGAACAGGGCTGGCGTTAACAAATTTGCGCTAGAATCTCATTCCTTCAGGTACTTATCATTTTCGTCCTGCACCTTGTTCACTGCACATTGTGCTAATATCAGTGTCTTGCTTCCCACGACTCCATTTTGCCACCCATCATTAATGTACACCTGTCCATACACTAATAGCTGTGGTCTTTACCAGCATCGTGGCTCTCCTCCTATCTCCTTTACTCTTGTCGAGGTACATGGCATTCCTTTACTGCGATAGGGGGTCATTAAGACCTGGGCGCAAAGGGATACCGGGCACCGGTAATGACACCGGTGCCGGTAAACCCTTTGCGCCCTGTTCTGAGGTCTCTTTGCGGGTCATCCCTTAACGCCAGGTTTTACCAGGCTTTATGGACGGGACCCGCAAAGGGATACTGGGGTCAATACGGTACCACAATTTACAATACCATTATTGCCGCCTTCCCCCCTTCCCATTAGGGAATTACCGGTCCCGTCGGACCGATTTTGTAGTCCAAACTCGGAATGAGGGCCATAGTCTTTGTCTCTCCTTTCTCAGGTCCATCAGTTATGTACTGTAATCCTTCTAATCTAGCTGCCAGTAAGTGTTCATCATGTCTAGTGTCTTTATGTAATTATCTTCATATGGGAAAGTCCCCTTGGACATCCCTCTCAATGTTGGTGTTTTCCCTTGGAATCTTTCTCGTACCTGCACCATCGCGAGATACATCAGGCACTGTGCTCTTGCTGCAGGTATTTCAATTGCTATGAACGTTCTGGAAGCACTCATGGCGTATGGGATCAAAGAGCAGACATAACAGCTCTCCCAGTGGTTTCTTTACCTACTTTGGTAATGTGTTTGTACTGCATGTTGTTGAATACCCATGCTGTGTCAGTGAGATACATGTCAACTCCCTTCATGTCTGTGTCAACACTGCTCTTACTCTCCTTACCTTATCAGGACTCCACCGACATTGTTGTCCCTCATGCCTGGGTTGGGGGGGAATGTTAGTAGAGGGTACTAACCCTGGTGCCTTTCAGGTTGCTGCTCTGTTTCCCGACTTAGCAAGCCCCGCCCACCTGGTGCATTCCTGGTTGCCGCTCTTTTTCCCTACTTAAGGAGTCCTCCAGCCTCTTTTCCTTTGCAGATGGCGAGTAGGTGCAAGTGGATCTAGGTCACCTGGCCTAAGCCCCACCCACCTGGTGCCTTCCAGGTTGCTGCTCTTTTTCCCCGCTTAGCAACCCGACGCACACCTGATGCCTTCCTGGTTGCCGCTCATTTTTCCCTGCTTAAGGAGCCCTCCAGCCTCTTTTCCTTTGCAGATGGGGAGCAGGTGCTGGTGGATATAGGTCACCTGGCCTAAGCCCTGTCTACCTGGTGCTTTCCAGGTTGCCTCTCTTTTTCCCCACTTAGAAAGCCCCGCCCACCTGGCACCTTGCTGGTTGCCGCTATTTTTCCCTACTTAAGCAGATATTTCTTTTATTTTATTTTTTCTATTTTATTGGTTATTTATAACACGCTTAATAATCAGATGTTTCTAAGCGCGGACCAGGAATCGAGCCTTTGTTGCTCTGCATTGTCTTTCTTCCAAAGTGAGTGTGTTGCCCCTGAGCTATCCTCCCAAACTATCATACCTCATCAGTATAGCAAGGCTGCAGAAATGATCAACACATACTCAGTGGGGAGGCATTGATCAGACTGCCATTACCAAGTGAGCCTGCAGTTCCATTGGAGGTTTGGGAAGGCGAAGTTCAGTTTCTATGTCCAGGCCTGCGGTGGACCATATTTGGTGCAGTGGGGAGTCCTGGCACAGGTGGTGCTCGTAGAAGCGGGAAGGGTGTACACCAAAATAACAATGCAGATAGATAGAAGAGGACAAATTGCGTGTTTCCATTCAGGGTTCCACGGGGCATACATATCTTCATCATAGGCGTGTCCTGTGATTGGAGAACCTGCAGGAGATGACACAAAAGAGGCCGTTTTGCTAAGGAGTGTGAGGCCAAACCTTTGAAGGAAAGAAGGGAGGCAGTGAACAAGCACAGTCATTTGACATTGCAGGTCAGGGAAGAAAAACAGTATAGAATCTGTGCAGTGGCAATTGATGTTGCTGGTCGAGTGATAACGTCATTAGTCGAATTTGGGGTCACCATATAACACCATAATGTTAAATATGTTCCAAGGGGTTTTGGGTGGTCACCTAAAGGATCTGCTAAAACACAATATTAGGCCTACAGCCTATGGGGGTAGGCCGGTTCATACTATTGGGTACTTTGAGAGCTAGATTAGTATTAAGGGTACTGTCAGAGGTGGGAGGTTATATGTGTCCAAGAAAGGTGGAAGCTAATTGGGATGGAGTCAACAAGGTGGCTTAAACACTGAATGGAAACTAAGTACTAAGGAGCAGGTGCAGAAAGAGGGTATGGCCAGTGTAGAGGCAGAGTTGAGAAGTTTGCCAGTCTGGAAATAAGGTGCCAGTAACAACGTTACCAGCATCTTTTCCGGACTGGCAAACTACAAGTCTGCTGGTAGGGGCAGTGAACTACCAGCAGGCCTAACCTGCTGGTATTTCAAGCCCCTACCAGCAGATTTTTCACTGAAGCAGCGGCACTGTTACTAACTGGTGCCGGTACTAACTGATACTAACAGTGCCTGTGCTTCAGTGTTCCTATTCCTGTGGAGTCCTATGGGCCTCCACGGGAATGGAAACTTACTGTTCCTCCGCCGCCAGTAATATCGTGGTATTACCGGGATATTCGGCGGCAGAAACAGTAAGCCGAAGTTGCCGGTAGACCGCTGGCAGCACCATGTAGCCAAGAATAAGGAATGGCTGAAGATATGAGAGTATGTTAGAAAATGGTGGCCGAGAAGTCCAGAGTGCAAGAGGTGTTTGTGACAGGTAAGAGTGATTTTGGTATTGGTAGAGGAGGAAGGGTCATTCCCCTGCAGGGCGTGGAATCCACGGTAATTGTGATGGCTCCCAAGGGGAAATTGGGATGGAATATAAGAAGCATTGTCGATGTTTTTCTTTAGTCATTCTGGGTGGGACGGGGATGTCAAGATGTGGGTCTCATGCCTGCTCGGACTCGAGACTCGAGACTCCAGCTACACCTCTCTGATCCTGCCCAATGAGGACGAAACATGTCTGGGTTGCTTGTGGTCTTGTGCAGAATGGATGTGACCAAGCAGTTCGACTGCCCATTTTGGGGTTGGAGCAAGCCTGATTTGGATGTGGTCTTTCCCATTTTTGTAATGGCTTGACAGGTGAAGAACAATGGTCTGGAGGTTTACCCAGAGCAATAACAGAGATTAGGATTAATTCTAAACCTTCCAGCCACCACCTCTTTTGTTTTGCTTTAGTTATTGGTGGCAGGCCGTACCTGCAGATGTTGAGTTGGTGATCGAGCAGTGTGTGCCACGAGTGATTGTGTCTCTTGTCACTCAAGAGTTCTTACCAGTCTTTGTACCCAGCAAGGGTGGTCCAAATTGGCATTGGGGCCATGGATTTGCTTGGTTGGCATCAGAGATTTGCCATAGTCCTAATATAACAGAATCACCAGGCACTCCGCCACAAGACCACTTAGATCTCTCTACGCCAACACCATTGTCAGGCCTATCTCGCGGAAAGTGCGTGCTGGTGGCTCCAGTTTCCCCACCCTAGCAGCCACACACTGGAATGCCCTGCCACCTCACCTCAGACTCATCGAGTCACACCTAGCCTTCCGCAAGGCTATCAAAACCAGACTCTTTGTATGACCTTAACCTGTTTCTGCATATATTCCTGCTAACCTGTAACTAAGAGCCTCCTGCACCCGAATGTAATCTTAAATCTGTGTATCCTCTGTAACAGCGCCTCGATGCCTCATGGGCTGCAAGTGCGCTTAACAAATGCAAAATAAATAAATATATTATTCCTCAAAATGGTTTCAGGTGGAGTGAGTCCCAGAGATTATGTCAGGAAGAGTGGCCACATTTCTACAAATGGTGTTCAATGTGGAAGGCTTTGCTGATGGAATTGTTAATGATAATGGGGTCCAATGGACTTTACAGGACATGAAACAACATCGATTGGATTGTGGTAGAGGTATGTTGGATACAGCATGGTACAATTCTGAGTGCAATAGATTGGGGGAAAGGATCATTTGCCTTGTAAAGGCGAATATCCAATTGTAGTCTGCCAGGGGGTCTAGAATGGCACCTGGAACGGCAGCGTGTGAACATTGCCTAGCACCGTATGCCTTAGGTGGTACTGGATGCGTCAACACTTGACATGATGAAAGGTTGCAGCTTTCAAAAGAGGTTGTAGCCATCCTGGTTGCTTGTGGGCCGCAGTAGTGGTGTGGATATCCGTGATGTGCTGGCTGGTGTGCGAACACGTCAGTGGAGGTGCACGAGCTATAGTGATAGTAGGGTGGGTGCCACGAATGTGGAGATGTATCCAGGAGGTTGAGTCGGAGTCCTGAATCCACAGCCGATACCAAGGGGGCTGCCCTGATACCTGTGGCTCATGAAACCCATCAGGTCACATCAGGCGGGCAAGATACGGAGCCAGGGATGGGTAGTTCGTATAGAAGGTGCTACTGGTGGCACTTGCTGGGGTGAGGAGACCAGTTTGAGGGTCATTCTTGAGGAGGATTTGTTCCAGAATGGTGAGTGTGAAGGCAATGGGTGACGCAAAGAGGCCACGATGAAGGAACCCAGGGGAGCAGACGACCTGGGGCTCCAGTAGGGGGGGGGGGGGTGGTGGCATCCAATATGCATGGATTTACAGGATGTTGTGTTGGACTAATCTATGGCTCACAAAGGTGTTTCTTTTACGGGGCATTATTCTGGATGTATTGTGTTAATGGCTAACACGTGCTCGCTGTGAGTTTGGTAGCACACATGCAGGTGCTATTTGGTTTGTATGATGGTGTCGTGTTACTCCATGCTCTGCTCAGGCTTGGGGCTGTGGGCATGGAGTGGCTGGGATGCTACCAGCTCTGCCTGCAGCATTATTGGCACAGAGATGTTTTGGGTTGTTATGCACTCTATGACCTGCAATCCGTGGGACGTTTTGGCAGGGTCCTGCGTCATGGGGTGGGGTGCTAGGTGTGTTCTTACTAAGGGTTGCTAAGTGGCCAGAGTGGGAGCTATGCCACCTTGCAGGTCCCTGTGGGGTTCCTCTCAATAAACCAGACTTACCTCTGCCCTTGATTTGCCACAATAAACGGCTCTCCACCGAGTCTATGGAAGCCGAGTGGCCCTGCAGACACGCCCTCCTTGCCAGGCACGCGCGGCCCTACGTGCTCCTACTTTCAGGAGCCCCCGGCAGAGCTCCTGGTCGGTACGTCTCCTGCGGAAGAGCGAGTTCACCTTCACCCCGTCTGGCCAGCACGAGTCCCCAATGTTACTGCACAGAAGCGCTGGACGTGGTCCAGTCCTCTCACTGGAAGATACTACCGGGCCCATTCTGAATTCACCCTTTGCACGAGCTCCCCCACTCAGGGGCTTGAGCTTTCATGTAGTGTGCGCCGCCTGTCCGCAGCAAGGCTCCTGTGCATTCTTGCTCGTGCCACTGTTCTGCGACTACGGCTGTTCTGTGCACTGAAAGACCGAGCTCTCGGGGAAGCCTGACGAGCCAGCACCCCGGAACTAGACAGAGAAGCATGCAAAGAGGGGGCGACTCCCGCTAGGAGGACTGGCAGGCTTTAACAGACTTTACGGACGCACGGTATTTAGCTAACGGTTCTACCACCCAAGTAACAGTGAAAAGGATGATACCAATAAAAAATATAATTGTATAAATATGGAGCACTCCAAACTAATTTAGTGAATTGCAGTAGTCTGTACTAATAGTGGGGTGTAACCAACACAGGTGGTGTTCCATCAGTTACTGCACATTTAACAACCTTTACACCATGCATTAATTAAGCAATAAGCACCGAGCCACAGGGACATTACCGAGTCAGGTAATGCCCTGGGGGCCCATAGTTATAGGCCAGAGTGAAGCGATCGCCTTAACGAAGGCCCCGGGGCATTACCTGACTTGGTAATGCCCCTATGGCGTGGGGCTTATTGCTATTAGTAGCCCGGCCCGCAAGACCGCGGTACTAATAGCATTTTTTCTGTTCTGAAACGCTGCAGCGTTTCGGAACAGAAGAAAAAATAATAATATCAGAGAAAATGCCCGCCGGGGAAGGGAAAACAGAGTCCGTTTTCCCTTTCCATGGCTGCCATCGAGAGCAGACGCGCTGGGAACAGAAGTGTTCGCTCCCGAAAAAGGAGAAATAAGAAGGTAAGTGGGATTGGGAGGGCAGGGAGTGGGTTGTTTGCAGGGGAGTAAAAAAATCTTACCTGAATCCCCGGCGGGGCTGGATGGCAGCCTCCAACCGTGTTGAGGCTCGCAGCGGGGATGGCCCCATTTCTAGCCTCCTCATTGGCTGAGGGGCTGTCACGCCCCACCTCCCCCTGGGAACAAAGGAATGGAATCCCGCCCGAGGGATTCCCGGTCAGGTAATGCCCCCGCGCAGGCCAATCAGAATGTTTGTTACATTCTGATTGACCCTCGCCGGGTACTAATTAACGATTACGGTGGGGCCATTCTGGTTTGGGCCCACCATTCTACTTGCCATATCTTGAGTGTTTTTGCTAATAATAATGTGTTACTTGTATAGCAATCTCGCCACAGCGCTTTACATAAAACATTTTAGAGACAACATCACCCAACCGAAGTTGGTAGTCATGTATAGACCTCGGAAGGATGACAGACTGAGTTGCCTTGCCGGGATAAGCAGATAGCAGTAGCAACATACCAGCAAGAGCTCAACCCACTGAGCTCTCTTACCGGCTATGATAATAAATATTATCAGAGGCCTAGACAGGGCAGGGCCTGAGCGGGCTAGGCCCACCCAAAAACTGTAAATGCCACTCAGCAGCACTGTTTGGGCATTTACAGATGTCAATGTCACTGCGGCGGGGCCAAATACATTATCTTCAGGCCCCACTTGCTAGGCAATCCTGGCTACGCCTCTGAATATTATTTAAATAAGAAGAAGCGTATCTAAAATGACATTATTTTATTGTCAGTGTAGCTCTGCGTGGGTCATTTTGTATCGTACCCATCCTACACACAGGGCCTCATTACGAGGTGGGCGGAATGGGTTAACCGGCACCGGTAATGGTGCTGGTAAACCCATACTGCCCTATTGCGAGGTTCCCTTACAGGACCCGCACAGAACGTCTGGTCAGACCAGACGTCCTTTGCGGGTCCCGCAAGCGGACCAAGGAGCTAATAACGGGCCCGTTATTGACGGGCCCGTTATTAGCTCCTTCCCCATCCCTATTGAGCCCTTTGGGGGCTTGAATGGGAATGGGGAATGGTTTTGTGAATGAGGAATTACCGGGTCCTCCAAGGTTGGAATGACCCGGTAATTCCTCATTCACGGACCCCGGACCCGGACACGACTTAGGAGGCAACCATGGTGCTAATATCACCATGGCTATCTCCAAACCCGTAATGAGGCCCACAGTCTTAGAAGTGAGCCTGACAGATTGGATTCACACCCCGTTGCAAATAGAAGCACTTTGAACCCCTGATTTCAGTATAAATGAAGGACATTTTTCCAGCGTTGTCAGACAACGCTAATGGTTCAGGTTCAAGGACTGATGGTCCTTGATCGCCACCGGTCTGTTCCGATCTGGTGCTGTGCTGTGTTTAATATAGTGTGCTCCTGGCAGTGAAGCAATGGAGTGCTGTACCACAAGTGAATAGGGCCACAGGGTACCACAAGAGGAACACAGTTAGAAGGCTGCCATACCTTTGTTGCCTTTTGGTTGCAAATTTGGATTGCCGCAGCAATTAACGACTGAATGAATGCACCACCACACACCAACATTACAGGGCTGCCACCCATAAAGGTGATAGTTGACAGGTTCATTACAAGTGTGCGGGTCTGGTAAAAATGCCGGTAATAACGGCTCTGTCATTTTTACAGGCACGGCACACTCTGAGTTTGCCGGTAAGGACTCTGATCCACTGGCAGTGGATTGAGACCTGCCAGTAGTTCAGGTCCCTACCGGCAAATGATTGCTGCAATCGCCTGCACCGGTAGTACAAGTGCTGGTGATTGTGGCAAACCCATTCCATGGGGTCCTGTGGGACTCTGGGGGATGGAAACTTACTGCCGTATATCCTGGTAATACTGCAATATCGGGCGATGGTAATGGTATGGTGGGTTTGCTGGTGACCAGAAAGAATTACTGGTGGGTTACCAGCAAACTCGCAATGAGCCCCTTAGCACTGGAGGATTAGTCCTGGGGGAGTAGCTCCAAATGTATTATTTAGTTCGACTGGAATTTTCTCAGTTATAGGAGGATAAGGAACGACAGAGCTCTGCAACCAGAGCAGGCGGCCTGAACCAATCGTATGTGGCTCAGACCGATGATGACCAAGCCTGGCCCAACCCCCAGCACCGCTATGCGTGGGTTCAGATGAGTGGAAGTGAGCTCCAGGGCTGAGAAAGCTCAGAGAAGATCCACCAGAAGTGGCAGAGGGCAGTGATGGATTAGCCATATGTGGAGGGGCCGGGCGGTATTCGGTTTGCTGGATCCTAGAGAAGGCCCCTCAGACGAAGGAGGTGATCCGTAGCCATCGTCATCAGCTCAAGCAGAGCCCATTACCTCAGCCCTCATTTACTTTACCCCAAAACATCTTCTACACGTGATATGATATGATATGGCATTTGTAACGCGCCTATACACAAGTGTTTGACATGGCTGTTCTACATTCACTTCTTGAGACACTGGCGCCACCTTGCTTTTACTCAGGCTGCCTCTTCAGGACTATGGTTATGCATATAGTTAGGGTTAAGATCAGGGTTGGGTTAGGACTGCGTTAGGGTAAAGGACGCATTTTAGGGTTACATTTAAGGGCAGGGGTAAGGAAAGGGTTAGAAGTAGGAGGGTTGGGGTAGGGGTATATATAGTTAGGGGTAAACATAATGTAAGGGATAGTGTAAAGGTTAGCTGTTAGGTAAGGGTTGGGGACAAGGGTAGGGGGGAGAAAATGGATTAGGAAAGAATGGGGCTTGAAAGGAGGACTCCCCCTACAATGACAACATGAATGTTTGAAAAATTGAAAGACTGAAGGAGAAAAAGTAAGAAGTGGTAAGAGTGACAAAGTGAATGCAGATGAAGTAAAGGCATGCGTCCAGCTCCCGCGCCAGTAAAGGCCTTACTAAATGCAGAAGCCTCCCCCCAAAAAAAGGCCTGACCAAAAAGGATGGACACCAGGCTTACGGCGCGGTTGTGTGGTATTGCTGTTCCATTTTGATTTTGTGCCTGCAGCCATCAGATCTATTTCCAGTGCCTTAAGTGGCACTACAAATCGAGCCGGGGCTCATTGAGGGGGCGTGGCCTAACAGCGGGGGTCCTGCTGCCCGTTAGGCCACGCCCCCTTGACGAGTCTCTGCTCAATGGGCTACTGGCACCCCTGCCAGGCAGCCCTCTCCCCATTAGGGAGAGGGTGCGGACAGGGGAGTTGCTAGGTCTGGAAAAGACCCGGGGCTAAACTGATGTCGGAACTGTTGGGACCGGGGGCTAGCTAGTCTTTTGGCTGCCCCTATCCGGGGCTACAACCAAAAGATCAGGGGCTATAGCCCCCTTAGCCCCCCCCTAGCAACGCCCCTGGGTGCGGATCTCTGCATTTATTTTTTATATGCTTGCCTGGCAGGGGACAGGGCCTCGCGTATTCAGCCTTAATGGTGGGCTGCCCCTCGCCAGCTGGGGAGGGGCAGCATCACCATTAAGGCTGAAAGAGTGAGGCCGCTGAGAGCTGAGGCCTTTTTCCTAAAGACTGAAACTCCTGCGAATCTCGCGGGAGCTTCAGTATTTAGAAAGCAAGGCCTCTGCTTCCAGCGGCCTCACATTATCTCCTTAATGGTGGCGCCGGCCCACGGGCATCACTTGATTAAAGGGATGCCTCGCAGGTGCGGCGCCACCTTTATGGCTGAAAGGCATTTTTTTCTGAAGCCTGAAGCTCTCGCACACGAGCGAGAGCTTCAGCCTGTAGAGAAAAAAAAAGCCTTTTCATGTAGTGGCCGGGGCTGCCACGGGACGTTAGTGGGCCCCGGCAGGGCCCCGCCTCAAAACGAAATTTCGGAGCCTGCCGGGGCCCAGCCCCGCCAGGCCCCGGCCAACTTAAAGCCCTGTGACTATTTCCTTCAGGTGTGGGCATCCGGAACCCTCAGCTCTCAGGCCCCCACTAAGCAGGGAGCGTTCCTGGGATCCGGGAGGGATTTCTAGGTCCGTGTTGCCTTCAGTGTAAAGGAAGCAGCGCTGGCTTTGAACGCATGAGGCTTTTGCCGAGAGCACGGAGACAGAGTGGACCAATGGGAGCGCGCAGAGAGACCCCGCCCCCTCCTCTTGAAATCTCAGAGGCCGCCTGGAGACTGAAAACAGCACTCCCCAGAAGGCCGACACAGGCTGAAGATTCCACAGGTGGTTTAGGACCAAAACTGCCATGACACAAGGACAGTGGTTTCTGAAGACACAGAAGTAGCCAATCCCGATCTCCTTGCAAAAAAAAAAGTCTGGGACTTCTCTTTGTGCTGGACAGGAGTTCCATATTCTCAGTGGCTACGGTTTCTATCAGCCACTCATAAGCAAGGCAGCAGCAGCGGCGGCGGCGGCTTATGTCATCCTCTAGGTTACCAAGGTCATCTCTGCAGCAAGGTCGGACCAGCCAAGACAAAGGCGTCAGGGCTCTTAGAGTCCTCTTAACCAATCACCTCAAAGTTTCCAGGGCAACAAGCCAGGACGGAGAGCCATTGGTGCGACAGGGCGCGGTGTGGGCGGTATACGGCAAATTAGAATAAGTCATGCTGATAAGACACACACAATGCCTTACATCCACATCCCCAGTAGACAATATAACGAGCTATGTTTGCCCTCCAAAAGTAGGTCCAATGCCCTCAAATAGTGGGCACCTGTCTGCTCTCTGGCCAGATCCCGGACAAGGTAGCCATGGATGTAGGAACGTGTTTCCGCTCTGTTATGTTATGTCCTTGATAGTTGTCTAGCGCCTTGCCAACATGGTTATGGCTTTGAAGAGCTGTGTGATGATTGACCCTTCGGCAGACCATAGTTTGAAGAGACATGGTATAAAGGGCCTTGCGTGTACATTGTATTCATAATGAAGGCCCACGGTTTTATGGTATTTAATTAGCACAATTTCTGTCTGTATATACCCATATTTATTTTTCAGTCATTTTTTTCTGTATATATCCATAGTTATATTTTGCGATGTAAAAAAATAAGTTGTCACTAGTGTTTTTCCACTTTTATTTTTACATGAAAAAATCATATTGGCAGCTGGAGGCCTGTAATGGGAAGCTCATGGAGCTGGCTTCTTGCACGACACTGAAGGGTCTGCACATTTGCAGCCATTTAAACAACTGTAAAAGGAATCCTTTCTGTCATAGCGCTCTACCGAGCCATTGACCTGTCATGCCTGATTGACAACTTCAAGACCCAATCAAATGTCCCGCATTTCTGTTTTTACGCGTTTTTCAAATAAATACTGAAAGAAAGAAAAGTAATTTTCATCTGTGTGTATGTGTACAAATCAGTAAACACATGGAAGGAAAAGAGAGCCGTATTCATAATTTCAAGAGACTGCTGAATTGTTAGCAGCGACGGCTAGTGTATGGACAATACAGAGCGGTAGTATGACGAGTGCTCCGGCATGGCGGCCAGTGAGTGATATGGCCGTGGCTATGTGACAGCTGGAGCACATTTCTCCTGAGACTCAGCCATACTCTATAGGACGCAGCATTAAAGGGGAAGCAGGGTGATATAAACAGGCTCTCAACCACCAGGGTATCTATTTATTTATTTATTTTGCATTTTTAAAGCGCTCACACAGCCCGCGGGCATCGAGGCGCTGTTACAGGATTTTTTTTTTTAGTTGCATAATTGTTTTTGTTAATCTTAGTTGCGTATTTATAACGCGCTTAAACACCCAGCGGACCCAGGGATCGAACCTGTGTTGCTTCGTGTCGTCTTGTTTCCGGGACAGCTCAAGGCTCTGCCATACTTTACAGGCAGACCACTGGCACACATTGCATGCACATGTGTCAGATGTGACAATGATGCATTCAATGCTCACTTGTCCTGTCATATGTGAGAATGACCATATCTAAAGTACATTCAGTGTCCAGATCACTGGTACTTGCCATATGTGCATGCAGTGTGGTATATGCAACACCATGCTTTAAAAAACATGTTTTAGTGTGATGCTTTATAACAGGGGTTTTCTTGCTTCTAAGCGCTGTGAAGGTTTAGTGTTCAACGTGCAATACTCGAAAGGAAATGCCACTCACATGGAGAGCTGTACAAAATGCCATTGTTTAGTAATTGCTTTATTTTTTATTTGATTTAATTGCATTGCAATGTTTACAACACATTATTTATGAATTGTTGTGATGAATGTATAGTAGTTAATGTTTTAACCAGAAGAGATTAGAGCTTCATGTATGGTCCGGCAGAACTTTCATGGAGGACATGCTGGTGTTGGAGGTATTACTTTAATTCATGTTGTGGCTGCATGATGGCGTTGAGGTGTTCCCTAGAGTTTAGAGGAGTTGTGGGGCTACTTATCAGATAATCATATTGGTGTCCCTCCTAGTGATAGCTGGAGGGGCTTCTGGTAAAGCTGAGCCCACTGACGGTGGTGTCAGGGACAGGAATTGGCTGTGTGCGGAATGAGTGATAGGGGGAAAAGAAAAGGATCGCCCCTAACCCAACGCCGTACCAGATTGGTCTTGGGTGGAGATGGGAGCATGAGTGTAGCCCTGGTATCCAGTGAATTTGGTACATACGGCACTGGAAATCAGCATGAGAGAATTACATTACAGATCTGGTTCTAAAATAATGCATAGCAGCCAAGCTTTAAGTCAAAGGAAACATTCACAATAAGGACAATACTCTAGGTAGGCAACTGGTCATAGTATAGGCATGTATGCAGAGGCTGTCTGGCAACTTAAACATAGGCTTTTAGGCATTCCTGTGCTGTCTATGTGGTTTCAATGGATGGTCAAACAAGCAGGAGAGCACACACTATGTTCCAATTGCTTCCAAGGACCAGAATGGCCACAAACAGCAAGGTTCCACAGACAGGAAAGCTGGGATGAACTACGGGAAATCTAACATTAGGGTGGCTTTTGATCTGTGGCTCTACTGAGAGGAAGGGCCAGGGCTGGGCTACCTGGAAGTTGAGAGCTGCTAAGAGCTGTTTATGATGGTAATGGTGGTTTGGGAAATTTGATTAATCTGGGATTTTTTTTATTTATTTTGCATTTATTTCAGTGCACAGTACCACAGGGCATCTAGGCGCTAGTTGCAGTGCATAGTACGTTCGAGAAGTGGAAGTCACACACGTTGGTCACAAACAGAATAGGTGCATGTATACAGACTAGCGAAGCCTCGCCTCATGGTGCGGGGGGCCACAAGTATGCACATACAAGTAGGTAAGATGCAAAATTAGTAGGGTGCACTGATTGGGAAAGCCTCACCTCATTGTGTGGGGGGCTATATCAAGTATGTAGGTACAAGTAGGTAAGATGCAACATTAGTAGGGTGCTCTGAATGGGAAAGCCTCACTTCATGGCGCAGGGGGCTACAACAAGTATGCAGGTACAAGTAGGTAAGATGCAACATTAGTAGTGTGCACGGATTGGGAAAGCCTCACCTCAAGGTGTGGGGGCCATATCAAGCATGCAGGTACACGTAGGTAAGATGCGACACAAGTGGGGTGCATAGCTTGAGAAAGCCTCACCTGATGGTGCGGGGGGCTACAGCAAGTATGCAGGTACAGGTAGATAAATTGCGAAATTAGTAAGGTGCACGGATTGGGAAAGCCTCACCTCATGGTTCAGGGGGCTACTACAAGTATGCACATACAAGTAGGTAAGATGCAAAATTAGTAGGGTGCACAGATTAGGAAAGTCTCACCTCATGTGCGGGGGGCTGCAACAGGTCTGCACATACAAGTAGGTAACATGCAAAATTAGTAGGGTACACAGATTGGGAAAGTCTCACCTCATGGTGTAGGGGCTACATCAAGTATTCAGGTACAGGTAGATAAGATGCGACATTAGTAGGGTGCACAGATTGGGAAAGCCTAACCTCATGGTGCGGGGGGCTACAACAAGTATGCATGTACAAGCAGGTACGATGCCACATTAGTAGGGTGCACAGATTGGGAAAGCCTCACCTCAAGGTGTGGGGGCTATATCAAGTATGCAGGCACACGTTGGTAAGATACAACACAAGTAGCGTGCACAGATTGGGAAAGCCTCACCTCATGGTGCGTGAGGCTATAACAAGTATGGAGGTACAGGAGGTAAGATGCAACAGCAGTAGGGTGCACAGATTTGGAAAGCCTCAACTCATGGTGCAGGTGTCTACAGCAAGTATGCAGGTACAGGTAGATAAATTGCGACATTAGAAGGGTGCACAGATTGGGAACGCCTCACCTCATGGTGCGGGGTCTATATCAAGTATGCAGGTACAGGTAGGTAAGATGCGACATTAGTAAGGTGCATGGATTGGGAAAGCCTCACCTCATGGTGCAGGGGGCTACAACAAGTATGCAGGTACAAGTAGGTAAGATGTAACATTAGTAGGGTGCACATATTGGGAAAGCCTCACCTCATGGTGCAGGGACTGTATCAAGTATGGAGGTACAGGTAGGTAGGGTGCACAGATTGGACAAGCCTCACCTCATGGTGCAGGGTCTATATCAAGTATGCAGGTACAGGTAGGTAAGATGCGACATTAGTAGGGCGTACAGATTGGGAACGCCTCACCTCATGGTGCGGGGTCTATATCAAGTATGCAGGTACAGGTAGGTAAGATGCGACATTAGTAAGGTGCATGGATTGGGAAAGCCTCACCTCATGGTGCAGGGGGCTACAACAAGTATGCAGGTACAAGTAGGTAAGATGTAACATTAGTAGGGTGCACATATTGGGAAAGCCTCACCTCATGGTGCAGGGACTGTATCAAGTATGGAGGTACAGGTAGGTAGGGTGCACAGATTGGACAAGCCTCACCTCATGGTGCAGGGTCTATATCAAGTATGCAGGTACAGGTAGGTAAGATGCGACATTAGTAGGGCGTACAGATTGGGAACGCCTCACCTCATGGTGCGGGGTCTATATCAAGTATGCAGGTATAGGTAGATAAATTGCGACATTAGTAAGGAGCACAGATTGGGAAAGACTCATCTCATGGTGCGGGGCTACATCAAGTATGCAGGTACAGGTAGGTAAGATGCGACATTAGTAGGGTGCACAGATTGGGAAAGCCTCACCTCATGGTGCGGCCGCTATATCAAATATGAAGGTACAAGTCAGTAAAATGTGACATTAGTGCGGTGCACAGAAAGTTACAGACATAAGTTGAGTATACAGCACAGGAGTTAATCTACAAAATGCAGTCTTGCCTACCCACCTGAACGACAGTTCCTTTGTCCTGTTAATAGAGGGCAGTAGAGGAATCTCACGATAAAGACGAGTTAAACAATTGGCTTTCGCAGGTCTGCATTGAACAACATGGCTATGTACCTGAACTGAGTGCCACTAATGTGTATAATTCAATTATTGGGTGTATGTGGAGTGCTACATGTCAACTTTTTACTACTTCACAGCCCGCGTTGGTCTTGTACAAAATGATGTGACATTGCAAATATGACATAACAATAATATGGCACGACAGAACATGACAGAACACAAAATATCATAATGTGCTTATATAACCAAACCTTAATTATGTGGAAAAAGTGACAGAGGTGAAGGGGGGTAAGTAAATATTTGTACATGTAGATCAAATGAATATTTAACTAAAAATTGAAAACGAAAAATGGCCTTCAGTAACAAAATTGAAATGTAGAAGAAAAATCTAAATGAAATACCACTCATTAGTTGGGCCTTAGCCCTCATATGCAGCGGTAACGCTATTAACGCAGCATTTAAGGGTTGGCCCAATCATGAGTCGGGCGGTAAGTGGGAGTTCTACCTCAGCTTTTTGCTGCAAGTAAAAATGTCCACTTACCACCCGTTTCCAGCTGTTTTTGGCGCTATTGAACCCGCAGGCCCTTTAAGACGAGGTAACAGTATCTGAGATGGATGGGGATGCAGATCTTACCCATACATCAATAATCAGACCGACTCAGGAAGTTGGCAAAAAGATAACTGTTTTATATGAAATTGTCTAAAACAGGGAGTGCAGCAGGCATCAACGGATGCCGCACAGTCATAAGTGTCTCTCAAGAGTTCTCCTCCAAGCATTTCATAAAAAACACAGCTTTATACTAAAGGTTTGTCATGAGTGATGTCATACTATGTGGCAAAATAAGAAAACCTACTAGGGGATATGATAGGCTTAAATGAAACATCTGTGTATACTTTCTATGGGGGACTGTTCTGTGATTGGATCTCTAATGTCAGGTGGACAACTAAGCCCACCCCTGGTTAAAGTCATCTTCCATGTCATACTAATACACAACCTTCTATTGGCTTCTCAAACTATAGGGCTCTCTGCTACGTGGCCCTCTACAATTGGTTGGCATGCTTGTACCCTTCTGGAATATTCCACTCTCTAGCAGCAGGCAAGTTGTTACCCCAGGTGTTGGAGGGTTGGCTTGGTCAAGCCTCCCCACCAAATTAGCCCAACCTCTATCATTGCTCCCACAGTCTGCCATTCAATTAGCTTCTTTGAACTCGGCCTTGCAAAGGATCACTGTGGCTGAGAATACAAGGAAGGGTGAGCATGGCCTTATCTTCTGTTCTCAGTGCTGCTCACCCCAAAGTCTATTTTCATCGGACCATGTGACAGAAGACCACATTCTGAGCTCTTTCATTGTATTTAATACTATTAAATGAGTAAAACCTGGCACTTCTAGTGTTTTTCCATTACACCTCAAACAGGAGCTTGGCTCGCTTCTCACGTTCATTGTATCTTCTCAAGTAGATAACCAGGCTCTTGGCTGCTTCAACCCTTGACCGTGGCCAGACAAGCCATCTGGAGTCTTCCTTCCCCATCAGCTGTTTTATTCTACTGCGCCACACTTTCAACCCTTCTATTCACGCGGTCCAAGTTTTCTAAAATGCATAGCGGAACATATAGATTCTATACACACACATTATATATATATATATATACATATATATATATACATATATATATATATATAAATTGGTGGTACCGCCTGCATTCTTTTCACTACGTATAGCCAGACCTATGATTACTTAGTTCTACTTGCGTTACTGCATCTGTAAGATTAGAAAACAGCATTGCATTTTCTTCAGTGCATCTCCGCACGTGCAATCTTCATTTTGCTCCCAAAATGTTGCTCTATTCTTTACTTCACTGTCAAATTCTATAAGGTATATGTACTCTCTTCATTGGCATCTCTTCTGGGTGCGTCATTTCTGCTTCATGTGACGTAACCAGCCTTTTCTTTCACTCATCTTCACACTTCTTCCGGAACTTTCTTCATTTCTCCTTCATTTCTTGGAGGATACACTGTATAGGGGTTTCTCAAAGGATAGCTTGTTTCAAGGACTTTTCGCAGTATAGGTATCATTATTGGCTTTGCGCATGTCTCAATTTCCAGTTGCCAACATATAGGCAAAATGGGAGTGGGACTTCCGGTAGAGGCACTTGGCTCCTCCTCTACACTCTCCCCTCTTGTTGATTTATCAACCACTCTCCCATCAGTCTTCACCCCCAGACATCCTCTTCTGAAGAAGTGCTTCTTTGGAGTCCATTTATTCATTCGTCCTTTCAAAGACCCTGCTGATTTGACATGCTCATCAATACTCCAGTTCATGAGACTACATTGTTAATTCGGGCTGCGGGACATCCATCTTCCTACATACTTCTTATGGTTTCTCAGATAGAGAAACTTTGTTCCCTTAGGTGCATGAATACTGACCTTTATATAGACTCTAATTTCTTCATCTGTCAGCTCTTTGAGCCCAAACCCTGACTCGATATCAATCATGATCTTCATTCCTGTTTCTTTCTTTGCTGTCTTCTTGCACTGTGTGATTATTCTTCTGATCACACAGAATCCGAACATGATCATCACCAAAAAGGCTCCAAAAAACGTGAAGATATTCACCATCCACTGTGGAACCCATTAGGAGAATGATGCAAACCAGCTGTCATCTGCAATATATTCAACTTGATCTTCCATCTTAATGTGCAATTATGTTAGCATCATTATGGCCTCTGTCAAGGTCCCATTCTCTTCATCGTGAGATGGTGCGAATGTGCAACATGATTGTCCGATTTTGGCACAAACACCTCCATCCATGGCTGTAATCATGCCAGGACATATCTGTTCTGACAAGTCATCAGTTTTATGGCTCTCAGCTCTTCCTTGATAGCATTAAATCCTTTTATGGTAGTGTTGATCATCTGCAGGAGCTCCTATCTGGTTATCTGTAACCATCTAGCATTTGCCATCGTCTGGATCCCTGGCATGAAGATTGTCGTGAATATCGCTGAGGTCTGGCTGAACAACCTGTGTTCGTACAAAATATCATTGAAAGCTTCTATCATTTAGCTTAAAATGTAGTTCTCTCTCTTTGTTCGATTGAGGAATCCAATTGATCTCCTCTTCTTCAGGTGAGTATCTGATTTTGGGAACTCTCCAACATTCAGGTCACTTTTTGGAATCACCAACACTGGAACATGAACGATTACTATAGAACACAGCCCTCCCCAGTCCTTGGACAGCTTCATGTATGCTCTAGATGCTCAGGTTCAGTTGTGTTCCATTATCACTACTGTTCCATCCTCCATTCCTGGTAAATCGAAAATTCGACCGGTCTACTGATTTTCTCCAACTTTTCTTGTGCCATTGTTTCTGAAGCATAGCTCTGCACTAGCCAGAGGCACTATTTCCAATGGGCTTCCTTTGTCTTCAACCCATGTCAGCAGCAAGTTTTGGCCAGAGAGGTTTGCATCCTTTTTCCACACAATCTATAACTGGTTTGTGATGTCCTGTTACTGCCACAGCTCTGCATATGACTATGCCTTCTTCCCATCCTTCTGGAGAAACTACTGTTCCCGAGATCTGCATCTGGCCTCTCTCCTTGCATCTTCGTATTTCTTCATCATTCTTTCCTTGACAATTGAGCTTTTATTTATTTCTCATCTGATTCCTGCTTCCTTCATTCCAGGCTGTTCGTATCTTATCACATGATCTCTGGTGTGTGCTCTTGCTCTTGTCTTCAAATCTTAAACATAATCATCTTCTTCTGGAGCTGACCATTCAGTCACCCATACCAAGGATGCTGTTCAATCCTGGAACTGACCTCTTGTATGGCAGAGTGCAAGGTGAGTCAAGCAATGAGCTGTCTAGATGTCTTTTTCTATAGCTATGAATATTTTGGACTACCACATAGCATAAGGTAGGAGAGCACAAACATAGCAATATAGGAACACTTGTCAGAGAAATGGGTGACCTTACATGTGTCATTGGTGTAGGGATAATCACATATGGCCTTGGTCTCTTTGCAACAGCAAATACTGCATATGTCACTGGAGTGGGAAGGATCAAAGGGACTCCTACCCTTTTGGGACCAATGAAGTAGACAGTGTGGATTAGTAAAAACAGAAATACAATGATACATTCTGAGCACGCATATATTATTCACCAATACATAATGCCCCACCATTGGCGTTTCACCACACGTAATTGAGTTTGCTCACTTTCTGGAACTGTATCAATGTCAGCAGTCCAAATTGTGCCTGTGTACTACTTTTAAGGAAGGAAAAAAACTTTAAAATCAGGCTGCCTCGTTAAATGCTCAGGTAGCTCCCGAATCTGCTCAATTATCTCCATAAGTAACTTTCTAATTGCAGGCAATTCTTACTATCTTACGGAAACACATGAATGTTAGTATTACACCGAACGAGATAAGTATGACTTGAAGTATGTATACAAAGATAGCGATAAGTAGTCGATGGGCATCAGCATTGGATAGAACCATGAGTCTTAACTGTTGTGTTGCTTCTCCTTAGGGGAGGAAACCTTCCTATCTGAAAGGTATTGTAAGAAGCCTCATATGTGATGAGGTATCCTTTATGATGTCATGGAATGCTGGTTCTTGTTTCTTGTTTCTGTTCCAATATTGTCAGTTGGTGGAAAGAGCTGAAGGGAAGGGAGCCCATGAGATGTGGGGGTCTTCTTTCCCCATATTAACCTAAATAAATCCTTATATAAAACGTACCTGTCTCTGCCGCATCTTCATAACATTAACCAAAGAGGAACTCAGTGAGGAATGAATCAGAGAACTTCTCCCTTTTCCAGTCATCGAATTCAAAAACAAGATTTGGCATCTTTAGCTCATCAACACTGTCTAATGTCCAATTTGAAGATTCCATCGGCTCAAGAACATTTACTTTTTGCCCTCCTGCAATAATATCTATAAAGAGTGTCCGAGGTGAGCCACAGTCCAAATGCACACTTGCATTTATTTAATCAGCAATCTTAGCGCCCTTCATCCTCAGCATCGATCGAGTCTGCACATGCAGAACTTCTTCTTCTTGTCTTTCTTCTGAATCAATGGGTTGGGGTGCATCGGTCTCACCAGCATACAACTACACATAGCCCAAGTGTATCCAGGCGTGCCTTTCTTGAACTTTTACTGCTGAGGGAGTGACAACTTCAATGAAAAATGGTCCACTAAAATGGGGCTCATGCCACTTCCTTGTAAAGTTGCAAACTAAAACAAGGTCTCCAATAAACAACTTGGGTACAGGTAATAATTTTTCATATCCGGTTGCTGAATGTTCTACATCTCTGTCCTAAAACAAACACCCCTTACGCTTGAGTTGATCTAAAATGACAGAGATACCAGCGGTCATACAAGTCAAATACATACGTAACTCATTTCTTAACAATTCTGCAGTTATCTGGGCATCGCACATGCTCCTCGATGGAAGAGATAGGGGCATTCTCATTTGCCTCCCTGTTACTAACTTGTGGGGTGTGAGGTGGTGGTCCAACCCATGCTGATTTCTTAATGCATATAATGCAAGGGGCAGGCAATACAGCCATCCCTTCTTCAGTGTCAATTTGAGTTTATGGATTCTTTCTTTGAGAAGGCCTTTGAGTCTCGCACATATCCTGTTCACTTGCAGGTGATAAGCAGAAGAAAACTTGTGTTTTATGATAAGCAATGCTAATCTGTTCAAATACTTAATTAACAAAATGGGGCCCATTGTCGGAGCTCAGCATCCCACATAATCCACATCTATAAAAGACTTCTTGAACTTAAGACCTCACAGTACAAGTGGCTTCAGGGTGTGTACATGGACCTGCTTTGATATATCTAGAAAAGGGGCACACCACCACTATCATATACCTATATTTACCAGCTCTCATCCAGTGTAATGATTTGTCTGTCAAAATACCTGTTAGTGTGCAGAGTGAAGTGCCTAGGAGAGTTCTGTTGGGTAATGACCTGAACACGATTGGAGTTGTGTCAAGTACCCCCAGGCCTCCCATTAAGAGGAGACAGAAGCTCACAAGGCCTGCAAGGGGGAGGACCTTGAGAGGCCCTCCAGAGGAGTTGACAGAGGAAGCTATCACTCCCACTCCACAGGAGTTGCTCACTGCTATTTCTAGAAAGAATGAGGCAAAGGGGAAACCCAAGATCTCGAGGAAAAAGTCAGACAGCACCCCTCTTCTACCAACAAGGACATCCCCAAGATTGTCCAAGATCACACCTGTGATCCCTCCACCTGCTGAGTGTGAGGTGCAGCCTTGTGTGGTTGAGCCAGTTTCTGAAGAATCAGATCTGGAAGAAGACACTGTTTTGATGGGAGATATTGACCCTGTTGACCATTCTGAGCTGCAGTCTTTACTGGCAGAAGGTGGTCCCAACAGGGCAGACATCAGCAGAGGACAAAGAGAGTGTCCTACCCTTGAGGGTCTTTGACAACAGGCTGCTAACCAACTTGATGGGCAGGAAGTTGGAAAGCACAGGTTAAGCTGGGAAGTTAGCCTCTTCTACAGTGAACCAACCGACTCTATCCCTGGGGACTGCAAAATAATTGTAGTGCCCCTTACCAACAGACTCCAGTTCCTACAGTTCACCCATGAGATACCTTTGTCCGGTCATTTCAGTTTTAAAAAGACCAAGGAAAGGCTCTCCTTATACTTCTACTGGCCTAAAATGGGTCCAGAAGTTGACAAATTCTGTAGGAGCTGTCACACTTGCCAAACCTCTAGCAAGAGTGGAGCCAAGAATGTGGTACCCCTGGTGCCTCAACCAGTGGTGAAGTTCCTTTTGAGAGGGTGGGCATCGACATTGTTGGTCCCCTTGACCCTCCCACATCCTCAGGGAACAGGTTTATCCTGATTGTAGTAGACCATGCTACAAGATACCCAGAAGCCATGCGTGTGAGAACTGTTACGGCTGAGGCTGTGGCTAAGGCTCTACTTGGTATTTTTACCAGAGTAGGGTTTCCTAAGGAAGTGATATCCGACAGGGGATCCCATTTTATGTCCCACTACAAGCAAGCCACGTGGAGAAACTGTGGTGTCACTTACAAGTTCTCTACAGCCTACCATCCACAGACAAATGGACTGGTAGAGGTTTAATCGTACTATGAAGCGCATGATAGGTGCTTTAGAGGAACCCGTTAAAAGAAAGTGGGACCTTCTACTGCCATGCCTTCTCTTTGCTTAGAGAGAAGTCCCTCAGGATGGAGTTGGTTACAGTCACTTTGAACCTCTGTATGGCCATTCAGTCAGAGGTCAATTGGCCCTGATTAAGGAGGGGTTGGAGAGGGCTCCTTCCCCCAAGCCAGTCAGAGTGACTGACTATGTGATAGGTCTCCAGAGGAGAATGTTACACATGATGGCAGAAGCTAGTGATAACTTAAAAGCAGGTCAGGCTCTGGTCAAACATTGGCATGACCAGAAGGTCACTCGAGACCAGCTTATATTAGTTATGGTGCCAACAAGGCAGAGGGCCTTGCAGACCAAATGGATAGGACCCTTCACGGTTGTGGGCAAACTTGGAGAGGTGAACTATTTGGTGGACTTAGGCAGACCTAAGGAGGCTGGCAGAGTCTTTCACACCAACCGTTTGAATGCATATGTCTCGAGACCAGAAGTGGGAGCTTTGCTTCTAGCTTCAGCTCAAGAGGAGGAGGAGAGTGAACCGCTACCTGACCTCCTCATAGGCCAACCTTTGGATGAGAAAATAGAAGGAGTCTGTAATGAAGTGAAGGATCTGACCATTGGGAGCTCTGGTGTGGCCCAGCATCAAAGCAAGCAGAGGACAATAGGATGATGTCACCAGGGAGTGAATGAGTTGATTGACATTGATTCGGAGCCAATAGGTTGAGGGGAAGGAAGTAAGGTGTCTTTCTCTAATTCTGGCGTTGATGTTGTTTGTTTTGAACAGGGACCGAATCCAGAGGAAGAGGAACCGTCATATGAATGGGCGTACTGAAAGGCCCTAAGTAAATCCCGTTGAAAAGGAGTTGATCTGGCACCTGTTGTGCCGATATTGATGTGGAGGAAGCCTGTTGGCCGAAATCCGCAAGTTAAGAAGACACGGGTTGTGTCCTTTTATAAGAAGAGTGAGCGAGTGAGCAGCGCGCCTCGGCCCCCTCCATTGTGTGGGAGGAGTTCGGAGGAGAAATCCCGATGACGAGCGGCTGGCCGGGGAAACCCCGAGAAGACGCGACGTTATGCGTAAGAAAACAGCTGATGTGCTGCTGATCGAGAGAGTGAATGACAGAGGAGCCGGAGAGTCCCACGGCGTTGCAGCGGCTGATCGAGGGGAGAGGTCTAATCCGGAAGGGAATTACCGAAGCTGCCAAGGAACTCGTTCGAAGGAAAGTGCAGCAGAAGGACAGACGGTGAGCCGCTCAGCGTATGGGGAGAGGCCCTGTAACGAAATTCCTGAGTCTATCTGTCCCCGAACAAAGTGGCCAAAAGGGGTACTGCAGCCATACTAAAGTATAGACTGGGGAACAGCTGGGAAACTAGGATCCCGTGTGAGACTTCCTGCATACCCTGAAATACTGTAAGGGAAAACATCTCCCTCCCCATCTCTGCAAAGACACTCAATATTAAGAAGGGGGAAAATTAACAGAGATAAGTGGGGAATGAGCAAAGAACATATCTGAGGGCAGAGACTGTTGGGATCGTATGTTAGCACAAAGTGGAGAGAGAAACGAGAATGGGTTGCACGAAACATGTGTCCTGTAACCGTGGATTGGACTATGGAGGATCAGGGGGACAGTTTCCGTACCTTCAACAGGATAACTCGCCACCTACCACAGATTCCTACGCAGAGTCCTTACTTCTGATGAGACATCTTTTGTTTATTTCACTTCATGTTAGGAGTTGTCTGAATAAAAGAAATCTGTTGAATTAACCAAACGGCCTCAAGAGTGTTTATCCCTCCCGCTAAGTTGTGACAGAGTCAATCTCTCTTCTCTTCTGACTTCCGAACAACAGGAGGAGTGCAAAGTTCTGTTAGATCAGTTTGCCTCCCTGTTTTCACTATCACCAGGCTTGACCCCTTGGGGCCAGCATGATATTCTCACTGGTGACTGTTTACCTGTGAAAAGCAGAGGTTACAGAATTTCAGAACATGTGAGATCCCACATCAAAGGAGAGGTCAACAAGATACTTGATCTCGGGGTTATAGAGCCCTCTACAAGTCCATGGTCTAGTCCCGTTGTTCTAGTACCAAAGGCAAGACGTTGAAATTCTGTGTGGACTATAGAGCTCTAAATGCAGTCCCTAACACTGATGCCCATCCTTTGCCAAGGACAGATGAACTGGTAGATAGACTTGGTTCAGCCAAGTACCTTAGTACATTTGATCTGACGTCAGGCTATTGGCAAATAGCCCTGACAGACTATGCCAAGGAGAAAACTGCCTTCTCAACCCCAGCAGGCCTCTACCAGTTTAAGGTTATGCCTTTTGGACTAAAGATGCACCTGCTACATTCCAAAGGATGGTCAATCAAGTTCTGAACAGGATGGAGGACCTCTGCATGGCATACTTGGATGACATTGCAGTGTTCAGCCCTACATGGAAAGAACATATTGATCACTTAGGATATGTTTTGCAGGCTCTTGAGCAGGCCCTTCTGACCATAAAGGCATGCAAATGTCAAATTGATCAGAGCAAAGTGGTTTACCTTGGTCATGAGGTAGAAGGAGGTGAAATAAGGCCATTGCCCAGCAAAGTAAAAGCTGTGAAAAACTGGGCCACTCCTACTACTCAAACCCAAGTGAGAGCTTTCCTAGGTCTTACTGGGTACTACAGGAATTACATAGAGAACTATGAGACCATAGCTTCTCCCTTGAATGTAATCTCCTCTTCAAAAGTCCCTAAAAAGGTTAGAGGGAATGAGGAGTGCACTCAAGCCTTTGAAACCCTGAAGAAAGCCCTTTGTCAAGCTCCAGTCTGAGAGCTCCTGATTATCACCAACCCTTCATTGTGCAGACCAATGCCTCCAATACAGGTATAGGTGCAGTCCTTAGTCAACTGGATGAGAAAGGTAGGGAGCACCCCATTTGCTTCATCAGTAGGAAACTGAGGGAACCAGAAACAAGGTGGGGAACCATTGAGCATGACTGTTTTGCCATTGTTTGGCCCCTGAAGAAGTTTAGACCATACTTGTATGGATCTACTTTTGTGATTCAGACAGACCACCAACCCTTGAGATGGTTAATGCAAATGAAAGGGGAAAACCCAAAATGTCTGCGATGGTCAATCTGCCTACAAGGGTTTGATTTCACCATTGAGCACAGAGCAGGATGTCACCACCAAAATACTGATGGTCTCTCTAGGATGTTTTTAACCGACTAGTGGTAGAGATTCATCCAGGAGTGGATTAAATCCTCCTGTCCCTTGCTCTGGGGGGAGGGTGGCAAGTATTAGGGAGAATTCTCAAGAATGGCTAATTTTGCTTACCTACTGAGTCCCTCAGCAGCTTTGCTGGATTTCTAGGATTTATTTTTTCACCTGGTAAGAGTGTGAGCCCTTTTTCCCACTCTTATATGTGTTTTGCTGTGTGTGTTTAACATTTTTGTGTTCATAGACCGTGGAGCCTCACCTACTCCACATGCATCATCTTTTTACTGTGTGTTACACAGCACCTTTAGTTGTCTTTTAGACTTGCCAAACTCAGACTCCATTTTCTTGGACTGACTACTGTCTCCCAGAACATGTAAAGTTGCTATTGACTTTATTAATCTTTTTAAATCCACAGACGCAGTGCAAACCATCTTACATGGAGTACTGGAAAGGGTTAATACTTATCCCTTTTTGTCTGTTTCTCTTGGAGCATTGTTTTGCTCCCTTATCATCAAGACTTGGCTGGTGGCAGTGGTAACTACCAGTTCTACCGGTTCTAATGTCAAATGTTCAAATGCAAAGGGTTGAATTTAGCTTTTTTTTTGGGGGGGGTCCCCACCCAAACCCCTGTTTTTGGTGCAAAAACCACTTTTTTTATACTATACGAAAACCAAAAATAAATATATATTTAAAAAAAGAATTCGACCCTTTGGTTTTCGGTCCTATTACCTCGACCATTTGGTCATTCGATCCTTTTGGTGTCGAACCTTTGACAGGACACCATAACTACCCTATTTTCCCTACTGCGGTTATCTTAAATAACCTTGGTATTGTTTTTGGCTATCTTGGTAGCCTCAAACTTTAACCCGCTGGACCATATACGGTTTTATACGGTTCCGGCTGGATTTATTCGCCATTTCTTTTTGAAAATGTCTTTCTCGTGTGTTTCTCTGCACGCCAAACCAGATTTGGTTCCTTTGTTCAGCGTCTCTTCGCGGGCTTCTACAAAGAAGCCCTCCTTAGGCGCCTGAAAGTCTGGGTAGGCAAGATGTGAGGGAGGGGTTTTAGGACCCCTGCCATGGGTTCCCTTGGTAACCCAAGTCACACTCCTGTTTGATTGGCTAGGTGAGTGTCCGGCCAGGACAGCCACCCTGCTGTGTGATTGACAGCCAGGCTGTGTGAATGGGGGCAAACTGCATAAAAACCAGGTCTCTGGGTTTGGAAAGGCAGAGTCGCCACTGGAACGAAAGAACTGACGAGGAGCTGACGGAAGAGGACCCCTACCACGACTGAACCGCCCGGTGAAGCCCTGTGCAGGTCTGAATCCTCGAACTCCAATGACAGAGAAGATACTCCAGGATTCTTCTTCCCCTGAGCTGGTGGGACCAACCAGTTCACCCAAACTACAAGCCAGGACTCCCTCCTCTGGTCGAATTTGCTGTATAGAGCTACAGTGGGACGGATAGACAGGAAGGGCGGACCCTGGTTGGGTTTTAAGGAGCGCATTTTTTATTTGTTGCTTTGCTCTGCTGCTGGTTTCTTCCTGGGCAGTGCAGAACCCTCCAGTCTTCCTACTTCATGTCAGTCCGTCAGTCGCTTCAGGAACTGTGAGCCTGCAGGAACTGCCAGGAGCGTCCGCCTCAGCTACAGCTTCTTCTCTGTTTAAAGGTACTGTGCAAATCCGGTTGTTTGTTTCGTTCAGCTGAGGTGCAAGTGTGTGAAATCTTTCTCCAATCCGAGGGATTGTCCTTCTCTACTCTTTAAACTAACTTATCTGCCGACCAACTTCGTCCGGAACTCTTGGCAAAGACTTAACCGCGAACTACCCTGAACTGTGTGATCTTGAGCAAAAAACTTTTGTCCTATTGACTTTGGCCCTAAGCCTATTTGATTTGATTACATCACTGTAGTTCCTCTTTCTAGATTGCCCTGCTTACTTACCTGTTGGTGCTGCTCAATTTCTGCCTAACTTTACCTTTCCCTCCCTTTTTAGAGTGCCATTTTGCTCCCACTTCATTTTGTGAGCTTAACTTGTCTGGAAATGATTGGGAGTGGTGTGGTGTATTAAGAGTGTGATTTTTTAACTGCTTTACTTTAGTGAAATGTTATACAACTGATGTGTAAATAAATGTATATTCTTTTACTCAGACACATTGAGTCAGTGTTTGTTTGAATCATACTAACTGCTGTCCTTTGTGTAACTATTGATACTGCTCACTTGTTCTTGAGATAAGTCTGGCTGCTCAGCCATCGCTACCACTTTTACTGTGTAGTACAGGCTTGTACCAAAGGTGAATATGTACTGTCAATTGTAGTCTAAAATGTGTGTGGTGTTCCCAAAGAGTACTGCATATAATTCTGCCTAACAATGACTCTCGTCTCTTTCATCCCTATTTAAGGTCAGCTTGTCTAAGGACAAGGCTCTATGCTGAAGACTAAACGGACCTCCTTCATCGCCTTGTGATTGGGTGACTATAGATCGATCTATCGATCTCCTTTTCCTCTGCTTCCAGATTCGCTTCTTGCCCTCATATCGTGATAGGCTTTATCGATCCTATCTCCAATGCTTCCTATCTCGAAATTCTCATCTAATGTAACTTTAGATGGCCCTGACATTATTTATTTATTTATTTAAATTTATATAGCGTGCAAGCAGCCCAAGGGCATTGAGGCGCTGTTACTTGTGAGAGCTTAGTTACAGAGGTACAGGAATGGTAGCAGTTGTTGGTACATTATAAGTATTACAGACATAATACAATACTAACAGCTTATGCGATTGGTCATTACATTCCAGCTTATGCAGTGGGTCAAATGTATAGTATTCATGCTGATGCGAGGGACCTTATGTGAAGAGAATGGTTTTCATAGCTTTACGGAAGGCGATGAGGGAGGCCTCACCTCGGATAGTGGGAGGTAGGGCATTCCAGTGTTTGGGTGCAAGATATGGGAAGCTGGAACCACCCGCTCTGGCTCTTTTTACTAGTGGCACATAGAGCATGTTGGTATAGGGTGATCTGGTTGGCCTTGTGGAGGAGACAGGGTGGATCCTTTCCGAGAGGTAAACGGGAGAAGTGAGGTGAATGCACTTGTGGGTCAGTATAAGAGCTTTGAAGACGATTCTTTCCTTAATTGGGAGCCAGTGCTCTCTGTGTCAGGAGAAACTCCTATAAGGTTATCCTAGATGGTCCTGCCATTGCTCCCTGCAACAGGAGGAATATCTCTATAGCTATAGGACTCCATGATATTACTGGACTCTGCTCCATTAATTCTTTCTCAAAGCGATCAATATTGCGTTCCATTTGTCTTTTTTTTTGCTCCATTTCTTCTCCTAATTCCTTTCACTTTCTCATTTCCAATCTGACCCTTTCCTCTTCTTGTCTATTCTCTTCCCTTCTTTCATTTGCTCTACACACTTCTTCCCTTTATTTTTGCATTCTTTTACCCTGTAATCTCTGTGCTTCCTCCTCTTCTCTCTTCTTTTCCGACGTGTCTCGTTCTTCGAATGCTCACTGCCTGTCGTCATACTTTGTTTGTTCTTCTACCCTTTATTCCTTCTTTTGCTGTTCCTCTTGATGCATCTGTTCTTGCCTCTGTCTATTCTTTCTCCTATATTCATCGTCCGTTAGTTGTTTCTCTCATTCCCTGTCTTTTCTATCCTGTTCGTCTTGATCTTACTTTTGCCTAATTTCCTCAATACTTTTCCCATAGAGCTTGAGAGATATCTGTCCGCCCATCCATACGTTCTGTACGAGTGTTACCTCGACAGCTTTATCCTTTCCTCTTTTCCATCTCTTAATCTCTCATTCTATATCTAGGGCCACAATTAGTCATTCACTGTTCTCCTCTTTGTCTTGCGAGACGTTAAAGATCTCCTCTTTTCTCTTACTTTCCTCTGGACTATCGTCACTACTATAAGCAGGTGGTTCATGTATCGGATTACTATATCCTATCACTGCTGTCAATTCCCTTAATGGATGCAATCCTTCATATTTTGTACTATCGCCATTTACTTCGGGCAAGGTAAGGGTAGCATAAGGCTCAGCACCTTCCTCCCTACACTGGTTAAACATCCAGTCCTCAGGAGGCAGATCTTTCCGTTCCTCCTGGTACATGTTGCAGAGCTCTAAACTAGCTAGCCTTTTCTCCAATTTCTTCCCTGTGTACGCAGCGTTCAAGTATGTGGTCATGTGTTGCAAAACCGCTTTTGACAGCAATCCCCCCTTGTGGCCATGGCATGAAAGAAATGTCTGCTTTACCCTTTACCCATTCTGCGCTATACTGTTTGAGCTTGGGTGCGTGTTTTGGCAGTGTTTTGCACAGGTGTATCAGTGAAGTAACATCCCCCATTGTGACAAGTCTCAATTGACGGTTGATACTTACCACTGATTAACACAGAATATGTTTCCGAAAAATAACAAATATGAGCGAGCACCACCCTCGCTGCTCAAAGCCTCTACTTCTCAATTATTCCAATTTACCTTTTCAGTCGGCGCCAACAATGACTAAAAAGATAGATAACAACTTTTTTCCCTTTACCTCACAGTTTATTCTTGTCGTTCCTTAACACTTCTTTTCAATTTCAAATTACACAGACAGACTAGTCGATTTTACACATTGAATTATTTTTCAAATCTGTACGGATGTTTTCCTATTGATGTATATCAAAATGTTTACACCAATGTATACTACAAATAATTTGCATTAACCGACCCCATACCTGCCTATTTGCCTCACACACAACTGTTTAGTTATGCATCACTATCCTTGATTTGTGGTACCATTCCACCTCAAACCACAATCTGTTTCTTGCTAGTTGTCCATGCTACATCTGTCTATCGTGCTTACCACACCAATTGCTGTTCTGCTTGCTGAATGTTGATTGCTTGTTGCTCATCTCTGCTCTCTGATATTGTGTCACCTATCGCTGTACATAACTAATATTATTGCCACGGTTTTTACTACACCCACCAAACTACTTAAAGTCACTAACAAGATCCTCAGCCATTGCCTTCCCAATACTACCACTGTGCTTGCTCTTTTATTCACTCTCTCCTTACTTTATCCTATAGCGATCTACATTAAATCTTCCTGCACACGACCATCACCTGACAACACCACCCTTGCACTCCTCATACACCACCATGCCCACTCATACCACCACTCAACAACCTTACTACTTGCACACAGCTACCTCATGTCTACTGCCTCGCGGCCTCATTAAAGACAGCAGACTCACTAGACTCAGAGCCTGTACTCAACCACTAGAATTCAGCTGTCTTCCCACACTCACAGCATTTAGAAACCTTTGACTAGGCTCCCGCACCACCCGTAGATACACCCTCTACAGTGAATGCCCTCTCATACCAGATCGTAAATCCACTCGGCCTCCAAGGCCATTCACTTTGACTTCACCCTTTACTCCAGACTCAGCCACGATCCTAACTACAATAAAGGCTAAAATCACACCAACACCACATATTAAATGTGCCCTCCTTAATGTTCGTTCCCTCTCTGCCCATGCCCTAGAAATATACGATCTCCTAGCCAGTCATGATCTTGACCTACTGGCCATCACAGAAACCTGGCTACATGAAGCCTCTGGTCCTGCCATCGCTCTTGCTCCCCCACCAGGCTATACCATCCTCAGACAAGATAGGCTAGCTCACCTAGGAGGCGGAGTAGCCCTCATCTTCAAAGAAGCACTTTCCATCAGACTTATAAGTCGCCCATGGGCCAGAAACTCAGACATTCTGTCTGTTAAGCTTGCACTGTCTCCAAACAGCACCATCAACATTCACATAATATATCGCCCCCCAGGCCTCCCAACAGATTTTCCGGGACACCTCATCCATCTACTTAGCGATAACATCAAAGGCTCCACCAAGACGCTACTACTTGGAGACTTAAACCTAGGGTTCAACAACCCAAAAGATAAAACTGCCACTACCCTCACTAAAGAACGTAACGATTTAGGATTCACACAAAAACTCTCGAGCCCCACGCACTCCAAAGGAGAACCCTTGACTGGGTTGCAGACCATAATTGTTAAACCAAGCTCCAAAACGATCACCCCTGCCCACCCAGCACAAACGAGAAGCTCCAAAAAGCTCAACGAGGACAACCTCGGCCCCTACCTGAATATCCCAGCACTTGCCCCCCCTTTCTCCAACGATCCTAACACCATAGCAGACATCTACAAAGATATTCTCTCTAAAGCCATTAACTCCATAGCACCACTCAAATATAAAAAAGAAAAAAAGTCTCTGCACGCAAACTCAGTTCACTGAAGAACTGCAGTCCCTACGCTCATGCAAAAGGGAAGCACAAAATAATAGCGACAAAGCCAAGAATTGCTTTAATCTGATCTCCCGCCAATATAAAGATGCTATCACCAAAGCCAAAGCTAATTCCTTCAATTTTCACATCTCAAATGCCAACTCGCAATCTAAGGAAATCTTTGCTATCTTCAATGAACTAATCTCACCTCCTAAATCCCCTGATGAGATCGTCAAAGATTAAGCCTGGTGTGCCAGTATTCAATCCGCCATGCTAAACAAAATTGATCTCCTTCAGAAAAAAATTCAGGATCATCACAAAGCCCTACCTCACCATGTTGGGCTCAAGCAAACATATCCCAATCCCTCTCCTACGAACTCGGCCAAACCTTTCTTCTCATTCAGAAACATCACTGAACCTGAAGTCATCAACCTCCTCAAAAACCTAAAACCTTCTATGTGCAAGGGGGACATCTGTCCACCTAAGCTTATTAAGGGCTGTGCCAACTCCCTTGCTCCGCTATTAACAGCCTTCATTAATGCCTCCTTCAGAACTTGCATTATCCCCACAAGCCTCAAAGAAGCGTCTGTACGCCCCCTTCTAAAAAAAATCCCTCTCTTGACCCGTCACAGCCAAATAATCACACACATCCAAATCACAGCCAAATCCAACACTTCCTTGAAGCACATTCTATTCTTGGGACAAGGCAATCCAGCTTCCGCAAAGGACACGGCACAGAAACAGCCTTGGTGGACCTAAAAAAACAGATCACCCAAATAATGGATAAAGGCAAGCAAGCAATCTTGTTACTCCTAGACCTCTCAGCGGCCTTTGATCTGGTGGATCATCAGACACTCACCGCACACCTCACCCATTCAGCTAACTGATTGGCAGCTGTTTCCAAATAAGCAGCTCTTTGGGTCACCTCCTTATTGAATGGCAGGGCTATGAAGGTATGGTCCAACACAGCTAGTGCAGCCCCCACCACTATCCACTGTGGAGTCCCACAGGACTCCTGCACAGCATCCACACTCTACAACTTGTTCATGAAGCCCCTCTTCGACAAGCTGGACACGCTTGGTATCGTGTATACTAATTACGCTGACGATACTCAGGTTCTCCTATCACTCTCCAGCTTTTACAACAAGGACACTAAAGCACTTCACCTAATATATACCACCATCCAGGCCTGGATGGCGGTCAATGGCCTCTGCCTCAATGGAGATAAGACCGAATGGAGATAAGACCGAAATTAAGTGAATCTGATCTGATATAATACTAGGTCAAGAAACACATTAGCCAAACTTGACAAGCTGTACTCGAACTTCACCCTTATAATACAATCATCCCGGTCTCTACATCAATAAAAACACTAGGGGTCTACCTAGACTCAATTCTATCCATGGCTAGGCAGGTCAGCGTCATCACCACCACCTCAGCACACACCAGAAAGCTCATTAATGCAATAAATCTGTACTTTACCAAGCCCAAATGTCTATCAATAGCCAGGGCAACTATTGGTGCTAAACTAGACTATTGCAATGCCCTCCTAGCAGGTACATCTGCAAATAATCTAAACCGTCTCCACGTCACGCAGAACAACGCATTACGAGCAGCACTAAGCATCCCCAAAAGGGAGCATATATCCCATGCCAGGCAGGCAGCCCACTCTCTCCCGGTTAAAGAGCGCATCACTTTCAAAATCCTCACCTTCATCCATAAATGCCTCACCCTCACAGCGCCATCATATCTATTAGAGACAAAATCCACCTCTTCTCGACCTACCAGAACCCGCTACACTAACCAATTGTACACTCCACGCATCAACAGGGCCAAAGCAGGTTGATTAGGCTTCCTTACATAGCCGCTAAATTATGGAACACACTTCCCACTGATATCAGAGCAGAAAACTCTCTCCTTGCTTTCCGAAAAAAACTCAAAACCTCTCTCTTCACCTAACCCTCTGTATGCACTGCTCTTTCTCATGTCTGTACTGAAAATTGCAAATGTCTTCGTACCCTGTAACTAAGTATTGCTGTCTGTAACATGCATCGCAATGCCTCTGGGCTGTTTACGCGCTCTACAAATGTGAATAAATAAATAAACATATATCTCATCATAATACTTTTTTTCTCTCAGCCCCTAAAATACTCCAAAAAGAGTTTGAATCATTCCCTCTCATAGACCTCTCTATGTGCCGTCTAAGTACCCACTTGGGTTATAAAATTACTCCTTCGAAAGCTCCTTGAGCTAGGACACTGGGCTCTTTGATGCTCCACGTCATATATCTCTGACGCTCCTTGTCATATATTAATGAACGCCCCGTTACTTTTTCCCTTTTACCACAATTCCCATTCCCCTATTTTTCCAGTACCTTCAATCTACTCACCATTCGCTTTTGAAATCCAGATCCTCATGATCGTCCCCTCCTCCAATCAGCCACCGTCGCCTTCCGTCTGCTCAGCGCCTGTGGAAACCAGGAGGGATTTTGTGAAAGAGGGACCCATCCCACCTATATCGATTTCCTTACAAGTAATCTATATCGGCCGCTCTCCACAGGAAACTATGCGATCCTCCGGCTAAATGGCGGAGGATGTCCAATGTTCTGAAAACGCTAAAAGCCTACGAACCGCTGGGTCTGAACCATCCTCCTTATGTTACCAAGTGAACCTGTAGGCCCTTTAAGACGAGTGAACAGATCTTACTCTTACATCAATAATCAGGCCGACTCAGGAAGTTGGCAAAAAAATAACTGTTTTATTTGCAATTGTCTAAAACAGGGAGTACAACGGGCATCAAGGGATGCCACACAGTCATAAGTCTCTCTCAAGAGTTCTCCTCCAAGCATTTCATAAAAAACACAGCTTTATACTAAAAATGTGTCATGAGTGATGTCATACTATGTGTCAAAATAAGAAAACATACTAGCGGATATGATAGGCTTAAAAAGAACATCTACGTATACTTTCTATGGGGGACTGGACTGTGATTGGCTCTCTAAGGTCAGGTGGACAACTAAGCCCACCCCTAGTGTAAGTCATCTTCCATGTCATACTAATACACAACATTCTATTGTCTTCTCAAACTATAGGGTGTCTTGCTACGTGGCCCTCTACAATTGGTTGGCACGCTTGTACCCATCTGGAATATTCCACTCGCTAGCAGCACGCAAGTTGGTACCCCATGTGCTGGAGGGTTGGCTTGGTCATGCCTCCCCACCCAATTAGCCCAAAATCCATCATCACTCCTGCGATCTGTCATTCAATTAATTGTCTTTGATCTCGGCCTTGCAAAGGCTCACTGTGTCTGAGAATAAAAGGGAGTGAAGGCATGGCCTTATCTTCTGGTCTCGGTGTAGCTCGCCCCAAAGTCTATTTTCATCTGATCATGTTACTGCAGACCACGTTTTGAGTTCCTTTGTTATATTTAATACTATTAAATGAAGAAAACCTGGCACTTCTAGTGTGTTTCCATTACACCTCAAACAGCTCGGCTCGCTTCTCACGTTCATAGTATCTTCTCGAGTAGATAACCTGGCTCTTGGCGACCCCGACTTTTGACACTGGTCCTGGCAAGCCTTCTCTTATCTTCCTTCGCCGTCAAATGAGGATTTCTGACACTTTCAAATTTTGACTGCAAGCTCGGGGGATTATAGTCAAACGTGCCGAAAGACGATTAATTCCCTCCAAAGCAGATGCCAAAACCTGGGTACGTTGCAAGCAGAAGTTTAAATGAGGAGTTAGGCAGCATCATACCTATGCCTTTCACACAGAACTCCTTGCATGTCTTGTTGCTACCTGTTGTCTTGAAGCATATATGCAAAGCGACCTGAAGCACCATATCATTCAAGCACCTCAAAACAGAGTAACAACCAGCCTGCAAATACATCACAAACCAGGCCTAACCTGGAAAATTGTGTCCTGTTTTTGAGCCCACATGCCAAGCGTTGTGCACGACTTCTGGGAGTCAATTCAAGGAGATGTTGTCCAGCTTTGAGGCCATACTTGATGCATCGTGTCCGCTTTTAGAGGTCACACATCCAGGTCTGAACACCAATTGTAGAACATTTGGAGAACCGGTTCTGCGTCCAAATATTAAATATTGTGTACAGGTCTGCAGGCCAATTGTAAAACATTGCGGCAGTTCTTCTGGGGCCAGAAATGGAGCACTGTGTTCGGGTCTGGAGGACGACTGTGGTACTGTGTGACCACTTCTGGGACCCCACTTGGAGTACTGTGGCCTTTTCTGAAGGACACATATCCACAAAGGATTAAGACAGACTAGTGAGAGATAGGGGAGCTTCGAAGATGGTGAGAGTGTGTCAGCAGAAATCTAAGGTAAGGCAGTTTACCTGCAAGGAGTTCACATGTGTATTATCAGAGGGCGGGACAGATATGAGTGAGACATTTAAATACTTCAGGGGTAAAGACACAGAAAAGCAGGGAGGGAGAAGATATGATGGGGATATTTAAATGCATCTAGGGTATAAGCACAGTATAGGAGGAAGAAGGGGGAAATGGCAGAGGCTGGCATACAAATGCAGCTGAAGTACTAACACAGTTCAGCCATAGTGGGGAACGGGGAGATATTATAGAGGCATTTAAAACCCACCAACTGTAAATATAGTATAAAAGGGACAGGAATAGAAGATACAGATGTTTAAATAACTCAGAGATAAAAAACAAATATAAGTGGGGCTAGGGGGGATGTACAAGGATGCTTGAATACCTCAGAAATACAAATACAGTGTTGGGAGAAATGGGAGATATGACAGATGGATTCAAATACCTCTGGGGTATAATGGCACTTTAGGCGGGTTAGGGAAGATATTACAAAGGCAAGTAAATACCCCAGGGCAATAAATGAAGTACAGGAACGGGAAGGGAGATAAGACAGAGGCATTTAAATACTCCGGGTCTGTGAGTGAAGTGCAAGAGGAAGGGGGATCTGGAATATATACTGAAACATTTTAGGGGATACAAACATATTACGGGAGAGAGTGGAGAGATATTATACAGGTATTTATATACTGCACACCTATTAATACAAAATAAGGGGGCAAAGGAGATATAAGAGATATATTTATAAACCAATGGGGAGTTAATATTGTATATGAGGGAATGGGGATTTAAAGTACTACTAGTGGAGTACAGTATGCGGAGGGCAGACTCGGTGAGGCATTCCAATACTGTGGGGGTATAAATACAGTATAGGAGGGAAAGGAGAGATATGATAGGGGCATTTCAAAATCCTACTGCTACGAACACCATATAGGAGGGGAAGGGGCACTTTAGAGAGGCACTTAAATACTCCAGGGCTGTAAATACAGAATTGGAGGGACGTGGGGAAATGATTATTAGTAGATGTTTTAATACTGTGCCAGCTCACCACCGTAGGGATCTCCAGGCATGTGAAAACGTGTCCGAGTGACGGTGCATTGAGTCCCGCCCAGGTACAGCAGGACAGAGGAGTGGAAATGCATCAGCAAGATGAATAACATAGAGGAGGAAGAAGGGGGATATGAAAGACAAATATGAAAACCTCTGCTGTCCCGATATAGTATACAAAGGAGATTGGAGACATTACATAAACAAGACCTCATTACAGGTTAATCTGGCGGGATACCACCAAACAGTATTACCGCTACCAGCTCTTGCTCTGCCGGAATTATCGGCAAATCACAAGTACCGCTAAGGGTAGTTACTCCCCATTCCATGGACTAGGACTCCATGGGGGGAAGTTACTGGTAAAACCGGTGTCGGTAATACCGGCAAATCTTGCTGGTGGTGTGACAGAATGACCCCAGCAATGGGCTGGAGGTAATTCCGTCCACCGCACTGGCAAACTTAGAATTTGCTGTGTGCGGAAACGTGCCAGTAAACAGAATTATCGGAACGTTATACTCATAATTAGGCCAATGTCTGTCCATAAAATGCAGGGCTTTGTCTCGTAGAGATATTTCAATATCACAGAGGATTCAAATACATTTAAGGAACTGGAGGGCAGATATGAAATTCGGGCCCAGTAAAAGGACGGATATCACTGCAGGTTAAGATTTATTTTGCCCCCTTCCAATGGGTCAAAGTTTTAGGTTTTAAGGGGCAAATTATATTCTCTGGTGTCCCTGTTCTCGGAGCACCCTAGAATTGCCCGGTGGTGTAGCACCAACATTCTATCCAAGTGGATGGCACATGAGTTAATCGCTGGCTACAAACATAGCCCAACCTGCATTTCACACGTATAACAAGCAAGCTGACAAAGGCCTTCATCCTTCCAGGATTGATAAATTGAGCACCCTTACATCGGGGTACGATAACATTGATTATTACAGAGCTTAGAAACTTGAGGAATCTGTCATGAAGCACTACATAATAACATATTTTTATTCAAATATCTAGACAGTTAAAAAACAGTGGGGCAGCATATTCCAGTGGCGCAGTTTATTGCACGGTCACACTAAACTCAGGGAGTTCTTTTCCCCCCCAATGAATTTGACGCAGAACAAATCATTATGATTTTTATTCAGGTTCTATTTGGTAAAGCCTCCAACCTGTCTCGCACTCAACCCCAACAAATACCTGGTGACATAATGGACTAGGAACCAGGCCAGCGTGTATCAAGAATATAGATATTTGTTAATTTATTGTTGTGGCAAGACAAGAACAAAAATGTCTTCCCTAAAGCACCAACACAGAGAAAATACTAGAATATGTAGTCACAATTATTGGGACACAATGGGAAAATCATTTTTGGGATTCTAATCACAGATGCAATGTGTGGCAAAAGCAACACAATGGGAAATTTGTTTTACCACACCTAAAAACAACAGGCAGGGCGTTGCGGTTTTGGTAAGAGCACAATGGGAAAAGGGGGGCAATTTTCATTTTGAACCATGCAAATGCAAAGGCACTACCATGCTTCACACTTGTGATTTAAAATGAAGGGGGTCAATGGGGAATTTCGTTTTGCACCCTGCACACACGTGGAAACAGGGTTTTGGGATTCATTCTTTTGGCGAATCTTTATGTCTATACTGGCTCAAAACACACTGGGAAGAGCTTGTTGGTTTCAAATGCCAACAAAATACATCCCGTGATTTCTATGGGGGAATTAATTGATTTACTTTAATTAAATATGCCATGGATCTACACAGACAAACAAGATATTTTGTTATGGGGAAATAAGTACAACAATGCTTGAGAAATAATGCAGGGCCTACACAATCAATGGCTTTTGGGGATGGTTTTACTTACAGGAGAAGCCTTGGAATGGGCATCACGTAACAGCAGGTCACCACTGGGACAGCAAGGGTCAGTCAAGGAGAGTCTCCTCTAAATCCTCCAAGGGGTACTAGTCAGCTTCTATGTCTCCTGGTTCCTGTCTACAATGCAAGATTTAGGCTGCTCTGCTGAGAGGTTTCTTACAAAAGTTCAGCAGCAGGTTCCTCCCGGAATAAGTGACAAAAAGCGCCCACTTCTAATGCAAACTGATCTACTTATAGGGCAAATGACATCACGGACTGGTCATGATTCCCGGGAAAGGGATAGGTTGATTTTCTCCACCCACCTCCCAGCTGGGTGCTAATAGGACAAGGGGATGGGGGAGTGAGTCGGAACAGCTGTGGGAGGAGAAAGCTTCATCATCCCAATTTGACAGTGGGCTCGCCTGTTTTAAAACTCACTAAATCTCTCAACATGGCAAGTACCCTAAATGTTCAAATCTTTACATGTATCCATATATTTTTGAGAACTACATTTTAAGGCAACTTAGATGAGGCTAGTCTGAATTCAGCACGCCCTTCCTATGCAGGGATATGTTTTTTCTTCATTTACTCAGGAGCTGTATCAGTGAAAAATATGCCACTTCATATTTGTCACGTTAATTATTACCTGCACACTCACACCAACTTTCAAATCTCTCGGAATAAAGGGAAGGCCCAAATCAAATTTTCATTAATAACTTTAGTTATGTTTATCACACCAAAATCGTTTTAGCATAGTTCAAAGGGGGTGATTGTCACCTGTAATAAAAGTCTGGAATGACCATTGTTGCATCTACACTACCTTCCTTTTTATGCAATAAAATGTAATTTTCCATTCACTTAAACTCCAGCTCCACAGGCCTCACTCTAGCGCCCACCTTTTTTTCTCTAAGTTTAATTTATCCTTACATATGTGACCAGCCAGTTGCGGGCTCAGGTCTATCTTAGCCTATCCTTCTTCAAGGCTTGAGAGCAACTCTAATAGACTTGTTATGGGAATTGTGACCTCAAGGTCACTTCTGCTGAAAAAACAGGCATGGGCCTTATCTGTCCGTGCCCTGGTTTACATCTAAGTAGCGTCTTTCTTTGTTTATTTTGAAGTAATGGCTTTGATTGATGATGACAACTAGGCCTGTGTCTTCAGGACAGCACAGGAAAGGTCTTGGGGGTTAAGAAATGACCGGCTCATGTACCCAGCAAGCACATGGCTTTTAAACTCACACACAATCGCAATTTTACACAGCATCTTATAAGGCACACAGTTTAAAAATACATGAGTATCACTTTTGGATTGTCCATATGCATAGGGCAGTTATATTAGAAAACCATGTTTAAACTTTGAAAGTCTAGTGAGCATTTTCTCTGCATACTGTCATTTTGATGAGAAAAACAAACAGGACATTATTTTATTTATTGTAAATGCAATGAGCTCTGTTTCACTTTTAGATCCCTGGAGCACAATCTGGTATTAAATTGAAGATAATGTATGCACTGCTTCTCTATAATACAAATGCAGTTCCCCCAGGATTGTACGCCACATGTCTTTCTTTTCCTTGTTGAGATGCATTGCGCATATCCTAGCATTTTTGATTCAGGTCCACTTTCTTTCCGTTAGATTTCAGGCCTATTTTTGGTTCAAAAGGCCTCATGCCTGACATCATCATGTCTGTGCTGGTTCTGATTTCAATGAGCATTTACAAATCACTCTGGCCTCTTCAGAGGCTATATTTCACCCCACAGATATCCACGCTGGGTCTTTGATTACAATGAGACAGAGAGAAGAGCAAGGAGAGAGTGGGGTGTCTGTTTCCTTGCGGTCTGGGTTCATTCCAGGGATCTCCTTTAGAGCACGTCCGCTCTTTTCCTTGTCCTTAGGGAGTGGCGCTGGTCTGCATTCCACTCTTTTCAGATTTTGGGTTTTGGTCCTGGACCCCTCCTTTTTCGGTAGCTCCACCTCCAGCCAGTAGAGGCGAGGAGTTAATCTGCCGAGAATAAAAGAGAGGTTAAGCATTTCATACAGACTAATTCCCCCAGTAATGGCGTGCTAATTGGCAACAAAATGACGAGTTACATATCACATTTCATGGCATCACAATTTCAGACAATGATTCTTGGTAACTTCATAATAAGTATAAGTCGTTCTACTCTCTGTAAATGTGCGATCTTCTCCATCCAGTTTCCCATTCTTTATCTTTACTCTTCAGATGGTTCCTGGGCTGTACCCTCACTGGGTTCTTCAATCAGTTGTAAGTTCTGTCTGGGATGATAGCTTTTGAATTGATTGATATGTACCCATTTCTCTTCCGTCTGTTTGCCTTTAGGGATGCAGATCTTGTAAGCAACAGGTGAGATTTTATCAACAATTTCAAAAGCACCTCGCCAGTAAGGGAGGAACCTCCGCTCTTTGGTCTGGTTCCTTTGGAAATTGTACAGGTAGACCCTGTCTCCTACTTAGTACTCTTTCTTGGTGGTCTTTAAGTCATAGTGGGTTTTCATCCCCTCTGCCAACTATTCAAAATTTTGCTGAGTGTAAGCAAAAGCGTGCTGAAGGTGCTTTCGTAAATTCTCAATGTACTCATGGGTCATGGACACGATGATGAGGGTATGATTTTGAGTTCTGTAGAGCAGATGCTGAGGTAGCACCATTTTTCGTCCAGTCATGAGCTTGACATTTTGACATTTTTGTTGCAGAAGATGGTGTAAACCTGATGGCCATCAGGACAAGTGGTAATCGTATGTCCCAAATAGGTCCTGAATCCACCACAAACTTCTTCAAGATGCCCACAATCATTTTATTGTACCTCTCAACTCCCCTGCTCGAGGCTCGGCAGTAGGTAATTTGGTGTTTTCTCTTTACCCCTTGTATCTCTCACATCTTTGTCATTACCTCACTGGTAAAATGACTTCCTTGGTCTGACTCAATCCTTTGGTGAAGGCCAAAATGAGAGAAGATGTGATTGATCATAAGGGCGGCAGCTGTTTCCACCTTGCAATTTGGGGACAGAAGACATTCCACCCACTGGGTAAACAAGCATGTCACAGTCAACAGGTACTTGTTTCCTCTAGAGGAGCGAATCATTGGCCCTATGAAATTGACTTGCAAATCTGACCAAGGCAGTGTCATTCCCCTTTTCACCTGTATGGGAGCACTTTCCATTGTATCTTTACATCCCTTACTGCTTACTCGTCCTCCTCCTTACGTGCGCATTCCCTAGCCAATCTGTCCTCCTGCAACATTCTTTGTTCCTTCTCCATCAACTTGCACTTTTTCCCACTCTGCTACCTACCTTCGTCTCTCTATCTCTTCTACGTCTCTTATCCTTCTGTCCTGCTGCTCCAGCTCCTCTTTCTTTCCCTGCTGTCCCTTTCTATTCTCTCTTCTCGTTCTCTTTGCACCTGCTCCTTCCCTTCCTCTCTCCTCCTTTCCCTGTCCTCTCGCTCTAACCTCCCCTCTCTTTCCTTCTCCTTTCTGTCTGTTTCCTCCATTATCTCTGCCCACTCCAATGCTTTGCTGCTCCCCTTCAGACCTCCCATTTTCTTATTTGCCCCCTCTTTCTCTCCATCTGTCGTCCCTTACAACTTCAGGAGGATCTGCCCTCCTAACCACTCATTTGTGTCTATGCTCCCTAGCCCCTCTGTGCCTCGCTGCTCGTCTCCCATTCACTCATGTATGTTGGTGGTTTGTCCATTGGATATGAAAACCGCTCTTCTGCTCTTAATTCCGGCAATGCTCTTCTTGAAATGGGTACATGCCTTGCTCATTGTCTGTGTCATCGGAGACTACACTGGAAGGGACATGTGGGGGAGCAGAAAACGGGGTCACAGACCCCGGCACCTCCTGCTGGCTCAGCATTCACGGACACCTCGCTGCATCTCCCAGCCCTCCTGAAACATGTACCACATCTCGAATATCGCCATGCAGCTTGCCAACTTCTTCCCCTTATAGGCACTGTGTATGTATATCAATAGTTATTGCTGCACGTCCTTGGAGAAACTCCTGCAAGGTGGCCATGGTTTAGTTAACTTTCCCTCTATGCTGTATTTCCATGTTTTATCTTTATAGGGTGGGAGTGGTTTGCACAGGTGCTGAAGGGGCGTGTCCTCCCGCACTTCCCTTGGTACATTGTTTTTGCGTTTACCTGACCTCAAGTCGAGGCTTTTGACAGTCTGATGTTAAGGGAAAAAACAATGTAATTGCGATGTTATCAATTTGCTTGCAACCTCTCTGGCTCGTAAGGCCGCCAGGTGTGTTCCACTCATTGACCCTTTACAGGTTCGCTGCCTCCTCCTATGAGAATATTCCCCTTATGGTTGCAACACTTGTTGGACCTGCGTCTGGTTTGCTGGGACCAGCTCCTCTTTCTCACCCTGGGTGATTGTTCATTGTCTTGTTTGGCTGCTTCACGTGTTTAGAGACCATGAATTTGAGCTCTGCTGCTCCCATTTATGAGGATTTATTCTGTTTTTCTGCAGTTGGTTCCTTTGTCATCTGTGGATTGGAATGCGTCTTCATAGCTCTGACCTTGGCTGTGGGACTGTCTCATGCGTCTTGCAGCCTGAAGCAGCTTTGTTCGTCTCCTGCTCACTGGCTTGAGGCCTGCCCTGCTGTAATTCTCCTAAACTTTATAATGCGGTTTCTTCATTGTCCAGGTTGTCCTACATTCCCTATGGTTAAGCTATACGTGGTTCGATCAGGTTCCATATATACTCCTGTATGTCCACACGACTATTCGCTTTCAGCACCAGCAAGCTTGCTTAGGATCTCTTGTCCCTTGCGTTTCTGCATTACTGCATTTGGTTACTGACAAAATAATAAAAGCATTGACAGCCTGTGTACGTATCTGTCCTCTAGTAATGGAACTGTGCGCTCATGTTCTTCATGTATTCGAGTGTGTGTTTATTCGGTGCAGTGCGGAATGCACATGTTCTTCGTGTCTAACTGTGCTATGTCGTGGTATCACTGTGGAATCAGAAAAAATACAATATTACGGCTGTTAGACCAAGCAAAGCAAAATACACCGACACGGGCTTGTAAAGATTCCCAGAATCTTTATTACAAAACTGAACAGTAGTCAACAAAGTACACAAATAGCTATTTGGCCGTCAATACATCACAGAGACCACCAGCAGGGTTCAATGTGAGCAGTGAGCAGAATTTGCTAGCGTATTTATACAGTTTGTTATAATGATGTCCAGCCTCTTACAAGTTACAAGTTAATAATACATTGGGCTAGGGCGCGCCAGGTTCACTTTCCTAATTTACATATCTCGTGCATGCGGTTTACTTTTGAATACATTTACTAACACACTCTATTATTCTTTAATTTAACGTTACACTCTTTACATATTGTTTTAACACAGATCAAAACAAATGTTTTGCATATCGTATTTGGATAGCATTACTGTTCTTGTATACTTGTAGTTTAACATTTGCTAATTCAAGTAATTCCCTGATCCCGAGGTCAACAAAGGACAAGGTATACATGACCCTAACATGTAGCCTGAAGGCAGGTTGGACATTAACCCTCCTACAGAGGTTGAAGAGGTTAAGGCAAGAACAAGAGCACGCGAGACGGCCATTTTAGACTACAGGGTGACTTTGTACAAAAACTAAAATGGCGGTTCTAACCTAAAATGGAGGCTCGATTTACTTGGGGTCATGACCTTGTAATACGGGTTTCTCGCAAAGCGACTGGGCATAGGCCAACATATACGATGAGGACGAAACAATATTATATCAGTTCTAACAAACCCTCCTTTTGGCCTATGCCAAGCGCTAAACTACCTTCAATCACTTTGCGACTAACTCCACATTTCAACATCTATGCATCCTGAATCATTGTCTGACATATCTATTGCCATTAAATCTGACACCAGAGTTTCCTTTAACACATACTCTTTGGAAACCTTCTCTGAGGTGTATATTTTATGCCCTAGTACACTTGTTGCTTGCGGGCAACATCCCCCTAATACTGAGCATATACCAGGGAGACACTGTATACAACAGTAAAGAAACAGAAAACTTCTCAAGATAATCAGCAGAGCCGAAAACAACTTCCATCCCTATGACTGTAGGAGGTCCCAAAACCATGCACTAAGTTCCCAGTTTCCCTCAGGAACATGTACTTCTGAGCTAAGAACATGTAGATTTTGGATAGCCCTAAAGATCGTCGGAGAGGAGTCTGGTACGTAAACGCAGCAAGCGGACCCCACTAATTTACATACTCCTCCACGCTCGGCCAGAATTACATCTAATGCCATCCGGTTCTGAAGAGCCACTAATCTTATCGCTCTCTGTTCTAACGTCATATTATAGAGTATGTCAGTGGTCCGATTGATGGTTCTCTCCAATACTCTCGCTAGTCCCCTGATATCTTCTGAATTCGTAATTTGCTACAAAAAAATGGCACAAAGGATTTCATGATATCTACTAGAGTTTGCGCTTGAGTATCCCCTTTCACGCCTCGTTGTGGACGAGTTTTCGAAACATCTGCAGTACTAGCAATAAATACCCCAGGTAGTAGAATCCCTAAATAGCAGGTTCCTTGCCAATCCCTGGGCAACCATGGAAATGCCACATTACCGCAAATGAAATAGACAGGTTCGCCTACATACAGAGGTCTGTTTTCACTAGTCAAATTCGCAACATTGGCGCACTTTCGAAAATTACCCATTGACCGTGTTCTATTCCTCTGTATGCAGAAGGATACTGAATCGGGGCTATGATTAACAGAATAAAATGGAGGTGGGGCATCCTTATTGCCTATAGGAGCCATTTTGAAAGAGATTAAAGACCGAAAGGGATGAGACAATCTATCAGAGGGCCTAACAGAAGCAACGTTTGGCTTACTTCTATTTGCAAAAAGCGAGCAACCCAGGGACATCAAAACATGCTTTTCAAAGTTATTTGAATTTGTACCATCAAAGTTCCCTGAGATGCTGTCATTCCATCGGCCAAAAAATAGTGCTCTAAGAGAAGCGTAACAGGCAGTTGTCAAAGGTAAAGGATAAATATACCAACCTAGCCCCGTATTGCCATGTTGCGGTAAATGCGAACAGATCCAACAATTAGTTTTATTAAAAATTGCATGCGTGGCATTCATGATTAACAAAAGGGTATTATTCTGTTAGTTCCGTCTATGCAAAGAATCTCTAGGCGCCAAAGTATGCAATTGCATGGAAGGAGTGGGGATAACAGATACATTTTCAATAGTTAAAAAGTCCTCTAACGGATATGCTTCCTCCAGATACCCTAACCCAAAACCAACAGTTACTAAAAATCCAGTAATTATCACAAAAAGGCAACAATACACTTTGGCGGTCCCTTTACATGCTTGATCATTGTCTCTGCTAGTCACATGTTTATCTAAAAGTTCGGTACGAGCAGTAGCGGGTGCAGGCATTGTCGTCTTCAACCGAAAAAACACCAATTGTTCGTTTGCTGGCGACTCCAGTCGCGCATCTTCTTAATGTCTTTCCCACAACCCTTAGCCAACAGAATCTTCCCGTACAGTCAGGCCAAAAGGCAAGCCCTCAAATGATTTTCTCAATCGCACAGTCAGACCAGGCTGTACGTTTACTTCCTTGGACGTAAATTATATTTTGCAGTTTCTGGTGAGGACAAAGTGTCGTCACTTCCTCCTGGAAGTGGTGAATGAACGGAAATGGGATCAGAAAAGGATTGTGCCGGATGTTCCACTGTTGGGGAGTGAGGAGACAAGATAGCCGTTTTGTCCGGCCTTGCGGATTCTGAAGCGGTCTCCGATTCTCCCATGTTGGTTGTTGCTGTTTCAGGCACGCTAGTTACAGCAGTGGGAAGGGATTCTGTATCTTCTGTATCGTATTGCACGGGCTGTGGGATCCATTTGGTGTGCGTCGCATGGATCCAGTTCTTACGACCCGCTACCCGCACAGCAGTCTGGGTGACTAGCAGGACTTGGTAGGGACCCCTCCACCGAGGTGCAAGGCAAGACGACCTCTCAAAAACCTTCGTGAAGATCCAGTCCCCCAGTCGTAGACTGTGACCGGGACCCTCATAGCGTACAGGTAATGCCTCTCGCACCTGGTGATAAATTGAAAACAGATTTTTAGTCAACTGGTTACAGTAATCTGAAAGAAGCACAATTTCTATGTCCCGTAGTGAACGGCTTTTTGGCAAACCCCAAATATTGGCAGGTCTCCCCATTACCACCTCAAAGGGAGAGAGCCCAGTCTTAGTTTGAGCGGTTGTTCTCATCGATAGTAACACGATCGGTAAGGCGTCCGGCCATTTTAGCTTGGTGCCAGCACACATCTTAGCAAGTTTGTCCTTTATAATGCTGTTATGCCTTTCCACTACTCCGGCACTTTGGGCATGTCTGGCTGAATGGAACCGTTTGGCAATCTGTAATCCTCTGCAAATTTGTAGGATTACAGTAACGATAAAGTGTGGTCCATTATCTGACCAGATGACTCTCGGCAGCCCGAACCTAGGAAAAAACTCTTTCAGCAGAGTTTTTGCCATGGTTATGGCCGTTGCATCTCTAACCGGGAAGGCCTCAACCCACTTACTAAAGGCACAAATGACAACCAACACATATTTAAGATTGTTACAACGTTCCATTTCAATAAAAATCAAAGTGAATAATCTCAAACGGGACAGAGGGTGGAGCGAAACTTCTTCTAGGAGTCGAGGTACCTTTTCCTACATTGTGCTGCAAGCAGACCATGCAGCTTGGACAAAACGCTCCGCAGTTATGAAAATCTTATCATTGGCTCATACACTGTGTAGCATTTTAGTCAATTTACACGCACAGACATGTGTCGGACCATGAACCATAATAACCATCATTGTAATGTAGGTGTCAGGGAGTAACCATTTTCCTTCAATATTGTCTACCCAACACCCATCATCATCCAATCTCCCTGCACCCTCAATCCATCTCTTAGTTTCCTCTATGGTAGCATCTGCTTGAATATCTTTTACAGCATCGATACTTTCGCCCAAAGTGCAAACGTTTACAATTTCTTTTACAGCATACATTTCTGAACTGAAATCAGTGGCAGTTTGTTTAGCTATCTGATTAGCGAAAGCATTCCCTTTTCCTACATCATCTGTAACCTTTTGATGTGCTGAACATTTTATGATAGCTAACTGAACAGGGAGTGCGAGTGGTGAAAGTAATCGCACTATTAAAGTGCTGTGCTGGATTTTTGTTTCGTGCGAGGTCAAGAAACCTCGTTCTTTCCAGAGTCTACTGAAATTGTGGGCCACCCCAAAAGCATACTGACTATCGGTATATATATTTACTATAAGCCCTTTAGAAAGTTCACAAGCTCGAGTTAACGCTATAATTTCTGCGGCCTGCGCGGAATTATGCATAATTCTTTTAGTTTCCACAATCGTGCGTAAAGTAGTGACAGCATAAGCAGCTGTGGATGTACCGTCTGGAAGTTTAAAACAAGAGCCATCACAAAATAGCTCTCCTTGTGGGCTATTCAAAGGCGTGTCTTTCAGATCGATTCTGCCTTTAGTCTCCTGTTCTGTCATATAAAGGCAATCGTGTGACGTGTCATCACCATCAATAGTATCTTGCGAAACAGGTAAAAGTTCAGCCGGATTTAATACACAACACCTCTGAATTTGAATGTGGGGGGCAAACAAGATTAGTTCATATCTTGTCAATCGTGCAGAAGTGAGGTGTTGCGTTTGAGTTCTATTCAATAAAATATCTACAGAGTGAGGTACCATTAGGGTTAACGCATGACCCAGGACCATTCCTTCACTCTGCTTTACAGACGCAGGAGCAGCAGCAACAGCGCGCAAACATCTTGGCAAAGCGCATGCTACAGGATCAAGGACGGAGGAATAGTAACCGCACGGCCTATTTTTCCCTCCATGCTCCTGCGTTAATACAGCCAAAGCACATCCATCACGTTCATGTACAAACAATACGAAGGCCTTGTCATAATTCTGAGTTCCTAAAACCGGCGCTGAACACAGCGCGGATTTGAGCAAATCAAATGCTGTCTGGTGATCCAAAGTCCATGGCAATGGCAAAGAAATGCCCTTCTTTGTCAAAGCCAGCATTGGTTTATTTTTTAACGAAAAGTTAGGGATCCACAATCAACAGTAAGAAGCCATACCTATCAGGGCTCTAACTTCCTTTTGCGTATTTGGGACAGACATGCCAGAAATAGTCTTTATTCATTCAGGTGTCAACCGTCTTCCCTCCTTTGACGGGAGGTAGCCTAAATAGGCGATCTCCTGACTACAATATTGGAATTTTTTAAGTGAAGCTTTGTGGCCATGTTTCGCTAGATGACAAAGCAACAACACGATGCCTTCTTTACAGGCGCTCTCAGAATCAGCAGCCAAGAGGAGGTCATCTACATACTGTAGTAACATGCAAGTAGTAGGCAACTCAAGAGTATCGAGCTGCTCTTTCAATGCCCTACTATAAATACTTGGACTCTCAGTGTACCCTTGTGGTGCATGAGTGAATGTAAACGAGCGTCCACCTAGTGTAAACGCAAACAAATACCTGCTATCCTTGTGTATGGGAATACTGAAAAACGCGTTTTTAAGATCAACAATGCTAAAATGAGTGGCAGAAGCCGGAATCATGGTTAGTATCGTTGTAACATCAGGTACAATAGGAAATTGAGGAGCCACAATTTTGTTAATAGCACGTAAATCAATTATAAAATGAAAGGGAATCGCATTATCACCTTTTTTGTATACTGGCAAAATGGGGCTGTTGAATATGCTACCCGTAATCTCCTCAATTACTCCACGATGTACAAAATCAGAAACTATACATTTCAAAGCCTGTTCGCCTTCAACTGAGATCTTATATTGCGGGAAGCCAGGCAATTTTACTCCATGTTTCAAAATAATTTTAACAGGTTCAATTTGAAGAATGCCCACATCATTATCATCAATTGCCCATAAACATTCTGGGACATTACTGAATGCTGGCGGTAAACGTCGAGTCAAAAACTGAGAGGCGAGTGATTGCTGAGGTGAAATTGTTAACCGAACTCCGTCCGGAGAACAATGTATTACTGCATGCAATGCCTTCAACAAATTTAGCCCCAGCAAGTTCTCCCCACAGTTTGTGGTAAGCAGAAATGGACACTGTTCCGTGAAGGGACCCAGTGTTATCGGTAGCGGCAAAGAGACCGGACAAACTACAGGTGTGCCTGAAAACCCAACAGAAACGTTGGACTGCCCTGACAGGGGAATATTTGGAACCCGTGAATGATCAATGGAACATTTCTGTGCTCCTGTATCTACTAAAAATAGATGCTTCCTATTTCCCACCGCCATCTCAACGTAGGGGCCTTTCTGATGAACGAGAATAGGCGTAGTTTCCAAATCCTGCTTCGGGCAATCCTAGCGAAACAGAATATTGTCAAAAGGAAGCTCTTCAGAGAGGTACGCGGCAGAAGGGTGATCAAAAATGTTTCTATTATCCACATTCGAAAGGTGCTTATCTTGTGAAGGAGGTTGCTGTGATTCTGGTACAAACTGACCTCTACCAGGGCCCCCTGCACCTGGGCGACTTCTGGATCGTCTACCCATGTTCCCAAATTACCTTTGCTGCAAGGTCGGACATTGTGCGCGCCAGTGGCCTTCCTGTCGGCAATAGGCACACTGGTTAATGGTTACCGGAGCCAAGGGTGCACTTCCCTGTGGAATGTACTGACCTCTAAATTGTTTACCCCCTCTAGGGCTTCTAACAATCTGTTGTAATAAAACTTTTGTTTTCAGGTCACCCCTTTTTTTTCAAGTTTTTCCTTTTCAGTATTTACAAGATTTTCATAGTACTGAGCCATATGCAGTACTTCTGATTGAGACTTCGCCTGCCAAGCGCTTTCAGAAGACATAATCTGTAACTGGATGTCAGGCAGCAATCCACATACAAATTTGTCGACAAACAGCCAATCATTCGAATTTTTCTGTCTGACTTCCCCACATAGACCAACGCAAGGGGGGGGGTTCTGGAAAAGAATCACCCTGTGTTTATTTTAAACCAAAAGCGAGGACAAAAACATAATTGCCATATTTATTTGTAGCAATCTTAAAATCCTACTGCTAGCCTTTTAAGCTTGCAGGAAAATCAAAATTGCACAACACTGCGTGATAATTACTTTTGTTACTGATCAGTGTAATTATTTCACGAAGTGAAACTTTTAGCAAGTGAAGAATTGTGATTGTGTTCTTTTCAATTCACTTTTGTGATTTATTGGTGCTAAGAGAAGTTGATTGTGTTGTGCCACGGATAAAGTGGTTTTTGACATTTTCGTGTTAATTTCTATTACTTTTAATTTAAATAAATACCAATACATTTCTCATACACCGGCCTGGTTCTTAGCTAATTGTTAGCTCAGGGGGAGGGATACAAGGGGTATGATATGTGACTGAAGGAAGGCTAAAGAAAATAATCTGTTAAACAGTTTGTTGCGTAACCACTTGAGTGGGGGAGGGAAGGACCTCCCCGTGTAGGGGGTGGCTTCTCAATAAACCGTTAAAATCCATACCAAGCTCAGTAATTGTCATCTCAAGTAAGTGTATCAATCTCATAATATATCATTTCTATACAAAACATAGAATCCATACATGTTTCATTCCCATCAATACAAGAGACAAATACAAGGAACTTCCTCAGGGGAAACAGGTGTACATAAGCTGTGAGTCTTGAGCATCCATATGCACAATCTCAAAAAAGAGGTCAGGGAGTTTTAAAATATCTCCAAAAGATATAATACACGTTTCTTCAGTTTCTCAAAGTGGAGCAGGCACTCGGTCATATGCTCAGTTAGCAAGTTGTCTGTAATGAGACCAGGAATCTCATGGTTTTATAAAGGCATAACGTAGTTATCATAAGCAGAGCCTCTGTCTTAACAAAGTAAATGGATGACATGTCATAAATGTACATTAACTTGATTAGCATCAGCGTGGGTGCAGGTCTTCTAAATAGAGCCGTACATATGTCAGTCTCTGTACTGACTGATACAATTCCCAGTGTTAAATATATAACACAATCATGTATATGTATGTTATAGAGCAAAGGTTGCATTCACACTGCGCACAAATCACAACAGTACATGCGTATGTTGCATGTATTTAATTGATTGCAGGTCAGCCTGACACGTGTTTCGAGCTATGTGCTCTTTGTCTGAGGCTTGTGTGGTGTTGGTGTCAATCAATTGTCGAGTGACCACGGGTGCACTTATTGTGCAAGCTGTCATCTCTATAAACTGCTGTTGCGTGATTCCTTAATTACTGCGCTGACTTGTGGTTCTAGTGTTAATTCGTAGTCCATTCAAATTCCGAGATGTATGGCCACTTTCGATGGTCTGATGGGTTTCCCAGTTCAGTAGGGCATGGAATGTGGTTATGGTTTGACGAGTTGCTAGGTGCGAGCATGATTTCTGTTTTGTCCGGATTGACTTTAAGGCTGTTGGTGCTCATTCAATGGTTTATTTCTGTGCGGCAGCTGGTAATGGTTGGGTTTTGTTCTCCACTGCCATTGATTTTGTAGATGATTTGAGTGTCATCTGAGTAGTCGTAGCAGGTAGGCCATGTTTTTTAATGAGGATAATCAGAGGGGTCATGTAGATGTTGTAAAGCAGCAAAGGTATCGTTCTACATATTTCTGCAGAGGAGTGGTTCTGCATAGCACAGTCGAGATGTGGATCTGCATATTCTAATAGAGGTGTGGTTCTGCATATTACAGTAGAGTTGTGGCTCTGGGGGTGGTCTCAAGTTGGTAATGAAGAAAGCTCTGGTTCATAGCAAAGTAGTTGCATTCTTGAACAACATTTCAATAAGAGCGTTGGAGCAAAATCAGTAAGGGCTGAGGCAGGAGACTCTGGAGGGTCATAAAAGGCAAAAAGGAAAAAAGGCATATTGAAAAACCTTAAAGTGTCGTTCACTTCAGCATCTTTCAACCTATCCTCGGAGCCCCTTAAACCCCTGTCCCTTCCATTCCCATTATCCATTGCGCCCACCTTTCCTCCATGGGCTCCTTGGTATGCGAAGAGCAGCGCTCTTCTCCTCGCATGGCTGGTTGTAGGCAGCGGGGCTCCCTCCCCCTCTCCCTGCTGCTAGAGTAAGGCTATCATCCCCTCCCCCATCCATTCATGTTTTCTCGCCCATTCATGCAGTTCCCTCTCGCTCTCTGCGCATGCTTGGCCCCCCTTCCAGGGCCTGGACAGATTCTTATGAATGAACAGTGACGTCAATGGAGGGGGCTGCGGGAGAGACACGTGACCTCAATGTCTGGTATATGAGCTGGCGTCGCTCTCCTTGGTGCTGAAACCAGCAGAGGAAGAGACGGAGCAAAGGCAGAGCAAGAGCAAAGAGAGCGAGGTAAGCAGAAATGAGGTTCAGAGCACACACTGGAACACAGCCCCAGTACACAGCCTTAGGAGAAGCACCTGCAGTAAAGGGAGAACGGAGGTAGAGCCCAGGCAAGCAGCCCAGGCACAGAGGCCAGGTGCGGAAGGTACAGAGCCCGATAAAAGAGGAGCTTAGGGGGCAAGAACGGTAAAGGCTGCGGCAGAGAAGCCAGGCGCACAGTCTAGGTACAGATTCATGGTACAGAACCTATGTATATGGCCCAGGTACTGAAATCAGAGAGAGCAGGAGCACTGAGTACAATCAAGACACTGAGTTAAAAAGTGCAGACACATATTATGAAGCCCGGGCACATTACCTAGGTCGGGCGCCCTGACACTAAGCCGGTGTGGTATAGACGCATAGAGCGAGGCAAACACTATGCTGGAGAGCCAGGCACACATCCCACGCACGGGACCTAGGTACGGAGCCCAGCTACCGAGCTTGGATGCAGACCCCACGAGAGTCGGAACATCGGAAGCAAGGTAAGTACTGAGTTAGAAGTCACATGCAGTGGCGTCGCCAGAAATCAAATTTAGGAGGGGCACAGAGGGGGCCAAAGACAAAAGTAGGGGGGGGGCACAGAAAAAGTAGGGGGAGAACATGGTCACTGCTCGTTTTAGGGAGGGCACGGGGTTGCACGGGGGGCGCCACCCCCTAGCGACGCCACTTGTCACAGGCACATAGTCGACTTATAAGGCTGATTGATCTACGGAGCCGGAGAGAGAAGATATGACGTCGGCAAACAAGGGCGGGGGTACATATCTAGGGCGCGGAGCCTAGCCACACTGCATGCAGCCAGGAAATAACGACAGCGCCTAGAGGACGTTTTAAGGGAGGCTGGCTGAGCAGGCGCACTGAGAGTAAGAGAAGCATACTTTGTCCCTGGTAGAGCCCGAGGGAACGTAACGGAGCCCGAATAAGCATTAGACAGCCCGGAAGTGCCCGCCGGAACTTCCGTCAGCCTTGTGGTGCTAAGCCTGGGCGAGGCTGAAATACTCTGCGCGAGCCCGTCAGCTAGAAGGGCAAAGCCCGGCGGAGCCTACGTGACCCTCAACTAGTCTGCGTGAGCCGGTCTCCTGGAGCCTACCTGACCCTGAACGAGTCTGCGCGAGCCGGTCTGCTGCAGCTCAGGTAGAGCCCGGCGCAGCCTACGTGACCTGGTACTTGAGCATGATCTCCGCGAGCCTGTCTGCCAGCGCCCAGGGGGAGCCTGACGTAGTACGAGGTCCCAGCAAAGCACAGGATTAGCCTGCGAGAGGGCTGTACGAGCCCAAGCGAACCCAGCAGAGCACGGGGGTGCCTGGCCAACGCGAGAGGGCTTGACAGAGCCTAAGTGGACCTGACACAGCAGAAGAGAGAGACGGCAAAAGCCCGAAAGAGCTTGGCAGGGCTTCAAGGCGTCAGCAGAGCCCTTGAACGCAGGGGCGCCGAGAGCAAGGTACGGTCCGGGGTGCAGGGGCTGTCTGTGGGATAGTACAGTGCCCAGGTACAGCGCAGCGCCTGAGGAAGCGATGGGGATCAGCGCCTGGGCAGTTTCGAGATCAGTCATGCTCTATATCCGGATAGTATTAACACGGGGTGGGGGGTGTTGATTCGCATTAGAGAGGTATTGCGAATTGTTGTCCCTTATTCATCTCTGCAGTGCCTGTGTTTTATGGGAACTGTTGAGTGTGGTGGAGTTAAGCGTTGCTTCGTGCTTAGTTGTCCATTGTTAGACCGCATATTGCCCGGTTGTGGCTGTTGATTAATCCATAAGGTGGGGGCTGAGTATTAATTAGTATTAGGGTTTTATTGCGCATAGCTGGGTTGTTTACGACCTAGTGCTGAGGATGCAACTATAGGCTACTCAATGTTGGGTTGCACCCTGCATTGCGTTTTGTGTTTGCCGCTTTCTAAAATGTACGAATTGATCACCGTTAGGGATTTGTGAAGACCGAAGTAACGGGGGTGTATTGAGCAGAGCCTGCATTGAGTGGAAGTGGTATAAATCCGATACCCAGTGTTTGGTATATATTCGGCGCAGTAGTTGGCATTGAGCACTGCAGGCACGCTCCTAAGTAATGCTAAGGGTGGATGGTTCCCTGATGGGTCTTTGCATCTTCCAATCTCTGTTGTCTTGCGGCGTGCATTATCTGCTGCTTTCTGTCTTGTTGCTTGGGTGCATGGGGTGGAGTTACTTGGAGTTGGGGTGGGGGGGGTTGCGTCGCATGGTATTGGGGTATGTGCCTGAGCACAAGCAAGTTACTTGGCGATGGGGTGGGGTGTTGCGGGTTGTGTTGCAAGGTTTGCGTGCGTTTTACTTGAACAACTGGCGTTACCTGGTCTTGGGCTACACGTTGCCTGGGGTTGGATTTTATGCTGCCTGATGATAGGCTATGTATTGCATTATGCTGATGTGTATATGTTGTCTGGTGTTTGGGTACATGCTAACTCGGTTGTGGTGTTTGTCGCCTGTTGTTTGGTTGTTGTTGTTGGGAGATGTGTTAAGTATTGGGATGTATGTCGCCTTCTTTTGGAATATGCGTTACTTGAAATGTAAGGGCATGCATTTCACAGGATTTGGGATGGGTTGCCTGGTGCTGATTCTATATGTTGCTTAGGATATGTATTGACCAGTATTTTTGGTATGTATTGTTGTGAGGTTTGAGTTGTTCGGTATTTGGGGATGGCAGGCGGTTGTTGCATGATGTTGGTGGTAAGTGATGCCCACTGTTGAGATTTGTTACCCAGTGCTTGGTTGTATGTCACCTCTAGTTGGGGTATATTTTTGCCCGGTGCAGAGGGTTTGTAATGTTCAGTATTGCAGTTCAGGTTTTTCAGTATGCAGGATACATGTGGCTTAGTGTTGGGATGGGCTGTATCTCTTGGTATGTTGGTGCATGTTAATCTGTGTTGGGGTGTAATGCGTGGAGGGTTGCTAAGGGCTGAGGTAGTGTGCTCTGCCTTGTTTTGGGTGGCGTGTTCTCCAATATTGTTGGGGAAGTTAACTGGAGTTGGGCACCTATTGACTGCTGTTGTTTCATGTTGCCTGCAGTTGGAATCTATGCTGCTCATGTGTGTTGCCTTGGTTTCAGGACATGTGCTACCCAGTGTTGGGGGATATGCATTCTTCAGGGATTGGGTTAGTATGTGTTTGGTTTAGGGGTATCTATTGCTTTGTGTGACCAGTTGTGGGGTATATGTGTTCTAGTATTTTAGTATATGGTGCTTAGTTCTGTAACGGGGGGGGGGGGGTTGCCAGTTTTGGGCTTTTTGTCTTATATGGGAGCTATATGGTACTATGCATTGGCAGTTGCTCTAGTTTTGAAATGTTTTTCCACGTTGCAGTGATATGTTTTTCCGTTGTGCCTGCAGTGAGGTTGGGGGGGGGGGGGTTGCCCTGTGTCTTAGTGCACGATGTTGTGCCCTATATTGCTACGTGTTTAAAGGGTGGGGTTGCTATTTGCTGTTGGAAAATATTTGTCCTGGTTATGGAGGTGGGTTCCTCCATGTTAGGATATGTGGGGAGGACTGCGCAATGATTAAATACATGTGGTGATGGTGTGTGTATGTTGCCTAGTGTTTGGGGTGTATGTTTCCTGGTTTTTTATATTTTATTTATAGCTTTATTTTATATATAGATTTATAATGCACTGGAGTCCGTAGGCATCCACGCGCACATGGATGGAATATGTAGCTCGAGGTTGAGAGGTGGGTGTTGACCATTGTTGGGTGTATATTTTCTGGTGTTGAGGGTGGGCCGGTGAGTTGGCCAGTGAGGGGTGGTGTTGATGGTATTTGCTGCATGCACTTTTCCAATAGTTGGATGGGTATAGCCCAATGATACTGCATGGGTTGCTTCGTATTGGGGTAGAGGGAGTTGCCCAGGGTTTGGTATGTGTTGCCAGGTGTTGGTGGTACATTGTGTGTGTGTGGTATGTGTTGCATAGTTGTTGGGGTGTATGTGGAGTGATATTTTAGTATGTGTTGCTCAGTACTGGGAGAGGTGTTCCTTTTGTTGAGGGAAGGAATCGTGCTACCTGTCATTTTGTGTGATGTGTTGCGTGGTGTTGGGGAATTGGTGTTTGAGGGTTTTTTGGCGAGAGGGTATTTGTATTGCACATTGGGATTTAGGTTTAACATTAGTGTGTTGTTGGTGTGTTTTTTGGCTTATGTAGTGGGTTGCAGTTGATGACAGGAATGTGACAGGGAAGCTGTTCCTCGGAGGAGAGAGGCATTACTCCCTCACACTCAGTCTTATGCCATTACAACTGACCACAGCAAAGCCAGAGGTCCTGTGAAAACGGGAGTGGGTATTCTATTACTTGACTCTGCAACTCACAAAAGCTCACCCGTCCTCTTCTTTTTAAATTTTTTAATTTATTTATTTGTTGTACGCCGGTAACTCGCAAGTTTCGGGGCGCAGAGACATGGACACGAGGACACAACGTAAATGTAACAGGACATTTCCTAATAGAATCTCAAGGTCAGGGGTGGCGATCTCAGCTGAAGAGGTGTGTTTTCACTAGCTTATGAAAGCGTAAGTAGTTAGATTCTTTCCTTATGTGGACAGGCAGGCTGTTCCAGATACCTGCTGTGATGACTGGAAAGGATTTTCCCAGTACGGACATGCGTTTTGTGTGGCATTACTGCTATCCTGTTTTGATCCATGGATCTTAATGCGCGGCTTGGAACATAAGGTCGTATTTTATTTTTAAGGTAGCCTGTTACGTTTGATTATCCTAACCGCATTGTTTTGGATAATCTGGTACGCCTGTAGGCTTTTTTAGTTGGCTCCTACCATTAGTGCGTTCCCATAGTCTAGTCAGGATAGGATAGGATAGTTGCTCTGGCCACTGTGGCGCAGTTATTCTCTGATAGGTAGGGTCTAATGGCTCTGAGGAGTCTCGGATAGTAATTCCATGTCTTTTTTTATGTACTGAGTCTGATCTTCTGCTCCTAGGGATGCTTCCATCATCATTCCCAAGGTTTTCACTTTCTCACGTACTTTGATGTTTGTGTCTTCGATCTTAAAGTTTGCATAGTCGTGGGATAGTGAGTTTCTGGCTTTGGTGGATCCAAAGACCATCAGCTCAGTTTTGCTGCAGTTCAGGCACATCAGTTGGAATCCATCCGTTGTTCTATGATGTTATATATTCTGAGGAGGTTGTCGTTGTCAGTTTTGTGGTCTCCACTAAGCTCCAATACCAGCTGCGTATCGGCCACATAGTTGGTAAAGGATACATCTTCATGATCTAGGACGTAGCATAGATATCTAATGTAGAGGTTGAAAAGCAGTGGAGACATGCTGGCTCCCTGAGGGACCCCATGGAGAATTTGTCTCCCCAATGGACTCGAGACGTCATGTTTTTTTAGAAAAGACATTATCCATTATTCTTTGTATCTTACAACTGCCTGAAGATTTAATTTCCACCAGTTTCTCTGCAGCTTTCTACAGCAGTTGGATCTCCCAGTCCTCTACTCTGCAAATCTCCACATACTCTGCAACTCCCTCCTATCCTCTTCTCTGTAAATCTTAACAGCCCTCGGAGATTCCACCTGCCTCCCCTCCATAACTAGAAGCTGAATATTTCCATCTATCTTCTACTATGCAACTTTCCACACCTGCAGATTTCTCTCCTATCCTTCAGCATGTAATGCCCAACACCCTACTACTATCTCCTTCTAATTCTCTCATCTGTACCTCTGCAAAGAATGAATATGCATCACCTAGCCTCTCCCTAACTCCCGAAGCAAGACAATATCCTGCCCACCCTCTTCGCCGTAATTCTAAGCAGACAGCAGATCTTCCTATACTCTTCTTTATACATCAGCAGAGTCTGGAGATCTCCCTCCCATCCTCTTCGTTCTAGTTCACCGAAGATTGCAGACCTCGGAATCCTCTACTCTATTTCACCACTGCTCTCCTCCTCCCTCCACAGCATGCAGATCTCCTTCATTCTCTTCTAAATCACTCCCCAGAGCCGACAGATCACCCTGTTATTCTCTTCTCTGTAACTTGCAAGTCCTGTGATCATAATCTCTCCACAGTGCGCATATGGCCCCACACCCTCTTCCATGTAAATCTTGATGCCTGCAATTCCCGTTCCGATCCTCTTCTCTCAAACCCTCAACAAGCTGTACATCTCCCAACAGCTTCCTCTCTGTAAATACTCTTAGGATCTCGCTCCCACCTTCTTCTCTGCAACTCTACAGAGCTTGCCAATCACCATACACTGTAATTCACTTCTCTGTATCTCTTTACTGTAGCCCACCCCTCTTCTCTACATTTCCCAACAACCGGTAGATCTCTCACCAGTTTCCTCTCTGTAACTCAGCAAAACCTGAAAATCTCCCCCTCCACCGTCTGCTCTGCAACTCTTCAGAGCTTGCTAATCTCCATCCACCGTAACGCTCTTCTCTGTATCTATACCTAGCCGCGATCCTCTTCTCTACATCTAGTCCTGGCCTGTTTATCTCTTTCCCATTGACAACCTCTGCATCTATTCACAGCTTCTGCATCTCACTCTCAACCGTTTTCTTTTTACTTACTGCATTTCTCAACAGATTTCTTTAACCTTTTCATGGCATGCAAATCTCACCCCTAACTTTTTCGCTCCCCTGGAAGTCCATACAGTGAACAACCCCCTTCCATCCTCCTATCTATATCGCTCATTGTTTTGGCTGACCTTCAACCACCGCCTTCTCTTTATCTCTTCACAGCCTGCAGATCTCTTACTTATTCTCTTTTCTACCTTTTTAAGAACCTAAACATCTTGCCCATTCTATTCTCTCTCTACAGATACCTTATACATCTCCCTCTCAGGCTCTTCTCTATCTCTACACTGCATGGCCATCTCCCTCACACAGTAAACCTCTTCAAAAGCTCTGCAAGGCTAGCAGACCGCTCCCCGTCCCTCATTGGTATCTCTGTGCATAGTTAAACTCTCCATGATACTCTTCCATGTATGTCTCTCCATTTTAGAGATCTTTCATTCTATTCACCAAATCTCACCTATACATGGAGGCTACAACCCACACCTGACTCTTAATCTCGCCACAATCTACTGATATCCAACTCAAAATTTTCTTCGTACTTCTCTATTCTGCAGATCTCACTCCATCCTCTTTATAGTCCCTCCACAGTCTGCAGCCAACCCCCATCTTTCAGAACTCACTACCTTCTTACGCGACAGCTTCCAACCTCTCCATACACTACTGTCCTATAATTGCACATGCAGGATATTGCTGTAATTTCTGTTTAACTAATGATCAATTATCACCAGAGCCCCCATCTGTATGTAGCTACATCTTTGGGCAAATCGCCATCAGTCGGGCTTGCGAGCATCTCTCCTTGTGAAAGCAATCCTAGTAAAATAAAAAAAAGGCAAAAAAATGTGAATTTTTATATAGCTCTTCCTGACAGATTCCTCTCCTACTAAGCGCAATACTGTTGCTATTATTCAATGTAATTGTGCTGAATCTGGAGACTGTGGAGATCGATAACTAGCTGAAAAGGGAGGCTGTGTTCCGGCTGTACATACCACTCATAAGGATAGTTTGGAGTAAGGCACCCAGTCACGGAGACCTCATTTAGAGATTCCGTCACAGTCGGGAGACCTCCCCTGGAATAGTGTGTGCAATTCAGGGGGCCTTGCTGGAATGAAATGGCCAGATCTGGGGTCTACATCTGGATCACTCTTTCCAGTTCTGCAGGCCACACTACAGTATTATGTCACGATCCAGCTGAAATGCCAGAGAACGTTGTCCAGATATGGAGCGCTCTTCTTGAGTAATTCTGCCAGTTCTGTGGGTCACAACTGGAGCAAGGGGTATTGTGGCCAGTTTTGCAGCTCCCATCTCTATTAAGGGCCCCCTTTCTGGAGGCCACATCCCTGGAAGCAAAACAAGAAATCCAAAGACAGCCACATTATCAAAAGGATGAGTGGTTTATTGAAACAATAAGTCCCATGAGTAGGAATTTAAATACGTACACACTAGGGGAAACCCGAAGGGAGATATGAGCAAAAGAAAAGTTGATGGCTGGAAATACTTAAGCCAATGGTTTTGAACTATGGACAATTCCTCAGAACAGCATTTCAGTACATTGTTTTTTTGCTTCTGTGTGCCATTGCAGAAGGGGTTAAAGCATAGGGGAATCAGTCTCTTCCCCAACACAAGTAAATAACCTCCCAACATTCTCACACACACATGTAATTCAAAGGTATAAGGCATGTGGAGTTTAAGGGGAATGAGAGATGGCATTCAGCACAGCCCCACATTTAAGCATACACATAATTAAACAGGGAAAACATTTGGTAACAATATACCCTTTTATCACTGACAAATATAGTCTTCTTATAGCATGTTTCATAGTTCTAACCAATGAAACTGCAGATTTGTCTTAGATGGGACTTAGTCTGACCAACCAAAATCTCAATACTTTCAGTGTTTACTAGCTAGATAAAGATTTTCTAAACCATGTGATGCACAGTAATCACTATTCTAAATTCTTTCAATTTTTCTTTCCAGGGAGATCATCAAAGAGATGATTTGGGCAACCTATCTTCAACGAGCGGCCCTGATTCTCTCCATCAGCCTCTTGAGGGAGTGTTGTCTCCATGCCGCACCACTGGGGGAGGAGAAACCCCAGGAGCATGAGCCAAAAATCCAATACAAAGACACCTCCAAAGTTCAAGATGGCAAGATCAACCTGGAAGCCCCTCTAGAGAGCAGGAGCCAGCCGGAGAAGGAGGTGCAAGCAAGGTCACTCCCAGACTTCCAGTCCAAGGCTTCATTTAGCAATGATGAGGACGAGCTCTTCAAAGATGTAGATCCTAAGACCCTTGCTGCTGTTCTACTCCAGGCACTGAACATTGACCAAGACAAACCACAGTCTCCATCTGACAAACGTGACAATGTCTTCACTCAATTCGAAAATAACTTTGCGGATCAGGACGAACCCAAAGTAGATGAAGATACACTCACAGAGAAGGTTCAGAGTAGGACCCGCAGTTCCAGCATTGAATCACAGAATCAAATGTTTCCAAAGCAAGGTGCTAAGGCTTGGAAGGAAGAAGAAAAGTCGCAAGACCCCGAGCTGAACTCCGACGATCTAGACAGCTTGACGTCCATGCTTCAGGAGCTTCAGAAATACAGTGCTGCCTCCAAGAGAGAGCGGTCAAACAATATGATCGACACCTACAACAACCAGGAAAAAGAGAGTGACTATGGCAGAGATCAAAATAACATCCTGAAAGAGCTTGAAGAATTTCAAGAGATGCTCGACCAGCAGGGAGAGGGTACTCACACCAACAGGGAGGAAAGAAGAACCTACACCAAGGAGAGGGTGGAAGAGAAGAAATATGTCCGTGAATACAAAGATTTGGCACAAGCCAGGAGACAAGCAGATAAAAAGACAGAGGACGACAAGATAGCTGACATAGCCTCCAACCTGCTACTGCAGTACCTTCTCAAAGGTGAAGACAACACCGACCAGGAGAACAATGGCAAAGAAGAGGCAGAAAGCTTTGCAGATGAGACCAAGAAGAGTAACCTGATATTTGATGATGATATTGGGAATGATATTGGCGATGATACATCCGAAGATGTTCTGGGGGAGCAGGACACCGCTGCTGAGGACAAGAGGTCCAATGAGGCTGAAGAAGATATGGACCCACAGACCATTGATAAACTCATTGAGATCTCCAGCAAGCTCCATCTGCCCGCTGACGATGTCATAGATATCATCAATGATGTTGAAAAGAAGAAGAAAGATGCTCCAGAAAGGGCAGAGCCCAGGCACAAGCAGTCACATAGAGAGAGGGTAAGGACCCCGCCAGCCAGATATGAAGCCCCACAGCCAATGTACTACGCACCTCACCACAAGAAGGAGAGATCCAGACATCACATGAAGGAGGAACCAGTTTGGCACAACAGTGTGCTTGGCAATGACCTTGACTATGAAGATTCAAACATGGCCATGCCCAGAAAGTACCGTGCAAAGCAAAACACATACTCTAACTACATCCGGCCCAGGGCTTTCCAGAAGCCCAGTCAGTACTACTACAACCCCTCAGCCTCCTTGATGCAGAGAGAAGACTACTATGATGACAGTCAAGACAAGGAGGAAGAGCTGGAGAACTACATTGAAAAGATCCTGTTGAAACACCCTGAAGTGTTCCAGTAATGTGTGGTGCCTTCCCTCCCCCTCGTCATGACAACTCATCTAAGTGTGTAAACATATTCAGATTACGCATGAACTGGGAAGACAAAATGCCACATTCTAGCAACGTCACCCCTGGGGCCGAAAGTCAGAAATGCCAAGACCCTTCTGTAAGTGGATCTTGTCATAGACACAGCATGGATCCACTAAGGATGGAGAATGATGACCTTTCCAAATGCCAAACCTGCCCTCAGGCCGCAGAGAGCACTCCGAGTCTATCTAAGGCATGTTCAACACTGGCCCAGACATGCCCACACCCTTCATTTGAGAAGGTCACCTGCACTTATTTACAACTTGAGAAATGTCTCGCTTCGTAGTAATAGGAAATACATTCTCGTAGGTTGTCTCCAGGCAAACACTAGGGACCTCTCTGGTAATGTTTAATTGATGAGCTACTGGCAGACCAAGTGGAAAAAAAAAAAAACTTACAGAAAATTATCAACCATGCCTCACAATCCACAAAATTATGAAACGCCAAAAAGAAATATGTTCTTCAAACAGAATGACTGCAATTAACAATTGTTTTTGATTTATTACAAATGATCCATTTGAACAGATTAAAGGACAAACATGCATTATGCGATAAAGGAAAGGCTATTTCAACTAAAAAGTCGTTCTCATATTTGAAAAAATGACCTCTCCGTTATTCACAAACAGAAACCGAGAAACTGACATAATTTTTAAAGTTACTCTCCTGCTCGTTCAGATACCCGAAAATATAATGTGCCGAAATGCCCATCGGCTTGCACGTCGTCGGCATTAAAGAATACCTATAGTAAGGGGGTAGATCTGACATACATTACTCCACAAAGCATTAGCATATTTTCTTTACTACATTATATGTTATACTCAGATCTAATGATAGACCAAGTGAATCCCAATGAGCACAATTGTATATATCATCCATGTTAAAGAAAATGCATACACTGGAAAGAAACTTTCTGGAACACATTCATTGATAACTTATTCTGCCGTTCGGAGACTGGTTTCTGAAATATCTTGTTCAGCTATCAAATTCAGATGTTAATTTCTGGTCTATATATGGACTATAGCCCAACACTTGATTATACATCCATGTCTTTAAGAGGGTTTACAGAGATTTCAAGTTTGCAAATGAAATAGTCTGCAAGCTCATATGTTTACAAATATGACGTGTGCTTGAACATATTTATTTTCACTTTTGCATAACAGGTTGATATGTCCTGTTGAGGAACATATCAGGAAATGTTCATTTTAGGAGTGTTTGGAGTGAAATGTGCCAAAGGTTTCTAATCTCTGTCTCTATTATTTTAGAAGTTAACAAAATGGCATTTCCCAGTAAATCTGACAGTGTTTAATACTAAATCTAATAGTTCTTAAGAAATAGCGGCCAGCCAAAGTGCTGCCACTTGCCCAAGACAGATTTTGTTGCTCCTCACATTAGTATTTCGCCCACTGAGTGATCGCATGCAGAGATTGACTGTCAACTTCTTGCTGTATCTTAGAGCAGTTCAATTTTTCCTAGTACATTTGTACTCTTCCTTTAGAAACAAGCTTAATTTGGTCACATGTTCCAACCAAAATTGCCTTAGATGACCAGAAGAGCCCCCCTTCAATCCTGTGCCATGTTTGAACGATACCCGTGACATGCAGATCTTGCTAAATATTGTGATGTACTGCTCTTACAAAAGTCCTCTTTGTAGCCGTGGGTAGGCCTAGGCATGCTGCTCAGTGTCAACTGCTGTATACAATCCATGACATCCAAAGACAAGAGTGTCTGAAAAGAAACCACCAGCATTTCCAGCAAAAAATGAAAAGAAAAAAAAGAACTAGAAACATAAAACATTCCACACAAAAAGCAGCCCAGATCCACGGAGAATGTCTGCAGAGACCATGCAAGATGTGTGCAAAGGGTGCTGCACGTGTCCCTCCAGCTCTGCCAGTTTCTTGCTTCGTGAACTTTGACTCATGTATAACCTGTTTCCTTGTCCTGAACCGTTGTTGTACTAAATAAAATATTGTTTGCCTGTTGTAAATAGCACGTGGATTACTAGTTTTGCTAAGAAATAAAAGCAACTATTTTATTAAGAGTTACTCTTGTTATTTACAGAGGTCCTCTCGGGGTCGAGAACGAATGGGGTAAGCAGTAAACTTGGGGGTTTGGGAGTAACCATCTAACAGTTCCATTGTGACGAGTTAATAGCCAGTGAAGGCCTTGCACTACGCATCATGAAAGTGTGAACCCCAAGTGCACAGGCCATTTATTAGATACCTGAGAGCTGAACACCCAGAATTGTGATTAGGTATTGTCTGACCACAAACATCCTGCTCTGCACCCTCATGAAGGGATGGGCGCCCGCATCACAGTGCAATAGCATGTACCTCCTCAGCGTGAGGGAGGATGCCAGAGGAATTGATAAAGTAGGAATTTGTGGGACAGATAGATGGATTTACAGGGTGACTAGCTCACAACAGGGAGGATTGGTAAAGGGAGTTATGAAGGGATATATGGATGGATGCATGGGTGGGTAGAGGGATGGGAGCACGAAGCGAGGTAGATTAAAGAGGGAATCAAGTGACAGGGGGCCAAAGCAGGGTCAAACAGACAGAGGAAGGAGGGATACAAAGCTGTTTAGAGGAAGAAAAGATGGTCACAGAGAAGAAGGAATGTGTGGACGTAAACAGAAGGGCAGAGAGAGGGGACGGCTAGGGAAAGGATAGAGGAACAGACAGACGGAGAGCAAGGTGGAATAATGAAGAATGGCTAGAGGAAGGAGCGATGGACACAGAGAGGGAGGGAAGGAAAGGCTATATTTGCAAAGCAACCTTTACGGAGTTACCAATCTTTAGGCATTCATTACATACCAGTGCAAAGAAGAAGAGTCCATCAACTATGGTAATTATATTTCAGAATCATAGCCAGGGAGAGCATGCTAAGGTATTGGACTACTAGTCCTGTACTGACAGGCACATTTTGGTGATGAGTCAAACATTGGATGCAACAAGGTGTTTTGACCTAGCCATTCTAAGGGCTCTGGGTGGAACATGATTGAGAGTTAGCTATTGGAGTGGGCCTGTGGCCAACACGCACACATCTGGATGATTTACATACAGCTGATGCCCCTAGTGGGAATAAATTATGAATATGCTGTCCGCGGAAATAGGTTGAGGTAACAAGAGGTACTTCAATGCGTTGGGATTATGACCAAAACCGTTCAGGGAGTGGGGACGTTCAGCACAGTGGCCAATAAAGGTCATGGGAAGGTCTGAGTAGCAGGTTCAAATGTGATCATTCAGACCAAACTGTAGTAGCTCTACTAAGTGCCTAGGACTCTGCTAAGTGCCTAGGACGACTAGATGCTGGTTCTTCGAAACTCCTAGAATCACCAAAATCCTTAATGGAAACAAAAAGTCCCATCCGGGTTGGTCTATCTGACCTTTGAAGTCTTCACCTGGTATTATTGGACACCTCTGCAGTAATGGTTGTGCATCATCCTGTCAGACTCATCTGCAAGTAATGATCCAGTATCATTGACCCCAATAAAACACCTCCCCGTACAATGGTCAGACATCACTGTGCCAAATAGGAAATCACCCAACTGTCCAGTTTGACACTTCACCTGTTGTTAATCAGGTATCGTGTTTATCCAATGGCACCTCTGTGTATGATGGCCAGGTTGCATTGTGTACAATCAGAAACCACACTCTATCCTGTTCAACCCCCCCACCCCCCAGGCAAAAAAGATGTGGTATAGCTGTGATCCAAAACAATACCTCTGAATCAGGAATGGGCATCATACTGTCAAATAAGACTCCTCTCCAACCCAGTGACCATCGGCTATTATTTTTCCCAGAATACCAATCCCAATGATGGACATCTTGTGCAACAGGACATCCGCCAAGTATTATCATGTCCATTAAGAAAACTGCTACCCTGAGTCAGGTATCTTCCTGACCCATGAAAAGTATTATTCTTAATCTCAAATCCATCCATCCGGTTTATGATGCAGCCACATTTCCTCAAACTATTTCACTTCCACCTACCCTGCATGCATGTTTCCACAAGCTCCCCAAGTGCGCCCAACCCCAACTACCCCCTTTAGCCCCTCACAGCCCTCTTTTACCTTAACAGTCTATGACGCCTCCTTTCTGACATATTCCGATGCAGTGAAGCCACTGTGGTGAGTATTTTGTGCAATATGGAAAACGTAGAACCTAGAGCCACTCCTAAATGTGATGGCCAGGCATCCTACTGTTCCAGGTGATGCTAGAGTATAGTTCTGTCCATTAACAAGTCTCCCTGTATGATGGCCAGAGCTCACTGTGTCCAATCAGAAAGCTGCCAGAGCGATGTTAATTCTGACTGGACCATGACACACCTCCATCAGTAATGTTCTGAAGTTAAGCTGTCAAATGCAGCACCTCCTTGGAGCAAGAAGCTGGAATGCGCGAATCCAGTGAGACATCTCTGACCAACCCAAAACATGAATAACCCGGTGACTGATGGTTGGGTATAATAGTACCTAATAAGACACCTGCAGCAGTGATGGTCTACTTCCATCCATCCTGGGGCATAAGATCAACCCCAGTAACAGCTGGACATCACCCGGTCTAGTAAAATACCAGCCCCGTGATGGCCATACATCATACTGACCAATAGGATAGCTCCTTGACTAATAGAAAGAGATCATACTGCCCAAAAAGACATCTCTCCAGTGATGGTCAGGCATCATATTGACCAACAAGATGCCTATTTGAGTAATGGGCAGGTATCATGCTGCCCAATAAAACATCTCTCCAGGGGCGGTCAGATACCCTCTTGATCCATAAGACAATCTTCAATGATGGTCTGTACGATGATGAAATCTGTCTTGATATGGACCCCAGCCTTAATATCAACTGAATGTTTTTTTCTTTTTTTTGCGAGTTTAGGCTTACATTTTCACCTACGTCATGCGCGTTTCTGCACGACTCCACAATTTGGCGGGGTTGGGGGTGGTGGTGGTACATTCTTAGAACAATAAATAGAAGCTTAGGTAACCCTAAACTTTAAACCAGGACATATGTTTGTTCATCAGTGGTCCCAGAAAGGAGCTGTTTAAAGAGAAAACACATTATTTATAGTTGAATGTAAACACAACTGTCTGCAATTGACATGTTCTTATTCCGATAGAGATACCACCTCCCTTGTAACACCATCGTCTTTCTACTTCCCTCAATTCCGGCACCATGCCTGTTGCATAGCTCCAGCATGCATTTCTCGCCTGATCTAGCGCCTGCAAGATCACGCACATTGACAGTAAAAAAAGAAAAAAGCACTTCCCCTCCATCTACTTAAAATTCTTCCCTCTAGGTCAGTAGTCGGCATCCTGTGGAGCTTCAATAAGTCAGGCTGCAACTCCTAGGAGCTCTCGCTATCGACTATGCTGGTTAGGACATGTGGGGGTTGCAGTATAAACCATCTGGGGCAGAGAGAAAGGTTGCAAACCCATGCTCTAGGCCAGGGTTGTCCAACCCCAGGCCGCGAGGGCCGGTGTCCTGAGGGTTCTTCAGAATATCCCTCATTAACATTCATGAGAATAATATGCATACATTTAGAATCATTTTATGCAAATGTATGGCATGAATATTAATGAGGGGTATTCTGCAAACCTGACATGGATCCAGTCCTCAGGGCCTGGTGTTGGGCACCCCTGCTCTAGGTAATCTGTCCCTTCTATTTCCGGCCATCTTCACCTCCTTGATTTTGCATTTCACTTCAGTTTAACTAGGTTAGAGAGGGTTTGGGCACAATACATACTCTGCAAAAGCCAGGGGACGACCTCTGCAGTGGTAACTGGTGCAGTACAAAACACTATTAGATGACATTTGATACACAGATTCCCTCTCTTTTTCCACCACTATACACACATCACATGCTACCCACTTCCTTCAAACATACCTCCCTTCTCTGCTATAGTGTATATCAGAAGCCAAAACCATATTTTCTGTTTCCCTGCCGCTATACACTGGGGCAGGAGAAGCAAAACAGGGTTTTATTTGTTGATGTTGTCAAAGGCAAGCCCTTCAACCAAATACCGGCTACATTGCATGACAGCCTTTCAGAGGGCACCCATTGTAGCAGCCACATTTATGTATTTATAGAAATGTATTTTCAAGAAGTAAGACAAGGTAAAGAACTAATCCGAGAAATCCTGCTTTGGAATCAAACAGAGCCAGAATATATTACTGGCTTGTGCATTATGGCATCACATTCAGCACAGTTAAAGGCTAGTTTGGGCCTACTGAGAACAAATGATGAGCATTGGAGCCTATACTTCAGAACCCATCAAGCTGGGCTGCAGCGTTTCAACAGGCACCCCATTATCGCTGCTCCTTTTCAATCTTTAAATGCAGCCTTTGATGAAAATTCTACAAAAGCATCAGCTACAATACCATTCATATGCCGACGATATACACATTTTCGTCAAAGTATCAGGTCCAGCAGAAACCTTCTCCACCTTTGTTGAAGGTCTAGTTAAGGCCCATGAATGACTAGTTTACAACTCAACCCAGCTAAGACGGAGGTTCTTCTGTTGGACCTGCAATCGATGATCAAAAGTCCCCAATGTATCACCAGCCCAGCCCAACATTTTGGGATCCCACCTAGGGTTTATATTGGACCATGAGTTGTCATTTACATCTCGGATGAAAGAAGTCTCCAAAGCAGCATTCTTGCAGCTTTAGTTATTAAAACGAGTACTCCCTTTAATCTCAGAGGGGATTGATTGGCCTCGGGTTACTGGCACGCTCATCAATTCTTATCTTGATTACAGTGATGTGCTTTATGCAGGATTCCACAACGATCAACTGCAAATGTTTCAAAGGATTCAAAATTCGGCAGTGCGCCTCGTTTATCAGCTTCCTAAATCCTCCTCATTACACTGTACCATCAGGAACTCCAATGGCTTCCGGTCAAGCAGAGGATTAACTTTCAGATCCTCTGCTGGATTTCCAAAGGTAAACGGGATCTTGCTCCACCCTAAATAGCCTTCCTTTTGAAAGGCTTTTTCACCGGAAAGAGTTGTCGGGTCAGCATATGGCAATTTGTTGGTGGTCCCCCGTTCATGAGCTGTCCTAGGGAACAGACATTTTCTGTACCTGCATCTAGGTTATGGATCAAGCTCCCTACTGAGATTCAAGAAGCCGAGATCCTAGAGCTTTTTAGGAAAAAACATTCCTTTTTTGCTGATTCTTCCAATTGGTGTACTGTCTGGTTTATTTTATGTACAGCTGCGGCCAGATACACTTTTCATATGTAGACCCTCTAAGGGTTATGTGCTCCACAAATGACTTAAATACATACAAATACATAAGTTATATCAAGGGTCTTGGGGGGCTGGTCGACACTGTGCAGTTTGCTTCATCGCTTTCACAGTCTATCGGTGGCAGGTCGGAACCTCGGCGTGATTCGCAAAGAATGCACCTGGATTAACTGTGGAGTTAAATCTGCAGAGAGACTATTCGATTCACAAGGAAGGTGCGCGTAGTAACTCAAACTTAGTGCTAAAAGGAGAAGAGTGTGTCAAGACTCTGAATCAGCCACTACATGTGTTAAGTGGGACTGCTACTATTTTGTGGGAAGGATTACTGGTACCCAGTCATTTTACCGCATACAAAACAGAGTGATACATTTCACCGAAGTACATAAACATGAAAACCACCGGAAAATACTAATTACATGTACATGGGGTAAGGGGTTAAAATGAGTCAGGATGGGGTTTGGGTGGTGTTATAAGGGTAGATGACCCCCCCCCCCCCCCAAATAAAAAAAATATCTGTTTTCCGGCATTATGGCTGCGAGGAAATGTACCACTCTGAAATTGTGGTCAGTAAAATCACATATATCCGGATTACTTGCATTCTACATCACTAGGGTAATGGTAGGTTGCAAACTGTTGCTCTATGCCATGACAATATACTTCAGCTTGACATCCATGTGGCACGCATAACAGAAATGAAGCATTAGTACAGAATGAACGTTTCCAAAAGGGGAAATTGAGGTGCGGTTTCCCAAATTGGAATGTGAGGAGGTGCTCCTGAACTTTCAGATTAAGGCGCTCTACAACCATGTACATTCACAACATTGCGGTGGCAGGACAGTGAAAAAGCATTCCGCAGCTGGATCTATGTGATCATTGCTCCACCAAAAATGTTGACTAAGAAAATAACGACCACAAATAGAACGAGGGTCAATGATTGTGACGAATCAACTTCCGGGGCACCAGTGGCCAAGGGATGAATATCGGTTTCTAAACCATCAATCAACCCCACACCTCTAATACACCAGAAGGAATCTGAACAGATTGGAATACAAGTCAATTATAAAACTCCTTCTATTTTGGTAACGTGGACAATCAGTAGGCTCATCTACGCAAGGTTGTGGATCGTTGGTTAGTTGCAACAAAGCAAAACAATACAATTATTACCCAGTGATAAAGGGACTGTCCAGTCAAGGTTGCATAAAAATATCTATTTTATTATTACTACAACAGACAGCTCTAGCACACTACAAAATACAATCCACACACTAGGACAGACAGTTTCGGAAAGGGAAGCACTCTGGATACTGACAGGAGGGTAGTTGGTAATCAGTCTTACTGTTCAAGGTTATTTTGTTTCAGCAGTAAGGTGCAAAGGATGGTAACTGTTTCTAGGGCCCTTCAGAGAAGGACCAGGGGGGCAGAACCACAGTGTACCTGGTGCTTATGAAGTTCTTGATGCTTGAGTGTCGAGGCAGTTCCAGGGTGCTTGGCAGCTCCTAAAACAGAGTTTGAGATGGGAGACATATGTGGGTAGCAAGCAGTTCGGCAAGCAAGGCTGGACGGATGGCTGCAGGCTGGCCTACACGGTGGCTCGGGGGCAAGAAACATTATCTTTGGGCTGGTTGGTGGATCTGGAACGCTGGTTGAGGTGCCTCGGATGGCTCTTTTGGCTGCAGTGTGACTACAGTCTGTGGTGCAGACGGTTGCTGTTCGAGGGCTCTACTGTCTCGAATATGTCCTTAAAAGATTGAAGCTGGTTGATGCTTGTGTGGCACTTTGCAGGGCTTGTGTTGTCCTTTCAAGGCGGACGGTCCAAAGCTAAGGATGGTGTTTGCAGGCAATGGCCTTGTTCTTAGTTCGGATACTCTCTGGCACTTCCCACCTAGGATTCTTGCTGGCAGAATCTAGGAGGGCACGTTGTGTGCTGGCTGGGTACCTGTTCTGGAGATGCTGTCCTCTGAGCCCAGCATCTCCCTCTGTTCCCTGGGAGATGTTTAGGGGAGAGATCTTGCTTCCCTCTTGGAACTCCTGGCCTTCTTTCACTGGCAGAAGATGTAAGGTAGACTGTTCCTTCAGCCTGGGTCCAAATGAGCCCTCCTTCTTACTCCTTTGAAAGTCATCGGATGATCGCCTACGTGAGGGGATCAGCCCTCTTTTAAAGCCAAATGGGCCCCAGTGCTTGGTGCAGGCTAAGCCTACCTTAATGAACCAATCCAGGGTCCCCACCAACAATCTTCTGTTATGCATGAGGTCAGCACCAGAGTGTTCTGCAACAGGAAAGGTAAGCGGTGACAACATATACCTAGAGTCCCACCCATCTGCCTGTCTGTTGTAGATCAACATGTCTTTGGTTAACTGAACCCTCAGTGACTCTTGATTAAAGCGCAGGTCTCCCTTGAAGTTTTTGACAAGAGCAGACTTCCTGTCCCCCTAAAATGACATACTTCTCCCCTCTGAGAGGGGTAAGCTCTGCAGGGCTTTGCCTATGGTAAATAATGGACCCAGACATGCATTTCACTGCCTTTCGTACACGGGGGTGGGATCTTGCTTCAAGTTGACACATTGCATACCAAAAGGGTGTTAGCCCCGCCTTCCGGTTGTCTCTTTGGCAACCAAGCCCCGCTAACAGGCTTGCCTCAATTATCTTTCATTAGTATGCACTGCCACCTGCCGAACTACACAATAGCAAAGCTGATCCATGGAACCTTTTATATTTTAATAAGGCTGCCCATGGCAGGTGGAAGGTGTGCCTTCCCCCTTCTCGAGATGCTTTGATGTACCCTTGGCTGTCACTTTACATCTAAACATGACAGCGGAGGACAGCGCCTGTAGGCTGTATCCTCCCGGAGTACACATGACTAGGTGTTTCATGCAGTGAGCAGAGAAAATGTGTACGGGAGGGCCTCACACATTTTCAGCGGTTGATCTCCCATCATTCATTTTCATTATTCAAAAATCAAAAACGCCTGGGCGAGTGACACTCCCTGTGAGGATGGTCGAATTCCTCACAGTGATTACATAGATCACCAGTCCCCTTATCCCCAATACCCGCTCACCCTTTTTTTTCTCCCTTTCCCTGTCGGCGCCACACGCTCCTCTGTCCCTGTAACATGAGAACCTCCCACTAACGTGGGTTCGGAGCTGGCGTCTCAGGGTCCCATTTTTGTTCTTTATTATTCCCCACTTCCATTCAATGGAAGCGGGGCAAACTCCTGCAAACCCCGATCCCATTACGCCACACAATGGGAGCGGGGGACTCCCCCCGCAACCTCTACTCCCCTTGTACGGTGTAATGGACATCAGGTTTTTTGGTCACTGCCAAATGCCAGTAAATGGACATTCAGCATTTTTTTGGCAACCTTTTAGCCCACTTCCCTTACCCAGAACTGAGGAGCCGGACTGAACAGCAGCTCTTGAGGAGATAACTGTCAATGTTGAGCTAAAAAGGGAAAGGGAGCAGTCAAAGATTTCAGGGAGCCCAGAGGGCTGGGAAGTGGTCTAAGAGGGGAAGGCAAGAAGGCAAGAGTATGGATAGGGCGTCGAGAGGATTAGGGGTTCGGGGGTGGAGCATGGGGGTACAGGGGAACTATTCCCCTATAAAAACAAAGAAGGCAAGAGCGGGTTAGAAGAGGCGAGAAGGGAGAGGGTGGCGCCAGATGACTGACCCATTACATGACCGCAGGAATTCTCCCCAAACTTCCATGTCCTTCTTGATTCCCCCTCCTATCCTACTCTGTGGTGCCCCATCTTGGCCCTCTTGTTTTTAGCTCAATGCTCCTTTGAAAATATTTTGCTTGTGGTATGACCCTTGCTGCAAAGTTTAGCGCTCCTGCCAATGCTTGTAATTCTCTTACAGTGGCCTTGTTTCTCACCTTTAGGTTATTGATTGTCTCCAGCAGGTCTGCCACTTTATCCACTGGGATCAGCATACCCCCTCCCTTGAATCAATTTCTATCCCAAAAACGGTATTGTCTGTGTTGGGCCCATAGTCTTTTCCTCTGCCAGCGGGAAACCCCACGCGTCTGTTATCTCTACAAATTTGTCCAAAGCGCCCTTGCACAGTTTTGACCCTTGGAGCCCTACAAATAAAGAATCGTCCAGGTAATGAACCACCCTGGCCTCCACCATCTCTTTTGTGAGTGCCCATTGCAGGAATTAGCTCACTCTTTCAAAATGTGCACATGAGATGGCACATCCCATGGGAAGGCATTTGTCAATGAAATATTTTCCCTCCCATTGCATACATGGCCATTTCGGTGACTCCTTGTTGACAGGTAACAGTCGGAAGGCTAATTTTATAACCGCCTATACCATCCATGCCCCCTTGCCTGCCTTCCTGACTACCTCCACTGCTTCCTGGAAGTCTGAATAAGTTACTGTTGCTTCCATTTGTGGGATGCCATCGTTTACCGATGCCTGGGAGGGTATGAGAGATGGTGAATAAGTCTGAATTCACCTTTTTCCTTCTTTGGGACTAGCCCCAAAGGTGAGCATATGTATTCTCTGAATGGCAGGGATGTGTATGTAGGGGCCCCCAATTCTACCCAGTTCCACTTCTTTCTTGATTTTGTTGCTTACTATCTCTCTGTTTTCCATAGCTGATTTCAATTTTTTTGGGATGATCTGCAACCCTTGCCCTTCAAAAGGAATTTTGAAACCTTCCTGAAAACCCCTTCTAATCACATTGGCAGCCTCTTGGTCAGGGAATGCGCGGAGCCATTTTTCCATTTTTGCAATCTTAACTGGTGTGGCCCCCTTCTCACCCCAGCCCCTAGTTGCGCTTCTCATTGCCTTTATTGCTGTTTGATGTTGCCCTGGTGCACTTGGCGCTGCTATGGTCTCCCCTACATTTCTCGCACTTGTGGCTCAATTTGCACTTCGTACCCCAGCTGCATGGTACCCCATTTTTGAAGTTCCGGCATTGTGCTGACTCTGCCTGCGGTGACCAAGTATTTCCCCTACCGCCCCCCTGGGCCGTTGTGGTATGCTGCTCTGCCAACTTCTCTGCAAGCTGTATTGCCTATTCCGAAAACTCTGATCCCTTGATCTGTCATAGCCGTTTTCATATGTTCTGTTATTATACCTGTAATCACTTCTATAGTCATTCTGCCAATATTGCCTTTTCTGTTGCCCTCCTGAACTCTGCTCCCTGGTGTCCCATTTCTCTTTTAATACGTTAAATATGTACACGTTAAGGTTTTCTTCCTCCTACCTTATATCTGGGAAGCAATCCATTTCTTTCCTAAACTCGTGGTCGTATTCTTTCCATGCATCCCCCCCGAATACTTTGTATACTTTTAATGCCCTCTGCTGATATTTGACCAATGATACCCCGTCCTCTGGATATTTCTGCAGTATGATAGTGGACATTATTTGGAAAGCCGCCATCCAGTTTTCAGAATTCTTCATCACTGTCACCCTCCTTAGTAATCCATTCTCATCCTCTTTCATGTCTTCTACTGACACGTTCATTCCCCTCTTTTGGCAGGCACAAAATGTCTATGAACTGCTTCCTACAGATTGTTTTTCTTTAACCTTGTCATTTATATACCATGCCATTGCTTTCATGGACCGGCCCTGTGCATCCTTTCCCATTGTTGGCCTGCCATATTTTGTCATGGCTGGCTCTCCTTCCTTGACAGCTGTGACTGCGGTAGCTCCCCCAGGTGAGTCCGCCCCCTGAGGGGTGTTCCCCGCCATTGGTAATAGTGTGACTCCTGTGGGTGCCACGGGTGGGCTGGGTGTACTCCCCTGTGGCCTGGACCCCTGCGTGACCCCTTGTGGACTAGGTACCACTGGTGCCCCTTGAGGTGTGGGGACCGGGATATCTATTGGTTCCGGCCCCTTCCCCCCTGTGCCTTTACCTGCTCCCTCTAGCCCAGAGCCCTTCCGCTTTTCCTTGCTCACTATCCCTTTCCATTTCACCCAAGCCTGCAGGTGGTCCCTTTCTTCATCCTCGCTGCTTTCTGTTTCCGTTGTAGAAACCTTCTGCTCCTCCCTGTGCCTTTTATGCCTTCTGCCCCTCCTGTCGCTGGTTCTGGGTGACTTACCTGTACCCGTGATGCAGGTTTTCAACATATTTACAATTTTCCTCCCAATTGTGTCATCACTTTTCACAGTACCTTTATTGTTTTCTTTCTTCTTCTTCTTGGGCGCTTCCGTCTGGTCTTGGTTCCTTCTTGGTTCGTCTCTCCCCCTCCTCTGACCTTGTAGTATTGCCTCCTCTGCTTCGCTGTTGCTGGATTCATCAATTAGCAAAGGCGACATTTCCTTTGCCCTCTCCTCCTTCTGCATGATATCCAGGACCCGTTGTGCCCCATACTCCTTTTCTGCCTTTCTGCCCAATCGCTGAATTCTTGCGCTCTTTTTGCTCTTTCCTCTGCCATGCTTCTTGTCTGTATGCGTCTTTCTTGGTGTATTTTGCCTCTTCTTTCTTCACCCAGTTCGTAGCTGTCTCTGTTTCTGCTCCTTTTCTGATGTTACTTGTTTTCAAATTGTGCCCTGTTCCTGTCCCTCAGGGCACTGATGTGTAAGAAATAGTTGCTGTCCCTTTAAGCTTTCTTCAGGGTACTTCCATGACCAAAAAGTCGATGTCCCTTTAAAAAATATTTCCTGTTGCCCTTCTCCAGCCGGGCCCACTGTGATTTTGTGCTTGTCCCTTTAAGATGTCACTGTACCTCCCCAGCCGGGCCTGTCTCGAGTGGTTGGCCCTCCTTCGAAACACTTAATAGTTTGTCCAAGCCCCATCCCCTTTTCGCAGTTCCTTCCTGTTGTTTCATACCGGCCGTTAATGTTCCTGCGCGCTTTACCCAGCGCCTCCGGGTCGGCCCCTCCTCCAGCACACCTTGTGTGTACGTCCTGTTCTCTGCCATGTGATGCTGCTCGCTTGATCTTCCTCTTGGGGGGCCCGCTACGGCTCTGCTGCTCCTCTGGGCTCCACCGTTGATTTCTCTGCACGGCTGGTGGCTCCCACTGCAGACCTCCCGCAGGTTTCCCGATGCAGCTTCCCGACGCGGCTGTTCGTCTGGGTGTGATCCTGCTTCCTGCACGGCTGGTTGGTCCTTCCATGGTAGCCGCCTGGCTCCCGACCCTGTGTCCTACCAGACTGGCGGTCCTTCCTCGGTAGTCCCACAGCTCCCGGCGGTCCTCCACTCACTGCTCCGGCGAACCTTCAAGGTAGGTGTTGCTCACACCTGTACGGCTAACGCAAGTTTGGCCTTTCGACTCGATGTGGACAAGAAAAAAGTTTCTTCTCCCCCTTTTCAGGCCCTAGGAGCTTACCCGAATGAGGTGAGCTCCTTACCTGGTTTGTGCTTTCTCCTTCCTTTAGGGGACTTACTTATACTCCCAGGCCCCTTTGTTCTTCCCTTGGGGGGCCGGACTTCCCCCGGCCCCCCTGTTGCTTCCGCTCACACCTTTCCCTGGTGTTGTGTGTTGTTTTCTGGGGTGGGGTGCCACCTGGCCGCCTCTCCCCTCGGGTTTTGCGCCATTTTCCTCCCACTCCGCGCCTAACCCCCCAGGCCCTCCATCGTGCCGTTCTTTGTACGGCCCGGGGCCTGTGGCATTAGCAATAGAGTGCTATGTGTAGTAAAGAACGCACTACGCACGACATCATGACCAAATGACGCTGGAAAGGGACCTTCCCAAATGGACATTGTGTGCCAGGGTAGAGAGAAGTAAGGATTGAGCCAGGGCTCCAATAACACACACACGTTCCTGCACATTTTGGACTGTAATAGACATAAATAATTAACATCTGTACTTGCACAATAAAGAGTGCCTCTTTATTTATATATGTCGCAGGCACTACAATGAGGGATGGGATCACAAACTGAAGTACCAACATCGGTGATAAAAAGGCACAGAATGAGAAAGGAAGAACAGAGCAGAAAACAGCAATGCCGGTACTTAAGGAGGAAATGGCGCACGCAACAGTTCTAGATGAACACAAAACTGGGCATATCCACTCAGTAAGCCTAGTGCTCACAGAATGTTTCTATAATTAAGCTGCAATGTTTGTTGCATTTGCTTTTCATTGATCGATAAAGTATGAAATTAATATTAGCGTTTCAGAAAAAGGTCCCAAATGTGTACTCAATTATTTCGGAAGGCAATAGCATTCTCAGCAGTGCTAGCTCATAGGACAATGCATTTCGGCAATGAATTCCATCTTCAGGGCTGAGCTCTTTGTAGGTACAACACGTAGTTGCAAAGTAATTATACATATGCATTACAACATGTGAAATACATAGGCAAGTCGCATTCAAATGGTGTTAAATTCAGATGATGTACATACTGCAAATTCAGCAGTTGTAAAACCGAGAGGAAAGAAAACAAGGGAGAGCATTGATAGCATTAGTTATTCAATGCACTGTAGGCATGCTTATGTCAATTGAACAGAATATATCAATGAAACTTTGCTGATGTGTCCGTGTATCTGTGGCAACAGTAGCATAGGTCATAGTGTACAGTGGTGGGAGGTGCTCAATAAAGTGCGCAATTGGGTCTAAATAATTCAAAGAACCCTTACCTGGGCTGTGATCTGTACTCGCTTCGGGTTAATCCTTCTCAATCCCAGATCTAAGGGGAAGTATGTATATAGATCAAACAATTGCGTGCTAACATAGCAAGATGCGAGAGGATCTCGCCGTAGTGATTGTACTTACCCTAGCAGACTGCCAGGCGATTGTTAGGAGAGGACAACCCTCTTTTGTGGACACCAGTATCGATTGTATATAGTGTTGCCCTGGTAACAGTAGGCATCATGAAGTCACGCATGGGGAGCGTGATGACATCAGCCCCTCGTGTCCAGTTTTCTCTCAACCAACAGAGAGACCGGGATAGGAGCAGGACAGAGCTAGCGATAATAATATAGCTGGTTCGTATCAGTGGAAGATAAACATATTGTTAAGACGACAGCAATTACCATGCATGCGAGTCAAATCAAGTGACCATAATATGGTACTTGTCTTGTTGATCACATTTGAATAAATCAAACACAGGAACAAAAAGAAATATATCATCTTGATTCTGTCACAACACATTTGAAACATAAGACTGTATGCAGAACTTACAGTCTGTATGGAGTGAATACATGGAAAGACAAACCCGGCAGTGCATTGAGTAAACACACACTGTGGTAAAGGGTGGAAAATTGGTTTCATAAGTGAACCAAACACAGTTTGTTACAAAGGTGTCATGTAGAAGAAAGGTTGTGAATGATCATACGAAACACATGTAGTTTATTTCTTCATTTTATGGTATTCGGTGTCAAGGTACCAAGCCCTCGATCCAATAAGTTTTCTCTTTGATCCAACGATTTAGTCATAATCCCATACTAATTGTTTTTAGTCGCTGTCTCGACAATCTGAAATCATATCTGAGAAATGTTGTGTTTCATTTATAATACATGATCTGTGCTCATTCCATCTCTGCTTTGCAGGTCTCTTGGATTGTCTTATGTAATATAGCCCACATGGGCATTTGATGCAGTATATTATATTTGGAGTATCGCATGTAGCGAAGTTTCATAATTTAATCTTCTCTCCTGAACAAGGGTGGTTGATAGTGTCGCTTTTAAGAGCGAACCCGCAGTTCGTGCAGTGTAAGCATGGAATTGTGCCGGTGCGTGCCATAATCTGCTTCTGTATTGTAGGTCTGGTGGTGACTAGTTGATCTCTAAAGTTCTTGCTTCTTTGGTATGCGAACACAGGAGGTTCTTTAAAGAGATGTTCACCCCTCTGATTGCAAGCAAGTGTTCTCCAGTTTCTATTGATGATAGATTTAATCCTATTACTTTGTATGGAAAATGTAGAAACATACACCAATGGCGATGTGCTTGTTGTTTCTTCCATATGCGACAGTAGGTAATCGCATTGTATAGTGTCAATCATGTGATATATACACAATTTCTTGCGGTATATATCCACGGGCAATACATTTCTCTCCCAATTCGATTATTTCCCGGGTGTAGTCCTCCGAGTTGCTCACAATTCATTTCACACGTAACATTTGACTGTATGGGAAATTTTTAATGAGGCTTGGTTGGTGGAAACCAAGTCTGTGCAGCAAATTGTTGAGATCAATTTGTTTGCGATAAATATTCATGGCAAACCCTTTATCCTGTGTCTTGATAGCAATGTCCAGAAAGTGTATTTCTTCTTGTGATGCTTCATGGGTGAATTGTATCCGTGGATCAATGGCATTGAGGTATATAAAAAAAGTAATTGAGCATTTCTTCCGTTCCTGTCAATATTCCAAAGAGATCATCAATGTAGCTGATCCACAGGCTGATGTAATTATGCCATACAGCGTGGTTCATTACGTGGTCAGTCTCATACTTATACCTGAAGCAGTTTGCGTATGTAGGGGATTTGGTTGCTCCCATTGATGTACCGGACACTTGCAGATAATGTCGGTCCTTAAATTGAAAGTAGGAATTTTCAGCAATGAACTGTAACAGCGTAAGGATGAATTAATTATGGGCCCCTGATGTCTTCTTCTTTGAGTAACATCCACTCAATAGCTTCCATGCCAAGGTCATGGGAAATGGATGTGTACAGGCTCTTGACGTCAACTGTGAACATGATGTTACCAGGATTGTATGTGGTGCCTTTCAGGTATTGTAGGAAATGGGTATGTGCCTGTTTTTCTGCGCTAGAGGTTGCAGGAATTAGTCGATATATTTACCTAAAGGTTGTAAGATGCTGTCCATGCCCACCACAATGTGTCTTCCTGATGGGTGGGGTAAACTGCATCTGAAGTTACGCAATGCACTTTATTAGGCACCATTAACCATAGCGTCTCCACACGAGATTGCAATAATGGGTAAACACGTTTTTCAGAAATAATTTGTATTTTAATTATTTACAATGGACTGTGAATTGGCCCCTTGACTTGGAAATACTAATAACTCAATCAAAGCAATGGACAACACATGTAACTGGATAGATCATTTTAAAAGTCTGGACCCAAAATACAGTACTTAGAGTTATATTAAGAGTTTGTTTATCTTTTTTGCAACCTCAGTAATAGGTTTGTAAATTTCCTGATGAAGACCAGAGAAGGATTTACATTCTATTCAGGTTCCATTTGTTGGGAATCTGAGGGTGCTCGGCACTGGGAATCATAGTAAATGTGAGATACAAACCTGTATGTCAGATGCCTATAATGTACGAAACCTTAAAACATGTATTATTTGAGTTCGTTTGTATAGAAACTGAAAATATTGAAGGACAATATGTTCTGGGATCGCTGTAGGGAAGTGTGACAAGTGTCATTTATAATAGCTTTGCTGAATTTTTGGAAGGGATTTGAAATGTTATTTTAATATTTTGAATGACAGTTTCTTGTTGTGTATGTATTATACATTTTGAATAATGTGTAAAGTTTAATGTGAATGCTAACTCACTTAAATAAAAGAAAATACACTTTTTAAAGCCTGCTAACATGAGCTGGAAATCCTCAATATTTAATTAACATTTCACCACTGAGCCCAGATTGATAGCACAGGTCATACGTTTAAAATTGACATTTACATTTAAAATTAAGGGCCTGATTCACAGAACGTCTTCCTATGGGGCTGCACCATTATAAAACGCTTCTGTGAATCAGGTCTCTTAAACATTGGCTGCTTTAATCTATGTTTGATCAAGTCTTAAAGCTTTGACTTTTTTGCTGCTTTCCAGTTATTGCCATATGTCACTTCGCAAGAACATTTCCAAAAATATTTGTTTTGCTAGTTCTTCACAAAAAATGAAATCACCTCCAACTGCTATATCATACCAAGCGTTGGACAGCTCGTTCTCATAGAAGATCAAAACTAGCAAAACATCGAATTGCAAAATAATAGCAACTTTGGGACAGAATTGTGCTAAACAAAACAAGATGATACTGGGGAAACATAGAGGTGGGCTTCCACCCTTCTTAAGTAATTTCCAGTGTATGGACATTTTATATGCATAGTCTCTAGTGCATTCTATGATGGCTGTATTATGAGAAGCTGTCCAAGGACAGAAGAAGGGGCTCATTGCCCCGAAACGCATAGAGAATGGAGGACTTATATTTTAATTTGTGAAAGAATAGAGCATTTGACGAAGATTGCTGTTTGGTTTTGATTTGCCAATGTATTAAATTATCTACTATATCTACTGTATATAAGAAGATTCTAAGGATCTGGCTGTTGTTCAGAATTAAGGTTTGCAGGGGACGGGAGTGTCCACAGTTTGGGCACTATTTCTCAAGCTCTACATGGGAAGCACATGTGGAATTTGATAAACAACGTATTGCATTTTGAAGTATATCAAAAGATGATCGCACATGTTAATGGATTGGAAATCGGTTGACTGGTGACCCTTGGGTTATATTGATCAAAGCCACCAAGTTAGAGTGGCAAGAGGAGTGTAGGACGTTTGCTTAATGGGTCCAATGCTTTTTAAAGAATGTACTGGCATCTAGTGGTCCACAGTGCACCACACCATTCTTGCAGATCGTGCCCCATTTCACTGCTGGGTTGTACCATCACCATCGGCGGCCCCGTGGTCATAGGCATCCTCCCGCGTGTGTCAGCATGGGTTGTCCATCTAGTTTCATACATGTGGATGGATAGTAAAACGAGCATTTCCAGATTACTACTTTACTTGGCAAAATTCCAATCTCAGTCATCAGAGTAATAATGCAAAGGGGTCTTTTATTGCCCCTTGCTGTCATTTGGACAGCTTTTGGCATGCTGTTCTGCAAGGGGGAGGTACCGAGAAGAGTGGGCTTCATGAATGACAAGGTGCAAATCCTGATGTGCTGCTCTGTCAAATTCAGAAGAATGTGCAGTCTGTAAACCCGTGAGTTTAGAGTTGAATTGTGTTGGGGCACATGGGGTTTGTGTTGCCATATTGGTTCCGGGAGGCATGTTCCTGTGCATATTAATGAGACTTGCTTACACATATTCGTTAAGTGTGGGGGTGTAATGTGGTGGGAGGATGAAATGTAGAGAAGCGAGTGTTTTAGAGCACTATATGATTGGGCGAGAAGTGGTTGGGTTAGTCTGGGAACTTTGACTTATGGACAGAAAGGGTCAAGAGAGAGAGCGATGATGAACTGGTTGGTAAATAGGGTAGATGGGGCATTTCCATTCAGGACTAGGATTGTAGGTCCCAGCAGTTACTATGAATTGTGCACCCACTTATCCAAAGGTCAAAGTGTGTGCTGTGCATTTGTACTGCCTATTCATCTGGACCAGCAACAGGGCATTTGTGATTGTTTCTCCACACGTGTTTCTGCTGCTCTTGGCTCATGTCCAGGTGAGAAGTGTTATCCTAGGAACGAGGGCCTGAGTATTGTTGTCCGTCAATTTTAAGCTGTACTAAAAAAGTGTTGATGCTTTATTGAGCCTGTGGATCAGGTACATTGGGTATGTTATCCAGTGTTGCTCCTTGTATGCTGCTGTGTCAGTCAACACGAGGAGGGTATGGGCAAGCCTTGCGTCACTCTCTTCTTGTGAGGTTGCCGATCATGCTATATTCCTACTTATTGTTTTGGAAAATAGACAATTTTTCAGCACTTTTCAAAAGGTCTAGTGATCCGCCTTTATGAGAAGATGTCTCTGTATGGCATTCAAGATGGTAGTCGTCATGGCGGCAAAGATGGCCGCTCATTGCTTTCTCCGGTGTCCCAGGTAACCATCAGTAAGGAAGCATCCACGTGATCGTAGAATGTATTCCAGGGTTGCAGAGGTACATTTTGCTACAATTATTTCTGGGCTTCTACCATTTGTGGCAAGGTATGATATGTATTGTTTTCAATTTAAATCGGAGACTGTTCGGAAGGCAATTAGGAAATCCTATACAGAGGGTGATGGCATAATGTAATCTGGACGGTTTAGGTTAATTTGAAAAAAATGTACTTTTTCTGGTTTGGCCGAATTTTGTTTGTTCGTTATTTCGTTAAAAAAAGCAGGGGTGGGCGGACTCCCTGCCTCCACCCTACTCCCCCCCCCCACCATCTATATTTAATTGAAATTGACAAAAATTCCTAAAGAATTTGAACAAGTGAATCAATTGGGCCACGATCAAGTATGCTAATACCATTTGGACAGCCTGAATGACAGACAATACATTACACATAAACCTAGGTGGAAAAAGCAGTTCTAACCAGAACTTGGATTTGCAGTTGCAGAGAAAGAAAGGGGGTTGTCCATAATAAGAGGCGGGGGAATTCCAGATGGTGCACAATGGCGTAGATCCCCGGTGGGCACGGGTCCTCTAGTAACCCTGCTGGACTACTGGTGGTGTTTGGGGGCTGCCAAATCCTGGCCAGCGAGTGGGTAAAATGGTGAGAATCTGTGGGTGTGAGGAGTGTGATGTGTGGAAACAGGATCGTTCAAGGTACAATGGAATTTGCTTGTGGTTCAGGGGAAATCTAGATTTGCGATTCTTAGTTGAAATGGGATGAGATGGTGTTGCGAAGGTGCTGGTTTGTTTTCACAGGCCATTGAAGTTTTGAACTCCTTCAAATTCAGAAAATCCTATCTGCAGAAGGAAATGTTGGTTAGTGTAGTGAACGTTTTGGGTTTCAAGACTTGGATCCTATAGAGCTGAGACCAGTAGGCACGTTTGCCAATGTCCCACTATTTTATTCTCCATAATCATTCCTTTCTTTGTTAAAGGAGTGCTATTTTGCTACATGTTATTTCTTAGATTACTGAAGAAATATCTTAGGGGCTAAATTGCCCACTATGTTCATCATTCATGGAGCATGAAGATAATTACTAGTGGACGTTGGGGTGCTGCGAGGCTCACTGTAGGTTTGGTGTCAAGGACTGCCATTGGGTTTTTCTTAATACTTTTCTATGCTTTCTTTGATCTAAGGGGGAGGGTGGGGCTCAATATCCTTAGTGAAGACAGACAGCTGTGGAGAGAATATTGAATGGCATAGCAAGCCGGTCTCCCGATGGGAGCGTGTGCAGTGGAGCTACTGTAATTAGTTTTTCATTGTAGAGTATTCCATCTAATGTGCGTCTAGCTGTGTGTGTCATTTTCACTAGTTTCTTGTGGTGTAGGTCTTCCAGGATTGCTGATGGGTGCTGTACGGCTGGACTTCTTTTCCACTTAAAAGTTGACATCACTGAGAACGATTGGATAATCCAGTCCACCGAGAAGTCACTGCATCAGAGGACATGTCTGCACATTTATGTGAGGGGAAAAGAGGGACTGTTGGTAGAACAGCTGGAAGGAGAATGCCTCTCTGCCCCTTACAAGAACTGTATGCGCCTAGAGGTCCTCCCTAACTAGCATCTCATGACGTGGCCATCTCCTAGGTCAGTGGTTCTCTGAACTCGGGCTACTCCCAGCAGAGTTGGGGCTAGATGATCGTCTACAGGAGGGGCAGATGCAACTCAAACAAGGATAATCTGATTTAAGTCATGTATAACACGCCTGTACACAAGTGTTTCTTGGCGTGACAAGACAAGGGGGGGGGAGGCAGAGGGGGGACAAAATAATCTTACTAGGCCTTGTATCATTCAGATTGTGCAAGTTCCACAACGCAGAGTGCAGGGGGAAGGGGGAAGTGCAATCAGGGCAGCGCAGCTCTGGGTATGTGCAAGGAGGCAGGGGACTGTCATGTTCCAGTTACAGCCCCTTAGGGCGTGGTAGAGCTGTAGGCAATGCATGGGAGACTGGTCATTAAGGAGCCAGAACCCAGTGAGACTTTGAGGGTAGTCAGGCAACTAGTCCGCGCAGCAGACAGTTAGGTCAGTAGGGGAGAGAGAGAGGGAGAAAGCAGAGGCGGAAAGAAAGGTCTTGAGCTTCTCCCGGAACATCAGGTGGTCCAGCTCAAGTTTGAGAGGGGCGGGGAGGCCATTCCAGAATGAGGCACCTGCAGAGGAGATATATCTACACCCTCTCTATACCTGGAGAAACATCTGACCCTCAGAGAGTTGGAGGTGGCTGAACGAAGAGCTCAAGAAGGAAGGTGCTTTGACTGCCACAGTGTCCAGAGCAGCAATTAGTTGTATGTGAGGCAAGGGTATAATCCGTTCGTATTTCCAGAGTGCAGATACCCACCCCAAACCAGTACAGACGCATAACTTTGTTAGCACTAACCTTGTGTCATTGGATTTCTTAACCACTGACTACAGAGACATTGACAATAACTCCCTTTTAGCCCTGTGCTACAAACTCGCTGGTACAGTGGCTAGGTGCATAATGCCACCAAAACCTCACATTGCCATCAATATAATCAAAGAATCAAACAAGAAAAGCAAGAACATCAAAAGAGAATAAGGCATTTGAAATTAAAGAACGACCTAGACCTTAAAAAACAGATACACAAGGAAAAACAAAGATATTCTAATTTTTTAAAAAACAACAAGGCAATGATGAAACATCACGATGCAGAAACAATTTTGAAGGCCCTACAAAATAAAAACACAAGAAACTTGTGGTCAATGATGACTGATAAATCCAAACAACAAAATTTAATACAAGAAGTTGAGTCCCATGTTTGGATAAACCATTATCAAGAAGTTTACAACAGCAAAACATCAATTTTGACAACGACCGGAGTAAACGAAGTGTGTACCTGGAAATTTGATTGGAACATTGAGCCCGGACGGGCTTTCAAATGCAGTCCTCAAAGCGACACCAGAAATATGGGCCAAATTTTTCTTTCATTTACTCGAAAGTATAGCAAAAAGAAAAGAAATTACCCACACTTGGACAGTCGCAATTCTGATCCCAATTTACAAATCAGGAGACCGAAAGACGCCAGGCAACTATAGACCCATAGCCTTGCTAGACCCATTGGGAAAATTATTTGCAAGCTACCTTCAAAAACAACTGAACATCTGGGCAGCAAAGAACAGATAACAGGCGAAAAGGCAAACTGGCTTTGTGACAAAAATTGGAACAAATGTAAACCTACTGTTACTGAATATGATAAAAGTAGAAGTAAACTCTGGGGTAAATTAACAGCATGGGGTTGTCCCACTTACATCCTAAACCCAATCATTCAACTATATTCAAATACCTCCATTCGAGTTCGACTCACAAATGCTGAAATGGTCACACAAACAATTCCCACCTGGAATGGGTTGAAGCAAGGCTGTCCGTTAGCTGCGTCTTTATACAATCTATATACCAACGACTTTGAGAAGCAGATTGAAAACACAAAAGCAAATCCCCCAAGAATTAACAACGAAACGATTCAGGCACTAATCTATGCTGATGATATTATTATACTGGATAAAACGATATCCGGACTACAAGAATCTCTGAACAAAACCAAAGATTACATGTATATAAATGATCTCCAAATCAATACGTGTAAAACAAAGATCATGAAACTCATCTGTCAGAAACAGAAAAATCAATATCCTATAAAAATCTTGCATGATAATAAAGAAATTATGATCACAAAGACAATCAAATATCTAGGTGCTCTCATAAATCCTTCTAATAATGAAAAAGAATGGTACGAAAACATTGAAGAAAAGACCAGATCCTTGGCCAGGCAAGGTAGATTCTTTCATCAGAAGTATGGTACATACTCAGTGAAGGCCACAATGCTATTATACAGGCAAAAGGTAGTTCCAATCGTAACCTATGGCAGTGAATCCTTAATCAACAGGAAGGTTATTAACTGGTCTGTTCTAGAAGGTCTATATTGGCGACAAACGTTAGCACTCCCCAAATCGTTTCCTATTGCTAGGATCCATTTTGAATTGGGCTTACAATCGATAGAATCTATAGTCACATGGAAACAGATGGACCTTTATAGAAAAGTCATTTTGGATGATCAGATACCATCACTGGAAATATTAAAAAGAAAAGAACAAGCATTTCAAACAACAGCTCTTTTGAAATGGATTACAATAAAGAGAAAAATGCAAGCTGAAGAAATTACCGAAGAACTGTTGGTAAAGAGACCCCAGCATGCGAAAAGAAAATTAAAAACGAATGACTGGATAAAAACAATAGACAAACAAAAAAACTACAAACGGTTCCTTAAATGTGACACAGAAGTAAGAGCCTTAAACGAACTACCAGAATATTTAATGCAATTCCCTGATAGGATGATTCGTGACTTATTTTTAAGATTTCGCCTGAATATACTCCCAACTAGGGACTACTTAGCTACATTTGATAAAACTGGTTCTACTTCCACGGACTGCAGATTTTGTAAAGAACTCCAAACACCAGAAACACTATTCCATTTAATCATGGTGTGCCCGATGTTGAAAGAAAAAAGAGAACTATTCAGAACCTTTTTTGGTATTTCCAATAAAGAGATGACGACAGAAGTAAGATGGGCGAATCTGCTAAGAGGAAATGATCAGTGGCTAATAATTACAATAATTAAATTCTGGACTGAGATCATGAAATGAGTCGAAATGAATGGACCAAATGACATTTTTCTTTCTTTTTTTTAACTATAGATTTGAAAAAGAATGTAATGTAAAGTTTGTAAAATCAAACCAAACATTTAATTAAAAAAAAAAAAAATAAAAAAATAATGCCACCAGAAAGCATAGACGCTCAGGCTCCCAACGTGGGCGTTACAGAAGTAACCAAGGCCACAGTGAATGCTACCTTGTCAAGCCCGCCACTCAGGCTGATATGATACCAGTTGCCTCAGAGTGTATAGAAGTTAGTGGCCAGTCCGTAAACCCAAATACTCAGAGGCTGTCTATGTCGCCCAATCTATTTCCAGGAACTGCAAGGGAAACTGTGGACTACGGGGACGCAACAATAAATGGAACAGGGGGGAGTGATACCACAGACTCCAGTAACAACGTTAATATGGCTGATGGATTGTTGCACTTTGCTGTAAAGATTTTTCTGAAATGATGTGGAGTCATCCTCGAGGAGTTGATAAAACAGGGGGCTGTACTAGGATAAATGTCTAATCACCACCAGAACAGGGAGACGCTGGAAAAAGGTCCTGAAGTGACCTTCAGGACCTGAAGTGACTAAACTTGGTATAATTGGAGAGCGGACTCAGGAATGTGCCGATCAAGATGCAATCATCATTCCATCAGGAATAACCATACAGGATGGGGTAGAAGTTGAAAACTACCTCTCAATGTATAAATCATGGAAGGAAAGACATATGGCTAAAAGGGCGAAAATGAGGCAACAAGCTGCAAGTAGACAGGGCCAAAAGCAACTGGCCAAGCCACTAAACTCCACATGTATCATACTGGAGCAATTACAAACCAAGGAAACCCAGAGGAAGTCTACAAAGAAATGGGTTGGAGATCCAAAGCCCCCTGGCACATTTACCAGCTGTTTGCTGGGTGAGGAGCAACAAGCGAAACAGCCTTATGTAGAAGAATCAGTACTAACAGTTTGTGAGGAGCTGTCACAGCTGCTTGAGGCACATGACCTACTGGGTTTAGAAGAGGGGGACGTTGCTTTACCAGATCCACCAAAGCCCCTACATGGCCCACTCCCAGTTCCTATTATTTTTACCTTGGGTAGGGGCCTTTGACGTTTACAGGAAACTGTACCAATAGATCAGAGCTGCTCATAGTGTGCACCAACATACTTGCATTGAGAGTACCGTCATCTGCTGATTTTAGTTTTGTCCAGCCAATGAAAATCAACAAAAGAAACTTTGTGAGAGTCCACTGTGTTTCAGCCGATGTGACATTGCTGATACAGATCCACCAAAAATGTATCCGGAATCTGGGATACGTGGTGGACTGCCCAACACGTGTGATTGTCCAACAGATAGCGTCAAACACCTCGCCTGAGCAAACAGTTTCCAACAAGAGTGTGGTGGGCAAAGAGGCAGTACTGGATGATGTAATGGGGGGGCTTGGTTCAGGATGTTCCTCATGCAGAAACTAGTGGTACCTCAGTGAGCTTTAAAGATAGCCAGTTGAAACACCAGGGGGCATGCACATCTACTGGACCATAATGGTTCCCTTCCGCAACTTAATGAATTTGTTGTGGTCTACCTCCAAGAAACATGGCTCACAGTAAAGACCCACATAGAGGGTGTTACACTCTTTCAACAAGTGGCGACCAAGGATTCTAGAGTCTGTCCCTTTGGCGGCTTAATTATAGGAATTAAGCAAGGGGTCCCTCTGAAGAATGTAAACATGATCATGAGTTCACAGAACATCCTGCCCATCAAAGCGGTGGTGAAAGGGGTGGATAAACAAATGGCAGTCTTGTTAATTAACATATATGTACCACCTGACAGGGAAAAGCTGTATGAGATCCATGAGAACATTGATCAGATTTGCTCCTCTTGGGTAGTTGCAGGGGATCGGGAATTCATCCTGTTGGGGTGGGGGTTCTGAATGCTGGGTGAAGAGACAGGGAAGTCAGCCCAGAATACAGATGTGTTAAGTCCGTCAGTACAATGAAAAATCCTAAGGGAAATAAAAAAGGGAGCCTATGGATTGACATATTAAAAGAGTGGGACATGTAGATGTACAATGAGCAAACCCCGGGAGATAGCCGGGGCAATGTACCTGGACCATGGGCACGAAACAATCAACACTGGACTACTTCTTCGGCACCAATGCCTGCTCTGAAAGAGTGCAGACACTGGAAGCTAGAGGGACGCAGTTCAGTGATCACCACCTGCTGATACTCTCCATTGTTTTACAAATGAATCCAAAGTTGATGGGGGGTATGTGTGAGGTGGAGGTCAATCATGGGAGAAACAGGATCAGTTGGTCACCTACAAATATATCCAGGGCGTCAAGATACATCAACCTACAGACTGAACTGGAAACGGAAAGCTGGGTAGGACTGACAGTCAAATTGGTACATGGTTGGAAAAATTGTCTCTTGAAACAGGGTCGGTGATGTATAACCAGGTGGTAGTACACAAAGGAAAGGATTGTAAGATCTTTGATATTGAAATCCATGATGCCAAAAAGGAGGATGCATAGAATGTTGAGGAAAGCGAGATGAGTGGTACAGCCCATGCCCATCATCGAGGCCAAAATAAGAAAAATAAAAAGAGAATACAAGAGTTGGCTGAGAAGGAGAATGTCTATGGCCCTAAATCACTGTTTGCAGCAGTTGTTTGTGGCACTCTGTAGCAGATAAACTCGGACCATATGGCAAATGCTGCCTACAGGTGATACTAGAGGTAGCATGCTTAACCCCTATCCTGGAGTGTAAAAGGGTAGAGTTCATAAGGGATAACTTTGTGATGAAAGTAGACTGAAAAATAAAGTTAGGTATGATGGGGAGATGGCCAATGACCACAGACTTTGATGACATTCATACTGCAATAACAGAATTGAAGGGTTCTAGTGCACCGGGATCCAATGGGTTGTCGAATGCCATACTGAAAAAGATGACCCCAGTGCATGGGCAGTCGTCTTGAAAATTCTATTTGAGAAGGTGTGTAAAGAAAGTGTAGTCTCAGGATCATGGTTGAAGGCCATCCTTTTGCCAATTTATGAAAAGGGAGACAGATTCACACAAGGTGGAGTATTGGTGAAAGGCTGGTTATCAATTTACGCCAACAGAAGGAAATAGCACAGAATTCAAAATATTTGGTTGTTATAAGTTTTATTACAAAGTGATTCAAAATTGTAGACCATGAATTTTAGAAATATCCTCGACACATCTTTCTCCACTACATCTATAGTGGTTCATCAGGAGGATTACACAAATTAATCATTGATTTGTTACTAAGGAAAAAAGAAAATAGATTAACAAAAAGTAGCAGTTTTGCCTTTTACAAACATTACACTACAAATAGTTTTTAAGTTTTCACTTTCTGACATTTATGTGTGGATTCTGTAACATTACTCACTGTATTGTTGTTAGTTCATGATGAGAGGTTCCCCTGCTCAATATTTCTGGAAAGTATTTCAAATCCTTGCTAAGATCCTCATTAATCCTAGGGAAATGTTAAAGGACAGCTTTGTTAAAACTGCTCTAAACTTATTACAATAGAAGCCATCTAAATAAAGTATTGCTTCAGGTAAAACAGTCAGATTAAGGGGAGAGTATGAGAGAGGATGCAAAGGTAATTTTGACAGCAATAGTGCTTACCCGATTTGTAAGAGTCAAAAAAGCTTGGAATATGAAAGTCCCAAGTTGTTGCATTCGCAGTGATTTTTACTGTGATTCAAAATGGCTGCCTTTTAAATGTGAGAGCGTGATGATTGCATCGCGTTGGCGTACGCGATCGCGTCTTCACGCTCAACAGGGATCTCAGCCATCTTGCATTGGGCTGCACAAAATGAATGCTTGGATGCTGGTAATTTTTTTCTTTTTTTGTAACACAAGTTTATAAATAAACGTTAATCGGTTTAGATGCCTTTACAGGTAGAGAAATATTTAGAAGTATTTTTAATTATTGTGTGGCTAATAACATTTACAATATCTAAGGTCTAATTGTCAACTTTTCAGTATTCGCTCAAACAGATCTAAACTTTATAATTCATATTGAATAAGGACCGTTTGGTATATCGCTGATCAATTTATAGGGTGCCACTTGTTGTGCAAGATGTGTAGCTTATTACATCCCCAATTGAGTAAACAATAATGAGCAATGGTGACCGATTTAGAGTCATGTAAATTGAAGAAAAGGAAAAAAGGGGAAAAAGAAAAATGTCAAACAAAAAATGCTGGATGACCTAATAGGGTCACAGGTAATGACTCATCTCTGAATCACTATTGAGGCCCGCATTGCATGTGTCCATAACATTGATCCAAAAGGCTTCTCTGCGTCTGGGGATCAGTTCCTTGTTGCCTCCTCGCGGTGGCGCGGTTACTTTGTCAATACCAAAAAATTTTACTTGGGCAATATTGTCCTGGGTGTGTTCTTTTAGAAAATGGTAGGCCAATGGGTACTTTAAACCAGCATTTTTGATAGCTCTTAAATGTTCAAGAATCCTTATAATGAGGGGGCGAATTCTGCTTCCTATGTATAACTTGTCACATACACATTTGATGCCATAGACAACAAACTTAATGTTGCAATTGATGAATTGCTTAATTTTGCGGTAAATTCCATATAGATGGAGTATGTTAATAGCTACCTATACCTGGGATTGGAGTTAGCGGTAGAGGGGGGTATCACAGAGCCACAGTTGTGAGCAAAAAGAGACAGGCTAGACAACTAACATGTTTAATTAATGCATTTGCAAAATAAACAGCTGGGTATTCGTTCAAAGGGATCCGAAAACTCCACAAACAGATCTTTTTGCTCGCCATTCTCTTTGGACTTGATGCATTGGCCATGAGGGACCCGACATGGCTAAACGTGGTCGAGGACCAATTCTGGAGGAGGATCGTGGGTTTTCCACACACCATGCCAATGGCCTACCTAAGATTAATACTGGGATTAGTGTCCCTCATGAGCCAAGTACTCATAAAAAGGGGCACACTATACATGAAATGAAGAAATTGGCCTGTATGCCAATTGCTGCAACTCATGGGCTACGTTACTCTAAATGAGGCATGTTTTACAAATATAGAGTTGTCCCCAGACTTTGAGCGGGGTGCAAGGCCTGAGTTCCTGAAGGCTCTGTACAAAAACAAAGTGAAACAGTGGGGTTGGCACGCATTTGCAAAAATTACATAACTTAAAATATGTACTGGGAATTGGCCATTGCTATTTTAAGACCCAACACTATCTTTTGAAGTGCCCCAGTCCGGCGGTTCGGACCTTCATGTTGAAACTACGGACAAACCAGCTGCCGTTGCTTGCCTTGCAGTGTGCACAAGCAAGATTACTGGCGGAACAGAGAGTTTGTCGTATGTGTAGGTTAGAAGAGCATATGGAAACACCAACACATTTACTGACACTTTGTCCAACAAGGGGGTCTACGTACATGACAAAGCTGGGGCAGTTTGTTGGAAGATATGATGCAATTAAAAGTGATACATTTTTGAGTTCTTGTTTAAACACAGACTTGGAATCCTTGCACATCGCCTTATACTCAGTTTGGAAAGTAATTTTAGAATGTTTAAACAAGTAGAATTAGTAACAACAAAGGTATGATTTGGCAACACTAGTGGCACTTTGGACTCAGTAGACTTTCAGTACTGTATTTTTACCCGACCTGCTGATACGTAACTTTTACTGTATCATTGCTCTGTTATACTATCTTGTCCCGAAAATCCTTACAAGACTAGCTTACTTCCCGCCTAATTAGCCTAAGTAGAGCTAAGTCAGAACAGCCCGCCCACCCTTTTAATCCCAGGGTACTTATTCCTGCCCAAGCCCATCCCTGACTGCACCATCTAATGATTATTCCTCGAATTTACACGTTACAATTAAATGCAGACTATCATGTACCAGTATTAGCCTTGCACCTCTTCTGAACTAGCCTACCCTGTTCTTTACTGTCCTCAATGTAATAGCAGATCTATACTAGACCAAGCCTTTATTTGCATCTCATTGGATAAGTGAACATATGTTTATTAATATATTTCCTGAAGCAGTATGACGCTATTGCATGTTGATTCCAACCAGTCTGCTGCATCTTATGTTTTCCGCTGCTTACCCCATACCAGTCCTTTTGTCTAGAACTTCCTCAGTGACTTGTTCGCCATACTCAGACTCCTACCTACTAGACCGAACGATTTTTGCCGGATTAGCATATCTCCAGATTTATAATGGTCAAAATGTGTTAGACAGGCCCACCTTCATTAGATTTAGCCTCCCAGCCTCTCCTCTTAGTTGAGCCCCATAGTACAATCTCCACGCTCCTGGATTTGTTCAGCGCACTATGCATCTCTCACTTACCAAACAGCTACTACTACTTGTCCTCTTACTAATTGCCCACTGGCTTACATCACTGGCACCACAGCTGAGTATCATCATGCTCCCCCTTATTAGTGCCGACCATAGAATTAAGGCCACGCCATTTCTACCAGCTCTAAATAACCCTACCATAGATGCTAAAATTAAACCTACTTCTTTTTTACCCAAACTACTATTCAACAATCTGACAACCACTAAGTGGACAACATCCAACCTTACCAAAGACAAGAGCAACAGAAACTCCACAACCATCCTGCCATCTACCCACGTTAGCACCAAAGCTAGAAATTCCAGACTCCGCACCAGACTACTTTCTCACCACCAGCGCGACCCTAATGGTAACCACATTAGCCATGCCTGCCCTAATACATCAGTGATCCGCCCTAAGAAGCCCAGGCCTACATACCCTGCTTTCTACAGCAAGCATGGTGCTACCAAACAAGGCAACACTGACGCTACTGCACCAGATAACCAAGCAACACTAAGACAAACTAAATCCATCAACACCGAGCCATTCAATCCCACAAAGGCCCTGAAAGGAGCCTCATTCAACACAAGGTCCTTAGTAGCTCACGCTACCGATGTAGCTGAAACCATACTATCCAACAACTTGGACTTCCTAGCAGTAACGGAATCTTGGATGCATGCAGCAGCAGGCCCCTCATTATTACTAGCTATCCCCAACAACTATTCTATCATCGGAGCCGACAGACCGACTACGACAGGAGGAGGCATTGCCCTCATTTTCAGGAACTCACTTGAAATGAGATTAGTCCCCTCACTAACATTATCCTCATGTGAAATCCTCTCTGCTAAACTCCAAACGTCACATAGAAATACCACCTCCATCCACCTTATCTAGAGACCTCCAGGACCACCTAACGCCTTTGAAGAGGATAGAACTACCTTATTGTCTGAAAACATCCAAATTTCTTCGCAAACTCTTATCCTAGGAGATTTCAATCTAGGCTACAATGACCCAAATAACATCCTAGCCAACTCCCTAGCTAACAATCTGGTTGAACATGGATTTACTGAAAACATCACCCTCCCCACTCATGAGAAAGGAAGAATCCTGGGTTGGGTAGCAGATTTAAATTGCAACATCTCAGTTAATGGCATTACACCACAAACCTGGACAGACCATTATCTTATAGAGTTTGAGATTACTATAGCCTCAGTTCATAACAGAACCTGTCCCATAGCACCTCCATGCCTCACCAGAAACAAGTGGAATTTTACGGCCGAGGCAATCATCCCGGCTCTCAACGCCTTACCCAACATAGGTGACCCTAACGTCCTTGTAGATGCCTACAAGGTGTCCATGATCAAAGCTATTGACTCAATAGCACCCCTCAAAATGCGTAAAGCAAAACCAAGTGCCCATGTGAACTCATGGTTTACCTCGGAGTTAAAAGTGCTCCGCACAGAAAAAAGGAAACTAGAAACTCTCTGGACACTCACACTCTCCCCAGAGAAGAAAACCAACTTAGTCTCCATATCCACTAAATATAAAAATGAGATCATTCGTACCAAACGAGAGACCTATAATAACAGAATAAATCAAGCATGCTCTAGAACCAAAGAACTTTTCACTATCCTGTGAGAAATGGAGACACCCAACCCACCTATGGATACATGCACAAAAGACGAACTTTGGTGTACTAACATTCAAAGCACGCTGACCAAAAAAATTACCAATCTTCAGATCAAAATAGCGGACAAACACAAACTACTCACTAACCAAGCAAATACTAAACCCCTCATGGAAGCACAGAACCACCCACCTCCTTACCCACTGCTTTACGACTTCACATTCTCTAACGTATCTGTACCGGATGTACCAAAAATCATTGCCTCTCTGAAACCATCCAACTGCCAGGGCGACAGCGGACCAGCACAGATTATTAAGGATGCAGCCAGAGACTTGGCCCCCTTCATAACCAAACTCATCAATTCTTCCTTCACCAGTGGCATTGTACCCAGCAACCTGAAGGAATCCAGGGTACTCCCACTCCTCAAAAAACAAACCCTCCACCCCACTATTCCAACTAATTACAGACCGATCACCACGGTCCCATTTTTACTAAAGATTCTGGATAAGGTTGCATACTTGAAAATTTAGGACTACCTCGAGGCCAACAAACTCCTAGGATCGCGACAATCTGGCTTTAGACCTTAACATAGGACAGAAACTTCCCTAGTTGACCTAAAAAGCCAAATTGATGACTTGAAAGACAAAGGGAAATTTGCTATCCTGCTCCTCCTAGACTTGTCTGCGGCGTTTGACCTGGTTGATCATAAGGTACTCTGCAATCACCTGGAATCAGCAACCTTCTTTTCCAAATCTGCAATCACATGGATACAATCAACAAAAGAACTATACAAATCTTTTCACCTATTACAGCAGCTGACCGCATACCGATCACCTGCGGCATGCCCCAAGGGTCATGTCTCGCGCCCACTTTGTACAACATTTTTACAAAGCTATTGTTTGATAAACTGGTTTGTCTGGGTGTCTCCTACAGCAACTATGCAGATGACACCCAGATACTCCTACTCCTGACAGGCTCATATGACACAGATGTACTTCGGGTAAACAAAATATACACCATCATTCAGGCATGGATGGCCACCTTTGGCCTATGCCTGAATGATGATAAAACAGAACTACTTTTAGTAGGCTCCCCAGCTAACTTAAACAAACTTGGCCCTAAATACAATCATATTCAATATAGAAGGGAACAATATCCACATCGCCAAAGCAGTAAAAACGCTTGGCTTCTATTTTGACGCCACATCCAATCTCTGTAAACAAGTAAATATGACCGCCTCGGCCCCTTCCTACACAGGCAAAGTAATAAGACCTATGCTATCTCCTGATAGCTACCTCACCTTAACCAGAGATCTTATAGGCTCTAAAGTAGACTGTTGTAACGGTCTCTATCTAGGCGCCAACAAAACAGCAATTAAACTCCAGGTTATGTAAAATAATGCTCTCAGAGCCGCCCTAAATATACCTAAAAACGAACACATCTCTGCTACCAGAATACAACACAAGTGGCTCTCCATCAATGACAAGATCAAAGTCAAATCCTTATGCCTGACCTTTAAAGCACTAAACCACACAGCCCCACCCCCCTATCTCACCGAAAAATTCACTTGGAGATCATCCTCACGCATCACTAGATCTACAGACACTCCCTGCCTGATGGTCCCTAGGTTTAACCTAAAAAGATCCAGAGGGTCTAGTTTCCCGGTACTGGCCTCCCAACTCTGGAACTCCCTCCTATCAGACATCGGGGCCTTACAAGTATTCAACCACTTCAGGAGAAGAGTCATAGCCTGGATACTTAACAAGAACTAAATAACTACTGCATGTTATATGTGCATAAACAAATACCTTTGCGTTAACGTGTCTAGTTCTGATGTATGTATTTACCAATGTGTTATACCCTGCTGAATTTATGTACAACTGCTGGGGGAAGTGAGAAAAGAAAGAATCCCTCTGAGGAAGTGCAGCTGGTAGTGGGCCTTTTTGACAAGGTCAGTGATGTGAGGAGAGAAGGAGAGAATGGAGTCGAAGAGGACACTGAGGTTTTTGGCCTCACAGGAAGACGGAGGGCCCAAGGAGGGCAGCCAGAGTGAGAGGGAAAGCTGGAGCAGGGGTTCCAATGAAAAGGATCTCAGTCTTACTGGCATTAAGGAAGAGAGCGTTGGAGGCACACCAATCCTGAATTGCAGGTAGACAGTCAGGAATTAGCAGGGAGGAAGCTGAGGGGAGCCTGAAAGATAGGTGAGGGTCATCTGCATAAAACTGAAATTTAGAAGAGAAGGTAGAGATAAGGTAAGCCAAAGGGGCCAGGTAGACAGTGATGAGCCAGGGTGAAAGGTTAGAGCCCTGGGGGTACCACATGTGGAGAGAGGTGGTGGAGAGAAAGCACCCAAGTTGGACTTGGGAGAGCAGGTCCAGGAGGAAGGAGGTCAACCACTCCAGGGCCTGATCCGTGATGCCAAGGTTCTCGTGGAGTCGATCGATCAGGATGGCATGATTGACCATGTCAAAGGCAGAGGAAAGGTCAAGGAGGACAGAAGGAAGGCTAGAATCAGGATTAGTGAGCAGATCTTCATGGGTGTTCAAGAGAGCAGATTCCTTACCTGTGGCTGCTCTGAAGCCAGACTGATTCAGTGTGGAGAGTGACCTGGGAGATGGCCAGCTTTTCCAGGAGTTTTCCCAGGAAAGGAGTGATAGAGATTGGGCGATGGTTTGCCTGACAGGTAGGATCGGCAGAAGGCTTTTTAAGGCGGGGGTGCACAAGGGAGTGCTTGCAGAGAGAGGGGAAAGTTCCAGTGGCAAAAGAGTGATTGCAGAAATCGGCCAAGGCTGAAGCGACGGTGTCAATGTGGTCCTTGATGGTTCTGGAGGAGCATGGGAACAGCTGTTTGGATGACACTTTCATAGATAGGACTTGTCTAGAAACCTCGTCAAGTGAAGTCGGAGAGAAAGAGGAGAAAGAAGGAGGAGAGGGAGTGGCAGCCAGAGGGGCAGAGAGAGGGGTAGAGGAGGAGGATAGAGAGAACAGGATTGTCCTGAGTTTTAGTGGTGAAGTGAGAAGCCAGAGCCATACAGATGGACTGCAGGAGATGGAGACTCCAGAAGGATTTGCCAGCTCCTTGCAGATTCAAAGAATTTGGCCATGTTGTTAAGAGGCCACAGAGATGCAGGCTTGGATGTGGACTCTCTTCTTGCACAGGACAAAGAGTCATTATTGCCTTTGGGGCAGGCCAGTTTGTCAGAGGAGGCTCCTGATGTCCTCCACTTCCTCTCAGCCATCCTTCACTTGCGTTTCAGGGCAGTGAGGTCCGAGTCATACCAAGAGTTGCACTTGGAAGTAGGCTTCAGACAGATTGTCATGACAGGGGCAAGGATCACCAGGGTGTTGGAGATATAAAGATGCAGGTTAGAGAGGGCTGTGAGTGTGAGTCAGCCGCAGGAGTAGGAGGAGCAGAGACAGTTGCGGCAAAGTCCTCCACTGACACACGCTTCATGGGCCGAATGACCTAGAAGGTAGGTGACAGTGCTGGGGTGGGCTTAGCCTGGGGGACAAAGTTTCAGGTGGGAAGAGAGCAGAAAGCAGTCAGTCCAATAGAGAGGAGTGGTGAGAGGGTTTGAAAGAGATGAGAAAATCCAAGGTGTGCCCGGCAGAGTGTGTCGGACCAGAGGGTAGAATGGAAAGAGAGCGTCACAGAGGTTGTGCAAGAGCCCAAAGGAGGTATTAGAAGGATCCAGGTAATTGTTGAGGACTCAGAGGAGGAGAAGTTCAGTGGTAGAGGCAAGGAGAGCAGGGGAGAGGTGAGGCCACTCTGAGAGGAAGAGGGCGACCTGGACAGGTGGCCTGTTGATGATGGCCACAATGACAGAGGCCAGAAGAGGGAGAGAGCCTGCAGACCAGGCATTTAAAAAAGGAGTAGGCCTGAATAGGAATGACAGAAGCAGGGGCCCACTCCAGAAAGATCAGAGCTACTCCACCTCTGGGACAGTTGGTTCTGGGTTCGGAGAGGATCTTGAAGCCATCAGGGAGGAGAGTGTCAAAATGCGTGACAAAGCTGGCCATGAACCATGTCTCAGAGAGAGCGAGGACATCCAGGTCACATTCTTGAAGACGGTGGCAGATGTCAGAGGAGTGTTTGATAGCAGTGCTAGAGTTGAGAGTAGCGATGTGGAGCAAGTTGCCACATTTGAAAGACTTCTGTGGTGGGGTACAGAGTTGAGGTATGCCCAGCAGAAATGGTAGATGGGCCTGAGAGAGCAGCAGTGGTAGGATGAGGTGGCATAGTCGCCAGAGAAGAGGTGGAGGGTGCCAGAGAGGCAGCGGGAAAAGGAGGTGGCTGAGGAGCTAGAGAGGTGCTAGTAGGAGTAGCAGGAGAAGGAAGGAAGTTGATAAGACGTGGGAGACGCTTATCGAAAAGGAGAAGATTGGGCTGAGGGCCCTCGACAAATATGGTGCCATTTAGATAGACATTAATGATGGTCTTGGAGGAGTGGAAGGAGGCCAAGAGGACCTCCCACCGAATGCCACCATTAAAGGGAGAGGAGGAGAAAGAAGAGAGAACAGAGACCATTGGAGGGGTCCATAGGTCCGGTGAAGGAATGACAAAGAGGATCTCGGTGAGAGTCTGTCTGGAGGACGAACTGATGTAGGTATCAATGATAGGCAGGCCTGGGTTGGAGCCCAGGATGTCCCTCTTAAACTTCTTCCTTCTCGACTGAGTGAGAGGGATAGGATAGGAGATATAGTAGTAGTTAGAGAAGATGGGGTAGACGGAAAGCACCATACAGGGTGCGAGGAGGCAGGAGGAGGGAGCGAAAGAGAGGAGAACTGCACAGCCTAGCGCTGCACAATGCCGGATGTGCAAAGTGGGGGATCACACAGTAAGGAAACACACACACACAGAAGGAACAGACAGGTACACTCAACAGTACAAACGGTACCCCCAGTGGAGTGGGGACCTAGAGAGTGGGAGATAGCCTAGTGGGACACAGTTCACAAAACAACATTAACCAAGATGAATGGGGAACCTAGAGAGAAGGAGTGAGCCTGCTGGGACACAGAATCACTGTACAACTGTAACCACAGTTGAGGGGGGACCTAGAGAGTGGGAGAGAGCCCAAAGGGACACGTTCAAAGTACAGCTGTAACTGCAAATGAGGGGACCTAGAGCAGGGACACAAAACAAAGTATGGGGAACCTAGGGTTGTGCAGAGACAGAGTACAATATGTTAGACAGTTCGATGGGAGAACGTGCAAAGGTTGTGAAGTTTAGTAGAGAGCAGTAGTGGCTGCTCCCCCTTCCCACACCTTACAGTCGCTGATGGTCCACGGCCGCAACGCACGCTTGCACTCTGTGCCACTACCCCTACCTCTCCAAGAAGTCACACTACCAACTCCTCCTCCTCAGAGGTATTCTTCCTTTCCTCTCCTTCCCCCAGAATCTCACTGTCTACAGAGCTCTGATTCTTTCTAAACTAGACTACTGCAACAGCCTCTATCTAAATCTGCCTGCCTCGACTCTCCGCCCTCTGCAACTCATCCAAAACAGGACTGCGAGACTTGTCCTTGGCCTCAAGACCAGGGATCGTATCTCTCCAGGACTGAAATCTCTGCACTGGCTCTCAGTGGCTGCAAGGTTTAAGTTCAAAACCCTCTGCATTGTCCACAAGGGCTTCTGGGGCCTGAGGCCCCAATATCTGCAACTCTCTTTTCCTAAATATCTCCCTTCTCGAGCTCTTCGCTCATCCGCCTCCAACTCCCTCAGGGTCCGTCGCTTCACCAAGCAACAAGTTGGTGGTAGATCTCTTTCTTCGGCTGGTGCCTCGCTCTGGAACAGCCTTCCTGCCTTCCTGAAACATGAGGAGAACCATCTTCGGTTCCGGAAGCTCCTTCAAACACTCCTCTTTGCACTTTCCTTTCCCCCCTTCCCCTGCACTTGCTCGATCTGAATGACACCTGGCCTAGTAGGATCGTTGTCTGTCTTCCCTCTGTTCCCCCTCCCTTGCCTCGTCGCACCTTGACACACTTGTGTATAGGCGCGTTATAAATGCCATATCATATATCACCAAACACCAGCATTGCACAACACTGCAACCTTGCCCTGCAAGGGCTTTGCCGCAGAGGGTCTGATACTCGTTTCCTAAAGGTTTGGATGCGTGGACGTAGGCGCAATCTATTAAGTATCAACGGGCAACGTCTCCTGTGCACCTGCATCGCTCAACACTGCAGCCTTGTCCTACGAGGGCTATGCCGCAGAGGGTCCGATCCTCGGTTCTAAAAGGTTTGGATGTGTGGAAGTAGGCGCAATGTAATAGGTATCAACAGGCAGCGTCTCCTGCACACCTGAGACACACAACACTGCGGCCGTGTCCTGCGAGGGCTTTGCCGCAGATGGTCTGATCCTCTGTTCTTAAAGGTTTGGATGCGTGGACGTAGGCACAGCATGTTACATATCGACGGGCAGCGTCTCCTGCGCACCTGTGTCCTACAACACTGTGGCCTTGTCCTGTAGAGCGCAATAGAAAGTTGGATTAGCATAGCGTATGTTCTGTGTAAGGTCCTAGTCTCAAATATTGGACATTTTGGAGATCAAACCTTAGCCTAGTTGCTGAAATCTGTCCTAGGTAAAAGCCCATGAGTTTTAGTCATTCACAGGCACAGGGTGTGTGTTCCAGAAGACTGCTGTCACAAGGCCATCATGGCTCAGGGTTTTCGTCCTGGCTTTGGTTTTTATCTTGAGATTGGCTTGGTCGTGATCTTTCCATGGCCTTGTTCTGCAACTTTGTTGTGCGAGGTGACAGTTACAAGGCTGGGGATTCCTCTGCCGTGAAGGCTGAAAGTTAACCACCCCCAAACACAAACAGACATACATACATACATAGTGCTTGCAGGTAGAATATACTTCTGCCTATCTGGGTTAGTGAGCTTTAGCGAGGCTTATTCATTTGTTTTGGTGACCTTGCTCCCAAGTCCACGGGGTGATCATCGAAATGTGCTGTTCCTTGGGTAAACAAATGTAACCCTGTGGCAGGTTCACTGGTCTTTATTTTTTGCTGAATACAACTTTGTCATAACCTCCAAATGAGGATGACTGACTGGCATAGTAGACGCGTTGTTCCAACAACAATCTAGTAGCGCGAAGCTTGGTTCTGTGTATCCAGGTCATCTGATTGCAGAAGGGCATTTTCTAACTGGTGGGACAAATTTAACACCAGATTTTCATCAAACGATTCTGCAAAGCATGTAGTGGGCATAAATGCAGGCGCAAGCCAGCAAGCACCCATTAGGAAAGTTACACGCAGGCTACATTATGCAGATTCGAGCTCCTACTTGCCCACAAAAAACCAAGAGTTTCGGCATTGCAGGACTGTCACAAGTCAGTGTTGGATGGGCATCCAAGTTACCAAAAGACTTTGGAGTGGTTAGAATGCTGGTCGTAGAAAACTATGTGCCTAGATGAGCTGAAATTTGTGAAGACTTGTGAGGTCAGAGGCCGTGCTAATTCAGGAGGAAAGAAGGCGGCTAGTTTTGTGGTTCCATTGCCCATTCCACCTCAGCCTTGGCAAACCTCATCGATGGAGTGGATAGTATCCCTTCCAAAGGATAAGGGGCGTTCGGGTATCTTGGGTGGGTGGTTGTTTTAACTATGGCAGAACATTTCATTACAAGTAAGGGACAAGCCACAGCCACCAGCTTGGCTCAGGTTTGTTTTGCAACAGGTGGTAAAACAACAGTTTTTTTAACTCTGGTAATTTCAGATAGGTTCTCTATGTTAATCATCAAATTTTGTAGGGTTCTGGGCATTGAGGTACAGCTTTCCTACGGCTAACACCCACTAATTGGCAGGCAGAGAATAAATCAGGGGTAAGCTATATATTTTAAGTGCCATATCAAGGCAGATAAAAGCTGGTTGGAACAGTTGTGCAATAATTCCTCAAGGGATTTCACGTTAATAACTGACATGGCCTGCACTCTGGAGTAATTGGCAACCTTTACTGTGAAAGTATGGTCAGGGAAGACCTCTAAACCTGATGTGAAAGTGAGACTTAAGGCCATGAGCGAAACCTTTAGATAGCTGTTCAAGAAGTGTGCAGAATAAAACCACTTATGAGATTTGTAGATTGGTTACACCTCCAAGACTTAGACTGCCAGGTTGGGGGATCGAGGTGGTATGCGTGTCAATCAACCATATCTGATTGAAAAAGAATTTATTTAGTCCCAAATATATAGGCACATTTGGAAATGAATGGGCGATCACCCCCTTGGTGAAGAAATTTTAGTTGCCTGTTAGTCTACAAATTCATACATTTCATGTTAGTATCTTGTAACCTTGCTGGGAGAGGACCAGGTTAAAAAAGGCTCTTCCTGCAGTCCTTTCTGATGGATATGAGGGTTAATGTGAGGTACAAGCCAATCTAGATGCAAGGGTTCTTGGATGCAGGCTGTAGTATCTGGTGGATTGGAAAGGATATGTCCCAGAGGAAAGAACTTGGGAGTTTGCCACAGATATTCATGCCCCTCATTTAATAGGTGGGTTCCAGTCAGGTGCCAGTACAAAACCCGAAAGAGCTGCTGACCCTGCAGACCCTTCAATGCACAACCTCAATGCTTAGTCTGGCTAAGCGCACTTTGCCTCTCAGGGAAAGGGCAATTGGACAAAATGAAATAAATCGGAATTGCTCACTACATCCTCTGCGGGCTGAGATCTGAAACGAGATACGGTAACAGTTTACTCAGATGCTCCAGTATTTACTCTGCACACACAATCTCTCCCCACACCTGGAGCTGGCCATACCAAGTAACCTCTGCAAAAGGCCCAAAGGATAGGATGATCTTAGGTATGTCCTCTGGGATCTTGTATTCCTTTTGTAATAGTCTTCAAGGAGAGGAGAAAGATCAGACTTTCTCTAGTTTGGGCAGTGTTCCTTGAGCTTGCTCTCTCTCGAGTCTTATGCAAGAAGATAACCAAACTAAGCTAACCATCTACTGTTATCAGTTCTTTGTCTCCCAGAGTGGTCTCCAGAAATGAGGATCCTTGAAATTCGTTCAATGATCTGATCTGTTCACTGCTGCCATCTTCATAAAAACTTCACAAATAACTTCTTTTGCATCCCAAATGACAGCATTCCAAGGCCGTCTTCAGCAATTATCCAAGCAGATCCCAACAAAAGCACATTCCAAGCACTCCAAAGGAATACCATCACCTCACATGCTGCACCAGCAATTCAATTATGCAGAAGACGCATGGTAGGCCCTTGCATGCGGACACAATGAGCCCACTAGTTAGCTAGCACAAGGGGCCAAACTGATTCTGTGCTGCCCTTGGGTCCCAACTATACAATATAATAGTAATAATGTATTTCCTATATAGCGATAGGTCTCAGAGCACTGAAATAACAGAAGACATTATTATCCCACAGAGTGGTACTCACATTATCGACCTCAGAAGGATGAAAGGCTGGGTTGAACTTGCCGGGATTTGATTCTGCCAGAGCAGGCTGCACAGAGATATCAGGGGCAAGCGCTTAGCTCACCATGCTATCTGACCGGTGTACATGGTAATAAGGAGCCGAAGTGCACTTTTACAAGTAACTTCTGACACCGAAGGCCCTGACTTTTTGCCGAGTAGTAAGTCTAAGTAATTGCATGAAGTATCTCCTATAAGTTAAAATGAACACGCATTTATTTGGTAAAGAGGCCCCAATGTTGTAATTGGGATACTGCCTTAAAACAAATATATTCTCAACTTGCTTCTTCAAAGATTTGAGCCCTCCTTCAAAGGATGGACCTGCTCCTGGAGTATATTCTTTATTTTTATTTTTTTATTACACACAGGTTATATGGTTTTCATATTTGAAACCTTTAACCTAATGTCGTGACCAGTTTTCCATAGTTTATCTATTGTCTAATATGCGTTATGTGGCTCGCAAGGCTTGGTCTAGTGTTTCTGGGCCTGTTAATGTTTTCCGAGTCTCGTCACACTTTTAGGGCCCTCCAGTTTCTTAAGTGTTAAAATCACTAGTCTTATGAGTGCTATGTTGGTCTTCATTGTTTCTCCTTCAACGAGAGTCCTCCACCACTCTTCCGCGCTCCTTGTCACTAAGCTTCTCAGGACTTCCAAGCACTGCTCCCGATCTTCCCTTAGTCGAACGTAGTATAGTATCAGATGTGTCAGAGATTCTTTCTCTCCTTTTATCTTACAACTTTCATGTATGTCCATCATTTTTCTCCTTTGCAGTATTTCTCCAGTTGGTAAAATGCTCAGAAAAAGATCCCGGAAGTACCAGTTCGGGAATAGGGTCAGGTAACTCGGCATCTGATTCAATTTTCGTAGATGTGCCCAGAATCTTCGTAGCCTTTGTATTCGCAGTTGTTTTCCTGAGTTTCTATCCAATCTGCCATGTAAAGTTTTTTCTTAGTTTTATCTGGGTTGATCCATAGGTCGTCCTCTGACTCGTTGAGATTCGCTGGAGTCGCTCGACATCGTCTTTTGCCACTCTGTTAGCATTACGTCGGCTTGTTCTTTTAAGGCTTTATTCAACACACTGAAACCTCCAGTTGTATTTTCCTCTAAACATTTTCAATAAAAGCTTAACGTTTTCCATACCACTATAGTTTTGAGTGAAGTCAGTGCCAGCTCTCTCCTTAGGTGTATTGGTACCGATTTGGGAAGTTGTAATACTTTCCGCCAAAAAAGGCCCTCCAGAATTAACCAAGTTTTGGGCGATAAGGGCATTGGAGATTCGGCACCATATGTCAATATGGGCACCACGTTCATCCTGTAAAAGGTCACCAGCGGTGTTAAGGTGAATCTGCAATATCTTTTAAGCAGTATTTTCCCTTGAGATGCTAAATTATTTGCTTTCCTTTTTAGCCCCTCAATTCTTGGCGCATCGCTTTTCGTGTTGTCAATGCAAGCTCCCAAATATGTGAAGACCTCCACTTCCAAAGTTTTTTTGTTTTTCAGTGACCAGCCAGGTTTTTTAAGTCTGTTTTTTCTACCTCCTGGACGGAACTTTAGGATTCTGGATTTTTCTGGGTTTATTACCAGGTCGTTTGCATCCACATATGATTGCAATGCTGTTAGCTGTCGCTGCAGACCAATTTGGGTCTGATCCATCAGGACAATGTCGTCTGCGTATAGCAGTCTCCCTATTGGAATCCCTGCGATCTTAGGTGGAAAACAGCGAACGAGCTCAAAGGATTCATCGATGTCTGATGTAAACAAGTTGTAAAGTTCTGGTGCCAGTGGACACCCTTGTTTTAGGCCGTTCTTATCAGGATTTGGTCTGTCAGCGTTCCTGCTTTGTCCAGCCTGACTCTAATGCTTGTATCTGTGTACAGATCTTTGATGTTCTCCACCAGTATCAGCGGACATTTCCAATTTTCCAATTTCTCCCACAGCTTAGCTCTTTTTATTGTGTTAAAAGCTTTTGACAAATCAATGAAAGCTACGTAGGTTTCTTGATTTTTATTCCTTAGTGTTCGTGCTTTCATTAGGTTAATCAAAAAGATGTTAAGTGCAGTGCCTCTCCCCCTCAAGAAGCCAAACTGCCAGGGGTCCCGTCATCCATTTTGCTGTACCCACGTGTCCAAAGCTTTCAATAATGTAGATGCAAAGACCTTCCCCAAGACGTCCAGGAGTGCAATCGGTCTGTAGTTGTCTGCTGATGTTCTAAGACCCTTTTTGAAAATCGGCACCACTACCGCTTTCCTCCAGGAATCTGGAATTTTTCTGTGTGTAGTATATATTTGAACAAGTAATGTAGGAACTTTGCCCACTCACATGAGTTGCTGTTTAGTGTTACGTTCGTCAGCCCATCTGGGCCCGGGGCTCTTGAGTCTTAGTTTCCTTAGAATGTTTTCAATTGCCTCAATGCCAATGTCTATTGTTACCTCTTTTTTATTTGCCAATGGTTTCCTCTTGGGTAGTGTCTGGTTTTCCCCTTGCAGCTGTGTATAGGGTTCACACCATCTTGATGCACTTATTGGATTCATTTGGCTTGTTTCTTGAGGATTCTCTACGTCATTAATTATTGTCCAAATTTCTGCAGTGTTTTTAGTTCTTATTTTTTCTAGCATTCTTTCTGCATCCTGATTTAGCATGGTCTTCTTATGTAAATGAAGCCAATTTCGGTACCTCTGTTTTAGCTTGTTTATCTCTTTACTAGGGTTGCTGAATTTAGTCTTTTTTAATCACCTGATGTTTCTCCTTAATTCTTTTTTCCTTTCTCGTATTCGACTATCGTACAGATGTTGGTGATTCGTAGTTTGGTGGTAACTTCCAGTTTTCCTTTCTGTGGCAAAGGCTCTAAAGAGTGGTGTATAATCAATCCTTTGTGGTTCTTGTTCATTTTCGAGCATCAAGATCATATCTTTTAATTTATGATTTAGTTCTTTGACTTTCTCTGGTCTGATCCTTAATTTTGTTCCACGTTGGATTGTGACTAGGTCCTGGTTGTAGGTACAGATCTTGTTGTTGCTGATGTTTTTGCATGTCAGTTTCATCAGGTTATGGTCACGTTCTGTTGTTATTACTTCCAACGTCTGGATATTCTCTGACAGATTGCTTGAAATGCAAATGTAATCCAGGATCTCTGCTGATTGTACCCCCTTCCAGGTTGGCTTCGCTGGTAGGTCACCTTTCACCTTTCCGTTTAATATGACACAGTCTCTCGATTGCAACATACTGTTCCACCTTGTTCCTCTTTTTTCCTTCGCTGTTGCTGTTATTGCATCATGCTATGTCTGATTGTCCTTATTCACACAGGTGCAGTTTAAATCACCAACCAGTATATAGGTTGGATCTGTCCATTTCTCTCTCTGTTCATCTATCAATTCTGCTATTTCGTCCGGTAAGTTTTCGAGTATTGGCTGGATTCCAATATATGTTGATCAATATCAATACTCTTGTGGCTTCTTTATCTGGCTGTATCACTACCATCTGAATGAATGAATGGGTTTACCGACTCCAGCACTTGCCAGTTCAAATCGTTTTTGATGGCTACTAGGAGACCTGACATAGGTCTTCCTCTTAAGCCTTTTACAGCTGGATTTAGTCATACCACATATCCTTCTAGTGTAGGTGGTTGCAACAGACATGTTTCCTGTAGGCACAGCACTTTAAAGTTCTCTTTTTGTAACTCTCCGTTGGTAAAAAGGTGGTGGGAGCCTCTTGTTTTCTATCTTCCCAGGCTCCATAAACCCACGCTTTTTACTTTTTTATGTTATTGAGTATTCGTTTTGTCGTCAATCAGGTTTTTCAACCATTTCCATCTCGCTGCTTCGTTTTCTTCTCCTTGTCTTTTAGTTCTGTTATTTCAGCTTTGTGTACTCTGGTTGACACTTTTCCCTGGTGTTACTCGGTTTGTCCTGAAGCTGCCGGAGTCTCTCTTTTTTGTTAGTCTAACTCAACGAGTATTTCTTAACTCTCTTGCGTTTTTAGGGTTTCATCACTTTCTTGGAGGTCAAAGCCCATTGGTCTTAACTGCGGTGCTTCATCCAGGAGCAATTGTCTCACCAGGTTTGACCTTGTATGCAAGATCACCTTGTCTGTGCGGTCTTCATCGACAAACTCCATGATTGCTAGATCATCCGTGGTAATTGGTCTTAATGCCGGGATATGATGTAGAAGTCTTATTACATTGGTTCTATTTAGAATTAGCCCGTCCTCATAATGGAGGATTCGTTCCAAAACAAGCCCTGGTTGCTTGTTGGTGTCAACCATACCTGCTCTATGAGTTAGTCGATATTGATGTTCTTTCTCCAACTCTTGTGTACGACTGTTCTTTTCTGTCCTCCATCTCAGGTCGGTTGTAACTGTTTCTCCTTTATCTATCCGACCTGTTTCCAATCTTTGGATTCTCAGGTGACCACGAGTTCCTTCCTTGCACTTTGTTTTCACACTTCTGTATCCTGTCTTTTTATCAATTGTTTTTCTCCGTTCTTTTTGTATTTGGGTGTTCGATGTTCTTCCACTTTCTCTTCGTTTTTCAGTAAATGTTGCCATTACTGTTGAAGTGTCACACTCTGTGTTATCTGTGTTCTCTTCTCTCCTGGACTCGTCAGCCTCTGTATTTGTCTCTTCATGTGCTCTTGTCCCCCGTTTCTCTTCGTCTTCTGATACTGTGTATGTCGAGAGATCCAGGAGGTCATCTTCAGAGCATTCGTCATCTCCAGATTCAAGTATCACCTTTTCTGCAATGTTCTGTTCTAGTCTGACCTTTTTCCTGTTGTTTATCAGCTGGTCTATTATGTCCGGCTGTTCTTTTGGTGTTGCCAAATTTTTTATAAATGCACGACTTTTACTGCTACTGGGTGTTTTTGCTGGTGGTTGGTTTTTTAGTTTTTTTTATTGTAACACTATTCTTTTGGTTCCCACCTGTTTTGCTTTCTGCGTTCCCATTTTTCTTCAATTTTGTTTGGGTTTCCTGTTTTTTTTCTCCTGTATTTGTGTCTCTTTTTTTGAAGATCTCACAGACGTTCCCATTCTTCTTTTCTTTCTCTGGGCACTTGTCCATGTTTTTAGATTCCTCTATACCTATTGTTTGACTGGTTATTGCCACCTGCGTCTGTCTCTTGTTGTTTTGGCAGTCGCTAGCTGTTTTGTTTGGGGATCTTTCGCTTACCAAGATCTCAGATAACCTTGCTGACTCTGTTGGAGAGTTTGAGACGTTGGATTGTCTCTGTGGTTCTTCTCCCGGTGTTCCCTTGCTGGTTGTTTCTTCAGTTGCTTGGGTTCTGTCTTCACTTTGTTTTACCTCCGCCGTTTCTTCACTTTGGGCGGCGGCGTTTCTCGTTGAAGTCTCGCGCTTTATTTCTCTGTTTTCTTGCACCGTTGCCAATACTGCTGGCGGTCTCCCACCTTTATATTCTAGCTCATTTAAGTTTTCTGCTACGGTGGTTACTCCTTGTACAGTCGCCGTGCTGTGTTCTTTGCTTATGAAATCCTTTCCATTAGTGTTCAGCCTCCCTAGTTTTCTCTCTTTTAGGATAGGTTCAATTATGTCATGCAATAGTTGGGTAACATTTGCTGTGCTGTTGTCCAGATTGGATTGCTGAGATAAACCCTTCCACAAATATTGTTCTTGTGTGAACCATTGCAAGTATTGCCGAATGATCTCTTAGGGTGTCCGCAATGTCCTCGTACAGTTTCATAAAGGGGGCTAGGATTCCTGACAATGTCGTTACCATTAGGAAGTTTTCTTCCTTTGTTCGAATCGGTTTCACTGGGTACTCATTATCCGCTGGGTTTGAGGACGTGGTCTGTGTCGTTTGGTCTTGGTTAACGACGTTGCCAATCGTTCCTCTCCACTTGTCGCGGTGTATTGTTCCTATGGTCTTTCCTCTTATAGCATTCTCTATGTCAGTTGACGTCTCCAGCAGTACTGCGTCTGATATTTCTACTCCGGTTCTTTTTGTTTGGGGTGGATTGCCTGGTCTTCCACTGCCATAGGTGAAGTTCGATTGTTGGCAGAGCTTTTGTTGAAAGTGATGGTAGTCCTCCATATGTGGTGTTTGAGGTTGTAGGCACCCGAGTGGCTAGGCTTGCTGGCATTGGTCCTGCCGTGAATGGTCTCCATGTAACAGTGCTGACGGCTCCCTCGTTTTCTTATTCAGGTATTTAGTCCTTTTGACTGTGTATCTAGCTGAGGGACTGACCGGAAGCCTCAGTTTTACCCCTTCACGACCTTGTGTCTTTGCCGGCTCCCTTAACAGCCCCTCATCCTCTGCCGTGCAATTGGAATTTTTCCTTTTCAGGGCATTTGATTTGTAAGGCTCCATGGTTGTTAAAGGCATCGGTTTGTTTGCCGTGTTTAATTCCATAGCTCGGCATTCATTGCTACCTGTCCTCTGTTCCTTTGGACTTTCCTGGTGCTCAATGGTTGGTAAATCAGTTAATATTGAGTCCAGTGAGCTGACCAGGTTTTGTGTCAGGTCTTCCGTTTTCTTGTGTGCAGTCATTTGCTGTGCCTGCTTTGACAGATGCTGTGCATCTGTCTGTAGGTTGCCTGCTACAATTTCTGTGTCATCCAAGGCTGGCTCCGTGAGTATGGGTATTTCCCCGTTACTCTGTGCACCCAATCGATTGTCTATGTATTGAGCTGTGCTTGCTCCAATCTTTACTTGCATATTAAAAGGGCACGATTTTTGGTTGGCCTGCGAGTCCAGGGCGGCCGTCTGTAACTCTGTCTTCGCTGCCCAGTAGGGCGTGGAGCAGGTTATGTCTGGACCCTCTTCGATTCCCTCCTCCCCTCTGTCCTGTTCAAGTTCTCTCCTTAGGATCATCATCTCCCTGTACGACGTTTGTTGGTCGAGTTAAATCTGGTGAATAGTTCTTACCTTCTTGTTTTAAAACGCTTTAGACGGTACAATAGCGGCTGTCACTCCGCTCACCGCCCGCCACCTGACACCGGACACTCAGACACTCAGACACACTGCGCTACGCTATGCTTTGCTTCCGATTTATGAAAGCAGGCGGGCGTAGGGAGGTGGAGCGTTCGCAAGTAATGGTGGAAAGCGAAGGCAGACTCCTTTTCCTGGTGACTGAAGGCAGACTCCATGTAGTTCATCACTTCCAATTCAACGTTCTCCCGTGACTTAGGACACAATCCGATTCTCGCTACGATCCAGCAGTCTGTGCGGCCACACCGGACACTCAGACACACTTCTAATGAAAGGCAGTTATTGAGCACTCTGCAGGGTTATATGTTGCCTACCTGAGATAGAAAGGTCCAACGTCCCGATATGAAATTCTATTAAGGAAAACATTTAACTTTCTTTACACATTTTTCATACCCAAAACAACTCTCCCAAACACAACTCTTCCTATTCACTAGTTAATTTCTCTGCAGAATCTGATTTACAAGCCAGTTGTATCAAGGTAATCCTCATAAACATGACCCTTGTGAAGACTGAGGTCCAAGTATGGCCCTCATGACTGCTAAAGGACTCTGAGCCTGAAGACAGAGAAACAACAGAATGCACCTCACTCTTAGGATCTTCATCCCATCATCAATGTATCGCAGATGTGAGAAATTTTACTTTCTTATGCAGCCATTCAAACTATACCCAATCGATGATATGGAGGAGATGGAGATGTCATCAATTGAATATGTCGAATGACCACAAATCAAGAAATCAATGACATCATTACTGACATCACGACGTGGTGCACTTAGACATGAAGTACATAGGCACCCATTCACAGTTACACAACAATACATTAGTTTACTGCATTTAGACATGAAAAACATGCTTATTACTCACGCAGCTAGATGACGGATACACTTACATATTACTATATTCTTCACCAAACCTGAAACCGCAAGACACCAAGTATACGTATACCTAGCTTGCACATGCTTGATTGCCACTAACATGGAAAGCCATAAGGACAAATATGAAGTGAAAGAGGGAGGGGAGACAGACTTCAAACACATGGAAGGGCCAACAAGATCTCTTCTCTGCAGCCAGAGTCAGGCAGACAATAGCCTCCAGGCCAGATGCGGTGCACCCTCAGCCAAGGATGAGGTAAAACAGAAAGTTCCAGTTACTAAGACAATAAGCCACCTGCAAGAAATAAAGGCTAAAAATACACATTTTCAAGCAGGGGAGCGCCATTTCGTGGTCCCAACACACGTGACCTAGAAGAGGAGGGCAATGCCTATTCACTCACAGTAGATGGAGAGAAGCTGTTCCCCTTGAACCAGAGGTGGAAAGATACAAGTGTTGCTCGAGAATTAACAAACTGATTGCACTGTCTCAATCTTAGGTGATCAGAGATAGCAACAATCGGGAACACACAGCACCTCCATGTTCATCCTCATTGCCTTGAAAAGATACACTAGCCTGGTAACCATCCAGCATCTCAAGGCTAGGAGGACACACTCTGCCCAATCCAGAGTCAACTTTCACATGAAAATATAATATGTTGCAGGAGACAATAGTCTCCCCAACAACCTGTAACTTTGTATTGTTACATGTAGAAGAGATCCCAGGAAGAGCCACCAGATATGGCTACTGTGAGAAACCAGAAGGTATCTCACCCACTAGTCCCCAGGGGTCTGTCACCCAGGTGGCCAGGATACGGCCATTGCTTTTGGATCCAGTTCCTGGGGATGGACCAGAGCGGGAAGATCACCTGGGTGAGGGGTCTTCGGTGAGTGGGATGCCGGGTGGTGAGACGCAGTATCCCCTTCCATGTAACACCTTTACCTCATCCTACAAGGTAGGATACTTAGAAACTCCCCCCACCTCCTTCACAACACACACTTTCACACGGACGGCCCGCTATGGGAGAAAACAAACTAACACCCAAGCCGTGCACATGTACCAATGCATTTGTCAGGCGAGGTCAGGCAATTACTCACAATTACACCAGACTTCCATTAAAGTTCCCCATACAGATAAAAAAGCAGAGCACACTGAGCGAGGTAAAGCACATGAGGAAACAGCAGTTTCGAAACAACAGCTGGATGAGAGGATAAAGACGGAAAAATAGGAGGGGATCGCAAGGAGGGAAATTCCATTGACCTTTCCGACAAGGAACCGTTACTTTCAACATCACCCGAAATTGGAAAGCGTAAGACCAGGCAACCAGGATGAGTAATCCTGCATTGTGTGTCGGAGATACCCTGGGCCTCCTACGTCATTAATCAAGGCGGGAGAAGCACAAGCTGCCATGGCATCATCCTTGGCTCCAAGAACAAAGTAGCATCAGTGAAATCCACACAGCCAGTGAATTGGGGAGACCGATACAAGACCGGTCTGTCTTGAAGCCAAGGTTGCAAGCAGCAACTGTGCATTGTGAGTGCTGGAACGAACATTGTTAATATGCGTGCGATAAAAGACACATGTAAAGTTGAACTGCTTATGAGCGTTGGAACTTTGAGAGGTAAAGATACAATACAGAGTGGTCAGCACCGCGTGTGTGCTCAATCGAAGGTCTCTGTAAGGAATCCAGCTGAGAAGTGACAAAAGTGAAACCCAAAGAATTATAAATGAATTGTAAATCTAAGTGGTCCTGCAACCAGTCAAGAATAATTCTGCACAGTCGAAAGTCTTCGATCTTGATACAGTAAAGAAAGTCTGGAAAAACAAGATAAATTGGTCTGGTCCAAGCCCGGTGGAGGGAGACTAATTGAAAGATGTGTATTAAAGTGGGTCTGAGCCTGGCAGAGGGGGGGCCCAGGGTGAACAGTGAATCACCAGTGAAGTTGTGCATATGAGACTCCAGAGGAGAAAGGAAGTTTGAATGTTTGTTTATCACATCAGGCCCTCTGAAGTAAGAGACTTTGAAAGGCAAAGATACTTTGGCACAGAAGGCCCTTATACTGAGATTTTGAACTGCATCCTCATTCTAGAAAAGGCAGAGTATGGGCTAAGCTCAAATGTGCCACCTTGTCCTGTGCTGAAACCGTGAGGAAGGGAAGCTAACGGCTTAACTATTTTGACATATTTCTTGAACACTTTTCTTTTGTATAACATTGTTTCCCACACCATTTGCATTTAGAAGTAAAGATTGGCAATAGGTTTATTAGCATATGCCCTTTTATTTTGACAAGACACCACCAGGACAGCGTTATTATTTGATGGTCTTAGCTTGCTCCCATTTTTAGATTTAGGATTAAATAGGCGTATTTCAAACCCAATTGAAGTTCAATAAACACCCTTGAACTGTGTTCACTTGTGTCTGCCTTACTGTTTGATACCATGCCTTCCTTAGACTATACACAGGTAACCATACATAATCATCCATGAACTAAGCTGAATTGCCTAACTCACAGGAAAAATTGTTTTTGTCTTTTTCTCTTTTTTTGTTCTTCAGGTTTTTTCTAAGCTTGAGGACTTTTGAAAGTAATGGTTTCCTGTCAGAAAGCTGAAGGGAACTTCCTCCTGGTTTTCTGTCTTTCTTTTCTTGTTCAGCTGCTGTCTCGAAACTGCTGTTTCCCTGTGTGCTTTGCCTCGCTCAGAGTGTGCTTTCGTGCTCCACCTTTTATCCATATGGGGTAGCTTAGTGGAAGTCTGGTGTGAGTATCGGTCAGTAATTGCCTGACTTCGTCTGACCCTTGTATTGGGACACGTCAGGTATACTGCTTGGGTGTTGGTCTGTTTTCTCCCAGAGTAGGCTGTCCATGTTAATGTGTTCATGCAGGAAAAGGGGGGTGGGGTTAAAGTTCCTATGTATCCTATCTGATAGGATGGGGTAAAGGTGTTATAGGGAAGGGCATATTGCGTCTCGCCATCCGGAGTCCCGTTCCCACTCCCTGAAGAACCCTCACCCATGGGATCCTCCCGCAGTGGTTCACCCCCAGGAACTGGATCCAAAAGTGATGGTTATTTCCTGGCCACCTGGATTACAGATCCCCGGGGACTAGTGGGTGAGACACCTTCTGGTTTCTCGCAATAGTTGTTAGTGAAAGATGCTAGCTTATATCACGGAAGAGGATTTCCTAGTTTATCTCTTAGAGAATTATTCCTATATGGTGATGCTACAAAAGAGCGAACACGTGATTTAATGGTTTACCCTGTATGTAAGGCAGGACGATGGACGTATGTTACGTCATGTTTGTTGTTTGCGCTCTTTGTGATTAATATCGGACATACATGCTGAGGGGTCGGGCATTAAGGCTTTTTCCTCTTGGGTATTGGTGATGTCACCTGGGAGTTTGTTCCATAGGACTTGAGGTGTATCAGAGGTGGTGGATTTCAGTTGGTGGGTCGTTAAATGAGTTCATGATCAGTGCTGTGCTATTGGCGCAAAGCTTGGGAAGCACATGAGTGGAGTTTTGGTTTAAGCCTTGAGGGCGGAGGACCCAGTGAGAGCAGTGCACGGAGCATGCCCGTGTTTATGGTGGTGAAACTGAGAGGCTGTTGAAAAGAACTGCACTGTCACGATTTGGATGTCAATTGTAAAATTGTGAGATAAATTGGATGTGTCAAATTTCCAATTTGAGGTCCAGTAAGTATTGACAAGTGTTAAATAAAGGGACGAAATGAGGGACACACCATTACCTACAACACTTATGCAAGTCCCTCCTGTGGTATCAAGACAAGATATGCAAGTATAGCACCAATGGACTTTCGATACTGAGGGCAATTTGGCAAAGCCATGGCTCAAAGACGGAAGCTTTTCCAAATGTGTGCAGCAACATATGACCACTTATTTACATGCAGCCTATAAGGGGAACCCGTTAAGTAAGCGGCTGGCCTTATTGGAGTTCTAGAAAATGTTTCAGTACAAGGAAGGGGACTCGATCCAAACAGCATGGGTCATGTCTAGAGTGTGTAGGGCCAGGGGTGGGATGCACCAGAATGGGGGAATGCAGCAGCAACAGACATAGCAGACTGACTACTATGCCCTTGATCACACGCAAGTGCAAACCTATGCACCACAACAGAAGGCCAAACAAGACATGTAAATGCAGCCATACCAGCCCATACAGCAGAACATTATGGTCACAACACATGTAGACTCCACGATGCAGACTCCCGTCGAAAACTGGGGGAGGGGGGGCACTGTTGTAGGGGGCAATCCATTCACAGGAATGAGAATGACATTATACCCACAATAGGACAGCCCTCTGATAGACCTGATGAGCAACCATGTATAGGGGTGACAATAGGTGACAACTTTTTCCTATCTCGTAGAGACAGGGGTGACCCGGTACTGTATTAAGTAAGGGAGATACACAATGTAAAGCATTGCCATGAATGCGCAGGGATTCTCTTGGGCTACGGCCTGGTTCCTTTTACTGACAAACGTCCACTTTCTGTAGGAGAACATGACCGCACCATGCCACTGTTATTTCCCCGACAGACACCCATGTACATAATTAGTAGAGACATGATGAGTCGACTTAACATGACCATCTCATTCACAGACCAAGGGATAGTGTGCTCGGCACAAGGAATTCATTACATGAACGTGAGGGAACTCATACACGCATATTGCGGGCAGACAGTGCAAAGAGGGGTGCCAGCAGACCTCTAGTTGTTCCAATATGAAGTGGAAGTGTTGATAGCATGGCTTCCAGGGATACAGGACAGACTTATGTATACCAAACAAGTTCTTATTTAGACCAGAGATTCCCTTAGATGAAAAAGAAGGAAAGGTGATCCCAATAAGCAGTTATAGTGAAGGCCGAAAGAATAGTGTTGCATGGGACTGATGACACAGGACAATCGTGGAGGACAGTGATTGCAATGAGGGAGGGATACTGGTTGGTTGACGTGACAGATAAATAATTGTTTCAAGACGATCAATCAGATCACATGGTGGTTTTCAACATAAGCATTAGACATTGGGTGAGAATACATTATAGGGAAATGCCACACAAAATGGCCGTGTTGCGAAAAGCACCACTACCATTTCTCAAAGACACTTGGGGCAAATACCCAGCGTCCTATGGACTTGTGGTCCCTACAACCTGGGTTTGCTAAAAGAGATAGGGGCAGTCAAGATAAAGCTTAAACCAGGGGTTATTCTACCAAGGGCAACATAGTATCCCTTATCAAAGAAAGCAGACAAAGGTATTTATGAGATGATTGCTGCATTAGTGAAGCAAGACATTCTAGTTCCCTCTGAATTGCAGTGTAACACAGCTGTGTATACAGCGAAAAGGGAATCAAGAGGGTTGTGAGGTTTTATTCAGGATTTGCTTCCCATGAGCTAAATTGTTGAAGCAGATCTTCTGTTAGTTCCTAACCCTGTGACAATCCTATGTAGCATTCTGATGGAATCTACCCACTTCAAGGTGATAGATGTGAAGAATGCCTTCTTTTCTATACCGCTCCATGAAGAGTTGCAGGACTACACCTCATTTCTATATAGAAACTGGAAGTGGAAACAGACAAGACTCCCACAGGGGTACTGTGAGTCACCTTCTATCTTTAATAGGGTCTGCCAGATGAATTTTGGCAACATACAGATGGGGAGCACTTTCATACAGTACGTAGATGACATTCTGATTTGTAGCAAGTCGAAGGAACCGTGTCGAAATGACTCTGTATACTTGTTGAAGTACTGGCATAGAAGGGTTACAGAGTGGACAAGGTGAAATGACAATATTGCCAGAAAGAAAATGCTATGTATTGGCCAGTTGATATCGCAAGAAGGTCGAAAAGTGACTCCAGAAAGGTTGTAGGCGATCCACAGAACGCAGATGCCAAGGAAAAGGAGAGAAATGCACCAATTCTTAGGCCTCTGCAATTATTGGGTGTTTGATTATAGCACATACACAAGACCTTTGCTAAACGGACTCAGGGAGGCACAGAGAGGGTATGGCAAGTTGCTATGGACACACAAGATAACTGAAGCATTTGAGGAGCTTTAGAAATCAATATGCACTGCTCCGGTGTTAGGGATCCCAGACTATGATGATAAATTCTAATTGTTCTGGCACTCCACTGGAGTAGTGATGACTGCAGTACTCGCACAGAAGACTACTTTAGGGCACAAGCCACTGGCCTACTATAGTGGTAATCTAGACCCAGTAATGAGAGGACATTACCCATTTGAACAAGCTCTAGCTGCTGCCGCATTCACCCCACAAGCGAATGGGGTCTGTGAATGCCTCAATGTCCTGCACAAAGAGAAAATTGCAAGGATCAAAGCCACATTAAAAAAGGGGTGGCTCCATTTTTTGCCATTAGTCCTGTTCATATTGCCCAATCAGCCCGGGTCTCACCACCATCAATTAATGCCCCATGAGGTGGAAACTGGGCTACTCATGCGACTCCCACTGACTCCTCCCACTAGGGCATTGACAGATGTCCATGCCACCTCTGATGTGTTTGGAAATGAAATGCAGAAGCATATTGCTTCTTTGATGGCTAGTGGCTCTTTTATTTCACACCACCTGTAGACATGGTGGGATAGGTCGAACAACCGCAAGGAAGATAAGACCCCAGAAACGAACAAAGAATTCTTAAAGCCGCCACTACTCTACCCTTGGGACACTGTTTTATTGCAGAGTTTTGTCAGGCCCTAGTATAAACCCAGATTTGAGGGGCCGTACGACATTGAACAGCCACAGATCATGCAGTAAACTTAAGTGGCTAGAAGGTCTGGACGTCTGAAGACAATTTGATGGGGGAAAAACAAGACGAAGAAGAAGCAGAACCAAAGAAGAAGCAGAACCACTGCAAACCCAGTCCAGAACCAAACTGTTAGGGAAGGAGAATATACACATCTAGGTTAGGCACATTGGCCCTCATTACGACCCTGGCGGAAATCGCGGTGCTAAATGCACCGCGGAGCACGGCGGAAAGCTGCCGATAGCGCCATGGGGGTTGGCGGATTTTCCGCCCCATGCCGACCTTGGCGGGGCGGTAAATCCCCATCCCCCATTTTACCCTTCCCCATTCCCATTTTTGCCCCATAGGGTATAATGGGAGTGGGGAAGGCGTTAATTACGCCACCGTAAAATACGGTGGCGTAATTAACAACAAGGTCCCGTAGCGCCATGGATTTCTCCGCCCGGAAAAACCAGGCGGAGAAAGGCTCCATGGCGCTACGGGAACTCGTAGTAGGGCGGACGGGTCCGCCGCGAATAACGCTGGCGTAAACCCACTCCGCCAGGGTCGTAATGAGGGCCATTATCTTTTCTTTACATTAGGTATTCATAGAGAAAGTACATATTGACCTAGAATACATTGTTCCCTATCTGCATATGTCCTTTCAACAGTATTTTATTAGATTTGTGATACAATCGGAAACTGAGCAAATTACTCCTCCTCGATAGTTTTTCCATGCTTTTCTGCTTTATGTAACCCAGACCTACTCACAGTTGACCCACAGAGTATAATTACACTCCTCCTAGAGAATTTGCATAGTGTGGCAACGATTGTTCTAGGCAGCATTTGCACAATGTTCTAAACGCAGAGCTTAACCGAACACACTATGATAATTCTGCATTTTTTAGGTTTTTAAGGTGAGTTTTACAAACGCTCAGAGCAACACAAGAGAACACTTGGTAATCACAATAATGGAAAGCCTAATTCGAAATGTTGCGACAACGTTTTGTGCCTTTTGTTGTCTCTACCTCTTTTCCCGCCTTGATTCACGAAGAATAGTATTTTCACATGCACACGCCCTGACCCCTACTAAAGTAACCCCTATCCATGCTGTTACGTAAGCCATATCTGGCAGGTGATAAGTATTGCTAAGGAAGTAAAGTGACTTAGACGAAGTGCAGACATACAGGCCGATTCATGGAATAATTAGCGCGGCGCAAGTGGCCAAAAACGTGTGATTCGCAGTGGAATACCGAAAATCGCAGTGCAAGTGCGAAAATCGCACGAAAAGCAACGCACATCGATTCATGGAAGGCCGTGCGCGAGAAAACCATCGGATGTGTGCTAAAAAAGTGCGCGGCGCACGTTGGCCCACAGGCCATCTAACGGCGTGCGCCAGGTCACAGCGAAAATCATACAGGCCACAGCGAAAATCGCACATAGCGCGGCGCACACAACAAAAGTAGGCGGAACACGGGGCGTAACACTCGGAATGGGGAACAACTTGCCAAAACGTGGGCATCACGGGGGAAGTACAGGGTGCAAGTGCGCGGAACGCCCACACGCTCGCCTACAACACGTATTCATGGAATCGAATAGGGCAAAAAAAGCGCACGGTCAAACCAGTGCACAGGCACAAACACGACCGTCACAAGAAAGCAGGCGGTAGAGTCTCTGCGCCTGTAATAAATGTGCAGCAAAAGGTGCGCCAACAAATAGCACCTATATACAGCTATGATGGATGTCCTATACTGTGGCCCTCCAGGATAAATGACTTGCAAAGGGGTACCCACAAACACGTACACCCGCTGACTGAAAAATAACGTGTGCGTGTATTCCGGGGTGCGCGGAAACTTTCACACACGATTTGGCAGGGTACGTGGATTTCAGGGGTGCGCGGGAAGTTCCACACGCGATTTGGCCGGGTACGTGCGTGGGAATTTACACACGCGATTTGGCTGGGTACGTGGATCTCAGGGGTGTGCGGGAAGTCTCACACGCGATTTGGCTGGGTACGTGGATCTCAGGGGTGTGCGGGAAGTCTCACACGCAATTTGGCAGGGTACGTGGATTTCAGGGGTGCGCGGGAAGTTCCACACGCGATTTGGCCGGGTACGTGCGCGGGAATTTCCACACGCGATTTGGCTGGGTACGTATATTTCAGGGGTACGCGGGAAATTCTACACGCGATTTGGCTGTGTGCTCCCAGGTATTCCCTGTACACCCTCCACGGCCCCTGCAGGCAGCCGACACCACAGGGGACTACCCTGCACACCTGCTCATGTCACCTAGCACCCCCACCCCCCAGCAGTGTGGGGCACCCTCCACCAGGCCCCCACTCATGTCCCCTATCACCCCACCCCCGAGCATCCAGGGGCACCCTCCACCAGGCCCCCACTCATGGCCCCTATCACCCCCACCCCCCAGCAGTGCAGGGGCACCCTCCACCAGGCCCCCACACATGTGCCCCTGCACCCCCACCCCCCAGCATCCAGGGGCACCCTCCACCAGGCCCCCACTCATGGCCCCCTGCACCCCCACCCCCCAGCATCCAGGGGCACCCTCCACCAGGCCCCCACTCATGTCCAACTCATGGCCCCCTGCACCCCCACCCCCCAGCATCCAGGGGCACCCTCCACCAGGCCCCCACTCATGTCCAACTCATGTCCAACTCATGTCTCCCACCACCCCCACCCCACCAGCAGTGTGGGGCACCCTCCACCAGGCCCCCACTCATGGCCCCTATCACCCCCACCCCCCACAATCCAGGGGCACCCTCCACCAGGCCCCCACTCATGGCCCCTATCACCCCCACCCCCCAGCAGTGCAGGGGCACCCTCCACCAGGCCCCCACTCATGTCCCCTATCACCCCCACCCCCAGCATCCAGGGGCACCCTCCACCAGACCCCCACACATGTGCCCCTGCACCCCCACCCCCCAGCATCCAGGGGCACCCTCCACCAGGCCCCCACTCATGGCCCCCTGCACCCCCACCCCCCAGCATCCAGGGGCACCCTCCACCAGGCCCCCACTCATGTCCAACTCATGGCCCCCTGCACCCCCACCCCCCAGCATCCAGGGGCACCCTCCACCAGGCCCCCACTCATGTCCAACTCATGTCCCCCTGCACCCCCACCCCCCAGCATCCAGGGGCACCCTCCACCAGGCCCCCACTCATGTCCAACTCATGTCTCCCACCACCCCCACCCCCCAGCAGTGTGGGGCACCCTCCACCAGGCCCCTACTCATGTCCCCCATCACCCCCACCCCCCAGCATCCAGGGGCACCCTCCACCAGGCCCCCACTCATGGCCCCCTGCACCCCCACCCCCCAGCATCCAGGGGCACCCTCCACCAGGCCCCCACTCATGTCCAACTCATGTCTCCCAACACTCCCACCCCCCAGCAGTGCAGGGGCACCCTCCACCAGGCCCCCACTCATGTCCCCCATCACCCCCACCCCCCAGCAGTGCAGGGGCACCCTCCACCAGGCCCCCACTCATGGCCCCCATCACCCCCACCCCCCAGCAGTGCAGGGGCAGCACCACCAGGCCCCCACTCATGGCCCCTATCACCCCCACCCCCCAGCATCCAGGGGCACCCTCCACCAGGCCCCCACTCATGGCCCCCTGCACCCCCACCCCCCAGCAGTGCAGGGCACCCTCCACCAGGCCCCCACACATGTCCCCCTGCACCCCCACCCCCCAGCAGTGCAGGGCACCCTCCACCAGGCCCCCACTCATGTCCAACTCATGTCCCCCTGCACCCAGGGGCACCCTCCACCAGGCCCCCACTCATGTCCCCTATCACCCCTACCCCCCAGCATCCAGGGGCACCCTCCACCAGGCCCCCACTCATGTCCCCCTGCACCCAGGTCCTCACAATCCCCAATCATGCGCGTTATGGTCAGCCTCCACAGCCAAAAGGCCCTACCAAGTAACCCATTCACCCACATGGAAATGGAAATTACATGTTACACCCCCAATGTTCATAAAGCAAATGAACCCATGTCCGTCACACACAATGGTTGCAATTGAATGGGAAAACACCCAACATTACATGCATGAAACCAATGAGATGATACCACACAGTGAAGTATGAAAACAAAATTGTATTAAAAAAAATTGAATGCAAATGAAATGAAACAAACTACAATGGCAATGAAAAAAAAAAATAAGCTACATGTCCGTCCAAAAAAATCAAAACTACAAATCCAAATAAATGTTGTCCAAAGTCACATTAAAAATAAAATCAATCCGAGAGAGAAAAATAAATGGAAAGACCATTGCTCCATGGTGAATAAATAAAAAAAAAAAAAAAAAAACAATCCAATGAAGAACTATGTACAAAATATCCAAGGGTCCATGAGCCCAACTGAACAAAGGAAACCTACAAAAAACCCTAACTAAAATGCAACTATATACAAAAAGTGGAGCAGTGTCTGTCGACTCCAAATCATAAGAAGAAAGAAAGGAAACCTAAAACTAAAGAACTATATACAAACGCGGCCGGCAAGTCCAGCGGCTCACTCCGTGGTGTTCCGGGCCAGGGCATCATCAAACTCCTCGTCTATGTCCCGGAGGCGGTCCTGTTCCATGGCCCCGAGGGTCCGCAGGGACGATGCCATCTGCTCCTCCAACCCCCTGCGGATTGCCTCGAGGCACTCGGCCCGCCTCAGGGCCATCCGCATGGAGTTCTCCGCCCTGACCATCGTGAGCCGCGCCTTTTCCGCCCGCCGCCGCTCCGCACCTATCTGCTGGCTCAACCGCAGCCACACTGAAGACACTTCCCGTCCTGGGTCCTCCTGCCCTCCGGCCGATGCCTGCCCCTCCGATGTTGATGGCCCCGAGCCATGATGCCTCCCACGTTGACTCTGCTGCTGCCTCCGACGCAACTGCCTCTGCCAGCACAACAGCATCCAGGCTGATGGAATCCACCGACGCCGTCGTGCACATGCCCTGCCTGATGATGCCGGCACATCCTCCATCTGCTGGGTTACAGTTGCTGTGGTGTCCACCCCTGCTGGACCTCAGACTCCTGACTGTGGCAGGGATGGGATCCCCACCGAGCTGGCTGCATTGGTCAGGGCAGGTCCACAGGGGGCCCTGATGGCATCTGGGCCGGAAGACCGCAAGGAGAACGACCGGCGTATAGCCTCCACAGAGGAGGAGAGGGCCGCCAGATTGGCCGACACATGCAGGAAACCCCCGAACATGGAAGATCCCAATTGGGCCACGTCCCGGGAAGCACGCACGTCATCACGAATTGCACCCGCGTGCATCGCGACCCCAATCAGGACCTTCTCCATACGGCCACGGGTCCCCTCGTCCACAGGTGGAGGGGAGTCAGGTGACATGGACATCCCCTCTACCTGCGGACGGGCCTGGGACGGGGCATCCCTGCTGGTGCATGGTGGTGCACTCACAGGGTCAGGGACAGCGACATGCACAGGCCCCTCCACGGTCACCTGTGCTGCCTCCTGCCCCTGCCCCTGCCCCTGGACTGCACCACTTGCACCAGCAGGGATGCCCCCACCAGGCCCCATGTGTGCCTCAGTGGCGGCCTCCTCCTCCTCTGTGGAAACCACCAACCTGGATGGCTCCTCACCGTCTTCCGCCGTAGCAGGCCCCTGTGGGGGCTCACCCACCCCTTCCGCTGCAGCCGTGGGGCCATCCCCGCCTCCTTGCTCCACAGTGCCGTCTCCGCCCTCTTCTTCACTAGCCGATGCGTAGAGGGAGACAGAACACAAGCATCAGGGTACTGTACAATTGTCCCCTAGACAGGAAGCAATAGCAGATGAGTACCACTGTCAAAGTACACTTCCATCATGTCCCTCCACAACACATGGGTCAGTCCAGGCAAAACACACACAGTAACAGGCATGGTGCATGCCATGGACATTTCCATACATGTCCAATGGACTCTTGAAACATACAATGATATGGAACTCACATGCATCATGGGTCATGCCTATCACATGCACACACTTCACCTCAGTCACATCCATCTGGCCTCATACACCCCAAACACAGCAGATACAAGGATAACTAGGCTGCATCAGTGAATCTGTGCATTGTCACACACATGTGTCATGAATCCATGGCATTCACAAGTCACAGACACGCAGGTCAGGGACACAGACATGGCTACCATATATGTACCTGGCATCAGCACCCATCCCTCACCCCCACCCATGTCCAGGAACAGAGACTGGCATGCTCTCATGTGTAAAATCTGCAGAGGGCTCCCCATGTCGCATTTAAACACATGCAACAACCATGTGGGTCACACATCACTGGTCGCACATGCATTACCATGATGTCCCTGCACACATACATGCCTACATGGCCTATGTCACACATACAGGCAAGTATCAGACAACCAGCACACTGCAACATGCCCTGTCTCACACAGCAATGCTTGGCCACTTACCGCTCAACTCCAGATGGGTCTCCCTCTCAAGGATCTGGGCGTGGAGCGCTGGGCGTACGCGTTCCAGGACCCTCATCTGGATGGAACTCATGCAGCCCCGGCCCCCCTCCACGAGGCGCCGGGCCTTCACGAGGGTCCTGGACGTCAAGTCCTCCCAGCGCTTCTTGATCTTCTGGATGTCGCGGGTTGCCACCCCCTCCGCGTTGATGGCAACCACACAGTCGGCCCAGATCCTCTCCCGTCCTTCCTTGCTGGCGCGGGACGATCCAAAGAGGGCATCATACTGCCCCAGGACATGCTCCACCAGGACACCAACTTCGGTGGCAGTGAAGCTGGTGCCCCTCTGCCCCTCTGGCCTGGGGTTGCCACTGGTGCCAGATGTCGAAGTGCCCGACATGGCAACCCCAGAGGCAGGAGTGGGTGGGCAACTGGGTCCTGGGGCTGGGCTGTGGAGCGATGTTATCCCAGTCGGGAGTCTTCTGTTCCAGCAGGGGTGGACACAGCAACTGGACCCCTGCAGATGGCTGATGTGCAGGCACCAAATGGCAGGGCACGGTGGCAGCAGGCAGGCAGCAGCAGATGGCACGTGGGAGGCTTCTCGGGGCACTGGGGGGCAGTAATTCGGCCTTCTGGGCAGGAGCGTGGTCTTCTGTGTGTTTTCGCCTGGCCAGCTTAATACGGAGTGATTTGGCACGTGAAAATCCTGCACGTCAGCGTGAAATTCGAGGAAAGGCCTTCGCCTACAACACACGCAAAGAAACACGTACGCCAGTAGGAAGCAGGCATACGTCGACCCGCGACGCATAAATTTGTGTGCCCAAAACTAACAAGCTCAGACGCCAAGATGAATATACCGTTCCTAGCAGCAGTGGCCGTGGGCTACCAAAGGAGGAGGAGGAGGAGGATAGTCAGGGCCAGAATATTCACACCCAGAACCAGCCTTTTCGGGATGCCTGATGACCAGGTGTATGGGAGGTACAGGTTTCCACCACACATAATACTGGACCTGGTGAGTGAGTGGGAGGATGACCTCACATCACCCACCCTGTGCTCCCAAGCACTCAGCCCCCTAGAGAAGGTCCTCAATGTACTGCACTTCTTAGATCATTTCAGCGGACAAGTGTCATAGTGGGTGGGGTGTCACAGGCCACGCAGTCACACTGCCTACACCAGGTCTTGAACATCATCACTGCACGCCCATCAGTCCGCAGGCACATATACCTGCCCAGAACACCTACAGAAAGGCATGCTGCCGCCCTGGATTTTTACGGTGTGGCACGATTCCCCAAAGTGCTAGGTGCCATCGACTGCACCCATGTGGCTCTACGTCCCCCCCAGGGCATCTGAGCACATCTATAGGAACCGCAAGCACTGGCATTCCATCAACGTGCAGGTAGTATGTAATGCCAAGGGAATCATCACCTCAGTATATGCCAACTATCCCGGGTCCACCCACGACAGCTTCATTTACGGAATGTCCACCCTAAGCCGGGACCTAGAAGCTGGGCGGCATGGCGATACATGGCTGCTTGGTGAGTATGAATGCCACTGCACATGCATGCATGTCAGATACTGAGCAAGGTCACAACCCCACCAATGATACCCATCACCACCTCCACAGGGGACAGTGCCTACCCTCTCAGCCCCCACATGATGACGCCAATTCGGAACCCCACCACGCCACCCGAGGTAAGATATAACACAGCCCACATTGCAACCCGGGGTATAGTGGAGCGCACATTCGGAGTGCTTAAGTCACGCTTTCGCTCCCTTGACCGTTCTGGCGGGCAGCTGTTATACGCTCCCCCAGTAGTGTGCAGGATCATAGTGGCAGCATGTGTCCTGCACAACGTTGCAACATGCCGGGCCTGGCCGTGGACATGGTGGTGCCCCCACATCCCCAACCACATGCACGCCCGCTGCGCATGGGAGGGGAAAGGGCACGGGGGGAGGCAGCCCGTACACAGCTAGTGGCTAATTACTTCACATAGAAATCACACCCCTGTGGAGTGCACACTGTCCTGGCACATACCATCTGACAATCAATGATAACTCAACCTGACACTGATCCTGAATGTCTGGAGAATCAACCGTCAAAACCATATCAGCCTGAGATTGTTCACCTGGAAGTGTTACAATGTGTGCATCCCTACATACACAGACACCACCAATGCAATTTCGTGAAAAAACACATTCATGCAGCTAAAATGAATACCCACTTGCAAAATGCAACATGAGGACAGTGCCATGTCACCCAACCCATCCCCAGCACCGCCACACGACACACCGTGCCATGTCATGCTATGTGCAGGTAAACAAAGTAATCCCCACAACATGACACAAGTGTCACAAAGTACAGTGTCCCTAATTGAAACTCGCGACACCTGAAATGCTCACAGTAATGCAGGACCAACAACACACTTGAGCAGGTATTTAGCAATAACACTTATCAGCTACTGACCCTCAAAACTACCATTAACATGACATTACGAATGTAAGGAATTAGTAGTCTCACCACCTGGAAATGCCTGCACTCCCACCACTTCCAACTGTACAGTGTTGCCGCCATGTAGAGTTGTAGGTGCACTGCTGCCAACATGGACCCCATCTCCAAAGTAGGGGGCCTTGTGTAGACATGAGGAAAGGACCTGCAAATTAGGAGGTAGACACGGATGATGAGTTACACATCAATGCAACATGCAGTGTACAACACAGCAGCAATATGCACTAGGAATGTATACACAGTATTGACTAGACTACCCACACATGTAGTGGGAGTCCAATGTCACCATGTACGTCAATGTCACTTGGGCACACCCTTTGCAAGCCCATGGAAACGGGAAGCAGGAGGGGTGTGTGTGACAAAAACCCAAGCATCTGAACCAAATACATGACAAGCCTGCATGTGCCCAGCCACAATGCAGCGTATGCCCACGGGAGCCACACAAGGCAACACACTGTCCCAAAAAATTTTTTAAAACAAATTCAAAAATGGCCATTAATGGGCCCGGGGGGGGGTTGGGGAGGCCACCCAGGAGGTCCGAGGACAGGGTGCACACCAAAACCCACCTGTGTGGATCTTGCGGAAAAAAAACACCTCCATGGGCTCATGGCCCACACGGCTACCCTATTGTGGGAGTATCACTGCTGTCGCTATTATCACCCTGTGCAGCTGCATCCGGAGGTGGTGGCACTATGGGAGGCAGCCCACGCAAGGCCCTAGTCTGTTCCTCCATGGCTGCAAGCATGCGGGTGTGGTAGGTCTCGTTCTGGAGGATGAGTGTGCGGAGGTCCCCATGCAACAACTCACGGGATGCCCGGACCTCCGCCCTAGTTGCCTGCATCTCAGCTGAGAGCGTACGGGTGAGACGCTCCAGCTGCTGTTCTGTCCTTCGGTTTGTTGAAGCCTCAAGCTCAACAAGAGTAGTCCTGAGGTGAAGGAGTTCCAGTCTCAGGGCTTCCCTGTGGCCCTGGGAATCTATGGAGATGGCTTCCTGCAGAGTCGCCAGTGCCGCCCGCCTGTCCCTGTTGGACGCCAACATGTCCTTCCTGTGTGACTGGCAGATGGAGTCGGTTGCCTGCTGTAGTCGCTCCATCAGCCTTTCGGGGGGGACAATGGAAGTGGCCACCCTATCCATGGCCTGAGCCATCATCTCTGATGATGCTGCCTGTTGGGTTGCCATACCGTAAATGGATTGCTCCCATGCGGTATTGCCAGGTGGTGTACGGCCACCACGTCGGCAGGCACCACACCTGTCTGGGGCAAGGCGAACTGCGCCTTGCTGTGCCGGCACTGCCTGAGGCTGCAGGACTGCATTCCCCCTCTGATCTGCTGGCCCAGGAACAGGATCAGATGTCGCGGAGTGTGACCCTGCATCCGTAACCACCAAAGGCGTAGCTCCCAACACTGACATCCCCATTGAGGGTTCTGACCCTGGTGCAGGTGGGTGGGACAGAACAGAATCCCTCCCAGGAACACTCACCTGCGATGGCACGTAGGTCTCATCATCCGAATCAACACCTGAGTACACCTGGGGGAGGTGCAGCCAGAGACACCCCTTGAGAGCACGACCTGCGGCAGTTGTGGGTTCTCACCCACCACCACACCACCACGTCCCTCACTGGTGGTCGTTCGGCCCTCAGACCCCTCCTGGGTCTGCACCATCTCCACAACCCCAGCAGTATCAGGTGCGTCTTCCCCTGCAAAGACATAAAAGCAAACAAATGGAAACAGGCATTAGCACCATGGCACACAATGAGGGCTGAGAAGCAACAGAACCAGTACTTGATTGACACATGTCCCACATGACTAAAACCCTCCCATGCATGCACCCTCACTGCGTATGAAGGGTAGGCAAATGGCACACACTGATGACACCAAGATGGAAGATGAACACATTTTCTGCATGCTGCCTGGCAGTGGCATCAAACATTGGCCTGTGATTGCCAGGTGAAATACACATGCCATCACACAGATGGCATGTACCATTGCTATTGAGTGAAGATGGAGAGGAGGGCAGCACTTATTCATTCAGTCCAGTTCCCTCATGTAATAGCTTTTCTAATTCAAACAGGTCTGATTTTTCACCTGGAGCTGCCAGTCCAAAATGGTCCGATTGCACAGGGACATGTCTAAACAAATGATATCCAGGTAACAAAGTCACTCCACTTTACCATAGCCATGTCAGACATGTGACTAGAGGATTGAGAAATGCCTAGTAAAAGTGGTGGAATGCAAACAATCTGCCTGAATGAACAGAGAAAAATAAGCAACAATGTTGTGGCAAGGTGACACTTCAAGGGCAACTGGCGTGCTGTTGGGCTAGATGTCTACTGTTGGCAGAAGGGATACTGCTATGGCCAAATGCTGCTGCGCAGAATGTATTGCATGAAGCACATGGGTGACCCAAACGACTCAGGCGCACACACCCTCACCTGGCACACAAACAGAAGCCCTCACACACACACACCATGCACATGGATGACACACACATGCATGTGCACTCACCGGACAATGCCTCATAATCAGGCAGTTCTCCCACGCCTTGGATCTGTTCCTCCGTGACGTAGGTCCCAGCGACTGACTCATGTGGAGTGAGTTCCATGTCTTCTACTGGAGACCCACCTCCAGTCACTAGAGTTGTGGCATGACTTGAGGCCAGCTTATTCTTTGCCCTGCGCTTTAGGTCATTCCAGCGCTTATAGCAATCATTGGCTGTGCGCCTCACGATTCCAAGGGCACTTACCATGTCCACAACGGTCTGCCAGTGTGCCTGGCGTTGAGCAGGTGTGGTCTTGGATCCTGCAACAATGACCATTTCGTTATCATGTGCGGACACATACTCGACAAGTGCATTCAGTTCGGCATCCGTGAAGCTGGGCTTCCTCGACGGACCGGACTGTGTAGCCGTGTCTGGGGCATCAGCCTGTGCCGGACGAGCACTCTTCCTCTTCCGCTTGGAAGGTGGTGGTGATCCCGAGTGTCCTACGCCGCTCTGGACACTAGGGGCAGGAGCCCTGGTGGACTCTGTATCAGGAGTGTGGGATTGCACACTCAGCATGGGAGTTGGTGCAGGCATTGGCTCAAGTGTAATGGTGTCAGGGGGAATGTCAGCAGGATGGACTAGGACCGACACTGTCCTGGCTGGGTGTGTGAGAGCTGGGGTGGATGGAGCCGCAGCTGCCCATGCAGCCTCTCCACCCTGCCTACTTGGGGCAGCAGATGACCTTGCTGCCCCTGATCCACGTGGCCTGATGACATCAACGTGCACCAGCGCACGTGTCATAGGCCTGCTGACCTGGAAGTCAGCCATGGAGTCAGCCAGGTCTGGTGCCACAATGGGCTGTTCCAACAAGGGCTGAGCATGGATGGTGTCAGCCACATCAGCCTCAACCGGGGGGGGAGGGATTATGGGTGCCCTTGACTGGTCCTCCACACATGGGGGGACAGGGTCACCCTGCAAGTAACGACCACGTCCCCTACCGGATCCACCACGGCCACCACTTGTGGCTCGTCCACCTTTGCCACCCTTACGGATTCTTCGCCTCCCAACCATGGCACTGATGTTAATGTGCGTATGGGAGTGGCTGTAAACTATTGTCCTGGCCAATTGGGGGTCAAAGGGGTTGGGTACCAGATGGTAATTGTACCCTAGTGCTCTAGCAAGACTGAATGTGACCCCTGGGGAAAGATGATGGGTCACGCAACGCACAGGAAGCCCAAAAAAGGGAGCTGACGTGCACGCAACCCCTCCTAGACCACGTGTGCGGAAAAAAAAACCTGCACTACGCTGTGGCACCCAGTAACACAAGAATGAACGTATGCGTGTCACACGCAGCCTAGAATGACCTCTGAAGGGGTAGGCTACACACGGGGCAAGCACAGATGTTAGATACGTGCGTGACTCACCGTCTGCCAGGAAAAAGAGCGTGAAAAAGAAGCGCGTTTGCGTGTTGGCAACACCCGCGCCAAAAGAAGAATTGTACGCTGTCTGAGGAGACAGGACAACAGTAGAAGGGAACGCTGTTTGAGAGAACAGGCCCAGGAAAACCAGAAAAAGAGAAAAAAGAGAAAAAGCTGTTAGAGGTAACAGGGAGTACGAACTTGAAACGCTGTGAAGTAAATCGCGTGTGAAACGAAAAGAAGTACAGATTTCACCCACTCGCTCTCCACGAAAAGCACGTACAAGGAAATGATGTTCTACACGTACCTTTTATGCAGGCCCACACGTCCAGCGTCACTTCCGCGTGTATGCGCTAGGGCCATTTCCACCAATTACACGCTTTTTCACTTCCGCGTGTACGCGCTAAGGCCATTTCCACCAATTACACGCTTTGACACTCGGACGTGTCTCATTTTTTTAACACGCAACATTTCAAACGTGTGCCATATTCAACGTGCACGTGACTTTATAGACGCGCATACGCTGGTGGCCTTTGGGCCAATGAATGTACAGACGTGTGCTGATGCGCTTACGCGCTAAGGGCCTTTCCTCGAATTACACGCAGACGTGCTGGATTTTCACGTGCAAAATCACTCCGTATCAAGCTGGCCACGCGTTCACACACGGAAGACCACGATTCTGCCCAGAAGGCTGAATTACTGCCCTCCAGAGCCCTGAGCACGCTCCCACCTGCCATCCGCTGCTGCCTGACTGCCTGCTGCCCACGTGCCCTGACATTTGCTGCCTGCACATCAGCCAGGGGTGCTGTTGCTGTGACCACCCCTGCTGGAACCGAAGGCTCCCGACTGCTTTTCCATCGCCCCACAGCCCAGCCCCAGGACCCAGTTGCCCACCTACTCCTGCCTCTGGGGTTGCCATGTCGGGCACTGCAACATCTGGCACCAGTGGCAACCCCCGGCCAAGGAGGCAGAGGGGCACCAGTTTCACTGCCACCGAAGTTGGTGTCCTGGTGGAGCATGTCCTGGGGCAGTATGATGCCCTCTTCGGAAGGTTGCGCGCCGACAAGGAAGGACGGACTCGGATCTGGATGGACATCGTGACTGCCATCAACGCGGAGGAGGTGGCAGTCCACGACTACGAACGTGTCAGGAAGCGCTGGGAGGACTTCAGGTCCAGGACCCTCAACAAGGCCCGGCGCCTCCTGAAGGCAGCGGATGCTAAGGGGCGCCGGGGCCACTTGTCGGAAGATCAGATGAGGGTCCTGGAACGCATATCCCCAGCGCTCCACGTCCAGGTCCTTGAGAGGCAGACCAGTCTGGAGTCGAGCGGTAAGTGTACATGCATACTGATTTAAGCTGTGCGTGTGGTGTGCCAGGAGTGTGCAGGTTGAACATGTATTTTTATGTGGGCAAGTAGGGGGGGTGTACAGGGCCGTGAGGGTGACACATGCGAGGGGTCTCATGTGTGACACATGGATGGTGCTTGTGTGTGTGGGCTTGCATGGCACAGGATGTGGAGGAATGATTGTCAGGTGTGACATGGATGTCGATCGGAACACTGCGACAGTTGGCGGAGGTGTACACATGCATGCAAGTTTGGTGGTGTCTGTGCATGTGTAGTGTACTCCCTATGTTGCATGTGATGTGTGGATGACCTTTGGCTGCTCATGTTGTTGTAGGTGAATGGATGGTGCTGGCTGTTGCAATATGGCTGTGGTATGGCTCATGTGTGTTAGTTGAAATGACATGTGTGTTGGGGATTGTGATGCCATGTCTGAGGTTTACCAATGCCACTCATGTATGACTGTCATGTGTGTATGAGTCCATTGGACAGTGCCCTGATGCCTGTGTTTTCTTTCTCCCTGTCTGCAGCGTCAACTGATGAAGAGGGCGGAGAAGGTGCTGTGGAGCACAGCGGCAGGGGTCGCACCACCAGCCGGAGAAGCAAGGCCCGGATCCCCTCCCAGGTTCTGATCTCGTCGGGGAGTGAGGAGTCCGGTGCCGTGTCCCAGGCCGCAGCTGCCGAGGGGAGGTCCAAGAGGCGGAGGTTGGAGTTGGACTCCTCGGCAGCAGAAGGGGCAGCTGGGATCCCACAGGGCCCAACGGAGGAAGATGCATGGAGTCATCCAGGTTGGTGGGGGGTTTGGAGGAGGAGGAGGCCGTGCAAGCGACAGAGGCGGGGTCTGGAGGTGGGGATTCCACTGGTGCTAGTGGTGCAGTGCAGGATCTGGGACAGGAGCCAGCACAGGCCGCCGCGGAGGTGCCTGTGTGCAATCCTGTCCCTGCTCCTGTCACTGCATCATCTTGCACCAGCGGGGATGCCTACCTCCAGACCCGTTCTCAGGGAGGGGATTGGCTTACAACACCTGGCCTTCCTCTCCCTGCGGATGTGGCTATCCTGCACCAGGTTGAGCCTGTCCAGGGTGGCGTTGCGTCAACGGGCCATGCGAGCTGACCTGCAGTCTTTTCATGATGAGTCTGCACGTCTTCTTGCATGGCTCGTTGACTGCGTTGACCCACTGGGACAGCTCACCAGGCCTGGATTCCTCCGTTTCCTGGACCATGTTCCGACCCCCTCCTCCACGGAACCCCCTATGCCCCAGTCGTCCTCCATGCCATCTTCCCACCCATGTGTCACCTGGGGGCCCTGTGGAGCTGCCTCCGACCGTGCGGCCAGGCTGGTGGACAACAGATCCCTGCCACAGTCGGGAGTCGGACGTCCAGCAGGGGTGGCCACATCAACGACTGCAGCCCAGCTGGAGGAGGATGTGCAGGCACCATCGGACAGGGCACATGGACAGCAGCAGCTGCAGCAGCAGGAGGCTGTAGGTGGGAGCCACGATAGCTCGGGGCCTTCAACATCGGCCGGAGGACAGGAGGACCCGGTTGGGCCACGCCATAGGTGCGGAGCGGCGGTGGGCGGAAGAGGCGCGGCTCACGATGGTCAGGGCGGAGAACTCCATGCGGAGGGCCCTGAGGCGGGCCGAGTGCCTCGAGGCAATCCGCAGGGAGTTGGAGGTGAACATGTCGGCGTCCCTGCGGACCCTCGGGGCCATGGAACAGGACCGCCTCCGGGACATAGATGAGGAGTTCGATGATGCCCTGGCCCGGAACACCACTAAGTGAGCCGCTGGACTGGCCCGCCGCCATTGTATATAGTTATTTAGTGATAGGTTTCCTTTATAGTTTATTTTTATTTGGAGTCGACGGACACTGCTCCACCTTTTGTATATAGTTCCATTTTAGGTAGGTTTCATTTGTTCTGTTGGGATGATGGACCCTGAATACTTTGTACATAGTTGGACTTTGGATTTGGACATTTTTTTTACTATGAATATTTTTTCCCATGGAGCAATGGTTTTCTATTTCTTTTTTCCCTTCATTTCCTTTTTATGGACTTGAACTTTGGAAGAAATTTGTTTGGATTATAATTTATTGATTTTAATTTGAAAAGGGACAGCCAGCTTAATTTTTTTTTTTTTTTTACTTGTGTATTTTGTTTAATTTCGATTGCCATTACTGTTATTAATACATTATTTGGATTTTTTCATTCTTCAATGTGTGGTTTCATCTCATTGTTTTCATGCATGTCATGATATGGGTTTTCAGGTTCACTTGCAACCATTGTGTGTGTGTGAGACACATGTGTTGATTTACATTGTTTCCATTGGAGTAGTATCATGGGCGCATGTAATACTTGGTTGTGTCTTTGGGCTGTGGTGGCTGGCCATGAGGCCCATGCTTGAGGATTGTCAGGGCCTGTGGGCAGGGGGGCATGAGTGGGGGCCTGGTGGGGGCTGCCCCACACTGCTGGGGGGGTGGGGGTGGTGGGAGACATGAGTGGGGGCCTGGTGGGGGCTGCCCATGGTGGCTGGGGGGGTGGGAGACATGAGTGGGGACCTGGTGGGGGCTGCCCATGGTGGCTGGGGAGTGGGGGTGGGTGGGAGACATGAGTGGGGGCCTGGTGGGGGCTGCCAATGGTGGCTGGGGGGTGGGGGTGGTGGAGACATGGGTGGGGGCCTGGTGGAGGGTGCCCCACACTGCTGGGGGGGTGGGGGTGGTGGGAGACATGGGTGGGGGCCTGGTGGAGGCTGCCCATGGTGGCTGGGGGGTGGGGGTGGCTGGGAGATATGGGTGGGGGCCTGGTGGAGGGTGCCCCACACTGCTGGGGGGTGGGGGTGGTGGGAGACATGGGTGGGGGCCTGGTGGGGGCTGCCCATGGTGGCTGGGTGGTGGGAGACATGAGTGGGGGCCTGTGGAGGCTGCCCCTGCACTGCTGGGGGGTGGAGGTGAGAGGGGACATGAGTGGGGGCCTGGTGGGAGATGCCCCTGCACTGCTGGGGGGCGGGGGTGATAGGGGACATGAGTGGGGGCCTGGTGGGGGATGCCCATGGTGGCTGGGGGGTGGGGGTGGTGGGAGACATGGGTGGGGGCCTGGTGGAGGGTGCCCCACACTGCTGGGGGGTGGGGGTGGTGGGAGACATGGGTGGGAGCCTGGTGGGGGCTGCCCCTGGTGGCTGGGGCGTGGGGGTGATAGGGGACATGAGTGGGGGCCTGGTGGGGGCTGCCCATAGTGGCTGGGGGGTGGGGGTGATAGGGGACATGAGTGGGGGCCTGGTGGAGGCTGCCCATGGTGGCTGGGGGGTGGGGGTGGGTTTGAGACATGAGTGGGGGCCTGGTGGGGGCTGCCCATGGTGGCTGGGGGGTGGGGGTGGGTGGGAGACATGAGTGGGGGGCCTGGTGGAGGGTGCCCCACACTGCTGGGGGGTGGGGGTGGTGGGGGACATGAGTGGGGGCCTGGTGGAGGCTGCCCATGGTGGCTGGGGGGTGGGGGTTGGTGGGAGACATGAGTGGGGGCCTGGTGGGGGCTTCCCATGGTGGCTGGGGGGTGGGGGTGATAGGGGACATGAGTGGGGGCCTGGTGGGGGATGCCCATGGTGGCTGGGGGATGGGGGTGGTGGGAGACATGGGTGGGGGCCTGGTGAGGGTGCCCCACACTGCTGGGAGGGTGGGGGTGGTGGGAGACATGTGTGGGAGCCTGGTGGGGGCTGCCCATGGTGGCTGGGGGGTGGGGGTGATAGGGGACATGAGTGGGGGCCTGGTGGGGGCTGCCCATGGTGGCTGGGGGTGGAGGGGGTGGTAGACATGGGTGGGAGCCTGGTGGGGGCTGCCCATGGTGGCTGTGGGGGGGTGGGTGGGAGACATGAGTGGGGGCCTGGTGGGGGCTGCCCATGGTGGCTGGGGGGTGGGGGTGGATGGGAGACATGAGTGGGGGCCTGGTGGGGGCTGCCCATGGTGGCTGGGGGGTGGGGGCGGTGGGAGACATGGGTGTGGGCCTGGTGGTGGGGGCCTGGTGGAGGGTGCCCCACACTGCTGGGGGGTGGGAGACATGAGTGGGGGCCTGGTGGAGGCTGCCCATGGTGGCTGGGGGGTGGGGGTGGTGGGAGACATGAATGGGGGCCTGGTGGAGGCTGCCCCTGCACTGCTGGGGGGTGGGGGTGATGGGGGACATGAGTGGGGGCCTGGTGGGGGATGCCCCTGCACTGCTGGGGGGTGGGGGTGATAGGGGACATGAGTGGGGGCCTGGTGGGGGATGCCCATGGTGGCTGGGGGTGATAGGGGACATGAGTGGGGGCCTGGTGGGGGCTGCCCATGGTGGCTGGGGGGGGTGGTAGACATGGGTGGGAGCCTGGTGGGGGCTGCCCATGGTGGCTGGGGGGGGTGGGTGGGAGACATGAGTGGGGGCCTGGTGGGGGCTGCCCATGGTGGCTGGGGGGTGGGTGGGAGACATGAGTGGGGGCCTGGTGGGGGCTGCCCATGGTGGCTGGGGGGTGGGGGTGGTGGGAGACATGGGTGGGGGCCTGGTGGAGGGTGCCCCACACTGCTGGGGGGATAGGGGTGGTGGGAGACATGAGTGGGGGCCTGGTGGAGGCTGCCCATGGTGGCTGGGGGGTCGGGGTGGGTGGGAGACATGAGTGGGGGCCTGGTGGAGGCTGCCCCTGCACTGCTGGGGTGTGGGGGTGATAGGGGACATGAGTGGGGGCCTGGTGGGGGATGCCCATGGTGGCTGGGGGGTGGGGGTGGTGGGAGACATGGGTGGGGGCCTGGTGGAGGGTGCCCCACACTGCTGGGGGGGTGGGGGTGGTGGGAGACATGGGTGGGAGCCTGGTGGGGGCTGCCCATGGTGGCTAGGGGGTGGGGGTGATAGGGGACATGAGTGGGGGCCTGGTGGGGGCTGCCCATGGTGGCTGGGGGGTGGGGGCTGTGGTATACATGGGTGGGAGCCTGGTGGGGGCTGCCCATGGTGGCTGGGGGGGATGGGTGGGAGACATCGGTGGGGGCCTGGTGGAGGGTGCCCCACACTGCTGGGGGAGTGGGGGTGGTGGGAGACATTAGTGGGGGACTGGTGGAGGCTGCCCATGGTGGCTGGGGGGTGGGGGCGGGTGGGAGACATGAGTGGGGGCCTGGTGGAGGCTGCCCCTGCATTGCTGGGGGGTGGGGGTGATAGGGGACATGAGTGGGGGCCTGATGGGGGATGCCCATGGTGGCTGGGGGGTGGGAGGGGTGGTAGACATGGGTGGGAGCCTGGTGGGGGCTGCCAATGGTGGCTGGGGGGGTGGGAGACATGAACAGGTGTGCAGGGTAGTCCCCTGTTTTGTGGGCTGCCTGCAGGGGCCGTGGAGGGTGTTACAGGGAACACCTGTGAGGACCCACCCAGCCTAATCGTGTGTGATTATTCCCGCGCACCCCTGTAATACACGTACCCAGCCAAATCGTGTGTAAAACTTCACGCGTACCCCTGTCATACACGTACCCAGCCAAATCGCGTGTGATAATTCCCGCGTACCCCTGTCATACACGTACCCTGGCTAATCGCATGTAAAACTTCCTGCGTACCCCTGATATGAACGTTACCCGCTTTGCGTTCCTTGTTTGGCAGCCCTGTAAACTGGTCCAGGGTTAGCGCAGCCCTTTGCGATGATTTCGCGATTTTGATGGCTTTTCCTTGCGCGAGGGCGTTCTTGGGGGCGTTACTGGCGCTGCTGCAGGGTCGCTGCGATACTCTGCACAACGGCTGGTTTGGGAGCCTAAAATCCATGAATATGCTGTGCGCGGAAATCGGTTTTGGCGCACGCGCCTGGTGCAGACAATCGCACGCGGACACTCTGCGCCAGCTGCTTGCGACACTTTTCTGCGAAATTCTATGAATTACCCTGATAGACTTCAGCCAGGTAAATTCATATCTAACGGATTCAGCCCATGTTTCCAACAATATGTGGTACACACATATGGCCATGGTGGGGAAAGAAACCACAGGAGAGGGCTGTTACGTATGTTCTCTCATCTCCTACACATGAGTGCATCCAGGACATTCGTAACAACTGAAGTTCCAATGGCCAGAGCACAATGCCTCATGCATTTATCACTGCACCACAAGAGAACGATTCCAAGGGAGACGAGCCTCACTAAGGTGGATGTCCATAAAGATGGTACCATATGAAGATAGATACATCAAGACTCAAGAAGTGATGGATGGCTACTAGAGTACAGAAAAAAACATATAACACATTACTGAAGAACCACACAAAGGAGAAGGAAAGGTAGTGACACAAAAGGAATTGCAGTGAGTGCCCCAAGACAGGATAGAAGAGATAGGGGGAATGCCAGGATGCTGGGAGAGACCATGGTTGCTAGTATATGGACAGTTCTACACAGCAGATGGGTGGAAAGAAGGAGTGACTGGGAGCAAAGCACATGCGCGCCTAACAGTTTGAGTGGAAATAGTGCAGAAGGAGAATGACAATTGCCTCAAGGAATGGGAAAGAAGTGCAACACTGCTCACATGGGTGGAAAATGAAGTAGGGCCTATGCCAGGGGTCTTCAAACTGTGCACCCCCTCTCACCCGACCCAGGGGATTGGCCGCATCCCGGGCGGGATGGGGATGCATGAGCCCAGCATGAAATGTTAAAATAAAAAAAGATTTTAAAAAAAATATATAATTGAGGGGGGCTTTGGAGAAAGTGGGCAGGGGTGGCTCACATGGTCTGTCTGGAGCATAAAACTGTCTCAGGCACCAATTAAAAAGTAGCCCGCAGTTGCAAATGGATATTTATTCCTTTAGTCACAGACTGTTTAAATAGTAGGGGTGTATTTTAATAAAAATGTAAGCAAATTGTGATATGTAAAGAATATTCAGCAACAATGGTCAAACCTACTAGCTGCATAATGAAGTAACTCCTCAAACTGCTCCACATTGACCAGAAAAGTGGCCCATTTTGACTATCCAACACTAGAATTTTGCATTCTTGGTACAGCCATTGCCCTATTGCCCTATAGGCCAGTCCGAGCCTGGCAGCTCATCCATAATGGGAAAGGGAATATCCACCCAGTGGCCCTTCACCCATTATGGAGGAGCCAGCCCAGTGAAACATTGAGCACTCCCTCAGCAGCTTTTTCCATCTGAAGGAATGCTTCTGGGCTGGCTGAACTGCCAAAGGGAGAAACAGCTTCCCTTTGACAGGACTTTTCAGTTCCCCAGCCGCCCATGCTCACTGAGACATGCAAGGCTGGCGGTATTTTGCTTCGCCAGCCTTGCATAGCTCATTGGAAATGCTGGCTGGGGCACTGCATGTCTGTATGTGCGAGGGGGAGCTCCTGCGCCTCCTCGCACATATGGACAGAGCAGCCTGGAGCAGGCTTTTCAGCACCCACGTGCAGGCCCCTGCAGAAGGTACATTTATGTTTATTTCTTTTTTATTTAAATATGTGTATGGATGCGTGTATGCTTGTGCTATGAGTGAGTGTATGGTGATGTTTGTTTTGGTCCGTTGAGCTGATTTTGGCGAGTGGGAGGTAAAGGGGTGAAGGAGGGTTGTACAACAAAGGCATTTTAAAAATGCCTTTTTTGCACAATCCCCCCACACACCTGCCAAAATCAGCTCTCCTTCTGAGGCGCTCTGGAGCCCAGGGAACAGGGATGGTATTTTTTTATTGGATATCTATCATAGATGTCCAGTCAAATATACCATACTTTCCCCTTTGGCCCCCCAGCGCCCTGCATACACACATAATGATGTTGATTGTGTTAGGCAGTGTGGAGCCCAGGGGACAGGGATGGTATCTTTTTAATAGACATCTATCATAGATATCATGCCTGCCACCTGGGCCCTTCCAGCGCCAATGGCAAACCGGTTTGCTTTATACCCATTTTATTTTTTAAAGTATCCTCTAAAATGCAACATTTTAGCCCATTATTTAAAAAAGAAAAATCACAGGGGGAAAACACCCCGCAAACCTCTGATTGTTTGGGCTCCCTCGCTACGCTCGGTTACTATGGCATATCTGGTGGAAATATTTATGCCCCCTCCACTTAAAATATTCACCAGCCACAACTGGACCTAGGACTGTGCTGGAAGCATGGTGGGGGAGCCCAGGGACTGTGGTGGGAGCAGAATGGGCGGGAGCCTTGGGATAGTGATGGGAGCAGGGTTTGGAGAGACCAGGGTCTGTGGTGGGGTGGGGAGAGCACAGGGACTGGGCTAGGAGTGGGATGAGGGAGGCCAGAGACTGATGGGAGCAGGCGAGGGAGCCCAGGGACTATACTGGGAGTAGGGTGCGGTGACGGCATGCAATAGTTCATAGCAATTTGGGCTTACTGTCCATGTGGCATTTTTGGGGAGGGCCCGGCCTACCCACATTTTGCTCGGGGGGAGGGGGGGCCCAGGCCTAAAAAGTCTGATAACCACTGGCACTTGGCCATTCTACATTCTACCACTCGAGAGTGCTTCCTTATGTTTCCAGAATTATGGTCTGGTAAAGGTTGGTTGGAGAGATCAAAGGGTGTAAGCATATCTCATGAAGGTTGGAACCGCAATGCTTATGGACCACTACTGGGCCTGCGGGTCGAAGCTATATATATGCAGCTGCTACCCGACTGGGGAGAAAAAAGGTTACTGATATAGCTGAACACACCAGCATTGGTAGTGCCCTAGAAAGACGTACAAGAAGAAGAATTCCCCAAAATGGATGCCCATCAAAAAAATACGAGATCTGTAGAGCGGAGCAGAGTGAAGAGGGAACTATGCATCATCAAAAATGGAAGAGACATTGAACGCGATACCACAAGGACACAGACTGTTCTGCAGAACTGAAATGTTCTTTGCGTCCATTGTTACAGCAGTCCAAACAAACACAAAATGCCAAATGGCTCCAAATAACGCATTGGGAGCTGATGCAGACGATAAATTCAACTGCCAAAGGGTTCAATGCCATCAAAGAAGAGCTGAGAGCAGTCAGGTTAATGGCCATCTAGAACTAGTGGTCGAAGTGCACGAAAAGAATTAGTGGAACTATGTTCCCTGCTTGCCTGCATCCACTCCCCACAAACCCCATCACCACACCACCTCCCACAGACAATACAAACCCCCAAACACATGCACCTGCTGTTTAAGAGAAAGTTCAGAGTAGTGCACTGAAAGTGAAAGTTTTATTTTAAAACGAAACCATTCTGGAAAAAGTAAAATGTATTTTTAAAAAGTAGAGGAGCACCTCATGCCATTAAGGGAGACATGTGCACTAAGATCGGGCCTTCTTGCCGTACGTTTATTCCTGCCCAACATGAAGAAAATGGGACCCTGAGATGCCATAACCCAACTATCAGAGTTGCATGCCAAGATGGAGGCAGAAACGAACACTGTATGAAAGGACGAAGACTGGTTGTCGTACATCTTCTCCTGGATACCAACATGGATGGCCAATGGACGGAAGGTATTGGTAGGAACATTGATACTAGTGTTATTCGCCTTTTGTGTCATCAGAGTAGCCATAATGCAATACAAAAAGACCACTGAAAAGACCATAGGGATAAAGGTTCTGGTAGGCGTAGAGACTGATGAAGACGAAGACAAAAATACGGAAGTCACTGAGATCACAAGTGACGCAGTGTCCTCTGTTACCAGCAGGAATGGTGTTTGAGATCCCATTCAACACCCATGACTATTGGGTGAAATGGGTTTGGTGCAACCCTGGTGGAGACTGCAGTTACTTGAAACAGAGCTTGGATGACCATGCAAAGTACCATAGACATCTCAGAAGGATAACAAATGTTTGGCTCTCGAAGTTGCACATGAACAGAGAGATTGGTGTAGGTAATATGGGCGACTCATCGACCAGAGGGGGGATTAAAGACAGAGTTCCAAGTATTGACCTCATGACCCCCACATGCCTCTCAGCCCGAAGACAGAGAAACAACAGGTGCTCCTCACTCTTGGACCCTTTTTCGCCATCATCAATGTATCGCAGATGTGAGAAACAGTACTTTCCTAGGCAGCCATTCAAACTATACCCAATCAATGATATGGAGGAGATGGAGGTTATCAATCGACCACAAATTGAGAAATCAATGACATCACGACGTAGGTGAATTTACACATGAAGTGCATAGGCACCCATTCACGAAGTTACACGAACATTCATTAGCTTACTGCATATAGACACAAAAAACATGCTTATGATGCAGGTAGATGACGATACAATTACATATTTCTATTCACATTTCAATGTTCTTTGCCAAAATTGAAACTGAAAGACGCCAAGTATACCTAGCTTGCACATGCTTGATTGCCACAAACATGGAAAGCCATAAGGACAAATATGGAAGCTATAGACCCACTGAAGTGAAAGAGGGAAGGGACACAGACTTCGAAAACACGGAAGGGTTGACAAGAACGCTGCAGCCAGAGGCAGGCAGACAATAACCTCCAGTGCAGACACAGTGCACTCACAGGCAAGGAGTAGAGACAGAAAGTTCCAGTTACCAAGATAATAAGACACCTGCAAGAGATTCAGGCTAAACTCCTCATAATTGCCAGCAGGAGAGCTCCATTTTGTGGTCCCAACACACGTGAGCTAGAAGAGCAGGACAATGCCTATTTACTCAAGGTAGACAGAGAGAGGCTGTTTCCATTAAACAAGAGGTGGAAAGATACACGTGTTGCTCGAGAATTAACAACTGAATGCACTCTGACGCATAGGTGATCAGAGATGGCAACATTAGGGAACACACAGCACCTTCATGTTCATTCTCATTGCCTTGAAAAGGTACACTCAGCTCGGTAACTGTCCAGGGTCCCATGGCTGGAAGGACACATTCTGCCCAATCCAGTGTTACCTTTCATGCAAAGACCTAATATGTTACAGGAGCCAATAGTCTCCCCACGACACTGCAACTTTTTATTTTTACATGTAGGGGTGGTCACAGGAGGAGCCACCAGATATGGCTACCCTATAGTAGAACTAACCCATTTAGAATATGTATATGGTCCACCTAAACTGACCAACCTGCACACGCTACAGGTTTCGGGAATGGAACTTGGTTTTGTGATGTCACTCCTTGATAAAATAGGGTGACACACTCAGAAGATGAGAGATCTGGAGAATGTATATTTTTCTAGTGTGATCCCTATCATTTTGTTAGATAATAAATACAGTAAACTTTGCCCTATGACGGTCTTCTGTTCTTGCAGCAGGGAGGTTCTGATAAGCCTCTGCTGGTAACCGGGTTGACTGCTACAGAGTCCCTGCCGCTCCTTTACACTGGTTTATGGCTGGCCACTAAGGCAAGGGTATGAATATGGTTGGGTACCTCAACCCAAGCGGTTGTGGTGTGAATAGGCTTTTTAAAAAATAGCTTCAGGAGGATTTAGGAGTTCTGTTAGAAGCTAGGGATGCAAGGTCTGGTTGTTTTTTACGGATTTGTTTTGCTTTCCTCATCTTGTTCCAGGCCAACAGACCCTTCCCTTCCCAAGATGGGGGGAGTTAAGATTTGAGAAACTAATCTGCCTCATTTTTCATAGCCTGCCAGTATAGAACATGGGGGGAATGTTCTATAATTGCCTTACATCTAGGACATTTCATTAAGCAGGTCCTGTGCATACAAAGCTCAAGGTACAAAGGCTTCTCTGATGGCAGCTTTTGAAAAAGAGCAACGCCTAAAAGCTCAACAAATCTTTTTTGGGGAAATGGTACTGGCAATTCTGGTGAAAGCATTTCATGCTTGATCCTCCAACCTGGTGTAAAATATATTCTGTTTTTAAGGTTGCTCAACGGCTTTTTGAAGATCTATATTTGAAAATTTCTCTCAGCGATCCTCTATGGAGTAAGACATTCATGAGAGAGTATCTTCTAATGTCCACAGCGAGATTGCGAACTGGGGTGCAATAGTTGTAAAAGCACAGTGGGTCAAAGAAGTCTGCACGGTGTGCTGATGCTGGAGCTCAATTGGTGACTGGCTCTACCAGGGTGACAAGAAAGTAGATTATAGAGTGTTAAAGGCAGCACAGCAGATCCCAGTGATTCGGAAGGCAACACAGTTCAAATTCGGTTTAAAGTGGTTTAAGCAAAGAAGAAATCCGGAGACATGGCTTCTTTGGCTTCTCTGGATGGAGTCCTTTTCAGCCTCTGCGCTCCCAGTATAGGGAGCAGAGTGGAAGGCAGGCCTTGGATCCCTCAGTAAAGTTATCCTCATTGTGCCCTGGACATGTGCAGGCAGCAGAGCTTGGAGCTCCTGCCTTCACCTCTGGTGGAGAGATATTTTAAATTATTATTATGGTATTTATTGATCACGGATCTAGCTACGAGAAGCAACAGAGTACTTTACAGAGGTATCAAACAATACAGATACACAACAACAGAGTGCTTTACAGAAGTATACAACAGTACAGATGAATGACAAGGCACTTTTCAGAGGTAACAACATAAAAGCTATACAGTTAGGGCTAGGATACAGAGGGGCAGAGAGGAGTGGCACAGCTGTAAAGGGTGGTGGGCAGAGGGCTTCTGGTGAGTCTGGGAGCACGAGGGTGACATGATGCCCTAGGTGTTGAGGAAAGACTCCTTGAAGAGGGGGGGTCTTGAGTTCTTTTCTGAATTGTAGGAGCTCGGGCGAGTCTGATGCTGACAGGGAAGAGAGGCTTACTTTGGGTCTGTTGCTTTTTGCAGTGGTGGATTTCAAGTCTGCATGTGTCCTGATGTGTGGTGTTTCAATGTCCACCAGAGATCCCAGGTTTCTCCACAAGGTAGCTGGGCGACTTGAGGGTGACTGCCTTATAGATGACGCTGCAAGACTTGAAGGCGATTCATTCATGCAGTGGGAGCCAGTAAAATTCGATGAGGGACGGGGTGATGTGGTCATATCAGTGTAGACCCTTGATGAGGCGTACCTGTAGGACACCTCTCAGGGGCACAAGGAAGGCCAATGGGAGGCCTTCAAGGAGGGCATTACCCCTATTCCGGTGCATTTTCTTAGCTATGTGTGGCTGTTCGATGTGGAACCTGAGGGATTTGGCACAGAAGGTGGGCTCGGGTGTGAATCCCTCAGGGTTCATGGTTGATAGCCAGGTCTGTAAGTCTCAGTGTTGTTGGTGAGGGGTAGGATTTCTGTCTTGGGTTGAGCTTCAAGTATGCACTGGACAACCGAAACTGGATAAGCGAGAGGCCGGGTTTGAGCCTGTGGATGTCCTTGATGGAGTCAATCTTGAGGTAAAGGTGTGTGCTGTCGGCGTATTGGTGGATGTGGATGTTAGGTGTGGCTAGGTGGGCTCTCAGCTACTCCATGTATTGAATGAAGATCACTGAGGAGAGGATGAAACCCTGCGGGACTACAAAGGTGATGGGTAGCATTGGCAATCTAGAGGAGTTCATCTGAACAATCATTGCTCTCCAAACAGGGCCCAGATGAATTCTTCCTGATGTCATTAAAGGTCCCAATGTGAATCCTGGAGGAAGTGGGAAACCCCCGTTTTAAAGGTAAAAGAGTACAAGGAATTTCAAAGTCTGCTTTAAGGGGTCAAACTACTGTCCCTGAGAAAAGTGACCCTGGCCTTCTGATGTCTTACCCATTCCGGAATGCCCTACCACCCCTCTCAGCTTCATAACATAGCTTACCAAGGTTTGCAAGCTAGTAACAGTCCAATCACTGCTGCACACAACTAAGATAAGTACCATTTCATTCACTCTTGGGTCCCAATCTTAAGCGTTCTTCTCAAATCTAGGGGTTACTGCATTTACTGTTGTGCACCCATTCTAGGCTTTTTCCCTCTATCCAGGTATCCCAAATCTAGGTGATTCTACATCTATTGTTGTGCCACCAATTTGATGTGCCTCTCTCTATTTCAGTGTCTCAAATCTAGGTGTTTCTGCAGTTATTTTGGATGTGGGACACTTGCTGATTGCGACAACTATATACATAGGCCCTTTGTTTGTAATGTTATAGTTGAAAGAAATAATTAACTTCAGTTTGTGCTTCAATATTCATATATCACCATCCCATTATTTGTGAATGGATCATCAGGAGACATTTTGTATTATATACAAGCATGAAATATTTCCCTGGTTCGGAGACGCAAATCATTTAAAAGGGGGCAACCAGCTTTCCTTAGCTCCCCTCAACTCTCACTCTATCAAACACTCCTCAGACATCGGTCTTCTTCTTGAAGGCCTTGATGTCCTTTCTCTCATTGAGACATGGTTCAAGGCCACCACCGCTTTTGACACTCTTCTCCCCGAGGGCTACAAGATCCTGTCCAATCCCAGGCACTCACGGCCTGGTGGCAGAATGGCTCTAAGCTTCCCAGAGTGGGTTCCTGCCTCCATCATCCCCACTCAAACCTACTCATCCTTTGAAAGCCTAGTCTGCAGGCTTCCTGTCTCACCTACCTTCTCTCTTACTCTTGCTACCATCTACAGGGCCCCCAGACCAACCTCTTCTTCTCCTCAGAATGGGCGGATCTGTCCTCCTCTCCTTTCCTCCTCCCCCAAACATATCTTCCTTGGTGATTTTAACATCCATCTCGACTCTCCCGATGTGGCTAATTGTGGGGTACATTTATCATCCCAGAAGAACTCCCCAACACCACCAAAACGGTGTTTTGCAGTCACCAAAAGCATGGCTGTGCTGTCTTTGCCAAGCACATATGGGGCGAGATGGAACACCCAGAGAATGGCTGCCAGTGTTTTCCTCATGTGCACCAAAGAAACTAATTTAAAGGCAGCGCTATTCTGCCAGCTCAAAACTTCCCACTGAAAAAGAAAATGTTCTGCAATTAAAGTGACAGCGCACTGATGCCCTTTTCATCATTACCCAGTGTGTCTCTCTCTCTCTCCCTCCCTCTCTCTCTCATTAGAAATTGACTGGGGCCATTGAAATGGTCAGAATACATACAGATGTGAGGAGAAATTGCATTTAGAAAGGGACATTCAAGGAATGTTAACCCACGTGTAAAATGGTGCTTTGCCAAACAAGAAAATGCATTTTTAAATGTGAATAAGGCTTTGTGCTTGCATAGAAATCTGATGGGGGTTGTTTTAAACATATACCTGATATTTATTTTGAAAAGACTTGCTTTCTGGTTAAGGAAAGAAAAATAAATAAAATTACCGTGAAACCAGCAGAACAGGTTTGACAAGCCCTGGCTTCAAAGGGCCCTGCCTTTTCTGGGAACAGAATTATCCTCCCCCAAGTGGAGCAGCACCCTGGAAACTATGAATGGGCCAAGGGGGAGCATCTCGCACCCTCGTCAGATGAAGCGGCACTGCTCCAGCAGGAGACAATGGACTGCCAGGACACATAGGTGTGAATTCATGGTGACACCTCACCTCAACTCAAGCTAAAGGGCTTCAAAGGTGAATCCATGACAACACTGGGCTAAACTGACCAAAGCCTGACATTTGGCTGTGGCCTGGAAAGGAATGCCCATATTTGGACCACAAAGCCATCCCGTTTGATTTCAGAAACTATGCAGCTTATGTCATTTTTTTCAGTAACCAAAAGAGGTATTTGTCAAGAACTGTTAAAGGGATAAGGGTATGAACCACAGAAGCTGAATAGATCGACCCTCCGACTGTGGTTGGCACGGGCGCCTGGATAATGATAGCACAGGTAACCCACGTGGCAGCTAATGGGAAGAAGAGGGAGTTAGGGAAAGGGGGTGGAATGACATAGGAAAGGTGGGGAAGAGAAACATGCACATATACCTATATCTGAAACTCAGTAAGTCAAATAACCTTAGCACCCTGAAACCTGTAATCCAAATCCTGACCTCCTAAACCCTGTAATACAACCTCAACCTATACCTGACACTCTACATACCCCAGGTGTCGTAATAAAGTAAATTGCACAGTACAAAGTAGACACGTGAAGCAGATGGGTTAGCTTGTGTAACATGCATGGGACAAAACCCCCACACCACACTCTTGAGAACTCCATACACATGAACATGGGTTTGCATAAGCAGTATGACATGAACAAAAAGAGAATTCCCTTTAGTGACTGAAACAGACACATGGCCCTCTGGGCAAGCGTAAGCCACAAACAAAAGAACATTGCACATTACATTTAGCCGAGTTCCTATCAAAAGGTTGTAAGGACTCCCTTGGGCAGACGTGTAATGTTCTAAACATAAAGTTCTCAAATATCTGTTTGAGATTCACAACATTTGTGTTTATAAACCTCTAATGGGTGCTCGAATCCATAACAGAATGAACATAATCATCTTTCACAATTCTTTCTCTTCATGCGCCTCATAAAAGAAACATGCACTATGTAATTGCATAACACGCAGCAAATAATGAAAATTCGCGACTTAACTGACTGTCCAGAGGCCTCTCAAGACTGCCTGGACCCACAAAGATGACAGTATTCTGCAAGGCCGCCTTCAGTCACCGCCGCAGCCCGAGCATAAAGCTACCAACGAATTGGCAGCCGCTCGCGCTAGGCGAGGAAGACTGCTTGCCGCCAGCGTTCCTCCGGCATGACACAAGACCTCCGAGCTTCTCACCAGCCTGCAACACCGCTGCCACCTGTGCCATCCATCGTTAATTATCCGCACCAGGGCACGGGCTGTTGGTGGTTAAGAAGACTCTAATTGCCAACAGCTGGGCCGTAACGCGAACGCTGAACTGCACAATCTGCCACAGCCTGCTGGGAATTTTCAGCACCACATTTACACGCTTTGCCCAAACTCTTATTCCTGACAGTACCTCCTCTCCCAGGGCTCTTCCCAGGACCTGCTTTCTCTGGATAATGTAAATAAAACTGTCTTACCAAACGAGGTGCGTTCACTGAACTGGCCAGTTCCCACAAACAGTCTTCCAGACCATACCCAACCCATTGGATCAGATACCACAATCCTTGCTGTCTTCGCCTTGAATCCAGTATTCTCTTCACCTCATATTCCGTCTGATCTTCTTTGTAAATTGCGGGTGGCCTCTGCACACGTGTCCCAGGAACTGCGGGTTTAAGCAAAGACACATGGAATAATGGATGTATCTTTAACGTTTGAGGCAATCGTAATTTGACAGCCACCTCAGACACACATTTTACAATTTCATAGGGTCCAATAAACTTGGGAGCAAATTTAACAAGGTCCTACCAACAGCAAATTGCATTTTGACAACCATACTTTGTCTCCCACCTTATACCGAGGGGCCTCCAGTCTCCTCTTGTCTGCATATCGTTTGTAATGTTCCTTTGCCTGATCTAAATTAGCTCGAGCCTTCTGTCTGATGGTCAGAAGCAACAGTTTCCTTTCCTGAAGCACTGAAATGTTTTCCGCCTCCAGTAAATGCTCCGGCAACATATTTTGCACCTGTGCATACAAACATTCATTTGGCGCCATACCCATGGAGGAATGCTCTGTATTGTTGTACGTGAATTCTTCCAACCATAATGTTTGAACCCATGACTCCATGCCTTCACTCAAATAACAGCGTAAATATTGTTCAAGAGTCTGGTTGACCCCCTCCGTTTGTCCATCTGTCTGAGGATGATAACTGGTGGACAAGGCAAAATCAATTCCAATTCTTAACATCTGGCAGAAGGCATGCCAAAATTTAGAAGTAAATTGAGGACCTCTATCTGATAGAATACTTTTAGGCAATCCATGCAATCTAACAACATGTTGCAACAATAATTCTGCCAGTTTCCCCGCTCCCGGAATTCCTTTGGAGGGCACAAAATGAGCTTGCTTAGACTAATAGTCCACCACCACCCAAATAGTGTCATATTGCTCATCCGGAGGTAAATCCGTAATAAAGTCAATAGATGTGTGGATCCACACTTTCTCAGGAGTGGGCAAAGGTTTAAGCAGACATGCTTTCTTAGTATGATCTGTTTTACTACCTACACATGTTTCACATCTCTGAACATAATTGATGACATCCTGTCTCAAATCTGACCACCAAAAAGTATCTTTCTAGCATATCTTGTGTCTTTTTACTTCCAGAATGACCCGCCAAGGGCGAATTATTACACAAATGCATTGCTTTCTTTTGTAAATCAAGATTAGGCAAATATAATCTTCCAGCATAATGAGGAAGCTTATCCCAAAAAGTTTCTAAGGATCTTTCGCCCCCCAGTTCAACTTTTTCTGTTTTCTTATTTCTTGTTTTACTTGTCTCAACAATTTGGTCACAACAGCTCCTATCACCTGTGCTGCTGGAATTACAGTCTTTACCACAGTCACCATATTCTCTAAATTTTGCTGTCTGGACAAAGCATCTGCTTTCCCATTTCTTTTCCCCTGGCTGAATGTCACCAGGACGTCAAATTCATTAAAATACTGCGACCAAAGTAATTGCCTGGGGCTCAAAGTGTGTGCTGTTTTAAAGTACTGAAAGTTTTCATGATCAGTAACTACCATCACCTGATGCTTGGCTCCCAATAAGTAATGCCTCCATTCCAGAAAGGCCGCCCGAATGGCTAGCAGCTCTTTATCTGTAATAAAATCATTCTGCTCACAGATAGTGAGTTTACGGGAATAGAAAGCCACTGGGTGCCAAACCCCCTCTTCATCTTTTTGAGACAGCACTGCCTCATTTGCCACATCTGTTTCCACTTGGAACACTTTCTCAGAATCCAGGTGTCTCAATACTGGAGTTGAAGTGAATGCCTTCTTCAAATCTTGAAAAGCCCTTTCCGCTTCCTGATTCCAACAGAAACTAGTTGCTTTCCTTAATAATTTAGTTATGGGTGTAACAGTTTGTGAAAAGTTAGAAATAAATCTTTTATAGAAGTTAGCAAAACCCAAAAAAGACTGGATATCCTGAACACATTGGGGTATTGGCCAATCAGTAACTGCCTGTACCTTCTTTTTGTCCATTACTATTCCTGTAGGAGTCAAAATGAATCCAAGAAACTCCACCCGAGTGGTATGAAAGGTGCATGTTTCCATCTTTACATACAACTGATATTCTTGTAATTTCTGCAAAACTGCTCTAACATATCCTACATGCTGATCTTCCGAAGAAGAGTAAATCAAGATGTCATCAATATATACAATAACAAAAATGTCCAAAAATTCACTCAACACTGCATAAAATACTGAAATGCTGCAGGAGCATTACATAAACCAAAAGGCATAACCAAATACTCAAATAATCCAAACTTAGTCCGAAAGGCAGTCTTCCACTCATCCCCCTCTGTCACACGAATCAAATGATATGTCCCTCTTAAATCAAGTTCGGTATACACCACTGCTGTTTTTACCTGATCCAACAACACTGAAATTAGAGACAATGGATACCTATTTTTCACTGCCATCTATTTAAGTCACGGTTGTCAATGCAGGTTCTAAGTGTTCCTTCCTTCTTTGCAACAAAGAATAAAGGGGATGAGACTGGAGAGTAGAATGTCTAATAAAGCCTTTTTTCAGCATGTCATCCAAATACTCTCGTAGGTGATGATTTTCTGTTTCCGTCAAAGCATATATCCTACTACAAGGTAATTTGGCCCCAGGTTCTAACTCAATCGCACAATCATACGATCTGTGTGGAGGTAGCCTTTCTGCTCCCCCTTTGTCAAAAACACTAGCAAAATATTGATACGGATCAGGAACCCTTAGTTCCACAGCTCCCACCACTTGTGGTTCTGGTGTCTGATCCACCAAAAACAAAGCTGGACCCATCTCCTCCTCCCTGTGGCCCATACACTCTTGACCTTCGAACAAAACCTCCAGATTTACCCAATCAATCCTAGGATTATGCTGTGCTAACCAAGGCATACCTAAAATGAGTCCAACCTGAGGTGCCGCTATCAGATCCAGTACAATTTCTTTAACATGCCCCGACGCACACCTCATTCTTATGTGTTGAGTCTGCTGACAAATGGGCCCTGAAATTAGGGGGGATCCATCTACCGACTGCACCCCCTCCACCTGAGTTTTCTCCCTCAAACTTAAACACAATCTTTTGGCCAAACTGATATTAAGGAAATTCCCTGTGGCCCCTGAATCAACCATAGCCAACACTATCTGCTTGGTACAAGCAAAGAATAATGTTACCAAAATGTAGAAATGGGAATTTCCTTTTCTTGCTGCATTTGCCACCCAAGTGGGGAACCTACCTTCCACTGGGCCTGACACTTGAGTTTCCCCTAAGGCCGGCACAATCCTTTTCCCCCCTCCCGTTTGCTTCTGTCCCCACTTGCTACCTTCTTCGGAGTGTTTGGGCAGGTCCGAATATAATGTCCGGGTTGCCCACAGTACAAACACAAATTATTAGCCCTCCGTTGCTCCTTCTCTCCTGCAGATAATGGACCTCTTACCCCTCCAATATGCATAGGTTTTCCTTCTCCACTTCTGCCTCTCTTACCCCTATCCAATAGTGCAAACGGCACCACCTCTGGTCTCTTCTTGTCTCCCTTGCGTTCATTCGTGCGATGGACGAACCTCAATGCTAAATTAATCATGGCCGTCCAAGTACTAGGTTGTGGTGCAACTTGTGCCATAGCATCCTTTAACTCCTCTCTTAAACCTTGATAAAACAGAACCGTCTGTTTATTTTCTGGCCAGTCTGTTTCAATGACCAGTCTATTAAATTGGGTCACATATGAAACCAATTCACGCGTCTCCAGTAATTCTTGATCTTGGGCTAATGAAACTTCCCTGTGGTCAAACAATCTTCCAAATTCTGCCAGAAAGTTATCCCAGTTGTATAAGAGAGGATCATCCTTCTGCACCAAAGGCATCGCCCATGCTGCAGCATCCCCTATTAAGTATGAAACGACAAAGGCGGTCCAAGCCTGGGGAGTCTCAAACACTGTGGGTTTGCACAAAAAATGCAGTCTACACTGGGTCAAAAACATCATACATTTCTTAGGATCACCTGAAAACCTTTCAGGTGCCACCAACGGGACACTACTCAGAGGCAGAACAATCACAGTGGAAGACCTAACTTCTGAAATCCCCGTAGATGACCCTGCTTCCTCCGAAGGAGTACCTTGGTCTACCAAACTCTGCACTTGAGCATTAAGAGTCCCTGATTCTTGTCTGACATGTACTAATTCCATTTGAATCTCTTGTAAAGCTTTTAGCACGTGATAACGAGGGAGGGTTCTCCATTTGGACTGGGTGGTTCAATTACCCCGAAATCGGGTGCGGATAATTCTGTCAATACCTTTTAGAGGGATAAGGGTATCAAGCGCCTCTCCTGAATCACAGAAGCCGAATAGATCGACCCTCCCACCGTGGTTGGCACGGGCACCTGGATAATGATAGCACAGGTAACCACGTGGCAGCCAATGGGGAGAAGACAGATTTAGGGAAAGGGGGTGGGATGACAAAGGAAAGGTGGGGAAGAGAAGCATGCACATATACCTATATCTGAAGCTTGGTAAATCAAATAACCTTAGCACCCTGAAAACTGTAATCCAAATCCTGACCTCCTAAACCCTGTAATACAACCTCCAACCTATACCCGACACTCTACATACTCCGGATGTCTTAAGTAACTTGCGCAGTACACAGTATACACATGAAAGCATGTAAAGCAGATGGGTTAGCTTGTGTAACATACATGGGACAAAACATCTACAACACACTCTTGAGAACTCCATACACATGAACATGAGTTTGCATAAGCAGTATGACACAAACAAAAGGGGAATTCCCTTTAGTGACTGAAACAGACACATGGCCCTCTGGGCAAGCGTAAGCCACAAACAAAAGAACATTGCACATTACATTTAGCTGTGTTCCTATTAAAAGGTGGCAAGGACTCTCCTGGCCAGGCGTGTATTGTTGCAAACAAAGTTCTCAAATATCCGTTTAAGATTCACAACATTTGTGTTCATAAAGCTCTAATGGGTGCTCCAATCCATGATGGAATGAACATAATCATGTTTCACAATTCTTTCTCTTCATGCATCTCATAAAAGAAACATGCCCTATGTACTTGCATAACACACACCAAATAATGAAAATTTTGCCACTTAACTGAATGTCCGGACACCTCTCAAGGCCGCCCGGACCCACAAAGTTGACACAGTATTCTGCAAGGCCACCTTCAGTCACCGCTGCCTCCCGAGCATAAAGCTACCAATGACTTGGCAGCGGCTTGCGCTAGGAAAGGAAGACTGCTTGCCTCCAGCGGGACACGAGACCTCAGAGTTTCTCACCAGCCGGCAACACTGCCACCGCCCGCGCCGTCCATAGTTAATTATCCACACCAGGGCACTGGCGGTTGGCGGTTAAGACTAATTGCCAACAGCTGGGCCGTGGCACGAACGCTGAACTACACAAACTCCCACAGCCTGCTGGGAATTGTAGTTCAGCACCATATTTACACATACACACATCTCCTTTTGCCCAAACCCTTATTTCTGACAATATTAATGTGAAATTATGACCATTTAAATGTCATGCTTGCACCATTAAAATTAGACGTTGTAGGTTTTTCTAGCATGTTGGAGATGAAAATGTGAATTCTGGGGAAAACATACATGGTACAACTTTGAAAATTAATGAGAACATGACCAGTGATAAAATGTATACATATATAAAATTGTAGAATTTTAGGTGAACTATTTTGCATGGAAAGGGCGAACGATTACCAGAATTACTAAACAGCATCGTACCCTCTTGTGAGTTGGATCAGCATGTGTCTTGTAAGATGTGTAGTCTGCCCATATACGTTTCCTGATGAGGACATGTGTAAATATGAGTGTTTCATTCTATAACTGATTTTGGCAAAAGTAACTTTGGTAGAACAAAGCGCATTGTAAAAATTCCCACCATAAAACAGAGTCACCGACTTCAGTCCAATCTGCTTCCAGGGAGGAGGCGACATACATAGGCTGACCTATCCGATGTTAAGAGGTGTGTCTAGCTTGAGTCTGCCCATAGTAAAATCCTGTGATGTCATGCTCCTTATATAAAGAGGAGGCATAGGGAGCTCTGGACTCTCTACTGACTATTCCAGCTCCTGCACATCCAGTGATCAAGACATTCCAGATTCACCTTGCAAGAAGCCAGATTCTACTTCCAGGCTAGAGCTATCTGACCCTATTCAGGCAGAACAACTGATCTAGAAAACCCCCACAAATATCCCAATAATTCAGGGAGAAAGGGGGAAAAGCTGTGGTACCCTTTTGTGTGTATCCTGTGACCACACCAGCTTTTGCCCCGCTACCGGCTTGCCCAGTTGATCCACCTCACCATCCAGTGACCAGACTAGGCCCAGCCACCCCCTTCTAGGAGAGCCCGCCGCTGTGTGCAGTGACCAGACCTTGCCTCGCGGTCCAGAAACCCAGTCCGCTGTCTAAGCTCCCCCATTCAAGTGCTTGTTGTGAGCATTTCCCTTCCCAAGCAACCACAGACTGCATCCATTGCTTTGTTACCTTGTATTAGGTCCAATACCATAGAGATACTATAACTGCCCTAGCCAAAATCCTTAACTGTCAGAATCCACTGTGTACCTTGTTTTTAGGAAAATCTGTAGTGAACTCCAAGTGTTAGCACCATTCTTTCCAACTCATTTCAGTCCTTGTGTAAGTCCTTAGTAGTATTTAGAATAAATTAATTCCCCCATGAAGAGGCACACGGTGTGAGGGGTTTGAGACTGCAGCTTAACCTTATTACGGGTGGCTTTCCTCTTTTCTAGCCACTAAAATGTATTCTCAGTAAAACTTATTTCCTTTTCCAATCGATTTTCCCTGTAAACCTACTTGCCTTTTAAACCCAATTTTTCCTTCCCCTCCAAGAATTCCGATACTGTTATGCATTCAGAGTTACCCTTTCACTTTCATATTATACCTGTGATGTGCATTTGTCCTTTAGCATCAAAATCCGCATTCCGATTTTGTCTGTTCCACCCATTTTTCAAGCAGTTTTGTCATTTTAACCCTGTGAAAATAAGCAAAGGCAATTTCTCCACGTGTGATTTAGCTGCACTTTGTTTTTCCTTCCAAAGTCAATTTTCTGAACTGAATGCCCATTGTTATTACATTGCTTTGTAGTGTGCTCATTTAACAGGGGTTTGAGCGAGGGTTGCAGGGGGAAATACTAACTGGGGTGCTAGCAGAAAACACCTCCCAAAAATAATCTTGCCTGTATTCACTTGTGCATTACATATCTAAGTGTGTTCTATCATTTTACAGTGTAATTATCACCACACTGGTGATTGTTGCCCCATATTAAATATGTGATTTCCATTGAAATGTGAAAATAAATAAATATTGTATTATTACACACCAGCCTGGTTCATGGTCCATTGTGACCCGAGGTGTTTGTAAAGGTGGGTGTGAGACGGGTTGGGTGCCTCCTCAACTTGAATTCATAATAAATAAAATACAAGTATTTTGATTGTGCGTTGCATCGCCGGCCAGTAGAAAGGGTCCTGATCTGGAGTGTACCGTGCCTTTGAAATCCTTAACGGATGGGGGCTCGTCCAGAATTTGAGATAGTGTTTCCACCTGTGACAGCTTAACACAGCAGGCTAACCTAGAAAAGGTAGTGATACTTTTTGTGGTTAGAAAAAACTGTTATACTGTAGCAGCACCGTCCTAAAACGTAGACCCTAAGTATCAGGACTGTGTGTAAAAATAAAGTAAAATCAACCCTGAATAGACAAAAAGCAACAGCATACAGGTTTACACTTATATAATTAAATTAATAAAAAAGAACACTCTCCATAATGACCACAGTAGAGTTAAACATGGCTAGGCAGCAACTTCTGCACAAATTAATTTTTTGTCAGAGGGGAATGGGTGCAGCAAGATGAGGGGAATGGGCGCAGCAAGAGGAGGGGAATGGGCGCAGCAAGATGAGGGGGTCTGGCTAGGAGAAATGATGCAACAGGTCACCGCCATGAATCTGGATGTGTGGCAAGACGGTGGCCTATTACATCAAGCCTTGAACAAGTTGTATATGACTTCAAGCATTAAAGAGGAACAGATTAAAATGGTCCGATTCATTAACGTTTTAGTGTTGAGCTTGATGGTTTCTTGAATTGTAGGGGCAAAGCAAAGTCCTAAATATTTTATGGAACCACTGCACCATTTGAGACCAAAAATGTTGATGTCGTGCTTGAGGCAGTAGGGATTTAAGGGCATAATTTCTGATTTTTGTCTGTTTAGTTTATCTCCTGATACATGACCAAACTGAGATAGTGCATCTATGAGGTTAGGAATATGAAGTTTGGTTTTTTTTGATGAAGATAAGAATATCATCAGCGTATGCAGCAAGTTTGGTAATTGAGGCACCTGCTTGAATTCCCGGGATATTCTTGTTGGATCTAATTAATTCTAATAATGTTTCAAGTGACAGAATATATAATAATGGTGAGAAGGGGCAGCCCTGCCGCATTCCTCTGAGTAAGGGAAAGAATGAGGATGTTTGTCCATTTAAATAGATAGCGGATTTGGGGGCAGAAAAGAGGAGTTTGACTAAAGAGATAAATTACAACATATATTCCACCAGACTCTACCAGATTATACGATTTATTCATATGTATAGCCTTAAAATGTATCAAAGCCAACTGGAAAGACTTTCGACTGCTCTCTACTAAAGCATGGTGGAAAGTTATTTGTCACACTCATAAATTGGAAATGTGCATGGCTAATAATCAAAATACAATTCCTAAATATAATGAAAAATGGTACTATTTCACCTGTTATCTTAACTGTTTCATGGCTCATGAACATATATTCTCACATTCACTTAACAAACCTGATGTCAATATTTATATTCAAATGCCTGTTTTATATTATCACAGAAATGGAAAGATCAGTTTTATGACATAACTTATACCCATCTTCCCCGCCTCACCCTGCTCCCATCTGTTTCTTGTATGTCTCCTGTTTGTCTCCCAGTACGTCTCCCCATATTTCTATTCTTCTCTCCATATTAGTCACTCTTTACAAACTTGTTTTATAATAATCCATGTTCAATTAGCAATATCTCCAACTTATATTCTATTCTTGTTTAAATTGATACTATTAGTTAATTAAACTAATTAATGTCTTGGACAAAGATCATATTCTTGTTTGTTAAGATTGTTTAGTCTGTTCATGCGTTATGATTAACTGTTTCACTCAAAGTCTGTAACTTGCTACAACATGTATCATTATCAATATCTTAAACAATAAAAATTATTAAAATTAAAAAAATGGTCCGATTCACAGCCTACCTATATCTCCAAGTATCAGGAAAAGGTTGACTTTCTGGAAGAGTCAACTAAAATTAAAACAAATGACATAATAGCACCTGCTCAGAGCAGATAACCAATTTATTAAATCAGATTAGAAAGTTGGAAGAGGAGAATAATAAATTAATCAGTAAAGAACTCCAGACAGAATTTAACCAAGAACGTCAGACATCATGTACTAACAGCGGGATAACCTGGCTGAACAGAGAGGCACCCTGTATCAAGTGTCAGGAAGTGAGCAACCTAAAAACAGACCTACAGAAAAGAGAGTTAGACCTCCAGAAACTAAATAAACTACAAGTCGAATATGAAAGCTATTGGGGAACACCAGACGAGTGGAGGTTCCTCTAGAAGAGAGCACCCAAACTAAAAATGCGCAAAATAAGGAGATGAATCTCAGTATTTCCAGACCATATAGGCAGCACAAAAAGATTATGAGGCTCCTAGTGAGGAGAACAGTGGACATCAGAGTCAGGTAGCAGCTCAAGAACAGGTCATAGAAGTAAGGCAATCCCTGATAGCAGAGCAAAAGGCTAAGGCCTTTGCCTACCATCAGAAAATAGGGGCTGAAAAGGAGAAACTGGAGCTGTTCGAGAAAGAACATGCTAGGCTGAATCCAAACTTGAGGGACCCCGAACAAGTAGAGGAGGACAGGGCAACCCCTGATCACAGTCTGATGCCTCTGTACTATGGGCCTCAAACCCATTTACCAATTTGTATGCACAAGGCACTGCTGACTTCATGTCCGCCGGTTCACAACAACTGTGAGTCATGAGGCAGCCAGACTTAAATAGGCCTAGCATGATTGAGCAGGTAGGCCACCGCCCATAGAGATTGATGGATGGGCATCTCTGCACAGATCTCGAAATGTTATGGCCAAAATATCTGATCAGGAAGACTCCTATGAGGAGAAACTCAGGAAGCTAGACTTCCAGAAGCATCACTTACAAAGGAACCATTTGGGTCACTTTGCAGAAAAACAGCATGAAATGTGGCCCCAAAAGAACATTCTAAAAACCTCCATCCAAACAGGACAGTGGGGGGGCCCTCCAATAACCCTGGAAGCAGGGAGGAGGCAGAAGACCACTCTCCTGTTCGAAAGAGGGAGTCCAAGGGGAGTGACCCAGCAAGCCCAAGGTACAAAGGGGAGGAGCAACCAGGCCCCACCATTCTGACAGCAAATCACAAGCTCAAAGAATCAGGGAGCGCCTAAAAAAGCACAAAGGGGGGTCCAACCAGGTGAGTACTGCCCCAAACTTCCCTCCTCACTTCCCTCAGAAGAAAGGTAATTCCCCAAATCCTGGGTTAAGTTTCTTTCTCTGGTATCTACCAAACCCCAACCTGCAGGACAATCCTCCTTTCTTTCTCCACTTTCAGGAGTCCAGACCACCCAATAAGGAAGAGGGGAGGCCAAGGGTTGAGGGTGACCAAGGGAATCCTCAATACCCAGGGAACTCAAGGAGAAGGGATAGTTACCCTTCTCGAGAACCACCTAGGTTTGAACAAAGGCCCCCGTACAAGCCGGAGCGGGTGTCCCAACTGGAGCGCCAGGTCCAGACCCTCATGCAGGATCTGAGTCGCATGTTGAGGGCTAAGCAGAACCCTCAGATGAACATGGAAGCTCAGAACCCCTCAAACCAAGGGTCTGGAACGCCGGAACAATGACGGAGAGAGAACCCCGACAACCCACCGGTTCCAGAGGAGGAGGCACGGGAGGAAGAGGGGTGCAAAGCCCTAGAGGCAGCTTCCTTCCTCACCCGTGAAAAGCGCCTGTACATTCTGGAACCGGAACTTAAATCTCTTGCCCCCAAAAACCTGCAACCCAGGGAACAGAGGTTGGGTAGGAGAAACAAAGAAATCAAAAAGACCCATTTTCTGGAGGAAGTCAGTGTCCTCCAGTTTGAAGGGGAAGAATCCTTGGAGGATTCTGGGAAGAAAATCTTCTCTTTCAGGGAGGCGGGAATTCCTCCCAAAGAAAAATGGGTCCCAAGAGACTTAAATGAAGACTGGGTGGGTGTGGGGACTGATTCATAGTCACCCATCCCTGAACCCCAGAATTGTCACCCTGAGAACAAAATATCAATGGAGGGATACTCCCCACAAACTGGTTCTAGTGACTACCACCAGGTTAAAGGGGGCGGCACAGAGCTAAGGGGGAAAAAGGAATTCTGAAATCCCATATATTTTAGGATGCCAAATTTTTGTTACAGATTCCCAGACTACGGCACATAAAACTGCCCAAAATCCCACAGTGTCAGAGTCCAAAATAAAGAAATTGAGCGCCCAGTTTGCCCAAAATGCCCATTATCTTTGCCCCATGGAGGAGAAAAGGTAGATTCTACGCCCCGTCCAAGCGCAAAGGCAATGTGCATTTTCAGCACTGGTGGACCCCGGATCTCAAGCCACTCTTATGTCAAAAGGGGCCTTTGAGCAGCTAAATTCAGGAAGTGGGGCGGGACACCAGAACCCTCTCAACCCTCTTCCTGGACAACTCCAGAATTTCAATGGTAAAGAAATTCCTGTTGAGTGGACAGGGAATCTGGAAATTAAAATTGGGAGACACAAGGTGAAACAACCGGTCATAGTCATGACTCCAGAGGAAACCCCCTGTCTATTAGGGAATGACATCCTTCGCAGGTTGTCCCTCCGAATAGACTGTGTAAACAAGGTCTTCTGGACTCCGACTAAGCGGCCAATAAAATTAAAACAACGTTTCAACCATGTTAGTTTAAATGGCACATGCCATGTGGTTGAACAAAAATCTGATCATGTTGAGTTTCATTTCCAAAATAATCTGAATAAACACCTGACATTATAGTAATTGCTGTAGGACAACAAACTGGTGATAGGAATTCCTCTCCATTCCTGAAAATCGACCTTCCTTCCAGTTTCAAGTGGCATTCCACACTGGAAGACAATACTTTAAGATTTGATACAAATTCCCAATCTGAAAATCCAAATTCTATAGTCAAAAGTGAAGAATAACAAGCTCAGAGTTTAGCTGACATTCAGAAAATTAGGGAACAGCTTGTTCCTCCCTATTCAGTTAAATGAGGGGAAGGAGTCTGTTCTCGCCAGAGTGTGCCTGAAAACCAGAAAGCTTAATCAGCAAAGCCATGTTCAGAAAGCTCCCAAAAGATCCAACCATTCCCACATTTAAACTGATAAGACGAAAATGGGCCTGCAAACTCCCAATTCCAAACATCTCCTGCCTAGCAGGTGTATGCTAAAAATGTCTGTAGGTGACAAAAGCATAGAGCATAATTGTTGGGTTGTGCGAGATGTCCATGCTGCATTCTATTTAGGCAGTGACATTCTCAATCGGTTTGCAATTAATTTGGACCTTATAAATTACAACGCTTGGTCCAGACAAGGGAGCAATCCCATGGGCTTTGATGATTCTGAAAAAGCATTTTCGGTCAGCCCAATTGCTGCCGTATGCAGTTGAAGTCCAAATTGGAGAGGAGGTCACCATCCCACGACGGACCCGACAATTCCCACTTGACTTAAAAATTAAAAGACAAACTACAAAATCCAGACGCATATGTACACCTCAATGCCCATCTTCAACAGCAGGGGTTGGGGTTAAACCCCACACCATTAGTCAATGTAGAACACAACATCATTCCAATATTGGTGGATAACAGCGACCCCAGGAGTATCACTCTCTGCGCAGGCACCATTATTGGAATGGCGGTTGATGACCAGTATTATTCCATGGATCTAGGAAATGAACTGATAGGACCAATCCCCAATGACTGCTATGACAATGACATGCCACCAGAAAGGATCTTCACCCGGCAAGGGGGCGAATTTCCTGGTCTGCCCTTACAGGGAAGAAGAGGTGACCTGTGACATCAGGGAGGATGAAGTGATATTCCAGGTCCACAACGACTGCCTCTCCTACCTGAAACCCTCTGTCCAGGTCAAAACTTTAACCTTAGACCTCTCTCCACCCAGTTGGAGGAGGCCGCTGAGATCGCGAATCCCAAAGTCTTTCCAGGCTTCAGGTAAATAGTTGAAGAGTGGGTCAACCTCGCTGATGCCGGCGAGACTGAGGAACAAAAGCAAAAGTTGAAACAGGTGTTATTAGATTTCCAAGATATCTTTGCTGTGAACTCGTACGACTGTGGTCGCATCAAGATACATACTACCACAATTCCCACGGACGCTAGGATGACTCCTGTGTTTGTGAAGCAATATCGCTTGCCTCTCGCATCTATGGAGTCACTGACAGAAATAAGTCCTGTGGGATAATTTGTCCAGTCCACAGCACCTATAATAATCTGGTGCTTGTGATTTTAAAACCAAATGGACAATGGAGACTTTGCGCTGACCTTAGGGAGCTGAACAAATGGGTCCACATGTCCCAACGGCCTCTTCCCTGCATTGACCAAGCGCGGGCCCAGATCCAGGGGGTCAAAGGTATAACGTGTTATTGACCTGACAAATGGATACTGGACCGTGCCCATCAGTAGGGAGGACCAGTACAAGATAGCCGTTACCTTTGGGGGGGGCAGCAGTACACATGGACCCAGACTCCCTTCGGATACATGAACTCCGGCAATTAATTCAAAATCTCCCTACACAAGGCCATGCCTGACTTGTGTGAAAGGGGTAACCTGGCCTATGTGGATGATGTCCTGATCAAAAGCTCAACTGTGGAGGAACACATAGCGGAAATACGCTATGTTCTGACCCAGTGGAGGGTTGATGGTGCAAAACTGTCCTTCCAGAAGGCACAGTGGTGCAGGACCCGTGTCAACTTCTTGGGACATGAAATAACTCCTGAGGGTCTCTGTGCCCAGCAGAAGAAAGTGGAAACACTACTAAAACTGAAAGACCCCACAACTCTGCGTGAGCTTTGAAGCCTCCTTGGGCTGACTAATTACAGTAGGAAGTTAATTGAGGATTACGCAGAGGTCATAAGACCCCTAGTCCATCTGTTAAAGGTGGGGGTCAAGTGGAAGTGGGGTCCAGAACAAGCTGAGGCAGTAAAACAACTCAAACAAAGTCTCACAAGCGCCTTGTCTAGATTACCCCGTCAAAAACAAGGAGTTCTTCTTGGACACAGGGTTCTCGAATACGTGCATGACAGCAGTATTATACCAAAAGCATGACAAGGTCAACAAAGTAATCTCCTATGCAAGCAAGGCTTTATCCTCTGTGGAGGAAAAATTCAACGATTGTGAGAAGGCACTCCTGGCAACAGTGTGGGCACTGAAAAATTACTGCCCGTTCGTCAAGGGGGAGCACATCATAGTGGAGACTCCACACCAGCCACTGCAATACCTCCAAAGTGACAGAATCTGGACAGGAAATGCAAGTAATTCCAGAATAACCTCCTGTATTCTGTCCATGCAAGGCTTTCCTGTGGAGGTCAGATATGGCCAAAACAAGAAGAGTCCCCTTGCGCAGGATCTGGCTGACTTGAATGATTGTGCCAGAGAAAACTGTCTCGAGGACGAAAGTCTCAAAACCCAGGACAACATGAAGGCGTACCTGAATTCCCCACACAAAGTCTATGAAGACATGTGCCAGGGGATGCCCACAGTTTATATGGACAGGTGCTGTTAGGAAAGATTTCATAATTGTATGTTTAGACACGATTGATTGACTTTGCCAGAGAAGCACAGCCTTCAGCTGCACTCCTCTGGGCTTACGCTCACTTTTTATGGGGAAACTGACATGCCCTTAAGACAGTCAGTACTGGGAGACTTTGTTTCCCTTAGTCCTTTTCCCGTGTTGCAACTTTTGTGCAACATGTAACAAGTTTGCAATGTATTTTACCATACAGCACACTTGGGTCTATAGTCATTTCCCAAGGCCCTAGATACTCTTGCTGGACTTTTTATGAACTGTGCAGATGTGGCATGGACAGGACTAGTGGCAGCTATCTTTTTGCATTATTTTTAAGCATTTCCTGCCATGTTAACTGCATTTACAGTGTTTGGCACGAATAGGTGGCCTGGCTCCAAATTGGCCATGCCACAAGGTTCTTTGTCCTGTCCTTTGGCCATCTTGCTGTTTCACCTTCCCCAGGTTGAGTCGACCCCGGGTAAGTCCTTATTTGGTCATGCACTTTCTCGCGAAACCCAATGCTTTCTCGGGCTTCTGCATGCTTTGTGTGTGTGCTTCCAGGATGTGGGCTGGAATGTCTGAGTCCAATACACATCGTGGGTGCCAGAGAGTCTGGAGTGCCATTAATGACTGGGACCGTGGTCCATGACTGGTCCACGTATGGAGTGTGTGTTTGTGAGCAGATCTCCCATTGGGTCCTCTTCGTTTTGGTGCGAAGGGAACTTTGGATAAGAGGAGGCCAAAAAAAACCATACCATGTCTATCTCCTGAGTTCTCACTGAACAAAGGATTAGGATCCAAGTATCCTACAACTACGAAGCAGAGTCGAGTAACCACTGGTGACCCGCTCGAAGGTTCGACACCCTGAGCCCGCTGTCGTCCTGTGGGACCCCTCTGCATCTGGTCGTCCTAGAAGGTCTGCGAAGACGCTTTGACCCATTGGAATAGTGGGACCAACTATTCTCAGCACCTTCATCAAACCCTGCAAGTAAGCTTTCTCGGAAGTGTCCCAGGGCCAACCAGCGGACTGACCAGCTTACCCAGCTGCTTTGCTCTGTCACTTCCGCCGTTTCGAGGAGGCCCTCAAAACTTGGTATAATGCTAGCTCTGTGTCCCCGGCACCCTGACACCGAATTCGTACACTTGGCATTCTCAGGTCTGAAGTGAGACGAGTGCGCCAGGAACGGAGTGAACTAGGTTACTGTGTTGCCCTGCCGTGGCAATGTCTTTTGCAAGTACGCTGCATTTGTGACCCTTCTTGCCCCTAAAGCCTGCTGCAGTGAAACTGGGTCGATTCATCCACCGGAGCGGAGAAATCGCCACTGTCCCGTTTGGGAATCATCGCTGTATCGCAGGAACTGAAAGCCGCAGAGACGTCCTTTTTGTTGTGTTCGAACCTGCAACCCGAGTGGACTGAACGGGCGAAGTTTGGGTCTGAGTGCGCCAGGCACCCGTGAATACTTCTAACACTAACCGGTGGCCCCAGGTGCTAAGGGCACCTTTTACACACAAGTGGCCCCTGGAGGCCCCTCTCCTTTCCACTGCTAGTGCGAACTAGCGACTCCACCCCGCTCTCTGGAACTGTCTCTGCCTTCAAGTGGATGTCCTCCCTGAATAGTAGGAACTTGTTCTGCATTGCCTCATCCACCTTCCCGAGCTGCTAGAGACCCCTGAAGAGACCCTATTTTGCCCATTGGAACAACTGCGTGCGCTTGCATTGCCTGTACTATTGAGCACAAGGCTCCTCTCTTCTTAGGGCTTGGACTGCCTCTTAATTAGGTGTATTGTCGATGTCGAAATGGGCCTAAAGACTGTCTGCACTGCCCGTTTCCTTCCCCTCTAGGTTGTTGACATATTTCGTGCATTTAACCTTTTAGACCCCAATGGTCTTGTATATACATTGTATTGATAGTGTTGTGTTGGTTTACTTAATGTTACTGTGATTCTTTTGCTAAGGTCTATGTTACAAAGGCCTTGTATTAAATGTGTCTATATTTTTGATACAACACCTGTCTGGAGTAATTTGTAAGTGTTCTTACTTTGTGTGCTCGTTAAGGTCCTTCAGTCACCCTCACCCCTCCTGAGACTTTGTCTTGACCGCCTGCCATAGCTACCCTGATTGGTCTGGCTTGTGCAGAGGTTGCCCTGTTCCAAGAAACTAGGCTGGCCTTCTAAACCTCTGCCCCTCCAGGTTAGAGTTCAGAAATCCATCTTAACAAATTGGTGTACAGCGGTGGGATAGGACTGAAGGTATCCAGTGTTGCATACTAGTGAAGGCATTTCGAGTTATTCCTACCAGGACACAGTGAATTGTTGTAGTATAACTGAAAAAGGCCATAGTCCTATCTAACATTATGGAAACAATTACCTTGTTAACTTTAAATGCTTCTAAGTCTGTAACATTGAGAAAGATGTGTGCCGAGAGAGGTATCTCTGCTCAAGGCACAAAAATGGAAATGATCCAAAGAATCATGGACTGGCAAGAAGGAACATCCCGTCGAAAGAACGTTACAAGGTAAGAAGTAACTTGTTCTTCGAAGGGATTGTGTCCTCCGACGTATTCCTCATCTTAGATAGGCTCCCAATCTCAATCAGAATCAATAGCAGTATTCTATTATTGGAGGAGGGAGTACTGACTTCATGCTGTCTTCTATTGATGAATAGAATGCAGTACAGCCCTTCCAAACCTAGTCTCTTGACTGGAGGAGGAATCCAAGTTGTAAAATCGTGTAAAGGTATGGACAGACGACCATGTAGCGGCCGCACAGATGTCTTTAACCGGCACACCTCTTTTGAGGGCCGATGAAGCTGCAATACCTCTGGTCGAATTAGCCCTAAGGTTTTGAGGGGGCTCTTTTCCTGCCAGTTTATAACATTCCAGAATGGCTAGAATGATCCATCTGGAAATGGTCTGCTTAGTTATTGGTAACCCCAGCTTGTGACCTGTGTAACCTTCAAACAGCTGGTCTGCCTGTCTTCTCCTGGCTAGTCTACTGATGTAAAAACTTAAAGCCCTTCTAGGGTCTAGCCTGTGTAACCTCTCTTCCTCTTTCCCCGGGTGAGGAGGAGGATAGAAAGATGGTAGGGTAATCTTCTGAGTGATATGAAATTCAGAAACCACCTTTAGGAGGAAATTAGGCTTCACTTGCAGGACAACTTTGTCTTTGTGAAAGATAGTGTGAGGGGGTTTACAAGAAAGAGCTTGTAATTCGCTCACCCTTCTAGCAGATGTAAGTGCTATTAATAAAACAGTTTTAAGGGTAAGGAATCGTAACGAACAAGAATGGAGTGGTTCGAAAGGTGTGCCCATCAGGAAAGTTAGGACTAAGTTTAAATCCCATAGGGGAACTTGGAATGGTCTTGGGGGATAAACATTGGTTAACCCCTTTAGAAATTGTATTACCAAGGGTAACTTGAAAAAGGATGGTTCTTCCGCAGTGCGATTAAAGATGGATAGCGCTGCGAGATAGCCCTTAATGGTGCCAACTTGAAGGCCTGAATTTGCCAAATATAGTAGGAAGGACAAAACCACTGGTGTACCACATGAAAAAGGGTCGATATTCTGTTCTCCACACCAGCTGCAAAATCTGTTCCAACGGCAGCGGTATAAAGACTTTGTTGCTGGTCTCCTTGCCGAAAGCAACACCTCCATAACATCATCAGGGAGGTCCCAATCCTTGTACCTCAGCCTTTCAGAAGCCAAGCGTGAAGGTTGAGGGTTTTGATGTCTGGATGGAGAACCTGACCTCCCTTCTGTGAGAGTAGGTTCTCTCTGAGTGGAAGTCGAATTGGAGGGCAGATGGACAAGTCTAGAAGGTCCGGGTACCACGTTCTCCTGGCCCAATCCGGGGCAATTAGGATCATGGTTCTCCGAAATCTTGTCAACCTCCTGATCCTTTGAGGAATGACAGGGACTGGTGGGAACGCGTACAGAAGCGGAAACTCCCAGTCCACTATGAACGCGTCTCCCAGAGCTCCTCTCGGGGGAAATTCCCTTGAGCAGAACAGATCGCACTTCCTGTTGAGGCTGGTGGCGAACAGATCTAACTGAGGGGTTCCCCAAAGGGCGAAGATCTCTTGAAGGACTTCCTGAGCTAGCTCCCACTCGTGGGAGACTGTGCTCTGCCTGCTCAGAGCGTCCGCTGTCAAGTTCTTCTCTCCGGCAAGGTGAACTGCCGATATAGAGATTCCTTCTTGGATTGCCCAAAACCAGAGCTGCATTGCCTCTCTGCACAGGGGCAGTGATCCTACGCCTCCTCTTTTGTTGAGGTAGTGCATGGCCACCGTGTTGTCCGTCATTATCAGGACGTTTTTCCCTTGTACAGCTGGCAGGAACGCCTTCAGTGCAAGTCTGATGGCTCTCAGCTCTAACAGGTTGATATGTAGTCTGGACTCCGATGGAGACCAACGACCGCTGATGGTCAAGTCGTTGGCGTGGGCTCCCCACCCCGTGAGTGAGGCATCCGTGACTACTGTTATCTCCGGCCAGGGTTGCCAAAACTGTTCTCCTTTCAGAATGTTCTCCTGACAGGCCCACCACTGAAGGTCTCGAGCCACCCTGTCGGGAACCTGAAGAGGATCTGTCATTCTCCCTGAGAATTGTGACCACTGAGTCCTCAGTGCCCACTGGAGGGATCTCATTCTCAGGCGAGCCTCTGGCACTAGGAAAATGCAGGATGCCATGAGGCCTAGCAACCTCAAAAAGTCAAAGGCTCCTATGAACTGGAGTCTCTGCGATGGTATCATTTGTGACTTCTTTAAATTGAGGGAGAAGCCCAGTCTGTGAAGGGAGTGGCACACGTGATTTAGCTGGATCTGAGCTTGTTCCGAAGAAACAGCCCTGACCAACCAATCGTCCAGGTAGGGGTAGACATGAATCCCTTCCCTCCTTAGACTTGCCGCCACTACCGACATTAACTTGGTGAAGACCTTCGGGGCGGAGGTGAGCCCAAATGGCAGCACTCGAAATTGATAGTGAGAGTTGCCAATTGCGAACCTCAGGTACTTCCTGTGTTTGAGATGGATAGGCACATGGAAATAAGCGTCCTGAAGGTCCAGAGATACCAACCAGTCCTGGAACTGAAGGGCCTGGAGGATCTGAGAAAGAGTGACCATCTTGAATTTGTCTTTCCTGAGGAATTTGTTCAATTCTCGCAAGTCCAAGATGGGTCTCAGTCCTCCGTCTTTCTTTGGAATGAGAAAGTAAGGGGAATACCAGCCCTTGTTCCTCTCCGCTACAGGAACCGGTTCTATGGCACCTTTCTCTAGCAGGTCCAAAATTTCCTGCAAGAGGAGCGGATCTGGAGCTTTCCGAGAGCTGATCCCCGGTGGATGACTCTGAGGTATACGTAGGAAAGGTAGGCAGTAACCTTGGGCAACTGTCTCCAATGCCCAAGCATCTGACGTGATAGCCTGCCATACCGCCAGATGTTGAGTCAACCTGCCTCCTACAGGTGTCCTGTGAGGGAAGTCCTCAGAGTGGTTTTGGGGCGGCTGATGCAGATGCCGATGGTAAAGAGGCACCTGCTGTTGCTGCGGCTTTTGAATATCTACCCCGTCCACCTCGGGTAGTTCTTCTTTGTCCCCTTTGAGCCGGTCGTCCTCTACCTCTTCCGAATGCGGAGTAGAAGCGAAAGGATTTGCCCCTCGCAGAGGTTCCTGTGGGACGAAAAGGTGTCTGACGGATTGCAGCGCCTAGGGATTTTGCTGCTGCCTTTGAAGTTTGCAGTTTCTCTAAACTGTCATCCGCCTTTTTCCCGAACAAAGAAGAGCCATCGAATGGCATGTTCAAGAGCCTGGCTTGCACATCTGGGGCAAAACCAGACTTTCTCAACCAAGCGAATCTCCTGGTTGTTGTACTTGCCACCATTGCTCTGCTGATACTGTCAGCCGAATCAATGCCCGTCTGGAGGGATTCGCACATAGCGTCTTTACCGTCCTGTATAATATTCAGGAACGCCTCCCTTTCTTCTCCCTCCGGGATGCAGTCAGCCGCTGTAGAAGCACACTCCCAAAGTGTATGGCTGAATCTAGCAAGGGTGCAAGTAGCATTAACAGATTTTAACGCCATGCTACATGCCGAAAAAACTTTCTTTACCATAGTATCATATTTTTTATCGTCCCTGTCCTGTGGGACAGTAGGATAAGCCGTCTTGACATCGGTAGAGGATGCTGCCTGTACCACCAGACTTTCTGGGGGTGGATGTTTAGACAAAAACTCCGAGTCTGTAGAGGATACCCTGTACTTTGTAGACAGTTTTTTATTTACTGCCGGTACAACATCTGGGGTTTCCCTGTTTGTCATAATCTTCCTCTGAAGAGCTTTATGAAAAGGCACCACAGGATCCTCCTGTGGGCCTTTGTCAAGAATATCCGTGAGGTCATCTTGTTGGAAAGATTGTGAGGGTGCAGACCACCCCATAAACTGTGATCCTGGCCATTAAGGCTCTATAGGGGGTTTCAGCATGTTCCCCCGGGTCTGGCCTAGCAAACTCCACCTCAGGGAAGGTGTCTAACCCACTTGCCTCATGCAAGGAATCATGAAGATCCTTTAACCTGCGTTCTTCAGAGGGAAATTCCTCTCTAATTGGGGTTACAGGTCCCTGCAACTCAAATGTGTCTTCCTGTTCAGACAATTCACCCTCTTCCATAATTGAGGACATAGTTCTCAATTGTTCTGAACTCAAAGGGTGTAAACCCCATTTCCAAAGCAGAGGGTGCCGAACTTGTCATAATCGGCCTCGAAAACGTCGATGTCGTCGACGCAGAAGGCTTCGAGCGTGGCGTCGAAAACAAAGGCGGAGGCCTCGAAGACCTCGACAGAATTGGAATTCTGCTCGACAATCTCGAAGCCATCGACGTCGAGAACCTGGGGATAGTCACTGGGTGTGTCGTAACCGTGACTTTTCTTGGCGTCGACACCGGTGTCGAAGCTGGCGTCGAGTCGACAGACTCGTGTGTCGAAGGTCCCTTCGACAACGGCGTCGAAGACATCGACCTCGACGGAACCTTCGTCGACGGAACCTTCGAGGAAGGTTTGGAGGTCATAGTCCTACTCGAGGGTTTGTGACGCACTCGAGAGGTTTCCTTCGCCGGGTACTGCGACTCGCTGCGTTTTTGACCTTCGGGTCTTTCGACCAGAGCATCGCTCTCGGCAGTCTTCGAGGGGGTCGAGGCCGCTTTCTCGAAGACGCTCATCATATTTTTGCAGAATTCCTCCCATTCAGCCCGGGAACTATGTTTCGTGGGGCACGGGATTCTCTTTGGCGAAACAGAGGAAGACGGAGAAGGGGATCTTCGACGTCTCCTCTTCGAGTGCTTCGATCTCGAGGAGTGATGAGACCCACTCCAAGATCTGGAGCGCGAATGGTGACGAGGAGACGAATGTCTCGACTTCGTCGAGGAAGAAGAAGCTTTAAAAGTCTTACCTTTGTCCAGCTTCCCCCTACGCTCCTTCAGGGCCTTAGCTGTCATGGACATACAGTCCTCGCACTCCGAACAATGGTGTTCAGCTCCCAAACACCACAGACAAACTCTGTGAGGGTCAGTCAGCGACATCTTTTTCCCACAATCTCGGCATTTTTTGAAGCCGGATCGAGGAGTTGTCGGTTCCGACGAAGAAGCCATCGAGTACGGATCGAATAACTCGAGGTAAATAGGTTTAACTCTGACAAAACTGAGCAACGGTATTCCGAGGCACTGAGTAAGCGCGGAAAAACGGAACTGAGCAACGGGCGCTGCGCGCGGCCTTTATAGCCAGGATGACGTCGGAGTCGATACGGCGGCTGTCGAGGGACATCGACTCGGAGGACGTCGACGCGCAGCGCCCTCTAGTGAAAACATTTTCCAAGGCCAGCAGAGCTGTAAGGAGATATCTAAGATGAGGAATAAGTCGGAGGACACAATCCCTTCGAAGCTCAGCTTAGTGCCATAGCTTCTGATGACAGTGCAGAAGGAGGTGGGGCTGCTCTCACCGGCACTGGAAGTTCTGCCACTGCACTGATTCATAGAGACCTTGAGGATTTGGAGGATGTAATGTCTAATGTTTCCTCAGCCAGTGCTGAAGATGAGGCCATACTTGAATTCAAGAAACAAGGACTGCTGTTTAGGCAGAAGAAAGTTTAATTTGACATGGCCAAACTGAAGATGGAGCAGGCAGAAAAACAGAAAGACAGGGATCTCCAGTTGGAACTGGCCAAGCTTCACGTTGCCAATGGATCCAAGGTTCATGGACATGGGTCTGGGTCCTCCTCTCATCCAAGGTTGCCTAAGGATCTGCTCAGTGTGTATGATGAAAAGAATGATATTATGGACTGGCTGAATACATTGGAGTATGGATGTGAAGTTCAACAACTTGACAATGCTGATAAAATTGCCTGGTTACTTAGCAGACTGCGCCATTCTGACTGCAGTGCCATTATGGAAATGTCAAAAGCTGAGAGCAGATTTTGCAATGTTGAAGCAAACTCTCATCTTAAAGTTTGGAAAGACTCCTGCCCAATACTTAAAACGATTCAGAGAGTACATAAAGAAAGAAGGTGGTACTTGAGTATCTTATGTAACTGAATCCTTAAAAAACTCGACTGGCTGGGTTGAAGGTTATAAGGTCTTTTCTTTTGAAGGTATCATATGTCTTGTCATGTTTGAACATATTTTTGCATCTTCTTCCCCTGAGCTTAAGCAGCAATTGGCAATTTCAAAGGAGATAGATCCTAAGAAGCTTGCCATAGCAGCAGATTTCTGGGTGTCACAGAGTGGCCCATAAGGCCTCATCCTGGTAAGCAGGAGGAGGGGAAAAAGTCCAAATATAAGGAGGGTGGAGAATCTGATAAAACATCCTCCCAGAAGGGCCACAAAAGGAAAAATAAGGGTAAGTCACAAGAGAACTCACAGGGTAGTGGAGGTCAGCCTCCAAAACAGAACTCTGGTTATAGTTAGCCTCCCTATGTAAACAGACCCAGTGATTCTTATTTTGCTTGTTGAGCAACGGACCATGTGAAGGGGGATCCCAGATGTAAGGTCAAAACCTTGGGAGTCCACTCTGCTAATCTGGCCTTCTCCTCCTATGAGGAATAAGAGATTGCAGGGGCATCCTTCTCCTCGACTCCTTCCCCATTGGGATAGAAGCAGAGGTAGGTTTAGTTTTCCTGGGAGCCTAAAGTCTCAGAGGCTTATGTTAGGATTCCAGATAATACCAAACACTACTTTAAAGACAGTGTGCTTATCAGTGGAGTAGATACTACAGCTCCTAGGGATAGTGGGTGTAGTCGAACTGTAGTGGATTCTACCTTGGTAGACACAAAAGGAAGTTGCCAGAGCTCCTCTGTTACCCACTAAGTTGGCTGATGGCCCACCTCTCATGTTCCCAGTAATATCTGTAAATCTTACTATAAATGGTACAGCAGTCAGGATTCCAGTGAGCATACAGAGGAGTGTCCCAGGAAAGGTCTTGCTGTGAAATGATCTCTGAGCTTTAGGGCTTGTGGGAGGATACATCTGAAAGACCCTGCATAAGGTCTCAAACAAGGGCAGCACTAGCCAGGACCACTACAATGTCCCAGCCAAAGGGGAAACCCAAGGCTAAAGGAGTAAGAAAATCCGAAAGAGGGAAGAAACATTCCCCCTAACTAACCTACCACTGAGGTGGAGGTAGTTGGTCAATCACCAGGACCTGATGAGGAGGTGGTGATACCTGAGGTATTTGACCCCAATGACCACCCTGAACTAAAGGATGTGTTCGTAGAAGGTGGTCCTGACAGGGAAGAATTTAGTAAGGGCCAACATGAGTGCCCATCTCTGGAAGGCCTAAGGAGACAGGGTTGCTCCCAGCTTGAGGGTGAACCTCCTTGGAAGCACAGGATTTATTGGGAAGGTGGGCTCCTGTATAGTGAGCCTACAGACGGAGACCATAGGAGGTTGGTGGTCCCCCTTGCTGTAAGATCCTTCCTCTTGCAGCTGGCGCATGAAGTGCCCCTTGCTGGTCACCTTGGAATCAAGAGAACCAAGCAAAGGTTATCCATGCACTTCTACTGGCCCAAGATGGGGGTGCAAGTAGAAAGTCACTGCAGGAGTTGTGCCTCCTGCCAGTTATCTGGTAGGAGTGGCTCAACAATCCAAGCTCCATTGGTACCACTCCCAGTCGTGGGGGTACCATTTGAGAGGGTAGGGCTCGACATTGTTGGTCCCCTTCACCCCCAAACATCCTCAGACAATAGGTTTATCCTAGTGCTGGTCGACCATGCCACCAGGTATCCTGAGGCCATCCCATTGAAAACTGACTGCCGAGTAAGTTGCAAAAGCTTTGCTTGGAATATTTACTAGGGTTGGCTTCCCTAAAGAAGTTGTGTCTGATAGAGGCAGCAACTTTATGTCAAAGTATATGCAGGCCATGTGGAAGGCATGTGGTATCACCTATAGGTTTTCATCCGCATACCACCCCCAGACCAATGGTCTGGTTGAAAGGTTTAACAGGATCTTGAAAGGTATGATTGGGGCTGTTGAAGAACCTCAAAGAAGAAAATGGGATATTTTGTTACCATGCTTACTGTTTGCCTACAGAGAAGTACCACAAGAGGGTGTTGGCTTCAGCCCCTTTGAACTTCTGTTTGGTCACCCTGTAAGAGGAGCCATAGTCAAGTAGGGATGGGAGATGCCCACTCCCCACATTAATACCAACGTAGTAGACTATGTGCTAGGGCTCAGAAAAAGGATGGTTCTCCTGATGGGTCTGGCTAGTGAAAAGTTGAAGGCAGGGCAAGCTCTGGTGAAACATTGGTATGACCAGAAGGCTTCCCTCATCAATTTCACACCTGGTCAAAAAGTCCTGATCATGAATCCTATAAGGCTTAGAGCTTTACAGGACAAATGGCCAGGCCCTTGCACAGTTGTGGAGTCACTGGGTGAGGTCAACTATTTAGTGGACCTCGGAAGGGCTGGTCAGGCTCCAAAAGTGTTACATGTAAAAAGGCTGAAGGCTTACATCCCAGGAATTGAAATTGTCGCACTGCTGTTGGCTTCAGATGTTGAGCAAGAGGAGTCAGACCTCTTCCTGACCTGTTCCAAAGAAGTCCTTCAGACAGCTCCATTGAGGGTGTCCAAGTGGCCCTCACCTGACTTCTGATCAACAGGGTGACGTGAAATGTTTGCTTAGGCAATTTCCCCCCTTGTTTTCACAGTCCCCTGGTTTGACACCTTGGTGCAAACATAACATTGACACAGGAGACAGTGTACCTACCAAAAGTAGGGGATACAGAATTTCGGACAAAGTAAAGTCTTACATTAAGGCAGAGGTCAACAAAATGTTGGATCCTGGGGTGATTGAACCCTCCAGTAGTCCTTGGTCCAGCCCAGTGGTTTTGGTTCCAAAGGCAGGTACTTCTGAATTGAGGTTCTGAGTGGATTACAGGGCTCTGAATGCGGTCACCAAGACTGATGCACACCCCTTGCCTAGAACAGATGAGTTGGTGGATACTTTGGGTGCCTCCAAGTACCTCAGCACGTTTGACCTCGCTGCAGGCTATTGGCATATAGCCCTTGCAGAGCTTGCCAAGGAGAAGACAGCTTTCTCAACACCAGAGGGTCTTTGCCAGTTCAGAGTAATGCTTTTTGGGTTGAAGAATGCCCCTGCCACTTTCCAGGGGCTTGTGAATCATGTGTTCAATCGGTTAGATGAATTCTGTCTTGCATATCTGGATGATATAGCTGTTTTTAGTGCCACCTGGGAAGACAATGTGAAACACCTTGGGATTGTGTTACAGGCCCTTCAGAAGGCCCACTTGACCATAAAGGCCAGTAAGTGCCAGACTGGACAAGGATCAGTGGTCTACGTTGGACATGAAGTAGGTGGAGGGAGGATACAGCCTCTACCCAGTAGAGTACAAGACTGGCCTACCCCCACTACACAGACCCAAGTGGGAGCCTTTGTGAGACTCACTGGGTACTACAGAAATTTAATGGCAGACTATGGTACCATAGCTGCCCCTCTGACTGCTCTCACCACTCCAAAGAAACCCAAGAAGGTAAAATGGTATGGAGAGTGTGGAAAGGCCTTCAATGGCTTAAAAGACACCTTGTGCCAGGCCCCTGTCCTCAGGGCCCCTGATTACCAAAGACCTTTTATTGTGCAGACAGATGCCTCTGACACTGGGATAGAAGCTGTACTATCACAAGTAGATGAGAAGGGTAAGGAACGAACACCCTATTAGCTTCATTAGTCGCCAGCTTAAGGACAGAGCGCTCAGATGGTCCACAGTAGAGAAAGAGTGTTTCTCTGTTGTTTGGGCCCTAAGGAAGCTGAGGCCCTACCTCTATGGGACCCACTTCACTGTGCAAACTGACCATAAGCCCTCTGACGGATACAAACTACTTTGGGAAAGAGGGTGTTGATGAAGTATCCCAAAATGTTCCCAATCCAAGACGGTCTGTTGGTAAGGAGATCCATCTCTGGATGTGACCAGTGGGTGGTACCTACCTCATTCCAAAGCCTGAGGCTAAGTCACACCCATGACCACAGCGGGTCATCAGTGGTTTCACACTACTCTACAAATCTTGCGAGAGGTTGCATACTGGCCACACATGGGGCAGGATCTCGACCAATATTTGAAGGGGTGTCTTGTGTGTGCACAATTTAGCCAAGCTCACTCACATAGCGAGCTCCCATCCAGAAGAGGGGGATGATACTGCCTTGGTCAGATTTACAAGTAGATTTCATCAGGCCTGTGAGTCACTCCTCTAGGGGGAACAAGTACATGTTAACAGTAACATGCTTGTTTACCAAATGGGTGGAATGTCTCCCGGCCCGAAATTGCAAGGCAGAAACAGCAGCTGCCCTGATGATCAACCACATCTTCTTGCGTTTTGGCCTACCCCAAAGGATTGAGTCAGACCGAGGAAGTCACTTCACCAGCGAAGTGATGACAAAGATGTGGGAGATACTCGGGGTAAAAAGGAAAACTTCACATTGCATACCACATACCACCTGTCCTATAGTCGGGGAGTTGAGAGGTATAATAAAACAAATGTGAGCATTCTAAAAAAAAGTTTGTGGCAGATTCTGGGCCAAGTTGGGACATCTAATTACCGCTTGTCCTGATGGCCATCAGATCTACACCATCTTCTGCAACCAAAATGTCTCCATTTGAGCTAATGACTGGGCGATAAATTGTGCTACCTCAGAATCTGCTCTACAGAACACAAGAGTAGACACTGATAAACGCCTCCACAACTCATGAATATGTTGAGAATCTAAGACAACACCTTCAGCATGCTTTTTGATACACTCAGCGGAATCTGGAAAAATCAGCAGAGGGGATGAAAACACAATATGATTTAAAAACAACCAAAAAAGAATACCAAGTAGGAGACAGGGTCTACTTGTACAATTTTCAAAGGAACCAGACTAAGGAGTGGAAATGTCTCCCTTCGTGGTGCGGTCCTTTTGAAATTGTGGATAAAATTTCACCTGTCGCTTACAGAATCTACATCCCCAGAGGAGAGCTGTCAGAAAAGAAATGGGTCCACATTAATCAGTTAAAGAGTTGTCACCCCATGCACACTTTGCAGCTGATTGAGGAGCCCAAGGAAAGTCAAATAGAGGAGACCCCTGGAGAATAAGAAGCGAGAAAAATCAGAAGGGAATAGGTAAGTTCATAGGTATATCTAACAGAGAGTACTTTTCTTCAGTGTTATTGAAAACAAAATATGTAATGAAAGTGTGGTGTAAAGAAATGTCCTGTCTTTGCATTGTTAAGTCATTTGTCTGCTGCTAATTGTAAATGTAATGTATTTTTGTCCCACTGATATCAACCTTCCGGGAAAACTGTCAGTGCAAGATTCTAAAACCTGTTTTTTAATATATTTCCTATTAGATTACTAATTTCATTCCCTCGTAGACCCATGAGGACCTCCCGTTGGACCCGGAAAGGGAGTGATGCTCTCCACTCTCCAACAAAAGATGAAGGGAGCATCGTGGCGTACCGCTCCTTGATGGAAGAACTCCGCCCGATGAACACCACTTTGCCCTACTTTCCTTCAACAAGTTGTCTCTGGGAAGCAGGGGGGGGGAATCCATAGGGTACATTTGTCAGCCCAGACGAACTCCCCTACAACACCAAAACTGCCTTTTGCAGTCACCAAAATCATGGCAGCGCTTTCTTTGCCAAGCACATAGGGGGCGAGATGGAACACCCAGAGAATGGCTGCCAGTATTTTCCTTATGTACGCCAAAGAAAAGAATTCAAAGACAGCGCTTCTATGCTACCAGCACAAAAATTCCCACTGGAAAAGAAAATGTTCTACAATTAAAAAGGGACTGCAGTGATGCCCTTTTCATCTTTTCAACATTACCGAGCTTGGTTCGAGTAAGACATTCATGTACACCCATATTCAGGGTGTACACCAGCAATTGGGGGCATTCCTCACTGAATGGCATGTTGTGTCAGACAAAATCTGTGAAAGAGCAGAGAACTTCACCCCAAGCCGTATGGGAAACGCTTTACTTTTTGCAACAAAATAACCAAGACAAACCCTTCACAAGAAGCTTTCTCTCTCTTTACTTATGTCGGTTTCAATTGACCCTTGCCTTGGACTAATTTTGTGCATTAGAAATTGACTGGGGCCAATGAAATGCTCACAATACAGATGCGAGGAAAATTTGCATTTGGAAAGAGACATTCAAGGAATGTTAAGCAATGTGTAAAATGGTTCTTTTGCCAAACAAGAAAATGCCTTTTCAAAAATGAAATGTTAAACTAAGGCTTTGTGCTTGAATAGAAATGTGATGGGGGTTTGCTTTAAACATATACCTGATATGTATTCCCAAAAGACTTGCTTTCTGGTTGGGGAAAGAAAAATAAATAAAATTACTGTGAAGCCAGCAGACCAGGTTTGACAGGCCCTGGCCTCAAACGGCCCTGCCTTTCCTGGGAACAGAAACATCCTCCTCAAGTGGACCAGCCACCTGGAAACTATGAATGGGCCAAGGGGGAGCATCTTGCACCCTCGTCAGACGAAGAAGCACTGCTCCAGCAGGAGACAATGGACTGCCAGGACACATAGGTATACATTCATGGTGACACCTCACCTCAACTCAATCTGAAGGGCATCAAAGGTGAATCCATGACAACACTGGGCTAAACTGACCAGAGCCTGATATTTGGCTGTGGCCTGGAAAGGAATGCCCATATTTGGAACACAAAGCCAGCCCAGCAGATTTCAGAGACTATGCAGCTTATGTCATTTATTTCAGTAACCAAAAGATATATTAATGTGAAATTATTACCATTTAAATGTCCTGCTTGTGCTATTAAAATGAGACGTAGGTTTTTTTAGCATGTTGGAGACGCAAACCCCAGGAAAATGTGAATTCTGGGGAAAACATACATGGTACAACTTTGAAAATTAATGAGAACTTGACCAGTGATAATATGTATACATATATACAATTGTAGAATTTTATGTGAACTATTTTCCATGGAAATGGCGAAAGATTACCAGAATGACTAAACAGCATCGTACCGTCCTGGGAATTGGATCAGAATGTGTCTTGTAAGATGTGATAAAGACATTACAGATTTACCCTGCAAGATTCCAGATTCCACTGCCAGGCCAAAGCTAGCTGACACTATTCAGGCAGAACCACTGGTCTAGAAAACCCCCACAAAAATCCCAATAATTCAGGGACAAAGGGAGAACAGCTGTGGCACCCTTTTGGGAGTATACTGTGACCAGACCAACTTTTTCCCCCCCGCTACCTGCTTGCCCAGCTGATCCACTTTGCTGTCCAGTGACATGACTAGGCCCAGCCGTCCCTTTCTAGGAGAGCCCGCTGCTGTGTGCAGTGACCAGACCTTGCCTCGCTGCCAAGAAACCCGGTCCACTGTCCAAGGAACCCCATTCAAGTGCTTGTTGTGAGTATTTCTCTTCCCTAGCAACCACAAACTGCATCCCTTGCTTTGTTACCTTGTATTAGGTCCAATCCCATAGAGATACTGCAACTGCGTTAGCCAAAATCCTTACCCGTCAGAATCCTCTGTGTACCTTGTTTTTAGGAAAATCTGTAGTGATCTCCAAGTGTTAGCGCCATACTTTCCAACTCATTTCAGTCCTTGTATAAGTCCTTAGTACTATTTTGAATAAATTAATTCCCCCATAAAGAGGCACACAGCGTGAGGGGTTTGAGACTGCAGTTTAACCTTTTTATGGGCGGTGTTCCTCTTTTCTAGCCACTAAAATCGAGTCTCAGTAAAACTTGTCATTTCCTTTTCAAACCGATTTTCCCTGTGCAACTGCTTGCCTTTTAAAACCGATTTTTCCTTCCCCTCTAAGAATCCCATACTGTTATCCATTCAGTTACCCTTTCACTTTCATATTATACCTGTGCTGTGCATTTGTCCCTTAGCATCAAAACCGCATTCCGATTTTGTCTGTTCTACCCATTTTTCAAGCTGTTTTGTCATTTTAAACCTGTTAACATAAGCAAATGCAATTTCTCCACGTGTGATTTAGCTGCACTGTGTTTTTCCTTCCAAAGACAATTTTTGGAACTGTATGCCGTTGTTAGTACATTGCCTTGTAGTTTGCTAGTGTTCTTACATCTCTGATACTGCTATACTCACCTCTACCTCATTTTTCCATCCGCACATGTAAAATAAGTATTTAGCAATTCAGAGTGCTATTTTGCTCACTTTTCAAAGGTTTTCAATCCGATTTTGCCTCGCATTCAGATGGGGAAGGTCAGATTTGCATTCTCTTTGTTGCCTCGTATCCCCGACTCCTTGCTACTCCTTTCTACCCACACAAAATTCGGTTAACACGGGTTTGAGGGAGCGTTGCAGGGGAAAATACTAACTGTGGTGCTATCCGAAAACACCTCCCAAAAATAATCTTGCCTGTATTCACTTGTGCACTATATATCTGATGTTAGAAGGTCAAACAACGTGTGTTCTATCATTTTCACACTGGTGATTGCTTCCCCATATTAAATGTGTGTGAATTTCATTGAAATTTAAAAATAAATAAATATTGTACTATGACACACCAGCCTGGTTCATGGTCCATTGTGTTTGTAAAGGTGTATGTGAGACGGGTTGGGTGCCTTCTCAACTTGAATTCATAATAAATAAAATAAAAGTATTTTGATTGTGTGCTGCATCCCTGGCCAGTAGAAAGGGTCCTTGTCTGGAGTATACCGTGCCTTTGAAATCCTTAATATACTGTACACTTTTGCAACCTCTGACACATTCCCTCACCATCCTTCCCTCCGACTCATCCCACTCTGCCAGACACCTTTGATTTTCTCATCTAAACAGGCATTCCACTCTACAACCCTCTTACTACCCCCTCTCTCCTGGTCTGAACACTCTCTCCTCTCTTCCCACTTTGACCTCCCTGGTCCCATGATTATGCCTCCGCCCGCACTGCCAGTCTCCTTCTCAGTCATTCGACCAATGAAGCAAGTGTCAGTCGCTGCATTTGCCTCTTCCTTCTCCGCCCCCTTCATTGGACTCTCCTCCTTCTGACTCTGTTCTAGCTAACCTCTATCTCCAACACCCTGGACATCCTTGCCCCGTCATGAGGACCTGCACAAAGTCTGCCTCAAAATGCAACTCTTGGTATGACTCTTTGAAACGTAAGTACAGAGCGGAAGTGGCAAGCATCCAGCTCATCCTCTGACAAACTTGTCTGTCTTCTACTCCAAAGGTAATATCGTCTCACCATCTGCTCCAAGAAGAGAGCTCATGCCCAAGCCTGCATCTCTGAGGCACCAATAACACGGCTGAGCTCTTTAAAATCTGCATGGAACTTGTCAATCCAACTGCAGTCTCCTCACCTCCTCCCTCCCAAGCCCACTGCACTGGCCGTCCACTTCTCCTCCAAAACTCTGGACATCCTGTCCTCTCTGTCAACTGCTCCCACCCCCGCTCTTCTCTTGTCCCGTCATGGCCCACCTTTACCGCCCCCCATACTCCCCTCCTTCTATTCCACTGAACCAGGTGAGATCTCTAGAGTTGTCTGCTCTATGAAAGTCTCCTCTAAACAGGTGCTCCCCTGCTGCTCCAGAACTATCAAGGACAACATCACCTCTCTTGCCACAGCCTTGGCTGACTTCTGCAACCACTCCTTTGCCAGTGGCCCCTTCCCACAACCCCTTAACCACTCTCTTGTGCACCCTCGCCTGAAGAAGCCGTCTGCTGATCCTTCTTGCCTGGCTAACTATCGCCCTATCGCACCTTTTTTGGGCAAACTCACGGAGATGCTAGTCATCCCTTAAGTGACTCTCCACACCGAAACGGCTGGCTGCCTGCATGACCATCAGTCCGGTTTTAGGGGATCCAGAGGCACGGAAACTGCTCTCATGAACACCCGTGAAAACCTGCTCTCTAATCTGGCCTCAAACACTCCCTCTGTTCTGATTCTCCTCGATCATACCTCTACCTTTGACACAATCAACCACTCCATCCTCAAACAGTCTCCATGATACCCTAGGCATCACGGACAGAGCACTGGAGTTGCTGACATGTTTCCTTTTCAAACAGACCCTCCCAAGTGCAAATGGGTCCTTTTCTCTACTCCACCTCTCTCTACCTGTGGCTTCCCCCAGGGCTCGATCCTATCGCTATGGCTTTTCAACATGTATCTGGCCCCTCTGGCCCACTTTATCTCCACCTTCTCCCCTCACTTCCAGTGTTATGCAGACGACACACAGCTCTCCTTCAAGCAGCCATCCTCTACCTACTCCCTAATACCCAACTGATATTTAGGGATGGTGCTCTGCCAATGATCTCTGCCTTAATGCCAGTAAGATGGAGATCCTTCTCATTGGAACTCCTGCTCTTCGTTTCCCACCTACTCTCTAGCCAGCCTTTTTGGGTCCCCTCCACTCACCCACTTGTGAGGCAAAAATCCTTCAGATCATTTTTGACTACCCTCTCTCTTCCTCTCCACACATCACAGACCTTGCCAAGAAGTCCAACTTCCAGCTCCACCTCCACAGAGGCATTCTATCCTCCCCTTTCCCCAGGAGTTCAATGTCTGTAGAGCCCTGGTTCTCTCTAGGCTGGACTACTGCAACAGCATCTTCCTCAATCTGCCCCTCTCCTCCCTTCACCTTCTTCTTGCTGATCCGGAATATGACTGCAAGACTTATCCTTGGCCTCAAGCCCAGGGACCACATCTCCCCAGCCCTAAAATCCCTCCACTGGCTCAAGGATCAAATTCAAGACCCTGGCGCATCATCCACAGGACTGTCTGGTGCCTGGGACTGCTCCGCATCCAGCTTTCCCTCCCTAAATACCTCCCTGCCAGAGTCCTTCGGTCCTCTGGCTCCAATTTTTACTACCTCCTCACCTGCGGCCTAACCTCTCACGAACATCATAGCCCCCCTGAGGCCAACTCTTGCTTCCCTTCTCTTAGTGCAGCAAGGGCAGCCTTATCCAAAGCCCCGACTTCTACAGCCGCCCCACTCCCATCACTCACACCCCATGGGTCACCCAAAAGACAAGAAAAGGCCCAGACCTCAACCATCGCCAGCTCCACTTATCATCACCCATGCTCCAACCCAGAGCCCAATCCCTGCCACCACGCCAACCCAGTCTTAGAACTATTCACCTCCTCCCCCTTACCCCATACCCTCCTCTGACCACCCCTTTCCCTCAACCCACTGCAACCACCCATCATCCCATGCACTCCCCTGGCCACCCTCTCACTCAGCCAACTGTCCCCAATCCCTCTTCCACTCCCTCTACTTCAACAATCCCCACCTCGACCCATCCAGCACTTGAACACAAAATAAAACACCAAATCTCTTGCATCCTAATCAATGCCAGGTCAGTCTCTTGAAAACAAATTTAACATATTTGACCTTATCTCGGACAGAAACCCAGATGTCCTTGGTTTGCTGACGATTACGAACCCATTGCACATGAGGCATTCCCACCCGGCTACAACCTGATTGTTCGCAACAGATCAAGAAGACATGGGGGACTTGCAATCACTCACAAAACACCAATTTCCTCTGCTTATCAAGTACACCTCAGCTAGCACCACAGACTATGAATCCCTTCTTGTAAAACTCCAACGCTCTCCCTCCACCTCGCACATCTTCCTTTTCATTTACAGACTCCCCTGGCTACAACAAAAACTTGGCAGTCACACTCAGCAATGCTCTGACAACTGCCTTCAACTTACATCCATCAATCACCATCCTAGGTGATTTCAACATCTGGTTTGACTCACCTTCAAACCCCATGACCTGATCTCTCACAGATGACCTAGAAGCCTTCAACCTGACAACACATTTCTACGCCCACCCACACTGGAGGCCACACCCTTGATGCAATAGAACCACAAACGACATAGCCGCATGGCCTCCTGGCCCTCCAACATGGAAAGATCACTCAGCAATCTTCTCCATACCACAGCCAACCGCGGCCTTCGCCCAATGCCATGCCTGGTGACCCCCAACCTCTTACCCCACTCTGGAACAAAGTCATTATCACCCCGGATCTAGCCAACTCCCTCCTCAATTCACTTCCAGGACTCTTCACTGCACCCTCCTATCCCCCACCTACCAACAGGACTCTCCGTCCAGGATGTGGATGCCTTAGCAGAACACTTCCACAACATTGCGATTAACAGACAATCTGCCATCAGCTCTAAATTAGAAATAATACCCCTGTCCAAACTCCCTTCCGATGCAAACCTTCACCTCTTTCTCTCCAATCTCACACCAGAAGCGCCTCTTGATCCTAGCACAAACCCACCTGTCAGGTTCCCCTGAAGACCCTTCCCCGCGCAACCTCCTCAAAAACACCCTAGCCCACAACCTGTGCAGGCATCATTCCATGCTCAATCCTTAACCACTCCCCAATATCAGGAACCTTGCCGGAATCCTTAAAAACCTCCTACATCAAACCCCTCCTCAAAACACCTCCGCTCGACCCACTCCTCCCCGAGAACTACCAGCCCAGTTCCAACACCTGATTTGTAACAAAACTCATGGACTGCACAGCATACAAGCAACCCAGCCGTTTCACTGAAGCCAACAACCTCCTGGACTTTGCCCAATCAGGCTTCAGACCACTGAGAAACTGAGTCCTCCCTCGTGTCCATTTGGGATGACCTAAAAAAACAGTGGACTCAGAAGGGTGTGCTGTACTCATTCTTCTTCACCGCTCTGCCGCCTTCGATACCACTGCCCACACCATTCTACTAGACAGGCTACACTCCTTAGGAATCAAAGACACTGCCCTCATTTGGATCTCCTCTTTCATCTCCAATCGCTTGCAAATCATGCTCCTCCATCCTTTCACCACTACATACCGATCAGTACTAAAAGGGGTCCCACATGGAGCAACCCTAGCTTCCCTCCTCTTCAACATCTGAACCAACTCCCTGCACTCATCAGTTCCCACAATCTCACCTGCTACAACTACACAGACAATACCCAGATCATCCTTAAAATCCCCAAAGTGCCAGGCACCAACCGCCCAGATCCATCATCATCCCTCTTGGACATGGACTACTGGATGAGGACCAACCTATTCCATGGTCTTACTCCCTACCCCCCAACCCGGCAACCTCCACCTCAGTGAAAAACTAGGATGCACACTGGACACAGACCTATCCCTCTCCCAACACTTCAACTCTGCATCCAGCACCTGCTACTTCCACGTACACACCCTCAGGCATACCTTCCGTTTCTCTGCCATCAACTCCATCATCCTCTCCTGCTTAGACTACACAAACTGCCTCTATCTAGGTGCACCAGTGTTTCAGCTAAGGAAACTGCAAAATGAATCCAAAATGCTGCGGTCGCCTGTTCATTAGCCTCCCTACAAGAGAACACATCAGCCCTACACAAAGTCCTTAATTAGCTCCCCATTGGCTGACATACTACTTTTTAAAGTCAGGTGCATCACTCACTGTGCCATCCACAACACCAACCCGGAATTCCTCCAACACAAACTCACCTGCAATCACCACTCAAGGACACTCCAATCCAGCACTGCATCTCTCCTAGTTGTCCCACACTACAACGGCACCAGTCTGGGCAGATCCTCCTCAGGCCAAGCGCCTATCATCTGGAACTCTCTTCCCCTGCTCATCCACAACACTGATAATCACTTGCCATTCAGAAAGGGCCTCAAAACCAGTCACTTCCCTTAATCCCCTTGAAACCTTCTCAGACTCTATACTGTTGATATGCACACAGAAACACTGGCCCTAAACCAGAAAACACACCTATCCACCCAAACCACCACAGATCATGGTAGCGTTCACAGCTGCACACTGATAAATTTGGCACCCGCCGCCCTAACCCCAGACAATCGTACATCAGTCTCCGGGCCCCTATCCCTCTGCTCATGCTCTCAATCTAGGGAGATCACAAATGGCGAGGCCAGCCAATCGCATTGGACCCAGGAACATTACATCAAAGATCCATCCATCCCAGTTTATAGTATGTATACCTTGCACTACTTCTGTGGACACAAGCCACAGGCACAGCCACCGATCCATACACTATAGAATGCCGTGATGGATATGCAATTACAGTCAAGCAGCTCGCATAGCCGTACACACAAACCCCTGAAGTACCTCTGCCATTAGAATAGAGTAAAAACCTACAAAGTATTTCCGTCTAGCTGGGCACACATCAAGTTTACAGCACTAGCACTCTTTCCTAAACCTGCCCACATGCTTGACCTCTGGGATGCTTACTGGAGCCTCTGCAGCCCACCTAATCCTAAACTGGCAAAATGCACACACATCAAAAAAATAGACCTCTTCGAATTTCCAACACATGGACTTCGGTCCCCAAGGCCGTTCCAACCACAAAGCGCATACAAATGGGGAAAGGGTGCTATATAAATGACAAATACAATACAATATGGAAGCACCCCTTTGAATCCAAGATTTCAGGAGATCTCCTGGCGAGAGCCACTGGTCCTGGCATGGAGGAGCTACCCCATCCACCCAGAGAGTGAACGGAGGCCGGGATCCTTCCTTATCTCATTCACTAGAATACAGTGTCAGAATGCCTAGAATCCACATATGCCTAGAGGGTCAGAGCTCACATGGCTGGCACTGGTATGATTCCAATTTGATCTGGCTTTAATAATATTTCTTATAGTTTGTCCTGCTATCAGACTAATAGATTCATGAGAGATTTTAGAGGTGCTGAAGTTAATACTGCCTCTACCTGCAGAAGCCTTCTGCTCAATCAGTGATCAAAAGGGCATATGTGACTTTGATCCTGCTCTGTGCCACTGGAGAGCAGGTGCTGCTCTATCCCAGGACTGGTGCAGCAGAGCACGTGTACACTATGCATTTGGTATGAGTTTCATGAAAGGGAATGGGTCTGGTTAGTAGACTACTCTGCCTGATAGATCACCCAAATCATTTTATGATTAATACAAATAAAAACTATGACTTCTACACCCTTGACAGATGATAATCCCTCATACTTGTGCAGAATCCATTCTCCCTATCCTCATACCGCTCTACCAGAGATGATGTACTTTTTAACCACTGTGATGTAAGCTTGCAATGAAAAAAGGAGTACTGCATCAGGCACACACTGATGTATCCAGAACTCCTCAGGTGTTGGTCTTCTATCCAGAAATCCTCAGGTGTTGGTCTTCTTTCAGAGTCAAATATGCCTCCCCATGTGTAATAACAGAAATAAATGCCCCACCCAGGGAAGGCAAAAAAAAACAAAAAACAAAAACAAAAAAAACAAAAGAGGTGATGGCTGCAAGGTTGAGATTAATCTTGAGATTAATTTTAGCCTCTGGCATTGCGCTGGCCAACCCTCCAGACTATCATTATATGCCTACTAGGGCATTACAAAAGGGGAAGACCATATGCAAATCAGGCCTTGTCCCACCCAAAAAGGGCCGTCCAGTCCAAACCGCTTGGTCACACCCCTTCTGCACAAGAACATACACATCCCCAAACAGGTTTCAACCTTGTTGGGCCTCATCACTGAAGAGAAGATTGGTCTCTAGGCTCAGCAGACACAGGAAGTGCCTCAGGTGGCTGGAAAATCGTGAAGAGAATGTATATTCTCACCTGCTGTTCCAGCCATCCGATTGGTCAATGGCCCTTCCCTGGGTGCGAATTCAGCTGAAACATACACCATTTTACACAAAGGAACAGGTATTGACCAATGGAAGAGCTGCCACCACCTCTGGGAACACATGACAACGGCTGGGGCCCATCTCTGGATTGCCAGTTAATATTTCCACAGTGATTTACAGCCCTAGTATATAAAATAGTTTTCTTACTTCACACTTCTTGCCTGTTTCCAGCCTCTAAGCACAGGACCGACTATCGAACCAGTGTTGCTCTATGAAGTTAGTTTTCAAGACGAGAGCGTTGCCCCCAAGATATCTTCCAAGCTTCTTACTAAGCACCCATTGCTCAGTCAAGTTAGGCGTCATTCTCATATTTGTACCCTGGGCTAGACTAAAAAAGACCATACCAAATGATTAGGCACTAGCTAAGCATATAGAATTACCATTATCGCAGCACAAAAACCAGAAGAAAATAAAATGGTCAGAATCAAGCCTTCAGATATGTGAACACCCATATCAGTATCAATGCCCCATAGGTTCTAGAAGCTTAGTACCTATACCTTTAAAGGTCACGCCTTGAAACACGTGTGTATAGGCGTGTTACAAATACCATATCATATCAAAGAAGCATTGAGAAGAATTTCCTGGGAAGAAGAGCCAAGGATAAGACAAAGCACTGCAGTAGACAGTGTAAAGGAATTTAGAGGAAGCAACACAATGTTGGTGGGGACTTGCGCAAGGACAACTTTGAGTGTGAGGCTAGTTGTGGTCCTCATTTCTCAATGATAGCTGAAAGGTCCTGTATTGACTATAGGGCCACAAGACTGCCAGTCAGCTGGTTTGAAGAGAAAGCTCTACAAAAACATGTGGGCCAACAAAGTACTGAAACTACTCCAAACCAACAAATGAGCCAGAGACACCCAGTTACAAAGGGGTTCGGCACGAATGCTCTGCGCATCCTGTCACCTTCCTCAAGAACATTCAGCAAGTTGTGCCATTGATGCGACTTCCACTCCTCTAGCTCCATTCCCCAGGTTCATTTAGTTGTGGCAGCTCTGAACCACTGTTGCTAGCAAACCACAGGTCAGTTCGGACCAGTCAGCAATACAGTTCCCATAACAATGCTAACGGCAGACAGCCAATATCCTATCAGAGGCAATAGATACTGGTAGCTAACTATAAGCAGCAGTACACTAAAGTACACTTTCCACTTGCCGATTTAGGAGTAAACTCTCTGGATATTTGTACTGCACACCATCACCACCGGAGTGGTTCCCCAGTGCTCTGGCGGATCTGAAACAAAGGGGGCTGTGTGGAGAAGGAGGGTGGTAGGTTAGGCATATTAGTAGGACAGTTTGGAGCAGAGCAAGGGAGCTGTGAAGTACTGTTGCAGCTTCAGTTCGGTTAACACCGTTCGCAGAGCATATTGGTGTGTTATTCGGTTCAGAGTCTTTCCTGTGCTGTTGTGTGGGGGTCTATGTGGTGTGGTTGTGCGGTGTGGTGAAGTGCGTGAAGTGCGTGGGGGCTGCTACGGCATTAAGAGGTGTGGTTTTGTTGGTTAGAGTGTGAGAGGTCTGTAAGGAGTGGTGAGGTTTTTAGTAGTCTTTTGGGGTTGGTTATTTTCCTTGTTAAGAGAAATGCATATTCCTATTGCGTCTTCTTCATGATTTAGCAAAGGTTCTTTCTTTTCGGTGGTTAAGTTTCAGCATGATAAGGCTGTCTCATCTCTCTGTCATTATGCTAAATTAGCTGCTTTTGTGTTTCCATCCATTTATTTGGCTAGCCCTTTTATCCCAGTTTGTCTTTGCTGTAACCTCGTTTTTAAAATAAAATGATTTACTTATGAGCTCCACCCGTACCCTATGTCATTTCTGATTGGGTAAGTTTGTTGGTAGTGTTGGGTATGTATGCTAATTTCTGTCCTCATGGGATAGTCGCTTGTGTTCCATTCCACCTAGCATCGTCTCTTGTTTTTATAGGCGTTTCCCTTAGTCAGTCCTGGGTGTTGTCTGTGCCATCATATATTCGGTCAATCTGTTCTTGGTGTTTCCTGTTGGATTGTTTTAGTTATTTCAATTTGGTTACGAGGTGTTGAAGAGCCAGGTTTTTAGAAGTTTTCTAAATTTTAGGTGGTCTTTGGTGTTTCTTATTTCTTTTGGGAGGTTGTTCCAGGTTTTTGCGGCTAGGTGGCAGAAAGAGGAGCCCCCTAGCTTTTTCTTGACGTATGGTTTTGGTACCTGGCGGATTTCATTGCTTGATCCGAGGAGTCTTGTTGGCTTGTAGATTATTTTCTTTTGTAGGAATTCTGCTCCCTGTGCGCGGAATGCCCTGTGTGTTATGCACATTGTTTTGAACGCGATACAATGTTTGATTGGGAGCCAATGTAGTATTTTTAGTGCTGGAGTGATGTGGTCTTCTCTGGATAGTTTAAGGAGGAATCTGGCTGCTGCATTTTGGATGTGTTGTAATTTCTTCATGAGGTATTCTGGCATCCCAAGGTAGAGGCGGTTTGAGTAATTTATTCTCGACATGATGAGGGCAATGATGGTCAGTGTTATGTGGGTGAAGGAGAGGAAAGGTAGGATTCTTCTTGTTGTGTGAAGGAGGAAGAAGCATTTCTTAATTATTGCATTTACTTGTAGTTCTAAGGTTAGAGCGTTGTCCATTAGGACTCCCAGGGTTTTTACTACCTTAGATGGGGTGGGCACGGTTCCCATTTCCGCAGCCAGGGAATTTAGGTGTTCTCTTGGTTTTTGGATATAAATCATGATTTCTGTCTTTCCTGGGTTGATTTTCAAGTTGTTGGCGTTCATCCAGTCAAAGATTTCTTTTAGACATTCTACTAGGGTTGAGTGATCAACTTGAGTATCCTCAATTTTGTAGATGATTTGAGTGTCGTCTGCTTAGTTGTAGCATGTAATGTTGTATTTTTTGAAGATCCTGATTAATGGAATCTGGTAGATGTTGAAGTATAGTTGTGATAGGGAGGATCCTTGTGGGGCTCCACAGTCGTTAACTCATGGAGTAGATTTGAAGAGTTTTATCCATACAATTTCTGTTCTGTCTACTAGGAATGATTTAATCCAGAGTAGTGCCATGTCTGTTATACCTCTATCTTCCACTCTTGATTTGGGTGTCATGGCTTACTGTGTCGAAGGCTGCAGAGAGGTCGAGCAGAAGTAAAGCCGAGGTTGTGTTGGAGTCTGCGTTAGTTTTTAGGTCGTCCCAGATGGATAGCAGTGCCGATTCTGTTCCTCTTGCGCGTTTGAAGCCGAATAGTGCTTGGTCTAGCAAGTGGTGTTTTTTCTGCATGTTCTTGGGTTCATTTGTATACATATATTTCTAGGAGTTTTGCCGGGTAGGGAATATTTGAAATCGGTCTGAAGTTGGAGGTCTTCCACGTCGCCACTTGTGTATTTTAAAAGTGGCTTAATCTATGCTGATTTGAAGGATCGTGGTACAGTCCCTGTTGTGAGTGACAGATTTAAGATGTTTCTGTAATATTCTGATGGCGTTCCTTGTGTGAGGATTGATTTGTAGATGTCAGGGGGGCAAGGATCCATGGGTGATCCTGCTTTTTTGCTGCATTTTATCAGCTTTTGATGAAGGTCTCTAGTGATATTTCCGGGAAGTTTTGGAGTTTGTACTGTGGCTCGTCATCAGGTTTGGTTGGTTGAGTGTTAGTTGGTTGGTCTGTTTTGTACGATTTGTCAGATGCCGTTGATATTGTTCTTGAAATGGTCTGCCAAGTTGTTGCATGGTTTCTGTGAGGGTATTAGAGTGTTGTCGCAACCTGGTGGGTTTCTGATTCAGTTTATGATGTTGAACATTTTATTTTGTGTGTTGGTGGCATTGGTGATTCTGCCATTATAATGCCTTCTCTTTGCCTTTTGAATTTCCTTCTTATATGATCAGATTTGTCGCTCGAACTGGGTTTTCTTATTTTTGTTGTATTCTTTCCTCCATTACAATTACAGCTTCTTGTTCCTTTTCATGGTGCTTAGTAGTGGGGTGAACCATTTTGCCATTGCTCTTGTTCTTGAGGGGGTACATGGTTTTTCCAGGGAGATGTTTTCAATTGTCACTGAGATGTTTTCAATTGGATCAGCAATCCATTTGTGGAGTAGCTCCACTTTCCGGTCTAGGTCTGCCTTCTCCAGTTCTACTGTTGAAGGTTTGGTCATCTCCAGTTCTATTAGGTTGCTTGCTTTGATGGTTTTCCAGTTTTTTTTTGTGGTGGTTGGGATCTTGATGGGCTGGATGCTGACTTGGTCACAAATGGAATGAGATGGTCGCTCCAAAGTATTTGTATCTGTGGTACCGTGGTGCTAAGATTTTTCTTGGTGAAGATTGCGTCAAGGTGTGTCCTGCCGAGTGTGTTGCCCCTTTGACCAACTGTTATAGTTTCATGGTTGTTAGCTGGCCAATTAGTGAGTTTTTAGAGTTGACGTGTTTTTCTTCAAACCAAATGTTGAGGTCCCCCAGGATTATTAGATGTTCGTGTTCGATGGCTATGTTGGTTATGGCTTCTACGAAGTTGTCGACGAAGGTTGCATCGTAGGTCGGTGGTCTGTAAACCAATATGAATTTAATGTCTGTTTTTGGATTCTCCGATAGGTGTAGGACCATGGATTCGCAGTTCATGATGTTAAGAGGTTTGTCTGTTTTTACTTGCAGGTGTTCTTTGAATGCTATTGAGAGGCCTCCTCCTTTTTTATTTTTTCTGTTTAACTGAAGGCATTTGAAGCTGGTGGGGAGGCAGCTTTAGAGTAATTTTGTAGTCATCCAGCCATGTTTCTGTGAGGAATAGGATGTAGATGCCGTTGTGGCAGAGAAGGTTGAACATCCCTGTTGAGTGTTTTGACATGGATCTTACATTTATTAAGTTACAGTGGATTTTAAAGGTATAGTTTGGTTTGTGCTTTATAGTCAGTGTTGTCTTCGGATTGGTGTTAAGGTTTCCTTCCAAGTCGATCTCTAGTTGAGGTGTTGGTACAGTTGTGTCTGTCGTTAAAAAGTTCTTCTAGGTTCGGACTTGGGTTTTTGTTTTCATCGGGCTCCTCTTCTAAATTTTGTGGCTGCCAAGCGCAGGGTCCTCTTGTTTTGGTGCTCTAAGGGGTTAGGGCATCGATTATGTTCTTGTTATCTCTGGCTTTGTCCGTTTTTCTGCATGGTTGTGTTTAGTTGTTGGTCGTTCTTTATTTGTATGTTGTGTCAGTTTGTTCCAGTGAGTGGTTATGTGTAAGGTATGGTGTTAGGTATAGGGATTTCTCTCTTCTCTCTGCTGGTTCTGTTAGTGTTCTGGTCTGTGGGAGTGTGTTCTGCAGTTGTGAGTCTGCGGCGGTGTTCAGTTGAGTTTGTTCTTTCTGCTCTTGGTCTTTCCTTTGGTCCAATTTGTTTTCGCAGTATTTTGAGTTTTGAACGTTTTTTGGTTGGTTTTTGTTCGGTACATTGTTGCATAGTTGGCCTTTGTGCTTTTGGTCCGGCTGTCTTGTGGTGTTGGACTGGGTGGGGCGATTGTCCAATACAAGCTTGGGATCTGTCTGTTGGGATGGTCTAGTCAGGTGAGATCGCTAGGTTAGTTCGTTCGCTGTCTCGAGTTTGGGTTGTCCGGATGGGGAGGTCTACTAGCGTTATATCGCTAGTGTATTTCAGTGGCTGTCCCTAATGTGGCTCTCCCTGGAAGATACTTACAGCAACAAACAAATTTCTGTGGTGTGACACAGGGTTTCTAGGTGCGATTCAAGTCAGTAAGTGGTAAGCTCAGGTGTGGCGCAGTCTAATAATCACAGTACTATCCTAGAAGGCATAAGCTAATAATTACAGTACTATCCTATAGGAACAAGCTAATAATTACAGTACTATCCTAAAAAGGAACACACTAATAATCACAGTACTAGTTTATAAAGGCCCAAGCTAATAATCACAGTATTGTCTTAGAAAGGCACAAGTCAATAATTGCAGTACTATTCTATTGCGTTGATTTCTAGATGCGATTCAAGTCAGTAAATGGTAAACTCTAAGTGTGCGGCACAGTCCAATAATCACAGCACTATCCTGGAGGCAAAAGCTAATAATCACAGTACTATCCTAGAGGGCGGAAACTAATAATCACAGTACTATCCTAGAAGGCTTAAGCTAATCAGAGGACTATCCTTGAAGGGGCAAGCTAATAATCACAGGACTATCCTAGAGGGCACAAGCCAATACTCACAGGACTATCCTAGAGGGCGTGAGCTAATAATCACAGTACTATTCTATTGTGGTGCTGTCCAGATGTGAATCAGGTCAATTTGTACTAATCTCTAAGGGTGGGGCACAGTATAACAATCACAGAATTATCCTAAAGGAACAAGCTAATAATCACTGTACTATCCTAAAGGCACAGATAATAATCACTGTATTATCCTAGAGGGCACACGCTAATAATCACAGTACTATCCTAGAGGGCACACGCTAATAATCACAGTACTATCCTAAAGGGCGCAAACTAATAATCACTGTACTATCCTAGAAGGCGCAAGCTAATCACAGGACTATCCTTGAAGGCGCAAGCTAATAATCACAGGACTATCCTAGAGGGTGCGAGCTAATAATCACAGTACTATTCTATTGTGGTGCTGTCTAGATGTGAATCGGGTCAATTTGTACTAATCTCTAAGGGTGGGTCACAGTATAACAATCACAGAATTATCCTAAAGGAACAAGCTAATAATCACAGTACTATCACAATATAAGTAGGTTTGTTATAATAATAAATACTTTATTGTGATATAATCCAAATTATTAGGATTTTACACAACTTAACACAAACACACCATAAACCATAACAGCCAAGATTTAAAAAGGAAATGATACATTTACATAAGTAAATAATTTTCTAAAAATACATAAATTCTAAAGAAGAAATATGCATAAGCAATACTATATTTAACCACCGAGTAGATCCGAGAGGAAATCCAACATGTTACAGTCCAGATTCTACTAGCAAAAGGGTCTTTACTTGATACCATGTCCTAAAAAGGGTCAGTTGGAGTCCCAAGGCCTCGGCATTTAAACAACTGATCCAAAAATCTTCCTCCATTATGGTCTCATAATTATGGACCCATTTAGAAAACACACATATAAAGCGGGCCAAGTTTAGGGCAAAGTGTTAGTACTTGTCTGGTAGTTTCCAGCACTCCCGCAATCTGGCATTTCCGGCAATTTCTCGCTTCAATCGGGATCTTCAGGTGGCCTCCAGTTATGGCTAGTACCGGGAGCCGATTGGTCCTAAGGCTCAATGTGAAGTATCTCACATCTGGCGCCGGACACAGGAGCAAGTAAGGCTGAGGTTTTCGGTATCTGTGAGTTACATGAACTACTGCCTCATACCCACTTAACTTTGCCAGATGGGTAGAGTTCATACTCCAATCCCACCTGTTCAATTTTTCCTCAAACAATCTTTTTTGATAGATATAAGGCAGGTGTCTCTTATTCTTGTATGACCAGTCAATCTCCTTGTAGAGGGCCTCATTTAGTTCTTTAAAATTAAGGGCCCTGGGATGTCTCACAGCCTTATAGTTTTCCCCAGCTAATCTCAGGAGTCTACAAGGAGGCTCAGAGCACGCTTTGAGATAAAAAGCTCCTCTTGTGCATAGTGCCATACCTCTCAGGGATAGGAGGCCCAACTCTAGGCGTAGGTACTTTATTGAGCAGGAAGGACCCAGCCCCAGTACCATACACCAGAAGTGGCCCTCCAAAATGTTCAGGAACTTCAGATCTTGAATGGCCAGGTCCTCCAGCCCATAGAGAATGGCAGGCACAAAACACTGTTGGTATAGTTTTAGTGCTCCTGCCATACTAAAACCTGCCGTACGGCTGCCAAATTTGCATACCTGGAGTGTAATCAACTTAGCTTTACACTTTTTATGTGCGATTATATCTTCATAATTAGTAGGAGCTCTAAAATCCAGCCCCAAATAGGGATAGGAGTCAACAACTGCGATGGCCCCCAGTTTAGTATCAATGCCAGTTCGATTAGGGCCTTTACGGGCTAGAGCAATTACTTTAGATTTATCCAAGTTGATAATCAGCCCCAGCTGGGAGGCATACTCTGCCAACTCGTTTAGCATGCTCTTAATGCCGGATAAGGTCCGATCGAATAGGATTAAATCGTCGGCGTAGAGCATGCCAATAATAGGGATGTCACCCAGCATAGGGGGGCAGTAGGTTAGTTATGTGGCAGGGCTTCCAGAGTAGAGCGATTGCTCTACTCCCCACCCTGGCCACCCCCATCTTGTTTCGTCACTGTCGGTTGATGGCTGGCTTACCCAGCTGATACCTGCAGATACTATCTGGAGCCACCCTTTGCCTTGGGGCCGTTAGCCGTATGGGCTGCCGGGCAGAGGGCTGCCCTGGGGAGGTCAGTTGTGACTGGTGACCTGGCTTATCAGAGGGGGGGCGGGCTGGGAGGCAGGAGGAGGGTACGGTATGTGGATTGGAAGGGAAGGAGAGGGTTGGGCAAACTAGACAGCGGGCGGCAGCATAAAAGATTAAAGTGATAGAGTTGAACAGGCCCAAATAAAGAAATGGAGGCCACGTTGTGGTTAAAAAAAACGTTAAAAAATAAAGATTGTCTTGAGCGCACTTCAGTACTTACTCATTGATCTCAGGCAAAAGCGTCTATGTATCAAAACCAATACACTAAGCCTGGAGGTTAAGTCCTCATTCTGGGTTTTACGGTTTGATTTGGATAGCGTTAAATGGAAGAGAAAAGCTACATAGGCAGGAATAAAATCTGGTCTACTCCTGAAATTGCAAGATGCCTAGCTGAATAATGGCATGTAGTTAGGGCATGGGATCCTAAGTGGGGAACAGAATGTGCCCTGCCAAAGGATCTAGGAAGGTGCTGTATAGGAGAGCTAAAATCAACAGTCGATAATGCGTTAATATGATGTAAATGCTGATCCAAACTAATGGTAGCCAGATTCTTTAGGCAAAAACGTATAGCGTTAAAAGGGAAAACAAGACTGAAGTCTATAGTGTGATAGAGTGACAAGCTCAAGGGAGCCATCACACTGAGAGCAGAGTAGCTAGTTCATTCATGCTAAACTTGAACAATGAAGTACAAGTTTAAATTGTATTCATCGAGTCCTGAAAATGTGCCTCAACAAGGCCTTGGCACAGACTCCTAATTTGAGTCATAACAAATCTAAAAATTGAAGGCTTCATGAATATTCTATTGCAGAAGCTATCCACACAACCCAGATATTCTTTCAAACCAATTGATAGAAAACCACCTATCTATAGGGCATACAGCACAATTTAGCCTAACATACATGCAGAGACTTTCCGCTCTATGATTCCATTACTTCTTCGTCTCTTTGTGTAGTGGGGTCAAAGCACCATCTTTAAGGATTTTTACCAGTGAAGAAATGCATAACCTTTTGCATCATTGGAGAAAGGAAAGAAATGTCAAGATTGTAATTCACTATTGATAATGGGATTGTGTTTAATGCAACGTCTCACTTTACTAGAACTTCAAAGATTTTGAAGTAAAGCCCACTATACCATGTGGACAGACTTCCATCAATACCATTGACATGCAGGGGCACCCTTAAAGCACTCTAGCAATATCTCTCACTGCATTCTTCATCAGCAGCCCTAACCAGGTACACATCTAACTACATAACTTTGTAGAGGACCGCCAACAATGAAAAAGATCTCCCCAGTGTTCAAACACTAGCATCTTGCCATGGAGAAGTAAAGATAAAGAATCAGTGCAAGCCTAATCACCAAGGAAAGTTTATTCAGCTAAATGTCCATAAAACATGAGGTAAAAATCACCATTCATCAGAAACAAACTACTAAAAGCTAATGGGAATATGAAATTGCGTACTGTGCGCATTACGAAAGTTACAAAGAAGGCATATTAAATGCAATTCAATAGCACATTAGAACACAGTCAATTTGAGCCAATGTCATCTCTAAGAAAAGAGATGGTTAGATTGCAAATAAAGTGCATTTAAAAGCAGATGTAATCCATGAATGCAAATTCATCGTCATTAACCATAGTTATGCACCATCTGCTTGACATTAATGGATTGTGGTACTAGCAATATGCATGTAACCAACATTTCTCCATCAATTGCTCACTATTTCTGTGGGTCCTGCATTCCCCCGGCTGTGCCTCCTGTGCACCCCCCTTCTGTGTGAACCCTCCCCCCTCCGGTGCTTCCTGTGTGTGGGGCTCTGGGCTGCGATTCTTCTCCTTCACTCTACCCTCTTGGCTCCTCGCACCCTCTATGGTACGCTTTATGATATATGGCATTTATAATGTGCCTGTACACATGTTTCTCTAGGCATGACAAGACAAGGAGGGGAAAGAGGGAGGACGAAACAACAATCTTACGAGGCCTGGTCTCATTCATATTACGCAAGTGCAGGGAAAGGGAGAAGTGCCAGGGGAAGTGCAGGTAACTCTGGAGCAGCCAGCGGGTGGCTTGTAAGTGCAGCTCAGGGGGACTGTAGGGTTGCAGATACAGGCTGCAAGTGCTGGGGGAGCCAGGAGGCAGTGTGAAGGGCAACTGGACATGCAGGAGCCTGGGCCGAAGTCCAGAGGGTAGCCAGGTGACCAGTGCGCAGAGCAGTCAGGGCGCGTGCAGAGGAGAGAAAGAGAAAAAGCAGAAGCGAAAAGGAAGGTATGGAGCTGCTTACCGAACCAGAGGGTTCTGCTCAAGTTTGAGAGAGGCAGGAAGGCTGTTCCAGAGGGAAGCCCCAGCCGAAAATCTCCCCCAACTCTCTGCTTGGAAAAGCAACTGAACCTCAGAGTTGGATGAGCTCAGGGCTCGGGAAGGGAGATGTTTAAGGAAGTGCGTTGGAGGTAGTGCAGTCCCAGGCCCCAGAAAGCCTTGTGGGCGATGCAAAGGGTCTTAAACTTGATCCTTGCCACCAGAAGGAGCCAGTGAAGAGTTTCTCCCATCTAATCCGTCTCACTAAGTCTGGAAGAAAAAAATTCAAGTGCGATATCCTGGTCTTCAACCCAGGCCTTGCCATCGCTGATACCTACACCAGCGCTTCCTCCAGACAGACTATCACCAACATCCTCTTTGTTGTTCCCCATCCAGACCTATGGACCAGTCATAAGGTCTCGGTTCTCTCTCATTTCTCCTCCTCTCCCATTAATGGTGGCACCCGGTGGGATGCCCTCTTGGCCTACTTCCAATCCTCCAAGACCATCATCAAAATTGTACCATTATGGTCCAGAGCTCCCCCGCCCAATTTCCTCCTTCTTGATGGGTGTCTATCATGACTTTCAACCTCCTCCCTATTGCTACCACCTCTCTGGCTCCTCTGCCACCTCCATCTACTGCCTCTGCCTGCTCTTGAGTTCCTCTGCCGCTTCAGTTTGGTCTACCTCACTCCTGTACCCCACCCTGGAAGTCTTTCAAAGGTGGCATTCTGCTCCACGTCGCTACTCTCGCCTCCAGCTCTGCTGTCAAACACTCCTCTGACATCTGCCACCTCCTCAAAGACCTTAATCTGGATGTCATTACTCTCACAGAGACCTGGTTCACAGAAAGCTCCCTCACAAGTAGACACTCCTCCCGGACAGCTACAAGATCCTCTCTGAACCCTGAACCAACCGGCCCAGAGGTGGCGTGGCCCTGATCCTTCTTGAATGGGTCCCTGCATCTGTCATTCTTAAGCAGGCCTATTCATCCTTTGAATGCCTGGTGGTCTGCAGGCTCTCCGACTGTGGCCACCATCTACAGGCCACATCATCCTCTTCCTCTCAGAATGGGCTAACCTCCTCTTCTCTACTTGCCTCTACCTCTCCTCCGAGACCTCAACATCCACCTGAATGCTTCCAATTGCTCCTCTGGGCTCTCCCGCAATCTTTGCAACACTCTATCCCTCTTCATTCTACCCTCTGGACCAACAAACTCTGCCACACACCTTGGATGTTCTCATCTCCTTGAACATCCCCCTCTCTAACCTTACTACTCCTCTCGCTTGGACTGGCCACTTTCTGCTTTCCTCCCACATTAAACTTTGTGTCCCTCCCATCCTCAGCACTGCCACCCTCCTTCTCAGTCATTTAGCCCATGAAGTCATGGGCCGCCATTGCCTCGGCTTTCTCTGCTCCTCCTACGCCTTGCAGCAGAATCCCACCCTGGCACAGCCCTCTCTAATCTGCATCTTTCCATCTCAAACATCTTGGACATCCTTGTCCCCGTCATGAGAATCTGTTTGAAGGTTACCTAAAAGTGTGACTCTTGGTATGAATCCGACCTCGCCGCCCTGAAACACAAGCGCAGAGTGGCTGAGAGGAAGTGGAGGGCTTTGGGCGCATCCTCTGATAAACCTGCCTGCCGTCTGCTCCAAAGGCAATACAGAATGTCTTCTTCAAGAAGAGGATCCATATTAAAGCCTGCATCTCTGTGGCCTCTAACAAAACAGCTGAAATCTTTCAAATCTGCAAGTAGCTGGCCAATCCTACTGCAGTCTCCACCTCTCTTGTTCCCTCCGAGGACCTCTGCAAGGCCTTGGCGTCTCATTTCACCACTAAAACTCAGATCATCCCGTCCTTGATTTTCTCCTCCTCCCTCCCCCACCCCCCTCTCTCTCATTCACTCAGTCTGTCCCTCAACCTCTCTCAGGCCCACTTTGGTCACCTCTCCCCTCCTCTTAGTTGCTCCTCCTCTCTGACAGCACCCAACGGTGTATCCAGACAAATCCGATCTATGAATGTCATCCAAACAGGTGCTCCCCTGCTCCTCCAGAACCAATAAGGACCACATCTCCACCCTTGCACCAGTAGTGGCCGATTTCTGCAATCACTCATCACTGGTTCTTTCCTGACCCCTCCCTCCCCCTTTCCTCGGGCACTCCCTTGTATACCGCCTCCTAAAAAAAAGCATTCTGCCAATCCTACCTGTCCTGCAAACTATCACGCAATTTCTATCACTCCTTTCCTGGGCAAACTCCTGGAAAAACGGACCATCTCTCAGCTTACTCTACACACAATCTGTTGGGAGCCTCCATGACCATAAGTCCGGCTTCAGAGCAGCCAGAGGCACGGAAACTGCTCTACTGAACACCTATGAAGATCTGCTCTTTAATCTTGATCCAGCTCTCCTCTGTCCTCATCTTCCTTGACCTTTCCTCTGCTTTTGATATGGTCAAACACACCACCCTGTTCAAACGACAATGTGAGAAGGAACAAGTTACTTACCTGTAACTGTTGTTCTCCAGCATGGGTCTGGCATGGATTCACATGCTCATGAATATTCCCCGTCGTCAGGCTGGGAATCCTCGGTAAAAAAAAAAAAAACAGTGTCAGTTTTGTTTCTGATCTGTCTTTCGTAGTAATAACCAATCACTGGTCTCTGCGTCATACTGACCACAGCCAATGACTGCCCTCTACCTAAGCACCGCCTCTGGCAGCCATCTTCAGATTTGGAAGCACGTGAAGTGGCAGTATGACCAAGTGAAGAGCCGCAGAGGGGTAGGCGGGAGGGTTTGCATGTGAATCCATGCCAGACCCATGCTGGAGAACAACAGTTACAGGTAAGTAACTTGTTCCTTCTCCAGCATGGGGTCTGGCATGGATTCACATGCTCATGAATAAAGAATACATAGCAGTACACACATGCACAACCACTGGAGGTGGCAAAGGCTCAACATTAAGCATTACATCAAACTCAACATTAAGCATCTTACCTCCTCACCAGGCTCACCTCAGGCGAACAGGTTGCGCAGCACTGCTTTGCCGACCCTGGACTCCTCCCTGGAATCCCGATCGACGCAGTAGAATTTTGTGAAGGTGTGCGTCGACCTCCACGTAGCAGCCCTGCATATGTCCAGCAGGGGCACACCAGAAAGGAACGCCGTGGTAGCTGCGATCGCTCTGGTGGAATGGGCTCTCGGACGGCCAGGCAGCGGTCGGTTTGCCAACCGATGACAGCACATGATACAGCCGGAGAGCCATCTGGAAATGGAAGCCTTCGAGAGAGCCTTCCCCTGATTGACAGGTCCAAAATCCACAAAGAGTTGTGACGTCTTCCGAAAACACTTCGTGCGGTCCACGTAGAACTTCAGCGCTCTAGCCACATCCAGCGAGTGCAAAGTCCTCTCAGCCGGCGACGAAGGTGACGGGAAGAACACAGGCAACACCAAGGGTTCGTTGAGATGGAAGTCCGACGGTACCTTGGGCATGAAGGAGGGGTGCGTCCTGAGCACTACCCTCGTGTCGTGAAAAGTCAAGTACGGGGCCTTGCAGGAAAGGGCCTGGATCTCTCCCACCCGTCGTGCGGAAGTGATGGCCACAAGAAACGCTGTTTTCCACGACAGAAACTTCAACGGGGCCGAGTGCAGAGGCTCGAACGAAGGTCCCATGAGCTTGGTCAGCACCACGTTGAGCTCCCACGCCGGGGCCGGCGCCTTCACCGGCGGGAACGATCTGAACAGTCCCTTCATGAACTCTTTCACCAGACGATGAGACCACAAGGACGTCCGGCCCGTGGTTCTGGTGTATCGGGAGATCGCAGCAAGATGAATCTTGATGGACGCGTGTGCCAGTCCAGCTTTGGCCAGCGTCAGCAGGTACGGCAGTACTTGGGGAGCCGTAATCCGTAGAGGGTTAATCTTCTGTGCGTGGCACCAGACAGAGAACCTCTTCCATTTGTGTCCGTAGCATTTAAGAGTCGAGGACGCCCTGGCCTTTGCAAGAACCTCTCTGCAGTCGGCCGGTATGTCGTATCCTCCAAACTCTAGCGCCGCAGGAGCCAGGCCTGCAAGTTCAGCGATTTCGGGTCATGGTGGAGGATGGCGCCTCCTTCCCTGGAGAGTAGATCCGCGTCCACCGGCAGCTTGATCGGCGGGGACGCTGACAAGTCCAGAAGGTCCGGGAACCATATCTGCCTCGGCCACGCAGGTGCGACGAGGATCATCCTGCACCGCGACCTCTTGAGCTGGTTGACGAGCCGGATTAGCAGTGGCAAAGGAGGGAACGCGTAGAGGAACAGGCCCTCCCAGGGGAACGAGAAGGCATCACCCATGCTCCTCGCCTGGGGAAACCTGCTGGCGAACCTCCGGCACTTGGAGTTCGTCGCCGTTGCGAACAGGTCGATCTGGGGTGTGCCCCACCGTCGGAAGAGGCGATCCACTAGATCCTGCCGTAGTTCCCACTTGTGGCACGAGCGCAGCTCCCTGCTGAGTGAGTCGGCAATGGTGTTTTTTATCCCTGCCAGATGAAACGGCACCAGAAACATCCTTTGGGCGACGGCCCAATGCCACAGGTCCTGCGCCTCCTTGGACAGCGCTGGAGACCTGGTTCCGCCCTGTTTCCTGATGTAAAACATGGTGGTGGTGTTGTCGGTGAAGATCCTCACCACCTTGCCCTTGAGGGACGGAAGGAAGGACCTGAGGGCCCAGAACACGGCACGGAGCTCCAGGACGTTGATATGGAGGGACTTCTCCATCGGGAGCCAAAGGCCTCTCGCGTGCAGATTTTCGGTGTGCGCTCCCCACCCTTCCAGGGAGGCATCTGTGGTCACTGTCTCCTGGTGGTTTGGGGTCTGGAAGTCCATGCCCACCGTCAGATGCGCGCGGTTGCCCCACCACCGGACCGCTCGGCGGAAACTCTCGTCGAGTGTGATCCTCTCCTCGAAGCCGCCCGTCGTTTGGATCCAGCGCGCGTCCAGGAACTCCTGCAACGGGCGCATCCGGAGCCTGCACATGGGAATGAGGTAGATGCAAGAAGACATCATTCCGAGGAGGGACTTAATGGACCTCACCTTGGACGCGTCGGAAACCAACATCCGCTGTACCTTGCCCAGAATGGACCTGGTCCTTTCCTCCGACGGGGAGGCCAGAAGGGACACTGTCGAGCTTTGCTCCCAGAAACAGTGCGTTTTGCGCGGGTACCAGGTGGGACTTGGCGTAGTTCACGGAGAATCCCAGGTCTGTGAGAAGTTGGACGGTCCTTGCCGTGTGCTCCACGGCGAGCTCCCTCGTCTTGGCTCGGATGAGCCAGTCGTCCAGGTAGGGGTAGACGTGGATCCCCTCGCGGCGCAGCCGCGCCGCCACCGGTGCAACGCACTTGGTGAATACCCTGGGTGCCGACCGTAGTCCGAAGGGGAGGGCTTTGAACTGGTAGTGACGCCCTTAGACCACAAACCTGAGGAATTTTCGGTGCCCCTTTAGGATGGGAATATGGAAGTAGGCATCCTCCAAATCCAACGACGACAGGAAGTCTCCTTCCTCCAGCTGCCCCAGGACGTGCTGGAGGGTGACCATCCGGAACTTCTGCGCCTTGATGAACTTGTTCAGATGTCGCAGGTCTAGGATGGGGCGCCATCCTCCCGTCTTCTTCTTCACGAGGAAGTATCTCGAGTAAACTCCAGAGCCCCGAAGCCTCTTTGGGACGAGTTCGATGACGCCCTTCCTGAGCATCGCCTTTACCTCCAGGAGAAGCTGAGGAACGTGAAGCTCTTTCCTGGCCACGGGGGGGATGCGCGGGCACCTTCTTTGAAACTCGAGCGCGTGGCCCCGGGCTAAGGCGTCCAGCACCCAACGGTCGGTGGAGATGGACTCCCACACGCTGACGAAGCTCGCCAGCCGGCCTCCCACCGGGGTGCTTCGGTGGGAGCCCGACCCCACGGCCGGTTCAATCCCGTTTCGACGAGGCTTTGCCGCCTTGACCTCCTTGGCGACGACGGCGGGGTCCGCCAGACTTGCCTCGTCCTCTGTAGGCCTCCTGAGACGACGAGCGGGCCGCTTGACGGTAGGTGGAGAAACCGCCGCCGGAACCTTTGGAGGCGCCCTTGCCTCCGCTGCTCCGAAAGGGCATCCGTCGTTGCTGCAGAACCCCAAGGGCCCGGGCCGTCTCAGTGTCCGCTTTAATGGCCTGAAGGGAATCGTCCACTGTTTTCCCAAACAGGTTGTTCCCATCGAACGGCATGTCCAGGACTCTGGTCTGTACGTCTTGACGAAGTCCGTAGCCTTGAGCCATCCACGCCGCCTAAGGAAAACGCCGTTGCCCAACTGGCGAAACCCAGTGTCGGCGATGTCCGTCGCAATAGTGATGGCGTGGTCCGACGCCACCTCGCCTTCCTGTAGGATCTCCAGGGCATCCGCCCTCTTGTCGTCCGGTAGGAAGTCCAGCAGGGGAGCCAGTTTGTACCATAGCTCCCTGTCGTAGCGGGCCACGATAGCCAAGGCGTTGGCCGCTTTAATCGTCGTCGCTGCAGACGAGATGGCCCTGCGTCACATAGCGTCCAATTTCTTTCCCTCGCCGTCCGGTGGGGAAGTCGATGTGGAGGCCGCACCCCCCCCGCTTTCTTCCTGGCCGCCGCAGAGACGACGGAGTCCGGGGTAGGCTGCGCCTGGAGGCACAGGGGGGCCGCGTCCGGGACCCGGTACTTCTTCTCGTACCGGTCTCTTCTAGCTGGCGTCGTGGAAGGGTTCTTGAGGAGGGCGAGGCCCTCATCCCAAATGTCGTCCAGTAGAGGCACCGTGAGGACCGTCTTCCTCTTGGCCTCGCGCCGTTGATAACGGAATCCTTCCTTTTTCTTCTCCTCAGGGCAGAGTTGGAAAGCTCGGATGCCCTGGTGATCATGGAGTGGAACGATCCAATCTCGTCGGGCGGAGAAGCCCTGGTGGGAGGTGACGACGGTAGATCCTCGTCGTATACCTCGTCGTCCGTACCCGTCGCTGCCGTGTCAGTCCCCGTATCATCCCCTCGGGTGGACGGGGAGGAGGGCTGGACGGGGCGCGACGGCTGAAAAGGAGGTGGAGGGTGAATCCTTTTCTTGGGCGGGGGAGCACCAGAAGGTCCCGGTTCAGGATCCCCCGACGGGAAAGGTTCCTCCGTCGGCAACGGTAGTCTCGTCCTTATCTCTGAACATAAGGACTGTATAGCCAACAAAATGGCCGCCGAGTTGTCTTGCGGCACTGGCAGAGGGGAATCCGACGGGCGATCAGGGGCCCCGTCGGCACCCTCGACGATGTCGTCGTCACCTGCGTCGGGATCCATCCCGACGGGCTGGTCTTCTTCCACGCCAAGGCCGTGGCTTAAGACCTCGATCAGCTCTTCCTCTGAGGTTGAGGCCGAATCTACGACGACGCCCTGCCCCCCCCTTTTTCTTCCCCGCCGGGGGTTTCACGGGGGTCCTATCGATGGGCACAAAAGAGGACTCCCTCCGAGGTGGCAGGGAGACTCTGAGCCCCGAGGTCGCCACCACTGGTGTAGCCTCCACAGGCTGAGCCAGGGCCGCCGCGACAGTATCGATAGAGGGCTTGGCCGGATGGATTAAGGCCTTCACCACCTTAGGTGCGCTCACCGCCTTATCCTTGAGGGGGGGGGGGACACTGCCTCGCTCCCCCTCCGATGGGGCCTTCGAGCTCGACCGGGGCCTCTCCAGGAGCTTCGCCGGGTGCTCGCCCTTCCTCTTACCCGACCCAGAGCGTTGGCTCGTGGCTGAAGGTGCCGAGGAGGGTGTGCCCTGCCTGGCGCCCGTAGAGCCCGACCGTTCGGCGCTCCCGGTGCCAGCGGACTCGCGGTGCTTGGCCTTGTGTTGGACCCCCGTCGCCGGGGCGTCCTCAAAGGTCTTAGAAGACCGCTCGGATTTCTTCCTCTTCTTCTCGCCTGACGGGCTCTTCCCTTCCAGCCAGTTGGCGAGACGTTGATGGAGGTCCTTCATGGTCCGCTCCGACATGTTGCCGCAAAACGCACAGTCCTTCTCCACGTGCGTCTTGTCCTCATGTAAGCAGTAGAGACAAAAGGAGTGTTCGTCCTCCTTAAAGACGTTCTGCAGCTGGCATCCAGGGCAGATCCTGAACAGCTTTCCGGGCGTCGAGCTTCCCTTCTCCTGGGCCATGTCCGGGCCTGAGAAACTTCTGGAGTCCTCCAAAAGCGTAGCTCGACGAAATCTTCACCCTTGAGGGGCGCAGACGAATCCGACACGGGTCCCCGTTGATCGGATGGAGAGTCGGTGGAGCTTGAGGCTCTTTTGACCGAAAAAACAAAGTTTTTTGAGAAAAAACGTGAAAAAATAGCACTAACGCTCGAGAGCAATAGCACGAGGATCCCAACACATGAACGTGCGGTAAAAATCTGAAGATGGCTGCCAGAGGCGGTGCTTAGGTAGAGGGCAGTCATTGGCTGTGGTCAGTATGACGCAGAGACCAGTGATTGGTTATTACTACGAAAGACAGATCAGAAACGAAACTGATACTGGTTTTTTTTTTCTTTACCGAGGATTCCCAGCCTGACGACGGGGAATATTCATGAGCATGTGAATTCATGCCAGACCCCATGCTGGAGAATGTGGGCATCACAGATCAGGCCCTGGCGAGGCTGACCACATTCCTCCTGGACCGACCCTCCAGGTCCAACTTGGATCCTTTCTCTTTACCACCTCACTCTCACATGTGGTGTCCCCCAGGGCTTCTTTCTCTCAACCTGGCTCGTCAATGTCTATCTGGCCCCTTTGGCCCATCTGATCTCCACCTTCTCTCCTAACTTTGTGTAATGCGGATGACACTCCACTCTCTTTCAGGCTTCCCCTCAGCTCCCTCTACCTCCTCGCTCATTCCTGCCTGTCTATTGGCAATTCAGGATTGGTGAGTCTCCAACAATCTCTGCCTTAAAAAGACCAAGATCCTTCTCATTGGGACCCCTGTTCCCGCTCTCACTCTGACTGCCCTCCTTGGGCCCTCTGCCCTCTCCTCCTTGTGAGGCAAAAAACCTTGAGGTCACTTTCGACTCAACTCTCTCCTCACATCACTGACCTTGCCATGAAGCATCACTTCCAGCGGCACCTCCTCAGAGGCGTTCTACCTTTTCTCACCTTCCACCAGAAGCTCAGTCTCCAGAGCCCTGGTTCTCTCCAGGCTGGACTACTGCAACAGTCTCTTCCTCAATCTTCCCAACATTTCTCTTTGCCCCCTGCAACTAATCCAAAACAGGACTGCAAGATTTATCGTTGGCCTCAAGCCCAGGAACTGCATCTCTCTTGCCCTGAAATCTCTCCACAGTCTCCAGGTAGCAGCAAGAATCAAGTTCAAGACCCTCTGCATCATCTACAATGCTTTCTGGGGCCAGGGCCCTCACTATAACCAACACTCTCAGCCTAAATACCATCCTTCTAGAGCCGTTAGCTCAGCTACCTCTAACTCTCCAAGGGTCAGTTGCTTCTCCAAGCGGGGGGTTGTGGGGGAGAAGAAGGGGGTAAATCTCTCTCCTCTGCAGGTGTCCCCCTCTGTAACAGCCTCCCTGCCCCTCTCAAACCTGAGCCAAACCACCCAAGTTCCAGAAGTGGCTCAAGACCCTCCTTTTCTCTTCTGCCTTCTCGCTTGCTAACTTATCTGTCTGCTGCGCTGACCGATTGCCTGGTACATGGAGTCTCACTGGGTACCAGGTTCCTCCATGACCTGCCTCCTGGCCGACCTCGCACTTAGGGGCTTTACCTGTAACCCTACAGCCCTCCTGGCTCCTTGTACTTACCCAGAGCCATGCTGCACTGATTGCACTTCCCCCTACCTTTCCCCTGCACTTCCCCCCTCTCCCATCCCCATGAACTTCTCATTGTCGTACTTGCACAATCCCAATGTCACAAGGGCTAGTAGGTTTGTCAGTCAAGTCTTCCCTCAGTCTCCCATCCTTCGTCTTGTGGCACCTAGAAACACTTGTGTACAGGCGCGTTATATCTCATCATAACAGACCATGAGAGTACACTTCCAGGTGAGGAGGTAGAACATTCCATCCCCCCACCCAATCACATGATTTGATTCTTTTTTGACATGGAGAGTACAGTGCACAGGGCTGTGGTAAAATTACATTCCAAGCTAAGCAGGTCCAAAAGATGGTTGCGCAGGGATTCGCGAGTCCAATTCTTCGGTTAATATTTACAAGAGACAACTGGTGGACCTACTCCAGAGCCACCAATTGAAAGGAACAAGTTACTTACCTGTGCCTGTTCTCCAGCATGGGTCTGGCATGTATTCACATGCTCATGAATATTCCCAGTCATCAGGCTGGGAATCCTCAGTGAAGAAGAAAATCAGTTTCAGTTCTGAACTGTCCTTCTCCCAACAACCAATCACTGTGCTCGGGGTCATACGGCCCCCAGCCAATGACTGCCCTCTACCTAAGCCCCTCCTCTGGCAGCCATCTTCAGATTTGGTAGCACAAAGTGGCAGTAGGATCAAGAGAAGAGCTGCGAGGGTAGGCAGGAAGGATCGTATGTGAATCCATGCCAGACCCATGCTGTAGAACAAAAGTTACAGAAGTAACTTCTCCAGCATGGGGTCTGGCATGGATTCACATGCTCAATAAAGAATGCATAGCAGTACACACATGCACAACCACGGGAGGTGGCATGGTTGAACATAAGCATCTCTAACCTCCTCACCAGGCTCACCTGCAAGCGAACATGTTGCGCCGCACCGCTTGGCCGATTCCGGACTCCTCCTTGCAAATCCCTGTTGACGCAGTAAAAGTATGTGAAAGTGTGTGTTGACCTCCACGTAAGAGCCCTGCAGATGTCCAGCAGGGACACCCCAGACAGGAACGCTGTTGTAGCAGCGATCGCACTGGTGGAATGGGCTCTCAGACGGACTGGCAGCAGTCAGTTTGCAAACCAGTGACAGTGGGTGATACAGCCGGACAGCCACCTGGAAATGGAAGCCTTGGAGAGGGCCTTCCCATGGTTCACAGGACCAAAGTTCACAAAATGTTGAGGTTTTCCGGAAACTCTTCGGGCGGACTACAAAAAACTACAGCGCTCTAGCCACATCCAGCAAATGCAAAGTCCTTTCAGCCGGCAGTAAAGGCGCTGGAAAAAACGCAGGTAACACCAAGGGCTAGTTCAGATGAAAGTCCGACAGCACCTTGGACATGAAGGGAAGCGTCCGCAGCACCACCCTCGTCTTGTGGAAAGTCAAGCAAGGTGGTTTAGAGGAGAGGGCCTGGATCTCTCCCACTCGTCATGCCAGGGTGATGGCAAAAGCAGTTTTCCACAACAAAAACTGAGCGGTGCAGAATGCATAGGCTCGAACTGAAGTCACATGAGGCTAGTAAGCACCACATTGAGCTCCCATGTCAGGCCAGAGCCTTCACCAGCGGGAACGAGCAGAATAGTCCCTTGAAGAATTCCTTGACCAATCAGTGAGACCACAAAGATGGTCGTCCTGGGTATCTGGTGTAGCAGGAGATAACCGCCAGATGAACCTTGATGCCCCCCTGCTGTGGAAACCTGCAGGCAAACCTCCGCACTTGGTGTTCATCGCAAACAAGTCAATCTGGGGATTACCCCAGTTGATGAACATGTTCTCCACTAGGCCCTGCTGAAGTTTCCACTCGGCGACCATGTTCTTTACTCCTGCCAGATGAAACTGGATAAGAAACATCCCCTGGGCGACGGCCCAGTACCATAAATCCTGCGTCTCTTTGGAGAGCACCGGGGATCTGGTGCCCCGGTTTCCGGCTGCAAAACATTGTGGTGGTACTGTCTGTGAAGACCAGCACCACCTTGCCCTTGAGGGATGAAGGAACGATTTGAGGGCCCAAAACACTGCCCATAGCTAACGTCTTCTCCTCGGGCAGCCACAGGCCCCTGGCTTCAAGACTTCCGGTGTGGGCTCCCCATCCCTCCAGGGAGGAGTCTGTTGTTACCATCTCCTGATGTGGTGGGGCCTGGGAAAAAAAAAAAATAATAAAAAATATATATATTTAAAAAAAAGGTGAATCCAGTAAGACGAGAGCGCACGCCTCACCATCTAATCGCCCAACAGAACCCCTCGTCAAGCTCGATCTTGTCCTGGAAGCTTCTGGACACTTTAATCCAACGAGCGCCAAGGAACTCCTACAGGGGCCGCATCCGTAGCCTGCAGAGCGGGATGAGATAAATGCATGACGACATCATGCCGAGCAGAGACTTGATGGTCCACACCGTGGTGATCTTCTGAGGAGCAGCCATTGCACCTTGCCCAGGATGGCCGCCACTCTCTCCTCAGACAGCAACGCCAGGCATGACACTGTGTTGAGACGGGATCCCAGAAACAGCACGTCCTGCGATGAAGTCAAGCAGGACTTTTCATAGTTCACAGAGAACCCCAGATCCGTCAGTAGACGCACCGTCCTCGCTGCGTGGTCGACAGCGATATTCTTTGAGCTGGCCCGGATGATCCAGTCGCCCAAGTAAGGGCAGACGTGGATCCCTGGTAATCGCAGATGTGCTGCCACCAGCACCAGGCACTTGGTGAAAACCCTTGGCGCCGACTTCAATCCGAAGGGAAGGGCCTTGAATTGGTAAGGCTTCCGCTGAACGACGAAGCGCGCAAACTTGCTGTGTCCCTTGGAATTGGGATTTGCAAGTACGCATCCTACGACAGAAAGTTTCCCTCTTCGAGCTCTCTGAGCACGTGCTGAAGAGTGACCATTCAGAACTTTTGGGACTTGATGTATTTAATTAGTAGTCAGAGGTCGAGGATGGGTCTCCAGCCCCCAGTAGTCTTTTTCATAAGGAAGTACCTTGAGTACACCGCGGAGCCCCGAGCCGCTTTGGGACAAACTCTTTCGCTCCTTTCTTCAGCATGGCCCTCACATCCAGCAGCAGCTGAGGGAAATTGCTTTCCTGCCAGGCCACCGGTGGTATACAGGGACACTTCCGTTGAAATTCCAGGGTGTGTCCCTTGGCAAGAGCGTCCAGCATCCCGCAGTCAGTGGAGATGGTCTTCTGCACGTTGACTAAGTTCGCCAGCCGGGCTCCCACCGGGGTGCACGGCTGGGGGCCCAACATCACAGCCGGTTCAATCCTGCTTGGACGTCAAAGGGGCGCCTTGGGGTCCCTGGCGACGATGACGTCCTCCTCCGATAGACTTGGAACAGCCCCTGTTGGTTTCCTGCGCCAAGGAGCAGGAGGGCTGGCGGTAAGAAGAGGAGCTCCTGCCGAAACCTTTGGAAGATCCTTGGGACTTGCCTCCTAAGGGCCGAAAGGACAGCCGTCGCTGTTGAAGAGTGCCCAAGGCACATGCCGTCTCCATGTCAGTTTTGATTGCCTATAGAGACTCATTTACAGCCTTCCCAAAGAGATTGTCTCCGTCAAAGGGCATGTCCGAAATCCTCGTCTGAACGCCCTGACAAAAGTTGTTGGCCTTGAGCCAGCCACGACGACAAAGGCAAACACAGTGATGGCATGGTCCAACGCCACCTTGCCTTCCTGCAGAATTTCCAACGCCTCCGACCTCTTGTCGGGGAGGAAGTCCAGGATGGGAGCGATCTTTAACCACAGCTCTCGGTCGCAGCGCGTTACAATGGCGAGGGCGTTGGCGGCTTTGATGGTAGTGGCCGCAGAGTAGATAACACGTCCCATGGCATCTTACTTCTTCCCCTCGCTGTCCAGAGGGGTGGATGCTGCAGAGGAATAAGCACCCGACTGCTGCTTCTTGGCCGCTGCCGATTCCACAGAGAGCGGCGGTGGCTGGGCCCACAAGCACTTGGGCGCAGAGTCCGGCACCCTGTACTTCTCAAGGCGATCCCTCTTCGCCAGGGCCATAGAAGGGTTCTTCATGAGGGACAAGCCTTCATCCCAAATGCCATCCAGGAGTGGGACCAAGTGGATGGCCTTTCTCCTCGCCTCACAGCGCTAGTACAAGTAGCCCTCCTCCTTCTCCTCTGGAGCAAGCTGGAAGAGCTCCAAAGCTCTGGAGATCATCGCGTGAAACAAGCCTATCTCACGGGGGGGAGGGAGGGGAGGCAAGGGGTGGCATCGCAGGAGGGACCGCCTGCGCAATAGGCATCCTCGTCTGTATCTCAGAGACCCGCGTAGGCAGTGCAGAGAAAATGTCCACCAGCCGAGGCGGAGGTGGCAGCTGAGGCAGAGGTGGAATAGGAAGCTGGGGTGCAGGCAGGGGGCCAGGCCCTCGTCACCCTGCGGCACTTTGTTGCCTCCCTCAATGAAATCCTCTTCGTCTATGCCCTCAGTCACCGTTGTCGGCACCCTCATCGTAGGGCCTGTTCCCGACATTCTCCTCTTCCTGGATGGTTTGGAGGTAGACAAGCTCCTCCTCTGAGGAGACCCCCATGCCCTGGAGGACCTCCATCCCCACCTCTTTGCATCCAGAGGGGGCGGTCTCAGGGAGATGACCGGCATCATGTTCTCCGGGGCATTCTCTATGGGCTGGAAAGAAGACTCCCTCCTGGCCATGATGGACACTCTTGCCTTCGGGGGAACGCCCTGCATATCCGCCTTGGTGGCCTTCGTGAGGGACTCCACCACCCCTGTGATGGAAGGCGGGCCTTCGTCGGGGGTAACTAGGCCTTCACAGTCAGGACCGGTACCTTGTACTGCTTGGCATTGGTCATCCCCGACACCTTGTCCCGCTTGGTCTTCTCCTTACGGGGAGGGTCAGCGCCCTGATCCCTGATCCCCGCCCCCCCTTGGGCTTTTCCTTGAGTTTGCCCAGATGGTCTGACTTCCACTTGGATGAAGATCCTGAGCGTGGACTGAAGTCACTAGAGGACGCACCCTGGCTGCCTAGGAGCCTGCCGCAATGGCACTCCTGGTGGCAGTGGACTTGCGGTGCTTAGCCTTCTGTTAGACCCCCGCAGGAGGGGCACCCTCAAAGGTCTTAGAAGCCCACTCAGCTTTCTTGGAACCAGGAGAGGCATGCTCCTGGGACCCACCCAGAGTAGGGGCCTTGGTCTGTAGCCACTCTTTCAGCCGCCTGTTCCGATCCCTCAGCGTGCGAGCCGTCATCTCCTGGCAAAAAGCAAATCTTCCTCCTTGTGCGTCGGGTACAGGCAGTAAAGGCACTGGGAATGTTTGGCGCCCAAGAAGACATTTCGTAAGCCGCAGTCAGAGCAAAGCTTGAGAAGGGGGGCTGAATCAGCAAGACGGAGATCCTACTGATCAGAACACCATCCCCTTCCTTTGCCTTCACTCTCTGGCCAGCCTCCCTTGGCCCTCGTGCTATCCCCACCTGCGAGGCCAAGAATATTAGTGTCACCTTTGATGCCACACTTTCCTTCTCCGCCCACATCACTGATATATCAAAAAAGTCAAACTTCCTACTGCACCTCCTCAGAGGTACTCTTCCTTTCCTCTCATTCCCCCAGAAGCTCACTGTCTCCCAAGCCCTGGTTCTCTCTAGGTTGGACTATTGCAACAGCCTCTTTCTTTATCTACCTGCCTCTACTCTCAGCCCTTTGCAACGTATCCAGAACAGGACTGCAAGACTTGTCCTGGGCCTCAAGTCCAGACATCGTATCTCTCCAGCTCTGATATCTCACTATTGGCTCCCAGTGGATGCAAGGATTGAATTCAAAACCTCTGCATTGTCCACAAGGCTTTCTGGGGCCTGGGTCCAACATCCATTCAGCTATCCCTGCGCAAATACCGCCCATCTCAAACACTCCGCTCCTCCATCTATAACTCCCTCAAGGTCAGTAGTTTCTCAAAGAAACGAGCTGGGGGTAGATCTCTTGTCTTCGGATGGGGCCTACTTCTAGAACAGCCTCCCTGCCACTCAAACTCGAGGAGAACCATCTCCGGTTCTGGAAACACTTCAAGACCTTCCTCTTTGCTTCTGCCTTCGCCCCCTCTCCCCTGCTGATTCTGCTCTCCCTCTGCACCTTGTTCCAGGCCACCCTCTGTCCTCTTGGCACAGGTACCTGCTCATCCTACCACCCTCACACACAGCCTCCGGGCCGCCCCTTGCACTGGGATTTGTATCTGTACCCATATAGACCCCCTTTTCTTCCTGCACTTATCAGACCTACCCAGCCTGCTGCCTTAAACCCAGCACTTGCCACTTGCTGGCTGCAATACCATTGTTTGTTGCCTTCTTATTTATTAATATATTATTTGTTTTTTCTCCCCGCACTCTCATTTTCTCCCCCTTCCATGCAATTCTCCGCCTCCCCCTCTCCCATGCACTTGCGCATTCTCAATGTCACTGGGCCTAGTAAGGTTGTTGTTTTTGTTCTCCCGTTTCCCTTCCCTTGTCGTGCTCTGAAACACCTGTTTATGCGCGCGACAGAAATAAAATATCAATCAATCCTTCTCCTCTGACATGGTCCACGCGGCACAGGTCTGAAGAAGCTTCTGGAAGCCTCTATGAAGAAACTCGATGAAATCTGCCCTCGGAGTGCGCTGAATAATCAGAAAAACGGGTCCCCGTTCGTCAGAAGGTTGATCGATGGAGAACAAGGCTCGATTGACCGAAAAATAGAGTAAACTGTTACAAAAAGCGAGAAGAAAAAAAAAAAAAAAAAACTCAACATCTAAACACGAGGACTCCCAACACTTGAATGTGTGGTCAAAATCTGAAGATGGCTGCCAGAGGAGGGCCTTAGGTAGATGGCAGTCATTGGCTGGCGGAAGTATGACAGTTCAGAAATGAAAGAAACAGATTTTTTCTTTACCGAGGATTCCCAGCCCGACGGAAAATATTCATGCCAGACCCCATGCTGGAGAAGTCACGGTTTACATAGATGACAACGCGTATACTGTCACATCGCGTTTTCTCCCACAGGGACTGCTAGATTGGGCCGGTTTACATTTCTTGCTTCTCTGCAACATCTAGTACTAAATCACAAAGGAACATAGCTCTACCCCTCCCGGGGAACTGTCTTATTGCAGATGTATGGGGCTGAGTGGCAAACACTACTCACCGTACTATTATTTCTGGTGCTTGCATCTGCTTAGAATCACATGGTGTGCATATGGTCCAACATTTAGTGGTAATTGCAGAGTCTCGGGAGGATAGCTCAGCTGCAACATGCTTGCCTTGGAAGCAAGGCCACAGAGCAACACAGGTTTGATTCCCGGGTCCACGCTTAGAAACCTCTGGGTATTAAGCACGTTATAAATAACCTACATATTGCATCTTTTTTTCAAAGGGACCCCGATCTGGGCATGTCCAACACTATCCCTACTGTGATGTGTAGTGTACCCATGATCCCTCACACAGAGGTCCGCCCGGTTATTTTTGTTCTGCCATAGGGGAGCCTGAAGAGAATGCGCGAGTACAGAAGGAGTAAAATGCCTATGTTCCCTCAACTCCATGAGGGGAGGAAAAGTGGGCGCACGTGAATCGAAGCAGAGACAAGCACCAGCAGTAAGATTACGGTAATGTATGTCTTCTGATGCTTGTGAATCTGCTAGAATCACATTCTGTGCATAGACTAGCAAGCAGTACTAGGAGATGGTGGTGGGAGGTTTGAAGGTACAGTCACCTGAGAATCAGCCTTAGAATGTGTATCCAAGCAGTAATGTTGTGTAAAGGTGTGAACAGAACTCCAGGTAGCTGCTTTGCAAATAGAATCTAGAGGAACATTTGCAATGAAAGCTATAGTAGCTCCTGTGCCTCGAGTAGAATGTGCTCTAGGCTTAAAGGGTAAGGCTCTCTTTAGATAGAGTAACATTTGGACACATTTAACAATTCATTTAGAGATTGAAGTCTTAGAAACAGAATCCCCTCTCTACCAGCGGCAACAGAGACAACAAATTGATCGGTCTTTAAAAGTGTTTTTTTTCTGATTAAGGTAATCCATCACCGCTCTTCTAACATCTAGTGTATTGACGCTTCTTTCAGCCGAGTTAGCAGGATTCTTTAAGAAAGTTTGAAGCTCAATGGACTGGTTTAGATAGAATTTGGAAATGCATTTAGGTGCAAAGTGTCGATGTGCTCACAAAACCACTTTGTCCTTATGAATAGTAACAAATGGGTCTTGAACTGAGAGACTGCAGTTCACAAACTCTCCTAATGGAAGTAATAGCCTCTAGCAAAGCAATCTTATAGGCAAGAGCCTTAAGACTAGCTTTGTGCAATGGGTCAAAAGGGGGGGCCCATAGGTTTAGTAAGGACAACATTCAAGTCCCATCTGGGAGTTGGGTTAGAAACAGGTGGATGAAATCTTTTCACCCCTTCCATGAAAGCCTTGATTACTGGGACTTTCCACCAGGAAATGTTGTCCTGAGAGGTGGTGTAAGCAGAAAGGCCAGGAAGTGACCTTTAGTGAGTTAAAACCTAGTCCTGAGTCTAAGAGGAGCGTTAGATAACTGACTGTGTGTGGGTGAACAGTCAATTGGGTTGTTAGGAATACTACACCAAATGACAACAGGTCTCCATTTACTGGCATTTTGCTTTATGTGCCACTCTAAGAATGTTCATGCACCTTTGAGGCATCTGGGGATGCCCAAACTCGGACTTCAGAAGCAATGCTGCTAAATTGAGAGTTTAAGGGCAAAGGTGTAGTGCTGTCCTCCAATCTTAGGACAGAATGTTGTAGGTGCAAGGCAGCTTCACCGGAGGGCAAAATGACATTTTCTTGAGATGGGAAAACCCTGATTGATGAGCTCACATTGGTGCTATCAGGATTAGTGTAACTTGTTGGTGGTACATCTTGTGAATTACCTTGTTGCAGAGAGGAGTTGGGGAAATGCATAAGCAAATCTCCCTCACCATTTCATCAAGAGACCGTTCCCCTTGAACATATTCTGTGGATACCTGGAGGCGTAGTCTGGCATGGTGCATTCTCCAGTGTTGCAAAGAGGTCGATGCCTGGATGTCCCAATTCTGCAAAGAAGTTGTGCAAAATGTGTTCATGTAAACGCGTTCTACGGGTAGCTGAACGTCTCTGCTGAGCAGGTCTGCAAGAAGATCATGTTCCCCTGGAACGTGTTGCGACAGGAGAGTGCCCACTTCCAAAGGCGTTGCAACAGTTTGGACAGCCCTGGAGAGTAGCTCACTGCTCGTTTATGTAAAACTTGGCCATGGTGTGGTCTGTTAGAGCTACTAGCAGTGTTCAAAGCACTGAAAGTATTTAAACTACAACAAGGGAAGACCGTTCTAGTCCTAACAGGTTGATGCGTTTGCTCTCTACTGATTGCGACTATGTGCCATGTGCTACCGGGAGAAGGTGAGCTCCCCACCCTGACAGGGAAGCGTCCATGGTGAGAGTGGCCTCTACTGCAGGGGTGGGGAATGATGTCCCTTTCAGAAGGCTGTTCTTCGTCCACCACTGCAGTGATAGAACAAGGGTTTTCGAGACAACCACTAGATCGTCCCACCGAAGACTTGCTTGATACGATTGGCTCGAGAGCAACTCTTGCATAGGACCATGCGCATATACGTAGAGAAAAGAAAGAGGATCCAAAGGTAGGAGCCCTCCCGTCCCCTGCACACTATCAGTATTCCATCGACTGATGGATAAATAAAAATTATTTTCTTTCTAGAGTTTAAAGGTTAATATTCTTTTGGTAAATTAAGTATAGGAACAAACAATGTTTTAGGCATTAAAGCATAATAGTTTAATCAGTACAAACAACTGTGTTGTATGCGGTCATATAATGCAGAATACAAATACAATGTCAAGAAATTCAATGTTGTATAAATAAGCATCAATCATGTATGCAGACAGTTCAAAATGGAAAGGCTGACGCATTTCGGGATCAATATCCCTTCTTCTTGAGCCAAAGAGGTATGAACTGAAAACAGTGAAAAGAAATAAAGGATATGTTAAGCTAATGTTAAATAGGATGGACTTAAGTTTTCTGTTTAAGGACAACGAATTCAAGACAAAGCATTAATAGCAAACCATGGTGAATTGACTTGATTTCAATGAATACAACTGGTCCTTATGTAAAAACATTCGAAGAAAGGATTCTGATCTTACAAGGAAACTTATTTTTTGCTAGAAGTATCAACAAGAAGCAGCCAATGTGACCATCATGCAATTTGGTTCCCTATGTTGAGATAATCCACTATTAAGTGGCTGATGATTGTGTGTTGCCATATATAGACAATCTTTGCATAGTAGCAGGAAAAAAGGAGAAATTAGTACCTTTTAGTCGTAGGGTGAAGACGCTTATGTTGGGCAAAGTAATGTGTTTGTCATTGGATGCCGAATCCACAGAGGAGTCTGGGGTGTAGGGCTTTCCTATTTACAGGTACGGAACCTAAATGGAGGCAAATAGCATTGGTATTAAGTAAGAATTCTAGTTGTAGCTATAACGTAATTTAAAAACGGGTGTTACAGGCGAAAGTTATTAATAGACCCTATCATGTTCATAATTAACTGATCCGTCTCGAGTAGAAATCTAAATGATAGGGTCTATTAATAACTTTCACCTGTAACACCCGTTTTTAAATTATGTTATAGCTACAACTAGAATTCTTAGTTAATACCAATGCCATTTGCCTCCATTTAGGTGCCATACCTGTAAATAGGAAAGCCCTATACCCCAGAATCCTCTGTGGATTCGGCATCCAATGACAAACACATTACTTTGCCCAACATAAGCGTCTTCACCCTACGACTAAAAGGTACGCTCATTTCTCCTTTTTTCCTGCTACTATGCAAAGATTGTCTATATATGGCAACACACAATCAGACACGTATTAGTGGATTATCTCAACATAGGGAACCAAGTGTGCATGATGGTCACATTGGCTGCTTCTTGTTGATACTTCTAGCAGAAAATAAGTTTCCTTGTAAGATCAGAAACCTTTCTTCGAATGTTTTTACAGAAGGACCAGTTGTATTCATTGAAATCAAGTCAATTCACCATGGTTTGCTATTAATGCTTTGTCTTGAATTTGTTGTCCTTAAACAGAAAACTTATGTCCATCCTATTTAACAGTAGCTTGACGTATCCTTTATTTATTTTCACTGTTTTTCAGTTCATACTTCTTTGGCTCAAGAAGAAGGGATATTGATCCCAAAACACGCCAGCCTTTCCATTTTGAACTGTCTGCATACATGATTGATGCTTATTTATACAACATTGAATTTCTTGACATTGTATTTGTATAAGTTTTCTGCATTATATGACCGCATACAACACAGTTGTTTGTACTGATAAAGCCATTATGCTTTAATGCCTAAAACATTGTTTGTTCCTATACTTACTTTACCAAAAGAATATTAACCTTTAAACATTAGAAAGAAAATAATGTTTATTTATCCATCAGTCGATGGAATACTGATAGTGTGCAGGGGACGGGAGGGTTCCTACCTTTGGATCCTCTTTCTTTTCTCTGCGTATATGTAATAGTGATCCTGTGCCAGGGTCACGTTTCCTCCCCCGCACCTTAAAACAATATATAATACTTTTACACACCAACATTGCATAAGACTAGGTGAGTGCATCTACAACCCTCGGCATAGGACCATGCGCAGACAAGGATGTGGAACCAGAAAAATGCAGGAGGCCAACATTCCTAAAAGCTGCATGTCTCGCCGGACAGTTATCTGACAACCAGCTACATATTGAGAGATCTGGAATAACATGTTCTGGACCCTCTCGTTGGAGGGCAAGACAAGTTTTGTCTTCTGTCCAAATTAGGGCACCCAGAAATTGTTTTACTTGGCTGGGGACAAGACTATTTTCATTGATATAAAACTCCAGTTCAAAGAGCCGGTCTACAGTATTTGGAGTGTTCTCTAGACACGCCTGATGTGTGTTAACGGTTATGAGCCAGTCGTCTAGATAAAGGTCCACCAGAACACACTGTGCAAGTGAGATGCTGCTACTACCAGAACCTTGGTAAAACCCCTCATGGCTGGGGCAATGCCGAAGGGGAGCCCTTAAAAATTATAGGAAGTGTTCTCCATCCAGGTACTCTCTATGCGCTGGCAACATTGAAATAGTAAAGTATGCAGCTTTCATATCCAAGGTGGCCATGTAATCCCTGTGCTTCACCAGTGGAATTCCTTCCTGCAGAGTTGTCACCCTGAACCTTTAAGGCTTGATATACTTATTATCATGGCACATGTCTAATAGAGAGCACATGGTTCGATCCTTTTCGGGTCCAAGGAAGTATATTGAATAGATACCCTTGTTTACCTGATGGTCTGGGACAAGTTCTATTACTGCCTTTTGCAGCACGGCCTTCTGACTGAAGGATGAGCAGATGGTACAAACACATGCTTCTGTTTCTTCATGGGAGGTACCAAGGTGTGAAGAAACTCGATGCAATAACCCTAACTATTTTGAGCACCCACTTGTCTGAAGTGATCCCCTCCCATGCGTGGGTGAAGCATGTTATTCAACCCCCTACTGGAGATGCATGGGAGGGGACTTGGATCAGAGAGTCCTATGCTCACAGGGGAGCTTCTGGAGGCTGCATTCCTACCCCTTCCTTTGCCACGTTGAAAACCCTGCTTTTGGGGCGCCTGAAATGCATTGAACGCTCCTGTAACTTAAGAACCTGGTGCAGTTCTAGAGAAGGATTGCAGTGGAAAGGAGTGATGGATATTAAGAACCCCACGCTTCACTACAGCCCGCTGGAAAACTGGCTGAGAGATTGTGTCATGTTCTTTCTTTGCCGTCGCTTACTGCCTTTCCAAAGAGCCGACTCTTCTATGGGCTGATTGATAAGTGAGGCCTGTGTCTCTGGTTTGAACAGTTTTTTTCAGCCAAGGATTGTGTTTTAACAGACTTTTGCCAACACTCTAACAGCCGTATCAGCATTTTATTTTTTATATTCTGCGTGACCCGACGTCCCTCCTACACAATAGTAAGCAGCTGTGCTTTTGCTGGTACAGGAACCCTTTGAAGTCTGTCTTGGGCCAACCACAATGACATCACTGTAGCTGGTGGGGTTATTGGTAACATGGGTACTATAAGCCACGGAGTAAGTAATTCTTTAGCCAAAGACAGTTTTTTTTTTTTTACAGTCTTTGTCGGTAAGAGCATGAGCCGAAGACAAGTTAAGACCTGCACGCTTTCTGGTTGTGGTGACCACCAGGGAGTTCCGAAAGTAGTGTCCTAGAATATAGAGGTGATCAGTTGGCACGGGTCGAAACATCTTCTCAACATGTGGGTTCAGTGCTCGAGTAAGGGAAGGTGTAAGTAAAGAAGGGGCTATATGCTTCTTAATGGAGTTGAGAAGGGAAACTGCCTGGCTGACAGGAACCTGCCCTTTGAGGATGTCCTCCATAAAGTTGGATACAGGCACAGCCTCCCCGAGTAATCTTGAAATAGTCTGCTGCCTTCGTAAGAATGTTATTGAAGAGCAGTTGGTCATCAATCAGAGAAGCCTCCCTGGGCGTTGAGACAAGTGTGTCGTCCAAAGAAATATTGTCAGGCTCTGCCTCATGGAGCAGGGGTAGTGGGCAAGCCCTCTGGTCATCCGTATCCATTCATGCATCTGGGTCCAAGGAGGCAGGATCTTGGGATACATCATCCTGGTCTGGGACACAGAATATGTCTTCATCTTGATCATAAAGATCATCCTGAAAAATATCTTCCGAGGGGTCAGGGTCAGTTAACTTCAGTGCAGGAGCTGTAGAGTCGACAACATGGGACTGAAGCCTAGGAGATTTACAGGGCCTTGGTTCATCCTCAAAGGAATGAGTACTTTTATGAACAACCTTGTCAAACCTTTCTGAAAAATGAATGAACTAGGAGACTCTGTCCATACACTCCACAAACCTTGCCCTGGTCCAGGAGCTTATAGTTGGAACTTCCGGGAGTGGGAAAGGGAAATCTTTACGATTAGGGCCATTCAAACCCTGCAAGGACTGTGACAGTGGAAAAGAGGCATGGTTATAGCCTCGAGGTAAAAGATGGGGTGATTGGGGACTAGAACCACGTGCATCTTGGTGAGGAAGAGCCCAAGTCAGCCTTTCCCTTAATTTAGGGTGTGTATTACTTAAAGATGCGCATTTCGGCGTGTCAGAAACAGCCACCGACACTTTAGGGGAAGCACCCTGCGTAGTTGAAGATTTGATACCATGCATGTCACATGGAGGCGCAGAGGGTCAAGAACCAGCAGGTCCTACATGAGTCCATTGAATATTTTGATGGGCCTGCAGGCGACGCTGGCTTCGACGGTACTGCCAATAAGTGCCAAGGGGTTGTGTACTTAGCCTTGGTGGTGTGAGCATGAGTGCCCTTGTCGCCAGTGGGTGGTCTCCCCATAGCAATACGTTTGGCATGCCTGGTGGGGCTGGGGACGGGCACGCAGTATTAGGCCGACTCCATAATGGTGTCTTCGACCTCCCTAATGGAGCTGTGGCTGCTGAGGAGGTCCTCGTCCGAAGCGACAGCGTCGGTGGGGGTAATGGGATTCGCCCTGCATGGCATAGGCTACCCACTGCCTTGTGCGCCTTTAAGTGTATAAAGTTTAAAGAGTCAACAGGCTTTGCAGCACCGCTTGTCATGGTCAGTAGGTAAGCAGTTATTACACTCCCTACGAGTGCCCCTCTAAAGGAAACTTCCCGTTACAGGAAAGGAAATGTAAACCGAGTTCTCTCCATTATTAAGTGGAAACAGAGCAGTAAGACCGTGGAAAGCAAGAAAAGCATTCTATAAAGTGTAATGTCATAAGGGTCCCCACTCTCTCGACTGTAATGGCCGAAGCCTGATGACAAAGGCTGCGCCAGCTGTCAAAATTCAACTGAAGATTCTTAAGACAGGAAACCATAACAGGCATTGATGAAATCGTTGCAAATGAGTCGAAGACAGGATGATAATAGCAATAAATCTCGTTAACACAAGCTCTACATTAAAGCTATTGACCAGTATGTTATGGTGGGGAAGAAGGGGGGGGGGAGGGGAACAAATTCTGGCAAGGGGACCTCTATATGTGAGGGTTCACAAGTACACTACACGTCACAGTAGGGATAGTGTCAGACACGCCCAGGTTGACATCCCTTTTCAATCTTCCAAATAAATATTTAATACTCTGCGATTACCACTAAATGTCGGACTATATGCACAGCATATGATTCTAAGCATATTCAAAAGCATCAGAAACACTAATCGACTTCACCCACCCATCACACACCTCGACTTCCAATAGAATGCAGCAGAGTCCCACAAAAGATTTCGGTCCAGCTGTGCACAAACATTTTCCTTGCCTCTCCTTCTACCCAGACAGTCCGTCAAAGCACCCATCTTCCTGTTTGATTTGTTTTGGTTGTCAGTATGGACCTAGCCACGGTCTGGATTAAAGAAAATGCACACACGCAACTAATATTAGGGACAGAGCCACTCCCCATCAACCTTTGTGCTGGCTAAAAATGATAACCAGCATTTTAGCATCCTAAATCCACATCTCTCAACACGGTCCACCAAAGGGTGGACATCCCCACAGCGCTTCGAACCCATACCAATGGCAGTAGGAGCTCCATACAAATGCCATATAATAGAACATATACTGGTATGCAATAGGAAGGCAGGTTCTCACCTGGATCAGAAGGACTGCAAATCGAAGAAACCTGGAGGACCTAAAGAAGTCTCAAATAAAAAGCAAGGAGAAGGAACATTCTGCTAGGCTGTAAACCTCTTCTGATTACTAAGACTGAGCAATTACCTCAGAGCTGTATAGCTGGAAGTGAGTTTGCAGTGTCAAGAAGCAATATGTGGTGCAACATACTCTATAAACAAACAAAAATATCCTTTCCAGTCCCATGAGAGGTCTCAATCACTAACACACCATACCTACATGCCCACGGATGGCTCTCCATCAACTCCTGACCCACGAAGCATTGCACAAGAAGGGAAGGTGACAAAATCTCCAAAGCCATTTTTATTAAGGAAGAAATAAGATCCCCAGTTTCTCAACACAGCAAAGAAGTCATCAATATACAGAATTTACTACATAAAAAAAAAAGAAAAAAAAAAAATACATGTCTTTACAAACCATTTTCAACTGTCAAAGACGGAACACGTTTCGTAAAATTTGGTGGATGAACAAGTAAAGAGAGTTGAGCCCAGGAACCCCTCCCTCTCAATCCTGCATGCATCTTTGTTCATCTCACCACCCTCCTCACTGCGACAGAAAGGGCGTGGGAGGGGAGGAGATTAATCATTTTGGGGCAGCACTGCAGCGGAAGGGAACCTTTCCATAGCTATTTTGAGCATAGTGGATAGAGCAACAAACTACAGAGCGAGAAGATCTCCAACCTGTAGAATCTTGCTGAGAAGTCCTAAAAAACAGGAAAATCCAAAGGTGCCCCAGCTCCCAGAAAAGCTCCTACCCACATAGTAAGAATACAGGAGTCTTAGACTCATATATATTTGTATGTACAGTGATAGTGGGTAGGATCATGTGAACTGGTCTCAGGCCCCTCAACATATGTCACATTGACATCCAATAAAGATGGGCACCACAGAAGTATGGGGGTTGGTGAGGAAATCGCCTTTATTGCGAGGGTATGTGCAGCATTGGGAGAAAAACCATATCACCTGCTCTCAAGAATCCTGTGAGGGTGTTTGTAGTGGCGGTGGATCGCGTTACCTTCTTAGGCAACTAAGTAAGCGTGCTTGCAACAGCAATGTATCATGTTTTCTGCTAGATCTTCTGCTCTGCTGTGAGCAGCAAGCACACTCAAGTGGTCAAGGACAGGAGGCGATTTGGTGTGATAGGGGTGAAATGAGATTGTGAACAAGTTTATCTGCAAGAATGTGACTAGTGGGTGCATTTGTTAGAGACTCCCATAGCCTAGTCAAATGCCTGTGAAGGTGGTGCCCACAGTAGTCGGGTGTTTACAGGACTTTATGCACAAATGCTGAACAAACTGCACGCTAAAAAAGTATGTGCTTTGCTCCTTTGGAATCAGTCGAAGGGATACACAACAAAGGTGATGACCACGTGCCCTGCTCCTTAAGCAACCTGTGAAGGGATGTGCAGAAAAGGGTTGACATGTTACACGGTTTTAAGGTACATTGTGAAGATGTGTGCAATGACAGCTTGGTAGAGATCGGATGACTTGCTCCTCAGGCTCCATGTAAAAGAGCTCCCACTAGGGTGGGGTGTAGAGTAAACTTGCTGCTCAGAAGCCCTTTAAAAAAAAAAAAAAAAAAAAAAAAAAAAAAAAAAGGTACACACAATAGCCAAGTGAGATTATGAAACGTACACAGACTCCTAGTAAAGAAAGTGGAAAATATCACGTGTCATGTAAAAACCCTCCCTCCCACAGAAACATTCTCTGCTTGTTCCCTTTTTATGAAATCCTCTCCTTTTAAAGTCCCCGAATAGTGACATATTCTATACAATTCCCTTTTGTTCCCAGAATAAGATGCACAAGCTCAGCTCTGCTCACTCTTGTCCAAAACCAGTCTGTGTTGCGGCAAAAATTGGTCCATGGAGCTTCTCCTTTCTTTTCACTCCCATCTCTCTGAAGGCACCACTTTTCACTGACCCCCCCCCCCCCCCCCCCCCCCTCCCAGCCCCAACCACCAAACTCCTCAATGCGCAAGTTCTTTCTCAGGCAGGGTAGAACATTCCCACCAAGTTCAAGGAATACCCAGGTCACTTGCATTGTTGGGTGTCCATATTTGGATTTCTTGGAGAATATGAACCAGTGGACCAGGAGTAATGCTGGCTGGATGGCGAGGAGGGGTGGTTGCTGCTCCTGTGTGGAGGGAGAGGTGGTGAGTAGAAGTGGAGAGAGAGAGATCCAAGACTGCTGACGTGGTGGTGAAGGCGGACGGGTGGAAACAGTTGCTATGCAAGTCCCATTTCCTCCAACACACTGCGGGGTGACTCATCCTCCTGCAGCAGAAAGATAAGGCAAAGGGGGGATTTGAGGGACATTAACACAGAATATGCAGCCATCCCTACACACAAACAACTTGCAGATTAGACATGCCTGCCTGACTGCGTTTTAAACTTGTAAAGCTATGAGAAGCTTCCAGCTCACATAAGCTAATGAAGGAGAATGCCATGGCCAAGTATGCAGAATTGATGAGGTTACTGGGCTCATGGGGATAAAGGCATGTGTCTGTTTTTCTGCAACAGGTCTAGCATGGCAGAAAGAGGACAGTCTCAGTTTTAGAAGCACAGATCAGTGTTTTTTCAAGTCATGGCAGTCTCCACAAACAAGCAAGAAACGACCTTTAGCATTATACACCGGGACATGATAAATGAACACACAAAAGGGAAAACATGACTCATGGGTCCATAAAGTGTTAAACCCTCAATACTCAAAGAGTAAAGGATCAAGAGTTCAACATACTAAGACAAAAGGGCAAGCTTCCATGCAACAAATAGAAGCAAAATACCCAAAACGGACAGTCAAAGCATAGAGGGGAGCAATATTACAAAGAGAGGTTTTGTTATTTGGCATTTATATGGCGCCTATATATCGTTGGAATGATCTCAAAGAGATTGTGTGTTGAACGCCCTTGGGGACCGTAGTCCAGGTCAGTCGAGATAGGGTAGAATACAGTGCTTGGGTGCACTCAATACATGTGCAGCTAGTGTGATTTGCGTAAAGGTGGCTGCATCTGAACATTAGGTGCGGTGGTGGTGAGATCAGTTGGATGTGTGCAATCAGGTGGCTCAAGACTGCATTCTGGTGGCATTAGACCCGTGTAGCACGTTTGTGTGTGCAGCTAGGCCGATTTTTTCGTGGGGTATAGCTGCATTCTAACAGGTTGTTGAGGTGTTCATGGAGAAATTGTATTTGTTCAGCTAGGCCGAAATTGATCGAGGCGTATGGCTGTGCTCTGGTTGGTGTAAAGTGGAGAGTGAGCATAGAGGTAGGAGAAGCGAGTGTCTGGAGTGGATGATGTACTGTTCCTGGTTACTTTCTGGGTCTGCATGAGTTTGCAGGGATTGCCTTCATGTTTCGTGGTAGCGGTACTCTGAGATAGATTTACAGGTTGGACCGGAGTAAGTTATGATTTGCCTGGTCAGAGGATCATTGTCCTTTGGCTCGGCACTGTCATGGAGCTCATTTTCCAGGTCCCTGGTTGTGGTGGGTTCCAAGGTAGGTCTACGCAGGATACTGGATATAGGTCAGGATATATCTCGCAGCAACGTAGCCCTACCGAGGCAGCGGTGTTAAAGGACAGGCTGGACAGAGGCATTGTAGATCCCGGTTGTTTTGGTGCCTTGGGAGGGTTCATAGCATAGGTGTGTAGACGTGCAAGGTAGGGAGTGAATGGGTATGCACAACTTGATGGCACGAGATGCTGCTAGGCCTGTCTAGTAGTATCGGGAAGCAGAGTCGGCAGATACAGATCTTAGAGCCTGCGGGACATAAGGCTGCAAACTGTGGCCTCACAGTTCCTAAATCCACCTTAATGTCTTATTGGTTGCTTTCTGTGGTCCCGTCTCTCGGTATCCATAGGAACACTTGTTGGCCGGCTGCAATTACATTCCAATTTAATGCCGCTAGACTCACAAATTTATAGTTTGGTAAGTTTCAATGGCTTTAGACAGTCCTAATCATGGTTTACGGAAAAAGCCAGGTTTTTTGGAGCTTGATGGAAGGCCATGTAGTCTTGGGTGCGTCGAATTTGAGGGTGAGAGAGAGTTGCAGCGAAGGATGAGTAGGCGGACCAGCCCTTCCTGGTTGAATGGAGGGTGGAATGTTATTTTATGTTACTTGGCATTTATATAGCGCTCTATATATCATTGGTATGACCTCAAAGCGCTGGTAGGTTGAACGCCCTTGGGAACTGTAGTTCTGGTCAGTAGAGAAAGATAGTGTCGTAGGGTGCACCAGATGTGTGCAGCTGATGTAATTGCCGGATGGTAGCTGCATCCTAGCATTAGGTGTGGTACTGAAGATATCAGTTGGATGTGTGCAGTCTAGTGGGTGGACACCCAGACTGGGTTCTGGCTGCATTAGTCCTGAAGGACGCATATGTGAGCAACTAAGCCGGAATGTGCTCGGATAGCTGAGTTTTATTAAGGTGATGAGATGTTCATGGAGTCGTATTCGTATGTGAACAGCTAGGCTGAATTAATCAGGGGTATAGCGGTGTTCTAGTTGAATAATGGTGTATAGCAGAGAGTAAGCTTAGTGATGTGATATTATAGTTATCTTTAAAGCTCCCGAGACCAGGCACGTGAACAGGTTGGCAGCGAACAGAGCGATAAACGGACACAGACAGGGGGCTGGGGTTACAGCAACAGGAGGGGGGGAATACGGATATATAGCAACAGCATGGGGAACAGGAAAGCAGGGTATACAGTGATACACGTGTGGGGCATGTTAACATTTACATTTGAATTTCTATCCAGATGCAATTCAGGCTAATGTTCACAGCTCCACCCAAGTATGAGATATGCCAACATTGGCACTTCTATCTAGAAGCGACTAAGGCCAACGTTCACAATCCTGCCAGGGTCTGGCGCAGGCCAATGTTCATAATTCTAACCAAATGCAGCATTGCCAACATTCACAATGCTAAGTGCAGTATTGATAACATTCACAATCTCGTATGGGTCTGGGGCAGGCTAATGTTCACAATTCTGACTTGTGGCATTGCTAACATTCACAATACTATCTAGAAGTGACACAGGATACTGTTTACAAGTCTAACTAGAAGTGGCGCTACCATTCACAATTCTATCTAAGTGAGGCACATGCTCACATCCACAGCCCCATCCAAGTGAGGCACATGCTCACATCCACAGCCCCGTCCAAGTGAGGCACATGCTCACATCCACAGCCCCGTCCAAGTGAGGCACATGCTCACATCCACAGCCCCGTCCAAGTGAGGCACATGCTCACATCCACAGCCCCGTCCAAGTGAGGCACATGCTCACATCCACAGCCCCGTCCAAGTGAGGCACATGCTCACATCCACAGCCCCGTCCAAGTGAGGCACATGCTCACATCCACAGCCCCGTCCAAGTGAGGCACATGCTCACATCCACAGCCCCCGTCCAAGTGAGGCACATGCTCACATCCACAGCCCCATCCAAGTGAGGCACATGCTCACATCCACAGCCCCATCCAAGTGAGGCACATGCTCACATCCACAGCCCCATCCAAGTGAGGCACATGCTCACATCCACAGCCCCATCCAAGTGAGGCACATGCTCACATCCACAGCCCCATCCAAGTGAGGCACATGCTCACATCCACAGCCCCATCCAAGTGAGGCACATGCTCACATCCACAGCCCCATCCAAGTGAGGCACATGCTCACATCCACAGCCCCATCCAAGTGAGGCACATGCTCACATCCACAGCCCCATCCAAGTGAGGCACATGCTCACATCCACAGCCCCATCCAAGTGAGGCACATGCTACCATTTACAATTCCATCCAAGTCTTATCTAGATGCAACACAGGCTAGTGTTCATGATTACATCTAGGTGAGACACATGCGAACATTCACAGTTAAGGTGGGTAAAGTGGAGTGACCGGGGTTTTTGAAGTAGAGTAATTGCTCTACTCCACACTAATGTCAGACTTACTCAGGTTGGTGCTGGTTGACGGCAGGCCACTGGTTTCCCTTGGTGTCTCCTGCGGACAGCTGCTGACACTGAGCCGCCTCAGTTGGAGCCACCCTTTGCTTTGGGGCCCTTAGCCAAAGGGGCTGCACGGGCAGGAGGGCTGCCTTGGTGAGGTCAGCTATGACCATGGTGGAGAGCCAATCATGGGCAGTGGGCAGGATGGGAGGCAGGGAAAGGCATGGGGCATTCGGGGAGATGAGGGTGCAGAGGGAGCTGGGGAAACATTTATTTTATTGAAAACTGTGCCAAAATGAATGTAGCTCGGCCACACCACTCACCTGCCAGGGTCCTTGAAGATCACTAGTAAGAGGGAAGTGCTTGACCTTAGGGAGCTTGATGGGTGGTAGGGTGTAATCTTCTCTTGTAGGTATGCTGGGTCGTTCTTGTGCATAGCTTGGTGGCTAATGCATAGGATTTTGAAAGTGGCCCTTTGTCCAATAGGGAGCCAGTGAAGGGTCCAGAGAGCGGGGGGAGATGTGAAACCTGTGTCCCAGAGCAAGTAGGAGTCTGGCGGCAGCGTTTTGGGCTCTTTGGAGTTTGTCAAGTTGGTATGCTGGTGTACCCAGAGGAGCTGGCATAGTCCAATCTCGACATAACAGTGGACATAATAGCGGCAAGCCTATTGGGGTAGGTGAGGTAAGGGGAAAATGCCTATTAGGTGCTTGAGGTGGTAGTGACGGGATTTTGATACATTATTTAACTTATGGGAGAGGGTTAAGCCGGGGCTCCATAGTGCAGCCAAGGTTTTTAACTATTTCGAAAGTAGGACAGGGATGGGGGAGGGGAAGTGACAACGGAGCAGATGCAAGAGAAGGGCAGTGTTGCCGCTCACCATGACTTAAGTTTTATCTGGGTTCAGAATGAGGTGTTTCTCGTCATCCATTGCTCAATAATGAGGCAAGCTTCAAGGTCGGGTTGTGGGTTGAAGCTTGTTTTGGGAATTCTCGGGATAATTTGGGTATCGTTAGCGTAGTTTTAGTAGGTGAGGTTGTGCGCGCGGATGATCCCTTGTAGAGTGGTCAGATAGAGGATGAAAAGGAGAGCGGAGAGGCAGGTGCCTTGTGGGACTCCAGTGTTCACGGTGCGGACGGTTGAGAGAAAGGGGGAGCGAGACTGATTTGTTTCTCATGCACGACTGGTGCAAAATTATCAGTGAAGGAACAAGTCAAGTTACTTACCTGTAACTGTTCTCTAGCATGTGTCTGGCATGGATTCACAGGCTCATGAATAAATACATAGCAGTACGTACATATACAACCATGGGAGGTGGCAAGGCTCAACAGAAGCAATTACTCTTACCTCCTCACCAGGCTCACCTTCAAGCTAACAGGTTGCGTAGCACAGCTTGGCCGACTCTTGACTCCTCTCTGGAATCCCTGTCGACGCAGTAGAATCTTGTGAAGGCGTGTGTAGACCTCTATGTGGCAGCCCAGCAAATGTCCAGCAGGGGCACACCAGACAGGAACGCCGACGTCACAGCGATCGCTCTGGTGGAGTGGGCTCTTGGACGGCTAGGCAGCGGTCGGTTTGCCAACCAGTGACAGTGAGATACAGCCGGAGAGTCACCTGGAAATGGAAGCCTTGGACAAAGCATTCCCATGGTTAATAGGACCAAAGTTCACAAAAAGTTGTGATGTCTTCCAGAAACCGTGTGTGTGCCACATAGAACTTGAGCGCCAAAGCCACATCCAGCGAGTGCAAAGTCCTTTCAGCCGGCGACAAAGGCATCAGAAAAAAAAACAGACAACACTAGAGTTTTGTTGAGATGAAAATCCGACTGAACCTTAGGCAAGAAGGAGGGGTGCGTCTGCAGCACCACCTTCGTCTCGTGGAAAGTCAAATAAGGCTGCTTGCAGGACAGGGTCTGGATCTCTCTCGCCCTCCTGACAGAGGTGATGGCCACGAGAAACGCGGTCTTCCACGAAAGGTACTTGATGCATAGGCTCAAAAAGACCGCCCCCCCCACCCAACGATGAACCTGGTCAGCACCACGTTAAGATCGCACACCGGAGCAGGCGTCTTCACTGGCCTGAAGTATCGAAACAGCTCTTTGAGGAACTCCTTGACTAGACGGTGTGACCAAACCGTCCCAGAGACCGGGTTTAGCATGAGATAACCGCCAGATGCACTTTGATGTAGGAGTCCGCCAGCCCTGCTTTAGCCAAAGGCACCAAATACGGAAGGATAAGAAAAGGAAGAGTACCGCTGAAGGGGTGCATCTGGAAGTTGGACTTTTTAGATGTCCGAAACGTGGGAGGAGAAGGAGAGGGTGGAGTTGAAGATGACCAAGGTTTTTTGCCTTGCAGGTGGGTGCGGGCTCGGGGCCAAGGCAGGCCGGCCAGCCAGAGTGAAAGTGGGAAAGCGGATGCAGGAGTCCCAATGCAAACAATCACAGGCTTACTGGTGTTGAGGCAGGGGTCGTTTGCAGCACATCATGACTGAATTGCGGACAGTCAGATATGAGGAAGGTAGAGGCGGTGTATGAGGATAGCCTGAAGGAGAGTTGCATGTCATCCGTATAACACTGGAAGTTAGAGATGAAAGTGGCAATCACATGTGCCAGGGCAGCCATGTAGACATTGACGAAGGAACAAGTTACTTACCTGTAACTGTTGTTCTCCAGCATGGGTCTGGCATGAATTCACATGCTCATGAATATTCCCCGTCGTCAGGCTGGGAATCCTCGGTAAAGAAAAAAATCAGTATCAGTTTCGTTTCTGATCTGTCTTTCTTAGTAGTAACCAATCACTGATCTCTGGGTCATACTGCCCCCAGCCAATGACTGCCCTCTCCCTGAGCCCCTCCCCTGGCAGCCATCCTCAGATTTGGTAGCACGTAAAGTGGCAGTATGACCAAGTGAAGAGCCACAGAGGGGAAGGAGGGAGGGTTTGCATGTGAATCCATGCTGGAGAACAGTCACAGGTAAGTAACTTGTTCCTTCTCCAGCATGGGGTCTGGCATGGATTCACATGCACAACCACGGGAGGTGGCAACAGGCTCAACATTAAGCAATACAACAACTTAACATTAAGCATCTCTTACCTCCTCACCAGGTTCACCTTAAGCGAACAGGTTGCGCAGCACTGCTTGGCCGACCCTGGACTCCTCCCTCGAGTCCCGATCAACGGAGTAGAATCTTTTGAAGGTGTGCGTCGACCTCCACGTAGCAGCCCTGCAGATGTCCAGCAGGGGCAAACCAGACAGCAACGCCGTGGTAGCAGTGATTGCTCTGGTCGAATGGGCTCTCGGACAGCCGGGCAGCGGTCGGTTTGCCAACCGGTGACAGCGCATGATGCAGCCGGAGAGCCATCTGGAAATGGAAGCCTTCGAGAGAGCCTTCCCTTGATTCACAGGTCCAAAGTTCACAAACAGCTGTGAGGTCTTCCGAAAACTCTTCGTGCAGTCCACGTAGAACTTCAGCGCTCTAGCTACGTCCAGCGAGTGCAGAGTCCTCTCGGCCTGCGACGAAGGCGACGGGAAGAAAACTGGTAATACCAAGGGCTCGTTGAGGTGGAAGTCCGACGGCACCTTAGGCATAAAGGAGGGGTGCGTCCTCAGCACCACCCTCATGTCGTGAAAAGTCAAGTATGGAGGGTTGCAAGAGAGGGCCTGGATCTCTCCCACTCGTGCGGGGGCCACGAGAAATGCTGTCTACGACAGGAACTTCAACGGCGCCGAATGCATAGGCTCGAATGGCGGCACCCCCCCCCCCCCCCCCCCCCCCATGAGCCTGGTCAGCACCACGTTGAGCTCCTACGCCGGGGCAGGGGCCTTCACCGGCGGGAACGGTCGGAAAAGTCCCTTCATCAATTGCTTCACCAGGCGATGAAACCACAAGGACGCCCGTCCTGTAGTTCTGGTGTATCGGGAGATGGCAGCCAGATGCATCTTGATGGAGGCGTGAGCCAGTCCAGCTTTGGCCAGCGACAGTAGGTACGGCAATACTTGAGGGGCCGTAATCCGCAGAGGGTTAAGCTTCTGTGCACGGCACCAGACAGAGAACCTCTTCCACTTATGTCCATAGCACTTGAGAGTTGAGGACGCCCCGGCTTTTGCAAGAACCTCTCTGCAGTCAGCCGTGATATCGTATCCTCCAAACTCTAGTGCTGCAGGAGCCAAGCCTGCAAGTTCAGCGACTCTGGGTTGTGATAAGAATGGCGCCTCCTTCCCTTGAGAGAAGTTGACAAGTCCAGAAGGTCCGGGAACCAGATTGGTCTCGGCCACGCCGGTGCGACGAAGATCATCCTGCACCTGGACCTCTTGAGCTGGTTGATGAGACGGAGCAGCAACGGCAAGAACATGTACAGGAACGAGAAAGCATCGCCCATGCTCCTCGGCTTTGTGAACCTGCTGGCGAACCTCTGGCACTTGGATTTCGTCGCCGTCGCGAACAGGTCGATCTGGGGTTTGCCCCATTGTTGAAAGAACCGATCTACCTGGTCCTGGCGTAGTTCCCACTCGTGGAACGAGTGCAGCTCCCTGCTGAGTGAGTCGGCAATGGTGTTTTTTATTCCTGCCAAGTGGAAGGGAACCAGAAACATTCCCTGGGCGACGGCCCAGTGCCACAGATCCTGGGCCTCCTTGGATAGGGCTGGGGATCTGGTGCCTCCCTGCTTCCGGATGTAGAACATCGTGGTGGTGTTGTCGGTGAAGATCCTCACCACTTTGTCCTTGAGGGATGGAAGGAACGATTGAGCGCCCAGAACACGGCTCGTAGCTCCAGGATGTTGATGTGTAGAGACCTCTCCTCCGGGAGCCAGGGGCCTCTTGCGTGGAGATCTCCGGAGTGGGCCCCCCATTCCTCCAGGGAGGCGTCCGTCGTCACCGTCTCCTGGGGTCTGAAAGTCCGTGCCTGCTGTGAGGTGCGCACGGGTACCCCACCATAGAATCGGCCGACGGAACTCCTTGTCGAGCAGGATCCTGTCTTCGAAGCTGCCTGCCGCTTGAATCCAGTGGGCGTCGAGGAACTCTTGTAGCAGACGCATCCTAAGTCTGCAAAGGGGCACAAGGTATATGCATGAGGACATCATCCCGAGGAGGGACTTGATGGACCTCACCCTGGCCACATCCGTGGCTAACAGGCGCTGCACCTTGCCCAAAATGGCCGCCGTCCTTTCTTCCAACGGAGATGCCAATCGCTCCACTGTATCGCGCTTTGCTCCCAGAAACAGTGCTACCTGCGGCGGAACCAGGTGGGATTTGGGGTAGTTGATGGCGAATCCCAGTTCCGTGAGCAGGCGGATGGTCCTCGCTGTGTGTTCGACGGCAAGTTCTCTTGACCTTGCACGGATTAGCCAGTCGTCCAGGTAGGGGTAGACGTGGAACCCGTGCAGGTGCAGCCGCGCCGCCACTGGTGCGAGGCACTTGGTGAACACCCTTGGTGCAGACTTTAATCCGAACGGCAGGGCTCTGAATTGGTAGTGACACCTATGGACTACGAATCTGAGGAACTTTGTGTCCTTTTAGAATGGGGATGTGGAAGTAAGCATCCTCCAGGTCCAACGACGATAGGAAGTCGCCCTCCTCCAGCTGTCCCAGCACGTGAGGGAGGGTGACCATCCTGAATTTCTGTGCCTTGATATATTTGTTTAATCGACGCAGGTCCAGGATGGGGCGCCAACCGCCTGTCTTCTTTCTGACGAGGAAGTACCTTGAGTATACACCGGAGCCTCTTGGGGACAAGCTCGATGGCACTCTTGAGCATCTTCCTTACCTCCAACAGCAGTTGAGGGACGTGATTCTCCTTCCTGGCCACGGGAGGAATGCAAGGACACTTCTTTTGAAATTCTAGAGAGTGTCCGCGGCCCAGGGTGTCCAGCACCCAACGGTCGGTGGAGATGGACTCCCACACGCTGACGAACTTCGTCAGCCGGCCTCCCACCGGGTGCTTCGGTGGGGGCCCGACGCTACAGCCGGTTCAGTCCTGCTTGGAAGAGGCCTTGCCGCCTTGGCCTCCTTGACGGCGGCGAGACCCTCCTTGCTTGCCGCAACCTCTGTAGGCCTCCTGGGACGAGGAACGTGCCGCCTGGCGGTACATAGAAGAGCCACCGCTGGATCCCTTGGAGGCTCCCTGTCTGCCTCCGGAGCTCCGAAAGGGCCGCGTTGCTGAAGGACTCCTAGGGCTCGGGCTGTCTGTCGGTCTTGATGGCCTGGAGGGACTCATCCACCGTCTTCCCAAACAGGTTGTTGCCGTCGAACGGCATATCCAACACTCTTGTCTGGACGTCCTGGCGAAAGTCCGTAGCCCTGAGCCATCCTCGTCTAAGGCAAACCCCGTGGCCAAGCTGGCGAAATCCGGTATCGGCAATGTCCGTTGCCACCGTTATGGCGTGATCCGACGCCACCTCACCTTCCTGCAGAATCTGTAGGGCCTTCGCCCTCTTGTCGTCCGGTAGGAAGTCTAGCAGGGGAGCTATCTTGAACCAGAGCTCCCTGTCGTAATGGGCCACAATCGCCAAGGCATTGGGCGCCTTAATCGTCGCCGCCGAGATGACTCGTCTTCCCATGGCGTCCAACTTCTTACCCTCGCTGTCTGGTGGGGAAGTGGAAGTTGAAGCCACCGCACCCGCAGCTTTCTTCTTGGCCGCTGCCGAGACAACCGAATCCGGCGTAGGCTGGGCCCTGAGGCACAAGGGGGCGGCGTCGGGTCCCCGGTACTACTTCTCGTAACGGTCCCTTTTGGCGGGTGTCGTGGAAGGGTTTTTCAGGATAGCCAGCCCTTCGTCCCAGATGTCGTCGAATAACGGTACCGCGAGGACCGTCTTTCTCTTGGCCTCCCGTCGTTGGTAAAGAAAGCCTTCCATTTTCTGTTCCTCAGGGCAGAGCTGGAAGAGCTCGGATGCCCTGGCTATCATGGCGTGGAAAGAGCCATTTTCGTGGGGGGGGGGGGGGGGGGGGGGGAGAGGCCCGAGGGGGTGGGCGGGGGGGGGGGCAGGGGTGATGAAGGAATGTCTGTTGTATCATCGCCACCGTCGTCATCTGTCCCCGTCGCTGTATCCGTCGCCGTATCATCCCGAGGGTCCGACGAGGGGGATGAGGGGTCCACAGGCCTTGTGGGCACGAAGGGCGGTGCGGGGTGGACTCTCCTCCGCTTGTTCGGAGGGCTTCCCGACGGTCCAGGTCTGGATCCTCCGTCGGGGTCCATGGTAACCTCGTCCTTCTCAGTATATGAGGATTGGATCACCAACAAAATGGCCGCCGAGCTATCCTGGGGCTCGGGCAATGGCTGCGATGGGCGGGATGGCTGCTCCACTGGGCCCTCGTCGTCGCCATCTTCGATCCCATCAGCAGGATCCTTCCCCTGGGATCGAACCTCTCGTTGAGGCCTTTCACGGTTTCCGGCTTCGCCAGGGCCGCTACGACAACCTTGATAGAGGCCTTTGCCGGGTGGATCAAGGCCCTCACTACCTTCGGTGCATCCTGGGCCTTTGCCTTGTGGGGGGGTGGGGGAGGGGGGGCAGGGAGGGTCATCGCCTCGCTCCCCCTCGGCTCCCTTCGAGATCGACCGGGGCCTCTCCAGAAGCTTACCCGGGTTCTCGGACTTCCTCTTCCCCGAACCGGAGCGCTGGCTCGCGGTTGTTCATGCCAGGGAAGTCGCGCCCTGCTTGGCAGCCGAAGAGCCCGACCTTTCGGCGCTCCCGGTGCCCACGGACTCGCGGTGCTTGGCCTTCTGTTGGGCCCCCATCGCCGGGGCGCCCTCACAGGACTTATAAGACCGCTCAGACCTTTTCTTCGCCTTCTCACCTGCTGTGCCCTTCTCCAGCCAGGCGGCGAGGCGGGAACAACGATCTTGCTTGGTCCGTTCCGACAGGTTCTTGCAGAACACACAGTCCTTTTCCACGTGTGTCTTGTCCTCATGAAGGCAGTAGAGACATCTCGAATGCTCGTCCTCCTTGAAAACATTTTGCAATCTGCATCCCGGGCAGCTCCTGAACAGCTTGGATCCGGGAGTCGAGCTTCCCTTGTCCTGTGCCATATCCGTTGAGGTAGGCCTCAGATCTTCTGGAACCTCCAAGAAGCGTAACTCGACGAAACCTTTACCCTGGAGGGGCATAGAAGAATTCTGAAAATGGTCCCCGTTATCGGAAGTGGAAACGGTGGAGTTTGGGGCTCGATTAAACTGAAAAAATGAGAAAATCTCCTGAAAAAGCGCAAAAACCAGTAAAAGCTCGAGAGCTAAATCACAAGGACTCCCAACACTTGAACGTGCGGTAAAAATCTGAGGATGGCTGCCAGGGGAGGGGCTTAGGGAGAGGGCAGTCATTGGCTGGGGGCAGTATGAACCAGAGATCAGTGATTGGTTACTACTAAGAAAGACAGATCAGAAACAAAACTGATACTGATTTTTTTCTTTACCGAGGATTCCCAGCCTGACGGGGAATATTCATGAGCATGTGAATCCATGCCAGCCCCCATGCTGGAGAACCATAGTCTTCCGAAGTCCGAATCCGACTGAAGCTTTGCGTCTCTGGGGAACGAGGAGGCGGCCACCAATTTGAGTCCTTGAAGTCTCCTCATCCAGAGTGCTAGCCCCGAGTAGCGACGAGAATATGATCAGCAATATTCAGTCTTCTCCTGGCTCTCGAAAAGGGCACCAAAACCACACAGCCGCATCCAGCCGCGAAGAAACTCTTGCCTGGAGCTTTGCCCATTGATCCCTCCTACAAATTCCCTTCCGGTGTCCTTTCTTCAGTCACCACGACAAGGACCGGGTTTTCGGCTGCAGATCCTGAAGACATCCTGCTGCAATCTCTTCTTCTGTTCTGAAGCACTGTGTTGGCTGTGGTATTACTTACCTTAAGCCTTGTGGGATTTCTGTGAAGCTTTGGGCTGATTCATTTTATTGCGAGTCCTTCAGCCAGTTAGCCCAGGCCAAATGCTGGAATCCCTCTAGAGTGTCTTCTCTGGAGTTCCTGGACCCCAACTTTAAAGTGAAGTACTTGTTTTGAAGAGGCTTCCTCAGGAATTCTGACTTTCCCTGCAACTGAACTTTATCCCAACCTGCCTAACCTGGCACCTTGACCGCTAGAGTCCCTCTTCTGCCTCAGAGAACTAATGCAATAGACTAGAGAAGGACTGGATAAGAAAAAGATTAGGTCTTGAAAAGTATAACAAGTGTTAAAGTGACTGACTTGTAAATGTGCTGGTTTGGTAACTGTCCCTTTGAAGTATGATCAGTTACAGACATTCTTCCCATCCTTTGAATATGTTTTGCCATTTTGAAAAGTACATAAGGTTATTTTACTCACCTGCGAATTTGGTCCCCCACAGTTGGCGTCACCTATTTCTTTGAGAATATGACAATGCATTACTTACCGTAAAAGCATTTCTGATGGTTGTATCTGCTTAGATTCACATGCTGTGCATAGGTCCGACATCCAGTGGTCACTGCGGAGTATTGCATTTTGTTTTTCGTAGTCGAAAAGGGGACGTCGACAAGGCGTGTCTGTAACACTATCCCTATAGTGACGTGCGTTGTACCCACAATCCCTCACGCGTCGAGGTCCCTCTGTTTGTATTTTTCCGCCCTGAGGGAGCCTTTTAGCCGTGAGTGAGTACAGAAAAGAGAGAAATATATATAAAAGGATGTCTATGCTCCTTCCATCCGAGCGGGGAGGAAGGGTGGGCGCATGTGAATCTAAGCAGATACAACCATCAGAAATGCTTTTACGGTAAGTAATGCATTGTCTTCTGATGTTTGTTAATCTGCTTAGAATCACATGCTGTGCATAGACTAGCGAGCAGTACCCGGAGTTGGCGGTGGGTTATGAGAAGGAACAGTAGAAAAAAGATGTCTTAATACTGCCTGCCCAACCTGGGAATCAGATCTAGAGTGTGCATCTAGACAGTAGTGTTTTGTAAAGGTGTGCACAGAACTCCAGGTTGCCGCTTTGCAGATGGACTCAAGGGGAACATTTGCAATGAATGCTATGGAAGCCCCCGTGCCTCGAGTGGAATGTGCTCTTGGCTTGAAGGGTAGTTCTCTCTTAGCAAGAGTGTAACAGAGAGTGATGCATTGAACAATCCATCTAGATATAGTGGATTTTGAGACCGCATCTCCTCCTCTTCCTGCTGCCACCGAGACAAAGAACTGATTAGTCTTTCTCAGTGGTCTGGTTCTTTCCATGTAGAACATGACAGCTCTGCGTACATCTAGTGTATGCAGACTTTTTTCTCCCGAGCTGGAAGGGTTTTGAAAGAACGTTGGTAGTTCTATAGTTTGGTTTACATGAAATTTCGAGATGAATTTAGGTGCAAACCTTGGGTGTGTGCGTAGAACCACCTTATCTTTGTGAACTGTTACGAAGGGGTCTAGTACAGAAAGAGCCTGTAGTTCACTTACTCTCCTAATGGAGGTGATAGCTATTAGGAAAGCAGTCTTAAGGGTGATATCTTTAAGAGTTGCCTTGTGCAGGGGTTCGAAAGGAGGGCCCATGAGTCTGGAAAGTACCACATTTAAGTCCCATCCGGGAGCTGGGTTAGCTATCGGAGGGTGTATCCTCTTTACCCCCTCCATGAAGGCTTTGATAACTGGTATCTTCCACCACGACACTTTAAGTTGGGAAGTGGTGTATGCAGAAAGTGCCGCTAGGTGGACTTTAATGGAATTGAACACTAAACTTGAATCCAGTAAATGGGTCAAGTATAGAATAATGTCAGTAGGAGAGCAGTCAACTGGGTTGATGCTAGTACCTCTACACCAGATAACAAATCTTTTCCATTTGCTAGAATAGCAGTGTCGAGTATTAGGTTTTCTGGCTTCCCTGAGGATGTCCATACATCTCTGTGGGAGTTGTAAATGTCCAAATTCTATGATCTCAGGAGCCAGACTGCTAAGTTCATGGTCTGAGGGCATGGATGCAGTGCTCTGCCCTTGTCTTGTGACAGCATGTTGTACGGGCAGGGAAGTTTCACTGGGGGAGATAGGGACATCTCCATCAAGTGAGCGAACCATGGCTGCCGGGCCCACATTGGGGCCACTAGTATCATTGTAACCTGCTCCTGATGCATCTTGTGCACCACTTTGTTGAGAAGGGGAGTCGGGGGAAAGGCGTAAACAAATTTCCCTGACCATAGAATCGACAGACCGTTCCCCTTGGACTGGTTCTGGGGGTTCCTGGGGGCGTAACTTTGGCATTGTGAGTTTTCCAGAGTTGCGAACAGGTCTATTTCCGGGAATCCCCATTGAGTGAAGACATCTAAGACGATGTCTTTGTGTAATTGCCATTCGTACTCTCCGGGCAGGGGGAGGTCTCTGCTGAGTTTGTCTGCTAGAAGATTGAGTTCCCCTGGTACATGTTGTGTCCGAGAGCCCACTTCCATATGTTCTGGGACAGTTTGGACAGTCCTGGAGAGTGAGTGCCTCCTTGCTTGTTGAGGTAGTACATGGCTGTGGTGCTGTCTGTGAGGACCATCACTGTCTTTCCTTGTAGCTGTTTCTGAAAGGCTTTCAGTGCTTTGAACACCGCTAGTAGTTCCAGCAGGTTTATATGCTTGGATGCTAAGCTCGGAGTCCAAACTCCGTGGGCCGTCTGATGGGATAGGTGAGCCCCCCATCCTGTAAGGGATGCGTCTGTGGTTAGAGTGGCTTCCACTGCGGGTGTGGCAAAAGTTTTCCCTAATAACAGGTTTTCTTTTGTCCACCACCGTAGCGAGAGAACCAAGGCCTGCGAGACCACCACTAGATCGTCCCATTGTCCGCTGGCCTGACACCACTGGCTGTAGAGCCACTCTTGCATTGGGCGCATGCGCAGGCGCGCGTGAGGTACCAAATAAATACATGACGCCATCATTATTTATTTATTTATTTATTTATTATTTATTGCATTTGTTACTCGCCCAAACCCTTAGGTACCACGGCGATGTTACAGACAGCTTAGTTAAAACATTTCTTGGAAATTGCCAGTCGGGCGCAGTGCATGTGAATACAAAATAATCATACATGAAAACTTTAAATGCAGGGCTTAATACAGTGATCTAGCAAGCGCATTGCTTTGCGTACCGTCACCTCTCGGCCTGCTACATAATGGGGAATCTGAAACAGCATGTTTTGGACCCTCTCGTTGGAGGGGAATACGAGGCCGTCCTTTGTTCGAATTAGAGCCCCTAGGAATTGTTTGATTTGGCTGGGGTCTAAGCTGGACTTCTTTTCGTTGATGGAGAAGCCCAGTTGGGACAAAAGGTCTACGGTCTTTTGGGTATTGGAGAAGCATGTTTCGTAAGAATCCCCTGTTATGAGCCAGTCGTTGAGGTAAGGGTATACCGGGATGGATAATCTGCGCAGGTGGGCCGCTGCCACTGCCAGTACTTTCGTGAATACCCTTGGTGCAGATGCTATCCCGAAGGGTAGTACTCTGAACTGGTAGTGTTTGTCCTCTATCTTGAACCTGAGGTATTTTCTGTGCGATGTCAACATTAAAATATGAAAGTATGCATCTTTCATGTCCAGTGTTGTCATGCAATCCCCTTGTGATAACAGTGGGATTACCTCCTGTAAGGTCACCATACGAAACTTTTGGGGTTTGACAAATATGTTCGCTGGGCGCAGATCTAATACAAGGCGCATGGTTAAGTCCTTTTTGGGTACAAGGAAGTACACTGAATAAATACCTTCTGTTACCTGTGATAGGGGGACGGGCTCTATAGCTTCTTTCTTCAGTAGTTCTTCCACCTCTTGAAGAAGAATGGAGAGGTGTTGCTGTGTCATGCGTCGGTTCCGTGGGGGTTTGTACTTCGGGGAACCGTTGAACTCGATGCAGTATCCGTGGGCTATGGTGGATAATACCCAACGGTCTGACGTGATTCCCTCCCATGCTGAAAGGAACGATGTTAGCCGGCCCCCGACCGGTGATGCATGGGAGGGGACCCGAATTTTGGGGTCATTTGCTGGTATTGGGCGTGGAACCTCTGGGGCTGGAGCCACGACCTCTTCCTCTGCCACGGCGTTGGCCTCTTTGACTGAACTGGGTGTTACCCTGGTTAGTGGGCCAGTTGGAGCCAGAGTAATATTATTGTTGTTGGTTCTGCTGCTGTCTTTGGCCACGAAAGGAGCGTTTATTACCATAGCCTCGCCTGTTAGGGGGCCTAGAAATTTGATCAAGAGTCTTGATGGTATCAAACTCTTTTTTAGCATGTTCTAGGGCCTCATCTACTGCTTTCCCAAACAGATGCGTCTGTTCAATGGGTTTATTTATGAGGGAGGCTTGGGTTTCGGGCTTAAAACCTGAATTGCGTAGCCAAACGTGGCGTTTGAGAAGTATTCCCTGCACTAGGGAGCGGCCAGCCGTCTCAGCGGCATCTAGGGAGTTCTTAACGATGCCCTGGTTTACCAGTGTGCCCTCTGATATTATAGCTAGCAGGCGAGAACGCAGAGGTTCAGGTGCTTCCTCTGCTTCGTTGCGCAGCTTGTCCCACTGTGCATCTGCGTAGCTAGCTAAAAGTGAGTTGTTATTAGCAATTCTAGTAGAGAAGGCGGCGGAGGTCGTGATTCTCTTCCCCAGTGCGTAGAGTTTTTTGCCTTCTTTGTCTGGAGGTGCTTCACTAGTGGATAGTGGCACCCCTGCTCTTTTTCTTGTGTTGGTAACCACAAGGGAGTCCGGAATAGAGTGTCCTCTGATGTATAAAGGGTCAGAGGATGAAGGGCTGAAGAGCTTTTCTATTCTAGGGTTGACCCCTCTTACTAAAGCTGGGTTAGTAAGGGAAGGAGAAATTCTTCTTTTAATAGAAGCCAGGAGTGGAATAGATTGGCTAACAGGGGCTTTTCCTTTGATGACTTTTTCTACAAAGTCAATGTCTGGAAGAGTTTCCCCTGTATCAATTTCAAAATGCGCTGCTGCCTTGCACAATAGTGCATTGAGGGAAGGTTGGTCATCTATGGGAGAGGAGTTCCCATGTGAATCCTTGAGAGGAGAAGGGAGAGAGGCATCAGGGTCTGAATGTACTGATGGGGATTGCCAAGGCTGCACTGACGGTGAATGCCAGGGCTGCGAGGTAGCTGTATCCTCTTCAAAACCTGTAGCAGTGGTGTAAGGATCTTCTTCGAACCCCTCTTCCTCAAGTTCTACCTCTTCTTCTCCACCCAAACACTCATCTTCTTGGAGGTATTGCTCCTCCTCAGTGAGGTCAACCAGCCTAGGAATCTTGACTCTAGGGTCATCCTGTGGCCATTCTCTTTGTCTTTTGTGAGTGGGTGGGTCTTGGTTTCCTGGAAACCTTTCCATTTTCTCCATGCAAGAATGGAGTCTTTCAAGGGTCTCATGGGGTACCCCTGAATAGTCTAGAGGGGGGGAAATTAGTGTTTTCGCCTTCGAATCGTTTCGAACGCTCCCACAACGTCGACGAGAGGTTCCCGTCTCCTTCTGAAAAGCCTTCAGGTAGTTCGGAAGCGTCCTTTGGAGAAAGGGGCAGTTCCTGGCTACTTTTATGTTTTTTCGACGCGGTATTCGACGTTTGTTTCGTCGTCCGCGTACGTTTGTCTTCTGCGACAATTCTCGCTAGGCTCTCGACCACGATCTTGTCCGTCGAGGGCTCTGGTGTCGACGTTGTGTGCGTTGCGCGTTGTACCTCGACGGTCGCTCTATGGAGCGTTGCGTCGGTTGTTTTTGGGGTAGCGCCCGTGTTAGATGGAAGCCCAATCGCTGGTCGCGGCTGCGTTTGCGGGTGGGGCTTGTGACCTTTACGGTCTGCGGTAGACGCCGGAGTGCCCTGCGTCCCCTTCGGCGCTGATGGATCCTTCGTTCTCGACGAAGAAGAGCCGTGGGTAGTGTGTTTAGCCTTATGGGGTTTGTGTGCGTCCTTGGCGCCGGGGTGTTCATCCCCATAAGCAGGGCGTGAGCCGAGCCCGTCGGGGCCGGGGACGGACGACGAGGAGGGGGAGCGCTCCTTCTGGGGGTTCATGACTTCCGTAACGGACGTCGAGTTATCGCACTCCTCGTCACTTTCAGTAACAGCGGCAGCGGGTGAGGAAACTGACTTCGACATCGCGTAGTCCGCCCACCTCTTAACCCTACGTTCTTTAAGAGTCCTGGGTTTTAAGAGCTTGCAGGCTGCGCAGCTGTTCTCTATGTGATCGAGGGGTAAGCAACGATTACAGAGCTTGTGCTTATCTTTCCAAGTATATTTGCCCCTGCAGCGTGGGCAAAACTTAAATGGTGTCCTCTCCATAGCTGAGGCAATAATAGCTGGCGATAACAACCCCAAGGGAAAGAAAGGGGAGAAAGAAAGACATTCTCAAAGAGAAGAGACAAAGTTCTAACCCCCACTCTCCCTACTGTAAGTTGGCCGTCGAGGCCAGGCCACGTGTTCGCCAGCGCCGAAGGATCTCCTCCGCTCTTCCTCTCCGTCGAAAATCAGTTCGGCGGAGAAACAGCTTCACAGCTAACGTCGAGGGGGAGGGATCGTTATCAGTATATTAAGTTATGACAAAAGGACCGAGGTCCGTGGCAAGTATAGCAATGTCTCTCTAGGAGCTCCGCGAAAGACGACCAGAAACTGGGCGGAAAAAAACAATCTGAGGGACCTCGACGCGTGAGGGATTGTGGGTACAACGCACGTCACTATAGGGATAGTGTTACAGACACGCCTTGTCGACGTCCCCTTTTCGACTACGAAAAACAAAATGCAATACTCCGCAGTGACCACTGGATGTCGGACCTATGCACAACATGTGATTCTAAGCAGATTAACAAACATCAGAAAAGTGTATACGTTTACCAACTGTCTCTTGCTTCCCCCGACGTGCTTTATAGTCTGTCTAGAATAAGTCTGCCTTATGTTTTACTTAACTTGAATAGCTGTGTGAAATTCTTAAAAAGTGCAATGTAGGTTTTACTAACCTAGGTCTGCCTAGTGCCATCCTAAAATAAGTTAATTATTGCTTTCCTCAATCTGTGTCCCACTGATCTGAATGCAGCAATAATAGTTTATTAGAACATAAGGTCTTACTCATCTTGTATACCTGAAGGTTATCGCGAATGTAGTCATAGGTTTATACGGTTCCATGAATTGGTGTTCCACTATTCAGAAAAGTACCCTGGTAACAGTGTTGGTTTACAAAGCGATTTCATAACTAAGTGTCACTGCATGACGGACAAGGTCTACTACCCTCGACTTACTATAAAGTAATCTAAAAGTAACTTGTGGTTTTACTCCCCCTGAATAGGTGTGTTATATTGTAAATGTGTATTATTAGGTCTGACTTGCCTGGAAATGTTGTTAGTTATTCTGAACAAGGTCTATGCTTTGGTCAGTGTACCTTAAGCTTTGTGTTTATATATTGTGTTTATGATTCTATGACAAAGTACTTATTCAACAAGATTTACCTTCGACTTTTTAATCTATGAACCACCTTTGTTTTGTATAATACTTCTGGGCGTGTTTCTTTTGAACCATTTGTATGCAACAGGTTCTTTGTACTTTCTGAAAGCCCTCTTTCCCTCCCAAGAAAAGCCTGGCTTCTCCGTCTACGCTTTCAAATAATCAGGTGGTACCACTTATACCAAGAATGGAGTTTTGTACTATCTCAGTTTAATGGTTTTACTAAGCCCTAAATTGGACTTCAGAAACACTGTCCTAACACCAAGACACATAAGTGTCTTATTCAAAGCTCTAAGCATCACCCACAAATGTGTCCATCTTGCCGCCCCAATGTACCTTTCCCAGAGGATCCACCCGGTCTCTTCCGCAAGACCCACCAGGTCACCCTATGCCAGCATGCTCTCAGTACCCAGAGTAAAAAGAGCCAGAGCAGGGGGCTCCAGCTTCCCGTACCTCGCTGCCGTACACTGGAACACCCTCCCTAGCTCCTTGCGCTCTGAACCCTCACTGGCCGCCTTTCGGAAAGCCTTGAAAACGACCCTGTTCATCTAACAAACATGCCTAGCCCTCATGAATGTTCATGTATGATGCATTACATGGTATGACACCACCTATATCTGATCACAGGTCACTGCCTCACTGTAACCCAAGGCACAACCTGTACCCATTGTAACTAAGATTTCCTTACAAGTAACAGTGCCACAATGCCCCTGGGCTGTCTGCGCGCTATATAAATGTAATAAATAAATAAGAAACCAATAACCAATGCCAATTGAGCGAACGCGCTATGCAACAGAGGAGAGGCCAGGAGAAGATTAAGGATAAAATACATCGACACTATTTGGGCATGAGTGCTTTACCAGCTTCACCGAGTGCTCTTAAGACCCAATTTCACAAGCCTACCGCTTGCTAGCTCTCGGGTCAAATTCACCTTGCCGACATCCAAACATTCATCTCACAGTCGGGCTCAAACTCTCACCGTAATCCCATTACGTCTTTTCCAAATGAATCTCTGATCGGAGGAGCTCCTCCCCAGGAGAGTGCTTATGCTAAAGTGAATCGTTTGCCATATTGATGGTATCTTGGTGCTGACAGTGATTGTGGAAGAGGTGATAAGAGTTGGTAGGTGGAAGGTTAGCAAAGGGGGAGGTATAGGGGCAGGAGGAGAGGGTGCCTTACGCATATTTGTGCTGGCAGGATGGGTTTGGGCAAGAGGTTTGCTTGGAAAAATCTTTGGGTTCAGAATGAGAAGGTGTTTTAGTTGCGTGCAGTATACGGTGTTTATTTGTAATGCGCCCAGACCCAAGGGTATCAGGGCGCAAAGGATACATGAATATTGTCAGCTTAGGGTTACACAATTATCAAACAGTCAATAGGTCAGTTGCAAGGTAAGTACACACAGTAAGCAAAACAGGATAACATTACATAATTTAAGAAGGAGGATCAACATCAGGAGTACATAGTGCAGACTATTTACAGTGCAGAAGAGTAAAGATAGTAGGACAGTGACTAAGGTGCATTAGTGGTCCTAATCTTTGAGCCAATTAATGATATATCTGAAGTTCAGATCCATTTGGTCCGCCCTCAGGGAGGAGGGTAATGAGTTCCAGAACTGAGCAGCTTTGACTGGGAAGCTACTCCCCCTAGCTTTGGTCAATTTGAACCTGGGTCAAATCAGGCAGTTCGTATTTGTAGTTCTAGTGGGCCGGTTCGAGGATTTTCTATTGATTCTCTCTATGAGATAGCGGGGTGCAGCGTTGTTTAGGCACTTGTGTGTTAGCGAGGATTTTGTCGCTCGTGGAAAGCCAGTTATTCAAACTCCTTACCTCAGAAACTTGCTTTTTCCTTGCTATGCCTAATGCTGCTCTAAGGGCATTTTTCTGACGATGTAACTATTGGCTCCCAGATAGTTGCAATAGTCCAATTTGGACAAGATTAAAGCTCTGGCCAGAACGGTACAGCTATTTTTAGATGGGAATGGTTTGCCAGCTCCGATCAGCTTACATGTGTATGCAGAGGCAGAAGCCATGGAGTTAACCTGTTTAGCGAAGGTGAGGGTGGAATCCAGATAAAAAGCTAAGGTTGGAGTAACTGGGTGGGTGTCAGGTCCGGGCAGAGAGTCAGGTCTGGGTTAAGAAGCAGAAGTACTACTGGTCAAATAGTGGGGGCATTGAACACAGGAAGGGGCAGAGGCGTGTGTTGGGGTATGAATGAGTTGACAATCAGGGCATTTGATGTATTCCTTAACTGACACTTGTAGGGGATTGGGTTAGTACCATTCCAAGATGGAGAAGGCACAACTCAAAAGAGTGATTTGTGAAAAGGCAGCTGCTACATCATTTAGAACCTTCACAATAATTCTAAACTGCCTTTCAGCTGAGATTCTGAAATGAGGCCACAGCAACTTGAGCTCCAGGAAAAGGAAAACAAAGTTAACCAGAGGTAGAAGAATCTGAACAGGGGAGATCAGTGACCACGTAACAGGAAACAGAAAAGTACCTTGGAGACAGACCGTTTGTAATATGTAAATAGTTCCTTTATTATCTGAACAACAATATTTTTAGTAATAAAGTTATTGGAAAGACTTCTAATTTTCTCCAAAGAACTTGTAAAATTGCTTTGATTTAAATTTGCTTATGTGAGCTTTACATTTTTGTCAGCGCGATCACAGACTGAATGGTAAAAATTGGAGTGCACGTGAGCCGGGCGTTAGCGTAAAGAACCCTCTTGCATTGTTATGCATGCTATGTAAATCCGAGGAAACGTTCTTTTGAAGCCTGCGTCCTACCAACGGAAGTGCTGTTATGCTACAAGAAATCCTTAAAACGCGGTGAGTGCAGTGATGTTTAAAAGAAAGTCAATAAGCGTGTAGAGCATGTAGAGGTACCCGGAGTATAATTTGCGTGGTGATGTTCTACAGGAGTTTGTGAAGCGCTGGGATATCTACACAGTGTTCGTCCAGCACTAGAAGTATGACAATTCAAAGTGAAGACTCAAGAGTGCCAGCAAGAACGAACCAAAAACAGTTACAGGGTGGGAGAAGACACTTTTGCTCCTACAGGAAAAAAGAAAAGTACTATGGTTAAATAACATTTTACAAGACTTTTGGCAACAAAGAAAATAAAGAAACTATGTTCTAGTTAAATGTTATAGAAAGGAACGAATAACTCAGCCTTCAAGCGCCAAGGGGAGTCTACCAAGTAATGTAGAGAGTAGGAAACAGTGAACAAACAAATACAGCGCAACATTCCCGCAAACCAGGTAGTGAGATATATATACATATACATTTAGTGGCCAGAGCATGTTTATCTGGTAGTTAGTTGTGTTGTCCGATTCCACCAATGCATCTATAGTCTGCAGTACAACATCCTCAGACTGTGCAGTTCCAAAGGGGTTAATGGGTAAATCTTCCATCTCCACAGGACAAGTAAATGGGGAGTTGTGCCAGGCAACGTGGAGGGTGCATAATGTGTGGCGCAAATGTTTTTACAGGAGCGTGGATGTGCTGTTAGTAGAGTTTTTAGGCTGGTGTGTGCTTATGTTGAAGTACACCGTGATTTAGTAATTGTTGTGTGTGCGTCTATGGAAGGCATCAGATTGATGGATTATGTGATACATGTGGTGCGAGTTCAGTCTAAGAAAAGAAATTAGGAATGGGGAAGACTGCCACAATAAAATGTAGACGATGTGAAGAATTGTGGAATAAACTGTAGGTGTGTGGTGTGAGGCTCTGGAAGTCCGTGCCTCTGGTGATATTGGAGCGCACTGCCAACCACCATAACACAACAGAATTCCTCGTCAAGCGACACCCTGTCCTGGGAGCCTCCGGACCCAAACCTGGACCCAAACGTAAGGCCCTCTATCCAAATGTAGAGGGTGCATCCGCAACCTGCAGAGCCAAATCAGGTATATGCTTGACTACATCATGACGAGTAGAGACTGTTTGGTCCTCACCGTGGCGACCCTCAGTGCTAACAGCCGTTGCACTTTGCCTAGGATGGCCGATCTCCTCTCCTCAGACGGGAACGCCAGGCAGGACACTCAAGCCTGGATCCCAGGAACAGCACGTCCTGCGATGGAGTCAAGCAGGACTTTGCCTGCTAACGGAACTGGGGTTCTCTGTGAATTATGCAGACGGTCCTCGCTGTGTGGTCAACGGCAATGTCCCTTGATCTGGGCGGATGAGCCAGTCGTCCAGGTAAGGGTACAAATGGATGCCTTCCAGTCGTAGATGGGCCGCCACCGAAGCCAGGCACTCAGTGAAAACTCTGGGCGCTGACTTCAGTATGGAAGGAAGAGCCTTGAACTGGTAATGCTTCCCTTGAACAACGAAAAACAAACGTGCGGTGTCCTTTGTGAATGGGGACGTGGAAGTATGCGTCCTCTAGATCCAACGACGACACAAAGTCTCCCTCCTCTAGCTGCCCGAGCGGGAGCTGCAGCGTGACCATCCTGAACCTCTGAGACTATGTACTTGTTCAGTCGTCAGAGGTCGAGCATGGGTCTCCATCCCCCGGTCTTCTTTCGTACGAGAAAGTACCTTGAGTAAATTTGGAGCACTGGAGTCGCTATGGAACCAGTTCCATCGCCCCATTCTTTAATATAGCTGAACCTCAAGCAGCAGCTGTAGGATGTGTAGTTCCTGTCGGGCCACCAGTGGTTTTTGGGGACACTTCGCTGAAACTCCAAGGTGTGTCCGTGGGCGAGAGCCTCCAGCACCCATCGGTCAGTGGAGATGGTCTCCCACACGCTGATGAAGTTCGCCAGCCGGCCTCCCACCGGGGTGCAGCGGCAAGGGCAGACGTTTTGGCCGGTACAGTCCTGCTTGTCGGTAGGAGCATCGCCCTGGGAGTCTTGACGACGATGGCAGCCACCTCCGAAGGCCTTGGAGCGATCCCCGTTGGCTTCCTGGGTCGAGGAGCAGGAGGTTGGCGGTAAGAAGATGAGCCCCCGCCGAAACCCTTCGAAAACCTGCCAGACTTTCCCCATGAGGAACGAAAAGGATGGCTTGTGTTCCGTGTGGTTGCTGGGTACCGAAGGCACGGGCCGTCTGCGTCAGCCTCGATGGCCTAGAGGGATTCATCAACGCCTTCCTGAACAGGTTGTCTCCGTCGAACGGCATGTCCAGGACCCTCGTCTGGACCTCCTGCCTGAAGTTGGAGGCTTGAGCCAGCCACGACGGCGAAGGCAAGGGAGTAGTTTCTTACCTGCAACTCCATTTCTCCAGCGTTGGTATCTTTCACATGCTGGGAATATTTCCCGTTGTCAGGCTGGGAAACCTCAGTAACAGTAACAATAACATAGCATTTTCCTATGGAAGACTTCAACACTTGGTGTCCCATCAACGTCTTTTTGGGTACTTTAGGCTACACCAATAGGACATCCCCACGGCTTCCCTTCAGATTTTAATCTCCAAAGTAGAGGAAACCCAGGTTTGCCTGCAGGGGCAGCCGACGGGTGCATGTGAATCCATGAAAGATACCAACGCTGGAGAAATGGAGTTACAGGTAAGAAACTACTACTTTCTCCAGCATTGGATCTTTCATGGATTCATATGCTGTGAATAGATTACATAGCATTATGACAACCTAGAGGTGCATGACAGGCAAACCAACCCTATGTCCAGGCCACAATCAACCACACAATGATAATCATCCAACAACATGCATGATAACAAAAAAGCTGCAATATACTGAACAAAAAACCCCGAAAGCTGCGGGACCTACCTTACTCAAACAGGCGGAGGACTGCCCATCCTAATGCACCGCACTCAACTCCAACACGTCGATGTGCAACAACGCTTCTTGTAGGGACCATAGGCCTTGAACCTGAAACTGTCCCGAGGTGAGCTTCCCAACCCACCTGGGAAGCGTCCGTCACCGTTGTAAACTGAAAGTCCTGCTCCACAGGGGCATGCCCCGCACTCAGGGACTCCACTAGAACCCGGGAGAAGACCACCTTGTCTGACCACAGACCCCAGCTATGCAGCCACCTGGATGCTAGGAACTCCTGCAGGGCCTCATGGACAGTCTACAATTGGGAATGAGCAGAATGCAGGATGCCATGGACCCTACAAGAGACATGCAACTCCGGACGGAAACCGCAGTTCCTGGCCCCCCACTCGCCTGCCTTGGAGAGCAACTTCCCCACTTTCGACGGACGGCTGCACCAGATTTCTCCGTGTATGAAACTGAGCACTGAGAAAAACCAAATCCCTGGATGGAATCAGACAGGATTTGGCGAAGTTGACGGCAAAGCCCAGCCACTGTAAGAGCATTGACGCCTGGAAAGATTCGACGTCTTTTCTGGAGACATACCCCTGACCAACCAGTCCAAGTACGGATACACATGATGCCCCTCCCTGCGGAGGAACGCAGCCACTGGAGCCGGGCACTTGGTGAACGTCCTTGGAGCCGACTTGAGCCCAAAAGGGAGCTCCCGAAACTGGAAATGTTCATCGCCGAACACGAAGCACAGGAACTTGCAATGTTTTTGCAGTATCGGGATGTGGAAGTAAGACGCCTCAAGGTCCAACAACGCTGAACGCCCCGGGTTGCACCGAGCGAATGACGTCCTGTAACATGAGCATCTTGAACTTCAGGCGTTGCAGCTTCTTGTTCAACAGCTGAAGGTCGAGAATAGGGCACCACTTTCCATTTAGCTTTTTGATGACAAAAAAAAAACCAGGAGTACACACCCTGGCCTTGTTCCGAAACTGGGACTAGTTCTATCGCTCTTTTTCCAGCATGAGATGCACCGCTTGCCGCAAGACTTGGCGATGAGGCTGCACCACCTTCACCGGAGGGATGGAGAGTTGCTGACGAGTGGCCATGTTGCACTGCATCCAGCACCCAACGGTCTGTTGTAATTAAACGCCACTTGTTGCATTTCACCACCCTGCCCCCTAGCTGAGTGCCCATAAGGCAGTTATTGCTGTGGCTTGGACTGCCGGCCTCGAGCAGCAGGACATCTCTTCCGCTGCGTCCGATAGACCCTGTTCTGCGTGGATTGGAAAGAACGCTGGAACCCCTGGGATGAATAACTGGCGCGACTAACTCCTGTCACGGGAAGCAGCAAACCTGGCAATTCAAAATGGCCGAAAAGGGCAAAAAGAACTGCCACTCTGACGCGTACCCAAGGACGTTGCTGTATCAGAGTCCTCCTTCATCCCCTTCAATGCCTCGTGAATTTTTTCGCCAAACAACTGCTCACCTTCACATGGCAGATCAACTTTATGTTGGACTTGTGGCTGAAAGTCAGTTCAGCGCAGCCATGCCTGCCTCCGGAGCACCAACCATTGTTGATTTGCTTGAATCCGGATTCCGCCAGGTCCACTGCAATGTTACTGCTGTGGTTGGAGGCTTCCTCCCCTTCCCGAACCAGCATCATAGCCTCCTTGCATTGTTGCTCTGGGAAATGATTGAAGAGTGGAGCCAACCAGTACCACATCTCCCGGTCACCGCTGGCGATAATGGCCAAGGAGTTGGTGGCCTCGACTGTCGTAGCGGCCACTGCAAGCACCTTCTTGCCGAACGCAGCTTGCTTCCGGCCTTCACTGCCGGGGGCGCAGCACACTTGTGGCGACTCCTAGCCTTTTGACTTTGACGCGAGGCATTTGGGTGAAGATTCCGGCGCTTTAAACTTCTCCAGGTATCCCTTCATGACCGGTTTCCGAAAAAGGATGACATCGTGCACAGGCCCTCCTGCTACACCTGGTCTAATATGGGGACGGAGAAGAACGCCTTCTGTCACTTCCCCATGTGATCAAAGAGAAAACAGTCCTTTCTCTCTTCCTCAGGGGCAAGAACAAATTCTTGAAAAGCCTTTGCCACCATCACGTGAAAGGCCCCCCCCAACATCATCCGGCGGCGACGGTTGAGATGGGCTACTAGAAGGATAAACTTCAGGGTCTGTATCCCACGTATCAGCCTTCCTGGGTGACGAGGACACCATCGACAGTGTGTCACGAGGGAGACTACCCGGATCCACTAGTCCCCCCTCCCCCGGATGGCCGCTGGGAGACCCGAAGCCAACCAGTGACGGCAACGGCGGCCACACCAGAGGCGCCTCCTCAGGAGTCTTGGCCAGGGGGCATCCACCCCCTCCATGGGTCGGGGCACCACGCCCGGAGCCACAGGAAGCCTTGCCTCCAATTGTCCCAACAGAGACGGTGCTGTCCATGCAGGTGCTAAGCACGCTCCAGAGTGCAGAGTCACCAATGGATAATGGGGCGGGATAGCCCCAACCCCCTCCGACGTAGACTGCCGTGCCGGCTGCAGGTCCAACACAGACTAATCGAACAATGGCACATCTTCCAGACTGGAATCCACAGGATACAGTGTCTGCTTCCGTTGGTCATTCTTCAGCAGGACCAAAGGCCCAAAGCCTGCCCCCGACTGCCATGGCACCTCCGTAGGCAACAGACCTTCATCGGCCAGAGAGGTCGATGAGGCAACCAGCCCAGTCGCTGACGGAGCCAAGGTCAGCACTGTCGATGGAACAGAAGGCGGCACCACCACCGACGGAGGTACTTCCGTCGACGGAACAAAGGCAGCCACCGGCCTGGCTTTCTCCGGCGAAGCAGACCGCTTGGCCGACAGGCCACAATGATGTTTGGAAGACTCACACCCTGAGGATGACCTATGGCGGTCCTTCGATGAGTTCTTAGCCGATGACGACTCGCGGGCCTTCGACTTCTCCGCCCGCAAGGTCTTTTTCCACCGCACCACCGACTTCTCAGGCCCAGCACCTGCTTCCTTTGACTTCTCCGGGCGTGTTGGCTGGTCTAGAGAGGAGCCACCCGCCCCCCCTTAGACTGATGCGACCTGGATACTGAGGCCCCACTGCCTCCTCTCACCTCCGACACAGGCACCCCTGTGCGTTTCTTCTTGGAGAGCAGTTCCGTCGACTTGGACCTGGGTGAAAAGACACCTTCACCGCCGTAGCAGAGGTCTTGCTCCCACAGGCCGAACCCACCTCCGAACCCAGGGCAGTACCTTCGTTGAGCCAAGAAATCAACCGGCGGTTACAGTTCAACGTTTTCTGCAAAAAGCCTTGACAGATGGAACAGGTGTCGGCAGAATGATGGGGATAGAGGCAATACAGGCAATCCGAATGGGCATCCCACTCGTAGATGTTCTTCAGGCCACAGGTCTCACGGCCTAAACAACAATTTCTTCTGGCCCACAGAGGACATGACGGCCCAGAATCGAAAGCATGTGTAGATACGAAGAGTAATGCACTCGAGAGCAAACGCAAGGTAATCCGAACAGTTGAGACGTTGAAATCTGAAGGGAAGCGCTGGGGTGGGGCTATTTTTACCAGACGTCCTATTGGTGTAGCCTAAAGCACCCAAAAAGACGTTGATAACAACGACAAAGTTTTCCATTGGAAAACGCTATGTTAAAGTTACTGAGGTTTCCCAGCCTGACGACGGGAAATATTCACAGCATGTGAATCCATTAAAGACCCAATGCTGGAGAAACCCTGTTGCCCATCTGGCGGAACCTGTGTTTGCAATGTACAGCGCCACCGTGATGGCGTGGTCCGACGCCACCATGCCTTCCTGGAGGATCTCCAAATCCTCCACCCTCCGACATCAGGGAGGAAAATCCAGGAGTGGAGCCATCTTGAACTAAAGCTCCCGGTCGTACCTGACCACGATCACCAAGGCGTGGACCGCTTTCACCGCTTTCAAGGCATGGATGGCAGTTAATGGCCTCTGCCTCAATGGTGACAAGACTGAAATCATGATATTAGGTCAACAGAACACCCTAGACAAACTTGACAAACTGTACGCCAACTTCTCCATTGACAACTCCATCATCCCTGTATCCACAGCCATAAAGACACGGAGTATACCTTGACTCTTCACTATCTATGACTAGACAAGTCAGCGCAATCACTTCCGCATCCGCACACACCACCAAACTCAAACGCCATCAAGCCCTACCTCTCTAAACCCAACTGCCTCTCTATAGCGAGGGCAACCATTGGAGCCAAACTGGACTACTACAATGCACTCCTAGCAGGCACATCAGCCAAAAACAAAGTCACGCAGAACAATGCTCTCCGGGCCGCTCTTAGTATCCCAAGAAGAGAGCATATCACCCAGGCCAGGCACTCAGCCCAATGGCTCCCGGTCAAAGAACGGATCACTCAAAATCCTCACCCTCACTCACAAATGCCTCTCTCTCTCCGCCCCGTCCTATCTATCAGAAACCATCCTCAAACCTTCCTCCTCCCGTCCCACCAGGACACAATACTCCAACCTAATCTGCATCCCACGCATCAAAAAAGCCAAAGCCGGAGGTCTAAGTTTCCCCTACATTGCAGCCAAGACCTGGAACGCTCTCCCTGCAGACATTAGAGCGGAAAACGCACTCCCCATTTTTCGCAGGAAACTGAAAACCTCATTCCTTGCAAAATAATTGGGAAACTCTCAGGAATCCATGTAAATATACTGCATTGCTAATGTATACATGTCTACTGTAAATTCTGTATTGTATGTAATTACTGTATCCTATGTAACTAAGATATTGTCTGTAACAAGCGCCACGATGCCCCCGGGCTGACGTGCGCTCTACAAATCTGAATAAATACCGTCGTCAATGCTGAGTAGATTACCTCCCTATCCATGGCATCCAATTTCTTCCCATTGTTGGCCGGGGGTACGGATGAAGAGGACGATGAACTCTTATTACTTTTTAACGGCGGCTGCGGAGTCCGGCGACAGTTGAGACCTTAGTGGGAGCAGACCCTGGCAGCAAGTACTTTTTCTCAAGCCGGTCTCTTAGCTGGAGCAGAAGCAGGATTCTTCAGTAACGCTAGCCCTTCATCCCAGCTGTCATCCAGGAGAGGCACCGACAGCATAGTCTTCCTCTTTGTCTCCCGATGTTGGTACAGGAGGCCCTCCTTTTCCTCCGGGTTGAGCCGGAAGAGCTCCGGCGCCCGGGCAATCATGGAATGAAAAGATCCCACCTCTCCGGTGGAGGAGGCGATCTCAGTGCCGGGGATCCAGGGTCTCCCAGTCCTGCTTCATCGTCTGTGTCCGTCCCCATCCCCCTATGGCAGCAATAGTTAGGATGGAGGCGTCAGGTGTCTCTTATTCGCCGGTGGTGGCCCCAGTGTCAACAGTGCTGCTGAGGAGTCGATAGCAAAACAGAAAGGTGATGGCTGGAAGGTTTTGAATTAATCAAAACCACGGGCAAAGCTCTGGGCAACCCTCCAGACCATCGTTTTTCAGCCTGGGGATGCTTGTGGTCTCGTGTAAAAGGGATGTGACCTAGCAGTTTGGGCTGGTCTAACCCTTTGGGGGTGGGACTAAGCCTGATTTGCATATGGTCTTTCCCCTTTTGTAACGTTATGTTACTTTGCATTTATATAGCGCCTTATGTACCATCGGTATGGTCTGAAGGCGCTGGTAGGTTGAACGCCCTTGGGAACCGAAGTTTCAGTCAGCGGAGAGAGTAGAGAGAGTCAAAGGTGCGTGTGAGCACCGGATATGTGTGCAGCTGGTGTGGCATTCGTGAAATAGCTGCTTCTTAGGGGTAGGTGTGGTGGTTGAGAGGTCAATAGTATGAGTTTGTTCTGGCAGGATTTATCCAGACCGAATTGTTGCTGCGTTGGGCCTGAGGAGAACGCCTGGCTGGGGGAGGGGGGAGGGGGGGTGTAACCAGCAGTGTTTAGTTGTTATGAGAACAGCTATACCGAATGGTGTCATAGTATCGCTGTGTTCTATTTGAGTGGTGGTGTAAAGAAGAGAGTAAGCGTGGAGATGTGAATATGGCGGTTTACTGTTGGTGCTTGAGATCGCGCCCCCTCCAATAGTTCCATGAACTTCATCCGTTCCATGTGCTCCGACTGTTCCATGCATTACGACCGTTTCAGGCACTCGGACCATTCTTTTCAAAGCTCTTTCAGACGTTCCATGCCCTCCAAACCATTCCATTCCAACGTCATGTCATTCAGTGCACTCCCATCCGTTCCATGCACTCCCATCCGTTCCATGCACTCCCATCCATTCGAGGTCCTTCAAGCATTTTATGCACTACTTTTCATTCGTTCTACCCACGTTATCCTTTCTTCATGCATCATCCATACACATACGTCATCTTCACACTGCGCGTTTCATTCGTTCTACCCATGTTATCCTTACTCCAAGCATCATCTATCCACACACGTCATTGTCACACGTTCCATTCACTTAACTATTTGCACCCATTTCACTTGTTCCATGCACTTCATTAGTTCCGCCTACTTCGCCGGTTCCAAGCACATCACCCATTCATTCACCTACTTCATCCGTTCTACCACTTCACCCATTCCACCCACTTCACCCATTCTACATCAGTTCATCCGTTCCATCCACATACTTCACCCGTTCCATCCACATACTTCACCGATATAGGGTATTCGCTTCACCCGCTCACCCGATACAGGGCAGACTTTCTAGACTTTGGCATAGTGACATTATTGGGGACACTGTCAAATCCCGCTATGCCATAGTGGTGTTATATACACTTCTAGAATCAACTTTGTACCGAGAGGCTATTAGTCACACTTCTAAAGTCAGCCAAGGTACGCTAAAAGGCACACTTAGCACCACCAGGGCACGCTATCAGGCACACTTCTAAATTCAGCTAAGGCTAACTTCAACTTTGCACAAAGAGGATAATAGGCAAACTTCAATATTCAGCTTTGCAGAAAGTGGATAATAGGCAACCAGAACAACTTTGCAATGGGGATGATATTAGGCAACCAAATTTAAATTTGCACAGTGAGGATATTCAGCTAAGGCGCACTAATGGGCACACTTCTAAGGTAAACCAAGGGCACGCTATCAGGCACAAGATTCAACCATGGCACGTTATTAGGCACCCTTCTAAAATTCAGCCTTGCAGAGAGGATATTAGGCGCACTTCTAAATTCAACCAAAGCGCTGATAGGTACACTCCTAAATTCAACTTTGCATAGAGAGGATATTAGGAAACATGCCCACTGGGTAACACCTTTTATAATAAGTTCCACTCCAAAAAGACCAACCTAAAAAACATTGCGCAAACGTGAAGAGGTAGAAGGGCTAAAGAAATAAATTAGAGAAGGTTGTCAGGAAGGAAAGGAGAGCCAGCAAGTGGGTACAGGTAATTTAGAGCCAAGAGGATAGCCCAATGGCCACACACTAGACATGGAAACAAGAGTATGCCAAGCAGTACAGGTTTGATAGCCTCTGCCACGCTTACAGGCTGGAGTACGGCATAAAGCGCAATGTAAGAAACCATACAGCACGCCGAGGTGCCCTTTATTTTTCTAGTTAAACGCTAGGCAGTGGGAGGGCAGTCCAGAGGTCTGCAGATCATGGGTTGGCATTATGGGCACAAACCAAATCACCCCTTCATCCTTCTGAAGCGGTCATTGAGTAGGCTGCTAGCATCTATTGGCATACGCAAGGTGCCTGGAACATGGGCAATAACAGTCTAGTGCTGTGTAGAGCCGAGAACCCTATGCACTTGTGTATAGGCGCGTTATAAATGCCACATCATATCACTTCATGCCTGTTGCTGCCCCCCCTTCCACTGTCATTGCTCTTGGCCTGCCTCCCCAAAGCTCCCCTGCAATCCTGGGTTTGGACTGCGCTGGGGAGTGCATGCTTAGCTACGCTACCTCCCACTGCGGCTCCTGCTGGTCAACGCCACCTCTGCTTCACACTCCTCCCACGTGGAAGTGGAGAGAGTACCTTTCCTTTCCCTGGTAGAAGTGTGTGTGACTGTTGCTTTCTGTCATGGTGATGTGTTGGTGTTTCTCTTGCGTAGCGTTTCGAGGGTCAGCATTTTTTCGTGGACAGAAAACAGTATGCACCTTGCCTGGGTGCTAAAAGCTGCCCTATTCCTGCAGCTGTGGCCTTTACTATTTATTTATTTATTGCATTTGGATGTACGCCCAAACCCTTGGGTATCACAGCGTAGTTACATACATCTTCATTAGCAAATTAAGGTTACATACATCTTAGATTACAGCTGAGAACATCTTAGTTATCAAGTCTGGGTTACATACATTTTAGGTTGCAGCAGTATAACAGGTGTATATAATATAGTCTTATCATATGACATAGCAATAGTGTTGCTTGGTGTTAACCGTCTAGGGTAAAGAATGTTTAAAGTTGACCAACCAGGTTTTGAGTTGTTTTTTGAACTTAGATAGTGAGGTTTCGTTGGCTAGATGGGATGGGAGAGAGTTCCAGATATGGTGTGGGGAGAGGGCGGGGGGAGAGGAGGGATGCAATGGTGAAGCTAGCATTACCTGCTCTTGTGGTGGTGAAGCGGGGAATGTGCAGTTGGATATTTGCGTTGGATCTGAGGGATCTCGATGTGGTTTTGCGTACAATGCAATTATTGAGGTAGGTAGGGGCAGTGTCTGATAGGCATTTGTGCGCGATAGTGAGTATTTTATGGAGGATTGTAGACTGTACTGGGAGCAAACTTGATTGAGTGGGTCAATCCTCCTTATTCACTCTCTCTTTGCTCAGGGAATTAACTCAGGCTTGCAGTCCATTAGCAGCCATTATAACATTGTTATGTTGAGGGGCCTCTGTAAACACTGGACCAGTAGAGGGCCTTAACCATTGTCACAATGATTGATGTTTCTCTTTCAACATTCTGCATGAATAAGATATATTACCCCAGAAAGGGGGGGGCATTACCAGGCCCAGTAATGCCCCGGGCCAGGCTGCGGGAGGCTTAACTGTTAGCTTGGGGCATTACCTCTCTACCCCCCTCCCCCCCGCTGTGAGGGTGATATTGCTATTAGTATCCAGCACAATGTACCATATACTCATTTTATTGGGTTAAGTTGAGAAAGAATCCGGGGAATGTACTATGTAGTCCCTTCTCCCTTTCCATGGCTTTCATTTGTGAGGCTGCAGGGATGCACCGGGAACACTACTGTTCCCAGGGTCTGAGGGACCAGGAAGCGTAAGGTAAGTGGGGCGTGGATGAGGGGGAAAATTTGCAGAAAAGGAGGTGGTGGTGGGGGCGGTGATGTGGGCTAGCGCTTACCTGAGCACCCGGCAGGGGACGATGGCAGCCTCCCACTATGCGGAAGCTCAGACAGCGGGACTAACATGTGATTATGCCCCCATTTTGAGCCTCCTCATTGGCTAAGAGGCCATCCTCCTCCCACCCCCTCGCTGGGTACTAATGCTCATTATCCTTCTGGCCCTAGAGGTTCCAAGCACCTTCAATGTTTTCTTTTGCTTACAGCCTATTTTTAACCTATTTATCTGATTTACCATTATATAATGGCATTGAGTCCCTGGAGTTAACAGGCGTTATCAGCCCTAACCTTCATAATTCAACCTTGATTTGTCTCAGGCCCATAACCTTTGTTTAGTACCATGGCAGTAATGCCTCTGCATAGCCCACACCCGTGTTTTTATAAGACTATTATTGTTGTGTTCACTTCAGAAATAGGTTCTGGATCATTTGGAGGCTCCTCGTGATCATCATCAATATTTAAACAAATCTCGCCAACCTTCACCAGAGGGGGCAGCGTAACATTGTTCGGTTAGAATGCTGGTGCAGGTAAAAACTCGTTCAGGTGTGGCCAAGTGAGATCAGTGAAAAGGGACAGCACCAAAGACGTTTGCATTCCAGTTGCCAGGATGGGGGGCACACTGGTTAGCCACATTTACAGTACGCTCTTCGGTTTCAATCGTCATAACCATAACAATGGCTTTAAAAACATTAAGAACATATACAATGCTCGGTCACCGGATTCTCCGGACTGAAGCTGCCAACAGCACATCAAAGCTCTCTTTCTCTTCTCCTGCGCAACCCCACTAACAAAACCTCAAGGCCCTCCCATTTCAGATGCGCCAAGAGACCACGCAAGTGGCGGCAGTGCGCGGTACAAGAACCATTAAAATAACACAACTTAACAAAAGGATGACAAAACTAAACTGTTTCGCACATGAAGAAACGTCATTGTGATCTTTTTTAAAGGGACCAAGGCAACCCCATATAATTGTTTTAAAGAAAGTGATGGGTAAGAAGTGGGTGGCTTAGTTAATGTAATTGAAACTCCCACAAGAGATTATCAAGACAGAATAGAGGATTCCGCTGACTAGGTATGCTCAGCTTTCTGCACTCTAGACCTGGTGATGGAGCTCTTCTATCTATCACTTTTTCCTGGTCTCCCTAGTTGGGAGTGAAACACCTCGACGTGTGACCACAATTTGCTGAGCCGATAGATCAAGCTACCTCTCACTAAACCAGTGGTTGAAGTGTACGAAAAGAAATGGTGAAACTATGTTGCCCACTGGCCTGACGCCCCATGCCACCTGCAATTCAAACCTCCAAGCAATCACACCTGCTGTTTAAGGGAATGTTGAGTGCAGTGCACTGAGGTGCAAGATCCCACTTCTTCCTACGCTTTTATTTGAAACCGTAACCATTCCAGAACAGTTTCTTTTCAAAATAAAAAGGAACAAGTTACTTACCTGTAACTGTTGTTCTCCAGCATGGGTCTGGCATGGATTCACATGCTCATGAATATTCCCCGTCATCAGGCTGGGAATCCTCGGTAAAGAAAAAAAAAACCAGTATCAGTTTCGTTTCTGATCTGTCTTTCGTAGTAATAACCAATCACTGGTCTCTGCGTCATACTGACCACAGCCAATGACTGCCCTCTACCTAAGCACCGCCTCTGGCAGCCATCGTCAGATTTGGAAGCACGTGAAGTGGCAGTATGACCAAGTGAAGAGCCGCAGAGGGGTAGGCGGGAGGGTTCGCATGTGAATCCATGCCAGACCCATGCTGGAGAACAACAGTTACAGGTAAGTAACTTGTTCCTTCTCCAGCATGGGGTCTGGCATGGATTCACATGCTCATGAATAAAGAATACATAGCAGTACACACATGCACAACCACGGGAGGTGGCAAAGGCTCAACATTAAGCATTACATCAAACTCAACATTAAGCATCTTACCTCCTCACCAGGCTCACCTCAGGCGAACAGGTTGCGCAGCACTGCTTGGCCGACCCTGGACTCCTCCCTGGAATCCCGATCGACGCTGTAGAATTTCGTGAAGGTGTGCGTCGACCTCCACGTAGCAGCCCTGCATATGTCCAGCAGGGGCACACCAGAAAGGAACGCCGTGGTAGCTGCGATCGCTCTGGTGGACTGGGCTCTCGGACGGCCAGGCAGCGGTCGGTTTGCCAACCGATGACAGCACATGATACAGCCGGAGAGCCATCTGGAAATGGAAGCCTTCGAGAGAGCCTTCCCCTGATTGACAGGTCCAAAATCCACAAAGAGTTGTGACGTCTTCCGAAAACACTTTGTGCGGTCCACGTAGAACTTCAGCGCTCTAGCCACATCCAGCGAGTGCAAAGTCCTCTCAGCCGGCGACGAAGGCGACGGGAACAACACAGGCAACACCAAGGGTTCGTTGAGATGGAAGTCCGACGGTACCTTGGGCATGAAGGAGGGGTGCGTCCTGAGCACTACCCTCGTGTCGTGAAAAGTCAAGTACGGGGCCTTGCAGGAAAGGGCCTGGATCTCTCCCACCCGTCGTGCGGAGGTGATGGCCACAAGAAACGCTGTTTTCCATGACAGAAACTTCAACGGGGCCGAGTGCAGAGGCTCGAACGGAGGTCCCATGAGCTTGGTCAGCACCACGTTGAGCTCCCACGCCGGGGCCGGCGCCTTCACCGGCGGGAACGATCTGAACAGTCCCTTCATGAACTCTTTCACCAGACGATGAGACCACAAGGACGTCCGGCCCGTGGTTCTGGCGTATCGGGAGATCGCAGCAAGATGAATCTTGATGGACGCGTGTGCCAGTCCAGCTTTGGCCAGCGTCAGCAGGTACGGCAGTACTTGGGGAGCCGTAATCCGTAGAGGGTTAATCTTCTGTGCGTGGCACCAGACAGAGAACCTCTTCCATTTGTGTCCGTAGCATTTAAGAGTCGAGGACGCCCTGGCCTTTGCAAGAACCTCTCTGCAGTCGGCCGGTATGTCGTATCCTCCAAACTCTAGCGCCGCAGGAGCCAGGCCTGCAAGTTCAGCGATTTCGGGTCGTGGTGGAGGATGGCGCCTCCTTCCCTGGAGAGTAGATCCGCGTCCACCGGCAGCTTGATTGGCGGGGACGCTGACAAGTCCAGAAGGTCCGGGAACCATATCTGCCTCGGCCACGCAGGTGCGACGAGGATCATCCTGCACCGCGACCTCTTGAGCTGGTGGACGAGCCGGATTAGCAGTGGCAAAGGAGGGAACGCGTAGAGGAACAGGCCCTCCCAGGGGAACGAGAAGGCATCGCCCATGCTCCTCGCCTGGGGAAACCTGCTGGCGAACCTCCGGCACTTGGAGTTCGTCGCCGTCGCGAACAGGTCGATCTGGGGTGTGCCCCACCGTCGGAAGAGGCGATCCACTAGATCCTGCCGTAGTTCCCACTTGTGGCACGAGCGCAGCTCCCTGCTGAGTGAGTCGGCGATGGTGTTTTTTATCCCTGCCAGATGAAACGGCACCAGAAACATCCTTTGGGCGACGGCCCAATGCCACAGGTCCTGCGCCTCCTTGGACAGCGCTGGAGACCTGGTTCCGCCCCGTTTCCTGATGTAAAACATGGTGGTGGTGTTGTCGGTGAAGATCCTCACCACCTTGCCCTTGAGGGACGGAAGGAAGGACCTGAGGGCCCAGAACACTGCACGGAGCTCCAGGGCGTTGATATGGAGGGACTTCTCCGTCGGGAGCCAAAGGCCTCTCGCGTGCAGATTTTCGGTGTGCGCTCCCCACCCTTCCAGGGAGGCATCCGTGGTCACTGTCTCCTGGTGGTCTGGGGTCTGGAAGTCCATGCCCGCCGTCAGATGCGCGCGGTTGCCCCACCACCGGACCGCTCGGCGGAAACTCTCGTCGAGTGTGATCCTCTCCTCGAAGCCGCCCGTCGTTTGGATCCAGCGCGCGTCCAGGAACTCCTGCAACGGGCGCATCCGGAGCCTGCACATGGGAATGAGGTAGATGCAAGAAGACATCATTCCGAGGAGGGACTTGATGGACCTCACCTTGGCCGCGTCGGAAACCAACATCCGCTGTACCTTGCCCAGAATGGACCTGGTCCTTTCCTCCGACGGGGAGGCCAGAAGGGACACTGTGTCGAGCTTCGCTCCCAGAAACAGTGCGTTTTGCGCGGGTACCAGGTGGGACTTGGCGTAGTTCACGGAGAATCCCAGGTCCGTGAGAAGTTGGACGGTCCTTGCCGTGTGCTCCACGGCGAGCTCCCTCGTCTTGGCTCGGATGAGCCAGTCGTCCAGGTAGGGGTAGACGTGGATCCCCTCGCGGCGCAGCTGCGCCGCCACCGGTGCAAGGCACTTGGTGAATACCCTGGGTGCCGACCGTAGTCCGAAGGGGAGGGCTTTGAACTGGTAGTGACGCCCTTGGACCACAAACCTGAGGAATTTTCGGTGCCCCTTTAGGATGGGAATATGGAAGTAGACATCCTCCAAATCCAACGACGACAGGAAGTCTCCTTCCTCCAGCTGCCCCAGGACGTGCTGGAGGGTGACCATCCGAAACTTCTGCGCCTTGATGAACTTGTTCAGACGTCGCAGGTCTAGGATGGGGCGCCATCCTCCCGTCGTCTTCTTCACGAGGAAGTATCTCGAGTAAACTCCGGAGCCCCGAAGCCTCTTTGGGACGAGTTCGATGACGCCCTTCCTGAGCATCGCCTTTACCTCCAGGAGAAGCTGAGGGACGTGAAGCTCTTTCCTGGCCACGGGGGGGGCGCGCGGGCACCTTCTTTGAAACTCGAGCGCGTGGCCCCGGGCTAAGGCATCTAGCACCCAACGGTCGGTGGAGATGGACTCCCACACGCTGACGAAGCTCGCCAGCCGGCCTCCCACCGGGGTGCTTCGGTGCGGGCCCGACCCCACGGCCGGTTCAATCCTGTTTCGACGAGGCTTTGCCGCCTTGACCTCTTTGGCGACAAGGCGGGGTCCGCCAGACTTGCCTCGTCCTCTGTAGGCCTCCTGAGACGACGAGCGGGCCGCTTGACGGTAGGTGGAGAAACCGCCGCCGGAACCTTTGGAGGCGCCCTTGCCTCCGCTGCTCCGAAAGGGCGTCCGTCGTTGCTGCAGAACCCCAAGGGCCCGGGCCGTCTCAGTGTCCGCTTTAATGGCCTGAAGGGAATCGTCCACTGTTTTCCCAACAGGTTGTTCTCATCGAACGGCATGTCCAGGACTCTGGTCTGTACGTCTTGACGGAAGTCCGTAGCCTTGAGCCATCCACGCCGCCTAAGGCAAACGCCGTTGCCCAACTGGCGAAACCCAGTGTCGGCGATGTCCGTCGCAATAGTGATGGCGTGGTCCGACGCCACCTCACCTTCCTGTAGGATCTCCAGGGCATCCGCCCTCTTGTCGTCCGGTAGGAAGTCCAACAGGGAAGCCAGTTTGTACCATAGCTCCCTGTCGTAGCGGGCCACGATAGCCAAGGCGTTGGCCGCTTTAATCGTCGTCGCTGCAGACGAGATGACCCTGCGTCCCATAGCGTCCAATTTCTTTCCCTCGCCGTCCGGTGGGGAAGTCGATGTGGAGGCCGCACCTCCCCCGCTTTCTTCCTGGCCGCCGCGGAGACGACGGAGTCCGGGGTAGGCTGCGCCCGGAGGCACAGGGGGGCCGCGTCCGGGACCCGGTACTTCTTCTCGTACCGGTCTCTTCTAGCTGGCGTCGTGGAAGGGTTCTTGAGGAGGGCAAGGCCCTCATCCCAAATGTCGTCCAGTAGAGGCACCGCGAGGACCGTCTTCCTCTTGGCCTCGCGCCGTTGATAACGGAATCCTTCCTTTTTCTTCTCCTCAGGGCAGAGTTGGAAAAGCTCGGATGCCCTGGCGATCATGGAGTGGAACGATCAAATCTCGTCGGGCGGAGAAGCCCTGGTGGGAGGTGACGACGGTAGATCCTCGTCGTATACCTCGTCGTCCGTACCCGTCGCTGCCGTGTCAGTCCCCGTATCATCCCCTCGGGTGGACGGGGAGGAGGGCTGGACGGGGCGCGACGGCTGAAAAGGAGGTGGAGGGTGAATCCTCCTTTTCTTGGGCGGGGGAGCACCAGAAGGTTCCGGTTCAGGATCCCCCGACGGGAAAGGTTCCTCCGTCGGCAACGGTAGTCTCGTCCTTATCTCTGAACATAAGGACTGTATAGCCAACAAAATGGCCGCCGAGTTGTCTTGCGGCACTGGCAGAGGGGAATCCGACGGGCGATCAGGGGCCCCGTCGGCACCCTCGACGATGTCGTCACCTGCGTCGGGATCCATCCCGACGGGCCGGTCTTCTTCCACGCCAAGGACGGCCTTGGCGTGGAAGAAGCCACGGGGCTTAAGACCTCGATCAGCTCTTCCTCTGAGGTTGAGGCCGAATCTACGACGACGCCCTGCCCCCCCTTTCTCTTCCCTGCCGGGGGTTTCACGGGGGTCCTATCGATGGGCACAAAAGAGGACTCCCTCCGAGGTGGCAGGGAGACTCTGAGCCCCAAGGTCGCCACCACTGGTGTAGCCTCCACAGGCTGAGCCAGGGCCGCTGCGACAGTATCGATAGAGGGCTTGGCCGGATGGATTAAGGCCTTCACCACCTTAGGTGCGCTCACCGCCTTATCCTTGAGGGGGGGACACTGCCTCGCTCCCCCTCCGATGGGGCCTTCGAGCTCGACCGGGGCCTCTCCAGGAGCTTCGCCGGGTGCTCGCCCTTCCTCTTACCCGACCCAGAGCGTTGGCTCGTGGCTGAAGGTGCCGGGGAGGGTGCGCCCTGCCTGGCGCCCGTAGAGCCCGACCGTTCGGCGCTCCCGGTGCCAGCGGGCTCGCGGTGCTTGGCCTTGTGTTGGACTCCCGTCGCCGGGGCGTCCTCAAAGGTCTTAGAAGACCGCTCGGATTTCTTCCTCTTCTTCTCGCCCGACGGGCTCTTCCCTTCCAGCCAGTTGGCGAGACGTTGATGGCGGTCCTTCATGGTCCGCTCCGACATGTTGCCGCAAAACGCACAGTCCTTCTCCACGTGCGTCTTGTCCTCATGTAAGCAGTAGAGACAAAAGGAGTGTTCGTCCTCCTTAAAGACGTTCTGCAGCTGGCATCCAGGGCAGATCCTGAACAGCTTTCCGGGCGTCGAGCTTCCCTTCTCCTGGGCCATGTCCGGGCCTGAGAAACTTCTGGAGTCCTCCAAATGCGTAGCTCGACGAAATCTTCACCCTTGAGGGGCGCAGACGAATCCGACACGGGTCCCCGTTGATCGGATGGAGAGTCGGTGGAGCTTGAGGCTCTTTTGACAGAAAAAAACAAAGTTTTTTGAGAAAAAACGTGAAAAAATAGCACTAACGCTCGAGAGCAATAGCACGAGGATCCCAACACATGAACGTGCGGTAAAAATCTGAAGATGGCTCCCAGAGGCGGTGCTTAGGTAGAGGGCAGTCATTGGCTGTGGTCAGTATGACGCAGAGACCAGTGATTGGTTATTACTACGAAAGACAGATCAGAAACGAAACTGATACTGTTTTTTTTTTTTCTTTACCGAGGATTCCCAGCCTGACGACGGGGAATATTCATGAGCATGTGAATCCATGCCAGACCCCATGCTGGAGAAGTATAGGAACAGTAAAACTTTTTATTTAAGTAGAGGAGCACCGCTACAAACACGTCCGCCCACTTCGACCACTGACTAAGGCTGAAATGGGTCAGAGGTTGCTTGTGTTCCGGAGCTCAAATTCCCAGGCTTGGTTGCCCCCTCTGCGAGCGCCATCAAGATTTTACATGTTGGCACTTCAGAAGGGGCACAGATGAGCGCCACTAAAAGGCTATGGAAAATGCAGCAGGAGGAATTTTCAGTGGCTAAGTAGTGTTAGCCCAAGCATTTCAACCCATCCCTTTTCCCTCCATTTTTGAAGATGGGAATCCAGGGGGCACTCCCACCTTTATATATGAATGAATCCTGTAGTGCAGGAGGCCGGACGTGATGATCCATAGGGTTCAGGTACATCAGAGGATCACCAAAAATGGCTTGGCAGGTGAAGAACGATGGTCTGGAGGGTTGCCCAGAGCAATGCCAGAGGTCAAGATTTATTCTAAACCTTCCAGCCATCAACTCTTGTTTTGCTGAGGAGTCGACGGCAACCTCTTTCCGACAAACGTGTGGAGCGTCGAGAGGGTATCCTGCGACAAATCTCTAGGTGACACCTGGTGGAGTCGGGTCACTGAGCCCAGGGCCGATGTCACCCCCCCCATCCCCCTTGTCGGTATTGACGAGTTAGTCGTCCGTCTCCTGGACCTTCCCACCATCATACCCATTATTGACGGCAAGCCTCTTCTCCTCGGACAAAGAAATGTCCGTGCCCTGGAGTTCCTCTGCCCTCTCCCCCAGTTTGGGTCCCAAGGGGTCGGTCTCGGACTGTAGTCTGGCATCCTTTTCTCTGGGGTTTTCACCATCGGCTTAAACAAAGACTCTCTCCTGGCTGGTAGAGATAGAATGGCTGTCGCCGGGGCACCAAGGTCGGGGACCACCCTTTTGCCTTGAAAAGGGAGGCCACTTGATTGAGGAGGAGGAGGATAATTTGGCTTGGACCACTTGGGCCTTCACAGGCAGGTCGGCCATTTTGTTTTCCCTTACATGGGAAGCTCGGACACCTTGTCCTGCTTGGCCTGCTCCTTCACAGGCGGCTCAGGAACCCTTACCCTTTTCCCGCAGCTTCCCAGGGGTAGCTGACTTCCTCTTCGACGACCAGCTGGAGATAGAGGCAGATGGGGAAGATGAACGAGTCCTGACCATGGCGACCCCGACGGAAGCTGACTCGCAGTACTTGGCCTTGTGTTGGGCCTCCACGGATGGAGTGCCCTCAAAGGACTTAGAAGACCGTTCAGGTTGGCTGGATCTGGAAGAGGCATGCCCCCCCCCCCCCCCGAGAAGCACACGGGGTAGAGGCCCTGGCCTGGAGCCACGCCGCCAACCGGAAGTGTCGCTCCTTCATGGTGCATTTGGAGAAACCACAGTAGATCTCACAATCTTCTTTATGCGCCGGGTGTAGACAATACAAGCACTGGGAATACTTGTCATCGGAATAAACATTCCGCAAACCGCAGCTGGTGTACAGCTTGAAGAGGGAAGCTCCACCCTTCTCCTCGGACATGATCCAGCGCAGTGTAGGCATGAAGAACTTCTGGAAGCTTCCAAGAACACTCGACATATTCTGCCCTTGAGGGGGTGATGAAAGATGGAGAAAAACATGTCCCTGTTAATCTGAAGAGTGATGGAGCACATTGGCTCGACTGACCGAAAAATAGAAATGTCCTACCAAAAAGTGAAAAAACGTAGAGAAGTTCGAAGAGCAACACGTGAGGACTCCCAACACTTGAACAGGAGGTCAAAAGGAAGATGGCTGCCAGAGGAGGGGCATAGGTAGAGGGCAGTCATTGACTAGGGGCAGTATGACCCAGAGCTCAGTGATTGGTTTATAGGAGAAAGATATTTTGGAAACTAATCTGAAACCGCTTTGTCTTTTACCGAGGAATATTCATGAACATGTGAAGCCATGCCAGACCCCATACTGGAGAATACTAGGTATCCCCTTTGCACTCCACATAAGGTGCCGTGTGCTCATCTCTCCTAGTATAACGTTTAGGAGGGACACAAGTTATACCTCTATCATGGAGAAATGTAGTTCTCAAGGATAATAAAAGAATCTCAAAAGGAGGACCCAAGGGGTCCCCAGCAACACTGCACACAGGGTGTTCCAAAAGTTAAACACAGATGCCTTAAGAGATAGAGGAAAGCTTACTTCATGGTAAAGGTAATACACAGAACAGAGTTCCAAATGTCAGAGCCAATAAGAATTAACGAAGGGAAAATGGCTCCCCTCATTCAGGATAGAAAGAAAAAGGTCCAGAAGTCCAGCAATAAAGTGCTGGGGGTCTCACTAGGAGAGGGGATGAAGCATAAAAATTATAAATCTCCCTAACACTGGGTTCCTCGAAAACAGATTAGCACTCACCCAGACAACAAACCAAGTACCTGTCCTGGAACCACAGCCAGATTCAGGCAAAAGTGGGACAGGATCAGAGTATGCGAGTAAAAGAGTATGAAAATCATTTACTCTCCAGCGAGCATTCCCAGAGCTCTTGGACCACGTTCAACCAGTACCCGTGACGTGCACTCAAACAATCTGCATAGAAACAAGTCAGGCTCCATTCATGGATTTCCATCTGATAGTATTTGGCCAGCTAATGGTCTGGTGACTAGCATGCAATCAAAATGAACACCCTTCTGGCACAAAGCTGCACACAACACTACTAAGACGAGGTGAGGTTAAAATGGGTGGCCATAAACCAGAGCCTTTGTGGAACTGGCCTGGTTGTGAACAACATCCAACACTGATGGGCCCTGCTACTTCAGCCATACCTGTGTCTGCCATAAACAGGCTAGGCAGTAAGTGTGCAGATCAGAAGAAAAACTCCTCAGACAGCCCGATCAGTGCCAAAACACGTTGGGTATGAGACGAAGACTATTCACTGAATGTAGGCACAACTCAGCGCAGCCGTTGGCTCTGTCCCGTCCGATGTAGAGAAAGGGACTGATGGTTGGGCAGGGCGTGCGTGGGAGATGCTGCTCCTCCGAGGCGTGGTTGACGTGACCGTGCAGGAACCAAATGGAAAAGGCTAGAATATGCTGGTATGCAACAGGCTGCGTTTCCCTATCCTCTTTTTATGGGACTTCCCCAAAAGTATGGAGTAAAGAGGACAGACCATAGGAGTAAGCCCCATCACCATGGCTTTATACAGTGGCATCATTGGATTTTTTTTTGCTTAGAATGATTGCCTGCTCTCTTGCGGCAGCTCTCTCCTCGTGTACCTTTGCAGGCCACTACACTGGAATAATCTTCCCCAATAGGGTGACAACCTCCCTGCACACTTTGAATTCAGTCCCCCAAAACAACCTTTTGTTACATGAAGGAACCCTGTTGCCGCTTAGCAACTTATGGACATCTGATGAATTGTTGTCTTGCACTACATATACCAGAATTTCCTCAAAAGGTCATTGTAAGCTCCATCCAGAATATTGAATAAATAGAAAGTTGCGCATTTCACATATGGCTGTTGGTCGATTAATCCGATTACAAACGGTAACCTGGAGGTGTGCCCATCTGTTCTATAAACTGCATTAGTTAAACGCTGGTTTACACCTAAATACTGTTGTATTTTTTTTGTCTGAAGACCATGGATGTCAATTCCGGTCAGAAATTACTTGCTATAACATTTACAAATGGAGGGGGCATTCCCTGAATGGGTGACTGCACAAAAGCAAAATAATGGAAGCTGTGAGCCAGTTATTGAGGGTGTGCGCAAAATAGGACATAGTCCAGGGACAAAACAAAATGTACTAAAAAGGTGACTTACAAAAATAACATTCAACTAAGGGGGCAAGTTCTTCAAACTAAAGAGTACTGTACAAATACTGCATACCTGTAATAGTCTGATGCTTGTGGACCTGCTTAGATTCACATACAAAGGTGAACATCTAGTCCTTGGTGCAGAGTATTGCATGACTTGCTTTCCTTTGTGATCCAGTTGTAGACCACCCAATCGATGCTTTTGAATAATGGGAAAGGAGTTAAACCAAACGAGGATTCACTGCGATGTTTGGGTCAGCAGAGGATTTCTTCAAAGGGATAGGACAACTACAGATTATAAGGAAGCAGGGAAGAGCCCAGTAGAGAGCTGGGTGTGGTGTGTTAAAGAGCTCAGAGATCTGGGCAAGGGTTTGTGACCAACTCCAACTATTGTAGAAGCAAACAGGTCAATAGGATATGCTAATTCAGTAGGTGATGTAGGGGAAGTAATCGAGACATGAATGGGTAGGTGCGAGTTCGGGGGTAGGACGGGGCTGGGAGAGAGAGGATGACCGATTGCTCACTACCTTTTTCCTAGAATCACTAAAATTCATGACAGTCATTAGCAGAGAGGGAGAAGGCAATGGATACTGGCTTGTTAGGTTTGAGCAAAGCTTGAGGGTATGTGAAGGTTTATGGGGTGAATGCAAAGGGGTAGATTTGTGAAGTGGGACGATTTGGCAGTGTTCACTATAGAGATGAGGGCATAAAAGTAATTAGTGTAGGCTAGGAATATGGTGGTAATTTGTTATTTGCTCAAGTGTCTCAGGACACAACCCATGTTTGTTTCGAAGGTCTGGATCTTAGAGGGAAGCTGTGAAGGTGTGGGTGAAGGATAGTGTTGATCAAGGGAGTCATAAGTGCATAATGAAAGTCAGAAAACTAATATCAATGAAGAGACATCAATAGGGGAGAGAGAGACCAGTGATGGGTCCTAACATTATTAAGGTATGGGACAAAAAGGTTCAGCTTTAATTGAGGATGTGGAGAGATATTTTAAATTGAACAAATGAATGATCCAAGGCCAGGAGTCAATAGAGAGGTCAGAGGAGGAGAGTGAAGTACAGTTCAAGACAAAGTCAAGGGGTCATGGAGGGAGAGGTCATATAGGTGTAGGTAGTTCTGCCCCAATGCAGACCTGCTTCCCTTACAGCCAAGCGTCATTCATTCTTGTAGCATTGCCAAACTTGGGAAGAAATTCATATCGAGATGACAAAGGGGATTTTACCTTCGCCTTCATTTGACAAAAAAAACTGTCCCTTCGATTGACATCATTGGTTCTTTTACATCTGTTCTGGAATTTTTTCTTCTACATCTGGCCTGGCCTAGACGAGCAGACAAACATCCGTCTTCTCTACATCTCCATTTGTTTTCAAGAATGAATCAGATGTTTATGTGCCTAACATTTTTCCTTTAAAATCCAGAGCATGAATTGGTGGTATTTTAGGCATGTCTTTGCAGCAAACACCCGTTTCACACATTGTTTCCTTTGGTGATCTATTTGTCTATGTGCAAGCGTTCAGCACTCATTTACTGTCATTGACGTTAGAGTACAAGACCAAACGTAACCTTCGCTTGTAAATGATGTCGACATCCTCCAATATCAGCCAATCAGCAATTAAGTACAAGGGAAGTTGCTCAATGTGCAAGCTTATACTCAAGGCTAACTGCCAGAGCCCTTCGCTGTACATGTCTTCTATTGTAAAAGCATGCATGATTTTGCTTGGAACATGCGGATCGCCAGTCACTGTACTGTATCTAACCCGTCCCTACCGGTACCCAGTGCCAGGTCTATCCGCCATTTCCCTCCGCAGCTCTCTTCCTCCCAGTACTGAAACCTTAATTCCAATCTCATGTAGATAGCTTTCCAGTCTCAGTTTTACGCACCTTAGCACTGCCCACAAGCAGGAACCATTAGTTTGGGAGTAAAGATTGAAGGGATATGGGATGTGATTGACAGCTTGTGGTTCAGTTCAGCAGTTTACTCACCACAGACTGCCCATAGCCATGCTAATCCGTATGGTAATTCTCATTCGTTACACAGCACTAAATAGTTCTATTTCACAGTAACATGAAACGTTGTGCTCTATTGGAACTATTAGTGTTCTTGCCAAGCGCTCAGAGTTAATGAATTGAACGCAGCTGTAAGCGAGCTCCTCACATCTGTTCCTTACTGAAGTCCTGTTAAAAGCAATCACTGGCAAACCCAACAGTTTGCGGTTGTGTGTAGGTGTTCGGAATTCGCCAGCAGCCACTATGACCAGGTACGCACATTTTGCCAGGTGTTGCCTTCTTATGGTCAGGTAGCCATAGGTCAAAGTGAACGGGAACTAGAAGGGTTGACTTTCTCTTTTTGGGGAAATTGGTCATCATTCCCTTACTTTATTCAGCTATGAGCAACATTCCAGGGTGACAGGCCATTTCCATTTATTTAACTTCCCTCCTACTTGGGATATGAACCTGGGCTGCGCTGGTAACACCAGTGTGACACCATGGTGCGCCATTTTACAGGTGCTGGGTTGCTCATGTTCATTTGTGTAGACTGCCTGAGACAAAACATTCATTGTGGAGCAGTCACAAAACACTGAACTGTGTCTACTGCAATTAATCATGGATTGCTGCATACAATGCATGTAGTCTGGGGTCGGGATGGTTATAGCCCTAGGAGTGTCACTGAAGAGGTGAGAATGGTGGGTAATTGGAATGGGGAAGTAGCTTAAGGCGGCATGCTATGGAGGACAGTGACCAACTAATGATGGTTATTTTAAAGTGGAGAAAAAAAAAAGGAAAAAAAGGCATTATGATTGAATTGTGTGGGGTGGAGAATGGGGTCGTGGAAAGGTGGGGGCGTGGGGGTTGAGCCAGTAGACGGGGTAGGGAGAAGACAGTTCCACTACTTTTTTTCCACATCGACCACTGCAGGTAGCATTGGCAAAATTTCCATGATGGCAGTGCCCGATAAATCGTTACCCCATGCCAAAACCGGGATGAACATAGAACCGAGGAAAATGACAGGAGATCAGTAAATGCCGTGCTAAATACTCATCAAAAGGGCTATCAAAGTAACATGGTTCTGTAAAGGGCCAAAGAGCACCATACGTCAATAAGTGTGCGGGAGTCTGGGCTAATGAACAGAGCGTGACCTCAGCAAGTCTAGCTGAAGCTTAGCAATTATACTGTGCGATTGGATTTGAATCGCTGGCACAGCAATTCAGGATGCCTTGGCATTTGGGCACACCCGGGCCTTCAGACAGGACGTAGACCCATAGGGGATCCAGTTTGCGCATCTTTATTACTGCTCGACTGACTTCATCCCATGCCCTTCTATAAATGACTGTCTAAATTCACATTCCAAATTTTTCTTTAACCCTGGCATGGGTCTAGAGCAGTCCATAAAAAAATAGTTTGCGGTATACGATCGCATTCTGAACTCGCAGACATTGGTCTGTAGGTATGTTGCGTTTCTATACACGGTGTGTGTGTAAAATAAAACACCGTATCGATCTACTTTGCGTGTCAACTTGTAAATATATGTTCCCTGTATGTACTTTATGTGAATACACTGCTTTAGTTCGTTTTGTGTGTTCGCAGTGCGCTATGGAAAAATGGATGAACCGAGCGTTTTGTCTTTTCCCCGTTGTAGCACGCTTCTATTGTACTCCTACACTGGATGGTGGAAGATGACAGATTGGGGTGGGTGCATAAAGATACCCCAGAGGTCAGCCCCCCTCCTCTCCGTGCTGCTGAAAAATAGGAGGGCTCCTCTGGCTTTTTATCCTTGCCGTAGATTAACAGACCCACCCCGCCAGTGTCGGAGATGCGCACTCCTAATGAGAAGACAGCCAGGGCGTTGTGACTCATCCCTGCACCAAAAGGAGAAAGCCGAGCAAACAAGACAAAGGCGCCATGCTGGACAAAGCCACTGGTCTCCGAGCTCAGCAGGATCTCCTTTATCCAGCTCGAAAGCACAATCGCAGCTCGATAGAACATCCTCTATCAGTGAGCATCGGCACTTTCGCTATTAGAGCTCAATGAAGCCATTAATCAGAGCTGGAGAACATCCTCCATCAGAGCTCAGTGGAAGAATGTTCCTATAAGCACAACACTGCCTACACTAGAGCTCCATGCACAGCAGAAACCCACTTAAAGGGGACGATCAGGAAAATCTGTCAGTTCAATACATCTTGAAATATAACAATTCGAAGAACATGCTCTGCACGAGAGCCATCATTTTTTCGACATCAATAGAAGAGAACTCAACATTCCCCACACCAGAGCTCCCAACACCTCGGTATAACCCGTAAAAGAGCTGTGCTGACCAGAGTTCGCACAACACCAGTTATCAGTGTCCAAAAACCAAACCTAAACATCAATAATCACAGCTTCCGCATTACCTTCGTCAAATCTGAACTTCCACTATATGAACTACCGCCAAATCCGCCTCTTAAACACTACCTCAATTATCCGATCTACTGCTACTACACTCCTCAAACCCTCATTGGTGAGCTACCACAAAACTGGCCCCGTGCAACTCGCCCACATAGTTCGAGCTCCCATAATATACTCTCAGAAGAAAGGGAGCAACACCCCCATCCAGTAATGATTCAGCACGGCCACATCACCTGTGCATCGAACTCCTCCGCCACAAAGAATTCGCCAGAACCAGTACACAGCCCAGTCTGTATTATCGACCCCCAGACAAACACCTCCAGTATCAAATCTATCCCAAGGAGCATGCACGCACATAACCTGGGCATTTGTCCATTAGCTATGCCATTTGTATCAAACATTTCTCATTTGCAAGCCCCTTTCCTTTCCCCTCCAGTAAGGTGCTTCATGAGACATTTCTTTTGTTTTGGCATAACAAGGCCGCAGATTTATTTTTACATGTACATAACCACTGCAAACAGGTATTAAAATTAGATCCAAAAGGTGTGGCGACTGCTCCTCGTCCTGCTTCCCCCTTTACCTCCATGTTGAATTGCAGGCACAACTCCCCCAAGGCCTTCGAGCCTGAGAAACTGCCTGCCCCTGCAGGTCTTTGCGGACTGGGGGAGCGCCGTTTGTTGGGGGGGAAGTTGAGCCCCAATTGCTACCGCCAGACACCCCCGCCGTTTAGGCTCCCAGAAGGCGCTGTCTAGAATGGGCGAAGCCCCTTCCGGTTTAGCAATGGCTCATTTGGAGTCTTTGTCTTATCCTAGGTTGCCACAACCCGCCACGCCAAAGGTGGGTTACCGCCCACCGTGGCTCCCCCCTTTCCGGGCTTATAACTGCAGTCATTTTGTGCAGATATTCCAGAAAAACAAATCCATTCCTTGCTCCGACAAATGCACTCCATCTTTCAAGTAGTATTCCCTGTTTTTCAAGTTGATCAAACCATGTCTGATATGCTGAAAGCCTCTCCCTTTGCAAAACTTAGCCATGGCCCAATTCAACTTCCTTCTTGAATTCTCCACGGCTGCCTGACTCTCAGCTCCCCTCCATTCGTGTCTCGAAATGATTTCTGACCACACGATTTCAGTTTCTCCCATTACCACCGATAGCTCCTGTAAAGAAGACATCATTTCCTTGAGCAAGATCCCCCTCCCCAGACCAGCCAAGTCATTGCCCCCGAGGTGCACCACCAATACATCGGGCCTCCGATGTTCCCTCAGGAGTCTGCGCACGTGCCCCTGTAGCTGTGCCCCTTTCATACCCGGCACTCCGTGCCACTGCACCCTGAATTCCCCGGCGGTCAACACCTCCTGCTTGGCTGTCCAGCTTGCCCTGGCCCTTGACACAAAAGGAATGGCTCACCACCCAGGCGGACCGTTGCCTTCCCTTCTTCGATGCTATTTTTTTTTTTCTTCTTTCTCCAGGCCTGACCTACCGCTTACAACAACCAGACCTCCAGCCCCAATCTGCTTGATTGCCTCTGCTCCCAGGCCCATCCCTGCCGCCAATGTGGCTGCCCCTATCCTGAAGGAATGCGTCCCCTAAACTCCTTTCGAGAACCCTGCCTCCACCAGCGTCATGTCCAACACCTTTTTAAACTGAAACAGACTTAACGCTGACCCATCGTTATGTACTAGAAAAGGGGCCTCCTCCCCCGTGTGAATCCTCCAACTCAAATACTTGCTTACGCCTCCTACTGGACAAACCGGACTGTCCCGTGTACCCCCTAACACAATGCTTCTGCCTTTCCCCGACTGATCGGTCTTGGGTCTCCTCATAAATATGTATAACCGCTCTCCTTGTACCCCTATATCACAGCTCCTAAGGAAACTTACGCTTTTACCCATCTTGTTGGCAGGGACCAGCTCGCTCACCCTTAAGGCCCCAAAATTGCCAGTGAGAAGGCTGCTGCGCACAATGCCTTTTCATAATCATCCCTACACACCACCACCAAACTCCTGATCAATTCGTGCAACTTCCCCACATCTATGGGCCGCCTCTCGTCGGGTTTAACTGTCGTCTGTTTGGCCCAGCCCCTCATTGCCATAACAATGTAATGCTCTTTGGTGGGCTCGGGCCTGCCCCCCAATTTATAGAAATGCGCCACTGCTGCTAGGTGGTAAGCCACCCAAGACCTGGACCTTCCTTGGTGCCAACACCATCCCGCAAAGGCCCGCACTGGCCTTTCCTTCTCACTCTCGGGCAAGATGTTGCTTTGAAAGGCCATGAATTGCTCCCAGCACCCTCTATATCTCAGCATTGTGCCTGGTGCGAGTGCCGTGTCGCTCAGCGAGCTCAGATCTCCCCAACCAATACCACCATTGTGTCTGGAGGGGTGTCATCCTTGTGCTTGCCTCTGGATGATTTTCCCAGAACTTTCCCCACTGTAAACGAGAAGGAGAGTCAGCGGCCACATTCTTAACCCCGGGCCGCTCCCCCGTGGGAAACCTCCAACTCAAATACCTGTTTACGCATCCTACTGGACAAACCGAGCTGTCCTGGGTACCACCCAACATAATGCTTCTGCCTTACTGCACATTATTAACCTGCCTTCTGTGAACCAGTAGTGACACTGCACAATATTGCCACAAAAAAGAAGAATCTTTTAGATGTACACTCGAATAATACTTTAGCCTTCCTATAGTGCTACGAACCTTCGGGTATCAGAGCGCTGCTTATTATTACCCACGGTGTGCGGTGCTCATTTATCGATCCTGGAAGGATGAAAGGCTGAGTTTTGGCCCCGCCGTGATTCGAACCTGATGTCAAAGTGAGTGCTCTACTTGCTGTGCCACTGGACCGGCTTTGCCTCCTCCTGGTGTCAAACAACTACCCTTTCGTTATTATTCAACCCGGGGAATAGCCCTTTGCCACCATGGGCTCCTTTCCACTGGCAGCCAGAGGCGTTGCTAGGGGGGAGTGGGGGGTGAAGCCCCTGGCCTTGTGACCGTAGGCCCGGATAGAAGTACAGGAGCCACAGCCAGAAGACTCCACCGTCCCGACAGTACCGCAATTAGCATAACCCTGGTTCTTTTTCCGGACCTAGCATCACGCATGCCGCCGGCACCTCAATGCCCCATAGCCGTCCCCCAGCTAAACCTGTGAAACCCTGCATAAGACCATACCGCCATCCGCGCAACTTATGTGAAACGCGACAGGACCCAGTTCCGCTATTCCGGCAACTCCCTCTTGGACGAGGGGGATGCTTGGCTATGTTCACCGTAAACCATGGAGCAATGCCCAAAAAGGGGGGAGGGGGCGAACCAGTCACTGATGAAGTATATTAAATTAATCCCTAGTGCGCTTCCCATCCTTGTTCAGCGACTTTCCCCTCTTAAGGTGTTCGGTTCGCCCAGAGGAGGGAGCTACGGCTGCCAACATTGTGAACCATGCCCCAATTACAACATACCAGACAGGGGCCTCCGTTCCCACCCTGGCTCCACAAGCCTCATAGGTGCCATCGCCAAATGCACGTTTAACCGCCTCCCCGAGCCGGCAGCCCTTTCACTTTTAAAATACCCAACTCACTACCAATTCCATCCGTAAACTGTGTGGGAGTATCCTTACCATCCCGGCCGCACCCTTGCTCGAGCCATACCCCGCGTGCCTTCGCAGACCCTGCCCCGCAGCAACAGGGGCGCTATATGAGACGTACCTTCCAACAACCAGCATGCCCCGCGAGTTCTGCCGCAGGTCTAATATTGTCTGACATCTGACCACATTTCTGGCATTTATTTCTTAATAAGCAAGTCCCTCAAACAGTCGCTAAATCTCACGGAAATGCACCGCAACAAAAAGGTGCTATCTGCAAAGTAGCTTCCAAAACCCAGCATGCCCCACAAGTTCTGCCGCAGATCATAATATTGTGTCACATCTGAGCCCATTTCTGCCCCACTATTCCTTAGTAAGCATGTTCCTTAAACAATCGCTAACTGTTAACGAACTGCTCTGCAACACAAAGGCGCTATATGAAAAGAGTCTTCCCCAAACCAGCCTGCCCTCGTAGGTTCTACCGCAGATTTTAATATTGTTCGACATCTGACCATATTTCTGGCAGTTATTTCTTAATAAGCATGTTCCTCAAACAATCGGTAAATGTTACCGAAATGCACCGCGCCAAACAGGCGCTATATTAAAAGTACCTTCCAAAAACCAGCAAGCCCCGCAAGTATGCCGCAGCTCTTACTATTGTCTAACATCCGCCCATATTCCGGCAATTCTTTCTTACTAAGCATGCTCCTCGGCAATCGCTAAATGTTACCGTAATGCAGCCCGAGCCGGACGCCCCTGCGCCTTCGCAGACCCAACCCTGCAAACTTGGCGCCCTGTGAATTTTGTACTTCAAAAACCCAGCATGCCCTGCATGCTCTGCTACCACATACTATTATCTGCCATCATACCCCTTTTCTGGCAAGTGTTTCTTAATAGCATGTTCCCCAACGAATCGTCCCATGTTACCGAAATGCAGCTTGCGCTGGGCACTTGACTACCCTCTAGTCTGACAACCAAAGACAATATTTGATAATTTAATCCTACCACCAGCTGCCGGACGTAACCCGACACCAAAGGCATACTTTGCGCCCTACACTTCAACAACCAGAATGCAACGCAAGCTCTGCTGTAGTTCATACTCTTGAACAACATCCACCCACCTTCTGGCAATTATCTTGGCCCATTAAAGGTACCCGCTACAACTAAACGTCCTTCCGGCCGTCATCCTAATGTGCCAATCAAATGCCTTATTTGAGCCTGCCTCGTGCCATGATGTATACTCGCTTGTGATCGACATCACCCTCGTGCATAGAAAACATCCCCAAGCAAATGCATTTTTTTTTTTTTTGTGCCCGCATCGCGCTGTTATACTTATGTATAACGCACTGTACTTGGCAGACTATCTTCCTCTCGCCCATTTTATTTTATTTATTTATTTTTTTATTTTTATTTGTGACCCCACATCACCCTTTGTGACGCGCTGCTCCATTGTGGCTGCCTACCCACGGAGCAGCCATGCACAAAGGAGATTATCCAACTATTCCATTTATGTGCCGCATGCAGGACTCAGACCCTGGTCCCCAGCGCTGTAATGCAAGCACTTAACCTCTAGGCCACTGCCGTTCACTACCACAAAGCCTGCTATGGTCACCACTCTGCCTAAATACAATACCAAGGTGACACTTGTAACGCATAGATACCATTTCACCCCGCCTGATGACTGCTCCGTTATAATTTAGTAGTTTCCTTGAACTTACTAAAACATTTTTAATGCATTCCATTCGAAAATAACAAACCCACGACGGCGTACACCCACATTTGCGAACGCCTCCCTTGCTTAGCAGCCAACATTTTCCCCTTAATTCAACTTTGCACAATGGGTCGCATGGAAACGCGTTTCCGTGACCGTTTCCTAGCTCTCGATTGGACCACATATGATGAAAGCAAGCCACGCATTCAGGCATCCTTTTACCGGCTTTTATAATAAAATGTCTCACAAAGTGCACCTCGACATATGCCGGGTGTACCTCCCAACTCGATGTTGGTGCATTCCAAAGAACGCCATTCATAGCTTCCGACCTCACCCCCACCCCAGTTCCCTGGAGTGCACAGCAGTAGGTGACTGCAGATGCGGCCCTCTCTGCACGCATCCTTAATTTCCTACGCCCGCCCCCGTGCAATTAATCTGCACGAAACGCAACCCCTACATGCCCGGCTATTTACCTCTTTCCTTGTTAACGCTGCGTAATCTACGATCTCCTCTCTCCTGAACTGGCCAACACCTTCTCTGGAACCTCTGACACTTCCAGTACCGGACCCCTTCCTTCACTGCGACCACACGAACCTCCTCACATGGTCACCGCAACACGAACAGGAAAGGCAAAACGAACATCCTTCTTGAAAACGAAATCCTCCGATTTTTGGCGGGCGCCCGGCTGCTGGAAGAGCTGCAAGTGCTCCTGTGCCGGGCGCCCGCCGCTTATGTAGCCCAAGCTCCTCCTTCCTTTCTTACCCTTCGCGGGCTTTTTGGCGCCCTTTCCTCTGTTCACCTTGCCGCCCTCTCCCCTGCCCCTGTGGGGGGAGGGACGAGAGAGCGGAAGGACGACGGCCCCTGCCATCGAGGTGCCTCCTCCATTCTCTTCGTTCACCCGTTCGTCACCTTCAAACTGAGCTGCCCCGAGACAGCCATCCCACAATACACAACGGGGCAGTGCACCCAGCCTTGTGGCGTAGTGCAGGCAATCCACACTCTACCGTTTATTTTTCCTGGTTCCTCATTTCATCACTAAGAACCCCCTTCATGGTTTCAACATTCATAAACCGAATGCACAGGAGCTACATCAATCATTTTTTGCCTTTGGCTGTGAGAGGAGCTTCAGACGTGTAGGAAGAACCAGGGGTAGACTAATCAGGAAAACTACCAGGGATTCTGTCACCTGCCCGGATCACCTGAAAAACATGGTTCACTGCTCGGTCATGTAAAAATGCCAGCTAGACACGAACCATAGCACTTCAAAATATTAGTAGTTTGGTTTACAGGCTCTCTCAAGTCTCACCAAGGAAGGTGAATTGGTGGCTGGGTACATAGGATTGGTTATTTATAATGCGCATAGCCAGGAGGTTTCTAAGCGCGGACCCGGGATCGAACCAGTGTTGCTCAGGGTCATCTGGCTTCGAAGGCGAGCACGTGGACCCCCCCCTCCCCCAAGTTATCCTCCAGAGACAGCAAGTTAGCGATCAATCGAATTATAGAGACAGATTGGGGGGGGGGGGACAGAGATCCAAAATGAAAAGTGGGGGTGGGACAAAGATCCAGAATGAAAGGGGGGACGAAGAGATCCAGAACGAAAGGGGGGGGATGAACGTAGAGATCCAGAACGAATGGGGGGGATGAACGTAGAGATCCAGAACGAAGGGGGGGGGTGAACGTAGAGATCCAGAACGAAAGGGGGGGGGAACGTAGAGATCCAGAATGGAAGGGGGGGGAACAAAGAGATCCAGAATGAAAGGGGGGGAACAAAGAGATCCAGAATGAAAGGGGGGGAACAAAGAGATCCAGAATGAAAGGGGAGGAACAAAGAGATCCAGAATGAAAGGGGGGGAACAAAGAGATCCAGAATGAAAGGGGGGAACAAAGAGATCCAGAATGAAAGGGGGGAACAAAGAGATCCAGAATGAAAGGGGGGAACAAAGAGATCCAGAATGAAAGGGGGGGAACAAAGATCCAGAATGAAAGGGGGGGGAACAAAGATCCAGAATGAAAGGGGGGGAACAAAGATCCAGAATGAAAGGGGGGAACAAAGATCCAGAATGAAAGGGGGGGGAACAAAGATCCAGAATGAAAGGGGGGGAACAAAGATCCAGAATGAAAGGGGGGGGAACAAAGATCCAGAATGAAAGGGGGGGGAACAAAGATCCAGAATGAAAGGGGGGGGAACAAAGATCCAGAATGAAAGGGGGGGGAACAAAGATCCAGAATGAAAGGGGGGGAACAAAGATCCAGAATGAAAGGGGGGGAACAAAGAGATCCAGAATGAAAGGGGGGAACAAAGAGATCCAGAATGAAAGGGGGGAACAAAGAGATCCAGAATGAAAGGGGGGAACAAAGAGATCCAGAATGAAAGGGGGGGAACAAAGAGATCCAGAATGAAAGGGGGGAACAAAGAGATCCAGAATGAAAGGGGGGAACAAAGAGATCCAGAATGAAAGGGGGGGAACAAAGATCCAGAATGAAAGGGGGGGAACAAAGATCCAGAATGAAAGGGGGGGGGGGAACAAAGATCCAGAATGAAAGGGGGGAACAAAGAGATCCAGAATGAAAGGGGGGACGAAGAGATTCAGAATGAAAGGCCTGTAGGCCTCCTGCAACGGCACGTGGGCCACTTGGCGGTACTGTGTGGAACCGCCACCAAATACTTAGGAGGCACCTTGAGACCTGCCTCCGGGGGTCCAGAGGATGGCTGCCGTTGATGGAGAACCCAAGGCCTGGGCCCTCCCGGTGTCCGCATTGATGGCCTGCAGTAACTCGTCTACTGCCTTGCCGAACAGGTTGTTCCCATCGAAGGGCATGTCCAGTACCTTGGTCTGAACGTCCTAAAGGAAGTCGATGGCCTTGAGCCACCCGCGTCGGCAGAGGCAAACGCAGTTTCCCAATCTGGCGAAAACCGGTGTCGGCGATGTCCGTGGCCCCCGTGATGGCGTGGTCCGACGCCACCTCGCCTTGCTGTAGGATATCAAGGGCCTCCACCCTCTTGTCTGGCAGGACATCCAGGAGGGGAGCGATCTTGAACCACAGCTCCCTGTCGTAGCGTGCCACGATCGTGAGGGCGTTGGCCGCCTTGATGGTCGTCACCGCCAACGAGATGACTCGTCTCATGGCATCTAGCTTCTTCCGCCTCACCGTCCGGTGGGGAAGTGGAAGTTGATGCCGTCGCCCCAGCCGATTTCTTTTTGGCTGCCGCCGAGACCACTGAATCCGGGGACGGCTGAGCTCTGAGGCACATCGGGCGGAATCTGGGACCTGGTACTACTTCTCATACTGGTCCTTCTTCGCAGGAGCTGTGGACGGGTTCTTTAGCAGCGATAGTCCCTCGTCCCAGATGTTGTCTAGTAACGGGACTGAGAGGACTGTCTTCATCTTGGCCTCACTTCGTTGGTAGAGGAAACCCTCATTCTGCTCTTCGGGACAAAGCTTGAAAAGCTCTGATGCCCTGGCGATCATGGCGTGAAAGGAGCCAATTTCGTCAGGAGGGGAGGACTGGGCAGGGGGTGATGGGAGATCCGTCCCATCGTCAAGGCGATTGGCCGGCCGGCTGTCCGGCCAGGACAGCCACCCTGCTGGGTGACAGACAGCTGGGCTGGAATGAATGGGAGAAACCTGCATAAAAGGCAAGGCTTTTTGGCTTGGAAGGCAGAGTCGACCACTGGACGAAGGAATCTGAAGAAGAACTTTGACGAGACGCATGCTGCATTTCCTGGACCATTGGTTTGCCCGGTAACACCCTGCTGCTGTGCTGAAGCTCTGAATTCGCCTCGACTAGGGAAGCCCTACAAGGACGACTTCTCCCCTTAGGTTGGTGGGACCAATCAAACCCTAAGTGAACTTGTTTGGACATCCTCTCGGAGCAGGCTGTACTTCTGCTGCTACTGGAACCAAAGTGCCAGGGAGAGGAACACCTAATCCAGTGGATCGCTTTTAAGTTGGACTCGAGCGCCAGGAAGATCCTCCATACTTCCCTGAAACAGGACTGACCAAGCCTGAGCCACAACAGAGTGCTGGACACCAGATTCGAGGAAAGTCTGAAGTGGTATCCGAGAAACGCAGTGTTGCTATTTGCTGTCAGACACAAGGAGCTAAAACCGCGAAATGCCGCTAAATTGAATTTTGCCCATTGCTGCCGCTGATCTTCCAATTGCAGTGCAGGAGTCCCCAGACGTCCTCCCTCATGTCCCCATGACTGAGGCCCAGGAACACCAGGATCTGCAGAGCTGTACAGGAACAGAAGACAGCTGGAACCATTTCTTCTAACCAAAGGTAATGTAAAGTTAAGAGGACTTACCTCTCGTGTAGCCTTACTTGCTCTGCTCTCAGTACTTGTCTTGGTTGCCCTTGCAGAGTTGATAACAGCTTTGCCCCTCACAAGCCTCCCAGCTTGTGGCCCTTCAAGTGGATCTTATTTCTACAAACATTTCTAAAAACATTGTGCAAGACATTTACTTCCCTGCAAAGAAGCTCTACATTGGCTGGCCTGGCTCCCTGAGAGACTTCTTACCTCTGACTCTGTATTTGTTAATCTTTGTTTTATTCCTCAATCTAACCTTTGCCCCAAACTCAGTACTGCTCTAAACGTACCAGTGATAAATCAATGTCCACAGTGTCATAGCTATCACCTGAGGGTGTAGGAAGTGTGTGTACCATCCCCAATGGGTATCATCTGATTTAGAGAAACAAAGTTTGTTTTGAAGTGCATTATAATTGTTACATGTTTTGCTCCAACAGACTAAATTAAGTGTTTAATCAAGAAACCTTGAGTGTAAGTGTTTATTTGAATAACAGTCACTTTGATACTCTGTTACAACCCCACTGCACATTGACCCCTCTTAAGATAAGCCTGGCTGCTTAGCCACACTACCAACCTGTGTAGTAGACATATACCATAGGTTGGGTTCCTATTGCCAGGAGGTCAAGGTTGCTGTAGTCTTCCAAAGGATACTACACACAATCTTGCCTAACAGATAACATGGGCCGACAACATCTCGCCTTCTTGAAAGATCTCCAAAGCCTCAACCCGCTGGTCATCAGTGAGAAAGTCCAGCAGCATAGCCAGCTTAAACTACAGCTCCCGGTCATATCTGGCCACAATCGCAAGGGCGTTGGCAGCCTTGACGGTCAGTGGCCGCCGAGTAAATAACCTTTCTACCCATCAAATCCAACTTCTTCCCCTCGTTTTTCCGGAAGGGTGGAGGAAGAGGAAGCAGCCAAGCCTGACGATTTCTTCCTGGCGGCTACGGTTGAGACCGAAAGCATGGTGCAGAGTCTGGCACTCCGTACTACTTCTCCAGCCAGTCTCTCTTCGCTGGGGCTATAGAGGGGTTCTTCAGCATAGACAGCCCTTCGTTCCAAACCTCATCCAGGAAAGGACTGAAAGGATGGCCTTCCTCTTCGCCTCCCGGTGCTGATATAAGAAGCCTTCCTCCTTTTCCTTCCGGCGTGAGCTGGGAAAGCTCTGATGCTCGGGCGATCATTGCATGGAAAGATCCCACCTCGTCCAGCGGAGAGGCTCTGGACGGAGGTGACGGGAGGTCCTCCATCCTGCCGTCATCAGTGCCCGTTGTCGCTGTGTCCGACTCTCAGTCTCCCTTGGTGAGGTAGGAGGGGGGGGGGTGGTGGAGAGGGAGGGCGATGGGTGGCATGGAGATGCAGGGTGCCTCCTTGGACAGAGGCTTCCCGTGTCAACGGGGTGGGCGGCACTGGCACTGTGGGAGGAGCGGGTGGAGGGGTCTGTATCCTCCTCTGTATCTCAGACACCAGCCTGTGGAGGGTCGAGAGGATGTCCAGTGACAGGTCTCTAGGTGGCATCTTGGGTGTAGGGGTGCTAGTTTCTGGTCCCTCGTCGTCCTGGAGCCCCTCGTTGCCTCCATATATGGTAAACCCCGTCATCGCCCCCGCCCTGGGGTGAGTCCCTGGCGTTTACCTCATCATCGCCCTCCTCGATGGTGTGGATGGAAATTAGTTCGCCCTCATTAGCCGAAGAAACGTCTGTATCCTGGAGGTCATCCAAGCCCCCCTCCACCACTTCCTTCTGGTCCAGAGGAGGTCGGCCTCAGACTGAGGTCCGGCATCCTCTTCTCCCTGGTTTTCTCAACTGGCTTACTCTAAGCCTCCCTCCTGGGAGGAAGACACATCCTGGGCATCGCCAGGGTACCCTGTGGGTCTGCCCCTACAGCCTTCAAAAGCAACGTCACCACCACCTCGAGGGAGGGCGACTGTTTCGCCTGGTGCACCAGGGCCTTCACAGAATGGCTGGATCGCTTTTCCAGTTTGGCCTTTTGCTTTCTGGCCATGTCAGACACCTTGACCTGCTTGGCCAGTCTTGGCCTTCGCCTTCAGGGCCTTGTCAGAGTCCTTGTCCACCTTGGCCTTCTCTGGCGCAGATGGGTCAGACAGTGCACCCTGTATGGCCTTCTCTGGATTCTCCCTCAGCTTCGCCGGGGTAGCAGACTTCCTCTTGGACGACAATCCAGAGTGGTGGCTGGAAATCGATGCAGCTGCGGATGACGATCGTGCCTGCACCATTGCAGGACCTGCAGCAGCAGTTACCCAGATGAATGCAGACTTGCAGTGCTTGGCCTCGTTTTGGGCCACCACGAGTGGCGCACCCTCAAAGGACTTAGAAGCCCACTCAGGTTTGCCGAATCCGGGAAAGGCATGCCCCTGGGTACCACCCGGTGCAGATGGCTTGGCCTGCAGCCACGACTCCAGTCGTTGTCGATCCTTCATCATGCACTTCGGGAAGCCATGGCAAATCACAAAATCTTCCTTCTTATGCGTCGGGTGCAGGCAGTACAGACCCTGGGAAGGCTTGTCGTCCATGTACACATTCTGCAAACCGCAGTCGGAGCAAAGCTTGGAGAGGGAAGCGCCGTCCTTCTCGTGCGACATGATCCACGCGGTGTAGGCCTGAAGAATCTTCTGGAAGCCTCCAAGACGAATACTAGACGAAAACAGCCCTTAAGAGGCGCTGAAAAAACGGGTCCCAGTTAGTCTGATAGATGATCGATGGAGCACACGGCTCGATTGACCGAAAAAAAGCTGCCTGTGGAGTGGCTTAGGTAGATGGCAGCCATTGGCTGGGGGCAGTAGGACCCAGAGCTCAGTGATTGGTTTATAGGAGAAGGTTTGCCAGACCCCATGCTGGAGAATTTCAATGCCCCTCAAGGGCAAGGGTCGTCGAGTTTCCTTTGAAGTTTCCAGAAAGGCTATCGGGCCTACTCCGCACCGACGACCAAGAGTTCTGTTTTATCGTCATTCAGAACCAACAAGTTTGACAGCATTCATGACTGTATGGCAGCATACACATGGTTGAGCTGCTCATAATCCTGGGGATAGTTGCCAGATAACTAAAGAACCACGTGGGTATCATCCACATAGTTGGTATATCGGATGCCCGGGTGTTACGCTCACCTGGTATCCACGGGGACGCCACCCAGCCCTGGCTGGATAATTTGCACTCTCAAACCCTCTCCCGGTCCCATGGTAAGGCCTCTGGTTAAAAATGGGTCTGCAATATAGGAGAGTTGGATTCAATACCAGATTGTCTTGGTTTTCCAACCTCCCTTGGCCTCAACTCCTCCTTCCCCCTTGGGCCTTCTCCTCACCTTAATATTGTAAAAGGTGGATTCTCCGTCCTGCTCCTCGTGGCAGGGGCGCGTAGATGTGGGGGGCGAGCAGCGACCAAGTTACTTCACTGGTGCAAGCCCCCCTGTGGGAATCCAGGCATGCTGCGACTCCGTAGGTTTGCTGCTTTACAGTCTTTATATGCAGTTCTTATGTTCCTCCTCTTAGTTCAAATAATAAAGGTCTTGCTTCTTTCGTTTTAGGTATGGAAAGGTATTTTGGTGCGGTCATGCAGTTTGAAGATGAGCATGGGCCGATAAGCGAAAGCGCAGTGTGCGCGATGCTGTCCGGTGAGTAATGCGCGGCGTTGTTTCGCCTTTTATATAGCTAACCTGTCTCTTTTCTCTCCTTGCAGGTTGTGATGTTCCTCGCCAAGCGCCGTAATGTTCCAGCAATGATACGGACCAGGAGACGACTACCCAGGTAAGAATTGTGTGGCTTTCTTCATTCGGGAGGAAACGCGAGTAAACGCTTTCTAATGCAGTCTTTCTTTCTCCTCTTTCCAGGTTATGGTATTCCAGGATGCATGCTGTGCCGGATGATGGAGTTCGTACCTTCATGTGAGTGGAACTGAAGTCGGCAATGGATTGAAGACGGGATACTGTTCCAGATAAGTTTTGTAGTGTTGCTTCTCCCTCTGCAGGTGCTTGGTTTCAGGTAAGCTGGCATCAAAGAACTGGACACGGTGAGCATTACACTGCCCACAGCAGAACAACACAAAGCATGTTCTGCTTTTTGGGTGCGGTTTAAATAGTCTCAGGTAAAGTAGTCCAGGTAAAATAGTCCAAGGCCTGCCACGCCCAAAAGACTAGACCGCATAGCTCAATTCCTTGTAACTGAGCTATGTGTGTGCCTACATGTTGGCTGAACCCCCCCAGCGGCCCCACACCCCCCCCTCCCAAGTTAAATATTCCCAAGTAAATAGTCCCATTCTGATGTTGGTCTTCATGATGGTTATGAGCCTGGCACCAAAGGCGACAGGACTGACTCCAAGAGAAAGGCTGACTTGCCAGTGAGGGCCAGGGGCAAGCGTCATGCCACAGGGTGGTCCAGTAAGTCTAGCAAAGGTCTTATATAGATGTTAAAGAGATGGTAAAATGCAGAAGCCCTGTGGGACTCCTGCATCTATCGGACTAGGGGAGGATTGGACAACCTCCACTACTACTCTCGATACCCTACGTCCAAGAAAGGATTTATTTATTTTTGGATTTGTAGAGCGCACTACAGCCCTCAGGCATCAAGGCGCTATAAGAAGATTTACAAAGGCTTACTTGAGGGTTACAGTAAGCGGCCCATGAATAGATTCTTAAAGACAGTTTGATAGGTTACAGTTTCTCATAGGTTACATTACATAGTACACTGAGAGCATAGAATAGAGTGGCAAACCCATCCATAACAGTGCTATCCTATTTGATGCCCCATCAGAGCAGCCCACCAGACACTTCAGCCTGTCGGCCAGAATGGAATAGTCAACCAGGTCGAACGCTGCCGAGAGATTCAACAGCATCAACAATGCAGACTGACCTTTGTCCACTATACCGGACAGGGTAGTCTAAAGTCTAGGAGAGCAGTCTGTCCCTTGACGTGCTCTAAAGCCGGATCGATGGGTACCTAGAATGTTTTTTTTCCCCAGGAAAGACTGAAAGTGCAGGTAAGCCCCTTTGTATTTGCATTTATTTTTTTTTATTTTTTTTTTTTAAAGCGCTCACACAGCCTGCGGTCATCAAGGCGCTGTCACAGGAATGTTTTTTTTTTTAGTTGCATAATTTGTCTTTGTTGTGTATTTATAATGCGCTTAAACACCCAGAGGTTTCTAAGCGCGGACCCGGGGTTCGAACCCGTGTTGCTTCGTGTCATCTTGCTTCCAAGGCGCGCATTTTGTCGTTAAGCTATACTCCCGGGACTCTGTCCAGGATATTGAGCAGAAATGGGATGTGGGTAATGGGGCGATAGTTCTTGGCAACAATAGGATCCAGTGAGATTTAATTCAAAAGGGAAGTTATCCATACCTCCTTGAGAGAGAGGGGTTGGGGGGGAACCACACCTTCACTAACTGAGAAGTTAATCATTCTGGTGATCCAAGGGCTCAAGAACACGATTTGCAGGGCAAACATCACCCTTCTATTTTATTTATTACATTTGTTACTCGCCCAGACCCTAGGGTATCACGGCGAAAGATACAGGAGAGTTAAACTCATTATTATACAATGTTGCAGTTACATTACAAATAATACATTTTTCTTTATACATAGGTTACAAGATATCATGTAGTCATATACCAGATTCCAATTGGTCAGTTAGCCCTTCCCATTTTGTTTCAGCCTTATTTGCAGTACAGCGGCTGCCCTAAGCAGTGTAGTTGGTCATGGGAGGGTAGGGCTTGAGCGGTTAATATTTATTGAATAACCAGGTTTTCAATGCTTTTTTGAATTTTTCGTAAGGAATCCTCGTTTTTGATACTCAGAGGTAGTGCGTTCCAATGCGAAGGGCTTAGAACTTTGAAACTACTTCCTCCTGCTCTGCTGTATTTGTATCGAGGAACCTCTAAGAGGGCCATATTATTAGATCTCAGCGACCTACATGACTTTTTTTTTTTTAATGGAGTTGTTGAGGTAGCTGGGCGCTTTGTTGGTGGTACATTTGTAGACGATACTAAGGGTTTTGAATATGATCCTTGCTTCAATTGGCAGCCAGTGGTTTTCTCTTCTAGTGCTGGATATATGTTCATATTTCTTTATCCCTAAAGCTGCTCTGAGGGCTTTATTCTGTAGTAATTGGATTTTGTTTAAATTGGTTTTGGAAGTTCCTAGGAAGAGGACGTTCCAGTAATCTAGCGTTGTTAGGATTAGGGCTCTAGCCAGGGTGATTCAATTTACAGGGGTGAGAAATTGGCGACTGAGTGCAATAAGTTTTGCTGTGTAGGCTGTGGACGAGGAAAGGGCTGCTATTTGTTTATGCATGGACAGGTTGGCATCAATGTAGACACCTAACGTTTTGACTTGTTTAAGTACTGGGATCCGGGTACCGTCGATATTAATGTGAGAGTAGTCCGGGTGGAGGGTGCTTATTCTTTTTTGGGAGCCCACAATGAGGACCTCCGTTTTCTCATCATTTAGGCAGAGACTGTTCAGGGCCATCCGGTTTTGGATTATGGAGTAAACTTTTAATTGGTGAGGGTGTCTTGGGTGTAGTCGCCTGTAATAGGGATGAGGATCTGTGTGTCATCTGCGAAATTGGTGTAAATGACACCCATATCATCTAAGGCTGAGAATAAAAGTTTAGTATATGCATTATAGAGGGTGGGGGAGAGGCAGGATCCCTGGGGGAATCCAATGGGTACTATTATGGGGTCCGCTGCAAAGTTTCCAATAGCAACTCTGGATGTACGGTCAGTGAGAAAGGATTTGATCCAGTGTGTGGCATTGTTGGAAAGATTAAAATCTTTTTTTAAAGTGTTGCATAGTTTGTCATGATCTACCAAGTCGAATGCTGCCGATAGGTCCAGTAGCAGTAGTGTGGCTAGTTTGCCTGAATCTCTAATAGAGTATTTGGATTTTAAGATCCAGGAGGGCTGTCTCAGTGCTGTCTCCTTCTAGGAGGTTGACATCAAATGATTCACTATCTCCAGTATCTCAGTCTCAGAGCATGGCTTTAACTTCAATTCAGCCATCAATGGATTGCTGGTGGAGACAGCAGGTATCAGGTTTTCTTGGGAGATGGCGTGTGAACCAGATTGTTTGGTATAAATGGCTTGTTGATGCGCAAGAATTTTGTTAGAAAACTGTTCTTCGATCCTCTGACACCAGACAGCATCAGGCCTGATGCTAGTGGTGTCACTGTTTTTACCCTCCACTTTTTTTGAGTATCTTAAAAAGCTCACCTGCTCTTGATTTGGCATTAGTTTTTTGTGTTAAATGTTTGGATTATTCTTCCATAATTACAAGCTTATAGTGATTTACTCCATCTTTATACTTTCCAAGAGTTTCTGGTGAGGGTTATTTCTTCCACTCTCTCTCTCTAATGTGCGTTTCAAGAGTCTTGAACTAAGTACCTTGTCATTAAACCAGGAGTTTTTCATAGTCTCAGATTTGACAACCTTGATTTCTTCTGTGGTTAGTGCCTCAATAGTAGAGGAAATGGCGGATGACAAATGGGAAACCAGGGAAGTCATTGTCAAATTATTCTGGTGAAGGCAGTTTCAGGTGAAGGAGTGTGACCAACTTGGTGAGGGTAACATTCCTAAAGTTGCGTCAGGTTTTTCAGAATTCTTGGCTGTTTATCGAGGTGCATAGGAGCATCCAGAAGGTAGACAATAAAGTTTACTATATGATCTGACCATGGACAGGGTAAGCAGGCTGGGTAAGTCACCTTAAGCCGGTGGGTGAGAACCCAAGAAGTGGTATGTCCATCCCTATGTGTGGGGGTATTGATCCATTGAGTGTATTTGATAGTATCTGAGGCAGTGAGAAGTGACTTTGCCGGTCTGTTCTTATAATCAGCCCAATAATTAAAATCACCTAAGATGACAGGGGATTTGGGTTTAGTAAGGTTTTGGGACTAGAGGTAGAGTCGGCCACTGGAGGACAACATCCGAAGAAGGCATGAGAAGACACCAGCCGCACCCTCCTGAACCGTTAAGTGCCCAGTGAAGCCATGCAATTGTGCAGACCCTGTTTTGGAATCGACGGGAAAGACCTGTGTGGGTCCGGGTGTCTGTCTGTCTGTCTGTCTGTCTCTCTCTCTCTCTCTCTCTCTCTCTCTCTTTCTGCCCCACAGCCCCCCCCCCACAGTAGCCATCCTTTTCGTCATCACGACCAAGGACCAGGAACAAGGTTCTGCTGCACTACAACCAGAAGGCATCCAGCTGGAACAACCTCTTCAATCCAAAGGTACTTTGGGCCTTGGGTACATTATCCATTTGCCATTTGGGGTGCTTCCTACCTTTGGGAGGGCTATTTAAACCTGCTCCGAGTTGGCTTCAACTCACCTGCACTAGCATTCCAGCTTGTGGTTTATAAAGGGGACTCTCTTAAGTTGCTGTGATTTATTTTTGCCTCCTTCTGAACCTATTGGGTTTGGCAGGGTTTGTTCTCTTACGGTTTTAATTGTTCAACACTTTTAAATGATGGGGAAAAAAAAAAAAAAAAAAAAAGAAAAGACTGCCTGCATCCCTTTGGGAGAATCCAACTATTTTTTATAGAATGCCATTCTGTTCTAATCTAACCCTCACCTTTCCCTCCTTTAGAACTCAATACTGCAAAGGAGATACAAAATAAGTATCATACTGACCTCAAATGAAGTCACCCTTGGTGCTGGGAAATGTGTAACAAAGTTACTCACCTGGTTTATTGTTCACTTTTTGAATTGAATCCTAATTTGGGATTAATGTTACAGCGAGTTACTGCTTTTTAAAGAATGCTTTAAATAGCTTTGTGTAAAATTAAATAAATATGTATATTATAAATTTAAATGTGCAAGTGTTTACGTGGATATTGAACAAGTTACTTACCTGTAACTGTTCTCCAGGATGGGTCTGGCATGGATTCACATGCTCATGAATAAAGAATACATAGCAGTACACACATGCACAACCATGGGAGGTGGTAAGGCTCAACAAAAGCATCTCTTACCTCCTCACCAGGCTAACCTTCAAGCGAACAGGTTGCGCAGCACTGCTTGGCCGACTCAGGCCTCCTCTCTGGAATCCCCGTCGACGCAGTAGAATTTCGTGAAGGTGTGCATCGACCTCCACGTAGCAGCCCTGCAGATGTCCAGCAGGGGCACACCAGACGGGAACGCCACTGTAGCAGCGATCGCCCTGGTGGAATGGGCTCTTGGAGGGCCAGACAGAGGTTGGCTGGCCAACCAGTGACATTGGGTGATACAGCCGTAAATCCGGTCAGCCACCTGGAAAAGGAAGCCTTGGACACGGCCTTCCCATGGTTCAGAGGACCAAAGTTCACAAAAAGCTCAGAAGTTTTCCGTAAACTTTGTGCGGGCTACATAAAACTTCAGCGCTCTAGCCACATCCAGCGAGTGCAAAGCCCCTTCAGCCAGTGATGAAGGTGTCGGAAAAAACACAGGTAACACCAAGGGCTCATTTAGATGAGTCAGATAGCACCTTGGGCATGAAGGAGGAGTGCGTCCGCAGCGCCACCCTCGTCTCGTGTAAAGTCAAGTTCGGTGGCTTACAGGATAGGGCCTGGATCTCACCCACTCGTCGTGCAGAGGTGATGGCCATAAGAAAAGCGGTCTTCCACAACAGAAACTTAAGCAGAGTCGAATGGAGCCCCCATGAGCCTGGTCAGCACCACATTGAGTTCCTAAGCCGGGGCCGAAGCCTTCACGGGCAGGAACGAGCGGAAGAGTCCTTTGATTAACTCCTTCACCAGATGGTGCGACCACAAAGAAGACCATCCTGGGGATCTGGTGTAGTGTTATCTGGATCCCTCCAGGGAGGCATCCGTCGTGACAGTCTCCTAGTATGGGTGACTCTGGAAGTCTGTGCCTTCAGCGACGGAGCACACTCCCCACCACCTTATCAATCGACGGAACTCAGTCGAGCAGTATCCTGTCCTTGAAGCTTCCTGAAACCTGGATCCAACATGAGTCCAAGAATTCCTGGAGCAGTCGCATCCGCAACCTGCAGAACCGTATCAGGTAGATGCACAACGACATGCCGAGCAGCGACTTGACGGTCCTCACCATGACAATCTTCAGTGCTAACAGCCATTGCACCTTGCCCAAAATGGCTGCAGTCCTCTCCTCAAACAGAGCCGCCAGGCAGGATTCCACGTTTAGCCTGGATCCCAGGAACAGCACGTTCTGCGATGGAAGCAGGATTTTGCATAGTTCACCGAGAACCCCAGATCCGTCAGCAGCCGGACAGTCCCCTCTGTGTGATCGATGGCGATGTCACTTGACCTGGCCTGGATGAGTCATTCGTCGAGGTACGGGTAAACATGAATTCCCTGTAGTCGTAGATGGGCTGCCGCCGGAGCCAGGCATTTCGTAAAGACTCTTGGCGCCGACTTCAGTCCGAAGGGGAGAGCATTGAACTGGTAGTGCTTCCCTTGTACAACGAAGCGCAGGAACTTGCGATGTTTTTCGTGAATGGGGACGTGGAAGTACGCGCCCTCTAGATCCAACTACGACAAAGTCTCCCTCCTCCAGGTGGCAGAGCATGTGCTGCAACATGACCATCCTGAATTTCTGGGACTTGATGTACGTGTTGAGCCGTAGATCAAGAATGGGCCTCCAGCCCTGTCTTCTTTCTTACTAGAAAGTATCTTGAGTAAACTTTGGAGCCCCGGAGTCGCTTTGGAACCAGCTCTAAAGCCCCTTTTCATAACATTGCACAAACCTCGAGCAGCAGCTGAGGGATGTGTTGTTCCTGCCAGGCTACCAATGGTATCCGCAGACACTTTCGTTCAAACTCCAAAGAGCGTCCAGCACCCATCAATCGGTGGAGATGTTTGTTTGTTTGTTTTATTACTTATATTGCGCACCAGACCCAAGGGTAACCGGGCGCATTTTATACGACAGCTCAAAACTTTGTTACAAGATCACATGGCAAAAATAGATCAACAAAAATAATATACAACAAAATATACAGGAGTATACACAAAATATACAGGAATATACAGCATGTGCAGTGTAAAAGCATGTGTTTACGGTCCTAGGCAGAGATTCCTAGGCTTGAATATGTTCAGGCAGTAGATGATCTAAAGTGAATCTGCATTTTTGATCCACGTTATAAGGTTGTGTCGGAAGGTGGGGTAGGGTTGGTCAGTCTTCAAGGTGGATGGTAGGGCGTTCCAGAGTTGAGCTGCTTTCACCTGAAAGCTGCAGCCGCCGACTTTAGTCAGTTTGACTCTAGGTATGGATAGGTTATTGGAGTTAGCAGATCTAGTAAGTCGTGTTGGTTTTAGTTTGGTGAATCTGGCAGAGAGGTACTGCAGTGCAGCGTTGTTAAGGCATTTGTGGACCAAAGAGGCAACTTTTAGTTGGATTTTCTCCTGAGTAGAGAGCCAGTTGTTAGCTCGTCTGAGTGCGGAGATGTGGGCTCTCCTGGGAATGCAAAGTGCTGCTCTAAGCGCGTTGTTTTGCAGAATTTGAATTCTTTTGATGACTTCCTTGTTAGCCCCAATATAGAGCGAGTTGCAGTAGTCCAGTTTTGATAACACGAGCGCTCTAGCGAGTGTGATGCAGCTATCGTTTGATAGGAAGGGTTTGCCTGCTCTTATCAATTTGCAGGTATAGGCGGTTGCTGAAGCCATCGCATTGACCTGCTTGTTGAAAGAAAGGGTGGAGTCCAGGTAGAAACCCAGAGTTTTAACCGCGTGGGCGGTTGTGATTTGGTTGTTGTCGATATTGAAGGAGGAGTAGTTGGGGCCCAGTTTTTTGAGGGTGGGTGGTGTGCCCAGGATGAGGATTTCAGTTTTGTCATCATTCAGGCATAGACCGTGTGTGGCCATCCATGCCTGGATGATGAGATACACTCTGTTCACCAAGGCCAAATCCTTGTCGTAATCACCGGTAAGTGGTAGGAGAATCTGGGTATCATCTGCATAATTAGTGTAGGTGATACCAAGAAGATCCAGATTATCGAAAAGGGGCTTAGTGAAGATGTTAGAGTGTAGGCGAAACGCAGGATCCTTGGGGCACACCGCATGTAATGGGGATGGAGTCTGCTGCCGCAGTGGTGGAGAAGACTCTCATTGTCCTGTTATTGAGGAAGGATTGGATCCATTTTGTGGCTTCTTCTGAGAAGTGCGCGGCTGTATCCAGGTGCCTGCAGAGGACCTTGTGGGCAACAAGGTCAAATGCGGCAGATAAATCCAGGAGGAGTAAGGCTGGTTTGCCTTGATCCTTTAGCTCGTCAATTTGCGCCTTTAGGTCTAAGAGGGCAGTTTCGGTTCCATGCTGGGGACGGAAGCCAGACTGCCGTACTCCTAGTAAATTGTTTTCAAGGAGTTTCTGCATTTGTGAGTACGCCACTTTGTCTATGATTTTTAGGAGGAATGGCACAGTGGTGATTGGGCGGTAGTTTGTGGGTATGGCAGGGTCTAGTGTCTGTTTTTTGAGCAAAGGGAGTACCCAAGATTCTTTTAGGTTGCTTGGTATGGACCCTGTAGCGAATGAGGCGTTAATGAGTTCGCCAGCCGGCTTCCCACCGGGGTGCAGCAGTGGGGGCCCGACGTCCTGGCTGGTTCAGTCTTGCTTAGAGGCCGATGCACCACCCTGGAAGCCTTGTTGACGACAGCGGCCACCTTCGAAGGGCTTGGAACAACCCCTGTAGGCTTCCTGGGTTGTGGTAAGAGGACGATCATCCGCTGAAACTCTAAACCAACCGACCTCCCTCCTGAGAGACCAAAGGACGGATGGTGCTGTTGCAGTGTGCCCACGGTACGGGCCTCTCTGTGTCAGTCTTGATGGCCTTGCCGAAAAGGTTGTCTGTCGAACCGCATGTCCAGGACCCTCGTCTAGTCCTCTTGTCTGTAGTTGGAGGCCTTCAGCCAGCCATGACTGCGGAACCCATGTCCACAAGGTCGAGGGTCACGGTGATGGCGCGGTCCGACGCCACCTCGCCTTCCTGAAGACCCACTTGTCCTAAATCCAGACTGAGCCATATTGTACCATAGCTCCCGGTCATACCTGGCCAGGATCGCTAAGGCGCTGGCCGCCTTGACAGTCATCACCGCAGAGTAAATTACCTACCGCCCTACGACTTCGTCCTAGTCGCAACCAAGACCAGAGTCTGGCAATGGTTGTGACTGCAGACATTTGGGTGCAGGTTCCAGCACCCGGTATTTTTCTAGCCGGTCCCTCTTCGCCAGCAGGGTGCGGGGGGTCAGAGGGATCTTCAACAGTGCCAACCTCTCATCCCAGCTTCAGTATAGTAAGCCCTCCTTTTCTTCCGGGGTGAGTTGGAAGAGTTCCGACGCACGGGCGATCATGGAGTGGAAGGAACCCACTTAATCCAGTAGAGAAGCCCTTGGTGGCAGAGAGATTCCACTGTCGTCGGTGTCCGTTGTCACCGTCTGTCCCTGGGGATGGGGGCGTGACATGGATGGAATGGTGGTGTATGGGGGGGGGGGTCGCATTGTGGCCCCTCCGACTATTCTTTCTGCCGTGAGGGAGCCTTATGACCATCGAGAGTCGAGTCCAGAAAGAGAGAAGTAGTAAGATGTCCATGTTCCTTCAATCCGAGCGGGAAGGAAGGGTAGGTACATGTCAATCTAAACAGATACAATTATCTGAAATGCTATTAGGGTTAATGCTTGTGAATCTGCTTATAATCACATGGTGTGCAAAGACTAGCGAGCAGTACCCAGAGTTGGTGGTGGCATGTGAGAAGGAACAGTAGTGAAAAGAGGTCTTAGTACCGCTTGGCCCATCTGAGAACTAGACCTAGAGTGAGGGTCTAGGTAATAGTGTTTTGTACAGGTGTGTACATAACTCCAGGTTGCCACTTTGCAAATGGATTCCAGAGGAAATTTGCATTGAATGCTATGGAAGCCCCAGTGCCCAGAGTAAAGTGTGGTTTAGGCATGAAGGGAAGATCTCTCTTGGCAAGTGCATAGCAGAGTGTGATGCAATTATCAATCCATCTTGCGATGGCAAATTTAGAGACCGGGTCCCCTTCTCTACTAGTCACCACTGAAACAAAAAACTGGCTTGTTTTCCTTAGTGGTTTAGTTCTTTCCAGATAGTACATGACTGCTGTGTGCACATCCAGTGTGTAGGCTTCTCCGTTACGTTAGTGGGGTTCTGGAAGAATGTGGGTAGTTCTATTGACTGGTTCACAGGTAGAAATAAATTTGGCCGCAAACTGTGGGCGAGTGCGCAGAAACATCTTATCTCTGAATTGTGACGAAAGGGTCTAGAATTGTTAGGGCCTGTAGCTCACCGACTGTCACTGCCACTAGGAAAGCAGTCTTGTAAGTGAGTACTTTGAGGCTTGCCTTGTGCATCGGTTCAAAGGGAGACCCCATAAGTCTGGTGAATACCATGTTTAGGTCCCATCCGGGAGCCGGATTAAAAATAGGGGGATGAATTCTTTTAACACCTTCCATTAAAGCTTTAATTAGTGGGTTCTTCCACCACAACACCTTCCACGGGGAACGTGGTATAGAGCGAAAGCACAGCCAAGTGGACTTTCAAGGAATTAAAAACTAGGCTCGAGTCTAGTAGATGAGTCAGGTAAAGTACAATATGAGTAAGAGAGCAATTAATGCTCTTGGAATTGCACAAGATGACAAAGCGTTTCCATTTATTGGAGTAGCAATGTCTTGTGTTAGGATTTCTCGCTTCTCTAAGTATATCCATACATCTCTGAGGAAGTTGGAGATGCCCAAACTATGACCTCAGGAGCCAGGCCGCTAAGTTGAGAGTCTGCGGGCATGGGTGAAGTCCCCCCCACCCCCCCTGTCCTGAGAAAGCATGTTGTATGGGCAAGGTAGTTTCATTGGAGGAGCGAGTGACATCTCCAGCAGATGAGAGAACCAGGGTTGGCGGGCCCACATAGGAGCCACCAATATCATGGTGACTGGTTCCTGGTGCATCTTGTACACAATCTGGTTGAGTAGGGGAGTCGCGGTTGGAAGCGTAAACACATTTCCCCATGTGATTCAGAGACCGTTCCCCTTGGATCGGTTCAGAGGGTACCTGGAGGTGTAATCTGGGCATTGTGAGTTGTTCAGAGTTGCGAACAAGTCGATCTCTGGGAAACCCCATTCTGCGAAAATTTTGGAGACTATGTCTTTGTGTAGTCGCCGTTCGTACTCCAAGGGTAGTGGGAAGTCTCTGCTGAGCACATCTGCCAGAAGATTGAGTTCCCCTGTGTTAGGGAGAATTCTCAGAAATGTGCCAATTCCCTCTACCTTAGAGACCCACAGCAACTTTCCGCGTTAAAAAAAAATAATAAATAATAAATAAATAAATAAATAATAATAAAAAAAATCAAGCCCGCAAAATCCAGCAGTGAGCGAGACCCCTTTTCCCCCACTCCCTCATGAATTTTTATGTGAGTTTGTACTCGGAGTTTCTTTTGGTTGTGGAGTCTAACTCCATAGGCATCATCTTTTACATTTTGTCACACAGCACCTTCAGTGCAGTGACACAGGGAAGTCTTACAGATTTCCCCAAGGTTTAAATACCTTCTCTGGGATAAACTACTGTTTCCAAGAGTAAGTAGAGTGAAATTGACTTTACTTGCATTTGTAACTTTCTAGACCCAGCACACATCTTACAATAGCGTGTTGGAGGGGTTACTTAGTATCCGCTTTGTCTAGCATCTCATGTAACATTTTTAGGTTACCCCTTTCCTCACTGAATGGCTGGTGGCAGTGGTTTCCTTTTTACTACCATTATGGGATTTTACTGCGGGATGCGTTCGCACGCACGGTAAAGCACCCAAGTCTTCTATTATCGCCATTTCTTTGTGGAAAGGGCCTTCTTGATATTTACTCTGCGTGCCAAGCCAGGTTTGGTCCTTTTGTTAATTTTCCCTTTGGCGGGATTCACGAGTGAAGCCCGCCTCTGGCTCCAGGGTGTTTGGCGGAGGCAGGAAGCAAGGGAGGTGTCCGAAACTCCCTGTGCTTAGTTTCCTACGGGACAGGAATGCACTCTTAGGTGATTGGCCGGCTGGCTGTTCGGCAACTCCAATCAACTCCAAAAGTAAGCCACCTGGACATACTCTCAAAGCTGGTCGAGAATCCATTGCTGTTGCGGCTGGAACCAGATAACCAGGGGGAGGAACACCAGTTTGTGTGCTCTGCTTTTAAGCTGGCCAAGAGCTCCAGGAAGAGGCTCTGGACTCCCAGGAAGCAGGACTGACTGAGCCTGAGCCCCCTCAGAGTGCGGGACCTCAGTCGCACGGAAAGCCCAACTCGACAGCAGGAACCGCAGTGTTGCCATTTGCGGTAGAAACGAGGAGCTGAAACACCGAACAGACACTTGCTTGAAGTTTGCCGGTTGCCAGCGTTGACCGACCCATTGCAGTGCAGGAGTCCCCAGAAGTCCTCACTCTTGTCCCCACGACTGAGGCCCAGGAACAGCGAGATCTGCACAGGAACAGAAGTCATCTGGTGCACTTCAACCTAAAGGTACTGTAAAGTTTAAGAGAACTTAACTTGATGTGTAGCCACTTGTCCTCGTTGAAGACTTGCTTGGTTGCATGTGTAGTTGCTTTCAGCTTCTTTACTTCACAAGCCTAATCAGTTTGTGGCCCTACATCGATTTCTTCTATTCTACCAAGACTTTTTAAACATTGGAAAATACTTTCTACTTACCTACAAGAAGTGCTTCAGCTCACCTTGACTTTTGCCAACTTAACATTGGCTAGCCTGGGTCCCTGAAGGACTTCCCTCTTCTGCATATGTGTTTTGCCTTCCTTCCAGGAAAGGGTTAACTGACTTTGCATTGGGGGGTGGTTTTGAAAGTACTTACGTACTTCAGAATAAAACTAGTATTCACACAGTTATTCTTAACTCCCTTCTCTTTAGCACTACTCCCCAGAATATTCCAAATGCAACAGTGATATATTAATGTCGACAGCACCCTAGCTATTGAAGACACCTGAGGGTGTAGTGCCTGTGTGTCATCCCAAATGGGTAATTACTGATTTAGAAAACTAAGCATGTATTATTGGAGTGTATTTGTGTGTTTTATATTGCTCCCTTCTGAAGAAGGCTTACTATAACTGATTGGTAAATAAATTAATAATTGGTTACTCAAGAAACCTTGTGTGTAAGAGTTTTTGAATATTTGTCACTGTGAATCTCTGTGTAGCTCCCCTACAGCCCACATTGACCCCTCTTGAGATAAGCCTGGCTGCTCAACATGCTACCAACCTGTGTAGTACATACTCATACCAAAGGATGGGTTCCTATTGCCAGGTCGTCAGTGTTGTTGTAGTGCACCGAAAGGGTACTGCATACAATCTTGCATAACACCCTGGAGCATTTTGAGATAGTAGGAACATCTTGTGTTTGAGAGCCCACTTCCAAATGTTCTGTAACAGTTTGGATAGCCCTAGAGAGGGAGTGGCCCCCTTGCTTGTTCAGGTAGTACATGGTTTTGGTGCTGGCCGCAAGGACCAGTACTGTCTTTCCCTGCAGCTGTGTTTGAAAAGCCTTCAGAGCTTTGAGCACTGTTCACAGCTCCATCAGGTTCATGTGGTTGGATGCTACTGCTGGGGACCAAACACTGTGTGCCGTCTGCTGATGGAGGGGAGCACCCCGACCCCGTGAGAGATGCGTCTGTCGGGAGAGTGGTGTGTACTGCGGGGGTGGTGAAGGTTTTCCCCTTCAAGAGGTTTTCCCTCCAAAACCACTGAAGAGAGAACGCGGGCTGCAGAAAAAACCACTAGATCGCCCTATTGTCCGCTGACCTGACACCACTGGCCGTTGAGCTACTCTTGCATGGGGAGCATGCGCAAACGTGCGTGAAGGACCAAATAAATGCAGGATGCAATCATCCGTAACAGTCGCATGGCCTTGCGTACCGTCACCTCTCGACTGGCTCCATACTGAGGAATCTGAAAACAGCAGGTTTTGAACGCTCTTATTGGAGGGGACAAGGCCGTCTTTTGTCCGAATTAGGGCCTCTAGAAACTGCTCGACTTGGCTGGGGTCTTGGTTGGACTTCTTCTCATTTATGGAGTATCCCAGACTGACAAGTAGGTCTATAGTTCTTGGGTTATTTGACAGCCATGTTCCGTAGGAATCCCCCATTATGAGCCAGTTGACAAGGTAAGGGTATACTGGAATGGATTGCCTGTGCAGGTGAGCTGCTGCAACAGCCAGCACCTTTACCTTTATAAATACTCTTGGGGCTGAGACAATGCCGAAGGGAAGAACCTTGAATTGATGGCGTTTGTTTTCTTCAGTATTTCCTGTGTGCCAGCAACATTGATACATGAAATGATGCATCTTTCATGCCCCTTGCGTTAGCAGAGTGATTACTTCTTGCATCGTTATCAGTCAAACCTTTTGTGGTTTGACAAATTTGTTCGCTGGGCGCAAGTCTAGTACAGAGCGCATGGTAAGATCCTTTTTGGGTACAAGGAAGTAGACTGAATAAATACCCTTGTTTACCTGTAGAAATGGGACGTCGATTGTGCCCTTTTCCTGCAGGATCTCAACCTCTTGCAGCAGGATCGAGGTATTCTGATGTTAGATGTCTGGACTTTGGTGGTCTGTATCGAGGTGACCGTCTGAACTCTATGCAATAACCGTGGGTGACTGTCTATCACCCACTGGTCTGTGGTAATCCCTTCCATGCATGCAAGAATGCTGTTATACACCCCCCACACCTGACCGGGGAGGCAGCCATCTGAGAGTCATTTCTGACTGGAGGCGGGGAACCTCTAGGGGTGGCATTGCGGTCCCTTCCTTTCCAACGGCGTGGACCTCTAGGTGGATAACGATTTGAGGCAGCGGACACTTGTCCTAAGGACCATGTGTTACCCGTTCCATACTGGTTATGTGGTGTACGTGACTAGGACTGTCCGCGAAAGGAGCTGCGAGAACTCCCACCCCGTTGCTGAAAGGGCCTTTGAGTGATCTGGCTTAAGATTTCAAAGTCTCATGTTCTTTTTTTCACAGTTTCCAGGGCCTCATCTACAGCTTTGCCGAACAGGTTAGACTCCTCCACCGGTTTGTTGAGAGACGCTTGCATCTCCGGTTTGAACCCTGAGTTCTTTATCCAGTCGTGCCTCTTTAAAAGGGTACCTTGTGCCAAAGTTCTTCCTGCTGTCTCGCAGCATCTAGGGTGTTTTTAAGGATATCATGATTTACTTGTCTACCCTCCGACACAATCGTGAACAGGCGTAAACATGCTGGTTCGGGGACCTCCTGCAGGCCCTCCTGTAGCAGGTTCAAATGACCATCGCAATAGCTGGCCAACAGCGTGGTATTGTTGGCAATCCTGGTGGAATATTCTACCGCAGAAGCGACAGGCTTTCCTAGGACATACTGTTTTTTGCAGTCCTTGTCCAGCGGGGCCTTACCAGTGGACAAGGGTACCCCTGCCCTCTTTCTTGTTGTAGTGACCACAAGAAAATCTGGTGTGGCATGTCCCCGAATATAGAGTAGGGGAGGGTCGAAAAAGTGTCTCCACCCGTGGGTTCACAGCCCTGGTCTGTGAAGGTGTCCGTAAAGAAGGGGCGATGCGCCTCTATGCAAAGGGATAGCCTGACGGGCAGGTGGCTTCTCCTTTAGAATATCCTCCACGAAGTCAGAGTTCTGCACCGCTTCTTGCGTGGCTATTTGGAAATGTTCGCTGCTTTTTTCAGAATGGCATTAAATGCCATCTGGTCGTCTATGGGAGATGCCTGTCACAGAGGTGGGGAGGCGGGAGGATCCATGCATATTGTGTCAGGATCCGGGGCATGGGTCGGTGACAACCATGGTGGGTTATCACTGGTGGCTCATCTCACTAATCTGGGCCCTGGTCAGTGGGATCCTCAAAGGGATCATCTTGTAAAAAGGGGTCCCGAGGAACTTCTTCTTGATCCGTCAGGTCAAAGACGTCCGCCTGAAGATGACAGGAGGTTTTCTGGAACTTAGAAACTGTCGGGTACAGGTCCTCCTTACAAGGCCTCTTGGGCGTGGTAAATCTTTCTGAGAAGTCTACAAACTTTGCAAGCCTATTCATAGATCACTGAAACCTATCCCTAGTCGATAAGGAGGAACCAGAGGGGGAAAGGGCTCCTCCTATGGATCTTTCTGCTTTGAACGTCGAGATTTGTCCGAGAGTCTTAGATAAAGCTTGGGGGCTCATGCCTTATTGGACGTGTGCACATGTCTTTGAACCTGTCCTTGGTCTTATTGGCCGCCGAAACAAGCCTTGCAAGACTCTCGCAGATGTTCGTGGTCTCTGGGAGGTGTTTCGGCTGTTCAAGCGGTTTCGCAGTAGATTTCAACGAGGCCGGAACCTTAAGCTTCGGCACGCTCTCAAGAGGCATCTCGACGGCCTTCCAACTTTTGGTGCCGACGCCCTTGTCTGTGGAGTGCCCGGACGCTTCCGCGGGGAGGGCTGCCGACCGAGTTTACTGGCGGGTGCCATCGAGGAGCTCTGCGTACCTGTTGGCATCTTGGACCTTCCCAACAAATCCGTTGAGGCGGCACTGGGGGTTGGGTGCTTGCCTTTATTTATTTATAACACGCCAAAAGCTCGCAAGCATCAGGGCGCGACAAAGACACGAGGACTGAGAGTTCACAGGACAGTAAGAGTAGAACGTAAGACAGGCTCAACATGAGCGCAGGGGTGGTAGTGTCGATTATTTGAAGAGCGTGGTTTTCAGCTGCTTTCTGAATGATTGGATGTTACTTTCAAGCCTGAGGTTGCGGGGTAGATCGTTGCAAAAGGGAGATGGCTTTGGTGGGAAAGGCTCTTCCTAGGCCTGTGGCTTTTACTCTGGCTTGGCTGGATTCAAGTAATCCTTGCTTAGCAGATCTTAGGCTTCTGCTTGGTTCATACCAGTTAAATTCCTTCTTCAGGTATGCCGGAGCTGTGCCATTTAGGTAGCGGTGGACCAGAGTCAAGGATTTAAAACTGATACGCTCCTTTATAGCAATTCAGTGGAGATAGTGTTATATGGTCGCGTTTGGATTGCCCTGCGATGGATCTGACTGTTATTTTGGATTATTTGACACTGCTTAATGCAATTGCTGTTGGCACCTAACAGTAGTGCATTTCCATAGTCTAGTCATGACAGGATAGTGGCTCTGGCAATTGTGGTGCTGTTTCTAGTGCTTAGTATTGGCCCGATATGGCATAGGAGCCTCTGATACTGGCAATTCCGTTTCAGGTACGAGACCTGCGCCTCAGCTCCCAGTGAAGATTGCAAATAGATGCCAAGTGTTTTAACTTGATTAGCCACTGTGATGGTGGAGTCCTTTATGAGAACGGAAGAGTAAGCTGGTCCTAAGTTTTGCAGAACTTTTGTTGTGCTAAATGTTATGAGTTCAGTTTTAGAGCTATTGAGACACATCCAATGAGATTTCATCCAATTTTCGATGGTGTTGTATATGGCTGATAGTCCGTTATTGTCGAAAGTATGGTCCCCACATAGTTCTAAGATTAGCTGCGTCTCATTTGCGAAGTTGGTAAAGTAGATCCCAAGCTGTTAGAGTAGGGAGCAGAGACAACGAATGTATAGATTAAAGAGCAGAGGGGAAAAACTAGCTCCCTGCGGAACCACAGTCTACAGGTTTAGAAGTGGTGGAGTGTCCACCCCAGGTGATTTTGGAGTTTCTATCCTCTAGAAAGGATGATACCCATTCAATGGCTTCCTCTGAGTAGTTTCCAGCTGTATCTAGGGTATCTAGGGCCTCTCCGAGCTCACCGAGATCTGATAAACCAAAAGCTGCCGAGAGGTCCAAAAGGATTAGCTTTTCCTTTGTCCAGAATACCTAGCATTTTAGCTTGTAGATCTCTGAAGCCCGACTGTTGTGAATGCAGAAGGTTATCCTCATCAACGTATTCTTTTGGTGGGTGGCTATTTTATCAAGAATTTTTAATAGAAAATTACAATTTGTGATTGGTATGAGATTTGCCGGGTACTGTTAATCTAGACCAGGCTTTTTCACTAACGGAGTGACTGACTGTTTTTATTCCAACAGGGACTTTCCGATCTCTGAATGAAGAATTTGTCATATGGCATGCATACGGTGCAAAGATCTCTGCATTGTCTAGTATGAATTTGGGGGGCAAGATGTTTTCAGCGCACGAGGTGCAGTTAATGGGTGAAAGAGTATCCAACATGTCTTCTAAAGAGACCCTAAAGAGACCGGTGAAAAATTGAACTTGGGTACCTTAGGTTCTGGGTTTTCTTCGTTGCAGTGGTGCAGGGATGGTGTGCGTTACTTTACAGTTTATTATGGTGTCTCTGGCTTTTAAAATCTTGTTTGAGAAGGCTGTTTGGACTTTTTCACAGTCAGCCATTGTAGGCTGGAAAGGCGGGGAGAGGGTAGGTGGTTTTTCAATGGATTTTAGTATTTAGAACAATTTACCGGTTGAATTTGAGGCGCCGGTAATTTGCTCATTATAGTAGTGTTTTTTTTTATTTCTGTTAGTTTGGCTCTGTACAAAAGGTCACATTTTTTTCCAATTTTCTTTGTAACGTTCCGAAGGGGTTTGTGCCACTATCTTTGAGTTTCCTTTTGGCTGTCTTAAGTGTGCCTAATTCTACCGTGTACCAATTTTGGTGGTTTGGATTAGGACAAGCTTGTTTATTTTTAAGTGGTGCCTTCTTATCCAGTAGCTCCTGAAAATGGATGCTATAGATAGAAGTGATTAAATCACAGGGGTTGTCATCTGAGGTTTTATCCATAATATGTGTGATCCCTTCTAGTAGGATATCTGGTGTGATTTTTTTCTTTTTCCTACTTTGGATAATTTTGGGTGAATTGTCAAAGTAGTTTGTCTTTAAAGTTAGAGAAAGTGTAGCTTCAATTTTGCAGTGGTCAGTCCAGATACAAGGCAAAGTGTTTGTTACTGTGAATTCTACGTTGTTTGTAATAATCCAGTCTAGTTGGTTATTCGTTTTGATAGTAGGACCGTTGTTTGCAATTGAGTAACTGATGTTTTGAAGGTTTATTTCAAGGCTTATGGCTGCTTTATCGATGGAATTGCCTCGCCATCTTTTTAGATCGCCCAAGAGTACTGTTCCCGTATTGTTTCCTTTTAGGCTGTTTAGCATGCGGCAGAGATCGTCATTGAAGTCAGAGATTAATGAAGGAGGTCTATAGATGACGATAAAGTTGATACAGTGGTTATGGGAGGGGGTTAGTTTTAGGTGGAGAACCTCGCAACCAGGACATTGGATTGTGGAAGTAAAGAGTTTAAGGTCCTGTTTTGCTATTATGGCTACCCCACCTTCCTTTCCTGTTTCTCTGTTTTCAGAGTAGATGCTATAATTTGGAGGGACTACAATGTCAATGGTTGGGCATGTTGGTTCGTGTAGCCAGGTCTCGGTAAGGAAGAAGATATCTAATTTGGCCTCGAGGATATAATCGTGTATATCTTGGGCGTGTTTGTTCAGTGACCTTGTGTTTAAAAGTGCAATTTTAATGTTCTGTTGTTGGGCAAGGGAGAACCTTTGGGTTTGTAACTGGTTCTGTTCCACTAAATTTAAAAGGAGTATATTTTTCAGTGTTTTTGACAACTTTTGTTTGGACTGTGAGGTCGTTGCATCTTGCGCTTGGTCTAAAGTGGACAGACTAGATGACGTGTCTTTGGTGGATAGAAATTGTTTGACTAGTTGCTCGTTTTGTAATCGGTTAGCTTTAGAGAGTAGCTGGAATAGGTTGGTGTATCCCATTTCTTAACCGGTTTTATCTTCCAATATGGTGAGAAAAAGAGCAGAGTGGAGGGCTGACGGCCGATGTCTGCCGTGGAGCGGCTGCGTCCCAGAAGCGCCGGACATTTCTTTTCCAGCAGCTCAGGTGCTGCTGGGAGTTGTAGTGGTCAATGCTGACAAACCTTGACTTGGATTTCAAATTGTCAAATTAAGGCAAACAGTTATAAATCAGAGTGGGCAGCTGAAGTTTATAAATCCTCCAGCTCGCGCTTGTTTCGTTGATTGCAGGCAGTTTCAGGCAATATGCAGTGAAGTCCAGCACACACAGCTGCAATATTACAAATTGCAAATGCGAGCAGTCATAAAGCGTACTTAGGCAACGTTCCTGTAAATGCGGCAAAGCCTAATAGAAATGCACACACTCAACACACAACGTGCGTCAAAATAATGGCGTGACTAATGCCTACGTTCCCCAACTAACCTGTGTCAGAGAATGACTAGGGATGAAAATGGTAAACCGCCGGATCGGCGTAGACCGGCTCTGCCCCAGAAGCGCCGGCGCTGAAGCGCCTGACGTTTCTTTTTCAGCAGCCCAGGTGCTGCTGGGAGTTGTAGTGGTCAATGCTGACAAACCTGGACTTGGATTTCAAATTAAGTCAAATTCAGCTTAAGTTTATAAATCCTTTATGGAGTAGCGGCTGCATCTGTCGCCGGGATGTACATTCCCCATAGCAGAACTATCATCCTGCCTGCTGGTGCTGCACAGTTCGGAGCGCAATTACTCTGATGTAAGGTCGATGGCATCCATATCAGAGCCACAGCCGTCGCTTAACTCCTCACACTCGGCTCCTGTGGCGGCGGGGGAGCTACCCTCAGCCTGCATCATGGCATAGGCTGCCCACTGTTTAACTCAATGCTCTTTGATTGTCTTAGGACGCAAGAGCTGACAAGACCGACAGGATGCCTATTAGGGAGAATTCTCAGAAATGTGCTAATTCCCTCCACCTTAGAGACCCCCGGCAACTTTGCTGGATTTTGAGGACTTGATTTTTCTAAACCTGGAGAGGGCGAGGCTCTCATGTATATTAATGTGATTTTTGAACTTTGTGTTTCTTTTGGTTATGAAGCCTGCCAAACTCCACAGGCATCTTTAACATTGTGTCACACAGCACCTTCAGTGCAGTGGCACAGGGAAGTCTTCCAGATTTCCCAAAGGTTTAAATACTTTATAAACTACTGTTTCCCAGAGCAGTAAAGTGAAATTGACTTTACTTACATTTGTAAGTTTCTTGACCCAGCCCACACTATCTTACAATAGGGTGCTGGAGGGGTTACTTATTATCCCCTTTGTCTAGCTTCTCATGTAACATTTTTTTATGTTACCCTTTCCTCACTGAATGGCAGGTGGCAGTGGTTTACTTTTAACTACCGTGGTGCGCATTTACGGCGGGCTATGTTGCAGCTGCAGTAAAGCACCCAAGGGTGCCATTTTTGTCAAAATGTCCTGGTTGCCATTTGTGGAAAGGTCCTTCTTGAGATTTACTCTGCGCGCCAAACCAGGTTTGGTCCCTTTGTTCGCTTTGCCTTTGGCAGGATTCACGAGTGAATCCCGCCTCTGGCTCCAGGGTATCAGCCGGCGCCAGGATGTGGAGGAGGTGCCCGAAACTCCCTGTGCTTAGTATCATAGGAGACCCAAATGCACTCTGTGGTGATTGGCCGCCTGACTGTCCGGCAAGGACAGCCTTCCTGCTGGGTGACTGACATCGAGGCTGGAATTAATGGGAGAAACATGAGTAAAAGGCAAGGCTGTTGGCTTGGAAGGCAGTCAACCACTGGACAAAGGAACCGAAGAAGTACTTGAAGAGGACACCTGCTGCAAATCCTGGACTGTTGGTTTGTCTGATGAAGCCCTGTTGCTGTGCTGAAACTCCAAATTCATATCGACAGAGAAGCCCCTGCAAGGACGACTTCTCCCCTTGAGTTGGTGGGACCAATCAACCCCAAAGTAAGCCACCTAGACATCTTCTCAGAGCTGGTTGAATTTCCACAGAGTTGCTGCTGGAAACCGAATAGCCAGTGAGATGAACACCAGATAGTGTGCATTACTTGTAAGCTGGCCAAAAGAGTTTGGCAAATCCTCCGGACTCCCATGACGTCGGACCGACCGAGCCTGACCCTCAGCTGAGTGCAGGACCCCAGAAGCAAGGACAGTCCACCTTGACAGCTAGGACCAGCGTCGTTACCAGTGCGGTAGCTGAAACGAAAAACAGCCACTGAATTTGAAGTTTGCCAGTTCTAAGCTTTGACCAGTCCCAGTGCAGTGCCGGACATCCTCCCTCTTGTCCCCACGACTGAGGCCCAGGAACAGTGAGATCTGCAGGAACAGAAGTCATCAGTTGCATCTTTTTCTTCATTGTAAGGTACTGTAAAACAAGACAGAGAACTTACCTCTCACTGTGAAAGTGCTTGAAACTTGTGCAACTCACAGTCCTAATCAGCTTGTGAACCAACATTTGATGATTCTTTTTCCAAACTACTTCTATGAACTTGTGCAGAGACCTTTACGTTTAACTATCAGAACTGCTTTATCGTATCCAAGTCTTTAGCCCATTGACTTTGGGCTAGCCTATTGAGTTGAATTAAACCTTCTGGTGAACTCAAAAGTATTTGCACTGTCTAAGAATAACTGTAGTTTCATGTTCTGATAACCTTTGCCTTTTACTTATTTTTTTTAAAGAGTGCAGTATTGAGGTATATTTGTGTGTTACTATAGGATTGCCTACTCCTAATGAGTGTTTTATAACTGACTGATAAATTATAAATTTTTTATATAAGAAAGTGTAAGTCTATTTGAATACCTGTAACTGAATCTTTGTGTAACTACACTACAGCTCACATTTCCCCTCTTGAGATAAGTATGGCTGCTCAACACGCTACCAAAACTGTGTAGTACAGACTTATAACAAAGGTTGGTTTGCTTACACCTGCAGTCATGGTTGCGTGTACTGTTCCCAAAGGGTACTGCATACAAACTTTGCATAACACCAGCCCCCTAGCTATTGAGGTCACCTGAGGGTGTAGGTTGCGACTGTGGGCCATCCCAAAAGGGTCTTCACTGATTTAGAAACTTAGAGTGTGTAGTTTAAGTGCATTTGTTGTGTTCCGTTTATATTGCTCCCTTCTGAAGAAGGCTTAGTCTTAACTGACTGATAAATTAATAATTGTATTATTCAAGAAATCAAGTGTTTTTGTGAATACTTTTCACTGTGAATCTCTGTGCAACTCCCCTACAGCTCACACTGATCCCTCTTTATAAGCCTGGCTGCTCAACACGCTACCAACCTGTGTAGTACAGACTTATATCAAAGGTTGGGTTCCTATTGCCAGGAGGTCAGGGTTGTTGTAGTAAACCCAAAGGGTACTGCATACAATCGTGCCTAACACCGCCTCTTGGTGATCGAGGGAGACACTTACTGCACCTCTGGTGTGTGGGGTACTACCCTTTGCAAAAAGGGCAACATTTAAAGGGTGTGCTGTCCATAGCTCAGGTTTCCAGCAAAAGCAAAACCAGAGGGGAGAAGGAAATACATTCTTGAAAGCGATGAAAAAACCTCTGACCCCACTTTCCCTACTGTATAGGCCAGCCAGAAGGCTGTTGTGGGAAAAAATTATTTGCAATTTGTAAGAGCTCTGCATTAGGCGACCAGCTAGCTGGGCGGAATAAAGCAATCTGAGGGATCTTGACGCGTGAGGTATTTTGGGTACACTACACATCACGTTAGGGAGAGTGTTACAGGCACACCCATGTCGACATCCCCTTTCGATCCTCGAAAGACTAGATGCAATACTCTGCAGTTACAAGTAGATGTCCGACTATATGCACAGCATGCGATTCTAAGCAGATTCACAAGCATCAGAAATACATTTCTTTAGTTGCTCGCATTAGTTTTAGATCTGTGTACCTTTGATGAAGAATCCATAGAGTAATTTTCATGAAGACCATGGAATTCCCCTTTAATCATTAAAATGCATGCGTGGCTAACAATCTATTTTGTCTGGAGACTGCGGAACTACCAATAGCGGTTTTCTAGTGCCAGTATTTCAGCCTATTCCTGCTGTACACAAGAGAGACACTATTCATGTGAGCATGAAATGTTTAGGTTCGGAACTGACGCGGCCTTAGACGGGTCATTTCATATGTAATACCATGGCGCACTACTGGAGAGCAGTATCTCAGTTTAACCTTTCTTCCTAAGGATTTATCTCAGGGGAATTAACTATGTGCTCGAGTGTGCATAGATTTAGGACTCAGTTTACAGCAACAACTGGGAAATCACAGAGTCAAGTCTGGCGCTGTTTAAGTACCCCGTCAGAGTCCAAGTTCTTACAATCCTGCAACCAACTGACATTGAACTGGAAGTGTAAAGAAGTAATTTAAGTTCCATTTCTGTGCTGCGCAGCTTACTGGATTCCTGAAGCAATTGAAAAGTCAACGAAGATTTAGAATAACATTCCTAAACGATTCACAGTGATGAGGATTTCTCATTCAGTTGCTCCAGAGCACAATCCCCGGAGGATTACAGGTATTTTGAATGCTAGAAAGTGAAATTCAATTTGGGAAGTGTTTGCTACTATAACTGAATCTATGTATCTTGTTCCTTTTCACCCATGCAATCTTCACGAGGCGAAAATCTGTCTTTTCGTTATCAACTTCCGCTTTCCCCCAGGGGAACGCTCTAGTGGGTCGGTGGGGGTTCAGCAGCTCCTGCAGACAGGCTGCTTCAATTGTATAATTTCAACTCAAAATTATGCAATATTGTAGTTTTTACGTCTCCCTAAAAAGCAGAATCATAATAGCTGCAGACAAATATACCAGCTCATATTTGGGCGCAGGGCCATTTCAACGTTATGGAAAGAAACCATTTCACATTTATTCCAGAGTGCTTTAGGTGCTACAGCCGATTACATGTGAAATTCTCTAGACCTGGATACCCATCTCACCAAGTATGAGACACACAGTTAAGGTACAAAAGTGTCATGCTTAAAACAGTCCTGCTTCAGACAGGATCCAAGTTGACTTACGCAAATACAATGTCGGGCGAAAGGCCCAGTTCACACGCAATGGCATATGTTCGTAAAGGTCACTATAGTTGGAACAGTGCAAATATTGCCTCTCTTTAGATGAGCAATTCACTGTCCGTATAGATCATGAACCCTGTTTTCCTGAAAATATATACCATAAACAAGTGGCTCAATTGTATAAATTAAACTGTATGGCAATGTAATACGAACCACTCTGATCAAAATGTCTTAAAATAAATCAGCGACAGAGGCTTTGAAGGTGAAGACAACACACCCCAACTAGTGGTATACGGCAAGGATGGATTCGCATCAAACATCCTTTAAAACATCATTGGGTAGATTCCTATCCCCAGAAGCAGCTCTCCAGATCAGATACATTTCCGAAATGGGAGCCCACCCCAAGCTTTTCCAGTATGCGAGTTCAGATCTCCCTAATAATTCTTAATATTAAGATTGAGGCTCTTAGAACATGCCAGCATCTCACTCCCACCTATTTGCGGTCTGTCGAAGTCTGATGGGACTTACATCCGACCGTCCTTTCCTTTATATCTGCTCCTCGTCAGTTTCCTCCTCTGCTTGGGAGACTGCATTTTCAATCTTCACTACTCTAGAATTTCTTCCATCAAGGGTACTACTGCTGGTGGGGTCACTCTACGGGTCGGCATGGAGGAGTTTCCCTGCCTCCTCCTGCCCTGATCCACAGTAAGCCTCTAATGGAGATTTTGTGGCTCAATTTAGCAAGCACTCCAATAGTTCTGGGAAGATCACCTAGGTTTTAGCAGGTGTTCTCCAAAATTGGCTTCAAATGCACCACTTGATCAGTGTAACAACAAAAAGAAAAAACTGCACATCTACTGCCCGTTATGCAGAATACACAGGCACTCACAAGTCCAGTCATAACTCCCTCACCATACTAGTTTCCCGCCTGTCTGATGCCCCAAAGTGAACCAGAAAAGTGTACAATGCATCAATACAATGTGCAATGTCATACACATGCTTGGAGGGGGGCCTGGAGGGGGTTGTGTAGAATGCCTTCAAAGGGCTCCATATCGCACATGATGGTATCTGTTTGCGAGTGTGAAAGGGCCACATCTGGCAAAAAAACGTAAAGGATAGCTAGCAGACGAATGCTTTAAGGGCAGGTATACAATGGGGTCCCAAGACGTGGATTGGTTTCGTACCTCCTGCAACATATCAGCCTGTTCAATGGCCTTCAGCACACTTTTCTTGGATGTGTCTTGGATCTCTCCTCCCATTAAGAACTCATCCAGGATGAAATAGGCTTTCTCAAAGTTGAAGATGATATCGAGTTCACATACCTGGAAGAGTGAGAACAAATGGCTTAATGCACAGAAGAAATTGGAAGGAAAAATAATTCCCACTGAGAGTACAGCTTAGGAACAACCAAATCATCCACAACAAGAATAAACCATTTACTGGCATCCAGGTTAACACCCCCTAGACCACAAATGCATGGAGGCAACTTATCAGGTCAGGGATTTGGCTCCTGCTTGCAGTCTAGAGCAAATGGTCAGCCAGGCAACAGTACCAAGAACTACTCAAGTGCTACTTTTGTCATTCCAGGTCAACTGGTGCCATCCAAACATATCCATTGTGGTATCATTCTTCGAGTGTGCAGAAAGGTGCAAGAGGACTACTAAGAAGCCATGTAACCACGTGAGTGGCCAGAATCAAGTTGCCCACCCTACCGCCTCCCGTTAGCTCCCAACTACCATGGTTCTCTACTTCCAAACATGTTCTTCCCTTAGAATTGTAAAGGGCTCCTTTGCTTCCAGAAGCTAGATCTGGGCTCAATAAATACTCTATGATAATAAGAGGAATATATGGCATACACTACTTACGATAATGGTATTTCTGATGCTTGTATATGCTTATATTCACACGCTATGTGTTAGGGAGAATTCTCAGAAATGTGCCAATTCCCTTCACCTTAGAGACCCCCAGCAACTTGCTGGAGTTTGAGGACTGATTTTCTTTACCTGGAGAGAGTGAGAGCCGACCCCCACTCATGTATTTTTGACAACTCCATAGGCATCATCTTTTCATGTGTGTTACACAGCACCCTCAGTGCAGTACAGGGAAGCCTTTCTATGCTATTCCAAGGTTTAAATACGTTCTCTGGAATAAACTACTGTTTGCCAGAGAATGTAAAGTTAAATTGACTTTACTAGTATTTTTAAATTCCTAGACCCAGCACACACTATCTTACAATAGAGTGCTGGAGGGGTTACCTAGTATCCGGTGTCTATGTAGCAGTCAAATGCTACCCTTTCCTATCAAAATGGCTGGTTGTAGTGGTTTTACAACGAACTACCATGATGATTTTTCCCCCGACCGCAAAAACGGGTGGCGTTAAAGTCGCGGGAGCCATGTTTTCCAAAGATGGCATCTCAGCCCCCTTTGTTTAAATGGGTCCTGGTCTTTTTTCGCCATTTCATTTTGGAAAGGTCCTTTTAGAGTTTGTCTCTGCGCGTCAAACTAGATTTGGTCCCTTTGTTTCTATGCCTTTGGCGGGCTTCAGGACTGAAGACCGCCTCTGGCACCTGAGTGTCTGGGGTGGGCAGGAAGTGAGGTAGGTGCTCGAAACTCCCTGTGCTCAGTCTCCTAGGAGACCCAAATAAGCGTGAATGGCTGGCTGACTGACAGTTAGGCTGGAATGAATGGGAGAGAAGGAACAAGTTATTTACCTGTAACTGTTCTCCACCGTGGGTCTGGCATGGATACACATGCTCATGAATATTCCGTCAGGCTGGGAATCCTCGGCAAAGGAAAAAATCAGTTTCAGTTTAGTTTCTGAACTGTCTTTCTCCTAATAACCAATCACTGGTCTCTGGGTCATACTGCCCCCAGCCAATGACAGCCCTCTACCTAAGCCGCTCGTCTGGTAGCCATCTTGGATTTGGTAACACGTAAAGTGGCAGTAGCACCAAGAGAAGAGCAGCAGAGGGGTAAACAGGAGGGTTCGCATGTGAATCCATGAAAGACCCATGCTGGAGAACAACAGTTACAGCCAGGTAAGTAACTTGTTCCTTCTCTAGCTTGGGGTCTGGCATGGATTCACATGCTCATGAAGAATACATGGCAGTACACACATGCACAACCACAGGAGGTGTAAAGGCTCAACATTAAGCATTTCAACATCTCAACATTAAGCATCTCTTACCTCCTCACCAGGCTCACCTTCAAGCGAACAGTTAGCGCAGCACTGCTTGGCCGACTCTGGACACCTCCCGGAAATCCCAGTCGACGCAGTAGAATCTCGTGACGGTGTGCTTCCACCTCCATGTAGCAGCCCTGCAGATGTCCAGCAGGGGCACACCAGACAGGAACACCTTCGTTCCAGTGATCGCTCTGGTCGAATGGGCTCTCGGACGGCCAGGCACCTCTCGGTTTGCCAACCGATGACAATGGGTGCTGCAGCCGGAGAGCCACCAGGAAATGGAAGCCTTGAAGAGGGCCTTCCCTTGGCTCACAGGGTCAAAGTTCACAAACAGCTGTGATGTCTTCCGAAAACTTTGTGCGGTCCATTTCTAGCGAGTGCAAAGTCCTGTCGGCAAGCGACAAAGACGACGGGAAGAAGAAAACAGGTAACACCAAGGGCTTGTTGAGATGGAAGTCCGACGGCACCCTGGGCATGAAGGAGGGGTGCGTCCTCAGCACGACCATTGTTTCGTGGAATGTCAAGTACGGAGGCTTACAGGAGAGGACCAGGATCTCTCCCACTCGTCGTTCGGAGGTGATGGCCACAAGAAACGCTGTCTTCCACAATAGGAATTTCAGAGGCGCCGAATGCAGATGCTCGAAACGGAGGACCCATGAGCCTAGTCAGCACCACAGAGCTCCCACGCCGGGGCCAGAGCCTTCACCGGGGGGAACAAGCGGAAAAGTCCTTTCATGAACTTCTTAACAAAGCGACGCAACCACAGCAACGACCGCCCCAGAGTTTTGGTATAGCGGGAGATAGCGACCAGATGAATTTTGATAGAAGCGTGCGCTAGCTCCGCCTTGGCCAGGAACAGCAAGTATGGCAGCACTCGAAGGGCCGTAATCTGTAGAGGGTTTATCTTCTGTGCAGGGCACCATACGGTGAACATCTTCCATTTATGTCCGTAGCACTTAATCGAAGAAGCCCTGGCCTTGGCAAGTACCTCCTTGCAGTCCGCTGGGATCTCGTACCCTCCAAACTCTAGTGCTGCAGGAGCCAGGCCTGCAGGTTCAGCGACCCTGGGTCATGGTGCAGAATCGCGCCTCCTTCCCTGGTGAGAAGATCTGCGTCCACCGGAAGCCTGACTGGAGGAGACGCTGACATGTCCAGACGGTCCGGGTACCATATCTGTCTCGGCCATGCCGGTGCGACGAGGATCATCCTGCAGCAGGACCGGCTGAGTTGACTGATGTGTCGCAGAAGCAATGGCAACGGTGGAAATGCATATAGGAACAGTCCATCCCAGGGGAAGGAGAATGCATAACCCCCCACCCCCCCATGCTCCCCGGCTGTGGAAACATGCGGGCGAACCTCCGGCACTTGGTGTTCGTCGCCGTCGAAAAAAGATCGATATGTTAATGTTAAAGGTCATTTGTACCGCGCACTATCACCACCGGAGTGGTCCCCTGGCGCTCTGGCGGCTCTGAAAGAGAGGGGGGATGGTGGGTTAGTGGGTGGAGGCTGGAAAAGTGCATGATTGCAGTGATGTGCTGTTGGCATCCTCAGCCCGGTGGTTCCGTCGGCTGGGCCTGGGGTGTATGCGGCCGGTAGTCGTGTGCTGATGTGCGAGTCTGTGTTTTTTTGTTTTGTTGTTGGTGTAGTGAAGTTCGTGCGGTTTGCTGCGCTAGAGGTTTGTGGTTGTGTTTGGTTTGGAGTTTGAGTTTGAGAGGTGTATGCAGAGAAGGAAATTGTTAATGGTTAGTCATCTCTATCCTGGACTGAAACCGGTTGGGCTCGTGTAATCTTACCCGACGGGATGCTTGTACACCCTGAGCCTCAGGAGGTAACGTGCCCGATTTTCCATTCGAGGCCGTTTGAGGATCTGGCTGTAACCTCCGCCCGCTCCCTTAATAACCTTGCGTGCTCCTCCCCCCCTCCAGATGACTAGCGCCGCTGCTATTGTCCATACACCCGGTTGTGTGGTGATTGGTGGTATCTTGTCTGTTCCAAAGCCTCGTGGGACCTAGTTGTGGCTGTGAGGGCGGTGGGGGATGGTAAGGGTTGGCTGGAGTAGTTGTATCCGTTTCTCTGGGTCTCGCGGGTGGACCCCTGTGTCCAGCGTCAGCCCTGCTGGTGCCCAGGGTACTTCTGTCGGTTCTAGCGGTTTGTCACTGTCCTTTTTTGATGATTCGTTTGTCTTATTGTTGTTTCGGTTTTAGTCTCCGGTGTTGAAGAGGTAGGTTTTTAGTAATTTTCTGAATTTAAGGTGGTCTTTGGTGTTCCTTATCAATTTTGGGATGTTGTTCCAGGTTTTCGCGGCTAAGTGGTAGAAAGCGGTGCCTCCGAGTTTCTTCTTGATGTAAGGTTTTTGTTCCAGTCGGATTTCGTTGGTTGACCTGAGTGGTCTCGTTGGCTTGTAGATTGTTATTTTTTTTTGTAGGAATTCGGCTCCTTGTCCGCCGATTGCCCTGTGCGTTATGCACATTGTTTTGAAGACGATACGCTGTTTTACTGGGAGCCAGTGTAGTGTTTTTGGGGCCGGGGTGATGTGGTCTCTTCTGGATAGTTTGAGGAGTAGTCTGGCTGCAGTGTTTTGGATCCGTTGTAGCTTCTTCAGTAGGTATTCCGGTATACCGAGGTAGAGGCTGTTTGCATAGTCGATACTTGACATGATGAGGCCGACGATGGTGAGTGTTTTGTGTGTGAAGGAGAGGAAAGGTAGTATGTTTCTTGCCGTGTGGAGGAGGAAGAAGCATTTCTTGACTGTTGCGTTTATTTGCGGTTCTAAGGTTATGGTGTTGTCCATCAGGACTCCCAGATTTTTTACTACCTTAGATGGTGATGGTATAGATCCCATTTGGGTTATGGGGATTGGCCCATCGTCGAATCAGTAGGTCCACCTGATCCTGCCAAAGCTCCCACTCGTGGCAAGAGCGCAGCTGCCTGCCAAGTGAGTCGGCGACTGTTTTTAACTCCTGCCAGATGAAAGGGTACCAGGAACATCCTCTGGGCAATGGGCCAGTGTCATAGATCCTGCGCTTCCTTGGAGAGAGCCGGGGATCTAGTGCACCCCTGCTTCCGAATGTAGAACATCGTGGTGGTGTTGTCGGTGAAGACCCACACCATCTTGCCCTTGAGGGACGGAAGGAATGATTTGAGGGCCCAAAACATGGCCCGGGCTCCAGGACGTTCATGTGCAACGACTTCTCCTCCGGGAGCCAAAGGCCTCTAGCGTGGAGATTTCCGGTGTGCGCGCCCCATCCCTCCAGGGAGGCATCTGTTGTCACAGTCTCCTGATGTGTCGGGGTCTGAAAGTCCGTGTCCGGGCCTGCCGCCAGGTGCACGTGGACGCCCCACCACCGAATTGCTCAGCGTAATGTCTCGTTGAGGGCAATCTTGTCCTCAAAGCTTTCCAATACCTGGGTCCAACGGACAGCAAAGAACTCTTGCGGTGGCCGCATCCGCAGCCTGCGAGTAGGGACTTAATGGACCTCACCCTGGCCACTTCCATGGTCAACAGCCATTGAACCTTGCACAGGATGGCCTTTATCCTGTCTTCCGACAGTGAAGCCAGGCGCGACACTGGATCCCAGAAACCGAGCATCCTGCGATGGCACCAAGCAGGACTTCGCATAGTTTATCGAGCAGTTCCGTGAGTAGACCGTTGGACCTCGCTGTGTGCTCGACAGCTAGTTCCCTTCACTTCGCTTAGATGAGCCAACTGTCCAGATAGGGGTAGACGTGGATCCCCTGCAGGCACAGCCGCACCGCGACCGGCGCCAGGCACTTGAAGACCCATGGCGCCGACCTCAACCCGAAGGGAAGGGCATTGAATTGATAGTGTTGCCCAGGACCACGAAGTGTAGAAACCTTCGATGCCCGTTGTGGATGGGGATGTGAAAATAAGCATCCTCCAGGTCCAGGAAGTCGACAACAGGAAGTCCCCTTCCTCCAGTTGCCCCAGCACGTGCTGGAGGATGACCATCCTGAACTTCTGGGACTTGATGTATTTGTTGAGGCGGCGGAGATCCAGGATGAGCCGCCAACCACTGGTCTTTTTTTCTGACGAGGAAGTACCGCGAGTACACTCCGGAGCCCCGGAGCCTCTTCGGGACGAGTTCTATTGCGCCCTTTCTCAGAATTGCTTGTACATCTAGGAGCAGTTGTGGGACGTAGTTTTCTTGCTGGGCCACTGGTGGAACGTAGGGACACTTCCTTTGGAACTCCAGGGTGCGTCCATGGGCCAGGGTGTCCAGCACCCAATGGTCGGTGGAGATGGACTTCCACATGCAGATGAAGTTCACCAGCTGGCCTCCCACCAGGGTGCTCGTGTGGGGGCCTGACGTCATGGCCGGTTCAGTCCCGACGACCCACTTTGGGGGCCTTGGGGACGACGACGATTTCCTCCGGCTTTGCTGTGGCCCCTGTAGGCTTCCTGGGCCGAAGAACAGGATGGCTGATGGTATGAAGGGAATTTGCCACCGAATCCTTTGGAGGCACCATTGGACTTGCCTCCGGAGGTCAGAAAGGACAGCCGTTGCGGTTTGAGTGTGTCTGCTTTGATGGCTGGCAGAGATTCATCCACCGTCTTGCCGAACAAGTTATCCCCGTCGAAGGGCATGTCCAGCACCCTTGTCTGGACGTCTTGACGGAAATTGGTGGCCTTCAGCCAACCACGCCGCCCAAGGCAAACACTGTTGCCCATCTGGCGGAAACTGGTATTGGCGAGGTCCGTGGTCACCGTGATGGCATGGAACAATGCCACCTCGCCTTCTTGTAGGATTTCAAGGGCCTCCGCCCTCTTGTCGTCCGGAAGGAAGTACAGGAGAGGGGCGGTTTTAAATCAAAGCTTCCTGTCGTAGTGGGCCACAATGGCGAGAGCGTTGGCGGCCTTAATGGTCGTCACCACCGACGAGATAACCTGTCGTCCAATAGCGTCCAGCTTCTTTCCCTCGCCGTCCGGTGGGGAAGTGAAAGTTGAAGTCGTCAACCCTGCAGATTTCATCCTGGCTGCCGCCGAGACCACAGAGTCCAGGGAGGGCCTCAATCTGAGACACTTCGGTGCAGAGTCTGTCACCCTAAATTTCTTCTCGTACCGGTCTCTTTGCTGGGGCCGAGGACGGGTTCTTCAGGAGGGACAGTCCTTCGTCCCAGATGTCATACAACAGCGGGATCGAGAGCACAGTCTTCCTCACTCTCGGTGCTGATAAAGGAATCCCTCCTTGCTGAATCCCAAGGAACAGAAGAATAGCTCCTAGGCCCTAGAGATCATGCCGTGTAAAGAGCTGATCTCGGATGGCGAAGCCCTGGTGCCGGAGACGGGTAGTCAACGCCTCACTCCCCCTTGGCTTTCTCCGTCAGAGTCGACCGGGCCTTCTCCCAAAGCTTACCCGGGTGGTCCGACTTCCTTTTCTTCGCCAAGCCGGAGCGTTGGCTCGTGGTTGCCAGCATCGGCGATGCAGCGCCCGGCTGCAGTGGAGCCCGTACCAACGGTGCTCCCGGTGCTTTGCCTTATGTTGAGCACCCGTCGCCGGAGCGCCCTCAAAGGTCTTGGAAGAGTGCTCAGATTTTCTCTTGGGAGAAGTATGCTGCTGGGGCTCACCCGCCGCCGGGATCTTCGTCTGCAGCCACTCGGCAAGCCGCTTGCAACGATCCTTCATGGTGCCTGGCACCATGTCCTTGCAGAGCACACAGGCCTCCTCCATGTACGAGCTGTCCAAATGTACGCAATAAAGGCATAGGGAGTGCCCATCGTCCAGGAAGATGTTCCGCAGCCCGCATATATCCTGAACAGAGGCGTCAAGGCTCCTTTATCTCCGGCCATGTCTACGCGAAATAGGCCTCCAAGAATCTTTTGGAATCCTCCAAGAAGTGAACTCTATACATAAAAAAAAAAGATCACCCTTGAGGCTCAACTGACTGAAAAATAGAGCAAAACTCACTGAAAAATCACAACGCAGTAAAAGCTCGAGAGCTATAGTACGAGGACTCCCAACACTTGAACGTGTGGTAAAGATCTGAAGATGGCTGCCAGAGGGGCTTAGTAGAGGGCAGTCATTGGCTGGGGGCAGTATGACCCAGAGATTGGTTATTAGGAAAAAGAGAAACAAAACTGATTTTTTCTTTAACAAGGATTCCCAGCCTGATGACGGAATATTCATGAGCATGTGAATCCATGCCAAACCCCATGCTGTAGAACTGAATAACCTGAGTAAAAGGCGAGGCTGTAGGCTTGGAAGGCAGAGTTGACCACTGGAAGAAGGAACTGAAGAAGAACTTTAAGAGTGCGCCTTCTGCAACTCTTGGACCGTTGGTTTGCCAGGTGAAGCCCTGGTGCTTTCATATCGACAGAAAAACCACTGCATGGATGACTTCTCCCCATAAGTTGGTGGGACCAATCAACTCTAAAGTGAGGCACCAGGACATCCTTCTCGGAGCTGGTTGAATTTCCACAGAGTTACTACGGGAAACTGTACAGCCAGGGAGAGGACCAGCAGATTGTGTGCATGGCTTTTATTCTGGCCTAGAGCTCCAGGAAGATCCTCCGGACTCCCAGGAAGCAGGACGGACCGAGCCTGAGCCCCCCCCCCCCCCTCAACAGAGTGCAGGACCCCAAAAGCAAGGAAAGCCCATCTCAGTGGATCTGCGCGATTTCTCTGTCGCAGAAAAGTCAGCAACGGAAAAGTTTGCATGATAAATGTGCGATCCACAAAAGGTTCGTACATTTCCCATGCGAACACGTATTTAAAATCCCTACAAACCCACACCCCCACCCATGGCACATCCCCCACCCACACCTTCAACACATCCCCAACCCCCAACATAACCAAACCCTACTTACTTTTCCTTCACGCTATTTGCCTGCGGCGCTAGTTCCCTTTCACTTCCGTGATCAGGAACTGGCGCCGTAGGGTCCTTTTCTTTTTTTCAGAAGCTGCAGGAGTTTCCCCCGCAACCCACGCTCACTGTTTGTAAAGTATAGTGAGCGGGGTGTTGCAGGGGACACCCACGCAGCTCCTGTTTTTTTTTCCCCCCTTCGGATGGGCTGCTGGGGTGTCCCCCGCAACACCCCGCTCTCTATACTGTACAGCATAGTGAGCGGGGTATTGCAGGGTACAACCCCCCAGCCCCAGGTCCGACCCCACCGAAACACTTACACACCACGTAAAGTTCAGACTTTTGGTAGTCCAAACTTTTTGTGGTGTTCGTTTTAGGTCTTTTTATGGGGTTGGACTTTTAAAGTCGGTCAAATCGTACAATACCCATCTCAACAGCCAGAAACTGCAGTGTTGATATTTGCGGTAGACGCAAGGAGCTGAAACACTGAACAGCCACTGATTTGAAGATTGCCAGTTGCGAGCAGTGACTGTCCAATTGCAGTTACAGGAATCCCCAGAAGTCCCCCCTCTTGTCCCCACGACTGAGGTCCAGGAACAATGAGATCTGCAGAGCTGCACAGGAACAGAAGTCATCTGCTGCACTTTTTCTTCAATTCAAAAGGTACTGTACAAATTCTGAGAACTTAACGCTTGCTGTAGAGTTTCTTGCATCTTCTACTAATCACAAGTCAAATGAATTGTGGTCCTACATTTGATTCTTCTTTTCGTCAAAGACTTCAAAAGCATTGTGCAAAGACTTTTCTACTTACCTACCAGAAGTGTTTCATCCTATATAATACTTTTGCCCATTGACTTTGGCCTAGCCTGTTATACTGAATGACTCTGCTGTGGGGATCTAAATGTATTTGCCTGCTTAAGAATATTTGTGGTCTCTTGTTCTAATAATCTTTTCCATTTTAAATTTTTAGTACTCTAAATGCAAACAGTAAGATATTAAAATGTCCCGAGCACCCTAGCTATTGAAGTCACCTGAGGCTGTAGGTTGTCTGTGGGCCATCCCAAAAGGGTATTTACTGATTTAGAAACTAAGAGTGTACAGTACTGAAGTGTATTTGTTATTATATTGCTCCCTTCTGAAGAAGGCTTATTCTAACTGACTGAGAAATTAATAATAGTTTACTCAAGAAACCGTGTGTAAGAGTTCATTTGAATACTTTTAACTGTGAATCTCTGTGCATCTTCCCTACAGCTCACATTGACCCCTCTTGAGATAAGCCTGGCTGCTCAACACGCTACCAAAACTGTAGTACAAGCTTATACCAAAGGTTGGGTTTGTTACACCTGTAGTCAGTTGTTTGTAGTGTTCCCAGAGGGTACTGCATACAAACTTTGCTTAACACCAAGGTATTTGCAGCAGTAGGTTTTGTATTCTTTCTTTTGACAGAAAGACTTGACCTTCCTCCATTTGTATGACAACTACTAGGAACTGTTTGGTTTTGTTTGGTACAAGGATAGACTTTCTCGTTGATCGAGAAACCGAATTGAAAAAGTAGGTTGATCGTTCTTTGGGTATTTTGCTTTCAAATTTGCGTGTTTTCCCCCGTGATCAGTCAGTCGTCCAGGTAAGAGTACACCGGGATTGACTCCCTGCGTAGATGCCCGGCCACTACCTTGGTGAATACCCTTGCAGCTGATGCTATGCCGAAGGGCAGCACTGTGAATTGGTCGTGCTGGTTTGCCATTTTGAAATGCAAAAATCTTCTGTGCGCTGGGAACATTGAAATATGAAAGTATGCATCTTTCATATCCAAGGTTGCCATGTAGTTCCCCCGCTTTAGCAGCGCGATTACTTCTTGTAGCGTTGTCATGCAACATTTTTGTGGCTTGACATGGATGTTTTGCTGGCCACAGATCTAAGATCGGGGGCATCGCAAGATCTTTTGGAACAAGGAAGTACATTGAATAAATACCCTTATCCCGGCAAACCAGGTGAACTATTTCTACGGCATCCTTTAAGAGCAGTGCTTTCCCCTCTTCCAAATGAATGGGCTGTGCTTCCTTGGAGGTGATCCTTTGTCTTGGTGGATGGTTGGTGGGTTGCTCTAACAGCTCTACAATAACCGCCCACCACGGTTGAAAGTACTCACTTTTCTGAGGCGATTCTCTCCCATACATGGGTAAGCTATGAAATGCGTCCTCCTGGAGTTGCAAGGGAGAGAATCTGTAGGTAGTGCCCATTATTTGGGGGGCTTTGAGCCACCTCTGGAGGATCTTCCCCTGCTGCGGGATGTTCTCTGCCGATTTGAAATCCTTGTTGCGAGGATCCCCAGAACGAGCTTGGACCCTGGTTACAACCTGAGCGTTGAGAGTTGTTGCCCCCTCTTTGTCCGGAGGGTTTAGTAAATTGCTCCAATGACTTTAGGATATCGTATTCTTGCTTTGCACGCCTAAGAGCGTCTACCATCGCTTTGCCGAACAGCACGTCTAGCTCTATGGGCATATTCAGAAGGGTAGCCTGCGTCTCGAGCTTAAACCCAGACTGGCGTAGCCAAGCATGGAGTTTGATCAAGGTGCCCTCTGCTATTATTCTCCCTGCATTGTCTGCTGCATCTAGGTTGTTCTTAAGGATGCAGTTTGCAACATCTTCACCTTCTGCAATGGAGAGGGACAATTGAGTCTTCGGGGGCTCTGGGACTGAAGCCATTTGCTCGGCCATCTCATCCAATTTGTGACAGTTACAGCTAGCCAACAAGGTGGTGTTATAAGCTATTCTAGCCTGGTAAGCTGCCAAAGATGCTACTTTCACACCAAAAGTATAAATCTTCTTACTTTTTTTATCCGGAGGTGCTTCAGATGAGGCTAGAAGTGTTCCTGCTCCCTTTCTGGTGGTATTAACAACTAGGGGGTCCGGTTTTAACTGTCCCCTGATGTAAAGGGGGGGGGTCTGAGGGAGCTGGCTGAAAGACTCAATGAGCGGGTAAACTGCCAGTGTTCAATTTGGAGTGACTAGTGAGTTGGATTTGCCTCTGCACGGATTGAAGTAGGAAAATTAATTGGGCAGCTGACTTTTTAATCACCCAGTATATTCTCCAAAAAGTCCTAGTCCACCTGCGTCTTCTGTGTATTATTTTAAAATGTTCTGCTGCCTTTAGGAGCAGATCATTATACTGCATTTGATTGTCGACTGAAGAGTCTGCTACCAGTGTGTCCGAGTAATCGGCGACTGCATGACAGACGTCATCGTAAAATTGATCTACATCACCCATGTCCTCTTGGTCTTCCGGGTTAGTGTAAGCTTCAGTGTCCTGAACGTCTTGCAAGGGGTCATTGTTCGGCAAGATTGTATGCAGTACCCTTTGGGTGCACCACAACAACCCCGACCTCCAGGCAATAGGAACACAACCTTTGGTATAAGACTGTACTACACCTGTTGGTAGTGTATTGAGCAGCTAGACCTATCTCAAGAGGGGTCAATGGGAGCTGTAAGGGAGTTACACAGAGCAAGGTTTCTTGATTAAACAATTACAGTCAGAGTAAGCCTTCTTTAGAAGGAGCAATATAAAGAAACACAAATATACTTAAAAAAACACACTTAGTTTTCTAAATCAGCAAATACCCTTTTGGGATGGCCCACAGACACTACCTACACCCTCAGGTGACTTCAATTGTTATGGTGCTGGGGACATTAATATATCACTGTTGTATTTAGAATATTATTGAGAGAAGTGTCAAAAGAAAAGCGGTTTCACAATAAAACAAGTATTCACACAATTATTCTTAAGCAGGCCAGGACTTTCAAAATACCCACCCCCACCCCCAATGCAAACTCTGCTAACCCCTTCCTGGAAGGAAGACAAAACATAAGCAGTGGAGAGAAGAGTCATTCAGGGAGCTAGGCCAGCCAATGTTAAGTTAGCAAAAGTCAAGGTGAACTGAAGCATTTCTTGCAGGTAAGTAGAAGTCTTGTACAATGTTTTAGAAGTATTTGTAGAATAAGAAGAAATCAAAGTAGGGCCACAAGCAGATTAGACTTGTGAGGTAAAGAAGCTGTTAGCAACTCTACAGATGCAACCCGGACCAGTCTCCAACGAGGACATGTGAGGTCACACAACAAGAGGTAAGTTCTCAGACTGTACAGTACCTTTAGGTTGAAGAAAAGTGCAGCAGATGGCTTCTGTTCCTGTGCAGATCCTGGTGTTCCTGGGCATTAGTCGTGGGGACAAGAGGGAGGACTTCTGGGGACTCCTGCACTACAATGGGACAGTCACCTACCGCAGCCAGCAATCTTCAAACAAGTGGCACTTTGGTGTTTCAGCTCCTCGCATCTACCACAAATAGCAACACTGCGGTTCCTGGCTGTTGAGATGGGCTTTGCTTCCATCTGGGGTCCAGCACTCTTGAGGTGCCTCAGGCTCGGTCAGTCCTGCTTCCTGGGAGTCCTGCTTCCTGGGAGTCCGGAGGATATTCCTGGAGCTCTTGGCTAGCTTAAAAGCAACGCACAACATGGTATTCCTCTCCCTGGCTATTCAGTTGCAGCAGCAACTGCAATGGAATTTCAACCAGCTCCGAGAGGATGTCCAGGTGGCTTACTTTAGAGTTGATTGGTCCCACCAACTCAAGGGGAGAAGTCATTCTTGCAGGGCTTCTCTAGTCGAAATGAAATTGGAGTTCAGCACAGCACCAGGGCTTCACCGGGCAAACCCAATGGTCCAGGAGTTGCAGCAGTGTCCACTTCAAGTACTTCTTTCGATTCCTTCGTCCAGTGGTCGACTCTGCCTTCAAAACCAAAAAGCCTCGCCTTTTATGCAGGTTTCTCCCATTCATTACAGCCTAGCTGTCAGTCACCCAGCAGGGTGGCTGTCCTTGCCAGACAGCAAGCTGGCCAATCACCTAAGAGTGCATTACTGTCTCCTAGGAGACTAAGCACAGGGAGTTTCGGGCACCTCCCTCGCTTCCTGTCCCCGCCAGACACCATGGAGCCAGAGGCGGGCTTCACTCATAAAACCCGCCAAAGACAAAACGAACAAAGGGACAAAACCTGGTTTGGCACGCAGAGTAAATCTCAAGCACCTTTCCACAAAGAAATGGTGAAAAAAGAAGACCAGGGCCATTTTTACAAAAATGGCACCCTTGGGTGCTTTACTGCAGCTGCGAACACAGCCTGCGGTAAATGCACGCCACAGTAATTAAAAGTAAACCACTGCCACTAGCCATTCATTGAGGGAGGGCAACATAAAACATGTTACATGAAAAACTAGACAAAAGGATACCAAGTAACCCCTCCATCACCCTATTGTAAGATCGTGTGTGCTGGGTCTAGAAAGTTACAAATGTAAGTAAAGTCAATTTCACTTCACTGCTTTTGGAAAGACCATTGAGATGAACATCATGAAACACTTGTCTATAGGCGCATTATAAATGCCATATGTCATAATATGGGATAAATGGGAGGACTGGGTAAGAGGGGTGGGTGTTGGTTCTGGTTCTGGTGCAGGGGGATTTCTTCCGTCTCATAGCCCCATAAATGGTGCCCTCTCCTTGGGTTATAGTCCCTAAATTAGAGCCCTCTACCTGTGTCTTTGAAGACTTGTGGTTCATCTGACTATTAAATAGCGTGTCTAGGAAGTGTTTAATGAGTGGAATTTTGGAGCTCTGCATAGGCCTTCTGACGAGTCTTTCGATGGTCAATTTTCAGCATGAGAGGGAGCCGTTGACACTCGTTTTTGACACTCATCAGCGTGCAGGGACATTGTACTTTTGGACACTGTCAGAACCAGACTGGTTAGTCAGTTTCGGGTGCCTGTCATGAGGCAACCGCAATAGCGATGGCCCAGAGGACAGGGAGCTGTCGGACCTTCCCTTTGGCACAAAGTGTGGCCTACCTGTTGGTGTTGAGTTCGGCTTTTGGCCGTGGGTGGTGTTTAGAGTGGTGTGCTTTGGTCATGCTAGTGTCGGCCTGCCTGATGGGTTCAGGGACTTGCACGCTGGCATCCGAAAGATCTTGTTCACTCGACGCCACTGTTTACATCAATGCTGCCATCACTGGAGACTCCCTCATAGCTCATGGCGGCCTCAGCCTACATTGCGTGGTGGGCCCAATGCTTTGTCTTGCAGTCCTTAAGTGTCTTGGCATGAACAGCTTACAAGATTTATACTGTCCCTCGTAATGATCCCTTGGGAGACAGATTGCACACCTCGCGAAATCCTCCTATTTTACATTTTTTGTAAGTAAAGGTGATAGCCAGAAGGAACCCTGCTACAAGCGACCCACAATGAGGGCAGAGAAAAAAACAATCTGAGGGACCTCGACGGATGAAACAGCATGGGTACAGTGGACAGCACACTAGGGATAGTATTACTGGCCCGCCCTGTCAACGTCCCTTTTTGAGTTTCGAAAACAGCTGTAATACTCTGCAGCTTCCACTAGATGTCAGCCTATGCATAGCATGTGATCTAAGCAGATTCCATAAGCTTTTGTTTGTTTATTTTATTTCTATAGCGCTCCGGACCCGGGAGCAAAAGGGCGCTTAGTACAGGTTACAAGGCACAATACATGGTAATAGGCAGTGATAAGTTAACAAAACTAATATATAGCATAAACAGAAATTTGCGGTAATAGCAGGCAGTAATGACATAAAAGAGGCATCTGTAATATATACAATTTATAACTGAATCTAGCTTAAGGTTGGCTTTTTGACAGAAGCCACTCAATGGCAAGTTTCCTGAACGACTGGAACACCCTGCCACTGAATATTAAGTCATCCAACTCCTTCCAAAGTTGGGAAGCGAGGACAGTGAAACTTGAGCCTCCAGCTCTTTTGGAGATAAATCTAGGTACTGTGAGAAAATGGAGGATCTCGTAGTTCTGATGGATGGTTTCATGGTGAATTTGTTGGTAAGGTAGGGGGGGGTTAGATGGTTGAGAGCTTTGTAGGTAAGGCAGAGGGTTTTTAGATCAATTTTTCTGTTGGATAGTGAGCCATTTGCAAGCCGTTCTGGTGGCAGAGATATGCTCACGTCTGGGAATGTTTAGCGCTGCACGCAACGCATTATTTTGAAGGACTTGGAGCTTGTTAGTTATCACTTGGTTGGCATCTAGGTAGAGGCTATTACAGTAGTCTAACCTAGATTGAATGAGGGCTCTAGCAAGCGTAAGGCAGCTTGTTAGTAGAAAGAAATGGTCTACAGGCCCTAATTAATTTACCTGTATAGGCAGTAGCTGAGGCGGTCGAGTTGACTGGTTTAGTGAGGTTAATATTGGCATCGGTGTAAAAGCCAAGTGTTTTCACCTGTTTGGCGGCAGTGATAGTATTGCCATTGATTATGATCTTGGAGTAGTTGGGGCTTAGCTTTTGTAAGTTGTTCGGTGAACCGACAATGAGCAGTTCAGTCTTCTCGTCATTCAGGCAGAGGCCGTGTGTGGCCATCCATGCCCGAATGACAGAAGATTTAATTGATCCTGGAAACATCAGTATTGTAAATGCCCGAGATGGTGAGGAGTATCTGGGCGTCATCCGCATAGTTTGCGTAGGTGACACCCAGACGGTCTAATTTATCAAAGAGGGGCTTTGTAAAGATATTGTATAGGGTTGGTGAAACACATGAGCCTTGTGGGACACCGCAAGTGATAGGGATAGGGTCTGCTGCTGCCACCGGGCAGAAGACTCATGGTTCTATTGGTCAAGAAGGACTGTATCCATGTGACAGCAGATGGGGAGAAGTGGGCGGCAGAGGAAAGGTGTTTACAGAGGATTTTATGGTCAACCAGGTCGAAGGCTGCAGAGAGATCTAAAAGGAGTAGGATAGCAGCCTTGCCCTGGTCTTTGATGTCATCAATCTGGCTTTTAAGATCAACAAGGGCGGTTTCAGTTCCATGTTGCGGCCGAAAGCCAGACTGACGCAATCCGAGTAATTGGTTGGACTCTAGGTAATGCTGAATTTGTAGGTAAGCAACTCTGTCAAGGATTCTTAACAGGAAAGGAACGGTGGTGATAGGCCTATAATTAGTGGGAATGGCTGGGTCCAGTGTCTGTTTTTTTAGAAGCGGGAGGACCCATGACTGTTTAAGGTTGTTAGGTACCGAGTTAGTGGAGAATGACACGTTTATGAGCTTAGAAATAAAAAGGGGCAAGGTCTCTTTCTGCATCTTTTATAATCTGTGCCGGGCAGCTATCCCCTTTACAGTTAGACGGTTTGAGAGAAGTTATAATTTTCTGCACTTCTAGTGCAGTTACTTTTTTGACGGTAAAGCCATGGTTGGTGTTAGAGGTGGAGGATAGGATGGGGTTAGGGGGGCTACTGTTGGAGAGTTGTAGTCTTATTTTCAATTTTTGTTTGTAGGCCAGTGATTTTATTCGCAAGGGCATCCTAGATATTAGTGCACCAAGGTTGGTCCTTCACAGACAGGTCCGTGGGTGGGTTGGGGTTTTCTAGCTCCTTCAAGATGGTGAATAATTCTTTTGCACTGGAGCTAGCATTGCTTATTTTTACATTATAGGCTTCCATTTTAGTGCAAATTATTTCTTTTTTATAGAAGGGGGATGCATTTATTAGGTTAGTTTTGTTTTCCTCTGATGGGTTCATTTTCAAAAGTGTTTCCATCTTGGACTTCTTAATTCTTAGTATTTTGAGTTGTGGTGTGTACCAGGAGTTAAGATGAGCTTTGGGTTTGCTTTTGCGAAATTTTAGAGGAGCAACAAGGTCAATAGCTTTGGTCAGGACGTTGTAGGTGTCTACTAGTAGGCTAAGGTCCGATGCATCGGGGATCATGTTTAGAATGGGTAGAACCAATGGGATGAGGGCTTCAGCGGTAATGTTCCGCTTGTTTCTCGTTAGACATGCTGGTACAGGTGGGCATTGTAAATGGAGTGGGTTATTAGTGCTAATGTCGAATGAGAGTAGGAAGTGGTCGGTCCATGAGTGGTTGGGGGTCCTTGCAGATAACATTACAATTGTGGGCAGCAAACCAGTCTAGGGTTCTACCTTTCTGATGTGTAGGTAGGGTATTTAGTTGAATGAAATTGTGTTCGCAAAGTGCATTGGCAAGGGAGGATGCCGGAATGTCATGAGGATCATTATATCCTAAATTAAAGTCGCCTAGAATAATATTCTGTGAAAGAGGTTTCGATTTTTCAGCTATGAGGGCGGTTATATCTTCCTCGAATGAACCTATGGGGCCAGGAGGTCTGTATATAAGTTCCAAGGTGATGGTGTTCTTAGGGGTAGTTTGAATTTTAATGGAAAGGTGTTCACAGGAGTTTAGAGGATGGGAGGTGACGGATCGAATATCCAACACGGATTTGAATACAAGTGCTACGCCTCCTCCACGGGCATTGGGTCTGTCGGCCCCGAGGATGGAGTAGTTGTCGGGAACCGCAAGGGTTAGAGAAGGACCTGCTGCAGCATGGAGTCAAGTTTCTGTGGTGGCGAGGAAGTCCAAGTCTGCTGAGCCGGTGATGTCGGCAATTTCAGTGGGATGGGCCACAAGGGACCCAACATTGAGCAAGGCTCCTTTGAGTTGCACAATGTTAGCAGTGGTATTTTTATTATTGACTTTAGTTGTGGGAGTGTTAGTTCTTTTACTAAGTGAGGTGAGAATCTACAACGTAGTCTGTAGCGGGTGAGGAGGTTGGGGGCGGGGGGGCTGTAGGGCTATATAGCATATTGCGTGAATTCTGGATATTATCAGAGTAGGCATCTTTAGCGAGGTTGAGTGGGGGGTTACCTAAAGTAACACTGATTTTAGTGTTGTAGTTTGTAGCGGCACTGTGGGGGGAAAGGAGGCAAGGAGGGCAGGAAGGGTGTGGGGCAGGGAACAGGGTGATGTCTACGACAACCATGCTTAGCGAGTCCATTGTTGAATGGGATGTAGCTATTTCTGCTGCATGGAGTGCCTTTGGGCATAATGCAGAAAGGGAACATGATTAATACGAGCCAGGCTGGCATAATTCAGATAAGATTTCAGGAGGGGATACTAGTGGGAGGGAGGGGTTTTTAGGTTGCGCTGGTGCATGTATGCCCTGGGGCAGACAGGCTAGGTAAGGTAGCAGCTAGATTCGAATTGTAAGCACACTAGATGGCATGTAAATGGAGTGACTAAACCACATTTAAAATAGCATTAGATTCGAATTGTAAGCACATAAGCCTCAGAAATATATATATATATATTATATATATATACACACACACAAACACACATATATATACACACACAAAAAAAACTTTGTCCCGTCTGTCCTAAATAAAAAGAAATGAAATGTGTTTAGTATTCTTTCAGCAGTTATACATATCCTAGGAAGTGAATACACTACCCTATTTAAACAACCCCATAGCAGATGAGGATTCCTTCTAATTTGAATGAACCCCTATTAAAAAGGACTCTTCTTATTATAGCAACAACTCGGACAGAAACATAGGGAGCATTCATCGATAAAATGGGATCCTTCCCAGATTCCCGAATAATCCCCCACTGCATGTCAGATCTGTCAAAGTGTTGTTCCTCAACAAAGAATTGAGGTTTTCCGACAGTCATGGGTGATTTCAAACAGCACCCTCTCTGAAGGAAAATGGACAGGTGAAGATGTCTGGCAGTACAGGCTCCTGGGACAGTTATCTGATCATGTCACTTTAGTAAAGCAGATTAAAAAAGGTAGGAGTGCTAGTATAACAATGCATTAGCCAAAATAAAATCAGTTGGTCCTAATACAGTTAGTCATGTAGGTTACTGGTTGACCATTAACGGTGACTTATGTTAGGTTTCAAAACTTCAATATTTGAACCTTTTGTTGCAATTTATTCTTGGAAGAGAAAACACAACATTGGCATACACCAAAGAATTGTCAACCAGCAAAAAACAAAAACATGACTAACAGAAATATGATCAACTGAATTTTCTTTGGATAATCAAATTATTGAAGAGGGATGGGCAAATTCGCCCCCGCCTATAAAAAGGGTACGGAAGAAGGCCAGGAGATATCGTGAACGCCCATTCTATTTCGGACCGATTCCTAGTGCTCCAATAATTGAGAAGTATGTCGAAAGGTTCCCATTCAGCCAGCCTTACAGACCGGATGCGGTACAAGTCTTCACTAGAGTGGACGAAGAGCCCCAGGCTGCAATTCAAGAGAGATCAATTGACAGTATCGACTAAAGCGCTGAGAAGCCAAAGCCACTGATGCCGTTAGACACCACGACTTAGCGTTAAACAGGAAGCACACGTGCATCCGCACTTCGGGACACAAAGACACACTGAATACACGAACCCAAGCGTGCAGTTCTATAGTTAGACAGATACATATACATGTTTCCATTGCTTTTATTATTTTGTCATTAGCTCAATGCAGAAATTGCAGGAAGCAAGAGATCCTGAATAAAGCTTGCAGATGCTTATATACAAATAACCTCAAAATTGCAGGAGCACCTATGGGACCTGACAGACCCAAGTGTGACCAACATGGAGAATATAGAATAGCACAGATACTGTAGTCATCGCATAATGGTTTAGGAAAATTACAGTAGACCACACGCCTCTCAGCAAGAGCTGAGAGAAATTCAGGCTGGAAAAGAGCAAATATGAGAGACAGGACCCGGTGCCAAGGACACCAGATCCAAACAACATTCTATTCCCTGAACAGTAACAACAGCTGCAATAAATAGCGAATAATTCTTCATAATTCAGAGCTACAGAAGCTCCATATGAGGGTCTCCGTACAGGTGACCTAGCCAACTCAAACAATGGACAGAAAACAGTACTGGGAAAGGGAGCTGATCTCACACTGCCAGACAGAAGCTTGTAACAAGATGTTACAATGCGAGACAAGTGTTGCACAAGGTGAACAAGCACTCTCGTAGTCTAAGGTTGTGAACACAAGTTAAAGGCAGACACAGTCATTATTATTAGCTAGAGAAGGTACACTGAGAGCGGAGAACCTTTGCAGATCCCAGGCCTGGGAGGTCAGCTCTAGCCAATCACAGTTCAGACTCCTGGGGGTGGGTAGCAATGGGCAAGAACCAATGGTAAAACCCTCGCACTGCAACACTGAGATAGTAATTTTGGGATGGACCAGGCCAGCCACCTGACATGTGAGGCAGTAGAGTAACTCATATGGGATTATCTAGGTTATTAGGCTGCCGACGACCAATCCAGTAGTCCGATAGGTTTTCTGGAGAGGAGCCCAGGTTGTGATGTCACTACGATAAACTGGCCTGCGAGCATGGAGCCGTCGAGTGGTCCTTTGATTTCTTCTATCCTTGTACTGATCCCCCGATGGATTTGGTTATAATAAACCACAGTTTGAAATTGCTGTCTGGTTGGGGCTACGTTCCTTTTGGGGGTGGGTGGGGTGGGGTGGGGTGGGGGTGGGGCGGCGTGGATATCTGGTGGCCCTTCCACGAGTCCGTAACCTCCTAGTAGCCCTCAAACCTACCTGGGAGTTTGTCACCAACATAATCATTAAACTAACAATCCCAATTGGTTATAGTACCGGATTTTAATTGTTTGGTTCTGGAAAGAACATTACAATTTTTCAGGAGCATGGATTGCCTCTTAACAAATCCCATGTATTAGTGAGTTGTTGCAGCACATTGCAATTCTAGATCGGATTGGCATATGCTGAGCTCCAAAAACCAAACCCCCTCTCTTTCTTTATGCAACTTTAGTATGCAGGCATTGCCTAAAGAGGCAGGCCAATGCTGTAAGGGAATACCTTCTAAAAGTCTTAGCTAGACTATGAACAGTGCAGGGTAAATTAAAAAATAATAAAAAAGACCTGCTGTTCCCAGTCCTTTGGCATCAGAAGATTTTTTTTTAATCGAAAATTAGACAAATTGACAACCTATCAGGAGAAAGACATGACATCCGCCACTGCACCCATATCTCTGAACTGGGTTATTACCTATATTTGAAGGACGATGAGGAGGATAACTAGACTATGCAGGAGATGCTTAGTAGGTAGATTTCACTTTTATAACTTCTACACGAGGGCTCTACAAAATTCCAAACTTCCTGATAGAAGCAGACACTTCCAATTCTGCTAGGCATTTTTAACGATGACAGATTTTCCATTTAATACAGTAAAAGATCTGGAGCCTCCTAATTTCACAGCTGGCTGTTTTCACAGCTGCGGTAAAGGCTCCTCTGGGTGCCCATTTTATCATGGCCCGGTAATCTTTTGCCCTTATTGTGCTTCTTGTACCTTTTCGGCTCTTCCCCCTGCCCTCCAAGTCAAATAATTCCTTTATGGTTGTTTAATTGTTGCCGGGAGACCTAGATCAAGCCTGCCCAGGATCCAGAGTGTCTGAACGCAGGAAGCGAGGGAAGAGTCCAAAAGTCAGCACCCCTTTGTCTTGCAGCCAGACTGCAAGAATCCAGTTCCAACTGAGAGGGTGGCTGTCCCCAGTCATGAGGATCCGCTTGAAGTACAGGGTGGCTGAGAGGAAATGGCGTACATCCACTGACAAAATGGCCTGCCGCCTTCTCCAAAGGCACTAACGGCGCTGTGTCCGCACCAAGAAGAGAGTCCACATCCAAGCCTGCGTCTCTGCCGCATTCAACAACTCGGCCAAACTTTTTAAAATCTGCTATGAGCTGGCCAATCCTGCTGCAGTCTACCTCTCCCGTCCCCTCCCAGGCCCTCTGCACAGCCCTGGCTTCTCATTTCATATCTAAAACTCAGGACATCCTGTTGTCTCTCTTCCTCTCCCCCTCCTCCCTCTGCTCTTCCTGTGGCTCCTCTTTGGCCACCCCTCCCTCCTCCTTCTCTGCCTTTCCCCTGTTCTCCTCAGATGGTTTGTAGAGAAGTCTGATCTATGAACGTCTCGTCAAAACAGGTTCTCGCTGTTCCTCCAAAAGCATCAAGGACCACATTGACACCATGGCTCCTGCTGTGGCGGACTTCTACAACCACTCCTTTGCCACTGGATTCTTCCCTTCCCTCCCTGAAGCACTCTTGTGCTCCCACTTAAGAAACCCTCAGCTAACCCCTCCTGCCCGGCTAACTATCACTTGATCTCCATCACTCCTTTCCTGGGCAAACTCTTAGAAAAGCTGGCCATCTCCCAGCTTAATCTTCACACAGAATCTGTTGGTTGCCTCCATGACCATCAGTCTGGCTTCAGAGCCACCAGAAGCACAGACACTGCTCTACTGAACATCCATAAAGACCTGCTCTCCAGTCTTGATTCAAATACCCACTGTGTCCTCATCTTACTTGATTTGCGTTTTGCATTTGACACGGTCAACCATGCCATCCTGCTCAACTCTCTCTGTGATAACCTGGGTATCACCGATCAGGCCCTGGCTTGGCTGACTCCTTCCTCTCTGATCAACCCTCCCAGGTCCAACTTGGGTCCATCCTATCATCTATCTCCCTCGCTACCTCTGGTGTTCCCCAGGGGTCCAACCTCTCGCCCTGGCTTTTCAACCAATACCTGGCAACTCTCCCACACTGCATTGCCACTTTCTGCTCTAATTTCCAGTGCTATGCTGACGAAACCAACTCATTTTCAGGTTGCCCTCGGCCACCTCCTCTCCTTCTCTCATCTCCGATTGCCTAACTGCCATTCAAGATTGGTGTGCCGCCTACGATCTTTGTCTGAATGCCAGCAAGAAAGAGATCCTCCTCATCGGCACACCTTCACCATCCTTTCCCCTCACTCTCTGGCTGGCCTCCCTTGGCCCTCCTCCTAGCCCCACCTGCGAGGTTAAGACCCTCAGGGTCATCTTTGACTACACACTTTCCTTCTCTGCTCACATCTCGGATGCCTATAAAAAGTCAACTTCCTACTGCACCTCCTTAGAGGTACTTTGCCTTTCCCCTCCTTACCCCAGAAGCTCACTGCCTTCCAAGCTCTGGTTCTCGCTCTAGGTTGGACTATTGTAACAGCCTCTTTAAATCTACATGCCTCTACTCTCCACCCGCTGCAACTAATCCAGAACAGGACAGCAAGACTTGTCCTTGGTCTCAAGCCCTGGGATCGTATCTCTCCAGCCCTGAAACCGCTTCATTGGCTGGACGAGTTGGTGGTAGATCTCTTACCTCATCTGGGGCCTCCCTCTGGAACAGCCTCTCTGAAACTTGGAGAACCATCTCCGGTTCTGGAAGCACCTCAAGCCATTTGCTTCTGCTTTCTCTCCTCTCCCCTGCTGATCTCTTGGTTGAAAATGAAACTGCACTGGTCACCTGGGTACACTCCGATCTCGGGCCCAGGTCCCCTCACCGCCAGTTGCACTCCTGCACTGGTTGCCCCCCTGGCAACCCCTGCACTCGGGGGTCTGTTACTGTATCCATACAGTCCCCTACCAGCACTTGACACTTGATGTTTGCACTTACCCTTGCACTTGCCACCAGTTGGCCTCTTTATTTATATTGGTTTTACTGTGTGATACCATGTACTGCACCCTCCTCTTTCCCCCCGCCCCCACTCTCGCACTTTTCCCCTCACCTGCACAATCTCAATATCACCTGGCCTAGTAAGATGGTTGTTCGTCTTCTCTTTGTGCCCCCTACCTTGCATCATCACGCCTCGAAATACTTACGTATAGGCGCTTTATTAACAGCATATCATATCCTCACCCCCCCCTTCTTCCTCCCCCCTCCAAGGTGGAATGTTGCAAGCCTGCTTCAATGGCTGGGTACCCGCATAAAAGTCTGATCCTGGAAGCTGAAGGTGAGGCAAGATTGTATGCAGTACTCTGAGGGAGACTGCAACAGACTTGTCCTCTTGGCAATTGGTATAAGCATGCACTATACAAGTTGGTAGAGTGACTGAGCAGGCAGGCTCATCTCAAGAGGGGTCAATGTGAACTGTAGGGTTATCATATAAACATTAATAAATGAACAAATGTGTCCATTTGTAAATACTGTTACATGCTATGGTATGTATACCATGCTTAATAACCACCATAGGCGGCTCAGAGCACCACTCTCAAGGATTCTTGATTAAATAATTATTAATTCGTCGGTTGAATAAGCCTCCTTTAGAAGGGAGCAATATATGTAACACAAAAATATACTTCAAAATTGTTAGGCAAGATTGTATGCAGTAGCCTTAGGATGCACTACAACAACCCTGACCTCCTGGCAGTAGTAACCCAACCTTTGGTAGAAGTCTATACTACACAGGTTGGTAGTGTGGACGAGTAGCCAGGCTTATCTCAAGAGGGGTCAATGTGAGCTGTAGGGGTGTTACACAGAGGTTCACAGTGACAAGTATTCAAGCAGGCAGTTACACAGGGTTTTCTTGATAAAACCATTAATTTATTTACCAGTCAGTTACTCTAAACCTTCTTTAGAAGGGAGCACTGTAAAACACCACACAAATATACTTCAAAATGATACGCTGTCTTAAACTCAGAATCAGTAAATGCCCATTTTGGGATGGCATACAGCAGAGACCTACACCTACAGGGGACTTCAACTGCTAGGGTGCTGTTGACATTAATGAATTACTGTTGGCATTCAGATTTAGTTAAGAGCAAGCAAAAAGGGAAAAGAAAAGAGCAAACAAGATACCACAAATATGTCTTAAGCAGGCAAATGCTTTCATTTCCCACAGAGTCATTCTGTTAAAACAGGATAAGCCAAAGTCAAAAGGCAAGAGTCTACATGGTCTGAAGCTCTTTTTTGAAGGTAAGTAGAAAAGTCTTTGATCTCTTTCTTCAAAGACTTCTGAAACATTGTGCAATCAATGAACAGCCACAAGCTGTAAGACTTGTGAGTAGTAGAAGATGCAAGCAACTCTATAGCAAGAGGTAAATTCTCTTAGACTTTGTACATCTTCCTGCGCAGCTCTGCAGATCTCACTGTTCCTGGGCCTCAGTCGTGGGGACAAGAGGGAGGACGTCAGGGGACTCCTGCACTGCACTGGGACGGTCAAAACTTGCAACCGGCCAACTTCACTTTCAGTTGCTGTTCAGTGTTTCAGCTCCTTGCGTCTACTGCAAATAGCAACACTGCGGTTCCTGGCTGTTGAGATGGACTTTCCTTGCTTCTGGGGTACCACACTCTGTTGAAGGGGCTCAGGCTCACGTCAGTCCTGCTTCCTGGGAGTCTTGAGGATGTTCCTGGAGCTCTTGGCCAACTTAAAAGCAACGCACACAAACTGGCGTTCCTCTCCCTGGCTCTACGGTTTCCAGCAGCAACTCTGTGGAAATTCAACCAGATCCGAGATGGATGTCCAGGTAGCTTACTTTGGAGTGGATTGGTCCCACCAACTCAAGGGGAGAAGTCGTCCTTGCAGGGGCTTCTCTGTCGATGCAAACTTTGCGTTTCGGTACTGCAGCAGAACTACAAACCAGTGGTCCAGGAGTTGCAGCAGGCGTCCTCTTAAACTTCTTCTTTGGTTCCTTCGTCCAGTGGTCTACTCTGCCTTCCAAGCCATTGTCTTTTATACAGTTCTCTCCCTTTCATTCCAGCCTAGCTGTCACTCACCCAGCAGGGTGTCTGTCCTTGCCAGACAGTCAGCCAGCCAATCATGCCAGAGTGCATTTGGGTCTCCTAGGAGACTAAGCACATGGAGTTTCGGCCACCTCCCCGACTCCCTGCCTACCCCAGACACTCCGGTGCCAAGGGCGGACTTCAGTCCCGAAGCCTGCCAAAGGCACACGAACAAAGGCACCAAACCTGGTTTGGCGTGCATAGACAAACACTAGAAGGACCTTTCCAAAAAGAAATGGCGAAAAAAGAAGACCAGGACCCGTTTAAACAAAGAAGCTTAGGGCGCCATCTTGAAAAACATGGGTCCTGTGATTTTTCGCTACCGGTTTTCGCGGTCAGGAAAAATCATGGTAGATCGTTGTAAAACCACTGCCACCAGCCTTTTCAATAGGAACGGGTAACATTTGACTGCTACATGAGTGTTTAGACACGGGATACTAGGTAACCACTCCAGCACTCCATTGTATGATGGTGTGTGCTGGGTCTATGAATTTGGAAAAGACTAGTCAAGTCAATTTCACTTTACATTCTGTGGGAAACAGTAGTTCATCCCAGAGAAGGTTTCTAAACCTTTGGGAAGTCTAAAAGAAATCCCTGTTGTCACTGCACTGAGGGTGTGGTGTAACACATGAAAAGATGATGCCTATGGAGTTATCTAAAACTCCATAATCAGAGAACACAAATGTAAAAACACACATCAAAGTACATGAATGGGAAAAAAAGGCTCACACTCTTTTCAGGTAAAGAAAATCAAGTCCTCAAAATCCAGCAAAGTTGCTGGGGGTCTCTAAGGTGAAGGGAATTAGCACATTTCTGAGAATTCTCCCTAACAGGGAGACATTCTTTGCAGATTCTCTAGTCAAGGCAAATTCAGAGCTTCAGCACTGCAGCAGGGCTTCACCAGGAAAACAAACAGTCCAGGAGTTCCAGCAAGCGTCTCTTCCAAGTTCTTCTTCGGATTTCTTTGTTCAGTGGTTGACTGCCTTGCAAGCAAAAAGCCTTGCCTTTTATGCAGGTTTCTCCCATTCATTCGTATCCTAGCTGTCAATCACACAGCAGGGTGGCTCTCCAAGGACAGCCCTCCAGCCAATCACCCTTAGGTGCATTCCTGTAAGCACGAAGACTAAGCACAGGGAGTTTCAGGCACCTCCCTCACTTCCTGTCCCTGCCAGACATACTGGAGCCAGAGGCGGTCTTCACTCGTGAATCTCGCTGAAGAGAAAAACAAAGGGACCAAACCTGGTTTGGCGCGCTGAGTAAATCTCAAGAATGACCTTTCCAACAAGAAATGGCGAAAAAAGGAAGACCGGACTATTTTGATAAAATGGGCACCCACGGGTGCTTTTACTGCAGCTGCAATTGCAGCCCGTGGTAAAAACACAATGGTAGGACAAAGTAAACCACTGCCACCAGCCATTAATTGTAGAACGGGTATCATACAAATGTTACATGAGAAACTAGACAAAGGGGAATACCAAGTAACCCCTCCAGCACCCCATTGTAGGATAGTGTGTGCTGGGCCTAGAAAATTACAAAATGTAAGTAAAGTCAATTTTCCTTCACTGCTCTTGGAAAAAGTAGTTTCACCAAGAGAAGGTATTTAATCCTTTGGAAAATCTAAGACTTCCCTTTGTCACTGCACTGAAGGTGCTTTAATCCACAATGTAAAGCTAAGATGATGCCTATGGAGTTTGTCAGACTCCAAAGCCAAAAGAAACAGAGTCCAAGGCACAGAAAAATACGAGAGTGAAGAGAAAAGGACTCACTCTCTCCAGGTTAGAAATTAAAAGTTCTAAAATCCAGCAAAAAAAGCTGGGGGTCTCTAAGGTAGAAGGGAATGGGCACATTTCTGAGAATTCTCCCCAACACTGAAGAGGAAGTTAACCACTGGAGCTGAAACCGAAGAGGAAGATGAAGAAACAGCAGTCACGATTTCCAGCAACCGGTGAACCTGCTGTGTAACCTGAGCCTGCTCTAATCCTTCCTTCCAATTGACCTGGGGATCTCAAAAAGGACGACCCCAACCCAGAGACTGGTGAGATCCATTAGACTCAAGATCATCTGCATTTTGAGTCATTCCACATCGTGCTGCGACCTTGCAGGGCTGCAATAACCCAATACCCTGGAACCTCAAGCGGTGCATAGTCTTCCGATTTTATCTGAAACTTTGGTGGCCTCCTCCTCGCTCTCCAGAGACACGATTTAAGTCCTTGAAGTCCCCTTACCAGTGTGCTGGACCAGATTAGACACAAGAACCTGTCCAGCAATATTCAGTCTTCGACTGGCTCCTGAAAAGGGGCCCAAAACTACAGAGCCGCAAAGAAACGCTTGGAGCCTTCCCTGTTGATCCCTGCTGCAAAATCCCTTCCAGTGTCCGGTCTTCAGGCTAAGGAATTCATCGTCAGGTATTTGCCTGCAGGTGCTGAAGTCTCCCCTGCTGCAGACTCTTCTTCTGTGCGAAGGCGCTGTGTTGGCTGGGGTATTTACTTACATTAAGCCTGTGTGATTTCTGTATAGCTTTGGGGCATTTCTTGCGATTGGGTGTCCCCTCATCCTGTTCACCCAAGTCCACTGCTGGAATCCTTCTAAGTTAGCTTCTCTGAAGTCCCTGGACCCTAACTAGCTCCAAGTGATATACTTACTTGTTTGAAGAGACTTCCTCAGGAGCTCCCGACTTTCCCTGCAGCTGAACCCCATCTCCCCTGCCTACAGCTGGCTCCTAGGCCACTAGGGCCTTTGTTCGGCCTCAGAACTCATGCAATAGACTAGTGAAGGACAGGATAAGAAATTGATTCTGCCTTGAAAAATATGACAAGTGTTTTAGTTAGCTACTTGTGAAAGAGTTGATTGGTAACTGCCCCTCTGAGCATGGGAGAGTCCTAGATGTCTGAACATTAAAGCGCGAAGCTCTTCTATCGAGCTGAATAAAACAGTGCTCAACCCTTCTATTGGAGAAAGCCTTCCGTGTGCTGAAGAGCATGTGGTGGGCTGTTACAACAAAATATTGGGCAATGTAGGGCCAACAGGATGAGCAAGCAACTGAGGTTCTTCAGATTTTCTAAAATCATCATGGCAAATTAGGGACGAATGAGGTATTCTGGGAGAAGAGGCACCATAGAAGGATAAAAAAGGTCACCATTTGACGAGTCACTACTTTCCTGACCAGTTTACTGCCCCCCTTAGGTACCTCCTGTTCCGGTCATTGCAGTCACCCTGCTCCCACTTGGTAACTTTCTCTGCAGCCTTCCATTAGCCTCAAGTTTTTTTTCCACCACCAGTTTTCATTTTCTCCCATCAGCTTCTCTGCTCATTCGCCAACACCATGGCAGCTGGTTGCCACGGGCTTCCCTGGCCTTGATTAGAGGAGTTGTTGCTCTCACCTCTTTTTCACGCTACCCAATTCCCCATGTTACCTCATTCCCTTCACCCCCTCAGGTTAATGCCCAACTGCCACCCACTAGTTTGTCCCACCCTACTCCCATTCCTGTGAATGGAACTGTGTAATCTGACCCATGGCAAAAAAAAAAAAAAAAAAACCGTGCCAAGGTAACCCGGCCTCAAAGCAAACAGTTACTCTTAAAGAAAAGAGCTCCCAGAAAGGACTGCACTCACAATCTCACCATGACTTGAGAATTCAGACAATAGGAGCGGCCACTGTGAAACAAACCAAGAAACAATTCCACAACTGAAATAGTCCATCGGCAAAGGGGAGGCAATCTGAAATCCCCTTGTAGGTTCACCAAAAACACAACTGTGGTGGCGTTGATGTATATAAGCAACCACTAACCATTCAAACAGACGGCTCAACAAAATAACACAATTACATTTGATGTCCAGCTCATGGAGGTTAAAAGCAACCCCAGGACCCATACTACAAGGCAATGGTGTGACTAAGATTGCCGGATCCTGAGAGGAGAAAAGCCCTCTCCTCACCACAGTTTGGTTTTCTTGGGCCATTCAGCATGATCATCCAGGACCTCCCGAGATAGGATTGTGACAAGGGAAAGCCAGCATTCACTAACCCAATAATCCACTCAGACCGTAGAGATAGAACACTGCTACGGCTAACAGGCCCTTCTGACAATAACCTCTTAGCATTGGATTCTCTCCAAAAGGTATGAACGTCCCAACCTCCCTGGTGTCCCAGCTTTTGAAGTAGATGTGCTGGCAAGGGATCAGAGTGTTCTTGCTCAGGCTGGCAGATAGCCACGCTGAAATAATAGGGAGTGAAGGATTTATTTTAGGGCTGAATTCAAGGCTCAGCCAGTCAAGCAGATATGTGCCGGCATGCCGACCGTCATAACACTGGAAAGTCAGTCCACCAATTGTATTCAAGAATGGTGCTGCACTGGATTCACCATAATGAACCTCCCATAAAGCAGAGGTTGGAATGGGAAAATCCAGGTTTCCTCACAAGACCAGATTATTTTTCTCCACTTAAAGGAAATAAATGAAATAAAAAATAAAAAAAACACAAACGAGAAGAAATCACCTCAGCAGTTTCTTCTTTGGAAACTCAATGTCCCACATTCAGAACCTTAATCTCCAACTTGTTGGATAATGCCTTCAAAAGAGGATTGGCTCTCACCTCTAGAGCGTGTCCGCTATTCCTTTATATTGGAATTCCAGGCTGGTTAAGGAAATAGTTTCAACCCGCACACCATGCGTCACAGGAGCCAAAATAAGATTTGTGACAGTTAAAGAACGTTTAGATTTAGGTTGCTTCCTTCACTGTTCATATGAACAGTTCTTCTCTTTCTCGCCTAGAATCCTTGATGAACGGAAAGAGACCTAGATGTTCAAATTTACCTTAACAGGTTTACAGCCCAACTTCAGCAGATTGTTTTGTGAGGACTAACAACGACTTTGCTGACTGGTAATCTTCACTTTTGTAAGCTACTTGTTGGTGCCAGCAAATAGGGAGGTAGAGTACTTTTTCCTGCGCATACTGGAACAGCCGAGAGAACAGGAACTTGCCTGCCTTCTAACGTCTACTCAATGTACACTGCTCTTATTACAGCATCCATCTGGTAGAAAGCTCCTATCAGCATTGCCAGGGAACCCGAGAAAAATCTGATGAAACTTAGAAGAAGGTTCTTAAACTGGAGAATTCTTATTTCAGTGCCAATTCCATTCAACCTTAAAGACCCCCAGCTCTTTTTCTGGACTTTAGTACTTTTTAATTTCTAACCTGGAGTGAGTAACACCTTTTTCTCACATGTATTTTTTTGATCTGATTTGGGCTCATGAGTTTGTTTTTTGAGTCTGACAAACTCCACAGGCATGTACCCTTTGGATTGTGACACACAGCACCTTCAGTGCAGTGTCACAGAGAAGTCCTTTGGATTTCTGTAAGGTTTAAAACCTTTTCTAGGGTGAACTAATGTTGCCAAGAATAGTAAAGTGAAATGGACTTTGCTTACCCTTTTTCCTATGTAGGTCCAGAATACCCTATCTTATGAGGAAGTGCTGGGGGTTACTTAGAAGCCCTTTTTCCCCACTTATTCATGCAACATGTTTTATGTTATGTGGGATGCATTGACCCACTAGGCCCTGCCCTGCGACATCACTGGGTGCCGCTTTCACCAGAAACAGAATGGCTGCCAAAAAGCCCTATGCGCGCTAAAAACCTCTGAGAAGCGCGCAGGGAAACCGGAAAAATAGGCTGCCAATCTACTTGGCCTTTGTCAGTGGTAGAACAGGAGACCCCACTGCCAAAACCCGTCATTGGTCTGCCCACAGAGTGAAATGGAACTACCTGAAAAGGCAGTTCTTCATTGCCAGGAAAATCCAGAAGTGCTCTAAAATCTGTTTTTCCTTGGCTGTTGAAATTGAAAAATAATGGGTCCCAAACATCAGAAAAGATCCAACATCCTTGTTGGGAGTTAACCATCACCTTATCTAAGGAATCCCCATAAGCACAATGTCAGGAGAAACAGATTTCATCACAAGAATATCCACATTCAAAAAGGTGCTTGCCTGGGAAAACCTGTCAGATATGGGCACAGTACCACTGGCCGCCTGTGTCAAAGCTATCATTTACTTGCACTGGGAGTTTAAACTTGTACATTAAAATAAAATTGGGGAAAAGAGGAGACTTGCCATCAAAAGCAATATAGGTTGCTACTATTCAATTTCTATGTTTTAAAAAGACTGGAAATGGAGATCTGTGTGTCTACTTGTTGAAAATGTAAAGTATTTTAGCAAAAACAATTAAAAAAAAGGGTTTTAAAGTGAAAGCCACAGAACTTCAAAGGCAAATTCCATAGTGTGCCCCAAACCAAGGAGCCTTCCTTTTCCTCTCTGTCCCAGGAACTCTCAGTTAGATGCTAATGAAAGGAGATTTTGTGCTGCTTCTCTGGGGAGATACAATAGACTTCCTGGACTGAAAGGGAATGCAAATTCAAGTGTCAACAGAAACTACTGACAGTAGGAAAAGATGCCTGGATTGCTCTTGGCCTAGCAAAACCTTGGGGGCGGGACCAGACAGATGTGTATCTGTAAACCACAAAAAAGTATCTTTTAAAAAGACTCAGAGAACTGTGCAAAATTTGTAAAAATCTGTAAAATATAGGGTTAACATTAAAATTCTTCTCACAGTTTGAAACTATTCTGAACTCTGTGCGATGTTCACAGACAGGACTACAGAAGTTGTGATTTGGTAGCAATTGTGATGATGCTAGAAGTATGAAACTTCACAGGATTATGCCCAGATGTCCTGGGCAGATATGTAGAAAAATGTGGACAAATCTGACATTGGGTATCCAACCAAAAGTGCGAAAAACTGTCAAATCTGAACTAAAGCTCTCACTGAGATGGGACTCGGACGAATACTTGCTCTACTAAATCTGTGATGTAAATCTGTATTGTTAGCAAGTTGGTTATATTGTAAATATGCTTTGAGGAAAATAGATTTACTGTACAGAATCAAAGGGGAGGTACTCCCTGGATTGTAAAATACAGCATCATGGCACCAAATTTCTTCTCAAATCAGGAGAGAGGACAGACCCTAACCAATAGGATTCCTAGAGGGTGTGCCTAGTATAATTCAGCCTCCCTACCCCTTAGGGAAATACATAAATAGAGACAGCTTAGGACCTAGACACACACAGATTCACCCATCAACTGATTACTGGCGAAGCACTTTGCAAGAAGAAATCCATATCCAAGACTCCAAAACTTTGAAAGCAGAGAGGCCCATTTCCAAAGCTGAACCCTTCTCAGCTTGGCCTTTAAAATCTTGAAACCTAATTTTACCCCTAGACTTCCAAGGGGCACAACAAAAAGAGGAGCCTGGCTGTGCTGTTTCTGCTTTCTTGCCAAGAATTCTTACTAGAATCCAGAGATCTAAACCAGTAGAGCAGAGCTGTAACCAGATGGCTGCAATCCAGAACCAACGCGTCAGATCCAGTGCAGAGGCCGTGCAGTGTCCTGAGTGCCGTGCTGAGTGCAGAACCGAGCGCCCTGAATCCTGTCCGGTGGGCTAGCAGAATTCCAGTCCAGAATCCTTTGACCAGATCCTTGACGGGCCAATTCCAAACAGTAGTTGTGAGCATCTATACCATAGAATTGTCCCTAGCCAGTATCTTATCCTTAAGTAACCCTATACAACCCATTCTATCATATCCAGAACTGCATTGTAGAAATTCTCTCGTTCTCCTGAATCTTTTGCTCATCTCTATAGTCCTTTGATAATTGTGAAAATATATTTGTGCTGATATAGTTGCTGAAGAAAGACAAGCGTCTCGGCAGGTAGAAACCATCCAGAGACGTTGCTGGATTGGTGGCTGTGCTGTCGTGTAGCTTGTGGCTTCATAGTCCTTAGTGTAAAGAAAATCCTGTTTGTAATTCAAAAGCGCATCTTTCATTTGAAAATTCTGACTTTCTGAGAAAAAACAATCTCTACTAAAACCTTCATAACTTCCGTACCGTATGTGCTAGAAACGAAATTTAAGTGTCAAATTGAAGCTAACATCCTCAGCTTTCCCACAAACCCAAAACCACATTCCTCTTGGTTTTTCCGCAATCGCGTTTCTCGCGTGCGGGAAAAGTTTGCTGCAAATCTTTCATTTGGCTCAATTTCATCACGTGTAAAACAGCTATTCTTTGCATCCGACCTCAGAATTCAGTTTTCAACCTGCTAGTTATTCAATAATCATTGCTCGTGTTTATCTGAAGCTATACAAAGCGGCTCCCACTAGTTTTGAATCCAACTGAGTGAATTAAACCCATTTTTCTGTGTTTTTAACCATTCCTTCAAAGTCACATTCAAAAGCATTTGACCTGTTTGCAATCATTCCTGTTTCGCTCTATGCTTTCTCAGGGAAATTGGGATTGAAACTGTAATGGTTGAGTTTGTATTCCCGAAACCTGTTTGCTCTCCTTCCATCTCTTTATCTTGCATATTGGGGGATTGAGTAGTGTGCAGGGGGAAAAGAGTGACATTGCATTTGACTGAACCCACACCAAGTATTATTATCCAATGGTGATCCTTGTATAAATATTAAATAGTGTGATTATATATATATATATATATATATATGACAATGCATTACTTACCGTAAAAGCATTTCTGATGGATCTGCTTAGATTCACATGCTGTGCATAGGTCCCACATCCAGTGGTCACTGCGGAGTATTGCATTTTGTTTTTCGTAGTCGAAAAGGGGACGTCGACAAGGCGTGTCTGTAACACTATCCCTATAGTGACGTGCGTTGTACCCATAATCCCTCACGCGTCGAGGTCCCTCGGTTTCTATTTTTCTGCCCTGAGGGAGCCTTCTAGACGTGAGTGAGTACAGAAAAGAGAGATATAGAAAAGGATGTCTATGTTCCTTCCATCCGAGCGGGGAGGAAGGGTGGGCGCATGTGAATCTAAGCAGCTACAACCATCAGAAATGCTTTTACGGTAAGTAATGCATTGTCTTCTGATGTTTGTTAATCTGCTTAGAATCACATGTTGTGCATAGACTAGCGAGCAGTACCCGGAGTTGGAGGTGGGTTGTGAGAAGGAACAGTAGAGAAAAGATGTTTTAATACTGCTTGTCCCACCTGGGAATCAGATCTAGAGTGGGCATCTAGACAGTAGTGTTTTGTAAAGGGGTGTACAGAACTCCAGGTTGCCGCTTTGCAGATGGACTCAAGGGGAACATTTGCAATGAATGCTATGGATGCCCCAGTGCCTCGAGTAGAGTGTGCTCTTGGCTTGAAGGGTAGTTCTCTTAGCAAGAGAGAAACAGAGTGATGCATTGTACAATCCATCTAGATATAGTGGATTTTGAAACTGCATCTCCTTCTCGTCCTGCTGCCACCGAGACAAAGAACTGATTAGTCTTTCTCAGTGGACTAGTTCTTTCCATGTAAAACATGACAGCTCTGCGCACATCAAGTGTATGCAGGCTTTTATCTCCTAGATTTGAAGGATTTTGAAAGAACGTTGATAGTTCTATAGACTGGTTGACATGGAATTTGGAGATGAATTTCGGTGCGAACCTTGGGTGTGTGCGTAGAACCACTTTATCCTTGTGAACTGTTACAAAGGGGTCTAAAACCGAAAGGGCCTGTAGTTCACTTACTCTCCTAATGGAGGTAATAGCTATTAGGAAAGCAGTCTTAAGAGTGAGATCTTTAAGAGTTGCCTTGTGCATGGGTTCAAAGGGTGACCCCATGAGCCTGGTGAGTACCACATTTAGATCCCAGCCGGGAGCTGGGTTTGCTATTGGAGGGTGTATTCTCTTTACCCCTTCCATGAAGGCTTTGATTACTGGGATCTTCCACCACGATGCTTTGAGTTGTGAAGTGGTGTAAGCAGAAAGCGCTGCCAGGTGTACTTTAATAGAATTGAATACTAGACCCGAGTCCAGTAAATGGGTCAGGTACAGAATAATTTGTGTGGGAGAGCAGTCAACGGGGTTGATACTCTTCCCTCTACACCAGATGACAAATCTTTTCCATTTGCTAGAATAGCAGTGGCGAGTGTTAGGCTTTCTGGCCTCTCTGAGGATGTCCATGCACCTCTGCGGAAGTTGTAAATGTCCAAATTCTATGACCTCAGGAGCCAGGCTGCTAAGTTCATGGTCTGAGGGCATGGGTGCAGTGTCCTGCCCCTGTCTTGTGACAGCATGTTGTACGGGCAGAGCAGTTTCACTGGAGGCGATAGAGACATCGCCAACAAGTGAGCGAACCATGGCTGTCGGGCCCACATAGGGGCCACCAGTATCATGGTAACTTGTTCCTGGTGCATCTTGTGCACTATCTTGTTGAGAAGGGGAGTCGGGGGAAAAGCGTAAACAAATTTCCCTGACCATGGAATCGATAGACCGTTCCCCTTGGACTGGTTCTGGGGGTACCTGGAGGCGTAATCTTGGCAATTAGAGTTTTCCAGAGTTGCGAACAGGTCCATTTCTGGGAAACCCCACTGTGTGAAGACGTCGAAGACGATGTCTTCTTGTAACCGCCATTCGTACTCTACGGGCAGGGGGAAGTCTCTGCTGAGTTAGTCTGCTAGCAGATTGAGTTCCCCTGGTACATGTTGTGATAGTAGGAACAGGTTGTGTTTGAGAGCCCACTTCCAGATGTTCTGGGACAGCTTGGACAGTCCTGGAGAGTGAGTGCCCCCTTGCTTGTTGAGGTAGTACATGGCTGTGGTGCTGTCTGTGAGGACCATCACTGTCTTTCCTTGTAGGTGTTCCTGAAAGGCTTTCAGTGCTTTGAACACCGCTAGTAGTTCCAGAAGGTTTATATGCTTGGATGCTAAGCTCGGAGTCCACGCTCCGTGAGCAGTGTGATGGGATAGGTGAGCCCCCCATCCTGTAAGGGATGCGTCTGTGGTTAGAGTGGCTTCCACTGCTGGTGTGGCAAAGGTTTTCCCTAATAACAGGTGCCTGCGAGACCACCACTAGATCGTCCCATTGTCCGCTGGCCTGACACCACTGGATGTTGAGCCACTCTTGCATTGGGCGCATGCGCAGGCGCGCGTGAGGTACCAAATAAATACATGACGCCATCATTCCTAGCAAGCGCATTGCTTTGCGTACAGTCACCTCTCGACCTGCCACATAATGGGGGATCTGAAACAGCATGTTTTGGACCCTCTCGGAGGGGAAGACGAGGCCGTCCTTTGTTCGAATTAGAGCCCCTAGGAATTGTTTGATTTGGCTGGGGTCTAAGCTGGACTTCTTTTCGTTGATGGAGAAGCCCAGTTGGAACAAAAGGTCTACAGTCTTTTGGGTATTGGAGAAGCATGTTTCGTAAGAATCCCCTGTTATGAGCAGGTCGTCGAGGTAAGGGTATACCGGGATGGATAACCTGCGCAGGTGGGCCGCTGCCACTGCCAGTACTTTCGTGAATACCCTTGGTGCAGATGCTATCCCGAAGGGTAGTACTCTGAACTGGTAGTGTTTGTTCTCTATCTTGAACCTGAGGTATTTTCTGTGCGCTGGTAACATTAAAATATGAAAGTATGCATCTTTCATGTCCAGTGTTGTCATGTAATCCCCCTGTGATAACAGTCGGATTACTTCCTGCAAGGTCACCATACGAAACTTTTGGGGTTTGACAAACTTGTTCGCTGGGCGCAGATCTAATACAGGGCGCATGGTTAAGTCCTTTTTGGGTACAAGGAAGTACACTGAATAAATACCTTCTGTTACCTGAGATAGGGGGACAGCCTCTATAGCTTCTTTTTTCAGTAACTCTTCTACTTCTTGTAGAAGAATGGTGAGGTGTTCCGGTGTCATGCATCTGTTCCGTGGGGGTCTTTACTTCGGGGAACCGTTGAATTCGATGCAGTATCCGTGGGCTATGGTGGATAATACCCAGCGGTCTGACGATATTCCCTCCCATGCTGAAAGGAACGATGTTAGCCGGCCCCCGACCGGTGATGCACGGGAGGGGACCCGAATCTTCGGGTCATTTGTTGGTATTGGGCGTGGAACCTTTGGGGCTGGAGCCGCGACCTCTTCCCCTGCCACGGCGTTGGCCTCTTTGACTGAACTGGGTGTTACCCTGGTTAGAGGGCCAGTTGGTAGCAGAGTAAAATTGCTGTTGGTTTTGCTGCTGGCGTTGGCCACGAAAGGAGCGTCTATTGCCATAGCCGCGTCTGTTAGGGGGCCTAGAAATTTGGTCAAGAGTTTTGATGGTATCAAACTCTTTCTTCGCATGTTCTAGGGCCTCATCAACTGCTTTCCCAAACAGATATGTTTCTTCTATGGGCTTATTTATCAGGGAAGCCTGGGTTTCCGGCTTAAATCCCGAATTGCGCAGCCAGACATGGCGTTTGAGAAGTGTCCCCTGAACCAGGGAACGGCCAGCCGTCTCTGCGGCATCTAAGGAGTTCTTTACGATGCCCTGGTTTACAAGAGTTCCCTCTGAGATTGTAGCTAACAGGCGTGAACGCAGGGGTTCTGGTGCGTCCTCTGCTTCGCTGCGCAGCTTGCTCCACTGTGCATCTGCGTAGCTAGCTAGTAGGGAATTGTTATTTGCAATCCTAGTTGAAAATGAGGCGGACGTCGTGATTCTCTTCCAAAGTGCGTAGAGCTTTTTGCCCTCTTTGTCAGGTGGTGCCTCACTAGTGGATAGTGGTACCCCTCCTCTTTTCCTTGTATTAGTAACTACGAGGGAGTCCGGAATAGAATGGCCTCTGATGTACAACGGGTCAGAGGGTGAAGGGCTGAAGAGCTTTTCTATCCGAGGGTTGACCCCTCTGACTAAGGCAGGATTGGAAAGGGAAGGAGTTATTCTTCTCTTTATAGAAGCCAGGAGCGGAATAGACTGACTAACAGGGGCTTTTTCTTTAATAACTTTCTCTACAAAGTCTATGTCAGGAAGAGTCTCCCCGGTGTCTATTTCAAAATGCGCTGCTGCCTTGCGCAATAGTGCATTAAGTGAAGGTTGGTCATCTATGGGAGAGGTGTTTCCAATAGGTGAATCCTTGGGAGGAGAAGGGTGAAAGACATCAGGGTCCGAGTGCACTGATGGGGATTGCCAAGGCTGCGAGGTAGCTGTATCTTCTTCGAAAGCTCCTGCACTAGTGTAAGGATCTTCTTCAAACCCCTCTTCCTCATGTTCTTCCTCTCCACCCAAACACTCATAATCTTCCTGGAGGTATTGCTCCTCTTCCGTGAGGTCATATACAGCCTAGGAATTTTGACCCTAGGGTCATCCTGGGGCCATTCTCTTAGTCTTTTGGGTGTGGGTGGGTTTTGGTTTCCCAAAAACCTTTCCATTTTCTCCATACAAGAATGGAGTCTTTCAAGGGTCTCATGGGGGACCCCTGAATAGTCTAGAGGGGGGGAAATCAGTGTTTTCACCTTCAAAACGCTTAGAACGCTCCCACAACGTCAAAGAAAGGTTTCCGTCGCCATCTGAAAAGCCCTCCGGTAGTTCCGAAGTGCCCTTAGATGAAAGGGGCAGTTCCTGGCTACACTTATGCTTTTTCGGCGTTTCTATAGCTTTTTGTGCGGTATTCGACGTTTGTTTCGTCGTCCGCTTACGTGTGTCTTCGGAAACAATTCTCGCCAGGCTCTCGACAACGAGTTTGTCAGTAGAGGACTCTGGTGTCGACGTTGCCTGCGTTACGCGTTGTTCCTCGACGGCCGCTCTATGGAGCGTTTACGTCGGATGATTTTGGGGTAGCGCCCGTGTTTGGTGAAAGCCCAATCGCTGGTCGCGACTGCGTTTGCGGGTGGGGCTTGAGACCCTTACGGTCTGAGGTAGACGCCGGAGTGCCCTGCGTCCCCTTCCGCGCTGATGGATCCTTCGTCTTCGACGAAGAAGAGCCGTGGGTTGTGTGCTTAGGCCTATGGGGTCTGTGTGCGTCCCTGTCGCCAGGGTGTTCATCCCCATGAGCAGGGCGTGAGCCGAGCCCGTCGGGGCCGGGGATGGACGTCGAGGAGCGCTCCTTCTGGGGGTTAATGACTTCCGTAACGGACGTCGAGTTATCACCCTCCTCGTCAATTTCTGTAACAGCGGCGGCGGGTGAGGAAACTGACTTCGACATAGCGTAGTCCGCCCACCTCTTAACTTTGCGTTCTTTAAGAGTTCTTGGTTTCAAGAGTTTACAGGCGGCACAGCTGTCCTCCTTATGATCGAGGGGCAAGCAACGATAACAGAGCTTGTGTTTGTCCTTCCAAGTGTGTTTGTCCTTCCAAGTGTATTTGCCCCTACAGCGTGGGCAAAACTTAAAGGTGTCCTCTCCATAGCTGAGGCAATAATAACTGGTGATAACAACCCCAAGGGAAAGATAGGGGAGAAAGAAAGACATTCTCAAAGAGAAGATAAAAGTTCGAACCCCCACTCTCCCTACTGTATGTTGGCCGGCGAGGCCAGGCCACGTGTTCGGCAGCGCCGAAGGATCTCCTCCGTCTCTTCCCCTCCGTCGAAAACTTGCTCGGCGGAGAAACAGCTTCACAGCTAACGTCGAGGGGAGGGATCTTTAACAATATAATAAGTATAATTAAGGACCGAGGTCCGATAGTAAGTATTTGCAATGTCTCTCTAGGAGCTCCGCGTAAGGCGACCAGAAGCTGGGCGGAAAAAAACAATCTGAGGGACCTCGACGCGTGAGGGATTATGGGTACAACGCACGTCACTATAGGGATAGTGTTACAGACACGCCTTGTCGACGTCCCCTTTTCGACTACGAAAAACAAAATGCAATACTCCGCAGTGACCACTGGATGTCGGACCTATGCGCAGCATGTGATTCTAAGCAGATTAACAAACATCAGAAATATATGATCCATTACTCACCGTAATCGTATTTCTGATGCTTGTATCTGCTTAGATTCACATGCTGTGCATAGGCCGACATCTAGTGGAAGCTGTGGAGTATTACAGTTTGTTTTTCGAAACTCAAAAATGGGCGTCGACACAGGGCGTGCCAGTAATACTATCCCTAGTGTGACGTCGACTGTACCCAAGATCCCTCACGCGTCTAGGATCCTCAGATTGTATTTTTTCTGACACGAGGTAGCATGAGGAGTAGCGCGAGTACAGATAATCCATGCAGATACAGAAAGGTAAGACTACAAGCAATCATGCGCCTTCTCTCAGAGGGGAGGAAGGGTGGGTCGCATGTGAATCTAAGCATATACAAGCATCAGAAATATGATTACGGTGAGTAATGTATCCCTTCTGAGGCTTGTGGAATCTGCTTAGATCACATGCTGTGCATAGATTAGCGAGCAGTACCTGAAGAAGGAGGTGGGATGTGAGAAGGGTCATGAGCAGATAAGTGTCTTAGAATCGCTTGTCCCACTTCTGTATCTGCGTTGGAATGGGTGTCAATGCAGTAATGCTGAGTAAAAGTGTGAATAGAGCTCCAAGTAGCTGCTTTGCAAATAGTGTCAAGGGGTACATTTGCAATGAAAGCCAGAGTGGCCCCAATGCCTCTAGTAGAGTGGGCTCTTGGCGTGAAAGGCAGAGTTCTTTCAGAGAGTGAGTAAACATAGCTGGATACAGTTAATAATCCACTTCGAGATGGCACCTTTAGAGACGCGATCCCCCTCTCTGCCTGTAGCTACGGAAACCGTTGATCTGTTTTTCTTAGCGGTCTGGTTTTATTTACATAGTAGAGGGCCGCTCTACGCACATCTAGGGTGTGTAGTTTCACCTCAGCCGAGCTTTGCGGGTCCTGGAAGAAAGCCGGAAGCTCGATGGACTGATTTACATGGAATTTTGATATAAATTTAGGTGAGAACCTAGGGTGTGTGCGTAAAACCAGTTTGTCTTTATGGACAGTAAAGAAGGGATCCTGCACTGACAGAGCCTGAATTTCCCTGACCCTTCTTATAGAAGTAATAGCTACTAAGAAGGCCGTTTTATAAGTCAGGTGTTTGAGACTGCTTTTATGCATGGGTTCGAAGGGGATGAGCCATGAGCTTGGCTAGCACCACATTAAGGTCCCACCCTGGTGGTGGGTTTGAAATAGGGGGGGGGGGGGGTGAAGTCTCTTTACTCCTTCCATGAAGGCTTTAACTACTGGTACTTTCCACCACGAAACCTTGCTATGGGAAGTGGTGTAAGCCGACAACGCTGCCAGGTGTACTTTCAGTGAGTTAAAAACCAATCCTGCATCTAGCAGGTGGAGCATGTATGTAACAATAGTGGAAGGAGTGCAATCAACCGGGTTGATTCGTCTATTCTGGCACCAGATAACGAACCTCTTCCACTTGTCAAAGTAACAGTGCCTTGTGTTTGGTTTCCTAGATTCCTTTAGGATGTCCATTCACCTCTGTGGCAAATTGAGATGTCCAAACTCTATGACCTCAGGAGCCATGCTGCCAGGTTCATTGAGTTGGGTTGCTGGTGCACTGTTTGACCTTGGTGCTGGGACAGTAGGTTGTACCAGGCTGGAAGTTTGATGGGCTCGCACACCGCCATCCTGCGTAGGTGTGGGAACCACAGTTGTCTTGCCCACATGGGAGCAACTAGGACGAGCGTCATCGACTCTCTGTTCATCTTGTTCACCACTTTCCTGATGAGGAGTTGGTGGAAAAGCGTACGCAAACGCCCCTGACCAGTTCATCCACAGGGCGTTCCCCTGGGAGTCTGGTTGGGGGAACCTGGATGCAAATCCTGGGCATTGTCTGTTTTCGCTTGTGGCGAATAAGTCTATAGTGGGGAAACCCCACTGAGAGAAGATCTCTTCTACGACCTCTCTGTGTAGAACCCATTCGTGTTCCTCTGGGAGGGAGTCTCTGCTCAGAGCATCCGCTAGGGAATTGAGCTCCCCTGGAACATGTTGTGATGACAGGAAGATGTTCCGTCTGAGTGCCCATATCCAGATTTTCTGGGCAAGCTTGGACAGATTTGGCGATCGAGTCCCTCCTTGCTTGTTCAGGTAGAACATGGCTGTTGTGCTGTCCGTCCGGATTTGCACTGACAGGTTTATTAGGTGGGGCTCGAACGCCTGAAGCACTCTGAATACTGCCAGAAGCTCTAGCAGGTTGATGTGGTTCTTGGCCACTGAGTGAGACCAGAGACCCTGAGCTGTGTGGTGGAGATGGTGAGCTCCCCACCCCGTCAGACATGCATCTGTAGTGACTACTGCCTGTATATCGGGATCGTAAAAGGGTTTCCCCTGTGCGAGATTCTCTTGTCCACCAGTGAAGGCTTTGTACCACTGTTGGCGAAACGACCACTAGATCGTCCCACTGACCACTTGCCTGAGAACACTGTTTCGCCAACCATTCCTGCATGGGACGCATGCGCGCGTGGGGGACCAGGTAAATACATGACGCCATCATGCCCAGTAAACGCATTGCTTTGCGTACTGTTATTTGTTGACCGGACTGATAATGCAGAATTTGCAGTAGTATATTCCGAATTCTTTCTTCTGAAGGAAAGGTCAACCCCTCTTGAGTATCTATGATTGCTCCTAGGAATTGTTTGGAGGTGCTTGGCACCAGGCTTGACTTTTTCTCGTTGATTGAGAAGCCTAACTCGTGGAGGAGGTTGATAGTCCTTTGAATGTTTGTCCTGCAAATTCCTGGGGTTTCCCCCGTTATGAGCCAGTCGTCCAGATAAGGGTACACTGGGATTGCCTCCCTGCGTAGGTGTGCAGCCGCCACCGCCAGTACCTTGGTGAACACCCTTGGCGCCGAAGCTATCCCGAAGGTCAGTACCTTGAATTGGTAGTGTCGACTGTCCACCTTGAAGCGCAAATACTTTCTGTGCGTTGGGAACATGGAAATATGAAAATAAGCATCTTTCATATCCAAGGTTGCCATGTAATCCCCTTTTTTAGGAGGGGGGGATTACCTCTTGTAGCGTGGTCACACAAAACTTTTGGGGCTTGACATACTTGTTGGCAGGCCGTAAATCCAATACTGGGCGCATTGTCAAATCTATCTTTGGCACAAGGAAGTAAGTTGAATAAATACCCTCGTTTACCTGGTGTCCCGGGACGAGTTCTATCGCGTCCGTTTCTAGCAGAATGGCGATCTCCTCGAGGAGAATCTTCTGATGTTCTAAAGAGTGTACTCTTTGTCGTGGAGGATGGTTCCGGGGACGCTGCAGTAGCTCCATACAATATCCTGTGGATACTGTTGACAGCACCCATCTGTCTGATGTGATCCCTTCCCAAGCCTGGGTGAAGTTGGAAATGCGTCCCCTACTGGGGTTGCGTGAGAAGGGACCCTGAACTGAGCGTCACTGCTTTGGTGGAGGCGTGCCGCCTCCCTTGCTGGGGCTGCCTCTGCCTTTACCACGACCTCTCCTATTACCCCTGCCGTAACCCTGGGTAGGCTGTTGGTTGTTGTTCCACTGTGTACCCTGCCCCTGGGAATAGTTAGATCCTCTCTGGGAATTTTGGCCGTGTGGGCGACAAAAATTACTATTCCCTCTCTGGTTAGGGGGTTTATTGGTTAACTGGCCAAGGGACTTGAGTGTTTCGTATTCTTTCTTGGCATTCTTCAGTGCGTCTTCGACCGCCTTACCAAACAACAGATCGGTTTCCACCTGTTTGTCCAACAATGATGCCTGGGTTTCTGCCTTAAAACCAGACTGCCGTAACCACGCATGTCTTTTGATAACAGTGCCTTCTGCTATCAATCTGCCTGCGTTGTCCGCGGCGTCGAAGGTTGCTTTCAAAATGCAACCAGACACGGCTCTACCTTCTGCGGAAATCCGAGTTAACTGGCCCTTTAAAGGTTCAGGAGCAGAGGCTATGAGTGCCGCGACTTCTTCCCACTGATGGCAGTTGTAGCTGGCCAACAGGGTTGTGGAGTTTGCAATCCTTGCTTGATAGGCGGACGTTGAGGCTACTTTCCTGCCGAAACCGTATAGTTTTTTGCTCTCCTTGTCGGGAGGAGCTTTGGACGATGACAAGGGTGTTCCTGCCCTCTTACGAGTGTTGGTGACAACTAGGGAGTCTGGCTTCAGATGTCCTCTTATATAGAGAGGGTCAGACTGGGCCACCCTGAAAAGTTTTTCAACCCTGGGATTGACTGCTCTGGTGAGGTTCGGGTTCACCAGGGACGGGTCTATTCTTCGCTGAATGGACTTAAGGATAGGGATGGTCTGGGCAACAGGCCTCCTTTCTCCCACTAACTCTTCTGCGAAGTCCCTCTCCTCCTGGACACCGTGGGTGTTAATATGGAAATGTTCTACTGCGCGTGCGAGAACCTCGTTTAGGAGGGGTTGGTTATCGACCGGGGAGTCGGTAACCGGGGCTTCGTTCTCTACCGGGGAATCTACTCTGTATGTTTCCGGGTCATCCTCTTCCTGGTCCTCATCATCCCCATAGTAGCCCGTCCCGGTTTGTTCTTCTACCATGCCAAATTCTTGGTCCTCACCAAAGGAAGCCTGTCCTTGATACCGTGAGTATGGTCTTGAGTATGGTTGTACCTCGAAGGGGACTGACCTCATCGGTGTTTCAAACCGAGGCTTTTTACTCAGGGGGCTAGGGTCATTAGAGCCTGAGGGAGTCGCCCCTTGTGGATCATAGGAGAGGAAATGTTCTGGATTTTTATCATAAAAATCAGCCAAAGACGACATCCTTGACATGACCCTATCTATGTGTTCACTCGACCATTTTCTGGAACTGGGAATGACTCTCTCAGCAAGTCTATGGGATTTATCTTGAGTAGATTTGCTGGTTTTAGACATATCAGCAGACCTGGTTTTGTCCGTCTGTTTAGGGGGAGTGGTGTGTTTCACAGGTGTGGAAGAGTGCAAAGGCTGCTTCTTCTGCTGTTTTCCCCCCTCCCTGTGAGTGGAAAAATGTTTTGCCTGTCCTTTAGTGGCTCCGGAGGTTTTCGACGCCTGGCGTCGAAGATCGGGGGTGGGGTCCCTGTCCTTTGAGCGTGGGGCCTCGCTGATTTTGACTGCGGGCTCCGACTCCTGGAGCGCGGCCTGGGGGTGGAAGTCGTCTTCGTCTTCTGACGATCGAACTTCTGTTAGCCTAGGGAGCGAGGCACTCTTGGCAAGAGTGGATGATTGCCTGGAGTCATGCGGCGATCTTGATCGTGAGCGCCCAGAGGACACCGAATCGGACCGTTCTGTTTGTGCCTCTTTCCGAGAACTCGACGTCGTCGAGTCTCGGTTGGACTTCGTGTGTTTAGTGTGTGTAGTGTGTGAAGCGCTTGTGTCGCCGGGGGTCTTCCCCATAGCCGCCCTGCCGGACGACCTTCCGAGGTCGGGGACCTGCGCTCGGCTGTCTTTCGACGCCGTAATGCCCTCGCCGTCCGAAAGTACAGCGTTGCTACCGTCGCTGAAGGCACCCTCCGCTGCCATGGCCGCCTGCCTAGCGTGGTGGGCCCAACGCTTCGTCGAACGGTCCTTAAGTGTCTTAGGTTTAAACCTAATACACACTCTGCAGTTCGCTTCGGGGTGGACCCTCGGCAAGCAGAGATTGCACGTGGCGTGCCTGTCGACCCAAGGGTATTTGCGATTGCACTTGGGGCAGAATTGAAAAGGGGTACCCTCCATACGCACCTGGAGGCAGCGGGCTGTTAAGTGTAGGAAATGTATAAGGTGTACCTATATACCAAGAGTGTAGAGTATGTACAACCCCCCACTCTCCCTACTTGCAGGGCCGAGGCCAGAGGCCTTCCGAGGCCCAAATCCGTTGTGCAGCAGCCGACGGTCGATTTCTTCTCCAGCCGGCGTCGAGTGTCGAAGTTCGACGTTGGGGTGGGGAAGGATGTCAATGGATTAATATTTTAAATATTTTATCAAAAGTATGGCTAAGGCCAGGGGACTCCGCAAAATGCTTCCGACCAGTATGGCGGAAAAAAACAATCTGACGATCCTAGACGCATGAGGGATCTTGGGTACAGTGGACGTCACACTAGGGATAGTATTACTGGCACGCCCTGTGTCGACGCCGAGTTTCGAAAAACAAACTAATACTCCGCAGCTTCCACTAAATGTCGGCCTGTGCACAGCATGTGATCTAAGCAGATTCCACAAGCCTCAGAAATTTTATGAATTTGAACTATATATTAGTTCAAATTCATAAAATAAATCTTTTAACTTTGCAAAACAGCCTGCTTCCTGGTTCAGTGAGACACAAAGATATAATTAAGGGTTCCAGCTGTGCAAGCTGTGCTGAAGCTCCAATTCCGAATCAACTAGAGAGGCCCGGAACGGATGACTTCTTCCCTTGGGTTGGTGGGACCAACTAACCCCGAGAAGAACTTTGCTGGAGGACCTTCCCCAACTGGCTGTACTACTTCTTGGCTGCTGGAACTGAGTGCCAGAGGTCGAGAAATGCCAAAGTGCAACGTCTTTAGTCTGGACCGAAGCTCCAGGAAGATCCTGAGGACCCAAGCTCGAGTCACCTCACCAAAGTGCTAGACGCAAGGCGTGAAGTAAGCGCATCAAGTGTCCAAGATTCACAGTGGTGCCATTTGCCGGTAGCTGAAAACGCAAAGTGCCGCTGAACTAAAAGAGCCCGTAGCCGCCGACGACCTTCGAACTGCAGCGCAGGAGTCTTTCAGAAATCCATCCTCTTGTCCACACGACGGAGGCCCAGGAACCCAGGATTTGCAACCAGAACAGAAGCCAGCTGGTTCCTTTTCTAACCTAAGGTACTGTGTTGACTAAGGGGTACTTGCCTCTTGTCTGTAGCTTGCATTATCTCACTTGAGACTTGCAGTAACTGCTTTTTGTAGATCTGATCTCAGCTCTAACCCTCACAAGCCTTATAGCTTGTGGCCCAACAGTGGTTTTCTACAAACTCTCTAACTTTGTGTAAGACTTTGTGCTATTTAAGAAGTGCTTCATCTCCCCAGCCATTGTAAAACTGACTTTGGTTGTCCTGGCTCCCTGCAGACTATTCTGACCCATTGACTTCGATTCTAACTGTCCCTCATAGGTGGTACATTGGTTTAACTAAGTATTGCTGGGAAAGGTTTTATCTAGACTTCATTGTGAGATTGAAAAGTGCTCACAAGCTCTGAGAATCTGTTAACCGTTTTCCTTCCCCAACTTTTCACAACCTCAGAATTTTCCCAAGTGAAATAGTGATACATAAATGCCAATAATGTCCTAGTAATTGAAGTCACGTCCGGGTGTAGGAAGTATGTATGAAGCAACTAAAAAAAAAAAAAAAAAAAATAAGTGTATCTACTTACTTATCTGGATTCTGAGAACGTGTTATGAAAAGTATTTTCTATTGTTGCACATTGCCCTTTTAAAAGAATGCTTATTTAAAACTGACCGTTAAATTATTATTTTACTAGAAAACCTTGAGTGTTAAGTGTTCTTTGGATACTTATATTATATATTTAGATATTTATATTTGTGGATTTTCAATCCTGCAGCTCACATTGACCCCTCTTGAGATAAGTCTGGCTGCTCAGTCACTCTACCAACTTGTGTAGTTCAGACCTATACCAATAGGTGGGTTACCTGATACCAAGAGGACAAGACTGGTGTAGTCTCCCGCAGGGTTACTGCATACTTTATTTAATGTGCTACAGTTTTACAAAGAATCCTTTACACATAATAAATCATAAAAAGATTTTTCATAAAAATAAATTTCCATATATGATCAAAATTATATGTACATCAGATAAAATATAATAAAACCCATTATAAAAAGATACTTTCATATAAATGGTAAAATCAAATCAAATAAAAATCAATTGTCCATACAAACCATCAAATAAACCACCAAGACTATCATATAATCTTAAACTCAATCAATAGACATTCAGACAATCCGCCTTCTGCAGAGTTCATTACATTTATCTAATAAAGTAACCAATCGTTCAATTGACTATTTGCGATTCAGGTGTTGCAAATAGGTTATATGGCCGGTTAGAGTAGAAAAATATTTCGGTCAAAGTTAGGACAGCAGAACAATTAAATGTTTGCGTTCCATTGCTTTTCAGCAGTTGACCATAATCTAAATAGGGACATAAGCATACTTAAATTGCTCGTATTGACGCATTGCAGCCAAAAGGTGCATTCTCCAATTGACTCAAATTGGTGAACAAATATACCGTAATGTTTCATATAGACATTTCTCATGTTAGGGCATTCTGTTAGTACATGTTTGTCAGACTCGCTCAACGTTTTGTTCAAACATATACAACAGCAACATTCATTTTTAGGGACTCGATTCTCAACCCCCACAATAGAAACGACTGGCAGATGATCAATTCTTAGTAATGACAATATAAATCTCCTGAGATTTGGAGCTGGACACAGATTTAGATAGATATTTGTGTGATCTCTTGAAAGTGTACAGTACATACAAGACAAATTTACATCTTTCCAGTGTGCCTAAATAAACAAAGATTTCATGCCAGTCCCAATGGTCCACGCGTTGCCCCAAAACGAACTTCATAGAAGCAAAATCATCTCCACACTTAGGGGTCCAGCCAATATCCTCAAACAATGTGTCAATACTTTTCTAAAACAAGGAATTATCCTTTTCTTTTAGCACATCCTCACCCATGCTAACCAGGAGCAGATTTGCGGGGCATGGAACATTTGTACATATAGTTCCGCTCTCTTTTTCAAGACCAATGACTAATGATAGAAGGCCCATCTCCAACCTAATGACGGCCATCAGAACACACGTAGGTAGGCGTAATAGTTTTCTCCAGAACTTTCCTTCAAATATTTACCACCACCTCAGGTCAATCCATAATAGGGATTCTAAACCATATATTACAATAGGCACTGCATACAGTATTGCCTAACAAACCAAAAGGTCTAATCTGCAACATAGGTGGAAGTTACTCTTTTGTGGGATGTTCCGACAGAACTGAAGACTCAGACGAAGACAGTCTTATACAGTCTTATACCATAGTATGGCCGAAGTACAGACTAAAAATGTCCATGTGGGAAAATCATCAAGCACATTGTATGTAGCCTTTTTACATTTCAGTCTCAAGTTTGGGAGTTGCAAATGTAAAAATAAAAATACTAATGCGTAGCACAAGTCTTGCCATACATGACAAGGAAACGTTTCGTGGATTGAAACGACCGCCAGTAGCATCACACATTGCTTGTATCGTATTTCCCATGAACCAGCCTGCAATTCCCAATGTCTGAGAACGTTACTGGACCAACACAAGGATTCTAGTGTTCTCATGGGACAGTGTCCTTATGCAACATCCATAAAGCCACTTGTGAAAATAATCATTCAATCTGGAGATACCATAAACCAACACTGGAGGATGCCCGAGGCCAACATTGGTTTTAACACCGGTAGATACATAGTATAGAGGATTGCATACACATTGTTCCCCCCCCTCCCCCATCACAGATAATGTCTGCCCTACAACAAAACCTGCCTGAAAATGTATTCTAACCCTTATTCCCTACCCTGTCTTACAGTCCAAGCTTTTCAGTTCCACTAGCAAGAGCGCCACTACTGAGGTTTCTTGTACAGTGAGAGACTGCACATTGTTTTTCAACCAACGACTTGCTAGATCCAACCACCAATCCTCAGTTTCATTGAGTAAATGGTCCCCGACACCAACAGATAGGGACTACCTACATCTAGTCTACAACCACCGACAGCAAACATAGCCCCATCCAGTATTTCACCAAGCCACTGGTCATCCTCAAATGTAGACTCCATCCAATTTAAAAACACACACAAGCAACCATACCCAGCAGATATTTTTGGGATGCTTCTTCTGCTCAGGATATGGGAGGGCTAACACACATTGAGTACAACCGCATCAACAAATAGAACTACAACTAGTCCACAGGCAAGCGACCAACTTCACTCTTATAAACGCCTTCAACAAATCCAACTGAAGGGACTCCGACCACAACACCTACCCCATTTGTCCTTCAGTGACCAAACTGGTTCCTCATTCTCCTTCCCAGGTTCACCCTAAATACCAGATGCGCGTTAGGCAGAATTGCATGCAGTACCCTCTGGGACCACTACACACAATTAGGACTACAGGTGTTAGCCAAACAACCTTTGGTATAAGTCTTTACAACACAGTTTTTGGAGCAAGCTGAGCAGCCAGGCTTATTTCAAGATTGAATGTGAGCAGTACAAGTAATGAAACACTAGGACTTTCATCACAGTGGTTCAAGTAGACACTTGTACTCAAGGTTTCTTGGTAAAACACTTATTAATCTATTACACAATCATTTAGAAAATATTTCACTAGAAGGAGGCAACTTTTATTATATACCAATACACTTCAATGCAAAGATTGAGACAGTTTGAGCTCCCCTGAAATAGGAGCCAAATGGCAGTTCAGTTACTTAGAAGTGAGCAAAAGGGACAAGGTAAGTAGAATAGTACTCGTTACAGTGCAAATAGTTTCAGTTCACCAGAAGAGTTCAATTCAAGTCAACAGGCCGGGCCAAAGTCAATGGGCTAGTGTTCTGGACAGGAAAGAGCAGTTCTGGTATGAAACAGTAAAGTCTTTGTAAAAGTTCTCAGAAGTAATTTAGGCGAAAAAGAATCATATGTTAGGTCACAAACTGATTAGGGGTGCAAGTTGGAAAAGTTTCACAAACTTTCACTGCGAGAGTGGCGTTCTCTCAATCGGGTTGACAGTACCTTCGTATGAAGAACAAAATGCAGCTGAAGATGTTGGTTCCTGGCAGGTCCTGCATATCTCACGGTTCCTGAGCCTCAGTCGTGAGACCAAGAGGGAGGACGTCGGCGGACTCCTGCACTACACAGGATCATCGAAAAAGCAAACAAGATGGAGTCACTTCAGTTCCAGTAGCTTCAGATTCAAGGGCACAAACTGGCATCCCTCTCCCTGGTTAATTCTACCCAGCCTTGAGAATAGTATTCAGGTGGCTTATGAGTTGATTGGTCCCATCAACTCAAAGGAAGAAGTCATCCTTGAAGGGGCTTCTCTGTCGAGATGAACTTGGCAATTTGGACCTGCAGCAGGGCTTCAATGGGCAAACCAATGGTCTAGGAGCAGTCCTCTTCCAGGAGTTGCAGAAGTAGTCCTCTTCCAGCTCTTCTTAGGTTCTTTCGTTCCAGTTGTCGACTCCGCTTACCAGTTCCAGAGACTTGCATTTAAACAGTTCTCTCCCTTTCATTCCAGCCTAGCTGTCACTCACCCAGCAGGGTGGCTGTCCTTGCCCGACAGTCAGCCAATCACGCCAGAGTGCATTTAGGTCTCCTAAGAGACTAAGCACAGGACAGGAACCTCCCTCACTTCCTGTCCACCCCAGACACTCAGACTCCAGAGGCGGTCTTCAGTCCTGAAGCCCGCCAAAGGCATACGAACAAAGGGACCAAACCCGGTTTGGCGCGTAGAGACAAACTAGAAGGACCTTTCCAAAAAGAAACGGCGAAAAACTAACCCCTTAAGTGCCAAGGGCGAGCTATCTCGTCCTTTTTGGCACCTTGTTTTAAGCGATCCCTGCAAAGAAGGGATCGCTCAAAACAGTAATCCAACTCCCGGGCTATGTGAGGGGGAGATTTCCCCCCCCCCCTCATTGCCTGGGGGCTGGATTACCTTCAGTTTCACGGCACTATGCTTTACGCACGTCGACGTGAAAGTAATTTTGAAAGTAATTTTTACTGCGGCAGCCATTTCGGGCTGCCGCAGTGAAAATGAAAAAGGTGAGTCTTCACCTTTCTCCCCCTCAATCTCCGGCTGCATTTCAAGCCGGAGATCGAGGGAGGTGTCGTTGGAAAGGGGCTATTCTCCCCTTTTCAATTACACCTTCTGTGAAAGCATTGCTGGGCGCGGATCGGGTGCAGAGCGCTCGATCCGTGCACAGCAATGCCTACTAGACACCAGGGATTTGTGAGAAGCGGGGGCAAGTGGGGGCTGCTTACAGCAAGCAGCCCTCTCCCCCCCCCCAGCCCTCAAAGCATGGGGGCACATATGTGCAGAACCCCAGGGGCAGATGGCTGATCATCTGCCCCAGGGAAGGGGGCGAAATGAAAAAAAAAAAAAATAACAAAAGGGAGATTTGGGTGGTGTTTGGGGGGGGGCACTAGTCACCAGGGATTTATTTACGGAAACATTTCCCCAAGGGGAAATGGGGGCACCCCTTGTAGCCCTCCCTGGGGGAAGATATCTGCTCTTAGGAAGGGGCATGTAACCCCAGGGAGGGCTGCATGAGAACCCCCCCCCCCTGCATTTGGTGTGGGGGCATAGGGTGGGGAGGGCAACACCCCCCATTACATTAGTAATTACCTGGCGGTTTAGGGTGCCCCTCAACCCCCTCCGAAAGTGCAGCCTGCCATTTTCATTTTCTTTCTTTGTTTACCAAACTTGCCTTGGCGCTGAGGGGCACATTGGTGTGCCAATCTGGCCCCAAGTTGTCCAAACCTTCCTGCCTCACCCACTGGGGGGCTTGTCCACCCCAAATGGAGAGGGGGGGGGAGGTGGTGGTGTACCTCAAGCAGCTCTATTTATTATTATTATTATTTTATTTTTTATTTTTTAAAGGAAGCCTGCATGAGGTGCTCCCGCCACCCATTTGGGGTGAAGGCCACCAAAAATTGTGTGACAGGCCCCCTAGTGGGTGGGGCAGTACGGTTTGGGCACCCTGGGGCCACATTGGTACACTATTGGGCCCATCTGCACCAAGGGGAGTTGGGTTACCAAAGGAAAAAAGTGAAAACGGTACACCGCATTTTAGGGGAGGCTGTGGGGCACCCCAAACCGACTGGGAATTTTCTAATGGGAAGGGGTGGTCACTCCCCTACCCCCACACCCACAATGGAGTGGGGGCTATGTTATGCAGCCCTCCCTGGCAGCAGATATCTGCTGCTAGGAAGGGACACCTGACACCAGGGGGGAGTGTAGGACAGCCCCTCCCCCCTTATCTGCCCCCAGGGAGGGCTACATGAGATGCGCCGCCCCTCCAATTGGGGTCGGGGTGGAGAGGTGCACGCCCCTTCACATTACAAAATTCCCCAGCGGTGTAGGGTGCCCCTCAGCCCCCCTAAAGTGCAGCCTGCCATTTTCAATGTTTTTCTTTGTTTACCAAACTTGCCTTGGCGCAGAGCGGCACATTGGTGTGCCAATCTGGCCCCAGGGTGCCCAATCCCTACTGCCCCATCCACTGGGGGGCCTGTCTGACGTTTTGGGGTGGGCTTCTCCCCCACCCCAAATGGAGTGGGGGGGCACCTCATGCAGCCCTCCGTGGGGGGCAGATATCTGCCCGTAGGAAGGGGCAAATGTGTTTTTCCATGGGAGGGGGTTGGGGGGAGTGAGGTTCAGTAGACCACCAGGGATGGCTTGCAGGGGGGGGGGGCATGCTTGGAAAGTATGTGTAGATTCGTTTTTGCTGGGGTGACCGTAGGTAACATTTTTTGTTTTGTTTACAGCTTGTCTACGCGAGCAGCTGCAACCTTATTTGAGTACTGTTTTTATTATTCTATGGTTATGGCCCACTGTCAGTGGGGTGGGTTAGACTGGGGCTGGATTGTTGCTGGTGTGGGTGGGAATGGGCAGTCTGGGCAGATATTTTGGTGGGCTGGGACAATTGCAGGGGCAGGCCACAAACATGTCCCCCATGCCAACAGAACATTGGCGTTTCCCTGGGAGCGATTGCCTCCCATGTGGGTTATCCTTCTGCAAGTCCAGGCTCCACCTTTGGCTGTGCTACGTTACAGTTGTCACCTCCGGGGGGGAATGGGGATCCTGCCGGGGTTCCCTGGAGCTGCCGCTGTGCTTAGGGGACGGTAAACCCACATGGTACATGGATGTCCAAGGGCAGGGACATCACCTCCAACCGTCCTGGAGTTGCGGCTGGGCTGCATTACAGCTTTTTCCTTCGGGGAGGTATTGGCACACTGCCAGGACTCCCTGGTGGAGAGAAGCTGCAACGCTGGGCAGCCAGAGCTCCAGCAAAGTCTGCGGTAATAGCCCTGGCCCTGGGCACCCTTCTCCCATGTGGGTCTTTGCCAGGGGTTCTGGTTAATACATTCTGGGGCAATTTGCGCAAGTCAGACCTCTGTGGACTCGAACGGGTGTCCTCTTTTGGGAAATGCATGGGGATCCCCGTTTTCCTTGCTGGCTTCAACACCCCTGACCCAAATCTGTAGGTTGCCCACATGAACAAAATGTGCTGTGCCGAAAGGCGTGGGGTTACCAGTGGGTTACCCTTTTCCTTCGGTAGGTGCACCCATACATGTGAGGTACCGTTTGTCGGGACCACTGAACTGTGGTCACTTGTGCCTGTTTTATGTCGATACCATGCTTTCCTTACACAACCAACAGATTCAGCGTGGAGAGCAAGCGAGAGGCGGGGGGGGGGGGGGGGGTTTCAGTGGCAATAGAGTGATTGCAGATATCGGCCATGGCTGGAGCGAGGGCGACAATATGGTCCTTGATGGTTCTAGAGGAGCAGATGAGCAGGAGAGAACACAGGGAAAGAGGAATAAGGAGGAGAGAGAGAGGACATGATGTCCTGAGGTAGTGGTGATGTGAGCAGCCAGTGCCATACAAAGGGCCTGGGAGGGGACAGGAGAGGGAGACCGCAGCAGGATTGGCCAGTTCCTTGCAGATTTTGAAGACTTTGGCCGTGTTAGAGGCCGCAGAGATGTGGACTTGGATGCAAGCTCTCTTCTTGGACAGGACAGAGAATCTGTATTGCCTTTGGAGCAGGCGGCAGGCCAGTTTGTCAGAGGATGAGCCTGATGCCCTCCACTTCCTCTCGGTCACCCTATACTTGTGTTTAAGGGTGGCGAGGTCGGGATCATACCAAGATCTGAACTTGGATGTGGGCTTCAAATGGATCCTGACAGGGGTAAAGGCATCAAGAGCGTTCGAGATAGAAATGCAGGTCGGAGAGGGCTGTGTCAGAGTGTGAGTCAACCGCAGGAGGAGAGAAAGTAGCGCCGTAAGCCTCCACAGAGGCACAGTGTTAGGGAGAACTCTCATTTCTGTGCTAATTCCCTTTCAACCTTGGAGGCGGCCCCCCAGCTCTTTTGCTGGACTTTAGGACTTTTAATTTTTACCCTGGAGTGAGTTAGCCCATTTTCTCACTTTCTCATGTATTTTGATCTTATTTGGATTATGCGTTTTCCTTTGTTTTTGGAGTCTGACAAACTCCACAAGCATCTACTGTATGGTGACACACAGCACCTATAGTGCCACAGAGAAATCCTTTAGATTTCTCATGATGTTTAAATACCTTGTCTTGTGAGAACTACTGTTCCCAAGAATAGTAAAGAGAAATTGACTTTACTTACCTTTTTCCTATGTAGGTCCAGCACACCTCATCTTTTGTGGAGTGCTGGGGTTTACTTCGAGCCCCTTTTCGTACTTACTCATATAACATTTTTTATATTACCCTCACTACTTTAAATGGTAGTTTTATTTTCCTACCATTGTTCTTTTCTACATCAGGATGAACCCTCAGCTACAGTACAGCACCCATGGGTGACCATTGTGTCAAAATGGCCCCAGTCTTCTTTTTTTCGCCATTTCCTGTTTGAGAGGTCTTTCTTGGGTTTTACTCTGCGTGCCAAACTAGGTTTGAGCCCTTGGTTTATTTGGTCTTTAGCGGGCTTCAGTAGTGAAACCCGCCTCTGGCACCAATGTGGCTGGCAAGGCAGGAAGTGAGGTAGGGAGGTGCCACTTCCCTGTCCTTAGTCGCTAGGGCAACCTGAATGCACCCAGTCCTGATTGGCTGGCTGGCTGTCCTTGCCCCTGCTGTGCGAGTGACTGCTAGGCTGTGCATGAATGGGAGAAACCGGCATAAAAAGCAAGGCTTCTTGGACTGAAGACGGAATCGACAACTGGACAAACATCAGATGAAGAAATCGTGAAGAGAAGCTTGCTGCATCCTCCTAGACCATTGAACTTCCTGGTGAAGCCCTGCTACTGTGCTGAAACTCTTCCAAATCGACAAGAGAAGCTCCGGAAAGGACCTCTTCCCTTGGGTTAGTGGAACCAACTAACCCCGAGACGAACTTTGCTGGAGAACCTTCCCCAACTGGCTGTACTTCCCTGCTGCTGCTGGAACCAAGTGTAGTCAAGTGCAACATCTGTCAGCCAGCCAAAAGCTCCAGGAGTCTCCCAAGGAACCTCCCGAAGCAGGACAACTGGAGCTCGAGCCATCTTACCAGAGTGCTGCACTCAAGGAGTGACAGAAGCCCAACCGGTGTCCAAGATTCGCGGTGGTGCCTAAGTGCCACTGAGACGTCCTCCCTCTTGTCCCGACTGAGGCCCAGGAACACAGGATCTACAACCAAGACAGAAGCCAGCTGGAGCCTCTTCCTCCAACCTAAGGTACTGTTCTGACTAAGGGGTTCTTGCCTCTTTGGCTGTAGCTTGCTTTTCTCAGTTGAGATTTGCAGTGGCTGCTTTTTCTATAGTTGATCGCAGCTTTAACTTTCACAAGTGTAACAGTTTGTAGCCCAAAAGTGATTTCCTACAACAAATTATCTAACTTTGTGCAAGACTTTTTGCCATCAAAGAAAGCTTAGCACCATATACTTTGTTCCAAACGGCCTTTGGATGTCCTGGCTCCATACAGACTCTTCTAACCCATTGACTTTGATTCGAACTGTCCCACTTAGGTGATAGATTGGTTTTTAAATAATATTGTTAGTAAAGGTTTTCTCTAGACTTCATTGGGGGATTTAAAAGTGCTCACATGCTCAGAGAACCTGTTAACCTTTTTCTTTCCATTTCCATTAACCTTTCCCCTTTGTAAGATTCTGAGGTTGGCAAAGTACAACAGTGATTCATAAATGCCAATACTGTCCCAATTAGTGAAGTCGCCGGAGGGTTTAGGAAGTGTGTATGAAGCATCTCTAAAGAGCGTCTACTTGCTTTGCCTTGATCCTGAGAAAGTATTCTGAAGTGTATGTGTATTGTTGCACATTACCCTTTTTAAAGAATGCTTATTGAACAATGACCGTTAAATAATTATTTTACTAGAAAACCTTCAGCTCTACAGCTCACATTTACCCCTCTTGAAATACGTCTGGTTGCTCAGACACTACGAACTTGTGTAGTACAGACTTATAGGTGGGTTACCGAATACCAAGAGGAAAAGACTAGTGTAGTCTCCCACAGGTTACTGCATTAATTCTTGCCGAACAGCAGGCACAGTAAGGAACATGAAGAGGCTTCAAGGAGCAGTAATCCAGTGGTCCCCACCGGATAAAGGCATGCTAGTTTAGATTTTCATTTATAGGCCACATCACCTTCACTTGTGGATTCTTTTTCTATGTTCGTGGGTTCCATGTTCCTGGGTGAGTGGGAACCTCCTCCCACCCACTGACCATTTTTTACTCTTTATGGGTGTCATTTTTCGGCCTCTCCATACTTTATTTTTGAATATATACTTAACTTATTGGTAGCTACATTTTATTATTGCAGCACACAGCATTTTCTGTGCAGTGTTATTGGGCTGCCCCTTGGGAATCCCTTTTTTATTTTGACTTACCTTGCAGAACACATGTTCAAGGGTTGCAAGATATTTCCATCCACTCTACATTTTATACTGCGAGACCAGCACATCCCACCTTATGTGGAGTGCCGGGGAGATACAAATTCCCTCTCACTGCTCCTGTAATATTTATGTTACAGTGACAAGCTTACCATTAAGGCTGGTGGCAGTGGGCATATTTTACTGACATTTCTGCGATTTTTACTTGCTTGCCATCATTACAGCTGCGGTAAGGCATAGAAAGGTCACCATTCTGCTGTAATAGTGCCTGCTTTCTTTTTTCGCCATTTTTAGTGTGCTTGTCAGGTTGAGGAACCCCACTAACCCCTATTGATTGTATTGTATCTGAGGCCTCTTATTAGCAGCAGATGTATTGCTTATGGGGCGGGGGGGTTTGAGGGGAGGACGAGGGTTGTGGACAAAAACCACCAGATCAAAAGTTTGCAGATTCGGTCTTCCAGCAGTCACAAGCCATCTATAATTAAAACGAGGACTATGATCAGAGTGGTTCTTAAATTATCATTTTAAATATATTATTATTAACAATATTCTGCACTCCATCATTCCTGGTCGTCTCATCAGAAAGCTGATTTATAACTTTGCTGCTATGATAACGTCTCCTGTGACACTGCTTATTCTTGAAAGAATTGCTGTGGCTCCGATCCAAAAGGCCCACAATATATTTTCTTTACAAGTCGGCTTCCTTCTCTTTACCACAAAGTCAGCACTTTTAAATCAATGTAGTCTTCATTAGCACTGCACCCCCCGCACAATCACTTTGGTTGCCCAGCCACACACACTGACACTTTTCCCAACTGGATTACTTCAGCCTATGTACACATGCACGCACTCGCCGATGGCTGCCTTCCTCAGACCAACACAGGGCCCAATAAACACGCACCTATATATAAATAATTTTTTTTTTTTTTTTTTTTAAAACGCAACAATTCGCCACATGCCAACGACCAAAGATTGGCTCACTGGATTATGCTCCTCAATGGGACACTTTGCACCATGCTCTGAAACATCACAGGGGCCTGTACCATTTGTCTTTCGCTCCCTCTCCCTCCCTAAAGCTTAATTTACTGATAGTTAAAGCAATCATTGTGGATAGGAAATATGGTAATCCACGCTTCAAGCATTTAAATCAACCATGTTAAAGTTACCTCCTACAACAAGTCTATATAGACTTATAATAACTTTACTTCAGGCATTGGTTGAACACTTCACTTATCTCGGGTTGTTGCATGTAGATTTTCTGTAGTGGATTTATCAAATAATGTCAGGTTTCTCTAGTCTTGACTTGGCTCATAAAACTGACCTTCTCAGTCAGTGTCCATGATGAAAGGGCAGTTTAGAATGTTCTTCAAGGTTCCATTCTACCTCACAGATGCCCTTCTGCCAATCAGTCTTGAGATGAGTTCCAAACATATTTGGAAAGGGAACGGCCTTTGTTCCTAAAGTAATCTAGAAAAGGGAAAATATGGATCTGCTCCCAAATCCTTGCTCAGTTACACCCAAACACTATTCCTCAGTATTTCTTGTGCACAAAACACTCCCCTACTCTGAACGACTATTCTTGGAATGCCGTCTCAGCCCATACCAGACACAGGTAGTTTCAGAACAGGAGAGGTTTAATATGGAGAAGCACATTTCCGGCTCAGCTTCTTACTTCTTCCCACTCAAGGTAAAACAAGTCTAGACTCAAGTGCTCTCATCCGTAAATTGCAAGATTTTTCATCTCAGTATACACTAAAGAACGTTAGAGAAGTTGCTAGTTAGCAAAAGGATAGTTTTAGCATTAGAGTAAACATGTATTTACAAGACAAAAGAAAAGTACACAGGATTCAGCATCCAAAGTAAATGCAAGAAAACAAGAGCTTGTGAGAAGGAAGGACATTGGGCCTCATTACAGGTCGGGCGGTCCGAAATTAACAGTGGCGGTAAACCTGCCGCCACTGTTAATTCCGGACCGCCCGATCCAGAGTCCTGCAGGTGGAAGCGAGTTTCCCGCCAGGTCTGACCTGGCGGGTTTAACACCGCCCGCCTGCAGGCGGACGTGGAAACACCGGCACCATCATGAGATGGTGCCGGTGTTTCCACTTCCCCATTGAGTCCTATCAGACTCAATGGGAATGGGGATTTACCGAATTCCGCCTCCGGAATTCCCAGGACACCAGGGTCGTAATGCCCTGGTATTTCCGGGAGTCACGGAGGCGGAATGGTAATACAAGTCCGGCGGTAACCAGCCGGTTTTACCACCTCAGTTACCGCCGGAATCGTAATGAGGCCCAATGTTAGGCTAGAGAAGAATCTCTTTGCCTAAGCAAAGAGCCTATAGGTGGGTGTTCTCAGGAACAGCTAAGGGATGGGCACGGTATGAAAGCAGAGAAAGTAAAGGTTGGTACTGAAAACTATTCTCTCTTTTAGGTATTCCATGGGATTCCAATGAGAGCCTGATCTTTGATGTTTTATGCAATTCCCCTTTCCATTAGAAGCACAGTGGAAATAACTGGAAAATTAAGTCGCTGTGGTCTTCACTCTCTCAGGTGTCAGTGGGTTTGGCAGATTCTGCACAATACATTTTGCTGGGAGTTGACAAGTGTAGGTTGCCGCCTTCACCTCAGGGACTGCAGTGATGCATTCAGTCTCAAAGTGGGCACTAACTCTAGTAGGAAAGGAAGATCCTAACTCCCAGAAGTGTTAAGGCTACATCTCTGGTGCCATCTCGCTCACTGGTCACTGCTTGCGTTGCCATTCACCGCTCAGCTCACCATGGACAAGGGTGGGTCAGAGAGAGGCCTGCAATTCCCCTATATCATTGTACAATGCCATGAGACATGGGGGGAATCGGGGCGAGAAGCTGTGGTCCTCAGAGGGGTTTTGAGAAGAAAATAAAAATAGAAGGAAAAAAGGGGGGGGCACTGTTTCCTCTCTCATAAAAGGAGGCAGCAGCAGCAAGGGAAGGAATCAATTAGGCCTACCCCGAGATTCAGAACTTCGAAAGGTCCCATTGAAGGAAACACATTTTCAACAGTCCACAAAAAATGAATTCAGGCAGAGTAAGCATTTCCCTCCCCATCCTGTAGCACTTGCATACACCTCCATCCACTCTAGCACCATATCCTTCCAAGGATATACTTAACAGTGCATCCTTAATTGTTCCCAGATTATTGAACCCCATTACCTAGTTTATCAGTCCTCTGTTGATTTACAGCTATATCATAGCACATGTGCATGCCTGTAATGGGAAATGTTTTCAGCTCCCAAATCACATTTTTGGATCCTTAGCCCAAGGGACAGGGATGTGCAGCAACACTGGCAAATGCTAACTTCTACTGTATTGCCAATTCCCTGCAAAAAGGGCTGATCAAGTCACCAGTGGAGATTTTGACAGAAAGGGGACAATTAGGGAGACTTTGATCAAGGAGGAGACAGAGCTGTATTTAAAAATATCCACAAAGGAGATACAAGGACCTGCTATGGCCAACTCGCATACTCACACTTCCAAAATATTTGTCCAGCAGCTCCACATATCGATGGATCAATTCCAGAGTGATTAGCTCATTATCCTGGCCCTCAACTGCACAGCAGAAATATAGACTGGCATACCTGAGAAAACATATCAGACTTTCAGACTTGAAAGGGAGAATTAACAAAAATAACGTGAGATGACGGAACAGCTAGTGCAAAATTCAGAGTCAAGGATTAACAGGCAGTGAGTCCCTTCGAAACAAAGATTGACGAAAGGACAAGACATTGAGACTGTGCAGTGAAAGTCTGCGAAAACATTGGTAAATAAAAAGCAAGAAGATGAGGCATACATTTTTTTTAAAATCAAGTTTGAATAGTGAACAGGTGGATGGGTACATCACTAATGGGGGGTTGTACAGTGTATTACACCCCTACACTACCATCATTCGTTAGGAATAGAAACATTATAACAGGTGTTCATTAAAGCTTCATCCAGTGTTCTAGATTACAGTTTTGTCAGTTCTCTCCTAGATTTCATTTACAGCCCTGTTGTCAGTTAAGGGGTGCCTATCAAGTAGCAATTAATATTAGTCTTATAAAATGAGGGAGGGGTTCTTCTTGAAGCAATAGAACCAACAGGGGTGCGGAGGGCATTACCCATCGGGTAATGCTCCCGGGGCGATAGTTACAAGAGTGAAGCAAGGGTTTGAACGTAGCGCCGGGGGCATTAGCAGACTAGCAATGCCCCCCCCTCTTCGGTTTCTACTGCTATTAGTAACCCAGCATGGCGTACCAGGGCAATAAAAAGGCATCCCACCCCACCCCCACCAAGCGGAGAAACTGTGGTGAAACAGTTGAGAGAAAAAAAAAAAAGACAAAAAAATACACACAAGTCCCGTCTCCCTTTCCATGGCAGCTAATCGCGTGTCAGATGTGCCGGGAAATGTCCTGCCCCCGGCGCCAGCGAGGGACAAAGCAGAAGGTAAGTGGGCAGGGGGGCCTTAAACATGTGAAACAGTGGGAAAGTAGCACGGACAGCACACTTACCCGATTCCCAGCGAGGGAAGATGACAGCATCAGGTTCAGAGGAGCCTTGGAACGGGGTCTTTCCCTGTGTGGTAAGGACCCCGTTTTAAGTTTCCTCATCGGCTGGGGCCACCACACCACACCCCCCCTCCCCCACCGGGTACTAATGTGCAATAATGACCCGCCCCCTAAAGTTGGGGAAAGGATCATTATCCTAGGCACTATGTACTCCCCTGCCCCCTAACCCGCCAAAACGAGGGCTACAGGGATATTGGTACATTGTGTAAACAATAATATAGGTTTACTATAACTGGGGGTGAAGTCATATTAAAAATTATACATTAATACATACATTTGATTGATCGGATTGCTCCACTAACATATCAGAACAGGAAAACACTACAAGATTTAAAATCAATAAAAAAATACAATGTGAAAAAATATAAGAATTCATCCCATTACAATTTCAAGCTAAAACTTTCTTCAATGGTCGTGTCTGAGCCTTCCTCACCAAGTACCAAAATGAAAAATAAAATCAAGATCCGGAAAGTTCCAAATAAAATACAATGCTGCTTTACAGTACCTTCTATTGTTTTCCAAAAATAAGGGTCTTAGCAGATCTAGTCACAAATCCATGTACCACCTACATATTAGCAGAAAATGGTTAAGATCCCTATTACGATTAGCTCACCCATACAGTTTTTCAACGGCTCTCCCAGCCCCCGATTTGTGCGGGCTCTTTTAGGGTGACCAGACGTCCCGGTTTTACCCAAATGCTTGCCCCACTCTCCGTTACAAAGGTCATTCTCAGTCCCAGGTCTGAGGCTCAGTACTCAAATGGACTGCCTCCTTCCTCAACAACCAGAAACAAATCACTTTCCTCTCCCCTTTGGTCTCAAGCGCTCACACAGCGATCATTGGAGTACCCAAAAGGCGCCAGCCTCTCTGCTCTCCTTTTCAACTTCTACCTGACCACTCAACCTGGGATCATTCGCGCACACAACCTCACCTGCTACAACTACGCCGACGATACCCAAATTATCCTGAGGATTCCCAAAACAAGCTCCAACCCTCGTCCCGACCTTGAAGCTTGCCTTAGAGATATTGACCGAACGAGGACAAGAAACCACCTCCTTCTGAACCCAAATAAAATGGGGATCATGGTGTGCGACAAAACTGCCCAACTCCTGCAACCACTCCCATGTTCCCCCACCCCTTTAGAGTGCCCCCCCCCATCCAAAATAGTCACAAACCTCGGCTGCACTATGGACTCGGACTTAACCCTCTGTCATCGAATGAATAATGTAGCTAAATCCTATCACTACCACCTCAAACTCCTAAAACACATTTTCCCTTGCCTCACCTACTCAAACAGACTCGCCACTAGTATGTCCATTGTTAGGCCTAGACTGGACTATGCCAACTCCTTATACCTGGGTGCACTGGCATACCGAAATCTCCAAAGAGCACAAAACGCTGCAACCAGCCTTCTTCATGCTCTTGGACACAGGGATCACATCTCCCCGCTCTCCGCACCCTTCACTGGCTCCCTATTGGACGAAAGGCCACTTTCAAAATCCTATGCATTACCCAGCGAGCAATGCACAAGACCAGCCCAGCATACTTACAAGAGAAGATTACACCCTACCACGCAGCCCAAGGTCAATCACTGCCATCTTACTAGTGATTCCAGCTGCCAATTCAACCAGGATTGGAGGGGTCGCCTGCTCAACTTTGGCTCAAACTCTGTGGAACCCACTGTCTCTCCGCACATTCAAGACTACATGGCCTCCCGAAAAGCTCTAGAAACCTGGCTCTTTCCATAAGTCACGATTAGGAACATCTAGGATCGCTGAAACCCACCAACATCAGGAACCATGACTTCAACAACATTATATTGGAAAGTAATTACACCCGGCCAACAAATGTTCAGAGAGACACTGAGCAAGAGACCACAGAAAGTGATCAATAAGCCTCCAAGAGGGAATTAGGAACTGCATGCCACACATGGGAACCTTAGCGTCCCGCAGGCTCTAAGATATGCAACTACTCACTGTCCGATTCCACTACAAAGGCCTAACAGTCTCTCCTGCCATTAAGATCATCATACCCATTCGCTCCCTACCTTGCCCGACTACAATATTCAAGATACGATCCCACTTAGGTGCTAAAGCCTCCAGACTGCACAATGCCTCTGTCCAGCCTTCCCTTTAGCATTACTGCCTCAGTGTGACTATGCTGGTGAGAGATATCTCTGGTCCTATAACCACGTATCCTGCCAAGACCTACCCTACAATCCACGATAAACCCCATCAGGGTTAATCGTGGATTGTAACCCCTATTCAGGGTTAACTGAATAGCTTTAGAAGAGTCTGCTGCATAGTCAAGACTAGCGTGCAGCCCCAAAGGGGTCAAGTCAATCAAAGCTTTATCACCAGCATATAACAGTGCCCCAAATGACCTGCCCCTCCCCCCCCACACACCCCCACCCCAACAGGGCGCATCGATCCATGAAACTGCTTCTTCAGGATTAAAGTTGGCTAAAAAGAGGAGGAACAGTAACAGGGAGACGGAGAACCTGTTTAACTCCCCGATTTGTACAAAATTCCCCCGTTATCCGACTCGATTGGTTGCCCATACAGCAGCAGTGGTATCGGAATAACTGCATAGAATAAACTGCAGTAGCTTCAGGGGTACATTCAGGTTCTTAGGTTTCTGCCATAAAGACACCATGTTAATTGTAACAAACACCTTCTCAAGGTCCAAAAAGACCACATATAACCTATTCCCTCTTATTAGACTACACTTCCCAAATAGAATATGTAGTACCATGCAGTGATCCGTATATGAGAACCCACTAAAAAAACCCTGCTGGAGAGGAAGGTTACACTGTATTACGCTCCGCCCAATCTTCAACTGTCCTCTTTAGGCATTTATTAAAGATCTTACTGGGGATATCCAAGTGTGAGATTGGGCGGAAATTGTGGGGTCGTTCGGTGTGCGCTACTTAAAATGGGGACAATTATAGCCTTTTTCCAAGAACGGGGGACCACCTTGGAGATTGCAATAAAAAGTTTTCCTAAAAAAGTGGCCCACCAACTGAGGCCATCAGACCAAATGGTGTTTCAAGGTGCCACAAGACAAAACGGGTTGGCGGGGGTGGGGGGGGTGATGGAGACAAGATAGAAAGATAACAATACTTGTCCTACTAGACCTTGCAGCATTCGGATCATGCAAGTGCAGTAACAAGAAGTGTGAGGGAAGAGAGGGGTTGGTGGGAGGTGGGAGAGGCAGGGAGTGCCGGTCGGCGCGAAATGCGTAGTGCTAGGGTGGAAAGGGAAGTGCAGGGTAAAGAGGAGAGTGCAAGTAAAGGGGGGGGGGGGTCACAGAGGCTAGGCAAGTGGTAAAAGGAGGGATGCCAGGAGGGCAAGTGCCACAGATTACATGGGGTGCAGGGTCCACATTCTAAGTGGGGGCGGAGGGGGTGGTGCCCTGTAGAAATCAGAGGGAATTAGGTAGCAAGTTACTGCAGGTGGGGATGTTAGTCAGGGAGAGGAAATGAAGGAGAAAATTAGTGTCTTGAGGAGTGTCCGTAATTTAAGGAGATCCTGTTCATACCCTGAGAGGGGCAGTGAGACCATTTCAAAAGGAGGTTCTGGGGCTGGAGCGGAGGGGGGGGGGTGTGCATACGATCTTGAGGGACGCTGCTGGTGGCGAGTGCGATGGTGAGAAAAAAGGCCTCAGTTGAAACTGGGAAGGTCAGTTGGGAGAGGAATTAGGCCAACTAGTCAAGAGCAAGGCCCGTGATGCCAAGGGTGTCACAGAGCCGATTTGTCAGGGTGGCAAGATTGACCACGTCGAAGGCAGAGGAAAGATCCAGAAGCATAAGAAAGAACGGATGGAGAGTTGGAATCGAGATTTGACAGCAAGTCTTATTAGGTGGTTCAGAGGAGCAGTTTGTGCCTCTGGCTGTTCTGAAGCCAGACTGGTGGTCAGAGACAATCAACAGATTCAGTATGTTGGGTCAGTTGGGAGATGACCAGCGGGGGAAATGGAAATAGGGCGGTAGTTAGCCAGCAGCAGGGGGGAGGGGAGGGGGGTTAGCAGAGAGCTTTTTGAGGAGAGGATGCACAAGAGAGTGCTTGAGGGGTAGCAGGTAGGAGCCAGTGGCAAAGGAGTGATTACAGAAATAGGTCAAAGCTGGCGAAAGGGAACACCTGTTCGGAGGAGACTCTCCTACTCTCCTTTTTCTCGGCCATAGCACCAGAAGGAGAAGGGGAGAGTGAGGACAGTATGTCCTGAGTTTTGGTTAAGAAGTGGGAGGCCAGTGACATACAGAGGATCAGGGATGGCAGGGGAAAAGTGGAGACTGCAGTACGATTGGATATTCGACCATGTTGTTAGTGGCCCCAGAGATGCAGGCTTGGATATAGGCCCCTTCCTCGAGCGGATGGAGAGTCTGTATTGCCTTTGGAGCAGGCGGCAGGCAAGTCAATCAGAGGATGTGCTGGATGCCCCGTTAGGGAGAAGAACAAGTTACTCTTACCTGGTAACGTTCTTTCGATGGGATGATCCGACGACAATTCCATATCTATGACAGTAATCACGACAGCTGTGCTGCTTCGGAAAATCTTTCGGCATCTGCGTCGATGACGTCAATACGCCATCCTTGAGGACCTCCTCCGACGGCCGACGTCACCAGATGTTATAAGTAGGACGCCTGTAGCCTCAGTTGTAGTTTTTTCCCCCAGAGCGTGTGGCACCAATCGTCTGCCAGTATGACCACAGAAAGCCTTGCGGAAACGTAGGCTGCAATCACACAAGAAATTCTGTAGCAGGGAAGGCAGGGAGGGAGCGATATGGAATACATTGTCGGACCATCCCATCGAAAGAATGTTACCAGGTAAGAGTAACTTGTTCTTCGAGGGGATTGGGTCATCCGTCGTATTCCATATCTCTGACAGACTCCCAAAGCAGTACCAACGTAAGGAGGTGGGAAAAGAATTTAGCAAAAGAAACTTAGAATGCCCAAACAAATTGCGGAGCAAAGGACCGCCTTGCCAAAGGACAGATCCTGCCCACAGATGGAATCGAGGGAGTAGTGATGTACAGAAGTATGTACCGAAGCCCAGGTGGCTGCATCACAGATGTTACGAATAGGAACACCCCTCTGTAGGGCAGTAGAGGCAGCCATAACCCTGGTAGAATGGGCCCGCAAGCCGTCCGGTGGGTCCTTACCCGCCAAGCGGTAACTCTCCAAAATAATATAGATAGCCAAAATAATCCAGCGAGACAAAGTCTGTTTCGTCACAGCTTGTCCCAAACGCTTTCCAGCGTAACCAATGAAGAGTTGATCGTCCACTCTGACCCGGGACATGCGTGAAATATGAAAGCTTAACGCTCTCCTAGGATCAAGCCTATGGAGCCTCTCCTCTTCCTTACCAGGATGTGGAAGATGAGAAAACTCTGGAAGAATAACCTTCTGTCCTAAATGAAATTCCGACACCACCTTCGGAAGAAAGGAAGGACGAACTCTAAGGACAGCCCTGACTTATGAAACACAGTGAAGGCTGACTTAACTGAAAGTGCCTGTAACTCATTCACTCACTCTGCTAGCGGAAGTGACAGCAACCAAAAATACAGTTTTAAGAGTTAACAGTCTCAAAGGGCATGAATGCAAAGGCTCAAACGGAGCACCCATCAGAAACTTGAGAACAAGGTTCAAATCCCAACCGGGCACCTGGAAAGGTGACAGAGGGAACACATTAGTGAGCCCTTTCAGAAACTGAGAAATTATAAAAGGAATTTTAAAATAGGAACACTTCGACGAGCGCTTAAATAAGGACAGCGCCGCCAGGTAACCTTTAACGGTACCCACTTGCAAGCCCCTGAACGCGTCTCCTAAGGCTCCTTTCGGAGGAAATTCCCGTGAGCAGAACCTCTTGCACTTCCGGTTGACACTGGAGGCGAAGAGATCCACTTGAAGGGTCCCCCAAAGGGCGAAGATGTCCAGAAGAATCTCCTGAGCCAACTCCCACTCGTGAGAGATTGCGCTCTGCCTGCTCAGAGCGTCCGCCGTCTCGTTTTCGTCTCCGGCCAGATGAACTGCTGAGATCGAAACGTCCTGCTGGATTGCCCAGAACCAGAGCTGCATCTCCTCCCTGCACAGAGGAAGTGACCCTGCCCGCCCCTTTTTGTTGAGGTAGTGCATGGCCACCGTGTTGTTCGTCAGGATCAGGACATTCTTCCCTCGCACAGTCGGCAGAAAAGCCTTCAGGGATAGCCCGACGGCCCTCAGCTCCAACAGCTTGATATGGAGTCTGGACTCCGACGGAGACCAACGACCGCTGGCTATCAACTCGTTGGCATGAGCTCCCCATCCCGCGAGGGATGCATCCGTCACGATCGTCACCTCCGGCCAGGGTAGCCAAAACGGAGCCCCCTTCATCAGATTTTCCTCGACGGCCCACCACAGAAGGTCATGGGCGACCGAGGACGGCACCTGAACAGGGTCCGACATCCTACCGGAGGACTGAGACCACTGGAGCTTGAGTGCCCATTGCAAAGATCTCATCCGCAATCTGGCCTCCGGCACCAGAAGAATGCAGGATGCCATGAGGCCGAGCAATCTCAAGACTACGAACGCTGGGAGACACTGGGCAAGCTGAAACTTGTGCACCATCTGCCGAATGTGATGAGCCCTCACCTGGGGAGGAAAACACTGCCCCAGGGACATGTCGAGCACTGCTCCGATGTACTGGAGCCTCTGAGTTGGTGTCAAATGGGACTGCTAAGTTGAGGGAGAAGCCCATCTTGTGGAGGGAGTGGCAGGTGACTGACCGATGATCCAGGACTTGCTCGGGAGAGTGCGCCCTGATCAACCAATCGTCCAGGTAGGGGTAGACGTGAATCCCCCTTTCCTGAGGTGCGCTGCCACCACTACCATGAGCTTGGTGAAGACCCTCGGGGCGGAGATCAATCCAAACGGCAGGACCCGAAAATGAAAGTGCGAGTCGCCAACCGCAAACCTCAGGTGCTTCTTGTGCTTAGGATGTATCGGCACATGAAAATAAGCGTCCTTGAGGTCGAGAGACACCAACCAGTCCTGAGGTTGAAGGGCCTGGAGTGAATAACCATCTTGAACTGGTCCTTCCTGAGGAGTTAGTTCAAACCGCGCAAGTCCATGATGGGTCTCAAACCCTCAGTATTTCTTGGAAATCAAAAAATAAGGGGAATACCATCCCTTGTTCCTCTCCTCTACAAGCACCAGTTCTATGGCGCCTTTTTCCAGCAGGGATTGAATTTCCTGCGCAAGGAGTGGATCCGGACTCTTCAAAGAGAGATTCCCCGGTGGATTGTCTTGAGGCCTCTGCCGGAAAGGAAGACAGTGCCATGGGTTATGATCTCCAGAACCCATACAACTGAAGTAATGGCGCGCCACTCTGCAAGATGCTGCGCCAGCCTTCCCCCCCAACCGGCGAACCATGGGACATGGCCTCATGACTGAGCTGAAGCGGCTGCGGCGTTGCCTGAGGGAAAGAGGCAGCAGCCCGAGCGGCCTTGGCACCTCAACTACCTTGTTTACCACCTCTGGCACTCTTACGGTGGCCCCTTTGACTTGCAGCTCCGCTCGCTTTACTAAAGGATGAGTAATAACGAAAGGAACCCCCCCTCCATTGCTGTCCCCTAGGACAAAAAGGCGGAGGTTGGCGGACTGCAGCGCCCAACGACCTTGCTGCAGCTTTGGAGGTCTGCAACCTCTCACGGCTCTCGTCAGCCTTGCTGCCAAAAAGAGGTTCACCATCAGAGGGCATGTTAAGGAGCCTGGCTTGCACATCAAGATCAAACCCCGACTTCCTCAACCACGCAAATCTGCGTATCACGGTGGTCGCCGCCATGGACCGGCTAACAGTCTGCCATGTCCAAACCTGACTGAACGGACTCACACATGGCATCCTTGCCATCCTGAATAATAGCAAGAAAACCGTCCCGTTCGGGAATATGTTCAGCTACTAAGGCAATACAGTCCCACAGAGCGTGCGTGAAACAACAAGGCACATACGGAGTTGGCTGCCTGAAGCGCCATACACCCTGAAGAAAACACTTTCTTCGCCCAGCCATCAAACCGCTTGTTGTCCCTATCAGGAGGGATGGTACGATACGCCTGCTTAGCTGGGGCCGTAGCCGCCTGCACCACCAAACTCTCCGGAGTGGGGTGCGTGGTTAAGTAGCAGGGGTCACTACTGGCTGGGCGGTATTTTCGCGGCAAAGACTTGCCTACTGCCGGGAGATTCTCCGGAGCAGTCCAAGCCGCTGCCACCCTTCTTTGCAGAGCCATATGGGATGGCAGTACCGGGCCAGTGGGTGGACCTTGATCGAGGATATCCGTAAGGTCATCCTGCACAAAATCAACTGGGGGCGCCGACCACCCCAAGTAGTCGGTGACCCTCGACATAAGGCGCCGGTACGATGACTCAGCATGGGTGCCAGACTCAGGCCTACAGAACTCCACCTCCGGAGAGGAGTCCAGACCACTGACGTCACGCAGTGACTGACGCAAGTCCTCAATCTGGCTATGACCAGAAAGAATCTCATCTGGTACCATGTCCGGAACCAACCCATCTTCAGAACCCTCTTCCACCTCGGAAATATAATCCATAGGTTGGAAAGTGGGCATTGAATAGGGGATAAAGACATGTTTTGCCTTGGCCAGAGCCTTTCTAGGGGGTTCCCCCGTGCCACGGGGTACCTCCGACACCACAAGACGTCGAGCGAAACGGCGTCAACGTCGAGCGCGGAGCCGACAACATCGACGGCTTTGACACAGACCTCAAGGGCGGAGCCCCTAACGTGTCCGACATCCTGGGCGCTGATGGCGTCGACTACTTCCTCGGAGGCGAACCTCGAGAGAGTCCGTCGACGACCTCTGCGCCACCGACGTCGAGGTCTTCTTCGAAGACTGCACAGGTGCACACGGGCTCGAGCGCGTCGAGGACCGGGGCCTGGAACGGGCATGACTGGAACGATTACCCTTGTCTGAGCGGGATGTCTACCGCAAATCGCGCCGACCACCAGAGCCCGAAGGCGTATGAGCGGTGTCTCCAGTACGGTCACGACCGACCCCTCTCGGAGGTGCGGACGGACCGGAATCCTGCGATTCAAGAATCGCCAACATTTTCTTACAGAAGGAAGCCCACTCCTCCGGAGAGGAACACGTGGTGGGATAAGAAACCCGCCGACGGGCGGAGTCCTCTGATGAGGACGGGGAAAGCGACCAATGACGGCGCTTCTGGAGTGCCTCGAAGAGGCAGAGGAGTGGTGGCACCCACTCCGGGACCGAGACCCCCCCCCCTAGACTTAAAACTACTATGCGGAGAGTCGCCCCTCGAATCGTCCGTCGAAAGCGCAGTGGATCTCGCCTTCCGGGGCTTGGACACCTTACCGACCGACAGCTTGTTACGTTCCCACAAGGCCTTGGACGCAAGCAATTGGCTGTCGACACAATCAGCCGTGCGAGTCCGTCACCGACATCTTGGACCCGCAGTCCCCACACTTCTTGAAGCCCGGACGCGGGGTGGAAGAAGAGGAAGACATCCCGATAATACTTTACACAAAACGAACAGGTTCGAAGAACCGAAAGAACAGCAACTCCAAAGAGTTGAGGCGCGCCGCGATCTCCAAAGCGAACACGTTCGTGGAAAAAAACAGAACTGAGGCTACGGGCGTCGTGCGTCCTACTTATAACATCTGGTGACGTCTGCTGTCGGAGGAGGTCCTCGAGGACGGCGTATCAACGTCATCAACGCAGGAAGCAGAAAGATTTTCCAAAGCAGCACAGCTGTGGTGATTACTGTCAGATATGGAATACGTCAGAGGACCCAATCCCCTCAAATTCTCATTTATGTGCCAATTCTGTGCTAATCCCCAACTCTTTTGCTGGACTTTAATTTTTTTCCTGGAGTGAGCGAGACCCTTTTCTCAATCTCATGTATTTTGATCTGATTTGGATTATGCTTTTCCTTTGTTTCTGGAGTCTAACAAACTGCACAGGCATCTACTTTTTGTATGGCGACACACAGCACCTTCAGTGCAGTGCAAGAGAAATCCTTTACATTTCTCTTGAGGTTTAAATACCTTTTCTTGGGTGAACGACAGTTCGCAATTAGAGTAAAGTGAAATTGACTTTACTTACCTATTTCCTAAGCAGGTCCAGCACACACAATCTTATGTGGAGTGCTGGGGCTTACTTAGTAGCCCCTTTTCTATCATGCAAAAACATGTTTATATTACCCTCCCTAGTTTAAATGGCTGGTGACAGTGGTTTAATTTTCCAACCATTGTGCTTTTCTACTGCAGGCTGAATCCGCAACTGTAGTATAGCACCCATGGGTGACCAGTGACAAAATGGCCTTGGTCTTTTTTTCGCCATTTCTTGTTTTTGAGGTATTTCTTGGGTTTTACTCTGCGCGCCAAACCAGGTTTAACCCTTTTGTTTGCTTTGCCTTTGGCGGGCTTCAGTACTGAAACACGCCTCTAGCTCCAGTGTGTGGCAGGAAGCGAGGGAGGTGCCCGAAACTCGCCTGTCCTTATTTTCCTTGGTTACCTGAATGCACCCAGTACAGATGGCCTGGCTGGCTTTCCTTGGAGGTTGCTGTGCAAGTGACAGCTAGGCTAAGCATGAATGGGATAAACCTGCATAAAAGGTGAGGCTTCTTGGACTGAAGGCAGAGTCGACCACTGGACGGAACATCTGACGAAGAAAATCGTGAAGAGAAGCTTGCTGCATCCTCCTGGACTGTTGAACTGCCCGGTAAAGCTGCTGTACTGAAACTCCTTTTCTTAAAATCGACAAGAGAAGCTCCGGAGAGGACAACTTCTTCCCTTGGGTTAGTGGGACCAACTAACCCAGAGATTAACTTTACTGGAAGACCTTCCCCAATAGGCTGTACTTCCTTGCTGCTGCTGGAACCGAGTGCCAGGGGTGGAGAAATCTGTAGTCGAATAGCAGTATAGCACCCATGGGTCTGTAAGCCGGCCAAAAGCTCCAGGACTCAGCAGGACGACCCAAGCTAGAGTCACGTCACCTCACCAGAGTGCTGGAGGAGTGAAAGAAGCCTGACCGGTGTCCCAAGATCCAGTGGTGCGGTTTACCCCGTGCTGAATTGAAAAGAGCCCGTAGCTGCCACCAACCTCCGAACTGGTGTGCAGGAGTGCTCCAGAGGTCTTCTCTTGTCCCCACGACTGAGGCGTAGGACGACTGAGGCCAGCTGGATGCTCTTCTTCCAACCCAAAGTACTGTTCTGACTAAGGGTTTGGCTGTAGCTTGCTTTTCTCAGTTGAGATTTGCAGTGGCTGCTTTTTCTAGTGTTGATCTCAGCTCTAACTTTCACAAGTGTAACAGTTTGTATCCCAACAGTGATTTCCTACAACAAACTCTCTAACTTTGTGCAAGACTTTTTGCCATCTAAGCTCAGCTCCGCTCCATACACTTTGTTCCAAATGGACTTTGGAAATCCTGGCTCCATGCAGACTCTTCTAACCCATCGACTTTGATTCGAACTGTCCCCCTTAGGTGATACATTGGTTTTTAAATAATATTGTTGGTAAAGGTTTTATCTAGACTTCATTGGGGGATTTAAAAGTGCTCACGTGCTCCGAAAACCGGTTAAACTTTTTCTTTCCATTAACCTTCCCCCTTTGCCAACCTAAGAATCTTACAAGTAAAACAGTGATTCATAAATGCCAATACTGTCCTAATGAGTGAAGTCGCTGGAAGGTGTAGGAAGTGTGTATGAAGCATCTCTAAAGAGGGTCTACTTGCTTTGCCTTGATCCTGAGAAAAGTATTTTGAAGTGTATTTGTATTGTTGCACATTGTTAAATAAGCATTCTTTAAAAAGGGCAATGACAAATTATTGTACTAGAAAACCTAGAGTTGAAGTGTAATTTGGATACTTGTATGTGTGGATTTTGATGCTACAGCTCACATTTACCCCTCGTGAGATAGGTCTGGCTGCTCAGCCACTCTCAACGTGTGTAGTTCAGACCTATACCAAAGGTGGGTTACCGAATACCAGGAGGACAAGACTAACATGCCCGCCATTTCCACACAGCTACTCTGCACTTGCGTTTCATCACAGAGGTTAGGTCGGAGTCCAGGTGTTGCGCTTGGAGACAAACTCCAAGCGGATCCTCATGACAGGGGCAAGGATGTCCAGGCTATTGGTGAAGATTAGCAAGTGCAGAGTCAGTGTGGAGTCTGTGGCAGGGAGAATGAAAGCAGCGGTAAAGAAGCAACAGACACTTGCTTCATCTCTCAAATGACGGAGAAGGAGACTGGCAGTGCAGGCAAAGGCTTAGCTGGGGACCCAAGCGATCAAGGTAGGAGGACAGGAGGGCATGGTCAGACCAGGAGAGTTGTAGTGAGGATTGGAGATGTCCAGCTGAGTGCATCTGTGGAGGGATGAATGTGAGGGAAAGAAAGTCAGAGGCTATGGAAGAGTCCAGTGGCTGGATCAGGAGACAGTGAATATTGAAGTCTACGAGGAGGAGAAGCTTGGAGGCAGGAAGAGGTGCGGTCAGAACACTCAGCGGGGGAAGACCGAGATCGGACCAGGGGTCCTGTAGATGGTTCCAAGAGTCAACAAGAAGGTTGGAGAGACACCAAGCCTACAGACGAGGCATGGATTTATTTTTACATTTATAGCAACGTACAACGCCCTCTGCCTTTAGGCACTAGTTACAGTAAGTGCTATGAAGATTATGTCTGAGAGGGAATGATAGTAGCAGGGACCAATTCGGGGAAGTTCAAGGCCACTGCGTCTCCAAACTGGTTAGGTCTGGGATTAGAGAGGCTCTTGTAGCCCTCGAGGAGGAGTTGTGTCAAAAACAGTGACAGAGCTGGCAGTGAACCACGTCTCAGTGAGAGCGAGAACACCAAGGTCAAAGTCTTCAAGAAGGAGAAATATCCGAGTAGTGTTTAGCAGCATAGCGAGAGTCAAGGGTGGCAGGTGACACTGGTTGCCACCTTTGAAGGTCTTCAGAGGACGACTACGGGATGTGGTATGCCCATCGGTGGTGAAGAACGGGCAAGAGGGGTAGCTGACGAATGAGTGGCAGGAGAAAGGAGAAGTTGAGAGACTGAAGACTCCTATCAAGAAGGAGGAGGAGGTAGGGCTGAGACCCCTGGCTATGACAGCGCCATTCTTATAGATACTAATGATGCACCTAGAGGATGAGACGCATGACAAGAGCATTTCCCCATCTTGGTGCCACCATTAATGGGAGACGAAGAGAAAGGGGCGAGGACCGAGCGCATAGGTCTGGATAGGGAGCGACAAAGAGGAGGTCTGCAACAGTGTCTGGAAGAAGCGTTGGTGTAGATGGCCGCGATGGGCAGGCCTGAGTTGGAGACCAGGAGATCTTTCTTGAACATTTTCTTTCCAGACTTCAAAAGAGAGGTAGGATAGGTGACAAGAGTAGCAGTTAGAGTAAGGAATAAGTTACTTACCTGCAACTGCTGTTCTCCAGCATGGGTCTGGCCTGGATTCACATGCTCATGAATATTCCCTGTCGTCGGGCTGGGAATCCTCTGTAAAGAAAAGGAACAAGTTACTTACCTGTAACTGTTGTTCTCCAGCATTGGTCTAGCATGGATTCACATGCTCATGAATATTACCCGTTGTCAGGCTGGGAATCCTCGGTAAAGAAAAAAAAAAAAAATCAGTATCAGTTTCGTTTCTGATCTGTCTTTCTTAGTAGTACCAAATCACTGATCTCTGGGTCATACTGCCCCCAGCCAATGACTGCCCTCTCCCTAAGCCCCACCTCTGGCAGCCATCCTCAGATTTGGTAGCACGCCAAGTGGCATTATGACCAAGTGAAGAGCTGCAGAGGGGTAGGTGGGAGGGTTTGCATGTGAATCCATGCGAGACCCATGCTGGAGAACAACAGTTACAGGTAAGTAACTTGTTCCTTCTCCAGCATGGGGTCTCGCATGGATTCACATGCTCATGAATAAAAGAATAAATAGCAGTATACACATGCACAACAACGGCTCAATATTAAGCATTACATACAAACTCACATTAAGCAATTCTTACCTCCTCACCATGCTCACCTTAGGCAAACAGGTTGCGCAGTACTGCTTGGCCGACCCTGGACTCCTCCCTGGAGTCCCGATCGACGCAGTAGAATCTTGTGAAGGTGTGTGTCGACCTCCACATAGCAGCCCTGCAGATGTCCAGCAGGGGCACACCAGACAGGAACGCCGTGGTAGCAGCGATCGCTCTGGTCAAATGGGCTCTCGGACGGCCGGGCAGCGGTCGGTTTGCCAACCGGTGACAGTGCATGATGCAGCCGGAGAGCCATCTGGAAATGGAAGTCTTCGAGAGAGCCTTCCCTTGATTCAAAGACCCAAAGTTCACCAACAGTTGTGACGTCTTCCGAAGACTCTTCGTGCGGTCCATGTAGAACTTCAGCGCTCTAGCTACATCCAGCGAGTGCAAAGTCCTCTCAGCCAGCGTTGAAGGCGACGGGAAGAAAACTGGTAACACCAAGGGCTCGTTGAGGTGGAAGTCCGACGGCACCTTGGACATGAAGGAGGGGTGCGTCCTCAGCACCACCCTCGTGTCATGAAAAGTCAAGTATGGAGGCTTGCAAGATAGGGTCTGGATCTCTCCCACTCTTCGTACGGAGGTGATGGCCACAAGGAACGCTGTCTTCCATGACAGGAACTTCAAAGGCGCCAAATGCATAGACTCGAATGGGGGCGCCCCCTCCCCCCCATGAGCCTGGTCAGCACCACATTAAACTCCCACGTCGGGGCAGGAGCCTTCCCCGGCGGGAACAATCGGAATAATCCCTTCATAAATTCCTTCACCAGGAAATGAGACCACAAGGACGCCCGTCCCATAGTCCTGGTATATCGGGAGATGGCAGCCAGATGTATTTTGATGGAGGCGTGAGCCAGTCCAGCTTTGGCCAGCGACAGTAGGTACGGCAGTACACCGAGGGGCCGTAATCCGCAGAGGGTTAATCTTCTGTGCACGGCACCAGACGGAGAACCTCTTCCATTTATGACCGTAACAATTGAGAGTTGAGGACGCCCTGGCCTTTGCAAGAACCTCTCTGCAATCAGCCAGTATATCGTACCCTCCAAACTCTAGTGCTGCAGGAGCCAGGCCTGCAAGTTCAGCGACTGTGGCTCGTGATGGAGGATGGTGCCTCCTTCTCTGGAGAGAAGATTTGCGTCTGCCGGCAGCTTGATTGGTGGGGACGTTGACAAGTCCAGAAGGTCCGGGAACCAGATCTGCCTCGGCCACACCGGTGCGACGAGGATCATCCTGCACCTGGACTACTTGAGCTGGTTGATGAGGCGGAGCAGCAACGGCAACAGAGGTAACGCGTATAGAAACAGGCCGTCCAAAGGGAACGATAAAGCATCGCCCATGCTCCTCGGCTGTGGGAACCTGCTGGCGAACCTCTGGCACTTGGAGTTTGTCGCCGTCACAAACAGGTCGATCTGGGGTTTGCCCCATCGTTGGAAGAGCCGATCCACTTGATCCTGGCGCAGTTCCCACTCGTGGCACGAGCGCAGCTCCCTGCTGAGTGAGTCGGCGATGGTGTTTTATTCCTGCCAAGTGGAGGGGAACCAGAAACATCCCCTGGGCGACGGCCCAGTGCCACAGATCCTGGGCCTCCCTGGGTAGGGCTGGGGATCTGGTGCCCCTTTGGTTCCGTATGTAGAACATCGTGGTGGTGTTGTCGGTGAAGATCCTCACCACCTTGTCCTTGAGCCCAGAACACTGCTCGGAGCTCCAGAATGTTGATGTGAAGAGACCTCTCCTCCGGGAGCCAAAGGCCTTTTGCGTGGAGATCTCCGGTGTGGGCCCCCCAACCCTCCAGAGAGGCGTCCGTCACCGTCTCCTGAAACGCTGGGGTTTGAAAGTCTGTGCCTGTAGTGAGGTGAGCACGGGTGCCCCACCATAGGATAGCCCGACGGAACTCCTTGTCGTGAGGGATCCTGTCCTCGAAGCAGCCTGCCGCCTGAAACCAGCGGGCGTCGAGGAACTCCTGTAGCGGACGCATCCGAAGTCTGCAAAGGGGTATAAGATAGATGCACGAGGACATCATCCCGAGAAGGGACTTGATGGACCTCACCCTGGCCATGTCTGTGGCTAACAGGCGCCGCACCTTGCCCAGGATGGTCTTGGTCCCCTCCTCTGAAGGGGAGGCCAATTGCCCCACTGTATTGAGCTTCGCTCCCAGGAACAGTGCTACATACGATGGAACCAGGTGGGATTTGGGGTAGTTGATGGCGAACACCAGCTCCGTGAGCAATCGGACGGTCCTCGCCGTGTGTTCCACGGCGAGTTCCCTTGTCCTTGCCCAGATTAGCCAGTCGTCCAGGTAGGGGTAAATGTGGATCCCCTGCAGGCGTAGCCACTGGTGCCAGGCACTTGGTGAAAACCCTGGGTGCCGACTTTAATCCGAATGGTAGGGATCTGAATTGATAGTGGCGTCTCTGAACCACGAACCTGAGGAACTTCCTGTGCCGTTTTAGAATGGGGATGTTGAAGCAAGCATCCTCCAGGTCCAACGACGATAGGAAGTCGCCTTCCTCCAGCTGTCCCAATACGTGCTGGGGGTGACCATCCTGAATTTCTGCGCCTTGATGTAGTTGTTTAACCGATGCAGGTCCAGGATGGGGCACCAACCGCCTGTCTTCTTTCTGACGAGGAAGTACCTCGAGTACACTCCGGAGCCTCCTGGGGACGAGCTCGATGGCACCTTTCTTGAGCATCGCCCTTACCTCCAACAGCAGTTGAGGGACGCGATTCTCCTTCCTGGCCACTGGAGGAATGCGATGGCACTGCTTTTGGAATTCCAGCGAGTGTCCAACAGCCAACGGTCGGTGGAGATGGACTCCCACATGCTGACGAACTTAGTCAGCCAGCCTCCCACCGGGGTGCTTTGGTGGGGGCCCGACAACACGGCCGGGTCAGTCTTGTTTGGAGGCGGCCTTGGCCTCCCTGGCGACGACGGAAAAGAGGAGCGGGCCGCCTGGCAGTAAGTGGAGGAGCCACCGCTGGATCCTTTGGAGGCACCCGGTCTGCCTCCGCAGCTCAAAAACGGCCGTCGCTGTTGAAGCACCCCTAGGACCCAGGCCGTCTCAGAGTCGGTCTTGATGGCCTGTAGAGACTCGTCCACCGCCTTACCAAAAAGGTTGTTGCTGTCGAACGCATGTCCAACACACTGTTCTGGACGTCCTGGCGAAAGTCTGTCGCCTTGAGCCATCCTCGTCGTCGGAGGCAAACTCTGTTGCCCAGTTGGTGAAATCCGGTATCGGCAATGTCCGTTATGGCATGATCCGACACCACCTCCCCTTTCTGCAGGATTTCTAGGGCCTCCGCCCTCTTGTCAGGTAGGAAGTCTAGCAGGGGAGCTATCTTGAAACAGAGCTCCCTGTCGTAGCGGGCCACGATCGCTAAGGCATTGGCCGCCTTAATCGCTGTTGCCGCCGACGAGATGACTCGGTGTCCCATGGAGTCCAACTTCTTGCCCTCACTGTCCGGCGTGGAAAGAGCCAATTTCGTCGGCTGAAGAAGCCCGCGGGGGCGGCTTGGAGGGGGGAGTGATGACGGGATGTCCGCTGTGTCATCGCCGCTGTCATCGCCCGTCGCTGCATCTGTCGCCGTATCCTCTCTAGGGTCCGGCGAGGGGGATGCGGGGTCCACAGGTCTCGCAGGCCCAAAGGGCGGAGCGGGGTGGACTCTCCTCCGCTTGTTCGGAGGGCTTCCCGACAGGCCTGGTTCTGGATCCTCCGTCGGGGTCCGTGGTAATCTCGTCCATCTCTGTACATAAGGATTGGATTGCCAACAAAATGGCCGCCGAGCTATCCTGGGGCTCGGGTAATGGCTGCGACGGACGGGATGGCCGCTCCACTGGGCCCTCGTCGTCATAGTCGCTATCTTTTATCACATCAGCAGGGATCGCCCCCTGGGATCGAACCTCTCGTTGAGGCCTACGAACCTCTCGTTGAGGCCCTTCTCAGTTTCCACCAGCTCTTCCTCAGAGGCCGATTCCGAGTCCGTAATGGCCACCGCCCCCCCCCCCTTTCCGTCGGGGACTTCACAGGAGTCTTAACGATGGGCTGGAAAGAGGATTCCCTCCGCGGTGGCAGGGATACTCTGGGCCCAGAGGCCGTTTCCACTGGCGTAGTCTCAGCCGGCTTCGCCAGGTTCGCAGCGACCACTTCAATAGAGGCCTTTGCCGGCTGGATCAAAGCCCTCACCACCTTAGGTGCGTCCTGGGCCTTCGCCTTGGGGGGGAGGGGGGTCAGCGCCTTGCTCCTCCTTCGAGATCAACCGGGTCCGCTCCAGCAGCTTACCCGGGTTCTCGGACTCTTCCCCGAACCAGAGCGCTGGTGCCCGCAGACTCGCGGTGCTTGGCCTTCTGTTGGGCCCCCGTCGCCGGGGCGCCCTCACAGGACTTAGAAGCCCGCTCAGACTTTTTCTTCGCCTTCTCACCTGCTGTGCCCTTCTCCAGCCAGGCGGCGAGGCGGGAACGACGATCTGGTTTGGTCCGTTCCGAAATGTTCTTGCAGAACGCACAGTCCTTCTCCACGTGCATCTTGTCCTCATGAAGGCAGCAGAGACATTGCGAATACTCGTCCTCCTTGAAAGCGTTTTGCAATCCGCATCCAGGGCAGCACCTGAACAGCTTGGATCCGGGCGTCGAGCTTACTTTGTCCTGAGCCATGTCCGTTGAGGTAGGCCGCAGATCTTCCGGAATCCTCCAAGAAGTGTGAACTCGACGAAAACTTCACTCTTGAAGGGCGTACAAGGATTCCGAAACGGGTCCCCGTTGTCGGAAGTAGAAACGGTGGAGCTCGAGGCTCGATTAAACTGAAAAGAGAAAATCTCCTGAAAAAGCGAAAACGCAGCAAAATTTCGAGAGCTAAAGCACGAAGACTCTCAACACTTGAGCGTGCAGTAAAAATCTGAGGACGGCTGCCAGAGGCGGGGCTTAGGGAGAGGGCAGTCATTGGCTGGGGGCAGTATGACCCAGAGATCAGTGATTGGTTACTACTAAGAAAGACAGTTCAGAAACAAAACTGATGCTGATTTTTTCTTTACTGAGAATTCCCAGCCTGACGACGGGGGAATATTCATGAGCATGTGAATCCATGCCAGACCCCATGCTGGAGAAATAAATCTCGTGAAGGTGTGCGTCGACCTCCACATAGCAGCCCTACAGATGTCCAGCAGGGGCACACCAGACAGGAACGCCATAGTTGTAGCAATCGCTCTGGTCGAATGGGCTCTCGGACAGCCAGGAAAACCATCGGTTAGCCAACCGGTGACAATGGGTGATGCAGCCAGAAGCCACCTGGAAATTGAAGCCTTGCAGAAGACCTTCCCATGGTTCACAGGGCCAAAGTTCACGGAAAGTTGGGAGGTCTTCCGGAAACTTTGTGCGGTCCACATAGAACTTCAGCGCTCTAGCCACATCTAGTGAATGCAAAGTCCCCTCAGCCAGCAACGAAGGCGTTGGGAAGAATACAGGTAACTCCAAGGGCTCGTTTAGATGAAAGTCCGATGGCAGCTTGGGCATGAAAGAGGGGTGCGTCCGTAGCACTACCCTTGTCTCGTGGAATGTCAAGTAAGCTAGTTTACATGAGAGGACCTGGATCTCTCCCACTCATCGTGCAGAGGGGATGGCCACAAGAAAAGCTGTTTTCCACGACTAAAATTTCAGCGGCGCTGAACGCATAGGCTCGAACGGAGGACCCATGAGCCTAGTCAACACCACTTTTGAGTCCCCACGCCGGGGCTGGAGCCTTTACCGGCACGAACAAACTGAACAGTCCTTTGACAAACTCCTTAACCAGACAGTGTGACCAGAACAACAATCGTCCCGGAGATCTGGTGTAGCGGGAAATAGCCGCCAGATGAACTTTGATGGAGGCATGCATCAGTCCAGCCTTGGCCAACATCAGATAGGACCCGTAGAGGATCGATCTTCTGTGTACGGCACCAAACGGAGAACCTCTTCCATTTATGTCCATAGCATTTAAGAGTAGACAATGCTCTGGCCTTGGCAAGCACCTCCTTGCAGTCCGCTGGGAGATCGTAGAACCTGAACTTCAACGCTGCATTAGCCAGGCCTTCAGGTTCAGCGATCCTGGGTAATGGTGCAGAATTGCGCCTCCTTCCCTGGCAAGAAGATCTGCGACCACTGGAAGCTTGACTGGAGGGGACGCCGACATGCTGAGAAGGATCGGGTACCATATATGCCTTGGCCACGTCGGTGCAACAAGGATCATCCTGCACTGGTACAGTTTTGAGTTGATTGATAAGTCGAAGAAGTAACGGCAGCGGAGGGAACGCATACAGAGACAGGTCGCACCAGGGGACGAAGAATCCGTCCCCCATGCTCCCCAGCTGGGGAAACCTGCTACCGAACCTCCGGCACTTGGTGTTCGTCACCGTCACAAACCAATCGATCTGGGGATTGCCCCATCTGCTGAACAGGTGATCCACTTGGTTCTGCCGAAGTTCCCACTCGTGGCAAGAGCGCAACTCCCTGCTGAGAGTCGGCGACAGTGTTCTTTCACTCCTGCCAGATGAAACGGGATGAGGAACATCCCCTGGGCTACGGCCCAGTGCCATAGGTCCTGCGCCTCTTTGGAGAGCTCAGGGTATCTGGTGCCCTCCTGCTTCCGGATGTATAACATTGTGATGTGTTGTCTGAAGACCCGTACCACCTTGCCCTTGAGGAGCGGAAGGAAGGACTTGAGGGCCCAAAACACTGCCCGCAGCTCCAACATGTTGATGTGCAACGTCTTCTCCTCTGGTAGCCACAGGGCTCTTGCATGAAGACTTCTGGTGTCCGCTCCCCATCCTTCCAGGGAGGCGTCCGTCGTGACCGTCTTCTGGTGGGGTCTGAAAATCCACGCCAGCAGACAGATGTGCGCGCACTCCCCACCACTGTATCGCTTGGACAAATCCGTAGCCTGCACAGCCGAATGATGTATATGCATGATGAAATCATGCCGAGCAGAGACTTTATGGACCTCACCCATGCGATCTTCAGGGCCAAAAGCTATTGTACCTTGCCAAGGATGGCCGCTATCCGCTCCTCCGACGAGACGACAGGCACGACACTGTTGAGTCGGGATCCCTGATACAGCGCGTCCTGCGACGGAGTCCAGCAGGACTTTGCATTGTTCACCGAGAACCCCAGCTCCGACAGAAGGCGGACGGTCCTCGCTGTGTGGTCTACGGCAATGTCCTTTCAGCTGGCCCGAACGAGCCAGCCGTCCAAGTAAGGGTAAACATGGATCCCTTGGAGACGCAGCTGCGCCGCCACCGGAACCAGGCATTTGGTGAAAACCCTTTGCGCCGACTTCAATCCGAAGGGCCTTGAATTGGTAATGCTGCTCTTGAACCACAAAGCGCAGAAACTTGCGATGACCCTTGCAGATGGGGGATGTGGAAGTAGGCATCACCGCCCATCCCCCAAGTCAAGCGACGACAGAAAGTCCCCTTCTTCCAGCTGTCCAAGCACGTGCTGAAGAGTCACCATCCGGAACTTTATGTATTTTTTCACACAACAGAGGTCTAGGATGGGCCTCCAGTCTTAACAAGACTACACTCTGGAGCCCCGAAGCAACTTTGGGACGAGCTCTATCGTGCATTTACTTAGCATGACTCGCACCTCCAGCAGCAGCTGAGGGACGTGGTTTTCCTGCCAGGTCCACCGGTGGTATTCGGGGACACTGCCGGTTCAATCCTGCTTTGACATCGAAGGGGCGCCTTCGGGACCCTGGTGACGACGTCCTCTTCCAAAGGCCTTGGACCGGCACCTGTTCTCCTGGGCCAACAAGCGGGAGGGTTGACGGTAAAACGAGGCACCTCCACTGAAACCTTTGGAGGAGCCATGGGATTTGCCGCCCGAGGTCCGAAAAGACAGCCATCGCTATTGCAGCGTGTCCAAGGCACGAGCTGTCTGCGTGTCAGTCTTGATGGCCTGAAGAGATGGAGACTTATCCACAGCCTTCCCGGACAAAATGCACCTGTCGAAGGACATGCCAACACCCTCGACTTAACGTCCCAACGAAAATTGGAGGCTTTCGGCCAGCCCCATCGGCGAAGGCAAGCGTTGTTGCCCATTTGGCGAAACCCTGTGTCGGCGAGGTCAGTGGCCACCGTGACGGCGTGGTCCGACGCCACCTCGCCTTCGTGTAGGATCTCCAAAGCTTCAAACTTCTTGTCATCGGGAAGGAAATCCAGGAGGGGAGTGATCTTGAACCACAGCTCCCGGTCGTAGCAGGCTACAATGGTGAGAGCGTTGGCGGCCTCAACAGTAGTGGCTGCCGATGAGCTAACTCGCCGTCCCATGGCATCCAACTTCTTCCCCTCACTGTTCGGGAGTGTTAGGCAGAATTGCATGCAGTACCCCCTGGGAACACTACACACAATTAGGACTACAGGTGTTAGCCAAACCAACCTTTGGTATAAGTCTTTACCACACAGTGTTTGGTAGCGAGCTGAGCCACCAGGCTTATCTCACGAGTGAATGTGAGCAGTACAAGCAATTACACAGAGGACTTTCAATCACAGTGGTTCAAGTAGACACTTAAAATCAAGGTTTTTTGGTAAAACACTTAATTTATTACACAATCATTTAGAAAATATTTCACTAGAACTTTTATTATATACCAATACACTTCAATACAAAGATTGAGACAGTTTGAGCGCCCCTGAAATACGAGCCAAATGCCAGTTCAGTTAATTAAAAGTGAGCAAAAGGGGAGGCCACCAGGGGGGGCGCACAGGCAATGGCTGCCTGAGCGTAAAGCTCCCACTGAGGCCCGGCCATTTCGGAGGATTGAGCCCCCCCCCCGAACCTCCTAGGTGAACTCAACGTGGCGACTCGGCGTTGTGACCCCTCCCCCCCCACGGGCACCCTAGGCTCAAAAGAGGGACCCCCGAGAACCCCGTGGAGCCTGAGAATGAGCCCCGACGTACACAAGGGGTGAAGGGAAACTGGGCCTGGGCAGCCACGGCTCCAGAGGACCGGAGGCATTTCACCAAGGCCGCAAGGAGGCGCGGACTGAGAGCACGGACCCGGAGCGTGAGGTGAGCCCTCGCCCTCCCCTCCCCTGAGGCCGTCGGGAGGTGGGGGATTGGGGGACAGGAGCGGTGGAGCCCCCACTCATCAGGACGGGTCGTCGCTGAGCTCTGGACAGCCTGAAAAAGTAAAGGCGGGCCGGGAGGTGCCGCTCCCACCAGAAGAGCGAGCGCGTACACGCCGACTTCTGTCGTGGAGGGATCCGCAGGCACTAAGTGAGGACGGCGAGGTGGAGTAGCCAGGCCCATTGACCATTCCCTCGCCCGCGGGAGACATCGAGGCAGCCTGGGTGCGAGGCCCGCACCCGGCATCGGTGGGGCATGTGCCTGCCCGTAGACCCCCTCTGGGCCTGGCCGAACGGACCCAGTTGCCTGCGCTGCCAAGAACCCCTGACTGCCACGGTGAAACGAGAGGGTGTGAGGCCCCCGCCAGGCGACGGAGGGCGTGTGCCCGCCCAACACCAGTACCCCCCGCAGCAACAGAACCACACTAGGGGCGGGTGGGGAGAGACCCGCCCCCTCTCTCACTGGCAACCCCGGGGCTCCCCAGGAGGAAAATCACCAGCTGCCTCTTGACGGTGGGAGACTGGGGGTGACCAGATGAACTGGCGGAAAACATTGCAGGAATTTCGCTTTCAGGAGGCTGTGAGTAGCATCCAAGGTACGACCCTCAGGAGCGAAATGGCCCAGCCGGAGGCCCCGGCACCCTCCACAGTGGAAATGGAAAAGGGTTTCGCCTCGATCCTGTAGGAGATCAGGGACATGCGCTCGGACATCGCCCAGAAATTTGAAAAAATTGACCAGAAGGTGGATAAGGTCGAGGACAGACTACTACAGGTGGAGACCAACCAATCCTCATCTGCGTCCCAAGAAATACAAATAGACATGAGGCTAGCAGCCCTGGAGAAGAGAGACGAAGAGCGGGCCAGGCAGATGGACGACTTTGAAAATAGGGAACGGAGGAACAACCTCAGGATCTTTGGGGTCCCGGAATCGGAAGGAGAAACGGAGAGAGACATCACCCGCACTGTGAGACATATCACCCTCCTGTTCGCGGAGGAGATGACGACGGAACTCACATTTGATAGAGTGCACAGGGCGGGGGGCAGAGCGGGGGGCCCTAGGTCAATCCTGGTCCGGTTCCATTACTACTCAGAAAAGACAAAAGTGTTGGAGGAGGCCAGAAAAGCCCGGGAGATCACTTATAACGCTCAGATCTCAATATACCAGGATCTTTCGGCCTACACATTGGCCAAAGGCAGAATGTGCCGCCCACAAACGCAACTGCTTAAGGAGAAAGGGGTACGATACAGATGGGGCTACCCCTTCTCCCCGACCTTCGAATATATGGGTCAAAGGTCAACTCTGATCACAGAAGACAACATAAGGGGAGCCATCTAGGACTACGTTAGTGGACTCGAACCCCCGGAGGGGCCCATCGGGCCCGGAGACGGGCAGACCAAGCGGCTCTGGCCCATCGGGAGACAGGAGAAGGAAAACAGGCGCAAGAAAATTCAGAAAAAGGAATACACCATCGCCAGCGAAGGACGGAGAGCGGAACGACTTAAGACTGAGGACGGGGGCATCCCATCAGGCTCCAAAATGGTGTAGTGGTGTCTCGGCAGTTCAATTACTCACAGCGTCCCCACAAAAGCAAGTATAAGGGGGCCAGAGAAGGGTCGCTGCAATTAGGGGGGCTCAAAACGATGAGCTTTTCACAGATGGCCTGGCCGAGGTGGGCAGGCTGGTGGTTCGGCCAAAGCCAGCGATGGCAGAACTAATTGGCTGGACGCCGGGGAAGGGGGATACACAACAGTTGGGGTTGTTCAGTTCGGGACGGGGATTGAGGGGGCAGTTGGGGAAAAGTTTCAGGCCCACCCAGGGGGGCGGGGATGGAGGAATGGGGGAGCACAATTGGAATCCAAGGGAGCACGCAGGAAAGGGTGGGGAGAATATGCCGACAGGAAGAGGAGCGATCTTAGATAATGGCTGAAAGTCCGCCGGCCCTGGGAGTGGGTTCCCTTAACGTGCGGGGCCTAAACGCCCCCACAAAGAGGTCCCTGGTCTGTAGGGAATTTAGGAGGGCTAACCTTGACCTTCTCTTCTTACATGAAACTCACTGGGCACGGGGGAAGGAACCCAAGATGCGGGGGGGGGAATAGGTGAGGTTTTTTGCGCATCCCACAAGGGTAAAAAAGAGGGGTAGCCATCCTCCTGGCGAGGAATGTTGGTATTGAAAAAGAGGACATACTGAAAGACCCTGAGGGCCATTACTTGTGGGGACGAGGGTCCCTGGAGGGCGCCCCACCTACCCTAGCGGTGGTATACGGCCCAAATGAAGGTCAAGCCCAATTCTGGGAGGAGGTGGGGGAGAAACTTAAGCTTTTTGTCTGGGGTGTGTTGGTGGTGGGGGGGGGGGGGGGAAGAGATTTCAACATGGCCCTGGATCCAACCCAGGACAGGAAACGCGTTGGTCTTCAGTCGTCCAGGGCACGGATGAGTCCATGGCTCGGACCTTCCAAAGGGTTAACTCAGGGCTGGGTCTGGTGGACACGGTCCCGACTCCCAGAATGGGAGCCCCCTCCTTCACATACTATTCACTCATCTTTTTCCAGAATAGATTACATCTTAGTGGACGTGACCCTGCACCCATTCGTCACTGGCCACAAAGTCGACCATGTCCCCTGGTCGGACCACGACATGGTCCAAACCACCATTGCAAGGGGCTGGCTAAGCGACCATAGGGGACGATGGAAATGCAACGACTTTGTTGAAGGATGAGGTCCGCGCGCAGGAGGTGCTAGACGCAATAACAGAATTCTTCGAGTTTAACGACAGTGGGGAGGTAGGTCCGCACACCCTATGGGACGCCTTCAAGGCAACCCTAAGGGGACTCCTTATCAAAATGGGTGCCCAAAATAAAAGAGAAAGGGAGGCCCAGGAAACATCACAGAGAAAATAGCTCAACTCCAACCGGGGGGTCCCCCTGCAGATCCATTGGATCGAGATCAGCTCACCACTCTGGCCGACTACAGGCTCCAGTTGAAAGATCTCCTCCTGCACGGAACGGAGTCTCCAACTGGTTAAGCAAAAGTACTATGAAAAGAGGGACAGGGGGGGGGAATAGGATCCTGGCCTGGAAACTGAGGGAGGTCCAGAGAAGCAGAATGGTGAAAGCAGTAAAGAACGAAGAGGGGTTAATAGGCCACGACACTCCCCACATAGGAGAGGCATTCCGTCGATACTACGAAAAACTATACTCATCAGAATAGAACGGGGGTGACGCGGAGATAGAAGGGTTCCTGAACTCAATACAAATGCCGGCCCTAACGAGGGAAACAGCAGAGGGGTTGGAGGGCCTGGTGACCGAGGACGAGGTGGAACACGCAATCAGCGGGATGAAGGTGGGCACTTCCCCGGGCGAGGATGGCTTCACAGTCTACTTCTATAAAAGGTTTTGCTCGACCCTAAGCCCGCACTTAGTGAAGGTCTTCAACGCAGTACTAGAGGGGGGGACCCTCCCAGGCTCCATGATGGAGGCCATAATTGTGGTATTGCCCAAGGAAGGGAAGGACCCCTCGGAGTGCTCCTCCTACCGCCCGATATCCCTGTTGAACATCGATGTTAAGATCCTAGCCAAGGTAATCGGGAAGCGGATGGAGGAGATACTAACGAAACTGATCCATGGGGACCAGGTAGGATTTATAAGGGGAAGACAGGGCTCAGACAACATCCGTAAAACCATAGACTTGTTCCACCACACCCAGGAGTCGGACCTCGACGCAAGCGTCCTCACCCTGGACTCGGAAAAGGCATTCGATAGGGTCGAGTGGAGATACATGGAACTCCTCCTCCAGAAAATGGGATTTGGCACACATTTCAGGGGATGGGTGGCTGCACTATATAGAGCTCTGGTGGCAAGGGTACAAGTGGATGGCAGGTTATCGGATCCCTTCCCCCTCTCACGGGGCACAAGACAGGGATATCCGCTGTCCCCCCCGATATATGTCCTTACAATGGAGCCCCTGGCCATAGCAGATCACACCCGGATATCAAAGGGGTTAAGAGGGGCAAAGTGGAATTTAAGTTTTCCCTGTTAGCGGACGACATCTTGGCTTACCTGGTGGACCCCAGCTCCTCCCCCCTCCCGTGGGCGCATTTGGGCGCTTCTCGGGGCTAAAGATTAATGCGTCTAAATCAGTTCTGCTCCCCATGAGAACACGGGACCCGGGCTTAACTCAGTGGGCGTACTTAACGGGATAGCAGTGGGAAAGGTCTCTATCCGATACCTGGGCGTCCTCACCAGGGATTAATCAAAACTCGCCCAACTATGACCCCGTTTTAGCAGGTATTACCGCGGACCTCAGGAGGTGGGGCTCAATGATTCTGTCCTGGTACGGCCGCATGACGGCAGTGAAGATGAATGTACTGCCGTGTCTGCTGTATCTCTTCACCTCCCTCCCAACCAGCGTCCCTGACCAAATCTTTAGGACTCTGCAGAATGCGGTCCGCAAGTTTATTTGGCAGGGCAGGACCCCGAGGACCGCGAAGGCGGTCCGGACCCTGCCGAGAGAAGAGGGAGGGTTTGGCTTATCAGACTTCCAACTTTATTTCCGCGCTGCCCAAATGCGCGTCCTCCAGGAGCACATGAGGGAAGGAATGGGCACCTACTGGTCCTACTTGGAGGATATGGATGCCCACCCTCTTAAAGTTCGAGATCTCCTCTAGGCCCCGCGCACGTTCATCCCGAACAGACTTAAAACCCATCCTACCCTGGAGTTCTCTGGGCAATCTGGAGGGAGGGTCCCCAGACAGCACACCTAACGTCTTGGCCATCTCCGATGTCCTCACTCTGGGGACACCCCCTCAATATGGGTAGTAGGGGGTTCCGCCAGGCACAGGCCTAGTCCGACTCGGGACTGGAATGGGCGGGGCAGTTTTTCCGGGAGGGGGAATTCCTACCATACGAGGATCTGAGGGACACTATTGGGCAGGGGTCCCTCTCCATATTCGAATATCACCGCCTGAAGGGCATTCTTTGTGACCCATCATGGGGTCAGAACCTGAAGAGACAGCTAACCCCCTTTGAGAAACTACTTGACACAGCAACCTCCAGGAAGGGAACGGTGTCAGGGATGTACAGGATCCTGAACACTGCTAATTTAGTGGAGAGACGGGGTCTCCGCGCATTTTGGAATGACCTGGCAGGAGAGGTGATCTCGGAGGACGCCTGGTCACGGATATTTAAAATAGCATTCCATGGGAATGTATTCACAGCCGACATGGAACACAACTTCAAGATCTTGCAGGGGTGGCACAGAGACCCCGTAAAGTTATCAAAAATGTTCACGGGAGTGTCCCCCATGTGTCCAAGGGGGTGCAGCCAGACAGGATCGAGGGGCTACATGTGGCGGAACTGCCCAAAAGTACAGGCGTATTGGGATAGGGTCAGGGGCTGGACTGCTGAAGTCACTGAGGAATTGCTCTCCCAGAACCCTCCGACGGTGTTGTTGGGTCTCCCCCCGGAGGCCACGGACATTTACAGGTACCCCAGAATGTGGGAAACAATGCTGAGGGCGGGAAGGGTGGCCCTGGCTCAGAAATGGAAGAGCCCGGAGACCCCCTCAAAGGAGGACTGGCTAAAAAAAATTGAAAAATATGTTCTTAATGGACAAGCTAACGGCAATGATGAACAATGACTCTGGTGCATTCCAAGAGAACTGGTATGGGGTACAGCAGACCTGGGGATGGGACGTCCACTGATGCCCGGTGAGACGGGACTGGGAGGAACCAGACACGGAACGGGCGCCCACGGACCTGGGGTAGGCGGTTGAATCACAGCCATAGATGATTGTCGACGTTCACACTCTTTACCAAGCTACGGACACAAATGAACAGTTTAAGACTCCCAAAATTACGGTTCATGTTTGATTAAGGAGTTAGGGGGGGCCATGTTTTGGGGTGAAGGAGGAAGGGAGCGGGTTCATTGGGCCTGTCATATGTACTTTTTTTGAACATGCATGGAGCCCGTTTGTTATATTAAAGAAAATGCTAATAAAACCAAAGTTTCAAAAAAATAATAAAGTGAGCAAAAGGAACAAGGCAAGTAGAATAGATCACATATACTTGTTACAGTGCAAATAGTTTCAGTTCACCAAAAGAGTTCAGTTCAAGTCAATAGGCCAGGCCAAAGTCAATGGGCTAGTGTTCTGGATAGGAAAGAGCAGTTCTGGTATCAAACGATAAAGTCTTTGCAAAATTTCTCAGAAGTAGTTTAGGCAAAAGAGAATCAGATGTCGGGTCACAAGTTGATTAGGCCTGCAAATTGGGAAAGTTTCATGAACTTTCACCGCGAGAGTGCCGTTCTCTCAATCGGGTTGACACAGTACCTTAATATGAAGAACAAAATGCAGCTGAAGACGTTGGTTCCTGGTAGGTCCTGCAAATATCACTGTTCCTAAGCCTCATTCATGGCGACAAAAGGGAGGACGTCGGGGGGACTCCTGCACTGCACGGGATCGTTGAAAAAGCAAACAAGACTGAGTCACTTCAGTTCCAGTAGCTGTTGATTCAAGCGCACAAGCTGGTATCCCTCTCCCTGGCCAATCCTAACCAGCCTTGAGAAGGTATCAAGTGGCTTATGAGTGGATTGGTCCCACCAACTCAAAGGGAGAAATCATCCTTGAAGGGGTTTCTCTGTCGAGATGAACTTGGCAATTCAGACCTGCAGCAGGGCTTCACCGGGCAAACCAACGGTCCAGAAGTTGAAGCAGCCGTCCTTCCAGCTCTTCTTCGGTTCTTTCGTTCCAGTGGTCGACTCGCATTCCAGTCCCAGAGACTCTCCTATTAAACAGTTCTCTCCCTTTCAATCCAGCCTAGCGGTCACTCACCCAGCAGGGTGGCTGTCCTTGCCGGACAGTCAGCCAGCCAATCACACCAGAGCGCATTTCGGTTTCCTAGGAGAGTAAGCACAGGGACTTTCAGAAACCGCCCTCACTTCCTGCCCACCCCAGACACTCAGGAACCAGAGGAGGGCTTCAGTTCTGAAGCCTGCCAATGGCATACGAACATAGGGACCAAACTTGGTTTGGCATGCAGAGGCAAACACTAGAAGGAACTTCCCAAAAATAAACGATGAAAAAAAGACCAGGACCAGTTTAAACAAAGGGGCTTAAGGCGCCATCTTAAAAAACATGGCTCCCGTGATTTTTAGCTACCAGTGTTCGCGGTCGGGAAAAATCATGGTCGTTCGTTGTAAAACCACTGCCACCAACCTTTTCAATAGGAAAGGGTAGCATTTGACTGCTACATGAGTATTTAGACACAGGGGATAATAAGCACTCCATTGTAAGATGGTGTGTGCTGGGTCTAGGAATTTGGAAAGACTAGTAAAGTCAATTTCACTTTACATTCTCTGGGAAACAGTTTATCCCAGAGAAGGTATTTAGCCCTTGGGACAGCCTAAAATGCTCCCCTGTGTCACTGCACTGATGGGGCTGCGTGACAAAAAAAAAAATATATAATATATATATATATATAGATTATGCTTATTGAGTTATCTAAAACTCCATAACCAAAAGAAATAAATACAGAAAACAAACACATTTAAAAAGTTCACAAAGTCCCAAAGTCCAGCAAAAGAGCTGGGGGGCTCCAAGGTAGAGAGGAATTCGCACATTTTGAGAGTTCTCCCTAACGGAAGTGGGGTGGGGGGGGTGGAGCGGATGCCGCCGAAGGGGAGGAGTCTGTAGACTATCTTGGCTGCTGCCGAAACCAGAGCCCGGCGACAGTTGGGTCTGCAAGCAGTTGGGCCAAGAGCCCGGCACCATGTCCCTCTTCGGAGGTGGAGACGGGAGGTCCCCCAACCAGTCGCCATCCATGCCAGTCGTTGCAGTGTCAGGATCAGCCTCATCCCTCAGGTGGGGGGGGGGGGGCGCGAAGGGTGGCAATGAGGTGGAGGTGAACTTTCCTCTTCTTGGTAGGTGGTTCCTCTGTCTGTCTCAGCGCCGCGGGAGGGGCCGCCGGTGCAACAGGCATCCTTGTCTGGATCTCCGAGACCAGAGTATGCAAAACAGAGAATGTCTGCTGAGGTATCTCCAGATGGTCGCTGAGGCGGCTGTGGTGACAGAGGCGAATGTGGAGCCAGTGAGAGTGGCGTAGGCTGGTCGCCCAGGCCCCCAACGCCCTGCTGTTCCTTGTCGGTCTCCTCGTCGTCACCCTCATTGGAATCTTTGCCATAGGGCCTGCCATCGACGCACCGCTCCTCCTGGATGGTCTGGAGGCCTGTAAACTCATCCTCCTCTGAGATGTCGGTGCCCTATTTGACTACCAACCCCCCCCCCCTCTCTGCGATCAGGAGGGGGGGGGGGGGGGGAGACGGTTTTGGTGAAATGACTGGCATTTTCTCCAGCGTCTTCTGTATGGGCTGAAAAGCAGACTCCCTCCTGGCAGGCAGGGAGACTTTAGCCTTATGGAGTGTGTCCTGTGGGTTCCACCACAGCAGCCTGCGCGAGGGACACCCCCCCCCCCCTCGATGGGCGGTTGGGCCTTTGTCATATGCACCTGGCCCTTCGTCGGACCCACAGCCTTCTCCTTGGGAGGGGCGTGACATCGGCCCGCTCCTCCTTGGCCTTCTCCGGCGGGCCGATATTGGGCTTCTCCTTGAGCTTGCCTGGATGGTCCGGCTTCCTCTATGATGAAAATCTCGAGTTTCGGCTGGTGACAGAAGCCGCGGTACTCGCCCTGGCCACATAGGAGCCCGTTGCAACGGCGCTCCTGATGACAGTTGACTCGCTGTGCTTGGCCTTTTGTTGGGCCCCCGTGGGAGGGATGCTCTCAAAGGTTTTATAAGACCGCTCAGTTTTCTTGGTAGGGGAGACATGCTGCTGGGACCCAGCCAGAGCTGGGGCCTTCGCCTGTAGCTACTCCTTTAGGCGCTGATGCCGATCCTTCAGCATGCGGGTCACCATCTACTGATAAATCGCACAGTCCTCTTCCACGTGCGTTGGGTCCGGGTACAGGCAGTAGAGAGACCTGGAGCGATTGTCGTCCGAGAAGACATTCCGCAGTCGGAACAAATCTAGAAAAGGGGAGCCGAATCCTCCTTCACTGACATGTCCACGTGGAGTAGGCCTTGAAGAAACTTCTGGAATCCTCCACGAAGAAACTCTACGAAATTCACCCTTGAGGGACGCTGACGAATAGGAGAAAAACACACACAGGTCCCCGTTAATCAGAAGGTAGATCGATGGAATTGTTTCAAAAAGCGCAAAACGCAGTAAAAGCTCCAGAGCGAAGCACGAGGACTCCCAACACTTGAACGTGCGGTAAACGTCTGAAGATGGCTGCCAGAGGCGGGGTTTAGGTAGAGGCCAGTCATTGGCTGGGGGCCGTATGACCCAGTGATTGGTTGTTAGGAGAAAGAGAATTCAGAAATGAAACAAACTGATTTTTTCTTTACCGAGGATTCCCGGCCCGACGACGATGAATATTCATGAGCATGTGAATCCATGCCAGACCCCATGCTGGAGAAATAGGGAAATGGAGAGCACCATGGACGGAGAGGGCAGAGAGATGGAAGGGGAAAGAGGTGAAGGTGAAGTGAAAATAAATAATGTAATGCATCAAAAAGGCAAGTTCCTACCCAGGAGCCCATTTAATGTGGAAAATTGCAAATCACATCAAAAGCACTAATATTTAGTTGTCAATATATGGATCACATGCATTTTTAAAAGGCAAATGTTCACCCCAAAGGACTGGTTCCTTTGTGAACTAAAAATACACCAAACACCTTTTCAGAACCACAAGTTCATTCAAAATAAGGTGCATGTTGCTTTCATACCAAAATTCAGCAGAACCTTTCCGATAATACAACCCACAGTACATCTCAAGTTGCCCCCATCAATGGGAATAGAGCGTCCAGATATGCCACTTTCCTTGCATGGCCACTTGCATTACCGCACTTTAATGGAAAAGCATAATAAAAAAGTACCATAATACAGAGAAACAGTGTCAGGTGCACCACACATCAACATGAGGCACAGGATCAGACTGGTCCATAGAGCAATGCCTGAAGGGCCAGACAATTAGGGCAACGTGTGGCAGTTGTCTTGGCCAACTCGGGGCTCTCTTAATGAGAGACTGCACTGTGCATCTGGTGTGCTCGAGGGATGTTCCTGAGCCAGTGTATTGTAAAAATCAAAATAATCTATCACCCCTAAAAAGAACCCAGAGATACAACACAAAATTCATTGTGAATGAATTGTGTTTCGCAAATACAGACTTTTCTGGTTGCCAGGGCTCGTTTGTGTTCCCGTCTGACTCTGTGGATCATAGTTTGATCTCTTGGGTTATCAAATTAAGACACACCATAATTTTATTTGTGCCTTGTACTACGACCTGTGCTTATTTCAGAGAACACAAGTTTGTCAAGACTTCACGCACAAGCAGTTCACCCAGTCCAGAGTTTCTTTTTTTGGTAGCATTCCGTTACTAAAAGTTTTGAATTTCCATTAAATGTCAGAAGCATAAAAGTATGGGTGCAAGAAAACTAACAGGACTTGCAAAATCTACTAGTGGACTCGCATGGCAAGAAGATTTTATGAAGGACTAGTACAATTTGTATGGCACTAGACCTTGCTGGCAAGTATTTGCCATTTACTGCAAACAAACTATTTGCAGTAAATGGCAGCTAAATGTTTGTGTGCATGGCTGGCCCTTCAGTGGCAGCATTGTGCAAAACATGAAGTATGCTTACAGTGAGACAGGCACCATTTTGTAGAATCACTGGAAATATTTTGTCTCCAGTTACCACTGGAGAGAATGTTGTGCTCCAGCACCTTGAAGCGTCTTGTGCTAGATGGGATTACCAATAAAGATCTCAGACCAAATAACCGGACAAACCAAGAATATGGCAAAATGCTACTTTATTCTCAGTCAAAATAAAGCAGGGCAAACTGGCAGACATCAGAATGATGCTCGCACAACACATACAAACTTGATTCCTATGTAGAAAACCGTAAAACCTATTGAAGGGAGGGATAGGTTAGGGGTACATATGCACCTATATATATAGAATACAAAGATTAGTACATCATTGGCTGTCTCTTATCTGCACAACACTGACAGGAAACGGCTTGCCCATGCCTCTTCTTTGATCTCTTTGCGAGGCTAGAATACATCATCTGCCAGAGACAGCCACCCACCAGGCAGCTGCCATGGGCACAGGCATCAAAGGAGCACACCATTCAATGGCAGTAGCCTCACACCAAGGGGTTTCATTTCTAAAGGCCTTGGTTCCTAGTGAGAAGTGAGGGGGCGGGTTAGAGAAGTCAGGAGGGCTCTGAACAGTGGTGGAAGAACTCCATCATGTTCCTCTCCGACCCGCTCTCTTCTTCCTTTCCCCTGCCATTCCTCTGGAGCAAAGTACTTTGGTGCAATGTTAGAGGGGCAAAGTGCACTTCTTTCAAGAACAGGGATTGGAGCACTAAGGCAGGCTATCGTTAGTCCAATCACCAGTGGTATTTTGCCTTTAAAAGGAGGGGGGTAGTTCTCCCACCACTACTTTGATTCACGCTGAAACACCACTGGAAGCCCTCAACCACTGATGCAAAGAAGGAGCAGTCCAAGACGGAGGCGAGCTCTGCCCCATACCCACACCAGGGCACACTGGGGGGTGACTTCCTGTGGGCCAGGACCTGCCATTCTGAACCTGATCAGCCCCTGAAAGGACTTGCCTAGTCCTCAAGCCCCTGAATGGGATCTCACAGCATCTTTGAGTACCAGATCTGCTAAGGATCCCTGTTCCACCAACTGAAAACTGGTTGGACTTCCTTCAAAGCTGAACTCTGCAATATCCGAAAGCAGTTGTTGGTAGTGCTCATTTTAAAAGTGGGAGAATTTTACAACCAGTTTTTTTTAAAGCTGGGAGTAAAAAAGTAATTTACATTCAAAATGGGGTCATTTTATAAGCAAATAAAAGAAAGGTTTAAATGTAAAACAAATGTTAATGTAATAAACACTTTTCAACTCGCTTATTCATGCATATTAAAAATATACCTTTTAAGATCATGCAGTAATAGTACTTTCTTCTATGGCACCACATACATTACTGGTCCAAACAGAAGCTTCTATGTGTTGGTTTTTATTTTTTTGATAGGGATTATTTTCACTGTGCCTTAGAGAGGCTCAGCTTCACCTCACTGAAGAGGCCCAACAAGGCCAAGCACATGTCTGGGGATGCCGATGGTACTCTTGTTCAGAAGAGAATTTCCTGGTATTTTAGTGCTGGATTGCCCTTTTGGACGGGACACAGACCGACGAGCAAATGAAAATCTCTCCTCTGAAGGGTGCAGTGAGCTAAAACGTGGGTGTATACCCTCCCGAATGGAAGAAATACAAAAACAGTGTATTTGACCCATGTTTGTTCACAGTAGAGGAGCTGCCACACTCCCCATCATTCTTGTCACACCGAGTTCTCAATCCTGCCGCCCATGGTTTCCATCACAGCTAAAGGTTTATGTTCCAACATGTCCCACATCATGACAGGTGCTGCTGCCTCTTCACAAACTGACACCACTAAGAATGCATGCCTTTCCTTTGTACCCCCTATATGAAGGGTAGCAATAAGTGTGTTATACATGATGCACGACAAATGGTGCTCCTGTCTCCTACCTACAGCAGTCTCAAATATATACACAAGTGCATTATCTGAATATCCCAAATAAAACGGGTAGCAATCAATATTTCACCATATTAGGAGACCCCAAATACAAAACCGTTAATGGTTTAATAGTGACAATAACACACAATATAGCCCTGCTATTTCTATTGTGAGAAATGCTCTATAGGATGGCATGTCGATCACTTCCATGATTTACCTCAAACTGTCAATCCTATAGTACACCGACCATCTTGAATCTGGTTCCTGAGCCAGGTTGGGGGTTCTTGTCTGCACTGCCAGGAGCCCCCCCCCCAAATCACCATAACAACTGTCAAAGACAGCATCTCTGAAGCTCAAACGTTTTGCTTCCTCCCCATCTTCCCTGCAGTAGCTCCAGCCACCTGTGGCAGGACAGTGCATTGGTTTTCTTTTTTAGAACTTGAACCTGTATTAGGACATCTGTACGTCAGCATTTTCTGCCTCGCCTCTTGCGACCGGCATTGCTCTGGACAGTGCCGCGTCTTCGTTTTCTGTGGGAACTCTGCACTGCATCACCAGCCAGTCTGGTGATTGCAATCGAGGGGAGTGATTCTGCCAGGAAACCCTTTACGGCCCATCTTTTCTGCCATCCTCAACTCAGGAATAACTCACCATGCCTCGGAGCGATGAGGGTGGAGGGGGATTTGTGGGGACCGGCAACCAGGTGATTCCCTCATGCCTCTACCCCCCCTCTTACATCCACCTTCGCCATCTCTTGCACCTAGCAAGTCACACCTTGCATCCACTCATACTTGTGCTCCCTTGTTTCCACCCGCCATCCCACACCTTTGCTCTCTTGCATGCGATCTTTCACACGTACCCTGGTTCACTTACTTACACACACACGCTATATGGTTAACCCTGGCTTTCTCTCAAGCACCCAGGTTCCTTCTCTTGCTCATTAGCTCTTCATCTTACATCTTGGCACTGCTCAATGCAGTCAAGAATGCTGAAACCCAGAAACTTTATAGAGTACGCCAAGCCAGACCCTAAAGACTGCCGGCAGCAAGCAGACACAGACTCCCAATCACAGAAATCACCCCAAAACTACACAGGAATCACAAACAAATGCCCAAGCCAGCACAGTTCCTCAGTACAGAAAAAGATTTTGCAGCAGGACTACTTCAGGTTTTTGGCTGCTGATCCTGGTCATTGAATTCCTTCATCAAGAAGACAGGATACAGGCTCTAGGCAAGGTTTTCCTCATGGTTGGATGCCGCTGTAGATTTGGTGCCTTTTTCAGGAGCAAAAATAGAATATCCCCGGTCTGATTCTCGTCGTTTGCAAGGACCAGCACTCTGGTGAGGGGACTTTTTGGACTAGACTCGTGCCTCTGGGGTTCCAGCAGGATACCCATGAAGTTTCAGCGAGTCAGACTAAGGAAGATAGTGCACTGCACAATGGCTCATTTTCAAAGTCCCCTGGTCGATTGGAAGGAAGGGCTACAGCAGGCTCTCCGGTTGCTGGAAACCATTTTCAGCCACAAAATCTTAATCTCCCTCTTCGGTTTTGGGTCCAGTGGTAGACTACCGCTTCAGCTTCCAGAATCAAACGTTTATGCAGGAACCCAGCCAAACAAACAGCTTTGCAACATTCAAATTTGGGGGGGTGGGGAGAAGGGGGGGTAGGGGAGGGTGGTCGGCAATCCTTTCAGGACAGCCAGCCTCCCAGTTCGAACTGGAATCTCGCAATCTGGCTGGAAGACAAAGGGCTGCAGAGTTTTGGACTCTCCCCTCGCTTCCTGCCAACACAGACTGGAGCCTGTGCGGGGCGTCCACAGGACTCCCGCCAAAGATAAAAATTACACAAAGGAATTTCCCACTCTGGATGTCAGGGGAAGGAACAAGAACGGACAAGAGACACTAAAACGGCGAGAAGAAAAAAATAAGACCGGAGACAGTTTGGTAAAATAAGCAACTCTGGGTGCCTTTACCGGGGGCTGTAAAAACAGCCTGCGATAAAGGTGCACCAAATTAATAAAAAGGTTCACTGCCCCCAGCCATTAAAAAGGTAAGTTTGTCGACGTTAAATTTAAAATGAGAAAGGGAATACTCAGCATCTCCGCAGCACTCCACATAAGGTGGGGGGAGCAAAATGTAAAGGGATCCAAAGATCCATTCAGCCCTTGGGAACTGTAGTTCTCACAAAGTTGGCCAGAGAAGGTTGGGGAGCCCATAAGGCAACCCAGCAACAATAGGCACTTATTGCAAAAAAGTTGTCAAAGGATAATTTTTTTAAAAGACATGACACCCATAAAAAGAGTAAAAGCAAAAGGTTCTTGGGTTGACACGGGTCAGAAGATTTATCATTGCTACGAAAATCTTACCCAACTGTCACCCGACACAAAGGAATTCTTTTTGACATTCAAACTACTCTGCTCTATGAAACCCCATATTTTTCAACAAAACCCACATTTTTCAACAATCTACTTTAAAAATCTTTCAGGAGGCGGAGGCATGTTCAGACTAGAGGTCCTAACTAACCCCGTCTACCACCCCTGGAACCTCAGCAAAACCCTAGAATTAAACTCCAGAACTTACCAGCATCCATCTTAAGCGACAACTGGGAAGCCAACGTCGTGAGCCATGAACTTTGCCCAGTCTTCTCTGCCTGTACAACTAACCAATCAGAATATGGGGACAATCATTTCTCCCATTGGCCGACAGCTAGCCATAAAGGACTGCTAAAGAGAAAGCTGCCTAGAAGTCAGTGCAAAGCTGAACAGCATGAAAAGAAAGCCCAGAGAGAAAAGCTGACCAGGGTAGTATAACAGTATCCTCCAGGATTGGCTTTGGTAGGAGGAACAGGAAAGCTATTGCCAGAGACTTTCCGCCGGCAACATAGGGAAGGTGAAAGGAACTGGACCAGTGGCAGAAGGTCGACATTCACTAAACTGGAGGAGATGGACACTGGCCCGAGTTCAGCCAGGGTCTCCCAGATTGTTGAACAGCAGCTTGGGCAGTTTTCTCATCTCCACCCAAGGCTCCTGGACTTTGTTTCCATCTTTAGAATCAAGCTGTCCTCCTGACTTTCCCTTGTACAGGTTTTGACTTGGCTTTTTGTTTGAGCATAGAGTTATTTGTGATGTATTTATCACCAATTGCCTTAGAGTGCAGAATAATAGGAGTATTTTATGGGGATGAACTGTTGGCATGGCTTGGATATTGGCAAGTGTTCAATGAGTCACTATCTACTACGGACACACAGTTGACGGCATCTGTATATTTGCCTTGGCTGTTAATGATTTTTATACTGCTCCAAATCACTAACCGTGCATTAATTCAGCCCTGAACCATGGGGAGTATGAATTCTTGCTATGCGGCAGTATTTGTAGAAAACCAACAAACTGGTGCAGGAAGGAAACAAACCGAAGACCTACCTTCTCTGTCTACACCCCATGACCCTGGAACCCGATCCCCACCCACCAAACAAAACTGTCTAGCACCCGCCCCCCCCATTTACCTGCTTCTCCCAGCCCCCACTCTCCCCTCCCCCCAACACACAAACGCACACTTTCTCCTACAGTTCAGGAAGGATCAGAAGACCCTCCCTCTCAAGTAATGGCTCAACCCTAACACCCAATTCCACACCCCCACCGTACCAGAGACTGGGTAATCTGATCCCCACAGTTTCTTCAGCTAGTTACTTGAAGATACATTGTGGACAACCGCCATCATTCCCCTGCTCTTGATCTCACTCCCTTGTTTCTCTGCTCCCTAACCTTGCAACCTCTGCCCCACGATTGCAAAGTGCTCCGTTGCTTCCCAAAGCTAGGTCTGGGCTCAATACTTGCACCTCTATGCATGTTCAAAGATATGGCCAGTTGAAGAGTTCAAACCTACTCTTGGTGTCGACCCATGCTTCAAATGCTCATAGAATGGCTCTACGGGACTTACCCAGAGCTGGGTCCGTTCATCACATTTCTTGCTTTCTTCCAGGCTTTGGCCTTCCCTTTTCTGGGGGCATTGCCTCAGCCTTGGTTCACTTTAAATCTCTACTAGACTTCTGGATTCTGGTCTTTTGCAGACCGTGGGTTTCTTAAGCTTCGATTTGGCCCCCTCATGAGACCATGGTTTTTGGAAGGAACTAGTTACTTACCGATTCACATGATCATGAATATTCCCAGTCAGGCTGGGAATCCTCAGTAAAAGTTTCATTTCTGAACCGTCTTTCTCCTAACAACCAATCACTGAGCTCTGGGTCATACTGCCCCCAGCCAATGTCTGCCCTTTACCTAAGCCCCTCCTCTGGCAGCCATCTTCAGATTTGTTAGCATGTAAAGTGGCAGTAGGACCAAGAAAAGGCGGGAGGGGTTGCATGTGAATTCATCCCAGACCCATGCTGGAGAACAACTGTTACTGGTAACTAACTCGTTCCTTCTCTAGCATGGGATCTGGCAAGAATACATAGCAGAACACACATGCACAACCATGGGTGGTGGCAAGGCTCAACATCAAGCATCTCTTACCTCACCAGGCTCACATTCAAGCGAACAGGTTGAGCAGCACTGCTTGGCCGACTCTGGACTCCTCTCCCTGGAATCCCTGTTGACGCAGTAGAATCTCGTGAAGGTGTTCGTCTACCTCCACGTAGCTGCCCTGTAGTTGTCCAGCAGGGGCACACCAGACAAACGCCATAGTTGCAGCAAGCACTCTGGTCGAATGAGCTCTCGGACGGCCAGGCAACAGTCGGTTTGCCAACCAGTGACAATGGATGATGCAGCCGGAGAGCCACCTGAAAATCGAAGCCTTTGAGAGGGCCTCCCCCTGGTTCACAGGACCAAAGTTCACGAAAAGCTGTAACGTCTTCCGGAAACTCTTTGTGCGTTCCACATAGAACTGCAGCGCTCTAGCCACATCTAGCGAGTGCAAAGTCCTCTCAGCCAGCGACGAAGGCGTCGGAATAAATACAGGCAACACCAAGGGCTTGTTTATATGAAAGTCTGACGGCACCTTGGACATGAAAGAGGGGTGCGTCTGCAGCACTACCCTTGTCTGGTGGAATGTCAAGTAAGGCGGTTTACAGGAGAGGGCCTGGATCTCGCCCCCTCGTTATGTGTAGGTGATGGCACAAAAAAATGCTGTTTTCCACAACAAACTTCAATGGCCCTGAATGCATAGGATCGAACGGGGGACCAATGAGCCTAGTCGACAACAGATTGAGCGTCTACCCCGGGGCTGGAGCCTTCACCGGCGGGAACGAACGGAACAGTCCTTTGACAAACTCTTTAACCAGAAGGTGTGACCACAGCGATCACAGTCCCAGAGATCTGGTGTAGCGGGAGATAGCCACCAGATGAACCTTAACGGAAGCACGGGCCAGTTAAGCCTTGGCCAATGACAGCATCGCAGAGGATCGATCTTCTGTTCACGGCACCAAACGGCAAACCTCTTCCATTTTTGTCCATAACTTTTTAGAGCAGACAATGCTCTGGCCTTGGCAAGCACTTCCTTGCAGTCCGCTGGGAGATCGTAGCCCCCAAACTCTAGCGCTGCAGGAGCCAGGCCGGGACAGCTGTCATTTCGAGAAGGTCCAGGTACCATATCTGCCTCGGCCACGCCGGTGTGACAAGGATCATCCTGCACCAGGACCGTCTGAGTTGGACTAATCGAAGAAGCAACGGCGGGAATACATACAGAAACAGACCGTCCCTGTTACGCTCACCTGGTATCCACGGGGCGCTACCCAGCCCTGGTTGGATGATTTGCCATCTCGAACCCGCTCCCGGTCACTTGGTAAGCACTCTGGTTAAAGATGGGTCTGAAAATATAGGAGAGCTAGATTTAATACCAGATTGTCTATGTTTTCCCACCTCCCTTGGCCTCAACTCCTTCCTCCCCCTTGGGCCCTCTCCTCACCTTAATATTGTAAAAGGTGGATTCTCCGTCCTGCTCCTCGTGGCAGGGGCGCGTAGAATGGGGGGGGGGGCGAGCAGCAACCAAGTTACTTCACTGGTGCAAGCCCCCCGACCCCCGTGGGAATCCAGGCCTGCTGCGACTCCATAGGTTTGCTGCTTTACAGTCTTTATATGCAGTTCTTATGTTCCTCTTGGTTCGAATAATAATGTCTTGCTTCTTTCCTTTTAGGTATGGAAAGGTATGTTGGTGTTGTCATGCAGTTTGAAGATGAGCATGGGCCGGTAGGTGAAAGCACGGTGTGCATGATGCGGTCCGGTGAGTAATGCGCGATGTGCAGCGCTGGTTTCGCCTTTTATATTGCTAACCTGTGTCTTTTCTCCCCCTGCAGGTTGCGATGTTCCTCGCCAAGCGCCGTAATGTTCCAGCAATGATACTGTGATACTGACCAAGATGACTACCCAGGTAAGAATTGTGTGGCTTTCATTCGGGAGGAAACGTGAGTAAACGCTTACTAATGCCGTCTTTCTTTCTCTTTCCAGGTTATGGTATTCCCAGATGCACACAGTGCCGGATGATGGAGTTCATACCTTCAGGTGAGTGGAACTGAAGTCGGCGATGGATTCAAGACAGGATACTCCCCCCTCCCCCCCTCAAGTAAATAGTCCCATTCTAATGTTGGTCTTCATGATGGTTATGAGCCTGGCGCCAAAAGCGCCAGGACTGACTCCAAGAGAGTCTTGGGTGAGGTTTTAAGGCCATTGACCTGGCCCTAGGCTGACTTGCCAGTGAGGGCCAGGTGCAAGAGTCATGACAGTCCCAGGGGAAAGAGACTGCGTCTCCCCCATGCTCCCCGGCTGGGGAAACCTGCTAGCGAACCTCCGGCACATCATGTTCTTCGCAAACAGATCGATCTGGGGATTGCCCCATCTGTGGAACAGGTAATCCCTTGGTCCTGCTGAAGCTCCCACTCGTGGCAAGAGCGCAGCTCCCTGCTAAGAGTCAGCAACGGTATTCTTCACTTCTGCCAGATGAAGCAGGAGGAGGAACATCCCCTGGGCTACGGCCCAGTGCCAAAAGGTCCTGCGCCTCTTTGGAGAGCGCCGGGGATCTGGTCCCCCCCCCCCTGCTTCCTGATGTAGAACATCATGGTGGTGGTGTCCGTGAAGACCCGCACCACCTTGCCCTTGAGGGACGGAAGGAACTACTTGAGGTCCCAAAACACTGCCCGCAGCTCCGACACGTTGATGTACAACGTCTTCTCCTCCGCTAGCCACAGGCCTCTTTCATGAAGACTTCCGGTTTGTGCACCCCCTCCCCCCCCCAATTCCAAGGAGGCATCCGTCGTGACAGTCTCCTGATAAGGTGGGGTCTGGAAATGAAATCCACCCCTGCGGACAGATGTGTGCGCACTCCCCACCACCTTATCGCTCGACGGAAACTCTCGTCGAGTGCGACCTTGTCCTCGAAGCTTCCCGACACTTGTATCCAACGGGCGTCAAGGAACTACTGCAGTGGACGCATCCGGAACCTGCACAGCCGAATGAGGTATATGCATGACGACATCATGCAGAGCTGAAACTTGATGGACCTCACCCATTCGATCTTCAGGGCTGACAGCTGCTAAAATAGCCGCTACCATCTCCTCCGACGGAGACGCCAGGCACGACACTGTCGAGTCAGGCACTCAGAAACCGCAAGTCCAGCGATGGAATCAAGCAGGACTTTGCATAGTTCACCGAGGACCCCAGATCCGTCAGGAGTTGGACGGTCCTCGTCATATGTTTGACGGCGATGTCCTTTGAGCTTGCTAGGATGTGCCAGTCGTCTAGGTAAGGGTAGATGTAGCTCCCTCGTAGACACAGCTGCACCGGCGCCAGGCACTTGGTGAAAACCCTTTGTGCCAACTTCAATCCGAAGGGAAGGGCCTTGAACTGGTAATGTTGCCCTTGAACCACGAAGCGTAGGAACTTGCGGTGGCCCTTGTGTATGGGGATGTGAAAATAGGCATCTTCCAAGTCCAGAGACAATAGAAAACCCAACTCTTCCAGCTGTCCTAGCATGTGCTGAAGAGTCACCATCCAAACCTTTTGAGACTTGATGTACCTGCTCAGACGGCAGAGGTCCAGGAAGGGCCTCCAACAGCTGGTGGTATTTTTGACGAGGAAGTAATGAGAGTACTCTACAGAGCCACTTTGGGACGAGCTCTATCGTGCCCTTCCTCAACATGGCCCGCACCTCCAGCAGCAGCTAAGGAACGTGGTTTTCCTACCAGGCCACTGGTGGTATATGGGGACACTTCCATTGCAACACTAGGGTGTGTCCGTGGGCGAGAGCGTCCAGCACTCAACGGGCGGTGGAGATTGTCTTCCACACAGTTCGCCAGTCAGCCTCCCACCGGAGTGCTCGGGTGGCAGCCCGACGACACAGCTGGTTCAATCCTGTTTGAACTTTGAAACGCCATCTTGGGGGCCTCAGCGACATCATCCTCCAGATTTGCGATGTTATCCTCCAGATTTGCAACGGCCCCTGTAGGTCTCCTGGGCCGACGAGTGGGAGGGTTGATGGTAGGACGAAGCACCTCCCCCGAAGCCTTTGTAAGAACCCTGGGATTTTCCTCCGGAAGTCCGAAAGGACAGCCATCGTTGCTGAAGCGTGCCCAAGGCAAGCGTCATCTCAGTTTCCGCCTTGATGGCACAAAGAGACTCTTCCACACAGTCATCCCAAACAAATTGTCCCCGTTCAACACCTTTGACTGAACATCCTGGTGGAAATTAGTTGCCCCAAGCCAGCCACGCAGACAAAGGCAAACACTGTTGCCCATTTGGCAGAAACCCGTGTCGGCGATGTCCGTGCCCACCGTAATGGACCACCTCGCCTTCCTGTAGGATCTCCAAAGCTTCCGCCCTCTTGTCGTCAGGAACTAAGTCCAGGAGGGGAGCAATCTTGAACCAAAGCTCCCCGTTGTAACGCGCCACGATGGCGAGACATTTGCGGCCTTTATTGTCATCGCTGCCGACGTGATAACTTCGCTCCATGGCATCAAACTTCTTCCCCTCCCTGTCTAGTGGGGGTGGGGAGGGGGGAGGAGGCTGCCGAAGAAGAGGCGCCCGAAGACTTTCTTGGCAGTCGCGGAAACCAGAGTACGGAGATGGCTGGGACCGTAAGCACTTCGGCGCAGAGTCCACCATGTATTACCTCTCAGAACGGTCCCTCTTCGCCAGGGCAGAGGAAGCGTTCTTCATGAGGGACAACCCCTCATCCCAAATGTCATCCAAGAGCGGGATCGAAAGTACGGTCTTACTCTTCACCTTGCGGTGCTGGTAAAGGAAACCCTCTTTCCTCTTCTCCTCGGGGACAAGGCCCCCAAGCTCATGGCGTGGAACGAGCCCATCTTGTCGGGCAGTGAAGATATGGGCGGCGGAGATGGGAGGTCTGGATCAGTCTCGTCCCTCGGGGGGCGGAGGGGTGTTGTAAAGGAGGCAGAGGGTGAACTCTCCTGGTCCCGGCGCAAGAGGCATCCTTGTCCGGATCTCCGACCATAGGGTATTCAGAGCAGTGAGAATGTCCAGACCAAGGGAGAGGGTTTCGGGGAAATGATAGGCATCTTCTCAGGTGTCGTTTCAATGGGTTGAAAAGAGGACTCCCTCCTGGCAGGCAAGGATACTTTTGCCTTCAGGGCGGTGCCCTGCAGATCCGCCTCAGCCACTCGATGGAAGGGGCCTTTGCCAGATGTAGCTGGGCCTTCACGACCTTGGTCGAGCCCTTCACCTTAGGGGGAGGGGGGTCTGAGCCCCACTACCCCCTGGCCTTCTCCATAGGACCTGTCTGGGTCTTCTCCAAGAGCTTGTCCGGATGGTCCGACTTCCTCTTCTTAGAAGAACTGGAGCATTGGCTCGGGGTCGAATGCGCTGTACTCGCCTAGGCCGCCACGGAGCCCATTGCAATGGCGCTCCCGGTGGCAGTGGACTCACGATGCTTGGCCTTATGTTGGGCCCCCGCGGTAGGAGCGTCCTCAAAGGTCTTAGAGACCGCTCAACTTTCTTCTTCAGGGCAGGGGAGGCATGCTGCCAGGGCTCACGCAGAGCAGGGGACTTGGCCTGCAGCCACTCGTAGAGACACCTGCGTCGGTCGTTCAGCATGCAATGTACAGTTTCCTGACAAGACGCACAGTCCTCCTCCACATGCGTCGGGCCCAGAGTGCAGGCAGTAAAGGCACAGGGAATGTCCGTTGTCCGAAAACACATTCCGTAGGTTTAAGCCGGGGCAAAACAAGAAGAGAGAAGCCGAGTTCTTCTCATCCGCCATGTCCACGCGGCGTAGGCTTTGAAGAAGCTTCTGGAATCCTCCAAGCAGCAACCTGCCGAAATTTGCTCAGGGGGGGGTGGGGGGGGGGGGGAAATGGGGTTAGTGTTAACCGGGGGGGGGGGGGGGGCCTGAAGAATACGAAAATGGGTCCTCGTTAATCGGAATGTGGATCAATGGATCTTGAGGCTCGATTGACCGAAATAGAGCAAAACTCTTAGAAATATCGTCAAATGCAGTAAAAGCTCGAGAGTTATAGCACGAGGACTCCCAACACTTGAAACGTGTGGTAAAAATCTGAAGATGGCTGCCAGAGGAGGGTCTTAGGTAGATGGCAGTCATTGACTGGGGGCAGTATGACCCACATAACAGTGATTGGTCGTTAGGAGAAAAGACAGTTCAGAAATGAAACAGATTTTTTCTTTACGGAGGATTCCCAGCCAGACGACAGGGAATATTCATGAGCATGTGAATCCATGCCAGACCCCATGCTGGAGAAACAAGGCAGTTATGACAAAGTAGTTATTGAACATGGTGAAAGTGGTGGGGGTTATGTGCTGGTAGTTACGGGCATCGATCCATAGTTTCATTATAAAAGTTGGCCGATTAGGGGTGGGCTGTCGCCAGGACCTGATATTTCTTTACTCCGGGTCTAGGTTGAAGAGTCTAGTTTTCAGACATTCTTGGAATGACGAAAGGGATGGATCATTACTCAGCTGTGGTGGCAGTGTGTTCCACCGGGAAACTTGACTCTCCTACTTTAGGCATAATCAGATTGGTTCATTATGCACTTTGATGTTTTGAAACAAAGCTTTATAGAACAAAGGCTGCTAGCTTAGCAGTTGCAAGACAACTCATCACCCATTGTACTAATGGCGTAAAACACGAGATGGTAAAAGAGGAGAACAACTTAACCAGGACGGGGCAAAAAACCCAGCTCTCACTTGGCTTAACTTTGTGCTGATATGCAAATCACGTTACATCAGTGAGCAATATTCTCCTTGGCGGTCACATAGGAGGGATTCTTTTAAGTGTGCACGACACAAAAATGCTCACTTGTTCTTGGTTCAATAGAGTTGGCAACCGTAATATACTAATATCCATTCATATAGTGCATGCCATGAGTTGAATGGTGTCCCATCTGCCACCAGGCTATGCCAATTATGATTCATGGGTGGTTGCTTGCAAACAACTGAAGTTAATGATGCTACCTCGATTGGTAGATGCGCGTGTGCGCGCACGCAAGGTGAGGTGGCTTGGAGAGTGCCATGCATAATTCTGGGTAGCAAGCATTGAAGGATGGTATGACGACTGTATCAGTTGTATATGTAATACCCCTCCTGGTGAGACCCGACCCCCTCTCCCCCCCCGACCCAAAGCACTTTTTGCTGGACTTCTGGACATTTTCTTTCCCATCTGAATGAGGGGAGCCAGCCTCCCCCCCCACCGATTCATTCTTCTTGTGCTTGGACTTTAAACAGAAATAATGAGTTCCCAATGTTATTCTATGGAGTCTGCTTTCCTCCAGATCTCTTTAAGGAATCTCTATTTAACTTTAGTAGCACGCAGCACCCTATGTGCAGTGTTGCTGGGAACTCTTTGGGTTCTCTTTTGAGATTCTTTACTTTTCCCTACAAACTACAAATACCCAGTATTCCCCCCCCCCACCCCCACCCCCACCCCTTCTCTCTGTTCCTGTGGCTAGACAATCCTATCCTACAGTTAGGGCTGGTGGAAGTGGACGTGCTCTAATTGTGTAATTTTATTTACCACAGACTATATTCACAATCTCGGTTATGTTCAATAAGGTCATCGATGTTCCAACATGGTGGCTCCTTTCTCTTTTAACCATTACTCCCGTGTGGTTGTCTTCTGGTAGCCAGTCTACCATTCTGGGAGGGAGGGATCTGTGTGCGTTTTGCTTTTGGCAGGAAGCCTTGCATGTCCCCGCCTAGGCTCCAGTGTTTCTGTGAAGGAGGGAATCAGGGGAATCACTGTCCTTTGTCTGCCAGAGTGCCTGAACAGAACTTGTACCTACTGGGGAAGGAGGTGGCAGGGGAGGGGTGGGGGGGAAATGGGATGGTTGTCCCAAGTGAACAGCCCCCGGCCCCTTTCTGTAAACTGATGGGACAGTTTACAGAGTAGTGAGTGGGAAATCAAAATATAAGGCGAAGTTCCCGAGGTAGAAGGCAAGTCGACCATGGGAACAGAAGACCCGAAGCTAAAGACAACCAGAGACGCCTGAAGACACGCCCAGTAACTGAAGCAGCGACTGCTGTCATGACCCAGTTTTCTTAACAGAGGAGCTCCGAAGAGGGCTGTTCCTTCCCTTTCGCTGGTGGGACCAACCAGCCCCAAAACGAACTACAAACGAGCCATCTCCCGAGATGCTGTGCTGCAAACTGTAAATGACAGGAGACTGACCCATTTGCAGTGCAGCATCTTGGTGTGGACAAATCTGGCCAGAACTTGGTGAGCTCCAGTTGAAACTTCAGGGGCACAATCCCACTCACCCAAATCCTCTTAAGGACTGAAAAACCAAAAGAACGACGACCAGGCGATAACCACCTTTTGTTGGAGCTGATAAAAGGCGTGAAAACCGCCGACTAGCCTAAGAGACCGAAGAAATCCAAGCTGAGGGTCCTTTTGCACGACTGCTGCTGTGACATCCCATTCAGAGTCCTTCCTTTAGTCACCAGACCATGTAATCAGGACACTGGATCTGTCACTGCTGCACAGGAGAGAATCCAGCTGCATTACTTCTTCTAACCTAAGGTACTGTGGGGCTAAAGGTAGAACTTACCTTAAGGGTGACTGGAGTGCATTGCAATGTGTTTGGGTGTACACCCATACCTCTTGCCCATGCATGACAGCTTGTGTCCCATTAGGGAGTCCTTTGCGGGGTCACTGTAATTTGTGTTATCTTGCTAGGCATTTTATTTTAGTGACTAAAATATCCAGAGGAAAATTCCTGTGTGTATTGGTTAGTTTAAGAGTATTTAATCACCTGCCATAACACATCTATATTTTAATATAAACTTTTTTGGACTATTGAATGTACTGGCTCAGTGTACTTACCTACATCTCACATCCTCCTCATAAGCCAAGATTGGAGAGAATTTTCAGTTTCTGTGCCAATTCCCCTTTAACCCGAGAGACCCCCAGCACTTTGCTGGACTTTTAATTTTAATCTCCTGAGGAGCAAGTGGAACTTTTTAACCACTCACTCATGCTTTTTCTCTGACTGGGCAATTCATTGCTACCGTTTTATGGAGTCTGGTAAACTCCATATATTTTATACAGGCATCGGCTTTTTGCTTGATCACTCCCAGCACCCTCTGTGCAGTGTCACTGAGGAGTCCTTTGCAACTTCTCTTTATGTTTAAATGCATTGACTTGCGAGAACTAATAGTAAGATAAAATTGATCTTACTTACCTTTCCTCTCCTTTTGTGGGTCCAGCACACACCACCGTATGTGGGGTGCCAGGGAGTTACATTTTAACTCCTCCCACTCCTCATGTAACTTCGTTACACTGACTAACTTAAATGGCTGCAGGCAGTGGTTTCTTTTTACAACCTTTTGTGCAGGTTACTAGCATGCCACTTTCTCAACTGCAGTACAGCACATTGGTGATCATTTTCTCAAACCCACACAACCAGTCTTTTTTCGCTATTTTTCATTTGTCAGTTCCTTCTGGGCTTTTCTTCTACCATTTAAAGTAGGTTGAAGTCCTTTGTGAGATTTGCCATTGGCAGGCTTTAGCCCTGAAGCCCACCCAGGCTCCAGTGTGTCTGGGAAGACTGTGTGAGGGAGGAGCCTGAAACTTTACGGTCCTTTTTCTGTAGGTATGCCATACTGAAACCAGTTCTAAATGGGTGGCTATACATACATCAAACAAACAGTTGCCCAAAGCCATACCAAGGCCTACTATATGAGGCAATACCAACAACTGCAAAAGCATAACTTTTAAGTGAAAGTGTTTTCTTGGGTCTATGTAGGTCAGTGGTAAAAGTGTACCGAAAAAAGTTAATGGAACTGTGATTTCAGCAGGGATGAGGGTAAAGCAGAAACATAGTGCAACATGTGGCAAGGTTATGCAGCCGAGGCATTGCAATACAAAAGTGACTAGTTACTAAGGCTCCCATTACAATTTGTGAAGAGACAAATCCTCTATATAGAATGGTGAATTGGAACACCAGTCCTGACTGTTCACGCTCACTTTGATCACAGATGCATGTACTGGTCTATAACTCACATAACTCTCGCCTAAAATAAGCCTGGCTGCTCAGCCACTCTACCGTGTAGTACAGGCCTATATTAAGAGTTGGGTCCCTAATGCAAAGAGATACAGCTTATGAAGTCCCACACCAGTCACACTTTAGAAACACTTACCCAACAGGTATGCCTTGCTGCTCTGCAATGCTACCAAATCCTTTGGGTAATACAGACGTATACCAAGAGTTGGGGACCTGTATGCCAAGGGATAGTTTTATAGTCTTACCTAAAGTGGACTTTAGGAGCAACACAGACAAAAATCGATTCTGCAAATATATGGCATTATAATGGAAGATATGAAGGCACAGTGGTCATAATAAGATATGGCCCATGTTCCTTCGAAAAGTAGGTAATTAAGTACCATGCTTTCCCTCAAGTCGTAAAATGAATGCACTGTTAAAATCTCAGCACCAACCACCCTGCTACCCTCAATAGCACTGGCTAAACTATGAATAAATAATACCCCTCTCCACCAACAGTACTGCGCTACTGTATAAAATGCCAGGCACAATACCAACTCCCTCCCGATGTGAAGCACGCCACTGCTTTGGAGCTAGGCTCGCACTTTAAGCAGTAATAGCACACAAACATGCCCATGCAGCGAAACAGCATAGAATGTATAAATAACAGCACAGTACTGAGTCAATATACAGTGCAGAGTACATGCATCACTTTGTATATAATTCACAGCCACCTCTTGTACACGATCTTCAGGTCCCGCCACTCCAGGAAACTACACATCTTGGGCTTACGGGCCAGCACCACCTGCATCAGTTCTCGCACCAGCTTTTTTTTCTCCCGGTCAGAGATGGCCACGTACCACTTCTGCAGCCGCAGCTTGCCTTGGCGGCTAAACAGCAGCATGAAGCGCATCTAGAAGGCACACAAATAAAAAAAAGACTGAAAGTAACAGGCTCGATGCAAAGATATAGATACAACGGGGCCATGGGCATAAGGAAAAGGGAAATGGGGCAGATAATCTGAAATATGGGAGGGTGGGGGGAGGGGGGAAAGAGGAGACAGAGAGCGAGCTGTGCGAGAGGAGGGGAAAACATCTTTCTGCACATCGCACATCTACGTCGTGAAAACAGCGCCACTCATGGTCCGTACTGGCTCGCAAACACCCCAAAGCTGTATGGGTAGCTACACTAAAGGATGCAGTGTAAATAAGACACAGAGCCCCAATGAAGTCATTTTTTAATTGCGATTCAAATGTGGCAACGGGACGGTGAATGATTGGATGGAAAGCAACTTTCCTTACCCCTACAACCAGACGGATCAACTTGAAATGCACGGAAGAAGGAGACGAAAACGTGCAATGCGAGTGTGCTCAGGCATCGGAAAATCGTAGTGTCGCTGTGATGTAAAACTTTAAAAAAAATAAGAAAAAAAATAAAAAAAAACAAGTGTCGGAGGGGCTGCCCTGCGGGGTACGCACGTGGTTTCAAGCACGCTCGAACACGGAGACGACAAAGGCCATTTGTCTGGCATTCAGGAGACTATCCAGCGGGGGAGTGCCATTTAGTATTTTGAGCATGATTAAACACCAACACCAACTACAGTTTGATCCCCGGAATGATCCTAACAGAACAGTAATGGGGCTATGGGTTGCCTCCCATGAAAAATGGGAGGGGGGTGGGGAGATTCCTCGTTTCATTACCTACTTTGGAGATACCTTACATGCAAAACAGGGGTCTTCACTTTTTATGCCCCGTCCTTTATCCTGTGGTCATAAATAAAGCTCCCTTTTTACATATAAATACAGATGAAAACACTTAAAATGCAGGCCCCTTGTTTGGGTGATTAAGATGTCAAACATGTACTGTGCAAAGTAACAGAACAGAAAAGTTGAAAAATGATTCCTTGTCTTTTAAGTTGCTTAAATGGTTGTGGACCTTGAATAAGTTGCTTAAATGGTTGTAAACCTTGAATTGTTGTGCAAGAACGCAGCTTCACATTACAGGCATACACGGGCTAAAAGGTTCAAATAAAATACTAGTTACAGCATGTTGCCTTCAGAGGGGGTGTTTAAGACGACGGTCGAGCTGAAGTGAGACACGGATCTATGAGCGAGCAAAGATATTCTCCACTCACAAAATTGAGATGCTCTGTGCTTGAAAGAGGTAATGAACAGGAGTTCTACACAGACCAATGGGTGGTGCAATGAAACGCAGGCGGCCGAAGGTGCGAATGTGTCAGCAATCGCATGAAGTAGGTTATACAGCTCCCGAAGAGCTGAAAATACAGCCGGCCAAGTACACTTCGACAACAGGATTGCTGGCGATTTCGGACATAAAATGAGGATTATGCGATTGGAAACACAAAATAAGTCACACTTATGTTGAAACTCTACCTTCCACAGGGAACAAAGACAAAGTCAGAAAATATTGCAATAACCGAGTTCCTGCCTTACCTAATGGGTGCTCATAAAATGGCCATGGATGTCGTCACCATTAGGGATCAGGTAGCTGCGGATTGCTCGACCATGAAGAAGCCACATCAGGAGGGGACACTGGAGGGAGGCACCTATGTGTCTTACATGCTACAGGCAGTACTGAATAAGTTCCAGAAGTTGAATAAGGCCATAGACGACGGAACAGACTCTGCCCCAGTTTAGTCAGACACAAGGAAACAGGTGGTATTTCCTTCAGATCTCGTTTACAACCTAGGTTTTCAACAAGGGCAATTGGAGCAGTGTAGGTCCAGCTAAGGATTTAAATCTAGACCAGGCAGTTATTATAAAAAGTATGAGACAACGGGGATCAAAGGAATTCTAATTCCAAAATAGACAAGGAGAGCTCAGCGTCTGGCTATGTTCAATTGACCAACAACAACAAAAGTACTCCCGATGGTCAATAACCAGTTGGAGCTGGCCTGTCATTTTTGCACAAGCCCGTGTACAGGGCACTTTGAATCAGTAGGTATGCAGCCATCAAGACTGGGCTACTAAGGAGAGAGTGTACAAGTCCTTCCGATTTCATCATCAGGTACTACCTACGCCCCCCACTTTAGAACAAAGTCAAGAGGAGAGAACCATTACAATGTACAGAAGTATGGAAACTGAAGAAACCGAGTTCCTAAGTGCCAGAGGTAATTGAAAGGGGAAGGAATATACATGATAAAGGAACATACAGTCAGACACTGAACTTCAACATTGAATCAATTTGTGAAGAAGTTTAGTTTCAGGATGGATAAGTCACAGAATTATTCAGATGATGGCAGTGGGCACATTCTAGTACCATGAGACATTTCCTTTTGCCCATTTGAGAGATCAGAAATCTCAGGTGTGCTATAGCATACGATTGTTTATCCTCTTTATGCAGCATGCTGCTGTGTGTTTTTATGGAAAAATTGACATTCTGAAATAAACTAGAACTGAACAGCAATAGCAAACAGCCACATGTTTTGGGCATTGCCCTTCACCAGAGATCCAGCGCTGGGCACTTACAATGGTCTTGGCACCAGTGATAGTGACTCTGCAACTGGAGGGTAACCAAGTATTTTGTTTACCTTGAAACCAGGCCAATCAAAAAGCCACTGACAAGTCTTTTGAAGGATCAGATTAAGGGAACATGCGAACACAGAGTCTACTAACCAGAACAAGGCTTAGTCTTTGCTCTCTAAAGACATTCAGCACATATGGGCTCACCATAGGATTGACTTGGTTCAGTGCTACCTTCTTGGGACAGAAAAAGGGGACTGTCTGCAGGCAGAAGGAGGCAGACTTCCACCGGACATCTGCTGCAGATTCAGGAACACATGGTGCCATGTGATCACATGAGCAAGGTTACACCTGTGGCCACTGGTAGCCCATATCATTTGATCCCAACATCATACATTTCGTGACGATAATTCCAGTGTCTACAGACCCGAGGACGATCTAAAATACCAACTAGCTCAGGAGAAGGGAAGTAATAGATTGTCCACCAGATACCACGCTTACTACAGACATCTGCATCCGGGGCTGAGGCCTACCCTTAAACGGGAGGTCCACCATGAAGTCAAACTGAAAGCATCTGTATTTCAGGCTCCGTTAAGGGTTCCAGAGCAGATTCAGAATGTTCACTGGTTAAGACAGAAAACCACTGTTCCTACATTAACAGACAGTCTGCCTCCATACTCCATTATTGGGGAGTGTGCTACCGAATTTCACCCAAGAGCAGTGCACTTCAAGGGGGTGAACCATTCCTCAACAGATAAGCTCAGCAGGTTATTTTCAGCCGGAGGGGAAATGACAATTCAGCGCTGGGACTTGGAATACCCCCTCTGGACATATTTTTCCTCTTTGGAAAATACTGTTCTGCATCAGGTTCCCAATTTTTTTATTTTTTAAATGTTTTTCGTTTATTACAAACTTTCCACTGTTTTAACTCTCCAATTGAAAATTTAATTTCTCTACACATTACACTACATTTCGATCATCATTTCTTATAATACAGTTCATTTGTCATTTAACCAGCCTATTCATCCTTTGTTCTTATTGCTTTTACAGCTTCTTCCAGAAATATTGCAGTTGAAAAGTTTATTCTTTGATTCCAGCATTCATAAAATAGTTCCCACAATTCCTTAGAATCAAGTCCACAAGAATCTACAATCAAGTCTTTAGGTAAGTAGCTCGAACATTCGCTAAGTTTGGGCGAAATAAGATCCAAGTGTTTTATTGTTTCAGTGTTACTATTACAAAGATTGCAATATGGTCCCTCTTCGTATTTTCCATTTCTTTGTAACGCAGTTTTATTGTGCAAAACATTTAATCTAAATCTCAATAGCAAATCACGTTGCTTACGATGTGGGAATTTAGCCAAATAGCCGGGCATAATATTCATCACTCCCCAAGGGTATGAGTCTTTGAATTTGTTCGTACTTCTTCAGATTTACCTCCAATACTCCGCCCAAAGAGTCTTTCAGGTTTCTGTGCTGGTGCCAAGCTTTAGTAAGATTACAGTCATTTGTACATTCCTCTAGAACCCTCTCACGATTTCCTGGTTAATGCAGGCCCATTACTTCGAATTGTGGAGGACAGTCGTTGAGTTGCTCTTCGAAATAACATTAGCCTGTTCCATATAACATGTCCATTTAAGGAAATCAGCCCAGTTCTTGCCGCAGTACGGCCATTGGAATTGATTTTGGTAGATCGTGCAAGGCATAAAATAAGCAGTGTCGCATAGCAATTTGCTATGCAATACTGTAGGTTTGCTAATCAAATGGAGACCTGTGTAGCAAAGTTAGCTATTTAAGTTGCGCTCTTCAATGAACGCACAGCTTGCCCTACATTGCCCTCTTGCCCATGGTACTCTGTTCACTTCAAATGCTAATGGAGAGAAAGTGCAGCAGTAATCAGTGCCAAAAGCATGTGTGGGAATGCTAGGCAAGAATTTCTTTTTCAAATAATTGCAAACCAGGATAATACTTTTATTAAGCTTTTTATACCCTGTCTGGCCAAGACCAGTATGTCTCAACTTTATATATTTATAAAAAGAGTTAAGCAATTCCATTACTAAAATGTAAGTTGTTACATAATGCATAATTACAGTATTGATACTGCAACACTGCCTCATCTCCATACGTTACAGTAATATTTAGGTTAGTGTATCTAAATTTCATAGTGCCCACTGTATTTCATTTTGTTGGGAAAGATGTTATGTTAAAGGTACTTATATAGTGCACCCATCACCAACAGAATTGGTCCCCATGCGCTCTAGTGGATCTGTAAACAGAAGGCGGGCGGGGTTAGTCGGGTGGAGGGGGAGTAGGGGAGAGGGTGTGATGTTGACGGCTTCAGCTCAGTATACACCGGGTGCTGGGCTTTGGTGCAGGTATCTGATCAGGTGAGACCTTGTGTGCGGTTCATGTGTTGTTGATGCAGTGTGGTAAAGTGTGTGCAGATTGCTGGGAGAGAAACGGTTGTGTGAGGTTTATATGGGTTGTGTATGCAGAGATACCCCCCTCCACTGTGCCCTGTGTAGATTTACACATTGGCACTAGAGTTGTTGCTTCGCTGAATCCTTCACCTGCCTTCTGCATATGGCACTGGACTCAAGCAGGCAGGACAGATTCTACATTAAAGTATCCAGAGCAATGGGGGTGAGATATTTCTCAGGTCCATCCTCGATTTGTGACACCACCCATGAAAGCATTCCTCTGTCTCATCTCACAAGACAAGGGCCCTAATGGGCTCAGACCTGGGGAAAATGGCAATGATGGGGCTGTTGTGATGTAGTGGTCTAGGCATATTTGTGCCGATATGTATTTTAACTGTCATTTTCAAAAAGTTTTTGTGCCACTGTTTTTAAGAAGGTAAACGAACATGTATTGCAAGAAACAAGAAAGAAATCAACAGTGCCCACGGAATGCTGTCCTGTTAGGATTACATGGTCAGTGGTGACTCCAACATCAGACCTTTATAAAATACACCAGGCAGATGGTAAACAAGCTTCAGTGATTTGATCAACATGCAACCTTTCTGTGAGTGAGTGTTGGCTATGACATTTTGACAAAAGAAACACAATGACATGGGAATTCAGACCTCACAGGAGTGACTTTTCTCCCTTTAATGGGATAAAGCATTATCAAAACAAACGTTTATGACTGATCGCAGCGAGGGTTCATGATGCCCATGCCATGTGGTTCCAAAATAACACAGGTTGAGGGTGATTTTCAAAGCGATGGCCTGTGACTGAGCAGCAAGCTCATTGCTCAAAATTTTCATTAACACTTCCACTAGTCACTCCTTCATTCAAGGCGATCAACGAGTGAGCGCCATGAAAGACCAAATCTGCAGCCTCCTTAGATTCTTGGAGGATCAGCTAAAATGTGCAGAAACAAGTTTCAAAATGCTGACAATTTATGACCTTTAAGAAGAGGTTTGTTAAGATTAGTTAACTCCACCTGCTATACTACGATAACCATGATATACCGTCATTTAGCAAGAAGGTTATCATACCCTCATAAAAGGGATGTCTGAACCTTTCCTTCAGGTGTGGAGTTGAGGTTGGTACTACCTATTCTCTCGTTATCTATTGGGACAGTGGTCTGTTGGAGCTTGGAATGGGTATGGATTCAACACACTTTGTACAGACCCCTACAGGTGATCTGTAATCAGAGAACACCCTGGTTGCTTATCATACAATACACTGTTCAAGGCAAATGCATTTGTGTTAGGCTAAAATGATATGCCTTGAACAGTGTATTAGTACTCAGTGATTACGGACAAACAAAAGGTTTTGGATGATAGCTCTATAAAGCTATTTTTATCATTTGTTTTATTAATCACATGAATAAAATGGTTATTGTATGATAAGCAACCAGGGTGTTCTCTGATTACAGATCACCCGTAGGGGTCTGTACAAAGTGTGTTGAAGCCATACCCGGCCAGAGCCATATAGGTGGGGTAGCCTAAGTCCCTGTTACTATTCTATTAGACTGCATCATGACTTAGGCCCCCCTTACCAAAAAAGGGGACCAAAATACCCCCTTATACTATAAAACAGAGCTTGGAATGGTTCAGGGTCAGAGTTCTGTTGATGAGATGTCCTAGTGCTTCCGTCTTGGTCAGCCTGTGTGTTCAGTCATTAGTTTCCTCCTATTATGACCATCTTCTTAGTCCTTTGCATCATACTGACAAGCGAACACGTTTGAAAATGTATATGATCAAATTCTTTTGATGGCAAACCTGGTTCTGTAACCTGCAAGTTGCATACATCTTGTAACCGGTGCGCAAGGCCATATTCCTTTAAATTCTGTATTATCACTCCGTTGCTTCATTCCAGGTAGCCTGAAAGTGAGATTACCACAAAATACAGCATTCCACCTATTTTGCCGAGTTCTCGGCCTGCTACGCAATCTATTCTGCTTAGTCTCTTTCTTACCCCTTACATAAATAATAAAGTGAAATAGATGCTTTACACAAAGTAGTGATCAATAGTTCCATCCAGCCTGTACATCTTCATATCTACTGCAGTTGGCCTCCAGAGTACGCTTTGCTTTATGATTGTAATATATATTACCAGCTGCAGGAGACAGCTGGCCAAACTATTTTCAAAGCCTTTTTTTTTAATCATATCTATTTGCATCCATTCATGCAGCGAAACCTTTAGATTTTACAGACAATATCTATGGCTCTCAAAGTCTTTTCACCCACTGCATAGTCAAGCAGATTTTATAAAAGGGCAATTAGCATTTGCAAGAGATGTTTGAAACTTTTATTTAACATTTACTTTGCAGAAAAGTGTCAAATCAAAGTTTCACTGTGCATTGCTGGCCTCTGGGTGGCAGCAGCGTGCCAAACAAAGTGGGTTTGTAGGGACATGTACCATTTTAAAGAAATCACATTTTAAATGTGTTGTCCTCCATTGCATTTCTCTTAGGTTGAATAGGTAAACTAAGTTACCCAACCCGCAGGTCTAGTTTAAGTTCGAAGAATTTGCAAGGCCTGCTCCTCTCACTAATATCGTATTTCAGCAGTACGCATAAGTTCTGTATTGTTGCTCATTTCATGTCTTGGGTACAAATAACTTCTGGTGACATTAACAATATTAGTACAAAATTGATAACCAAACAACCCTGTTTGCTAATCAAAAATACTTTAATTTGCAAACTCTGCTAATCATTTTTTAAAAACTCATATGCCTTGTAGATGTAATAATGATTTTCCAAAGTCTCCTTCTAATCTGTTCCAAAAGTCTGGTTTAATTCCTAGGCAACACTCCTACAAATGTCAATGCAGCAACGACATTTTGTTTATAAAACGCACAAATCGACTGAAGAGAGAATTTTCCGTACCTCCAATTGATGGCTTTTCCTTGCGAGGTTGGACTTTTTGCTTTAGTTCTTCAAGCATCCGTCCAGGCTTTTTCACTCAGTATACTTAGTTGCACACCTAGGTATTGACTGGTTGTATTTTTTTTCCATTCAGGTACAAAGAAATGTTTTATATTTTTCTTCCGGCTGCTATTCTCTAGTATCATAATGTCGGAATTTGCAGCATTTATTTTCAACAGTTTCTTGCAAACATATTTTGTTTAGCAATCTCTGCAACCCGATCTTTGTCTGGTCAAGTAAGATTAGGTCATCTGCATAGATCAGTCTACCAACCTCATTGCCATTTATTTTGAAGGAAAGGAATGTTTGTTATCCGGTACACTTTGCAAGTCTTTGATGAAGAAACAAAATAAGCTGGCAGCTAGTGGGTATCCCCGCTTTAGACCCTTTTTGGTTGCAATTTTGTTCTTGCATGGTGGACTAATTTTACCTGCATTGAAGTACAGGAATACAATTCTTTCGTGGCTTTTAACAGGTCTGTTGGACATCCTTTAGCCTCTAATTATTTCCATAGAAATCTGCTATCGAAGGCCTGCTGGAGGTCGATACTTGCCATATATTTTTTGTTTTTTACTTAAGGCTCTTTGCTTCAGCATGCCCATTAGGAATAAGTTGAGACTACAGCCTACTTGCTCCACAAAGGCAACAAGGATAGTGAAATCCGATGTCCTCCGACAGGTCCAACATTGTTGTAGAACTAGCCATTGATTCCCATGGCACTGAAAAGTAAACATTTAAAAATAATAAAAAAAATATAGACCAGGGATGTCAGGGCAGAGGTAGTTATGGAAGCCTCATTTTGTCTGGTTCCAGGTTCGAATGAAAATTGCCAGACCGGGGGGGTTTGGGGGTAGCATTTAGGGTAGGACATGGAAATGGCCATGAGGGAGGGAGGCAGGTGGGGGGCAAGAAAGGCTGAGCTTGCTGGATGAGAATTTCAGACCCGTTAGCTCCATCTGTGCAGAATTATAAACATCCTTCAACAGGGAAGGCTTAAGACCTTTGTAACGTGGCAGAGTAGGAATGATTTACATCTACAGTCGGAGGATCCTAGTGGTGTTACAACTCCTTCAGGATGGACTTTGTGGGGTCAGATGCTGTCCGAGAGCTTGGTGGGTAGTCTTTTGTACTCCTTAGAAGAAAAACATCCAGTGGCGGGGGGCGGTTTAGGTTCTGATAGAAATTCATGATTTTCTAGATTTCTGGTCCTGGGACCTGCCCTTTGGTTTTTTTAACCATCCGCTGAGGACAAGGATACATTTGTTCATTAATTCCATATGACAGTGCGATTTACAAAGACTCCAGTCAGCATATATCAAATGTGCGTTGCAGTCTTTAACCTAGAGGCAGACTTGGGTGCCTCCCATCAGGAATCGTCTCCCCAAAGGATCTAGCCTTCCATAGCCTGAACTTACAGACACAAGAAGTGCCTTAGTGTCGGGGGCCTCACCACCATGGCAGGGTAACGTTTTGCATATAAACCGCTTTGTACTCTGAAGAGGCTAGACGCGTCGCGTCTGACCGCACTCTGAGATTACACGCCGTCCTTCGAATCCCGCCTCCGAAACTTGGCGAAATATGTCGAAACCATCAGAGGCCCATAGAAAATCTGGTAAACATTCCTCTGGCATTGGGGGAGGGGATAAACACCACAGATGAAGTCGATAGAACAGATGCAATGGACGACACGGATAGAGTGGATGGAACAGATAGAGTGAAGGAAACGGATTTGAGCAGATGTAACTAATCGGGCGAGTGGAACACACAGAGCGGATCGAATGATTTGGATGGATGGAACCGATGATGAAATTGAACAGAATGGATAGACTAGTTTATGTAGATGAAGGATTGAGTGATGGAATGGATGGAAAAACTATCAAATTAAATCACGAACCAGTCGAAACTTATGAACAGAAGAAGTGGAATGAAAAGAGTGAATAAAACAGGTGAAATAGATAGTACTGATGGAATGCTCGATCTCGAGCGCCTTCCTGATAACGACCATATCACAATACCACGCTTACTCTCCTATACACCACCACTCAAATAGAACACAGCGATACTACGACACTCGGTATAGCTGTTCTCATACTATCACCTGCCACATACTCCTCATCAACCTAATTAAACACACCAAGCTGAGCACACAGCCAGCTTAAGCGTTCTCCTCAGGTCTAACGTAGCCAGAAAACAGTCTGGGCGTCAACCCCCCAGAATGAACACATACCCGACCTCCCAACCACCACACATACCTCTAAGCCACTACCATGCAACTGCCACACCGGCTGCACACATATCCGGTGCACCCACACACCTTATGACCATCTCTCTCTGAACTGATTTGAACTACGGTTCCCAAGAGCGTTCAACGTACCAGCCCTTTGAGATCATACCAATTATACATAAGGCGCTATATAAATGCAAAAGTAACATAACATTCAATGAAGAGTCTCCCAACTGACATATCTGGGCTACCTCACATAGGGCACAGATTTTTTGCCATGACCCAGGTGTCCAATTTTTAAAATCGCCCACATTTGAATTATGGGCTTTCAAAGCATTTCCAGGCACTGGTCATTGTTCGCTTAGCCACAATCGGAAGGTGCCACATCAAAGCAGTCATTTGGCCCAAGAATGGAAAGACTCCATCCCCAGTGTTTCCCAGTAGCACTACAAGGATCCATAGGCAGCTACAAGCCCATAATGTCTTGGTGTCCCAGAACCTCTCCAGAAGAGGTTAGCCTTACCCAAGTCCAAAGCAAATGAAAAAGAGCCCACATCTGAACATCCCCGACAGACATCGAGTAGGCTGGATCCACACGATGCAGCCGCTGAGGTGCCACCGATAGCACATTTTATAAACCTATTATCAGAAACACATTTAGAGGATGTATACATTCTAACCCAGAAGGACTGATGGGCCTCATCATCCATGTCACCCCTTAGATCCTCCTCCCATTTCTGCATGTATGGCAAATACCGATCCCCACATCCAGCAACTTGTACATTTTTGATGTTCTAGCAGCAGGTATTCCCCACTACAAGGAGCGTTCCAGCATATTTAGGGTACAGTTGGCCCCCATCCCATTAGCAGAACGCACTGACCAGTGGTGCAGCTGAGTTTAGTGGAAGCACTTAGATTAAGCTTCTTTGCATTCCACAAATGTTAGTAGGTTCCCATCTTTGTAGAGCTGTTGAAGCATTACCAGCCCACCATTAATACAGGCTCTGAAGCATCTCGAGTCCCAACCCTGAGTCACATGTAGTCAAATAGAGAAGCTCTGCTAAAGGCGTCACTCTCATAGGGTGAGGAATTATAGAGATCCTCGTGTGCTTATTTCTCCAAGTAAATTTCAGGTTCCGATCTTGTAGCTTGGACATGCCTTTAGTTTCAATGGTGTTGCGCTCTATCATTTTGAACTTCTATGTTACATCAATTTAAAAATGTGTTACTCTTAAAACTGTTTTCTTAGTGGTTATTTCAGCCTTCAAACTGGGGGAAAATCAGGGGTTTATTGATCAAACTGCCTTTGTTGACTCTTTATCGGCAAGCACTGGTTTTGGTTTTAAGGTGTAACCTCCCGAAGGTTCTCTAAAAGTGCCATCAACCCCAAGCGATACCTCACCCAGCCAGCCGTGTTTCCAGTTCATGCTGAAGAGATGGTATCACTTGGATGTGAAAAACATAGCTTACCAACAGCACCCGATTGATACAATACACACCAATCTGTTAACCAATCTGTTATATAGTAGAATATCTACTTGTTAATGGATGGACCTTGAATCAAATATGTTACTTAGTAGTTGGTAATTAAATGGTTCAGGTCCAGGGAAGAAAAGAAACAACCCTGGCATCTAGGTTGTCAAAAATAGAGAACCAAAAGAAAGTTTGCATTGCGGAACTCGCGTCCCCTGCACCCTATCCCTGGGCCTAAGGTAGGCAAGGAATTAAGAATAAGCGGCTAGTGGTTCCTATAAAAAAGGGAACTACTAGTGCCACTAATAAGTTTGTTAAAGTCAAATCAATTAGTGAAGGATATTATGAGTTTACAATAGATATGTAAAATCATATAAGGCTTGGATACATAAAAAAAAATGTTTTTTATGAAAAAGTTTCCCCAACGCATTTCGAGTTACTCACTCTTTATCAGGGGCAGCTTAACAAATTGATAGTGTGCAGAGGGGCGCGAGTTCCCGCATTGGGGACTTTCTTTTGGTTCCACAATGACAAACAGGACAATCTTTTTTGTGACTTTTGGGGTAACGGACGGCCAAAAGGGTGTTGGTAATTTCCATCAGAGTAGCTTCGACAGACTATTATACTAGGCTAGCATGTCAGGGGGGGTACCAGGGAAACATCCAGGGATCCCTTACTGTACATTTGCATATTAGTCACCAGGTCTGACCGCAAACTCACCATACATCATTATAGACTACCTAGCACAATGTTTTATTTTTAGCAGGAGATTGCCTGGGAGGTGGATTAGATCAGGAACACCACTAAAATCTGGAGAGGAAAATAAACAGATGGCTTCTGGAGGTCTCCATAAAAAGCTGAAGTGGCAGTCTAACCAAGTCCCTATGTTTCCCCCCTAGGTTTCCTCAGAATATCCAGATGTCTTGACTTTTCCTGAGCACAAAACCTAAAGCTGTTCAATAACTTTGTCCAATATAACTAAGTCTTGTGTGTGGGGGCGTTTAATTAAGGATGCATGGGTCATCCCTCTTATCAAAAAAACCTATCCTAGATTCTAGCAACCCGCTAACTATAAGCCTATCACCACGGTGCCTTACCTACTTAAAATTCTGGACCGAGCAGCTTATCTCAAAATCCAGGACGATCATGATACTAACAATTTATTAGGGCTCAGCCAATCCGGTTTCTATCCCAGATACAGCACATAGACTGCCCTGATTGATCCGAAAACCCAAATCGAGGCCCTGAAAGACAAAGGCAAACAAGCAATTTTGCTCCTCCTAGATCTTTCAGCTGCCTTTGATTTGGTCGATCATCAAATACTCTGTCATCATCTCAAGATTGCTGCTCACTTCTCTGACGCAGCAATACCCTGCAGCAATATCCTGGATCAGCTCTTTCCTTGCAAACAGATCCAGGAGGGTCTTCTCCACCCTAGCTGCAGCTGACCCGGCACATGTCCCATGTGGAGTCCCTCAAGGCTCTTGTGTATCTCCCACGCTTTATAACGTGTTTACTAAACCGCTCTTTGATATATTGGACTATCTGGATGTCTCCTACACCAATTAAGCGGATGACACCCAGATACTCATCCCTATCACTGGCGATTATGTAACCGATGTCAAAGCACTAAATGCAGTCTATACCGTCATCCAGGCCTGGATGGCTCATCACGGGCTATGCCCCAATGATGAAAAAACTGAGTTACTCATCCTAGGCTCTCAACTTTCTAAACTAGAATCCAAATACAAATCTATCATTATCGATGGCAGCATTATCAAAGTCACTAATGTCACCAAAACACTTGTTATTTACCTAGACTCCTCTCTCTCAACAGACAAACTAATTCAGTTACTTCAGCATCTGCCTATGCTTGTAAACTGACCACAGCGTGCCATCCCTTCTTGACAACGGGCAACTGTTTAATCCTGGCTAGAACCCTCATGTCCAAAATCGACTATTGCAACGCCCTATATCTAGAGACGAGCATCGATAAACTTCAAGTCACTCAGAACAATGCCATAAGGGCAGCTCTCAATGTCCCCAGGCGCTCCCACATCTCATCCACCAGACGCAAACTGCATTGGTTACCCGTTACTCACCGCATTTCCCTCAAAGCACTCACCCTAACACACAAAGCCCAGAATAACGCAGCACCTGCCTACTTGTCCACGCGCTTTACACAACACACTGCAACCAGACCCTTGCGCTCGGCTCAGGTTCACACTCACTATTCCCAGTTTCAAGATGCAGACAGCCAAAGGCTCGAGCTTCCTAGTCCTAGCGGCCAAGCTGTGGAACGCTCTACCGAAAGCTCTCAGAAATGTTCCTGCCTTCCAATCCTTCAAAAATAAAACCAAACTGTGGCTTTATGAACAGGATGCCCTGGCCACCCCACTGTAATCTAGGCAACTGTTAGCTCTATACTATATACATTGGTCTGTTCTGCTCTCCTTTGCAAATGTCTTATCCTCGCTGTAGATATGTATAAATGTAATGTACCCATTTATTACTGTAACCTGTAACTGCCTTCTAAACATGCGTTCAGATGCCCCTGGGCAGGGTGCGCACTATAAATAAACAAAATACAAATAGACTATTGTAACGCCCTTCTAGCGGGTACTTCTGAATAGAAACGTCCAAGTCACACAAAACAATACAAGTAGCTTTAAGCATCCCTACAAGGGAACATATCTCCCAGGTCAGAGAAACTGCTCACTGGCTCCTGGTTAAAGAGTGCATCACTTTAAAAATACTCACCCTTACCCATAAATGCCTCAACCTCACAGCACCATCCTACCTATCGGAGACAATATCCAAACACACATCCACCCGACCAACAAGGAAGCACTACGCAAACCAACTGCACATCAACAGATCCAAAGCTGGCGGGCTAGGTTTGCCCCACATCGCAACCAAACTATGGAATGCACTACCCACTGACATCAGAGCAGAAAACGTGCTCCTTGCTTTCCGCAGAAAACTCAAAACCTCCCTCTTCGCCCAATCCTTCTTGTTGCTATTCACTTTCACTTGCCTGTACTGTAAACTGCTTTTGTCTGAAAAATTCTGTAAATAAGAAAACTGTAACTAGCGCCACGATGCCTTCAGGCTGCTGCACGCTCTAAAAATCGAATGAATAAATAAACCCCCACCCAACAGGCCAAGTCTCACCAGTCCTTGACCCCTTACCCTCCTTCATGCTGATAACCAACAGGACCCCCCCCCTCACGTTGACCATAACTGAAGACCCACCACAGGCTTGAATCCCGGCCAGCTGTCTATCCTCCCAAAAGAAACGTACATCTATCTATACCTATCTATATCATAAGAGTTCTAAGCAAAGGAGATGGCAGAGTAAACATCTGAGGCAGACGTCAAAATGCCAGTATATTAACTGGCATTCTCTTGATACCCCCTTCTATGAAAGAACGTGAATGATATCCATTCTTATAATTGTTTGTTTTCATTGCTTAGCAAGGACTGCATCACAGTCGCCCTGACCTTCACACCGCAGATGAGCCCAGCTGACCCAAGTGTGCCAGGAACAACGACCAATCACCATCATGCATCCCTTATAGGATTGAGAAACAGACGGCACCTGGTCGGATGACACCGGACAAAGTGGAACACAGGCGACACCCATGGTGACGGAGTCAACAACCCCAGCCAATCCTAACCAACATCTTCAACCGCCCCTTAGTTGCTACTAGGTACCACTGGCATGTGGAACTGTCAAGATACTACCAATCACCACGCTAACTGAGGTGTGGACACTGGCAGGTGCAGTGGCCATATAAGTGGGAGTGAGGAACATGTGGGATTGTTGGAGAGACTGGTGGAGGTGGCAGCGAGATGTGAAATAGGGCTTCGAATGCAGAACGGGCCCAGACCTAACCAGTGACATAGGGTGCCCAAGCACCCCATCTGGAGAGATTACGCAAGCCCAACTCTTCAATTCAGGATAGAGATGCCACCTAACCTAACCATCTCTACTAAGAGTGTCCTCTACATACACCTCACAAACTCAAAACCAAACAACCACATACCTACAGCACAACAAACCGCACAAACTTCACTAAAAAAAAAATAATAAAAAAAAAATAAAAAAAATAAAAACTACCGGCCGCAAACACTCCAGGTCCAGCCAACGGACAACCCACCGGGCTGAGGCCCCCAACAGCACATCACTGCACTCTTGCACTTCTCCAGCCTCCTCCCACTAACTCACCATCCCTCCCTCTTTCAGAGCCGCCAGGGGACCACTCCGGTGGTGATAGTGTGCAGTACAAATGTCCTTGAACATTAACATATCAACTACCCCATAGGTCCCTCGCCAACCTGATGCCAGAGTCTGCCCTGTATGTGTAAACATCAATGATGCAGTGTGTGCCTTTTTAATGTGCTGCCTGTGTATTGTTTGGCAGAGCGTTCTCGGGCAGCAGAGTTCTAGGTTTGCTAATTAATAGAATGTTCTTCTTTGCAACTTATCTCCTGGCCTTATTCCTCAGCGGGATGTGTCCTTCTGTGTGCCAGCAGTATATCCTCCCACAAGAAACATACATCTATCTAGATCATGAGAGTTCTAAGAAAAGGAGATGGCAGAGCAACCATCTGGGGCGGACACCTGGATGCTGGAATAAAGGTATCAAAGAGGACCCCGGGCGGAGAGGTCAGAATGCCAGTACATTAACCCATCTTCTCTTGATACCCCTTTCTATGAAAGAAGGTGAATGATATCCATTCTTATAATTGTTTGTTTTTATTGCTCAGCTTAGAGGATTGCACCACTCTCGCCCTGGCCTTTACACTGCAGAGTTGAGCCCAGCTGACGCATGTGTGCCAAGAAAAACTGGGAGCAACAACCAATTAGCATCATGCATCCCTTATAGTATCAACTACCCCATAGGTCCCTCATCAACCAGATGCCAGAGTGTGCACTGTATGTGTAAACATCAATGATGCTGTGTGCCTTTTTAATATTGTTTGGCAGAGCACTCTCGGGCAGCATAGTTCTTTACCTGCCAATTTTATATAAAATGTGTTCATCTTTGAAACTTATCTCCTGGCCTTATTCCCCAGCAGGATGTGTCCATTATTTTGGTCTATTGGATATAACATGTTTTAAAGAGGGCGGCCTTCAATTCATAGGGCTAGATTGAATTCAATAAAACAGGTACATTGGGGGACAAAGTCCCTGCAGTAATAGTTGCCCCATAGATATCTATTGCAATTAATCTAACTTCCAAATGGGGTGCAACTAACTGTGTTCAGTACATATGATCACACATGCTTTACATGTGTGTTTACTATTGGACATTTCTAGACACCTAGTTATATTTGTAAGGCACTAGTTAGCTTATGGTGCCTAACACGGCTATTGTTATTGTTAGCGGTTAGTGTCAAGATAACCAGGCTATTCTAGTCACTATAATACAATAGGAGTGAAATTTTAGAAACACTTGTTGGCTTTCAAAAAACAGTAGTAACAGTAAGCAAAAGTCCGACAGGCTGTGATTTTGTGCAATTATTTTGGATGCTTACAATCAACCAGTGGTGGAGTCATTACTCGTGCTCTTCGTGAGCGGCATACTCATTTTCGGGGGGAAATGCAATCCTTCACTCATGAAGGCAAAACATGGGATTTATGCCAACATATGCCCATGCCAAAAAAAAAATTAAAAAACATTTTGTGGAAGCGAGGAACAAAGTACAAGAGCTTTATCATCCTGAATCTTGTCCACACAGAAGCAATAATGCAGAGAAGGAAGCCCGTACATTCTTGAACAACTATTGGTCATTAATTTGAAAACATTAAAACGAAACATTAAAACGAGAACTGAACTCCACGGAAGAACGGGAGTTTGATGTATAGTAATCATTCTATTTCAGAGTCTATAACCAATAGTACCTGTTAACAATGGGTCAGATTTAGTAAACTGCATAAATGGCCTTTTCCTTATTAAGACCCTGCGCTACCATCACTTCAACCACTCACATTAATAAACGGTGTGATCCAAATGTAATAATGGAAGTTATCCAAAAAGCAAAGGCATTGCAAGGGACATGGGCTCGATTGCAGACATCCTAGATTAAGATGTATATTGTTTCCCAGGCTACTGCTATGCTGGAAACAAAGTTCAGGAAAGTCAGTCTGCCAACATTCCTACACCTTATTGGGTCATGCAGCTGTTGACATGGAGATTCGTGTTCCCAACTCTGAGCCTCCTTCAAGCAAAACCAGCCCGCCCGTCAACTAAGAACTAAGACAGATGAGCATTGCTGTGACTGGCTGAAGATTAGAAAGCCAAGAAAATATTAGGCTTAAGAACAGCATGCATCAAAACCATGCTTTCATTGGACCTTCTTTTCACAAAGATTCCGCCACTGCAAGCGTTTTGCCACCAAATCCTTTGACATGGGACAGATCTATCGGCCAATGAGTGTACCCACTTGACAAGCTAGTCAATTGGCCTTGCATAGCAGCTGCCTGCCCTTGACAACGTGTGGCCAGCCATCCAGGCAGAAAGGGGCTGCAAGCGAGTGATTAAGGTCACGTTTAAGAGCTGGCTGTGCCCCCACTGCTTTCTCGCTCCTGTAGCTCGCAGTGAGCAGAAGTTGCAAACATTGCTGCTAGGATGCTCAACCAGCACATGCGTTGTGCTCAGCAAATGAACAGAGCAGAAAAGGGTACCAATCAGGATCTCCCTTTGCATTAAGGCACTTGAGAAGGGAACTGAAAAACTCAGGAGCAGATCAAATAAACTCTCTAATGTACTGGAGATGTTTGTATGCAATCTGTGTAGCTGCAAAAACAGGGGACAGCCACAAGGAGTATGTTGCCCCAAAGTTTGGACTGCAAAAGTTCTGGACAAGAGGCTGAAAGAAGTTTCTAGACTTGGTTTTGTGCTCCTTGGTGCCAGACCTGGTATGTGAAGAAAACAGGGATAAAAAGGACCTTAATTAATATTGCGCACCCAACATTTGCAATATTCTGATCCTGGAGCATTTAGAATGACAGGGTGGAGAAAAGTCCCCACTCTGCACCAAGAGAATCCTCCCAAACCGCGGTTCAAAATTGCTGGGAGCCGTTTAGCACCTCTTCTACCCAAGAAGAGTCTGGTGAACTTAAAAACAAGTTACCAGGAGCTACTTTTTACTCTCCAACCAACAACTGGTGCCTCACAAGCATTCTCATGTGATATTAATTGTGTGTTTGCGAATGAAAATAAACAAGAATTAAGACACATTTGAACTCTTCCTAAATATCTTCCTTCTCAGGCTCTTCGCTCATCAGCCTCCAACTCCCTCAGGTTCAGTCGCTTCTCCAAGCAACAAGTTGGTGGTAGATCTCTTTCTTCAGCTGTGGCCTCCCTCTGGAACAGCCTCCCTGAAACTTTAGGAAAACCATCTCCGATTCCGGAATCACCTCAAAACCTTCTCTTTGCTTCCGCTTTCCCTTTTCGCTGCTGCACGCCTGGCTGAAACTGCACTGGTTACCTGGCCACCCTCTGATCTCGGGCCCAGGTCCCCTCCCCCTCCAGTTGCACACCTGCACTGCCTCCCTGGCAACACCCGCACTTGGGGACTGTTTACGGTATCCCTGCAGCCCCCAACCAGCAATGACGTCATCTTTGCACCTGCCACCAACTGGCCTAACTGCTCTTAATTTTTATTTGTTCTATTTATCCCTTGTACTGCACTGTCCACACCCTCCTCCCAATCGGCACTTTCCCTGCACGATCTGAATGACACATGGCCTAAAAGGATCATTGTCTGTCCTGCCCCACCTTGAATGACTTGTGTATAGGCCCGTTATAAATGCCACATCATATCAATGTAAAGGATCATAAAAAGGGCAAAAAGTTAAGGATGCATCTTAGATTTGTGGCGTGTGTACTCGCTCCTAGTTCCCCAGCAGTAGTTCCCGTCTACTGGGTGATGTCCAACAACCAGGAGCTGGTTTTAGCTCCTGCGCCTTGAATCTGAATTCCGATCCCTGCAAGTTATTCACTGTGCCAGCGGGTGCACACTCCAACAGAGGATTCAGAGTTTAGAAAGGCCTTTTTGGAGTTGCTGCAGCCATTTTGCCCATTTAACATAAAAACAGAAGATTTGCTTTACCGTAAAACCGTTTATATTCCTTACACTACTAACATTTCCTTAAACTTTGTTTTTCTGCACACGTTTTAATAGTTGCTACAGTTAAGTTAATGGCAATTATTACGGGTTCTTAAGCAGGGGAAACGTGTTCTGGCCTCCGGAAGGATTGCAGCATCAATTCTAACATGCTACAGTACAGGCAAGCCAAGGACTCACAAGAGAACTTAGATTATTGATTAAGATGCATTTAATATGGTCAGGCCCAGGGTGGGTTGCATCTCTAACCGATACGACCCTGGAGAAAAGCCAAAACAATATGCCAATACCTGCATCTCTTTATATATGGTGGTTCGCAGTCCCCATGGCTTCTCGCGTAGGTGTGCTTTTTTAAGCTTTCTCCTTTAAGCAATCATTTAAAAATAAATAATAATAAAAAAAGAAAAGCACTGGCTTCATTCCTCCTGCAATCTAAGAGCACATCCTCTGCGATGGCCAATGCCTCGGAGGCAGATGACCACACACAATAAATAAATAGGACATAACATTGCAAATGTGAAAAACCAGTCACTACAGAAACCATGGTCCGAGAAGGGAGGAAGAGAGGCAAGACTAGCTAAACTACAGCCTATATACAAATTCAAAGACACCTTGAAGACCATAACTTTAGGCCTTCGGTGCTCTGGATTTAGACCCAGGAATGGCACCAAGACGCATGGTTATAACTCAAGATCCAGATGGATGAGCTCAAAAAGAGAGCCAACCTTGCCATTCTCTTGCTCTGGATCTTTCGGCTGCCTTCGACTTGGGAGACCATGAAATCCTGACCCAACACCTAACCTCAGCAGCCGCCTGCTCATCAAACCCAGCAAGTTGGATCAAATCCTTCCTCTGAAATAAAACCACAAGGGTCTTCTCACCTACGGCCTCTGAACCACCAGTGCCCATTAACTGTGGAGTTCCTCAGGGATCATGCGTATCGCCCACGTCATACAATCTATTCACAAAAATCCTAGTCGACCGCCGCGACAACCTGGGTGTCACGTATACCAACTATGCGGATGACACCCAGCTCCTTGTCACTCAAGACACTAAACGGACCAATGACATCTAGAGATCCAAGCCTGGATGGCCTCTCATAGCCTTTGTTTAAACGATGATAAAACTGAATTACTTATCATTGGATCTCAATCTCGTTTAAACAAATTTGACACATGCTACGAGTCCTTCAACATTGATGGGAATGTCATTTAAGTTTCAAGCGAAGTCAAAACACTGGGTATCTAAATTGACTCCACTGACACTAAATAAACAAGTCAACTCCTTAGCTTCCTCCACAGCATACACCAATAAACTGATCAATGTGTGCAAGCCCTTCTTATCCACCAGTAGCTGCATTACGTTAGCAAGAGCACTCATTCTTTCTAAGCTTGACTATTGTAACACTTCATCGGGACCTCTGTGCGGAATTTAAACAAACTCCAAGCTCTGCAAAACGATGCATTAAGATCGCCCTAAATATCCCGTGCTCTAGTCACGTCTCTTAACTCAAAATAGGGACTCATTGGCTACCCATTCGTGACTGAATCACACTCCGATCAGTTGTCATCACCCATAAGTGCCTAGCCAAAAAAGCTTCCCCCATACTTGACAGCTAAATTTGAGACACCAGACCAATAGACCCACCAGATCTAACTACCCAAACAACTCACAAACCCCAAATTCAATCTAAAAACAGCAGGAGGTTCCAGCTTCCCAGCACAACGCTGGAACTCCCTCCCCTCTGACATTAGAGCAGAGCCCGCATTCTGGACCTTCAGAGCCAAAACCAAAGCCTGGCTCCTTAGCAGACACCATCCTGGAGAACGCACACACCTAGGTTGTGTGGGGCTACTGCCTTGTATCTGGAACCACTTCCTTTGTAAATGTATGTATAAAATGATACCCATGGCCTGCTTACTCACTTGTTCGCTCAGACGTTTGTGCGCCTTTGTGATCTTTTGCTCACTGCCTCCATCTATAAAGCGATTTGTAACACCTCCAGTACCTTTTATTTGTAAGGAAGGTGATCTGTAACACACCTCCTCCCTGCTGTGTGGGCTCTGTATTACATCTGTAACCATGTATCCATGTAGCTAAGATAAAGCGCCCAGATATCCTTGGGTGGGGTGCGCTATACAAGTAAATAAACTAAACATCAACTTGCACTGATCACATCCCAAACACCCAATGTATTTAACTTCTCATACTGTTGGAGTGAAGCCACAAAACGAAATGCCATTTATCCCTTTCCGTGCTCTAATGCAATAGTCGATTATAAGCACACAACAACTAGAAAGACAGACAAGCCACGTGGTAGGGAAAACACTTCTGGCTACACTGCTTAGCATAGGAGGCATATATGGTCCAGTGAAACAGAAGACTTCAGGCCAAAAAATTAGCCAAGGATATAAAGACTGAAGCGGAAGGTCAAAAAAAAAAAAATGATATATATATATATATATATATATAGGTCTTGCTAAGACAGAAAAGCGTGCCACTGCCCGGAAACAATATGATCAGTAAAGATTTCATTAGTCCACGATTATGCTCCGTGGCTGAACCAACACATACGTCTTGTTTATTTCTGTAATCGAGGTAGGTGGAACCCAACGAGTGGACACATACAAAAAGAGAAAACTAGGATCCGGGAGGGGGGGGTAATTGGACCCAATCAGGAGGAGGGTGGCACAGGGCAGACAGGCAACCTGACTCGCGGATGGGGACAAAACGATGATATATGCTGTCAGCTGAACAGCAACTGGGGACGAGTGGTAACCACACCATATCTGCCTAACCTCTGGAATTTTTCTAGAGACTCCGGAATTTTAGGCATTTCTCCGGAAAAGACCCTGCAATCACAGGAATGTTCTCGTTCTTTCCGGGTCCCGTCATAATCTCCACCCGATTGGCTACCACTGGTAGCCAATCGGGTGGAGAAGTGGGCGGGACCAGGAAACGGCACGAAATGTTTGTGCCCTCTGCCTACACTACTATAATAATAATAGTTTTGCATTTATACAGCACTACGAACACTCAGGTATCTGAGCGGTGCTTATTATTACCCACGGTGTGTAGTGCTCATTTATCAACCTCGGAAGGATGAAAGGCTGAGTTTGGCCCTGCCGGGATTAGAACCTGCGTTAGCAAGCTCTGCACGGATGTCAAAGCGAGCACTACTTGCTGTGCCACTTGACCGGCATTATATGAGGCCGCTGCTGGCGGCCAGCATTCACCGACTTTCTTTCCTTTGCATCAATGCGACCACCAAAACAAAACTGCTTTCAATCCATGTCACTGGATTGAAAGCAGTATTATTTCGGTTGGGGCGCCGCCTTCATTTTGCTTACTATAGCATTGAATGAAGTATTTTCAGTGCTATAGTAAGCAAAATGAAGGCGCCACCGTAATATCCTCCCTTGTCTCTTCATATTCTCTTCATGCCTGGTGTATAACATTGCACATATTGTTTACCATTATTAGTCGTCTAGGCAAAATGCCTCTAATGTGGACTAAAAGTGTAATACTAGCAATACACACCAGGGAGATAGCAAGATGTTTGGTTACTGTATATTATTAGCCATGCTAGATGCACCAGCTAAAGTATTTGACAGAATTGATGGCTGAAATTTGACGGGTGGGAAGGGCGTGTGGGCGGAGCCATGTGTAAATGGGTGGAGTCTCGTGTGACTGAGTGCGGAATACATCTCAGGAATTTTGATTTTCAAATGTAGGCAGGTATGAACCACACCAGAGAGACCCGCGTACAGGAGGTGCACATACAAACATCAGGGGCAGCGCATAGAAAAACACCCATGGGGCTGGACGCAGATACATAAACCGAAGAGAGGCCAAGGGCCCACACTAGAAGCTGCGTACAAAGGAAACATTCACCACCGTTGCTGTTGGCCATTCACACCAACGCGACAGGCAACTCAATCGCTCGTGAGACTAAGAAATAATCGAAATTGTCACTTACATACGCACTTTACAAATAACTAGCAGCCACACTTAGAATAAACGAAACCTGCGGCCGTGGGGGAGGGTAGGTTCCCAAACACCTGTGGAGGTCCGCGTTGTAAAAGGCACGTCACTGTAAATGGAATGGTGGGAGGGGGGGGAGAGAGACTAGTCCCCTCCAGACTTTGGATGAATCACAGGTAAACTGGTCTACCCTATCCATACCCGAGGAGCATACGGATTACATTTACAGTGGGAGAATGAACTACACCAGCTGGTTGAGAACAATTGAACCCCTTGTGCATTGCCCACACTCCACAGTTTGACGTCAGTGCGCACTGGAGAGCTAAACAGACGGGTCCCCTTACCATAATTCCGCCGCTGCTCGTGCTTCCGGGTCCAGGAGCCGCGGTCCGGCCACACTGCGCAGGTGTAGGGAGGGCTTTGCGATTTGAGCCAGGCGTCAAAGCCCTCTGCTGGCGCACAAGTGACGACGCAAGGAATCGGCAGCTGAGACTGAATTCTTAATGAGACTGGCGGCCATCTTGGAGAGGAGCATAAAGGGTGCCAGGAGCAATGAGGGGTCCCATGTAAGAGGCGCATTGTACAGTAGGTGGGAGACAATGAGCCATGGTTCAAAGAGGACAACAAAAAGGGACCGAGTCTGTGAGGGGAGAGTAGTAACGAGACGAAGTAAAGTTGCAGGGAGTGTGCATAGGGAGAATGAACAGGGTGGTGGGAATATATATGAAAGACAGCATGGAGCACCTGAGATGAGCATGGGCACGGTAAAGGAGCACAGTTTAAAAAGCTATAAGGAGAGAAGTAGGGATTATAATGGTGGGCCATCGTGTGCAAAACAACTAAAAAAAATAAGCGGCAGCAATTGTGTATATGAGGAAGAGCAACATGGGACAGGTAGATGCCCAAGAAAGTGCTAAATATTAGCAAGAAATATGGGGCTTAGTCAGAGCGCAAATACATGTACACAGAATAGATGTGCATGCAGCAGCAATGCTAAGTAGTAACCCCACTGCATCTCCATGGAAAAAAAGATGAAGCAAGATTACCTTCAGGCTGAAGGGCTGGCTCTTACCTATACATTGAGACTAAAGGTTCAGCTCTCACGTGCACCTCCAGAATGAAACCTCAGCTCCAAGTTGCCCTGCTGCACCTAACAGCTAATGACTTCCCCAAACTGTACTTAATGTTACATTCTGAACCTACCTAAAAGTAAAAGATCATCTCAAAACGACATGTATAAGTAGAAAGCTGGTTGCACTTACAGGAATGCACGCACTGCTCAAGGCTGTAACTGCAACCCAACAATCTGGTTAGCTGCGCTTACTATAAGCTAATTGCCAGAGCTGCGCTTTCAAGCTATAATGGTCAGCTCACCTGCGTCAATATGCAGGGGCAGCCCTGAGCTGCGCCAACAACAGGCAGGCTGCTGGGGCGGCTCTGAGCTGCACTAAAATGCTGCAAGCTTACAGCCTGGCAATTCAGCTCATAGCTGCACCCCACACACACACTTTTGCAACCTCTGTCAGTGACCCCCATCACTGGCAGCGATCCGTGTTTCCATGTCAGTAACCCTGCACTCCGCCCCACAAACAAACCATTCTCTCTCATTAACACAGTGCTCTCTTTCACTAACTGCCCTCTCCCTCTCATCAACTGCCCACTCTCTTTCCCTGACTGCACTCTCTCGCACACTAAGCCAATGCTCCCTCTCGACACCCACCCCCTCCATCCCACGTACCATCCTCCCCTTGTCAACAAGATGCTCTCTCTCAGCAACCACCCTCTCTCGCTGAGTGACCACCCTACTCCTATGAGTGACCACCAGCTCCCTCTTACTGACTGCTGTTTTTCGGTTAATAATTACACTCTCCCTCTTGGCAGCAACTTGCTTTCTCTCTGCAAGCCCCCGCTCTCTTTCAGCATCTGGCCTTGGGCGCGTGCTGAGCACCCGCCTCCTCTCTGGAAGCACTCGCTCCCTTGCAGGAACCAGTTTTTCCCTGTCAGTTGCTATCTTCTCCCTGTCCCTTGTCAGCTTCTCTCTGTCTTTGATCACACGCTCCCTATCAGCGACCACACGCTCACGGTCACTGATAACCCTTTCTTTTTCCATAAACAGACTCTCGGGATCAATGACTTCACCTGCTGTGCCAGAGGCCGCTGCTCCCTGTCTTTGAGCTCCCTCTGGCCCTGTGCCATCTCCCACCCACTTATCCCAATTTCTCCTTTCCCATCTACCAGCCCCAGAGACTCCCACACCTATGTCACTAAGCCACCTCTCCCTCTCTGTGACCCCCCAGCCTTTCTCAGGGAGCCCCTTATCAACTTCAGTGAGCACTTTCAGACCACCAGGGAGCCATCTATCCCTCTCGCTGCGTGCCCTGTCTCCCCCGGATAGCCTCCCATCTCTATCCCTGCCTCCATACCAGCTCCCCTCAGATCCCCTAAAGTTACCGCCCGAGGCAAACATACCCCCTCCTGGCCCTCCCCATATCCCACCGGGCGGCCAAGGCACTCCTTCTTTTTCCCACCTCTCCCTCTCTGTGATCAATCGCTCCATATAACTGACCCATCCTTCCCTTTCGCTCACCCTGGTGTCCGTCTTGCTCACCCCCTTCTCGCGAAAGATGACACCTCTTTCATTGGCCGTGACCACCCTCTCCCTATTGCTAACCACTTTCTCCCAGTCGGCCAGCGTCCTCTTTGGCCTCGTGGCCCCCTGGCCTTCCTCCCGCGCCTCTTGCTTCACGGCCCCGCTAGATGCCTCCATTCCAAGATGGCAATGTCTAGTTCCTAACTGAGAAACGGACCTTAACAACACTCCAATCTCCGGCCCCGCGTCCCCCTCTCTGGATCACGTGGGTAACACGTTCGGACGTCTCTGGGAACTAAGTCCCGTGCCCCACGTTGCGTATGTCATCATCTCGTCGTCTTTGCACAAGCGGGAATGCAGTGCGTGGCACACGGGGGAGGGGGGCTGATGCGTGAGAGCCGATGAACAATGACATCCCTCCGTTACCGAGCGAATTTGGTTTACAGCAAGTCTGTAACTATCACATTCTTGGTTGTTCGTTTACTGCAGAGGGGCGATTTGCCTGCCCGTGGAGGCCTGGTGGGCTGTATTTCGGCGATTTTTTGTATGTGCAACAGCAAGCAGTTGTTTTTTGTGCAGTATGATATCAGCTGATGTGTCATTTACTTTGGGCTTTATCTCGGGTAAGACGTTGAGGGGCGGGAGGCTCATTTGGAGGCGTGGCTTTCATGACAGGCGGGGTCTGAAAAGTACACAAACCATAGTAAGGTAGTCAAACAATATATTCGCATTTATATATTTGTATGCATACCTTACTATGGCAGTGCTTAAAGTGGGCCGGGGCCTGCCGGGGCCGGGCCCCGGCAGTCCTCAAAAAGTGGGACTGAGCCGGGACCCCGTCCTACTACAACATTGGCGGGAAGCATTATCCCGTCGCGGTCGCAGCCGCGACGGGATGATGCGCCTGCAATGAAGTCAGGCAAGCTGACAGAAGTGGCAGCCAGACACAGCGACGCTGTGACTGGCTGCCACTTCCGTCAGTCATAGTAACTGCATCTGGTGACCCCTCGCGAGAGAAGTCACCAGAGGCAGTTACTCTCCCTTTGTTTCCCCAGGTCGCCGAGGCGTCTTTAACCCTCGGCGAACCTGGGGATTCCTCAACATATTTCGAGGTTTATAAAAGATGGCTTTGAAAGTACACATTTCAAGCCATCTTTTATAAAGCTTTGCCGATGGACAATTTTGTCCGTAGTCAAAGCTTTATAAAAGATGGCTTGAATTGTGTACTTTCAAAGCCATCTTTTATAAACCTGAAATGTTTAAAAAAGATGGCCTGAAAACTAGGCAAACCGTAGGGCATGCACACAAATATATATAAATGTTATATATTTGTGTGCGTACCTTACTATGGTTTGTGTACTTTGCAAGCCATCTTTTATAAACATAGAAATATGTTACATATTTCTACGTTTATAAAAGATGGCTTGCATAGTACACAGATCATAGTAAGGTACGCACACAAATATATAACATTTATATATATTTGTGTGTATATGCTACGATTTGCGTACTTTTTAGGCCACGGCCCTCCCGCAAGCCACGCCCCCACATAGGGCCCCCCTCGATTTCTTACACCACTTAAAGCCCTGACTATGGTTTGTGCACTTTGCAAGCCATCTTTTATAAATATAGAAATATGTTACATATTGCTATGTTTATAAAAGATGGCTTGCATAGTACACAAACCATAGTAAGGTGCGCACATAAATATAGAAATGCTTACATTTCTTTTTTTTATTTTGCATTTTTATATATATGTTTGCGTGCCTTACTATGGTTTGTGTACTTTTCAAGCCATCTTTTATAAACCTCGAAATATGTCATGCAGTCCCCCGGTTCTCCGAGGGTTAAGGATGCCTCGATGACCTGGGGAGGAAAAACAAAAGGAAAGTAACTTCCTCTGATGACCCCTTGCGCAAGGGGTACCAGAGGAAGTTACACTGACTGACAGAAGTGCCAGCCAGCCTCAGCACTGCTGTGGCTGGCTGGCACTTCTATCAGCTTGCCTGACTCAATGGAGGGCGCATCTCCCGTTGCGGCTGTAGCCGTGGCAGGCTTTTGTGTCCCGTCGTGATGTGGTGGGACCGGGGGGCCCCAACAGGGCCCCTGGCTCAGCCCCACTTTTTGGAGACTGCCGGCCTGGCCCCGGCTCGCCACGGCCCACTTAAAACAGTGCATTTATGCCTGTGCACAAGTGTTTCTAGGTGCGGCAAGACGAAGGCTGGAAAACAGGGAGGACAACACAAACAATCTTACTACACCTCGTGTCATTCAGATTGTGCAAGTGCGACAAAGCAAAGTGTAGGGGGAGGAGAGAATGGTAAGTGCCAGGGAGAAGGAAAGGGGAAGTGCAATCAGGACAGCATTGCTCTGAGTGAGTGCAGCACAGCACTGGGTAAGTGCGATGTAACCCCCAGTCGGGGGAAAAAAGAAAGGATCCCCGGTGCGTGAAACCTACTACTTACCCTATACCTACCTTTCCCCCTCCCTGGGATAGAGTATAGTTTGCTTTCAATTTTTTAGCAATCAGTTTTTTTGTACAAGTTTTGGATATGGATTTGCATATAGTATTATAATCACTGTGTTTTGATTTTACTGCATTTACCACCTTATCTGACAGAAAGGTACCATCCTCATGGATCAGCGTCAGGTAGCCAGCTGGGCTGAGGGTGAGGGGATTAAGCCCATTGCTTTATCATAGATGACGCCCCTTGGAGCACACCTCTACACCAGTTGCTCAGGTTGACGGAGTCCCTAGTGTCCCTCACTGGCCAGGTTAAATGCCTGGGTAAAGCCCCTGTCTTAGCAGGAACCATTATCCTGGTCCGCTATGGGCCTTAGGAAGTTGAGCCTGAGAAATTGCCCCATACCATTCATGGGGGAGACCCAATAGTGTCCTGACCTCTCTGGGCATTGAACACATGGTCAGGGTTGCAGGCCAGTGCACCAATCACACCACCTATGCTTAGCCCAAATCCTGCCTTGCCCAGCACTGTGCCCCATCATCCTGCAGCGTCCAGTGTAGATTCTATCATGGCTGTGCCCGTAAGCACCCCTATCTTACCAGGGCCTAGAGCGCGTGCCAGTGCTACACCAGAGGATAGAGGCGGCGAACTGATCGCATCCTCCATGGCGGATGCTTTCAAGGACGTGTTACACAAGGCCATCGCGTAACCATCTGAGCATGGCCCCTATGTCCGCCTGAGACCCTTCTAGGGGAGAAACCAACCCAGAGGGGTTAAGAGGAATACCAACATTGGGTGGACCAGACCAACTAGATGATACACGAGAACTACAGACCGGCAGAAGAGGTGTTGCATCATTGAGTGTCTGCCCAGTCCTGCATTTAGTGTCTTCCAGGCGCTCCTTGCCACGTATCCAGACCCCACAGCGAAGGACATCATGAACAGGCTGAATGGAGTGTTAAGAGCCACCAAGTCCGGTGTGGAGCTGATAGTGAAGTACTACGCCACTCGCCTCCAACAGGGTGAACGTCTCTCCGAATATCTGGCCAGCACTGACTACGTCCAACAAAGAAGGGGGCTTTGGCTTTGAAGAGGTGGTTTTAGGTGATGTCAGAGTGAAGGGGTCAGAGTTGTGGAAGGGGAGCTGCATAGAGCTTTGTAGTAGAGGGATCTACATGACACTTTGTTAGAGATGTTATGGAGGGTGCAATGTAAGGGGGCAGTATTTGATATTGTCATTGGTTTCTGGTGGTGCTTTGCAGAGAATACACCAGGATTGGACTTTGTTAGAGGTGATTTGGATAGAGCTTATAAAGAAGGCATCACCTTCGGATCTTTGAAGACCAATTTCATATGGTGCTTTGTAGAGAGGGAAACACTTTTGAACCCGCTCATAGTGCTTTTGGATGGGGCAGGATTGGACATTTATATAGGTGTTCTGGGTGGGGCTTTGAGGAAGACACCAGGATTGGACCCTTTCAGAGGTTTTTTTCTGTGGGGCTTTGTAAAGGAGCCTCAGGATTGGACTATGCTAGGTACGTTTTGGATGGGGTTTTAAAAAGAGCATGGATAGAACCTTCATGAGTGTTGCAGACCTTTATTGATGTGGGCTTTTTTCGTAGTTGTGCCTTCATGTACCTTCTTTAAAATTTGTATTTGTTTGCAATTTCTCCCAAAAAAATCAAAAGTAATGTAATAATTCACATTAAACTCCTTTTGGTTTCTCCACTTTGGATTGGGTGTATAACTTTGGATGTAGACTGATACTCAATAGTAGGTCAAATGCTTCCCATCGTGCTTCCGGGTGTGACCCATCCACTTCCTAAGCAGTTCATGCGTGCCTCGTACTCGTTCCCTTAAGGGTAGCTATATTTCACATTATGGGTAGTGGGGTGTGCAAGTTGGTTATTTTCTAGTGCGTTATAATAATTTATTGTATATGCGCTGTGAGACGGGCATGTTATCAAGAGAGACACAGATGATATAGTTAGAAAACGTTTATTTAAAATACTGAAGGTTGGTGTAATGCATATGTTGCCCTATCTCCCTTAACCGATGTTTCTAAGGATGGTCGATGTCAGTAAGTCCCAAAACAAAATCGGTCTGTGTCAAACTTATGCTTGCCCTCTAAAAGAAAATAGTGTTCCAAAAAGAAGTGTAAAACAAGGCTGGAGTCAAGTGGTCTTCTCGTCAGGTTCAGTTTTGCCAGTTCAAAATAGGTAAACTCAAACAGTGCCCTAAGATTTTTTAAGGCACAGTTCCTATGGCTTTAAAATAAATCATTTCGCAAATGTTCCCAGGTCAAAGTAATTCAACTCAAAACATGTCATAGACTCTACAAGGCACAGTCCTTTGTTTCAGACCAAATCAATTCACAAAGGTTCATAGGTTCTCTTTTTGGTGTTCCCTAATCCAAGCTTCTCAAAGCTTATACTTCCTTTTGGGCCTCTCAGAGTTCTCTTCCCCATGGTTAAGCCCCTTTGGCTCTATAATTTTACCAAAAGTCTGCTGATTCTCTTGGGGCTCCATTTCCCAAGCTCCATAAAGCTCACAGTTCCTTTTATGTCTCTCAGGGTTCCCGTCCCCAAAATTGGGCCTCTCTGGTTTCACAATTTGGACAAAACAAAACATTGCCGCTTCTGAGGATTCACTTTTCCAAGATACAACTCCCCTCCCCCCTACGTTTCAAACAGTCTTTCAAAACACTTTTTATTTTTCTCCCACTTCACTTTTCAGTGTTACTTCCCCTTTTCCCACCTTCTCATAAGTGGCTTTCAAAACTGCTGTATATCAGAGACTTTCGAGAATGCATAGCTTTACTTTCCCCTTTGCGCGACCACTCAGATACTTAGTTTCACTTTCTTCCTTCTTTGCTTTCACTGTCTTGATATTGCTTTGGCTGTGCCTCCTGCAAACTGTGATTTGCGTTCCTCATGTGCTTCTTGCACACATTACTTTCACACTGTTTCCTTGGCTTTCCTCCTGTGCTTCCTGCACACATTTACTTTGACCGTTTTCTTTCACTGCATCAGTCCCATGCCTCTTGCATGCTTAACATTCCACTTCTTTCTCTCTCGTGCCACTTCCGCTTTATTTCCAACTGATTTTCTTTATTTCTTATTGCTTTTTGATTTCCTTGCCGCTCGCACACTTAAAAACTGTCTTTCCTTCACGTGCCACTCGAACGCTTTAAAACTGACTTTCTATTCCATGGTGCTCGCACGTTTTACAACTGTCCTTCTCTTCGGTGCCACTCGCACGCTTTAAAACGATCTTTCTCCGCTGTGCCGCTCACGCGTTACAATTCATTTGTCCTGCTTCAGACTTACACGTGCACCAGGTTTTCCATGCTACTAGTAACTCCCTGGTTAGCGCGATGCTGCTTACAACATCTGCTTCAGCTCTGAGGTCAGGGTCTCACCGCCTGCCCCTCAGACACCCTTCGGTCTGGATCCCACCCAAGGAAACAAGCACTCTGCTTTACACTGCCAACAGGATTCAGCATACCATCCAGGGTTTGCAGTTCAGGCTCCTTTGAGCCACTGCTCCCTCTCCACGCTCTGACCCTCACCAAACAACGAGTCAGCGTCTCGTTCTCCACCGGATACCTCTGGGCTTCTCTGCTGCAATTTCCTGGCATTCCACTCCCACGGCTCGTTCGCTTTATTTAGCAAAGCTCCACACAAAAAGGGATCCCCTGCTGGACTCAGCCGTGCAGCCTCCCTGTTGCTCTCCTAGCAGCTGCTCTCTGTTCTGTGGTATGCTCCGCCTTTTATACACCTAAGCCCTTTCAATGGGTTTCGAGTGTGAGTCCTTGGTCTCCCTTGCCTGACTCCAATCAGGCCAATTATTAGGACATACCTGACTCTTAGGTCCCCTCTTCTGTTCAGTACTAGAATGGTGTTCAATAGAGTACAGGTGTGTATAGTTGTTGTCAAGTGCCTGACTCTGCCTGACCTCGTTAGAGGGAAATGCTGGTGGTGTGTTGCAGTGTGCCTCTCTAGTCATCTTCCGCCTCTCAGTACTATAGGCACCTGTCCCATAGGTTATCCGCATTGCGGATGCCTCTTCCTCGTCTCAGTATGTGGTGGGAATGGTAAGGGGGGAACTGGATAGGACTTATAATAGCCTGTAAAGGCTGAGGAAGAGTAGGGTGATGGATAGTTGGCAAAGGGGAATACAATTTCCTACCTTCTGGCATTCGCTCTCCCAACTGCCAGCGATCCGATCCTCCCTCGCTTGTTCGCCCCCAGGGTCGGGATCCAAAACCGATGGCCCTTTCATGGCCACCTGAACAGAGGACCCCCGGGGAATAGGTGTGAGAAAGCCATCAGGTTTCTCAAAGTGCTCAAACTCATTTGGGAGCAATCTTTGTAATAGGCCCCTTTGTCAGTTATCACAATAGCGCCTTCTCCAGAAAGAAGGCTCAGGAAAACCCTTCCAGTCCCATGCAATTTCTCTAATGTTATGTTATGTTATTTGGCATTTATATAGCGCTATATATATCATTGGTATGACTTCAAAGCACTGGGAGGTTGTGTGAGAGAGAGTGAGACAAATCTGACAAACCTACCTTTGGCCTAGCCCCTAGTGGGCGACCATGTATCAGTCTGTGACAATCTCCTAGGCGGGTGTGGATCACTATGCCCCCCCTCTCTTGTATCCCAGGCCCTTTGTGCACTGTGTTACTCCTAGATTACTCCTATCTTACTCCTATGGACACATTAACATAAGACACAAAGAAAATCCATGAACCGATTCAACAATAAAAACACTTTTATTCATACATAGCAATGCATGATGTAAACACTACTATAATGCAAATCTCAAATGTGCACCTTTTATGCTTTTGGTGCAAATCTACCATGCAATGCAATAACTATAAGCCTTACAGGCTTCTAATGCAACTCCATTCCAGACCATACTTCACACTCTCTCTCAAAGACAAACCCTGTCTGATTACCCCATCTATAGCTCTGTGTGAGTGTCTGTTCTAATTCCCCATGAACGTGTCTTATTCAGCAATACTCCCCTTTTCTCTCTGTGTTTCTCTGTACTCTGCAACCAGCCAGTCAGTCAGGGCCAGGCCTCTCTCTGCCAGATCCCTGCCAGATCTCATTAGCTTTGCTGCACCCAAAACCGCTTCCCAAAGTACATCAAATCTCTCCTCTCAGAGTGTCAGTGTGCCATCTCCAACTCCAACAAGAATCTCGAACTACCAGCTCCCTCTCTCCTCAGAGAGCAGACCAGCAGAGAGCAGCCACTCAAATCTCAGAGAACAGCTCCATCCAAAACTCCATCTCCAACAACTAGAAACTCCCTAAAGCCGCACCTCTCATTATACTGTTCAATGAAGTACATAAATCTCTATGCTTACACTCGTCTCTCTAAGCTAAAATGCCTCTCTTTCAGTCTGTCCGCATTTCTATATTTGAGCTGTGCCTAAATGTCTGTGATGCTTTTTCAATCACTGCGTGTTCTGGTAAATGTGACATTTTCTACATAGCTATACCATATCTATCTTCTTTCTGCCTGCCTGCGGCACACCATCTTACCATCTTTCTCCATTCAAATCCCTCTCTTCTTCTGCATGCAAAGCTCTCCCTGCACAATCTCTTCTCCCTCCATGGCGCTGCCCCCACCTTCCTCTCTCTGCGAAGCACCAGCCATGCTGATAAAACCAGCATCCCTCTCCTCTCGGACAAAGGTTCATGTTATCTCTGTCTGGCAAGCAAATGTTTACGAATACTTGCACACTGTAACTCATAACAATCTCTCTGCACTGTGCAGCGCTTCTGTGTGTCTCAATGGAATGGCTTCATGCCATAGGCCTCATTCTTTCTCTATTGCTTACTCTCTCTCTTGCAAACCCAAGCGATATCTATAATGCAAACTTCATTGCATATTCTAAGTGCACACTCAATGCGTGTCTCCCTACATTGCATACATAATACATAACAACATATCTCTACATGTATCTCTACATGGCACTTCAAATATAACAGGCCTCATTCTATCAAATGCAAATGGCTACATATATGAATAATGTATAACTAATCAGTACTAATCAGAATGTATGATGGATAACTAAACAGGATGCAATGATGGATAACTAATCCCTAAATGGGTAATGATTCTCTAATAATGGGAATAATTCCATAATGAGTAATGATTCTATAATGATAACAAACCAGGCTTTTCCATACTATCAGGTTTCACAATCTCTCCTCTTACCATTATATAATCATTAGTAACGATTTGTCAAAACATGTCTCAATGTGATATGCTAAAACCCAGCAAAATTTTAAAGGGAAAAAACATTCTATTTCATAATGCAAAAAACCCTAAACAAAGCAAGCATTTCAATCTATCAGTGGCAAGCTAAAATTTAAAATGCATAGCTGCAAATGTGTCAAAATTCAGAATTGCATATTCAAGTTTCTCATACCAAAAAAAAGTCAAAAGCCAAAAGTGTGAAAGTGTGTCTACAAGCAGATTATTCAAAACGAAAATGCAATGCATAAAATCAATGCATATGTACTGTGGATTCAGGTGTATTCATTTTTCAATGTGTCAAGCACAAAATTACAATATCACTTTCACAGGTGTCAAGGTGTCAGTGTATTGGTCATACAGGCCAATTCAGTTACATTTCCAGTCCAAGTTATTTCAGGTTCTCTCATGTGAGTCTGTGATCAAATCAGTTGTTGCCAATCAGTATGTATGTGTGTCCTCACATCTGTGCAAAATTCCAAGTCAGTACAAATCCAGTTCTAATGCAAATATCTCAGCCAAGGAATGTTAACAAAGCATGTCAACAAAGCGAGTATTCACAAATGGGTCACAAATGTGTTCATATGTTCAGCAAACGTGTATGGGCATCAAAGCATTGCCCAAAGCAAAAAGTAGTTCCAGCTGCAAACAGAACTCAAGTGTATGTCCTGCAAACGGACAATTTCAGCGACAGATTCCAGAGCCTCACTGCTGCAAGCTCTTGTCACAACAGGTGACAGATCTTTTCTTCAGAGCAATCCCTGTTCACTGCTGCAAGCTTCCTTCTCGATGATGTCTCAACTTTCCCTATTCGAAAGCTTTCCCTATGAATCATTCACATGGCACTCATTCAGAGTGTTGCAAAACAATGCAGATGGCAACTTTCCTCTGGCAATTCCATACACAGTGGCCCTTCACATAGGCCAAAACTCCAGATTAAAATTCACTCCTTCCTTGCCAGGTCATGCTGTTGCCATGCCAGTTGATGCCAGCCATGCCAGTATTCCAGTTCATGCCATGCTAGTCCCTACTCTTCTCATGAGGAACCAGCCAACGTTGGATGCAAGTGCAGATTTCAAAGCACAATGGTGTCAGATCAATGCTCTCTCTCTTTCACTTAAGAGACAAAGCTTCACTGCTTTTCAAACGTGGCTTGCACTAGGAATTCAAATGCTTTCAGAGCACATCTTCCTGCTCATTCCTGCATTTCTCTCTTTCTCCTCAGGCCCAGACTTGTGTCTGGTTCTGGTTCACAAGGTAAGGCATTCCAAATGGATTCTCTTCTCGCTGCAGATTACAAGACAGCCCACAAAATGGTTTCTCTCATTGTGCTGAACATCTTTCACTGCTCTTTCTCTCTCTCTTGGCACAGAATGCTGCAAGGTGTATTCTCTCTACTGTCAGTCACGGTCTTTACTTTCCATGGCTTAAATTGCCATGCCAGGAAATCAAAAACAAAGAGGTGATGGCTGGAAGGTTTAGAATTAATCTTAACCACTGGCATTGCTCTGGGCAACCCTCCAGACCATCGTTCTTCGCCTGCCAAGCCATTACAGAAGGGGAAAGACCATATGCAAATCAGGCATGGTTCCACCCCAAAAGGGGTAATCCTGCCCAAACTGCTAGGTCACATCCCTTCTGCACAAGACCACAAGCATCCCCAGACATGTTTCGGCCTTGTTGGGCCTCATCAGTGAGGAGTAGCTTGAGTCTCTAGGCCCAGCAGGCACGGGACCCACGTCTGGGCATACCCGTCCCACTCGGGGTGACAAAGCAAAAACAAAGAGATGATGGCAGGTAGGTTTAGAATGAATCTTAACCACTGGCATTGCTCTGGGGAACCCTCCAGACCATCGTTCTTCGCCTGCCAAGCCTTTACAGAAGGTGAAAGACCACATGCAAATCAGGCATGGTCCCACCCCAAAAGGGGTAGTCCAGCCCGAACTGCTAGGTCACATCCCTTCTGCACGAGACCACAAGCATCACTAAACATGTTTCGGCCTTGTTGGGCCTCATCAGTGAGGAGTAGCTTGATAAGTCGATTCATGGAATTAATGTGCGCCGAAAATTCCCGCGCGGAGGCGCCAAAACGTGCGATTCGCAGTAAAAGTGCGAAAATCGCAGTGCAACTGCGAAAATCGCAGGGAAACCAGCGCACATCGATTCATGGAAGTCCGTGCGTGAGAAAAATATTGGATGTGCGCTGAAAAAGTGTGCGGCGCACGCCGGCGCACAGGTCATCCAACGGCGTGCGCCACGGCCGCTGCGAAATCGCACATAGCGCGGCGCACATTACAAAAGCAGGCGGATCACGGGGCGTAACACTCGGAATGGGGAACAACGCGTGAAAATATGGGCGTCACGGGGGAAGTACAGGAGGCAAGTGCACGGAACGCCCACACGCTCGCCTACAACTCGTATTCATGGAATCGAATAGGGCAAACCAGCGCACGGTCAAAGACGCGCACAGGGCCAAACAAGTACGCCACAAGAAAGCAGGCGGTAGCGTCGCTGCGCCTGAAATAAATGTGCACCAAAATGTGCGCTAACAAAAAGCACCCATATACAACTATGATGAATGATCCATACAGTGGCCCTCTAGGACAAATGAGGTGCAAAGGGGTACCGACAAACACGGACACCCGCTGTGTGAAAAATAGCATGTGCGTGTATTACGGGTTCGCGGGAAGTTCCACACGCGATTGGCCTGGGCACGTGTATTCCGGGGTGCACGGGAAGTTTCACACGCACATTTGCAGGGTATGTGTATTTTGGTGTGCGCGTGAAGTTCCACACGCAATTTCAGCAGGGTACTTGTACTCCGGGTGCGCGGCAAATTCCACACGCCAATCCAGCAGCCTACGTATATTTCGGGGGTGCCGGGGAGTCCCACACGTGAATTGGCCGTGTGGTCCTCCCAGCTGTTCCCTCTACACCCTCCACAGCCCCTGCAGGCGGCCCACACCACAGGGGACTACCCTGCACCCCTGCACATGTCCCGCAGGCAGCCCATCCACCATGGCCATGCCCCCCAGCCAACCCACATGTCACCTTGCACTACTGCCCACCAACGCATGTCTCCCAGCACCCCCACCCCCCTGCATCCAGGGGCACCCTCTACCACGCCGACCACTCATGTCCCCCTGCACCCCCACCCCCCAGCACTGTAGGGCACCCTCCACCAGGCCCCCACTTCTGTCCCCCTGCACCTCCACTCCCCAGCACTGTAGGGCACCCTCCACCAGGCCCCCACTCCTGTCCCCCTGAACCCCCACCCCCCTGCATCCAGAGGCACCCTCCACCAGGCCCCCACTCATGTCCCCCTGCACCTCTACCTCCCCTGCATCCAGGGGCACCCTCCACCAGGCCCCCACTCCTGTCCCCCTGCACCCCCACCCCTCTGCATCCAGGGGCACCCTCCACCAGGCCCCCACTCATGTCCCCCTGCACCCCACCCCCCTGCATCCAGGGGCACCCTCCACCAGGCCCCCACTCATGTCTCCCAAAACCCCCAGCCTGTAGGGCACCCTCCACCAGGCCCCCACTCCTGTCCCCCTGCACCCCACCCCCCAGCATCCAGGGGCACCCTCCACCAGGCCCCCACTGATGTCCCCCTGCACCCCCACCCCCCTGCATCCAGGGGCACCCTCCACCAGGTCCCCACTCCTGTCCCCCTGCACCCCCACCCCTTGCATCCAGGGGCACCCACCACCAGGCCCCCACTCATGTCCCACTGCACCCCCACCCCCCAGCACTGTAGGGCACCCTCCACCAGGCCCCCACTCCTGTCCCCCTGCACCCCCACCCCCCAGCACTGTAGGGCACCCTCCACCAGGCCCCCACTCCTGTCCCCCTGCACCCCCACCCCCCTGCATCCAGGGGCACCCTCCACCAGGCCCCCACTCATGTCCCCCTGCACCCCCACCCCCCTGCATCCAGGGGCACCCTCCACCAGGCCCCCACTCATGTCTCCCAGCACCCCCAGCACTGTAGGGCACCCTCCACCAGGCCCCCACTCCTGTCCCCCTGCACCCCCACCCCCCTGCATCCAGGGGCACCCTCCACCAGGCCCCCACTCCTGTCCCCCTGCACCCCCACCCCCTGCATCCAGGGGCACCCTCCACCAGGACCCCACTCATGTCCCCCTGCACCCCCACCCCGCAGCACTGTAGGGCACGCTCCACCAGGCCCCCACTCCTGTCCCCCTGCACCCCCCAGCACTGTAGGGCACCCTCCACCAGGCCCCCACTCCTGTCCCCCTGAACCCCCACCCCCCTGCATCCAGGGGCACCCTCCACCAGGCCTCCACTCATGTCCCCCTTCACCCCCACCCCCCTGCATCCAGGGGCACCCTCCACCAGGCCCCCACTAATGTCTCCCAGCACCCCCAGCCCCCAGCACTGTAGGGCACCCTCCACCAGGCCCCCACTCCTGTCCTCCTGCACCCCCACCCCCTGCATCCAGGGGCACCCTCCACCAGGCCCCCACTCATGTCCCCCTGCACCCCCACCACCCTGCATCCAGGGGCACCCTCCACCAGGCTCCCACCCATGTCTCCCAGCACCCCCACCCCCCAGCACTGTAGGGCAACCTCCACCAGGCCCCCACTCCTGTCCGCCTGCACCCCCACCCCCCTGCATCCAGGGGCACCCTCCACCAGGCCCCCACTCATGTCCCCCTGCACCCCCACCCCCCAGCACTGTAGGGCACCCTCCACCAGGCCCCCACTCCTGTCCCCCTGCACCCCCACCCCCCAGCACTGTGGGGCACCCTCCACCAGGCCCCCACTCCTGTCCCCCTGCACCCCCACCCCTTGCATCCAGGGGCACCCTCCACCAGGCCCCCACTCATGTCCCCCTGCACCCCCACCCCTCTGCATCCAGGGGCACCCTCCACCAGGCCCCCACTCATGTCTCCCAGCACCCCCACCCCCCAGCACTGTAGGGCACCCTCCACCAGGCCCCCACTCCTGTCCCCCTGCACCCCCACCCCCCTGCATCCAGGGGCACCCTCCACCAGGCCCCCACTCATGTCCCCCTGCACCCCCACCCCCCAGCACTGTAGGGCACCCTCCACCAGGCCCCCACTCCTGTCCCCCTGCACCCCCACCCCCCAGCACTGTGGGGCACCCTCCACCAGGCCCCCACTTCTGTCCCCCTGCACCCCCACCCCCTTGCATCCAGGGGCACCCTCCACCAGGCCCCCACTCATGTCCCCCTGCACCCCCACCCCCCTGCATCCAGGGGCACCCTCCACCAGGCCCCCACTCATGTCTCCCAGCACCCCCACCCCGCAGCCCTGTAGGGCACCCTCCACCAGGCTCCCACTCCTGTCCCCCTGCACCCCCACCCCCCGCATCCAGGGCCACCCTCCACCAGGCCCCCACTCATGTCTCCCAGCACCCCCACCCCCCAGCACTGTAGGGCACCCTCCACCAGGCCCCCACTCCTGTCCCCCTGCACCCCCACCCCCCAACTGTGCGATTTGCCTCGGTATTTGTATTCCAGGGGTGCGCGGGTAGTCTCACACGCGATTCCATCAGGGTACGTGTATCATGGGTCCGCGTGAACTTCCACACGCGATACCAGAAGGGTACGTGTATTACGGGGTTTGCGGGAAGTTCCACACGTGAATTTGCAGGGTACGTCTATTTCGGTGTGCGCGTGAAGTTCCACACGCGACTGGGCCTGTGAGAGTGGGGTACGTGTATTCCAGGGGTGGGCGGGAATATTTACTCGCGACTGGGCCGGGGAGAGCGTGTTACGCGTATTCCTGGGGTGGGCTGGAAGATTTACACGGTCGCCTACAACGCGCCAAAAAATAAAAGGACCAATCCTGAAAAACGTACGCCAGCATGAAGCAGGCGCACGTCCCGCGCAGCATAAAAGAGTGCGCAAACAACAAACAAGCTCAGACGCCAGGATGAATATACCGTTCCTAGCAGCAGTGGCCGTGGGATACCGCAGGAGGAGGAGAAGGATAGTCAGGGCCAGAATCTTCACACCCAGAACCAGCCTATTTAGTATGCCTGATGACCAGGTGTATGGGAGGTACAGGTTTCCACCACACATAATACTCGACCTAGTCAGTGAGTGGGAGGATGACCTCACATCAACCACCCTGTGCTCCCAAGCACTCAGCCCCCTGGAGAAGGTCCTCAATGTACTGCACTTCTTGGCTACCGGATCATTTCAGCGGACAAGTGCCATAGTGGGGGGGGTGTCACAGGCCACGCAGTCACGGTACCTACACCAGGTGTTGGCCATCATCACTGCACGCCCATCAGTCCGCAGGCACATATACCTGCCCAGAACACCTGCAGAAAGGCAGGCTGCCAGCCAGGATTTCTACAGGGTGGCACAATTCCCCAAAGTGCTAGGTGCCATTGATTGCACCCATGTGGCTCTACGTTCCCCCAGGGCATCTGAGCACATCTATAGAAACCGCAAGCACTGGCATTCCATCAACGTCCAGGTAGTATGTGATACCAAGGGAATCATCACCTCAGTATATGCCAACTATCCAGGGTCCACCCACGACAGCTTCATTTACAGGATGTCAACCCTAAACCGGGACATGGAAGCTGGACGGCATGGCGATGCATGGCTGCTTGGTCAGTAGAAATGCCACAGCACACGCATGCATGACAGATAGAGAGTAATGCCAATACCCCACTAATGATCCCCATCACCACCTCCCCAGGGGACAGTGCCTACCCTCTGAGCACACACATGATGACGCCAATTCGGAACCCCATCACCCCTCCCGAGGTAAGATACAACACAGCCCATATTGCAACACGGGGCATAGTGGAGTGCACATTCGGAGTGCTCAAGTCACGCTTTCGCTCCCTTGACCGTTCTGGTGGGCAGCTGCTATACGCTCCCCCAGTAGTGTGCAGGATCATAGTGGCTGCATGTGTCCTGCACAATGTTGCAACACGCCGGGGCCTGGCTGTGGACATGGTGGTGACCCCACATCCCCAACCATATGCACGCCCGCTGCGCATGGGAGGGGAAAGGGCATGGGGTGAGGCAGCCCGTACGCAGCTGGTGGCTAATTACTTCACATAGAAAGCACACCCCTGTGGAGTGCACACAGCCCTGGCACATACCATCTGACAATCAATGATGACTCAATCTGACAATTCTGAGGAATTAAGGGACAGTCAACTGTCAGAACCATAGCAGCCTGAGATTGTTCATCTGGAAGTGTCACAATGTGTGCATCCCTACCTACACAAACACCACCAATGCAGTGTCATCAATAGACACACTTCCATGCAGCAAAAATGAATACCCACTTGCAAAATACAACATGAGAACAGTGCCATGTCACCCAACCCCTACCCGGCACGGCCACACAACACACCTTGGCATGTCATGCAATGTGAGAGCAAACAAATTAATCCCCACAACATGCCCCAAGTGTCACCAACTACAGTGTTCCTAATGGAAACTGGCCACACATGAAATGCTCACAGTAATGCAGGACCAACAACACACATTACCAAATACTTACCAATAATACCAATCACCTACACAACCTCCAACCTACCATAAACATGACAGTACAGACTAAAGAAATTGGTAGCCTCACTACCTGATAATGCCAGCACTTCGAACACTTCCAACTATACAGTGTTAGCGCCACGCAAGAGTGTAGGTGCACTGCTTACAACATGGACTCCATTTCCAAATTAGACCGCCTTGTGAAGACATGAGAAATGGACCTGCAAATTAGGAGGATGAGATGGATGCAGAGGCACATATCAATACACCATGCAGTGTACAACACAACAACAATATGCACTAAGAATGTAAACACAGTATTGACTACAGACTGCCCACACATCAAATGGGAGTCCAACGTCACCGTGTAAGTCAATGTCACTTGGGCACACCCTTTGCAAGCCCATGGACACGGGAAGCAGGAGGGGTGTGTGTCACACAAACCCAAGCATCTGACCCAAACTCAGGACAAGCCTGCATGTGCCCAGCCACAATACAGCGAATGCCCACGGGAGCCACACAAGGCAACACACTTTCCAAAAAATCAAGAATCAAAAATAAATAATATTTTTTAAAAATAAATAAAAAAAATAAAAAATGGCCACGAATGGGCCCGAGTGGGTGAGGGAGGCCACCCAGGAGGTCCGAGGACAGGGTGCACACCAAAACCCTTCTGTGTGGATCTTGCGAAAAAAAAACACCTCCATGGGCTCATGGCCTGCACGGCTACCCTATTGTGGGAGAATCGCTGCTGTCGCTCTCCTCACCCTCTGCAGCTGCATCAGGAGGTGGTGGCACTATGGGAGGCAGCCCACGCAAAGCCCTAGTGTGGTCCTCCATGGCAGCAAGCATGCGGGTGTGGAAGGTCTGGTTCTGGAGGATAATTGTGCGTAGGTCCCCATGCAACAACTCACGGGATGCCCGGACCTCCTCTCTAGTTGCCTGCATCTGAGCTGAGAGCGTACGTGTGAGACGCTCCAGCTGCTGTTCTGTCCTCGTGTTAGCTGAAGCCTCAAGCTCAACCAGAGTTGCCCTGAGCTGACGGAGTTCCACTCTCAGGGCTTCCCTGTGGCCCTGGGACACAATAGAAATGGCTTCCCGCAGAGTCTCCAGTGCCACCCGCCTGTCCCTGTTGGACGCCAACATGTCCTCCCTGTGTGATTGGCTAATGGAGTCTGTTGCCTGCTGTAGATGTTCAATTAGCCTTTCTTGGGGGACAATGGAAGTGGCCACCCTATCCATGGCCTGAGCCATAATCTCAGTTGATGCTGCCTGTTGGTTTGCCATACCGTATATGGATTGCTCCCATGCGGTATTGCCAGGTGGCGTACGGCCACCGCGTCAGCGGGCACCACACCTGTCTGGGGCAAAGCGAACTGCGCCTTGCTGTGCCGGCACTGCCTGAGGCTGTCTGATCTGCTGGCCCAGGAACAGGATCAGATGTAGCGGAGTGTGACCCTGCATCCGTAACCACCAAAGGCGGACTTACCAACACTGACATCCCCATTGAGGGTTCTACCCCTGGTGCAGGTGGGTTGGACAGTACAGAATCCCTCCCAGAAGCACTTACCTGCGACGGCACATAGGTCTCATCATCCGAATCGACACCTGAATAGAGCTCGGGGGGAGGTGCACCCAGAGACACCCCTTGAGATGACAGCCTGCAGCAAGTGTGGGTTCTCACCCACCACCACACCACATCCCTCACTGGTGCCCGGTCGGGCCTGAGACCCCTCCTGGGTCTGCACCATCTCCACAACCCCAGGAGTATCAAGTGCGTCATCCCCTGCAAAGACATGAAAGAAAAGAAATGGGAACAGGCATTAGCACCATGGAACACAATTAGGGCTGAGAAGCAACAGAAACAGTACTTCATTGACACATGTACCACATGACTATAACCCTCCCATGCATGTACTGTCATTGCGTATGAAGGGGAGGCAAATGGCACACATTGATGACACCAAGATGGAAGACCAACAAATTTGCTGCATGCTGCCTAGCAGTGCCATCACACATTGGCCTGTGATTGGCATGTTCAATACACATACATGACACATGCCATTACACAGATGGCATGTACCCTAGCCAGGTCACCCATGTGACAATAGGACTGAGAAATGCCTAGTGAAAGTGGTGGAATGCAGACAATCAGCCTGAATGAACACAGAATAACATGCAACTATGTTGTGGCAAGATGACACTTCAAGGGCAACTGGCGTGAGGTTGCGCTGAATGTCTACTGTTGCCAGAAGAGATACTGCAACACCCAAATCCTGGTGCGCAGAATGTATTGGATGAAGCACATAGGTGACCCAAACCACTCAGGCACACACCCCCTCACCTGGCACTCAATCAGAAGCACTCACACACACACCATGCACATGGATGACACACACATGCATGTGCACTCACCGGACAATGCCTCGTAATCTGGCAGGTCTCCCACGCCTTGGATCTGTTCCTCCGTGATGTAGGTCCCAGCAACATACTCATGTGGAGTGAGTACTATGTCCTCTGCCGGAGACCCACCTCCAGTCACTAGAGTTGCGGCATAACTTGAGGCCAGCTTTTTCTTTGCCCTGCGCTTAAGGTCATTCCAGCGCTTGTAGCAATCATTAGCTGTGCGCCTCAAAAATCCAAGGGCACTTATGAGTTCCGCAATGGTCTGCCAGTGTGCCAGAGTTGTGCAGGTGTGGTCTTGCATCCTGCAGTGATCACCATTTTGCTGTCATGTGCGGACACATACTCCACAAGTGCATCAAGTTCGGCCTGATTGAAGCTGGGCTTCCTTGGTGGGCCGGACTGTATAGCCGTGTCTGGGGCATCAGCCTGTACTGGACGAGCACTCTTCCTCTTCCGCTTGGAAGGTGGTGGTGATACTGAGTGTCCTACGCCGCTCTGGACACTAGGGGCAGGAGCCCCGGTGGACTGTGGACTAGGAGTGTGGGAATGAACACTCACCATGGGACTTGGTGCAGGCATTAGCTGAAGTGTGATGTAGTCAGGGGGAACTTCAGCAGGATGGACCGACACTGTCCTGGCTGGGACACTCAGAGCTGGGGTGGATGGAGCCGCGGCTGCCCCTGCAGCCTCCCCACCCTGCCTACTTGGGGCAGCAGATGACATAGCTGCCCCTGATCCACATGGGCTGGTGACACCAACGTGCACCGCCACACGTGGCCTAGACCTGCTGACCTGGAAGTCAGCCATGGAGTCACCCTGTGCCAGGTCTGGTGCCACAATGGGCTGGTCCAACAAGGGCTGAGCAGGGATGGTGTCAGCCACGTTACCGTCAACGAGGGGGGGGGCATGGGTGTCCCTGACTGGTCACCCGCACATGGGGGGCTAGGGGCACCCTGCAAGTCCTGGCCACGTCCTCTACCATATCCACTACGGCCACCTCTTGTGGCTCGCCCACCTTTGCCACCCTTACCGCGTGCTCGCCTCCAAACCATGGCACTGATGTTGTTGTGCGTATGGGAGTTGCAGTAAACTATTGTCCTGGGCAATTGGGGGTCAAAGGGGTAGGGTACTAGATGGAATTCGTACCCTAGTGCTCTAGCAAGGCTGTATGTGACCCCTGGGGGAAGATGACGGGTCACGCAACGCACAGGCACCCCGAAAAAGGGAGATAATGTGCACGCAACCCCTCCTAGACCACGTGCGTGGAAAAAAAAACCTGCACTATGCTGTGGCACCCAGAAACACAAAAATGAACGTATGCGTGTCACACGCAGCCTAGACTGACCTCTGAAGGGGTAGGCAACACACGGGGCAAGCACAGATGTCAAATACGTGCGCGACTCACCGTCTGCCAGGAAAAATCACGTGAAAAATACGCGCATGTGCGCGTTGGCAACACCCCCGCCAAAAGAAGAATTGTACGCTGTCTGAGGAGACAGGACAACAGGAGAAGTGAACGCTGTTTGAGGAAACAGGCCCAGGAAAAAGACAAGAAGACAAAAAGCTGTCAGAGGTAACAGGGAGTACGAACTTGGAACGCCGTGAAGTAAATCGCGTGTGAACCGACAAGAAGTACAGATTTCACCCACTCGCTCTCCACGAAAAGCACGTACAAGGAAATGGCGTTCTACACGTACCTTTTAAACATGCCCACACGTCCAGCGTCACTTCCGCGTGTACGCGCTAAGGCCCCATCCTCCATTTACACGAGCTGACACTCTGACGTGCCGTCATTGGATGTGTAACATGCACCCGTGTACAGGGAAACGCCCGCGCACGCACGTCACAGACGCGCATACGCGCTGGTGGCCTTTGGGCCAATGAATTCGCGTACGTGTGCTGACGCGCTTGCGCGCTAAGGCCCTTTCCTCGAATTACACGCAGACGTGCTGGATTTTCACATGCCAAATCACTCTGTATCAAGCTGGCCACTCGTAAGCACACGGAAGACCACGCTCCTGCACAGAAGGCCGAATTACTGCCCCCCAGAGCCCCGAGCACACTCCCACCTGCCATCTGCTGCTGCCTGATTGCCTGCTGCCCACGTGCCCTGCCATTTGCTGCCTGCACATCAGCCAGGGGTGCTGTTGCTGTGACCACCCCTGCTGGAACCGAAGACTCCCGACTGGGATTCCATCGCTCCACAGCCCAGCCCCAGGACCCAGTTGCCCACCCACTCCTGCCTCTGGGGTTGTCATGTCGGGCACTGCAACATCTGGCACCACTGACAACCCCCGGCCAGAGAGGCAGAGGGGCACCAGCTTCACTGCCACCGAGGTTGGTGTCCTAGTGGAGCAAGTCCTGGGGCAGTCTGATGCCCTCTTCGGAAGTTTGCGCGCAGACAAGGAAGGACGGACTCGGATCTGGATGGACATCGTGACTGCCATCAACGCGGAGGGGGTGGCAGTCCGACTATTCCATCATGTCAAGAATCGCTGGGAGGACTTCAGGTCCAGGACCCTCAACAGGGCCCGGCGCCTCTTGAAGGCAGCGGATGCTAAGGGGCGCCGGGGCCACTTGTCGGACGATCAGATGAGGGTCCTGGTACGCATATCCCCAGCGCTCCAAGTCCAGGTCCTTGAGAGGCAGACCCGTCTGGAGTCGAGCGGTAAGTGTGCATGCATCATGATTGTAAGCTGTGCGTGTGGTGATGTGCCAGTAGTGTGCAGGTTGCACATGTGTTTGCATGGGGCCAAGTATGGGTGAGGGTGTACAGGGCCGTGAGGCTAACACATGCGTGGGCTCTCATGTGTGAGACATGGATGGTGCTTGTGTGTGTAGGCTTGCATGCCAAATGCAGTTTTGTGGGCACACATGTTTGGATGAATGTGTATGTAAGTAGGCATGTTTGTGATGTCACACATGGATGTTGTTTTCAGCTGCATGTATCAGCACTGTGTACATGTGCATGTATGTGTATTTGACAAGGGTGCAACAGTGATGCAACATGGATGCATGTGACAGCGGGATGTGGAAGCCTGATTGGCAGATGTGACATGGATGCCGATCTGAACACTGCGACAGTTGGCATAGGTGTACACATGCATGCAAGTGTGGTGGTGTGTGTGTGCATGCGTAGTGCACTCCCTGTGTTGCATGTGATGTCTGGCTCACCTTTGTCTGCTCATGCTGTTGTATGTGTATGGATGGTGCTGGCTGTTGCGATATGGCTGTGGTATGGCTCATGTGTGCAAGTTGAAATGACATGTGTGTTGGCGATTGTGATGCCATGTCTGAGGTTTGCCAATGCCACTCATGTACAACTGTCATGTGTGTATGTGTCCATTGTACAGTGCCCTGATGCCTGTGTTTTATTTCTCCCTGTCTGCAGCGTCAACTGATGAAGAGGGCGGAGAAGGTGCTGTGGAGCACAGCGGCGGGGATCGCACCGCCAGCCGGAAACGCAAGGCCCGGTTCCCCTCCCAGGTTGTGATCTTGTCGGGGAGTGAGGAGTCCGGTGCCGCGTCCCAGGCTGCAGCTGCCGGTGGGAGGTCCAAGAGGCGGAGGTCGGAGTTGGACTCCTCGGCAGCAGAAGGGGCAGCTGGGACCCCACAGGGCCCAATGGGGGAAGATGGCACAGAGTCATCCAGGTTGGTGGGGGTTTGGTGGAGGAGGAGGCCGTGCAAGCAACAGAGACGGGGTCTGGAGGTGGGGATTCCACTGGTGCTGGTGGTGCAGTGCAGGACCAGGGACAGAAGGCAGCACAGGCCGCCGCGGAGGTGCCTGTGTGCAATCCTGTCCCTGATCCTGTCACTGCATCATCTTGCACCAGCAGGGATGCCTACGTCCAGACCGTTTTCAGGCAGGGAATGAGCTCACAACAACTGGCCTTCCTCTGCCTGCGGACGTGGCTATCCGGGTCCGGGTTGAGCCTGTCCTGACTGGTGTGGCATTGCATCAACGGGCCATGCGAGGTGACCTGCAGTCTTTTCATGAGGAGACTGCACGTCATCTCGAATGGCTCGTTGACTGCGTCGGCCTACTGGGACAGGTTACCCAGGCCGGATTCCTTCGTTTGATGGGGCTTGCTCCGACCCCCTCCTCAACTGAACCCTCTATGCGCCAGTCGTCCTCCATGCCATCTTCCCACCCATTAGTCACCTGGGTGCCCTGTGGAGCTGCCTCTGACGGTGCGGCCAGGCTGGTGGAGGAGGCATCCCTGCCACAGTTGGGAGTCGTACTTCCAGCAGGGGTGGCCACATCAACGACTGCACCCCAGCCGGTGGAGGATGTGCAGGCAGCAGGAGCCAGGGCACGGGCACATGCACAACAGCAGCAGCAACGAGGTGGGAGCCATGATGGCTCGGGGCCTTTGACATCGGAGGGGCAGGCATCGGCCGGAGGGCAGGAGGACCCAGGACAGGAAGTGTCTTCCGTGTGGCAGCGGTTGGGCCACGCCATAGATGCGGAGCGGCAGCGGGCGGAAGAGGCACGGCTCACGATGGTCAGGGCGGAGAACTCCATGCGGAGGGCCCTGAGGCGGGCCGAGTGCCTCGAGGCAATCCGCAGGGAGTTGGAGGTGAACATGTCGATGGCCCTGCAGACCCTCGGGGCCATGGAGGAGGACCGCCTCCGGGACATTGAGCAGGAGTTCGATGATGCCCTGGCCCGGAACATCCCAAAGTGAGCCGTCGGACTGGCCCGCTGCTCTTGTAAATAGTTCTATAGTTAGTGTTAGGTTTCCTTTGGTTTTGCCTTTTTTTTGGACCTTTTGGACATTGGGCCACATTTTTGTATATAGTTTTTTTTTATTAGGTAGTGTTATTAGATAGGTTTCATTTCTTCTGTTGGGATCATGGACCCTGGATTGTTTATCTGTATATAGTTGACTGTTGGATTTTCTATTTTTTTTTTTATAATTTACCCATGGAGCAATGGTTTTCGATTTTAATTTTCCATTGGATTTACTTTTGAAAACTGTGACTTTGGACACCTTTCCTTTGGATTATGATTTGTGGTTTTACATTATTTTACGGACATACTGCTTTCTATTTTTTTAATTCCCATTTTCGTTTATTTATTTTTGATTCAATTTATGTTGCTTTTAATACATATTTTGTCTTCAAACTTCAATGTGTAGTATCATCTCATTGGTTTCATGCATATCATGATATGGGTTTTGACATTCATTGACACCCATTGTGTGTATGTGAGGGACATGTGTTCATTTACAAACTTGCCATTGGGGTTGTATCATGTAATTGCCATTTTTTAAGTGGGTGGATGCAATACTTGGGTGGGTGTTTGGCATTTGGAGGCTGCCCATAAGGCCCAGGGATCTAGATTGTGATGACGTGTTGGCTGGGGGACATGTGTGGGGGCCTGGTGGAGGGTGGCCCACAGTGCTGGGGGGTGGTGGTGCAGGGGGACAGGAGTTGGACATGAGTGGGGGCCTGGTGGAGGGTGCCCCTGACTGGTGGGGGGTGGGGGTGCAGGGGGACATGAGTGGGGGCCTGGTGGAGGGTGCCCCACAGTGCTGGGGGGTGGGGGTGCAGGAGGACATGAGTGGGGGCCTGGTGGAGGGTGCCCCTGACTGGTAGGGGGTGGGGGTGCAGGGGGACATGAGTGGGGGCCTGGTGGAGGGTGCCCCACAGTGCTGGGGGGTGGGGGTGCTGGGAGACATGAGTTGGACATGAGTGGGGGCCTGGTGGAGGGTGGCACACAGTGCTGGGGGGTGGGGGTGCTGGGAGACATGAGTGGGGGCCTGGTGGAGGATGCCCTACAGTGCTGGGGGGTGGGGGTGCAGGGGGACATGAGTGGGGGCCTGGTGGAGGGTGCCCCTGGATGCAGGGGGGTGGAGGTGCAGGAGGACATGAGTGGGGGCCTGGCGGAGGGTGCCCTACAGTGCTGGGGGGTGGGGGTGCTGGGAGACATGAGTTGGACATGAGTGGGGGCCTGGTGGAGGGTGGCACACAGTGCTGGGGTGTGGGGGTGCAGGGGGACATGAGTGGGGGCCTGGTGGAGGGTGCCCCTGGATGCAGGGGGGTGGGGGTGCAGGGGGACATGAGTGGGGGCCTGGTGGAGGGTGCCCCTGGATGCAGGGGGGTGGGGATGCAGGGGAACATGAGTGGGGGCTTGGTGGAGGGTGCCCCTGGATGCAGGGGGGTGGGGGTGCAGGGGGACAGGAGTGGGGGCCTGGTGGAGGGTGCCCTACAGTGCTGGGGGGTGGGGGTGCTAGGAGACATGAGTTGGACATGAGTGGGGGCCTGGTGGAGGGTGGCACACAGTGCTGGGGGGTGAGAGTGCTGGGAGACATGAGTGGGGGCCTGGTGGAGGGTGCCCCTGGATGCAGGGGGGTGGGGGTGCAGGGGGACATGAGTGGGGGCCTGGTGGAGGGTGCCCCTGGATGCTGGGGGTGGGGGTGCAGAGGGACATGCATTGGTGGGCAGTAGTGCAAGGTGACATGTGGGTTGGCTGGGGGGCATGGGCATGGTGGATGGGCTGCCTGTGGGACATGTGCAGGGTAGTACCCTGTGGTGTAGGCCGCCTACAGGGGCCGTGGAGGGTGTCGAGTGAACAGCTGGGAGGACCCACACGGCCGATTCACGTGTAGGACTGCCCGGCACCCCCGGAATACACATCGGCTGCTGGATTCGCGTGTGAAATTTCCTTTGCACCTTGGAATACACGTACCCTGCTGAAATCGTGTGTGAAACTTCACGCACAACCCGAAATACACGCACCACGGACAATCGCGTGTGGAACTTCCCGCACACCCCGAAATACACGTGCCCAGGGCAGTCGCGTGTGGTACTTCCCGCGCACCTTAGAATACACGTACCCTGCTGAAATCGCGTGTGGAACCTCCCGCGCACCCCGAAATACATGTACCCAGGGCAATCGCGTGTGGAACTTCCCGCGAACCCCGTAATACACGTACCCTGCTGATATCGCGTGTGGAAGTTCACGCGGACTCATAATACACGTACCCTGATAAATTTGCGTGTCAGACTACAAGCGCAACCCTGATATACATGTACACAGGCGAATCGCACTGCTGGGGGGCGGAGGGGGTGGTAGAAAGGAGTGGGGGCCTGGTGGAGGGTGCCCCTGGATGCTGGGGGGTGGGGGTGCTGGGAGACATGAGTTTGGGCCTGGTGGAGGGTGCCCCACAGTGCTGGGGGGTGGGGGTGCAGGGGGACATGAGTTTGACATGTTTGGGGACCTGCTGGCAGGTGCCCCACAGTGCTGGGGGGTGAGGGTGCTGGGGGACATGAGTGGGGGCCTGGTGGAGGGTGCCCCACAGTGCTGGGGGGTAAGGGTGCTGGGAGACATGAGTTGGACATGAGTGGGGGCCTGGTGGAGGGTGGCACACAGTGCTGGGGGGTGGGGGTGCTGGGAGACATGAGTGGGGGCCTGGTGGAGGATGCCCCTGGATGCAGGGGGGTGGGGGTGCAGGGGGACATGAGTGGGGGCCTGGTGGAGGGTGCCCCTGGATGCAGGGGGGTTGGGGTGCAGGGGGACATGAGTGGGGGCCTGGTGGAGGGTGCCCTACAGTGCTGGGGGGTGGGGGTGCAGGGGGACATGAGTGGGGGCCTGGTGGAGGGTGCCCCTGGATGCAGGGGGGTGGAGGTGCAGGAGGACATGAGTGGGGGCCTGGTGGAGGGTGCCCTACAGTGCTGGGGGGTGGGGGTGCTGGGAGACATGAGTTGGACATGAGTGTGGGCCTGGTGGAGGGTGGCACACAGTGCTGGGGTGTGGGGTTGCAGGGGGACATGAGTGGGGGCCTGGTGGAGGGTGCCCCTGGATGCAGGGGGGTGGAGGTGCAGGGGGACATGAGTGGGAGCCTGCTGGAGGGTGCCCCTGGATGCAGGGGGGTGGGGGTGCAGGGGAACATGAGTGGGGGCTTGGTGGAGGGTGCCCCTGGATGCAGGGGGGTGGGGGTGCAGGGGGACATGAGTGGGGGCCTGGTGGAGGGTGCCCCTGGATGCAGGGGGGTGGGGGTGCAGGGGAACATGAGTGGGGGCTTGGTGGAGGGTGCCCCTGGATGCAGGGGGGTGGGGGTGCAGGGGGACAGGAGTGGGGGCCTGGTGGAGGGTGCCCTACAGTGCTGGGGGGTGGGGGCGCTAGGAGACATGAGTTGGACATTAGTGGGGGCCTGGTGGAGGGTGGCACACAGTGCTGGGGGGTGGGGGTGCTGGGAGACATGAGTGGGGGCCTGGTGGAGGGTGCCCCTGGATGCAGGGGGGTGGGGGTGCAGGGGGACATGAGTGGGGGCCTGGTGGAGGGTGCCCCTGGATGCTGGGGGTGGGGGTGCAGGGGGACATGCATTGGTGGGCAGTAGTGCAAGGTGACATGTGGGTTGGCTGGGGGGCATGGGCATGGTGGATGGGCTGCCTGCGGGACATGTGCAGGGTAGTACCCTGTGGTGTAGGCTGCCTACAGGGGCCATGGAGGGTGTCGAGTGAACAGCTGGGAGGACCCACACGGCCGATTCACGTGTAGGACTGCCCGGCACCCCCGGAATACACGTCGGCTGCTGGATTAGCGTGTGAAATTTCCCTTGCACCTTGGAATACACGTACCCTGCTGAAATCGTGTGTGAAACTTCACGCACAACCCGAAATACACGCACCACGGACAATCGCGTGTGGAACGTCCCGCGCACCCCGAAATACACGTGCCCAGGGCAATCGCGTGTGGAACTTCCCGCGCACCTTGGAATACACGTACCCTGCTGAAATCGCCTGTGGAACTTCCCGCACACCCCGAAATACACGTGCCCAGGGCAGTCGCGTGTGGTACTTCCCGCGCACCTTAGAATACACGTACCCTGCTGAAATCGCGTGTGGAACCTCCCGCGCACCCCGAAATACATGTACCCAGGGCAATCGCGTGTGGAACTTCCCGCGAACCCCGTAATACACGTACCCTGCTGATATCGCGTGTGGAAGTTCACACAGACCCATAATACACGTACCCTGATAAATTCGCGTGTCAGACTACAAGCGCAACCCTGATATACACGTACACAGGCGAATCGCACTGCTGGGGGGCGGAGGGGGTGGTAGAAAGGAGTGGGGGCCTGGTGGAGGGTGCCCCTGGATGCTGGGGGGTGGGGGTGCTGGGAGACATGAGTTTGGGCCTGGTGGAGGGTGCCCCACAGTGCTGGGGGTTGGGGTGAAGGGGGACATGAGTTTAACATGTGTGGGGACCTACTGGCAGGTGCCCCACAGTGCTGGGGGGTGAGGGTGCTGGGAGACATGTGTTGTTGATCAGTAGTGCAAGGTGACATGTGGCTTGGCTGGGGGGCATGGCCATGGTGGATGGGCTGCCTGCGGGACATGAGCAGGGGTGCAGGGTAGTCCCCTGTGGTGTGGGCTGGCTGCAGGGGCCGTGGAGGGTGTAGAAGGAACACCTGGGAGGACCCACATGGCCAATTCACGTGTAGTGCTCCCCGCGTACCCCTGAAATACACGTGCCCTGATGGAATCGCGTGTGATACTTCCCGCGCACCCCTGAAATACACATACCCTGATGGAATCGCGTGTGATACTTCCCGCGCACCCCTGAAATACATGTACCCTTCTGATTTTGCGTGTGATACTTCCCACGCACCCCTAGAATACACGTGCCCTGATGGAATCGCGTGTGTTACTTCACGTGCACCCCTGATGTACACGTACCCAGGACAATCCGTGTGAAACTTCCTGCGAACCACTGAAATACACGTTCCCCGCTTGGCGTTTGCTGTTTGGCAGCCCTGTGAACTGGTCCAGGTTAGCGCAGCCCTTTGCGATTAATTGAGGGCGTTCTTGGGGGCGTAACTGGCGCTGCTGCAGGGTCGCTTCGCCACTCTGCGCCACGGCTGGTTTTGGAGGCTAAAATCCATGAATACGCTGTGCGATGAAATGGATTTTATCGCACGCGGCTGGCGCAGTGTATCGCACGGGGACACTGTGCGCCAGCCGCGTGCGCCACTTTTGTGTGAAATTCTATGAATTACCCTATGAGTCTCTAGGCCCAGCAGGCATGGGACCCACCGTCTGGGCATACCCGTCCCACTCGGGGTGACAAAGCAAAAACAAAGAGGTGATGGCTGGAAGGTTTAGAATGAATCTTAACCACTGGCATTGCTCTGGGCAACCCTGCAGACCATTGTTCTTCGCCTGACAAGCCATTACAGAAGGGGAAAGACCATATGCAAATCAGGCATGGTCCCACCCAAAAAGAGGTAGTCCAGCCCGAACTGCAAGGTCACATCCCTTCTGCACGAGACCACAAGCATCCCCAAACATGTTTCGGCCTTGTTGGGCCTCATCAGTGAGGAGTAGCTTGAGTCTCTAGGCCCAGCAGGCAAAGGACCCACGTCTGGGCATACCCGTCCCACTCGGGGTGACAAAGCAAAAACAAAGAGGTGATGGCTGGAAGGTTTAGAATGAATCTTAACCACTGGCATTGCACTGGGCAACACTCCAGACCATCGTTCTTCGCCTGCCAAGCCATTACAGAAGGGGAAAGACCATATGCAAATCAGGCATGGTCCCACCCCAAAAGGGGTAGTCCAGCCCGAACTGCTAGGTCACATCCCTTCTACACGAGACCACAAGCATCCCCAAACATGTTTCGGCCTTGTTGGGCTTCATCACTGAGGAGTATCTTGAGCCTCTAGGCCCAGCAGCCACGGGACCCACGTCTGGGCATACCCGTCCCACTCGGGTTGACAAACCAAAAACAAAGAGGTGATGGCTGGAAGGTTTAGAATGAATCTTAACCACTGGCATTGCTCTGGGCAGGAAATCAGACAGCAAGCAGTCTTCTGGGTACCTTCTCAGAGCACAGCCATAGACAAAGCTACACCCTAAGGCCTCAAATCGGTCGGTCGGTATTCCCCAGAAGTGCTGCTGCAAAACTTAGGTGTCAATTCCCAATGTCTCATCATTGCTTCTGCAAGCAGCCATGATGCAAAGTCACATGGTTTCATCAAGGTCTGGTCAATCTGGTCTGGTCAGTTTATCATTCTGGTCATGCTGCTGCCAATCATTGGGCCTCATTCCGAGTATGGCGGTAAGGGATAGCGGCCACCGCTAACGAGAGCGGTGGCGGTAATCCCTTACCGCCATACTCCGAGTTCCCTTAGCGCCATGGTGCTTTTAACACCTGCTTTTAGCAGGCGTTAAATACCATGGCGCTAAGGGACCTTGATGTTAATTACGCCACCGTAATTTACGGTGGCGTAATTGACGCCTTCCCCACTCCCATTATGCCCTATGGGGCAAGAATGGGAATGGGGAAGGGTAAATGGGGATTGGGGAATTACCGCCCCGCCAACCTTGGAATGGGGCGGTAATTCCGCCAACCACCAAGGCGCTGCCGGTCCGGGTACGGCGTCAACCAAGGCGTTAATAGCGCCATTGGTTAGCGCCGTACTCGGAATGAGGCCCATTGTCTGGTCAATTCATGCGATGCAATCTGCAAGGTCTCACTGTCTGCATATCTCGGTCTGGTCAAGGTGTCTCTCCAGATTTCATGCAGAGAAAACAAAAGTGCAAGTATCTGTTTTCCCATCAGTTTCAGATGTATTCAAAGCCAAAAACAAAACAGCATTCTCTGTATCGTCTCATTGCACATAGCTAGTTCTAAACTCCCATTGGCTCTCAAAAGACATCAATGCTAGTTCCTTGGTGTACATTATCAGTTCGAGTGTATCAGCGTGCCAGTGCTCCTCGGTGTACAGCATCAGTTCTAGTGTATCAGCGTGCCAGAGCATCTGTCTAACCATGCCTCATGATGCATTACAATTTAAATATTAGGGCGCCTGGCAAAACCCTGAAATGCCCAGGTAGGTAAACTTAAATAAACGAAACACAATCTTTCAGGGCGAAAGGTCCCTCAACTCCCAAATCTCAAAATGTATATATATAACTACACATATATTATTTCACATTGGTGTATTTTAATAATTTAGAGATAGAGTACCAAGGGGTATTCTGGAAAAACAATACAAATGAGTATGATCCGTACCAAGAGAGGATCTTAATGTACAAACATATAACAACCAAAGAATATTGTCAGAACAGTTGTGAAATGAAGACAGAAATCAATAATTATTAAACAACAACTGAAAGAATCACAATAACAACAGTGTTTAAATTGTGCACTGTTCATGTGAAGTATAGTCGTCGACACAACAGTGTTTCGGCCTAAAATAGCTGTAAAGTGCAGCAAGGTGAGCAGGCCTTCATCAGGACGTGTAGTGAAATGATATTAGTCCCGAGGTATCTATCTAGGAAACACAAATGGAACACAGTGAGTGGAGGAGGACCTCAAGATTAAAATGGTAATTCAAAAAGCTCCAATATGGATGCTTAAAGATATAAACACAAGATCTCAGGCGTAGAAACTTGTATCTTACCAAGGGCAGGAGCGTAACCAAAGGAAGACGGATCCATGCCGAGTGCTGGACCACAGCGATCGTTGGTTGAGCCGTACAAACACCAACTAATTACTGTCAGTGGTGCCTGAAAATGACACACAGGACGCTGTGTAAGTGCCATCCAAGTTGTGAAGTCTTACATGACATATAATTGCATGGAGCGAAAGCTTACCTAAAGCGTTAATGCATGTCTTTATAATGAAAACGGCAGAGTGGAATCAGTTAGCGTTGGTAACCCTCTCGGAAGGCGTAAGCATGACCTGTGCAGACAAATATATAATGCACAATCAGGCCCCATATCGGGTATATTTTATTGCATATAGAAAATATACAACACTCGTACATAAATGGTACCGTTAGCGGTGTTAGTTGGGAGAAAATGGACATGCTGGGAAACTATCCCAACTGTATACACCCTATAGGCCTAGCGTGTGCTTGCAAGTGTGCAACCCGCTCAAAACCGCCAGCGAAGTGATCGCTTGGCGGCCGCCATGCGGCTATATCATTATATGTGCGGAACGTGAACCTCTGCTAAGTGGGATACAATATCCGTAACAAAAACTAACCCACTTACTGACTTTACTAGTAAATAGTCAGTTGGGAATGTGATGCAAAACAGCATCCTGGTTGCTGCGACTGCCTGAGGCGAATTTGATGCCAAGGGGGGGCTAATGGCCGCGGAGCGGTACTATCTCTTAATGTTTAGAACGTATCTCAAAACTGTGCGAGTTGCGTAAACCTCCCCGACCCACCCTTTTCGTGTGTAGGTGTACTGCAAAACGGCATACAAACACATAACTTACTTAAGACGGAGTAGCCGCTGCTCGCGTCTGCTTGCTTCTCCGCTTCAACGGTGAAAGTGAAACCGTTGTCATAGTAACCGAGGGTAATTAAACCCTCGGATCACGTTGATTGGTTCAGCGGTCACACGCCCCTGGATGGGCATGATGGACCGGCTGGCCCGTCCAGTGTGGTAAAACTAGTACGGGGAGGTTGGGGGAGGGGAGGGGATTGGGGTATGGGGGTGGAAGAAGGAGGGAAATAAAGAGGGGGGAAGGAAGGGAGGGAAAAGGAAGGAGGAAAGAGGACATCAGAACAGGGATTAAGTACCTTTGGGGGAGGTACAAAGCGCTTGACCCAAAAGTGGTGTGAGCGCAGCCTAAAACCGGCCTCCCTTGAGGTCGATTGCCATGTGGGTGCCGATGAATTTAAAACCATACCAACAGAATTTGAAACCTTCGAGAAATTGGTCACAAAAACACTAAATGAAGGCTTAAAGAAGAGGAATTATTATCAAGACAATCTCAGTCGACAAGAAAGGAAATCTTTAGCTGACCTTAGACAAGACCCCACAATAACTCTGAAACCAGCAGACAAAGGCGGTGGTATTGTCATCATGTCCACAGTGGAGTACGACAAAGAGTGCCTGCGCCTTTTGGCCGATGACACCTCATATAAGAAGTTAAGAAGGGATCCGACCACGAGACTACAGGAAGTGATCATTAGCCTCACTAGCCATGCGGAACATGAAGGATGGATATGCGAGGGAGAACGCCACTTCTTGAACAAATCACAACCAAGGATACCGGCGTTTTACATTCAACCGAAAATCCATAAAAATCCAACACAACCCCCAGGCAGACCAATCGTTTCAGCATGTGACTCTCTTTTGGAACCACTATTTCTATACACAGATTATTTCCTTAAACCATTCATAAACAAGATGCCCTCGTACATTAAGGATTCTACTGCCGTCATTCTACTCTTACAAGATCTTGTTTTACCACAACATTGCCTGTTGGTTACAATGGATGTTGAAGCTTTATATACGTCCATTCCACAATGTGAAGGACTTGAAGCCCTGAAGACCTGCCTCAACCAAAGGTTTGGTGTTACCACGACTCCTACAAACTTCATTTTGGAGTGCGTAAGATTAGCTATGTATGAACATTTTTTTTCCTTTTTAAGGACCAATTGTATCAACAGATAAAGGGTGTAAGCATGGGGGCCACCTTTGCCCCCGATGTAGCCAATTTGTATATGGCACAATATGAATCAGATTATATACTTCATGATTCCAACCCATACAGATCACAAATTTTGTTATGGAGTCGGTACATAGATGATGTACTTCTTATTTGGACAGGCACAGAAGCCAGCTTACTCCTTTTTCACCAATGGATCAACCAATTCAATGAACATATCCGGTTTACCATTGATTGGAGCTATCAGGCGGTGGATTTTCTGGACCTACATATCTATAGGTCAGGAAATATCCTCCACACAGAACTCTACAGAAAACCCACTGATCGGAACAGCCTTTTGCACTTTACTAGTTATCATCCTCAGGGTCTAAGATACAACTTACCTTATGGCCAGTTCTTAAGGATCAGACGTAATTGTTCAGATAAAGAGAAATACAATCTACACGCAAACGACTTACAAAATCGTCTAAAAGAGAGGGGGTACCCGAAGAAATCAATTAAACAAGCCAAGAAAAGGGCACTGAATATGGACAGGACAGTGTGCTTGACACCAAACGAGAAAAAGGAGATGACCAGATTGGTATGTGTTACCACTTTTAGTCCGTTGAGCAATCTCACCAAACAAACGATCAATAAACATTGGCATATGATTAAAAACAAGGGCACCTTAGACAAGAAACCTATATTTGCGTTCAAAAAGAACAGAAGCCTAAGGGACACTCTGGTACACACATACATTGAAGAAAGCAAGACTCCAAATACACTGTGGGATTTACCAAGTGTCGTGGGACTCTATCCCTGTGGGACTTGTGTGGCATGTCGTTATACTACCGCCACGAAAACGTTTGACCACAAGGACTTCCATCGCACCCTTAACACCCACACTACCTGCAACAGTAAGGATGTTATTTATGGAATACGCTGCCCCTGCCAGCTACTATACATTGGCAAGACATCAAGACCTATTAAACAACGGATCTCGGAGCATCGATCCTGCATCAAAAACAAAGTACCTGATAAGCCCCTTGTGGAACATTTCAACCGTATGGGACACACCAACGAAGATATATCATGGACCATCATACAACAATTGTCCCCACAGAAGAGAGGTGGAGATAGGGACAAAGCACTGACAAGACTCGAACAACAGCTAGTGCACAAACTGGACACTGTAAAAACAGGCTTAAACATATCTGTTGAATGGAAACATTTTTATGCTAATTGAGTGTCCATTCACAGGGGTTCGAAAAAACGGGTGTTTTGAAAATTCCCCTCTGTCCTATTCCATGATCCCCCGCATAACATTGGTGTAGCAACATCTGCCCATTAGTGGGATGATGATTGATGTCTTTGGTTTTGAAATGTCTTCAGCAATAAGAAATCTGTATAGGTGAAAAGACTATGATGTAATGGTGTACGAGTGTCAACATGTTTTATTTACCAACAGCTGGTATACTCATAACATTGGTGTAGCAACATCTGCCCATTAGTGGGATGATGATTGATGTCTTTGGTTTTGAAATGTCTTCAGCAATAAGAAATCTGTATAGGTGAAAAGACTACGATGTAATGGTGTACGAGTGTCAACATGTTTTATTTACCAACAGCTGGTATACGACTCGAGCTTTGTTGATATATGTTGATATATTTGGTGATATATATGTCCTGTACTGTGCACCATGATGTTGACAACACTGTTTTGCAAGGTATTTGGTAAACACATGCACATCTCGTCAGTGGAATATTGTGTCCAGGTATGGCACCAGTTTTATGCAGGATGACATAACACTGATTGTTCATTATCAACTGTTAATTCTCCGGAAGCCAGCTTGTGAGTATTTTGCCCCACGGGAGGGATCCTCAATGGCACGCGGGGTGTTCATCATTCTTTTGAACCGTTTTCGGTTTCTTCGTCACCACTAATTGCAATTTGATTATGAACCCCATAGTGACCAAGGACATTGTTTCGAAACAGTGGTCCTTATGCCAGCATTTCTTTAGGACCGTGATGTATACATCGGCACCCACATGGCAATCGACCTCAAGGGAGGCTGGTTTTAGGCTGCACTCACACCACCTTTGGGTCAAGCGCTTTGTACCTCCACCAAAGGTACTTGATCCCTGTTCTGATGTCCTCTTTCCTCCTTCCTTTTCCCTCCCTTCCTTCCCCCCTCTTTATTTCCCTCCTTCTTCCACCCCCACACCCCAATCCCCCTCCTCCCCCAACCTCCCCGTACTAGTTTTACCACACTGGACGGGCCAGCCGGTCCATCACGCCCATCCAGGGGCGTGTGACCGCTGAACCAATCAACATGATCCGAGGGTTTGATTACCCTCGGTTACTATGACAACGGTTTCACTTTCACCGTTGAAGCGGAGAAGCAAGCAGACGCGAGCAGCGGCTACTCCGTCTTAAGTAAGTTATGTGTTTGTACGCCGTTTTGCAGTACACCTACACACGAAAAGGGTGGGTCGGGGAGGTTTACGCAACTCGCACAGTTTCGAGATACGTTCTAAACGTTAAGAGATAGTACCGCTCCGCGGCCATTAGCCCCCCCCCTTGGCATCAAATTCGCCTAAGGCAGTCGCAGCAACGATGATGCTGTTTTGCATCACATTCCCAACTGACTATTTACTAGTAAAGTCAGTAAGTGGGTTAGTTTTTGTTACGGATATTGTATCCCACTTAGCAGAGGTTCACGTTCCGCACATATAATGATATAGCCGCATGGCGGCCGCCTAGCGATCACTTCGCTGGCGGTTTTGAGCGGGTTGCACACTTGCAAGCACACGCTAGGCCTATAGGGTGTATACAGTTGGGATAGTTTCCCAGCATGTCCATTTTCTCCCAACTAACACCGCTAACGGTACCATTTATGTACGAGTGTTGTATATTTTCTATATGCATTAAAATATACCCGATATGGGGCCTGATTGTGCATTATATATTTGTCTGCACAGGTCATGCTTACGCCTTCCGGGAGGGTTACCAACGCTAACTGATTCCACTCTGCCGTTTTCATTATAAAGACACGCATTAACGCTTTAGGTAAGCTTTCGCTCCATGCAATTATATGTCATGTAAGACTTCACAACTTGGATGGCACTTACACAGCGTCCTGTGTGTCATTTTCAGGCACCACTGACAGTAATTAGTTGGTGTTTGTACGGCTCAACCAACGATCGCTGTGGTCCAGCACTCGGCCTGGATCCGTCTTCCTTTGGTTACGCTCCAGCCCTTGGTAAGATACAAGTTTCTACACCTGAGATCTTGTGTTTATATCTTTAAGCATCCATATTGGAGCTTTTTGAATTACCATTTGTGTTTCCTAGATAGATACCTCGGGACTAATATCATTTCACTACACGTCCTGATGAAGGCCTGCTCACCTTGCTGCACTTTACAGCTATTTTAGGCCGAAACACTGTTGTGTCGACGACTATACTTCACATGAACAGTGCACAATTTAAACACTGTTGTTATTGTGATTCTTTCAGTTGTTGTTTAATAATTGTTGATTTCTGTCTTCATTTCAGAACTGTTCTGACAATATTCTTTGGTTGTTATATGTTTGTACATTAAGATCCTCTCTTGGTACGGATCATACTCATTTGTATTGTTTTTCCAGAATACCCCTTGGTACTCTATCTCTAAATTATTAAAATACACCAATGTGAAATAATGTATGTGTAGTTATATATATACATTTTGAGATTTGGGAGTTGAGGGACCTTTCGCCCTGAAAGATTGTGTTTCGTTTATTTAAGTCATGATGCATTACTCCATCCCGGTCTTTCTCAAAACAAAACAGGACAGCCCACTTCACATAGCCCAAAAATTGCACATTAAAATGCTGCACAACTGCATTCCTCTCATTCAATTGCAGTCCATGTCTTGCAAATGCATTGCTTTCTGTGTCATTTTCATGTGTTCTAGTCACAGACTCCCCTTTCAACATAATGTATTCACGAAGCTGAATCACTAAATGTTGTCAAAACAAATCGATTTCATTCAAATAGACACTGCTTCCTGCATGTGCAATGCAATTCATATTCAAACAACATTCCTTCCCTTCACTGCTTACTCCTTCAAATAAACAGTCTGCTAATCCTGTGCTAATCCTGTGCGATGTTTCTGCATAACATAAACAACCCTTCTCTCTGTGCACTCATTCAAACTCAAAAAATGCAAACAATTCTTTATCTCAGAACATCCAACTTTCACACGATTCACTCTATTCACATTCTCCTTCAATGCTATCCAAAATAATATTTTCACTCAATAACGTAGGCAAAGTACTGTTATCAATCCTGCCAAAAATGTCATTACAAATGCCATTTCTATTCAAATCAAAGATTTTCACATAACTGCTTCCATGCACAGGTGTCTCCAATGATAGTTTTATAATGCAAATCTTCATAGGCAAACCCTCTATGCATTCTGCACATATCTGTCAAAAATGCACTCTCCATTTCCTATATTTTCTGGCAAACATCTTGTTCAATCTGTTCAATTTGTTGCCCAGCTGTTGCCGCAATCTCTTCATTTATTGCTGCACTATCAGTGGAAGAAACTGCTATCAGGGTCACACTATTTCTGCCATATTCTGAAGTAACTCTTTCTTCCCATGAACAATAATCAAATTTTCTCCATGCACTTCTTTGTGCGTCACCCCTGCCAGGTTTTCTCTAGGAATTCTGTTCCCACCCATCACTGCTATTGACAAAGACTTCAATGGGTAATTCAAAGCTGCTGGGACATCTTCCCAGTTTTCAATTACATGTCTGAGACGATATATTATTGCTCGCAAATCACTAATATATGGTGTCATTTCTGTTCCTGCTTCTTCACTATTCACTTTCAATTCTTCTTTCATTATGGTTGGTGCCAGCGAAACTTCCCAGGCATCAAGCATATTTCTAAGCCGATTTCTTATTTCTTTCAAGTCACTAAAAAATGAGCTCATTTTGCAGTTTTAATTCACCCTCAGGATTTGTCTTCTTCCAAATCTCACCACACGACACTTAAGTGAGTTTCAAAAAAACAAGTTCCAATACTTCTCTAAACATGCTGATACAGTCATCGACTTGCCACAAATGTGCACAAATTTCCAACCAATAGGAATCAAAAACAAAGGTCAGATTTCCCCCAAAAAGTGTCAGTCTCTGCGCAGTTCCAAACAAACAAAATACCACAAGCGTCTTCAAGAAAAAACTGTTTCTCTAGCTTGGCCAAATGGATGTACATTCATTCCCCAAAAAATTGCCAATCATGAAAAACTGCTCTGGATCAATTCCGGATTCAAAGTCAGTCAGACAATTGCATTCCCCTTCCTACTGTGAACTAAATTGTGAACAAAGCATGCTCTAATTCATAACATCTCCAAGACAGACAAAACACCAAACATAAAATATCTATTCCCACAAACTAACAGAAAACACAGCTGCATACGATGTTCAAACTTCTACTTCAGCTCATCGATAAGTGGATCAAAGCCAGCTGCAAAACTCTGCAGACGAAACCCTCTGTTCCATGTTATCAGTCAGCATTAGTGAAGTCCTGCGTTACGGGTGCCATTTGTGAGAGACAGTGAGACAAATCTGACAAACCTACCTTTGGCCTAGCCCCTAGTGGGCGACCCTGTATTAGTCTTAGACTGTCAGAGATGCTCAGGTCCTAGGCGCAGGAGCGATGCTGTACCAACCACCCCCTCAATGGTTTTAGTGCCTGCAAGACAGAGCTTACACAGGCCTCTTTAACCAGAGCGGGGAAGGAGGGTTAGGGTCTCGATGATTGGATAGGTAGAGGGAGTTATAGGAATACCGGTTAGAGGGTTGGGAAGGAGTTATGGATAGGACTGGGGATTTTAGGGTAAACGATGTCTGCACACTTTCCTCAAACTGGCTGATGGAACTGCCGTAGCACCTCTACATGTAAAGGTGCTGCCACCCTCACCAGATCCCTGAACAGAGATGAAGGTGCTCCCTGAGCCTTACAGCAACATACTCTAATTAGCAACAAACAATTGTTGACATTAGTCCTTTTACATTTTCATGAACACAGTCACATGCACTAGCACACTTAGCTTTGCTTTGGTCTTTAAAGTCCTGTCCTGCAAGGCTGTCAAGTCCTGTGCCACGTCCTTGCAGTCCGAGATTCAGGTTCGAGTCGGATTCAAACTAAAAGAAAACAGAGGACAAGCATTAGCGTTTTGTCTTTCGTTCTGCTGAACACACACTCTCTCTCAATCACTCTCAACACGCATTCAGCGTTCGTAAAATAAACAATCCAGGAATCTAGGAGTGCGCTGCCGCACGTGGCTTTATCAAGCTCCAATGGAACTTTCTGCCCCGAACACGGTCTTCCCTCAGACCGGGTGTCGGAACGCGGCCTTTCCTCAGACCGGGTTCCCCAAGCTAGTGCTTCTTTATCTCACGCGCCCTTCCGGCGCTTTTCCCAAAGATTAATGCACCCAAAACATGCTCAGTTTAGCAACACAACTTTCCCGTGAAATCCGCCCACTTAGCTTTTGCGTGGTGCGCAGGGGCTCAGAAAGGGGTCGGGATATGCCCCCTGCGCTTTCCCCAAGATTCCAAACTCTCCCTGGGATAAGCGGCACTTATCTTGTGTCTGCGAGGGGCCGGATCGTGGTTCCTGTGGGCGTTGGCCCCTCGCGTATGGATTCCGGGGAGCTGCTGGGCTCACGTCCTCTCTCCTCGGCGTCTCGAGCACAAGCCCCGTGCCTTGGAGCTTGCGCATGCGCATTCGCCGCGCGCCACACCCAGCGCGGCTTCCTATTGGCTCGCGGGCCCGCGAAGCCTGCTGGGAATTGTAGTTCCGGCGGGCTGAATACTGGATCAGTCTGCAGAAAGGGCACAACAGCCCTTTAAAGTATGGAAACCCTTTGGGTCCGGGTTTCTTCATGGTCCCTGGCCCCACAGTCCCAATAGTACCGGGCCTTGGGCCAGTCTTACCCCTGACAGCACTCCCCCTCCCACGGAAGGCAGGTCCCCCAGGTTTTTCAGGGTAGTTTTTGTGGAAGGTGCGCAGCAATCGTGGGGCATGTACATGGTATGAGGGTTCCCAGGAGCGGTCTTCAGGTCCGTACCCCACCCAGTCGATTAAGTAATAGACTTGGCCATTCTTTTTTTTAGAGTTCAGAATTCCCCGGACTTCATATTCTGGCTCCCCCTGTACAAGTACCGGGGGTGTTTTTTGAGTGCGTACCCCAGGCGGGGCTGGTTTCAACAATGACGTATGGAAAGTTGGGTGGATTTTCATCTGAGGGGGCAGGGCCAGTCGGACCGCTACTGGGTTGATTACTTTTTCAATGCTGAATGGGCCTAGATAGCGAGGTTGTAACTTTTTGGGTCCCTCTAATCGTAAATTACGAGTGGACAACCATACCAAATCGTTTTTATGGTATACAGGGCTAGCACGTCGATGTTTATCGGCGTAAGTTTTGTACATTTTTTTGGCTTTTACGAGATTGTCCTGCACCTCCTTCCAAACCTGCTCCATTCCGATCCGTTGTCCTGCTAATGTAGGCAGTGCCGCTTCTGTTGTAGGGACGGATGAAGGTAATATCCGTGGATGTCTTCCGTACAAGCAGAAGAACGGGGATCGTTTTGTGGAAGAATGAACAGCATTATTATATGCCATTTCTGCTAGCCAAGTATGTTGAACCCATGTTGTCTCCCGTCCTGCGGCTAAGCAACGCAGGAACTGTTCAAGCCCCTGGTTCACACGTTCGGTTTGGCCGTCCGTCTCGGGATGATATCCCGAGGATAACCGAACTTCCATACCAATGATGTTACAAAATTCACGCCAGAACCTGGAGGTGAACTGTGGGCCCCTATCTGTGATTATACGGCAGGGAAGCCCATGTAGCCGAACCACGTTTTGCAGGAATAATTCAGCGATTTCTTTAGCTGTTGGAACCCCTTTACAGGGGATGAAATGGGCCATTTTTGAAAAGGCATCCACTACCACCAGTATGGAGGTAAACCCCTGCACTTGTGGAAATTCAACTATTAGGTCCATGGTTACTGTATGCCAAGGAGTAGTTGGTGTTGGCAGGGGGCGTAGGAGGCCTGCCGGTTTCTGGTGATCGGCTTTGTTCCGAGCGCATACTGCACACTGTCCTACATATCGTTGGACATCAAGCCGCCACTTTGGCCACCAAAAATGTCTCACCACCAGTTCTAGAGTTTTTGTCTTACCGGGATGACCCGCTAGGGAGGAATCGTGACACCAAGACATCGCCTGTTCTTGTAGCTGGGGCGTAGGCAAGTACAATGATTGCCCATGATATGGGAGCCCGTCCAGAATGGTGTGCTGTGGGTCTTGCTTGCACCATTGGTGAAGATCATGCACAGAAAGTTCTTTTTGAATGCTTTCAAAGATGCTGGTAGTTAAACCCAGTATGTGCTTCGGAGAGACTATTGGCCGAGACGCGATTTTTATTTCCTCAGAGACCTTATCAGGATAGCGGGACAAAATGTCAGCTTTCCGATTGTTTGTTCCTGGTCTGTATGTGATTATAAAATCAAATTCTGCGAAATATTGGGCCCAACGCAATTGACGTGGACTCAAGGTCTTGGCAGTCCTAATAAACTGAAGATTGCGATGGTCTGTAATAACCGTCACTGTGTGACGTGCCCCCATTAAGTAGTGCCGCCACTCGCCAAAGGCTGCCTTTATGGCCAATAGTTCCCTGTCTGCGATGATGTAATTGACTTCTGCTGGAAGCAGTTTCCTTGAATAATAGGCCACTGGGTGTAAAAGCCCCGTCTGAGGATCACGTTGGGACAGAACAGCTCCCAGCGCATGGCTGGAAGCGTCCGTTTCCACCACAAATGGTTGGGACAAGTCCGGATGTCTCAATACCGGTGCATCGGTAAAGGCCTTCTTGAGCCGTTGAAAACCCTGCTCAGCCAAGGCGTCCCAAATAAACGGGCAGCCCTTACGAAGAAGTCTTGTGATTGGTGTTACCAACTCAGAGAAATTCTTGACGAACCGTCTGTAGAAGTTTGCAAACCCTAGAAAGGATTGTACGTCTTTGACATTGGTTGGCGGGGGCCAATCAAGAATGGCCTTCACCTTTTTTGTATTCATTTGTACGCCTGTCGGAGTAAGGTAGTACCCCAAGAATTCCACGGTATTACGGTGGAATTCACATTTCTCGAGTTTGGCATATAGATGGTATTCCCTTAACTTTTGTAAAACAGCGCGTACATGCTGAACATGATCTTCTAGGCTATGGGAATAAATGAGGATGTCATCGATGTACACGACGGCACAGACGTCTAAATATTCCCGAAGAACCTCATCTAGGAAATGCTGAAAGGCAGCAGGTGCGTTACAGAGACCAAATGGCATAACCTGATATTCATACAATCCGAATTTTGTTCGGAAGGCGGTTTTCCACTCGTCACCTTCGCGCACCCGCACAAGATGGTATGCCCCACGAAGATCCAGCTTAGTATAGATAACCGCGTCCCTAACCTGATCTAGAAGGACGGGAATGAGTGGAAGTGGGTAACGGTTTTTGATGGTTATCCGATTCACCCCGCGGTAATCTATGCAGGTCCTGAGTTCTCCGGACTTCTTCGGTACGAAGAACAAGGGAGAAGATACTGGAGAGTTAGAGTGTCTAATAAAGCCATTTTGCAAGTTGGCTGTAATATATTCTCGAAGGTGTTCGTTTTCAGCCTCGGTCAAGGCATATATACGGCTGCACGGTAAGGTTGCCCCAGGCTCAAGATCGATCCGGCAATCAAATGGCCGATGTGGGGGCAGAGTTTCAGCGGCTTTCTTATTGAAAACATCTATAAAGTCTGAGTACTCTGTGGGTAGTTCTTCTAAACGCACTTCCGGCTGGACATTAGTAATGCCTGCGAGTTGAATAGCCGCAGCCACCGGCTGTTTACAATGCTCCCGACAATAAGGAGAGGAAAGGTTTATCAAACCGGAGGTCCAGCAAATCTGAGGATCGTGTTTTCTCAACCAGGGTAACCCTAAGATAAGGCCGAACTGCGGGGCAGCAATTAAGTCAAAGGCAATGTATTCCCAATGCCCAATACCACAACTCAGGGTCACTAAATGAGTGTTATGTGTGATGGGTCCCGAGCATAGAGGTGTACCATCTACCGCGCGTACGGGCTCAGGTTTTGTCTTTTGTTGGATAGGAATACCCAACCTGGCCGCAAACTGGATATCTATAAAATTACCCGTTGCCCCCGAGTCAATCAACATGGTGACCTCTTTTGATATACCCTGAAAACCAAGACACCCCCTTACCGAAATGTGTGGGGCAAAGTTGGGACTACCTTCTATTGGGGCCCTGCAATGAGTCAGGCTCGACCGGATGACCCCCACTACCGACGAGCCGAGGCATTTCCCTGAGTCTTGGGCTTTGTGGGGCATTCACGAACAAAGTGTCCGGACTTCCCACAGTACATGCATACACCATCCTTTCTCCTCCGTTCTTTTTCTTCTTTTGATAGGGGACCGCGAACCGACCCAATTTGCATCGGCTCGTCTCCATCTGACTTGTCCATTGACCCTCGTGCCCCTTTAAATTGGTCAAACCTGGCTACTGGACGGGTCTCTCCTTTTTTCCTATCCCCCCGTCGCTCCGCTTGACGATGATCCAATCGCATCGCCAAATCGATCATATCCGAGCATTCCCGGGGTTGGGGGTCAACCTGAGCTATAAGATCTTTCAAATCATCCCTCAATCCCTGATAAAATAGGGACATGCATTTGTCGCGTGGCCATTCGGCTTCGGCTATCAATCGATTGAACTGAGTGACATAGGTCACTAGTTCCTTATTTCCCTGCCTCAATGTCAGCAACTCCCGATCCTTACACAGGGTAGCAGCCCTACGATTGAATATTTTCTCAAATTCACAGAGAAACTCGTCCCAATCATAAAGGATAGTATTGTCCTTTTGGACTAAAGGATTCGCCCATGCTGCTGCATCTCCTGTGAGATAGGAGATAACAAAAGCAGTCCTAGACTGATTGGATCGGAATGCTGTTGGTTTCGTAAGGAAATGGAGGCGGCATTGCGTAATAAAGGTGGTGAATTTTTGCGGATCTCCTGCATAACGCTCAGGTGGAGCCAAAGGAATCAGGGGCTCTGGGGTGACTTGAACCTGTACTGGTGCGTGACTCGGCAAAGGTGCTGTTTGTGCGGCCAAACTTCGTACCTGCGCTGACAACGTGGCATAGTCCTGTCTGGACGCCGCTAGCTCGCTTTGCAGGTCCTGCAACACCTTGGCAATCTCTTCCATTTTGATAATGGGGGGGTGGCTACACCACTCAGGCGCCTGAATATACGTGGGCTTGTGCTTCTGTCAGAGATGCTCAGGTCCTAGGCGCAGGAGCGACGCTGTACCAACCACCCCCTCAATGGTTTTAGTGCCTGCAAGACAGAGCTTACACAGGCCTCTTTAACCAGAGCGGGGAAGGAGGGTTAGGGTCTCGATGATTGGATAGGTAGAGGGAGTTATAGGAATACCGGTTAGAGGGTTGGGAAGGAGTTATGGATAGGACTGGGGATTTTAGGGTAAACGATGTCTGCACACTTTCCTCAAACTGGCTGATGGAACTGCCGTAGCACCTCTACATGTAAAGGTGCTGCCACCCTCACCAGATCCCTGAACAGAGATGAAGGTGCTCCCTGAGCCTTACAGCAACATACTCTAATTAGCAACAAACAATTGTTGACATTAGTCCTTTTACATTTTCATGAACACAGTCACATGCACTAGCACACTTAGCTTTGCTTTGGTCTTTAAAGTCCTGTCCTGCAAGGCTGTCAAGTCCTGTGCCACGTCCTTGCAGTCCGAGATTCAGGTTCGAGTCGGATTCAAACTAAAAGAAAACAGAGGACAAGCATTAGCGTTTTGTCTTTCGTTCTGCTGAACACACACTCTCTCTCAATCACTCTCAACACGCATTCAGCGTTCGTAAAATAAACAATCCAGGAATCTAGGAGTGCGCTGCCGCACGTGGCTTTATCAAGCTCCAATGGAACTTTCTGCCCCGAACACGGTCTTCCCTCAGACCGGGTGTCGGAACGCGGCCTTTCCTCAGACCGGGTTCCCCAAGCTAGTGCTTCTTTATCTCACGCGCCCTTCCGGCGCTTTTCCCAAAGATTAATGCACCCAAAACATGCTCAGTTTAGCAACACAACTTTCCCGTGAAATCCGCCCACTTAGCTTTTGCGTGGTGCGCAGGGGCTCAGAAAGGGATCGGGATATGCCCCCTGCGCTTTCCCCAAGATTCCAAACTCTCCCTGGGATAAGCGGCACTTATCTTGTGTCTGCGAGGGGCCGGATCGTGGTTCCTGTGGGCGTTGGCCCCTCGCGTATGGATTCCGGGGAGCTGCTGGGCTCACGTCCTCTCTCCTCGGCGTCTCGAGCACAAGCCCCGTGCCTTGGAGCTTGCGCATGCGCATTCGCCGCGCGCCACACCCAGCGCGGCTTCCTATTGGCTCGCGGGCCCGCGAAGCCTGCTGGGAATTGTAGTTCCGGCGGGCTGAATACTGGATCAGTCTGCAGAAAGGGCACAACAGCCCTTTAAAGTATGGAAACCCTTTGGGTCCGGGTTTCTTCATGGTCCCTGGCCCCACAGTCCCAATAGTACCGGGCCTTGGGCCAGTCTTACCCCTGACATAGACAATCTCCTAGGGGAAAGTGGATCACTATGCCCCCCCTGCGCTTGTATCCCAGGGCCTTTGTGCACTGTGTTACTCCTAGATTACTCCTATTTTACTCCTATGGACATATTAACATAAGACGCAAAGAAAACACATGAACCGATTCAACAATAAAAAAAACTTTTATTCATACATAGCAATGCATGATGCAAACACTACTATAATGCAAATCTCGAATTTGCACCTTTTTATGCTTTTGGTGCAAATCTACCATGCAATGCAATGACTATAAGCCTTACAGGCTTCTAATGCAACTCCATTCCAAACCATACTTCACACACTCTCTCTAAGACAAACCCTGTCTGATTACCCCATCTATAGCTCTGTGTGAGTGTCTGTTCTAATTCCCCATGCACGTGTCTTATTCAGCAATACTCCCCTTTTCTCTCTCTGTGTTGCTCTGTACTCTGCAACCAGCCAGTCAGTCAGAGCCAGGTCTCTCTCTGCCAGATCCCTGCCAGATCTCATCAGCTTTGCTGCACCCAAAACTGCTTCCCGAAGTACATCCAATCTCTCCTCTCAGAGTGTCCGTGTGTCATCTCCAACTCCAACAAGAATCTCGAACTACCAGCCCCCTCGCAGACCAGCAGAGAGCAGCCACTCAAATCTCAGAGAACAGTTCCATCCAAAACTCCATCTCCAACAACTGGAAACTCCCTAAAGCCTCACCTCTCATTATACTGTTCAATGACGTACATACATCTCTATGGTTACACCCGTCTCTCTAAGCTAAAATGCCTCTTTCTGTCTGTCAGCATTTCTATATTTGAGCAGTGCCTAAATGTCTGTGATGCATCTACTGTACCTTTTCAATCACTGCATGTTCTGGTCTATGTGAAATTTTCTACATCTACATACCATATCTATCTTCTGTATACCTGCCTGCGGTACACCATCTTAACATCTTTCTCCATTCAAATCCCTCTCTTCTTCTGCATGCAAAGCTCTCCCTGCACAAGCTCTTCTGCCTCCATGGTGCTCCCCCCCACCTTCCTCTCTCTGCGAAGCACCAGCCATGCTGATAAGGCCAGCATCCCTCTCCTCTCGGATAAAGGTTCATGTTATCTCTGTCTGCCAAGCAAATGTTTACGAATACTTGTACACTGTAACTCATAACAATCTCTCCGCACTCCGTGGCGCTTCTGTGTGTCTCATTGGAATGGCTTCATGCCATAGGCCTCAATCTTTCTCTAGTGCTTACTCTCTCTCTCGCAAACCCAAGCGCTATCTATAATGCAAACCTCATTGCATATTCTAAGTGCAACCTCAATGCGTGTTTCTCTACATTGCATACATAATACATAACAACATATCTCTACATGTGTCTCTACATGGCACTTCAACTATAACAGGCCTCATTCTATCAAATGCAAATGGCTACATATATGAATAATGGATAACTAATCACTACTAATCAGTATTAATCAGAATGTATGATGGATAACGAAACAGGATGCAATGATGGATAACTAATTCCTAAATGGGTAATGATTCTCTAGTAATGGGTAATGATTCCATAATGAGTAATGATTCTGTAATGATAACAAACCAGGCTTCTCCATACTATCAGGTTTCACAGTTGAACGCCCTTGCGGACCATAGTCCAGGTCAGTCGAGACAGTAAGGTGTTAAAGGGTGCTTGGGTGCACTGATTATGTGCACAGCTGATGCGATTGCCTGAGGTGTGGTGGTGTTTGATATCAGTGTTATGTGTGCAGTCTGGAGGATGGTCACCAATACTGGGATCTGGGTGCGTTAGGCCTGTGTAGGACTCTTATGTGTGCAGCTAGGCCGATTTTCGTGGGTATTGCTGCGTTCTAGCAGGGTGTTGAGGTGTTCATGGATTATTGTTCGTACGTGAGCAGCTAGGCCGAAATTGATCGAGTGGTGTAGCCGCGCTCTAATTGTGTTTTGGTGTAGAGTAGAGAGTGAGCATAGTGATAGGAGAGTGTCTGGGTGGGGGTTTGATCTAACGAGCTTGCATTTCCGGATTTAAGGGTGCAATTGTGATTGCTGAGTTCAGAATAAGCTTATTAGGGACTTAATAGGTGCATTTATTGGTGTCTTTGCTCAGGATATCATGAACATTTGTTATCAGGTTGCAAGGTCACAGCAGCCTTCGTTGATCTTAGTTGTCACGTTGGAAAGAGCCAGGTTTTTATAGGTTTGCGGAAGGTCATGTAGTCTTGGGTGTGTCGAATATGTGGGCGGAGGGAGTTGCACAGAGTTGTGGCCAAGTTTGAGAAGGTGGATACTCTGATCCTGATAGAATTGGAGGATGGAATCACTAGAAAGAGGGCAGTGCTTGATCTTAGGGTGCGAGATTGGAGGTAGGATTTTATCTTCTCTTGTAGATACGTTGGCCGGTCTTGGTGGGTAATGCATAGGGTCTTAAAGGTAGCCGTTCCTCCGACTGGGAGTCAGTGGAGAGAGAGCAGGTGAAATGTGGTCTCTGTGTCCCAGGGCGAGGAGGAGTTTGGCGGCAGTGTTTTGGGCTCTTTGGAGTTTGTTGAGATGGTATGCCGGTGTTCCCTGGTATAAGAAGTTGGCATAGTCCAGTCTTGACATAACAATAAACATAACAGCGGCAAGTCTGTTGGGGTAGGAGAGGTAAGGAAAAATACGTCTTATAAGTTTGAGGTGGTAGTGACAGCATTTTGAAACATTATTGATCAGACGTGAGAGGGTTAGGCCTGAGACCATAGCACAGCATAGGTTTTTGACTGTAGTGGATGGAGGGAGTGGTGGGCTGAGGGAGAAGGGCCCTGGGAGCGGTTGTGGGAAAAGGGCAGCATTGTCACACACCATGATTTCAGTTTTATCAGGGTTCAGAAGGAGGTCTTTACTTGTCATCCATCGGTCAATATCACAGAGACAGGCTTCTAGGTCGGTCGTGGGTTGGTGCTTGTTTTGGGGATTTTTTGGGTAACCAGCATAGTTGTAACCAGAGAGTTTGTGCACGCGGCCGATTCCTGGAAGAGTGGTCAGATAGAGGTTGAAAATGAGAATAGAGAGGCATGTGCCTTCGGGTTCTCCAGTGTTCACAGGGCGAGCAGTTGAGACAAAAGGGGAGAGGAAGGCAATTTGTTTCCTGTTGCTGAAGAAAGAGGCAATCCATTTGAGTGCCGAGCCACGGATTTCTAGGGAGTAGAGGCGGTCATGGAGGATTGAATGGTTAACAGTGTTGAAGGCTGTGGAGAGGTCAAGTAGAATCAGTGCTGTGCAACCCTCAGAGTCTTCAGTGACCTTGAGATTATCCCAGATTGAGATCAGAGTGATTTCTGTTCCATGTCGAGGTCTGAAGCCTGATTGCGCGGGGCCGAGGAGTTTGTTGGATTCTATAAAGCAGTTGAGCTGTGAGTAAGCAATCTGGTCAATGAGTTTTGCAAGAAATCTAGTGTTGGAGATCAGCCTGTAATTCTTAGGGTCAAGGGGGTCGAGGGATTCCTTTTTTAGAAGTGGCTTGACATGCGCTATTTTAAAGGCTTCAGGGAAGATGCCCGAGGTGAGGGAGTGGTTTAGTATGGCTCTTGCATGTTCTCCTGCGCAGGTAGAGGAGAATATATCTTTCAGAACAGAGGCATGGCAGGGTCGAGGAGTGACCCGCAGGGTCTGCTGGCTCATAGTAGGTCAAGGAACTCGTCTCTGGAGGTGGGTTTGAAGGAGTCGAAGGTTGGTAAGGTGAGCATCGGGGCAGTGAGGTCAGGAGAGGCCGGAGTAGGGTAGGGGGTGAGCGAGGATAATTTGGTGTTAAGGGTTGCCATCCTGTCAAGTGCGGTGAGAGGGAGTCGCAGAGTGATTGTGTGGAAGTGGATTGGGCAGAGGTGCAGGCAGGTTTTACAAATTCAGAGATGATCTTGTGGAGTTCTTTGCTGCTGCTGCCACAGTTCAGAATTTGTTTATTGTAATTGGCTTTTTTTGCTTTTCGGATCTCGGATTTGTAATTACGCTGTTGGAGGGCAAACATGGATCTGCTGAGATCAGTTTTAGATGTCACTTCTTGATAGGATTGTGAATGCTAGCAATGCCGCACTATTAGATTTGTGAACATTAGCCTGCGCCAGACCCACACTAGATTGTGAATGTTAGTAATACCACACTTAGTTAGATTTATAAACACTATCCTGCATCACTTCTAGATAGACTTGTGAATGTTAGCAATACCGCACTTAGTAGATTTGTGAACATTGGCCTGTGTCAGACCCAGATGGGATTCTGAATGTTAGCAATACCACACTTCCGCAGTTAGAATTGTGAACATTAGCCTGCGCTAGACCCTGATGGGATTGTGAACATTAGCCTGAGTCGCTTCTAGATAGAAATGCAAATGTTGGCATGTCCCACACCTGTGTGGAGCAGGGAACATTAGCCTGAATCGCACCTGGATAGAAATGTGAATGTAAATGTTGACATGCCCCACACGCGTACCAATGTGTGCCCTGTCTTTCTTGTTCCTCATGCTGCTGCCATATATATGTATCCCCCCCTCCTGTCACTGTAACCCCAGCCCCTGTCTCTATATGTCCGTGTGTCGCTGTGTTCCTTACCATCCTGTTCACGTGCCTGGTCTCGGGCGCTTTAAAGATAACCATTATATCACATCTCTATGCTTACTCTCTACTATACACCATCATTCAACTAGAACACAGCTATACCCCTGATTAATTTGGCCTAGCTGTTCACATATGAATACGACCCCATGAACACCTCATTACCCTAATAAAACGCAGCTAGCCGAGCATATCCTGGCCTGGTTGCTCACATATGCGTCCTTCAGGCCTAACGCAGCCAGAGCCCAGTCTGGGTGTCCACCCACCAGACTGCACACATCCAACTGATATATGCAGCACCAGACCTAACGCTAGGATGCAGCTACCATCCAGCAATTACATCAGCTGCACACATCTGGTGCACCCACGCGCCCTACGACAATACCTCTCTCTACTGACCAGAACTGAGGTTCCCGAGGGTGTTCAACTTACCAGCGCTTTGAGGTCATACCAATGATGTATAGAGCGCTATATAAATGCCAAGTAACATAACATAATATGCTCGCCATTTGGGTTCAAGTGACTTATTTTGTTTTTTTAAGGTCCTCAGGTGGGGCGTGAACCATTTGTGGGAGGGTCCTTTGCGTAAGGTTGCAGGACGTGTGGGGGTGAAAGGAACAGGACAGCGTTGTAGGGGGACGGAGTAGCAGGGCTTCAGCTAGGTCGGGAAGTACCTTGAGTTTGTTCCAGCATTTGTGATCAGAGGTGGGCGCAGGAGGAGCTGTAGGAGGAGGGGCTGGTGTGTGGATAGAGAAAGGGATGGCAAAGTGGTCTGTCCAGATAAGCGGTTTGGGGCTGGATAGAAAAAACAGGTTATTGGAGCTGAAAATTGCATCTAGGGTGTGCCCACCAGAGTGAGTTGGACCAGTGGTATGAAGCGAGAGGTTAAGTGTATCAAGACTATCGACCAGCGGATGGGTCATGGGGTTGTTGGGCATGTCAAACCAGATATTGAAAGAGATGGGTGATTTACCTGGATGGTAGCTATAGAGTCACAGAGACTGTTGGCAACATTTCTGTCATATCCAGGGGGTCTGTAGATGTGTAGGAAGCTGTGGGTGAATGTTGATGCTAGAGAGAGTTTAACCAGAAGGGATTCACAGGAAGCATTGCATGTCTGGGATTCGACGAGTGTGGCGGGGAAATGGGCTTTGTAGAGGGTTGCCACTCCGTCACCTCTGGAGGGTCTATTGTGGGCGATAAGCGAATAGCCAGGGGGGAATACCTGGTATGCGACTGGCGCAAAATCATCAGAGAACCAGGTTTCGGTGATAAAAATGATGTCGGGATTGTCAGAGGATAGGAGGTCAAAGATGCTGTTTCTGTTTCTTGCTACGCAGTGGGCATTAAAAAGGATGCATGTGACTTTGTGAGGGAGGTGGTTTTCATCGTAGGGAGTGCTCGGTGGACATGGGTGTCCGAAGAGATGGGAGATGAGGTAGGATTGTTCTGGGAGGCTGAGACTGGCTGAGGGGGGGTTAGAGGGGGAGCTCGATGCCTGTGTTCTTTGAGTGTTGGGTGAGAGCGTTAAGTTGATGGGGGGAGGGAAGAGTAGATGGGCAGTGGTAGGTATGTGAGAGAGGAGGTGGGGAGGATCAGGTGGGATTGGGAGGGTGGGGGGTGGAGCACTTGAGGTGGGGGGTTTGTGCGGGTTGTTTCTGGTTCGAGTCTGGAGGCCGCTGTGGGTTTAGGTGTACTGGATGAGAAGTCGAGAGCAAAGGGGTGGAGCGTGGGAGAGGGAGGAGGGGTGTGATCAACATTACTTATGTACCACTCTGGTTTCAAAGTTCAAAGTCTCTGCAGTAATGTATTGTATATGCCCAAAAACTCTGCTACCTGTTCTTCAGGGAAGACTCAATCGCAAAGGAAATCCCAGGGAAACCCTCATGGGGGAAAAAACCCTGGGCTGAGCTGCTAGGGAGCGCGGGTCCTGTGTTCCCCAAAGCCCTGTGTAGAGATGTAATGGCCTTGATTTGAGGGCCCCGGGATGGATGATTTGAATTCCACCGTCCCGCTCAACTGGATACAAAAGTAGAAATCATTACCTTTGTGCTGAAGATTAGAAAGTATAGAATATTGAACCCGTTAATACCTAAAAGGCCTTACCCTAGATTGGAGAGGTAGAAGACTTAATTAGACTGTTGCAGTGAAAGACTGTTCGGCGGGAACTCGCCTCTCCTGTAGTTCTAATATCAAAAAATGAAAGGAGTTCTAAATCAGAAAGAATTTCGGCAAGACAAGATATAAACAGACGAAAGATAAAAGAATTGCTAACCTGGAAGTATAAGCTGATACTGCGGTGATAGCTGTGAAGGATTGTGGGATTTGTATTTCCACCAATACGGCACCTCTGTTATCAAACCTACAGAAACAATAATTCGTGATCATGAAAGAATTAACCCTAATAAGGGTCAACTTCCACCTAGTAGCTGTCAGTATGAACGAGCTAAACCTACCTGTGTCACCAGTGAAAAGACCTGGATCGAGCGGGGAATAAGACCGCCAGTAAGATGTGAGGTCTGTTATCGGAAAATCCCCGACTCTGGGTTCTGTTTGGAAGATACCTTCTGAAAATCCAAGAACAGTTAGAGAGTAAGAGTAAGAGTAGGTAGACAGAGGTTCAGAACAAAGTATTAGTAAATACCCTGATGCGAACTCACGGAGCGTTTTGCAATCTCTGGAAGAGTAGCTACGTGCCGTGTTGTTCATCTGCCGTCTGTAAATACTGTTTACTTCGCTAACAGTGGGCGGGGCTTTATCCAGATGTCTCATCATCTCCACTGCTGAAGAAACTAGCATGCTTCTGTAACCTGCTTGGGAAGCCATGTTGGGGGAAGCCATGTTGGAAGAGGACAATCCAGCGAAAGCGCCCCCATTGTGTTCCAAACTCGATGAAACCATCACAAGGGGTGGGTCTGAAAGTAGGGGTGCGAAAGACTGGGAAGTTGGACCGATGGAGGAGTGGTGAGGTATGTTGGGTCGAGGGAGAGGACCAGTCACTTTCTGCGTTTTGTGGGTTTTGGTGCCATAGGAGTGTGAGAGAGGGTCAGAGTGGGATGAGGACGAAGATACTGTTCTAGAAAGAGCGAGACAAGCAACTTTCAGAGAACTGAAGGGATATGAAGGGGGGCTCTGTGGGCGGGGGTCAAGTACGGGCTGAGAGCAGGGAGGTAGGGCGGCATCGGAGGTAGGTTGAGAGGGTGGGGAGTTCCTCAGTGGGGGCAAGGATGGCCAGGTGGTGGAGGAGTGTTTGTGGTGTTTGGAGTGCCAGAGAGCTCCTCTGGCTTGTGAGTTTGATATTGCGCAGGATGTATGGATGGGGAGTGTGGGGTTGTTCTCAATAGATGCTAGAGGGAGATGGATGTTGATGTGTTCGGCTGGTTTGGGGAGGAGAAGGGTTTGTGCTGTTTGGGGCGCCAGAGAGCTCCTCTGGTTTAGAAGTTTGTCATTGCGTGGGGTGCATAGACTGGAAGAGTGGGGTTGTTCTCAACAGATACTAGAGGGAATTTGGAAGTTGATGTGCTCGGGTGGAATGTGGAGTGGGGGATGACCGTTTGAGGAGAAGGGGGTTTGGTGCGCCAGAATGCTCCTCTCATTTAGAGTTGGAGGTGGGATGGTGGTATGGTGGTGGGCAGGCGGTGTCCGGGCGTATCGTTGTTCGGGGGCAGGGGTCGTGGCTTGCGGGCAGATGCCGGATAAAGGTGGGTACATGAAATTGGGCCCTAGAGCGTGGGTTATGCGCTGGAAGGGTTGAGTTATGGGGGAGGGTAAGGTGCAGGGAGGCTGGGAACAAGGGGAGGTTGGAAAGGAGGTCTTTGTGGATGTGTGATCTCCATCCCGGGGGAGTTTGGGGGCAGCACCTAGATATTGATGTACCTGTAACAGTAGAGGCAGTGACCCTAGATGTAAAATCAGTTTCTAGATCTGGACACCAGGACAGTGGGAGAGGATCAAATAGGGGCAGCAGTAAAATGCAGCAACTCTAGATGCAGTAGTAGCACCTAGATTAGGGACGCCTGGACAGAGGGAGAAAGGCCTAACACGGGACACCATCAAATACAGTAACGGAGAACGCAATAACCATAGATGAAACAGCAGCGCCCAGACACGGAACACCTGGGTAGAGGTAGAAAGGCCCAACACAGGGAGCAGCGGTTTAAGTAACAGTAAAAGCAAAACCGTAGAAGTAATAGCAGCGCCCAGACTATGGACAGAGGGAGAAACGGCCCAACACAGGGGACAACTCTATAGTGGCGCTCTATAGCGGTCATACCAAGTTTTAATTTTTAATTTTTTTATTTATTGTCACATTAGTCTAAAATGTATACTAAGGGAGTGTAAAGTCTGACATAATTTTATCCATAAAATGTATGACTCCACAAGTCAGTTGCTGATATATGCTGGAGATTAAGTAGCTCCACCACTCCTCCATGTTGCCATTTTTAGGTGCCTATTTGCCCATATGTAACGCGCGTAAAGCAGAATTCGCTGTTCAACCAATCACCAAGTGTTCCACGGATTCGAATGCATTCCTGCAGAAACGACACAAATTGTCTGTTGTTTTGCAGTCATGCTGCAACATCAGTATCTCTTTAGATTTATAAAGATTCAGTCTCAATCTGAGGAATTGGTCGCGATGATATTGCGATGTATATTTTGACAGATATTTTGGAATAACACCAATTTCATGTAAGGACGTTCCAAAATCAAGGGCTGTAGCCAATTTCATGCGTTTTTCATTGTTCAGAATCCAATTCCACTGACAAATCTGTTTTTTTGTAATCTGTGGCATACATAGCACCTGATCTAATGATATATCTGCTTCCTTTAGTATCTTTAATAATTTCTTTTCCCAGATACTGAGTAGGTCTGTAACAGTATTCTTCGTCATCAAATTTAATATCTCATACGGTTTCACAGTTGGATTCAGGCGCATCTTGCGCAGCGCTGTTATTGATTTCCACAGAACTGTGTCACATAAAGATTCTATGCTTAGCTCATAACGAATAGCAGTTATTGATACATTCTGAGGAAGTTTGAGGACTTTACGCCAACATTTTGCTTCAAGTTGGCACCAGGATGTCAATGTTCCAACCTGCTTCGCTACCGAAGGTTATTGAGGGGACAACCTTTTGCAAGTAAAATGTTAGAACCGGAATCAGAGTGAATTTTCCAAACTTGGCATGCAGTTTTGCTTCTTGTAAGGCAAACATCTGCATCCTTGAAGTTAAGTCTTGCTTCCAACTCCATTCCCGTATTGATGTGTTAAAAATGACGCCTAAATAGCGTATTCTGTCTGTCTGTTGTAAAGGTTCCTTATATACCTTCCAAGTGAAGTTCTTTCCACGCTGGTGAATTTTTCGACCAAATGACATTATCTTTGATTTTTGTACGTTTATTTCTAGTTAATTTTTCACCAGATAACAATGTAAGGCTGTTAGTAGTCTTTGAATCCCTATTTGTGTTAAATCCAAAAGCACAATCTCATCTGCGTAAATGACCCAACTGATTTGCTCACCATTAACTCTTTGTGGAAAAGTCCTCGGCTGAGTTAATGCCTTTGGCAGATCTGAGATGAAGAGTTTGAACAGCAGTGCCGCTAGAGGACAAGCCTGTTTCACTCCCCTTCTGTATTTCTTCTGTTAGGTCACCTTTTCTATTTAATCATACTCTGATCGAAGTGTTTGTGTGTAATGCTATTACCGGCTGCAGAAGGGTGTCGGGGCATCCCCAGGCTTTCAGTTTGCTCCATAATGTCTGTCTATTTATACAGTCAAAAGCCTGTTTTAGATCAATAAAGGTAAGAAATAGTTGTTTCCCATTCTTCAAGGCTTCTAGTTTGGCTATATTAAGTAACAACAAATTTTACTCGACTCCTACTCCTCTCGTGAAACCCATTTGTCGCTCATCTGTCACTGCTACTCCTTCGGCCCATTTATGCCAGTTTTTCCTGCAGGAATGTCGCAAATACTTTTCTCATTATGTCAAGAAGGGCGATCGGACGATAGTTTGACAGATCGTCCCAATCGCCCTTCTTGAACACAGGCACGACCACAGCTTATCTCCACGATTCTGTGAGCATTTGTGTCACAGCAATCCGTTCAAATAGGATCTTAATAAAAAAAAAACATTGCGATTTATTTTGTTTGAGTGTCACATTTGATATTCCGTCGGGGCCAGCTGCCCTTGAATTTATTTAATTGCCTTTTCGATATTCTCATATGATTGTATAACAGACCAACTTGATGTTATAAATGTGATGGATGGCGTTTCTGTAGAAACTTTGGCCCCAAAAACTGTAGAAAAATGTTTAACCCAGTTTGCTGCATTTACTCCGTTTGACATCACAAAGACATCTTTCAACTGGCCAGTACTTATTATCTCCCAAATATGCCTGTCTTTTAACGTGATTAGCCGTAGCATTTTTTCAGCCTGATCTTGATCACAAATAGTATTAAAAGATTTAAGCCAGTTTCGGTAGCAATTCTGCTGTTTTTTTATCAATTCCTCGTTGTTTTTGGTTCGCGATTTCCTTAGGTATTTAAGATCCTTTGCTAGTGCCTTTTTTGCTTCTCTTACTGTGATGCTGTAGGGGTGTTTTTGTTCCAATATTTCAATTTTCTTCCCATATATTTTTGTTTTGAGTTGCATCAACAGCGGTTCATAATTTACCCCTATCTTATTCACCTTGTCACATCTCAGTTTAGAGGATAAATCGGTTATTTGGTTTGCGTTTATCCGTATTCTGTTACAGCCATTATTTAAGTAAGCTCAAGAAAATCTGAGTCCGTAATGTCAAAGTCAAAGGGTGCCTCGTGAGCATCCATGTAAACTGAGAAGAGAGGGGTTCTTTGAGGTATCAGCGCGTCTGCAAGGAGGATTGCGCTGTTAGCACATTCAGTGGAACTTATTTGAACTAGTACGCTGTGACAACCCCCACCCTGTGACATATCGTGCAGGGATATCTTCCTGTACCCACCGCCAAGACAACATTAATGCATCGTGATCACTTTACGTCGTTTCTAACGTTGTTAGCTCAACAATTTTACTTAGCAGATTTCTTGAGGCCCAGATGTAATCTAATGTCTTTGTACGTGTACCTCTGTGCCAAGTATTTGCAGCCGGGATATCACCCTTAGTACATCCATTTAGCATTTCGCAATGTCTCAGAGCCATCTCATGTGTCCAACGTTGACCACGATTTACACATTGTTCTGGCTGGTTGTACTCTGGTACACTGATCAGCTCTTTTGCTTCATTAAACCATTCAAAGTTTAGGTCTCCACATACCAAGATGAATGGATCATCAAAGATTAATAGACCATTGTCAATTTGTGTTGTGACTGGTGATATAAATTCCTGAGAATGGCAGCCCAAATAAGATTTTTCATGCTGCATTTAGGTATATTAAATAACCATCGCGTAATGGGTTTTGGCTGAGCCATGTTTCCTGGAGACAAATTATGAAGTGGCTATCCTTTAACAGGGAATCATCATGGAACAGATGAGCAAAACCGCGGGTGTTCCAAGATCTCAACAGATGTGAAGCCTTGATACCCTCCTTTTTATGCTAGTTATAACTTTGATGATTTATCTTTTGGTGAGCACTATGGGAATTTGACAATCTTTGACCCTTGTTTCAAATTGGTTCAGGGATATCATTGAATCATTCCCACAAGTCTGCTCGTCTTTGTTCATTTGAAATTTGCGCGGTTTGCAGATTTTGTACTGCGCTTTGGGCATCAACCGGCTCACCATACAGTTCAATATCAAAACCAAAGAATATCAGATCTTCCTTGGCTTCGATTAAGGACTTTGCAATAAACTTAGATTTCATGTCCAAATTCACCCAATCTGACCGAAGTTCTGATTTGTATTCTACAATCGCAATGTCATCAGATCTTATAGTGCGCAGAGCTGGAATACTGTGTAGCAGCTTCATTATGTTGGTCCTGTTTAGATTCACTTCATTTTTTTCTTCCAAGATGTTTTCTAATTGTACTTTCCAAGCTCAGTCTTTTGAGCGCAGTGCTGGCCTACTCTCAAGCTTTTTAGCTGAAATTTCTTCTTTCAATAGCTGTCCTTTTGTTTGTTTCGGATTTAGTTTTTAAATCACCTGTCGAGTCATATGCGTGTCTTCTTTCCTTGGCATATGAGCTTGCATTTCGCCTTTCCTTTTGATCCTACTATTCGACAAGCCAGCAGAACTTTCAAGGTTTTCTTTTCTACTGCTCTGTGCAGCTCTTTTGGCATTATTTGAGGATGTTTAGATTCATCAGTCAATTATTCTTGTGGGTCTTGTTTTTTGGCAAAGAGCTTTTCAGTATCCGCCACTGTTTCCACATCATCTTCAATAGAATATGTTCAGAATTCGCACAGATCGATCGAGGCATCAGAATTTGTGACATCAGCGTCTTCTACTTCAATTCTTGCTCTTTTATTGGACTATAAGGCAGCTTGAGTCATACTAGCCTCATTTTGTGGTGAAACCAAGTGGGTTGCTTTTTTGCTCACCTTATCACTACACTCAAATAACCCAATCCGGGGGGCATTGTAAGATTTCTGATGAACTTTTTTGCATTATTTGTGTGAGCTCTTTTTGCAGGTGGGTTTCCATTGGTTTTTTGTAGTTGCTCTTTACTTTTTGCTTTTACATTGGTGTTAGGTCCCGCTGGCTTATTTATCAATATTGCGGCTCCAGTGAAGATTCCAAATGAAGCTTTGATTGAAGCCGTTTGTTTTGCAATGCCGGACAAACGCTGGACATCTTCATCTTCGGCTATTAGGGCTACAACTTTCTGGACCTCTTGTCTTGGATCTGCTCGACTTTCAGATGTGCCAGTACCAGCTTTATCAACGATTTCCTCGCCAACTGGGTCCACCAGATGTATTGAAGGGCTTGGATTCTGCACACCTTTGTTTCCTTTGTTTAATACACCAAGTTTTTTGGTGCATTGACAAAGGAGGTCGAGGCTGTTTTCGCTGCGGTGTTGTTTCCCAGTATTGGCTGCCTCTGAATTTCCGTCGTCAAATATGTTATATGATGTGCCTCACCGGCTGACGACTTTTTTTTTCTGCACCTCGCTTGAGCAATTGCATACAATAGGGTAGCAAGCTTGTCGCGTAGACACATTGTGTCTCAGCCACTTTGTACATTCAATCACGGCTTCAATTGAGTCAGTTTATTCACAGGCTTCACGCTTTATAATTTCATTGATACGAGATTACCATTGTCTTGAAATTTCTGCTTCATTGTCGAGTCTTTGTGTAAAGGTTTCGGTAAACTTTTATAGGATCAGCATCCTGTTATTGACAGTTACCAGTAGTGACCCTTGATCTTGTATTGAGTCATTTACCACCTCATAAAGCTTCATAAAAAGTAGCAAAGCAATGGAGGTGGCAGCTAACACATTGTTATGAATCTGTACGCTGGCAGCTATTGACAGATTTTCTTTCTACTGTTTAGCTCTTTTTCTGCTTCGCCTGGCAGTACTGATGTTCGCGGGCTGGTAGTTTTCTTTCTTTTCGCAGTATCCTCTTGCGTTGTATTTTGGGGCTGATGATTTATATCAGCTCTAAGTTCCTCGTATTGTTTGGAGGCTAACGATTTAGAATTTATATAATCTGCCGTAGGACTGGTCGTTGACTTCCGAGCCTGGAACTATGGAATATTTCTAGTTGCTGAAAGACAGCTTGTCTGCGCTGCACTTTCTTTAATCCTGGAAGTTTTGGTATGTTTTTGCATGTAGCTAGCTTCCAGGCGTTCTTGCATGCATAGGAAGTCAGCATTCAGCCGTTCTGTCAGCCGGGCTTCTCGCGCTGCGACATCAATTACAGCAGTACATTTTGACAGAGTAGGTGGTATTTCTGTAGTAGACATAGTTGCTTCATTACTGCATCTTGATGCAGTTTCATTTGTTGCATTTCCGATTGGTTTGTCGATCGCAACAGCATCTAAGGCATTTAGATATAGATCTGAGGACAAATTAGAGCTACTAAACTCATCTGCGCATTCGCCAAGTCCCGGCCGCAGTGTGCCGCTGATCTGCATCGAGTCTCTAGGCACACAGAGGCGGGACTGCTTGCGTGGTACAGGTGTCGAAAGTCCTGATGTTGTCAAGGCGGTCAAATGAAGGACCGTTTGATCTTTAACTTGGATTTCATGAGAGATAGATGCTTGGAATTGTTTCTCAAAGGCACAACTGGCAGAAGATTCAATATTCAGTGAGTCGCCATCGAGCAGTAAGCGCAGCTCCAGCAAATCTGAGCCCGTAATGTCAATGTCAAAGGGCGCCTTGTGAGCATCAATGTAAACTGAGAAGGGAGGGGTTCTTTGAGGTATCAGCACGTCTGCAAGGAGGATTGCGCTGTTAGCACATTCATTGGAACCTATTTGAACTAGTACGCTGTGACAACCCCCACCCTCTGATTGCAGGTTCAAAGTTGATGATGATAAACAAGCCAATGAGGGAATATGGCGATCAGTATCATTGGAATCCACACACTTTTCATCTGCTTTGCTAGCGTGTGTGCTTACCTCTAGCATCAAATCATTCCCAAGTCTTCGGTGTTGTTGGAGTAATTTCTGCCTTGTTTGTGGTCCTTGCAAGCTTCCCGGCGTGGCGCGCTTCATGATTACAGACAGACTCACTGCCTGCCCATTTTTCTACCTTGGGCGGACTGGGGCAGACTGAACTCTGTTCCGAACTCCGTGCCGCGCTCTGCGCAGGAAGCTCACTTAAGAAGGCTGTCTTTACAGTTAAAGGGGCAGTCACAGAGAAATCCTCACGTAGCTGCAGCTCCTCTATGGATGCACACCAAGCAGGGACTGGGGCAGACTGAACTCTGCTCCAAACTCCTCACCACGCTCCATGCGGGATGTTCACTTAAGAAGGCTGTCTTTACAGTTATAGGGACAGTCACAGAGAAATCATCATGTCGCTGCAGCTCCTCTATGGATGCACACCAAGCAGGGACTGGGGCAGACTGAACTCTGCTCCGAAATCCGCGCCGCGCTCCGCGCGGAAAGTTCACTTAAGAAGGCTGTCTTTACAATTAAAGGGGCAGTCACAGAGAAATCCTCACGTCTCTGCAGCTCCTCTATAGATGCACATCAAGCAGGGACTGTGGCATACCAAGTAGTATCAACGATTTTCAGGGATGCAACACAGGTCAAATATTCATAGTTCACTAAGAGGGTGATGCAGGCTAGAACTGGCAGTACTGTCTCGAAGTGGGACTTTCTAGGTGGGAATCATTGCCACATTAACAGTTTGCAAAGGGTGTGACGCAGGTGAAAAAATCACAGAACTATCTTAGTGTGGCACTCTCCAGGTGCGAAGTGCAATACCAACCATATTCAAGAGTGCCAGGCAGGCCAATAATTTTCAGTACTATCTCAGAGGGCACACTCTTTAGGCGAGAATCAATGTAACACTAACAACTTGGGAACTTACTAGGTGTGAGTCAATGCAACATTAACAATTTCCTAAGTGAGCGACACAGCCTAAACCTCACTGTACTATCTCAATGGGCACTTTCAAGGCGTGAATCAATGCAATACTAACAATTATTCAAGAGTGTTACACACGCTAAAAATTCACAGTACTATCTCAGTGGGCACTTTCTAGGTGTGAATCAATGTAACATTAACAATTTTCGAAGTGTGCGACGCAGGCTAAAATCCACAGTATTATCTCTGTGGGCACTTTCTAGGTGTGTATCAATGCAATACTAACACTTTTTCGAGAGTGTTACACAGGCTAATAATTCATAGTACTATCAAAGTGGGCACTTTCTAGATGTGAGTTAGTGTAACGTTAACAATTTTCTAAGTGAGCGACACAGGCTTATAATTCACAGTCGTATCTCAGTGGGCACTTTCTAGGTGTTAATCAATGTAACATTAACAACATGGGCACTTACTAGGTGTGAGTCAGTGTAACAGTAACAGTTTTCTAAGTGAGTGACGCAGGCTGAAAATTCACAGTACTATCTCAGTGAGCCCTTTCTAGGTATGAATCAGTGTAGCATTAACAATTTTCAATCTGAGCGACGCAGGCTAATAATTCACAGTACTATCTCAGTGGGCACTTTCTAGGTATGAATCAGTGTAGCATTAACAATTTTCTATCTGAGCGACGCAGGCTAATAATTCACAGTACTATCTCAGTGGGCACTTTCTAGGTATGAATCAGTGTAGCATTAACAATTTTCTATCTGAGCAACGCAGGCTAATAATTCACAGTACTATCTCAGTGGGCACTTTCTAGGTATGAATCAGTGTAGCATTAACAATTTTCTATCTGAGCGACGCAGGCTAATAATTCACAGTACTTTCTCAGTGGGTGCTTTCTATGTGTGTATCAAATGCAATACTAACAATTATTCAAGAGTGCTTCACAGGCTAATAATTCACAGTACAATCTCGGTGGGTCCTTTCTAGGTGTGAATCATTGTAACATTAACACAGTTTCTATGTGAGCGATGCAAGCAAGAAATTCACAGTACTATCTCAGTGGGCACTTACTAGGTGTGAGTCAATGTAACAGTAACAATTTTCTAAGTGAGCGACGCAGGATAAAAATTCACAGTACTATCTCAGTGGGCCCTTTCTAGGTGTGAATGAAGGCAGTACTACCAATTTTCGAAGTGAGAGACGCAGGCTAATATTCACAGTCCTAGCTCAGTGGGCACTTTCTAGGTGTATATCAAATGCAATACTAACAATTATTCAAGAGTGCTACACAGGCTAACAATTCACAGTACTATCTCAGTGGGCCATTTCTAGGTGTGAATAAATGTAACAATAACAATTTTTCAAGGGTGAGACGCAGGCATGTTCAGAGTGTAGGGAGAGTGATAGGGATTCCAGTGTACAGTGATTGCTCTACTCCACACTCAGGCCACACCTACCTTGTTAGTCGCTGCTGGTTGACGGCTGGCCACTGGCTACTCCTGCTGACACCTGCAGACACAGCATGGAGCCGCCTCTGTTGGAGCCGCTCCTTGCCTCTGGGCCCTTAGCTGCAGGGCAGAGTGCTGCCCTCGGAAGGTGAATTGAGCGAACCAGGGTAGAGGGGGGCCGGCTGGGACGTGGGAGGTGGGAAGGAAGGAGAAAGGAGATGCGGAGAGGCTTGGGGATCGAGTCTGCACGCTGGGGCCTCAAATAAGTTTTAAAATCGACAAAAACCAAGGACCTGGAGGGTCATCAGGGGGTTAAATTCACCTGCAGAGCCATATGGGAACTGGGCGAGCAGAAAGCACAGCCGGTGACTAGGCCAGGCAAGATTGAACAAATTGACCTATCAGGGTAGGGGGGCGGGCTGGGAGGAGGGAGGAAATGGGAAAGGAGATGCATAGAGGCTTGGGGATTGAGTCTGCAAGCTGGGGCTAGGGCCTCAAACAAGGTTTAAAATAGAAAAAAAACAAGGCCCGGGAAGTCTCCCAACTTCTCTTTGGCTTTCAGTGTTTCAAATCCCATTATGTTGGGGCCATGGTAAAGGTCTTTCAGCGTTAGGTCGGTGCCATTTCTTGGAAGAGCCTGTGACCCCCAACCCTGTGTTGTGTACCGCTTATAGTCAGCGTCTCACCTTGATGTCAGGTTGAGGTTGATGGAATGATATTCCTTTCTCCCATAAAGATTCCCTCCAAGCCCTAAGTGTGAAGCCTATGGTATGGTGTGAGGTAAAGTGCTTGGGAATCCCAGTCCATGGGAGATGCAACATTTGAGGGAATCCACATGGTTGAACCATAAGAGCCTCTCAGTTCTTCCATTCTGAGTGCCGATACTCTGACATTGGCAACCCACCTTCATCCACCCCAGGGGCAACTCAATTCACGTTTAAACATGTGTCTAATCAAGAAATGGTCTCAATACTGGCTTCAATGCATCCAACATCATGCCCAGAAAATGTCATCTATGCCAAGCTAGTGTTGGACAATAAAGATCTGTTTAATCTGTTCTTTGTGAGATTGGTTACCTCCTCCTTTCACATAACATGGTCCTGGAATTAATTGAAGTTGTGTCCATCACCCCACTGGTGAAGAAAGTGGGTCTTGATCTTAAAGATGCATGAAACCTTAGAACCATTACCAACTCAAACCTCCTACTCAAAGACTTAGACAAAGTGGCTACTAGCCAATTTCAGTCTTTTCTAGAAGCCGCATCGGTATTGCACCACAAGCAATATGGGTTTAGAACCCATCACAGTACAGAGACAGCGACTGTTAGACCTGCAGACTAACATGTTCGAGTGCTTGGATAAATGGAAAACTGGCCTCTTAGTCCTTCTCGATCTGTCCACGGCATTTGATCTGCTTGATCACGATTGTCTGCTATATTGCTTGAAAAACCGAGGGAAATGCACTCCCCAGGCAGATAGTTGGATTCTATCTTTTTTGTCTAATAGACAATCAACTGTGTGCTGGCAGAATGCCTCCTCTAAATCAGCTACAATTACTGCACCTTCCTCAGGGCCAGTTTCCCACCAACTTTGTTTAATTTGTATATTAGACCTCTCTGCAGTCTTTTAGAATCTCTTGGGGTCTTTTTTACCAACTATGCAGACGACATACAGCTGGTCCTGGAAATCAGTGGGAACCATGAGGTCGACACAAAGAATCTTAGCACCATCTATTGGATCATTGAATGGTGGATGTTGGAAAATTGGCTCTGTCTCAACGGAGCTAAGACCAAACTTTTGTTATTTGGAAGTGCTCAGACTAGATCAAGATTGGGTTCAGAGTACTCATCTTTTAGTATTAAGAATTGCGACATCCCAGTGGCCGAGAAAGTGAAAACTTTGCACTTACTGGTTGACTTATCACTGAGTGCCGAAACTCACTCCAACTACATATCCATAAACTGCCAATGTCACCTGAAACTGTTAAAGAATATTACATCTTTTATTTCCAAGGCAAATTGTTCGTCGGTGGCACAAGCTATAATCCTCTCATGCCTCAACTATTGCAATGGTTTGCTGATCGGGGCAAGTAAAAAATCCATGCATGGACTCCAGACCCTTCAAAATGATGCGCATTGTTAAAGGAATTCCACGACACAAGCACATCACTGCATTGGCTCCCGGTCCTTGCTTGGATCCAGTTTAAGACTGCATGGTTGGTACATAAATGCCTGTACTGTAAGGCTCCAGCTTATTTAAAGGCTTGCATTACCTTACATGAGGCTAAACGTACCCTACGTTCCACAAATAAGGGTCTGACAAACTCCTACAAGGCCAGAAGGGCCAGAGGATTGGGTAGAGCGTTTCCCTGTCCGGCTGCACAATACTTGAACTCCAGGACAAGTACCCTACACTTGGAAAAAAATATAATACCTTTTCGGCGATCCTTGAAAACTGTAATCTTTAGTTAGTCTCCCTATTCCTAGTGGTATTTTCTTCCTGTGATTAGGTGATGTTTCCTGTGGAGTCCCATTCTCTTATGTTTGTCCCATTGTGTTTTTGTGCGCCCTTATGCCTGCGGGTGTCACTATTATCTGATTCAACCCCCTCCTCACCTGACTCTTCAGAGCTGAACTGTACGGAGGAATTGTCCAAGGGTGGTGAGGCGCCTTTTTTCCTGGAGGACTTCCGATCCGTGTAGAGGTATGGTCGATCCCGGGAAGAAGCCACTATGCCTGTAGAGCAATTGTCCAGGCAACAGACTCCTACCGAAAGGACCACAGAAGGGGAAAAAAGCGAGATGGCTTAAAAAAACATTTGTACTAGCGCCTCGCGGTGTAGTAGTAAAGATGTTCTGAGGTCCAGCAGAAGATGGTAGCCCTTTAGTTGCTGCTCCCAAGAGTGATGGTAAGCATGATGAGAAGCGGAGGGTAATCCCAAATGTGTACACAATGATGGTTTCAAAATATAGTAATATATAGTAATGAAAGTGTCCCTCTGAAGGATGGCCGGAGGCAGGGCAGAGAAGTAACACAAATAGAAGGCAAGGCAAAGCAAAATGGAAGTTAAAATAGCAAGCAAAGTAAAGGAGACAAAAGCAAGCAGCCACAAATGTGGGAACAGAAGACCAGAAATGAGGAGAGGGGCTGAGAAACATCCCAGGAAGGCGGGATGGAAGGGGCACTGCACAGACTGCAGTAGGGAAAGCACAACGGAGAAAAACACGGCAGAAATAACAGCGTCTGGCCCAAAGTAACAACAGATACGGGTTGCAACGCGCAGCGGTCAAGTCACAGTGCAACTATGTAGCCGGCGCGCCGGCAGATAAAAAAAAAGACATAACCGCAGCAGCACGTCTGAAGGCAGCGTTACGGGAGAGTCAATGGCACCGGAGACGCCATCTCTTCCAATGCTGCAGCACAGGCGCCGGATGACAGCGGGTTCCCTGCGTGTTATAAGTAAATGAGTTGTTTTAGGGCATAGCCCATCGCTTAACATTAATCAGTTGAGCTGCTCTGTGATATGATCTCCAGTAAGGAAGAGCAATATCACCATTGGATTTCATTGCCTTTAGAATTGCGTTTTTTAATCTTTTTTTTTCCTCCAGATGCATTTGGTGTAGCTGGTGTCAAGGTCACAAAAGGTCTTTTACTCAACTTACCACACCTCTCTCCTTTACTCCTCCCACCAATCTTCTGTCCCTTCGATGTTTCACTCCTAGTTCTTGCCTCCACCCTTTATTTTACCACTACTCCCCTCCATGCTATTACTCTCTTCTTCCCTTCTACTGCTCTCCTCCCACTTCTACTGTCCTTCCAGCTACTCAAGCACCCTTCCTTAACTTGACTTGAAAACGGGGTTAAGCCCCGCCCACTTTCTCTGCGCAGATCCGCTATATACCAATGATGGCTGCGTAGGTAGTTTAGTGTATCAGTTCATATTCCGCCTCCCCGTTAGGTGGGGTTCACCAGTAAGTATCTTTCGGGAGGGTGGATTTCGGTTCCTGCCTTTACCCTGGTGGTCCAGGAGATGACAGAGTGCCTCTGCGGGCTCATGCAGCTCCATGAGACCTTCAGCGTCGCTGCGTAGCTCGACTGCTCCAGTTGTGCAATACTGGTGCTTCCGGCGTTGCCTCGGCTCTCATCGGCAGCTTTCTCACATTTCTGTCCCATGTTGTTCTACGGGGAGTGCTGATTTTCTGTTGGGCAGAGTCGTGACATCTGGTGCAGGTTTTCTAAAAACAATAGAAAGGACCTTGGGAGTGACTGTCATACACAGTGAGGATGGAGATAATGGCCTGCAAGCAAACATGTTGGCACTGGGGCAGTGGGGTGAGGGTGTAGTAACTGTGGACCTCTTTGCTGCCAGAGACAGCCTCAGATATCCCCCTAGACAAGGCCACATTACTGGACTTGTCACAGTGCTAAGTTGTTTGAGGATATTTGCCTAGATAATGTCATCCTAGTAGGCAGTGCAGTTTAGTGAAATTAATGTTTTAGAAAGGTCTAACGGTGATAGGAGGAAGAGGTCTGACCAGGGCACTATGAATCGTGGGGGACTAGGGGAGGTCTGATTGCTGAGATGACTGAATGTGTGTCCTGGTGGTGTTGATTTTGTTGATGAAGAAGCCAATTAACAGTTTCACATTTTCATGTGAATCTGGTACCACTGGGTCTGGTGTGGAGTTAGATCATTGTTTGGCAGCTGCCAAGAGGTTTTTGCTCCTGTTAGGGCCTGTTCCAGTGGTGTTGGAGTAATGGGTATCTTTGGCTGCAGTTATGAGGTTTCAGTGATTGGACCTTAATGCCTTGATGCCTAAGAGGTATTCTGGTTTGTATTGCACCACTATTTATTTAATAACCTAATTGTGTGTTTGTTACTGTGGAGTTCCTCAGTGTACCAAGGAGCAGAAGGGTTGTACTGGCCTGATCGTATGTATGCTTTTATGCTTCAACAAATACTCAATATCGGGGTCAATGAGAAACCTATCTTCTGAAAAAAATACACATTTTCCACCTTTCCCTCAGATCACCATCCACATGAAATGGTGTTGGTCCACCAATCGACACCACTGTATCTTTAGGAACAGACATGATAAGGAATGAACCATGATTGTGGGGTGTAACTGTATAATTGGTTACCAAAGTACTAACCAACTACCTATGAGGACTGATCCAACAGAGGACCTGGCTAGGAGACCTCTCCCCGAGCTACAAGGGAACATCGTGCAGAAGCTGATCTTCATCGTGGCAACCTGGAAGACAGTCCCGAAAAGCTGTCCACCGGAGATGGGGTCCGCCGAGAAATCTTGAAGTAAAGCACCAGGACATCGAGGCCATCTAAGTCCATTGTCGTCGACTGGGGTTACAATGATTTCCGTGACCGTTGGAAGCCGGTCGAGTCGTGTTGCCCAGAAGCAGGGAAAGCTTTGTGCGTGCTGCTCGATGACCGCAGGTGCAACGCTCCAACTTTGCCTAAGAACATTAAACAAAGGGCTCCCTTGCCATCACCGTCAACCACTTTGTCCCGCCGGAGAAAGTCGAGGTCGTGGACGACCGAGGAAAGTCCGCCGGTGGGTTTCCCACCACCTGAAGTCCACAAAGATGCTCATCACTGAGTCCTGCTGCACCAAACTTTTACATTGAGTGGCAACGAGCACTGCAAAATTTAAAGCTGCTGTCCCGACGACAGTTTTCACATTTTCTGTGTGGCATCTTGACAACCGTAGCTCCTGCTTTAAAGGGGGTCCACTCACGAGGATTCAGTCGACGAGCCGGTGACAAATCTCTGCTAACTCGGGCACATTGGGGTTGTGGAACATTTTGACCAGGAAACAATGCTATTTAAACATTAATGAACTGGGCTTGTTAATACACTCTATTGCAGGTTGGGAGATCCTCACTCAGAACTGCCTCTAGGTAGAGGGGGTCAGTATTCTGCAATTGTTTACCCTAACTTGTCTTCATTCCTATGTCCTATGCTGATACACATTACTGTTTGATTTGTATGCCATTGGAACTGTCAGCAGTTGGTGCATTTTAAAGGAGTCAATAGTTAAGTGTGGTACCACATAGACCTTGTATATATTTGCCATATTAGATTTGCCAAAGTACAAAGTGTGTTCTTAATTGTGTTTGAATATTGAACGTTATTTATTATTTATATATAAAGAACTTTGTTAGCACATAACATAGTGGGCCTCATTACGACCCTGGCGCTAAGGGGTTAACAGAGCCGTAAAAGGCTGCAGTGCCGTTAACCCCTTAGCGCCTAATTACGAGGTCCCTTTGCAGCTCCCGACCTTAACGGCTGGTCTGGACCAGACGTTAAAGTAGGGACCCGCAAAGGGACCTTGAAGGTAATTACGGTAATGCAATTTGCGGTACCATAATTACCGCCTTCCCCATTCCCATTGAGCCCTATGGGGCAAAAATGGGAATGGGGAAGGGCCAATGGTGCATGGGGAATTACCGCCCCACCAACCTTGGAATGGGGTGGTATTTCCCCATTGCACCATGGCGGACTTGTTACAATACCGGCAGCAACCATGGTGCTAATAGCACCATTGGTTACCGCCGGTGTTGTAATGAGGGCCAGTGTGTGGACATTCCTTTGTGGGGGGGTTGGGGACTACACTGTACTTAAGAACCAACCTGCATCACCTGCTGAGAGTTTAAGACTTGGTTGCTCGTCCATTGCTGCCACAATAGAGAACCTTGGCTGGAGTGCTCTTTGCTTCTAATTTGCCATATAGAGGGCAGGAGTACAGACAGCCCCTCCCCACTCTTTACACTCTCCAGTCTTTACACCAATAAACACCTTTTCTAATTGCAACATCACCTCCTTCACCGCTCTTTGAGCTCCCTCTTTCCGGTTTTGTACCTAATCTCTCACTTGAATAGATTTTACTTTGGAAACATTAAGAAACCTCTTAATTACTAGTTCTGGATTCAAACTATCTAGTATAGATATTTTGATGTAAGAGTGTTCTGTCCCCCATTATAAAGCCCAGAGCTTCTTCCACTGCAATTCCTGAGACTGGTCCGGTTCAATTAAAACTTGTCCTTCCACTGAAATGTTATATGATATTGTCATCATAACTATAAATACTAAGATGAACCAAATAACATGCTGTCTTTTTTCATCATGCGTGGATCGCAGCCATTTCATCGTCCCTCTGCTTTTGTGGGTTTTCTCCCCTGGAACTCCAAAGTTCTAGGATCCTGCAGTTGGCTCCAGAAGCTCTGGAGGGGGAATAAGTTAATTTCTCAACCTCCAGCTTTTCTCTGACACACAGCTGGTGCCCAGTGTTTCCCAGTTCATCACCAGCGGTTGGGGTGCCATTAGAGAAGGGGTGGTTCTTAAGGTTGTAAGAAGAGGGTTCAGGGTCCATTGATTGGCGGAGATACCGTGTCTCACCCGATGATGTTGTGCCTCTCGCCTCTGGGTTGCCTTCCCCCATGTGATCCTCCCTATTACAGCTATAGTTATTATAGCTGCCCTCAGGGTCAGGATCAGGTAGTGGCTGCCTTACCCTAGCCATACGGGAGAGGTAATCGCTGATCAAGAAGTGATGACACCATCAGATTCATCACAGCCCCTACGTTGAAGAACAGAAGAAAAGAGTGATCCTTCTTCCGAACCAGAAAAATATTGCGTAAGGAATCGGGGAACTCCTGAAAGCACAGTGTTATTGCCCTCTTTTGCAACAATTGCGAGATCTGATGGACCACCATTCGTTGGGCTAGATTGAGCCTAAGAGGAGGGGAGTGTTCTGGGAAGGCTCCTCCAAAACCCTAGCACCCAGCTACCATTGTAGACGGTATCTAGACTTTACATCTAAATCCAATTCATCTAAGTCCTTTCCATCGAATTTTATTCATCGAAAATACTTTCCAACAAAATGCATTTTCTTTGAATAAAATTTGATGGATTTCGATGGATTTTAGGGTTGGGCCAAGGGTTAGAATTAGGGTTAGGGCAAGGGTTAGAATTGTGGTTGTGGTTAGGGCAAGGGTTAGAATTAGGGTTAGGGTAAGGGTTAGAATTAGAGTTAGGGTTAGGGCAAGTGTTAGAATTAGAGTTGGGGTTAGGGCAAGGGTTAGAATTAGGGTTGGGTTAGGGTGAAGGGGGGTGGGCGTGGGGGTCGGGGGGCCTGTGGGGAATCCCCCTCAATATACAATAAACATAAAAACATTGCAAGCAGCTGGCCAGTGCCGAAATTACAGCACTGGACAGCTCCATGTAATGTTTTAACGTGGGAAATAAAAGCATGGAAATGCTATTTTTTACATAGCCATTGCAACTAGTCCATCCCTATATTTGATGGACAAGGTTTGATGGAAATGTACTTTTACATGTAAAAGAATGCATTTCGATGGATTTCTATTCGATGGATTTGCATCGATGCATTTGTCTTTTGAAGCATTTCCATCGATGGAAAGACCATAAACCCATGGAGACCCATAACTCATTTTTGAAAAAATATTGAATCCGGTCCCCCACCGGAATATGTGCTAGCAGAAGGGGCTGAATACCATCATACAAAGATGCAGCATATCCTCGACCTGCTCCCCTGCAACCCTGCCCTCTTTGTGTAAAAAAGATGTTCCTGTTTCGGGTCCATAACTGACACATGCAAAGGCTTGAGGCCAGCCGGACGTGCAAACCCTGGGCTGACCTGTGCGAGTAGAGAACCATGGTTGAAATAACTACTTCAGTGAGGTTTGGGCTTTATCCAGAATATTGAATGTGGAATACAAACTTGCCAATCTCTTTTACAGAGCCATTTCCAAAGAGGACTTCCTCAGAGTATCATTGCATGGGAGCATCCACTAGACCCACCAGTTTAGGATTCATATTTAGAAGGATGCTTTGCTGGGAGGATAGCTCAGGGGCAATTTGCTTGTCTTGGAATCCAAACCATGCAGAGCAGCATGAGTTCAAATCCTGGTCTCGTGCTTAGAAGTTGAACTCCAACATGAAGCGCGATTTTTCTGCTTGTGCCGAGGCATTGGTTTCCCCTATGAAACATAACACTCTCTGGGCCCACCCCAAAACAATCCCTGGATCCAGGGGCTTCTCCATAACCTGGCTTCCTCTGAAATATCCAGTATTCTCATCCGAGCACCAACAATATTTAGTGTGCCACCCAAAAACATTTGTTCCTGTATATGATTCAGAGGTAGCTGGATTCTCATCTGTCAGATCCATCCAAACCTCACATGGGTTTGCTATGGGATCAACAATCAATGGGGGACAATCCACTTTTCTGAAGCCAGGTCTCACCATTAAACCTCAGACGACGAGTCTATGGCCAGGAATTGAGCCTTGCCCTCTACACTGGAGCCCAAACAGTGATCCCAAAGCACCCGGCACTCACACTAGCGTCAGTCCTGGGAATGCTAGACAGATTGTCCAGGGTTATACCCACAGATTGGACATCTTGATCATGGTGCCGGTTTTTCACCATGTTGTGAGACCTTAAGGGTATCTCCATGTAGTCGTGCTGTCCAAAGTCGCCCTCATTACTAGTGTCCACCAGACCCTGCTGTACTGCTTTGGCCATTGACTCTCCAAAACTAACATCAATGTCTGCCATAGCCTCCTTAACGGCTGTGCCTAAACATAGTCCAATGGTCTATTCACACTCCTGGGACACAGACTTTTAAATAAAGGTGGGTAGGTGGGACTGGCATTCAGCAGACCCCACAGGTAAATATGCGTGGACATCCTGCCCACCTTTCTTTTTTTCCCTGAAGCCATCCTTCCTCTCCTAGCCACAAAATCAAACTGCCTCAAACACTTATGCCCTCCTTCTATGTCCATGAGGAAGCCGTCCAAACGCAAGTCCCTTTCCTCTAAACCGCTTATGTGCCAGCTTCGCCAATGCATCCCGTGCCATACGCTGAATCCTCAAGATTCAGAAAGACAACCATGGCGCTGCAATGCCAGTACTTGCCAGGTACGGCGGGTGGAGGCTTGCAGCTTGTGGGCTGTAAAACCAAATGATGGCCCTAGACCAACAGCAAATACCCAAGGAGGGGGAGACGCAGCTCACAGCAGCAACCCTGAGAGGAGGACAAATAACTACCAAAACAGGACTTAAACTGCTGCATAATCCATGAGGATCCTGATCCCCTCTACCTGCCGTCTGAAAATACATAAACATTCCAATATTGCCCAGCGAAAATCCAAAGAATGAAAGTACTTCTCTTTGTTTGTTGTGAACCGGAGGAAAAGAGGACGTCTATGGAGTGTCAGTAGTCCTTATGTGGTAGAGCAGTGATTGGAGGAGGAGAGGAGGGAAAAGGACGAATCGTGATGGGAGAAGTATTTCTTATGTTTTCATTTTTTCTGGCTGCTAACTAGAATAACAAAAAGAGAAGTGCATGATAGGAGCCTCCATGCCATGCCATGCCTTTGAATTTAGAGCATCAACATTAATAAAGACACAAAGTAGCTTTTCAGCTGCCTCCTCACCCTCCTCACCCTTCTAGCGCAAGCCCATAATATCTGAACTTCCTGCATGAACAATGGCACTCTTTACAGTAATGTTGGAACTGGGCATCCAATAGGCAAGGCAGCAAAGCCCATCTTTTTTATGCTTCTTCTCCCTTCTCAGTCGCTTATTGGTCATGCAGCGTGGCCTCACCGGTTACCAAACAGATGTCCCAAATCCCCTTTTAATTATTAGCTCATTCCTGATGGCGTACATTACAGAGTCTTCCATCCCCTATATAGCAACTATTTCTTCTTTGCAGGGTCCTTCCACACCAACCTTTGTCTGGGAATTCTGAGCTCTGTTATCACTGTTCCCTCATTCGTGCGTTAACTTCCCTGCCACCTAGTGGGTAATGTTTTCTTGGATTGGACCCATAGGATACTGCAGACCTTCTTTAGCTTGAACCAATCATAACATCCCATCATCTGCCTGGAGCACCTCTATTCTGAGACTCCACAGATCAGAAGCTCAGGTTGTGATGTTCAAACTTTCATCTTTTGCCTGCAGCTATGCTGTGGAATTCTTCCAGTTAGCACATCATCAATCTAATTTAATTTGCAATTACCTTACTTTCAGTACTGTGTGACTTTGTAGGTCACTAATAGTCTCTATGATGAGTCATCTGTAAACAGCTCTCAATACTGAGACCCTGACATAGTGGCACCATCTCTAGATCTAGTTACTGCTATGGAGGACCTAGAAATGAAGCCGTTTTCCTACTTAGATTTGCCCTTTGATCTCTGGAAAGTCCTTTTAGTCAATGCATAAAACATAGGAGTGCTATATTGTTGTGTTGTTAAATGTTCCTTTACCCTGGACTGCAGACAGGAGGAACACTAGAGGTTCCCAGTGTCCAAGCAGTGATCCTGGGGGACACATTGTAACGGGGCACCAAAAATGGTTGGTAATCGACAAAGTTCTCACTCCTCTACTACAATCATGGATCACCCAAAAAAAGCTGATTCCCTCCTATGCCCTCTGAATGATAGCTCTTAGACCCATGGAGTGGCCTCCCGTCACTTAGCGTGTACAGTGGTTGACTACATGATGTAAAGCTCAGGCTCCCGATATGGAGGAATGAACTGGACTTAATTTTGCACTCACTGTTGGCATAGGAGAACACCACCATACCCCAACCTCCTTTCCAATGGGTGCCATGCCTATCAGCTGCTCCTGCCATAGACAATGGGAATCACATACAGAGCACCAGGGTCCAGTGGCTACCTTGGAGCCCATTTGGCTCAGCACCTACTTCTGGTAACTTCTTGGTGTATCAAATAGTCTCTTCACAAGTAAATCATTTACTACATAAAGTTATTTGTGAGGCAGCCTCTATGACTTTAGAAAGTTAACTGCTCGGAAAGAAAATTTACATAAGCATTTCGTAATCTATAACATGTCATCCAGATTTACAGGTGGATCCTAAAACAAGAATCTATTGCGGGGAAAGTAAGTGTTCAGCATGGCGCTCCCATTCTATTCAGAGATGTTCTATACGCGTTTGTTGGTGCAAATGGCTCTATAGCCTTTGAGGAAAGGACAAAGGATTGGTGAAGAAAAGGACGTATCTGATGCTTGTGAATCTGCTTAGAATCACATGCTGTGCTTATAGTCCAACATGTAATGGAAATTGCAGAGTATTCCATATTTATTTCGAAGATCGAAAACGGACATTGACCTGGATGTGACTGTAACATTATCCCTACTGTGACATGTAGTGTACCCAGGATGCCTCACGTGTCCAGGTCCCGCCAGATTGTTTTTTCCGCCATACTGGTCGGTCACTTTAATGCAGAGCTCGTGACTACGAGATTTATTGCTAAATATTCGATGCACCTTTTTGACATTCATTGAAGGCCGTTTCCATGTTCCCGTCTGAAGACCTTCGCGATTGAACTCTCGACGGCTAGCTGAGGCCTTCATCATCAGGCTTTGGCTTTTGACAGTAGGGGGGCTTTCTTCTCGACATTATAGAATGCCTTTTCCTATCCTTCCCTTTTCGTTCCCTTGTCTTGCTGCTATATTTCTACTATTTAATAATGAAGAGAACTCCAATTAAATGAAACCCTTCCTGTAATAAGAAGTTCCCTTAGAGGATCACTCACAAAGAGTGTAACAACTGTTTGTTTATCGTGACCACGACTAGCGGTGTTGCAAGGCCTGTCAACTATTTAAGCCTAAAACACTTAAATAATTATGCACTAAGTGGTGGGCTGACTACGCCATGCAGGCCGAATCCCATTCCCCCCACCGCTGCTGCTGACGAGGATCACTCCAGCAGCCACAGTTCCAACTCGGAGGCTGAAGGCATTGTTGCAGAGTCCTTCGACTCCTCTGTGCCTGTCCCAAGCCCCACTTGGCATGCTGAGCGCACTGCTACAGGGGGTTTGACCCACTGGCGACAGGGGCACTTATGCTCACACCAAGGCAAAGCACACAACTCCCCAGCATCCCTCCAGGTATCGTCGAAGAAGCTGAGTGCACCTGCAGGCCCGTCAAAATCTTCAGTGAAACCAGGAAAGCATTCCGGTTCTCGACTCGCTGCACTTCCGCCTCCGTGTTTAGCGCATGGTTCGAAGTCTTCGACTTCCCAGTTGCTCCCCCTAAATCTTCAATGGCTGTTTTAGACACATCGAAAGACGTCAAAACGCACATCAACAGTTAAAACCCACCCTAAATTAAGGGAGAAGTTGTCAAAAATGCATAAACACCTTGATTCCCATATTTCTGGCACCCAGGCCCCTTCAGCTTTACCTCAGTGTCCAGGCCTCTTACACCATATCTCAGTCCTTACAGGGCCACCACAGTCCTGTTCACAAGGAAGTATTTTTTCCACTCCCTGAAACCCCACCTACAGGGACCTGGACAAGGGAAACATTTGAGGAGTCTATGGACAGGGTGTCTGAGCTTCTTTCTTTCTCAGACAGGTTCCGTAAGAGAACCCTCCCCCTTGATGAGGACCCTTGGCCCTTTAAGTCACCTAGACTTCAGTCTCCAGTTTTCCACACTACCTCTCCTGTACCTAAACAAACTGATCCTTCAGAGGATATATTTAAAGATTATCAATATGATCAAGATGAAGAATTATATTATGTCCCACACAACTCCCAAGATCTTACCTCCCATGACCTAGACGCATTGGCTTGATGTCACTGATGACCTTGGCCCACTATTCCCACTCGTGAGGCAAAAGAGTTTGCCTGGGATTCTGAATCACGAAAGATATCCTCAAAGTGAAAAAGCCTGTGAGTCAATCAATTCCCCAGCTTAATTCTATAAAGAAGTGTATCGCCCCTTCTTTACTCACATACTGCCTGACACGGGCAGTTAACCCACACATTGAGAAGATGTTTAGGTCTGCTCCCTTGGATCCCCTTTATATTCGGGGACACTCTGTTCCTGATTCTTTGGTGGTCACCACACCACAACCAGGAAAGTGAGCAGGCGTTCCTTTGCAAGGCATACATTAGTTTTCAAAAATTGATTAGCAGAGTTTGCTAATTAAATTATTTTTGATTAGCAAACAGGCCCATTTTATTAGCAATTTTGTACTAATATTGTTAATGCCACCAGAAGTTATTTGTACCGAGGACATGAAATGACCAACAATACAGAATTTTAGCGTACCGCTGAAATAAGACATTAGTGGGAGGAGCAGGCCTTGAAAATTCTTTGAACTTAAACTAGACCTGCAGGTCGGGTAACTTAGTTTACCTATTCAACCTAAGAGAAATGCACTTGACCCATAGCAACGGAGGACAACACATTTAAAATGTGATTTCTTTAAAATGGTACATGTCCCTACAAACCCACTTTGTTTGGCACACTGCTGCCACCCAGAGGCCAGCCATGCACAGTGAAACTTTGATTTGACATTTTTCTGCAAAGTAAATGTTAAATAAAAGTTTCAAACATCTCTTGAAAATGCTACTTGCCTTTATAAAATCTGCTTGACTATGCAGTGGGAAAAAAGACTTTGCGAGCCGTAGATATTGGGCCTCATTACACGGCAGGCGGTAAGGGTTTACCGGTACCGGTATTTTACCGGTACCGGTAAACCCTTACCGCCTTACTACGAGGTCCCTTTGCGGGTTGGAGAATTTAACGCCTGCTTTTTGCAGGCGTTAAAAACCAACCCGCAAAGGGACCAGGGAGCTAATTACGGTACCGCAATTTGCGGTGCCGTAATTAGCACCTTCCCCATTGCCATTTTGCCCTATGGGGCAAAAATGGGAATGGAGAAGGGCAATGGGGGAAGGGGGAATTACCACCCCACCAACCTTGGAATAGGGCGGTAATTCCCCTTTCCACCAAGGTGGTGCCTGTATTTTACTGCCATGGACCAAGGTGCTAAAAGCACCTTGGTCCACCGCCGTTCGTGTAATGAGGCCCTTTGTCTTTAAAATCTAAAAGGTTAGCTGCATGAATGGACCGAAATACATAGATATGATAAAAAAGACTCTGAAAACAGTTTGGCCTGCTGTCTCCTGCAGGCGGTAATATATAATACAATCATAAAGCAAACCACACTCTGGAGGCCAACTACAGTGTTTGGTATTGCAGTAGATCTGAAGTTGTACAAACTGGATGGAACTATTGATCACTACTTTGCGTAAGCATCTAGTTCACTTTATTTATTCATTATGTAAGAGGTAAGAAAGTTAATAAGCAGAGTGGATTGCGTAGCAGGCCGCAAACTGGGCAAACTAGGTGGAATATTGTAGTTTGTGGTCATCTCACTTTCAGGGTACCTGGAATGAAGCAACAGAGTGATAATACAGAATTTCAAGGAAAATGGGCTTGCTCACAGGTTGAACACCAGTTGCAAGATGTATGTAACCTGCAGGTTACAGAACCAGATTTGCCATCAAAAGAATTTGATCATGTACATTTTCAAACATGTTCACTTGTCAATATGATGCATCTTTCCCAACAAAATGAAATGCAGTGGACACTATGAAATTTAGATACACTAACCTAAACATTACTGTAACGCATGGAGATGATGCAGTGTGTTACAGTATCAATACTGTAATTATGCACTATGTAACAACTTACATTTTAGGAATGAAATGACAAAAATGACTTTATACAAATATAAAGTTGAGACATACTGGTCTTTGCCAGACAGGATATAGAAAGCTTAATAAAAGTATCATCCTGATTACTTCTGGTTTGCAATTATTTGAAAAAGAAAAAGAAATTCTTGCCTAGCACTCCCACACATGCCTTTGGCACTTAAGAGTGGAGGAGATGATTACTGCTGCACTTTCTCTCCATTAGCACTTGAAGTGAACAGAGAAAAGAGGATGAAGAGAGCACCATGGCCAAGAGAGGAATGTAGGGCAAGCTGTGCGTTCATTGAAGAGGGCAACTTAAATTGCTAACTTTGCTACACAAGTGTCCATTTGATTAGCAAACCTACATAATTGCATAGCAAATTAGTATGCGACACTGCTTATTTGATGCCTTGCTTTGTCTTCAGCTCAGGCTCCTACCTGCAAAGACTGTAAAAAATGGTATGCCTTAGGCAAAAGGATTATAACTATAGCGGTTTATGCTTCCTGCATTGCGAATAACACTACTTTGCTTGCCAGCTTTAGTGATCTCCAATGGGGTCTTGTACAGGGAGGGCTGGAGAATGTTCCTGAACCAGCCAAGTCACAGCTGCATACTATAGTTCAAGAAGGATGGCAAGTCATGCAAAATATTGTAAAAAACACTTTGGACTATGCTGAGACAGGTGGCTGGGTGTTAGCCCGAAGGAACTCTTCTAAAGCGCCACGCTTGGTTAAAGAATTCAGGTTTCAAACCGGAGACACAGGCTTCCCTTATCAACAAGCCCATAGAGGAGTCCACTTTGTTTGGGAAAGCAGTGCATGATGCACTTGAAATGGCAAAGAAAGAGCACAAGATTCTAAAGCCTTTAAATCAAATTTCTAGCAAATCTTATGTACAGCGCTGGGTTTTTAACACCTGCTGCTCTTTTAAAGGCCAATACTTTTCCAGATCCACACGGGCCTCTTAAAGCACAGGTTCGCCCTGGTACCCCAATGAAGGGTCATGCATCACCTATCAAATGCCTCAACAACGGGGGTTTTGGCATGGCAAAGGAAGGGGTAGGAATGCAGCCGCCAGAGACTCCCCTACTTCTGCCAACAAATGAAATTAGTCTCGGACCCGTGTCCCCTCCCATGAATCTCCAGTAGGATGTTGTATAACATATGTCACCCACGCACCCACGCATGGGAGGGGATTACTTCAGACAAGTGGGTGCTCAGGACAGTGGGCAAGGGATGCTGTATCGTGTTTCTCCAGACACCTCGGTACCACCCGCCAAAGATAAGAAGGATGTCTCCAGACCATCTCCTTATTCTTCAAGCAAAAGTGGAGGCCCTGTTGCAAAAGGGAGCAATAGAACCATGCGCCCTGTATTAGATCTGCGTCCTGCAAACAAGTTTGTCAAGCCTCAAAGGTTCAGGATGACAACACTGTAGGAAGTAATTCCACTACTAAAGCACAGGGATTACATGACAACCGTGGATATAAAAGATGCATACTTTCATATATCAATGTTGCCAGTGCACAGAAAATACCTAAGGTTCAAGATAGGGGATACTCACTGTCAATTCAAAGTACTCACCTTCGGCATTGCCTCAGCCCCAAGGGTTTTTACCAACTTCTGGCAGTGGCAGCAGCTCCCTTACGCAGACACTCTGTTCCGGTGTGCTCTTATCTAGACGACTGTTATCATAACAGGAGCCTCACTTCAGACATGTCTAGAGAACACCCAAAAGACTGTAGACCGACTCTTTCAGCTAGGGTTCTCTATCAATGAAAAGAAGTCAAGCCTTGTCCCCAGCCAAGTAAAACAATTTCTGGGAACCCAAATTCGAACAGAAGACAGCCTTGTCTTCCCCTCCAACAAGCGGGTCCAAAACATGTTGTTGCAAATCCCTCAATATGTAGCCAGTCATCGGAAAACCGTACAGAGAGCATGCAACTTTTAGGAATGAAGGCTTCCTGCATTTAACTTGTACCACATGCCCCTCTGAGCATTCATCCTCTGCAAGAGTGGCTCTCAAACCAAGCAAGCGGTCAGTGGGACGATCTGGTGGTTGTCTCGAAAGCCTTAGTTCTATCACTGCAGTGGTGGACAAGGGAAAATCTTCTAAAAGGGAAATCGTTCACCACCCCCGCAGTAGAGGCCACTCTCACCACAGACACATCCATGTCAGGGTGGGGAGCTCACCTTCTCCACCAGACAGTGCGTGGCACATGGTCACAATTAGTAGCGGGCAAACACATCAGACTGTTTAAGGTACTAGCAGTGTTCAAAGGCCTGAACGTTTTTCAATGACAACTGCAAGGGAAGACCGGTCTAGTCCTAACAGATGAGACTTGAATGTTGACCTTACTAAACGTATGGCCCTCCTTTTGAACCAATGTACAAAGGTAGTCCCAAGGTTCTCACCTGTAAGACTGCTTTTCTGTGGCTATTACATCCATTAGGAGTGTAAGTGAACGGTAGGTGCTCTTATTTCAAGACCCATTTGTTACCATTCATAAGGACAAAGTGTTTTTGTGCACACATCCTCACTCCTAAATTAATCTCCAAGTTCCATGTAAACAAATCCATAGAAGTTCCATCTTTCTTCCAAAATTCTACTAATTCAGCTGACAGAAGCCTCCATACTCTATATGTTAGGAGAGCAGTGATATACTACCTCAATAAAACAAGACCATTTCCTAATGCAGTTCAAGTCTTTGTCTCCATTGCCATTGGTAGAGAAGGGAATCCTGTCTCTAAATCGTCAAGCTCTAAATGGATTGTTAAATGTATCCCAATGTGTTACTCTCTGACAAATAGAGCTTTATCTTTCATGCTCAGAGCACATTCTACTCGAGGCACAGGAGCTCATGAAGCTTTCCTTGCAAATATTCCTCTAGATGCCATTTGCAAAGCTGCTATCTGGCGTTCTGTTCACACCTTTGTGCAACATACTGCTTAGATACATGTTCTAAGACCCATTCTCAGGTCAGTCAGGCAGTGTTAAGACATCTCTTTGCTGCAGTTCCTTCAAACATCCCGCCTCCATCTCTCCTGGTACTGCTCAGTAGTCTATGCAAAGCATGTGATTCTAAGCAGATTCACAAGCATCAGAAGACATACATTACTTACCGTAATCGTATTTCTGGCGCTTGTATCTGCTTAGATTCACTTGTGCCCATCCTTCCTCCCCTATTGGAGTTGAAGGAAACATAGACATCCTACAGCTTTCTTTTCTTCTGTACTCACTCACGCATTCTCTTCAGGCTCCCTCATGGCAGAACAAAAACAACCGTGGGGTCCTCGATGCATGAAGGATTATGGGTACACTACACTTCACAGTAGGGATAGTCTTACAGACACGCCCAGGTCAACATCCCTTTTCAATCTTCCAGAAAAAGATGCAATACTCTGCGATTACCACTAGATGTCGGACTATATGCACAGCATGTGAATCTAAGCAGATACAAGCACCAGAAATATGATTACGGAAGTAATGTATGTCTTGGGGAGCACTTCCCAGACCCCTTTCACATGCTCACTCAGTTTTCCTTTTATCCACCAGTTTGGCCAGGATCGGAGGGTCTGCCTACTCTACCCTGTCGCTAACTTTGTGGAACTCACTGCCTCCATGCTTTAGACATAACAAAGATTACATGGCTTTGAGGAAAGCACTGTGAGGAACCAGAAAGTGTCTCTCCCACTAGTCCCAGGGGATCTGTCATCCAGGTGGCGAGGACACGGCCATCGCTTTTGGATCCAGTTCCTGGGGGTGAACCAGTGCAGGAGGATCACCTGGATGAGGGGACTTCTGGGAGTGGGAGTGTGACACCGTATGGAGAGACACGGTATCCCCTTCCCTGTAACACCTTTACCCCATCCTACCAAGTAGAATATTAAGGAACTCTACCCCTTCCCCCTTTTACAACAAAAACACTTTCACATGGACAGCCCGCGATGAGGGTAAACAGACTAACACTCGAGCCGTATACCTGATGTGTCCCAATACAATGGTCAGGCGAGGTGAGGCAATTACTGACCATCACACATATCTGACTTCCATTAAGCTTCCCCACACCGATAAAAGACGGAGAACGAGAGCACCATGTGAGCGAGGCAAAGCACACGAGAAAATAGCAGTTCTGAGATGGCAGTTTAACGAGAGAAGAAAGACGGCAAAACAGAAGGGGATCGCAAGGAGGGAAGTTCCCTTGACCTTTTTGACAATGAACCGTTACTTTCCTGAAATCTTGATAATAAAACATGTGAGACCAGGAAACCAGGCTGAAGAATCCTGCATTGTGTGGCGGAGGTACCCGGGGCCCTCCTGTGTAAATAATCATGGTGGAGAGAAACACCAGCCCCCGTGGTACTGTCCTTGACTCCAAGAACAAAGCAGCATCAGTGAAATCAACACAGCCGATGAGTTGGGGAGACCGATACAAGACAGGTCTGTGTTGAAGCCAAGGTTGCAAGCAACAACACTGTATGGCGAGTGCTGGAACAAACATTGTTAAAACACGTGTGATAAAGGATGCAAATAAAGTTGTTGAGTGATTGAACTTTTGAAGCAAGATACAGTACCCTTGACAGAGTGGTCCGGCACCGCGTGGGTGCTCAGTCAAAAGTCTCTGTAAGGTATCCAGCTGCGAATTGTTAAAGTGAAAGTGAGAAAGAGAGCATATCAAGAAGAGAGCGAGTAATTGTGAAGTGAAGTGGTCCTGTGATGGGTTGAGCAAAATCCTGCGCATAGTCAAAAGTCTTTGATGTCTGAAGTAAAGAAAGCTTGGAAAAGTAGAGAAAGTTGGTCTGGGTCCGGCAGAGCGGGGACCCAGGGTGAACAGTAAATCACCCGAGAAGGTTTTGTGTTAAAGTGGGTTGAGCCTGGCGGAGGGGCGCTCTGTGTGAACCGGAAATCACTCAAGAAGTTGTACATGTGAAATCCTGAGAAGAAAGGAACTTTGATGTTTGTCGTGTTGAATCAGGGCCTCTGAAATGAGAGACTTTTGATGGCAAAGAGACTTTGGCAGAGAAGGCCCTGGTGTTGATGTTTTGAACTGCATCCTGATGCTATAGAAGCCAACGAGTGTGCTAAGATTGAGTGTGCCGCCTTGTCCCGTGCTGAAAACGTGGGGAATGGAAGCCAACGGCTTGAATATCCTGAAATATCATTTCTTGAACACTTTTCTTTTGCATAACATTGGTTCCCACACTATCTTTGTGTATAGAAGTAAGGATTAGTATAGTCCCGTTTATTTTGACAGACTCAGTGAGGACTGCGTTATTATTAGATGGTCATAACTTGCTCCTATCTTTAGATTTAGGATTAGATAGGCTTTTTTCAAACCCAATTGAAGTTCAATAAACACCCTTGAACTGTGATCACTTGTGTCTGTGTTACTGTTTGATACCATGTCTTCCTTACAGCACTCAAAACCTGGCTCTTTCCCTAAGACTCAATGGTCCGCCTGACCGCCCGACTCACCACCACATCCAAGTATTGGCTTGGTAACCCATCAATATGCTCCCTCAATAGGCTCTCAAGCCAGGAGGCATCTACCTCCAACTATCCAGAGCCAGTGCCATAGATGTGAAACTCGAATCGTAGTAGCATTTATTTACCCATGCCATGACAGAATTGAATCATTGCTTCCCTCCATCAGGTATACACTACGCTATGAGGCCGAGAGCTATCGATCTCAAGTTTCTGAACCGACTGTGCTAGACCTGTAACCCAAGCACCAATAGCACTTATGTATTGAATTGAATTGATTGTTTATTTATATAGCGCCTATACACAATGTGTTTCAAAGCTCATTCAATTCAATTCAAGGTATACTCTACGCTATGTGGCTAAGAGATTTTGTTCTCTAACTATCTGGACCGACTCTGCTAGACTCGTAACCCAAGCAATAATAAAACGTATGTAACAATGCGATGGCAGAGGATGATCATTATTCCATCCAGATATGCATTACGCATCAGTCCAGGAGATATTGATCCTGCAGTTCTTACTAATCTGGAAACCTCTGGGCCAAACCTAATACAGAGAGCCTATTATCACTTTGAGGGCCTATTATCACTTATATCATTGCTAATCCTACCTATCTGGGAATACATCTAACAGAACTACCGTCCAAGTCCTCTCCAGCTCCTGCATTTAAACGATAGGATTCGGGTGAGATCTGGGTGTCATCTTCCGAAAGACAACGCTAATAAGCAATTGCAAACCCAACAACACACATGGAGGACCTAGCCTAATGGCCGAACTCAAAGGGTGATACCATCCCCTCGAGAGGCACTGGAAATGCGTCAGGAACAAAGTCCCCCTCAAATCCACACAAACACTATAACACAACAATATGCTACTCTTCCCTCTGCACTAACAAACAATATAATGCAGCTATACCCCTCAATTAATTCGGCCTAGCTGCACACATTCTTATACAATCCCATGATCACCTCAACAATCTTTAGAGCGCAGCTATACCACACGAAAATCGTCCTAGCTGCACACACCCCATTCACAATCTCTGCTGCCAGAATGCAGCTACCCAAGTCCATCTGGACTTGCTGCACCCACTCTACTGATCTCACACAATCACTGCACCACACCTAGCATTAGAATGCAGCTAGACACCACCTAATCTGCCCAGACTACACGCATACCGAGTGCACCCAAGCACTTTACTACACTACTCTCTCCACTGACCTGGACTACGGTCCCCGAGGGCGTTCAACCCACATTGATTTGGAATCATTCCAATGGAAAAAGGCGCTATTCAAATGCGCAATAACATAACAGAACAACACTCTCTCTTTATTCCATAGACCTGGTTTACTCTCCTGCCAGGGTCTGTGAATGTCAATTGTTTCTGCACAGTTGTAGTTCCCTCTGTCATAGCTGGGGGTATGCCTTTCTCATATGGGTTCCAGACCCTCTTCACCTGATTGTTCACAATAGTATCTTGCTTTAATCTTCCTTCGGTCCACAGCCTTGGCTTACTCTCCTCCCAAGGTCTGTGAACATCCCTTATATTTGTGAAGTTCATATTTCCCTTCCATTCCTGTTCCGGGTATGTGTATCTGAGTTGGGTCCCAGACCCTCTCTGCTAGGTCTCTCTGCCCCGGTGAGTATTCCTATTTCACTTCACTCCCTGCCCCATATGCTCTCTGTGTCTCCCAACCTTTAGACAAGCCACCCTTGTACCTGTAGGGCCATGGCCGTGTCTCCCGGGTTGCTTGCAGGTCTCCTAGGAGCTGTGGCAGTCTCTTGGACTCTGAGGTCCATCATGTGTCTCTCCTGCAGTTTGCCGCTGCCTTGGTGTCAGCGTAGCTGCTCTGGTAACTGGCAGGTAAGTTTCCTCTTCTTCGGTCCGGCACCTGCATTGTCTGTCGTCTGCTGGTCTGCATTCCTTCTGTGGACTGTCGGCTTCTCTCTGTAGTGAGTCTGCATGGCCTTTGTGAAGTGCTCGGTCCGCACTGAGTTGAGAACGTAGAATCCATTGTTCACTTCCCTCTCTGCCTTTTAATGACTGCTGGCCAAAGGCTAGAGCGTGTGCCTTCGTTCCAGTTAGTAATCTACATTAATCGCACCCACTTCCTCATCCCAGTACTGCCATTGAACGTAGTGTGAGTGTTTTTCTCTTCAGTAGTCTCTACTGGTGTGGTATCATAACAGTACATTTTGACACTTGGTGGAGGGGTAAGAGAAGGGTTTTCAGGGAAGGTGGGAGCGTCAAAGGGATACTGCATTCTCCCTATATATTCACTACTCTCAATGGGTTCCTCCCTCATCATGAGATCCTCCCACTGAGTACCACCCCCAGGGGGACTATCGGGTAGCAGCCTCACCACCCCAGCCTCATGTGGGGGGAAGGCTTCCCCATCTAAAGCAGTGACGATACCTTGGGATTCGTCACAACACATAGTTGTCACTGTTACTATTTAGAGAACCTTTAATAACCACCTTAAATACCTTCTTTGTTTATGCAATGCATAAGGACAAACTGAGCATTTATCTCATAAAGATGCCTTTGGGCATTCTCTTTTATCCAAAGTGGGTCAAGGCACAGCGTTTCCTAGACCAACCTTAAAAGAGGCTGCCTAGGAAATGCTGCCCAGAGAATCCTTTGATGAAAGAGGAGGGTGGAAGAGACACCACCAGTTACGGATGATGGGTCTCAAGGGTGCCGTAGTAGGTGAGTGGTTCAAGAGAGGTGGTGGGGGTCTGTAAAAGGGGATATTGGCATGGAAAGGGGGGTATAACGTGTAGCCTTTTGGGGATGAATAGGAAAAGGTGTGGTGTGGTAGGGAAGATGTACGGGCCACCTGGTATAGTGGGTTAGTCACATAATCTGTTTGCAATGTGTGGGTTGACATATCCTTCTTTGCACATTGATGGAAGCACAGACCCTCACCAGTAACGAAACCACTGCCACATCCAGTATTCCAATGGTGAGCCCTACTGACTTGCACTAAGTGATATTGTAGATTGTTGGTTGTGGCCACATTTCAAATACTAATTTCCATTTCCATTGTACTGTTTTCTGACAATGTGCTGAAAATGAAGGAACAACATTCTGTATCAATTTCTTTTCCGCAGTCAACATCAGCCTCTCTCGACTATTAAGTAATTATACTGTACTAGTGCTTTATATGCGATTGAACTGCGTGCATGTGTTATGCTTGGATTTTCAACTTGTGGAAAATTATTAAGTATTGTTTATTTACAAAAAAAGTGGCATGTTAGGGGTGTCTCATTGTATGTACCTTCGTCTGCATCACATTTGTTCAAGAATTTTGAATGCAACATTATAATCACTATGTTTTACAGGGTGATCTCAGATCAAGTCCATGTGTCATCTCTGAAGGTTATCAGGTGATATCTGAAATGTATATTATGACCAAATCAGTAACACTCTTTTCGAGGTTAAGTTTATATTCATACAAATGTTAGATTTGTGTAGCAACAGCAATCCATGTAGTATATGGTTCGCAAACGATTGTAGAGTTATTTGTGCTGAAGTGCTCTGTGCGATGAAAGATTGTAATTTTCAGTACGATTGACATATTATTTTTAATGATTATTCTATTATGATATTATATGGCATTTATAATGCGCCTATACACAAGTGTTGCACGATGAGGCAAGGGAGGGGGAACAGAGGGAAGACAGTGACAACGATCTTAATAGGCCAGGTGACATTGAGATTGGGCAAGTGTAAGGGAGGGGGAAGGGAAAAGTGCGGGGGAAAGGGGAGGGGGCAGTGCAGTACATAGGATAACAATAAAATAAATAAAGAAAATAAGTAAAATAAACAATAAAATAAATAAAATACAATAAATGAAAGTGCGGCCAGCTGGTGGCAAGTCAAAGGGTAAGTGCAGACCTCATGTGTCAAGTGCTAGAAGGAGGCTGTAGGGATACAGGAACAGTCCCAGAATGCAAGGGTTGCCAGGGGGGCAGTGCAGGTGTGCAACTGTTGGGGAGGGGACCTCAAACTAACTGAGATCAGAGGATGGCCAGGGAACCAGGGCAGTTTCAGCCATGAGATCAGCAGGGGGGAGGAGGAGAGAAAACAGAAGAAGAGAGGAAGGTTTTGAGGTGCTTCCAGAACCGGAGATGGTTTTCCTCAAGTTTCAGAGAGACAGGGAGGTTGTTCCAGATGGAGGCCTCAGCAGAAGAAAGAGATCTACCACCAACTCGTTGCTAGGAGAAGCGAATGACCCTGAGTGAGTTGGAGGCGAAGGAGTGAAGAGCTCGAGAAGGAGGATATTTAGCAAGAGAGAGTTGAATTTATTGAGGCCCCATGCCCCAGACGTGCTTGTGGACAATGCAGAGGGTTTGGAACTTAATCCTCACAGACACTGTGTGCCAGTGCAGAGATTTCAGTCCTGGAGAGATACGATCGCTTGGCTTGAGGCCAAGGATAAGTCTTGCAGTCCTGTTTTGGATGAGTTGCAGAGGGCAGAGAGTAGAGGCAGGCAGATTTAGAAAGAGGCTGTTGCAGTAGTCCAGCCTAGAGAGAACCTGGGCTCTGGAGACAGTGAGCTTCTGGGGGAAGGAGAGGAAAGAAAGAATACCTCTGAGGAGGTGCAGCTGGTAGTGTGACTTCTTAGAGACGTCAGAGATGTGAGGAGAGAAGGAAAGAGTGGAGTTGAAGATGACCCGAGGTTTTTAGCCCCACAGATGGGAACGGGAAGAGGGCCAAGAGAGGCCGGCTAGAGAGTGACAGGAAAGGAGGGAGCAGGTGTGCAGATGGGGAAAAATCCTGGATTTATTGGCATTAAGGCAGAGACCATTGGCGGCACACCACTCCTGGATGGCAGACAGACAGTCAGAGATGAGAGAAGGAGAAGAGTCGGCAGAAGGGAGCATGAAAATGGTTTGAGTGTCTTCCGCATAGCACTTGAAGTTGGTGCAGAGAGCAGCGATGCAGTGGGCAAGAAGTGCTAGGTATTGGTTGAATAGCCAGCAAGAGAGATTAGACCCCTGGGTAACACCACATGTAGAGATAGAGATAGAGGAGAGGAAGGACCCAGGTTGGACCTGGGAGGGTTGCTTGGAGAGGAAAGGAGTCAGCCAGGCTAGGGCCTGATCGGTGATACCAATGTTATCATGGAGACAGTTGAGTAGGATTGCATGGTTGACCATGTCAAAGGCAGAAGAGAGATCAAGTAAGATGAGGACACAGGGGGTGTTAGAATCAAGGTTGGAGAGCCGGTCTTCACGGATGTTCAGGAGATCAGTTTCTGTGCTTCTGGCAGCTCTGAAGCCAGACTGATGGTCATGGACACAAACAACAGATTCAGTGTGAAGATTAAGCTGGGACATGGCCAGCTTTTCTAGGGGTTTGCCCAGGGAAGGAGTGATAGAGATTGGGCAATAGTTCACCGGGCAGGAACGGATGGCAGAGGGTTTCTTAAGAAGAGGGTGCACAAGCGAGTGCTTCACGGTTGAAGGGAAGACTCCAGTGGTGAAGGAGTGGTGCAGAAGTCAGCCAGAGCAGGATCCTGTGTGTCAATGTGGTTCTTGATGGTTTTGGAGCAACAGGGGTGAACTAGTTTTGACGAGACTTTCATAGATCGGACTTGTCTAGAAACCTCGTCTGGGGAGAACAGGGGAAAGGCAGAGAAGGAGGGAGGAGAGGTGGCTGAGAGGGAGGAGAGGTACATTCAAGAAATTTACTCAACATGTGGAATTAGAAAAGGCACATGGACCGGAGGTATATATAACCTAATATGTGTCATGATCCCAGTCAGTGAGCATAGTCCTCATTCAGGCATTCAGGCTAGGCAGGGAACATTATATCAATCAGCAGGTCAAAGGTGGGTGTTAGCCTGGCACACATGGCATTTACACCATCCACCACATCTACTGCCATAGGCTCCTGTGATGTTTAAAAGTAATTGCATACACTTAACATGGCCACCCCAAAACCCATTTACAAGTAGCAGCACGGTTCTCTTCATATTTGCAGAAGGGCTACTTAAGCCCTGCCTCCGCTGGAACGCGTGCTTTGTGTCTGCATTAGTGCATTAGTGTTTACGAAAAAGCTACAGAGTACCATAGATCACCATAGATCACAGAAGAAGAAGTTATCGCCGATGCTGTTTTCTCCAGTTAAGAACATTTATTTTCTCGCGGTCGCAACTTCTTCAGTCAGAAGTTTCACTCACAGCCCCAGCATATTCAGTCAGCAGTTTTCCGCTCGGAGCCGCCGCCTCTTCAGTCAGAAGTTTCTTCCGTAGCCACCGCATCTTCCAAAGGTTTTTCCCCAGATTTATGAAAACCTGCAGACAACACAAGAGGTATTTAATTAAAAAAAGAACGTAATAGTTGAACAGAGAAGACATTTAATAAGCATTTACATACCTGAAGGTTCTTCAAGTTTTTACCTCACAGTTGTACCGCGCTCCACCTTGAAGGCTGCAGTTACTCCGTATTGGCAAACTTACGTTTTAAAATGTTTTCTCATCCTGAGTAACCCTGCAGCCATCCACAGCCATAACTCTTTTCCGAAATTCAAGAAGCTACAAAAAAGAGAAAAAGAAAATAGTAATTAGAAAGAGAGATCTCTCCAACATAGGAATCAATTCAAGCCATTAAAGTTAACAGTATCTTCACCTGCTAACTTACCCAAAGACTCATTCTTAAAAGAATAGACATTTCAAGGCAAGATGCTATAAAGTTCATCAGCAACCCAAGTTTCCATTGTTTCTCCTTCTCAACGCGCCCTTTTAGAAAAGCAGGATGGAGAGATCCACAATAATAAAACACAGGTGAGGAGGGAATTCAGCCCTAGAGGTAGAAGGGAGTGATTTAAGGGAATACACATCTCATGTGGTATTATCTCAGTTAATAGATGTTATAGCATTTCTATTGTTGTCCTTTGTTGTTTAACACAGAGAAAGAATCCTAAAGGCTCCAAGGTATCGGGTCCACAGGTTGGGAAGGTATTACTCTCCGGAGGAGTCCAGGTAAGCATTACAATATGCAATACAATTGGGCATCACATTGCATTAGGAAAGCATTTTTATAATGTAATGTTTTTCAGTCCATCAAGTTGGTTCTGTTTGTAACTAAGTACAATTGTTGGTTTGCATGCAACTGAGATTTGCTTGATTTTAATCGTATAAAAACGCTTGATGTTGCTGTCGGAAAACAGAAAGCCACAGTCACATAGCCAATTAAGAAATCAAGGGTAAAGAACTAAAGTTTGTTGTGGGGAATTTTTTAAGCGGATGTTTTAGGGTATTATGTTTTTTGTAGGAAAATCGTATTTATGTATGTGTGCTATACATTGGGCTCAGAAGGAAGAGGAGTGTAAAGACACAGACAACAACTGAAACCAAAGATGTCTCTTGCCAAACTGTATTAACAATGTAGCAAATACATTTTGAGGTGCAGCATGGTCAGGTCAATATACACACTCGCAATGCATTTGTCCAGTGGCCGGAAAATGAATAGAATCTCACCTGCGAACTGTACAAAGTTACCATGGACCATTGCTACTCTGTGCGACCTCGAACAGAGGAAAATGAAGACAATGAAAATGCATTGATATTGCTTGCAGAACCTTTGACACTTTGACACAATCAAAAGCCCGAAAAATGTTCCACCAAACAAACATTCAATGTTACCTGTTTCTCCAATGCATGCAAAAATATCACAGTCTGAAGTAACAGAGGCTGAAGCTTCAATGCAATTGACTGATGAATTGGCTCAAGATTTCGACTACAGTTTGCCTAGTTTGAGGGAATTGTCCACCACCGTCGAGTCACAAAACACTGCATTGCCAGACGATTGGCTGTTAAAGGAACAACAATACATTGTATTCAGCAGCAGCCTACTAGAGATTGTACTAATGCTGCATTGTGATCATACATTAAGAGGGCAGGGAGCCATTTGTGAATGTGTCTCGTGTATTGCAAGGCACCAACCTGAAAATCCATGTCAGCTGTGTCCAACTCCAAAATACATTTTCATGGTCTGCTCAACCGATGCTCGGCAAAGTGCCTGCTGGAAATATACTTTGTTCAGCAGCTTTACTCTTCAACGGATCGATTTTCAGTAAGATTTCCAGTTTCTGTCGATTCGTGGGACTTGAGTTCCTTGATAAAACCCAGAACTACAGATATTGAAAGGGAAATCTTATTCCTCGCTATTAGTCAAGCCTGGAAAGTCGAACAGATGTCAATGGACAGTACATTCTCTGGCAAATGTTTCAGACTAGCTGGCGACGGACAGTGTGACAGTCCAGGATTTTTCGCTAAGTACTGCACATACCACTTTCAAGACATGGAAAGTAAAAAAATAGTAAGTGCGGTGATCGTGCAGGTATCTGAATGTACATCGCCTGTGTCCATGAGGAAACATGGTTTCATTAAATCCATCGAACATCTGGAATCTAGGGGAATGCAAATAGACCTGATAGCCATTGACAGGCATGTGTTGATACCCAAGGCCATGCAAGAGCAGTTTCCACACATTCAGCATCAGTATGATGTATGGCACATTGCAAAATAAATCAATCAATAAATAACAGCTGCTTGTAAAAAGAAGGGTTCCAAACATATTTTAAAGTGGTGTCAGTCTATCAGCAATATCAGCAACCATCTTTGGTGGAGCTCCAAAACTTGTGATTGATCTTTATAAATTCTACTGGAAAAATGGCGTTTATTGATGCACCATTGTTCCAACGTACACTCATGGACAGACAACCAACATTTCCACGAATGTGCACACAGACTTTTATCGAAGGAGCAGGAATGCAAGAAGAAGTGGTTGTTGCCATGTTCCCATCCACACAAAGCACTTGAGAAGATTGTGTTTGATAAAATGTTTTCAAGAGACCTGAAGGGACTCACAGATTTCTGTCATACTGGAGATTTGGAGGTGTTCCATAATATGTGCCTAAAGTACAGGCCCAAATGTTTGCATTTTGGCATAGACGGTATGGAGGCCAGAACAAGAATAGCTGTACTTGCACATAACGAGAATGTTGGGAAGGAACAAGCGAAAACTGCAGGAACATTCAGGATTCTTCGTTACCTCATGGCCTTTACAAAATGAGGGAAACATGGATGGCGAAGCCAATATATCAGGAAATGGATTTTGAATTTGTAAACGATCTGACATTGACTCTGTTGGCCATGCATAGTCATGGAATGGATCCTGATTTTTTTATTCCCGGACACATACAATGCCACAAAACATTGCAAACAAGTCTTGTCCTCCTAAATCGGAACTTGTGGAAAGGTTGGCTTCCAGATTTAAATGATTTGTAGGTGTATCCAATAACATCTGACATCAAACTGTAATTGAATATAAAACCCCAAGGTTGTGATTGTTTGCACTGGGACCCCTGCTTCCACTTTCCCACTCTGACTCTGGCTGGCCTCCCTTGGCACTGCACCCGCAACTACCGGAAAGGCTAATAAACCTTGGGGTCATCTTCAACTCCACCCTCTACGTCTCTTCTAAAAATCGGGAGATCTCTAAAAAGTAAACCATCAGCTACCCCTCCTCAGAGATACTCTACCTTTCTTAGCTTTACCCCAGTGGTTCACTGTCACCAGTACCCCAGTTCTCTCTAGGCTGTAATACTGCAACAGCCTCTTCCTCGACCTCCCAGGTTCCACCATGGGCATGGACTCAAGCCCAGGGACCGCATCTCTCTGGCACTGACATCCCTTCACTGGCTCCCTGTGGCTGCAAGGATCAAGTTCAAGACCCTCATTACTGGTTCTCTGCACTTACCACAGTATCCAATGACCGGGTGCACTTAGTCTTCCCTCCCACAGTGACCGAATTGCACAGATGCTTTATACACAGATGCTTTCTAAATAAACAATACTGAGGGCCAACTCCCCGAGAGCTACTGTGTTACACTGAATCTGAGTTATTGATTTATGCCGTGCATAGTATCTGAGTTTCAACAAATCAGAGAAATATATTGTCCATTTGATTGTAGTATGTGATTTCTTGCTGAGCGTCAAGGTACAAATGATAGGGTCTATTGCCCTGGTATTACTGAAAGTAATGTAAACGTAACAATTGGTTATGAGTTCCAAAGAACTCCTGTTACATGTCCTGTTACATGTTCAAAATAAGGTTATGTGCTTTGGTCTGTGTATCTTCAAGCATAGTGTTGTGTTTTTATAAAAGTGGTTGTATATAAACAGTTATTACTTATTTGCACCGAGTATTAACTAGGCCTACTCTAATTTAAATTAACCATTTATTTTTTCAATACATAGTGCTTCAGTGTTTCTTTGCAACGCTTGTATTAGAATATCACTTGAAGTAATTCCACGTCCCCCTCTCCGTCCTTAGACAAACCTGGCTGCTTTGCCTACGCTAGGTGGTACAGCATTATACTAAGATTGGAGCACTGGACTGCATTAGTTGGATGCTTTCCAATAAATCCTTATGTTGACTGTAGAAAAAGGGCACTAACAGCCTCCCCGTAGTCGACCCAATGAGTCGTACCAATAAGGTATATGTTTTATATATGTACGAAGTAGAGGTGTGTGCTGTCAACAATAATTTGGAAGAAAGGGTAATTGAAAGGACAAAAACCATGTCATTGCAGACATAAAACCTATTGCATTGCTCTAATTGGCTACATGGGTGAAGCCCTTGCTACACATGACAGTAACTTTCATGAACAAATATCCCTTAAAGTTATTTGATGTTTGCTGGGTTAGCCTGCACTCTCAAGCAATTCTCATCTCATGAGAAATCATTTTCCGCCAAGGGCAAAGCCTACTTGTGTAGTGGGTACAAATTCTTCATCGCCTCAGGCCCTTTCCTGACTTTGCACAGCCTTTCCAAGAAGAACCAAGCACTACTGCAATGTGGAGCACAGGGTTAGCCGATCAGCATCAACCCTCCCCAGAGTAAGGGCCTGATCCACAGAAGGTTTCCTGATGGGATAGCGTCATTATAAAGCACAGCTGTGAATCAGGCCCTTAGTCTTGACTGCATGCCAAGCCACATCTATTGGTCTGGCTTGTCCAGAAAGTTCCCCTGTTTCAGTAAACCAAGGTTTAATTTGACAGAATAAAAAAAACAAGAAAAAATAGCAAGAGTCTCTGCTGCTGTATAACTTCGGACTCCACAGTGAATGTTGGTGCCTTTTACAAGGCCACAGCATCAGTAATGACATCACACATATGGTCTGAACCTGCACGGTTGATTGGTTACACAATATACATGATCCTGCTCCATAGGGGATGCCATGCCACAATTGGTTTGTTTCTCAGCTGACTGTAGATTGGGCAGGTGGGCTCATCTACCCATAAAGTGATTGTCAGGTCTCTCAGAAGTTACATTTTGAAAAGCACGATAATTTGCTAAGCCTATTACTATCTCGCTGCGGAATGCACCAGGAATGCTCGTCGGATGTTGCATGGGTGAAGGGTGGAAAAAATACTCACACTGACCAACACACCCTGCGCTTTGTCCCATGAAAGAGTGCAGGAGACGGGAGAGGGTGGGTATACATTTAATTTTCTTACAGAGATGATATATCCACGGAGGTACCAGCAACACATACCGGTCAAAATTGTTCATACAGTCCTGTTGCGAAACAAATTTTAAATAGCTGTTTGTAACTGTCCTTGGCTTTCTGAACCATTAACACACTACAGTGTCTTGTTCGTTTTTTTTAATCATTCTTTAACAAAATTGAAACCTACCCGTCTCTGCCTTCCATCTCTGAAAACAGGCCACGATTGTTATTTGGCATTGAGCAAAAGTTTGCAACTGCTCGAAGGACACAAGGTGTCGAGTGGCCACAACTAATGATAACATTTACTATATTGCAAGTGGACATACAGGAAGTTAGTTTCCATTCCTGCGAGCTATTATTCAGAGGGGTTACTTGGCGAGATCAAGAAAATTGAATATCCCGAAATTATGTGAGTTCAACTTTACATAATGTTTTTGCGATTAAAAACTGCACTTGTGCTCGATGCATAATAACTAATTCATCGATGTGCGAATGTGTGATCAGACCAAAATAATGGACACAGCACGATTTGTTATGTTGATTTATATTCATACCGCGCACTTTAAGAAACCAAGTGCGTTTCTTGCAGATTGTTTATCTGTCTAGTATTGATTGATATTTATGTATAATTTAAAGAGCGCTGAATCGAGAGTTCATTATTTTGGCAGTATTGCTTACCGGCCTTGATTTGGGTTGGTTGCTGGATAATATTGTGACAATTAGTCATCAATAGATCTACAACCAGAACCTGTATGCAGGCTAGTGATATCTAAACCTCTTTGTCCAGTGGAATACCCAGGTGTGCTGTCACTGTTGCATCCTTCGTTGCATCCTTGAGCACCATAAAGTGGGGGTGCAGGTTGACGGCTGGGGATGAACATTTGACGTGGGCACTGGTTTCACTTTTCTATCACTAAACATACCAGATATGTTATAATGCCATCTGGCTGTGGTTCAACATAAAAAAGTTACCATCTTTGTCTTTATGTGCTGCATCTGCATCTACATCCCATTGGGAGCTATACCCACTTCACAGCGCTAACCTTTCATGCATGTCGTGGTATAAAATACTCCCCCATTTTGTCATGTGTCTGTGTTCATTATGTGTGCATTGTGTTTATTAATAGGTTTCATCGGGTTCTGAATTGTACGTTAACTTGTTATATTCGGTTACAGGGTGGTGACTAAAATATATATTTTTTTTGTTTTGTTATCTACACAGATATATTGCACCGTTCTAGGTATGCCATAATTTGCCAGCTACCGTCGGATGGATTCTTCAATCAACATTGACGGATACCCATCTACGGCATTTATAGCGTCACGATTATGTGGGACGATCAACAGGGACCAATCGGCCCTTTGGCTTTACCAGTAACAAGGAGCAACCTGTCAGCGTTCACAATTTAACATTGTGATGAAGCGAAAATGTTGCAGTTGAAAGTGCCTACCATGAGCGTCATTCTAAAGTTTTGCAGGTGTGACATATGGACACAAAAGAATTGGATTACTGGAATTAATCGATTGTTGATTGCAATCAGCATATCAGGAGTAAGCTATAAACAACATTCGAATCATGCGATGGTCGCTAGCTCTTACTTCTATGGCAAAAAAAATATTGTTCATTCCGTGGACTTAATATTCAATTGTGAGCGTTCCTTGATAAATAAAAGCACTTGTTAAATGATGTTTTCTTGAAATATTAGGTTTTCCTATCGGATCGGAAAGAAAAGTGAAGCGCTGTGAGTGGATGTGTGTGTTTATCTTCCTGGTCTGAGTTAGGCAACATTATGGCATGGGTGATCTGGGCAGTTTTGGCTACGCTGGCTGTGAACGTCACGAAAATAAGTGGCGCTCATCGGATGGACTTACGATGTCAGCTTCAGGGGCGGGCGGTCTGTATTCTTGCCGCGAGCGCACTTGAATTTACAGCGATGCCTCAACGGATGAGATTAGCACAAGATGGCCATGTCCCAACCCGTGGTTTTTGCATCTGTAAAAGTGTGGAAAACTAAGGTAAGATGCATAGGAAAAATGTTTACGAAAGATTACAGTATGCTTAAATAATCATGCAGGAACAATCAGGGCAATAATATTTTGAGCACACTTCTCCTTTAAATAAAGAATAGTGGATCTCAAGCCCATACCCAATTGCCGCTATCACCCTTTTCTCATAAAATGTAATAATACAGGTAAAAATGTAAAGTTTCCTAATTTGTTATTAAAATGTCTCATTTGAGCGGCCAATTATTTGGCCTTCTCCTTTACATTTGTTATTAGTGCTATATTACTAGGAAGGGCATAGATACAGAAACCTAAATACTTAAAATCATTCACCACCTCAATATTGCAACTATTTACCCACCAATTCTGGCCTTTCCTTTTATGACTAGCAGAAAAGATCAGAAATTCATTCTTACTGGCATTCATAAGTAGATCATTGTGAGAGAGGGTATGCCCAGACGTGGGTCCCTTGCTCGCTGCGCCATAGGGAACCAAGCTGCTCCTCACTGAGGAGGCCCAACAAGGCCGAAACATGTCTGGGGCTGCTTGTGTTTCCTTGTAGAGGGGACCTGGCCTAGCAGTTCGGGCTGGGCTGCTACCATTGGTGGCAGTACCTGACTGATTTGCATATGGCTGGACCCCTTTTGCAATGGCACAGACGGGCTAAAAAACGGTGGTGTGGAAGGTTGCCCAGAGCATTGGCAGTGGTACAGATTCGTTCTAAACCTTCCACCCATCACTTTTGTGGTCACAGTTTGTCTCACTATGTGAGAGAGGGTATGCCCAGACGTGGGTCCCTTGCTTGCTGCGCCATAGGGAACCAAGCTGCTCCTCACTGAGGAGGCCCAACAAGGCCGAAACATGTCTGGGGCTGCTTGTGTTTCCGTGTAGAGGGGACCTGGCCTAGCAGTTCGGGCTGGGCTGCTACAATTGGTGGCAGTACCTGACTGATTTTCATATGGCTGGCCCCTTTTGCAATGGCGCAGACGGGCTAAAAAATGGTGGTGTGGAAGGTTGCCTAGAGCATTGCCAGTGGTACAGATTCATTCAAAACCTTCCACCCATCACTTTTGTGGTCACAGTTTGTCTCACTATGTGAGAGAGGGTATGCCCAGACGTGGGTCCCTTGCTCGCTGCGCCATAGGGAACCAAGCTGCTCCTCACTGAGGAGGCCCAACAAGGCCGAAACATGTCTGGGGCTGCTTGTGTTTCCGTGTAGAGGGGACCTGGCCTAGCAGTTCGGGCTGGGCTTCTACAATTGGTGGCAGTACCTGACTGATTTGCATATGGCTGGACCCCTTTTGCAAAGGCGCAGACGGGCTAAAAACGGTGGTGTGGAAGGTTGCCCAGAGCATTGCCAGTGGTGCAGATTCGTTAAAAATCTTCCACCCATCACTTTTGTGGTCACAGTTTGTCTCACTATGTGAGAGAGGGTATGCCCAGACGTGGGTCCCTTGCTCGCTGCACCATAGGGAACCAAGCTGCACCTCACTGAGGAGGCCCAACAAGGCCGAAACATGTCTGGGGCTGCTTGTGTTTCTGTGCAGAGGGGACCTGGCCTAGCAGTATGGGCTGGGCTTCTACCATTGGTGGCAGTACCTGACTGATTTGCATATGGCTGGACCCCTTTTGCAATGGCGCAGACGGGCTAAAAAATGGTGGTGTGGAAGGTTGCCTAGAGCACTGCCAGTGGTACAGATTCATTCAAAACCTTCCACCCATCACTTTTGTGGTCACAGCATATAAAACTCACAAAAGCTTAAGCCCAAACATTTTTGGGGAAATTAAGGCCAATCACAAGTCAGCTATATAGATATTAACTGTAAAAGGGGCCAAAATGCATCCCTTTCTTACGCTACAGCCTTTTGTATTTCCTCTAGAAAACTCAACCTCTAAATTCAATCTAACTTTAAGAGTCATATCTGTCTGGTGGTGAATTAAAAGTGGAAGTCCCCAATTTTGTTATTTCGTCCACAGCGTGCATCGATGTACTCTGTCGAAGCCCAAAGTCAGATCTAAAGTTGCAACAAAAATGGGCATTGAAGGATTAACTCTTTTTTGCACTGCATCCATCACACATTCTGCTAATGAACTGCCAATTCCTGCTCTGAATTACTTGGATGCATTTAAAGACTGCATTGTTCTCTGCCCAAGTTTTTAGAACAAATGAAGCAAAAATCTTTTGAGTCGGTGTCGAGCCGGACAATCAGCCTATAATTTACTGGGATATTCCTATTGCCCTTTTTGCAAATTGGGGTGCATTAGATAATCTCCAGAACCTTGGGATCCCTTTCGTTTTCAAATGGCAGTAAACAAATCATGCAGTATTTGACTCCACATTTATGGGCATCTTTTAAAAAACAAATGACACAGCCCATTTGGGCCAGGGGCCTTTGATTTACTGCACCTTTAAGTAATTCATTAATTTATGAAGCGGTATGTGTTCATAGTCACAACACTAAGCAAGTGTCACTATTTCCCATAAGTAACTCTAAGTTGATTATACAGGAAATTATGCTAAACACATTACATTACCATTGAATGGGGCATTAAATCAGACTGGATACAGACTAAGGCCCAATTACATCTTTATTCGGCCTCACTGTCACGAATTGGACATGCAAATGGGCTTACCACACTCTTACATTGTTTTCGGGGTTCATACATCGAAGGGGGAGGACAGCCTACCACCTCTGGTAAACAAGGTGGCTGGTCTGTTCTTCTCAAGCACAGATATCAAGAAAAAAGGGAGAAACCATCCAGGGAAGAAAACCACTGCGCACTTTGGATGATCACAGAACCACTTGAGTAAGTGTTGAACAATCTCCTGGAGTCCGGCAGTGCAGGTGATGAGGCAATCTTCAGAAATAGTTGGTGATAGCTATTCATGCCTTCCTGCTCTTACGCGCATGATTGTTGCTATCTAGATGCAGACCAGTCTTCCTCTTCCTGAATAATGTCTTCACGTCACGCGCAGGAACACTAGACCGGCACTTCTGTTCAGCGATATGTGTGCTGGGCCCACAGGGAATAAGTCGATCAGTGTTATCTGACGCTCACATTCACTCTACCCTCCTTGAATTTTAGGCCAATTACATATTCATGCAAACTAAAAGTATTATCAAGCACAATACAAACACTAATCATTAATCAACAATACACTTTATTCCAAGGTTTCACATTAAAAAGTTGGAAAGAAATGTGCAGATGTACCAGTGTGCCTACGCTATCTCTACAGATTAGGAGAGGTGGTACTGCAATTTAACATCCCACACAGGAGGGGAAAGGGTGTTGCAATTGAGATAAGTAAAAAGGTGAGAAGAGATGCTCTCCACAATGTTTTATGATTAAGTTAATATGTTGTGAAATGTTTTGAGGCAGGTGTGAGCAAATCAGAACTGTCCCTAGGCTCATAAATGTACAGGCTAGTTATTAGAGTGTGGTATAATGACATTCTGAAATAAATTAAGCCAATTCACAGAATATGTGTTCACCAGTATGGGCTTCATTTCTGGCAACCAAGAATATGCTTGCGCAGATGACGGAGGAAGTATAATAACCCTCTTCTTCATTTGTGACCATTGGCCTTACTTATTTCATATTGGGCCTCATTACGACCCTGGCGCTAATGGGTTAACGGTGCCGTAAAAGGCTGCGGCGCCGTTTACCCATTAGCGCCTAATTACGAGGTCCCTTTGCTGGACCCGACCTTAACTGCTGGTCTACGCCAGCCGTTAAAGTAGGGACCCGCAAAGGGACCTTGGTGCTAAGTACGGTACCACAATTTGTGGTACCGTACTTAGCACCATCCCCATTCCCAATTGAGCCCTATGGGGGTAAAATGGGAATGGGGAAAGGCCATGGAGGAAGGGGGAATTACTGCCCCGCCAACCTTGTAATGGGGCGGTAATTCCCCCTTTCTCCATGGCGGAGTCGGTAAGTTACCGGCATGGACCAAGGTGCTATTAGCACCATGGTTTCCCGCCTGGGTCGTAATGAGGCCCATTGTCTTTAAATGCACCTTTCTGAGTTAGAAACCACATACTCATTCTTGGTATATGTTCTGTGATTTCTTGATGACTGGCTCTTGCTGCAGATCTCTGATTGTAAAACTACTGTACAGACCGGAAAAATATTATATTGGACACCCACGCAAAACCTGCCGGTCTCTGCATTTAAGATGAGTACCTTAGGACTTGTTATAATCTTTTGTGCTAGAAACATAACTCGTATCATGCCATAATAGTTGGTCTGTATGGCTTGGTTACCTAAATGCACAAGGTTTGGTTTGGTCGCCTCTGCTTGAAAACACCTTTAATGAGTCACAACTACTTTATTATGAAGCACATCTCTTTTGTCTGTCAAATTCTTAGTTGTTATATTCTTCCTCCCGTTTACCAGGAGCATTCACCAGACTAGATCACTCTGTACTCAGGCAGTCACGCAATTTGTAGTCAAGAATTTGACCGGTGATACTATGTGCTGATGTTCCATAGCAAATAAGCCACCAAACTTCCAGTATTACCCAAGCACATGACACATTGCATATTATACCATGCACCAATTTACAATCCTGCATATGTGCCCTGGAAGCACAAGTTAAATATCTTCATAGTGTGAGAAACCTGAAGGTGTCTCACTGACAAGTCCCCGGTGTTCTGTCTTCCAGGTGGCCAGGACATGGCCATCGCTATTGGATCCAGTTCCTGGGGGTGGACCAGTGCGGGAGGATCACCTGGATGAGGGTTCTTCGGGGGGACGCGGTACCCCCTTCCTTATAACACCTTTTCCCCATCCTACCCCATAGGATATTCAGAACCCCCCCCCCTTCCAACACAAACACTTTCTTACACCAGGGAAGACAATGGACTAACACCAGGGCCGTTTACCTGACATGTCCCTACACAGGGGTCAGGCAGAGTCAGGCAATTGACAATAACTACACACCCCTGAATGCCCTTTCCCTTCCCCACCGGGATAAAAGGTGGTGCATGAGACCACAATGTGAGCAAGGCAAAACGCACGAGGAGGCGGCTGTTCAAGGACGGCAATTCAAAAGGAGTAGAAAAGCGGTGAACCTGAAAGGACGACAAGTAGGGAAGTGCACTTGCCCCTTTTGCCACAGACCTGCGAAACCTCAGTGAAATTGCAATTGTGGTATAGCCAAAGAACTGTGAAATGCATACATAGTCCTGACAGGCAACTACACCAGGCAGCTGAAATAGTATAAAGATTCCTGGCATGGGCGTATAACAGGCGGACTGCAAATTTACAAGAAATACTACAGAAAGACTGTTACAGAACTTGGCTTAAACAAGAACATTGTGAGTCCAGTGAAGACACAAAGGAATGCAAGCTAAAGAGACATTTATGCCATCCTATTTAATAATCCAGTGGAAGGGGACCACCCTCTGAATCCAAGGGTCTTTACGTGGATACAATTTTCATTGGAGTCACTCTTATACTTTTGGTTTTGAGCACTTTTTGCTAACACCAAGTTCAAGACGTTTCCTTGCACACTTTGTTGTTTTATTTATAGTTTGAGGGTCCGGATAGGTCATTTAGGACTCAAGGACGACTTTTTCAGTTACTGACATCCTGACACAGACAGATCCCTAGTTTTTGGTTTGAGTGGCAATTTCCCAACCCATCTTTATTTAATAAATGTCTTTAAATGTCTTTAGCCAGAAACATTACAACTTTGTGTCTGGCTTTCATTTCTTACTCCACACCAGCGTTGCTGGTGCAAATCTCATTCAGACTCAGATTCTCCTGCTCTGTCTTCCTATCATTCTTCCTACAACAAAGCTTTTTTCGCTGCTAAGCATTTATTTTACTCTGATCTACTTCACTCTGTCTTCTTATCCACGTCGTATCTTTCGGACCCTATCTCGCTTACTTTCTCCTTCACTCGATGTTACTTCTAATTCTTCTCTTTCTGCTATTGACTTTGCTTCTTACTTTTCCTCATAAGTCACTGCACTTCGCACTGCTATTTTCTTTTCTGTTTTCTACCTCTTCCTCTTCTGCTCATTCTGCTGCTCTATCAACTTGTTCTCCAATTTCTAACTCTGACACTATGCTCTTCCTAACTCATGCATGCCCTACAGTTCCGCCTGCTGATCCTATAACCTCTTCACTTATTCTGAAGGTATATCCCTCACTAGTTTGCTTTTTAACTTTTTGAATATTTCTCTTCTTTCTTTGACTTTTCCTTCTTCATTGAATCACGCTACTATTCTTATCCTGAAAAGGCCTTCCCTAGATTCCTCTCTTCTTCTAACTTTTGGCCTATATCTCTCCTACCATATCTTTCAAAGCTTCTTGAATGTTTGGTTTATTCTCAGGGTTCCTCCTTTGTCTCTGAGAATTTGATTCTTCCTTGTTTTCAATCTGGTTTCTGTTAATTTCATTCTACTGAAACTGCTCTTCTTTCTGTCCGTGACTCGCTACTTTCAGCTCAGTATTTGAAACAATCATCTCTCTTGATTCTACTTGATTTATCTGCTGCTTTTGATACCATTCACAATGTATTCCCTTTGTCCTCTTTCTTCTCTTGGATATTCTGGCTCTGTTCTTTCCTGGTTTTGTTCGCACTTATCTAATCGCACCTACTCTGTATCTTGGCCTGGTAAGTCTTCTGTATCTGTCTTTCTTCTACACAAGGTTCCCTCAGGGCACGGTCTTGAGCCGCTTTCTCTTTTCTCTCTATATGTCTCCACTTGCTTCTACAATCTCATCTTCTGCGATCTCTCACCATTTTTATGCTGATGACACTCAGCTATTTCTTTTTCCTCCTTTACTCCTGCTATCCATGATACCTTGTTATCTTACCTTTTAGGTATTAAATCTTGGAGCGCTGAACATTATCTCGTCTTAAATTATTCTAAGACAGAAGTCTTTTTCTTTCCTGCCAATCTACCATGTGTGTCTGTGACACCCCAGGAAATAGTATCTAAAAGTGCAAAATCTGTGTGCACCACTGGACTGTTATGTTAAAACTGCCACTTAAATGCTAACGGACCAAAATGCTTTTCAGTTCGCTGCAATTGTCCGGATTAATGCATATTAGTGACCTGCACACCAGATTCAGCCTGAATACCCAAAATACAAGCCTGTTTGATTCTGCCTGAATGCACTCACTACTGCCAGCATCCCAGACTTAGCTCACTAAAACTAGGTGCCTTCTGCTGCACCCATTTCAATCACTGTCAATTTATTAAATTGCCCCCTTAGCCAATGCATTCCAATATGTTTAGCTATCTTCGGCGCGGCGCCCTGTGTCCCAGCCTAATTGACATATCCTGAGCTTAGGTGCTACCCCACTGCATTCTGCCCACTGCATCCTTGCCAAATTGTGCTATTTTGAACTTAAGTGCTACCCCACTGCATATTTGCCAAATTGTGCTATTTTGAACTTAGGTGCTACCCCACTGCATATTTGCCCAATTGTGCTATTTTGAACTTAGGTGCTACCCCACTGCATATTTGCCCAATTGTGCTATTTTGAACTTAGGTGCTACCCCACTGTATCCTTGCCAAATTGTGCTATTTTGAACTTAGTTGCTACCCCACTGCATATTTGCCAAATTGTGCTATTTTGAACTTAGGTGCTACCCCACTGCATATTTGCCCAATTGTGCTATTTTGAACTTAGGTGCTACCCCACTGCATTTTTGCCAAATTGTGCTATTTTGAACTTAGGTGCTACCCCACTGCATTTTTGCCAAACTGTGCTATTTTGAACGTAGGTGCTACTCCACTGCATATTTGCCAAATTGTGCTATTTTGAACTTAGGTGGCACCCTTCTGTGCTGTGCCTGCTGACCTGTGCTATGCCTTACGGTCGTCAATAGGTGTAACCAGCTACTTCATGTATCCCAAGGTGGACTCTTGCATTTAGCTGATACACTGCCATAGTTAGCTTATCTTTACTTGCCTTGTCTGCCACTACCTGTAGTACATGTACCGCCTATGATAGCTACATTTAGCCTGCCCACTGAATGCTGAACTTAGCCTACCTATGATAATATGCTGTATTCAGCCGGCCTATGTTAGCTACATTTAGCCTGCCTATTGAAAGATATACTTGTCAACTGTACTGCCGATTGTACTCTAGTCAATTGCCACCATCCCAAACTTAGTCGCCATCTACTATACCTGAATTAACTGCCTCATCCGCACAGACCCTAACCCTGATCAGGCCGGACTACACAGCCTACTCTAGTTCAATCTGCCACCCTCCACTGTGACGTCACAAGATGCAAACCTTACAAGCCACATTAGCCCTTCTCACATTAACAACATTCCTAGTCCACATACCCAGACTCACTCCCACCATTGAATACACTACCCCCCAACGCTTAGCTCACTCCCCTGCCATGACACAGACTCTACCTTAACCATTATTAAGTCGGAATGACCAAACTGAAGAACCTCAACAACATAGAACCTTCGAATCTAAACCATGCAATACCATATCTAGAAATGCTAGACTCCGAGCCAGACTTGCAAAACTATATGAACCACGCGCCAGAACACTGACCACATCTAACCGTAGCAAACCCTCACATAATAGGGGCATAGAAAAACCACACAGCCTACACCCAAAGACACAAAATGCATGTATGCACACTCCTGCCACAACCCAGGAAAATACATGCACACCCCCATCCACCAGCCCACTTCTAAAAGGTGCACTAGTTAATGCTAGGTCCTTGATTGCTCATGCCATTGAGATTGCTGATCTTATCCAGACCGGAAATTTTGACTTCCTTGCCATCACGGAATCCTGGCTACATGCCGCCGAAGGACCAGCCATTATGCCAGCAACCCCCAACGACTACACCATCCTAAGAGCAGATAGAAGCGAAGCCCGCGGAGGGGGCATAGCCCTTATTATTAAATCTAACCTATCCATCAGGCTAGTGCCCTCGAACAACACTAATTCATGCGAAAGCCTAACAGCTAAATTAGCTATTAACAACGCCCAAGCCCTCACTATCCACCTTATCTATAGTCCTCCAGGCCCTATTGGAACCTTTGAGGAGGACATTTCTACCATCCTATCGCACAACCTAAAACAATCATCACAAGTCATCCAGCTAGCGGATCTTAACCTAGGCTTCAATAACCAAAATGACCCACAGGCAACTCGAATAGCCAACCTACTCTCTGAACTAGGCATCTCACAAAAAGTACTTCACCCCACCCACAACAAGGGTAGAATACTCGATTGGGTGGCAGACCACAACTGCAATGCCTCCATCCTATCGATCTCCCCACTAATTTGGACAAACCATCTCCTTATAACTTTTGCTCTAGAAACGATCAGACCCACTACCGCCTCAGTCCAGCCAGCACCATCCATCCCAACCAGAAATAAGAAAAACATCACCCCGGACAACCTACTCCCGCTCATCCTCCCCACACTTAATTCACTACCAGACAACCTGGACCCTGAAACACTAGTGTACGAGTACAACAAAGTCATGTCCTCTGCCTTGGACATAATTGCACCACTCAAAGTGAGACGCAGCAAACCTAAAGCCCACCTCAACTCCTGGTACACCCCCCATCTAAAAACTCTTCGTACCAAAAAAAGACAATGCGAGATTGCATGGAAATTACAACCATCGGAAGAAAATAAAAGCACCCTGAGTGATATATCTACCCTCTACAAAAAGGAAATAATAGCAGTGAAACAGGAAACCTACAACAATAGAATATCCCAAGCCAACTCTAGCATGAAAGAACTCTTCATTATCCTAAAGGAAATAGAATCCCCCATCCCAGTGCCTGACAACTGTTTCAAAGATAAAACATGGTGCACCAACATTCAGCAAGCCCTAACTAATAAAGTAACATCTCTCCAATCTAAAATTGCCACGAAAAAATCCTCGCTCAGTCTCGACACTAAGCCCAAAACAGATATCACATCTCCTAAAAATAGCACCAACTACCCTCGCTTCAAATTCTCAAAAGTATCTACTATTGAGACAGAAAAAATCATACTGTCACTCAAACCATCTAATGGCCAAGGGGATCAATGTCCACCTCAACTGATAAAGGACGCAGCTAGAGACCTGGCTCCCTTTATCTCAAAACTCATTAACGCCTCATTCGCTACAGGGTCCATACCAAGCAACCTAAAAGAATCTTGGGTACTCCCTTTGCTCCAAAAACAGACACTAGACCCGGCCATACCCACAAACTACCGCCCAATCACCACTGTGCCATTCCTCTTAAAAATCATAGACAAAGTGGCATACTCACAAATACAGAAACACCTTGAAAACAACAATTTACTATGAGTACGGCAGTCTGGCTTCCATCCCCAGCATGGAACCGAAACTGCCCTCTTAGACCTAAAGGTGCAAATTGACGAGCTAAGGGATCAAGGCAAACCAGCCTTACTCCTCCTCCTGGATTTATCAGCCGCATTTGACCTTGTTGACCACAAGGTCCTCTGCAGGCACCTGGATACAGCCGCGCACTTCTCAGAAGAAGCCACAAAAAGGATACAATCCTTCCTCAATAACAGGACAATGAGAGTCTTCTCCACCGCTGCGGCAGCAGACTCCATCCCCATTACATGTTGTGTTTCCCAAGGATCCTGTGTTTCGCCTACACTCTATAACATCTTCACTAAGCCCCTTTTCGATAATCTGGACCTTCTTGGTATCACCTACACTAATTATGCAGATGATTCCCAGATTCGCCTACCACTTACCGGTGATTACGACAAGGATTTGGCCTTGGTGAACAGAGTGTATCTCATCATCCAGGCATGGATGGCCACACACGGTCTATGCCTGAATGATGACAAAACTGAAATCATCATCCTGGGCACACTACCCACCCTAAAAAAACTGGGCCCCAACTACTCCTCCTTCAATATCGACAACAACCAAATCACAACCGCCCACGCGGTTAAAACTCTGGGTTTCTACCTGGACTCCACCCTTTCTTTCAACAAGCAGGTCAATGCGATGGCTTCAGCAACCGCCACACCTGCAAATTGATAAGAGCAGGCAAACCCTTCCTATCAAACGATAGCTGCATCACACTCGCTAGAGCACTCGTGTTATCAAAACTGGACTACTGTAATTCGCTCTATATTGGGGCTAACAAGGAAGTCATCAAAAGAATTCAAATTCTGCAAAACAACGCGCTTAGAGCAGCACTTTGCATTCCCAGGAGAGCCCACATCACCGCACTCAGACGAGCTAACAACTGGCTCTCTACTCAGGAGAAAATCCAACTAAAAGTTGCCTCTTTGGTCCACAAATGCCTTAACAACGCCGCACCACAGTACCTCTCTGCCAGATTCACCAAACTAAAACCAACACGACTTACTAGATCTGCTAACTCCAATAACCTATCCATACCTAGAGTCAAACTGACTAAAGTCGGCGGCTGCAGCTTTCAGGTGAAAGCAGCTCAACTCTGGAACGCCCTACCATCCACCTTGAAGACTGACCAACCCTACCCCACCTTCCGACACAACCTTATAACGTGGATCAAAAATGCAGATACACTTTAGATCATCTACTGCCTGGACATATTCAAGCCTAGGAATCTCTGCCTAGGACCGTAAACACATGCTTTTACACTCCACGTGCTGTATATTCCTGTATATTTTGTGTATACTCCTGTATATTTTGTTGTATATTATTCTTGTTGCTCTATTTTTGCTATTTTTGCCATGTGATCTGTAACAAAGTTTTGAGCTGTCGTATAAAATGTGCCCGGTTACCCTTGGGTCTGGTGCGCAATATAAGTAATCAAACAAACAAACAAACATACCACTACTATTCCTCGTCCTTCCCCACCTGCTACTATCCCTTTTCCTCTCTCTTTGCTTCCCATTTCTTCTTCTGCCAGTAATTTGCGTTTTTATCTTGATTCTAAGCTTTCATTTTCTTGCCATATTTCTTTACTCTGATGCTGTCACTTTTTTCTTTTCAACATTCGCAAGGTTAGACTGTTTCTTACTTTCAATGCAGCTAAACTTCTAATCTCATCACTTATCTTTTCTCACCTATTCTGCTGCTCTTGTATTTTCTTTGGTCTTCCTGTCTTGCGATTGGCTCCTTTCAAATTCATCTTTAATTTTTCTGTTGGTCTTCTATGCTCTGTGAGGGATAAGAAATGCAAGACGGACAAGTAGACAAGAAGCCATTTTATTAAATAATAAAAGGCAAGATGAATGCCTATCTTTCACTAGACTAACAATGATTACCCTACCTAACAAACTAAGGCTAATGGCAAAAAAGAATGAATGTCCAAAAGTATCTGTCCCTCACACTAATATACGTATAACAAAACATACGGGAAATCTATGCCAATGTGAGCTTTACACAATAACTCATGAATTCAGAAAAACAATAAACAATGATCCTTGTGATCCCGGTTGCATCCTCTTCCTCAGGATTAATACAGGATGTTTCAAACACATAGTTCACTTTCATTAGCCAAGTAAAAAGCACAGTTCCAAAATGTCCTTTGTCTTGGCTAAGTTTACTAATTCAGTTACAACAAGAGTTTGTTATCTTGAAAAAGATTTTCGCAGCTTGCTTGGTAAACCAAAAAAGGCTTCTCTTCAGATGTCAAACCAAATATCAATGTAAATATTCTCCAGTCTGAAAGTAAATCTCTTGTTATAATTTCACATTTCTCCTTCATGCGCAACGTCGTTTTGGCAGGATAGTTTACATAGCAGTTCATCAAAACACATTGGTGGAATTGTCACTTCTTTTCCACCACAACTGTCTACCACATTATAGTATTTTAAATCATCTTCTTCCTGGTCCACTCACCTGCCAGGACTAAACTCTAATTGTCCTTTTCCTGGTGTGCTCGCCTGCCTGGACAAAAACTCATACCACTATTATTTGTACTCTGGTGAGTTTTGTTCCAATCTTTCCACATTTAAATCCTCCATGGGGAAAGAGAAATCAACAACTGCTTCTTGATTCAATCCCTTAGCTTTCAACACATTTGATTCATAACTTCTAAATGCTTCTTGATTCAATCTCTTGACCGTAAGCACAATTGGGTTGCAACTTATTTTACATGTATAAAGTACAAAAGGACAATACTTCTTATATGTGTCAGTTTGCCATGGGCAATATAGGTTATACTCCTCTCCCCCTTGATCCTTTCTACAAGGAGGGCCATTGTCCTGGAGTTTCTGATTTCTTTTTTATAAAACCTGTTGACTGTAGGCAATCTATGTTATAATGTCCCTTTGTTGATTATCTCTCTTTAAGCAAGTGATATCCCTTTGGCTCTTTTATTGTGTCCTTTTTGGCTTTGGTAATAGTGGCTAGTGTTTGCCTATTCATCATCTACCTCTTGGAAGAATACATTTACTTTGCTTAGTTATTGCCCTCCTCCTCCTAACTTTCACAATACTTGTTACAATATTCTCCTGCTCGAAGTCTCCCTTGTGGAAGAGTACATTCACTTTGTATTACTCTTTGTCCCCTCTTGGCTTTGGCAATGTGGGTTACAATATTCTCTTGCTCTCTTTAATGGTTTGGTATTTGAACTTTCCATTTTTAACGAGCTGTCAATTTTGGAGCGCCCTAGTGTTCCCTCTAATAGGCCAACTCACTGGTTTGTCTTGGCGGCTCCTGTGGTCATAAAAGACACATATAAGGGAGCAAGAAACATTCCCAGGGAAGCCACATTGCAACAAAGACCAAAACCCTTACCAAGAGGTAACATCACAGCTGTTTTTAGCTATTCTCCATTCTTTAACCAACTCAAAAAAGAGATTGTGAGACTTTGACCTATCTTGAACACTGGCAATACACAGCTTGAGCGACTGTATTTTGCCACCACACAGACACAGAATCTGTGTGACAGATTAGTCCATACCTTACCTAGATCATCAGACACCCATGAGCAATCTAGTGGACAACAGACTTTATGGTCATCCCACCCACTTAAAGGACATGCCCCATGCGGCTCCTCCTCAGTGTGCACACAGACACGTCAGAGCACTACGTTTGACATTAGTTGGAAGACCCATGGCTCCGAAAATGTTTTACTAACTGTAATAGCTCAGGTGTCATATACCTAATAACATGTCCCAGGTCACTGAGATATGTAGACATGACCTTGAGAGCAGTCAAGAAGAGACTGATCTTGCATAAATCATGCATGCACAACCACAAACTGGCTGGACCTGTGGTGGGCCATTTTAAAGAGATGGCACATGGAGCAGAAGATTATAAATGGACCATCTTGGTGAAACTACATCCCCCCAATAGACGTGTTGACTTTGAGGCATTCCTCCTAAAGAAACAGCAACACTGGATATACTGTCTCAACACTTTTCAAAAGGTCTGAAGGAAGAGATTCAATGGCACGATCTGGCCACAGATATGCATCTTGACGTCATACGCATACATTTCCAGCTACATTTTGGGAAATGCACAAGCATCGACATTGCATATGGCACTGTCTCTATAACACGATACAGTGCACCTATTCCACCTTTGTGTCCATAACTCTGCAATTAAGACCTAGCAGCACCCTGTTCAAACATGGCATCCGCTGTGAATAAGGACAGTGCATATAAGAATGACCCTGCTGGATTCCAATTGGTAGCCAGTGGGACTATATGCCCCTCTTTACCATTTGCTGTCTCCATACCCAGACCTACTAGAGACACATACATGCACAAAACATCATAACACAACTTTTTATCCGAATACTGTATGTACATAGACTGCAATCACCTCATTACCCAGTGAGTTTTGCTGAATATAGAAGTAGGCTGCCCCTCTGTATCCTTCATACTTGTGTCTCCTGCATTAGGAGCAGAAGACACCAGTTAAACCCTCTGTCAAATTGTGGGCCACATTTACCATAGAAACGCAGCAAGTGTAACCATGTATCCAGTGTGCTTCTTATTGGCTCCAAGATGGCGCTCACGTTACAATGAGTATCCGGGTCCAGTCTCAAAATGGGAGGACTGAGGTCATCAGGTAACCACGCTCACCTCTGACTCAGAGTAAATAGAACATCCTGGCAAGCAACAGGTACTCTGCATTTTTGAGCAGCGTCCAGCCCCCATTTCCCGCACCGCTCTTTGTAAGCAGCTTCCAGCTGATCATCACTGGTAAGTGTAGTGAAGCCTTATCTTAGACATTCAGTGTGCACTACTGAATCACAGACCAGCTGCTGAGTCTAAGCACGCAGGATGGGTACAGGGAGGATTTTTCCTCATTAGGGCGGGCACACCTCCCCTAAGTAGGAGCTCCTATGTATAGTTATGGAAGGGTCCTCTATAGATATCATTTGGATACTTTCTGTCATCCTTTCCAGCAGGGTGATTGGAAAGCACGTCATTACTACTAGCTACATATTAAGACATACAGCATACTCCAGTTGAAAGGTATGTGGGATGGACTTCTATGGAAATGTGGTCTCCTGTTTGGGCTGTCTTTAATAATGGCACCATTCTATTTGTTCTCTATATTTACAAGACAAGAGGCTTATTGATTACCTATTTTGTGGACACATGTCTTCTGTCCCTTTCCTACAGGTCACAGGATGTCTGTCATATCTTTACTAAAGTGAGCAATGGGTCTCTTTGCAAAAGCACAAAGAAGAAGCATTTGGTCCTGAAGAAGATGACACATTAATAGAATGGTCCTCGAAACCGGTCAACCTTTGTTCCTTGATATCCTTTCATTAATTCAGGATACAAAATATTTGTTAACAAAATGTTCAAGACCTTCTGGGTATGTGCATTGTGTGATGCATTATAGGCACACCGCCAAACCTTTTTATGGTTAGTTGGTTGTTGTATATCAGCCTAGCCCACACGTCTTCTGAACACACTACAGTGTGGGTGAATAAAGGACTTTTTCTGAAATCCCCTATGAAATGTTCTGAATTTGCGTTTCCAGACCTTTTCTGGGCCTGTGGTCTATTTGTTGTTTGTTTAACAGTATACATTATTGGTTGTTTAGTGGAAGTATAGCACTTTTTCCTTTTCTTTTAGATAGGTGGCACTACACCATTGACTTAGGGACAGCCATTGAGTGATAGTACTAGAAGTTTTAGTTGACAGTGGATTTAAACCTGCAGATTCTTACTCTCTTTTTTCCAGACACCCCATGTGTGTTACCCCTCTCATTAACCTACAACTGAAGGGCCTTTAAATTTTGAAAGGGTTATATGTGATTTCAACGAATTAAATTACAGAGAATGCTGTAATAACGAACATTTTATAACGAAAAATATAATTTCTTTTTCGTTTTTTTCTTCTGTTTTTTTAAATGTTGTGGGGTCACTCCCCAAACCCTCATTTCCCTATGCTTTTAAACCCACCCCGACCCCCTCCCCACCCGTTTTAACCCCATCCTCCACCCCATATGCATTTTATACACAAAAATGTAGAGATTTTTCGTTATAACATTTTCTTTATTACAGCATTCTCTGTAATTTAATTTGTTAAAATCACTGCATACCTGTTTAAAGGTCCCGCTCAGGTGTAGGTGGTTACAACAACTAGACCGCTCACTACTATTTAGTAACTTTGCATCCCTCTTCCTCAGCTCAGTACTTGGAGCATTATGGGACTTGGAGTCCATCATGTTCTCAGTTGTTTTAACCTCATTTAACCCATTTTGTTTAAAGGATTCACAGGATATATTTTTATGGGGTGCTTTTAAAGGAGGTAATGGTTTTCCCTTAGGTTTTCCAAACCTAATAATTCTCTCCCTGTTCCCTATATATATTGTTTTCCTGTTTACCAAAAGGATAAAGTAGGTCTAGGAGAGGAGGCCTTACTATGACAACATGCCATCAGATATTAGGCATTAGGGGACCCTCAACCTCAGAAGAGGATGAATACCGCTTCTCCCCTGACAGAGCCCTTACATTCCCTTGATGGCCTTCTACTCCCATGTAATCCACCCCAGAGTTAGGATCAGGTAGCAGGTGCCTTCCCCAGGCCACATGGGAGGAGACAATAGGCTGGGACTCTGTGGGGATTCTGCAGGATCCATCATAGCTCTCTCTATCCTCATTCCTTTATTCTTCATTCATCATTATTATCTCTTTGATGGTTGTCTTTCCATTCTTGTCTAACGTTTTATTTCCTCTGTATGGTTTTCAAATCTCTTAATAATTTGGCCCCCTTATCTTTCATCTGTGGTTCCCTTTTCTTTTTGTTAGCAATCTCTTTTCTCTCTGTCTCTCTTTTTCTTGACTGTGCCATGCTCTCTTTGCGTTCAGTCTCAATTCCGTTCCTTTTCTTTACTTGCTGCTTTGCATTGGACCGCTCTTCCCTTCTCCTTACGCTCTATGTCTTCACATTCGCTCTTTCGTTCTGCTCTTAAAGCTTATCTTCTTTTTTGATCTCATGCTATTGTAATTGTTTCATTGTACTGTGATGTGACACTTGTACAGCGCTTTAGCGTATAGCGCTTAACAAATCAAAAACAATTACAATGACTTAAATTACATTTTTGGTAATTTTCTGACATTGAATTAAGATTAGGAGTTTTATTGCACTTAATGATTAAATTATGAAACTATGAATTTCCGGTTGCCGGATCTAACAGCATTTTATTTTACAGTTTACTGGATACGCATGAGGCATGGACTGAGCTAAGCGACAGCCATGATCTTTGATGGCTCTATGAGCCACTTCTATGCTGCCATGCTAAGAGTGGTGGTACGTAATGAGTACTAATTGGTTGGCACACACAAATGAGGCCATTAGGCAGTGTGTCTGTTACATTAAGCTCAGTCCAGGGTTTAGGAATGCCTGGTGACCAGTGTATGCATCACAACATTATTTTGGCCGAGCTACACTTGAACAGTGAGTTGCTAAATGAGCTACTATTACGTCATGTGGAACGGTTTACTGGGTGGGTGGTGTGTACCACGGTTTATAGTGATAATGTAGAAAGACAAAATGTAGAAAAAAAAATGTAGAATTTTATTTTACAATGTTTTTTATTAGAAAAGGGGGGGTTCCACCCCAACCCCCCTTTTTTTTCTTTTTTTTTTGTTTTACCCATTTTTTTTATTGCCGGACCCCAAAATAAATATATAATTTAAAAAAAGGGAATTCTACATTTTTTTTTTCTACATTTTTTTTTCTACATTATTGTCATTCTACATTTTGACCGACCACCGTGTACCACATAGGTAGGCAAGTAGAACTATACAGGTCTCGAATGGTGCTGTAAAGACATGCCATCCAATGTGGAGGATGTACTATTAGGTCTTTGGCAATGTGAGTGACTTAAATGCTCGAAAAAATCTACTGGCTCACTCGCATTGGCAAGGAGATTTTATGAAGGGCGATTACCATCTGCATGGCACTCGACCTTGCTGGCAAGTATGACAATGATTAAAACGTTTATTTGAAATGTACTGCAATCAAACTTTGTTTGCATTAAATGGCATATAAAAGTTTTACTGCGCATCGCTGGCCTTTGGGTGTCAGCATTGCACTATATGTGAAGTGTGGTTAGGGTGAAATGAACCATTTTACAGAAAGCACTGGTAACTCTTGGCCTCACTGGCACTTATCCATTTCTAGGAGAAGTTGCAGGGATTTAATGCCAAAGAGGTTGAACACAGCAATGCCATCCATAGAACTGCTATCATAATCCTCGGCCGCATACACAACGAAACTCATTAACGCAGCCTCTCCCCAACCAGTTGCCTAACCATTGCAAGAGCAATCATTGGAGCAAAACTTGACTATTGTAATGTCCTTCTCGCCGGAACTTCGCAACAAAATGTGGACAAACTCCAGGTCATCAAAAATAATGCTCTTCGAGCAGCCCTGAATATATCCAAAAGAGACCATACCTCAGACACCAGGAAAAAAGTCCATTGGTTACCTATTCAGGAAAGGATCATTTTCATAACTCTTTCCATCACGCACAAATGCCTCTCCAAAACGGATCCACAATACTTATGCCAGAAGATTGAAAGGTCCACGTCCACCAGACTAGTAAGGAAAATGTATGCTAACCGATTAAAAATGCCTAAGACAAAAAGGTCAAGAGGAGCAGACTTTAGCTTCCCATCAGTCGCAGCTAAACATTGGAACTCCCTACCGCCTGAAATGAGAGCAGAGACCTCCTACTGGCCCCCCCGAAAAGGCTCTAAAAACCTGGCTATTCGCCTAAACAGGACTGCCCCTGTACCCGACGTCCAACTACGAACTCAAATCACATCACTCTTCTCAGTGTAACCAGTTGCAACCGTGCCCCGATGCCCTTGGGCTTGGGCTCTTTACAAATGTAAAAAATAAATAAATAAAATAATCTGAGTAAAATAATAAAATTGTGCAGGAGTTGTCTGGACTCCCTGCAATCCTCAACAATACTCATTTAGTCTCAAGTGCCAACTGTGAGAGTATGAAGGTAGCGTGGTGGGTCTGTCAGCATTTTCATTAGCTTGTTATATTGGCATGCTTTTTCAGTTTTATGAGATTTTACAGATTCGTCCAGATGTTCACTTTTCACAATTCTTGTACAGGCTTCCTGTTGCAGCTGGGGTGAATGGGACCAACATCCACAGCCATAGCACTTAGAGAAGATGTCAGTCATAGTGCCCTCAACATGGCTGCAAATTTGGCCTTCCTCCCCTGCAAATTATTTGTCAGACTTTATGTACAGAATCATTTTAATAAATGAGTGTGCAGTATATCTATTGGGGGAAGAGGGCAGTTCAGGCCTCACTACCGTAATGGCAACGCCTTGCTTCCTGTAACCCTTCCTACTCTGACGACAACTGTCCCGGGACAGCAGAGAGAAGTAAAATTGAAGCAAGGAAGCCATTAAGATGGGTGAGGGTGTGGGACCATGGGCAGGACTTGCTGCTAGCTGAGGGCTAATAGCTGCTAGTACTCCCCTCGCTCCTTCTCACTGTTATCTTATGGGCAAGACAGTTTAAAACTCAACAATTTTGGTCTGCTGGTGTTTTCTGTGTAGAATGGCTTACAAGCTAAAACACATGTTTGCTACTTTGATTGGAAACAGTAAGAGAATAAAAAAGGTTTACATGATGGGCCCTGAAAAATTACAGGAATGGAAGGAGAAAGTATGGCAGAATATATCAAACAATTCAGAATAGGCAGCAATATGTGTTATAGTATGGATTTTTCTTTTAGCATGAGCAGCTGGGTACTTTGAGCATTGTTTTGATTTGACAGCAGTAATGTCTGGTCAGAGGTAACAATGTTGTCCAAGGACGAGGCAGAGGAGTTTAGTTAGCATCAAAAAGTATCATATCCTTATTTCAAATGTTGAAAAGAAACCATCACAAAAGAAAAGTAAAAACATGTCAAATCACATTAAGCAAGATACAGCACTAAAAATTACAACTATATAACTGCTCATGTCAAAATAAAAAAATGACATATCACAGCATTATGTAGTGTAACATTGCTGCTTAATACTAGAACATTTTCGATAAATGGATTTATAATGCAAATGCACTGTGGCTATTTGAGAACAATAACTATCAGTAGTTTAAAGGGATACATGACATCAAACTCAAAAAGAGGTGTGGTTTACATAATGTGACAAGTGGCCATGCCCCTTTTGGTGTGACCTTGACCTTCATAATCATACGTCCCGCCCCTTCTTTAAGGTCATTTTTTTAAGGTTGTGCCACACCCATCTCATGAAAGTTTTGTCACACCCCTTTTATGAAGGTCGTACAGTCCCCCTGATATCAAGGTTGCCCCCTTCCTCCTCCTTAAGGCTGCGGTAGGCGGGACAAAGGTGAGCGCAGCCCGGCCAATCAGCAGCAGTGATGGGAGACATGCCCGGGCAAAGATGAGGGAACTCATAAGTGGAGAGAGGGGGTGGATTAGTTGAACAGACCAATCAGTGGCTTGGACATGCATGGGCATAATGTATTTAAAGTATCTTTGTCCAGTATAGTTGTAACGCTGACGTCTTTAAAATGAATCAAAGATGTTGCAGAAGCAAATTTCACTAAGAATTAAAAAATCCAGGAAGAAAAAAGTGCAGCCTGTGTGCTATCTACCAGCGAGCCCGGTAGATTTGGAGAATGATGTTACTGACGGCATGGTAGAAGCTGTTAAACAATATCGTTCATTGATTCAACCTAGTGCCTTTTGAAATTTGCTATTGGGACCAAGATATGGGAAACGACGAAACGGAGGTGACTACCAATAAAGCAGAGGTAGAGGTTTTGCAGGAGAGTCCCCAATCTCCTGTCTACACAGACAGTGTGAAAGTGGATGACAATGATAGAGCCATCTATGAAGATATGGAGTAGCTAGAAGAAATCTTTGTACAACCTTTTGATGGTGGCGACATGTAGGATGTGGAAACGATGGACCACAAAAATGATATGCCTGTGGAAGTGTATGTAGAGTAACCCATTGATAAATCATTTTACTAGTGGCTGCTTTTTAATTATCAGTCAATTATTTGTATAGCGCAACCCTGGTTGGGTCAGCACAACAGCATTGCAGTAGTTCAGGCTGCTGTTGATTTTGACAGCGACGACCAAAGCATGAAAGCAGCTGGAGATGTATGATACCTTTTCCAACTGTTTCACTTTGAGAAAACCGGCAGAGCAGATGGAGCTAACCTGCAGAGATCTTCACCCCAGGTATTTTACTACTTTAGATGGGGTAGGTAAAGGAGCCTCATCTGCAGCACACACGCGGTAAGCGTGTAGCTAATTTGCGCCTGAATACCGATTGCCGTATGAAAAATCGTCAGAGTACATCTATTTAAATATGCCACTGAAAATAGCATTATTTCTACCATTTTACCTGGAATCCTTCATCAAAATCCGACTACTGCCTCTCGTAACCCCCTTTCTCCATTGTGCACCACAAGGTGTGCACCTTCCAAGATGGCCGTCCAGGGCTATGATGCCTCAGCTCCCTAACTAGGCACAAGCACTGCTGGCAGGCTCGGATTAGTTACTGTGTGCTTTATTTCCTCCAATCCGGCGCCGGCAGGCGTAAAACGGTCCACCTCACCAAGGCCCAGGAAACAAGGCTGCTTCCTATCCCTATCCTGTCCACAGCCATACACGCCGTCAGCCAGTTACTCTGCCCTTTGATCTGGATAATCAGCATAGGACGGACCTGGCGACATGTAACATTGTCCACATTGTAAAGGTACATCTAATTTGCAAAACGTTACAATCTACCCTGTCTGCGCCTGAATCTGAGCCGGAATGCAGAACTATGCACAGTCAGACCCTGTATCTTGTTTGATCTCAATGTGCACCATAACCCCCTGTTTGCACTAACCCAGGCTACTACCGGTAAATGTAAGAGCCTGGTAACGCTTAATAATATGTTTCCCCCTGCTAAGCTGCCCCTTAATGTGGAACGATTAGCCCACTGCCGTTCTTAGTAATTGCAGTTGCCAATCACCACCACGTGTGTAATCAATTGGCTTTTCATACATCCATTGTTTTGTGGTCAGGAACTACTGCCTACCTGATATGCTTGCTGCCTTGCCCAGTTACCCACTTTCTGCATGCATGCCGCCTTACATTAGACTTGCCCTCTGCCCTCTACCTTGTCTGATTTTTCGCACCTGTATGCCTACATTGGAGCTTTACAAGCTGTATTACCGCCTGCCTAGTTTGTTTCTACACTAGCCACGCATCCCTGCTGCATTTCATTCTTGTTCCTGTTAGACAGCAATAATGCCCCTTGATGCATCCTAATTGTACATCTGCATTAATATCCGTTTATTGCTCCTTAAACACATGTGAACTATTGCTTACCCCGCATCTTGAGAGGCCATTTCGTGCTTTCACGACTGATCACTGTAACTTGAATGCCCTTTTGTACTACTGTATGCTCACTGACAGGGGCGTTGCTAGGGGGGCTAAAGGGGCTATAGCCCCTGATCTTTTGGTTGTAGCCCCGGATAGAATCTCAGGAGTTACAGCCAAAAGACTAGCTAGCCCCTAACCCCAACCGTTCCGACATCAGCTTAGCCCCGGGTCTTTTCCAGACCTAGCAACTCCCCTGCTCACTGATTTGAACTCCAGACACACCTCCTTTGCTTATCGTTGACTCAGCCTACAGCTGAACTGTGCTTATTTGATTCAGGCGATTGCTTTCGTGTACCCAATGTTTGAGCCCACTACGGTAGGGTGCATACTACTTTTAGATTACATTTGAAGTACGCCTCCATTTAGCATGTACCTATTACCTCACATTATAGTTAAATGTGCTTATTGAATCAGGCGACTGCTCTTGTGTGCCCAATGTATGAACCTACTGCTGAAGGGTGCATACTGTTTTTACTTTACAACTGAAATACGCCTCCATTCAACATGTACCTACTGCCCTACACTATAGCTAAATGTGCTTATTGTTTCTGGCGACTGTTCTCATGTGCCCAATGTTTTAGCCTACTGTTGCAGGGTACCCACTAATTCAGAGTATTGTCAAGTGCCCCTACTAATTAGCCCACTGCCATTTGCTCCTACAGAACTGAATAACTGCCTTCCCACGGACCATTGTGATGTCTAACCACTATCTTATCTCTATCCTACCCCTATCTAACATGGACTCCCTCACATATAGCCTTCACATTCTCACAACCTTATTCATTACTAGTCTTGGGCACTGTGACCGTTTGCCGCCCCATGGTGCTATAGCCCCACCCAACTTATCTATAATGTCATTAGCTCGCCCTCCTATCTCAGGCCAATCTATCCACTCAACTACACTGAGAATATATGCAAGTATCCCTTTCACAATAAATCTAAGGAACTCTAGATCTCTCCCCCCGATTAACAAAAGAAAGAACAAGAACCTCCTCACCCATGAGAAGTGCATTAAGGCTAAGATGGCCAACCATAACCATGCCAGCCACATTATCTCTCCCATCACGCATGATACTATGAAACAGCAGACCATGCACAATCTAACTTTCTCAATCCTTGCCTCAGTCATTACCGAGGCTCACCCAATCAAAGGAGCTTTTATAAATGCAAGGTCCTTGGTTGCCCATGCAACAGACATTGCTGACATCATACTGGCAGATAACTTGGACTTCCTGGTCATCTCTGAATTATAGCTACATGATGCAGCAGGACCACTGCTATCGCTAGCTGTCCCTGACGGCTACACAATACACAGACAGGATAGAGACAAAACAAGAGGTGGAGGAATTGCCATTATATCTAAAACGGGCCTCGCTTTGAGGCCTGCTCCCCCACAAACCATACAATCTTTTGAAGTCCTCACTGTTAAACTTCCCCTAATCAACTCTCAGTCCCTCACCGTCCACCTAATCTATAGACCTCCTGGCCCATCGGGAACATTTGAGGAAGATTTCTACAATCTACTATCCAACAACCTTAAAACAACCACTCAACTACTATTACTTGGAGACCTCAATTTAGGATTTAACGACCCGCTAGATAAACATGCCTCATACATAGCCAACATTTTGCCTGAACTCGGTCTATCCCAAAAAATCAACAAACCCACCCATAACAAAGGGCGAACTCTGGACTGAGTTGCTGACTATAACTGCACGGCTAACATCACTTCTATCTCCCCGCTACTGTGGACCAACCATTTCCTTGTGTCTTTTACACTGTCCACCATTAGACCACTCCCACTGGGCACGCCAATTGTCCCACCTTGCTTAACAAGGAACAAAAAGAATATTGTAGTGGACAATGTAATCCCAGCCATTCTGCCAACCCTTAATTCACTGGAAGACTATTTGGACCCAAGTACATTAGTGAACGAGTATAATAAAGTTATGCTCACTACACTGGACAAAATTGCCCCACTCAAACTTAGACCTAGCAAGCATAGACTCCACTTAAACAAGTGGTTCACCCCCCAATTAAGGGACCTACGATTACTAAAGAGGAATAGCGAAACCACCTGGAGACTACGCCCTTCAGAAAGCAATAAGGCCAAATTAACCAAAATATCAGCCCAATACAAAAAGGAAATATGCCTGGCTAAACACAATTCCTACAACAAATGTATATCTAATCCCAATTCCAGCATGAAGGAATTGTTCACTATACTAAAGGAATTAGAGTCACCTATTGCCACTCCTGATTTCTGCATCAAAAACAAAACATGGTGTTCAGAAATCCAAAAGGCACTCTCCAATAAAGTCACTACCCTACAGAACAAAATAGCCAAAAAGAAAGCCTCCCTCAACTTATCATCAGAGCTGAATAACCCAGCCCGCTGTTCCATTGAGACACCATCTGACCAACTGGCCAGATTCCACATTACTAAAACTACTACACTTGAGGTAGAAAAAGTTATTATGTCACTAAAGCCCTCCAATTGCCAGGGTGACCTCTGCCCAGCACAGATAATAAAAGACGCTGCAAGAGATCTTGCTCCTTTTATTTCCAAATTTGTCAATGCCTCTTTTTCTTCGGGCACCATTCCCACCAACCTAAAACAATCCTGGGTTCTCCCATTGTTAAAGAAGCAAACATTAGACCCTTTAATTCCCACCAACTACCGTCCCATCACAACGGTAGCCTTCTTGCTCAAAATACTGGATAAAAATTGCCTACATTCAGATTCAAAAATATCTGGAACTTCACAATCTCCTGGGAGCAAGACAATCAGGCTTCCACCCCTTGCATGGAACGGAAACCGCCCTCATCGATTTGAAATCCCAGATCGATGAGCTTAGAGACAAAGGCAAATCGGCTCTACTCCTATTACTAGACCTCTCAGCCGCATTCAACCTCGTGGACCATAGAGTTTTATGTGGACACCTGAACTCGGCAGCCCATTTCTCTACAGAGGCCATCACATGGATTGAATCATTCCTGAGCGATAGAACTATGAGGATCTTCTCTCCGTCAGCAGCAGCAGACCCTATTTCAATCAGGTGTGGGGTCCCCCAGGGCTCCTGTGTCTCCCCTACATTATACAACATATTTACCAAGCCCCTATTTGATGATTTGGACCTTCTGGGTATCACCTACACTAACTATGCAGATGTAAGTCAGATTCTCCTCCCACTTTCCGGGGATTATCACAAGGATTTGGCATTGGTGAATAGAGTGTATCTCATCATCCAGGCATGGATGGCTACCAACGGTCTTTGCCTGAATGGTTACAAGACTGAGCTCCTTATCCTGGGCACCCACTCTAACCTGAAGAAACTAGGCCAGGAGTACTCATTCTTTACTATTGATGGGAACCTTATCAAGGTGGCCAAGGAGGTAAAGACCCTTGGCTTCTACCTTGACTCTACCCTCTCCTTTGACAAACAGTTGAAATCAATGGCCTCGGCCACCGCTTACACTTGTAAGCTTATTAGGACAGGCAAACCCTTTCTGTCGAATGATAACTGCATGATACTAGCCAGAGCCTTGATTCTTTCCAGGCTAGATTACTGTAACACCCTTTACATTGGCGCCAATAAATCAATCACTCAGAGGATACAAATCCTCCGAAATAATGCCTTAAGAGCTGCACTGGGCGTGGCCAGAAGATCACATATTTCAGTGACCAGGCGCCAAAACAAATGGCTTTCAACTCAAAACAAAATTCTCCTAAAAACTGCATCCCTCACCCATAAAGCACTCAACAATGCTGTCCCCCAGTTATCTAACGGATAGATTCCACAAGAGAACTTCTAGTAGACCCTTGAGACTCAGTAACAGGAACTGCCTCACCATTCCTAGATTCAGACTCACTAAAGTAGGTGGCAACAGCTTCTCTGTGAAAGCTGCCAAATTTTGGAACTCCCTGCCACACCCACTTAGGGAAGATCAACCTTATTTGACTTTTAGAGGTAATTACAAAAACCTGCTCAAATCTACCGACCGGTAGGCCCGCCCACTCACTCCAAGATAGATTGTATGTATAGTCAGTCAAATATCTGCTGTATATAGAGGTCACTATGTTTATATTCTGTTCCTTTGCTGTATTTTTGTCATTAGTGTGCATTACTGTTAAACCTGTAAATATTTTCTATCCTTGCCTATGTTTTAAGCTTTGCATCTGTCGTAATCTGTTGCGCCCTGATACCCCTGAGACTGGTGCGCATTAAAAATGAATAAACAAACAAACAAACAAACCCAGCACAGGTGGCCAGTAATCCAAATTCCAAAGTGAAGCTGATGTGGGTGGACCCACCACTAAAACCTCTGTTTTGTCCCCATTTAGCTTTAACCAGTTGGAGCCCATCCAGTTACAGCTTCCATTCCTTGTAAGGTTAGTAGCATTATATTTGTATTTTTCTTAAGCAAAATATTGAAAAAGCAGCGCAAACAGAACCCGATGTTTCACCACTGATAGCTGTAAGCTGCTTATGTCTGTGTTGCTCAAAACATTAGGAACATGTCTTTTGTACAAAGTCGGCCAGTATGTAAGGATTGTCAATTATTGGAAGATGTGTTAAAAGTTGATAGAGGGGTGTCACAAATTGTGACTTTCGGAGGAAGTGACTGTTCAAGACATAAATGCAGCATTGGTAAAGGGGTGTTTGAAACATGATTATTACAATGATTGTTACAGTCATTGTTATCAGTATCCACAACAAGATGCTCATGAATGTTTCAAAAATTCCAACATGCCCAGAAATATTAGAAAAACCTGTTACATGATTGACCCTGGTAGAGTAATTAAGACACTGAATACCGTTTACAAGATACTGGGGACAGGGGTGCACCCAAGCATGGTTGAAACTGTAACCAGGATGTTGAGAGAGATATGGTACACTCTTGATACCCGATCTAGAATTGAAAATGTACATAGGAGTTGTAGCTATGAACTTCAGACGCTTGTAAATAGTGTATATGAACAAAAGATTAAATATTATTTTGCTAATAAGAAGCGAGACAAGTGTTTATGCCACATAAAGTTAAGGTACAATGACATGTATATATTTACTTTAAGGGAAGAAAGAAGACAAAAAGCACATAGAGTGCCCCTAAATTCTGAAAAGTGTGAGAGGTCAGAAAGGAGCGGTGGTCACAAAGTTGTAATGTTTTCAAAATTAGCCGTTTTTATTAAAGTAAAAAGGGGTTTGGATAAACACCTTTCTGTCCCTATCATAATGAGTGTCCCTGCCTATGAAACTAACACTAAAGCAAGCTGTCCTTGTGTCCAAAATATATCTGACCCTCACACTAACATACGCAATCAAAAGGTGCAAGGTAAATGTCTCTGTTTCAACTCAACAAAATGTGAACAAATCCATATGCGTAATTTCAACAAAGCAATCCTTGTGCCCAGGGGTTGGTTCCCTTCTCATAACTGTTTCAGTAAAACAGTTGTAAGTCTTTAGTCCCAACAACAAAGTTCTGTTAACGTCAATGAAAATGTCTCATTCACAAAATACTTTCCTCAGGTTGATATAGCAAATATCTCTTCCATAGAACACTTTTCTCAGGATGGCAAAACCAATGTCTTTTCCATAGAACATTTTTCTCAGGATAGATGGCAAAACAAATGTCTTTTCCATAGAACTCTTTTCTCAGGATGGCAAAACAAATGTCTTTTCCATAGAACTCTTTTCTCAGGATGGTAAAACAAATGTCTTTTCTATACAATACTTTTCGCAGAAAGGCAACATTTGTTTAACTGGGACACCTGCTTCAAATGATAAAGTATCTCTTTCAGACAACTGCTAAAAAAATATGATTTCCTGGTATACTCTCCTGCCAGGAATTTCTCAAGGGAATCAATAAATATCCTGGTGTACTCTTCTGCCAGACATATTTCAATTTATCTTTTCCCTTAATATACCTCGTGGATTTCTGGTGTACTCCCCTGCCAGGAATTGCCCTCTTTTGGTTCTCGCAAAAAGTGCTCACTGCCTGATGCGTATCTTTCACCAGGTGTTATATACACTGGTCCCTTTCCTTCCAAGTATAACACAGTTGCGCTTCTTTACTGTGCATACCTTGTTGACTACAGATATCACTTTCTCCAACTTCCCGTTTATTGATATCATGCATATGGGGGCTTGTTCAAGTTCTGTCTGTCAACCTCTTTCTTAGTGTATTTTGGCTTTTGGCTGCCCTTGTTCCAAGTTAACCAAAATTCACATCCCATATAAGGAGAGTTGTACAGGATTTGACCTTCAGTTTCTTCTTTAGTGCCTCTTGGCTTATGGCAATGAGGGTTCCAAGTTTCCCCAAATTGACATCTCTTATAAGGAAATTTTTACCACTTTTGCCCTTGTCCCTCAATTCTTCTTGGTTGTTAGAAATAATTCCCCAAGTGTTCATTAACTTGTTGGCCCATCTCGGGGCCCCCAACTCCGCTTGATTCACTCACCGGTGTAACATGCATTTGTGGTGAAGAGTTTCCATTGGGCAGGCTTCTCCTGTCAGGGAGAGTCTCTTTTGGTTCCCGCGTGGGCTTTTCACTCTTTCGCCAATGAAACCTTTGTCACTCCACTAGACTACGTCTCCTCCAGTACCGTGGCAAATACCTGACTTCTAGTGGTCCCCTTCACAGCGCCTGCTATGACTTTACCGGAGTTCCTCTACCCCGGTATACTATGCCACCAGGCGGTTGCTTGTAAGCGTTTTATTCTTCCAGCATGGCTCATCTCCATGAATCTGCCTCTCGGTTTGCTTCCTGCTCTGCGCCCTCTGCAGCTCTCCTCACCTTTCCGCTTGCAGGTGATTCTCAAGTTTAAATGTTCCGTGCAGCTGATTGTGAACCTGGCAACTAGACCGCACGCTGTACTTGGCATTACATTCATTCCATATTGACTCCTTCGTCTCAGTACTTGAGATTTTCTGGGACTTGGAGTCGAAAGGAAGTTTCAACTGTTTTAAGTTACATTGTTGGACACCTTTGTTTAAATAACAACCATCATAAACATTAGATGTTACATTTGTTTTAGATGTATTATGTACAAATGAAGAGTGAGTAGAGTTCTGTTTGGAATGTTTGGTAGAAGTGGGTTTCAGGGTTTTACAATTAAAGGGTTCTTAATGATGACAAGAAGCCATCAGAATCTCTGGAATTAGGGGCTCTTCTTCACAAGAAAGGGAAGAATACAGCGTCTCTCCTGTTGGAGTCACCACTCTCCCACGACAGCCATCTTCCTCCATGTGATCCAACCCAAGAATACAACCCTGAGGTCCAGGATCAGATAGCGGCTGCCTCTCCCTGGCCACATGGGAGGAGACTTTAGGCTGGGGGTCCATGATGGCTCTATAGCATTCACCACAAAAGCTAAACCTCAACTTTGTGTTCAAAGTACTTTGTCATATGATTAAAGAAAAAATGCCTATACTAAAACTGACATTTCCAAAATTTAAAAACTGTTGACAATGGCAATGAATATATGACAGGAGTATCTATAATGTCATGGATGGATATTGGTCCATGTATACAAATGGGATACATTCTTTGATGTTACACCTGTACGTTGATCTAGAAGAGGCTCTGCTTCAATTACCCCGGTCTTACTTCTGTATTGAAGGACATTCATTTTACAAGCAACAATTTTACAATCTGATTAACGCAACTAGTGTAGCGTAGTCAAGCCTTCAAGAGGTGTGAAAGTTCTTTTATAAAATTGCAAAAAGCACAGCACAATATTTAGCAAACTGTAACCCTGACTCCTACATAAATTAAACTAAACATCTGTTAAAAATGTAACAATAATAAGGGTCTTTACGTGTGAAGCATCGCTTATGTTTTATTTGTTGGGTGGGGAATAGTTTAGAGAAACAGTTACACAAAATGTACAATCATGAGGGGCGTGTCAATAGTTAAGGGGGTGTTGAACCCCCTTTTTTTAAAGCCACGGAAGCTGTGGATAAGAAGATCAAAACGGAGAAAGTGATAGATTGGTTATCGGTAGAGGACTCTTAGACTCTACATAAGCCCTCTAGAGAGCATAAGCCTAGAAGAGCAGTTATAACGGGTTATAAAGACTACCAATGGCAGGCTGATTTAGTTGGTTTGCATAAGCTTATAAATCACAACAATGGCTGCAAGTATATATTAACGGTCATAGACGTCTTATCCAAGAACACTTTTGAAGAGATTCTGAAAGATAAGACGGGCACAGAGGTGACCAATGCTTTTAAATCATTTTTTAAACAAGGCTGTATACCTGTGAAACTGCAGACTGATGCTTGTAAAGAGTTTTTGAACAAGTCGTTGAGAGCCTTGCTTAAGATGTTCAACATTCAGCATATAGTTACGCATACAGAAGTCAAGGCATCTATAGTAAAGCAATTTAATAGAACATTAAAAAGTACATTATGGCATTATTTCAGAGGTCACAATACCTACCAATACACAGATGTCCAGCATCTGTTTATAAAGTTATATAGTTCTAAGTACCACAGATCTATCAAAAGGGCTCCTAACGACGTGACTGATGATAATGTGTGGATTGTGTGGTGAAACCTTTATGCATCAAGGTTTAAGTCCAACTTTTTAAAAAAGAGTTATTCGAAAAGGGTGCTCATGTGAGGATCTCCAAATTGAGAGGTGTATTTTCCAAAAGATATGAACAAACGCATACGACGGAGCAGTTTATCATAGATGAAACTTGTGTAAGGCGTTGCCATCTACCATCAATGCCGGGCAGATATCAATGGTTGTGTCTCTACTATGTTTCTAAACTATGACATTGTGGAATCTCAGAGGGTGGGCAACAGTTATGGACCTCTACTCAGACATATACCAATCAAAGGTTTGAATGATTCGATTGTGAATATTCAGTATATTAAAAGGGACTGTCTGTCACTGTGTAAAGAACATTTTCATACTATCAACATCGTGGAAAATTGATGATCAAGCTTTTCTCATCTCATTCACGTATGGGAAGGTGATCTCGAAGCTGCATTTTCATCCTTGTAAGATCTTTGACTGTTAATCATGGTTGTGATGAAAAACTATGGCGATCCTGCCCTTTATAGGGACTATTACATGACCTAACCGGGTAATTTCCTGCCTGTTGAAGGCAGTCCCCTGTACGCTCACACCAGAAAAAAATACTGCCTGGTAGGGTAAAAGGCCCAAGACATGCTTGCAAGGATAACAAGTATTCATTTCTCCAAAATACAAATGCATCAGCAAAGAACTCTGCTGCCGCCGAATGTTCTGAACTGCATAGGGACGTGCAGCACATTATAATAACAAATAATGTCACTAATGAGTAATCATATATGGTACAATCCTAAATGGAAAATCTATACACATATAGGGCCTGCTCCATATGGGATGACAGGTCATTGGTCCATCTTCATCTGTTCATCTCTGTACACGTGGGTGCTGCTGGGCTGGTCATCCGAGGTGAAGTTGGCCTGACAATGAATTGGCTGCTTACACAATTTTATTTTATCATTGTAACGAGCACCTAGACGATAAAGGGATGGGCTTGGGGGGAGAGCCGAGGTCACACTAACGCACATGATTCACTCGCTTCCCAGACAGATCAGCAACTCCCAAGGCCCTCCACCATAGTTCTAGGCTATAATTTCTATTCCTGACTACCTATCAGTCATCCAGTTCTGGTGCACTTGCAACAATCTCTGCCTCAATGCCTGCAAGACTGAGATTCTTCCTATTGGGACTCCTGCTCCCTCCTTCTTCAGCTCACTCTGGCCATCCTCTATGGGCTCTCCCCCCCTCTCCTTCATCCTAAACCATAAACCTTGGAGTCATCTTCGACTCCTCTCTTTTCTTCCTCCCTCACATTCAGGCCCTTGCCAAGAAGGCCCAGTTTCAACTCTATCTCCTCAAGGAATTCTCACTTTCCTCACTTTCCCCCAGAAACTCAATGTCTGTAGAGCAGTGGTACTCTCTAGGCTAGACTATTGCAAAAGCCTTTTCCTTAATCTACCATCTTCCTCTCTGCGGCCAGCTAATCCAGAAAAGGGCAGCAAGACTTATCCTTGGCCTCAAACCCAGGGACCGCATCTCTCCAGCCCCCAAAACTCTGCACTGGCACCCGGTTGCTACAAGCATCAGATTTAAATCCCTCGGCATCACCCTTAAGGTTGTATGGGGCCAGAGACCTCGCTATCTACAACTTGCTCTTACTAAATACTCTCCCTCCAGATCTTTACGTTCCTTTGGCACCAACTAAGAGCTGGTGGCCGATCTCTTTCCTCGGCAGGCTCCCTCCTGTGGAACAGCCACCCCCTTCCTCTTCGTCTAGAGCCAGATCTCTTCAAATTACAGAAGCTCCTCAAGACGTTCCTCTTCACTGCCTCTTTCCCCTCCTCCCTCCTCTTCTAATCTCACAGTTGCTGAGATCAGTGGCCAGGGCCTTTATGTGTCCTTTTTCTTTTGGGCCCTGGCCTCCCACTCCTAATCGCCTTCAGCCCCGCCCGGTCCCAGCACTTGCCTTGGCACCCACTGGCCTATGCCACTGCAGGCCTGCACTTATTTCTTGGCAGCTGACCACCCCCTAGCACTTCCTCCACTTGGCACTTACAGCTGCTCAATCCCGAGCACTTCCCTACGGGCACACCTAGCACTTACCCCAGCACTGCTCCCTCTTCCCCTCGCCTCTCCCTGCACTTGCACGTTCTTAATGCTCACAAAGCCTAGTAGGCCCGCCTCTCTCCTTCATTGTTTGAATAGATTTTCACTCCCATGTTCCCTCCCTGTTGCTCTTTGGGTGCTTTGAAATACAATTTACTTGCTGTATAAGCGCCTTTACTTTATTTCACTTATATCGTGCACCAATAATCCCAAAGGCATGAGGGCGCATACAGTACAAACACCATAAATACAGACAGTTTTACAAATAACACAAAAAAAGCAATCAGCAGGGATGTATCAACAACCAGAAAAGAATACAAAGCATCATCATATGCAAGAGAAAGAAAGCTAAAAGTCAGTAAAACAAAATAAGGAAAGGCGTATATGAAGCAACTCCTTAAAATAAGATACATCAGAGAATCAAATTGCAGTTTGATGTCCCTCTAGGAAAGTATTTGCACAATCTTAGAAAAGCAGGTTAAGAGCTGGCCCCACAACCCACTAAAACACAGTCAGTATTTGGTTGCGAGCACCAGTCTCTTAAATCAAGGCTGCGGAAAGTCTTCAAGTCAGATAATCTGACCACGCCCGGCCCAGTTCTCTGTCTAAGCCAAGCTACGCTCTGGACTCCTGACCCTCAACTTTACATATGTTGGTCATGACAAAGTTTCTCTGGTCCATGATAAAAACATGTATACTCGTATCATCAATTTTATGAATTTGTAGCTTTCTGAAATGCAGATTCTGTGAGGATTCCATCTTCAATTTGGTCTTTGTCGCTGTATATTGTGTGCACTAGGACCCCAACAGGCCCATAAAGCTTAAAATGTTGCATGCAATTCTATTGGTTATAGGAAAGTAACTTTAATATAGGTACTAAATCTGTATATGGTAGCAGAGTGAGGGGATTGGATAAACAGTGTCAGGAGGGGCATCTAAGCCCCTCCTTCAAAATGGCTCCTGTGGACGTCACTAAAAGTACAACGTCTCATTGGTTCTACTAACTATAGGACCCTAGATTACTTGGTCCACTATGATTGGGTTGGCACCAACTCCACTCATACTTTTCCACTAGCTTAGCAACGTGCAGAATAGCCGGCCAGGTGCAGGGTGCTTGTCTGCTCCCCCAGCCTTCCTCTAATGATTGCTACAATCAATCGTCACCTCAGTGGTCATGTGTCAATTATTTCTTTGTGGTAGGCCTCGAGACTGCATCTCTGTCTGGAAAAGTTCAGATATCTGTGCATGGCACAAGGCCACGCGTAGGTGTGAAAGTTTCATCTCTTCTCGCTTGGCTGGTCACGTGATTCAAACACTGTGAAATCGTCTCATTTTCCATGCAATTCGTGTGTTTGATTTAGTTTGGCCCACCACCTGCCTTCTGCGGCTTATCTTGACCTCTCTGAACAGGATACTCTGTTCTTTTCTTCATTAATTGTTTCTACTGTGGGTCTATTTCAGCCGATGCGACCATGGCTTCTTGGCACGATTTGCATGCGTCTGAGTTTCTCTCTGTCTTAGTTTTAGATTTACGTGCTGAGGGGCTCCTCTTCTGAGACCTTTAGTAACCTTTGGTTGATTCTGTTCTTGTGCATAGTGGCAGTATACTTATATAAAGTGCTCCTTTTTGAGGTATGTATGTATAGATGGCACTTGCCGCAATCTATCTTACTACTAAGCATAGCAAGCCGCACACATTTCTTAGCTTTCTTGCGGTTCCAAGCATATGTACACGTGTAAACTGGCTGCATTTCTTCATCACGCTCATGGCATAAACTTCTTACATTTGACATCACTCATTTCACTTTAAACTCAAGATGCCACTTATACATGGTGTTTCGTTTCTTTTCGTCATCCGCAGGTCGTCATATCTTCTATTTGTGAGTCTGTCTGGGTTCTTGTGATGTCACCATTCGTCTTCCTTTAGGATTTTCTTTGCTTCTTCAGGCATTGTTTTTTGGCAATCGTCAGTTTGTCTCACTTGTCTATATGGTTTCCTCAATGGGTACCTTACTGTCCAAGGTTTCTTATGTGCAGGTACTTCGATAGGTGCTGTCAGGCTCTCCGCTGGTTTATTTGCTCATCATAGTTCCTGGTACTTCAAAATGAATGATTTGAGACCTCCTCTACAATGGGTCAAGTACTTTTAGACCGAATTTCAAAACAGGTGCCAGAGGGAGAGGATGTAAATCCTGTTCGGCGCATATAATGTCTTTATTGGAGCATTCTACCCTTTCATTAAAAGCCATTGTTGGTCTAAAGGGTGCCAGTGGCCCATTACTGCAGATATCAGCTTGTGACACTTGATCTATCAGCTCACTTGGCCTTACAAATGCACAATAAATACATATATAATTCTGATGCTACCCTGCACCTGGATGCACAGATCACGTGACCCATTTTTCAAAGTAATATATCCTTGCCTTCTGATCTTAGTGATCGATTGAGGGGTGTAAACGTTTTATGGTCGGTGGTCTTGGTTTGGACGGTGCCATGGCATGCGGGGGCCATGGAATGAAAGCATGGCAAAGCTGTATTTCTCGTGTGGGGATCATTGGGGGTAGGAGGGCTTCGCTATCTGTCCTGTGGAATGGTACAGCCAAAAGGCACTCTGCTCCCGTCTTGTGACCTTGCAGGGCATATTCTTTCCAGGGCGCAAGGGCCTGTAACTTTCTTAGAACAATAGAGGATTTTGTGGACTCTGTGAGACCTGGACGGGATTGAGGGGATGTTTGCGCTCATGCAAGGGGTCTAATACTAACATGCAAAATGATGTTCGCCGCGCTTGGACATACTTATAAGATGGCTGCTGCTTGCCAAGATGGCATTGCACCCGCATCTACTATATAACTTGTAATGCATGCACTAAGGTGTTTGCACGTCCTCCGTTATGTGCACCCGAGGGTGCTCTCTGGATGTGCTCTCTTAGTTTTTATTTCTCATTCGGTATTGCCTGGGGGGATGGAGGGAACCCTCTCTCCTTCCCAACATTCACCCTTTCGTTAATCCTAAATGAATGAACTCCACGCAGTGTCTTTGGTGACTAAGTTCTGATATATGTTCTCCTCTGCACCCTCTCTAACCTTTCAGCTTTCAGGAATGGTGGTGACACGTCCTTTGAAACCCATGCTCTACATGCATCTTATAAGCTTGCTACAGACTGGGCATATTCTTTTGGAGTACATGTCATGTAAATAGAGCCCCCATCCCCAGCTAAATCGACCCAGTGCTCTGTGTAATATTTGGGGTCCGGTGGGGGTGTAGTGATTGTGCCCCAGGGATATAAGGGGTGATAAAGCTCTACCATGCAGGTTTGTTTGGGTCGTCTGTTGAGACCATCATCATTGCGCTATTGGGCACTGCTTTTGCATATCGGAGTTCCATCTGGCATGTGCAAAAAATGACCCAAATAAAGACAATGACGGGTACCAGAATCTTCACAATCGCCCCCAGCCAGGATGGAGCCAAAGAAAAAGTCTGGTCAAACCAGTCTTCATTTTGTATTCCAGCTTCCTTCTTCATGCACACTACCATGTTGTGCATAGCCATTGATTATGTGTGACAGAGAAACATCCTCAACATCTTTGGGAGGCACAAATGTGCGGCAGGAATCCCTGATTTTCTTGCACAGCCACCTTCCATTGCAGTAAGCATATCCAGGACGTATCAATTCTGCATCATCATCAGCCTTAGAGTGCAGAGTTCCACCTTTATGACATATAACCCTTGTTCAGGGTCATTAACCAGTTGAATCAGTTCCCAGCAGACAATCTGCAGCTATTTACAGTTGGCCGCAGCTTGCACACCAGGTAGGCAGAGTCTGTAGTTGTCTGGGCTTTCCTCAAGCAGGTTTGATGAGTCTTTGGATAGATAGTCTTCTCTCTTGTTCCTCTGCAATTTATCATGTTTTTCTTTCACAGGAAGGTTGTTGAACTCTGACGCTGCAACAGGTTGTTCGTTTCTTCCTCTGGGAATGGAAAGGTGGTGGGAGTAAAAGTGTTGGTTGGCCCCCCCTGCAAATGTACTTCTGGGATTACAAGTAGGGCCGAGTGCAGCATGGCCAGTGACCAATAGCCCCTCCATGATGGTGGGAGGTGCAAGTACGCTTTTTGGCCGCACACCCAGTAGTAACCAATCACTGCTGTTGTGCCTTTCTTGAGATCAGGAATGTGCAGAGTCTTATTGCAAAGTTAATTGGACCCTACAGGTATTGTTCCAGCACTGTGTGAGAAACCTGAAGGTGTCTTCCTAACTAGTTCCCAGGGATCTGTCATCCAGGTGGCCAGGACATGGCCATTGCTATTAGATCCAGTTTCTGGGGGTGGACCAGTGAGGGAGGATCATCTGGATGGAGGGGTCCAGTGGAAGTGGGACACCGACGGGTGAGATGCAGTATTCCCCTTCTTCCAACACCTTTTCCCCCTGCGACCACATAGACTATTTCGAAACACTGCCCCTCCCGTTTTCCGACATGAACACTTTCACACACAACAGACAACGGACTAACACCAGAGCCGTTTACCTGATTTGTCCCAATAAAAGGGCCATGCCAAGTCAGGCAATTGACCTGAATCACACCTGACGGCCCTTTTACTTGCCCACAAGGATAAAAGGTGGAGCATGAGAGCACACTATGAGCAAGACAGTCACACGTCCAGGAAGTTAACGCAGCATGGCAATTCAATTGGAGGAGAAAGACTGCACATACTGAGAGCGTGACAGAGAGGGAAGCGACCTTACTCTTTCTGGCCAAGGCCCGTAAAACCTCTGCAGAAGGAATCATACGGCCACAAACAATAGCCAGTGGGTGCTGCAGCAGATGTCAATGGTACATGAGACCACCCTCTGCTGATAATCAAGCTGTGGAGAGACGCTTGTCTCTGTGGTACCAACCTTGACTCCAAAAAGAAAGAAAGCCAAGTGGTTTATCACAGCCGGTGAGTTGAGTGGAGAGTCGATAAGAAACCGAACTGTGTTGAATGAAAAGTAGCAAACGGCTAATTGAACTGTGAAAGCTTAAAAGAACTGTTGATGAGAAAACGGGGAAAACCAGCAACAGAGGAGTCTGGCACCACGTGGGTGCTCACTCAGGAAACTCTGGTCGATTACCCGATTGTTGAAACTGCGATAACCAAAAGGCTTTGGGAAAAGCGAGAAAAGGGTCAAAGTGGTCATACAGGAGTCTTGTAAAATCCTCTATACAGTCTAAAGTCTTTGGCCGACCGATGATTGTGAAATTAAGGGAAGTGAATCACGCACCGTAAGAATTGAATGAGAAAGGCATGATTGACAAGATTGGCAAGAGTGAACCCAAAAGAGTGATGCCGATAAAAGGGGGTGAAGTCCAGAGTCCCGAAATACAGTGTGTTGACAAGAGTGTACCCGGCCGAGGGATGGCCACAGTGAATTGTACAAAAAGATATTGAGACTTGTGAAGAACGCCATAGTGAACCCGAACAAGGGAGGAGAAAAGTCGAGAGGGATCTGAACCCGAATGAGGGGAAGGCAAAGGGGGAGCAGTCATCTCTCAAAGATTACGTGCAAACAGAAAGGAACTTTAATAATTATGTTCCCTTGTTTTCGAGGATCTGTGGTAATAAACAAAAGTTCAGAGGTCTGAGTATCATTAAAGAAATTTCTAATGGATCTACGCCCAGAAGAGGAGGGTCCAGAGGTGAAAGACATCACCCAATGTGTCTGTGAAAAGGAACTCTTTGTTTATTATTTTGATACATCAGGTCTACAGAGGCCAGAGACTTCTTGGTAGAAAAGAGACTTAACCACTGAAAGCCCTGATTGCTGAAAGCAGAACTGTTAGCTCGTGCTGGGAAAGCTTGAATGTGTGCTGTGCTCCACAGTCCCACCTTGTCCGTGCTGAAAACGTGGGCAAGGGAGAAAGCCCTTTTATTTGACACTACACCACTAGGGCTGCCTTATTATTATTTGATGGTCGACGCTTGCTCCCATCTTTGATATTGTTTTAGATTAAGTGTTTTTCCAACCTACCCTTGCAGTCTAATAAACACCCTTGAACTGTGATCACTTGTGTCTGTCTGTACTGTTGCCACCATGAGTTTCTTACAACTCTAAAAGCAAAGGTCATATGTTCTTCTCTATGCACTTTCACTGGTTTTTACATTGTTCAATCCAGATAAGTTTTGTGATGTGTTCAGTCCAGAACGATGCACATGCTGCTTCTACCCGTACCAGAACCCCTTCTTTGTAGCCTATTAGGCCCTCTGCCATGCAGCTCACTGTTGTTTCTTGCCATTTGTTATTTGTGTATTTTAGTATTTGTATCACCAATTAGGGTCTCTTCGGATTGTTGTTACATTGCAGGCGATCTGGATCAACTATTTCGAGCATCACATTGTGTGCCTGGAAGGTGCCCCTGAGCCTACATAGCACAAAATGTACTAGGCACTGTGCCTCTAGAATTGTTACTTCCTGTGGCACTGGGAACCTGGGTGCCCCTGACAAATGCAATATCAACAAACACACATAGCAACTGCTATTCACTTTATTCTTCCCCACCAAGCTCATTTCTGTATATCAGCTATTACAGAGTTCTGGGTGACGCACAATCTTGGGAACAATAGGGACCTTGCAATATATTCTAACAATCCGGTGCGAGGGGGTTGATTATTACTGTGTAAATGATCATTGACATGCTGGTGTGTGAAGTAGGGCCTTTGGAAAAAATGCATGTTCAGTTTCATTTGAGTGTGTGTTTGACATATTATTTACAGTGAAATTGTGATGTTCTACTTTCTCCCTACAACCCCGTGTTTTATATAACCCTCTAATATAAAAGAAGCTCCTAAATAGATCCCTAAACTAAACATTGATAGCAAATAACCCTGCGATATAATGCATTGCGCACATATATGAATATCAAAATCTTTACATCATACTATAACTATACTGCTTTTAAACATATATGGAGTGGTTTGAGAGCACTGGTTATCTTTCTTCAACCTGAAAGGCAAAATGTATGCACACAAAGAAGGAGAAAAAGAGGGTGAAAAAGAGAGAGACACAAAAACGCATCTGTTTTGTAACTAACTTTTTAAGCAGCAGTGCAAGTGCATGAGGATAGGGTGGGTGAAGCAATATGGTTGTGTAAAGGGAATTGATGTAGATGAACACTACCAGTCTATTAAAGTGCTGGTGCAATGTTCGAGGGTGCCTTCTGAACGTCCGACTGGTGGATCCAATATCGGAGCCCCTTATCTTTCACTGCCAGTGGAGTGCAATAAGCTACTTCAAACCGTCCATTGAATCTAGGGCTGTTCCACTTGTGGACAAAGGACCGCAAATAGATGAATTCTCCTGTCGGCAGCAGTTGAGTGGGCGGCAAATCAGTCATTGAGTCAGCTGTGGCGCCTGCCATGTCCTCTGATCGTGGTGGTGCGATCTGTCGGGAAATACATTTGAGGGCCCGTGTAAGTGTTGTCAAATAGTCTTTAAACTCATCACCTAGAAATGTGATGCCCTATGTGCGTCTGATGCTCTCCTACTGGGAGATATTGGAGTGTGCTGTGAGAAACCAGAGGATGTGTCACGTGCTAGTCCCCGGGATCTCTCAGGGTGCTTGCACACAGCCATCGCCTTTGGATCCAGACCCAGGTGGTGGACCAGTGTGGGAGGATCACCTGGGTGAGGAGTCTTTGGGGAGTGGGGGTGATACAGCTGATGGTGAGACACAGTATTCCCCCCCTTTTTTGTTCATCTATCCCATCCGATTTTGTAGGATTTTCCGAAGTCACAACCCCCCCTTTTACACAAACACTGGGCCGAGGAAGAGGGTGACTGAGAGTAACCAGACATGTCCCGTTAATCGGGCCAGGCAAAGTCAGGCACTTTACACTAAGTGCATACACCTGATACCAGTTAGCTCTCCTCACATGAATAAAAGGCAACACCTAAAGACACACTCTGAGCAAGGCAGAATACAAGAGCGAGCAGAACTTTTGGGATGAAGGCACACCTACTGGAGCAGAGGAACAGACCAAAGAACGAGGGTAGCGGGCCGCAAACCCAAGGGTTCCCTACTGGAGGTCATTGCATCTGACAGTCTGTGAAAGACATGGGGAGAAGGCCAGATACCACAAGTGAAGATTGCATTGTGTTTCAAGGATGCCAACGACTCTCCTGGTGAACGGCAGAGTTGGGGAGGCAAGGGCAAGAATGTGGTACTAACCTTGATGCGTGAAAATGAAAATAGCAAAACAAGGGACGTGAGTATAGGCAGACCTGTGAAGGAACTTTGAATTAAAAGGCAGCTGGGAGATCAGCGATACTAAGTAACTGAGTGGTCTGGCGAAAGGAAGTAGCCCATTTGAAAGTCTCTGTGAAAGGTACATTGTTTGAAGTTGTAAAGTGAACAGCAAAGTGAATTAAGCAAGAGTAAATGTGAGCATTGAGTCAAAGTGGTTCTGCATTGGTCTGTAAAGAGAGCCACGCACATTCAAAGGTCTTTGACATCCCAAAGAGGTCCGAGTGAGGAAGACCCAAAGTACAATAAGCTTGGGGAAGGGAGCTCCAGCAAGTTTGTGTTGAACTGTGATGTGAGAGGTCTGACGCAGACAGAGGGGGACCTACATGAACTCTGTGCTGTAAAGTCTGAGCCCAGCAGAGGGGGACCTTTGTGAACTTTACGTTGGGAATGCAATATTGAAAGTCAAGAAAGAGAATTTAACGTGGAAGGACAGGCGGGCCTCAATCCACGGTTTGGAACTGCTTAGAGTGTTAGACACCTAGCCAGAGTGTGTCATCCTACATACAAGGATAGCATTATTCTGTGGGGTTTAACACACTGATTTTTCCTTTGCATACATTTCTCCTTTTTACACTTTTTGTACGAGATGGGGCATTAGCCTTTGTTAGCATAAGCCATTTGATTTGACGTAATCCAATAGGACTGTTATAGTCAAGAAACTCCCATTTTAGTTGTAGGGCAAAATAAGAGTGTCTCTGACCCCAACATTTTCAAGTTTTTACAAATTGTATCCATTGTGTAAGTGTCATACTTGTTATACCATGCCTTCCCTACAGTGCATACGGCAAACAGTTACTGCCTCATGTGGTGATAAATGGTGGTCTTAGCTGGGCTGTGTGCGCAAACTAAACAGGGCCAGGGGTAAGCTATGCACCCAGTTTTTCTTTAACGTGGTGCAAAGCTTAGACGGCTTACTTTTGAGAAGTCTGTTGACCCTCTCCGCAATTCCGTTGGCTTGGGGGTGAATAAATTGTGCACATTCGGTGTTTAATGCCAAGTAGGGCAGTAATCTCTCAATTCATTGAAAAAGTGTGTGCCATTATCTGACCCATCACACACGCCCGGTAGGGGCAACACTTTGCGAACCAGAAATGTTGCCGCGTATTTGGCATCCGGATGTATACAAGGGACCGCCTCCACCCAACATGAGAAGGGGCAGACATCAACGATCAGACAACTGGACCCGCTGCATCTCTTGCCCATGTCCACTTGGTGAATATGCAATTCGCGGAATGGCCCAGTGGGGCGAGGCAGAGTACCTCTCAGTGTTCCTAATGTCATTCCTGTGCTGAAACCTTGGCACATTGTTCATCTAAGGACCATACTTGTTAAATGAACAAGTCCTCTTGTATGTCAGAAGCAATGTGGTGCTTGGAGCTATGGGAGAAGAGGTAGAGTTGATTGAATGTAATTACCAATAGTTTGTGTGTCATGACTGCTTTTCCTGTGCATTCCTGCCACCACAATAAATCAGTAGGGGATTGTTTGCACCCCCTTTTGATCCACAACGGTTTCTACTCCTCTGGGACCCTTTATTGTAGTTCAATAATTTGCTCAATGGGCAGGCCATTGTATAAGGCAGGGTGCTGGTCACTGGCAGGTGTTGTTAGATCATATTTAGGGTTTCCGGTTTTCGAGAACAACTGAAAAAATCTGATTCCCTCCCACACACCCCCTTATGTTATTATATTCCTCAGAGGACTCCGATAAACCCTGGTATTTAATAATTGCAAAGTGCGCGATTTGCTTTGCGTTGTCTTGTTTCCAAGTCTGAAGCGTTGCCAATGAGCTATCCTCACAGCTCTGCTTCAGCCTGATCTTTTGGCACTGACATTGCGGAAGTGTGAAATGATTATCCACCATTGCCATCTTGTGCAGAAGGTGGAATTGACTGCCTAGTCCAGTGGTCTTCAAACTTTTTTGGCCAGGGCCCCCCTGAGCAAAATTTGGGCAGGTGGGGACCCCCCAGAAATGCCAAATGGACAGTATATATTGCGCGCCGTCACCTGCTCCCATCAAAGTCGCTGGGCTCCCTCATCCCACTCCTACCCAGTCGCTGGTCTCTCCCCACCCCATCACACACCCAGGGCTCTCCCCACTCTGCTCCCATCACTATCCCATGGTTCCCGCCCATTGTGCTCCCACCATAGTCCCTCGGTTCCCCCATCCCGTTCCCAACACAGTCTGAGGGCCAGTGGCGGCTGGTGAATCTTTTTTAAGTGGAGGGGCATTAAGGGGAGGTTCGGGGGGGTTTCCCCCTGTGAATTTTTTTTAAATAATAGGTTAAAATGTTGCATTGTAGAGCATACTTTTAACAAAAAATGGGTAAATAGCCAAACAGTTTGCAATTGTTGCTGGGAGTCCAGGGGGCAGGCATTGATATTTTATTTCTATTGCGCTCGTACACAAGTGTTTCAGAGCGTGACAAGGCAAGGGAGGGGAACAGAGGAGAATAAAACAGCGATCTTACTAGGCCCAGTGACATTGAGAACGCGCAAGTGTGAGGGGAAAAGTGCATGGAAGGGGGGAGAAGTGGAAAGTGCGAAGCAGAGGAGAAACAGATAAATAACAATAAATAAATAATAAAGGCAACAAACAGTGGTAGTGCAGCCAGCAATTTGCAAGTGCTACGTTTAAGGCAGCAGACAGGGTAGGTCTGATAAGTGCAGGAAGAAAGATGGTTCTCCTCAAGTTTTAGAGTGACAGGGCGCTGTTCCAGAGGGAGGCCCCAGCCAAAGACGGAGATCTACCCCCAGCTCGTTTCTTTGATAAACGACTGACCCTGAGGGAGTTGGAGGTAGAGGAGTGAAGAGCTCGAGAGGGGAGGTATTTGCGGAGGAATAGCTGAAGGTATTTTGGACCCAGGCCCCAGAAAGCCTTGTGGACAAGGCAGAGGGTTTTGAATGATAGATGTCCGGTAAAAAGATACCATCCCTGTCCCCTGGGCCCCACTGGTCCTAACACAATGAACATGATTATGTGTATATGCAAGGCGCTGCACATTCATACAGCAATCACTCTATCATTCACATGAGCATCCATCACCATACACTCACTCATAACGCATCCATACACATGTTTAAATAAAAACAATGAACATAAACGTACCTTCTGCATTGGCCTGTGTGTGGGTGCTGAAACGGCCTGCTCCAGCTGCTCTGTCCGTATGTGCGAGGAGGCGCAGGAGCTCCCCCTCGGACATACAGACATGCAGTGCCCCAGCCAGCATTTCCAATGAGCTATGCAATGCTGGCGAAGCAAAACGCCCCAGCACTTGCATGGCTCAGTGAGCATGTGCGGCTGGGGAACTAAACTGAACTGTCAAAGGGAAACAGTGTTTCCCTTTGACAGTTCAGCCAGCCCAGGAGCACTCCATTAGCTGGATAAAGCAGCTGAGGGAGTGCTCACTGTTTCACTGGGCTGGCTCCTTAGCTCCTCCATAATGGGTGAGGGGCCACTGGGTGGCCGCCTCTTGCCATTATGGATGAGCCGCCAGGCTCGGACAGGCCTATAGGGCATTGCCTGTACCAAAAATGTAAAATGCTAGTTTGGGCCAATCAAAATGGGCCACCATTTTGGCCAATGTGGACCATTTTGATGAGTTACTTAACTATGCAGTTAGTAATGTTGACCATTGTTGCTGAATATATCACAATTTACTTACATTTTAACACAAAGCACCCCTTTGGGTACCATTGAAACAGTGGGCTTCATAACTACTCTGGCGGTAGCTGTGCCGGTAAAACCGGCACGGCTGCCACTGGAGTTGCATCCGGGTCTGGCACCCGCGAATGGGCAATTACTAGGTCATGCCGAGTTAGGCGGACATGATAATTGCCCTTTCGAAGGTGCCGGTAGATCCCCATTCCCATTTGAGCCCCATATGGCTCAAATGGGAATGGGGAGCTCGGATGCACCGGCACCGTTAATAACGGTGCTGGTGCATCCGACGAGCTGAGGTCAGACCTGGCGGGGGCTGTCAAGCACCCACGAGCACAACTCTTACTATGGCGGAACGGTAGCAACGGTGCCGGTAGTTTACCAGCACCGTTGTTACTGGTCCGCCATAGTAGTAATGAGGCCCAGTCTGTGACTAAAGGAATGAATATCCATTTACAACTGTGGGCCACTTTTTCATTGTTGCCTGAGACAGTTTCATGCTTCAGCCCCCCCATGTGGGCCACCCCTGCCCATTTCTTCCAATCTAAAAAAAAAAAAAATCTTTTTTCATGCTGAGCTCTCAGGGCCCCCCTGGGATGCACCCGCGGACCCCTAGGGGGTCGCGACCCACAGTTTGAATACCACTGGCCTAGTCGAAACACGGACACGACAAACGAAACACAACTTCTTTCCATTTCTGTTTAATATTTTAAATGTCATTGTTGGCTTCCTGTGCTCGAGTTTAAGAATAAGCAGCAAGCCAGTTTGCTGCCTGTAAATGCCCCCATCTTTCTTATTTGGCAACTGGCAGTGTATTATTTTAAAAGAAACACAACATTATGAATGTTTTTTATTTACAACCAACACACGTACAAAGGGCTGAATTGTGTTTAGGCCTCGGCGCTGATGGCAGGTGTTTTTAATACGTGTTGTGTGCGGCCGGTCTGAGATTGAGTGGGGGCCATGTGAGGACAGGGGTACTGTGACCTGGAATCTACAACAGGAGGCAGATTCCTTCTCCAGGTCATTTACCGGGCTCTAAAACACGAACCCCCAGTGAAGTCTCCCGGGGACAATCGCTGGAGGTGATAACTCTCCCATGGGAAATCAATCTGTGTGGGCTGGAGCTGTGGATCAGGGCCCCCTTCTAGCTCCTAGAAGAGCTGAGTCAGGAGCCAGCACTGCCCCTCAGCTGAGGGGAAATGCTGTGTCCAGACATGTCCCAGCCTCCCTCTGTTCTGACGCATAGCTCCGTGAGCTGCTATTGAAGAGGCAAGTATGCTGGTGTTAATAGTAGCCTCCATTTACAGCAAAGACACCCAGGGCTTTAAGTGGGCCGGGGCCTGCCCGGGCTGGGCCCCGGCAGGCTCCGAAATTTCGTTTTGAGGCAGGGCCCTGCCGGGGCCTAGTAATCTCCCCTGGCAGCCCCGGCCCTTACACGAAAAGACATTTTTATCTACATCCTGAAGAGCTCGCTCGTTTGCGAGAGCTTCAGGCTACAGAAAAAAATGCCTTTCAGCCATAATGGTGGCGCCGCACCCGCGAGTCATCCCTTTAATCCAGAGATTCCCGTCGGCCGGCGCCACCATTATGGAAAAAAACGTGAGGCCGCTGAAAGCAGAGGCCTTGCTTTTGAAATACTGGAGCTGCCGCGCATTCGTGAGAGTTTCAGTATTTAGGAAAAAGGCCTCTGCTTCCACTGGCCTCACCCTTTCAGCCTTAATGGTGGTGCTGCCCCTCCCCAGCTGGCGAGGGGCAGCACCACCATTAAGGCTGAATAGGCAGGCGCTGTCCCCTGCCAGGCAAGCCTACACAAAATAAATGCAGAGATCAGCACCCTCTCCCCATAGGGGAGAGGGTGCTAATCTCTACGAAAGGCTGCCTGGCAGGGGTGGCAGTAGCCCATTGAGCCCGGGCTTGTTAAGGGGGCGTGGCCTAACGGGCCACCAAGACCCCCGCTGTTAGGCCACGCCCCCTCGATGAGCCCCGGCTCGATTTGTAGTGCCACTTAAGGCACTGAAGACACCACAGAGATTTGCCCCGTGCCTCTTATAATGCCTCAGTCTCACCCAACTCAGTGCTGTGCATTTCGTGAACATGGGAATGATAAGACAAGCAATACAAACTGTGCCCAACACCTGCGTCAGGGCTTCAAGCCACTGCTCCGTTTTGTCATCTTCTGCAACCAGCGCTGTCCGCCCATCGACAGCACGAGAGCGATGTCGGGCCTTGGATCTAGTAAGCAATTTGCTTATATGAGATTCGTGTGTGTTTAAGCGAGGCTAGCGGGAGAGCCAGATCACGTGCATATGCAGCCATTGTTTCTTACAGTTCTGAGGGCAGCGACGTTTGCAAAGCAAGCAGAGGCGAGCCTTCCAGAGAGAGCTAGCGTGTTTGCCTTGCACCAGAAAGAAGAGGCTCTGTCCAGAGCCTTCCCAGCATTGCAGATTTCACATCTTCCTCGATAGCCGGTCAAACATTTAATTCCCCACAATAGCCGGTCAAACATTTAATTCCCCACACTGTGGTGTTATAATGTGAAGGTTAATAGAACCTTCGCATACTGCGGTTCGGTGGCGCGTTCCTCAAGCTGAGATTCGATGTGAGACTCAGCTGGAGGAAGGCGGACGCAGTGGGGGAACTCTCCTTTACTAATAAACAAGATAACGATCTGAATGCAGATGTATGTTACTTTATTTACAAGAACATACATAACAAGTGGCGACGAGGAGGCCGCCTGTTTCACACGAAGGAGAGTTCCGGAGGCGTGATTATGTAAGGAGCGGGCGGCCAGAACCATGAACTACTGATAATACGGGCGATACAACGAAGAAATAAGAAGAACCCTGATCAAACCAAGGTACACCGTAAGAATATGCCAATTTGGGAAAAAAAAAGAAGTGCTAAGAAGGTAAAATAACAAGTACAGCTACGTGAATACCTGGCAACGAAGCGGAACATTTTTTGAAACGTGTATAAGCTTCGGTTGATGAAACCATACGTGCACAATACGAAGCACGGCGTGACGTACTTCGAGTAAAGGACCTTGCAGCGTCCTGTACGTGCCGCCATTTTGGGACATAGTAACTGAAAAAAAAAAAAAACCACCGAGCGGTGTGTTTTAAAAACGCATAGTTACGTTATGTCTGCATGAGTTGAAACTACGCTAGACAACTGGAAGACGCATTATAGCAATTATACAATAATAATACGAATTCACAGTCTGCCAATACACTAATGAAGTAGTTATGTAACAGGATATTCGTTTGTCAAACGAACTGATCTGGCTGCTATACTGCATTGATGCAAGTGGGTTAACTACATTGGTAGGCAGAACACATTTATCACCACAGACTTCCAACTGGCTCATGACTAAGTACATATGTGGAAATTGCACATACTATATAGAAAGATAAAGAAATAAAAAGAAATTATAAAAAAAAGGGCGTTTCTAATATTCTACCATGCAAAGCATAGTAGCACCAGAGAAGTTCTTGGCACAACCTGGGACTCCAACCTTATCGTGGGAACAATGGTTAGACAATTTCCAGGTCTACATGAGGGCCATTGGAGGCGCAAAGTTCAGTGATGATTCAAAGGAGGCCACTTTACTCAGTTGTATTGGGGCTGAAGCCTTAAGAATATTTCGGACGTTTCCTGATGGTGGTGATACTGCAAGTGGTTCTTGTGATTCCACATCCAGTTCAAGGAAATACGATATTGCCTTGTTGAAATTAAACAAACATTTCGGAAATAAGACTAATGTGGTGTTAGAAAGATACAGGTTTTTCACCAGGAGACAACTCAAAAATGAGTCCATTGACATGTATGTCGCAGCGTTACGAGGTCTCATAGCTACATGTGAATTTACTGGGTTAACAAATTAATATTTGAGAGATCAGATTGTTCTTCATGTTGCTGATCCTAAAATACAACAAAGACTTTGGCAGGCGAAGAATCCGTCTTTGGAACAGACTTTGGATATTGCACGCTCCATTGAGTTGGGTGACAAATGCATGCGAGAAGTGCAAAGTAAGCAAGAAATGTTCGACAAAGGCCCTATTCAAGCTGTAGTAAGTGATGAAATGAATAAAGATGAAGAGACATTGATTGCCATGGTAAAAAAGTTTGTAAGGTCAGATCTAAACAAGGGCATCAGACAAAGTAAGGAGATGCAACCATGGAATCAAGGCAACTGCGGTAGGTGTGGTTGGCACAAACATGTGAACCCAGATAGAGACTGTCAGGCCAACGGTGTGGAGTGTTTCAAGTGTGGCCAGATGGGTCACTACGGAAAAATGTGTAGAAATATCAGAGGAAGAGGAAGGAATTTCATGCGGGGAGTGGCAACAGGGGTTATCGCCAGTCTACCAGGAGCAACATGATGGGAGTGAGAACCGTGGAAATGACACATGGTTCTGATGATGCAGTAGCAGTCACCAAAGAAATGGATGATGTGGTGCAAATTTTAACTCTTTCGTCTAAAGAAAATAATATTGGCTCCTGGGTACCAATGTCTATTGATGGGATTACCATAGAAGTAATGGTGGATACAGGATCCCCATATACCATAGTGGATGAAAACACGTTCCATAGAATCCTTAAAAAAAATCGTGAGGATCTATGTCTCAGCAGAGTCAAAGCGACGGGTTATGGCAAGTCTCCCATTGACATTCTCGGTTATGTGTGGGTCCAGTTGGCTTTTGAAGGGAGACAAACATATTGCAAGTTATATGTTGCCCGCAAAGGGTTTGCCATAGTCGGCTGGTGGGAACAAGCGGCTTTGAAAATCAGAATCCATCCGGGGGAAAACATTCCCATCATGAGTGTCACAGATAAGTGCTGCAATTCAGATGCCAATTTGGTGCAGTCTTTTCCAGATGTATTCAATAACCATATAGGTTTGCTCAAGGGTTTTAAGCATCGCATTGTTCTGAAAAAAGGAGCAAAGCCCGTTGTACATAAATTAAGGAACATACCAGTTGGTACCCGTGAACCTTTGAAGAAGGAGTTAGAAAGACTGTGTTCTCAAGACATTATTGAGCCTATAGAGAGCTCTGAATGGTTGTCCCCTATTGTGATTGTGTGGAAGCCGGGTGGAGAAATTCGCATGTGTGTGGATTTAAGAGATTTGAACAACAATATATGGGTTGATCGCCACCCCCTACCTAACGTAGGGGAGATGCTCTCCACTATGGAACCAGCTAGATACTTCACCACACTTGATTTATCCTCTGTATGTAATTATTGTAATTGTGTTAAGGGGGGGGAGATGTTATAATGTGAAGGTTAATAGAACCTTCGCATACTGCGGTTCGGTGGCGCATTCCTCAAGCTGAGATTCGATGTGAGACTCAGCTGGAGGAAGGCGGACGGCGGATGCAGTGGGGGAACTCTCCTTTACTAATAAACAAGATAACGATCTGAATGCAGATGTATGTTACTTTATTTACAAGAACATACATAACATGTGGTTTCAAAGGCGACGGTCATTGCTGTGTGATGAAATAATTAAACACACATAGAAGTAACTTACTGCTTAAAACATGTGAGTTTACGTGTTTGCCATCTTTGACTGTGTGTGTGTGTTAGACGCATTTTATTATTATTATTCTATCTTCCTACACATGCAACAAAATACTAACACTACTAATCACAATAATGCATGTGTGTCTATATCATCAACTAAATTGATTTTTTAGAAAAGTCACCCGCAGGTGTTTGCAAGACAGGCGATAGGCCCATGGCCTAAACATGCGTGTACAGAAATGCGTTTAATGTTGGTGCACTAGGTGGCATGTGACACGGTAGAGACATACATAGGGCCTCATTACATGGATGGCGGTAAGGATTTACCGGTACCGGTAAAATACTGGTACCGGTAAATCCTTACCGCCTTACTACGAGGTCCCTTTGCGGGTTGGGGGATTTAACGCCTGCTTTTTGCAGGCGTTAAAAACCAACCCACAAAGGGACCCAGGGAGCTTATTACGGTACCGCAATTTGCGGTACCGTAATTACCGCCTTCCCCATTCCCATTGAGCCCTCTGGGGCAAAAATGAGAATGGGGAAGGACAATGGTGGAATGGGGAATTACCGCCCCGCCAACCTTGGAATGGGGCGGTAATTCCTCTTTCGGGCAAGGCGGTGCCGGTATTTTACCGGCATGAACCATGGCGCTAATAGCCATGGTTATTAGCGCCATGATTGCAATTAAAGTATAAAAAAAATCTGTGTTTTATCTGGAAAAAACAGTTATCTGGGATTTTTTTAAAGGGGCGACAGGAAAACTCTGATTGATAAACACTGATTGTGAAACATTTTGAAAACACGGGAAAAACACCACCGGAAGTAAAAAAAAAAAAAAAGAACCCCCTAAAACAGCAAACCCTAAACATATTCAGCTACTGTGTGTACTCCGGAGACCCCCGACCGGCCCATGGAGCCGAGGTTTGCTCTGAAGTACTTTAAGACGAGATATCTGCACCTTGAGATGGATGGGGGAGGAGATTTATTACTCCAACACCAATGAATAAGGACAACTCAATGGTTTGGCAAAGGGAGTCCGTTTAATGACAAGTACAGAAAACGGGGAGTCATGGATATCAGCAGTGATGCGATTGTCTGTCTCATTTCAACTCCAACAAACTTCATACAAATCATAACATTTACACTCAAAACGTGTCATAATTGACGTGTAACACTAAAAAGTTTAACATGCAATTCTATTGGTTAGGAAAAGGTAACTTTAATATAGGTACTATATCTGTATATGGTAACAGAGTGAGGGGATTGAGTAAACACTGACAGGTGGGCGTCTAAGCCCTTCCTTCAAAATTACTACTGCACACGTCACTAGAAGTACGACATCTCATTGGCTCTACTAACTATAGGACCCTAGATTATTTGGTCCATTGTGATTGGGTTGGCATGAACCCCATGCATATTCTTCCACTTCGCTTAGCAGCACACAGAATGGTCAGCCAGGTGCAAGGTGCCCCTTAGTTACCCGGCCTTTCTCCAATTATGGTTGCAATCAATCATCGCTTCAGCAACTATGTGTCAATTATTTCAATGTGGTTGGCCTCGAAACTGCATCTTCTGTCTGGAAAAGTTCTGATATCTCTGCTTGGGTGGATGCCAAGCGTAGGTGTGAACCCGTGCTCTTCTCACTCGGCTGGTCATGTGATTTACATACCGTGAATTTGTCTTGTTTCTCTCAATTTGTGTATTTGATTCTTATTTTGCTTGCCACCTGCCTACGCCTCCTTATCTCGACCTTTCAGAGACAGGATATTCTGTGCTTAAGTTTCAATTATATGTAGCTACTGTTCCTCTTCTATTAGCTCGACCTTGGCTCTTCTGGCATGAGTTGTTTCTGCCGAGTTTCAATTCAGCCGTCTCTTCTCGTTTTGCTAGAATATGAATCTCTGATCATTCGGCCTTTAGTAACCTGGGTTGATTCTGCTTTGTTTGCAAAGTGGAATTACACTTATAATACTGTGCTTCGTTTTGAGGTAGATTATGTACAATGGCGCTTGCCGCACTATTCTTCCACTTAGCATAGCAAGCTGTACTGTTTTCTTTGCTTTCTTGCGGTTCCAAGCACTTTTACAGGTGTGAATTGATCGACTGTATTCATTTTGCTTACAGCTTAACTCTCTTGTATTTTTTATAGCATTCTTTCACTTTAGGATCAGAATCTCTTTTCTCATGACGTTTCATCTCTTTCTGTCATCCTTGGGTCGTCATTTCTTCTATCCGCGAGTCCGTCCGAGTCCTCGTGACGTCACCATTCGTCTTCCATTAAGACCTTTTTGGTTTCTTCCGGGGCGGTACTTGGGCAATCTTCATTTCGTCTCATTTGCTGGTAGGGTTTTCTTAATGGATACCTTACCGTCCATGGTTTTCTGGGTATTGGTACTTCAATAGGCATTGCTCTTCTGATAGGTGCTGGGCAGAGCCCTAGTGCGGCTTTCTGCTGGTTTATTTGCTCATCGTACGTCACATATTTTGGTGTGAACATTTCTGGTACTTCAAAATGGGCAACTGGAGTGCAGGCTTTATTTGGGATCTCCTCTACAAGTGGGTACTGGGAGATATGCTGATACTTTGGCCACAGTGTCTCCGGCAGTGTTACCGAGTGACACTTCATCCATATTTATTTATTTATTTATTTATTTATTCACATTTGTAGAGTGCACGTCAGCCCGGGGGCATCGTGGCGCTTGTTGCAGACATGTCTTAGTTACATAGAATACTTTTTACATAAAATCCATTATTTACAATGGCAAATATGACATTTGTACAAATTTGCAATGCAGTATATTTACATGGATTCGTAGGTGTCATGTGTTATTGTGCGAGGAAAGAGGTCTTCAGTTTCCTACGAAAAATCAGGAGTGAGTTCTCTGCTCTAATGTCTGCAGGAAGAGCGTTCCAGGTCTTGGCGGCAATGTAGGGGAAGCTTATGCCGCCAGCATTGGCTTTCTTGATGCGTGGGATGTAGAGTAAGTTGTTGTATTGCGTCCTGGTGGGACGGGAGGAGGAGGGTTTGGAGATGGTCTCTGATAGATAGGACGGGGCGGAGTGAGAGAGGCATTTGTGTGTGAGGGTGAGAATTTTGAGTGTGATCCGCTCCTTGATCTGGAGCCATTGGGCTGAGTGTCTGGCATGAGAGATATGCTCTCTTCTTGGGATTCTAAGAGCGGCCCGGAGAGCATTGTTCTGTGTGACTTGAAGTCTGTTTAGGGTTTTTGCTGAAGTGCCTGCTAGGAGGGCATTGCAGAAGTCCAGTTTGGCTCCAATGGTAGCCCTTGCTATAGAAAGGCAGTTGGGTTTAGAGAGGTATGGCTTGATGGCGTTTATGAGTTTGGTGGTATGCGCAGAAGAGGAGGTGATAGCGCTGACTTGTCTGGTCATAGATAGTGAGGAGTCTAGCTATACTCCCAGTGTCTTTACAGCTGTGGATACGGGATGATGGAGTTGTCAATGGAGAAGTTGGAGTACAGTTTGTCCAGTTTGTCTAAGGTGCTCCTTTGACCTAATATCATGATTTCCATCTTGTCTCCGCTGAGACAGAGGCCATTTACTGCCATCCAGGCCTGGATGATAGAGTAGATTGTGTCGAGTGCCTTGGCGTCTTCGTGATATGATCCTGAGAGGGGTAGAAGTACTTGTGTGTCGTCCGCGTAGTTCGTGTAAGTGATGCCGTATGAGTCGAGTTTGTCAAAGAGAGGCTTGGTGAATAAGTTGTAAAGTGTAGGTGCAGTGCAGGATCCTTGAGGGACCCCGCAGTGGATTGTCGTGGGGGTGGCGTTGGCAATGTCCGAGAAAACTTTCATGGAAGAAGGTGACCCAGAGAGCTGATTCTTTGGAAAAATTGGCTGAGTGTGTGAGGTGAGAGTCTTGTGATCAACCAGATCAAAAGTGGCTGAGAGATCTAGAAGGAGCAGAAGAGCTGGCTTGCCTTTGTCCATGATTTGGGTGATCTGACTCTTCAGATCTACCAGGGCTGTTTCTGTGCTGTGTCCTTTCCGGAAGCCTGATTGCCTGGTCCCAAGGATGGAGTGGGTTTCCAAATAAGTGTTGGATTTGGGAGTGTGCAGCTTTGTCCAGTAATTTCAGGAGGAATGGCACTGTGGTCATTGGTCTGTAGTTGTTCGGTTTTAGGGGGTCGAGAGAGGGTTTTTTCAGGAGGGGCCGGACCCAAGCCTCTTTGAGGCTAGCTGGGATAATGCCTGTTTTGAAAGACGCATTGATGAAAGCCGTAAAGAGTGGCGGCAAGCAGTCTGCGCAGTCTTTGACGAGTTTTGGTGGGCAAATATCGCCTTTACAGGGGGAGGGTTTGAGATTTTTTTAGAAGGTTGATGATTTAGTGACTTCCCTGAAGGAGAAGTCAGGTATAGTGGGCTTAGGCAAGGTGGGTGGGGCGTTGGTAGGCCTGGATCCTGACTGTTGAGGTAATGCTTTTCAGTGGTCTTTGATTTTCTGTTGGAGAAGGTCAATTTTGTGTAGCATGGCCGCTTGAATGCTGGCACACCAAGCTTCATCTTTGATTATTTCATCCGGTGTATTGGGGGGAGAGATGAGCTCTTTGAAAATGGTGAAGATCTCTTTAGAGTGAGATTTGGCATTAGAGATGCATGTGTTGAAGGTGGTGGCTTTGGCGGCGGTGATAGCTGTTTTGTATTGGCGGGAGATTAGATCGAATTTGTTTTTGGTGCTACTGCAGGGGTTGGATTGCCAATTTTTTAGTGCTGCTCTTTTGTGGGAGTGCATTGAGTGCAGTTCTTCAGTGAACCAGGAGTTGGTGTGTAGTGATTTATTTTCTTTTTTTCCATTCGAGTGGTGCTATTTCATTGATAGCTTTGGTGATAACATCTTTGTAGATGTCTGCTAGAATATTGGGGTCATTAGCGAATGGGGGTGCTAGTTCGGGGGTGTTGAGGTAGGGGCGCAAGTTGAGTTTTTTAGAACTTCTGACTTGTGCAGCGATAGCAGGGGTCAGAGTGGGTTAGTCATATGTTAGTATGGACGCCGCATTTATCAACCGCCACTACAGAGGGCTGGGAGAGTGCAAAAATGAGTTTGTCTAATAATGCGGCATGCTGTACCGAGGACCCATCTGCCCTCCTGAAACCCATCCTTTTCTATCGAAAGGATCGGTGTGCACTCTGGCAGTGACATATGCCGAGTCCGAATAAATGGTCACGTGACACCCCTTTGATGCTTATAGTGCTTCAATTAGTGCAAGGAGTTCTGCTGCCTGTGTGGAATAATGCACTAGTAGTCTTTTTAGAATTATTGTCTTATATTCACTGTCTACTAGGCACCCCACACTGCCTCAGTATGTCTGAGACCAGTGTTCTAGTCAAATGTTGCTGACCCATAGAGGACCCCCTTTGCTTTGGGGATGCCATCTTCCTTGCCCTCATATGTCACACAGTCGTGCCTGGCCAAATCCTCATCAGTGCACATTTCTGTTATGAATGATTCAGGGTTGACTGTTTTGCATCGTGCAATGTGGATGTTTAGGCTGGAGAGAATTATCTTGTATGCTGATGTTGATGATCTTTGGGTAGTCGGGGTAGATTTTGATCTTTCTAAAATGGCAAAAATGGCATGTTCAACGTAAAGTGTAATTGAACAGCCCATGACAATAGTGGAGCTTTTCTAATCCAAATGCTGCAAGTGCCTATTTGCATCACAGAGTGTTACGTCCCTTGTGGCCCATTGTGCTTTACTGTGTCAACATGGCAGTCATTAGCGGGCCGTTAGAGTTCAAGAATAAGTAAAATTCCTGTGTGTAATCTAGTGTTGTTAACACGGGGGCAGTCAAAATCACCTTTTTTAGATCATCAAAATTCTGTAACATTTCTTCTGTCCATGCTAGTTTGCTGTCTGTCTTTTGTGCTTCTTTGAGGCCCTGTAGGAGCGGCCCTGTGTATGCTGCATAATCAAAAATCCATGCTCTGTAGAAATTGCACAACCCTAGGAACATTTGCATTTCTTTTACTGTCGTGAGCTGGGGAGTAGCGCGCACAGAGGCAGCACGGTCAGACATTATTCTTTTGCCATGTGCTGATATTAACTGCCCTACATATAAAACATCTTGTAGACAGTATTGTAGCTTCGCTTTGTCAACTTTGTATCCCTTCCGGGCCAGGTGCTGTAAGAGTGTGATTGCGTCATGTCTGCAATGATGTTCAGAGTCGCTGCATACCAGCAAGTCGTCCACGTACTGGATGATTGTGCTGGACACTTGAATGTTTACTAAATCTGCGTGGAGTATTCTGTTGAAAATGCTGGGGCTTTCACAGTACCCTTGAGGCAATCCCGTGTGATCGAACCTCATTCCCACCTTGAGTAAAAGCGGTAAGGTACTGTGAGTCTGGGTGCAACAGTATGGAGAAAAAGACATTTCTGAGGTCAACCACTGTGAAGGGCATTGATTTTTGGGGATACTACACAAAATCGTGGCAGGATTAGGAACCACGGGATACCCTTGCTGCACAACATCATTTAGGAGGTGCACATCCTGAATCATCCTCCAATTGCCCCGTTGCCTTTTTTATATGATATAGGGCTGCATGGGGAGGTAGAAGGTACAATTATACCTTGGTTCAGTAGGGCAGTGATGGTATTCTTAATTCCCTCCTCTGCCTCCCTGGAAAGTGGATATTGCTTCACTCGGGGTAACACTGCTCCTGGTTTCAATGTTATGTGTACTGGGGTCACTGGCATGCTTTCTGAATGAAGTAGGGGGGCCTGCACCACCTGTCCCCCCTATTTTGATGTCAACCTCTTTAGTGTTTGGAACCGTGGAGACAGCCCCAGAGAATCTTTGTTTGTCAAAAGTGTAGCCTGATAGTGGGAAACCTCCCTCACTGATGCATGATTTTGTGGCACCTGTGCCGATCATAAAAATGAAGTGTTTACTATCTCTGCACCCACCAGGGGTTCCTTATCATGGTGAACTGTCATAGATAGTACTGGGCGCGCAAGCGCTCTCTGTGGGCTGTCCTAATCCAGGTATGTGTTTGTCCCAGGGAACGTGAATGGGTTATTTCTCATCACACTCACCCCCGATAAGGCACTATGGTGCCATTCGGTGCTTCGTTGGTGTGTGCATATTACCATTTCCGTGCTGGGGCATTATATACTGTTGCTTTGCTTGCACCCCCAGGGGCCAGAGTGGGAGTTGTGTATACGCTTGCTGTTTTTCATAGGGTATGCAGGTCATTCTTGGAGTCAGCATCTGTGGTGTATTCTGCAGTGGTGGGTGGTAATTATTATACGTGCATTCTCTTGAAAAGTGTCCCCACTTCCTGCAGTTCCAACACTGTGAGGAACCCATACCTGCCCTCTCGGTCCCATTCCTCCAAAGCCCCTTCTTCCCCCCTAAATCTGCCCCTCCCATGCTGCTGACCTGCTTGATGCCACTTCTGGGTGGGATAATGCTGTCCACCTTCCCACTGCCCTTGTCCTCCTTCTGCCCAAAATGCCGTTATTTGGATATCCGTGGAACCCTGCACGCTCCCTGTCGTCCCCGCCTGTGCAGGTGTGAGCACTGTAAGGAATTCATGGTGGCAACAGTAAAGACAGACACAAATGATCACAGTTCAATGGTGTTTATTAAACTTTACAGGTAGGCTGGAAAAACACCTAATTTAAACTTAGATCTAAGATGTGAGCAAGCTATGACGATCAAATAATAATAAGGCAGTCCAAGTGGCGTCTTGTCAAATAAAAGGGCCTATACTAAAAAAAAGACTATTGCCAATCCTTACAACTATATAGAAAACGAGTGTGGGATAGTGTTCACAAGAAAGAAAAGTGTTCACAAATTATAAACCAGGGTGTTATAGCCAGGGGTCTCCCCTACGTTTTGAGCACGAGACAAGGCAGGACTCTTGAGCGTAGTACATTGTTGAGCTTTCCAACGCAAGACTACATTTCCATTGTCAAGTATCAGGATCTTCGGTGGTTAAGTCTCTTTTCTACAAAAAAGTCTCTTGCCTCCGACAAGCTGATGTGTTCAAAATAACAAACAAAAAAATCCTTTCCGTTAGTATGTTGGATGATGGCTTTTTGCCCCTGGACCCCCCGCTTCCAGGTTCAGACCCCTCTCGAATAGCAGCATCCCTCTGTCAGGTTCATAATGGATTGCATTCAGAAGATTTCTTCTATTTAGTTCCGTTGGTTGATGGTTGTAATTTGGGTGATGGCTTTTCACCCCGAGATCCCCCTCTTCCGGGCTCAGACCCCTCTTGGATAGCAGCCTCCCTCTGTCGGGTTCACTATGGCTTTTATTCACAAGATTTCACCTGCTGCATTCATGATTCGTTAGGTGATGGCTTTTCCCCCTTGGAATCCCCTCTTCCAGGCTCAGACCCTTTTTGAATGTTAGCCTCCCTCTGTCGGGTTCACCCTTTTTGTCGGCATCCCACCATTGGGTTCACTCTTGCTAACCACACAGTTCCTTCTCCTTTCTCACTATGCAGGATTCGTCTCCCTTAGCTTCCCAATTACGTGCTGCTCAAAGACTTTTGACTGTACAGAGGGTTTTGCTAGACCCCTGTATGACCACTTTGACCTTTTCCTTGCGGCTCTCCTAGGACCTTCTGGTATCGGTAGTTTCAACAATGGGGAATCAACCAGAATCTATCGAGTGAGCACCCACATGGTGCCGGACCCCTGTGCAGCTGGTTTTCCCCTTAATTTTGCCATTTGCAACTTTTGTTCAACACAGTCTGTTTCTTTTTGGTACTCACTTCGACTCACCGGCTGTGATGAACCACTTGGCTTTTCTTGTCTCTGGAGTCAAGGACGGTACCACAGTAGCAAGTGTCTCTCCCGGCCCTGATTATCAGTGTAAGAGGGCTCTGTGTACCGTTTACATCTGCTGAAACACACATTCACTATTGGTCATGGTCTTAGGATTCCTTTCATGGAGGCTCCGTGGGTCTTGGTCGAAAAGGACAATTTTGCTTCTCTCTTTGTCGCCCCTTTGGTTCTCGCCGCTTTTCTCCTCTTGAACTGCCGCCCTGGGATAGCTGTATCATCTTGCGGTTTGCCTTGCTCGTAGTGTGATCTTGTGCTCCACCTTTTATCCCCGTGGGGAAGTGAAAGGACTGTCGGGTGCATATGGTTCTGGTCAATTGCCTGACCTAGCCTGACCCTTGTGTCGACACATGTCAGGTAAACGGCTCTAATATTAGTCTGTTGTTTTTCACGGCGTAAGAAAGTGTCTGTGTTGGAAAAGGGGGTGGGTGTAGAGTTTCTAAATATCCTGCTGGGCAGGATGGGTCAAAAGAACATAAGAAAATATATCTCTCATCCTAGGGTTTGTGGCGAGCTTGGAAGGGTGGGTTTTGTAGGGTTTGTGAAATGAGTAGGAGGGATTGTGGGAACTATCGTTTTTTGTCACAGTCGATTGGGAGTTTGGAAAATGATAATCAGAGGGATTGGGAGTACTCGGGTTGGTAACCGGAAAATAGGGACTCTGGGAGATGTAGTTAGCCACGGTAATGTTGTTCAGGTTCCTAATTGGTTTCACAGACAAGGAGGGGTTATTGGATTTTGATAAGGGAGAATGACTGTGGGAAAAGGGGTTTAATTTGGAATGGCCTATAATAGCCTCAAGGACTTTGTACTCCCTGGTATAATACAGTGTCTCTCCTGAGGTATTTCCCCGAGCATAACCCTAGGTTCCCCTACCCAGGTGATCCTCCCTCGCTCGTCCACCCCCAGGGTTGGGATCTAGAGCGCCAGCCCTTCCCTGGCCACCTGAATAAGGGATTCCCGAGATCTACTTGGGAGAATACCCTCAGGTTTCTCACATACCCTTCACCTATGCTGGTTTGACGGTGGTGTTTCACTTGGTGATTTCACTGTGAAACACCCAGTCCACTGGTCCAAGCATTCCAACATACAGCCTAGATTGTTACTGCTGGCTTGCGTAGGAGATGTCTTTAAAAGATTTCTCCTTTCTCTTTCTCCCTCTATTTTTCTGTCCATTTCCTGAGTTTCCATTAACTCCTCCTTTATCTTTTCAAGACAAACCTCTGCATTATGGCCCCATTCCCCACAAAATAAGCATTGTTCTACTTGAGAGGTTTCCGATTCTTCTAGAGATATAGTGGACGTTGACCCTCTCCTATCCTTATTCAGGGGGCTAAAAAGAATTTTGGTGACATGACCGTTCTCCAGTTTTTGCTCTTCCTGGCCAATATAGGATTCTTCTGGTATCTTCTCATTTGGATTTCTCACCTTCTCTCTCCCTGGCCTGTCCTCTATTTTTCACTTTAAGGAATAAGGATAGGATTCTGGGGCTTTATTTCCTGTAGAAGGGATCTCTAGGTCTCCTCCTAATGCTTTTTTCAGGTGATACTTCCCTTATGGTCTCACATAGAAGATTCTTTAGGTGTTCTCCACAGGGTTTCATATGCTAGGATCCTTATTCGATCTCCCCTATAGATTTGTACTGGTTTTTTCGACAAGTTCATAAAAACAAAGTTTAATTCGTCTTCATGGGAGATAAAAGGTAATATTTTTACTTTATTTTCTTTACAAGGCAAAATAAAGAAAGACCAATCCAAGGGATATTTTATTCTTATTTGTAAAGAGATTAGAGCCGTGTCCCTTCCCTGTAGAGAATAATCCTGTGGGCAAAAAAGATAGTAGGTATTGCCCTCAACTTCCTTCAGGGTGTGTGAAATGGCTCGAGAGGTCAGGGGGAGAATTCTACTCCCGTTCTTTGTTCTAAGGGCCGGAAGGGTGGTGTCATGCTTTCCATAGATTTCCTTCTCCCCGTCGATGGAAAAATGTGTCTGATAGGGTTTGCTTTTTAACTCCGGTATTTCTGAGGCTAGGACATGGAAATCTCTATTCGGATTCTTTACATGTAAGTGGGCTCTCCAAGTACCATCAATTCGATCATATCTCTTTGCTGACACCATATGTAAGGAACTCATGGTGGCAACAGTAAACAGACACAAGTGATCACAGTTCAAGGGTGTTTATTAAACTGTAAATGCAGGGTGGAAAAACACTAAACCTAAATCTAAGATGGGAGCAAGCTTCGACCATCAAATGAAAAATAAGGCAGTTCTTGTGGTGTCTTGTCAAGGTAAAAGGCCTATACTAAAAAAAAACTATTGCCAAATCCTGATAACTAATTACAGAAAAGAGTGTGGGATAGGGTTTTCAATACAGAAAGAAGTGTTCACAAATAATAAGTCAGGATGTGAGTGCCAGGCGTCTCCCTTCCCAACGTTTTGAGCACGGGACAAGGTGGATCTCCTGAGCACAGCACACACTCAAGCTTTCCCAGCACGAGATGACAGTCTGTACCAGCTATCAGGTTTTTCGATGGTTAAGTCTCTTCAATAAAAAGTCTCTTGCCTTCGAGGGCCTGATGTGTTCAACAAAACAAACAAACAAAAAGTTCCTTTCCCAAATGGACTTTGGGGGATGACTTTCCACCCCTGGATCTCCCTCTTTCGGGCTTGGACCCTTAGGCTTCCTACGATCAGGCTCAGACCTTTCTTTCGGGATCTCCCTCTGTCGGGCTCGGATCCAAATGCCAAGGGGGATAATCCACTTCCCCTGGTCTTACTATTTGTATTTTATTTATTTATAACGCGCAAACCAACAGGCCCGGAGGCATCAGGGCGCAATTTGTACAGGGTTACAGATATGCAGGTATAACAGAGAGACATTAAAACATTTATACTCCTTGCATTCACAAATCTGAATGTCTTTTTAAACAGTTCTTCAGGCTTTGCACCTATTTGTCGGTTCACTCTTGCCAACTTTTGCAAAGCAGTTCAATGTGGACATCCCTTTGTCAGGTTCACTCCTGTCAACACACTGTTCATAGGGACCTCAGGCCTCACCCCTTTTTGTTAGAATCCCTCTGCCAGGTTCACTCTTGATTAATTTTGCTAAACATACCTTTCTCATTCAACTCTTACGAAGCGGGATTCATTTCCCCAATTCTTATGATACGGGATTCACTTCCCTTAACTTCACATTCTGTCGGCCAAAGACTTTCTACTGTAAAGAGGATTTTACAAGACCACTGTATGACCACTTTGACCCCCTTCCTGCCTCTTACAAGGCTTTCTGGTTATGGTAGTTTCAACAATCGGGTAATCTTCTAGAGTTTCCTGAGTGAGCACCCACTTGGTGCCGAACTCCTCTGCTGCTGGTTTTCCCCCTTCCAGTATCAATAGCTCTTTATGCTTTCACAGTTCAATTATCTGCTTGCTACTTTTCGTTCAACACAGTTCGGTTTCTTATCGACTCTGCCCTCGACACACCAGCTGTGATGAACCGCTTGGCTTTCTTTCTCTTTGGAGTCAAGGTTGGTACCACTGAGACCAGCGTCTCTCCCCGGCTTGGTTATCAGCGAAGGAGGGTCTTGTGTACCATTGACTTCTGCTGCAACACACGCTGCCTATTGTTCGCGGTCTAGCGATACTTTCTGCAGAGGATTCCCAGTCCTTGATCAGAAAGGGCAAGGTCACTGCTCTCCTTGTCACCCTCTCGGTATGAGCCGTCTTTCTCCCCCTCTTGAACTGCTGTGCTGAGTTAGCTCTCATGTCGTGCGGTCTGCCTTGCTCTCCTTGTGCTCTCCTGCTCTACCGTTATCCCAATGGGGAAAGGAAAGGGACATCAGGGGTGTGTGGTTTTGGTCAATTGCCTGACTTTGCCTGACTCTTTCATTGGCATGTGTCAGGTTAACGGCTCGGATATTAGTCGGTTGTCTGTGGTGTGTAAAAGTGTTCTTGTCGGAATGGGAGTCGGGGGGTGTTTCTTAATATCCTATGTGGTAAGATGGGGAAAAAATGTTGTGGGGAATTATAACCCACTTACTGAGAGGGTTGGTAAACTTAAAAGGATGAGTTTAGTAAGGGTTGTGGAATGAACGAAAATTACCAGAATATTTATCGTGACATGAACAGGGGGGGTTGTGGGAATTGTAGTGTGTTGTTGATGCAGTATACTGGGGTTTAGGGAAAGAATAATCAGCGGGACATGAATAAGAATGACCGGGAGTATTCAGGTAGGAAACAGGGATTCTGGGGCATGTGGTTTCTAAGTGCAACAGGGTCTGTAATGTATTCATCAGATGTAGAGGGGATGGTGGAGTCTCAAAAAGGAGCTTCATTGGGGGGAATGGAGGTCGGGTTGATACAGCCAATAAAGGCCTTGAGGGCCTCGTCTTCCTCATCCCTTTCTCTGACATAGTCCCGCGTCTCACCTGGGGCATTCCCCTGAGCATAACCCCAGGCTCCGCTACCCAAGTGATCCACCCTAGCTCGTCTACCCCCAGGGTTGGGATCTGAGAGCACCAGCCCTTGCCTGGCCACCTGAATAAGGGATTCCTGATATCTACTTGGTAGAATACCCTCAGGTTTCTCACTCAGCCTATTCACAAAGAGTCTGCAAACGAAAAGAATATCTTCTAAACCGTGGCTTTTGTACATTGTACATCTGCAGAATGTGCCAAGTCGGAACTTGATATTTTGCAAATACCTCCCACCCAAACCACTGTAGAAAACAGCTACTTTTTCGGAGGTCTCACCGCTAGTAGCCCTCACGAACAGTAACCCTTTGGAGTCCCTATAGCAGGGTCCTGGCTTTACTTGGATCTGTACAACAGCCTGTTATGCTTATTGTGTAAGATCACTTATGCTGATGGATCAAACATGGCAGCTGGGGTCAGGGTAGAGCCGCTGTGCTACCCCATCGCTAGCCTATTTAGTCAACTGGATTTGACGCTTGGAGATCGTTTGATATCCCAATATAGCAATTGTTACGCTTACAGGGTCTTTATGAAACTGCTACTGAACCACAGCAATGATGCCTTAATTACTCAGCATACAACAGATTTCTTCTACAAAGATGCAGCCAGAATTAATGAATCTACTGCTTTAGATGAGAGAACTCAGGTTTTATTGAAAGGGCAGTGCACATGGCCATAAGTTGAATGTTTGATTTGATAGGCTGCATACACACAGATCTGTTTTTTTTAGGAGAAACTTATTAACGGATTAGACGTCAATCTGAAACACAAGATGCAGACATTGTATCATTGAGTATGTTTGTCAAGGGCTCACAAATTTCACCCCAAGTGTGCAGTTGGCATAATCAGTAGCCTCACAAATTACCAATAACAAATGACCTGTTGATAGAGTTAACATTAAACTTATAAACATTGCACGAAGTAGTTGCGTCAACTGCCAGGATAATCTATTTGTGGGAAGGTTACCAAAAGTAATGGTAGTAGGATTTGTGGACAACACAGCTTTCTCAGGGTCCCACACAGCTAATCCTTTCAATTTCAAGGATATGAATGTGTCATGCATGGCCCTCTATCATGATGGAACGATGATGCCTAGTAAAGCATTGATGACTAGTTTTTAAACACATCAGTGTAAGGGATAATATGACTCTAGTGGTGTTAACTGGAAAACATTCCAAAGACTGCAGTATGGCTGTGGATTGGGAACATTTTGAAAAGGGATACACTCTCTTCGCCCTGGATTTAAGTCCTGATATGAAATTCAAAGATCGTTATTCCTTGGTCAACAACTGTCGTGTATTGATAGAGGCCCATTTTCAGAAACTCTTACCCGCCACTACTACCATGGCGGCATATTCCATAGACTTTAAAATTATTGAAATAAAGTGTGACTGTCAGGTGTTGTGTGATTACATGGAAGTGTATGGACACGCTGGAAATAACACACTTCTTACAAAATGACAAATATGTGAAAAATCACTTTCTAGGTGTTTTTTCCTCTGACAAAATATAACACAGTTTTATGGGGCCTTCACCTAAAGTGCGGGTCATCAACACTGATCCTCATACAAAGCAAGGTGAACACTGGTTAGGGGTATGCGGTTGATACCCAGCTCATTTTTAGGTTACCTTCGGCCAAATTTGCATTTGAGGCTGGGTCTGTTGTTATGAACTCCACTGTATGGGCTATAAGAGTTCATAACAACAGACCCAGTCTCAAATAAAAATACACACACATGCCTTCGCCTTATAGATAGTGTGCAGGGGATGCGGGGCTCCGATTTAGGAACCGTATTCTCTTGCTATATTTTCCAGCCTAGATACCAAGGCTGAGTACTTCTCCCCTGCACCTCAAATAACCTTTACCTTACCACCAATTGAATTAACAGACGTTGGAAGCTAGCCAAACTAATTTCTGAAAAGGTGTGCTTGGTGTTTCTTAGTTTTTTTTTCTAAAGCAGTTTGTGAAGCCACGATCAGGAAGAGCAAGACCCAAAAAGCAACAGAGCGCATATGTGGGGTGTCAATCCTGTACTACCTTACAAAAACCTTAAATAAATAAAATTCACATTTTTAGAAGTGTCTGCTTTCTATGTAAAATATGTCTCTTTGTCTATCTCTTTTTTGTATCCTTTTATGCTGTTTGTTATTTGTAGGAGTACGTTATACAATTGTGTTGGAAGGGTCCCAGCTAATGTTTATTTTCTTGGTTCTGGACAGGCTACATGTACTATTTTTATATTTATATGATACGATGCTTTTAAATATTCTATTTATCACACATAACACACCCTCACCCACAAGTAGTATATCTTAACAAAGCCCCCTTAAAAATTCGAAGTCGTTTATTTTCGATTGCTTGCAATAGCCACAAGGTGGCAGTATGAGACAACCGACAAATGTTCAAATCTTAAATTTTGTTTGTACTTCGAGTTAATGGGCCTCATTACAACTCAGGCGTTAAGGGTTTAACGCGCCATCGGCGCAGTTAACCCTTAACGCCTGACTACCATTTTAACGCCTGCTTATAGCCGGCGTTAAAATTCAAGGCGCTAACCCGCCTTGGTGCTAATTACGGCACCGTAATTTATGGTGCCGTAATTAGCGCCTTCCCCACTCCCATTATGCCCTATGCTGGTTTTATTCAAGCTACGTTCCAATCTTATGCGTGTGTCCTTTTATTTCTTTCTTTCTTCTTGCATTTATATCAGCGCTCCAAACCCTCAGGCATCAGGATGCTAGTTACAGAAAGTGCTTAGTACATACGATGGGTGCTGGCAATGCATATAGGTTACGGAAATTACAATAATACCTTTATACAAAATGACAGGCATCACTTCACGGTACGGGGGCTGCATCAGGCATGTATAAGGTCATTACGACCCAGGCGGTAAGTACGCCAACTTTACCACCATGGTGTAAACTACGTTTACACCATGGTGGATGGCGGATTTACCGCCCCATTCCAAGGTGAGTGGGGCGGTAAATCCCCATTTCCCATTTTACCCTTCCCCATTCCCATTTTTGCCCCATAGGGCATAATGGGAGTGGGGAAGGCGCTAATTACACCACCGTAAATTACGGTACCGTAATTAGCACCAAGGTGGTTTAGCGCCATGGGTTTTAACGGCTGCTCAAAGCAGCCGTTAAAATCGGAATCAGGCGTTAAGGGTTAACGACGGCGTTAACCCTTAACGCCTGAGTTGTAATGAGGCCCATAGTAGGTAAATATACAGACTGGCAAAGCCTCACCTCATGGAGCAGGGGGCTGCATCAGGCATGCATACAGGACATAGTAGGTAAATATACAGACTGGCAAAGCCTCACCTCATGGAGCAGGGGGCTGCATCAGGCATGCATACAGGACATAGTAGGTAAATATACAGACTGGTAAAGCCTCACCTCATGGAGCAGGGGGCTGCATCAGGCATGCATACAGGACATAGTAGGTAAATATACAGACTGGCAAAGCCTCACCTCATGGAGCGGGGGCTGCATCAGGCAGGCATAGAGGACATAGTAGGTAAATATACAGACTGGAAAAGCCTCCCCTCATGGAGCAGGGGGATGCATCAGGCATGCATACAGGACATAGTAGGTAAATATACAGACTGGAAAAGCCTCCCCTCATGGAGCAGGGGGATGCATCAGGCATGCATACAGGACATAGTAGGTAGGGGGCTGTATCAGGCATGCATACAGGACATAGTAGGTAAATATACAGACTGGCAAAGCCTCACCTCATGGAGCGGTGGGTTGCATCAGGCATGCATACAGGACATAGTAGGTAAATATACAGACTGGAAAAGCCTCCCCTCGTGGAGCAGGGGGATGCATCAGGCATGCATACAGGACATAGTAGGTAAATATACAGACTGGCAAAGCCTCACCTCATGGAGCAGGGGGCTGCATCAGGCATGCATACAGGACATAGTAGGTAAATATGCAGACAGGAAAAGCCTCACCTCATGGAGCAGGGGGCTGCATCAGGCATGCATACAGGACATCGTAGGTAAATATACAGACTGGCAAAGCCTCACCTCATGGAGCAGGGGGCTGCATCAGGCATGCATACAGGACATAGTAGGTAAATATACAGACTGGCAAAGCCTCACCTCATGGAGCGGGGGCTGAATCCAGGACATTATAGGTATCATGGGCAATGAAAACATGATGTGAGCATTACGCGAGTCAGGGCTTGTGTGTGCTGTGAATGCACCCTGAAGATTTCCCACACGGGAGGAGAAACATTGGAAGCAGGTCTTTACAGAGATAAGGTGGTAGCAGCCAGGCATGGTTAGACATGGTTGATGTGGGCAGGCGGATATTGTCGGTGAGATTGGGAAACTATGGCGGGCGCGCCGCTAGCCAGGCAAAGTCTTATGAGCACAGGGTGGGTGAGGCGTGAAAGAGCCAGGTAGTGCAACTTAGTGAGTTAATGAGATTTGGCATTACTGCTGCTTAGCAAGATTATTCAATCAGACAGATAATGAGTGTTCTGTCTTCTGTTTATTTTGTAATCAAGACTTGTGTAACCAAGCTACTCCTGACATTGCTGGTGAAATGGGGAATATTTTGCTTGCTGGTTTTGAGCAAGTTACATTCAAATCTTATCTTTGTGTCCTTCTAGTGAGTTAATGGGCCTCATTACGACCCAGGCGGTAAGTTACCGCCTGGGTCGTACCTTTACCACCATGGCGTAAACTACGTTTACCCCATGGTGGTTGGCGGACTTACCGCCCCATTCCGAGGTTGGCGGGGCGGTAAGTCCCCAATCCCCATTTACCCTTCCCCATTCCCATTTTTGCCCCATAGGGCATAATTGGAGTGGGGAAGGCGTTAATTACGCCACCGTAAATTACGGTGGCGTAATTAACATCAAGGTCCCTTAGCGCCATGGATTTTAACACCTGCTAAAAGCAGGTGTTAAAACCTCCATGGCGCTAAGGGACCTCGGAATCAGGCGGTAAGGGTCGGCGCTGTTTACGCCGCCGTAAACCCCTTACCGCCTGAGTCGTAATGAGGCCCAATGAGTTTTAGACACTATGAGGCTCATTATACGTTTGTTGGTAATTCCGGTGGGATACTGACAATTGGTATTACGGCTCCTGCCGCCTGATATCCCGGTATTACTGGGATATTACAGGTGCAGGAAGGGCAGTAAATCCCCATTCCATGGAGTCCTGTATGAAATTTTTTCCTGCATTTGTTTGCAAGTGGGGCCTGATTTACCTCCAGGTCTTGGATCAAGGTAAATCAGGCAACCCCCACCAGAAAACCTGTAGTTTTTTTACCAGAACATTTCCTGCACCGCCAAACTACAGGTTTGCCGGTGGGGGTTGCCTGATTCATCTGTAATGACCCCTATACCCAAACTGCGGTTTTAGCAAATGTATTCACTCAGCCAGTGCTTTAAGTGGGCCGGGGCCTGCCGGTGCCGGGCCCCGGCCGTCTCCAAAAAGTGGGGCTGAGCTGGGACCCTGCCGGGGCCCCCAGTCCCACCGCACGCAACATTGGCGGGATGCATTACGGCCGCGACGGGAGATGCGCCTGCCATGAAGTCAGGCTAGCTGACAGAAGTGGCAGCCAACCACAGCGATGCTGTGCCTGGCTGCCACTTCTGTCAGTCATAGTAACTGCCTCTGGTGACCCCTCGCGCGAGGGGTCATCAGAGGCAGTTACTGTTCCTTTGTTTCCCCAGGTCGCCGAGGCGTCTTTAACCCTCGGCGAACCTGGGGATTCCTCGACATATTTCGAGGTTTATAAAAGATGGCTTTGAAAGTACACATTTCAAGCCATCTTTTATAAAGCTTTGCCGGCGGACAATTTTGTCCGTAGTCAAAGCTTTATAAAAGATGGCTTGAATTGTGTACTTTCAAAGCCATCTTTTATAAACCCGAAAACATGGCCTGAAAACTAGGCAAACCGTAAGGTACGCACACAAATATATATACATGTTATATATCTGTGTGCGTACCTTACTATGGTTTGTGTACTTTGCAGGCCATCTTTTCTAAACATAGAAATATGTAACATATTTCTATGTTTAGAAAAGATGGCCTGCAAAGTACACAAACCATAGTAAGGTACGCACACAGATATATAACATGTATATATATTTGTGTGCAGACCTTACGATTTGCGTGCTTTTTAGGCCACGCCCCTCCCAAAAGCCACGCCCCCAAATGAGGGCCCCCTCTCGATTTCTTACCCCACTTAAAGCCCTGCACTCAGCCATACAATTAGGTGGACTGTGGTCCCTTTAATGAGTAACTGTACATTGTCATGATTGGTGAACCTCCATTTTGTGCCCCTGTCAGGAGTGTATAAAAAGACCACCCATTGAAGGGCTAGTTCTTTGACACTGGAAATCCATTTGAACCCCCCTACAGCATGAATACAAAGCAGCATGCTAATGAGGTGAGTTTCACTGATGTCTTGTAGTCCTAATATTTATAGTTAAGATGTTACACCCTTCTTTGCTCTACTCTTCTCTGTTTTTTCTCCACTTTCCTCACCAATACCGTACCCTTTCTCCTCTCCCCATGTCTTCTCTCTATCTCTACTCTTCTCTCTCATCACTAACACATTCACTTCCTCTACTCCTCTCTCCTTCTTCCCCAACTGTTTTCGCTCTTTCATCTCCTGAACCACCCCTTTCTCCTTCTCTCTCTCTTCCCATCCCAATTACCCTGTCTCTGTCTCCCTCTTACCCATCTCTTTTTCTCCATAAATGTAGCTTTTTCACAAATGCTTAATGTATTGTACGGCTCACTCTTCTGATATATGTATTTTCTGTATTACATAGATGCCCCATGAATGAACAAACCCTGACGCTCCCACATTCTGTAATTATATGTAACCCCCTGTGATTCATAACAAAATCAAAAGAGATACATTTATTAAGATTAGTGATTAAGGTGGGGGTACCCTTGATTCCTACACCACCAAGTGAAATGTCATTGCTTGAGTGCATTCTGTAGGACTATCATGTGCCATAGGGGGGTAACGGTGTACACGTGAACCATTACATGTTCCTACATTTGAAAAGCATGCCCCAAACCCTCCTAAGTGTCAGCAGGGGTTTCAGCTTTCTTCGCCAGTACGAGCCCGCCCTTGCAAAAGACACTGCACTGCAGAAGAAGCCATGGTGGCAGATGCACCTAAAGGATGGCCTTAACCCCCCCCCTCTTAAAATCAGACCTCATCAAATATTAAACTCCTTTTTTCATATAACACAAAGAATCTAATGCTCAAGAGTTTCATGTTCATGAGGTGAATGCTGACATTTTTGTTTTCTTTCTGTTTGTTTATAGATATTAGGACAGATAACCAAGTCTATGGGCCTCATTACACGGATGGCGGAGAACCATGGTGCTATTAGCGCCATGGTTCATGCCGGTAAAATACCGGCACCGCCTTGGCGGAAAAGGGAATTACCGCCCCATTCCAAGGTTGGCGGGGCGGTAATTCCCCCTTCCACCATTGCCCTTCCCCATTTTTGCCCCATAGGGCATAATGGGAATGGGGAAGGCGCTAATTGCGGTACCGCAAATTGCGGTATCGTAATTGGCTCCCTGGGTCCCTTTGCGGGTTGGTTTTTAACGCCTGCAAAAAGCAGGCGTTAAATCCCCCAACCCGCAAAGGGACCTCGTAGTAAGGCGGTAAGGATTTACCGGTACCGGTATTTTACCGGTACCGGTAAATCCTTACCGCCATCCGTGTAATGAGGCCCTATGAGACCCAAAACCCGAAGATCCACTTTTACAGCATCTGCCGGCACGTACGGTGAGTGGTAATATCAGACCAGTAGATACAGATTGTGCCCTACTGTTTTACTGACTACTTCAGGTATAGGTTCCTGGGTTACAACAATTCATTTTTGGACATTTCCCATCCCTATAGCTGTACCCAATTCACATGCCGGTGATGCTGCACAAGAGAATGGGTGTAATGATGAGGCTAGCATAGAACGTGTTGCTAGGGAACCCCGTAAGGCAGCCTACAATTCAGCAATACCAGCAAAGCCCCATTTACAAAAACAGAACCACTCATACCGTTGATTGATTTGACAAGCTCACAATATTGTGAGTGCTTAAACAGTTTAGTCTGAGGGTTACCCCATAAATGTAGCTGATCAAAGAAATCTATCTATTATATGTAAGAGGATTCAATTCAGCACTACAGCTAAGTTAACGCCTAGTCTAGAATACTGAATGAAAACCCTTATTGATATATCTTTATGTCCAGTTCATGCGTTCTGGATGACTACCCCTATATAACACCCCTCTCTTGGAATCCCCCTGACCCCACTGAGCCAAGAAGTAGTTCTGTTTTGCAAGTTTAAAAGGTTTATTTGATAATTTAAAATATATATATATCACACTTTATAATAAATTAATAATTGAATAGCACACTTAATCTGATATGATAAAGATCAACAACGGAGAATCTGGCACTAGCACACTTCTTATAATCACTAATGAGTTGACATGAAATGGATAAGGTAGCACACTGGTAAATAGGAACAAAAGTATAATGTGGTAGAGGATGCTTTATGTAAGCTCAGGTGGATGCAATATTCAATGAATGCAGTACAGAAAATACTCAATATGATTTCAACCAAACAATGTAATCACTTTTCTCTGGCAATCCCCTCCCCCCCTTGATGCAAGGCAAGGAAATGGAAGGAAAACACACAGTTCTCAGAAATGCAATCAATGTAAATCAGTTCACCCCAGCAAGCTTACACGACAGAAGTTTAAAACACAGGCAAATGCTTTGATATGTGCTAGCAATGGATGAGAAATATGCTGGAAATGCTTTTAATTCCCTTTCAGAGGTTCAGGGTGAGTGGTATCTAGTTAATATTAGTCCAGGCTCACACTGGCAATGATGCAGGGATAGTTAGCAGGTTAAACGAATTTCTGGCAAATGGAAGGCAAGCAGCAGCAGTTTTTTACATGTGGAGAAATTTGCAAATCGCGGCAAAATTCGCGGATGCGCCGAGCGCTATTACAGAGGAACCACAAGGACTATCGTTTTGGGGTCCTAGGAAAGCCTAGGATCTCAGCTTCAAAATGAAAGTTACTGCAAGTCTCTAGCACAAACGGTCGCGGAGATATGAGCGATTAAATAAAGGTCGTTTTTCAGATTTGAAATTTTAAAGTTCAAAAAGACAAGTGCAGCTTGCAACTAGGAAATGACAAGTGACAGCTTTACAAATGACAGGTGACAGTTAGGAGGCAGTTCTACTTAGATTAAATAGATTGAATTATATTATTTTAACTAGGAGATTGGTTCTGCACAGTTTTCTAGGTACTCACACTATATTCTTGAGTGAAATGGGCCTCATCACGGATCTGGTCAGGGTTTTAGACTCGCCTCTGGTCTCTGCACTTCACAGTGATCTGGGTCAGCTCTCTCTGGTTCTCTGGTCTGGGTCTCTAGTTCTGGATAGATTGAAGTCTCTAGTTTGGCTCTCTGGAGGTTTGATGGAGGTAAAGTATGGATTTTTCCGGCAGAGCTTCCAGCGGCAGATGGATTTGAAGGGTCCCTATCTGTCCTGTCTATCTGCTTTTATGTGTTTAGAATGTGGGTGTGTTCTAGCATCACTGACCCTACCTCTCTCTCAGCTTCTAATTGGTCAAACTTCCATTTATCATTTGATTGGGGAATGAACTGTGAGTCAGAGGGATGTCATTTTATGGCTTGCAGATAGGACACTCCTCTGTCAGATTGCACACATTCTATATTTGATAATAAAAGACATATTTCACAGTTACACAGTTGCTTGAAATTACATATACATGGTGTGGCTGAATTTAGCCATGTCTCTGTCCAAATCTGCTGTTTCTAAGAGCTTGCATTCAGAAATGGCACATAATTGACTTTTTAACTGATTTTTCACTTTCTGACATTGACCCAACTTTACACACATGTGTGCAGGGAGTATGGACATTAACTGATGAAGTTTCAGATTTTTAACATGCATACATTTAGAGTAATATCCACTTTTCCGCTAAAACCCTCCTGAACACGCCACCGGGTCGAAAAACCTCTTAAAATGTGGGCAGAAAAATCACAAGAATTATGGTATCATTTATAAAATTTTCACATGTCCGCTCTATGAATGATCCATCTTTTTAAAGTTATGTTCTGGCTCCAAAGGGGTGTGGTTTCCTCTCAGCACAAGGTAGAAATACTGGTTTTTCCAGTTCTGCCAAGCCAGCTTGCTCTCACAGGCAGTGCCCCTCCCCTTTCCTCAGGAGGAAGCCACTTTTTACGACCATTTACGACTCCTGCCAATAAAACATTTGCCTGAGCCAGGACAGGGCTTTGTTCAGAGCTCCTGTAGAGCACAGGTAATTCAATTATCAGATAGATGGCATATCCTTAGTGTGAGCAGCAAAAGGGCAGCTAGGCCTGGGAACACAGCTGTGACTCAAGTTTCACTCCTGATGGGGGTAGTTGCCAGGCAGAATTCAGTTCCTTAAGCCGGGTTTCAGATAAAATGTCACTTTTTGTTCCCCAGTTTCTGCATTCAAATAAAACTAAACATTTTCACATATGCAGCTAGAAGGCTGATTCTAAGTGCAAAACTATGACATTTCAACAGTTACAAAGGCATGTGACACCAAACATAGGTCACTCATTTAATCTAAACATTTTCGATTTTAGTGTCTTTAAATCCAGTGCAACTTAAACTGCTGCAATCCACAGCTCAGCCAGTCTTGTTATAAACCTTCAAGTCACTTCAGAATATCACTTTACATTGTATCCACCTCTCAGTAAGTCTTTCTTTGGCCTGCTTTGGGTTCATTCAGTTTTACACAAAAAGTAAAATCTGATGTGGTTTTAAAATGCCGGCTTTTGGATAGTGGTGAGTACTGGTACTGCACCCATTTTTGAGATTTAAGAAATGAATTCCCCACCATTCTAGGTTGCATTTGGCAATCAGCATTGCCATTCCCAATGGTTTCAGACTACTGTGCGGGTAGTCCAATGGTGGTTTTAAAGCGCTTTGAAGCTAACCGGCGCTACTGTTTTTCCTTTGGCAACCCATTTCCCTCCTGGCAACCCGGCCTTCCATTCTCGCACTGGTGGGTGGCAAGTGAGGCAACCATTTTGGTGTGCGCACAAACTGCGCAGCTTTCCTGGATTTCGGCGCACATGTGGGTTTTCCGCCATCTTGAATTTTCTAAGCCCACAGCACCAAATGTTGTGGCATGATAGCTTACACGTGGGTCAGGACACCCAACAAGCCCCCCCCCACGTGACTGCCCCTTGAATTTGAGTCGATGGGGAGTCGCGTGCACAAGGGTTTTGACCCACGCACCGGTCTGTCCGCATAATCTTCTTCCTCTTCTGTAGATGGCACAGTTCAGCATCTTCTTCTCCATCCGGTACTGATCGATGGGTTCTCCTCGCCGGTCCTGATGTGAATATTGGGCGGTCCACTGGGCCCATTGGATCTTCGTTCCCGGTCTCCGGATCGTCCTCCTTGGCCCGTCTTCAGATTTTCTTTCTCCTAGGACGACAAAGGAAGAGCGGCAATACCTACTCATAGACATTTTTCCACCACTGTTGAGATAGTGGGGCAGCATATGCATTTTATCATAACGAAACATTACATTCTTATTTTGAAAAAAAAACAGTATAACTAAGAGACAGTTTCATGCAAATCACAATATTTTAGAGACTAGATGTGGTATGTTTTATGATTGGAACTGAATTAGTCTGAGACAGTACCCGCTAGGATTCCAGAGGATTCCTCCAGTTGTTGCAGAGTGTGCCTGGGATGGCAACATTTCAACTGGTTTATGTGGACCCACTTGTCTTCTCCCTCTGCCAAAGGACCTTTGGGGATGTGGATTTTGTAGGCCACAGGGGAGATTTTGTCTATGATCTCGAATGGTCCCTTCCATGTAGGCAAAAATTTGCGCTGCTTGGCCTGGTTCCTTTGGAAGTTGTATAGATAGACCCGGTCACCCACCTGATATTCCTTCCTGGAAGTTTTCAGGTCATAGTGGGTCTTCATGCTATCAGCTGATCTTTCTAGATTCCGCTGAGCATAAGCAAAAGCATTTTGAAGGTGTTTCCTTAAATTCTCCACATACTCATGAGTTGTGGAGGCATTTATCAGTGTCTGCTCTTGGGTCCTGTAGAGCAAATGCTGGGGAAGCACCATCTTGCGCCCAGTCATCAACTCAAATGGTGACATTTTGGTTGCAGATGAAGGGGTAGATCTGATAGCCATTAGGACCAGAGGTAATCGGATATCCCAACTTGGCCCAGAATCTGCCACAAACTTCTTTAATATGCTCACAATTGTCCGGTTATATCTCTCTACTGCCCCAGAAGAAGCTGGTCTATAAGCAATATGCAGCTTTCTCTTGACCCCCAGTATCTCCCACATCTTTGTCATTACTTCACTGGTGAAGTGGCTACCTCTGTCTGACTCAATCCTTTGAGGTAGACCAAAACGGGAAAAGATGTGGTTAATCATCAAGGCAGCTGCCGTTTCTGCCTTGCAGTTTGGGGCTGGGAGACATTCCACCCACTTGGTAAACAAGCATGTCACAGTCAACATGTACTTATACCCCCTAGCCGAGCGAATCACAGGGCCTACAAAGTCGATTTGTAAATTTGACCATGGCAGTGTCATCCCCCGCTTTTGTAAAGGTGCCCGGTGCGTAAGGGATGATGGCTGAAATTGTGCACACACAAGTCACCCCTTCAAGTATTGGTCGAGGTCCTGCCCCATGTGTGGCCAGTATGCAACCTCTCTTAAGATTTCCAATGTTGTGTGAAACCCCCTATGACCGGCGGTGGCCGCATCATGGGCGTGACTTAACATCAGGCTTCGGAATGAGGTAGGAACCACCCACTGATCGTGGCCAGCTTTGGATTTCCTTACCAACAAACCGTCTTGGATTCGGAACATTTTTGGACATTTCATCAACACTCTTAGGTCCTCTTTCCCAGTGTAATCGGTATCCATCAGGGGAAAGTTCTCAGGGTCCTCAAGGTGCTGGTAAAATTTACCAATAATTGGATCCCCCTTCTGAGCGGTAATCAAATCAGCATCAGGGGTCTCCTTACTCCATTGTACAATTGAAAGGTCGTTGTGAGCATTTGTCTGGGACCTAGTGATGGCAGTGACCTGGATTTCCCCCAACAGGGACTCAATCTCAATTAGATCCCCTTGGATGGCCCCGGTTTTGGCCAGCTGATCAGCTAAGTCATTTCCAGTTTTGTCTGGTCCCTCTACTTTGGAATGACCCTTGATCTTTTTCCAATAGATGGTCATCTCATTCGAGGTGACCAGATCATCAATGTTTTGGATCAACTTCCCATGTTTCAAGGGTTTGTTGTTAGCACATAACATGCCTCTGGTTTTCCAATTAACCAGGTGCTCCACAAACCCGTTCCGTACATAATCCGAATCTGTGATTATGACCAGTTCGTGGAGTTGATGCTGGACAGCAGTGAGGATGGCCTGATGCACAGCCATCAATTCTGCCACCTGACTACTTCGGGGACCAATTTTGTATCCAGCGGAGGGTTCTGGGGACTCATTCACCCATGCATTCCCTACGCCAGCCACCAGTTCTTTCTCCCCGTCGTTGTCAACATGGTAAGAGCATCCATCCACATAGACAGTGGGCATTCCCTCACACTTGTCTTCTTCAAAGACTTTGTGTGGGGAATTAAGGTATGCCTCCATGTTGTCCTTGATTTTTAGACTTTCGTCCTCGAGACAGTTTTCTCTGGCACAATCATGCAAGTCAGCCAGACCTTGCGCGAGTGGACTCTTCTTGTTTTGGCCATATCTGACCTCCACAGGAAAGCCTTGCATTGACAGAATCCAGGAAGTAATTCGGGAATTACTCACATTTCCGGCCCGGATTCTGTCACTTTGGAGATATTGCAGAGGCTGGTGTGGAGTCTCCACTATGATGTGTTCCCCCTGGATAAACGGGCGGTAATTCTTCAATGCCCACACCGTTGCCAGGAGTGCCTTCTCACAATCGTTGAATTTTTCCTCCACAGAGGATAAAGTTTTGCTCGCATAGGAGATTACTTTATTGAGCTTGTCATGCTTTTGGTATAATACTGCCGTCAAGCACGTATTAGAGAACCCCGTCTCCAGGAAGAACTCCTTGTTTCTGACAGGGTAAGCTAGGCAAGGCGCTTGTGAGAGGCTTCTTTTGAGTTGTTTTACTGCCTCGGATTGTTCTGGACCCCATTCCCACTTGACCCCCCCCTTCAGGAGATGAATCAGGGGTCTGGTGATCTCTGCGTAGCCCTCAATGAACTTTCTGCTGTAATTAGTCAGTCCAAGGAGGCTCCTTAGTTCCCGCAGAGTTGTGGGGTCTTTCAGTTTCTGAAGTGCTTCCACTTTCTTTTCCTGGGGACAGAGACCCTGAGGAGTAATCTCATGCCCCAAGAAATTAACACGGGTTCTACACCACTGTGCTTTCTGAAAGGAAAGTTTTGCTCCGGCGGCCCTCAACTGTGTCAGAACATAACGGATCTCCGCTATATGTTCCTCCACAGATGAACTTTTGATGAGGACATCATCTACATAAGCCAGGTTACCCCTCGCACCCAGGTCGGGCATGGCCTTATGTAGGAAAATATTGAATTCATTGCCGGAGTTGAGGTATCCGAAGGGAGTCCGGGTCCATGTGTACTGCTGGCCCCCAAAGGTAAAAGCCAGCTTGTATTGGTCCTCCCTACTGACAGGCACAGTCCAGTATCCATTGGTCAGGTCTATTGCAGTGAATACCTGTGACCCCTGGATCTGGGCCAGCCCTTGGTCAATGTAGGGCAGAGGCCATCGGGAAGTATGAACCCGTTTGTTGAGCTCCCTAAGGTCGGCGCAGAGTCTCCACTGGCCGTTTGGCTTCAATATTCCCAGCACCGGATTATTGAAGGTGCTGTGGACTGGACGGATTATTCCCCGGGACTCAAGGTTCTTAATTATTTCAGTAAGGGACTCCATTGATGCGAGAGGCAAGCGATATTGCTTCACAAACACAGGAGTCATGCCAGGGTCCGTGGGGATTGTTGTTGTGTGGATGTCAGTGCGACCACAGTCATATGAGTCTACCGCAAAGAGATCTTGGAAATCCAAGAAAACTTGTTTCAACTTTTGCTTTTGTTCCAGAGTCACACAGGCATCAGCTAGGTTGACTCTCTCTTCCACCATCTGCCTGAAGCCTGGAAGGACTTCTGGTTTGGCTATTTCCGCGGCCTCCTCCAGCTGGGTGGAGAAGTCCCTGGTCAGAGTGCTGATTTGGACCGGAGGCTTCAGGTGGGCAAGGCAGCCTTCATGAACCTGGAAAATCACCTCATCCCTCCTGAATTCACACGTCACATCTTCCTTACCATAAGGGCAGGAAGTGTACACCAGGAAGTTCCCCCCATGCCGGGTAAAAATCCTGTCTGGTGTTGTATTGTCCTCACTGTCACTGTCAACACAGTCCTTGGGGATTGGTCCTAACAGTTCATTTACAAGATCAATGGAGAAATGTCGGTCATCAACCGCCATTCCAATAATGGTGCCTGCGGCTAGAGTAATACTCTTTAAGTCGCTGTTATCCACCTCTATTAGAATGGTGTCATGTTCTATGTTGACTAATGGAGTTGGGTTTACCCCCAACCCTTGCTGTTGGAAAGAAGCATTTAGATGTATGTAAGCATCAGGGTTTTTCAACTCTTGTCCCCTTTTAACTTTCACTTCCAGGGAGAATTGTCGGGTCCTTTCGGGGATGGTGACTTCCTCTTTAACCTGAATTTCAACTGCATAAGGTAGCAATTGAGCTGACCTAAATGCTTTTTCTGGATCATCAAAGCCCATGGGATTATCCGCTAATCGGGACCAAGCTTTGAAGTTTATTAGGTCCAAACTAATGGCAAAGCGATTGAGAATGTCACTGCCTAAGTAAAAGGCGGCAGGGACGTCTCGCACGACCCAACAATTGTGGACTATGCTCTTGTTGCCAATGGAGATTTTGAGCATACACCTGCTTGGCAGGAGATGTTTGGAATTAGGTGCTTCCAGGTCCATTTCCCATTTGTCTATCAGTTTGAAGGGGGGAATGGCTGGATCTTTTGGGAGTTGGCGAAACATGGCTTCGCTGATGAAGCTCTTAGCGTTGTTCACACACACTCGAGCGAGAACAGAGTCCTTCCCATCATTTAACTGAACAGGGATGAACAACTGCTCTCCAATTTGCTGAATATCAGCCAGGCTCTGAGCTGATTTCACATCTTTCTGGACTATAGGAGTGGGAGTTTCAGATTGTGGATTGGTATAGAATTTCAGAGTGTTTCCTTCCAGCGTGGAGTACCACTTTAGACTGGAAGGAAGGTTGATTTTCAGAAATAGAGAGGACCCCCCATCACTAGTCTGTTGTCCTACTGCTATTACTGTCACGTCTGGAATCTGGTTGTTCTGGAAGTGAAATTCTACTTGGTCAGATTTTTGTTCAACCATGTGGCATGTGCCGTTTAAACTAACATGGTTGACACTCTGTTTCAATTTTATTGGTCGGCTAGTCTGGGTCCAGAGGACCTTGTTTACACAATCTATTAGGGGTGACAACCTTCTCAGGAGGTCATTCCCTAGTAAACAAGGGGTGCCCTCCGGGGTCACAACTATGACCGGGTGTTTCAGCTTGTGTCGCCCAATTTTAATGTCCAAGTCTGCAGTCCCCTCAACGGGAATTTCCTTCCCGTCAAAGTTCTGTAGTTGTCCCGGAAGAGAGGTGAGAGGAATTTGGTAATTCTCTCCCCTTCCTGCATTCAGTTCATCAAAGGCCCTTCTGGACAGAAGGGTAGCTTGAGATCCAGTGTCCACCAGTGCCAAAATTGTACCCTGTCCCTGTACTTGTACCGGGGCATAATATCTTCCCTCCTTCTCCTCAAGGGGGCACAGATAATGTACATTTTTGGACAACTGGTGGGCTAATTTTCTGGTTTTGGACATCGCTAGCGAAGAGATTTGGGCAGAGTTCTGTGGAGAGCCTTGGGAATCTGAAAGAAAAAGTTGGCAACTGGAGATCAGAGCCATTGTGGGTTCCCCTGGCTCCGGTTCTGGGCCGCCCCCCCCTTTTTGGAGGCAGTCACCAGGATGGGTTTGAACCAGGGGATTTTCTTGCGGTTGGTTCTGGGATGAGATGGTGGGTGGCGGTAGCTCAGTCTCCACATCTCCCCAGTCTGGATTTGCATCACTAGGGACCCATTTTTCTTTGGGAGGAGTTCCCCCCTCTCTGAAGGAGAAGATACTTTTCCCAGGATCCTCTGAGGATCCCTCTCCCTCAAATTGGAAGATCTGTACCTCCTCCTCAAACTGAGTCTGTTTGGGTCTTTTGTTTCTCCTACCCCCCCTCTGCTCCTTAGGAGGCAGACTTTCAGGGGCAAGAGATTTTGTTTCCGGTTCCTGGGTTTCCAGGGGCTGTTTACAAGTGAGGAAGGAAGCTTCCTCCAAGGCTTTACACCCCCCTTCCCTTTGTGCCTCCTCCCTGGGAACCGGTGTGTTATCGGGGTGCTGCCCCCGTCATTGTTCTGGAGCACCAGGTCCAGAGTTGGGTGCGTTCTGCGCCGGCACGCCCATCTGAGGGTTCTGCTGAGCCCTCAGTATGTGACCCAGATCCCGCGCCATGTTTTGAACCTGGCGCTCTAACTGGGAAACCCGCTCAGGCTGATACGGGGCCCTGTTTTCTCCCCTGGGCTGATCCCGGGAAGGGTAGCTGTCCCTCCTCTGGTAATACCCCGTGTTGGGAAGATTTGGGTACCCCTCCACCCTTGGCCTCCCCTCTCCCGGATTCAGTGGTCTGGGCTCAGGGAATTGGGGAAAGAAGGATGGATGGTTTTGGGGCTGAAAGTTGGGTGGATACCTGGGGAAAAAGTTCTGCCCAGGATTTGGAGAGTTTCTGCCCTCCGGTGGGAAGTTAGGAGGGAAGTTCCCTGGGTTAGGTGCTTGGCTGCATCCCCCCCTTGGGCTGGAGGAGTCCACACATAACCCAGGATGGGTCTGTTTCCCTTGTAACGGGGACTTACATAATCAGGAGAGCGAGGGACCCCATTTGTGGGGCTGCCTCCCTGGCTCCCTGTCTGTGACTGGCCCGAGGACCTCCTGGGCCTAGCATTATTAGGTGCAGGTAGGTTTTTAGGCCCCCCCCATCTCCAAATCCAAAACGGGGGTGACCTTTACCTCTGCCACCTTGGCAGCAGCAGGGGTCCTGTTGGCTTTGGGGTTTTTCTGGGCATTACTTTTGCTATCTATCGGTTTCTGCACCTCATAGATCCGGGTAGCCTGTTCAATGACCCAGTCTAAAGATCTTTTCTCGTGAAAATCCCTCACGAGCTGGGTCATGATATATTTGGGCAAGGCATGGAAAAACGTATTAATAAATTCCCTGCTATCCGTGCGCACCCTTCTTGTGGTCTGTGCAAAAGCCCGCTTTAACTCCTGCACAAATTCTTGTGGGGCCTGATCCTCCCCACATTGCAAATTGTAGGCTGCCTTGCGAGCCTCTTGAGGATTTCTGTGAACAGAAAAATGTTTCAAGATGGCCGCCTTATAGGTGGACCATCTTAAATGATTTTGGTCCTCCAGCCCCGCAAAGAAACTGGAGTATTCCGGGAAGAAGGTCCACTTTACATATTGAATACAGCTTTGGCTGTCCTTCAAATGGAAAGTCTCCATCATTTGTTCAAACAACTCTAAGTGCTCCCAAACAGAATACTTAGCGTTCTTATGGTAAGGCGTGATGACGCTCCTGATCGCCTTAATCTGCTTTAAGGGGTCCTTAAGCAAGGCCCTTTTTGCCTTATTGGCCTTTTTGGTTCGGGTAACCCTTGTCCATTCTTCCTCGGACTCAGAGGCACTACTCCCAGAGGTTCCCGTCTGTTCTTCCAGGTTTTCCCGGATTCTGCGAGCCTGGGAGTGGCTGGCAGAATGTGGGGACCTGGTCTCCTGTGTCCTGCGCAGTTCAGAGGAGTCTTCAGATTCCTCCTTGCTGCCAGGATTTGATGGGTACCCCCTCCACTGACCTAACTGGGCAGAGGGTTTCAGGATGCCCTTAATGGGCCTACTCTCCTGGGGTTCCCCATTGAACTGTACTGTACTTGGGTGCCCATACCCGGATGCCCACCCCTCCATTCCTGAGTGGTACTGGCCTATGAGCCCCATACTCTTAGCTGGATAGTAATCTGCCATCCCTGTGGCCCTGTGCTCATGTGCGCCAGGGGACATGGGGGTGGTAGAGTCCAGGGACTGGGGGAGATGAAGGCCCCTGGTGTTAGGGCTCCTGCGGTTATGGTCAGGAATCTCTCTTTCCCAGCGGACCTCATCTCTATCCGCCCCTGCTCCCTGTTGCAATGCAAGAGCCTGCATTTGTGCTTTCAGTTCCTCTGTTAAGGCCTTACTCGACTCTATCAGTCTCTCCTGCATCGCTACCTGTTGTTGGAGCCTATCATTGTGTTGGCAGAGAGCCTCATTCTCTCTCTGTGCTTCCTGATTGGTCCTGGAGTACTGGGCCAGTCTTTGCTGCAGGAGGGTTACCTCCTGGGCAATGTCCCTATTGGCCTGCTCCTTTCTTGCCAAAGCCTCTTCCACCCTCCTGGTGTGCTCTAACAAGTTCTGGTTTTCTTTTTGGAGGTCACCCAGCCCCTGGAGGGGGGGTGATTTTCTTCCATTTTCCTTTTTAAATGGCAGACTTCCTGGCCTATGGCGTCTCTTTCCTGACTAAGAGCCTGCATTTGTGCCGCCAGGTCGTCCCTCTGCCTTTGGAAGGCACCAGCATTCTGGCGCTCCTGATCAAACTCTGCCTGGGTATCCAGGTCTTTCAGAATTAGTTTGTTGCTCTCTGCCTTCACTCTATCTAGGTGGCCTTGCAGGGTGACTACCTGCTCAGCACATACCCTGTTGAAGTCCAGTTGTTGCTCCAGCTTTTTCTGGTTTTGCAGTAGGGAGTCCAAACCTTCTTGGTATTCCTTCTTCAAGGCCAGAAATCTGGTATCCTGTTCTACCTTTTCCTGTTGCAGCACATCCATATCCTTCTTTATTTTAATGATGTGCTGCCTACTATCATCTTCTGACTCCTGGCTCCTCTGCAGCCTCTGCTCAGAAGAGACCAGGTCAGATTGGACCTTCTCTAACGCCATCTGTTGCCTATTTGCCAGATTTTGGCTTTCAGCACATCTATCCTGCATGTCTCCCATATATAGGTACAGGTATGCCGCTATCCTAACAATCTTGTCGTGTTCATCTTTGGCCTTAGGAGCCATATATAGTTCACTCAGGGCTACATGTAATGGACCCTGATCTCTCCATAAGTCTGACCCTGTTTCAGTGACCTGTCGCGTGATGGCCTGCAACCAGGCATCCTGGCCCTGCTCAGCCCATTCACCTCTCACAAATAATTTATGTAAGAAGTGCTCTCTGGCTATTTTCATATCTACCAAGGTCGTCATTCTAGAGATTGGTCTCTGTCCTGACTTACAGAAGTTAGTATTTTATTCTTGCAAAACAGACCGTTTCCTAGAGCGTCCCTTTTGAGGAATGCTTCACAGCGTAATGCAGCGTGGTGATCCGACTGGATGTATGTATCCCGTCAGTTAGCACACTGTATTAAGCTGCACAAGTGGTATTCTAACCCAAACGTCCGGCTCGAGCCCCCAATTTGTAAGAGGATTCAATTCAGCACTACAGCTAAGTTAACGCCTAGTCTAGAATACTGAATGAAAACCCTTATTGATATATCTTTATGTCCAGTTCATGCGTTCTGGATGACTACCCCTATATAACACCCCTCTCTTGGAATCCCCCTGACCCTACTGAGCCAAGAAGTAGTTCTGTTTTGCAAGTTTAAAAGGTTTATTTGATAATTTAAAATATATATATATCACACTTTATAATAAATTAATAATTGAATAGCACACTTAATCTGATATGATAAAGATCAACAACGGAGAATCTGGCACTAGCACACTTCTTATAATCACTAATGAGTTGACATGAAATGGATAAGGTAGCACACTGGTAAATAGGAACAAAAGTATAATGTGGTAGAGGATGCTTTATGTAAGCTCAGGTGGATGCAATATTCAATGAATGCAGTACAGAAAATACTCAATATGATTTCAACCAAACAATGTAATCACTTTTCTCTGGCAATCCCCTCCCCCCCTTGATGCAAGGCAAGGAAATGGAAGGAAAACACACAGTTCTCAGAAATGCAATCAATGTAAATCAGTTCACCCCAGCAAGCTTACACGACAGAAGTTTAAAACACAGGCAAATGCTTTGATATGTGCTAGCAATGGATGAGAAATATGCTGGAAATGCTTTTAATTCCCTTTCAGAGGTTCAGGGTGAGTGGTATCTAGTTAATATTAGTCCAGGCTCACACTGGCAATGATGCAGGGATAGTTAGCAGGTTAAACGAATTTCTGGCAAATGGAAGGCAAGCAGCAGCAGTTTTTTACATGTGGAGAAATTTGCAAATCGCGGCAAAATTCGCGGATGCGCCGAGCGCTATTACAGAGGAACCACATGGAATATCTCTATCGTTTTGGGGTCCTAGGAAAGCCTAGGATCCCAGCTTCAAAATGAAAGTTACTGCAAGTCTCTAGCACAAACGGTCGCGGAGATATGAGCGATTAAATAAAGGTCGTTTTTCAGATTTGAAATTTTAAAGTTCAAAAAGACAAGTGCAGCTTGCAACTAGGAAATGACAAGTGACAGCTTTACAAATGACAGGTGACAGTTAGGAGGCAGTTCTACTTAGATTAAATAGATTGAATTATATTATTTTAACTAGGAGATTGGTTCTGCACAGTTTTCTAGGTACTCACACTATATTCTTGAGTGAAATGGGCCTCATCACGGATCTGGTCAGGGTTTTAGACTCGCCTCTGGTCTCTGCACTTCACAGTGATCTGGGTCAGCTCTCTCTGGTTCTCTGGTCTGGGTCTCTAGTTCTGGATAGATTGAAGTCTCTAGTTTGGCTCTCTGGAGGTTTGATGGAGGTAAAGTATGGATTTTTCCGGCAGAGCTTCCAGCGGCAGATGGATTTGAAGGGTCCCTATCTGTCCTGTCTGTCTGCTTTTATGTGTTTAGAATGTGGGTGTGTTCTAGCATCACTGACCCTACCTCTCTCTCAGCTTCTAATTGGTCAAACTTCCATTTATCATTTGATTGGGGAATGAACTGTGAGTCAGAGGGATGTCATTTTATGGCTTGCAGATAGGACACTCCTCTGTCAGATTGCACACATTCTATATTTGATAATAAAAGACATATTTCACAGTTACACAGTTGCTTGAAATTACATATACATGGTGTGGCTGAATTTAGCCATGTCTCTGTCCAAATCTGCTGTTTCTAAGAGCTTGCATTCAGAAATGGCTCATAATTGACTTTTTAACTGATTTTTCACTTTCTGACATTGACCCAACTTTACATACATGTGTGCAGTGAGTATGGACATTAACTGATGAAGTTTCAGATTTTTAACATGCATACATTTAGAGTAATATCCACTTTTCCGCTAAAACCCCCCTGAACACGCCACCGGGTCGAAAAACCTCTTAAAATGTGGGCAGAAAAATCACAAGAATTATGGTATCATTTATAAAATTTTCACATGTCCGCTCTATGAATGATCCATCTTTTTAAAGTTATGTTCTGGCTCCAAAGGGGTGTGGTTTCCTCTCAGCACAAGGTAGAAATACTGGTTTTTCCAGTTCTGCCAAGCCAGCTTGCTCTCACAGGCAGTGCCCCTCCCCTTTCCTCAGGAGGAAGCCACTTTTTACGACCATTTACGACTCCTGCCAATAAAACCTTTGCCTGAGCCAGGACAGGGCTTTGTTCAGAGCTCCTGTAGAGCACAGGTAATTCAATTATCAGATAGATGGCATATCCTTAGTGTGAGCAGCAAAAGGGCAGCTAGGCCTGGGAACACAGCTGTGACTCAAGTTTCACTCCTGATGGGGGTAGTTGCCAGGCAGAATTCAGTTCCTTAAGCCGGGTTTCAGATAAAATGTCACTTTTTGTTCCCCAGTTTCTGCATTCAAATAAAACTAAACATTTTCACATATGCAGCTAGAAGGCTGATTCTAAGTGCAAAACTATGACATTTCAACAGTTACAAAGGCATGTGACACCAAACATAGGTCACTCATTTAATCTAAACATTTTCGATTTTAGTGTCTTTAAATCCAGTGCAACTTAAACTGCTGCAATCCACAGCTCAGCCAGTCTTGTTATAAACCTTCAAGTCACTTCAGAATATCACTTTACATTGTATCCACCTCTCAGTAAGTCTTTCTTTGGCCTGCTTTGGGTTGATTCAGTTTTACACAAAAAGTAAAATCTGATGTGGTTTTAAAATGCCGGCTTTTGGATAGTGGTGAGTACTGGTACTGCACCCATTTTTGAGATTTAAGAAATGAATTCCCCACCATTCTAGGTTGCATTTGGCAATCAGCATTGCCATTCCCAATGGTTTCAGACTACTGTGCGGGTAGTCCAATGGTGGTTTTAAAGCGCTTTGAAGCTAACCGGCGCTACTGTTTTTCCTTTGGCAACCCATTTCCCTCCTGGCAACCCGGCCTTCCATTCTCGCACTGGTGGGTGGCAAGTGAGGCAACCATTTTGGTGTGCGCACAAACTGCGCAGCTTTCCTGGATTTCGGCGCACATGTGGGTTTTCCGCCATCTTGAATTTTCTAAGCCCACAGCACCAAATGTTGTGGCATGATAGCTTAAACGTGGGTCAGGACACCCAACATATAAAGGAGGACAATTACATTCAGTTACAAAACCAGCTGCCTGTGGAGATACGTGAGGTTATGTCGGTGGCTGAAAGCGAAGGTTCACAGCCTGACTCCTTACATGGCGAAGACGAAGACATATCTCCCACGCCCTTCTCACCTGTTACTTCGACTCACAGTCGTGGCCCTCAGGATGCATCAGAGAGCTTATACCCTGGCTATGAACCACAGAGCACATACTTGAAAGTGAGGGAACTTGCTGAACATGGTCACACTCTTAAAACGTGCAGACATAAATAACACAAACAGTACTTGCATGGTAAATAGGGGAAGAGAACAATCGTGTAAAAAGGTGGCAAAACTGCTCAAACGTTTGCAAAAAAAAGGCCACTTTATTGTCATACCGCACCGTTGGAGACTCTGGAAGCATTGACGGATCGGCTAATGTTCCACTACGTTACTCAGAGGAAGCGCCGCCCATGGTCTAGTCTTCCACCAAGATGGCCGCCCATGGTTTATCACAGATCCTGACCAAGCAGCGTGCCGCGTTGCAACCCTTTCTTTTTCTACCGGGTAAGATGCTTGCTCTTGCTTCTGCCTTCTCCCCTTCGCTTATGATTACCTTCCTCTTATGCTTTCAGCTTTCCTTCTACCTCCTGGAATCTCTGTGCCCCGCTGCCTACCTGTTTTCTTGTGCCCCTGACTGATTCTTGTACTCGAATCCTGTCCCACACCTCTCAATACTACTGCAGAAAGTCTTGTATGATTGCATCGGACGAAGACATCTCAATTCCTGGGTTTTGTTTCTGCCATATGGCTTTTTCTCCGTTTGGGCTATTCCCCAGGGGTTCACTGTCCGCGGTTTGAATTGGATGAAGACCAGGGTGACAGTCCTGTCTTTTTAGAGCGCGCCAACAGTTGCCAGCGCATTGATAAGAAATAAAGAGCTTTAGAAAACTGTGAAGAATTCCGATTTGTTAATTGGAACAGAATAACATCATTAATCAATGGCATAGCTGTGATTAACACAGTTATTCAGGGACTCTTAAACTACTGCTGGAGATTGGACATACTTATTTTGTACAGTTACGTTTGAGTGGAGGTGATCTTAGCATACCTCTTTTCACAAAACATTCTAAGACCCTTTTAGATGCAGATAGCTTTCCCAATCAAATTCAAAACATCTTACAGAGTAACTTAGAGAATCTCCCTAATGGTGCTCTCAGACTCACAGTACTGATTGCCAGAGCTAAAGAGGAAGAATTTACAGACATCTAAGTGCTTTCATCTTCAGTAAGGTCATTTTGAATAAACTAACATTTCCCCTGGCCTCGTGGAACACGAGGGGATTCTCCCATCTACTTGAGGAATTTCCAATTGATCTAGAGAACAACTTCATAATCTGCCTACAAGAGACGTGGCTAAGGTCCGTGCCTGTTAAAGATGGTTATGTCACCTTGCTAAACTCTGCAGGCAAAAATGAGCATGGACGTCCCTTTTCGGGCCTTTTAACCATGATTAAAATCGGGCTTGGATGGACAGTAATTAAAACTGTAAATCCTAACATCTTCATACAAAGTACCTTACTCCAGTGTAAACCAAGCAGCCCTGGACTACACCAATATATCTTATTACTAAATGTATATTGGAACCCAGTGATGATAACTCTGAAGAATTTCATAACTGCGGTAACCACAATCCTAGACAAAAATTTGCAGGTCAGAAGCAACATCATGATCATTATTGCTGGCGACATGAACCTAACCTGGTTCGATATAAAAGGTAACAAATTGCTTACTAAGGGAGAAATGGATTCCCGACACCATGATAGACGTAAGCATTGGGACAACATCATGAAGACCTACGATTGTGTCATGGTAAATGGGCAAATTGATGGAGACATACCTCCAAATACTACTTGGCATAATATGGGTCACGCAAAGGTACTAGATTACATTTGGGTGTCTAAACACTCCTGGAATAAAATCAGAAAAATGAATGTGATCAAGACAACAAAAAGTGACCACGAAATATTGGTGATGGGCTTGTATATAAGTAACAATCCAGAATTGCAGACCTTCGGACAAGCTCTCGAAGTAAATAATGGAAAAAACAAGCTGCGACTATCTTCGCAACAAATAACTACGTTATCAAAGGTCATGGATAATGACAGGATCTCTACCTACAATAAAATGGATTATGTGTCGTTTTTGCCTCAGCAAAACGGCGCCCCATTATGGAAGAAAAGCACCAATAAGCAGCATCTGCATGGCTGGAGTACGATGGTAAATGAAAAAAAAAAGACGCTTCAAAGTGAGATACGTAAGCTGAAATCACAAGGAGGCATAAAGAATATCGATATGATAAAAAAAAGAGGCAGGTTTACCGTAATTGGGTTAAAGCATTCAGGTATCAGCGTGATCAGGAACGAGGTGAACAAATGCTAGGCCTGATGAAATCCAACAAATGTAGAGAAATATGGCACATACTAAATAGCTGCTCAAATAATCAAGCAACTAAGATGGCCAATGTGGTATCGGAAGCTGAGTGGAACCAACATTTTACAAAAGTATTTGCAGGTGAGACTGAATGCGAAGTAAAAAAAGACGAAGCATCGACAGGAAATTGGGACTGTATTGAATCTGTCGATGACATACTCCTTGCAATCAATTCCCTGAATAATTCACGTGCGGCAGGCCCCGATGGCATATCGAATATGATGCTTAAACAAAATAAAGCTCAATGGGCGGATTTTATTGCAAAATTATTTACAAAGATAGCAACATCGAAGAAAATCCCCATAACCTGGACATCTGCCATTATCGTACCGATATTCAAGAAGGGTGATCGGGCAAATCCAGCAAATTACCGCCCTATCGCCCTGTTGGATACCATCGGCAAAGTGTTCGCTAACTTTCTACAAAAAAAAATAACAAAGTGGGCCATTTCAGCCAAAATTGTGGACTGCAGACAAACTGGGTTTACCAAGGGTGTTGGTACTGAGAACAACCTGACGCTGCTTAACATCCTAAAACTGACAGCTCTGGCGAGTAAAACGAAGTTGTTTATAGCTTTCATTGACCTTCACCAAGCTTTTGATTGCATAGATCGGAAATTGCTATGGGACAAACAAAAAAAATGGAATTGTCCTCAGGATCTATTGCAGCCAATAATTGCTTTACACACTTCAACCACAATACAAATAAGGCTAAATGAAGCAGGACTCTTGTCGAACAAAATGAGGACACAAAGAGGTGTGAAGCAAGGGTGCCCAATAGCTGCATGTCTATTTAAGCTGTTCATCGCTGATATTCCGGCTGCTTTGTGTAATGTCCGATGTTTCCCCCCAAAGATAAATGGTTCTCACATAAACTGCATGATATATGCGGACGATATCGTGCTAGTTGATAACACGCAGATTGGCCTCCAGCGTCTTTTGCAAAAAATACAAGCCTACATGAATCAAAATCACTTAAAAATAAACATATCAAAAACAAAAATCATGAAGATTGGACCAAAAAGCGGTACAAGGTCAAGTTCCTTTAAGTGGAGACTTGGAAACATGACCCTAGACGAAGTGACTGAAATGAGATATCTAGGAATCATGTTCAGTCCATCAATTTGTGAGCGGAACTGGGTCCAAGACGTTGAGTTCCGGATGACCACTTTGGCAGTACAAGGAGCCCGGTTCCATTATCTCTTCGGCAAGTTCTCCCTCGCTCCGATCCGGCTATTCTACCTCCAAAAAGTGATTTCGTCAATCACCTATGGAGCAGAGGCTGGCTGGAACCTGGACCATTCAATTTGGGCAAAATTAGAAGGCCAGTTCTGGAAACGTGTTTTAAGACTACCAAAATGCGTTTCCATAAAGGTTATAAGGCAGGAGTTAGCACTTGACGACCTATATACAACTATTATCTGGAAAACACTGGCATTAATGCGTAAGATGCTAATTACAAAGAAAGAACCACCGTACAAAATTTTGGCGGTGACAGAGTCAAAACATGCAGGGGGTGTTTTTGCGAAATGGTTGGAAAAAGCAAATAACATCATGTTGGCTGCCATTATAAGCAATGAAATGCTAATAAAGTGGCCACAATTAGCAAAAAAGAGATTAAAAGAATGGTCCTGGGCATGTAACATGGATAAACTAGAAGGGTTAACAACTGCCCCCAAACTAGGACCAACAGCAAACAAACTGAACAAACTGCCAGGATATCTCACTCAATTTCCATCAAGGCACCATCGGGATCGATTTCTCAGACTTCGGCTGAATGCTCTAAGAACAAGAGAAGTACTATTCATAAAAAAAGACGCAGAGACAAGTGACAATTTGTGTAGATTCTGCCGAAATGAAATGGAGACAGTAAGACATTTGATAACCGCCTGCCCCAAACTCCATTCTTTAAGATCTCTACACCTTAGGAAGTTCGCACCACTAAATGAGAACATGGACGAGTGGTGGTATAGAATCTTGAGTGGAAGTTCTATTATCTTAACCTGTGCGGTGATCAACTTTATTGATGCCCTAAATGTCTGAGAAGATATGTGGGCCAAGGGTCTGGCATAAGGAGTGTATAAGGATATGTGTAAGGAACTGTGTATTAGAACAAAAAGTTTATATTAAACTATGTTAAAAAAAAAAAAAAAAAACTAACATTTTTGCTCCATTTCCCACAAGAGATTGGTAATTTATGTCTAACTGCTAGTGGAGCTGGCCTTTTGGAAACCCCAAGACCCACAGATACTGTTTTACTGACCCTTGCTAGAGATGCCAATACTATTCTAAATATTGGTCAGGGTCATCTAGTGTCTTTCGCAGACATATAGACATCTGACTCATATTTTGATGCCACTATTAAGCTGCTGTACTTTGATCACATGTGGCAGACCTTCGAGAGTGATGGTCCTCAGAGAGCTAGTACCATGGATGTGCTCCACCATGAGAAACATTTATTTGCCATATTCAATTTGAGAGGTTTTCTAGGGGCTAAATGTGTGTGGGAATTTAACACTAAGAATACTGTGGTGGGTCGCAAGAAGGAGTCGGAATCTTGGAGGACATTTCCAAAATACTTTATTATTATTTTTTTTTTTTTAAACATATTTTTATTGTTTTCAATCAAAAAAATACATGGAGAGAGAACAACACCAATGAATGTGAACAAAAGCATCTTCAAAACTCCCCATGTAACCCAATACACCAATCAAATTTCAAAAAGAGACATATCAATGAAGGAAACATCATAAACAAGTAATCAAATCAAATATATGCATACTTTAAGTTAATAATGTTCACTATAAAATCAATATATTTACATAATTTTCACTACATCCCTAAACATACAGACAAGAAACAGTACAAAAGACACAACAATACAAACACACAAAAGAATACCTAATTCATCCTGTTCTCCATCTTGCACCCTACCACCATACAAATCAATGAAAGATCCCCACAAGGACCAATAGTCCCTTACTTTACCCTGTTTCTTAAACATAACCAGAAGTAATCAATCACACATAGATTTGGGGAAAAAAGGTCAACAAAATCACAATAACAACTGAATGTCCAAATGCATGAGAAAAATCCTCTGGAATTGCGAGCTTACTGCCTAGGGGAAGGCCTGCTCATCATCCAGGATGTGTGTGATTTCCAACAGAAAACAGATACTGGAATCTTTGCTTCAACTTTACACATTTACTGGAACCAAAGCCTCACTTCTTGCTCTCTCGTGTCTGGCACTGCATGTGTGTCCAGTGCTATAGGCATCCATTGGTAGAGGGGGCCCAGACATGACTGGGTATGCTGTGCCTTCGTTTTAAGTGGCTTCTAAAAATAAGAGAATCTAAACACGCCAACCCCCAAATACGGTGTTTTACGTTCGCTTCTCTGTCAAATTCAATTAGGTGTATCTGACGCAGTCCTGTCAAGCCAGATATGACTAAAACAAACCATCCTGCCAAAATGATTGAGGGATAAGGATACGTAGATGAATGCTGTCACATTCCACCAACCTTATATTCTGTTCCTCCACTTCTCTCCAGCGGACACACCGTACAGGCCGTGAGAGCCAGGCCCAGGAAACCTTTGTGTGCAATGCGTGCAGCGTATAACATCTAGTGGCTCAAGTCCTACCTGCAGGAACACCCGGTGGTGGCACTCTCAGTCCAAACGTATGCCCACGCTCATCTCAATGTTTCAAAAAAAAACATCACTCTTTCTTGCTTTCAGCATTCATTTAAAATTCCCCACATATCTGAAATCAAGGAGCCCTTCTAAATCGCGTGTAATCCAAAGATACACGAGTCATCTGATCTATCCTCTCAATACGCTCCGCTGTAACAGTAATGAGGAGGGGCCTTCGGTGTAATACTTCCTGATCCTCTTAATGCACACATTTAGTTTTAAATGATAAGACAACAGCCTAGATTTCCCTATTCTAAAAAGGTTTCCCTGCCTAGCTAAGGAAACTAAAGGTGCTCGTCTTTTGTCAGGAAGTCCCAAAAAAAGAAAAGTCCACCGTCCAAATCTAGTTCTACCACTGAGAATCTAAACTTAAACATTTCCAGGAGATTGACTTGAATACCTGATATACCTGTCTTTTTTGATGGCTTCTTTATATCATAGTCTTTATTCTAGTTGTTATTTATCTAGCAGAATCTTCGGGAATTGTCTCTCTTTTTTTCTTGAATTTACTCTTGTAATTCCTCTACAACATTCTTGGATTTGATATTCTCTTTAGCAAAGTATTTAGGCCAACCTTCCTCGTGATAATTTCTTGCTTGTTGGTTCGAGGTTTTAGACCTCCCACAGTCTATTGATCCAGGTTCTCTCAGCTGGATTGTGGTTTCTGCCCACTTGATATTTCCTCACTTATGAATTCTCTCTTTATCGCCACTTTTTGTACTTGACAAACTTGTCTGTCCTCCTCTGTTACCATTTTATGTCCGTTTTGTCAGGATGCTGCCCCGCCTTTCCTTTTGGGCCCATTACAAACATGTCGTGCCCTTCCCAAGATGGCCACCAGTTGTTTCCAATTCCGGTTGTGGTACCCAGAGACCACAGCACGAAATAACCTCCACAGTACAAGAGGCTGCAAGTCCGGTAAGGCTGTGCGTAGCAACTTTTCTCCCCCATTGCCTTGACGCTCATTTCCTTCTTACCTTCTCTGTTCCTGACTACTGCTACTTACCTGTTGTCTTTTGTTCTTGGTCATTCCCCACTCCGCCCCTGTGCTGGATCTGCTCCTTCCCTTCTTGCTTCCTGTTTTCGTGTGCCTTCCAACTATGCCTTGCTCTAGCCGTCTTCATCAGCACTCGCTCAGATTTCTACCATACTGCCAATTCCTGGAGGATGGCCAGCAAGCAGAGGGATTTATTCCCGCAAGGGTTTTCCCCCTTTCAGGGCTGCCCTGAGGTGAGGCCCTCCTTGCCTTCCTGTGTCTCCAGGAGGAAGGGTGTCTTCATGACAGGACTGGCCCTACCTCTTCCCTGAGAAGCGACCCCAGAAACCTCAGCTAAGGCGCAAACCTGACAGTTTGCAATCCCTTGAAAAAGAAAAAATTACACAGCTTCAAGAGCTGGTAGCTGCTGTGCAGAACATATCTATGGAAGTTTAATCCCTGAAAGAAGAGAACCGCTCCTGAGAGAAGTAATGGCTAATCGGAATGCCCTTCCAGTCGGATCCTTAACAAGCATTACTTCGGTGGAAACATTTAACAGAGTTCCTAAAAGACTCTGTGAAGACTTGAATGCATGCACTGTGGTGTTTTCCTTTCTAGAAGCCCTATTTCAGACTGATGAGGCTAAAATAGGGTTAATCGGTTACTCACATGACTTTAAGTGCCTTAGCTTGGGCTACCCCTTTGTTTGTGCAGAATGACACTTTGCGCTGAGCTTGACACCTGGCATCACCCCAATACCATATCGAAAGCATGAGAGACTTTATGCACTTAGACATCCTTATCGAAGGTACTCCCAAACTGAGGCAGTAGACATGAGCCTGCAGACACCACTGGACATAGAAGAACTATGAATGAAGTCCAACAGATGAAAAATGATGCCACTGAGAAGAGAAGATACGTGGATGCACTGAAACCGATTTATGAACATTTAAAGAATGAAGATGTGATTGAAGTAACAAAGTAAAAACTTATGTGAATATGAAGAAAACCATATACACTAAGATGATAGGTAAGAGGAAATGTAGTATATATGTAAATATGCAGAAATGTCAGGTGTATATAAGACATTATAGGAGCTTGATAGAGTAGGAAATAGCATGCGAGTAAAGCAGCCATGTTGAGAAATGGACGTTGGCATCGTAATAATAGTAAACGAGAAGCTTTGAGAAGGAAAACCAATGCTGCAGAGCTGACAGGCACTGAAATAAAGATGTGTGCAAAACAATGGACAGTCGTTTGGCTCAGAATCAAGGATGCTGCAGCAATAGCAACTACATGGTACAAAAGGAGTCGAAGAGGATAAGCCATATGTAGGACATATTTCTGTTAGATTAAGAAAAGGAGTGAACATTTGTGAGTGCCAACTATTGTACAATTAAAGATGCAGAAAGCATATGAAGGATGGGGCAGCCAAGTCTCCAGACGCCAACATAATTGAATAGCACTAACTGGAAGGGCAGAATGGACAAAATAATGTTCTGCTCACTTGTGGTACAGTACCAGAAAATAAGATCTTTCATAAAGCTCCAGACGAAGATAGCAATGTACCTTCACTCCCTTTAAAGTTCTGAGGGAGAGAACGTTTAGCAAGGTCAACTACAAAGAAAAAGCGTGGCTTAAGGCCTAACTGATGAGAGATGGTAGGCCAATTAGCTAAGAAAGGCAGTTGTCTGACGTTCCCTTGCACCTGGGTTTTGTTTACGTGCTGCTAATGAGCCGAATGTCCAGGGTTGGTATGAGAGTGCCAAACAATCATAAGGGCCTATGTGATGGTGGACCATACATTGTTGCACAGGCCTATCCGCTGCTATTACATTATTATTAAGAGCTAGTTCAAGGCGTGCCTACCATATAAGGGGCAACCGATGATGATACTAACAACTATATAGTTTATATCTATACGTTTCCCCTAACCAATCCCTCCATCTGATAGGATTTTGTTGTAAGCCATGTAGAATGATGTCATAGCTGGCATATATTGAGGTATAAAACCTTTTGCGTCGCTGAAATGCATTGAGGGTGTGTGGACTTCAATCTGTTTGTTCTCCAGGTTTCACTACGTTATTGAACTGATAATAAAGTAGTTTATTGCCATATTCTTTGAGTCTGTTGGGTTATTTGGGCCTCAGATCATTTGTTTTGGTAATCCCATTTGGCACTTGGAACACTCCTGGTGCTAATGCACATGTTGGAAGCAGAGGATGTTTCAGATCCAGACTCTCTGATTTTTGACGTCTTCCACCATCAGCCAGAAGATCGCAGACTTTCCTGTGGAGAGTGGAAGAATCACGCATGAAAACGAGACGGACGGCAGGTACCTCTTTGAAAAAAGTCCTGTCCGGTCCTCCAGGGCACCAGACGGACTGAAGGCGAAGAGGTCAATTGGGGACGAGTCAATATCAAAGGGCTTGAACTGAGCAACGTACATAAGTAGAACATGGAAAGTGGAAAATCAAATGGGAAGGATTTTAATGCATGTTGTGAGACAGGCATGGTATCAAGAGAGACACAGACACAAAGATACGTTTTCAAAACCTTTGGTTCTTAAAGTTCCCGGGTTGGTGTAATGCATAACTGGCCCTTACAATAAAAGGCTGATTCCCTTAACTGATGTTTCTAAGGGCCGTCGCAGTCTAGAATTCCAGAATAAAAATCAGCCTGTGTCTAAACCTATGCTTGCCCTCATCCTTTGACAAATATGTGTTACAAAGTCTTTCAAAAGCAAAGAGTGGTGGTTTAACAAAAATAGGAAAACCAGGATTGGTTTCAGGCTGTCTTCTCACCAGATGTAGGTTAGTCAGCTTCGAAAGAATGAGTTCAATCAAAAAGGACTGTTCATAGGACTCTCTCAACAGTTCGAACTATGTCAATGGCTTCATGCTGAGTTTGCCGGTCTGGAAATAAAGCTGCCGGTAAGCTCACCGGCACCCTTGTTTTCGGACCATCAAACTACAGGTTTGCCTGCCAGAGCTGCTGTGCGCAACAGGTCTGACCCTGCAGGGCACAGCGGTCATGGTAGGCAAAGCCGTCACGGGTGCTTCCGTGTCCCCACTCCCCTAGGACTCTATGGGAATGGGATTAAAAACATCACTGGCGCCTGACTTCCCGGCCGTAGGGTTACCACCTGACCCGTAATGAGGCCCACTGTCTTTACTGCCTTGGGGTTCCCTTCCCCAAACTTCATTTCCTTCAAGATTCCACTTTGGTAGGCCTCTTGGGGTTCCCTTCCCCAAGCTCAGGCCTCTTTCAAGTTCAAACACAAATACACTTCTTAGGCTTCTCAAGGTTCCCTTCCCCAAGCTCAGGCCTCTTTCAAGTTCAAAAACAAGTTCAGCTCTCAGACTTCTCAGGGTTCCCTTCCCCAAGCTCAGGCCTCTTTCAAGTTTAAACACAAGTTCAGCTCTTAGGCCTCTCAGGGGTCCCTTCCCCAAGCTCAGGCCTCTTTCAAGTTCAAAAACAAGTTCAGCTCTCAGACTTTTCAGGGTTCCCTTGTTCAGGGGGAAAGAAATTCACTGACGAGAACCATAGGTCAGCACTCACCCTCTAGAACCTGTAAAACAAGATAGCTGCACCATGTGAGGAAAGGGGGTGCAGGATTCACTTACTCCAACACGACTCAATAATGAGGACTCAGTAATTTGGCAAAGGGAAGTCCATTTAATGACAAGTACATCAAACAGGGAAGCAGTTGGGAATCAGCATTGTTGTGATCACCTGTCTCGCTCCGACTCCCTCGAACTTTGGTTGAACAGCAATTCTTATAGGCATTATTCGTCATCATTGACGTCTAACTCTACAAAAACTCAACATGCAATATAATTGGTTAGGAAAGGTAACTTAAGTATAGGTGCTATATCTGTATATGATAATAGAGCATGCAGATTGGATAATTCTTATCGGGTGGGCGTCTACGCCCCATCCCACTACATCACATGTGATAGATGTCATTACAAGTACAACGTCTCATTGGTTCTACGATATATAGGACTCTAGATAACTTGGTCCATTGTGATTGGGCAGGTTACACCCCTAGACATAAATCCCCATTTTAATTAGCAGCATGCAGAATGGACACCCAGGTGCCTGGTGTCCCAAGGTTCACCCAGCCTCCCTTCCATCAATCAGTATCTTAGGGCTATGTGTCAATTAGTTAGCTGGGTATGGCCTCAAAACTGTAGCCTCTTACCAGGAAAGGTTCTGCATCCTCGGGTCCTGGATGACATCAGGCGGTGGTACCTCTTCGCGCCTGGCTGGTCACGTGCTAGTTCACCATGAATATGCTTCAGTTTCCAGCTTTTAATGTATTTAATTCTGTTTCGGCCTCACCACCTGCATGGGCCCCCCTTATCTTGACCTTCATGGGGCAGGCTGGTATGCTCTGAAGTTTGAGTCTTGTTAGCCGACACTCTCCTCCCTTTCTCTGGTTGACCTCGATTTCCCTGGCATGAGCTGCTCTTTGCTGAGTTTCGATTCCGCTCCTTCTCTTGACTCTGGCTGGGTTCTGAAACTCAGCCTGTCAGGCCCCTGGCAACCTGTGTACATTTCCACTTTTACAAAATGGAGTCGCACTTGTATAATGTGCCTTATTGAGGTAGATATATAGTTGTCGCTTGCCGCTCTCATCTTCTACTAAGCATTGCAAGCAGTATTGATATCTTTAGCTTCTTGCGTTCCAAGCCTATTTACACACGTTTAACTGGTTGTTTGCTTCCATCTTGTCTAGTAGCAACGTTTCCTTCACGTTTTAACATTGTCTCTTTCCTGCGTCCATTACATCTATTTTCACGACGGCTCGCACTTGCGTGTTATCTTCGATAGCCATTTTTGTTAATTCGCGAGTCTGTTCAGGCTCTTATGTCATTTCCACTGGCCTTCCATTAAAGCTCTTTGGGTCTCTTCATGGACTGTCTGTAGGTACTCTTTGTTTCGTCTCAGCGGCTGGTACGGCTGTCTGATAGGGTACCGTGCTGCCCCGGGTTGTCTGCTTATGGGCGCTTCAACAGGTACGGACCTTCTGATGTACACTGGGCAGAGTCCCAGTGCAGCTCTTTGTTGGTTCATTTGTTCCTCATGTGTCACATACCTTGGTGAGTACTCTCCTGGAACCTCAAAATGAGGGGTGGGGGTGCAGGCCATGTCTGGGACCTCCTCTACCCTCCCCCCTCAGGTTGGTTCATTGACCACTTCTGCAATCTCTTTTGCACTTATTTCCTTTGATTCTTCAGTGTCATGTTCATCGTCTTCAGGGTTTGCACATGATGGTGTGAATGTGTGAGTCTTTGGAGTCCATATTTTTATCACTTCTTTCAAACTCCCTGCTTTTTTCACATGTTCGTCTTTGTTCCATGTCATTAGCTGACATTGTCCATTTGGACTGCAGTAAATCCATTTTCATTCATATCTTCTTTGGATATGTGAACTTTGTTCCTTCTGGTCCAAATTTGCTGGCCTTCACAAAGTTTCTTATTTCTTCATCAGTCAGGTCTCTGGGCTTCCACCCTTGTTCGACATCAACCATTATTTTCATCGCTATGGCTTTCTTTGCAGTTTTCTGGCACTGTGTAATGATTATCTTGACAACACAGGATCCTAGCAATACCATTGCTAGTAGGGCTCCCAGAAACTTGAATATATCTGCCATCCATTGTGGGACCCACAAGAATAGGTCTCCAAACCAGCTGTCATCATCCACTTCATCACTTTCATCGATCATCTGGTTTTTCAGTTTTGTCAACATACTTATGGCCTCTGTTAGGGTTCCGTTTTCTTCATCGTGTGATGGAACGTGCTCTGGCATGCCTGTCGGACCTCGGCGCCTTGACTCCGTCTCCAAGGCAACGTTTAAATAGAACTAAGAGACGTGCGCGTGGATGTCTCTCTGCAGTAGGCAGAACAACACAGGAATTGAAGGTAAATGTCGGAGAACATCCGCCGCTTTGATCATTAAAGACATGCTAGAACGGTTGTCTAAATAGCCTGTTTCTTTCACAGAGACAAGTTTAACGTATGCGTTTCTCCATGCATTTGCAACACACGTGGCTGGAGCCGTGAGAGTTGCAAAAGGAAAAGCCTTTTGGGGCTTACCAGATTTGCATGAAAGTGATCAGGTAGGACACTCTTCGTCCTTATACTATGTACATAGAATTTTGTAACGCTGATACTAAATGAAAATTCTGTTTTTCATTTACTTTTTCTGGCGTACCAATTAAATATTCGTGGGACAAACGAAATGGTATGTGTGAATTCGATTATGTATTGTATATAAATCATTCAATGAACTTGTATTAATATATGTATGACTATGTGTAGCTTGATGATGTAATCAAGAGCCTATATACAGCCCTGATGAAGGTTTACACCGAAATGCATTGGCTTAATGTATATTGATGGCAAAATATGATCGCCCAACGATCACATTCAGAATAAATTTAATTATAAAAACAGGGATGTGAATAAAACATTCCTGGCCAAAACTGCACGGATCTAACTGATGCTTTGATTTGAAGCTTTGATTTGAATTTAAGAGAACGTTGGATTTAAATATTATGGGAATTTGCAGCCCTCTCTAAGGGCCAACTGAGAAGCGCCAGTTATAATAAGGCAAAGTTGCCTTGTTTTCTTTTGTATATGGTGCAAATATGCAACACGATTCTCCAAGTTTTGCACAAACACCTCCATCCATTGCTGTGATCATGTCAAGCACATATCTGTTTTGGAGAGTCATCACTCTGATTGCTCTCAGCTCTTCTTTGATTGTGTTGAAACCTTTTATAGTGGTATTGATGGTCTGCAATAACTCCCATCTGGTTATCTGCAACCATTTAGCATTCACTCCAATTTGGATGTGTGGCAAGAGCATTGTGGTGAACACTGTTGACGTGAGGCTGAACAGCCTGTGTCCGTATGGGATTGCATGGAATGCCTCTGATTTGGTAGAAAAGTAATTTTCTCTCTTCATTCTGGACATCAGTTCCACAGACCTCCTTTTCCTCAGATGAGCATCTGTTTCAGGAAACTGTTCAAATTCAGGTCATTCTTAGGGATCACCAGCGCGGGAACGTGGACGTTCACTATCGTGCATATACCTCCCCAGTTTTTCGGCAGTCTTATGTATGCTTTGGATCTGCATGCCCAATAATGATCCATGATTACCGCGGTTCCGTGTACCATTCCTGGAGCACGAAGACTCGTCCACAGTTCTGATTCTCTCCCATCTTCCTTGTGCCGTTATTTCTGAAACAGAACTTTGGGTTTTCTAGTGGCACTATCTGTAAGGGTCCTCCTCTGTCTTTGACCAATGTAAGTAGTTTTGCAAGCTTCGGCCATAATGGCTTGCATCCGTTCCGCACTATGTTGATGGTAGGTTCGTATTGACCACTGACCATCCAGGCTCTGCAGATCACTACTCCTTTCTCCCATCCGTCTGGTGAAAGCATTGTCCCCCAAATCTGCATCTGGCCTCTGTTCTTCCAACTTTGAGCCTCTTCTGGAGTTTTTCCTCGGACGTTTAGCTTCTGATTCACTTTCCATCTAATTCCTGCCCCTTTTACGTCAGGGTTCTTGTACCTGATTACATGGTTCTTAGTTTGAGCTCTGTTTCTTGTCTTTATGTCTTGAACATAATCATCCTCATCAGGATCCGTTGCTTCAGTTGCTCATTTCAGGGAGGCATCACTGCCCATGAACTGGCCTCTGGTCTTGCACATTGCTACGTGTGACATACAGTGTGCTGTCTGGACATCAATTTCTACAGCCACAAAGATCTTTGATTTTCCCATACTGTATGGTAGGAGTGCACAGACGAATCATTCTCCTTCTGACTGCCTTCGTCCTACTTCCTTCATGGGTTGGTACCATATGTTGTTTCCGAGATGGGCTGTGCTGTCTAGGTAGTCGTTAAGTTCATTGTTTTCTTCATATGGGCTTCTCTTGATTCTCAGCGTTTTTCTGTAGTTTACTATTACTATGTCCTTAAAAGCGTTTGTGCTGCTTTTCCACTCTGGGCCTTTCGGTGGAGTAGGGTCCTCTGGCTGCATCGCTGTGGTAGGAAAAGGTTTGTCGTTTCTCTTCCTCTCCTCTTGTAATTTTTCATCGATGTTCTCTGGCTGCCATTGGCTCACCAACTCCTCAACGCGTGGCTGTGTTGTAGATCTGGTGCTTGTTAGCAGTGTTCGAGCTAGCATGCTTGTCGTTATAGTCTCTGCAGTTCTATTTTTCAGCTCCTCGTGCAGTTTCTTTGCTCTGACTATAAATGCGAACAAACAATCTATCAGCATTTGTGTTTTCTCTGTGAGTTCCTTTGTGGCTACTTCTGTTCTTTTGAGGGATTTTGCTATGCCCTCTGTCTTGGGTTTCTTACTTGACTTCTCTTGGTTAATTCCACTATTTTCTGGTACTGATTGTTCGGCAGGCTGTCTCCCCTTCTCTGCAGCCTTCGTTGGAGGCCCTGTAGCCATTGACACTTGCCCTTGTCTGTGTGCATCCTGTGTGTGTGTGTGCGTGCAGTGGTCAGTGTCATGTTTTCATTCATTCCGTGCTAACCCTGTCTCCAGCTTTTCTCTTCATTTGTTATTTCAAACGAGTCTAAATCACTGCTAATTATATGTAATTTTAGTTTGTTAATTTTACCATCAGGTTTTCTTGGGACTGGAATGACTATATAGGGTCTGGGTGCTTTCGTAGGCCCCAGACGTTCATCATCTGGCGGGTGCGCTGAGATTGGGACACTTCGTGCACCAATAAAGAAAGCAGTTCTGATTATTAATGGCAGAAAAACAATAATAATAACTATACATATGCAGATTATCGTTCGGAAAGACAATTTGCAACATTTTCTTCCAGGGAAGTGGGGGTGCCCTTCTCTGGGGGTAAAACCAAGTTACTGTTCTGGGTACCCATTTCGAACAAGTTCATAGTCAGTTATTTATTCCTTCTCTTGCTCTGATCTCATAGTTCAAGAGTTCATTACTATTGTGACGAGTGCTTTACAAATGTCCCCCCTCTTGTGGGTGCTGTCGGTAATATCTGGGTATGCAGTACAGTTCCTTTAGCTAGACTATGGAAAAGGGTTAGGCTAGCAACTTTGGTACATCACATTCATAATGCATATCTATAGTAGGTAAGGTCCCAGTGCACTCCTCATATTTTGCTTTGGTCCTGAGGACATGCTGGAACCTGTTCAATGCGAAGGAATGAAAAGATGGAACTGCTAAAAATCACACAAAAATAAAATGTTGTAAACATAAAAATAAAAATAAAAATGAACATGAAAAATAAAAATAAAAATAAAAATAAGGAAAAATAGAGGAAAAAGTACAAAGAAAAAATAGGATGGTGTAGTTCTTTTCTCTGCTCTCCTCAATCTGTCCTGTGGCTGAAAATTGAAGAACTGTGTCTCTGTCCTCGGTTTGTTCCACGGCGAAAGATAAAGCACTGTCTCTCTGTCTCCACGATCTGTCCCACGGTGGAAGATAAAGCACTGTCTCTCTGTCTCCATGATCTGTCCCACGTCGGAAGTCTCACTGAAACCTCCTAAGGTATTCTCGCTGTAAATTAGATAGCTCCACCTGGAGCATTATGCCATGGAGGAGTGTGCCCATGTGTGGGACGTTGGCTGCATCTCTAAGGAAGGTGATGACGTCAACATCTGCAGGCCTCGCCACCATTTCCAGATAGTCTGTGACTAGTCTAAGCAGGACATTGTGCGCCAGCCGGGTGTCTTCGGGTGATAGGGACATTTGTCCTGTTTGGCTGGGTCGTGGTCATTAGCTTTTCTTGTGATTTGCACAGTCTCTGCACCTTCCTGTTGCGTGGACTACCACAAGGTGATTTAGTTTAGTCCACAGCTGGTTCAACTGAGCTAGGTTTCTTGGGTCTCTGATTAAAGTACGTGTGTCAGTTGTTCTCCTGACAAGTCCTGGGCATTTCTCGATTATTTGAAAAAACAAATTAAATGTGAGTTCATCAATGTCTACTGGCGATGGAAGCATTTGTGTCCTCTTCGCTGTGCTCGGGTAAATCGGCGAAGGCTTCCGTGATGACAGTCAGCAGTTGCCAAATTACCTTCTTATTCGCAGGATCTTGAATAAAGTCTGTGACACTGGTCTCTCTCCCTATGAGTGACGGGTATGACAGCACCACCAATTAAAAATACGTAAGCACATCCCACTTGAGGCTTCTGCTAGGAGATACCATGAGTTCTGTGAAGTCTTGACAGTGGTTGCTTCAGGATACTGTGTTTATTTGCAGTCTATCAGAGTCTTCTCTTTACCCTGCAACTAGGATGCACAGAGTGTTCGTTTTATGTCCTTTATTAGCTTTCACTGGTTTGAGAAAATGTCTTGTTTAAAAGCCACAATTTAAAACTGAATTCTTTTCGCCTTTATTTTGCTGCTCATGCATCCTTCTTCCTCATCATGGATCGTGTCTGCACGTGCTGAGGTTCTTCCCCGTTGTCTGTGGTTTATTTCTGGTTAGATGTAGCTTGGAGGCTCTCTCCTATATAAGGTTTAATGTCATTCAGGAATGGCCATGCCCTTCTGCCCTGGACTTTGACAGCTGAATGAGTGCAGTCCTCTACGATGAAAGGGCCATTGAATCGAGGCTCATCCCACTTCTTCCTTGTAAAGTTCCTTATGAGGACAGTGTCACCAGGGAAGACGGGTGGCGCACATAAACCTTGTGTGGTGTCTGTTTCAGCATGTCCTGTTGCATTTTGTGCTGCGCTGCACCCTTTTCTTCGTCGATGCAGCTGGCCTGAAATAACAGAGATGCTGGATGTCATACAGTTCATGGAATCCTGCATCACTGTCCGAAAGACCTCCTTAGTTGGCTGGGCATTACATCTAGCTCTATCTCGGGGGTAAGAGGGGTCCTCATCCTTCAGCCTGTGACTATTTTGTACAGCGTGAGATGATGGTCGGAGCCTGGTTGGTTCCGAAGTGCATACAATGCCAGTGGTAGACAGTGCAACCATCCCTTTTGTAATGTGAGTTTCAACTTGGCTATCCTCTCCTTTAACAGGCCGTTGAGCCGCTCACATATCCCATTCCCCTCCGGGTGATACGCTGACGAGAACTTGTGCTTTATACCAAGCAACAAGCTCATCTGTTCGAAAACTGCATTAACAAAGTGAGCCCCGTTGTCTGATCTCATTACCTCGCACACCCCCCATCTGGGGAACACTTCCCCCACTAGAACTTTGGCAGCACAGGTAGCATCTGGGTGTGTAGAGGGACCTGCTTCTATCCATCTAGAGAATGGACACACCACCACAATTAAATACCTGTACCCGTTGCACACTTGAATCATGTCGACGTAGTTGATATGCAGGTGCTGGAAAGGGCCATTTGGCAGGGGGATAACTCCTCTCATTACTTTTAATGTGTGCCCAGCGGTGAATTGCTGGCAGATTATGCAGTTCACCATAAGGAACGCAACATGCTACGCTAAATTCGGTGTAAACCAGTCTTCTGCGAGTGTTGCAGCAATATTTTCTTTAGACATGTGTATAGGGTAGTGTAGTTGTTCCAATGCTACCTTCAGTAGGGCGACAGGCATTACTGCTTTACCAGTGCTGTCTTGCCTCCACAACCCATCAGAGGGGTTTAAGGAACACCCTCGACACTTCCACAAATGTTTCTCCTCCTGAGGTGCCTCCCCTTGGAGTTCCATTAGCTGAGTCTGCGCCATGTTACTATAGGCCTCAGGTGTGGCATGTGCTACCATCATCCTCTCATGGGTCTGTGCCACCTCGACGTCCATGATTGTTTAATTTTTGGATACCATACGCTTGGCTTCCGTGTCCGCTTCATAATTTCCACGTGACACAAAATCCGTCCCCTTGGTATGAGCGACGCATTTCAGGACCGCTATGCCCACTGGGAGCTGTAGTGCTTTTATCAACCTGTCCATTAAGGCTGCGTGTTGCACTGGCGTGCCGTCCACTCGGAGGTAGCCCCTCCTTTTCCAGCGCGTTAGACCTGCATGTACCGTGGACGTCACATGGGCGGAGTCACTGTACACCGTTACTTCCTGGTCTGCGTGATTCTCAATGGCGAGTATCAGCACCAATAGTTCTGCAGCTTGCGCAGAATAGTGAGAGGGTATTCGCGCACTGACGAGTACTTGGAACTCTCCATTCGCTAGGTGTTTTACCACGGCCACGCCTGTATATCTTTGTCCATTTTCTTGATCGATTCTTGAGAAACCGTCAATGAACATGATTTCGCCACCTGCCAGGGCATTTTCCTTTACCCTGGGGATTTCATCATAGAATTCCTCATAATTCGCACAGTCATGTATAGGTTCTCCCTCTGTGACTGCCTCAGCTCTGAATGTAGCTGGGTTCACAGTTTTTCATCGCACTATTTTGATCGATGGGTTAGAAATAATCACTTCATATGCGGATGCTCTCTGAGATGTCAGCTTGCCCTTTTGTTTTTCTAATATGGCGAATAATGAGTGCTCAACGTACAATGTCATGGAGCACCTCATCACAATGGATGACGCCTTTTCAATGGCGAATGCGGCAGTAGCTAGATTTTATTCACATTGGGAAGTGGCCCTTCATGACCGGGTGCAGACTCCTGCTGTAATATGCTAGGGGCTTATACCCCACCCCATAAAATGACCATCGGTGTGTGAGAATAGGTAGAATTCCTCTGCATAATTAGGAATCCCGGGAACTGGGGCCTTACAAATCGCCCCCTTGAGTTCTGCAAACCCCTTTTCCATTGCCTCAGTCCATTTGATTTTTTCCCTTGTCGCCATGCTCTGACATAATTGCACAGGCCTAAGAAGCTTTGCATTTGTTTTATCGTGAGCGGTTTAGCCGTGTTCATGATAGCTTCAGCCCTTTCTGGGGTTACTTTTTTCCCTTCGTGTGAGATTAGCTGGCCTATGTACAGCACCTCTCGCTGACAGTATTGTAGCTTTTTTCTTTTTTTTCTTGAAAAATCTACAGTTTTAACATTCGTAAAAACTTTTGTTTCAATTCCGCGAACATAACTCAACAGGCTCTTACAAAACCAATAGCTCGTCACATCAGAAAAAGAAAGTAAGTGAGCAAAAGCAAAGATAAATACACATCAGCCAGTTTGTGCATAACATGCATAAAGTCAATTCTATCCCAGTTCATTACCTCCAAAACATAGAATAGAAGCTTGAGATCGTTGCTCAAAGCGGTCATTTCAGTAGTGCATCAAGATAGTTCACAATTGCACCAACATGTTTAACATTTGCATCAGATGAAATCTTAAACCACCAAGCGAACATGTCATTATCTAAAGGGGCAAATTGAAGTGTACAGAACGCAAGGCAATAGTTTTCTCACACTCAATAACTAAGTGTTTCAGCAATTCGACTGCCACGGAACAGAAGTGGCATAGATTGGGCCTCATTACGACCCAGGCGGTAAGTTACCGCCTGGGCCGTGACTTTACCACCATGGCGTAAACTATGTTTACGCCATGGTGGTTGGCGGACTTACCGCCCCATTCCGACCTTGGCGGGGCGGTAAGTCCCCAATCCCCATTTACCCTTCCCCATTCCCATTTTTGCCCCATAGGGCATAATGGGAGTGGGGAAGGCGTTAATTACGCCACCGTAAATTACGGTGGCGTAATTAACTCCATGGTCCCTTAGCGCCATGGATTTTAACACCTGCTAAAAGCAGGTGTTAAATCCGCCATGGCGCTAAGGGACCTCGTACTCAGGCGGTAAGGGTCGGCGCTGTTTACGGCGCCGTAAACCCCTTACCGCCTGGGTCGTAATGAGGCCCATTGTCTTTTGCCAGTTTATCTTTTCTTTGCCAGAGAATTTCCTTAAATTTCAAGATGTTCAGTCGAAACCTGAGGAATTGCTCACGGTAATAGCGAGATGGAGAATGCATTAAATAATGCGACTGGAAATGTAACTTTTTTTGAACAATGCCTGGCCAATTTGTTGAGGATAGTTTTTCCCGTTTGTCGATGTTGATGATCGAAGCACAAGATTCAAATTTCTTTTTTGTGTGTTGTGGTCTTGTAGAAAGATTGAACTCAGAGATTCCCGCGGCATCGACCCAGGCTTGTACTCTGAGACGTCACATATCTAATAAGCTAACATTATTGTCAGAATAGGTTTTGTTGAATATTCGATATGCGGCATTGGATTTTCAACAGACATTTTTAGCATTAATGTGATTGATTTCCACATCACATGGCTATACAAGGTGTTCAGTGATAATTAGTCTCGTAAAGATATCACTGAAACGCATTGAGGTAGGTGGAGCACACAGTGCCAAAAACGCCCTTCTAAAGAGTTCCAAATATGCTCGCTGATGTTCCAGCTGACCTCAGCTCCAAAAGTTAATATAGGAACTACCTTTTGCAAGTAGAACGTCAGGACCGGGGATAAAAAAAAAATTACCATAGCTTTTGTTTATTTTTGTCGCTTGGAAGGCAAGACTCATGGTTTTTAGTTTCAGATCTTTCACCCATTGGTGTTCACAGATGGAGCTGTTGACTGCACACCCAAGTATCTTATAGAGTCAACAGTATCAAGGAACTGGCCACCTACAGCCCACCTGAACGCTTTGGCCTTTTTACCTGAAACAGTACCAATTGCCACAATTTTAGTTTTTTCTGTGTTAATTGTGAGCTCATTGATCGATAGGTACTCATATAAAGAGCTGAGCAACCATTGGAGACCAATTTGAGTTCTATCAATTAACACTAGATCATCCGCATAGGCAATAAAACTTACTGGAACTTGGTTGATCTTTGGAGGAAAACAGTGGACATGTCCAAGATGATCTGGTAAATCTGCCAAGAATAATTTGAACAGATACGCCGCAAGGGGGCACCCCTGCTTTACACCCCTTGCCGTTTGGATAGAATCGGACAGTTCACCACTTCTATTTAGGCGTACCCGGATTGAGGTATTCAAGTGAAGAGCTACTATTGGATCAAGGATATTTGGTGAACAATTCCATTTTCTTAATTTGTCCCAGAGCAGGCCTCTATTTATGTAATCGAAGGCCTGCTTCATGTCAATAAATGCTAGGTAGATGTTATGCCTGGCTTTCTGAGCTTCAAATTTCAGGATTGTGAGAATCAAAAGGTTGACATTGACGCCCACACCTTTTGTGAAGCCAGTTTGCCGTACGTCAGGAATACCGGCTAAATGCTCCCATTGAACAAGCTTCAAGCGCAGCTGAGAGCCAAAGATCTTTCCGATTGTATCTAGAAGAGCAATCCGTCGGTAGATATCCTGGCAATCCCAGCTACCTTTCTTATGGATGGGAACTATAATGGCTGTTAACCATGACACAGTTAGACATTTTTGCAAGGCAATACTGTCAAATAATCATTCAATAAAGATGGCCCAGACTGAGAAATTCTCTTTGAGCATCACATTGCTAATCAGGTCAGGGCCAGGAGCACAAGAGTTATTTAGACCCTTAATTGCTAGTTCAATTTCATCAAGTGGGGTGTCAACAGCCCAAGAACCATGACTTGCAACCAAGTAACACTCAAAGGGGTTAATTAAACTGGCAAAAACACCAGAGAAATGTCTGGACACCCGAGATGGTGTTGCCCATGTTTAATATCTGCCAAATTTCCCCGAGTGTTCCTGGTGATTGTAAGCTTCATCATCAGCTCAGCACAAGCTTGTTCGATGATATCTTTGTGTGAGGTTACCCAATTCCTAAAAATGGTTCTTCTAACTCTCACAGCATCTGATACCATGCTCTTTGGTGAATTCTGTTTTATGAGGCGTAATTCTTTATGCAAAGTTTTTTTTTTCTCGTGCATGATTAGACTGAACGCATGGTTATGTTGGGTATGCTTTTGACCCTGAGCCTTAGTGACAATCTGATGTTCAATCAATAGTGAGGGGTAATCAACGCCATTCAATAAGCTGCTAAATCTTTCAGTCAGGCGGCTGATCTGCGGTGCATTTATGCAAAGACGATTATTCGCACTATTAGATTCAACTGGAAGATTGTATACTCGACCAGAGCTAAATGTATCTAATAGACAGCTAAGTTTCAAGAGCTTGTGGTCGCTATTGGTCATGTTTTGGATTTGAAGGCTTAAAAGCTTCAACTCAAAGTTCCTTGAAACCCAAAAATAATCGATGATGCTGTGCTGGGGCTCGCGGTGCCAGGTTGGCTGGGCAGGGATATCATCACTGACAGCACCATTTAACATAACACAGTCATGCGATTTCATTGCGTCGGCCCTCATTTGCCCTCTGGCCACCACATCCTTTAATGGACATCGCTTATAACAATTAGTTGACTGATCAAACTGAAACCAAGAACAGTTGAAGTCCCCACAACAGATAATTGTTAAGTTGTTATATAGCAGCATTGCATCATCTATTGAGTTACATACAGTATTAACAAACACCTTTTCACTAATTTTTGCAGGGTTCCAATAGCTGTTGACATAAGAAGATGTTTTTTCGTCGCTAGATTGGAGTTCAGAGTATCCATGATGATTCCTTGGACATAAGGGTTAGGATTTGAGCAGATCGGAGATGACCAATTTTGAGTGATGCAAGTCATTATTAGTAGCCCAGCGCTTGGTCTTCCTTGAGCATTTTTGACCGCAGGGTTTACTGACATGATGAAACCATCTCTCCAAGGGGAGTCCAATAACCACGTCTCCTGCAGGCAAATTGCAAAGAATTGATCTAGGGAAACCTCTGAGTTATTAAACAAGTGTTTAAATCCACAGGTGTTCCATGATAAAATAAAGTTTTGCCTTTCCGTGGAGATCAATCATGGCTAGGCCTGTGCATAAAGTCTGTCGGGATTTTCTCGGCTTACATTTGAGCTTTCAAGGCAATTCTGAGTTTGGGCAGTGTGCATAAGAAACCGTACATGCGACACATCAGAACTCTTCCTGGCCTTCTACCTAAGGTCAGCAGAGTCCGGGGAACGAGTTACAATTGCTTTCGTAAGTTCCAAGGAAATGTCAAAGCCGAAGAACAATAGATCGTCAGCAGCTTTGAGAATCATATTACAAACCCCTGCTGAATCAATGTGAAGCAGAACTGTATCGCAGCATCGCTCCGTAGCGTATTCAACGATTTTGATATCATCTGAGGTTATCGAGCGAAGGGGTGGAAAACACTTGAACAGCTTCAACAAATTACCTCTGTTGAGATTCAGCTCTTTATCGTCACTGTGGATGTTCTGGAGCCTTAACTTACAGCTATGCCCAGCCTGAGAGGTTGACTTTGAAACATGAACTCGAGATTTAAAGTGCGTGAGTTGTTTACGTTGATTCAAAGTGAGTTTTGGATTTAGACTCGGGACAGTTGGATTTGTGGTCGGCGGCCGGCCACTGTCTGCTCCGAATTAGGTAAGCACTTGGCTTGGCCATTAGATGGAACAGGACCATTAGTGCCTTTAGCTTGATTGATGGTATGTATGGAGGCCGAGATTGGATTAACAACAGGCATCTGGGAGCAGTCGTCATCATCAGAACAAGGATACGTAGATAGGTCACATAGCTTCGTTGAAACAGACACCACGGACGTCACTGACGAACAATCATCGGAACTGATTTGCCTTCTTTTTAAGAGTGGTTTCAGAGGTTGCACAGTGCCGTCCGGCACTTTGGAGAAGGCACTTCCACCAGCACCAGTGTTGCGTACAAAAAGCCCCGGTCTTGGGGGGGGGGTCATCAGGTTCCTTATGAATTTTTTTGTGTTCGAGTGACCAAAGGGGCTGGATTTATTTTCGTAGGGCCTTGTAGCCAGAACACACTTTCGCTTCTTAGACGGCACTATCAGTTTGACTGAGGGAACTGCAATCATTGCTTTCGGTGATGTACCGACGTTGCCTGATTTTGCGGGCCTACAAAAATGCCAAATGAGGCACATTGCGGTGCTTGTGGGTCCAGTTGAGGCTGACCTTGGGGAGGCTTTTCGTGCTCAGTGTTGAAAGCCAGTAATCCTGAAGTGGCCAGATTTTTATTAACCTTTGGAAAAGACTGAGCCACAACACTATTGGAACATGGTGGCAAGTCAGGCACGAATAGGTCAGTACTTGGCGTTGGTCGAGGTTCTCCTGATGGCAAACTCAGTACATCACTTGGGCCGGGTGTCTCAGCGGAGTTCATAGTTGATGAATTCACAATAGGGGCTCTTGAATGCCCAGTTTGACTATGTTTTCTTTATTCGATGTTTTGTGCTGGCACCCACATGAGGCATCTACTGAATTGGTTTGCATCTTCATCCATTTGACTGTATCTAGCAAGCCAGAGGTCAGGCTGTCATTTTGACAGTGATGACTTGCCGCCGGATCGGCAAGCCGAAGTTGCCATTGCATCGTTGATTCGGCTTCGGTCTGCATTCGTTGTTTCAAAAATTGGGTGATGTTATCAAAGTGGTCCATTTTGGTGGTTAAGGTCATCAAGATGGCAGCCTGATCACGGATAAATTTGTTCAATGCTTCATAAAGTTTAACAAAAGGAATCATTGCTTGTGATGATGCTGCAAGAACGCTGTTATGTATTTGAATGGCGGCCAAAACTGAGAGGCTTGTTTTTGCAGAAGGAGTCGTAGGACAGTCAACACTCAAACTCGCTCGACGTGATGAATCTCTATGAGGAGTTTGCATATTTGAAAGGTTGACTGTGTCAGGAATCGATTGCACTTTTTTTGAGGAATTTCCGGCTTCAGAAGATAGAGGTAAACTTGCCATTTTCCGAGTTTCCAAGGATTTCTCGGCGGGGCGGTAAGAAGACGCTTGCTGAGGCGTGGAAGCAAGTGAAGCAGCCAAGGCAAGTTTCACAATTGGTTGCGACGAAGGACCTGCGGCAGTTCTAACTGTGGATAGCAAAGGCAAGTTATTGGGTGCCGGCAGGTTCAAGACTTCTGAGTTGGAGCATGCGACTGTAGATTTCGAAGCTGTGGTTGTTGGTTCCATTAAGTCGCAGTCAGCCTGGGGCTTTTCCATAGAAATATGGGTGGCTTTGGGAGCCGAGTAGGTCAAACAGTTATTTGAGATCACAGCAACACGGCTCAATACCGGAGAAGTCGAGGAAGTCCCATTGAGGTCAACTGATTCAGACTGTGCGACGTCCTCGATGACCTGTGAGACACTCATAATCTCGGCGTCCGTAATATCGAACGGACAGAAGTAAATGTCTGGTGAATCCGCATTCACCGGTGAGTCTCGTGAGTCTCGTGGAATCAAGGTATGCTCCTGCACCGACACTGACACTGAGATAGGGACAAGAGTTGACAACGACAGCAGCGCAGGTGTGCGAGCAACCACCGGGGCCTGGGAAGTGTCACTCGCGTCCACTAAACAGTCAGTAACATTTGAGGGGAGTGGTGCAGCATGGACCACAGAGCCTGCCAATGCGGGCTACGAAGGCGGCTGAGACGCGACTTCGGGCAGCTCAGACCAGGCTGACTTCAATGACGTAGCAAGAGTATTTTGTGTCGAGGTGTCGGTCCGATTGATTAACTTGCTTACCTTGCTGTCCGACAGGCCGGATAAGCCTTTGTGCGGCGCAGCAGTCCATGGATTCAGCATCCGTCGATGCTGGAGAGTCTTGTGGCGGGTCTGGGTTCCGGGGAGGGAGCTAGCCTTAGGGGAATCAGACATTATGTCCACAAGCGCACAGTCAAACTCGGACAGACTGGGCAGACTGGGCAAACTGGACTCACTGCCGGACTCCACGCCGCGCCGTGCGGGAAAGGTGCCTTTAAGCTCCAAAAGCAGTAGCAGTCACAGTAGCAGTAGAGACAGGACTGGAGGACTGAAGGGTCTGAAAGGTTGCAGCAGCTCCACTTACAGAAAACACAGTGGACTGGGCAGTCTGGACTCACTGCCGGACTCCGCCCATGTCTGATTTAAGGAGTACGGAGGTAGCAGCGTGGTCTCCAAAACTTGGAAGAATACTCGGGATAAGGGTGTCTTGAACAACTCACAATTTGCACAAGTTGTTGTAATTACACGCGTAATCAAATGAACTCTTCCAAACACACAACCACAACCACAAGAAAAAAGGCCTTGACTGGCCACCACTCAAAAGTGTGCACAAGGGCACTTGCGGGATCAAAGGAGATCAAAGGGGATTTACCCCCCCACAGTCTCACCCAGAGTCTCCCACAATTCTCACACCTGAGCGTATGCAAGGTTCAGGGTTCAGGGACAGGGACAGCTTTTAGAAAGCTAGTAGAAAGCTGGTAGGAAGAGGAGCTTACCGTGCCAGGGATCTTTATATCAGACACTTCCCTGTTTGCCGCTCGTCGCTCGCCCCCACACTGGACTAGATCTAAGGTGGGTCTCCAAGGGGCCACTTAATCCGCTTAATCCGCTTCTCCCTCCATGCTATACCATAATACAGGCGAACACGGGGGGACACAGATGTTGGGGACGCGGACGTGGAAACTCGCCAGCAGACACGTATACTCAGCGTTCCACGCTCCGCTCCTGCACACTCGATCTCAATCTTGCTCGTCCGACCAAGGAAAGGAAAGGACCTACAGATGTGCAGTTGCGTCAAGCCGCACCTCAAAGAAGGCAGGAAACAAAGGACGGGAGGCCGCTTCTGACACAATTTGATTCCAAGCCCTAAGTGGCTTTTCCTTGTCAACTTTATATCCTTTCTCAGCAAGGATAGTCAATAGCTGGACAGAGTCGCGCCTGCATTGTTCCTCAGTGACGCTGCAGATCAGAATGTCATCCACATACTGCAAAACAACACTGTCTACTGCAATATTGCTTAGGTCCATCTGCAGGACTCTGTTGAAAATGGATGGAGACTCACAGTACCCTTGTGGCAGCATTGTGCTTTTCAGACGCATTTGCCTGAAAGTAAATGACGTCAGGTCTTGTGAGTCACGGTGCAACGGGATTGAGAAAATGCATTTTTCAAGTCAATCTCTGTGAAATATTCTGCCTCAGTGGGTATGGTGCATAGAATTGTGGATGGATTAGGGACTAGATGGAATTCGGCTTCAGCTATATTGTTTAATGCTCTTAAATCTTGGATTAAACACCAGGACCTTCCCTTTGATTTCTTGACAGGGTAAATCACTGTGTTGCAAGGTGATTCTGACGTCACTAGGATGCCCTGCTCCATCATGGCGGAAATTGTTTTTGCAATCCCTTCATCTGCCTCTCTGGACATGGGATATTGTCGCGCTCGTGGTAAAATTGCTCCTGGTTTCAGTTTAATTTTCACTTCACCTGCCCCCTTCAGGAGGCATACGTCATAGGGCCCTGTAGTCCATACTGTGACAGGCACTTAGGCCATGTCATCTTCGAAGTATTCTGGACGTAGCAGTGCCAGCATCATTCTCTGTGGCACCTCCCGTTTGATCATTTTGACCCAAAATATGAGACTCACTTCCACCCTTGTCTCTTGTAGGTCAGGGTGTTCTTCGAACAGATCGTCATCAGTTAAGTCAGTCACTCGATACCCTTCTTCGATGTCGATAATCGCGCACCATTGTCTGCCTTTGTCGTCATATCCTTCGACCAATACCACGTTCCCTCGTACTGCGGCAGATTGTATCATTAAGGGAAATACTTGGCCCTCCTCTTCGTGCATAGGTATTCTGGGTATGAATAGAAACTCATCAGGTGTCCTCATAGTTCTATCTGCGAGGCCTGGCAATCCCGCCATGAGCACCCGCACCCCATATGTGAAGACTTCTGGCTCTAATGGTATAGCTCTCATGGCTATATGTCCTGAGTATGCTCTGATCATTTCGCACACGTTTGAATAATGCATTCCAAGAGTGGAGCATACTATACCATTCTCGGTAAACGAGATTGTTATATTCAACTTAGTCATTAAGTCCCGACCCAGGATGTTTACTGGGGTCTGACGTGAATATAATAAGGGTACATTTATTTTGCGCTCTCCCACAGAGACAGGGAGCGCGTCTGTAAAGGGAACTCTACTGTGAGCTCCCGTAAAACTCTGAATATCTATGGCCTAGCCGGACAAGGAAAACTTACCTTCTCGTATGCACGAGCGCATTGCACCCGTGTCAACTAAGAAGGAATATTCTTTACCCCCTATGACGACATTCACCCTAGGTTCCCTATTAGGGTCTGGTGTCACTGATAGGATAGAACACATCAGAGTCTCCCGTGAGCTGTCCTATTTCATATATAAGTTCGGCCCACTGTATACTTGCTGATTTCCCCCATTCCCAGGGTTGACTCCCCCTCCGGAGCTAGTGCCCTGTGACATTTGCAATGGTGCCTGCTGGCATTGTCCCTGCGGTACATTCCCCATGCTCGGGAGTTGAACCACTTGCTGTGCACCTTGCTGCGAGCCTGACACCTGCTGCTGTGCTGTGTGATTTTGTGCACTGCCCTGCTGTGGGCCGGCAGGCTGATTCACCATGCCTGCCCCCATCCCTTAGCTATTTTGCCACATGCCTTGGCTTCTGCACACGCGCGCCACATGTCCTGTCTTTCCACACAGCCAACACACTGGCGGTGGTCGGGCCATCTGTCCATCTGCCGTAGCTGAACTGCCCATCTGCGCATTCTGAAAGCCACTTTGATTATTCTGAAAGCCCCCCTGGTACCCTCGAAATCCACCCTTATTACTCTGCCATCCTCTTCCTCCAAAACCCCTTCCCCTTGGGTAAAATCCTGCGCTACCTTGGTTATTCTGGGATGGGTTAGCTACTGATTGCATGCTTGGTTCAGCTGGGCTTGTCAGCATGGCTCCCTCGAGAGCATACTTTGAGAGTTTCTTTTGCACCAGCTTTGCTTCCTCACCCTTACGAGTTGCCTCCTTCTTCCGGTTCTTTTCTTGCAACACTCTGCAGTAGTGTGCAATTGTCAACTGTATTTAGGCCCATGGTTTTGCTTCTACTCCTACCAAATTTTTGAGCTGCTTCTGCAACGGTTCAGGCAACCCCTGGCATAATATGTGGTAGAATACAGGGATAGATTTTGTCCAGGACTCATGTGTTTCGAGCACCCACGCGTCTTGGAAATTCTGGATATAAATCAACGGATCCTCTGACTCTTTCATTTTCCGAGTCATTATAGCACCCATATCTGAAGTGTCTGGATATAGCGTTCTCAGCGCTTTCCACACTGCTGCTCTACAATTATTAAATGGCGCTCCGTCATGGGAGGTGTCAATTATGGTTACCCGAAGGTAGCCTGCCCATTTCCATATATTGTCTGCTCTTTCTGCTCTTTCACCAAGTATGGTGATTAGGAGGCCCTTAATGTCCCCTATAACTAAGGTGACACCCCCAATCATTTTCTCCAACTCATGTATCTACTTCCCGGCTCCCGATGTCAGCATTGGAAGCTTATTTTTTAGGTTCTCCTGGTCCATGTGTGGCGATGGAATATATTGTGGTCTTGCTCCCCCCTTTTCTAGCAGTGGGAATTGGAATGCGCAGTCTTCCTTTTCTTTCCCCATAGCTTTTCAATCTATAGCTGGGTGGCATTTCCACCTTGCCGTCTCCCTGGCAATGCCCTTAATCTATCTGCATAGGCAGGTGCTGACGCCCCCCTCTGACCGTGGGGCATTCCTTCATGTCGGCTGGACTGCGCGGCAGACTTCAGTGTCCTACTTGTGGACTTGCTAGCGTCTGACCATCGTACCACTCAGACCCCTGGGAGCTGTTTTTCGCACCATCTCCCTTCCTCATGTGCCACATCCTCCATTTCCCCACCGGAGTCAGATTCTCAATACTCCCAGTTTACACAACTCCTTGCATCTTCTTCGTTCTGCCCAATTCCAGCCTGTCTAGGGACAGTCCCCTGCTCCCACTACTTCGAGTGACATCCTCATATAGCTGAGTGCTCTCCAAGCGGTCATCTTCCCTTCCCCCATCGGATATCTGTTCTAGCCCCATCTCATTGTATATTTTATCAATCGTTTCCCCGATGCTTCTGGTGTCGAAGTCATCTTCAATATTTGTCCCACTTATACCCTGCACCGAGTCGCTCGCAGCAAAGAATTCTTCTATGTCTTCCCATTCTACAACAGGATTGGGTTTTTTAACTTCCCGCTCCAGACATTCAAGATCCCGTGCCGTCTGTCGGCGCTTTCGTTCTGTCTCCTCATCTACTTCCTTACACTTCCTCGCCTCTTTTCTAGCCTTGTCTACTTCCCTCATCCTTTCGTTTCTACATTCCTTTGCCCTTCTAATTTCCTCCTCTTCTCTTCGCTCTCTTCTCACGTACCCTTTGCTCTTCTTCCATCCTTTGCTTAGTCTGTCTGTACTGGTCGTAGGCTGCCTCTTGTTTGCGATCAAGCTGTTTCTCTTGCTCTTCGCGATGTAGCTGTTCACGCTTTAGCCTATCCTTCATTCTTGTCCTTTCGTCCCTTATTTCCATTTCTTTTTCTCTCTCTCTCCTTTGCGTCTCATCAGAACTCTCTCTTGGCCTTATATCATCACCATCCAACTTCAGCAATATCTGACCCCCCCATCCATTCGTCTTTCGCGAATGCTATCTCATCAATTCTACCTTCATTTCCCTTTTGTTTATTTCCCTCTCTCTCCTTATCAGGTGGTGCACAACCCCGTGCCCGATCTTTTCCTTCATCTTCGCGTCTCTCCTTGTCCCTAGAAACCGCAGAGGCAATATTTTTTCCTGTTCCCTTCCCTTATTGCATCACCACTGTATGTAGGCGACTCATATGCAGGGTTGCTATACCCCATAGCTGCCTTAAGTTCTCTTAGCGGGTAAAGCCCCTCTGTCTTACTCCCTTCAATGACTGGCTCAGGCGGGGCTGGTGGCGCGGTAGACGTCTCACCCCCCTCCGTACATACATTTAGTATCCAGTCTGGGGGTGGTTCTTCCACCTTCGTCTCTTCAAACATCTTCCACAATTCTAGAACAGCAAGACGTTTCTCTAGCTTCTTGCCTGTATATGTGGCATGTAGAAAAGTCATCATATGTTGTAAGACGGCTTTAGATAGGGACCCATTCTGTGGCCAATGCATAGACATCTTGTGGGCAATACCCTTAACCCACTCTGGCTATACTTTTTTAGTTTAGGAGCATGCTTAGGTAGTTGCATGCACAGATGCGCAAGTGGGGTGACCTCCTCCATTTTCAATTCCGTTACCAACAATATTTATACAGTTTGTTATCCTTCTACTAGTATGAGCGAGCACCAGATACGCAAGCTCCAATCCAATATTTTCCTGCCAATTTTTTTTTACTATCAATTAACTCAAAACTATCAATTCATCGGCGATTCCCTCTCAGTTACAGAATCGCGTGAAACCAAATTTCATTTTGGACAATCAACGATACAGTTCTATTACATTTGACGTACAACAGAACACATATGACAGACACTTGAAAGACTAGACAGACACCAGCTGGTCATACATATACCTGCCTTCTAATCAATACCCTGTCATGGAGTTTAAACAAACTCCTTTGATGCATCTTTAAACGTCACCGTAGTCTAATTGTCCCTTATTATATGGGCTATGAGTTCACGTTTCTTCTGACCGCTGTATTAAAGCACAGGAACAAGGCGAATCCATGTTTTTATCTCAGGTGCCCCCCTGGTAATACTTAATTTTTATCTCAGGTATCCCCCTGGTGCCCCTTGTTTTACTCTCGGGTGTCCCCCCGGTATCCACTCTTTATCTCTTATGCTTGAGTCATTACCCCCTACATATATACAGTCTTCTCTACTTCTGACTATTTTAATTTTTCTCTGCCACCCTCCGTTACCTTTCCCTTGCTTGTTCTAATGCCTACAAGACATTTGCCAAAGTAACAAGTTTATTGTTTCACTTACTGATCACATATTTTCCTCTCTGGAGCTTCAGAATCACCGCCCCTTCCTCTTCAGCCTCTTATGTTTTTTTTTCGTCCGATTGGCTTACCGTGGGAATGAGAAGGGTTATGCTTGGAAAGGCGGGTTCCTTCAGACCCACTACAGATTTTTATGGACTTATTCTATCATTGTCCACGGGGAGCTTCTCAGTCTACTCATACGGAATGGCGAAAGGACTTGTGATATTGCCGAAGGCCCAGAGTTACTTCGTGCTGTCGATCAATAGGTGTCTTATAATTATATCAATCAATAATCCATAATCAATAATCAATGGCCGAAACCATCCTCACGCTACTAAGTGTTCAGGAGGAGAGAAATTCACTGACGGCCCATAGGTCAGCACTCACCCTCTAGAACCTGTAAGACAAGATAGCTGCACCATGTGAGGAAAGGGGGTGTAGGATTCACTTACTCCAACACGACTCAATAATGAGGACTCAGTAATTTGCCAAAGGGAAGTCCGTTTAATGACAAGTACATCAAACAGGGAAGCAGTTGGGAATCAGCATTGTTGTGATCACCTGTCTCGCTCTGACTCCCTCGAACTTTGGTTGAACAGCAATTCTTATAGGCAATATTCGTCATCATTGACGTCTAACTCTACAAAAACTCGACATGCAATATAATTGGTTAGGAAAGATAACTTAAGTATAGGTGCTATATCTGTATATGATAATAGAGCATGCAGATTGGATAATTCTTATCGGGTGGGCATCTACGCCCATCCCACTACATCACACGTGATAGACGTCATTACAAGTACGACGTCTCATTGGTTCTACGATATATAGGACTCTAGATAACTTGGTCCATGGCAGGTTACACCCCTAGACATAAATCCCCATTTTAATTAGCAGCATGAAGAATGGACACCCAGGTGCCTGGTGTCCCAAGTTTCACCCTGCCTCCCTTCCATCAATCAGTATCTTAGGGCTATGTGTCAATTAGTTGGCTGGGTATGGCCTCGAAACTGTAGCTTCTTATCAGGAAAAGTTATGGCATCCTCAGGTCCTGGATGACATCAGGCAGTGGTACCCCTTCATGCCTGGCTGGTCACGTGCTAGTTCACCATGAATCTGCTTCAGTTTCCAGCTTTTAATGTACTTAATTCTGTTTCGGCCTCGCCACCTGCATGGGCCCCCCTTATCTTGACCTTCATGAGGCAGGCTGGTATGCTCTGAAGTTTGAGTCTTGTTAGCTGACGCTCTCCTCCCTTTCTCTGGTTGACCTCGATTTCCCCGGCATGAGCCGCTCTTTATTGAGTTTCGATTCCGCTCCTTCTCTTGACTCTGGCTGGGTTCTGAAACTCTGCCTGTCAGGCCCCTGGCAACCTGGGTACATTTCTGCTTTTACAAAATGGAGTTGCACTTGTATAATGTGCCTTATTGAGGTAGATATATAGTTGGCGCTTGCTGCTCTAATCTTCTACTAAGCATTGCAAGCAGTATTGATATCTTTAGCTTCTTGCGTTCCAAGCCTATTTACACACGTTTAACTGGTTGGTTGCTTCCATCTTGTCTTGTAGCAACGTTTCCTCACGTTTTAACATTGTCTCTTTCCTGCATCCATTACATCTATTTTCACGACGGCTCGCACTTGCGTGTTATCTTCAATAGCCATTTTTGTTCATTTGCGAGTCTGTTCAGGCTCTTATGTCATTTCCACTGGCCTTCCATTAAAGCTCTTTGGGTCTCTTCATGGACTGTCTGCAGGTACTCTTGGTTTCGTCTCAGCGGCTGGTACGGCTGTCTGATAGGGTATCGTGCTGCCCAGGGTTGTCTGGTTATGGGCGCTTCAACAGGTACGGACCTTCTGATGTACACTGGCAGAGTCCCATTGCAGCTCTTTGTTGGTTCATTTGTTCCTCATACGTCACATACCTTGGTGAGTACTCTCCTGGTACCTCGAAATGAGGGACAGGGGTGCAGGCCATGTCTGGGACCTCCTCTACACCCTTCCCCAAGCTCAGGCCTCTTTCAAGTTCAAACACAAATACACTTCTTCGGCCTCTCAGGGTTCCCTTCCCCAAGCTAGGCCTCTTTCAAGTTCAAAAACAAGTTCAGCTCTTTGGCCTCTCAGAGGTCCCTTCCCCTGGCTCAGGCCTCTTTCAAGTTCAAAAACAAGTTCAGCTCTCAGACTTCTCAGGGTTCCCTTCCCCAAGCTCAGGCCTCTTTCAAGTTTAAACACAAGTTCAGCTCTTTGGCCTCTCAGAGTTCCCTTCCCCCAAGCGAAGGCCCCTCTTGAGCCACAAATAAAACACTAGTTCAGTTTGTCAAAATATACCCTTTTCTTCATATACAGTTCTTTCAAAGGGTTAGCATCAGAGACTTTCAAAAACACCAGGTTATTTATTCTTAAGCGTGACTACTCCGAGCTTTAACCCCTTTCTTTTATTTCCTGCTCTTGGCTTTTTCCTTCAGGGGTTTTCTGCACCCGTTCTTGTTCCCCACTGTTTTCTTGAACTTTCTTTCTTGTGCCCACTGGCACCTTTTCTTTCCTTCTCCTGCACACTTACACTCTCCTTTACCTGCCCACTGTGACCTTTGTTTCCTTCTCCTGCACACTTGCACTTTCTTTACCTTTCCATGACCACTGGCACCTTCCTCCTTGATTTCATGTGCACTTTTGCACTTTCTTTACCTTTCTGTGCCCACTGGCACCTTTTCCACTCTGCCGGGTCACTTTCACGCTTCTCTCTCGTTTCGGATCGCTCGCTCCCTTTTTAATATAGCCCTTTTCCTTTGCGTCCCTTGCACGCTCTGCTTTCCGACTTTCTCTTACTTTCTCTCGATCTCGATACTATTCTCTCAATGTTTGCTTTACTAGTTTCCTTTTCTTTCCTCTTTTCCATGTCGCTTTATGCCTTTTCATTCGCTCGCCCGTCTTCAGTTAGTCACATGCTCCCGAGTCTCTCTCTCTTTCTCTCTCTCTCTCTCTCTCTCTCTCTCTCTCTCTCTCTCTCTCTCTCTCTCTCTCTCTCTCTCTCTCTCTCTCTCTCTCTCTCTCTCTCTCATACTTTCATGACACTCACCCGGGTGCCAGCGCTGTGACAAGCAGTCCATCCTGGTCTCACCACCTGCCCCTCAGACACCCTTGGGGCCGGCACAGGTCCCAAGGGAATGAGCAACGTTCCAACCGCCAACTGCAGCCTGCAAGGTGGTTCGCTATGGCTATCTGGAGACACAGCTCCCTAGCCACACTGCAGCCCCTCAGAAACACTGGGCCAGCATCTCGGCACACTGTTCTCCTCTGAGACATCAATCTTGCTGCTCTCTTCTCCTTGGCTAACTGGTCCAAACAGTGTCCCCAGCTCACTCATTCAGCTGTGCAGAACCACACATTTTATAGTTGGAAAAGCAGTCAAGTGGAGTCAGTTGTGAGTAATAATTAGTGAATGCCTGACTCTGCCTGACTATCAATAAGACAACTTAAGTTCTTTCTACAGCCGGTTTTCCCTTATACTCCGCATTTTATTCCTATGGGAAATCTTCACTACTCCTGGTTGCCTCTTCCTCATCCCAGTATTGGTTGGAAATGGGGACGGTGATTTGGAATGGCTTTGGAAATGCCCCATGAAAGCTGAGGGAAAGGGTTTTGAGGTAGAATGGGGAGATTGTGTTTACGCCACCCCTAAAGGAGGTGGTCTTGGTTCATAGGACAATCATTTAATTTTGTCTGAGGAGTGATTATAGGGACAGGAGTCTTGAGGAGGTTCATGGCCCGGACAGGTAGAGGATGAAGGGATCTCAATACAGGAACTCTGCCCTTGTGTCACTTGGGTCTTCTTCCTCCCCTTTCTTAGGCAACTGACTCCACTCTTTCTCCCCTTTGGGTCGCAAGGAACAGGATAGGAATCACAGGCCACAACTCCTGAATAAGAGTTGTAGGAATCAACATAGCCCCTGAAGGTGTCCAGGATTTCCTTTTCCTCCCCTATTGCCCCGCTGGGATACCGCGTCTCACCTCTTCAGGCAACCTGGGGTTTCTCTACCTTGGTGATCCTCCATCGCTCGTCCATCCCCAGGGTTCGGATCCAAGAGCCATTGCCCTCCCCTGGCCAACTGAATAGAGGACTTTCATGGTTTAAATGGGAGAACACCCCTAGGTTTCTCATAATGTGTGAATATATATAGTGGGGAAAACGTAACCAGATTGATTTAAGGAGAGATACTTCGATACCTATTCTCAAGGAGATAGAGGAAAACACATAACACTCTGGAACGGAGTATTAAAATAAGAGTTCCTGTGGCAAGGCCAATATGAGGGATGTGTTTTAAAATCTGTAGAGGTGGAGTCGAGTACCCCACCCAAAGCTCCTCTCCCATGATGCCTATATGTTGGGAGCCAGAATTTGAAATATGTGCATTGACAGTAAGAATACCTTTGCCAAAAATAATCCTGGAAGTAAGATTTCCATTAAGGAAGCCGTACATGCATACACGACAATATGATGGTTATTTGAATGAAATCCTGGAGGAAGAGGGAAAAGCAAACAAGAAAGAAGATTGGTGACTTCATGAAAAGCAGAGTTGATGCACTTAGAAGAGATGCAGAAGACGAGAGAAAACAAAGATTATATAAGCACTAAGTTCAAGGTATTAAAGATGAACAACATTTTGGGCTCGATAGGAAGATGTTCATGCTATAAGAATAACAGTGAAATTATTGAGTCATTTTACAAGTATACAGTCGCAGTAACACAAGTAGACAAAGTATTATTTAAGGCTGGCTATGTAGTGAATAGATTGCGCCAATGCGCCAACGTAAATACATAAGAAGTATAAGGACTATGGACGATTCTAAAATGCTCTTTAGCAGAGCTGGATCCCGAAAGCGGGAAGACGTTTTCAGTGTGACGCAGTTAGAAATCGAAAACTCAACCATGCAGGTGGATCAAAGAAAGGGGTGGTTGGATCAACACCAAGAAGTTAAGGTCGTCTTGGGCCTGGATGTGCGTACAAAGAATTACAGAACATGTGAAAGAACAAAAGCTCCTGTCTCTAGTGAGAGGCGAGAACATTGAAGACGTCAGAGGTTCATCAAATAGTAGTATTTTAAATGTAGTAAGACTCAAAATCGTTGTCTACAGTCACGTGGTCAGATGAAAATAGACACTATTATGAACTGTATCAAAATCGAGAAGACAGAGTATGCCATACTCCCTCATATTGTTCAGCACTGAGAACATTTCCAAGGCCGAGTTCAAAGCTTTAATTGACTAGTAGGCTACAAGTGTGATGATGGATGCCAGGGCTAATTGGTGGGACGCCATGGTGTGGCCAGTTCACTGGCACCTGGATGCCAGCCTGCTTGCTGCTTTGTGGAATATTACAGGGGGATACAAGGATGCCAACCAATTATAAAGGGACACGTGATAGAGAGCCCTATAGTTTGTATAACCAATGGGACGTTGTGTATTTGATGACGTTTGTAGTGACCTGTACTAGAGGAGGGCTTAGGTACCCCACCTGATGTTAGAAACCCAATCACTTTCCCTGACCAGTATGGAACGTATACCTAGATGTTCCTTTAAGCCTATCATCATTCCAAATAAGTTTTTTTAGTTTGCAACGTAGATTGACATCAATAGTGGTGAGTTTGTAGTATATAACCTGCTTTTTTATGTGTTGAAGTGAGTGTGAGGATCGAGGGAATGTGTTGATATTCGTTGTTACTCCCTGTTTTACATAATTGATATTAAAACAGTCAAATTTTGCCAACTTCCTGAGTTAGTTTGATTATTGATGTTTGAGTAATATTCTGCCTCCCCATCTGTCTCTAAGTATTGCTATCTCTTCTGAAAGGGCTGGGTCGGCTGTCCCAGTTCACGTGGTAGCAGAGCGGATAGTTAAAAACCCATTGATCTAGTAAGCTTTGCGGTCCCCGGTAATATTGGACATCCTCTGCCATTTAACTAGGAAGAATGTGAGGCTCCCTGTAGATAGCGCGGATAGTTTAAAAAATCTTGCAAGTTCAGGTGGGACGGGTTCCTAGTTTTCCGGCAGAATCCCCTCTCGACATCTACAGGAAGCTGAGCGAACTGATGGCGGAAACGGCTGGTTTGAGGAGTAGACGATCCCGAGGGTCGGAAGTCGAAAACGCAAATGGTGAGTATGCTGAGTGAGGTGGCAAACTGAATGAGTATCGAGGGGGAAAAAGTGATAAAGGGGATAGAATAACGGAGGGTTGATTGGGGTATTCTATTATTTTATATATATATTTATTTATTTATTTAAGATGATGAGTATCGTAAGTGTGAGACAATGAGCGTCACAGTTTAAGGACCTATAGATGACGAGCGTTCTATGAGGTAAAGCCCGTTAACCTATGTCAAGGATGTTTAGAAGGAGCTTGTCCTAAAATTCAAGAGGATATCTAGGCTACAAACAACCAAGGCGTCATTAAGGAGGACAGCTCATATTCCATTGGAGTCAGGCAGACGTAGTCACGAGGAGCGTGGACTAAAGTATATGTGGGCCGGCCAGTCTGTCTGTTTGTCTATATGCTGCATGAGATATATGTGGTAAGATAATGAAATATTGAGAAATAAAGAAAAAATAGACAATGGTGGAAACAATGAGATTTGAAGAAATCAGATTATTTATTTATTAGTTAAACTGATAATGTTCAGTGAATAAGTAGGCTGAAGTGAAATGTGATATAGAGGCTTGGAGCTGCAACGATTGGTGCACGCTCATATTGTATTATGTTTCTGGAAAACATTTATTTGTGTGAAATAACGGAAAGTGGTGATAGTCAATTGTAACTAAGTCATGATGGAGGATATTACAACGCGCATACATTTGTGCAAACAGCTGCCAAAACACACTTCCAAGCTTAAGAAATACAGTGCAGAATGGGTTACGGGTACGGCAGATTAACGGTTCATGCCATGGCCAGAAGGGGGATCGTTGTCTAAAGCGATCCTGCAACATATGACAACAAACTTGCATGCAGCATATACAGGAAAGAAGTCAGAAAAAAGATTAGCAAGCTTAGAGCTCTGGAAGATGTACCAGGAGGAACGAGAAACCCGCCGCCTGAGGACTGGATGCTTAACCAGTGTAAAGAGCGGGGATGAGGAGCCTTCTGCTCCCCCTTCTGCACCTGAGGTAAATGGCGATAGTATGAGAGATTAAGAGAGCTTAAATCAGCAACAGGGTATAGTAACCCAATGTGTAAGTCACCTGCATGTAGCAGTGACAAGAGTCCTGAAAACACTCCAGAAAGAGATGTGATTCCAATAGTCCCACGGGACAAGGAAAGAAGTGACCGACCAGGCATGTCTCTATATATAGAGAGATAAATAAAAATCTGAAAAGGAGAGAAAGACAAAGCTGACGAGGTAGCGCTCATACAGAATCGAATGGATGGCCGGTCAGATATTTCTCAAACTTGATGGAAAGAGCATTGAGGAAGTAAGGCAAGAAGAAGATTAGGATGAACAGGATAAGAAAGACGAAACGAGAGAAACAATTGAAAGAGGACTAAAAGAAAGGACAGACAAAGAAGGGAATAGCTGTATCAAGATAAACAGTTGAGAAAACAAAAAAGAGCAGAATAACAAAGCAAGTACAATAATAGGCAAAGAGCAATCGAAGAACGAGATAAGCTAGAAAAGAAAAGAGGGGAAGAGGATTAACAGAAATTGATAGAAGAATACAAAGATAAAGAGATGAAGAAGTGTGTAGAGCAAATGAGAGAAGAGAGATGAAGAGACAGGAAGAAGAAAGGGTAAGAGAAGAAGCTAAAAAACGAAGGTAAGTCGATGAAGAAATGGAACGGAAGAGAAGGCAAAGGGCACGCGACATTGATCACATAGAGAAAGAATTAATGTAACCTAATCCAGTAGTAGCATGGGAAGAAATAGAAGAATTTTTCCCGGCACTTGAGGCAATACCAGGTCCATCTAGAGCAAATCTAGAAGATGATTTTGATATTAGAAGCATTGGGGATAAAAATCGATAAGGTTTATCATGACATGAGGACCAAGAAAGAATCAAAAAGCAAGGGAAAAAATGATCAATTTAAAAGTATGCAGTTGCAAGGCAAAGCGGGAAGCTTGTTTAGCCTCGAGCATAGAGCTTTGTCTTTGGACAGGCTGACTCTGAATAGAGACGAGAAAGAGGAAAGTCACATGAGTTGGTGACAGGATATGTCAGATGAAGATAGAGAAACTTTCAGCGGGGAGGAAGGGGCTAGTGCCCTGAAGGGTGTTCTCTTATGGACAGAGAAGTAAGGTGGTCAGATCTAGACCTACCTAAATCTAAGGCATCAGAGTCACTGGCGCGGCTAGATCGACCTAAAGGGCGACCCCATAATGAGAGGGGGGATCTCGCCGGCTTATGTGAGTAGACAAAGGTCATTACCATGAAGAAGACTGTGTGAAACCATTGTCCCTGCTATGGACATGCAGACAATGGGGGATGAATGCAATTTCGGGATCTCGTAATTCCCATTATTAGAGAAAGGCGGGGTCAGACCACAGTATATACCATGTCCCCAGATGGATAAGGATCATTTAAGATGTAAACTCCCGAGTTTAACGTCGGGTGCCGGAAAATGGATCTATGAATTAGAGAAAATGACAGGAGGAAACAGATTAGCTATAGGGGACATCAGGGGTCTTCTTGCAGCTATACTTGGGGAAAGAGCTGATGACATTTGGGCAAGAGCAGGATATGCAGGTGTCACTGCTCAGAATACTGCTCATGATGGAGCACCATTCAATAATTGTAGAGTGGTGGTCTGGAAAGGGCTTCGAGTACAATGTACAGACATGTCAGACATGGGAGCTATAATGGCACGAAAGATGCAAGAAGGAGAGGATCCATAGATTTATATTTATTTTATATAATTTCCAAGAGCAATGGAGATTGGAAACACACGAGCCATGGGGGAAATTTATACCTGTATTCTATAATATATTATGTCAGGGAATGCCAGAAAAGGTACAGAGACAGCTGAAGAAGCTGGTGTGTATGGAGGCAAAACCTTGGCCAGAAATACAGTTGACAATAGTGCATTATTCCTAGATTGTTACAGAAAATGCTATCAAAGTATGCTATAGAAAGGGAATGTTAACTAGTGGAGAAGGATAGGGAGCACAGCAAGTAACACATATGCCACAGGTGAATAACCAATGGCAATTTGATCAAGGAGGGATGGGATTTTTACCACGAGGTAGAGGAAACTTCAGTGGAAGAGGAGGCTTTCAGAACAATCAAGGGAACTTTAGAGTAACCAAGGTGGGTTTCAGTCCATACAGAATAAGAATCAGGGCATGCAGGGAGGGAAGATTCAGAGACTAACTCCTGTATGTTGGACATGTGGAATGATAGGACATATAGCGCGAACATGTGGGAGTCAGTGGTATGTGCAGAATGGGCAGTTCTCACGAGGGGGGACCACTTTCCCACCTGCGTATGGCACACAAAGTAGGAATGGGTTTGCCCAAGATCAAACAGTGTATCAAGCCCAAGCGCTGAGAACACAAAAAGGCTTTACAACAACAGCAAGCACCATTAAGTCTGCCACAAGGGCCATCACAGCATTCCCCCTGTTAGGCAGAATCCGGTGCAGTGCCCTTAGGGACCACTACACACAATTAAGATTACAAGTGGTAATACAAGTTCACCTTTGGTACAAGCCTGTACTACACTGTTAAAGTGGTAGCAGTAACGGAGCAGCCAGACTTATCTCAAGAGTAAATGAGCAGTAGTAGAGATTACACAAAGGACCACAATTACTGTGACTCAAGCAAACACTGACTCAAGGTTTCAGGTCTAAAATATAAGTACATTTATTTTTAAACCATCTGTTCATAAAACACTTCACTTCTATAAATTTGAAACCACACGTAAAATACACTACACACAACCAATTCCACTTGTTCCAGTAAATTCAAGGTAAGTACATTAGGATTTGACAGACCCGGTGTTGCGATACTAACGCGTACCCGTGGATAGAAATGCTCACGAAGTTAAAACACACTTTGTACTTAAGAATTACAAACAAGGAAAAAGAGAATAAAAATCATAGGCAATACTTTTTCAAGGCAAGGGGGCTCGAGGACTTGTTCAAAGATATAGATTAAAGTCAATAGGTCTGCGCCAGTGTCAATGGAGCAGATGCTCAGTTGCCGAGGATCACACGTTGAACAGTTCGAGATTCGAGATTCCAAGAGTTCGTAAAGATTGTCAAATGGAAGGAAAAGCTATAAGAGAGAGGGAAGAAAGAACAAATCTTTGTGGAGGAAAAGGGTTCACCCCGATTCCGGCTGGTCAGACGGAGAGACCGACCAAATGTGCACAGTAGCTTATTCCGTTGGAGAAAAGCTGGTGCCACGGCAGTTGTTCCTGGTAGTTCCTGCAGACTCACGGTTCCTGCGGCTTCAGTCGTGGGGACAAGAAGGAGGACGTCTGGAGCGATCTGCACTACCCAGGGATGAGGCCAGCAGCAGCGAAAAAAACAACGATGAATAAAAGGGGCGCTCCTTTAAATCAGGAGAGGGCTCTTCTGATGGCGATCCGGACCACTACAGCACAGGAGTAATTTCAACCCAGGAGAGGATTCTCTGACTGAAGAAAGGGTGAGCTGGTTGATCCCACCAGGCTCAAGGGAAGAAGACTCCGGACTGGATCTCCTCTTGTCATTGAAGGGTAGATATCTCAGGACTGCAGAAGGGCTTCATCGGGACTCAGGGTTGCATCAGCCGTCTTCTTCTCCACTTCTTGTTGGTTCCTTGCAGTTCCAGTGGCAACTCTGCCTTCTAGCCCAAGAGTCCTGCCTTTTATGCCAAAATCCCCCATTCACGCAGCCTGGCTGTCAATCAATCAGCAGGGGGGTTGTCCAGCCCGGACAACCATCTTAGCAAATCAACACAAAGTGCGACTTGGGTCTCCAAGGAAACCCTGTGCAGGGGTAACTACACCCCTCCCTCACATTCAGCCCACCTAGACATCCAGACGCCAGAGGAGGACTTCTGGTCAGAAGCACGCCAAAGGTCGGCGAACAAAGGAGGCAAACCTGGTTTGCAGCACAAAGAAAGACACAAGAAGGATGTTAACAAAAAGAAATGGCAATTAAACCCAACCGGAGCCGAAATAAAAAGTATTTGGGCTAGCGGGTTTAAAGTTCGAGGCTACTAAAATAGCCTAAAACAATACCACGTTATTTAATATAATTGCGGTAGGAACATTAAGGTAGATACCACTGCCACCAGCCAAGTCTTAATGTTAAGGGAGCAAAACAATGCTCCAAGAGGCACAGATAAAAAGGGCTAAAAAGTAACCCTTTCCAATACTCCATGTAAGATGGGGGGTACTGGACCTGTGGTTAAAAGACTATGTAAAGTTAATGGCAACTTTACCCTTTTCTGGGGGACAGTAGTCAGCCCCAGAAATGGAGTCAGTGGGAAGTCTAAAAGACAACCCTGTGTCACTACACTGAAGGTGCTGTGTAACACACAAAAGTGTGGGGCTACTGAAGTGGTGTACTCCAGAGTCCACAATCACAAAAACAGATGTAATACACATGGCAAAACACAGGTAAGAGTGGGGGAAAAGCTCACACTCTTACCAAGTGGAAAAATAAACTCCAGAAATCCAGCAAAGCTGCTGGGGGGCTCACTAGGTAAGGGAAATTAGCCATAGAATGAGAATTCTCCCAAACACTCGCCCCCCCCAGACTAAGGGAGAGGAGGATTTAATCCACTCCTGGATGGATCTCATACCTCTAGTCGGTTACAAACATCCTAGAGAGACCATCAGCATTATGGTGGTGACTTCCTGCTCTGTGCTCAATGGAAAAATCAAACCCTTGCAGGTAGATTGACCATCTGAGTAACTTTGGGTTTTCCTCTTTCATTTGCATCAGCCATCTCAAGGGTTGGTGGTCAGTCTGAATAATGAAGGTAGAACCATACAAGTATGGCCTAAACCTCTTCAGTGACCACACAATAGCAAAACATTCATGTTCTATTGTTGCCCACCTTGTCTCAGGATCCTTTAACTTCCTGCTGATGAAACAAATGGGGTGTTCCCTACCTTTCTCATCCAGTTGACTAAGGACTGCACCTATACCTACATTTGAAGCATCTGTTTGTACAATGAAGGGTTGGTGATAGTCAGGAGCTCTTAGGACTGGAGCTTGACAAAGAGCTTTCTTTAGTCCTTCAAAGGCTTGATTGCACTCCTTATTCCACTTGACCTTTTTTGGAAATTTTGGAGGGGAGATGACATTCAAGGGAGAAGCTATGGTCCCATAGTTCTCAATGAAGTTCCTGTAATACCCAGTGAGACCTAGGAAGGCTCTCACTTGAGTTTGAGAGTCCAAGGTAGACCACTGTACTCTGACCAATTTGACATATACTTGCCTTTATGGTCAGATGGGCCTGTTCCAGAGCCTGCAATACATATACTAGGTGATCAATATGTTCTTTCCATGTAGGGCTGGACACTGCGATGTCATCCAAGTATGCCATGCAGAAGTCCTCCATCCCATTCAGAACTTGATTGACCATCCTCTAAAATGTAGCAGGTGCATTCTTTAATCCAAAAAGGCCTTACCTTGAATTGGTAGAGGCCAGCTGGGGTGGAGAATGCAGTTTTCTCCTTGGCATGGTCTGTCAGGGCTATTTGCCAATAGCCTGATGTTAGGTCAAATGTGCTAAAGTACTTGGCTGCACCAAGTTTGTCCACCAGCTCATCTGTCCTAGGCAAAGGATTGGCATCAGTCTTAGTGACTGCATTTAGAGCTCTATAGTCCATGCAGAATCTCAACTCCTTAGATCCTGCCATTGGTATAAGCACAACTGGGCTAGACCATAGACTAGTAGAGGGCTCTATAACCCTGAGATCAAGCATCTTGTTGACCTAATTCCTTATATGGGTTCTTACATTTTCTGACATTCTGTACCCCCTGCTTTTGACGGGCAAACAGTCACCAGTGAGGATATCCAGCTGGCCCCAAGGGGTCAAGCCCGGTGAAAGTGAGAAAAGGGAGGCAAACTGATTTAACAGTAATTTGCACTCATACTTCTGGTCAGATGTGAGACTGGAAGAGAGATTAACTACTTCCACTTGCTCATCTAAAGGTAAGCCTCTGAGGAGGTCAGGCAGAGGTTCACTCTCCTCCTCCTCCTGAGCTGAAGCTAAGAGCAATGCTCCCATGTCAGGTCTAGAGACATAAGCCTTAAAATGGTTGGTGTGAAAGACTCTAGGAGCCTCCTTAGGATTGCCTAAGTCCACCAGATAGTTCACCTCTCCAAGTTTACCCACAACTTTGAAGGGTCCTATCCATTTGTCCTGCAAGGCCCTCTGGCTTGTGGGGACCATAACAAGAACAAGCTGGTCTTGAGTAAACTCAACCATGTTAGCCTTCTGGTCACGCCAATGTTTGACCAGAACTTGACCAGCCTTCAAGTTATCACTTGCCTCTGCCATCATGTGTGACATTCTCCTCCGGAGACCTATCACATAGTCAGTCACTCTGACTGGCTTGGGGGAAGGAGCACTCTCTAACCCCTCCTTCATCAGGGCCAATGGACCTCTGACTGGATGGCCATAGAGAAGTTCAAAGGGACTGTAACCTACTCCCTCCTGAGGGACCTCTCTATATGCAAAGAGAAGGCATGGCAGTAGAAGGTCCCACTTTCTTTTAAGGGGTTCCTCTAAAGCACCTATCATGCTCTTCATAGTTCTGTTAAAGCTCTCTACCAGTCCATTGGCTTGGGGGTGGTAGGCAGTATAGAACTTGTAGGTGACTCCACAGGTTTTCCACATGGCTTGCATGTAGTGGGACATACAATTTGATCCCCTGTCAGATATCACCTCCTTAGGAAAACCTACTCTGGTAAAAATACCAAGTAGGGCCTTAGCCACAGCTGGAGCTGTAACAGTTCTCATAGGTATTGCTGCAGGATACCTAGTGGCATGATCCACTACAACCATGATAAACCTGTTACCTGAAGATGTGGGAGGGTCAAGAGGATCAACAATGTCAATCCCGGCCCTCTCAAAAGGAACTCCCACCACTGGGAGAGGCACCGGAGGTTTGGCAAGTGTGGCAGCTCCTGCAGAATTTGCCTACTTCTGAACCCATTTTAGGCCAGTAGAAGTAAAGAGAGAGTCTTTCCTTGGTCTTCTTAAAACTTAAGTGACCAGCCAAAGGTATCTTGTGTGCTAACTGCAGGAATGGAGTAGGTTCACTAGAGGTACTACAAGTCTTTTGCAGTCTCCAGGGGTTGACTCCGTCGGTTCACTGTAGAAGAGGCCATCTTCCCAGTGCAACCTATACTTTCCAGGCTCAGTCTCAAAGAGCTGAGAAGCTGCTTGTAGGTGGAGACCTTTAAGAGTAGGAAACTCTCTTTGCCCTCTGCTGAAATCTGCCCTGTTGGGTCCACCTTCTGTCAGTAAAGACTGCAGCTCTGGATGGTCAACAAGGTCAAGATCTCCAACCAGAGTAAGATCTTCTTCTAGATATGATTCCTCAGTATCTAGTTGACCCATACAAGGTTGAACCTCACACTCAGCCTCAGCTGGTTGAGAAGTCACAGATGTGACTTTGGACAGTCTTGGAGATGTCCTTCTGGGAACAGGAGTGCTTGCTGGTTTCTTGCTGGTAGACTTGGGTTTCCCCTTTGTCTCTTTCTGTCCTGCAATAGCAGTAAGTAAGTCCTGTGGACTTGGGGTGATAGTTTCCTCTCTCATATCCCCAGGAGAGCCTCTCAAGGTTCTCTCCCTCATAGACCTTGTGAGCTCCTGCTTCCTTCTGCTGGGGGGTCTGAGGGTACTAGACACAACTCCAAGAGTTTTAAGGTCATTACCCAACAGGAACCTCCCAGGTACGTTATTTTGCACACTTACAGGTATTCCGACAGTCATGTCATTACACTGGATGAGAGCTAGTAACTGGTGAACCATTTGCACAGGGCCTCCAGCAAACTTGGTTAGGTGTTTGGGTGCCTTAGCACCATCCTCCACCTTGAAAAAACATTCATTAATCACAGTTATGCTGTTCCAGTGTCTCTGATGTCAGGGGTTTCCTGACCATTCACAAGAACACTATCTTTGTAATACTCTTTCGTATTATCTGGGATTGAGTTATAGACATCTAAGTTCTTTTGTTCCCAAAGACCCAAGGACACTAAAGAAACATTAGCTGAGACTCTCATGGGCTCATTAGCTAGTAACTGAAGGTTTCCACTGGCTATAGGTACTTCATCCACCTGGAAGAAGGCTTAGGAGACAGTGTGGACCCATGAAGGTTTACCCTTACATCTGGGATCCCCTTTCACATGGTCAGTTGACCCACAAACAAAGCATTTACCAAATATTCTATTGAATGGACGTTTGTTTTGACCTTCATCTGGTCTGGGACCAGGTGGTACACTAGCCTGATTCGGTTTCCCTTGTGGCTTACCCTGGTTATGTTTGGGGCCCTCTTTTGGATTGGAATTATTGGAATTCTTGTTGTCTTTCTTTGGCTGCTTTCCCTCATCCTTCTTCTGAGTTGCCCCAGAATCCTTGTGAGTAGCCCTGTTGGCAATCCCCAAGCCAGCAGCCTTGGCTAACTTCTTAGGATCTATCTCTTTTGAATCAGCCAAGTGCTGTCTAAGTTCAGGGGAGCAGACATCAAAAATAGACTCCAACATTACAAGATTCCTCAAACCTTCATAAGAGTTTACTTTGTAACCCTTAACCCAGCCATCTAAGTGTTTCAAACATTCACACACCCAGGTAGACCAAGGGGCACCATCATGCTTTTTGAGGGTTCTAAACCACTTAAGGTACTGGGAAGGGGACTTCCCAAAGCTAGCTATTAATGCTAGCTTCACACACTCATAATCCTGTTTATCCTCCTCCCCCAACTCCATTACAGATCACTTGCAATAGAGGGAAGCCTAGAGAAAACCAAGGAATCAACTGATTCCCTGAGATACCCTGAATCCAATGATTGTACTCAAATATTGCTAACCAATCCAAAACATCAAGTTTAGTCTCATACATACCAATAATTTCCTTTGGCATACATGGCCTTTAGGGCTGGAAGACCTAGAAGACTCTGGGAGAGAAACATTTTCTAAAGACAATGGGGGTCATTACGACCCTGGCGTTAAGGGTTTAACAGCGCCGTAAAAGGTGTTGGCGCCGTTAAACCCTTAACGCCTGATTACGAGGTCCCTTTGCGGGACCCGACCTTAACGGCTGGTTTTACCAGCCATTAAAGTAGGGTGCCGCAAAGGGACCTCGGTGCTAATTATGGTACCGCAATTTGCGGTACCATACTTAGCGCCTACCCCAGTCCCATTGAACCCTATGGGGCGAAAATGGGAATGGGGAAGGGCCATGGTGAAATGGGGAAATACCGCCCCGCCAACCTTGGAATGGGGCGGTATTTCCCCATTCCACCATGGTGGACTCGTTACAACACCGGCACTAACCATGGTGCTAATAGCGCCATGGTTTAGCGCCGGGGTTGTAATGAGGGCCAATTTCTTCATTTCTAGAGCATGAGCCATCTCCATTTCTCTGAGCCTTAATTCTTGGTGCTTCATGGCAGTTTGTGCTTCAATACGTTTCACTTCTAATTCAAGTCTCATTTTCTCTAGTGCAATAAACTCAGGAGTAAGTGTAGGACCTGTGGGGGTCCCTGTGGACAGAGGTTGTGGTTGCTGAGCAGGCAAGGGGTTAGTAGGAACTCTTTACAAAGGGTTATCTACTTCTTCTTCAACACTCTCAGAATCAGAAATATCAGTATCCACATTTGCTGGAGGGGTAAGTCCTTCTGACGCACTCTCCAGACTTTGTTTTCCCAATAACTAAGCAACCATTTCAGATTTTTCCCTTTACCAGAGAGACTCCTCTCCCTACACATGGTTCTCAAAACCTCAGCAGTGTAGTTTGAGAGACCCTCTTCAGTATAGCTTTCCATATTTGACATGATTTCTTTAGTTAATAGATTAGTGGTGTTTAGCCTTGTGGTAAGTTGACCCAAAGCAATAGCAGCACTCTAAGTGTAATCCCTATACTTACAAATCCTCACCGCTGTATACCACTGTTAGGCAGAATCGTGTGTAGTGGTCCCTAAGGGCACTGCACAGGATTCTGCCTAACACCCCCATGCAGATACAGCAGAGTGCAAACACGGGACAGTTACTGACTCCTAGGATAGGGTGTGTCACCATCGAGGGAGGGAATCCTTTCACGGGCACAGGAATGAGCATATACCCGCAATAGGACAGCTCACTGGGAGACTTGATGTTTTCAGTACTATCCGTAACGGCAAATTCTCAAGAGGAACCAAGAGTTCATTTCACGATAGGAGGCAAATCCTTTTCTTTGTTTAGTAGACACGGGTGCAACACGCTCATGTATACGGGAGGGAACATTTTTACTCTCGGGTATTGCCATGAAGGCTAAAGCTTTCACAGGAGCTACAAGTAGAGTTACTTTTACTGAAGAATTACCAGTCTCTATAGGAGAATGTGATATGTCTGTACTATTGTTGTATTCAAGGCAGACACCAGTTAATATAATGGGTCGAGATTTAATGACGAAGTTGAATATGACAATTTCTTTTACTGATGAAGGCATAGTGTGTTCAACACCAGGAATACATTATTTAAATTTTAGTAAATTCATTATGGCATTTACTGGACAGATACCCATAAGAGGGGTACTGTTAGAACCAGAGGTGTTTCATTATGGGGTACGCATTGTGTTAACATGGCTGCCTGGTTTAGTAAGTAAGATTATGAGGATACCTGATGAGTTTCGCTTTAGACCAGACATACCCATGGACGAAGAGGGGGACAGATACTTCCCTTAGAGGTGCAAGTAGCTTTAATACGAGGGGTTTTGGCTATGCTTGTAGGATTTGATGATAATGGCAGAACATGGAGAACAGTAGTTGCTATCGGAGAAGGTTACAGATTAACTGATGTCACTGATGAGGACTTGTTTAAGGATAATCCATCTGATGACGAAGTAGTGTTCGAGATGATCATTACAAATTGGGTTAGAGCAGAAAAACATGAGATTCCACAAAGGATGATGATAGTGAGACAGCCTCCTGCATTCTTTGATGAAGTCATGGCGAAAGTGCCAGTTTCTTTATGGACTACAGGCCCCTATGACGTAGACCTATTAAAGGGGGTTGGAGAAGTTAAGATTAAACTGAAACCAGGAGCAATTTTACCTTGAGCATGACAGTATCCTATGTCTTGAGAGGCAGATGAGGGTATTTTTAAGACGATATCCGCCATCCATATGTATTTTAGTGACATCAGAGTCACCATGCAATACCGCGGTGTATCCGATTAAGAAATCGAAGGGGGGGTTGTGGCGTTTCATTCAGGATATGCGCCCAATTAATCAAATTGTCGAGGCAGAGTTTCCTTTAGTTCTTAATCCAACGACAATCCTATGTTGTATCCCTGTTGAGGTGCGATATTTCACTGTGATTGACTTGAAAAATGTGTTTTTCTCAATCCCATTTCATAAAGATTCTCAAGATCTGACATCATTCACATTCAAACAGGCTAAGTTAAAAAGCATGTGATTACCCCAGGGGCACTGTGAGTCTCCATTGATTTTCAATAGAGTCCTGCATATGGACTTAAGCAATATTTCTTTGCCAAGTGTTGTGTTGCAATACGTAGATGACATCTTGGTCTGCAGCACATCAGAATAACAGTGCAGACGCGACTCAATTCAGCTAATGATTATCTTAGCAGAGAAAGTATATAAAGTGGACACAGAGAAATCGCAATATTGTCAAGAAGAGGTGTTATATATAGGACAGTTCATTTTGCATGAAGGAAAGAAAGTTACACCTGAAAGGGCTGAGGCCATTTTGAAAACAGCGAAACCACACACAATAAAGCACATGCAGCAAGGCACAAGAGTGTCAGGAAAAGAGTTTATGGACTGAGGAAATGGAGGAAAGGTTTGACAAGTTGAAAAAGGCAATTTGCACAGCTCCAGTTCTTGGGATTCCTAATTATTCAGAGGAATTATTTTTAATTTTGCACACGAATGGAACAATTATGACAGCAGTACTCACGCATAGAATCACATTGGGGTATAAGCCTTCAGCATATTAGAGTGGGATTTTGGACCCAGTAATGTGAGGTCACTTCCAGTGCGAACAATCTTTGGAAGCCGCTGCGTTCGCTATTGAGAAGGCTGCCAGCATAGTAATGGGGAGTTCTATGGCCATGTTTGTTGAACATGCATTATTTGCTGTTTTGGATGAACCTAAGGGTACGTTGATTTCTCAAAGAGCCGCAGTTTATGAGGTGGTTACATCGAATCCAGCGATTAAAATGGTGAATCCTGCCACATTTGTAGCCGAACCACTGGCAGATGACGAGCAGGCACATGATTGCTCCAACTATGAGGAGTTCTATGACAAGTTTCCGGGGGTGAGAGAAAATGCTCTAGCAGCTGGGGAGATTCTCTTTATTGATGGTTCTTCGAAAAATTTATCAAACTGATGGAAAAAGATATACAGGTGCCAGTGTGGTAAGGCACATGGCTAATGGGGAATTTGAAGTATTGATAAGTGCACAACTACCGTCTCACTATGCAGAATTAGTGGTGCTCATTTTTGTGCTTGAGAATAGCACAGACCAGGAAGTAACCGTGTATAGTGACTCCGCCTATGTTTTGTTTGTTTGTTTGTTTGTTTATTTATTTATATTGCGCACCAGACCCAAGGGGATTTGGGCACGAAGGCAGAAAGATGGTTGTTCAACTTAGGTTACATGTTACAGATACGCAGGGAATACAGCTATGGTTACAATGCTGTAGACATGCAGTGTCAAAGAATCATGGAAGTATGTACAGTAGGTTTATAAAAGTGCAGATTTGGCAGATAATTAGAACAGAGTAAATATACAATATATACATGAGATCCCAAATGACATAAGCGCGTGGTTAAACATCATGGTCTTTTAGCCATTGGATCAAGTTGGATCTGAATTGCTGGTAAGGAAGTTCTTCCCTTAGATCAGTTGGAAGGGAGTTCCACAGTTGTGCCGCTTTAACAGCAAAGCTACTCCCGCCAGATTTGGTAAGTTTGAATCTGGGTACTAGCAATAGGTTAGAGTTGGCTTTTCGTAAAGGGCGAGAGGCTATCTGTCTGGTGAATCTGTCTATAAGGTATTGCGGGGCTGCCTGGTTAAGGCTTTTATGTGTGAGGGAGGCTGTTTTGAGGAGGATTTTGTCTTTAGTGGATAGCCAGTTGGTGGATCTCCTAAGGTCTTATATGTGGGCATTTTAGGGAAGTTTAGGGCGGCTCTCAGGGCATTATTTTGCAGTGTTTGAATTTTGGAGGTGATATATTTGTTGCTGCCTATGTAGAGGGTGTTCCAGTAATCTAGTTTCGACAGGATTAGTGCTCTTGCTAGAATGACGCATGAATGGCTTGGCTGCTCTTTGGCCACGGAATTCACTTGTTTAGCAAAGGTAAGCGTGGAATCTATGTAAAAACTGAGGGTTTTAACTACTTTGGCTACAGTAATGGTGTTGTTATCAATTATGAAGGAGTCATAGTTGGTGCCCAGTTTTTTGATATTGGAAGAGGTGCCTAGAATGGGGAGTTCGGTTTTGTCATCATTCAGGCATAGACCGTGAGCGGCCATCCATGCCTGTATAATGAGGTAGACTCTATTCACAAAGGCCAAATCCTTGTCATAATCTCCTGTCAGCGGGATGAGGATCTGTGTATCATCTGCGTAGTTGGTGTAGGTGATACCAAAACCGTCTAGATCATCGAAAAGGGGCTTTGTGAAAATATTATAAAGGGTGGGCGATACGCAGGATCCTTGGGGTATGCCGCAAGTAATGGGTGCCGGGTCAGCAGCTGCTAGAGGAGAGAAGACTCGCATTGTCCTGTTATCCAGGAAAGACTGGATCAATGCGACAGCTTCTTGGGAGAAGCAGGCTGCCGTGACCAGATGATTGCATAGTATTGCATGGTCTACCATTTCGAATGCAGCAGAAAGGTCAAGGAGTAGTAAGAGTGAGGTCGTGCCATTATCTCTTAGTAGGTCTATTTGTGCCTTAAGGTCTAGGAGTGCAGTCTCGGTGCCATGCTGTGGTCTGAAGCTGGACTGTCGGACTCCTAGGAGGTGGTTTAGTTCCAAGTGGTGTTGAATTTGTTGATAGGCAACTTTGTCTAGGATTTTCAATAGGAATGGCACAGTGGTTATAGGGCGGTAATTGGTTAGAATGGAGGGGTCCAATGTTTGCTTTTTGAGGAGGGGGAGGACCCTGGAATGTTTCAGGTTGCTGGGTATGATGCCCGATGTGAAGGAGTCATTTATAAGTTTAGTAATGAATGGTGAAAGTTTGTGGGCGGCGTCTTTTATGATTTGGGCTGGACAAGGGTCGCGCTGGCAATTAGAGGGTTTGAGGGTGAGGATGACTTCCTCGACTTCTTTGGTGGAGACTTTGTGAAAGTAGAAGGAGGGGGTGTCCAGTGGTTTCAGAGTCGGTAATGGGTTAGTGGTAGCCTTGGAAGGGGGGTCACTGATAACAGTGTTAGGGCAGTTATGGACACTTTTTTATTATTGATCTTCGCTTGAAGCATGGTTATCTTGTTGGCAAGGGTATTTTGGATGCCTGTGCACCAGTTCTTGTCCTTACGGCAGGAATCGGGAGTTTGGGTGGGGGATTCTACTTCCTTCAGGATGGCGAACAGTTCTTTTGTGTTGGATTTGGCTTGAGTTATACGGGTGTTGTAGGAGGTTTGTTTCGCTAATATGATTTCTTTTTTGTAGAGAGTGGCTAAATTCTTAAGGTTTTTTTTGTTGGTGTCTGAGGGGTCTGATCACCAGGTTTTTTCACTTAGTCGTTTCTTTTGTCTGATGTCTTTCAATAGGGGCGTGAACTAGGTATTTAAGTGTTGGCGGGGTTTGCTCTTCCTAGTTTTCAGTGGTGCGATAGTGTCCAAAGAGGCCAGCACCACTTTGTTGTATATGTCTACCAGAGAGGCTGGGTCAGACTGATCTGAAATGGAATTTAAGGTGGGACGAATGAGGGGGATGAGAATTTCAGGAGTGATATTTTTTTTGTTTCTAGTAGGTGCCGTGGGGGGCTAGGGTGCTGTTTTTCGAAGGTGTGGTAGCTTCTAAGGTAAAGGATACCATGTGGTGGTCGGACCATAGCTGAGGCATTATGGATGTGATGGTAATTGGGCAATTATGTATGGCAGTCTAATCGAGGGTCCTTCCTTTGATGTGTGTGGGGACTGTAATCTTTTGGGAGAATCTAATTCCTCCAGGGTGTTGTTAATTTGTAGGGCTTTGGGGTCACGAAGGTCATTAAATCCCAGGTTGAAGTCGCCTAGGATGAGGCTTTGAGTAGAGTTTTTTTGATTGTCAGATAGTAGGTTTGTGAGGTCTTCCTCAAAAGAGCCTATAGGGCCTGGTGGGCGATATATCAGGTGGATGATGATGGTTTGATTATTGGCAATAGTGAGTTTAGCTGTGAGGGATTCACAGGAGTTGGTTTTATGGGGTGCGGAAAGTCTAAAGGTTAGGTTGTTTCTGACAATTATAGCCAGGCCGCTCCCTCTAGACGTGGTGCGATCCATGCGTATAGGAGTGTAATTGTCTGGGGTGGCTAACATAATGGCTGGTCCTGCTGCAGGATGGAGCCAGGATTCCGTGATTGCCAGGAAGTCCAAGTTCTCATTTTGGATTGTGTCCGCTATTTTGGTGGCATGGCTACCATAGAGCGGGCATTTAATAGGGCGCCTTTTATTCCAGGTAGGGCGGGTGGGTGAGAGGGCGGTTGGGCTTTGTGTTGGCATTTAGCGGAAGGGGCGTCTCTACAGATACGGCTGTTGAGCTGTAGTCGGTGTTGGCGAGTGTTGGCTGTATGTGGTGGAATGTTGGTGGTAAGCAGAGAGTGCTGATTGTGAATAGTGGCAGGTTGGATATTGGCTAAAGGGTCATAAATTCTTGGGAGTCTGGCGCAAAGTCTGAAGTTCCGCTGTTGGAGGCTGCATGGTTTAGTGGCCATGTTGGTTAGCTCCGGGGATGCATTACCATGGAGTAGCTGATTTTGTGGTTGAGCTAGGTTCATGTTATAAAAGGTAATCAAAGGGAGGATGGCTCTAAGTAGAACTGTGTAAAGTAGTGGTAGATACATAATGGTGGGGTAGTGTAGGTCTGGCAACCTAAGCACACGTTACTAAAGCAGGCACGCTAGGTGCAGGTTGGAGTCTGTGCTAAAATGCATATGCAAACAAGGTTCACCTAGATTCGAGATTCAAAAGCAGGGCTAGAATGCATGTGCTAACAGGGTCCACCTAGATTCGAGATTCAAAAGCAGGGCTAAAATGCATGTGCAAACAAGGTTCACCTGGATTCAAGATTCAAAAGCAGGACTAAAATGCATGTGCAAACAGGGTTCACCTGGATTCAAGATTCAAAAGCAGGGCTAAAATGCATGTGCAAACAGGGTTCACCTAGATTCAAGATTCAAAAGCAGGGCTAAAATGCATGTGCAAACAAGGTTCACCTAGATTCAAGATTCAGAGGTAGAGCTAAAATGCATGCACAAACAGGGTTCACCTGGATTCAAGATTCTGAGGCAGAGGGGAAAAATGCATGTGCAAACAAGGTTGAGCTAGATTAAAGATTCAGCGGTAGGGCTAAAATGCATGTGCAAACAGGGTTCATCTAAATTCAAGATTCAAAAGCAGGGCTAAATGCAGGTGCAAACAGGGTTCACCTAGATTCAGAGTTAGCACTACGTATGGATATGTCTGTGTATAAGGGCACAGTAGGTAGATGATTCACCTATGTTTTAAGAATCACATTAGGCTAGGGGCGAAAAGTGGCATGTGCAAACATGATATAGTTAACTAGAGGGAGTCAGCTCAGTTCTTAAAGTCGCCGTACAAGTGAAGATAGTAACCAATCACTTCTAGGGAAAGAGTGTATAGAAAAAATGACAGACAGGTCAAATGCGAATTTGCGCATACAGGCAGAGATAGTTAAGCAATGGCGGGTTGATACGAACGATGCACAGGTAGGCTTTGAAATATTTAAATCAGAGTGTGTGCTAGCAAGGTGCAACACGATACAATGTGCTGCACATAGAAACATCAGTGACATTAGACAAAGGGGGCCTACAGCTACGCGTATGCAGTAGCTGCTGGTAGCCGGTGGCAGATTGAGTCAAGGCGAGGGTGCAGTGAACTTAGGCACCGTTGTGGGGACCGTTGGGGTGAGAGCGCTCGACTATCAGGGAATAATGTACCTTGTGTGCGCCACTCCGGGTGAGCGCAGGATGTTCATGGGCGACTTGCAGGGATTCTGGCTGACGGCTGTTCAGGCATGGACAGGCTGGGGACAGGAAGTCAGCCTTCTTTCGTGGGCCTTCCTGAATGTTGGCCGGTTTCGCCTGCCGGTTGTTGATTGATGCAGAAATACGTTCTGCTAGCCAATCAGAGTGCAGGTGGTAGTCCGGAGTCAGGAAGTCAGGCGGTGAGGCGTCTGAAGTTGTAGAGGATGCCGAGCGGCCATTAAAGAAAGGGGCTCCTCGTGTGGGGCAATGGCGGCACGGGGCACCGGGGCATGAAGTGCACCAGCCTGGATCATATGGTGGCTGGAGCTCAAATGGCTAGATCATGCACACAGGCTCCACTCAGTGTGCGCGCTGCGTCTGGGTACATCATTCAAGCAAAGCTCGTACCTTAGGATTATGACGCTATTCGTGGGCATGAGGGCTGCTGTATGTCAACAGTGCACGCCGGGTTAGCACGTTGGAAAAGGAGGGACTACCACAGAGCGGATGGCACTCCAGTGCAACCTGACACCTTATTGGACAGACTTATTGAAGCACTGCAGCAGCCAACACAATCGTTAAATGCGCAGCTCACACTAAGAGCGCAGACTTTATTTCACGCAGCAACTAAGCCGCAGACGAAGAGGCGAAACGAGTTGCATATTCAGAGAATATTAGGAGCTTTGATATGCCTGATGTGAATTAGAGAATGGCGGTGATGATGATTATTAATGAAAGTTTCAATAACTTGTTGAAAACACAGTTAATGGAAGTTCAAGGTGAAGCACCACAGGATGAGAAAGATCTGTGGACATGGAGGGGCTGTTCTTTATCCCCCTCCGAGGTATTGTGGCGACAGGAAAGCACTGGTAAACCGGTGATGCCTGTAGCCTTAGTAAGGGTGGCGTTGAACAGCTACACTACCCTGCGCATGTTACTAGAGAAAGCCTTGCAGCAACCATTGTGGAGGATTGGGTCAAACCAAATTTGTTAGAACACGTTGCATTTCATGTAGTAAATTGTATCGTATGTCAAAAGTTTACTGCTGGACACATGCTGCGAACAGTTAGAAGTGTTATTCAGCATTTACATATCGACTATGTTGATATGCTGCAGGTCTGTCATGATTACAGATATATTATAGTGGTAGAAAAGATTGTAGTTCAGGAGGATATCTTGCGCTCAAACCATACACTTTATCTAAGTTATCTACAAGTCCAACATCATTATTCATAAAGTCACTCCAACTGTTCCTTCAATATGAATGTTTTTAATTCTTCTAGAGAAAAACACAGCCGACACGTGTTTCGACCACCGGTCGTTCTCAAGGCTGTACAAAATCACACATTCATTCAATATATACATTTTTCAAAAACCATACCATATTGTGTCATATGTCAGGTCAGGATGATGGAAAATTCACGGCATAATCAAGAATTTCAATCGGTGTTTAAAGAAAAAAACAAATTTAAGACCACAAATTAGTGTCTCAATCAAAATATCTCCGTTTGATCAACAAAAATAGACAGTTATTATCTGTATTCCACAATTAGATCCACTAATGTATTCATTATCCAATTAAATTAAGCTGAGTCAGCATAAAAACAATTAGCCTGCATATATAAACTTCATGCATGGTTAGTTACTCCAAATTAAGAAACTTGTACCCAAACACCTTGTGAAGCCATTCCAACATGACCAAAATGTGAGTTGCCAAAATAAAGGTATAAGTGTGTCTTAAATCTTATTAGTGCTTTGTTAAACAGTTTTACTATAATCGGTGCTTACCTCATGTACACTCCCTATATCTCTTAAATTTGAGATCTCAATGTCAAATGATCACACTTGATCTTATGTTGAAAATTCAGAGTTCCAATCCTATATAGAGAAAACCTTGAATTATTATACTTTAGTATGTAGAACTGAAATGCCATAAACTATATTTATAAATGATTGGAAATTCTCACCCACCTGTACGGATGAGTCTGTTGAGTCAAATGAGTATTGGAAATTCCCATAGTCTTATAATTGTGAGTTCTAGGCTCCAAAATTCAAAAATCACCTACAAAAAACACAATGGGCTCAACTTAGTACAAATATCTATGAGTCCCATCTCTTTTACTTCATTCACTTGCTCGGGTAATCTCAGTAGTAGGCTCCAATCTGTGCCATTGTATCAAAAACATCAACTCTCTCAAACTATCTTTTTCCTTTATCAGTCAAAAAATATATATGTAATGAGTTCATCTTGATCCTAGTATCAAAAAACCATCACCTTCTTTAAACCACTTGTTGGCACTATCACAATCTATCACTTTCCCCACAACAGTTAAATTGAGACACAATAAACAGACCCTTTCCCTCTCAAAATTGGCATTGGTTTTGACATACCATTTACTGGGCATGATCCCAATCTATGTTCATTTAGCTTCACAAAAGGGGGGGTCCCACGCATTACTCCCTCCTTTTTATATGCTAAATTTGAGCGAAAAAGCGGGCAACATCACGGTGACGTCATGCGCATGCGCACGCGCACACGATGACGTCATACGCTCGTGGTCGCGATGACGTCATGCATATGCACACGCGATGACGTCACACGCATGTTAGTTGTAAACAATTTTTTTTAAAAAATATTTTAAAAAATATATATTTAAAAATACCCAATTATCATACGCGCTATAGCTTACAGCCCATCACTTCAATTCCCAAATTGTTATGTGTTAGCCTATATCTGCCTTAGATGAGATATATTTAAAAAATATACCCAATTATCATAAGCGGTATAGCTTGCAGCCCATCACTTCAATTCACAAATTGTTATGGGTTAGCCTATATCTGCCTGCACAATTATAATGTTGACATTTTGACTAAATCCGTATAGTGCTACAGGATTTTACTCCGGTGTTACACCTTTGCTGTGACTAAGTAAATATTTAGCCAGGATCTTATTCTCCAATTATATCCTATATTAAACATATGTGAACTAGTGTATTACTCATAAATGGAAGCCCAAAACAAATCTATTTCTTTGGTGCATTGGTATGTCTTTCTCTGAAAATGGTTTGGCTGATGCGCCCACATATATAATCTTTTACTAAATGAACTAGATATTTAGTTGCCATATGTTGCATCATTCAGGTAAGGCTAGAATGACTTCACAAGCGGTGAGCATGTCAAATACTGACAGAGAGTATTCTTGGTCCTAATGAATATTTCATCGAAATACATGCATTTCATGGTCCTGGTTAAGGCCAACTATGGTGCATGTTAGGTAACAAATTAGTTTGCATTCTTGTTGCCTAAGTTTGAGCCTAAGATACCACCCCGTTTCCCCATCTTGATTCGCATTGGTCCAATAAATCTTAAGTCTTCCTGATTGTCAAGCTGGTGTTGTAGCTGCCAGTGTATGGCCAATGGTGACTTTTGATCAGTATTCCTAAGACTAGCCAAATGTTCCCTTATTCGGATTTTCAATTGCCGAATGGTGCTACCAATGTAATGTTTGCCACATTTACAAATAATAGCATAAACAACATAACACGTTTAACAGTTAATGACCTCATTAATCTGAATTGTCATTCCATTAGCATCAGAAAAAGAAACGCAGTTTGTATGAGCATATTTGCACTGGTTACAGTTGCCACATTTAAAAAATCCCTTTTTTACTTTTAACCAATTTTCTTTAGTATTATCTTCCTTAACATTCAAGAAAGAAGGAATCAAATTTTTGTTTGATAGTAATTGCTCTCGTGAAAGTGAACTTGGGTTTCTCAGCCAAAAAAAGGAAGTAGATCCTTATCTAGTCTTAGGATATCCCAATGTTTGGACACCATTTTGTAGAGTAAAGAGGAATCTTGTGAAAACTGCGTGATTATAGAAATATGATCTGTCCCTGATTTCTCTTTCGCACGGTCACATAAAAGTTCCGCTTTACTGCACTCTTTGTACTTATCAGCCGCTTTCTTTATGCATCTCAAATTGTACCCTTTCTTTTTGAATCTATCCATAAGCAGATCGGTGTCATGATCTCTGCTTCCAAAAGATCAGGACTTGCCCGACTCCCTTGGAAGCAGACCCATAACCCTGGTTCCGAGTGCCAGCCAGTCCCAATTGGGACCTTTTGGACCCTGTCCTGGCGCCAGTGGCACCAGGCTCATAAAGATGCCCAGTCCCAGCGCTGGAAGCGCCGGGCTCATAATGCTTGGGTGGACTTACCTGCAGCAGACCATGCTGCTTACTTACCTGCCAGTTGAACCCCTGATCCTCTTCTGTTTGGGACTACTTTTCCTGTTGGGTGGGGCAGGAGCCACTCCCTAGGTCCAGAACACTGGAACTCTTCTGGAAAGCAGGAACTCTTTTCTTACCTAGGCGTGGCTGTGGAAGGAGACACCTAAGCACTACAGGAGGCTATTTAAACCACACCCGATGGATGAATTTTGCTTTGCGTTATTCTGCATTCTCTGCAGCAGAACGCTCATCGTGTCTTCTGCTTCTGATCCTGGGCCTAAGGGAACAAAGGCTTACCATCCTGGAATCCAGTCTTCAGCAGCACCTGTAAAGACAAAGAAAGAACAGGTTAGCACTACGGTCTTCAGTGGCAGCGCATCTCTTACCTGGTCCATCGGCTGTCACCAACGCCTCGAGCTGCATTCCGGCATCTGAAAGACAAAGGCTTACCTACTCTTCGCATGCTCCGGAGGTCTTCGCACTGCATTCCGGCATCTGAAAGACAAAAGCTTACCAGCTCTTCGCACGCTCCGGAGGCCTTCGGCGCTGCATCCCGCATCTGAAAGACAAAAGAAGGTGTGTTTAAAGACATTGGGCAACTTTATTACTCACGTGCCATTACTCCTTCCCACGCCGAATCCAGTGGGTATTCCAGCACCCTTCAGCTTCTCTAAAGCTCCGAACTTGTACCTGCAAGATAAAAGGGACAGTTAGTGCGCATCGTGAAGCAGGCTACAAGCGCTTACTTACGTGCTTCCAGGCGCTTCTATTCCTCACGCGGGTTCGGTCCTCAACTCTCATCAGCCCGCCATCCGCCATCGCTGGAACCCTGCAAAACAAGAGATATCATTACAAAAGACTTTTAAGACATTTGAAGTGCCCAGAACTTACCGTTCGTGCAGTTAACGACGGACAGCAATCCTCTGAGGTCAAGAGGCCTGCACCCTTATCCAGTGAAGAAACTGGTTACGGCACCCTGCCCCGAGGCAGATGGAGAGCTCGGCGTTCACTTACCTAAGGTGAGGGTGTTAACCTTTGGGGTTCTACAGGAGAAGAGAAAGGGAAGAGGAGAGAGACACCCAATAACCCCAGTTCATTAATCCCATATTTTCTATCTGCAGACATCTTACTCTTCGAGTCAGACATACAGTGCACAGAGGTCCAGCCCAAAGAGCCAACCGTGTGTTACACATCACCTTTGAAGATACAGCATTCACCCAGTCAAGACCGGTGCCTCTGCGGGAATCAGGTGAGCGTTACAGAGAACGCAAAGCCTATCGCAAAACTCCCACCCAGGCGCTATGGAAACCTCGGATACCGACCAGCTAGCCCAGTTACTTGGGGAACTAAGAACAGAAGTGCATGCAGCCCGTCAGGAAACGAATGCTCTAAGAAGGGAACTGATTATTTCCAAGGAGCGAACAGACGATCTCGCTAGACAATTGCTACAGTCACAAGCCGGACAAACTCCGTTACCCGCATCAGGGGCAAATCTTCCTTCAACATCCTCTACGAACCCAGTGCAGATCAACCTACCTGGGAATGTACCTCTGGCTCCGCCCAAACGATTTTCTGGTGACCCAAAGAGGTTTGCAGTATTTATTAATCAGTGCCGGATGCACTTCTTATGCCGGCCAGCAGCCTTTCCAACTGATCAAGCTAAGGTAGCTTTCGTGCTTTCGTACCTTAGTGGCAATGCGGCAGACTGGTCGATCCCTCTAGTTAATCAAGATGATCCGGTTCTCCATGATTTTCAAGCTTTTCAGCTCAGTATGGAAAAACTGTTTGCAAGACATTCACAGGGGCAGGCCTTGGACAATGAGCTCCTTTCATTGCGACAGGGTAATCAAGACCTTTTGGCTTATATTGCATCTTTCAACAGACTGATAGTGGAAACTCGATGGCCTGAGGACAAAAGGATTACGCTGTTTTATAGAGGTCTACGTGGAGAGCTCAAAGATGTGTTAGCCCAAGTAGTGAATCCCCCGGAAGACTGTTCGGACTATATTGACTTAGTCGTTCAAATTGACCACAGACTGCAGAACAGGAAGGCCGATCGTTCCAAGTTTGATGCTCGAGTATTTTCCAAACCACCAACTCCTACCAAAGGAGTAGACTCCGGGGAACCCATGCAAATAGGGGGCCTGAAAGGACCACTAACACAAAAGGAGCGGGAAAGGAGAAAACAGCTGCAATTATGCCTCTATTGCGGAAACTCGGGGCACTTTCTTCGAGACTGTCCGGTGAAACCAGCCAAGAAGGCAGTAGGAGCTGCAGTTACCAGGGTCACAAACTCTGAGCAGGGAAACAACCTTGCCCGACAAGAATAGAGGTCCTCTTGCCGAGCGTTAAAACCAGTTCCGTGACCTCGCATTTCGTGATACCTATGGTCCTCATTAGCCCTGAACATCCGGATCGATTACATGCGATTGAAGCTTACGTCGACAGCGGTGCCATCGGCAATTATGTGGATCATGAAATGGTTTTGAGGTTGAATCTGACTCTTTGTCCAAAGGCTGTAAGGGACGTCATTACTACGGTGGATGGTACGGAGATAGCCTCCGGACCAGTAACGCATACCACCCAAGAAGTGACGCTAGTAAGTCAAGATGGACACCATGAGAAGATCGTGTTCGATGTGATCAAGGCCCCTCAGTTCCAGATTATTCTAGGAATTCCTTGGTTAGAGAAGCACAATCCTCAGATCGATTGGCGAGCAAGAACGGTTCAGTTTCCAGAATGTGCCTCTACTTGTCACCCTCGACCTGGTGTTGCACTGGCAGCAATTTCTCCCCAGTTACCTCCTGAATACCTAGAATTCCAAGATGTTTTCCGGAAGGATCAGGCTAACTCTCTACCTCCTCATAGGTCTTATGACTGCCAGATAGACCTGATACCTGGATCTACTCCTCCTTGTAGTAGAATTTATGCCCTCACCGAGCCTGAGAATCTTCACCTCCGACAATACCTGGATCAATACCTAGCGAATGGGTTTATTCGTCCTTCCAAGTCCGCTGCTTCCTCAGCTTTGTTCTTCGTTCCAAAAAAAGAAGGGGACCTTAGAACTTGTATAGATTATCGCGCCCTGAACCAGATCACCGTTAAGAATAGATATCCGTTACCTTTGATCCCTGAACTCCTGGACCAAGTCAGAAAAGCATGCATATATACAAAGCTGGATCTTAGAGGAGCCTACCACTTGGAACGAGTAAAAGAGGGCGATGAATGGAAGACGGCCTTCCGCACCAAGTATGGGCTATTTGAATATCAGGTCATGCCCTTCGGACTTTGCAATGCCCCGGCCGCCTTTCAATATTTTATGAACGATGTCCTCAGAGAGCTCATAGATGTGTGTGTTGTTGTTTACATTGACGACATCCTCGTTTATTCTTCATCGGAAACTGAACATCGGAAACACGTGAAAATGGTCCTCGAGAGATTGCGTCAACACAAACTTTTCGCTAAGTTGGAAAAATGTGTTTTCAACGTGACTGAAGTTGAATTCTTGGGATTCATATTATCACCTAGCGGAGTGCGTATGGATTCAAAGAAGGTCGATGCAATTCTCAAATGGCCATCGCCATCCTCCGTAAAAGGTGTTCAAAGCATGTTAGGCTTCGCTAACTTTTACCGCAGGTTTATCCCTGAATTCTCTCGAATAGTCCAGCCCATCACCGCCTTGTTAAAGAAAAACAAACGTTTTGAATGGTCTACCGAGGCGGAACAAGCTTTCCAGAATTTGAAGACTAGATTTATCTCTGCACCGATCTTAAAACATCCTCGCCCAGAACTCCCCTACATCGTTGAAACTGATGCTTCGAGCCTTGCCATGGGGGCAGTTCTATCACAAAAGGATCCATTAACCAATCAGTTGCATCCCGTGGCATTTTGGTCCCGCAAATTCTCGCCTCCTGAAATCAATTACACTATTACTGATAAGGAACTTCTAGCTATCAAGTCCGCCTTTAAGGCTTGGCGGCATTATCTTCTGGGGGCCCGACACACCGTTACTGTGATTACAGATCACCGAAACCTGCAATATTTGAAAACCGCAAAAGCTCAATCCTCTAGGCAACTCCGTTGGGCACTATTCTTTGCCGAGTTTGACTTCATAATTACCTATCGACCTGGTACAAAAAACGGTAAAGCTGATGCCCTTTCTCGGATGGGAGTGGAAGAACATTTGATCAATCCTAAACCTGTACCTATCATTCCCGAACAAAGAATTCTAGGTGTAATCGCCACACAATCCATAGAGGAAGTTAAGGATAAAGCCAGGCTACTGGTAACTCCAGCAGACATACAGAATTGGCATCTGCAGGGAAAGGACTTTACAGTGAAGGACAACCTATTATATTTCCAAGAACGGTTATACCTGCACAGCACAGATTTACAGAAAAAGGTAATCTCTTGTTATCACGATTCTTTAATGGAAGGACATCCCGGTATGACCAAGACCTCGGAAAAGATCAAGCGCTACTTCTGGTGGCCGTCTTGGAAAAAAGATATCAGAGACTTTATAATGTCCTGTGGAGTATGCGCCCAAAACAAGAGTCAAAAGGAAAAACCAGCCGGCCTCTTACGCCCTATTGACATCCCGCCTCGCCCTTGGCATACGCTTTCTTTGGACTTCATCACCGATCTACCTCCATGCTCCGGATACAATACGATCCTAGTAATCGTGGACCTATTCTCCAAGATGGCGCATTTCATTCCACTCAAAGGCTTACCAACAGCAGCAACTCTGGCCCGAAAATTTCTCGAAAACATCGTCCGACTGCACGGTTTTCCTTCAGTTCTAATTTCGGATCGAGGTAGTCAATTTATTTCTCATTTTTGGCGAAGTTGCTGTCGGTCGGCTCAAATTGATGTGAGACTTTCGACCAGCCACCACCCTCAAACCGACGGACAAACCGAGAGGACCAATCAAACTCTGGAACAGTATTTGCGCTGCATGCTACAACACACTGAAAAAACTTGGAAAGATATCCTTTGGATAGCCGAATATGCCTACAATAACTCTGTCCACTCGGGAACTGGGAAGACCCCGTTTTTTCTTTTATACGGTAGTCACCCTCGAACCTCGGAGTTGGATCCACTCCAAGATCTTGGAACAACAGCAGTAGACCACCTGCATTCTACAATCACCCAAGCCTTTAAGGAAGCCGTTTCTCACCTTCAAAGGGCTAAAGAACAATACAAGAAAGGAGCAGACCAACATCGGAAGGAAGCCCCCCAATATCAAGTAGGAGATCAAGTCTGGTTATCCACCAAATATCTACCTCTAAAAGGACCACGCACATTCAACCCAAGATACCTTGGTCCCTATTCCATCACTACCATAGTAAATCCAGTAGCGGTCAAGTTGGACTTGCCCCCTCACATGAAGATACATCCGGTCTTCCACGTCTCTCTATTAAAACCCGTGCAACCTCAAATCCGACTAACTACATCTTCAAAACCTATTCTAGTTGATGGAGAACTCGAGTTTGAAGTCAAAAGCATCCTGGATTCCAAGATCTCCAAATCTAAACTATTTTACCTGATTGACTGGAAAGGCTACGGTCCCCAAGAAAGATCCTGGGAACCTGCAGAATATGTCCACGCGCCTCGACTAATCAAAAGATTTCATCGAACATTTCCTAACAAGCCCAAACCCCCGGAGAAGCCCGGTTTGGGAGGGGCCTTGAGGGGGGGTGCTGTCATGATCTCTGCTTCCAAAAGATCAGGACTTGCCCGACTCCCTTGGAAGCAGACCCATAACCCCGGTTCCGAGTGCCAGCCAGTCCCAATTGGGACCTTTTGGACCCTGTCCTGGCGCCAGTGGCACCAGGCTCATAAAGATGCCCAGTCCCAGCGCTGGAAGCGCCGGGCTCATAATGCTTGGGTGGACTGACCTGCAGCAGACCATGCTGCTTACTTACCTGCCAGTTAAACCCCTGATCCTCTTCTGTTTGGGACTACTTTTCCTGTTGGGTGGGGCAGGAGCCACTCCCTGGGTTCAGAACACTGGAACTCTTCTGGAAAGCAGGAACTCTTTTCTTACCTAGGCGTGGCTGTGGAAGGAGACACCTAAGCACTACAGGAGGCTATTTAAACCACACCCGATGGATGAATCTTGCTTTGCGTTATTCTGCATTCTCTGCAGCAGAACGCTCATCGTGTCTTCTGCTTCTGATCCTGGGCCTAAGGGAACAAAGGCTTACCATCCTGGAATCCAGTCTTCAGCAGCACCTGTAAAGACAAAGAAAGAACAGGTTAGCACTACGGTCTTCAGTGGCAGCGCATCTCTTACCTGGTCCATCGGCTGTCACCAACGCCTCGCGCTGCATTCCGGCATCTGAAAGACAAAGGCTTACCTACTCTTCGCATGCTCCGGAGGTCTTCGCACTGCATTCCGGCATCTGAAAGACAAAAGCTTACCAGCTCTTCGCACGCTCCGGAGGCCTTCGGCGCTGCATCCCGCATCTGAAAGACAAAAGAAGGTGCGTTTAAAGACATTGGGCAACTTTATTACTCACGTGCCATTACTCCTTCCCACGCCGAATCCAGTGGGTATTCCAGCACCCTTCAGCTTCTCTAAAGCTCCGAACTTGTACCTGCAAGATAAAAGGGACAGTTAGTGCGCATCGTGAAGCAGGATACAAGCGCTTACTTACGTGCTTCCAGGCGCTTCTATTCCTCACGCGGGTTCGATCCTCAACTCTCATCAGCCCGCCATCCGCCATCGCCGGAACCCTGCAAAACAAGAGATATCATTACAAAAGACTTTTAAGACATTTGAAGTGCCCAGAACTTACCGTTCGTGCAGTTAACGACGGACAGCAGTCCTCTGAGGTCAAGAGGCCTGCACCCTTATCCAGTGAAGAAACTGGTTACGGCCCCCTGCCCCGAGGCAGATGGAGAGCTCGGTGTTCACTTACCTAAGGTGAGGGTGTTAACCTTTGGGGTTCTACAGGAGAAGAGAAAGGGAAGAGGAGAGAGACACCCAATAACCCCAGTTCATTAATCCCATATTTTCTATCTGCAGACATCTTACTCTTCGAGTCAGACATACAGTGCACAGAGGTCCAGCCCAAAGAGCCAACCGTGTGTTACACATCACCTTTGAAGATACAGCATTCACCCAGTCAAGACCGGCGCCTCTGCGGGAATTAGGTGAGCGTTACAATCGGACTCCTTAAAATAATCCAAATCCAAACTACAATTTCTCCTGGCTCGATAAAATTCTCCAGCTGGGATGTTGTCTATTGTAGATCTTTTGATGACTGCTTTGTGCATAAAGTACAGAGATTACCTCTGTTGGCTTACGGTATGTTTTAGTTTCAATCTGCCTATTCTTAACAAAAATGTGTAAGTCTAAAAAGTCTATACTGTGTGAACTCGCTGAACCAGTAAAACTGATACCAAATTTGTTGTTGTTGGCATATAGCACAAAACTTTCAAAAGATGCAAGAGTCTCTTTCCATACAATTAGGACATCGTCAATAAATCTTCTCCATGCAATTAGATTTGTTTTGAAAATGTCTTGGTCATAGATATGTTTTTCTTCATATTGGGCCATAAACAGGTTAGCCAGGGATGGCGCAAATTTAGCATCCATGGCTACCCCTTTGGCCTGTGCATAGTATCGATCATTAAAGATGAATACATTATTATCTAAGGTGAATTTCAGAAAACTCTAAAGCATATGTATATGTTGAGTTTCCAAAGGTGTAGTCTATTGTTTGAACTGCTAGATCATGATCTATACTAGTATAAAGCGCTGAAACATCTAAAGTAGCCAAAAGGTAGTCTGATTCCCATTTTAAAGTTTTAAAAAATTGCAAAACATGCAAACTATATAGTGGTAGTGTGCCCTTTCTCAAGGTGGGTCGAAGCTGGCCCATGCACACATCCAGATGCCACTTGCGCTGCAAAGTTCCTAGTTTGTGAAGTATTTCCTAGATGGGGAATGTGTGAGGTATTAAGACAGATAATGGCCCCCATTTTGTGAATGAAGTATTCAAGATTATTAGCTTATTGCTTGGTATAAAGCACACGTTTTCATTGCCTTATTACCCACAAGCCAACAGAATCTGTGAGAGACTCAACGACCTGCTTAAAGAAAGGATAGCTAAGCTCAAATTAACATTGAAAAATGGATGGCAGCATTGCCTGCCTCTTGCATTATATGCATTGAGGAATCAGCCAGGCTCTGACCATCATCTCACGCCCCATGAACTAGTTACGAGGAGATGAATGAGAACACCTCTTGCACCTCCATCGAGTGTTAGAAGTGATGCCCAGACAACAGCAGAATTGTTAGGAGATGAGCTACGTGCCTACTTAACATGTATGACAAGTATCTCTGTCATTTCAGAACAAGTCAAACGGACGGGTGTAGGTCTCAGAACACAGATGAAGACCATACAGCAACTGGATCAAAAGAACTTCTACTGCCAAGACGTTTCCCCAGAGATCAAGTGCTAATCCATAATTTCGTTTGCAAATGGCTCCAACACAGGTTCTTCATGGAGGATGTTCCTCTATCGGCAGTGAAAGGGCAAGGAAGACGCACTTGGATATTCCTAGGAGACGTGAATATCTACAGCGGTGAACCTACCACACCCCCACCACATTCGGGAGCAAGTCAAGGAGAAGTAGCTCAGCACATGCAGAGAACATCGATGACGAGGAAGAAGGACGTAGAGACTGACAAGTAGACAGATAAAGGGCCTCATTACGACCCTGCCGGTCCGGAAAGAATGGTGGCGGTAAAAACACTGCCACCGTTCTTTCCGGACTGGCTGATTAAGAGTCCTGCAGGCAGGAGGTGTCACTCCTGCCATGTCTGACCTGGCAGGATTTACACCACCCGCCTGCAGGCGGACATGGAAACATCGGCCCTGTCATAGATGGAACCAGTGTTTCCATTGTCCCCATCCCCATGGGAATGGGGACTTACAGAATTCTTCCTCTGGAATTCCCGGGTCACTGGGGTGGTTATGCCCCGGTGATTCCGGGAATCACAGAGGCGAAATGGTAATACGGGTCCGGCAGTAACCTGCCAGTTTTTCCGGCATGGTTACCGCCGGACTCGTAATGAGGCCCAAAGAGTTCATTGGACTGTGGTTTGTCCAAGAGACTCTTTGTAACTGCCAAACAGGAGTAAAAGGGAAAAGCTATTGTTCTTGAGCCACAGGAATTTGCTGTCATTGGATGAGACATATTGAAGTCTTGAAAAGAAATGCCAGACTTAGAGTTCATCTTTTAGAATTGGAAAAGGGAGCAATATCTTGATTCCTTTCTCACTGAATTTCTCTTTGCAAATGTCCATGGTGGTGCCTAATGGCAACGTTTAGCGGATCATTCTTGCTGTTTTTCTCTTCATTCTGCATGCGTATCCATCATTGGTTGGGAGAACAACTGATGTTCATGTATTCTTGCAAGATCCTAAAAATGGTCCATTTGTGAGGAAATTGCTCACAGCTATAATTGAGCAAATCCTCCAGCTACCTGAGTACTATATGGAAAACACGAATGCCTCTGTCTGATAACGACACAAGTAGACTAGTTGTAATGGTCTTTATTTCTTGATTGAAGAATGCCCGCATCTTGCTGGAAGACAAACTGATGTTCATACATTTCTGAGAGATCCTAGGAATCGATTGGCAATCAATCAATTGCTACGTGACATAAATGCGCAACTACATCTATTTTCTGAGGCAACACGGCCAGCATCCTAATGGTGCTGATGAATGTAGAAATTAAAAACTTACCCTAGTTTTTCTATTATTTTCTGGAAGCACATCCTCATTTGGCCTGGAGAAAGGACAATTCTTTTGTGTTCATCAGGAACCCTATCAACCATCCTGCCATCAGCAGTTGCTTGTGGAGCTCTTGGAGCAGATCCTGATATTGCCAGAATATTTTATGAGATTACCCGATTAAAGTTTGTTTTTTCCTTCCTTAAAAGCAAAAGTAAAAAATGGGTAAAATTGATAGTAATAACAATGTGGCAAACAATGAGAGCCCCCCACAACATATAAGAGGTTATTGTTGCAACCGGACAACCTAAACATGCATTCTGTTTATTGTTATTCTACTTTCTCTCACAGTACATACTCTCTATTATGTAGATCCAAATAAGGCAATAGTTCCTGTGTATTCCTATGCAGCAGGAGGGTACAGAAGTGGCAAGTGTAAGACCACCGAGACATTATGTGATTGTCCCTACACCATTAGCACATGTAAAACACCAGTTCGACTGACAAATGTTTCTGTAATTCCCCCAGTAAGAAGGAACTATGCAGACATACTTCACGATATGATTATGAGAGCTCATGAGGAAAAAAGGAGACCTAAGAGAAGTACAAGGGAAGATGATCATGACTTGAATGATTATCTAGACAGCACAGCACATTTGGGAAACAACATGTGGAACAACATGTGGTATCAGCACATGAAAGAGGTAGGCAAAAGTACCTCAAAGGAGGAATACTATGTATGTGCTTTATACTGTGTACTCCTGCTTTATAGTATGGGGAAGTCTAAGATATTGGCAGCCATCGGAATAGATGTTGAGACAGCTCACTGCCTATCTCACATTGCAGTATGCTGAACATGAGGTCACTTCATGGGCCGAACAGCTTATTTGGCATGGGCAATAGAATTAACAGATCGGGATGAAGATGACTATGTGCAAGACACAAAGACAAGAGCAAGAGCCCACACGAAGAATCATGTGATATGATATGAACAACCTGGAGTGAAAGGGGCTAGAATTAGATGGGAAGTAAACAAAAGACTTGAGAGTCCAATAAAATCAGCAGAAGACATTTGAAGACAGAATGCAAGAGGATAAATGCAGATCTGGGATTCAGTACTCTAACTAGATGGCTGGGAAGAAGGGGTGGTAATCTGCAGAGTTTGGGTAATGATTGGTCATTACCAACCAACTGTTGAAAATGGGGAAAGACTGAGTGAAACATTATGGCCAAAGCTTGCAAAACTGCTGACATGGGTTGAGGATAAAAGAGGACCATTGCAGATCGTGCCTCTGGATAAAGCAAAGTTGTGCTTCAGAAATAATGGCACTAGGAAGTTGGGAGAAAATCAGAACTGTGGTCGAATTTTTGATGCACCAGGAATGCGCATCGGAACAGAAGTGATAATGAATCACTACTGGGTTTGTGGATCCAGAGCTTATATGAAGCTGCCCAATGCACTTACCCATGCACTTGCCACATGATGGCCGCTACTTTACTTATTGTTATTATCTATTCCCTTGTTCTGCACTGTCCCTGCCCCCTTCCCACACACTTGAGCCATCTGAATGACACCTGGCCTAGTAGGATCGCTGTCCGTCCTCCCCTTGGTCCCCTCCCTTGCCTCATCGTGCCTTGAAACACTTGTCTATAGGCGCTTTATAAATGCCATATCATATCATATATTCTTTTTTTTATTTATTTGATTTAATAGAATTTTAAATTTTTACAAAATTTACAAGGTTTATTACTTGTCCTCCTTTTGTTATTTCTGCTTTGCATTTCTGCGCCTAGACCACTCAAAAGTCTGCTTATCCTTGTTCAACAAAGCAAAGTAGAACTTTTCACTTTAATGCAAGGTGATTACTTATTTGCGTGTGGTGTTCATGTTTGTCAATTTCAATTTCAATTCAACTGCACTTCCATTGCAGATTTGTGTTCCTATTTTTCCATTCAGATTAAGCCTTCTCACCATTGTCTCAATCAAAGGATAGTATGTAGTCACCTTCAACCCTTCTAGGTCCACCCCTTTGACTCAGGGCTTCTCCTGTTGCCCATCAAAGCCCAATGATCGAAAGAAGTGAACAGTCGCCACCACCCATCTAACTTTCTCTCCACTCATTAACCTGGCCCACCATTCCTCTTGATCAAAACAGCATAAGTCTTGGAATAGGGTGCCCAGGTGTACTGTAGGTGCCAGGTTTGTGCCTAGGCATTCGAGAAGAAGATGTTTGATAGTTTCCACCACTTTCCTCTTGTTATAGAATCTGCAGTGATTTATACTTGATTGACCTCTAGATGATAGGATTTCGTTAGTCAATAACAAATTCATCCGGATTCTCAAAAAACTCTGCCGGATTGAATGATCAGGAAAAACTGCCAAGTATGTCCTTACTTCATTTAGCTTGATCGGAAAGTGTGGTAAAAATGAGACCAGATTCAATTTTGCCGTTTCATCCAAGGTTGTAATCCAATCTGCCTGAAGTAAATGCATGCATGGCTTGGTGGGGTTTCTTGTCAGCTCATCCTCTGAACTACCTATTACCTCCAGGAGAGCACAATTGGTTTCTCCCCAGCTTGATAATACTCTACATAGTCCTTCAGTTAGTTCATTACGTTACTCCTTCAGAATCATATCATATCATATCATATAGTGAATGTTCATGTTGCAGCATTGGTGATTCCGAAAAGTGATCTGAGCATTGACTAGTTTCCAAAAGCAGATGCTAATTTCAGGAAGAAGAGATCTGTTGAGCTCCTAAGTCGCATGAAAAGAGAGAACTATTTCTCAGCCAAGTCAATAGAAGCTTTTGATTCTATTCCATTTGAGCACAGACTATTCAGTCAGACTTCATCGATATTCAAGATAATCTTTATGCCAAGGATCTAGTCTGCCGCGAATACCAAGTGGTTACAGATAACAGATGTGAACTTCTACAGACGATTAATACGACTATCAAGGGATTCAATGCAATCAAGGAAGCGCTGAGAGCCATACGACTGATGACTCTTCAGAATAGGTGTGTCTTGGATATTATTGAAGCCATGGATGGAGGTGTTTGTGCCAGAATCGTAGAATCATGTTGCACGTTCATACTTGCTCAAGACGATGAGAATGGAACCTTGACACAGCCATAGAAATGCTGACAAAGCTACATGTGCAAATGATAGACGAAGTTGTTGTGCACATTTTATTTGGTATTATGAATATGTTAGTGTAAGAATTTGACTTGGTTTTAAAAAGACATGTGTCTCTCTTAGTTGTTTTGTTGACATGGTTTCCTGGATTGATAGGTAAATTACTGAGGATACCTGACAAATTGTTGTTTAGAGCATAGATACCTATGGATGACTAGGAAGGACAGGTTATTCCCATAGAACTGGAAGCAGCGTTAGTAAGAGAGGAAAGGGTGGTTGTTAATGGGACGAAAGAGCATGGAGAACAGTAAAAGCTCTTGATGAGGGATATAGCCTAACAGACTTGACAGATGAAGAGTTGTTTAGAGATGAGAATTCAGATGATGAATTAGTATTTTTCATAAGTCTCACTTATTGGGTTGTTGAGAATAAGCAGATACCACAGAGAATGGCATTGGTAAGAAAGAAACCACAATAATTCCAAGATGATTTAGAAAGAGTGCCAAGCATCTTATGGACTAACAGTCCATGTAACGTGTGTCTATTGAGTGGAGCAGGAGCAGCTAAAATAAAGCTTAAGCCAGGAGCAATTCTACCATGAGCAAAACAGTACCCCATGTCCAGAGAAGTAGATGAAGGTATATTTGAAACCTTTTTTGCTTTAATACACACCAGGGAATACTGGTAACATCAGATTCTCTGTGTAACATGGCTGTGTACCCAGTGAAGTGAAGAAATCAACGGGTGGGTTGTGGAGTTTTATTCAGGATCTACGCCCCCTAAATAATATTGTCGAAGCAGAGTTTCCTCTTGCTCCCAACCCAGCTACGATATTATGTAACTTCCCAGCTAAAGCCAAATATTTTACAGTAGTAGATCTAAAGAATGCTTTCTTTTCAATTCCCCTTCATGAGGACTCCCATGATTTCATTTAATTTTCATATAGAAACCAGTGGTGGAAACATACAAGATTACCACAGGAGTACTGTGTGTCCCCATCAATCTTTAATAGGCTCCTACAGATGGACCTAGGTAAAATACAACTTAAGAGCACAATAATTGATTATGTATATGACATATTAGTGTGCAGTGAGACAGAAGAAAAATGCTGAGAAGATTCAGTCCACTTAACACCAGTATTGGCAGAAAAAGAATGTAAGTTGGACAAATAAAAATTACAGTATTTCCAGGAAGAGGTCCTGTATATAGGACAGCTAATCTCTCTAGAGGGGAGAAAGGTGTCTCCTGAGAGAGCAGAAGTGATCATGAAAACTGTAAGACCTATGACAGTGAGTGAAATGCAGAACTTTTTAGGCCTATGCAAAGTGGAGTCCACCGGGTCACCGGTGCCGGTTTTTGTCACGTCTTCAGGCTTGTCGATGGCTGCAGTCACCATCTCTATGGTAATGACGACTATCTCAGGTCTCTGTCAGTCCTGGCTGGGTCTGCTCCCCTGTACTACCTTCTCCAGGTATGCCTGTGTTAGGCACCTTCCTGAGAGGTTTCAGCGGAGAGAGAGAGGTACCACCAGATCTATTTTTTTGCTAAAGCCCACATGTGCCCCTCAGCTGCCTGCCACATCCCCTGTGAGTCCTCCTAGGGTCGTGTGTTCAGCCCCTGTCTCCGCTCCTTCCATCCGACAGAAAGTAGGAGGAAGTACTGTATGAAGATGTTGTTCTACACCCTGTGGAGGGTGGTGTTGGCCCTCCCGCAGCCAGCTCAGCACCGCTGCAACCACTTCAGCCTACGAGCCCCTGGCCTTGTGTATCAATCTTGATGCCTCAGGTGGCTCAGAGAGATTGGGCTCCAAGAGATGTTTCTTTGGATATTTTGTCAACTCTACACACTCTGGTCATGGAGATTCAGCAGCACCTATCACTAGTGCCTCCTGGTCCTCCTGTGGTTCTGGGCCCGGCTCCTTTGGCCATCCACCAAGACCATGTCGGCCCGCTTGGTGCCACCTTTTCCAGTGCCGGCATTCCTGCAGCCACCTCCTGTTCCACAGTACCATATTGTAGAGGAGTTGGACCTGGCAGGAACGCACACTACTACAGACATCAACCCGGATACAGATGATAAACAGGGTGTGGATGAGTTTGAAGACTACATCCCTGCAGACAGTGAGCGGTGAGCCGCCAGAAGTAGACCTACCATCTAGTGACTCACCCCCGGATGAGGTGGGATCTTTCCAGGTGATGATTTCTCAGACAGTCAAGCTTTTCAACCTGATCCCGGAAGAAAATGAGCGCTTCCTTTTCCAGCATCATGAAATCTCCAGAAAGACTATGGTCTCAGTCCCGTTTCTCAATGACATCTGGGAGAGCAGGCTGGTGGTGATGCAAAACCCTTTTCCACACCAACCAAAAAGGCAAGGCTGGAGAAGAAATATAGGTTCCCGGATACCTCTGCTAAATGCCTCGAGGCCATCCAACGCCGGACTCAGTTCCACCTGACCTGGAGGGAAAGAAGCTGGATGCGGCTGGAAAGCACATAACTTCCACTGCAGTGTCTACAGCCAAGGATGCCAATGCCCTAGCCATCTTTGCACGCTGCAATAGAGAGCTCTGGTACAAGTTGGGACCCATCCTTGATTTCCTTCCAGAGGACAAAAAAGCAGAGGCTATGGCCATCTTTCATGAAGGCGAAGTGGCAACTGACCATGCAATCACAGTTGCCCTGGACATTGCCTACTCTGGTTTCCTGTAGATGGGCAACAGGGTCTCGCTACGCCATCAAGGTTGGCTCGAAGGCCACCAACCTCAGGCAGGATGTCAAGGCCAAGGTGGCGGACATGCCTTTCCATGGGGATAAATAAGCCAAATGAAATGATAAGCCAAAGAATCATGGAGAAAGAATGAAAGGCTGTGTCACAGTAGACTAACAGGTTATTGGAGCTGCATTGGGAGGCTGTCTGGCCTGAAGTTAAGAACTGAGCAGGCAAGGTCAGCTATGTACGCTGAAGGAGAGCATGTGTGCGGGGGATGAGTCCTCTCATGTTAAGGTGCAAGAAAGAACACACAGGATGCCAAGTCTTAATTCATTTAAAACATTTAATAGCTTGCAGAATGAGCAGAATCATGGTCTCTTGTCACATGTGTCAAGGATGGAAATAGGACTTGAACTTGGAGTTCCAGATATGATAGTGAATGCCCTCACTCCCTTTGCATTCCCAGGACGAGAATACACTGCAAGGCCAAGTACAAAGAAGATTTAATGGTAGAAGGCATGGGTGATGAGAGATGCTGAGCTAACTGGGTGGACGGGCAGCCTCATGTCCTATCTCCTTGCACCTGGGTATTTGCTTACGTGCTGCTAAATGAAGCAAATGTTCCAGACATGGCACAAGCGTGCCAAACCAATCATATAGGCTGTATAAAAAAGGATCTTATAGCTTAGAACACCAATGAAACTTTGTGTAACTGATTTTTCTTAAATGACACGTATGAAGAGGTCCACAGAAGAATGTTTTGCAAATAAAATGTTCATTTGAGTTTTACTCAAATTGGTATTGTCAAATAATTTCTTTAGATTTGAATACAGATTCTTTGTACAGTTATCAGGAACATCGATGATGGCAGACATGGCACCAGTATACGCCAACACATATATGGCCTACCTTGAGGAAAAACAAGTCCTAAATAATCCGATATGGAAAGATCAGTTGATATGCATGTACAGATTTATAGATGATGTATTTGGAGTCTGGAGAGGCACAATCGAAGAATTGACTCAATTTATTGAATACATGAATCAGCTAGCTCTGACGATTCGGTTGACAACCCAGTTGAGCACCAGCAGGATACAATTCCTTGATGTGGAAATCTATATCAAGGAAATCTATATCAAGGAAGGCAAACTTGAAACTTAAAACCATGGTTTAAAACAAGCCGACTGATAAGAACAGCATTTTATTAGCATCAAGTTTCCATCCAAAAAAATAAAAAAACCCTGAACAAATCGAAAACATTACATGACAAATTTGTAGAGAGGGGCTATTCGGCAGAATAAATTGGTCAAGCTAAAGCCTTGCAAGTGTCTAGACAAGCATGCTTAAAACCATCATTCAAATTAAAATAAGAGAAACTGGTCTATGTAACTACATATTCACAGCAGAGTTACAAAATCAAAAAGATACTTAAAAGGAATTGGCAAGTTTTACAAATAGATCCACTACTGGCACAACTCTTTGGATAGATACCTACCTTTGCATATAGAAACAGTAAATGTCTGAGAGATTATTTAATTCGAGCAGACTATAGGGAAGGAAATCAACCGAACATTGTTCATAGAGGAACTCTTTCTTGTAACAACTGCCAGCATTGCAACAATCTGATAAGAGGAAGTATTATTAATCATCCTAACAAAGGCAAACACATTCAATTATGACACACAACAACATGTGACTCGATGAATGTAATCTATGGCATAGGATGCCTGTGTGGAATGTTTTATGTAGGTCTGTCCATAAGAAAGGTTAAACTTAGATGGACGGAACATACATCTAATGTACACACTGGATCATTACATTCACAGTAGCACAGCATTTCAAACAATTAAAACACACAATTGCGCAGATAAGCTTGCAAGTTTATTTTTTATTGGCCGCTCTCCACAGGAAACTCCATGATTTTCCAGCTAATGGCAGAGGATGCCTGATCGTCTGAAACTCTTAAGTCAGACTAGTTTAGATCGAAACCATCATCTGCTACCACATGAGTTTATGGCCCTTGGAACATGCATTTATGGCTGGATGGGATTACACCAGAATAATTTTGAGTCCAAATAACCAGGCAAACTCAAGAAGATGGCAAGTTGCTGTTTTAATAGAAATGATCTAAAACAGGGAGTATACAACAAACATCAACGGACATACGCTCATTCTCTCAGCGATTTCCACAAAAAATACAATTGTACACTTCTTTTTGCGTCAGAGTGACGTCATGCTACGTTGCAATAGTGAAAAACCTATCAAGGGTTGGGATTGGTTAAGGGACACATCTAGATACACAATCATATAGGAGCTAGGTTTGTTATTGGCTGTCCGATATCAGGTGGACAATTTATGCCTACCTCTTCATACGTACAATACACTATTCCTCAGACTCACTGATGAACAACCCAGTCACACAAACCAGGTCTGAAATAACCTCTTCCTGAATATATTTAAACAATGTATTTATAACAAACAAAAGAATACGTTCTCATTGTCTCAATTTACAAAATTCATTTGTACAAAGTGTTTTATGACATCAAAAATGAAAATTTCAATTTAGAAAAAACCTTAAATTCACCTTAATTCTTTATACGGAAGAGATGTCACTAACATTCTCCTGCCCACATTTTACGTTTATAAATTATAAAAGATAACAATTATGTATCAAGTCCAAGCTGTGTCACATCAGTAAAACTAAGTTTCCTTAATGGGGTGCTTTATCTTGATTCCCAACTATGCATTTTGGGACGTTCGGTCCCCTCTTCAGGTGAAAATGTTATCTATGCTTATGATCTGTGCAGGATGTAAAAAAGAAAAATTCCTATCAACCCACTGTATATTCATTTGTGTGCGTTTATGAAAATTCTTAAAGCCAGAGTACTAACCTGTCTAGTTTGGCATTGACTGGTCCATTCCTTAACTCCCTCAATGTTCAAGAACCTGAAAGACATACAAGTACAATCTCTCTTACTGCAAGTACCTCATCTCATACATGCTTCATATAGCTGCATTTCTAAACTCTATACTGGTGTAGATTTGCCACTAACTTATTTCAATAAAGTTGTGCTTTTGAATGCGTACTGGTTGCTCAAGTTACAGGTATCAGATCAAACCCTCTCTCAACTTCACTGACTGGAAACCCTATATGGAAATTACGTACTATTATAAATGTCCTCTGTGCCGCGTAACTCTCTTGCATGAGTCACGAGTGTTATGACATTTACCTTGATCTTCATTTGTAAATGACCGACACGGGAACAGGAAGACAGTTGCTGGCACACCCTACTATCCTGTGTCGGCATTTAAATGTAAAGACTCACTGTCACGTGATGCTGGCGGTGCGTCCAGCGTCTCACGTGACCGTAAGTGTGTGTATAGTGTGTGTTGTGGCCATGCTGAAATGGTAATCTTCCCTTTACCTCAATTTTGAACTAAATGATGCCAAACACGGGAATCAGCGGTCAGCTGCAGGAACAGCCTCCCATCCCGTGTCGGCATTGTAAGTTACTGCGTCGCAGTCACATGGTGGCAGAACAAGTTCTTAACTGACTACCCGATCGTGAACTGTACTCTGATATGATATTATTTGTGGGGTACTCTGCCTGGTTACCACCTGCTTGGGACTGGTCAGAGGGTCTTCTTTGCTTGTGGTTTGGTTGGTTCGTGGGAGGTGTATTTTTAGGGGATTGGCAGCAGTGGGTGTGTTAGTTGGTTTGAGATTTTTGGGGGATTTCTTGTTTTCTACTGGCTTGTGGACCTCATAAATCCAGGTATCTTGCTGTATTACCCAGTCCAAGGTCCTTTCTTCGTGGAAGTCCCTAACCAGTTAGTGCATCGAAATAGGTATTGATGAACTCCCTAATGTTCGTGTGCAACTGACTAGTGGTTTGTGCAAATGCCCGCTTCAGTTCTTGGACAAATTCCCTCTGGGCCTGATCCTCTCTGTACTGCAGGTTGTAGGCCCCCTTGTGAGCATCCTGGTGGTTTTGGTGCATGGAGAAGTGCTTCAAGATGGCCACCTTATATGTAGACCACCTTGAATGATTCTGATCCTCAAGCCCAGCAAAGAAGCTGCAGTGTTCTGGGGAGAATGTGCATTAGGCAAACTCTCTATAATTCTGGCCATTTTTAATGCCAAATGATGTCATCATCTGGTCATACAGCTCCAGATGCTCCCAGACTGAGTACATTGCATTTTTATGGTAAAGGGTCATGATGTTTGTAATGGCTTTTATTTGTCTAATGGGGTCTTTTGCCAGAGTCCTCTTTTGTTTGGCAGCCTTCTTTTTCTGCTGCACCTGAGTCCATTCATCCTCAGACTCGGAGCTGCTGCTATTTGAGGTCCCATTCCTATCCTCTAGGTGCTCCCTGATTCTTGGAGACTGAGAGTCTCTCCCAGAATGACAGGGCATAGTCTCTTCTCCCCTATTGTATTGTGGGCTCTCTGGGTCACTTACCTTGGACTCCATCTGTCTCACAGGGGAGTACTCATCTGCCTCCTCCCTTCTTCTGGGGTTGGTGGAGAACTCCTCCCACCTCCCTGATTGGGTGGAGGTTTTCAAGATGCTCTTTTGGGGCCTAAACTCAGACTCATTTTTATCTGCAAAGTGGACCAGTTGTTTTCTTTGTAGCTGATGTTTCTGCCAGTCTAACTCCCTGATTTTCTCTTCATAGGAGTCTTTCTGGTCAGATATATTGGCCACAATATTTTTGAACCTAAACAGGAATGCATGCCCATCAATCTCTGATGGACACTGGCCTGCTGGCTCAATAATGCTGGGCCTAATTGAGTCCGGCTGCCTCATGGTTCCCGGTTCTTGTGAACCTGTGGACATGAAGTTAGCAGTGCTTTGCGCATATAGGGTGGTAAGTTGACTTGAGGTCCTTGGTACAGAGGGCATCACACTGTGATCAGGGGTTGCCCCACCAGTCTGTAACTGTTCGGGGTTCCTCAAGTCCTTATTAAATCCAGCACACTCTTTTTCTAATCTCTCAAATTTCTCTTTCTCAGCCCCTATTTCTTGATAGTATGCAAAGGCTCTGCTATCAGGGCTTGACTGACTTCTATGACCTTCCCTTGTGCTACTACTTGGCTGTACACTTCTCTCCAGGTCTATTTTTAATTTGCACACTTCCTGGCATAGGGCATCTTTTTCCTGATACAGTGTGCTATTCAGTTCACTAAAGTTATCTCTCTGCTGTTTCATAGCGCTTGACTTCTGGCGCTCTTGGTCAAAATCTGCTTGGGAATGGACCTCCTTTATAGCCCACTGATTATTCTCCTCTTTCCATTGCTTAATCTGCTTTTGATATGCAATCATATCCTCTAAGCAGGTTCTAGTGTATATCACTTCTTGGTTTAATTTTAGTCAACCCTTTCTTGGCACTCATCTTTCAGTGCAGACAATTGGGACTCCTGCTCCGAATTATTTTGTTGCTGTACTGCCAACTCCTCCTTTGGCTGCTTGATGAGCTTTCCTAATTCTAACTCATAATTTTGGCTCATCAACCCTCAGAACTAAACCCTATCTCTGAGACAGCTGGCTCACCCATATTTCATCTTTGTGCTACAATGAAAAGATCGTCAAAACTACAATGGGTGAGGCGATGAGTATTTTTACTAATGGCCCACTAGCAATGGACTCTGAGGATATTCGGGGACTCATTATAAGACTGCGTTCATCTAAAACCTGGGCCCAGATACAGTTCCTAATATTGTCTATAAATCCATTCCCAATCATTGGGCTGGGACTTTGCAACATTGGCTTAGGCACATTATACTCACTGGATTGATGCCTAGTAGCTGGAGTGAGTCCATACTGATCCTTGTGTATAAGAAGGGTGACATACAGGACCCCTCCAACTACAGGCTATTGGCCATATAAGACACAATCTCTAAAGTCTTCACCTCATTTATACTAAAGAAATTGAACACCTGGGCTGAAGCTATTGGCCGTCTAAAAATGTTCAGAAAGGTGCACAGCACAGTACTTGGCGCTTGTGTCTTGCAATATTTTGCTGCTGAGATGACAACTAGCAAGTGGAAATTATATACGTGCTTTGTGAACTTTTCTAAGGTCTTTGATTCCATCTCTCGGCCCTTGCTTTCGAATAAACTACGACAATGAGGATTGGACCCTTCGCTTTTGTGTTGTATCATGGCCTTATGTCAGGATACTACAGTGTCTATCCACTTGAACCAAGAGGGTGATATTTGATCTCAGTTCGGAACAAATGTTGGTCTTAAGCAGCGGTGTGTTGGCACCCCTGCTGTTCAATTTGGCATCACCAATGAAGCTTAACAACTGTACATTGGAAGTAGTAGACAGATACATTTATTTGGGCTTTCCTGTCTGCGCAGTTCCTGTCATGACCCTTGCCCCTGGCCTTCACTGCAAGTCCAGCCTTTCAGTTAGAGCCAGGTCAAAGGCATTAAAACCTCATCCAAGACTCTCTTGGAGTCAGTCCTGGCGCCTTTGGCGCCAGGCTAATAACCATCATGAAGACCAACATTGGAATGGGACTATTTACTTGGGACTATTTAACTTAGGGGGGTTCAGCCAACATGGAGGCACACACATAGCTCAGTTACAAGGAACTGAGCTATGCGGTCTAGTCTTTTGGGTGTGTCAGGTCTGGGACTACTTTACCTGGACTAATTTGGGTGTGTCAGTCCTGGGACTATTTTACCTGGACTACTTTACCTGAGACTATTTAAACCACACCCAAACAGCAGAACATGCTTTGCGTTATTCTGCTGTGGGCAGCGTAGCGCGCAGCGTAGCGCTCACCGTGTCCAGTTCTTTGATGCCAGTTTACCTGAAACCAAGGACCTGAAGAGAGAGAAAGAACACTACAAAACTTACCTGGAACAGCATCCTGTCTTCAATCCATCGCTGACTTCAGATCCACTCACCTGAAGGTACAAACTCCATCATCCAGCACCGCATACATCCTGGAATACCATAACCTGGAAAGAGGAGAAAGAAAGACAGCATTAGTAAGCATTTACTCACGTTTCCTCCCGAATGAAGAAAGCCACACAATTCTTACCTGGGTAGTCATCTCCTGGTCAGTATCATTGTTGGAACATTACAGCGCTCAGCGAGGAACATCACAACCTGCAAGGAGAGAAAAGACACAGGTTAGCAATATAAAAGGCGAAACAGCGCCGTGCATCGCGCATTACTCACCGGACAGCATCGCGCACACCGTGCTTTCGCCTACCGGCCCATGCTCATCTTCAAACTGCATGACAACACCAAAATACCTTTTCCATACCTAAAAGAAAAGAAGCAAGACATTATTATTCGAACTAAGAGGAACATAAGAACTGCATATAAAGACTGTAAAGCAGCAAACCTATGGAGTCGCAACACGCCTGGATTCCCACAGGGGAGGCTTGCACCAGTGTAGTAACTTGGTCGCTGCTCGCCCCCCACATCTACGCACCCTTGCCACGAGGAGCAGGACGGAGAATCCACCTTTTACAATATTAAGGTGAGGAGAAGGCCCAAGGGGGAGGAAGGGGTTGAGGCCAAGGGAGGTGGGAAAACATTAAGACAATCTGGTATTGAATCCAGCTCTCCTATATTGCAGACCCATCTTTAACCAGAGGCCTTACCAAGGGACAGGGAGAGGGTTTGAGAGTGCGAATCATCCAACCAGGGCTGGGTGGCTTCCCCGTGGGTACCAGGTGAGTGTAACAGTTCCCTACCACTACCCACTTTTGCCATGCAGATTACGTTAAGACAAATATTTTACAGAAATGGTCGGTAATCAAACATTTCGTGGCTAAACAAGGTGGAAATTATATCGAAGTGTTACTGGCCGTATAAGCACCAGTATTGTTACCGGGTTAACAAATGGGCTCGAATTGCTTTTGGAACCCCATGTTGGTTGTATGGAAAAACTGGAGGTAAAAATCTATTTTAGGGGTCCCTACTGCAGTTCCGGTGGAGGCTCTCCGCTGCGAATTGGGCTTGCAATCATTACGGGCCAGCTGGAGTATCAAACATTGCAAATTGTACCTTTCCCTAATCTCTGCTGGGACTTTTTTCTTCCATGTACCAAGGTCCCTGTCTCAATCCATTTCTTTCTGCACTTAAAGCGACTGCACATGCACACTTTACTAACATCGATTTTGCAGTGGATACCAGCTCAGCCGTGGCCATCAATATGATTGGTCCCCATGTGCTGAATACATTGAAGCAAAAGACCGAAGTTTGGGATAGGGCGTGCACTATCTCCAAACTTAAACTAAATAGGAAAAAGAGATATGTAGAATTCGGTAGACAAGGATTTTCTCCTCCAGCAAACCTTGTACCTACATTATTAAAATCTGTAATAAAGACTTAAGGAGATTTGCTACCTACCTACAGTTCACCATCTTACCCAGGTATGAATGTGTGGGAAGAGAGGCTTTGCAGAATGTGTAACACTGCGATTCAGACATCTCGGCATGCATTAACGTAGTGTCCTAAATATCGAAAGGCATACCAAGCTTTTGTCACACACATATCCGATGCACAAGACGAACAGTTCATTGATTGGGGCTGCCAGTCTGGTGATCATTAGTGCTGCACACCACATTTGGAAGGAGATATTGGGAATGGTAGCGGGGACCCCAAGTATGTAATGTTTATTGTCCTCACATATTGACATACGTGCTGCGGCTTTGGTCTCTTATGGCTGTAGTCAGGCGTATGCCTAGTTCCTGTATTTATTAAGCAGCATGGACTTACTGGAAATTGTATTGGGTGTTTTCATTAATTGGGCTCTGGTCACGTTTGGGACACCATCAAATCACTTTGCGATTTAATAATGTAATTGTTGATGAAATACATATTTAAAAAATATTTATGAATATTTCTTTTCCTTTTTTATTTGTTTCTTGTTCAAAGGAAGATATGCTAGGATTGTAATTATTGTGTAATGTTTGAATTGATTTTATTGTTTTTTCTTGTAATCGTGCTTAAGGTTATGTTGCTTATTAACCAATTGCACAATAAACATACATTGTTTTAATTCCTTATCTCTGTTTCATACTCACAAGCTCCTGTGTTTTTATGCATGCTTTCCTTACTACTGGTGCTTGCAAACACATTCTTCTGCTTGTAAATTATTATAATTGTTCATTTATAACTCGCTTAATACCAGGAGTGTTTTCTAAGCGCGGGATTGGGATTCAAACCTTTGTTGCTCTGCGTTGTAATGCTTTCAAGACAAATGTGTTGCCCCTGAGCTATCCTTCCCTCCCAATACACACTTTTATCACCACACTGCGTCTGACGTCCGCAGTGGGGTGGCTGGGACAGAGCAACCTGACCTCTAAACTATGCTCGGGTTCATGTGGCATATTAAGACCCGTACTTACGAGGCCGGGACAAAGGTCATGAGTGAACCACCTTTTTCTGACTCTGGAGCCATTATCTTTATCGTTAGCAGTGATCCCAGGTCCCTCGGGTCTCCCTGACCCCACCCCATTATCCTCTCTGTGACCTCTCCACAAGCCCACAGATTCTGTAGGTCTTCCTTCAACCCATATTCCTGAATACTAAGTTACGGGGAAGACGAATCCACAGACCAAACCCATTGGTTCCCACTAGGGTGACCATGAGGGTGTTCAGAAATGTGACCCTCGCTTGACCTTATTTATATTTCATTCCACACTATCCTATCACTGCGGTCACAAGTACAGCCCAGTCGACCATCTTGGCATGTTCTCACTTCTCTCTCTTTCAGCGAGGCATTGAGCTTACCCACACTGTGAGATTACCAAAGCCATTGTACTTCATATGTGGTGTGCCGAGTGATTTGTTCCTTTCCCAATGTGACACCAGTCACCATATGTCATAAATAAGCATGTCATGCCCTTCGTTTTGATATGGCTTAGGGGGGAGTCACCTGAATCAAGCAATACATCATGAGACCCTGCTAACATGTATTGTTGGTCATGCAACATGGTCTCACGTGGTCTTGTTTGCACCCAGTCTTCATATTGTAAATACGTTTCTGTAGGATTTGTAAATAAATCACTCACTTAGAATGTATAAAAAAATGCATTCACTGTGTAAAACACCATCATTTTGTAAATTAAGGGCCGAAGTGGGTTATTTGCTGCTTTGCATAAAATCAAAGAGCTTTTTGGGAACATAAGAATGACCACATATTTTATATTTGAAAGATGTCTGTGATTGTGAGTCAGACATAGAGGCCTTCTTAGCACATTATGCAAACTGAGCTTGGGTTGACTTGATTTGTCACAACACTCACCCTGACAGTAAAATATCTGCAGACTGTGTAGATGGATTTCTAAACTCTGACCTGGTAGGCAGGAGTTTAGGAGGGCACCCCAGTTTAGTGGAACAGGGTAACTTTCTAGACAAACAGGACCAATCTACGGTAGCTTGACAGGCGGTCAAGACTAAGGGCCTCATTACGAGGTTGGAGGTAGCCATGGCGCTATTAGTGCCATGGCTGCCTCCAAACTCGTTCCGACTCCGCCCTGGTGAATGGAGCAATTACCGGTCCATTCCAGGTTGGTGGGACAGGTAATTCTCCATTCACCAGGGCTCTTCCCCATTCCCATTTGAGCCCCCATAGGGCTCAATGGGAATGGGGAAGGCGCTAATAACAGTACCGCAAATTGCGGTACCGTTATTAGCTCCAGAGTCCCTTTGCGGGTCCCGTCCTTAACATTTGGAAAAAACCAGGTGTTAAGGGAGGACCCGCAAAGGGAACTCATAGTAGGGGAGTAAGGGATTACCGGCACCGGTGACCTTACCGGTGCCGGTAATCCCGTACCGCACGCCTCGTAATGAGGCCCTAAGTCTCAGGAGGATTGAGAGTGATCGGAAGCCCACAATGAGCACACACAGTAAAACTCCACAGATTACTCTTAGACAGATGCATATGAAAAATACATGTATTATAAGCCTTTATAACAAAACACGATTAAACCACAGTATCAAGAACTCCATTACCACACACACTCATTCGCTATTTAACATATATACAAAATGCATTTAGCCTAATGCTGATGAGAGGGGAGCAAATAACCACAATCTGTAACAGAAAGGGGTAAGTTCAACACAGATATCGCATTAGGTAGTTCTTCATAGCCAATCCCTAACTTATGTAGTGCGGCCCTAAGAAGTAAGGCGCCTTGTGCACAAAGTACAGCAGTGCGTTAACAACGCACGGTCGTGCATACATCAAAAAGCGGGTTCTTTGCAGAGGGTTGTAGCTGCTCAGGAAGCGGGTTGAAGCGATGAAGAATAAATTCTATTCCTAGAGGAGGGTCTACCTTTGCAGATAGAGCAACTTTCGGAGTTCAGGAATAGCTGGGGAGCGCAGGCTAGCCCATCCAAGGTGAGTATCTTTTAATGGATTCTCGTGTGTAAAAACAGATGGATGTGCATTCCTGTGCGATACCTCGTGCACACTGGATAGCACAGGAACACTTCCGAAGGGGCTCTTTGCGAGGGTAAGCAGGAGGTGCTGAGAGTAGTTTTTCCCACTACTCCAAAGGGGCGAAACGCCCTTGCAGGCCTTCTTCATATGATGAAAAAGTAGGGGTCCGATGGGACAACAGCAGGGTCAGGGTGCCAAACCTTCCTAGCACATCCCCGGGAGTTCCTCGAGTCTGCTCTTTTGTTAAGGATACTTGGGTCCTTCTGTAGTTTGGTGTGAACTTCAGTTGATTGACCTGGAGTGGATGCAGAGCCCCTTCTCTAATCCTAGATTTGTTTCAAGCTCAAATCTCAGATAGCCAATGGAAGATCTGCTCTCTTACATGCATGCCAGACGTGGGCCAATCTTGGCCCACAGAGGTTCCAGTCATTCAGGCCTACCAGACATACTGGCACCACTAGCGTGGATAGGGACCAGACAGTCCCAACCCTCTTCCTGGGCACTAGCCTCTCACTGATTTGACAAAAAGGCTTCACAATTTCAACAATGTTGTTACTTTCACTGTTGCATTTGTGCTGGAACAAATGTGCAAACACCCAAATCATGTGTATTCTTTTTTCCACCCACTGTCCAATCCTCTTATCTTCCCTTAGTTTCTTTCCTCCAGCAGACTGGAGACCCCTAGCGCGGACAGAGTACGGCCCTGCATGGAGAAGCCTAGGTACCCTGAAACTACTGCGGTGGTGATGTGACGCAGTATAAAAGCGTATTAGCATAACCGCGCATGACAAACCATTTTTACTTACTCAAGAAAGGACATACGGTTACCACGTACACAATTTTTAACTGCATCTTTTCTCAAATGCCTAAGCGCATTGTATAACTTTCAACACAAAAGTTGCTTTTATCTATTAAAAACTATCATAATAACATGTATGCACTTTATACAAGTTTCGATTGTTGTGTAACAGGTTTGTGACCCTCCGCATTTCATCTGCAGTGCAAGTTACTAGATTTTAACCTAACTGTAGATGAAATGTGGAGGGTGATTTTTAATGGGCAACATGTTTCGTTGAATCTAACAGTGGTATATTTTTTGTTGTATCTAAAAATGTTACCTACAATTGCTGAGGGTGGAAAGGAGACCTGTAAATAGAGAATGCCCCGGGTGGTGGATTTTACTGTTGCAATGATTTTAATGGAGTGTGTGTATTGTAATTTTGGGAAATTATTCTTTTTGTAATATAAACGTTGAGAGGTTGACATGTTCAGCCAATAGCAATAGAAATAGTAATAAAATAAAAATAGGTTTGTTTATCGTGGAACCAAAATGTAGCTAATTCTATGTTTTGGGAACATTTTGAAGGCAGGCTTCATATTGAAAGGAAAATGTTTCTGTTTTGAACATTCTTCAACCTGACAGATTTGCCGATTTTTCAGTTGCTTGGGATTTTGTCTGTAGCCATAGAAATCTGCACCCCAGTAGTGCGGAGTGAAAGTGCAGAAAGAATGTCGGGGTGCTAGAATTGTTAGAGACTGAGAAAGTCCAAAGCTGGCACGAAGCGCAGAGTTTTGAGCTTTTCAATTCATTTGATCGGATGTCCTGTATGAGAAGGCTCTCTCGGACGGAGATCTGCGTTAACTGCTTGTGTTCCTGTTTTTCTTTGCAGGTGTGAGGTCCTACCTTGGGGTGTACCCTGAACAGCGGCTCGTATAGAGAGGTGGTGGTGTTGTAGAGTGATTACAGATTTGCTCAGAGATGTCGGACTCGCAGCCTGACATGTAGTATTATTTGATAACAAAAGTAATGTGGGGAGGTCTGGACCGTGCGCCCAGGATGTGCCAGGCAGGCCGCGACTGCGAGACAATATTCACACGCTGGGCCTGCATTGCGCGGTCACCGGTCGCATCTTAAGCCACATAGCAACTGCTTCTGGACCTCTCCCTGAAGACATTTACAAGACACTACTATGAATTCAAAGAAAAAGATAGAAGTGGCTGAAAACCCTGCTTCAAAGAAATCCAAACAGATTACAGAGATGGAAGATACCCCAAGCATCCAGGATGTCTACAAGATCATTCTACAGGTGGCCCAGGATGTTTGTGATATCAAACTGACTGTGGCGCAGCTCAACTTAAAAACTGGTCAACTTGATAGCAGGATAACTGACTTGGAGAAATCATCTTTGACCAGGAACACTGAAATTGCTGGGAGCTTTCAAGCATACAACAATCTGAAGTCTGATTTACAGAAAAGGAACAACGCCTGGAAATGGAAATGAGGATGAGGGTTAAACACATCAGACTGGTTGGAGTGGATGATCATGCTGGGGATGGAGAGGATTTGTCCTCCTTGGTGAATCAAGTTTTCAAGGAGAGTTTTCACTGTAACTTGATTAAGATTGGTGACATTGATAACGCGTTCAGGATTGGAAAGCACATGGGGGCCAAGGCTATAAATATCCTGGTCTCCTTTTTGCATCAGAGATCAAAGGAGTGTTTGTTGAATGCTGCCAGGCAGGTGGGGAATGCCTCCTTTAAAGGTAACTGTGTATTTATCTATCCTGAGTTCCCTAAGGAGATCCTGCTTCTGAGGAGATCATTTAGAAATGCGAGGGATTTGGCCAAGCATCTTAACTTAAAAGCCTTTCTTAATAAAAGTAATGTGTTTACTGTTGTCTTTCCGGGTGGGGAGAAGAGTACTTCAGACCCAGCACAGGCTTTGAGTTGGCTGGAATTGTGTATGCCTGCACTCCACAATTAACGTTCCCTCTGGGTTTACTCATGCCCCCCCATCGCTCATTTTGCTGATTTTATATATTTTCCATTCATACCATGGCATGTTTTTTTTTATAATTTTAATGGCGTCGGATTGGATTGTCTGTTAACGTTTTTTAACTTTGAAAATCTACAATGGAACCTCATGGGGTGTCACCATGTTTCCTGTGTTTATCTACGCACTCAGTCCAGCTCCTGTGATGTAATTGGATTGCAACCGGAACTGCAGCCCTTATCTCCGCTCCGTTTCGTTTTGTTGTACTTTCGGTGCGCCATTTGACCGAAAAAAGGACCTTCAGAGTGAGTGTGACGCCATGATCAGCAGATGCTGACGTGATTTGTCATTGGCTACACGGCTTAGTTACGTGTGAGGGAATGATGCGGAAGTTCTGTGCATCAGGGAAGAAGGAGCAAAGGCTGCTGTCATGAGACCATGACGGGAAATCACCCAATCCTCTGCCATCACGATCTACCCTGTGCGGTAAGGGGCTGGGTGTTGCTCTTTCGTTTGCAGACCTGATTTTGGGAATGACTTGTTTTCGGAGCCTAACCGTGTGGAGTGTGTTTTGGGGACATTTACAGCTCGACGTCTGGAGTTTCCTGCAGCTTCCTATTATCGATTGGTGGGAGTATGCCGTTTGGATGGTGTCGGATACCTTGAGGCGGTTACGTGGGAAGGAACTACTACTCCTACCGACAGACTTTTGAAAGTGACTCTGTTGTAGTAATTTTGTCCCCTCCAGCAATTTTATGTTCAAATGTATTATAATTGGCAGTGTTTTGGTGTATGTGTTTTGATAGTTATGTTTTAGCATGCTTCTGATTTGTACCAGTTTTTGTGGATTTTTCATCTGCTATTCTTCTAGCTGCAGGGGATTCTGGCAGTGGTACATGCCACTTGTTCAGTATGTTGTTTTATGCCTGAGCAATTTTGTTTACCTACATTTGAGGTTTGGTTTTTGGGTTTGATCACTTTACATTTGGTGTGGGTCTGTAGTTTTATTGACGGGTGGTGGGGGCGTTTGGGATCCTTTGGAAATATAATTCTTTTTTTTTAATATTGTTAATACTTTGTGTGATGGGTAGCTAGGGTGGGTTTATTCTAATGGATTTATGTTTGAATATTGGTTGGGATTTGGGAGAGGTCCTAGAGATGGTATTAATGTTTTGTCTAGTTTCTATTAGGCTGAATAGACTTCGCAGACTTAGCTGTTCTTTTTTTATTCACTTTACCTTTTTGATTTTATTATTTATCTTCTTTGCATCTGTTTCTTGTTTTTCTTTCTTTACTTTTTCTATCGTGTCTGCTGATGTTTCAATGATGTCTTCACTTCCCAGTAGGATTGTAAACAATCTCTCTGTTGTCTCTTGCAATGTAAATGGGGTCAATAACGTCCTGAAGAAAAAGAAAGTCTTTACAATGCTTCAAGACATGAAAACAGATATTTGCTTTTTACAAGAAACCCATATTTTAGGTGATGAAATTTCAAAATTGGAAAAAGAATGGGTTGGTTCTGCTTATGGTTCTTCTTTCCCTTCAAGATCCAGGGGTGTGGCCATTTTAATACGGAAAAAATTGCCGATAAATGTTTTGAGTGAACGTGCTGATTTGGATGGGAGAATGATTGCTTTGTTGGTTGAGATACAGGGGGTTCTGATGACTCTTTGCAATGTTTATGCTCCAACTGTGGACGACGGTTCCTTTTTTAGAATGGTGGCTCAGACTCTGTTAGATTTTGACACATCTAACATTCTTCTTGGAGGTGACTTTAATACTGTTATTGATCCATTGCTTTACCGTAGTCAGGTAGGATGAGTGACAAGGAGTGATAATCATCATAGGGCCCTTTTGTCACTCTTGACGGAACACAATCTGAAGGACAACTGGCGTCTCATGAACCAGAACGAACGCCAATATAGTTTCTTTTCGGGTGCCCATGGGGTGTATTCCAGACTGGTCATGCTATTTACGGGCGGGACAGTGACAGAAAGTTTTGTTTCTTGTGTGATCGGTAATATCCTTCTGAGTGATCATGCCCCAGTGGAGATGCGGTTAAAGCTAAAATTTCAATGTAGCAGGTCCTTTTCCTGGAAACTTAATTCATCAATTGTGTTGGGTGATGATATTTTAGACTGAATTGTATCGGAAGCTAATAATTTTGTTGAGGAGAATCGCTCTGAGGAGGTCAGTTTGGCGACAATATGGGAGGCTTTTAAATGTTGTATGCGTGGTATATGCATTGGATTGTCTAGTGGTAAAGGGAACAGAGAGGAACGGAAAAGATTAGACCTTGATCAAAAAAATTGTGAGGTTTCTCGTGATTTAATGCTGGACCTGTCTAATTCAGTGAAACTGGTAACCTTGAAAAAACTTAAAAGGGAGATGGAGGACATTTTGTCTCTCAGGGCAGAAAGTAGTTGATTTTATTCTCGCAGTGCATATTTTGAAAAGGGAGAGTGTTGTGACTTGGTTTGCATACAGGTTAAAAAAGAGGGTTTCAGAATCTGCTATTACTTCTATGGTTGACGATGAGGACCGAATTACTTTTGATCCAAGGAAAATCAACTCTATATTTCGTGACTTTTACATTAAATTATATAGCAAGGAGGTTGGCATCTCTGGCAGGGGTAGGGACTTCTTTAGGAATTTAAATCTTCCGAAGGTTCAGGATGTTGAACGTGGCCTTCTTGGGGATGCTGTGACGATTGATGAGATCAAAAATGCAATTTCAAAGAGGAATGTAGGAAAATCCTCGGGCCCGGATGGACTTTCGTGTGAATTTTATAGAATTCTCCCGAATTCGGCACTTGAGCTTTTGAAAGATATGTTCGCTTCTTGTAGATTGGTCGGAACTCTGCCTAAAAGTACGAGACATGCTTCTATCTCTGTTGTTTTTAAAAAGGGAAGGGACGGCAGCTTCCTGGCAAGCTACCGTCCCATCAGTCTAATCAATACCGATAATAAAATCTTGGCTAAGGTCCTGGCATTGCGTTTAGAAAAATTCTTGCCTAATTTGATTGGAGTAGAACAATCTGGTTTCATGAAAAACAGACGTACGTCTAGCAACATTAGGAAATTGTTACTTACCATGGAAATTGCTGGTGCGGCGGACTGCGGGGCTGCTGTCCTTTCCATTGATGCTGAGAAAGCTTTTGATAGGGTTTGCTGGGAGTGCTTGGACTTTTGTATTCTGTACTGAGGGAAATGAATCTTGGTGAGGAATTTGTTTCTTGGGTTGCACTTTTATATGCAAATCCTAATGGGGTTATCTCAGAGTGTTTTGGTTTGGAACGGGGCACTCGTCAGGGGTGTCCGTTGTCGTGTCTTTTATTTCTTTTGGCGATTGAACTTTTGGCTATATGCGTCAAGAATTAGCCTGATTTACATGGTGTTGGTTGTTGGGGCGTTATGCAGAAGGCGTGGTTGTATGCAGATGATCTCTTGTTGGTGCTTCAGAATTTGGATGTGTCCCTTCCCTGTCTAATGCGGGTGCTTGAAGATTTTCATGACTGCTCAGGTTTTAAGATTAATTGGCAGAAGTTAGAGGTTGTGCCTCTCTCCCATGGCTGTGATAAAGAACTAGTCAGGGGTTTGGGTTTTACGTGGTGTCATACGTGCTTGCGCTATTTGGGCGTTTGGTTGACTTATCCGGTCTCACTCATGGTTGATGAGAACAAGCACATGGTGGTTCTTGATTGTAAAATGGACCTGGACTGTTGGTCTCTTCTCAATCTATCATTGTGGGGAAAGGAGAATGCCTTAAAAATGAACTTGACTCCGAAGATCAATTTTGTGGAAGTATGCTTCCTTTGAGAATTAAAAATTACTATTGGAAAGAGTTGAAGCGTCTTGTTCAGGAATTTCTTTGGGATAGAAAGCCGCCAAGATTGGCTTTATGGAAATGACAGTTTCCTGTTCACCTGGGTGGATTGGGGGTCCTGAACTTTAAGGCCTGTCAATTAGCCTTCTCATCTTATTCTTTTCTTCCCTTTTTGAATGGAGACTTGGACCTCTGGGCGGTAGCGGAATCAAAGGCCTATGGGCCGTTCGGTCCAGAGGCTTTGTTGACCACCAATAAGAGAGGTACTGGTGACAAACCTTTGGTGACGGCTTTTTTGTGCACTTCTTGGTATGAAGTGTTGGCGTTATTGGGCTTTGATGCCTTCAAATGCCAGAGGGCTTCCATTTGGCTGAATCCAAAGATTTGCGATAACACCAAGATGATTTTTTGCCTGATTGGTTCCTGGCTGGTATTAAAGAGATTTCAGATTTGGGGAAGGATGGTAGACGGTTAACAGCTTCTGAGATGAGAAATAGATGGGGTAAATATATTGGATTCTGCTTATAGACGCCTGAAGAGATCTGTGGGTGAAATTGATTGGTCAGAAACCCTGTATTTGAACATCTTTCTGGGTAGTCCGAATGGAAGGGAAGGTGGTTTGGCCAGCAGACTCTATAGATTATTTGTGTCGTGATTTCAAAGTAATGACAGACTTCGGGAAGTTTGGAGTGAAAAGATTGGCTCTGAGATTGATGCTGTTCCTGACAGAATGTATGCAGAAATGTTTCCTGGTGTTCATTGAATTTACGGGAAAGGTCTAGGCAAATTAAGATTCTCAATCGTGTATACTGGTGTCCAGAAACATTACATAAGAGAGGCATGTCGGACAGTGATGAGTGTTGGGGGTGTGTTCAGGATATTGGATCATTGGAACACATGTTGTGGAGCTGTGTGAGAGTCAGAGGTTTTTGGAGTGATGTCTCTGATGTATGTGATAAGATTACTGGTGGGGGGTGTGTATTGGATTTGAAGACAGGGGTCCTAGGTGATGATGCAGGGTTGTCTGACCTTAGCTCTGGCCTCAAAAAATGTTTTTTTTGATCAACCATTGTGGCAAAAAGGATTATACTGTGAGGTTGGAAAAGCCGGGTGCCCCCTTCATTTGAAGATTGGCTTCAGGAGATGCACTGTCTGTCGAGAACTGAAAAATTAATCTACAAATTGAAACATAAGTTGTCATTGTATGAAGATATTTGGAATTTGTTTAATGACTCCTTTTAAACAGTTTTTTTTCTTTTTTTCTTCTTTCTCTGCTTTTTTCTTATACTTGCTCATTTATCTATCGAATGTTTGTATATATAATTGTAAATAAATAAATATATATTAAAAATATATATATAATATGTGGCTTAAGGTGCGTCCGCACAATGCAGGGCCAGGGTGAGATTGCCTCGATGTCTGCCTGCTTGGGCCACATCCGGGGCTGCGGCGGCGGGCACACGATCACGGACACAGTCAAAGACATGGATGGACTCTTTTAAAGGACATGGATGCCATGTCACATATCCACAGCGGCCGCAATAGCTATAATGATTATGCAAGGAAAGGACATCACATCACACATGGTCCGATTCTGGACAGAAAGTTACACTTACCGTTACCTCCTGTCAGGGGTGCCACACTGCACAACAACAACCAGGCACAGACACAGACAATAAGCAACAGGGCCCTGAGGAACTTTTACATAAGCAACTAGACTGCACCGGATGGACAGCACCACACGTGCAGGGCAGGCTCTCTCACGACACCACGCCTTAACAAGTAATCGTGAAGTGAAGGTGGCACCGCGTTCCCTTTGCAACAACAGACCCACGTGACCCACCCCCGTCACCATGTCTTTTCACTGGCTCAGGAGAACAGCAAATGAAAACTGTACATTCTGTGTTACTATACAGAATGTATCAAGTATTGCATAGTAAAAACAGCCATGGCCTGCAACCTGCAACTGCAAGCAGAGCAGACTCAGAGCATGAAATGATTTATGATCGAAAGTTGGAACAAACAAAGCAATTACAAGTGCGCCAGCTGTCCCTATGATGGTCCGGTGCCCAAAAAAGAGTGCTGGTGTTGCCCACCAGCAAACACCAGCACAAATTAAGCACTGCAGGCTGCATGCCAAATAAGGAATACCAGGGTCTCTAGACCTGGGGGAAGGCAAATGGACAAAAAAGGGCAAATGACAGAACAAAAGACTTTGTGGTGCAGCCATTTCCGGCACTGGCCACAGTCTTGGGCCAAACGCAGTAAGCGCTCTATGGTCCATGAAAACGAAGAAAAAATACTTTAGGAGCAAACTGCTGCCACCAGTTCATCCTAGGACACTTGTACAAACACCAACAAATCCTGAAAGGGTGGCTAGCGTCATACAACAAAAGGACCCCTATGTGCGGTACTGTAAGGTCCTTGGCACATAAATAAAAAGTAACCAAGAAATGGCAACATAGTCGAAGACTAAGGGAAACATAGTTTCCCAATACTGACATGTCAGTTTCACCATAAAAACTGAGCAAAAGCCCGTAGGTGTGCAGCTGAAGGCTATGCTCCAATGGAAAAAGTCAGGTTAGGTAAGCCAAACAAAAGCAAAAGGTTTGGGGGCGGTCCACAAATGGAGGGAAAATTAACCTAAGGGAATTCTTTCCTAACACGGGCCCCTCCCACACCTAAGGACAGTAGGAATGAATCCACCCCTCGATGAGCCTCATGTTCAGGTCGACTAAAGATTCTGGACAAGCCATTAGCATTGCTATTTTAACAGGCCAGAGGTGTTGGCGCGAGATTTCCTTTCATTGCCTCCAGACACTGAAACTCCCTGCCGCTTGCCTTCAGAACCGAACTGTCTCATCTTGCTTTCCGCAAAGCAATCAATACCAGACTGTTTTCTTAAAATGGTTACTATAAGTATGTTAAACTAATGTTTACCTCGGACAACTGAACCATGCTGGTCATGCGCCAAACAACTACATCCTATTTACAATGAAGCTTGATATGTAGCTCAACATGTAACCCTTGCTGCATTATCACAAGTGTAACCATTCCTTCATATCTGAACCTAGGTATGGGTGAATGTAACCTAGTATCATACAGACGTAATCCAACCAAGACATGTTACCTCTGAGCTAATGTAACCCAGCTGCATTCCATGTATTGTAACTATGCTATTATCCTTTAACAGCGCCTCGATGCCCCCAGGCTGTGTGCATGCTATAAAATGCAAATAAATAAATATGTTGGACGACTGGCCTGTGCTCAATGGTGAAGTCAAACCCTTACAGGTTTATGGACCACCCGAGCAACTTTGGATTATCTCTCTTCATGTTCATTAGCAACTTTAAGGGCTTATGGTCAGTTTTCACAGTTTAGTGGGTCCATAGAAGTAGGGCCTCAGCTTCCTTAGGGCCCACACAACAGAGAAACATTATTTTTTTACAGTGGACCACCTGAGCTCTTTGTCTTTAACCTAGCGACAAATAAATCCAATCAGGTGTTCCTTGCCTTTCTCATCTATCTGTGATAGTACAGCACCTATGCAAGTGCCAGAGGCATCTGTCTGCACAATAAAAGCATGTTTGTAGTTAGGGGCCCTGAGGACAGGGGCATGGCACAAGGTGTCTTTTAGGCAATGAAGGCCTTCTCACACTCCTCACACCAAGAGACCTTCTTGTTTTGCTTTGGAGTAGTGAGAGTAGTCAGAGGGGCAGCCATGGTGCCATAGTCTGCCATGAGGTTTCGATAGTACCAAGTGAGACCCAAGAAGGCTCTCATCTGAGTGTGTGCAGTGGGGACAGGCCAGTCTTGTACTGCTTGTACTTTACTGGGTAGTGGCTGAATCCTCCCTTCACCTACTTCATGTTCAAGGCAGACCACACATCCTTGTCCAATCTGGCACTTACAGGCCTTTATGGTCAAGTGGGCCTTCTGAAGAGCCTGTAATACTATTCCCAGGTGTTTCACATGTTCTTCCCACGCGGCACTGAAGACTGCTATATCACCCATATATGCTAAGCAGAATTCATCCAACCAATTTAGGACATGATGCACAAGCCTTTGAAAAGTAGAAGGTACATTCTTTAATCCAAAGGGCATAACCCTGAACTGGTAAAGACCCTCTGGGGTTGAGAATGCTGTCTTCTGCTAGGCATATTCTGCTAGGGCCATTTGCCAATACCCCGCAGTTAGGTCAAATGTGAGGCGGTACTTGGAGGCACCCAAGGTATCCGCCAGCTCATCAGTTCTAGGCAAGGGGTGGACATCTGTCCTGGTGACAGCATTAAGAGCCCTGTAGTCCACACAGAACATCAGTTCATAGTTACCTGCCTTTGGCACCAGAACCACGGGACTGGACCATGGACTACGAGGGTTCAATCACCCCAAGATCTAACATCTTGTTGACCTACGTCGAAATGTAGGATCTCACCTTATCTGACATCCTGTACCCTCTACTTTTGGCAGGTACACTGTCCCCTTTGTCAATTTCGTGTTTGCGCGAGGTGTCAAACCAGGAGTCAGTGAGAACAATGGGGAGAACTGCCTAAGCAAAGTTCTTACTTCCTCTTGTTGGGTAGGAGTTAGGTGAGGGGCCGCTTTGACACCCCCAATGAAGCCATCTGAAGGACTACCTTGGAACAAGTCAGACAGAGGTTCAGATTCCTCTTCTTCTCTGTCTGATGCCAAAGGTAGTGCTGCTATTTCAGCCCTAGGGATGCAAGCCTTCAGCCTATTTATGTGGAACACTTTGGAGCTTCAGCGGATCTCCTAAGGTCCCCTAAATAGTTTACCTCACCCAGCTGCTCCACAACTGTGTAAGGGCCTGGCCACTTGTCCTGTAGGTCTCTAGGCCCATTAGGGTTCATAATCAGGACTTCTTGGACTGGGGTGAAGTGAATAAGTGAGGCCTTCTGGTCATACCAATGTTTCACCAGAGCCTGACCTGCCTTCAATTTACCACCGGCCTGAGCCACCACAAGGACCATTATCTTCCTTAACCCCAGCACGTAGTCTACTAGATTGGTATTGATGGAAGGAGTCGGGCACTCCCACCCTTCCTTGACTATGGCTAATGGTCCCCTAACAAGGTGACCAAAAAGAAGTTCAAATGGCTGATACCAACCCCCTCCTGAGGTACCTGTCTATAGGCAAAGAGTAAGCATGGTAACAGGAGATCACACTTTCTTCTTTGAGGTTCTTCCAGAGCCCCAATCAAGCGTTTGACGGTTATATTAAACCTCTCAACTAAGCCATTAGTTTGTGGGTGATAAGCTGATGAAAACATGTAAGTCACCCCACACTCTTTCCACATGGCTTGCATTTCCTTGGATGTAAAGTTGCAGCCTCTTTCTGACACAACGTCTTTAGGGAAGCCAACCCTAGTACAAATGCCAAGTAATGCTTTTGCAAATGACTTGGCAGTCAGGGTCTTCAATGGGATGGCTTCAGGATATCTGGTGGCATGGTTAACCAGCTCCAAGATACACATATTGCCAGAGGATGTCTGATGGTCAAGGGGACAAACAATGTTGATCCCTAATCTTTCAAATGGCACCCCACCCCAGGAATTGGCACCACTGGAGCCTGGATTGTTGAGTCACTTTTACCAGACATCTGGCAATTGGCACAACTCCTACAATGGTCTTCTACCTGGACCCCCATCTTGGGCCAGTAGAAATGCATGGATAGCCTCTGATTGTTTCTCTTGAACCCAAGGTGACCAGCGAGAGGACCGTTGTGTGCCAATTGTAGGAGAAAGGGTCTTACTTGAAGGGGGACCAGCAACCTCCTATGGTCACCTTCAGTAGACCCTGTGGGATCACTGTACAGGAGCCCACCTTCCCCTAACCAATAAATCCTATGTTTCCCAGGAGGTTCACCCTCAAGCTGGGAACAGGCCTGCCTCCTTAGGCCTTCTAGAGATGGGCACTCACGTTGGCCCTTATTAAACGCTACCATATCAGGACAATCTTCAACCAATAAACTTTGGGGTTCAGGATGGTCATGTCCACCTCAGTGGTAGATGAGTTAAGGGGAATATTTTCTTTCCCTCTTCTGAGTTTCTTGACTCCCTTAGCCTTGGGGTTCCCCTTTGGCTTTGGTTAAGCCTTGGACCTGGTCAGCACAGTCTTTGTTTGTGACCTTGTTCATGGTCTTTCTGCTATGTCACCCACAAGACCTATGTCTCTGAGGTCATTTCCCAGCAGAACCTTTCCAGAGTCTTGCCTCTGAACACTCACAGGTATCCTTACTACTGTACTATTAATGGTTAGACTTACAGGCATTACTGGGACCTTGAGACGGGGGCCATCAGCTACCTTGGAGGGCATCAAGGGAGCTCTGGCAAGCTCTTCTTGGTTTACCAAATTGGAATCCACCACAGTTCTGCTGGCCCCACTATCCTTAAGGGCAGGAGTATCAACTCCATTGATTAGCACACTGTCCTTAAAGTAGTGCTTGGTAGTATCAGGAATACTAGCACAAGCCTCTGAACCCAGGGATACTAAGACTACTTCAGACTCTTTTCCACTGGGAAAGGAGTCTGAAGAGAAGGCTTCCCCTGTGATAATGTCTTCCTCCTCATAAGAGGGGAAAGCCAGACTTACAGAGTGGACCCCCAAGGGTTTGACCTTACGGTTCCATGTCAGTTCATCGCCAGGCTTTTTAACGTGCACATTCCATCAAAAGTGCTCATCATTTTCTATTTGGGGGGGTACCCCCAGCCCATCTCCCACACTTATTTTTTGTTATTGCCCACCCGCCCAAACCCTTATCTGCCTTTTCCAACCCCCCCCCTAAAATATTTGATGAGCACATTCGATGGAATGTGCACATTAAAAAGCCTGGGGATGAACAGGCAGGTGATGAAAGGACGTTGTACCGACCTTACCTCTGGGGTCCCCTTCACGTGGTCACTTGCTCCACAAGCCACACAAGATCTACTGGTTCCTGGGACATAGGGAGGTTTACTGTAACCAGAGATATGCTTGGGAGGATGATTCCCACTATTCTGAACATTCTTATTTGATTTACCCTTGTTATGCTTGTTGTGGCCCTTATGGGGGGATGTTTTATCAGATCCCCCACCCTCCTTATCTTTGTGCTTTTTCCCCTCCTCCTGTTTACCAGGAGCAGACTTGTCCTTATGGCACACTGTTTGACATCCATAAATCTGCTGCAATGGCTAACTTCTTTGGATCTATCCCCATAGAATTAGCCAAGTGCTGCTTAAGCTCAGAGGAACAAGAAACAAAAATATGTTCAAGCACGTCTAAACAAATCATACTCTCAAAGGTGGTGACCTTGTAACCTTCCATCTAGCCAGTCAGGTTTTTCAAGGAATCAGTTACATAGAAGACCCAATTATTACCTTCTTTTGTTTAGTTTTTTTTAGTTTTTTGATAATGTATTCATACAAATTATATGATAAAAATGAGCAGTCCATCAAAGCAAATGTACAAAAATCAAAATATAGTAACAACATGCAGAAATAAAATATACACATTTACAGATAACAAACTAGTAAATATTCATAAAGTCATCCCAAATCTTTGCATGCAATGACAATTTCCCTTGTCTCTTGTAAATCACTCTTTCCATATTTGCAAGACTGGACATCCCTTCAATTCAATCCGCGACAGTAGGTGCAGCCTGGGATTTCCAGCCCCTTAGGACCATACTCTTTCCCACTGCTGCTCCACGGAGCAATATATTTTTCTGAGAGACAGAAAGGTCCTTAATCAACTCACCACCTCCCAAGATCATTGTTTTGAAATCCAATGCGACATCCAAATTCAGAACACGTAAACAGATGCAACATACGTCCTGTCAAAATTCCCGTACTCTCACAAAGTCCCACAGCAGATGTTCTAAACTACCCAACCCATTCCCACAACACCAGTATTCATACGTCTCCACCATACCTCTCTTAAACAGTCCTTCAGGGCTCCAAAACACTCTGTTGAGTATTTTTATTTGTCTCGAGCGTTCCTCCAAATTAATAGAACAAAGCTTAACATTAGCACACATCTCCAACCACATCTCAGGCGCAATCTCACACCGCAATCTCCTGCCCTAATCAGCTCTCAATTCAGAATTCTCTTTATATGCAGACACAATTCTATTGTATATCCTACTAGCAATTGAACCACAACCTGGCTCCCTCTCCTTAAGAAAGAGATTCATCATTGCACCCCCTTGCTCAGCCACATCACTAATACATCTTTTCAATTTTCTGAAATCATCAACTAGGAAATTTTAAGTGTTAAATTTCTCACATAACTCTCTTTCTCCAATCCACATACCATCCTTAATTACATCACCAATCCAGTATACGCCACTCATAAACCACTCTGGCCAGAACAGAGTCTTACCCCCAACAGAAATCCACAGATTGAGCCAAATGGAAGCATGAGTGGTTTTCAAAGCACCCGACCCCAACAATTCATGAATATTGTTCCAAGTCCCTCTCAGAAAGACTGTCATTGGCATTTTCTTACATGATCTGTTTGTGGCCGTGAAAATCGCCCTAGGAGGCAGCGGGCCCAACAAACTCGCCTCCACAATAGCCCATTTATCTGGTGAATCCTTCAAAAAGGGTACAATAAAATGACTAGAGAAAGCCAAATGATAAGCTTTAAAGTTCGGGACATCCGTCCCCCTTTTTCCACAGGCAACTGAAGTTTCCACAACTTTAGCCGTGGCGGTTTGTTGTCCCAGAGAAAGGACTGTAACAAGCCATCAATTTTCGACCAATAAAATTGACTAATTTTCACAGGAAGCATACCTAGAACGTAATTAATCTTCGGAGCAGCATTCATCTTTAGAGCATTTACCTTGCCCCAGAGGGATGAATGAAGCAAAGACCACCTCTGAAAGTTAATTTTGAGATCACTATACACCTCGTTCATATTTATCCCTGCCATGTCATCCACCAATGGCGTCAGCCATACACCCAGGTATTTAAATTTACTGTCACACCACTAAAAGCCCAGTCTAGTAATCAAACTCTTATCACAGTATCCAGATAATGGTAACACCTCAGATTTGGTCCAATTTACCTGGTACCCCGCAACTTCATGAAACCTGTCTAATACATTTAACAAGTGTCATGATGCCTTCCCCCGGAGCACCGGGCCGGGTCCGGCACCCCCGGGGGAGGGCATCGTGCCCTCGGGTAAAAGCCCAGCGGCCCCTTATAGGGGCTCTTTGGACTCAGCCCTGGCACCTTTGGCGCCAGGCTCATGTTGGACATCAGTCCTGGCGCCATAGGCGCCAGGCTCATAAAGGGAGGTGTTTTGTGCACTTACCTGATGCAGACCATGCTGCACGCTTCAGGCCTCCCTGAGACCTGAAAGGGACTATTTTTTCATAGGGACTATTTTTTCTCTCGGGCGTGGCCAGGGAAGGATACATACCTAGTTGGGGAAGGATACATACCTGGGACTTCTTTGGCAGCTATTTAAGCCACGCCCAGACAGCAGCTCATGCTTCGCGTTGTTCTGCTTCCTGCAGCTTAACGCTCACCGTGTCTGCTCCTGCTCCTGGACTCCAGCCACGCCCGCCTCGAACCTGGAAGACCTGCAAGGAAGGAAGAGAAGAGAAAGGTGAAAACCAAGGACTATTTCAAACTTCTTACCTGCATCCGGAATCTTCTCGCCAGCATCCCTGAAGATAGACTTCCATTTAAAAGCATTGCGTTGCTCGCTGCAGCGCCACGCTTCACTCACCTGTCCTCGAGACATCTCTCGGCTCCATCGCGGCTGTCAGCATCGGACGCCACATCTCTGCACCTAGGGGAGAGTGGAAGAAACAAAAGGTGAGCAGAAGGAACACAGAAGGAAAGCCTGACTAACAGCCATAATACTTACCGGCTTTTCTTCCACATTTCGGGTCAGCGCCGCCCCGTTGGCAGGTACCGTACCCCGCCCCTATGGGGAAAGGACAAGAGACATTTCTGGGGAATGATAAGGACATTTAGAGGGATCGCCCTCATCACTACTCACCTCGGCAATTTAACCCCTCGACGCATCGCCTTCATTCTGCACCTGAAATAAAGGATAGATCACAGGTTAGAAAGACAACATAAAGGGGGCCTCACTTGAACTTTGAACTTTCATACTTACGGCGCATCGCTCAGGAAAGTCAAGTGGATTTTGCCAGCGCCATTCTGAAAACCAGTGAAGTAACTGGAAGAACACGCGCCCCTGCACCAGAAGCAGGATGGAGAGTTCATCCTTCCAAACCATAAGGTGAGCTTAAACCGGGGTTTGGAGGAAGTTAGAGAGGAACGAAGGGGTAGGGGGAAAGGGGGGAGCTAGCACACTATTCTGCAGACTGTTAATCCCCTTTCTCATCTGCAGAAGGATATTCCTACGGGCCAGGCAAGCACGATTTGGAGGTCCTGCCTCATCGGTGTTCCGGGTCCTGCGCATCACGCTAGAAGAGGCCACAGCAATCCAGACTAGACCAGCGCCCCCGTGGGAACCAGGTGAGCGTTACAACAAGGCAGGATGTGACACATCCAAATTCCATAATAATAGCAGATTGTCCACATAAAATCATAATTTTTGTTCAACTCCATGAAAGTTTAGACCTTGGACTTCCGCATCACATCTCAAGGCTATTGCCAAAGGTTCCATGGCCAAAACAAATATTAGAGGAGACAGAGGACATCCCTGTCGAGTACCCCTCTGCAACTCAAAAGAATCAGATAGTTGGCCATTGGTTCTGACATTGGCCATCAGACAAGCATATAACAGGGAAATCCAGGAAATTAAGGATCATAGCACGTAAGACAGAAAAAAGATATTTCCAGTCTACTCGATCAAATGCTTTTTCTGCGTCCAAAGAGAACACAGCCACATCATCTTCCAAGCTCTGGGCATGTGTCATCATCAACAACAAGTTCCTAATATTACTAGATGTTTTACGACCTCTAACAAAATCTGACTGATCAGTGTGCACCAGCTTCACTAATAAATGATCCAAGCGTAAGGCTAACAACTTCACCAATATTTTGTTGTCCGTATTTATTAGGCTGATCGGATGATAGTTAGAAGTCAAGCTGCTGTCTTTACCTTTCTTAAGAAAAGCCGAAATAGTTGCATGGTTGGTAGAAGGTGGAAGAAGACCCTCCTCCCTAGATTTCGTATACATATCCCGCAAAAGCTCCACCGCAGAATCAGGTAAGATTTTATAAAACTCAGCAGGCAAACCATCAGGCCCAGGAAACTTGCCTGAGTTCAGCTTTCCAATTGCAGATCTGAACTCATCAACAGTCACTACAACATTCAAAATCAATTTTTCCAAATCATCTGCTCTAGGAATTTCTAAATCATCTAGAAAAGACTCATCCTGACCATTGATACCCGATTAATTTTGATATAGCTTCAGATAGTAATCCTTGAAGTCCCCATTAATCTCCTTAGGGTCAAATTCGTCCCTTTACAGAGGTGATGGCCATTTCCGATTGCTGTTGTCTCACTCTATAGGCAAGCCAACAATCGCATTTTTCCCCATATTCAAAATAAGAGCATTTTAGCCTGTACAAGTCCTTTTCAGATTTCACCCTCAAAATATCATTCAATTCCCTCTGAAGTTTCCTAAACTCCAACCTTTTTTCCGAATTAGGTGGGTCGCTTAACAAATCCATCGAAATCATTTTAATACGTTTGTCCAAATCTAGATTTGTCCTCTCCAACTTTTTTCTCTTGCTACTAGACAACCCCAAAAAAAAGGCTCTACATTGTACATTTAAATGCCTCCCAGACTGTCTTAACGTTAATCCCCTCCGTTCTATTTTCCGCAACAAAGTGGTCAGCCTCAGATCTAATCTTATCCACAATTTTCTCATCCTGTAGAATTGAGGTGTTCATTTTCCAAAAAACTGACCTGCAAGTATCAAGCTCCAGTTTCACATTCAAAAACACTGGTGCATGATCCGTAACTACAATACTACCAATCTCACCACCTGCTATGTTCGAAGTCATCGACCCCGCCGTGAGAAACATATCAATACGAGAATGAGTATTATGGGAGCCAGAATAAAAGGTGTCTTCTCTCAAATCTGAATTATGTAGTCTCCAGCAATCTTTCAAATCTAATTCAGAAATAAGAGACCGAAATGAACAATACATGGGATCTCTTCTCAGATTCGTACGAGGTCCGCTTTGATCTATGTTATGATCAACAGCCAAATTAACCCCCCCCCCCCAGAATAATATTCGGGGAACCAAAATCTTGCAACATCTGAGCCACTTTACCAAAATATGATCCATTATCCAATGAGGGAGCATAGACGTTATAAAGAATTGTCTTAACCCCTTGAATTTCTGCTAAAAGTACAATGATCCTGCCTTCATCATCTGATCGCGATTGTATCACTTTCATCGGGGCATTTTTCCGCACCAAATTTGCCACTCCTCTGCTCTTAGAGGAATAGCATGAGACATAAAAATCCCCCACCCACCTTTTATGTAATAAATTAACTTCATCCTTTAACAGATGTGTCTCTTGAAGGAAATAAACATCGCTATGCATATCACTCAAACAATTGAAAATTATTTGTTGCTTGATTGGATTGTTAAGACCATTAACATTCCAAGAAGAGACAGACAAAAGGTCCCCCTTTCCAGAAGGCATCGCAAAGACTTGTGTGAGACAATAAAAAAATACCAGTTCAACAATAATGCAAATACTAGAATAACAAACCCTCCCACACCCTCTAAAACAGAAGTATGAATCCAATGTCAACAAGAACTAGAAAAACCCCAAGAACCCCCAGTACCCCTCCCAATCTCTTATTAGCACACAAATCATATCCAACCCATAAGTAAAGCCCCTAGACAATATTTTAACCAACCCCATAACCAATGCAACAAATGTAAAATTGCATGAGAAATACAAAAGAAAAGAGGTCAGAGCAAAGCATGAATATTTGTAAATACACGTCAGCATAAAAATGCATTAAGCAATAAGCAAACAAATACCTTACACATGAAAGATCAAACCATATAAGTAGCATTGTCGTATTTGACAAAATATGCAGACCCATTTACCAAAATTTTGCATAGGCAGATCTGTAATTACATCACAATGACTTATGAACAAACCAACAACAGATATCTAAGCATCTCTAAAAAGTGAAGAAGTAGGATCCCATCTGTAATAAATAAAATGTGTACAATGCACAGAAACCACACAACTGTTCGCTGAGCAATACCCTTTTATGGCACTAAGCTTCCCCAACAGTATGAACAGTAATTAAATTGAAAGAGCCTGTGTTAACACCCTAAAGAAAACCAGTAAAATGTTAACATTTGTCAGTAGTGCATTGGCAGGATCTAAGGTCTCTGTCTCTCATTGTCATCCCTCTCCATCATATATCACCCAGGGCAGGACAATAACCAAAGGCCTCCCGCCTCTCTCTTTAATCTCATACCCACTCCCCACCTAAGCACCCGCCCCCCATTAGTATATGTATACCATGGAGTAGGGTGTGCTCTCAGACTCCATAATCCACAGCACATCCAACATAAAGGAGAAAGGCATATCTATAAGCCCTGGTGTACTGTGTAAGTGAAATGCCAGAGTACATTAAAAAAAAGTGCCAATATTTGTAGCTTCTTTTCCAACAGCTTGATGCTTTTAAATGTTCATTGATGAAACCTCCATGAACAGTAAAACCAATACTAAAAGTCCATGTTTGTGTCACACATCAAGCCATAAATTGAATTCATCACAGCGTCGCCAGCTGAATTAATGTTTTTATACCTTAAAGGTTCTGTTTTACCCGGATGTCCAAGCAATCCTCAACTTTGCGCATGAGCTCATTCCCAGACAGCAGGGCCCCAGCAGAACTGATTACCATGCAGTTATGGATAATATCAAAGTCCAGTAAGACAGCCACAGAGAGGAGAGGTAGAACAGGAAGCACAGTGATCCCTTAATGATCGCGTATATAGTATTGCTCTCCCTCCCATTGCAGACTACACATGTAAGGCCCTGCCCAAACAACAAACCTCACTTGTTCGGTGCTGGCGAATGGATTAAAATGAGGCAAGTTTCAGAAATTCCACATACCGCATAGCCTTTCGTTTTGTAATTTCTGAATCATTTCAAGTATTGGGCAGGAGTCTTCCCAAACTTTAAGACCAGAGTTTTCTTCAATTTCTTTTCGGTCAGCCTTTGACATTTCCATAATGGCATTGCAGCCAGAATGGGGTAGTCGATTGAGCAACCATGCAAACTTATCAGCATTTACAACTTCTTGCACTTCACATGAATACTCAAATGCAGTCAACCGATCAATGATATCATTCTTGTCATCATACCTACTAATCAGATCTTTTGGGTATCTTGGATGAAAGAAGGAGTTAGACCCATTACCAGATCCTCTAGGGGAGCCATTGGCAGCTTGTAACTTGGCAAGCTCCAACTGATGATCCCTGTCCTTCTGTTCTAGATTAGCCATGCTGAATTCAAGCTCCTTCTGCTTAAACAGCAGCTCTTGTATTTTTTATTCCAGCAGGGCCTCGGCCTCAGATCCAGCAAAAGAAGCATGGGACTCAATATCTTCCCTATCATCATCTGTCTCCTCAATGACGGCAGCAAAAGTCCTGTGAACACTGTTACAGGGAGCAGCCCCACCAACTTCTGCACTATCATCGGAGGGATAAGCTGAGATCTGGTTTTCCTGTCATTCCATGATCTTTTGGATAATTTCAATTTTGCGCCAGAGGCTGACAAGCCTCTTTCTGCACAGATCTTTCTTAGCGTTTATGATTTGGAAGCACTGAAAGTTATCTTCACAATTGCTTCCATGTTATAAGTGAGGCAGGTGGCTTACAGTTCATTTTAAACTAAGGTCACTGGGCCTCATTACAAGTTTGGCGGTAGCCTTGCCGGAAAAACCAGAAGCTGCCTCCAAACTTGCAATTTTTTCCGGCGCCCGCAAATGGCCAATTACTGGGTCATTACGGCCCTGCCGGATCCCGGTATTTGCCCATTTTGGGGCACCAGAAAAAAAGATGCTCCCCATTCCCATTCAGCCCATAGGGTTGAATGGGAATGGGGAGGTCGGATGGACCAGCAACGTTTCTAACGGTGCCGGTGCATCCGACATGCCGTGCTTGCGGGTGCCTTTCTGCCCACCTCCTTCCCTATTTTGTAATGGCTTGGCAGGAAAAGAACAGCGGTCTGGAGGGTTGTCCCGAGCAATGCCAGAGGTTAGGATTAATTCCAAACCTTCCAGCCATCACCTCTTTTGCTCTGTGTAAATCACCCCGTGTGAGATTGCTATGCTCAGACGTGGGACCCGTGCCTGCTGGGCCTAGAGAACCAACTCACTCCTCACTGATGAAGCCCAACAAGGCCGTATCATGTTTGCAGATGGTTGTGGTCTCGTGGCGAAGGGATGTGACCAAGCAGTTCGGGCTGGACTGCCCCTTTTGTGGTGGGACCAAGCTAAATCTCTCTGTGCCGCAGCAACTGAGGCTTGGTCCCTTCAGAGTCACACATGGGCCAGACCACCCTTTACCAGTTCCCCCAAGAATCCTTACCAGCACTTGCCGTCAGGCTCCCTTTCCCAGACTAGCCCAACCTGATCCTCCATGTCCACCGCACTCATCCTCCCTTTCCCTTTCTCCCTCTTCCCCTGGCACTTCCCGCCTTGGCCCACCTAGCACTTGGCCGCCCCCCACCCTTGTGGGCACCACACTCCTGCTCTTCTCTCTCGACCCCTCCCCACCCTGCACTTACCTCATGCACTTGCAGGGTGGGATTGTTACAAGGCTAATATAACCGTTTTAGTTGATCTATTTTAGTTCCAATGTCCCCATCTTGTCTTGTAGCACCTGGAAACACTTGTGTATTTGCGCCATACAAATGTCCAGTACATAAAATAAAATAAATGCGTTTGTTTTCAATCGACGCATAGGAAGATATGCGCTTTGCTGCCACCTACTGGACACATTCTAGTATGCGCATATAATAGTTGCAAAAACACATTTTATTTATGACATTTCACGGCTAGAAACAGTCGCTGTGTTTCAAATGAGATATGGCTGCATATCTATTATCCATATTAAATGTCACAAGTGCACCTGAGGCAAATTAATAGCAACCACTGGGGAAAGGGTTTGTTTTTCTGTTAATAAAATGGCACACCCCACTTAAGCGCTGGTGTTAAAGGATATCATGTACGTCTTTAAAAAACAGTCGAGTGACGAGTCAATGAATATATATGTAGGAAAGGCGGAATTTGAAGGGATGCAGGTGTAGGGATGTTGGGGTGTTGAACAGTCCCACTTGGTGGATGGACCCTGCCTGCTAAGGACTAAAAGGGGGTCATTGTTTTGGTGGAATGGTGGCTGGTCATATTTAAGGTCACGCTGTCAGCTAAAATTGTGAACTTTCTATGATGTGATGAGCAGAGCAGTTGGAAAGCATATAAGAGTAGGCCTTTAAAGGTCAAGAGCTAGAGAGATCACTTGAGTTTTTGAGGAGTTGACCTCCACGCGCTGCAGCGCCATCTAGTGATGACTGGTGGAGAAGCAGGATCAGTTCCAGCCCTGCACCGCTGCCATTTGCATGCTCTCCAGGCGCACTGGCCGATCTGGAAGAGACTGGGTGGAGTTGGTTAGTTTGGAGGTCAGGCAGAGGAAAGATGATAGCGCTTTGTGTTGAGGTGTGGAGTGTAGGAGGCATCAAAGGATTTGAGTCCAGAGGGGCCGCCTCATGTCTGTAGTGTGGCTGTTGAGTAGGTCAGTTGTAGTTAGAGGTGTAAGTTAGTGATGTTTGAAGTCTGGTGAGAGGTTCTTTTTATTTTAAAGCCATATGCATGTGGCTGGTTTGCATTTATGTGTGGTGAGTAAAGGGGAGAGCTATTGAGGGTTAGTCAAAAGGTGGAGGGTGTTCTCTGGGTTTATGTAGGGCTATTATGGTGAGAGGTGTTTGGCTGGTGGAGGCTGGGATAGAGGAGATTTGAGTATCATCAGCAAATGGAGGATGTGAAAAAACAAGGGAGGACATATGTTGGCCAAGGAAGGAGGAGCAAAAAATGAAGATTAAGTGACCGTAGTTAGACTTCTGTGGGACTCCATCCAGAAGTGGTTGGAAAAAGGGGTGTATGAAGAATCCCAGAGATGAAGAAGATGCAGTTGGCCAGGTAGGAGTCAGTCCAAGCTGGAGCAGTGTTCGGAAAGCCAAGACAGGGGAGAGTCTGGAGGAGAGCAGCATACTCATCTATTTCAATGATGTGAGAGAGATGGTGCAGGATGAGAGATGCCAGTGGTGCGAAGGCTGATGTGGGAGAGTGTCGATTCCATGGAGTGGCTGATGAGTCCAGGTCCAGAGTGAGAAGATGTCAGTAAAAATAGGGAGTGAGAGGGGAAAAGGATGGGTTGCCAGACTGGAGGATAGTTGCCAGATCAGCTGATTCTGGGAGGGAATTTTGATAGGGGGGTTGATGAAATAGGACAGAAGCCATGATGTCACATCTCTGGGAGATATTGGAGGAGAAGGATCATGTTGAACTAGTCAGCTGCGATAGCGCAGAACCGTGAGCTTGGTCAGGTTGGGGGAAGCATGGATTGGATGGTCATGTCAAGTTTACTATAAAGCTGGGAGGATAACTCAGGGGCAACACTTTTATCTTGAAAGCAAGACAACACAGAGCAACACAGGTTCAAATCATGGTCACACACTTAGAGACTGGTCTCCGGTATTAAGCGTGTTATCAAATATTAGTCAATTGTATTAATAGCAGGCAGAGCCCATGAGACTGGAGAGAACGGGCACAGCCCCATATGAGGCTAGGAGTGAAGGACTGCAGTTTTGGAGCAGTGGCACAAGCAGTGTTGCATAGCTATCTTTAGCTTTCTGAGAGCATGTAACAGATGGAGTGGATGAGTGAGTAAGATAGAGGTGTTCAAAGTGAGATGAAAGTGCAGTATTAGTCCAGAAGAAACTGTTTGATTGTGTGGGCCAGAGATAGAACAAGAGATTGAAAAGAACATCTGATATGCTTGAGATGGGAGTGATAGATTAACATTTAAATTGAGGTTGCATTATAGTTGGGTGAAGAGGGCAGGAGAGTGGAAGAGGCCAGATTGTAAAATGGAGGGGGCTGTCAGAAGAAGTTTCAATGGGGAGGGATACAAATTGAGTGAAGAAGCAATGAAGGCAGGTCAAGTAGTTGCAGTGACTGTGGGTTGGTAGAGTATGGAAGGCACCGGCGTCTGGTCTGAGGGAATAGGGTCCATCTGAAATCTACGTCCTGTGTTATGTTTGCGAGGGCAAAGCTTCCCATGCGTATGGATGGGATCACAGTGGAAATAGATTTGAAAAGAAAGCCAAGGTTGTGAAAAGAAAGGTTAGAAGTGACAGTAATTTGGTAGGTAAGGACAATAGTGTGCATGGCTTGTGCAAGAAGCTGAGCGCCAATCTGCTTGATGGACGAGAGACGATGAGAGGGAAGAGAAAAGATGAGAGGGTGGGAGGGACTGGCTTTGCAAATTAAGAGGCATAGTCCTTACTTCATATAATGCTTAGTGAATAGGTGAGAACACTCGGTGCGCAAATCTGCAGGAGTGCCACTGCTGTGGGAGTTGATCCATGTTTCAGTGACAGCCATCGTGGAGTGGTGTGGTTGGTCAAAAAGCAAGGACATCTTATTGAAGAGGGATTGAGACATCCAGAGTCCCAGAGTGTGTTCAGGGAGAGGGGGGGAGTTGGGAAAATAGATTGTTTTAAGCAGGAGGCGATACATGCAGATATGGTAGGGGGGTCACAGACAAAGTGATGATGTTTGTGACTCCTGGGAAGGTTGCAAATAACACGAAAGGATAAGGCAGGGGAGCAATGGAGCCACCATGCAGCGGAGTGCATTGTCTCCAGCTTTTGGTTAGGGATAGCGTGGTTAGGAGGATGATGATGGTGACGATATGGCGTTTGTAACGCACCTATACACAAGTGTTTCGAGGCGCGACGAGGCAAGGGAGAGGGAAACAGAGGGAGACAGACAACGATCTTACTAGGCCAGGTGTCATTCAGATCGCGCAAGTGCTTGGGAAGGGGAGAGGGATAAGTGGGAGGGCGGATGGGAGAGGGGAAAGTGCAATGCATGGAATAGTAGAATAAATAAGATAATAGAACGGCCAGATGGTGGCAAGTGCAGGTAAGCGCAAACATAAGTGCTGGTAGGAGGACTGTAGGAATACAGAACAACAGTCCCCAGTGAAGTGGTTGCCAGGGAGGCTGGGCAGGTGCGCACATTGCGGGGTTAGGACCCGAGATCAGAAGGGTGGCCAGGTAACCAGAGCAGTTTCAGCCAGGAATTTAGCAGGGGAAAGGAGGAGAGAAAGCGGAAGCAAAAAGGAAGGTTTTGAGGTGCTTCCGGAACCGGAGATGGTGCTCCTCAAGAACCTGAGATGGTTCTCCTCAAGATGCAAGTTAGGGAATGTCAATTTAAAGAGGCTGGTTGTACCAAACGTACATTTACTTAAGGCAATAGATACGAACAGAACAGTCCTTGGGCCAGTAGTCAGGGTCAGGTGTAGGTTAGAAGAGCCTCGTGCACTTAGACATATTCAGGAGTACGTCAGATGAATTTCTTGCACCTAGACAGGTTCAGGAGTAGGTCAGAAGAACATCTTGCATGTACACAGGTTCAGGAGTAGGTCAGGAGAGCCTCTTTCACCTAGACATGTTCAGGAGTATGTCAGAGGAACATCTTTCACCTAGACATGTTTAGGAATAGGTCAGGAGAGTCTCTTGCACCTAGACATGTTCAGGAGTAGGTCAAAGGAACATCTTTCACCTAGACATGTTTAGGAATAGGTCAGGAGAGTCTCTTGCACCTAGACATGTTCAGGAGTAGGTCAGAGGAACATCTTTCACCTAGACATGTTTAGGAATAGGTCAGGAGAGTCTCTTGCACCTAGACATGTTCAGGAGTAGGTCAGAGAAACATCTTTCACCTAGACATGATTAGGAATAGGTCAGGAGAGTCTCTTGCACCTAGACATGTTCAGGAGTAGGTCAGAGGAACATCTTTCACCTAGACATGTTTAGGAATAGGTCAGGAGAGTCTCTTGCACCTAGACATGTTCAGGAGTATGTCAGAAGAACCTATCGAACTTAAACAGATTCAGGAGTAGGTTAGAAGAGCCTCGTGAACCAAGACAGGTTCAGGGGAAAGTTAGAAAAGCCTCATGCACCCAGGCATGTTATGGGGTAGGTTAGAAGCGCCTCATACACTTAGACAGGTTCAGGAGTAGGTTGGAAGAGCCAAATGCATCTGGACATATAATGGGGTAGGTAGAATAGCCTCTTGCACCTAGACAGGTTCAGGAGTAGGTTAGACGAGCCTCATGTACCTAGACAGGTCTAGGAGTAGGTTAGACGAGCCTCATGTACCTAGACAGGTTCAGGGGTAGGTTAGAAGAGCCTTGTGTACCTAGACAGGTTTAGGGGTAGGTTAGAAGAGCCTTGTGTACCTAGACAGGTTCAGGGGTAGGTTAGAAGAGCCTTGTGTACCTAGACAGGTTCAGGGGTAGGCTAGAAGAGCCCCTTGCACTTAGACAGGTTCAGGAGTAGGTCTGAAGAAAGTATTTTGTGGGAAGAATGGGATCTAACCTCTTTGACACTCACATCATGGCGTGCCACACCTGATAGAGTTCATGTCATCATTTCAAGCTGCTTTTCATCTTGTGTTGGTCTCCACTAGGTCATCTATTAGTAGTAGTAAATAGTTTTTATTGAGCACAAAATCTACCAGAAATAACCAGTTTCAGGGCTAAACTGGTTCAGGGGTAGGTTAGAAGAGCCTTGTGTACCTAGACAGGTTCAGGAGTAGGTTAGAAGAGCCTTGTGTACCTAGACAGGTTCAGGTGTAGGTTAGAAGAGCCTCTTGCACCTAGACATGTTCAGGAGTAGGTTGGAAGAAAGTATTTTTGGGAAGAATGGGATCTAACCTCTTTGACACTCACATCATGGCGTGCCACACCTGATAGAGTTCATGTCATCATTTCAAGCTGCTTTTCATCTTGTGTTGGTATCCACTAGGTCATCTATTAGTAGTAGTAAATAGTTTTTATTGAGCACAGAATCTACCAGAAATAACCAGTTGCAGGGCTAAACTGGTTCAGGAGTAGGTTAGAAGAGCCTTGTGTACCTAGACAGGTTCAGGGGTAGGTTAGAAGAGCCTTGTGTACCTAGACAGGTTCAGGGGTAGGCTAGAAGAGCCCCTTGCACTTAGACAGGTTCAGGAGTAGGTCTGAAGAAAGTATTTTTTGGGAAGAATGGGATCTAACCTCTTTGACACTCACATCATGGCGTGCCACACCTGATACAGTTCATGTCATCATTTCAAGCTGCTTTTCATCTTCTGTTGGTCTCCACTAGGTCATGTAGTAGTAGTAGTAAATAGTTTTTATTGAGCACAAAATCTACCAGAAATAACTAGTTGCAGGGCTAAACTGGTTCAGGAGTAGGTTAGAAGAGCCTTGTGTACCTAGACAGGTTCAGGAGTAGGTTAGAAGAGCCTTGTGTACCTAGACAGGTCCAGGGGTAGGTTAGAAGAGCCTCTTGCACCTAGACATGTTCAGGAGTAGGTTAGACGAGTCTCATGTACCTAGACAGGTCCAGGAGTAGGCTAGACGAGCCTCATGTACCTAGACAGGTTCAGGGGTAGGTTAGAAGAGCCTTGTGTACCTAGACAGGTTCAGGAGTAGGTTAGAAGAGCCTTGTGTACCTAGACAGGTTCAGGAGTAGGTTAGAAGAGCCTTGTGTACCTAGACAGGTTCAGGGGTAGGCTAGAAGAGCCTTGTGTACCTAGACAGGTTCAGGAGTAGGTTAGAAGAGCCTTGTGTACCTAGACAGGTTCAGGGGTAGGCTAGAAGAGCCTTGTGTACCTAGACAGGTTCAGGAGTAGGTTAGAAGAGCCTTGTGTACCTAGACAGGTTCAGGGGTAGGTTAGAAGAGCCTCTTGCACCTAGACATGTTCAGGAGTAGGTTGGAAGAAAGTATTTTTGGGAAGAATGGGATCTAACCTCTTTGACACTCACATCATGGCGTGCCACACCTGATACAGTTCATGTCATCATTTCAAGCTGCTTTTCATCTTGTGTTGGTCTCCACTAGGTCATGTAGTAGTAGTAGTAAATCGTTTTTATTGAGCACAAAATCTACCAGAAATAACCAGTTTCAGGGCTAAACTGGTTCAGGAGTAGGTTAGAAGAGCCTTGTGTACCCAGACAGGTTCAGGAGTAGGTTGGAAGAAAGTATTTTTGGGAAGAATGGGATCTAACCTCTTTGACACTCACATCATGGCGTGTCACCACCTGATACAGATCATGTCACCATTTCAAGCTGCTTTTCATCTTGTCCTGCTAGGTCATGCTAGTAGTAGTAAATAGTGTTTATTGAGCACAAAATCTACCAGAAATAACTAGTTTCAGGGCCAAACCCAAAACAAATATGAATACCAAAAACAGATAAACTCTGAGAAATACATAAATAAAATCATCCAGTTATTAAAATGATTCCACAGAGAGGAAGTGTAGCCAAAACTGATCTGTTGTTAATTAATATGAATATCTTGCTGGCGGATTGCGCTTGTTCCACAGTTTTGTCTTTTGTGGCAGTCTTAAATACCTATTGCTCTAGATCGAGAAGCGCTTTCTAAGGAAACTGCTGGACAGATAAATCAAGCAGGACCATCCTAGTCTTTATAGACACCCGCTATAATGTACAGGCTTTGCGGCTTGCTGGAACAGTGTCTGAAATTAAATGATCACTGTCTTTGTATCTTGTCGCACACAATTTTCACGTAAGAACGTCCATTCTTTGATCTGCATTCGTAGTTAGTGTAATGACTAAAGAATCATATAATGACAGGCAGCAACCCAGCTGGCGAGGACGTGCACTAGATAACTGCAAAGTACATTGGAATGAAGTCTTGCACCAAGACAAGGGATGGACTATGTCAGAACTAATTATTGTACGCAGTCAGGGTCAGGAGTAGAGTCAGAAGAGCCTCGTGCACCTGGACTTATTCAGGAGTAGGTCAGGGGAACTTCCTGCACCTAAGCATGTTCCGGAGTAGGTCAGAAGAGCCTCCTACATCTAGACATGTTCAGGAGTAGGTCAGAAGAACTACTTGCACCGAGGCATGTTCAGGAGTATGTCAGTAGACCCTCTTGCACCTAGACATGTTCAGGGGTAGGTCAGAAGGACCTTTTTGACCTAGAAATGCTCAGAGTTAGGTCAGAAGAACCTCTTGAACCTAAGCAGGTTCAGGGGTAGGTTAGCAGAGCCTCATGCACCTAGATAGGTTCAGGTGTAGGTTGGAAGAGCCGCATGCACCCAGACAGGTTGTGGGGTAGGTCAGAAGAGCCTTTTGCTCCTAGACATGTTCAGAGGGAGGTCAGAAGAACCTCTTGAACCTAAGCAGATTCAGGAGTAGGTTAGCAGAGCCTCATGCACCTAGATAGGTTCAGGTGTAGGTTGGAAGAGCCGCATGCACCCAGACAGGTTGTGGGGTAGGTCAGAAGAGCCTCTTGCACCTAGACATGTTCAGAGGTAGGTTTGAAGAGCCTCTTGCACCTAGATTGGTTCATGAGTAGGTTAGGAGAGCCTCTTGCACATGGACAGTTTCAGGAGCAGGTTAAAAGAGCTTCTTACACCTAGAAAAGTTCAGTAGTAGGATATGTGAGCAACCAAAGGGTGTCTTACCTACTAGTCCCCGACGATCTCTCTCTCAGGTGGCCAGGGCATGGCCATCACCTTTGGATCCAGACCTGTGGGGTGTACCAGTGTGGGAGAATCACCTGGGTGAGGAGTCTTTGGGCAGTGGGGGTGAGGTGACTGATGGTGAGACGTGGTATTCTCCCCTTTCCTGTACAACTAACTCATCCTATTCTTTAGGATTCTCTGATGTCCCACCTCCCCCCCTTTCTACACAAACACTGGGCCAAGGAAGAGGGCAACTGAGACTAAAGAGACCAACCCATATATATCGCATTGGACATGTCCCGCCAATCACATCAGGCAAAGTCAGGCACTTGACTTTAAGTACATACATCTGATACCAATTAGCTCTCCTCACATGGAAAAAAGGCGGGTCATAGAGACACTCTCTGAGCAAGGTGGAACACGAGCAAGTGCAGAACTTCCGGGGCAAAGGCGCACCTACTGGAGCAGAGCAACGGACCAAGGGACAAGAGCAAAGGAGTTCCCTGCAGGAGGGTGTTGCCTCCAAAAGGCTGCGAAAATCACGTGCAGAAGGCCGTACCCCAGACAAGAAGGCTGCATTGTGTTTCAAGGACGCCAGCACCCCTTTAGGCTGAACGGCAGAGTTGGGGAGGCAAGGCCAAGCCTGTGGTAATAACCTTGACTGGTGAATTGAAAAACTGTACAGAAAAGAAACATACACAACGATTGAAGTTGCAACATTATATCACACAATTGAAGGCTGCACATGTGGGGATGAAACGTGAAGAAAGGCAGACCTGTGAATTAACTTTGAAGTAAGGATAGCTTTGAAACCAGCGATACTGACGAATGGAGGGGTCCTTTGAAAGGAAGTAGCCCACTCGAAAGTCTCAGTGAAAGGTGAAATGTTTGTAGTAATAAAGTGAATGATCTGTAAAAGTAAAGTGATCAAAATTAACCCAGAGAAAAGGGAAGAGTAAAAAAGGTGAATGTTGAACTTTGGTGCTTATGACATAGAACTATCCAGACCAAAAAACACTGGGGAAAATAACACAAGAGTGTGAGCTGAAGCGAAAGTCAAAGTGGTCCTGCGGCAGTCTGTAGTAAAGGCCACGCACATTCGAAAGTCTATGACATCAGGAAAGGGTCCGAGCCCGACTGAGGGAGACCAGAAGTGTAATAGGTTAGGGGAAGGGAACCCCTAAAGGTCGTGAATTAAGCTTGGGGAAGGGAGCCCCTGCAAGTGTTTTTGTACGTTTGATTTGAAAGGGGTGCACCCGACTGAGGAAAACCAACGTGAACTTTTGCTTTAAGAGTTCTGAGCCCAATAGAAGAAGACCGGTGTGAACCTTTTGTTGAACTGTTTTTGGAAATATGGAAAGAGAGACTATAATATGGAAGGCCAGGTGGGCCTCGGTCTACGTTTTGAACCACCTTTGTGTTAAGAACCTGAGCCAGAGGATGTCATCCTGCCTACGGGGACTGTCTTACTACGTGCTGTCTAACGTGGAGAGGAGAGCTGACTCAGCCACATTAATTCTTTATATTTGAACACTGATTTTCTTTGCATACATATTCTCCTTTACAGGACTGTTTTATTTATTATTTGATGGCCAAGACTACTCCCATTCTCGTTATAGGGCAAAGTAGGAGTTTTTCATAACCCAGAAACTTTAATAAAGGTTTTACAAATGTTTGTATCAGTGTCATACTTGTGATACCATGCCACCCTCACAGTTAGACGAGCCTCATGCATCTAGACAGGTTCAGGAGTAGGTCTGAAGAAAGTATTTTTGGGAAGATGGGATCTAACCCCTTTGATACTCACATCATGGCGTGCCACACCTGATACAGTTCATATCATCATTTCAAGTCGCTTTTCATCGTGCACTGCTAGGTCATGCTAGCAGTAGTAAATAGTTTTTATGGCGCAAAAAACTTACCGGACATAACCAGTTTCGAGGCGGAACCCATAACAAACATAAATACAGAAAACAGATCAACTCTGAGAAATACATAAAAACAATCATCCAGGCATTAAATGGATTCCACAGAGAAGAGGTGTACTCAAGACTGCTCTGACTCAGCAAATGTCAGTCGATCCCGCTAAAGAATACTGCTTCGGTTTCTAAAGGACACACACAAGCTAATATTATCGGGGATAGTATTCCAGAATTGGCTGCCCAAGAGAGAAGTTTACTTCCCATACATCTTTTGCGGGGCTTATACCCTTTCTTTGCATGGTGGCAAAGACTGGATAGGAATGTAATGTTGTGCTAGATATTGAGGGGGAACTCCATTGTGGCACTGCCAAAGCAAAGACGGACCCAAGGTTGGCCAGGGTTGTTTATAGTAAACCAACCCAAACCAAGTCTGCAACTCTAATATGCGACTAACATCTACCTCCTACCGTAGCTAACACGCAGAGCGACTCTACAGTAGCACCCTCCACCTGCCTCCCTGTTTTACATCATTCACAGTGGCCATGATTGATTCAAAACCTTCCATCCATCACTCTTCAGTTTTGCACAAGTCACCCTTACTGAGAAGGATATTGCAAGACATAAATCCTGGCCTTGCTGTGGCTAGAGCCACCTCACTGGTGATGGTCATTGAGACAGAAACATAGCTGAGGTTTCTTATGGTCTTGGTAAGATGGGGCATGATGTGTTAGTTTGACCTGAATGGACCCTTTTGACGTTGAAGCCTGCTATGCATATGGTTGTCCCCTTTGCAAACACAAGATAGACTAAGAAACAAAGGTTTTCAGGGTTGCCCAGAGCAATGCTGGATGTTACGATGTATTGAAATCCTTCTCTACATCACTCTTCAGATTTGCTTCCCGTTTTTAGACAAATCAAGCACTCCCTCCATCTCTCATTGCTATCCCACGCACGTGCTCCCTCTCTGTAACTGTACACTAACCCATAAGCCAGCAAAAGGCTCTAGCTTCCTGCAGACAAACCCAAACGCTTAAGAATACTGCACCCAAATGCAGGAGAGTATGTGAGTACGCGTTTCTTAAAACTATTACTACTTAATTGATAGCAAATCACTCAATTCCTGAATTTTGTAATCAATTACAAAAACGCCCAAAAAATACTAGGGCGGTTACAGGTGGAAGTATATGGTTGGGGTAAGAAGTGGCCGTTTCTGGGGGACAGTGGCACACCTGATTAATGCAATGGGCTTGTGTGTGATGCAGAAGCACGACGGTTGGGCTTCTGGGCGTGATGTGAAGAAAAGAGTCTCATGGAGGCAGAGGCTGGTCGCTGTCCTATGTGATCTGCTCGGAAAAAAGTAGCTTTCATTGATTTTCTTTCCACTGGTAGATTTTGCTGCAAATATATGTGGGTGGAGACCCCCTACAAGCCCCCCTCAAAATCCAATAAAAAACGGATGAATTCTACTTTGATAAAATCTCCTGCAGCAAAAAAAAAAACGATCCCGCTGGTCACGGAACACTGGTGCAGTCTTAGTATGCTCCCTGTAGCTTGTGGGAATTGGAGGAGGCATCCCTTCCTGGCATGAAGACCGTAGCTGGTGCCAGATGTATCTTGGGCGGGGGAGGTGGCAATGGTCACTGAGCAGAGTGTTCTGGTGCCGGATGAATCCTTGGGGAATTGGTCACTGAGCAGCGTGGAGTGGGCAGGATTGGCACTGCTAGCGCATCGCTACCAGCCAATGCCTTGTGAGTACTGTGCAGGGTTCTAAATTGCTGGAAGCTGGGAGCTATTTAGCTCCTGCTTGTAGCCTAGGAGAGCCTGGTTAGCTTGATAGCAATAGCTACCAGGAGCTATAGTTGGCTCTGGAGGCAAACTGGTGCCTTACAAACAAGCCTATGTGGCATTAACTTTCTGCATTTGGGAATGTTTATAAAGAACCATTAAAGACATCTAGGGGATGTTTAATGCATATGGAATTGTTTACAATGGACACAATGTTAACGTTTGCATCTCACGTTAGTTGGATATGCAGCACATGTGCTAGCTCCTGGTTCCCCAGGGGCAGCTCCTGCCTACTAGGTGATGGACAATACCCAGGAGATAGTTGTAGCTCCTGCCCATGAAATCTGAATTCCAACCCCTGCTGTAGAATCGCCTTCATCTGCTTGCCTTCCTTGAACGTGACTCCTATGGCCCCGCTCATGCTCTCTTGGTACAGGCATTTGTTTGTGCATGTTTTATGTGCACCATATGTTACTCTGGTCATGGAGTCCACCTGACCACCCTACACCTTCTTCCATTGTCTGTGCAAACATTTGTTAATGATATCTAGGGTACCAGGCAATGTGCTCTGGGCGGCCTGGGCTTGAACCTGAGGTGCTGGGGTATGTGCCATGGGGTTGACAGGTTTAAAAGTGTTTATTGGCTGCTATTTATTATTTATGTATTGATGCTGTTGTTGGTGCCTGTTAATGATCTACAGCCTGATCTACCCGACCGCTGGGATGGGGGCATGTTAAGTCCTAGCGCATTGATACCCCTTTTTGAATGCGGTAGTCACTTCCTGCACTGCCATCAACGCTCCATCTAGTGACTTTCTTGTGGCAATCCAATGGCACTTCTGGTGGTGGGGAGAGATGGGCTGGCATGGGCTATAAGGCAATTCCCTGATATCCAGCAGGAAGCACCTGAGGGATTTGTGAAGTCTCCATGGTAACGCGTGCCCCTGTCACTTTGGACTCCCAATTCTTGCATGGATCAATGTTGGTCCTTTGGACCTTCTGACTTCACATTACGGTTCTTATTGTTTTATGGTCAATGTGGAGGTTCCTGTATTTCTTGCCTCCTATGTAATCATTACATATTCTTTATACTTTTTTCATAATGCTAAGAAACCTATGGGTAAACGAGTGCTCTCTAAACAATAAAATCAAATCAGAAGAAGACATCTATTTTGAAAGGAAGACATTTGAAGGATAAATTCTAAGAAGACAACTCCACTCTAACTCCTGGCCTGTCTTGCGCTGTGGATCGAATAACACCCGCTGCTCTGCTAGCTCGCCCCCATTCAACCACCCATAGCCACCCTACTTTATTTGCAGGACCGAAGAGCCAAGAAGCCTTGTGAATGGCAAAAGCTTAGGCTCAGTGACAAGGCAGAAACTAGCATGACCTAGCCTACAACGGCCTTCCATCATATCCTATGAGTCTACGCCTGCGTACACAGTATCTGCAGGTGCCACACAAAGGACAGCAGCATAGATGTTGCTCAGGGTGCCCTTACATACAGTGGCATTTTGGTGGCAGCAAGCTAGGTATTGGAGGAACAATGCATAGGTATATATATATATAAAGGTGAGATTTGCTAGTAGAGGGACATCCATCAATATGTCACATGTAGTCCTATGCCCCATGCACCCTTAATGATCTCAGATATATAGCTTTATCATTACTGAGAAGTGTTGTTTCTGTATTAAGTATTAAGGAGTGCCTTAGGTGACATTGCTGGTTACATGAAGGCAATGAGCCAGTATTTCCATGAATGTGATATGCTTTATGTACATTAATTAAGCGTGATAGAGGGATGCAAGCTGCGTGCTTTCAGAGATTAGTGTGTGGAGCTTCCGTTGTGTCTTGAATAGTTGCATAGATCGGATTTCTTTGATGGCAGGTGTGGGGGTGGAGGGGACAGCATTCAAGTGATGGGGACAATAAGGAGAAGGTGTGGAAGCAGAGGTCGCACGGGAGGCAGGGGACAGGTAGTTTGTTGAGAGTAGAATAGCACAGAGCCACAGAGAACAGAAAAGCGATATGCACTCAACAATGTTGTGGGCGGCGAGACCATGGATAGATGTGGAGACATGGCGTTGAAACTTGAAGCGGGAGTTGTTTGGCCTCAGTCGGCACCGGGTCTGAAGTCAGCGCGCGCCGGTAGCGAAGGATGTAGGTATATCATAGAGGATATGTGTGGCAAAGGTAAGTACTTTGTTGAGGAGAGGGAATAGGCAGAGGGGAAGGCCCAGGAGCAGGCCTGAGCAGTAGTTATGTTTGCTAGGGCTTGGGTGGAAAGGAGAGTTTGGGCAGAGTGTTGATTGAGGTGTGGCTGATTTCCTGATCATGAGAAGGTTACTCGTGGCTGTGGTGAAGTGATAGTCTTTCGGTTCCCTGTCAAGGGAGACCCAAGGGGTGTGAGCCTTGGGTGACTGATGGAGGAGGTCAGGTGGAAAGGAGACTGGTCAGGGGATCGTTGGTTTTGCAATGGATGCCAGGACAAAGATAACGTCTGCCCTGGAGGGGTTTAATGTAAGGCAGTGTAGAGCCATCCAGTGACAGATGGCAGAGGGGTAGCTGGTGAGGTGCCAAGAGATATTAGGGGTGAAGGAAGGTGAAGAGGTGAATATCTTGGTGTCATCAGCAAAGAGATGACACTGAACACCGAAGGATGACAGGAGTTTGCTCAGGTGTAGGTTTTAAGGGTGAACAGAGTGAGGCCAGGACAGATTCTTGAGGGGCACCCGCTGGTAGAGGGGTGGGAGAGGAGGGATTGTTGGGGTCAGCCGTGGGTGTTTTTAAGCCGGGTATAACCGTGGCCGCCTTGCAGCATGCTGGGAAGAAGCCTTTACATGTAGAGCGAGTGGATGTGACAGCAGGTGGCAGAAGCCCCCCATTTTATAGTCTGGGGTCAGAGAGGAGTTCGAGTTCCATGAGACGGAGGTGCAGTCAGAGAGATGTGAGAGCACCCAGCTGAGAACAGAGTCCTAACAAAAAAGGGAGGAAGTTTGAGGCTGGAGGGCTGATCAAGAGTATAAAGTGCATTTGAGAGGTCAAGTGTAATGAGAATTAGAGCTGGAGTGGTGAGCCGTTGGAGACATGGGTAATAACTGCTTTGGTGGAGTGTTTGCACCAAAACCCGCATTAGATGAGTCAGGAGGTGAGTGTTCTTTGAGGTGAAGACAAGTCTCTTGCAAACGTTAGCGTGGTGGTGCAGGAGAGATGCAGCTCAGAGCATAGAGGGATTCTTGGGGTCAGCTGTAGGTGATTTTAAGCTGGGTCTAACTCTGGCCGCCTTGCAGCATCCTGGGAAGATGCCATTAGATAAACAGATTCAAGAGGCAGGAGATGTGACTGCAAGTGACAGGGGCTTGCTATTTTATCATCTGGGATACAAAGCAATCCAGAGGTGTGCACAGTGGGTTGGCCTAAGAGACGGTGGATGGCAGCTCAGCAGGGTAGATGGATGCAAAGATTAATAATAATGTATTTCTTATATAGCGCTACACACCCATAGATATCAGAGCGCTGAAATAACGGAAGACATTATTATTGTGCCACTCAATTTATGGACCTTGAAAGGATGAAAGGCTGAGTTGATCCTGCCGGGATTCAAACCCGCAACAGCAGGTTCACCTACGGAAACCTTGTTACGACTTTTACTTCCTCTAGATAGTCATGTTTGATCGTCTTCTCGGCGCGGCACAGATATCAGGGGCGAGCGCTTAGCTCAATGTGCTATCTGACGAGCTAGGAAGAAAGAGTGGGGGTGGTGGTCGATGTGAGAAAGTGGAAGAAGAATAGGGGTGTGGATAGAATCTCACATATTTTAGTAGTTTTAAAGCGGATGTAAGAAGCAAGGTTGTCCCAGGAGAAGGAAGAGGATGTAAAGCCGAGCTTCTGTGAAGTGGGCCGCGCCTGGATGGTCATGAACAGCTGGCAAGCATGTGTGTGCGCAGTGTGTATGAGATTAGTTCAGTGGAGGATTTAGCAGAGTCGTGGCTGGTGCTGATGGCAGGTAGAGTCCATGTATGCATCAATGAGAGTAGTGGTTTGGGTGCATGGTAGCCCTCACTTGTTGGATGGCTGGGGGGGGAGCCATTGACGTGGCAGGTGGGGTTAGAAGGTGGGCTGGGTAGCAGCCATTAATCCGGGCAGCCAGGGAAGTCGGGAACCAGCGGTTTAGTTAGAATGTTCTCTCCGTGATGGGTGAGGCAGGGAATGGAAGAGAGGAGGTAGGACAGAGGTGCTGAAGTGGATGTGTGAGGATTTGGAGCGTGAGGCATCGAAGGAGTAGAGGAGGCAAGAGAGGAGAACTGGAAGCTGAGGTACAGTCAGTTGCTGTGAGGTTGGGAGGTGCAGCAGAGGAAACTGACATGAGAGTGGTCATAGAGGGGGGAGTCCTGTAGAAGCTAGTGGGCTTGGACTGAGAGTTCCCATAATGATGACAGGGACGTGTGCTGGGGGGAGGGAGCGCTTCGGGAGTAAGTCCAGGTCAGTGCCTCGCCCACAAAGTCAAGACAGTAAAATATGCACGCTGCAATGATGCAAGCACCTGGAAGAAAACGACCTGATTACCCACCCAAAACAAGGACAACACTCAGTTCCAAGATCACATTTTATTCAGAAATTATTTACTTTTTCCACATAAAAAAATACAAACACGTAAAGGCACATCGTTTTCTGAGTAGCATCTTCGGGCACGGGGTATCGCCCCGCCTGGCATCCAGTACAGTAGAGCAAACTTCCACTGGGACGAGGAGGAGGGACCCCCTGACCTGAGAAATAAGGCAAGAGCTTCTCCTTCCCCCCGCAAAGTACAGTGATGAAAGGGCAGGACTCTGGGGATTTCCTGCGGGCTGGGATACTTTATGCAACGGGAGGAAGGGGCGCTTCTCAGCAGCACTGCCACTGACCTTCTTTTAGCCTAAATGATCTGCGCTTCCAAATACGAAGCAGGGTCTGTGCTCTCGTTCACGCCCTCGTCACATTTTTCGAGGTTTCGTTCAGAGTGGGAAAAGGGAGCCTTTTAAAGACACCTATTGACCACCAGAGGGCGCTACTTCCTTAAATGAATTCACCCAACGGCCTCCAATCTCTTTCCAACTTTCTTGAGATGTAACCTCTACAGTTTGAAACAAAGTTGTAGCTGTTGACATCCCAGACGCAGGCTACAGACCGGGCCCTATACCCCGGAAGCATTTCTGTAGCAATGGCCCGCAGAACGTGAAGTAATACGTCGGATGGGCATCCAGAACAGACACATTATTTAAGATATAGCCTATAGAACTAATTGGACACAGCCCTCCAGATGCCCCCTGAATTGGTTACAATACTCAAGATGGGCTCCTCCAGATGTGGACACTCTACTGCAGATGCAGTGTCTACAATTGAACTCTAGCCAGCCCTCGTCAATGATAGGACTGTTGAGGCCTCCAGAACCAAGGGGCGTCCTGGGGGAGGTCCAGACAATGTGTGCTGCTGTCTGGGTTGGCAAGGGGTAGAGAGACAGGGGGACTTTCTAAAGAAAGCCGCTTTCTTTAGAATAACAGGTTTGTTTCCAGTTTGAGGGGGGAGTAGAAGATCTGACAAGTCTGGGGCTACCAGGCGGGCTTTCCCCGTGCCGCCTTACGCAGGAGGTAACACGATATAACGTAATCTTGGGTCGATCCAGAAAGGAACCACAATTCTCAATATAGTGCAAAATGGCAGTGCATGTAGAACACAACATTCAAATATATATAAATTAACACTTCGTCAAGCACAGCGCAGACACAGGCGCCTCTTGGGGCTCTGATTGCAAGGATTAAGTCCCAGCATGCTTTGCTCCAATGTCAGCTTCAGCAAGAAAGGCATGAAGGTGCAGGGGCCCGGGGCCGTAGCCCTCGAGGACGTTTCCAGGGTTGCCCACGTCTACCCCTTCACGTCGCTGAGGTAAGAGGTGCGTTTGGGGGGTAACACAAGTCCAGAGTCACATCTCAGGCCAGAGTCGGGTCAGGCGGCACGGCCCCCAGTCGTGCACCCCTCGAGGAAGGGTTGAGAGAGCACCCCTTGCTCTTCCTCCCCCAGCAGCTCCCTGTGCGGTGGTGCCCAGGGCCGCTGTGATGCAGCTTCTCCGGTTAGGCCTTGGGCTGGAGTTTCTTTACGGTTCCATGACCTGCCCCATGAACAGCACGGCACCTGCAAGGGAAGGAGAAAAAGACGTCAGCAAAAAGCCTGCTGAGAGCACAGGACTGTGTGTGACAGACATGAGGGAATGTGTGCACCCCGTGAGAAGTGTGTTGGCCTATTGGTGGTGGTGGGAAATTGAAAGCTGGGGAAAGGCTAGTGCTGTTGAGAGGACACGCCTATGGTGTCCCTTTCTGTGAGTTTGCACCGCCTGCTTTCCATTCTGCCTTGTTTTGTGTTTCCCACTGCCTCTCGCTCCTCAGCCTTACCCAACCTTTAGGACCGAGGCAGGCTGTCGGCATTAGTACTGACAGCATGTACACCGTGACTGACACAAACTGAAGTACAATTAGTTAGAACTGCAACACCTGCGCACTGCCCAATACAAGTTTCAATAATCAGATAATCAGTTAGATTGTGCGCTGGTTTATTCAAATGGTCAGCCGACACGTGTTTCGACCCTCCGGTCGCTCTCAAGGCTATCTGTTGCTGGAATATTAAGCACAATTGCTGTTCTTTGTTGGTATGTCGTTATGATTTCTGCTGTTTAGCGTGATATGGCGAAACATTCATCATGGTTAATTATCCTTAGAGGTCATAACATTCTACGGGATTGTTCCAGGGTGCCACGGCTTATACTGCCTAACACCGCTGGGTCCGGGCAGGTGTGCACCTGCAAGCACCATACTGGCGTTTGAATAGGAAACTGAACCCAGCACCGTTTAATGAGACAGAGTCAGAATTGGGGGTGGAAACTGGCATGAAAGGCAGTGGCATAACACAAAATCGGTCGGGGCAGCCAAGCTGCCACGTTTCCTAAGGAAGTGTGCCATTATGCCCCCGCACCCAAGCAGCAGGGTGCTTCCTAAATATGCATTCATTTTAGCCTTTACTAGGTGGGTGGGAAACCTGAGAAGGCAACCCCAGGGAGACGCCTTTCTGGGAATTCCCCAGCACATCTGATGTGGCATTCCCTAAGGCATGTTAAAGCTGTGTGCAGACATCCCACCCAGCATGGCTCTGCAGCTGGCTAGGACCTCTTCACAAGATGTAACCCTATGAAGTAACATTCTTATATGTGTCTTCCTGTGACCGTTTAGACATCGAACGCGTTGTGTGTTCTTTTCTGTGGTAATGTCCCCTTTAAGAGTGTGTCATGACTGTGTCATGACTGGCTTCCAATAAAAAGAGCCTCAGCAGGCACGTATGGCACATGCGTCACAACGACGGCAGACTCCATCAATGGCACTTCTGTTTCGTATCTCATTTATTGGGCCTGCAGGCTGATGCCATGTGATCACGGTACTGCTATCCTGGCCTGCAGGTAGACGCTGTGTGATCATGGTACTGCTATCCTGGCCTGCAGGTCGACGCTGTGTGATCACGGTACTGCTATCCTGGCCTGCAGGTCGACGCTGTGTGATCACGGTACTGCTATCCTGGCCTGCAGGTCGACGCTGTGTGATCACGGTCCTGCTATCCTGGCCTGCAGGTCGACGCTGTGTGATCACGGTACTGCTATCCTGGCCTGCAGGTCGAAGCTGTGTGATCATGGTACTGCTATCCTGGCCTGCAGGTCGACGCTGTGTGATCACGGTACTGCTATCCTGGCCTGCAGGTCGACGCTGTGTGATCACGGTACTGCTATCCTGGCCTGCAGGTCGACGCTGTGTGATCACGGTCCTGCTATCCTGGCCTGCAGGTCGACGCTGTGTGATCACGGTACTGCTATCCTGGCCTGCAGGTCGAAGCTGTGTGATCATGGTACTGCTATCCTGGCCTGCAGGTCGACGCTGTGTGATCACGGTACTGCTATCCTGGCCTGCAGGTCGACGCTGTGTGATCATGGTACTGCTATCCAGGCCTGCAGGTCGATGCCGTGTGATCATGGTACTGCTATCCTGATCTGCAGGTCGACGCTGTGTGATCATGGTACTGCTATCCTGGCCTGCAGGCTGACGCTGTGATTACGGTACTGCTATCCTGGCCTGCAGGTCGATGCCGTGTGATCATGGTACTGCATTCCCTGCTGATCTGTTTGATCGCAGATCAGTATGTGTATGCTGGGTGCCTTTAGGGCATGGTCCAGCCATGTGGTCATGGTTCTGTTGCCAAAGCCGGGTGCCCCCGGCAGATGTCTCCAGCCAAAGACCTTTGTAAATAATTCTGGCTGAGGTTCTTCTTGAAAGGTGTGAAACATACACATTTTGCTGCGTATCATGAATCCTAGTGGGCCCTTTAAATCCTTATGAATACAGCAGGGAGGGCGTGACACTCGAGGGCGCTGAAATTCCACTGTTTCTCTGCTTTTACACAGCTCTGTGGCGCGAATGAACCTACACTACCACCACAGAGCTTGCACCTGCCCAACGGTTCTCAAAGCCTTTACGATCCTCCCACCATCCCCAAGACCCTACTTTATCCTACAGAGTACCCAGCCTCAACATGCCCCCTTCACCTTCACCCCAAAAGCACCATCAACACATGTAATCTCCTGATCCAAGGCTACACATCTTGCCTTAAGGTAAGCTTTTGGGATTGGCTGTGCGGTCAAGGGAATGTTCTGACCTTCGAAGGCACCATTTTGCACTGGTCTAAGTTCTATTTTGTGCGGCAGGCCAACCACCCTACTTATACCACCCTCCCCAGAGATTTCTCAGCCTCTGCCACTTGAGGGTGGGAGACACTCAGAATAAACCTCCTCTAGTTCCACTATCTTCTGAGCTGGGGATCCTCCATAGTCCAAGGCATTTTGAATAAGTGGCTGTCTTACCTGTCGGGTTGTGCCGCACGACGAACAGAAATGGACGGTCCATCACTACTTCCAGCGGCGCCATTCGCCCGAACAGGACAGCGGCTATAAAAGATGGACAAAGAGATTGGATTGTGAACACCAGGACGAAAATAGGTTCCCAAGCATCCAAAAAAGAGACAGTGAAATATGATTATCGGATACAATGAGAAAAAACCCACAAGCAGAAAAGAGACTACTGTCTCTCTGCTAGTGGGTTTGTTCCCATTGTATCCGATGATGCTATGTACACATGTACAGGATCTTCATTGGACACAATAAGAGTAAATCCACAATCAGAGAGACAACAGGAAGGACCTTGAATAGACACTATGAGAGCAAATTCTAAATCAGGCAGACAAGCATGCAGGGCCTTCCTCAGACACAATGAGAGTAAACCCATAATCAGACAGACAAGTGAGCGGGAACTTCATCGTACACAATGTGAGTAAACCCATAATCAGACAGATAAGTGAGCGGGAACTTCATCGTACACAATGTGAGTAAACTCATAATCAGACAGACAAGTGAGCGGGAACTTCATCGTACACAATGTGAGTAAACCCATAATCAGACAGATAAGTGAGCGGGAACTTCATCGTACACAATGCGAGAACACCCATAATCAGGCAGACAAGCGAGGGAGTACTTCATCATACACAATGAGAGTAAACCCATAATGAGACAGACTAGTGAGTGGGCACTTCATCCTACACAATGAGAGTAAACCCATAATGAGACAGACTAGTGAGTGGGCACTTCATCGTACACAATGTGAGTAAACCCATAATCAGAAAGAAAAGTGAGCGGGAACTTCATCCTACACAATGAGAGTAAACCCATAATGAGACAGACTAGTGAGTGGGCACTTCATCCTACACAATGAGAGTAAACCCATAATGAGACAGACTAGTGAGTGGGCACTTCATCGTACACAATGAGAGTAAGCCCATAATCAGACAGACAAGTGAGCGGGAACTTCATCCTACACAATGAGAGTAAACCCATAATGAGACAGACTAGTGAGTGGGCACTTCATCGTACACAATGAGAGTAAGCCCATAATCAGACAGATAAGAGAGCGGGAACTTAATCGTACACAATGAGAGTAAACCCATAATGAGACAGACAAGTGAGTGGGAACTTCATTGTACACAATGAGAGTAAGCCCATAATCAGACAGATAAGTGAGCGGGAACTTCATCGTACACAATGAGAGTAAACCCATAATCAGACAGACAAGTGAGCGGGAACTTCATTGTACACAATGTGAGTAAACTCATAATCAGACAGACAAGTGAGCGGGAACTTCATCGTACACAATGAGAGTAAACCCATAATCAGACAGATAAGTGAGCGGGAACTTCATCGTACACAATGCGAGAACACCCATAATCAGGCAGACAAGAGAGGGAGTACTTCATCATACACAATGAGAGTAAACCCATAATGAGACAGACTAGTGAGTGGGCACTTCATCCTACACAATGAGAGTAAACCCATAATGAGACAGACTAGTGAGTGGGCACTTCATCGTACACAATGTGAGTAAACCCATAATCAGAAAGAAAAGTGAGCGGGAACTTCATCCTACACAATGAGAGTAAACCCATAATGAGACAGACTAGTGAGTGGGCACTTCATCCTACACAATGAGAGTAAACCCATAATGAGACAGACTAGTGAGTGGGCACTTCATCGTACACAATGAGAGTAAGCCCATAATCAGACAGATAAGTGAGCGGGAACTTAATCGTACACAATGAGAGTAAACCCATAATGAGACAGACAAGTGAGTGGGAACTTCATCCTACACAATGAGAGTAAACCCATAATCAGACAGATAAGTGAGCGGGAACTTCATCGTACACAATGAGAGTAAACCCATAATGAGACAGACAAGTGAGCGGGAACTTCATCCTACACAATGTGACTAAACCCATAATCAGAAAGAAAAGTGAGCGGGAACTTCATCGTACACAATGAGAGTAAACCCATAATGAGACAGACTAGTGAGTGGGCACTTCATCGTACACAATGAGAGTAAGCCCATAATCAGACAGATAAGTGAGCGGGAACTTAATCGTACACAATGAGAGTAAACCCATAATGAGACAGACAAGTGAGTGGGAACTTCATTGTACACAATGAGAGTAAGCCCATAATCAGACAGATAAGTGAGCGGGAACTTCATCGTACACAATGAGAGTACACCCATAATCAGGCAAACAAGCGAGGGAGTACTTCATCATACACAATGAGATTAAACCCATAATCAGACAGACAAGCGAGCGGGAACTTAATCGTACACAATGAGAGTAAACC